>NC_067197.1:15995308-18744058 GCF_000699445.3 Schistosoma haematobium | reverse complement strand
GAACTGCTGCGCAGTAAACACGTCCTTTGGTTGATAGACGGATATCTCGCCTACGCCATAAACGATGCAAGTTGGCAAAAGCTAGTCGAGCCTTCTGTATCCGTGCTGAGATTTCGTGACACACTAAACCACAAGGGCTGATGAGACTTCCAAAATAAGTGAAGCGGTCGACAAGATCGACTACTTCACTCCCTATCATTAGTTCGTGTGTCGATGCAACCCAATCCTGAAGCAACATTTTGCATTTCGAGGGGGAGAATCGCATCTCGAACATGCTTTTGCCTTTTCTTATAGACTGGCACAATCAGTGATTGAGACCAATCAGATGGGATTACGTCCAGTTCCCAAATTCTACCTAAGACCTCAGTTAATCCCACTGCTAATACTGGACCACAATCCTTAAAAATCTCAGGAGTAAACCTGTCAGGGCCTGCTGCTCTCCCTCGCTTCAGATTTCCTGTAGCTTTTTCAACTTCATAAAGAGTCGGAGGACCTACGTTAACTTGCCATTCAGGTTGACTGGAGATCGTGGGAAACCGAAGTGTGGCTGAAGGCCAGTTGAACTGATCCCTAAAGTGTTCTGCTCATCGATTCAATCTCCTGGATTGAGAATGTATAATATGTCCATCTTTCTCTGAGATTGTTTCGCTAACAGTCGGGTTCCTAATACCGGTTTCCTTAACAAGTCTGAACAATTGTTTGCTATTATCTATTGCCGCTGCCTTTTCCATCTCTCTTGCTTTCGCTACCCACCACTGTTCACGATCATTGTGTAGGCTTCGTGTCAACTTGCGCTTAAGCTGACTCCGCTAAGAGGTTTCCTTGCTGCGTCTTTCCTACGTCCACCAAGAAGCAGGCAAATACGCGCCCGCACTAGAGCATGATCTGAATCTAAGCATGTGCTCCAGAATGAGCGGCAGTCTTCTATCGAGCCCCTCCATCGGTGGATGATAGCGATGTGATCTATTTGGGTCCAACGTTGGGACGAATTAGGGGGTTGCCATGTTAAAAGATGTTTTCCCTTATGCTTAAAGTTAGTATTTGCAAGAAACAGGCGGTTATCTGAGCATAGCTGCAACAGACGGTCACCATTATCTGTTCTTCGAGGCACGACTCTATAAGATCCATCCAGGTGTCTTTCTTTTTCGCTTAGTTTACCTAATTGAGCATTAAATTCACCAGCCACTATTGCTACATCAGAGCGCCTAGCTTTTCGGAGAAGGTCGGAAAGCTTTCTGTAAAACTCATTTTTTACATCTGAGCTGCAGTCCGTGGGAGAATAAGCAGAGACGACGAAGAGGCAACGACGAGTGTCCCTATCTTCCCGAGTCCTTACTGTTCCGTTTAGTCGGACAACGCACAAACGACTGTCTACTGGGATCCACTCTAAGAGAGCTTATTCTGCCCTAGGACTCAATGCTATACCTACACCGGCGGGGCCACGAGAAGCAGCATCAGGGCTTACAGATACACGAAGTGTGAATCGTGTTGGTTCTTTATTTTGACATGGTGAGGTCAAGTGAATGACGCTACTCGGATCCTGTATGCACGTTTCGGAGACGCAGCACACATCGACGGCGCGAGATTCTAATGTCCTAGCTAAGGAAGCCTGTTGTCCTATTTGGCACAGTGTTCGAACGTTAAAAGCTCCTACGTGTAGTTTAGAGCGTGGTTTCAGGAGACCAGGAATAGCGTTCCGCGTACTCGAATCGTTTGCCCTAGCGGTGCAAGGTGATAAAGGGACGCGAGAAGGGTTAGTTGGGGAGATAAGAGAGGTATTAGGAGGTGTAGGAAGGATTTGAATGTGACCAACGTGGTCTCGTGGGCTGTTACGGGTATGAGGGCTGATGTCACTTCCCGGTTGCCCACACCGTGGGAGGGTATTTCTTGAGGGACCTGAAAAGAAAGTTGGATTAATGTTGGCCTTAACGACTTGGAAGCGTGACTGTAGAGTCCAAGGGACAACTGTTTGAGGCCGGTCGCGCACGGCCTTTTCGTGGAAGGTTTTTAATGTGTTAGCTCCGTTCTTCAAAGGGCCTTACCACCGGAGACGGAAATCCGTGAGGTAAGGTGAGGCGTGACATTTTAGAGTCGACCTTTTCTAACCCCTTCCTTCCTTGTGAGAAGGCAGCATCGCTGCAGATGCTGGTTGTCCGAGGGAAACACCTTACTGCCGTCACACCCCTCTATAGTCGGCAGTACGACTTCGCCCTCAGACCTTGAGTTACTGCTTGTAGTCTTACCGTTCTCGAATCGATCTGCCTGGCGTGGTAGAACCTACAGGAACATATGTTCCAGCCAATATAACTCGGTTGGGACATCATGATAGGCAAGCCCGGCCACCGAGTCAAGGTAGCAGCTACAGTCGGATTCTACCTTATCTATAGCGAAAGATAACCGATCAATATCGTAAATCCTCATTATTTTTGCGATTAATAGCTATATGCACAGACGTGCTATAAGTAACCGAGTCACATCAGGTGTTTTGAGAACATTCGCATTTTGACCTCTGAGACCAATACTAATCAAATAAAACATGTAGACTTACAAGTGTCATTTAGTACTACAGTAGCATCTGTCGGGAATATCTAAAGGACTAGTGAATCCCGGAAATTTCTCAGTTAGTTGATTTCTAGGACCATTGCTGCGGGCCTCGGAAAGTAAAATAAAGTGGAGATAAAATATCAGATGAAAAACGTCATAAAATGATGATTGGGAATAGCAGAGAAAGGGAAAAGTGATGGAAACTTCAATAGAGATAAATAAAGTGGGGGAATTCCTCTAAATTCATCGTAGAGACAGGCTAACAAGTTAGTATTCAATGAAACTTCCTTTGAAAAAGTGATGAAATAGTGCTTTACTCATAGACTAAGCAAGTAGAGCAGTTAGCATCACAGTTTAAGGAACAATTCAGTTGATTACCAACTTGTCTTAAGTCACTCATTATCTACAAATATTGTGAATAGAACCTTAACATAATATCTGCAGCTTCTAGCTAAGTCGAGGAAACTGCGATAAATTTAAGGCATTGATCGGGTAACTTTGATAACCTGTAGAAATACTAGTATACGGTCAACAGTTGGATTCACTGAGATATTAGTTAGCCTGGAAGGTTTGTATAATTTTGTCGGTCACAGATCACCATGGCTCTTAACACAGGTTAAAAACCTTATTCAAATAACCGTAAATGAATCAGTTTGACTGATAATAGCTTTCATAACCATCCAACTCTTAGTTGGAGTTTAAAGTCGGTAACCTGTTTAAAGTAACAGGTTTCAGGCTTGGCCATAAGTGTGTCGATCAAATATTTGCTCTACCTTCGGCGGCCCCCATGTGCCCTGGTATGGCTGAGGGTGTGGAGGGCCCTCCCCTCTTCTCGAAATGCCCTCACACGGTCACGCGTATACAGCCTCTGCCAGGGAAGTCCTACTCACTACCTTCTCGTGGCGGGGTATTGTTTACGGAAATGAGAGGGTGAAAAGCGAATGTCCGGCGCTTTAACCGGATCACAAACCAATGGTGCACATGGGCTCCAGTATTCTGAGGGGAAAATGGCGTATGAACCAATCATTGGTCACCGGCTACCATGGGACTTCATCTCCTCACGATGCTCCATTGCCTTGTGGGTCAGACCTTAAGGTCAAACGCTCGGGGAGTGGCCCCTAAGATAACCACCTGCTTCGGTTCGGGCACCCTGGCAGTATCACAGCCCACACACAAATTGATGAACTCTCTATGCCTATGGAAATTACTTTTCTCGCTTCGAAAAACAAGCAATTGATTCAAATTATTATCATTACAATTATTGTCATTATTAATACTATTATTATTACTACTATTATTGCCATTATTATTATTATTATTATTATTATTATTATTATTATTATTATTATTATTATTTACCACATTATTCACCCTCTTTTATACTTATACAGCGGCTCGTCTTTGGTGGAAATTCGACTGTATCTAAACGTTCTCAAGTCACTGACTAGTTGAAAATTGAATGCTACCACCAAATACGAATACTGAAGCAGTTTTTGGAAACCACGTGCACCATTCAAACTGGCTGCCTTCAACGTTCGCACATTTATGCAGGTCGGACAACAGATAGGGCTGGCTATGTCTTTGGAAAGTCTTAATATTGATGTTTGTTGTCTATCCGAGACCCGTATTCAAGACTCTGGTGAAGTACTACAAATTCGATCTCCATCTGTCGCTTCAAAAGCTTGTTTTACGTGCGTTTATTCAGTGACCCTGTGGCATCTTCGTCTAGTCTTGCTGTTGTTGGCGTTGCACTAAGCGCTAGAGCTGAGGCAGCACTAATCGATTAGATCCCTATTAACAGTCGGTTATGTGCTGTTAGATCAGAAAGTCCCATCAGAGTGAGAAGAAATCGGCGTGAGAAACGATGTCTCTTTGTCATCTCCGCCTATGCCCCGACAGATTGCAGCCCAGATGCAATCAAGGATGAATTCTACCACAAGTTAACTATTCTTCTCCAGTAAGTGCGTTCGACAGATATTACAGTACTAGCCGGAGACTTGAATGCTCAGGTCGGGCGTCTAGGCGCAGAAGAGAGTCGTTTAGGTGGCCGATGGGGACTCGTTGGTCGCAGGTCAGATAACGGGGACCGTCTACTGCAACTATGCACAGACCACAACCTGTTTCTGGCTAGCACTAACTTTCGGCACAGTCATCGCCGATGTGCCACCTGGCGTCCTCCCTCTGCATCTCAAGCCTGGACTCAGATTGATCACATCGCGATCAGCTACCGCTGGCGTGGTTGTGTACAAGACTGCCGCTCCTTTTGGAGTACCTATCTGGACTCTGACCATGCCTTGGTCTGCGCCAATCTTGCCTTACTTTTCAGTGGCCAACGAAGTGACCGCCACCAACGGGTTGATATTAGCAAGCTGGTTGCAACTTCTGTTGCAAATAAGTATCGAACCGAGTTAGCCTCTAGGCTAGCTACCACTCCACCGAAAAGTATAGATGAGCATTGGTTGCAATTGCATGACGCCATGAAAATGGCGGGGACAGTCAGTTGTGGGTTTGCGAAACGTCCCGCTTTTAAGCACTGGGTTTCTTCTGGTTCCTTACAACTCATTGAAGCCCGTCGGTCTACTCCGGGTGACCGTGAGTTTGACCATAAACGAAGGATGTTATGTAAGGAAATCGGGCAAAGCTTGCGTAAGGACCGAGAAGCCTGGTGATCGAAGCGTGCTAATGAGTTG
The DNA here is from genome assembly GCF_000699445.3 of Schistosoma haematobium. Taxonomy (NCBI): domain Eukaryota; kingdom Metazoa; phylum Platyhelminthes; class Trematoda; order Strigeidida; family Schistosomatidae; genus Schistosoma; species Schistosoma haematobium. The sequence goes on along the minus strand of NC_067197.1, from coordinate 18,738,824 downwards.
GAAGCAGCAGCTGCATCTGGTAACGACCGGAAGCTCTTCCAACTCATCCGAGCCACTGGCGGCAAGAAGTCTGGTGTGAGCGAAACAATCTGCGAGGGTGATGGGATGTCAATCACTAACATCCATCGACGTCTTGGACGATGGGCAGAGTTTTTCGAAGGGCAGTTCAACTGGCCTGCTGCTCCGGCAACATCAGTCAGACTGTCCTGCCCTCCATGGCCGGTGACGACTGATCCACCAAACGAGGAGGAAGTCCGCAAGGAACTCCAACTCTTGAAGCGTTACAAATCACCTGGCCCAGATGACTTACCTCCAGCTCTTTTTAAAGATGGTGGTGACTTTTTGACTAAGGAATTGACGACGTTGTTTACAAAGGTTTGGGAACTAGAGAGTGTACCAACGTCATGGAATGAGTCGATAGTTGTCCCTATCTTTAAAAAGGGTTCACGTCGTTCCTGTAACAACTATCGGGGATAAGTCTACTTCCGATTGCGTCCAAGCTATTGGCTTCCGTCATACTTCGTAGGTTGTTCAAAACCCGAGAAAGATTGACTCGCGAGGAGCAGGCTGGTTTTCGTTCTGGTCGAGGATGTATTGATCATATCTTCACCCTCCGCCAAATGTTAGAACACCGCCATACTTATCAAAGGCCAACAATCGTAGTGTTTCTTGACATCAGGGCTGCCTTCGATTCGTTGGACAGAACTGTTCTCTGGGATTGTCTATTGAAGAAGGGTGTGCCTGAGAAGTTTATTAACATCCTAAAAGCCCTATATAAAAACACCTCAGGCAGAGTGAGGGCATACAACCACCTTTCTCCATTGTTCCATTCGAGTAGTGGGGTTAGGCAGGGTTGCCCAATCTCACCATTCCTCTTCAACTTTGCCATCGATGACATTCTGGAAACAGCTCTGATGAATGTAAGTAATGGTGGTGTGGATCTGTTGCCTGGAGAAAGACTTCTCGACCTTGAGTATGCGGACGATATTGTCTTACTGTGCGATAATGCCCAAGGCATGCAATCCGCACTTAATCAGTTGACAATCAGTGTCCGTAGGTATTGTATGTGCTTTGCACCTTCTAAGTGCAAAGTACTTTTACAAGACTGGCTGGATTTTAATCTTGTACTTATCCTGGATGGTGAGCAGATAGAAGTAGTCGAGAAGTTCGTGTATCTGGGTAGCTGCATATGTGCTGGTGGGGGTGTGAGTGATGAGATCAATGCACGTATAGTGAAAGCCAGAGCGGCTTATGCCAATCTAGGCCATCTTTGGCACCTTCGTGATGTTAGTCTGGCTGTAAAAAGTCGGATCTACAACGCGTCGGTGAGAGCAGTTTTGCTCTATGCTTGTGAAACCTGGCCTCTCCGAGTTGAGGACGTTAGACGACTCTCTGTGTTCGATCATCGCTGTCTCCGAAGGATTGCTGACATTCAGTGGCAACACCATGTCAGTAATGCAGAGGTTCGGCATCGTGTGTTCGAGCACAGAGATGATAATTCAATTGGTGTCACCATCTTGAAACACCGACTTCGGTGGCTTGGACATGTTCTACGAATGTCGTCCCAGAGAATTCCACGTCGTGCATTATTTGCCGACTCTGGGACTGGTTGGAAGAAGCGGAGAGGTGGTCAGTGCATGACATGGTGTCGTGGCATGAAAGAAAGCTGCAATGGGCTGGCTTTTGTTGGCTCTCTTTTACCAATATTCATGTGTTCAAATAAATCTATAAACTACCTTTGGCGACTGTGTTGTATGGCTCAGAGTGGGTAAGCCTCCAAACGCCCTGATACGGCCGAGAGTGGGGAGAGTCAGCTCTCCCTCTCGAAATGCTCTCACATGGCAACACGTATGCAGCTACTGCCAGTGAAGTTCTACTCATTGCCTTCCTGAGGCGGGAGTGTTGTTTACGAAATTGGGAAGACGAAAAGGGAATGTCTGGCGCTTTACCTTGGTTGGTGAACACGGAGAGTGCACCTAAGGAAGTTAAAAAACCGTGATTCCAAACCAATGTTGCATATGGGCTCCAGTATTCTGAGGGAAAAATGGCGTATGAACCAATTGTTGGTCACCGGCTACCATGCGACCATATCTCTTTACGATGGTCCACTACCTTGCAGATCAGACCTCTAGGTCGAAAGCTCCGGGCGTTGCTCCCTAAGAAAACCACCTGCTGCTGTCTGGGCACCCAGACAGTATCACAGCCCACACACAAATCAAGTGACTTGTGTGGCGCATATGTATTCGGTGCCCCTTTGTAACAATATTTATCTATTTAAATAAATAAAATCTTATAGATGGTTTCTTTCGTCCTTCTGTAGATCTTGAACATGTTTGTCCTGTATTTTTCATTCTTCTCAGCCTCATAACGTTCTCTCGGAATATGTTTATATTTTTTAGTTCTTGGCTTTTAACAGAGTTGGGTGGTGGCTAGCAGCAGAATTCAGGACGCACGTGTCGTCCTATTTGGGACTCGTCAGCTGGATGTACCTGCAGCCCAGAGTCGATGTTCACTCCGAGAATCGAACCCAGTACCGTTCGTTTCAAACGTCATCACGTCAACCACTTAGGTGCTGAGTCCTGATAGTCACTAGTTTGCGAAATGGTGTGAAGTTTGAATTCATATTGTATTGTTTGTTTGAATCTTCCAATAAATGTTTAGAACCTCAATTGACCAGTCTTCATATCACAAGCTAGTGGCTATCGGGACTCAGTAGCTAAGTGGATGACGTTTGAAGCGAATGGTACTCTTGGCTCGAGTCCCGGAGTGAACGAAAGCTCTGGAATACAGGTACATCCAGCTGACGAGTCCGGAATAGAACGAAACGTGCATCCTGGATCCGACTACCAGCCACCATCCATGTTTGCTTATAATGCTTGTGACTCTAGGTAATATCGAGGCAATCCACACAGGATGCACATATACCAATAACGGAATGATCAACTGCCGTTCTAAACATCAATGGGAAGATTCGAACAAACAATATAGAATGATTACAGTATTATTTTTCCTCGAACACCTTCCAAATCCCAAGTTTTTTAATAAAATTGTGGGTACTGGAAAATATTTCTACTTCGAATTTGCAAACACTTATTATCACATTTGTAGAAATCTTTTTATTTTCAATCTTCCACTAATTTTTGTTCTTCCTACAAATATGTCATATAAATTTTCTCTATCCATCTAAGTTTTATTGCATTTGTTTTCATTTGTTAAGATTGTTGAAGGGACACAAATTGGACTTGATGGTCTTCAACGAGCTTGCAGTTATTGTGCTGAAACACTAATTAGTACTAATACCAATAAACCAGAACATTCATTGGACAAAAGTTCTGTCAGATCGCTAAATACAGACAATATTCATGGTTTGAAGAAAAAAATAAGCTTGACAGAAAAATCCCAGAGAAACAATAACCGACCAAAGTCTGTTCCATCTCATTTTAGTCATCTTTCCAATCTCAATATACGCATGAGTACTGGTTTGTTGAATATATCCAATTCAAAAGCATTGCTTACTCCACCTTCATATTTGAACAGAACGGCTGTAGATTTAGTTAGCCCAAACAATTCTACTTCTACCAGTTCAGCAGATGGATGCAGAGACTTGTTTCCTACATTTTTCTCGGCAACCTTCCCAAACGGTAATGATACATCTCTGTCAATGGATTCTATTGGACAAACAATGCGCACCATTGAATCTAATACATTTGGTGTAATTCGTCGAACACCGCGCATAAGTCAAGGTCCAGTTTTAAATGAATCGTTGAATATAGATATTGGCAGTGCTCCATTCAAAAAAATTTCTTCATCTCATTCGTTTGAATGTTTACCAAGCAGTGCATCGCAGTCATTATTCAATTCATCATCAGGTCAAGATATACTTTATTTATGGTCAAGACTTTGGGCTAATTCACCGAAGGATCTTGATTTTTCAACTATCAGTATTTCACAGTTGACTGCATCGTCAACTCGACCATTAAGTCGTGTGCATAGCCATTCAAATGAAAATTTAACGAAAGACAACAGTTCATGCAAATCGCTACAATTATTTAGATTAAAAAACGAAAATGAAGAGTACTACTGTACTTATGGCCTAGCACTAGTTTATTGGTTAGTCAATAATATACCGGGTTTGGAACGTTGTAGGTTAGTTTTTTTTTGAAAGATTGCTTGCCTTCAATCCAGGTTGTACTTATATAACTTGGCGGTATGCTTGAAGTTTTGTTGGGCACTATGAAAAAACTATACAGTCTTCGAGAAAGTGGCATAAAATTGCCTATATATATGGGAATTGGTTTAACAAAATGCAAATGACAGCTATTGTACAAATAATTATTGAAAAGGCAGTGTAAGTCACTAACCAAGCTTTAAACCTTAGTTAATTAAGCCTGTTGGTGGTAATACCCTTACCAAAAAACCGATAGTGTATTTCATAATGATCCATTGATTGAAAGTAAATTACCTTAAATGGATGAGCTATTTACCAGATCATAATTGGAATGAGAGAGATAGGATCATAGATTTAAGTGTTTCATTAACAATTAGTCGTTTACAATTAGTGAACCTTATGTCAAGCTGGAACTTTTTCAGTTAACGGGAGAGTCCGCTCTCACTCTCGAAATGCTCTCACATGGCCACGCGTATATAGCCTCTACCAGGGAAGTCCTACTCACTGCCTTCTCGTGGCGGGGGTGTTGTTTACGAAAATGAGAGGACGAAAAGCGAATGTCCGGCGCTTTAACCGTATTCCAAACCAATGGTGCACATGGGCTCCAGTATCCTGCGGGGAAAAATGGCGTGCGAACCAATTGTTGGTCACCGGCTTCCATGGGTCTGCATCTCCTTACGATGCTCCACTGCCTTGTGGGTTAGACCTTCAGGTTGAAGGCTCGGGGAGTGGCCCCCTAAGAAAACCACCTGCTTCGGTCCGGGCACCCAGACAGTATCACAGCCCTCACACATATCGAATGAGATTTGTGTGGCTCATATGTATTTGGTGCCTCCTTGTACGAATGTCTATGTGTTAAAATAAATAAATAATGAAGTTTACGGGATTGATATTAGATCACGGTCGATAATTGGAAGAGTGTTTAAAGCCATCCCTCACTTCAAATGTACCTTTTTGTACTTTTTTTCCTATGAATTAATTCTGTTACAGAATGAAAGGGCGACTGGTCTGCCAAAAATTTATCGACCTTGGTTTACTAACTGATCTACAAAATCCTAACTGTAAACAGTTTTATGACAACTTTACATTTTATAAATTAAAACAGGTAAATGATAATTTGTTATTTTTCTTCTTAGTCAGTACACCGATAAAGTATACTTACATTGACTGTATCGGCTATCCAGGCAACTATCTTTAGTAGTTGACATTTAATGACCTCATAAGACAAATTTAAATCTGGTGTCTTCCACTATTATTTTAAAATACGCTATGAAACTATTAGGTTGTTTTTTGTTAGATATAAATTGTTTTCATTGTACTGGGTATGATAGTCTTTTTGTTAACCTGTTTAACTTATAGGAACAGTGGAAGTTGTTGCTTTCATCCATTAATTTATATGCTAAGTGGTGTATCTTTTCATACCAATATGACCGTTCGATATTTTTGTCCGTCACTAATACTATTTCCGTTTGCATACTATAACTTTAAGCAATGTCCATCTGACCTATTTTTCCTCAAAGTATTATTATGAATACTCGTTCTTGTTCTTTCATTCCCACTCATTGTCATTATAGTCCTCTTGAAAGTCCACTTTGCTAATCTGCAGGTACCTTATTCTTTGCACAGTAGAAATAGCTGAAACATTCTTCCTACCGTATGTTCATGGGACTAGACGACGAAGATTAAGAATAGTAATGCAACAATTACAATCGTAGTAATTAATGGTATAATGTTTCCTTCAAGTGAAACAAACAACTTAAGTATAATTTAATCTAGGGTTTATTGAGTGCATCCGATTAGATATATTAGGTTGACTTTAACCTAATGAAAAGATAATTGACTTCTGGTCAATTTCCTTAAAACCTCAAAAGTCAATAGGATGTTTTTCCAGAACAGTTTGTCTGATTCCCGATGTCTTATTAGTTTATCTAACTATTTTAATAATACCTTACTATTAGTCTTTTTCACATATATTTTATGGTATGGAAATTTCTATTTATCACATAATACTTTGTGTTGCCCCCCTCCCCATAATTTACTAAATTCATTTAGTATATTATCTGTTACAAAAATATTCATTGACGGAATATACCCACTGAGATATAATATAAGAAAGATTGGTTCAGCAAAGAGTTCTCCTTTTGGCGAATTCATTTTCAAAGCTGACAATCGCATATATTATTATTATTATTATTATTATTATTATTATTATTATTATTATTATTATTACCCCTGATGAAAATGTCTTAATACCTTTGTTTATTCTACTTCACTGTTATCATGTTTAACAGAATTTTATTATCACTATTATTGTAATTACTAGTATTAGATTAGTATTTGATCATAGGTGCCTTCGAAATATTGTTCGTATATCCTGGGACCATCGAGTAAGTAACGCAGTTGTTAAGAAACGGGCACTAGGTAAGGATGGCAAATCAATTGATGAAGTAGTGAAACTTCATCAGTTGAAATGGCTGGGACACGTGTTACGTATGCCCAACGACCGACTGCCTCGACGTGGTATGTTCAATAGTATAGGAGTAGATTGGAAGAAAGCTAGGGGCGACCAGACCAAAACATGGCACAAGTCCATGAAGTCACTGTCAAGTGGACTGAACCATGTTGGTAGGTGTAGACTACCTGGTTGGGGATTGCGAGATGATAGCAACCGATGGTTAAAGATCCTGAATGATATGGTTCAAAATCGTTTGCAATGGCGCAGGTGCATACACTCTTTGTGTTCTCCCAAATTTTGATCTCCTTATTCCTCCTTGTCTCTTTTTTTCTCTTCCCAAATTTATTTCACTGTATTATACTCTTTAAGTAACATCTCCAAACACTAACCTTCCCGATTACTGCTTATATTCTTATTACCTCTACCACTACGGGATTTGAATCGACCACTGCATCTCTGTGCTAATGTGGTGTGGCAACTCGAACTGATGTACGTACGTACGAAGTTCTACGTTGTTACTGACTGATTGTAATTATCATTATCTAGAAAGTATATGTATAGTTTTATTGTAAAGAGATTGAATGTTCACAGATGTTTATTCGCAATGTTTATTATTGTTCCAGATTGATTCAAATAGTCGATTATATCATCAAACTAATTCAAGAAGAAAAACTGTGGATTTTACTTCATTTTATAATAATTTTAATGTCAACTCAACTTCTACTAATAGTACTGCTTATTCAAGTATACTTGGGATTCATGAACCAAATTGGTTATTAGAGATTAATAGTTCTGAGAATGAGATTTCTAGATCTTCTTCACCTTGCTTGATGGCAAGCTCCAATGATTTCATATCAAAACCACCTGGGGGTAAATTTATGGATATTATAGTTTCTTGTATTTAAATTTTTATTAATTGAAATTCATGAACACAGAGAAGACTGACAAAATATGTCAAATTTTGGCATATATTTTATTTTTCACATATTGTTCATTTTTTATGCAATCTTGTCAGTAAACCTGTGGAAAGGATTTTCAATTGATTAACACAAATTTTCAAGAGAACATACAAGTTTAACTATTGACAGATATTTAAACAGAGAGAGTAAATTAGGTAGAATATTGTATTTGTTCATGGCATTTTTCTACTCATATAGATCTAGTGACTGAGTGTTAGAACAGAATACCCAAATAAGTTGTTTCTTCGTTATTTCTGCTGGGCAAAATAATTTGTCCAATCTGCTTCTTTTGATATAGAAATGAGTTGCTACCTAGCTTGGAATGGACAACACCGGATATGAAGACATCATGGGACGACATGGACTGGAAGGAATGAATGAAAATGGTGAGAGATTTGCAAACCTATGTGACTTCAATATACTGGTCATAGGTGGCACTATATTCCCACATAAACGCATTCACAAAACCACATGGACTTCACCGGATCACACTACGCAGAACCAAATCGACCATATCTGCATCAACAAAAAGTTCAGGAGGACGATGGAGGATATGAGAACCAAGAGGAGCTGATATAGCATCAGATCATCACTTACTGGTCGCCAAGATGAAATTAAAACTCAAGAAGCACTGCACAATGGGGCGGACAATATCATAAAAGTTCAATACGGCCTTTCTTCAGGATACTGACAAACTCAACAAATTCAAGATATTCCTCAGCAATAAGTTCCAAGCCTTTCATGATCTACTCAATGGAGAAGAAACTACTATGGAGAGCAACTGTAAGGGGATAAAAGAGGCAATCATTTCAACATGTCATGAGGTTCTGGGCCACAAGAAGTACTACCACAAGGAATGGATCACTGTTGATACACTGGATAAGATTCAAGAAAGGAGGAACAAGAAGGCAGAAATCAATACCAGCCGAACAAGAGCAGAGAAAGCCAGGGTACAAGCTGAATACACAGAAGTAAACAAGCAAGTGTAGAGGAGCATCAGAACCGACAAACGTAAATATGTGGAAGATTTAATAACGATGGGGGAAAAGATTGCAAGAGAAGGAAACATGAGACAATTGTATGATACAACAAAGAAACTCGCTGGAAATTATCGTAAACCAAAACGACCAGTGAAAAGCAAGGAGGGCAAAGTAATCACCAACGTCGAAGAACAGCGAAACAGGCGGGTAAAACACTTCAAAGAACTCTTGAATCGACCAGCTCCACTGATTTATTTATTTATTTGAACACATAAATATTGGTACAAGGGTGCACCAGATACATATGCACCACACAAGTCACTTGATTTGTGTGTGGGCTGTGATACTGTCTGGGTGCCCAGACCAAAGCAGGTGGATTTTTTAGGGAGCATCACCCGGAGTCTTCGACCTAAAGACCGGACGTTCTCTATTCGTCCTCTCAATTTAGCAAACAACACTCCTGCCTCGAGAAGGCAGTGAGTAGCACTTCCCTGACAGTAGCTGCATACGCGTTGCCATGTGAGAGCGTTTCGAGAAGGAGAGCTGACTCTCCCAACCTTCGGCCGTACCAAGGCATTCGGGTCAGCTCCACTGAACCCACCCATCATCGATGTAACACTCACGGACCTCCCAATCGATGTTGGCCCACGAACAATTGAAGAGATCAGCATAGCCAATCGACAAATCAAGAGCGGCAAAGCAGCAGGACCAAACAACATTTTCTAGCATAGGCTCTGAAAGCAGATGTAGCAGTAACTGCAAAGATACTCCACATTTTCTTCAGCAAGATTCGGGATAAAGAACAAGTACCGACAGACTGGAAAGTAGGACACCTGATCAAAATACCAAAGAAAGGCGATCTCAGCAAGTGTGATAACTACAGGGGCATCACTCTTCTTTCAATACCAGGAAAAGTCTTCAACAGGGTATTGTTAAACAGAATGAAGGACTCCGTAGACGCCCAACTCCGAGACCAACAGGCTGGATTCCGTAAGGATCGATCGTGTATAGATCAAATCGCAACACTACGTATGATTGTGGAATAATCAATTGAATGGAATTCATCACTCTACATCAACTCCATTGACTACGAGAAAGCATTTGATAGCGTGGACAGGACAACACTATGGAGGCTTCTTCCACACTATGGCGTGCCTGAAAAGATAGTCAATATCATACGGAATTCCTATGATGGATTAAACTTCAAAACCGTTCATGGAGGACTGTTGACAGACTCGTTCAAAGTGAAGAGTGACGTCAGGCAAGGGGCGGAAACCTGTAGAACTGCGAAAGCCATCATCCAAAAGATACAAATGTTTATTATCAGCTGTCCACGTAAAATACTTCGGATCCGTTGGCCAGACGCTATCAGCAGCAACCTACTGTGGGAGAGAACAAACCAGATGCCAGCGGAGGAAGAAATCAGTTAGAAGGGCTGGAAGTGGATAGTACACGCATTGAGGAAAGCACCCAACTGTGTCACAAGACAAGCCCTTACATGGAATCCTCAAGGCCAAAGGAAAAGTGTAAGACCAAAGAATACATTACTTTGAAAAATGGAGACAAACACGAGAAAAATGAACAATAATTGGATAGAACTGGAAAGGAAGGTCCAGAACAAAATGGGTTAGAGAATGCCGGTCGGCGGACTATGCTCCATTGGGAGTAACAGGCTTAAGGAAGTAAGTATATCCCCCTTCGTTTATTAGTCTAAATCAAAACACTGAGTTTTTGTTTGTAGATTTTTTATCATCGGATTTTTACCGTTGTAGGTAAGTGGTTGATACAATACACCAATATACTTCATTGAAAACGTACTGTTCTTTTGAGAATCATGATATTTTATGAACAATGAACAAGAAGTGTGCATTACAATTCAGTATTTTTAGTCAGTAACTCTTTTGGTGTTTGTATCGATTGCTACTGGGTTTCAGTCCCAGTGCAGTCACCTTCCATCTACTGATTTACTTATGCATTCAACTGACAAATTTCAAACATTTTGAAACTCGTCCTGTTTGTTTGTGCTATCGCTTGTCGAATATGTAATAAAGAACTTTGCTTTTAATGAAATACGCTGATGATTCAGTACAACTAGACATTAATTTAATGCGTTCACAAGAACTGAGTTTCGTGATGCCATGTTTACCTTGTGCTAAACCGTCGAATAATATATAATGTATTATCAACCAACTGGAGACGGTTAACCTATGAAAATATGTTTTTTTTCAAAAGTACTTTGTTTTACGTCTTAAGATGTGCGAGAATATAGTGTTCTGTGATTACGAAATAACTGATTGCTATTCTTGCTCTAACTTTTTCAATTTAGTTTCCAAACTACTGAGCTAATGTTTCCTAATATTCAAAATTTACCGAATAATGTCAATAAGCAATTTTATAGTAAATTTTATTTTTATATACTAGTGGTTGCATAAGTATCCACATTTTAAGCAAAAATTGATGATAGCCGGCAGTGGAATTCTGGATGTGCGTTTCATCCTACTTGGGACTTGCAAGCTGGATATACCTGCATCCCAGAGTTGATGTTCACTCCGTGACTCGAACCCAGTACATATGCCAATAAGAGAATGATTAATTGCAGTCCTAAACATCAATGGGAAGATTCATAGAAACAATACAAAATGAATTTACTCACGTTTTAATTTGCATGGGAAATAAACTTACTGAACCAATGGCCAACGTATTTTAAATGAAGTGACCGTGAATCCAATAATCCTTTAATTAAGAGTTCATTACCTTGGATTATTAAAATACCGTTTTATTTATCGTATAATATATTTTCTTCTAATTTATGAATAATTTGCCAAGTAACCATCTTATTTTCGATATTTTAAACACGATTATTGTTCAGTTCGATCCAGTTTTGAAGTTGGAAAAGATGTTAGTAGAATGCGAGATTGTAGTCTTGAATCTCTTGGTTCAACACAAAAATGGAAATATACAACACAACCAACATTAAATAACCAGCAGCACTCAGTTGATCTTTCAGTACAGCTAAATACTAGCTTATTGATAAATACTGATGAATACATATGTAACATGAAGTGAGTTTTTTTCTTTCATTTGTGTTTGTTTCTATGACTTTTTTTATAAACATATCATTATTTGCTATTTCGGTTATGTACAATGGCTAATTCTTTCAAGATTGATATGGTTTACTGGGTTAGAAGTTATAACTAATTTATTGAGGTCGAAATAATAATGAAATGAATAACATTATAATCTTGTGAAGTGTAACAAGTTAAACTTGTTCATTTTGCATGAAGTTGTATGTTGACGTATTTCATTTTAATATATTCTCCGAATTATACTTAATTATAATCAGCAGGTGAATTTGAACTCTCAACTTCTGAAAAGAGGAAATCCAGAATCCAGGTATCTGTCGTTAAAAGTACAAGATTTTAACCACTCAAAAAGAACCTTACTTATATATTGAATAAGATTATACATGGTCTTCGACGAAATCTATCTTGAGAGGAGAGTTTTTGCTTGAGCTGACTTTGAGAGCGATTTTCCCGTACTGCTTCATCGTGTGTATAATAGTTTACTTTTGTATGAGTACAATATTATATTCATACAATGCGTGTTAGATAACTAACATTACCCCATCTAATTACTAGGAGGTGTTCAATGACATATCATAATTCTTTTATCATTAATCTTGTTATAACAGTTAATAGTACTGTAACAACCCTGTCACTGAAGCCTTTTGCATAGTAAAGAAATATGTATCAGAAATGATGCACTTTTCACCACAGCTTTTGTGGTCACACATTTTCGTTGTATGCATAATCACCACTTCAGCTCTCGACTTTGAACATCATCCCAGGCCCCTTGGTTGCTAATCATTTAATAACAGTTCCATATTACCTCTGTGTTTCTTTTCTTATTGCTCTGAAACGATGTACTCCATTTTTGCTTGACATCATTGACACAATTTCAAGCAAAGATGTGGAAATCGGGAGATTAGTGTTTTATCACACATCAGATGTAACTTATACTACGAGATAGAATCTATTCAAAACCATAAATCGAGATTTTGGTCATTGGTGAAGCACTCCTACTGGTATTTCTTACCTTCAGCATTTATTCTAGACTGTTAATTATGATATTTCGGAAACCAGAATTTTGAAGTATTACAGTATTTTAAATAAGATTAGTTCAGCGAAGAGTTCTCTTTTCGGCGAATTCATTTTCAAAGCTGTACAATCGCAAATATATATACTTATTTTTACAGGATGATAATGATATTGATAATAAACTTCCGTTAGACATAGTGACAGTGAGGTTAAATAAACAAAGGTTTTAAAAAAATCTTGTTAAAACAAGAAAAGTTTAATAATCGTTTGGTTTTTAAGGGCTTAAGTATTTATCAAAAGATAGATAGGGTAGTTATCACTGGGAAAGGATGGATCAGCATGATAAGATAAAATGTTGAAGTTCAGATTAAATGTTATCAGAATGATCGTGGAAACAAAATAAACTAGTTGGGGGTAGGGAATTTAAGAGGAAGATAGAAGGTGAAGCAGATGGCTGTAAAGGAAGAAGAGTATAAAAAGAGAAAAAAATTATAAGACATTAAGACCATGGTAGAAGAAGAGGTTGTACCAGTCTCTTATGCACGCACAGTTCTGGTTTTTCCAGATGTATGGCTAATGCTTCGGCAATGCAAAGAAGATACAGTCTAATTGTCTTTGGAAAACTTCTACTTACCTTGTAGATGACTTTGAACGCAGAGTCTGTCTTGATCGAGTGATATGCGCTCACAAGGTGTTCGATTATTAAACTTCTTATTGAGCCGTTTCCTCCTCTTTTTAGCCACGCCGGACAATGTTCTAGAATTCTTTTGAATAAAGTACGCATCGAACGACCTATATACCTAGCTCCACATGAGCAGGTAAATTAGTAAATGCACATAGGGTTGGTCAGATTCGATAATGTACCTTCGAGATTATTAGTGAACAATGATTGACTGGAGAATACTATTCGCAATCTTGCTGCGAAGAATGTTCTCTCCAAGGAATCAGAAATTCTCCTCTTTAGGATGTATGTAGCTCTGTTACCCTTGAAGTCGATGTTCATGTATAAAGTTTTCTTTTCCACTGTAATTATTTGTGTTTTCGGAGTTCTCGGCTTCATTTTCTTATCAATGAATATCGAAGGATACCCGTTTTTGATAAGTACCTCCTTTAAGAGGCCCAATTCTTCATCTATGACTTCGGGACTACAAATTCTTCGTATTCTTATGGAGAGTGTTATTATTAAGTTTCTTTTTCTACTAATGGGAACCCAGCCGTGCAAACTTGATAGTTGGCCATTCCACATGGGTTTCCTGTAGATAGATCTTCTGAGAGTACCATCATGCTTTCTTGTCATTTTGTTTTTAACTTCTAGTGTGAATTTTATTACTGGGTGGCAATTATTAAACACCCAAGTTATAAAATCAGACTGTGATAGTTCGATTGAAGAATATTTTACAAGAAAATTATTATCCAGCTGATTTCGTCATCAAGTATTTATCCGAACCAAAAAATAAGACAACGACCACCATGGTCAGTAAAATTTTTTTTATTTAAAACTTAATTTTAAAGGCAATGCAGCTGGTGATATTTTGACATCTCATCATAAAAAACCTGTTAAAAAGAGGTTTAACTCTGTTAATTTTTATGTAACTTTTTTAACTAAGCCACTTTCTACCCAACGAATCAATGATAGTATACCAGTGATTTGCTCTTCCATATGTGCACACCAATTTGACTGTTCTTGCGGAGTTAGTTACATAGGCCTGACATAGAGAGCATTACCCTTGAGTACTTATGAACATGTAGCGATATGATTAGGGAAAGGAGTCACGAAATAGGTCAAAAGTGCCATACTTTCTCACTTAGTATGTAGCGAACATCATCCCAAAATAAGTGAAGCCCTCCCGTTTCTGTATTAAGTCCCGAACAATCTACCTGAAGAAACAAAACTAGGGCTCATATATGTAGTGGAAGCGGAATTAACTCCAGAAAGCGGAACTTATGCGTCCAAAAGCGGTATATTCTATTTCTCCACCTATTATGATCCATCATAGGGTCATCCCATACAATAAACTATATAATGGACTCTTGCTGCCAATATACGTTTTACGTTTATCTCTCCCGTATCATTCCCAATTTGCACATTGTCCTTGCTCAATTCACTTGAATTTCTTATCTCATTCATAATCTTCTGACTACATATTTTATTTACATGGTTGAAATATCACTATTAATGCTATAATAATAATAATAATAATAATAATAATAATAATAATAATAATAATAATAATAATAATAATAATATTGTTATTATTATTGTCTCAATTGATCAGACATTTCTCTTATTTTGCATTCTGTTCACATGATTTATCTAAGCTAATTGTTTGCAACTTGATACCTTACGTTGAAATTTCCCACCGTTTTTAATAGATGACCTGGATTCGAAAAATGACATATTCTAGATATCTAGACCCTTACATATAAAGAATTCATTATTTTGAACAGGTAACATAGTTAATCTTATTCATTCACATGTGCCTTCCTCTGGCCATTTTAAGACAACAATTATGTATTTATAATGGCAGGGCCTGATGACAAGGTGATGGGAAATAATTAGTTGCTCAAGAATCTCTTGTTTCTGAACGTCGTAATTTAGATTCTATCACTGACTCTGGCAACTAAACAGGAGCTTTAAAATATAAAATATGTTAAGTTATATTCTCGTTTCACTCTTTTTATTCCGAGTACCTCATCAGTGTTCCTTCGTCCCATCATAATGTGGGATTCGTGGGTAGCTAACTAAACATGTCTCTTCATTCCTCAATCATCACATTTTCTAATATATTTTTTTAGTGTCAGTTTTAGGAAATCTCAATATATGCTTTCAAACTTGTTTCAACAAAATTGTTATCTATAGATGTGCTCTAAATATGTTTAATTATATCAGCTAGAATTTTGAAGTGTATAAAATTTGTTTGAATAAACCTTCTTCAATTACCTCTTTCTGTTCCTATGTTTATTTAAAAAAAACTACTATTAGGAATATCTTTGATAAACATATATATCAGTTGGTTTTACAAGATGTACGAGATAATGTCTTAGATTCTAGCTGGGCATCAATTCTAATTCGTTTGGCATGGAATGTTTGTCAAACGGTGCACTTTGATTTACGATCAACTGGTTTACGTTATTTTCAATTTAATCGACAACAGAAGCAACAATCTCAGTCAAATAATGAAACTGTAAAAAGTAATGACGTACAGAAATCTGTTATAAATTCTAATACTGTCCATAAACAACAAGTTTACTCACCAATGGATATTCGATATTATGTACATATTAAAAAAGTACGTCCTAACCTACTGACTATATATTTCAAGTAGTGTTTTGATAATTTAAATTTTATTTACAATTTAACTGACAATGATATGATCATATTTAGCCTTATAAATGATTGGTAATCATTACGAAAAATTGTGAACATTGTCTTTTGGAAACGATGAGACTCATCATTACATCCATCATCTAAATTCATAAGTACTTTCATACCTGCATTGAATTTCAAATTCATAAGTAAAGTTGAATGATTCGGAATTAATTCTTGCATGAATATTTAGTTTCTTCAGGGTTTTTGGTTTGTATTATATGGAAAAATGCTCTTGTCGATTTTCAGTTTTTTTTATTCGGTTAATTTATTTAAAATGCAGTGTATGTATGTTCTTAACTAATAATTTTACATTTTTAAACCATATGTCAATGATTTCATTTATCTTGTCTTATTCAGTATTTTGAATTTTCATGGTTGATTACCGGGATGAAAAAGTTACAATAGTCATGAATATTACAGATTTCAAAACAGTTTAAATAGACAAATTACTCAGTTTTTAGCTTACATGCTTGATAACTTTTCCATAATTTTTGTAAAAATAAGAATTTCACTAAGTTTTTTCATATTTGCTTTAAGGATTTCATTGATTAGATCATTGATGAAGAATATGATATTGATAGGTAAGAATCAATCCTGATTGTCAGATTTTACCCTTATTGATAGGCTAGTGATCTAAACAAACATTTTTTTTCAAACAACTAATATTTTTTACATGTGTGTGACATTTTATTAGGAAAAAGCTTGTTCTTCACTGGCCTTTTGCTACGATTTTTCATATTAGTTAGTATATCTGATGGTTAGCATAGATAATTTGACCTGATGCGTAATTAATTATTATCCATATAATGATAAAAGATTTGGTAAATTAATATATATATATATATATATATATATATATATATATATATATATATATATATATATATATATATATATATATATATATATATATTACCAGTGTTAGTAACATCATTAGATCTTATTTCATTCATAAACAGTTGGTTATTTTACATATTATTTAATTAATAAGTGTTTATTTATTTTAACACTATCATTATTTATGTTTGTTGATTAAAATAGCTATTGGATGAAGATAACAAAAATTCAGACTTGTTCCCTGGTCTTATTATCTCTAAACGTCCAACCCACAAATTAATGCCAACTGTTTTAAATAATCCACGCATTCTTCTATTGGATTCATCTATAAATTATCAACGTACTACTTCTAAAATGACGTGGTTAGAATCTCAGATTATGCAAGTATGAAAACATATATGTATAAGGATATATTTTATATTATTTCGTCTTATAATAGTTTTCATTTTTAAATCACATCTGGTGTTGATGTTGACTTGATAAATCATATTTGTTTGCTGGTAAAATGATTATTTATGGTATTCTCTACTCAATAGTACTTCTTAATTTAGAAAATTCAACAAATTTTTCCTCTTAGCATTTTGTGTTATTCTGATGATGTAGAATAAATTCAATGTAACCTCTTCCATATCACATTTAGGCATCAATATTATTTACATTGTACTCGTAGTTTTTACTTTATTTGATAGTGAAAAATATTAAACTTATGTCATCAACATAAATCGTATATATAACTCTATTAATCATAATGTATTTAGGTCCATCATATCGTTGTGTACGAATTGTAAAACCTAATACCCTACGTCTAACTTTAAGATTGTTCACACGCTGGTTCTAACATACACGAGCAATGGTTTGAAACTATTATCAAATACTAGTAATCTACGACTATCTATCTTTGAATTCCTCGTTTCACAGTCATAAAATAGATTAAAACGAACTGCTGCTCAGCTTGTCTTTTGATTGATAGACGGACATTTCGTCTGAAGAGCAATGGTTAATTGTAGCAATTAGGTGTGCTCACGCTTTTTTGGACATCCGATATATGTGGATGGTTAATTATGTTTTTATTGCACTAAAACGGTATACGGCGTATATTTTCTTCTTTTTGGTTGTTGCAGGAAGAAGAATACATAACCAATTGTGTTTGTAAAATTCTCTGTCTACATCCCAATATTATATTCGTCAGTGGGACTGTTTGTTATTTAGCACAGAATTTTATTTTCAAAGCAGGAATCGTTTTATTTTCCAATGTAAAACAGGTAAGCGTCAATTTTTAAATTTTTTAGCAATCTCAGTCAGAAAAGAGTGCTTATGATAATAAGTTTTCCAAGGCTACATTTCTCACAAATGATAATTTGTTAATAATCATTTAAACAACTACTTGTTTTCGATAATTTCCCCCACTCAACCTTACAATTAACGGTAGAAATGTTTATTTAAAATATATAGATCTTTATGCTGAAGTTCATGGAAAAAAGAAGAAAACGAACAACTAATTTTTGTATTCATATATATGGACGGAAAATTTTTCAGGATATTGTTTCTGCTATGTATACTTTATAAGTGTTGTCTCACAAACCTTTGAAGCTTTATTACTTACACTCTGTATATGATGTTCAATGATAATCTCTTTTGAAATTGTATTCTGTCTACTAGGTAAAACAACATTTAAGGTTTGATAGATTCATTATACCTTTTACTTAGCCATACTGCAGTGTTTAAGACAGTCACGATGGGCTTGCCTGATCTTCCTATGTAAATGTCTTCGTAGGTGTAGTTAAATCTAGGATATCTATTCATTACTCACAACGTCTGTATACAGTAGGACGTAAATAGAATATATAATCTTGATGACAAAGAAAAGCTTGGTATTATTATTATTATTATTGTTATTAGTTTAGGTGTAAATAGTTTAATAATTACATTCCCTTTGAAAACATGTGGACTATTAAATTTTCTTACTCATGTCAAACCGCTTCCTAATGTAACTTTCGTTGTTGCAGCCTTCAAAAATCTTTACTTACTTACACGTGTTACCTCTCGTGGAGGTGCATATGCCGCTCACCAGCATTCTCCATCCAACTCTGTCCTGGAAAATCCTTTCTATTTGCTGTTCGTTCTTTTGATGTCTGCTTCCAATTCTCGGCGCAGCGTTCTTTGACCTTCCTCTTTTCCGTTTCCCTTCAGGATTCCAAGTTGGAGCTTATCTTGTGATGCAGTTTGATTATTTCTTCAATATGTGTCCTATCCACTCCCATCGTCTTTTCCTTATTTCCTCCTCAACTGGAGGCTTGTTTTGTTCTCTCACAGTAGGCTGTTGCTGATGGCATCTTGTGTAGATAATTGTTTATAAATACTTGTACTTTTTGATGATGTTTGTGGTAGTTCTCGAATTTCCAGCTCCGTTAGGTAGAACTGTCTTGACGTTCGTATTGAAGATTGCGACTTAGGTATTGGTTGACAGTTGTCTTGAGTTCCATATGTTCTTCAACTATAGGAATGCCGTCCTTGCTTTGCCAATCCTTACCTTCACACCTGCATCAGATCCTCCTTGTTAATCAGTGTTGCTCCACAGATATCTAAAAGCCTCCACCTGTTTCAGAGCTTCTCCATCAAGGTGTTCTCCGTGTTGTATTTGAGGATCCTGCTTTTCCCCTTGTGTATGTTGAAGCCTACTGACGCAGAAGCTGCTGCTACACTAGTTGTTTTGATTTGCATTTGTTAATGTATATGGGATAGAAGGCTACTTCATCTGTGAAGTCTAAATCGTCTAGACGCATTCAAGCTGTCCATTGTATTGCGTGTGGTCTGTGTGTGCTGCTTCTATGTCCGGTGGATTCAATGGAACTGGCCTATTCAAGAGTGCTTCAAAGTGCTTCACACATCTGCTCCCCTGTCCTTGAATCTCAATGATTGTCCTGCCTTTTTTATCCTTGACCGGTCTCTCTGGTTTGCCGTATTTCTCTGCCAGTTTCTTCATTATGTCATATAATTGTTTGATATTTCTTTCTCTTTCAGGTTCTCCAATGTCCCTGCTAGATATTCCACGTGTATCTGCTTATCGGCTCTTGTGCTTCTTCTCACTTGCTTGTTTGCTTCTGTGTATTCAGCTTGTGTCTCGACTCTGTTCTTGTACGGTTGTCGTTAATTGTTGTCTTCTTATTCTTGAATCTTGTCTAGGGTTTCGACAGAAATACATTCCTTATGATGATGCTTCTTATAGCGCAGAACCTCCTGAAACGTTGATCCCTTTCCAATTGCCCTCCATTGTAGTTCCTTTCTCCCACTCAGTCCATATCGTCCCATGATATCTTCATACTCGATGTTGACCATTCCGATGTTGGTGTTTGGGTCTCCCAGCGGGATTATCAGATCCTTACCTGTGCATTTCGCTAAGATCAATCGCAGCGTCTCGTAGAACTGGTCATTGCCATTGCCATCATTGGTGGATGCGTAACACTGGGTAGCATTCATTGTGATTTGCTTCTTCTTTATTTTGAAGGATGCTTTGATAATCGTGTATCCATGAAATCACCATCACAGCAATTTCCTAAGTGTGTGAAGCGTTTTCTTCATGACCAGAGTACGACAGCATCTCTTGCGAATCTAATATTTTTTTCCCAGCTTGGATCAAATGGGTTTCTCTGATTCCGAGTACTGCCAAGTTGTATCTCCTCATTTCCGTTGCTATTTGACTAGTCTTTCCGCTCTCCCACATTGTCCGAACGTTCCGTGTACCTATGATAATTGTTGCTCTGGTTGTTAAAAAAAGAATAGGCCTCGTGATTTCCGAAGAATCTCGGCTTTCATCATGAGACGTCATGATTCTTCTTTCAACTTCCAGGACAGAGTTTAAATGATTTAATCTGTTTATTCTGGTTAGCGTTTTTAGCAAAGTTTTCTACGGAATGGGGTTGCCAACCCCACATCCAACACTCCTCTTTTACCTGGGCTTGGGACTGACAGTAGATTTGGAAGAGCTACAGGCGAGGTTTCAAAAAGTTTTATTGAGTAACTTCCCGTACAGGTGTTATGTTGATATCATCGCCCTTTAGTGAATACCTTCCAAGCATATATTTCTGTACCGAAATATTGAACAGTAAATGAGATTCTTACAATATAAACAGTTTACTTGTTGTAATTTAAGTGGTTCATTCAACAAATAAGTATAGCTTTCTATACTGTTGATCTCTATTAAAGGAACTCCCCATTATTGTTTCTTTTACTTTGACTCGCTCATTTTTTCTCGGGACAGTTAAAATGGGAATAAATCAGTTCGTTGGGTTTACACGTCTGATCCTTTTTTTAATAGTCGGTGTTGTACCGTATTGCACGAATGACGGGTGCTGATATCTTGGATTCGATTGATCGGTTAATGAGCAATCCTTCAAGAAAATCAGATAATAATACTCAAAAGTCAACAACACGTCTTGGTGTTTGTAATCATTTTGAAGTTAGACAATTACATTTACCAGATAGTAAGTTTCTGTATTCTTTGCCTAATCAAATACTTTGTTTTATAACTTTTTAAATTCTTTGTACTCCTTAAGCTTATAAAGTGACCTTGGAATCCCATTGAAATCAGCCTTTAAAGAAATGTGTTGGTATTTATAAACTCAATATAAGACGAATTCCTCTAGTGAATCGCAGGCAAATATATCATATAGACATCAACTGTGATTTAATTCATTTATGTTGAACCAAAACAAACTACTGGATTGTTTTTAGTTATATCTCAAAATAGACCAAATATTATCAACTACCGTTTACGAATTCAGTGATCAATCTATCTGAACGAAATTCTGTGCTAACCATTGATGTCTATACAGAGCAGTATAATGCTTCTTTTGTAAACTTTAGATGGATTATTCAGCTAATACGTTTTTACTGTCGTAGATTAGTTATTTTTCCGTTACTAAACCTACTAGGTAGCTAAAAGGAATGGATTTCCGGTGTTGTATTCTTTATCATATTCCTAATCTGAAAGTGACAGCATCATGTAAAGAGATTTCTTGTTACATAAAATTGATTTTATTTGGCTAGCAGTGGGATCCAGTACACGCCTTTCGTTCTCTTCGAGACTGCTCGGCTGAATGTATGTGCGTCCTAAACTTGATGATCATTTCGAAACTTGGACTCATTATCGTTCATTGTAAACGCCAACGTGTTATCTGTTTAGTTACTGAATCCAATTATCGGTAACGGGATAATACAAACCATTCGAAATAAGATATTTTTGTTATATCCTAGTGAAGATTAAATTACAGGTAACTTCCGAGGACTATTAATGGACTAATATTCTATAAATATTCTTATTGTATAATTATTCAATAATTAAATCATGTGTATTCATATTCCCCTTATTATAAGCTTCATTTTGACCTATAATTTATTATTATACGACTTACTGTCCCTAAATTATGCTCAGTTTGTTAACTACTGCCTCTCACGTTCACAGCCACTTTTTGTGTACAAATATTATTTCCTATTTTATGGTGCGTTGAGGTCTGTTTGTTTGATATATAAATACAGTATGTTTGAAATATATGATTCGCATATTGGAAGCTGGTATTCGGTGTTGTGGACTCAAGTGGACGGGCTAGGCGGACATAAAACCAGTAAGGAAGCTAGGCTGCTCATACCAGTCGAATGTCATTGGTTTGGCACAGTCCGAAGATTGTATAAGTCGTATTTTGATTGGTGGATAAATCACGTGATAAAAAGCCGGACATAGAGTCATAACAATTTTGTTGTCTGGATAGATACAATTTTTTGAACTTCGTAAATGACAATTTAAAGTTTCTGCTTTACGTCTGGTTTTCTTTGTAAATTACAATATAATGTAATAGTATTTATCGTAGATATACTTCAATGTTTGCAATCTTTTCGCTTATCGCAATCAAAATATATTCAATTTTATTAGCATTTCAAAGCGTAGATAATGGAAGGTTAGTATTTTGTTGCAACCTGATGAAATATTTGAATGTTTGGTTCGGGTTTTATTTTGTAACACTGTTAAACTTTTTGAAATTTCAACAGGCTTCCTAGTCTGAAAAATGTCACACACTGGATTTTATGCTTTTCATAGTATTTTCCTTTCATTTACTGCTTCGTTTTGCCAGATTCCACGAAATTTCTTACTTTCATCAAAAATAATTCTACCGAAACTGGTTTGGCGCTTGATTCTAATCCTATCCGGTATATCACTCATGAAGCGACTGTTATTCTACGAGATAATGATCTTGCTTCACTTATCCGTGCAAAACGTTGTTTTCTTTTCACATTACGCTTGTGCTATAATGCACAGTTAGAATTGGCTTATTCAAACAATGATCATATTTTTCATCTTCCTCATTTGTTACTGAATACGGATACGTATTCAAGATCACGTGTACAATCACTAAATAAAATATATTTACAAAACGATGCCGAATATTCATCGCTTTCTTCTCCAGTGTCGAGAAAAAAAGCGTTATCCGACCCCAATGGTTTAGTTATTTCTATTTCCTCTGTAAGTTTACTACTTTTTATTGAGCATGATTCTAATATAATCAGTTACTACCACATAAGTATCCTGAAGTTATGCTGAATACTATGATAGACAAAGTTAGTTAATTCATATTTAAAATGGTTAGCTAAAAGAAGCATGGTTACTTGCTATAGTAATAATTTTTCTGAGTAATTATTTTGGCGTCGGTGTTATCATTCCTCCCAAATGCTCTGCTACGACCAAGGATTGGGAGAGTCAGCTCTCCCTCCCGAAATGCTCTACCATGGCCACACGTATATAGCCACCGCCAGGGAAGTCCTGCTCCACTGCCTTCTCGCAGTGGGGGGGGTTGTTTGCGAAATCGAGAGGACGGAAAGCGAATATCCGGCGCTTTAACCGGGTTGGTGGTGGTCACCGACTACCATGGTACTACATCTAACGTTTCTCCACTGCCTATGGATTAGACTTCTATGTTAAAGGTTCGGTGTGTGGCCTCCTGAGAAAACCGCCTGCTTTAGTTTGAGCGTCCTTGCAGTATTCCAGCAAATCGAATCATGAAGTGCTGTGCACATGTATTTGGTGCCTCTCTGTGTCAATGTTTATGTGTTTAAATAAATAAATAAATTATCATCAGTCATTCAAAAGACTTCTTTTGCTATTATTATCTGACTCATAAGTAATTTAAAAACCAGATACGGATGTGCATCGGTCAAAATTCTCATAACTCACCAGCACAATGAGATAAAATTACGAAAATAAGTATCGGAGTAGTTCAAATCATAGGAATATCAGTGTTAGTAGAATCAGTTAAACACAGAGGAAGAATTTGATAAATAAAAATTTTGGAATAGATTTAAAAGTCAAGATCTGATGAAAAACAAATAGCAAACTCATACCATCGGAACCACTTTTAAATCATGTCATCTAATTTCTCCAACTAGTAATTGCTGCTATTACCCGTACTTTTAGTCAGGTAATTTGTACGTACTCATATGTCTCAATCCAACAGTCGCTGATTCTATGGACTGATTCCACGTCTTGGCGCCTGTAGTTTTCCCCAAACTATATATTCAGTTATATACTGTTCATTGTGCTTTTTTCATTTATTCATTTTCTTCTCTATAGACGACCGAACAAACATCTATATCAAACGATGAAGATGACAAATATCTCTGCTCTGATTTAGCGATATATCTTCAAGGACGTCTATTATCTGTCTCACCAAGTGTTGAATTTCGCTTACCCTATTTAGCATCTAGAGAAGGCCAGTTATCTTATTTATACCCATATTATACTTACGTAATTGACTGGACGTTAGGACGTAGACTGAATGATTTGATGAAACGGAAAGAAAAAGTAAGCCTTATTTGTTAAATGATTTTGTTTCGATAAATTTTTAACACCATTCTTTTTGGATTGGTTAATGCTAATTACTAGGCATATGTTTATTTGATGTGTTGTGATGTTTATCGGTAATGTCCTATATAGCGTCTTTTGTCTAGTCAAATTCCACTAACACTGAAGAACTAGGAAAACCATTCAGCTATTATAAGTTAGTTTTCGTATATTATGCTGTCCCCTTCAAAATTTATTCACAACCGACATAACACAGTGATAATAACTTTACATCTCTAAACTAAAGCTTTATACAACCATGGTAGAGTATACTTTCCTAAATGTTAAGATCTAAAGTGTCTTGAAAATTCTCTTTGCTGTACATATTGAGGCTGTACATCAAATAATATCCTTCTTATTTGTTACACATTCTTCTTTGGTCATTATTATGTCTTTTAAGATGCTTATATATTCACAACAATTATAAAGATGCATTCACAAGTTTTTATTTTGTGAGAAAAAGAGGTAATTATTCATTTTAATTGACTCTAATTTAAATTTTAAAGAAGATTTTACAGTTCTATATTCTTTTTATGAACGCACAACATTTTATAGAAACTCTCGAACTAATATTTTCACAACAGTCGTTCTTTAAGTTAATGAAGGACTTTAAAAAAGGATGTCATATTTATAGAGATCTCAGCGACTAGAATTAAAATAACTTCAGCGTTTCAGTTGGCAGTCTGATTCGAGCTTCTTCATCGAATTTCTTATTATTTCTCTAAAGAAACTCAAAACTTGGGGTTTATCTTAATGTTAAGCTCAAAGATTTTTGCGAACATAATTTCCTCTTTTTAATCACATTGGTATATGTTATGAGTATTCAGTGTAAATTTAATATCATTTTTTATTATTTACATAACAATTAGTATTTCCAATATTTTGTTGATTTTACCACAGATTTTAAATAGTGAATTGACAGCATTAAAATATTACATGATGAGTGCTAAATTACATAATCATCCATCAAAACATATTTCAAGTAACGATTCATCTCATCCTTTCACAAAGTGTAATTTGGAAATTTTTTCATCGCCTACTTTACATAATTCAAAATTAAATCGTCTTTTACCATATTTTCTTAGTGATAACAGTGACAATAATGATAGTTTTAGAAAAAATAATTTTGCAATGGATGGATTAATTATCTCTGAGACATTAACATCATCTGATGAAGCCTTGTATACTGATTATAAAGCTAGGGGTTTTATGAACAATAATAATAAACAGAACGTTGAAAGTTCTCGTTCATTTCCACGTCTTTGGGCTGGTATGAACAGTATTTTATCTGGTCATTGGAATTCTTTATTTAATACAAGACATTTGAAATCATTTAAATCAGGTCCTACAAAAACATCAACTACAACTACTGGTTTTACACCCACTTCTAATGTGCAGCTTATCTCGGAATCTGAAAGTGTAAAAGTAAGCTTATTAACTTTGTTTGTTTTCAAGCAAATTAGGATTTTCTTTTTCTTAGGATGCTACAATGAATTGTCTTATCTTAAGGTTTCAGTTGTGTTAGCCTGAAAAACAATTTTAATGGTTGAATGTCTATAGCTCCGAGAATGAGTGTTTAAATGAAAGTTTATTCTTAGTCAAGATTTTACTGTTCATTTTATTTTCGCAAGTCTTATACACGTAAAGTAAACAGTTAAAACAACAACAATAATTTCGACTAAAGAATATCACCTAATCCATTGATGCTTATTTGCTGTAAACAGTTAGGAACTATTCTAAATCATTATAAAAGCATATGAGCGGAATTATAAAGTCTTATATTAATTGTTCTTTCAATAATAAACAGAAATCATGTAGAGGATCTGATCCTGATTATTGTTGCTACTTTGACGTGGTAGTAGGGCTTGCCTATCGTGATGAATCAATCGGGCCACACTGACTGGAACAACCGTTCCTCAAGGTCCTACCATGTCAGACAGGTCGGTTGAAGAGCGGTAAGACTAAAAGCAACAAACCTAAGGTCCGAAGGCGAAGTCGTACTGTTGACTGTACAGAGGTGTGACAGCAGTAATGTTTTTCTCTCAGAGAACTAGCATAACAGCGATGCTGCCTTCCCACAAGGAGGAATAGGGTTAGAGAAGGTCGACCCGAAAAATGCACACCTCGCCCACGGATATCCGTCTCCGGTGGTAAAGTCTCAACAAGTACGGAGCTAACACGAAAATTACCCACAGAAAGGTCGTGTGTGACCGACCTCAAGCAGTTGTCCCTTGGGCGCTGTGGTCACTTTCTCAGGTCAGTAAGACCACTTCTAATCCAATTTTCTTTTTAGGTACCTCCAGAAGAACCCTTCCATGGTGTGGGCAACGGGGAAGTGATAACTACCCTCATACCTCTAACAGCACTCAAGACCACTGTATTCATAATCAACCTCCCTCTTCAACTATTATTCCTCGTACATCGACTTACAAGATCTGATCATGTTCCAAGTTGCATTGTTTGATGCCAAAACTGAAAGATAAGTAAAAACGGAAATGTAAGGGCAAATTGTTATGCAGAAAAAAGTGTCTAATGTATAAAATAATGTGTAAGATTTGAAAGAAAACAATTGGTTGCATACATTAGTTTTATTACAAATTATTGTAAGGTATATAATTTAAAATCTCCAATCGAATGCGTTACCAGAAGTCCTACTTTTTATACTTGGAAACAAGAATCCTTGCAATTCCCATGATGTGAAGTGGAAACACCAAGACTGGTAATAATGAAGATTTATTGACTTTTCAAAAACTCAACGTCATTAAACCAAATACACTCATTTATGTGCTGGTTTTACACACATTTTATAACTATTTAATAAGAATCATATATATGAAAAGATACACAGGATACTTATCAGGATTACTTTCATTAGAAAAAACATAATTTGAAAATAATACTTTGTTTATTTATTTTGTATCATTAATGAATAGCGTCTAAGAAGAAGCATTCTAGATCCACGTTCATATCAATCTTTGAGTTTTCTTGCAATATTATTTACAACAAAATGTATTATGCGACCAGAACCATGTGTTCCACCTTTGATAGCTACAGTGGAATTTTACGGTTCAAATGATTTGCCGTTAGGATTATTTTTGGAGAAATTTTGTTTCATGTAAGCTTTATCTTTAAGTAGTGTTGGTATTATTACAGTGTAACTAGATTAGAGTTATTATATTTTGCAGGTAACTTTTTAAAACTTTTTCTGTTATGACCTTGGATGTCTGACTTTTCGATCACACGATCTATCTACCAATCCGAATACGACTTATACGAATCTTCACACTAGGCCAACCAATGACGTTCAACCGGTGTGGGCAGTTTAGCGTCCTTATTGGTCCTATGTCCTACGAGCCCTTCCACTTGAGTCCAGAACAAGATACCAGCTTCCGAATCAGAGCAGATCGTTTATTTCAGACATACTTGGTTTATATATCAATCACACAGACCACAACGTACCATAAAATAGGAAATAATATTTGTACACAAATAAGCCCAAAAAGTGGCTGTGAATGTGGGAGGCAGTAGTTAATAAACTGAACATAACTTAAGAACCGTAAATCGTACAATAATAAATTATAGGTCAAAATAAAGCTTATCATAAAAGGAATATAAATATACATAGTGTAATTGTTGAGTAGTTATACAATAAGAATGTTTATAGAATATTAGTCCATGAATAGTCCTCGGAAGTTACCTGTTATTTAATCTTCACCGGATATAACATTTTCTACATTAAGATTAAATTTTATTCCCACTAAACTGAATAAGATCTATTTTTTAAAATAACGCTTTCAAACTGATCCCGATTATGTGCTTAGTCAAGGTCGTAGTCTATTTTTTTGTTCAACTCAAAAGGACGGATGTATATATAACTTCGACTCGTGTACACGTCATTCAGTTTGCAGAATACAGCTTCTTAGCGATTTCCCAATACTCTCAGTCACATATCAGGTTGGGTCAGCATAAAGAAAACTCGTGTATTCATATCTAATTTGAGCGAGCCCAGAATTTAACAAAAACACACATTGTTTCCGACGGCTGGCTACAATATGTCTGTTGTAATTGATATCAAGTGCTTTTCGTTTGGGTTTTTTCGACAAAGCATAATTATTATGTTCTTTTTGATATTTTTTAGGCAACAACATTGCCGTAATCCACTTTGTAATGTAGTAATGGCTGATCATATTCAAAGATTTATTCAAACTTCAGGATCAGTACAACTTATGATTCGTAAATTGATTCAAGATCCACCTCGATCAGAAGTCTTATCAGATATACCAAATCTAGGTAGTAATGATGCAAAATATCGTCGTCATTGTCGTATACAAATGTGGTTATTCTGTCCAATATGTCGTATTAATTCACCTATTAAACATATGTCTGCTGATACTTGGCATTTGTCTTTTGTAAAATTTCTTGATTTAATAATAAATAGTTCTGATAATTGGGCTTATTGTGGTCTATTCAATAAAAACTCGGATGATACAGTCAATGAGGTGAACACAACTGATGCGTCTAATGAACCATCACTTAATTCAGTAAGACATGGAATCGACAGTCAAACTATGAGTCCAATATTACAATTCCAGTGCCCACATTCTGTTTATAAATCTTTAGAACATTGCTTTGCTTTTGATCGGAAATTAGCTATTTTTAAGTAAGTAACTGGTTAAATGTTTGTACGAATATTTAGTCAATTAATGTTAAAAATTGAAGGTTATTTTAATTTAGTCATTATTTTGCTCATTTGATTATGAAGATTTATTTTTTCTGCCGCAAACATGATTGTGTTAGTTACAGTTATATTCTTTT
The DNA here is from genome assembly GCF_000699445.3 of Schistosoma haematobium. NCBI lineage: Eukaryota > Metazoa > Platyhelminthes > Trematoda > Strigeidida > Schistosomatidae > Schistosoma > Schistosoma haematobium. Next base: position 18,709,255 of record NC_067197.1, on the reverse strand, counting down.
GCATTTTAATACTTTTATGGGGTCGTCAGCACTTTATAAAGTCTCAGATTTAATTATAAGCAGAAACGGATGGTGGCTAACAGTGGGATTCAAGACTCTCGTTTTGTCCGTTTTGAGACTGGTCAGCTGGATGTACCCGCGTTCCAGAGTTGTTCACTCTGAGACTCGAACTCAATACCGTTCGCTTCAGACGTCACCACGTTATCCACTTAGGTGCTGAGTCCTGATAGTCATTAGCTTGTGCAATGAGATGAAATTTAATTCATTTTTGCATTTTTCGTTTGCATCTTACTACTGATGTATAAGACTGCAATTGATTATTCTGTTATTGACATCCTGTGCGGACAGTCTCGTAATTGCCTTAAGTCACAAGCATTATAAGGAGAGATGGATGCGGGTATATTCAGCTGATGAGTTCTAAGCAGGACGAAACGCACGTCCTGGATTACACTTCCAACTACTATTCATCTCTGTTTATAATGCTTTTGACTCTAGGCGGTATCGAGACTATCTGCACAGGATGCCAATAACAGACTAATCAATTGCAGTCCTAGTCATCAATCGGAAGATTCGAAGTATTGTATTATAAATTTAGGTCATCTTCAAGTACTTAAGCAATCAACAAACGTTATTAACCATCAAATAGTGATGGCCGGATATCTAGATCGAACTCTCTTTACGATACGTATAGCATTGTGAATCCTTTAAATACTGACAACTTAGCTTCTTCCCAAACTCTCATACTCTCCGATACTTGGATTTTAATGGAAAAACTGCTGTCAGAAAATACTGAAGAAGCTGTGCTTCGAAAATCACTTCATGCACAGACAACAAATTCGTATGGGTCTAGTTAAGGGCGATTGTGATTCTCTATAGACCATGTTTATGAAAGTTTTAACCCTAGTTCCAATGACGGTTGCCACATTAGTACTTGCCTCAGTCAGTCAGCCAGCAACACCGTACAACTTTGTACGTGCGTACATCAGTTCAAGTTGCCATACCACATTAGCACAGAGATACAATTGTAAATTCAAATCCCATAATGGTTGAGATAGTAAAAGTATAAACAGTAATAGGAAAGATTAGGGTTTGAAGATGTTATTCAAGCAGTATAATCCAGTGAAATAAATGTGGAAAAAGAAAAACGAAAGGGATAGGAATTCAGAAGATTAAAATTTTGAAGAACACGAAGTGTATGTCAAAATACTTGCGAAGTTAGATGTAGAATAGACAGGACGTCAGTTGCGTAACCTTTCGAGGGTTGAATAAATATCAGTCTGGATTGTATGAAATCAAAATAATACTAAAGAAGCACATGATTTCCGAACCGAAACTAATAATGATGCTGCCTTCGGAATCAGCCGATTTGTCAGTAAACTCGTAGACGTCGCCTGTGATGTTAATACAAATGGTAAATCGGTCGTCCCCTGATGATGACTGTTGTTTTGCCAGAAACCGAAATTACCGAATTTGCTGTGATGTTTGCCAAGTCCTCAACGTCAACGAAGGGCTGCAAGATGGACATAGAAAGCAAAGTCAGTGATAATAACCGACAATCAATTAATATATTAAAATTTCTGCTATATAGTTTAGTTTTTAGCCTCATAATAATGTATATTTTACCCTCAACTATCCACCTTACCTTGATATATGATATTGATCCTCTCATAAGTTATTTTGCTTCCTACTACAGATATCAACCGGTTAATGTTTATGAGATTGTTATGCCTCCAAATGAGATTCGTGTTTTCCCGGTGAAAGTCAATAATTCGAAGTCGGAAAGTACCCGCATGTTAACTATGAAAAAACCAACTGCTGCAAGTCACATGAACACAAATGATTTGGAAGATGGTTACTGCACGGATAGTACAGACCATACTACCGCTACTGCTACTAAGTCTCATAGTCAGTCAAATCATCACAAAGTTACTAACCTGCAGAAAACATCTCACTTACCAACTTATCTGTACTCTGAAGCTTCCGACGTTTTAACAAAGTAGGTGCTCATTATTTTATTAGCGTTTGTTACAACGGTGAAACAATCTTATAAGAATAATGAAATAAGAGTAGACTATGCTGAAATGTGATAGTCATTTTGTGTCAAGTCGACCAACTACCGGTATTTTTTTTAAACTGTTTAAAGGTATACTAATAAATGTTTACTCTAAGCTGAGATGGTTTAATGATTAAGAAATTCAATTTCTAATCCTTTGATTCCAGACTTGAGTTTTTATGGTCAGTTTAGTATTATTTTCAGCCTCCACTAAAATCAGTGTCACACCTTAGAATATTCACTTGTATGTGGGTTGAATAATTGCAAAACAATAGTAATTGCAAATTTCATGTAAATGAGCACTACATTCCTATAAAGATGAGTAAAACTTCTCGTTCAACACTCTATATCAATAATTACTGACTCCAACGTATCTGCAAGATATATAAAAAAATTTCAAGGGATTCGTTCTGTGAACATCCTCCTAGTTCATTTGTTAAATTTGTGTTGGTATTCGCTGAAAATAGTCGGGTTTTTTATTGTACTGACATGCATTCTTCACGTAATAAATTATCGAATTCCAGTACCCTGGTTGCATTTGGACGAATGATGAAAATGTATTTTCGGCATTTACTTCGTCTGCCGAAGTGTTCGGCATCAAGTGTGGTTTGAGATTCATGTAATTACTTCTAATTTTAAGTCGCTGGAAATTCGTTCTGTCCTCAAGTTGTTATCCTATCCGCATATTATTATTTGTAAAATAAATCCATATATTGCATTGCACTGTTTCCCTTTCCTTCTTAGGTATTACACTATAAATACTGTAATTAAATGTCATATTGCCAATCAACAAAATGAGAAAATATCTTGCGAACTGTCCGCTATGCTCGAGGCCTATCTAAAAGTTCTTGAAGTAAGAATCTTGATTATTTTCTAGTCCACTTTTTTAATTCCTTTTTGTGGTATAATTATGGCATCATGAGCTTTTGTATTTATATGCATTCTCATGTATTGGATAAAACGTGAACTGAACCCCTTTCATTAAGTAAGGAAGAGTAAGTATCATTCATTCAGGCACAATTTTATGTACCGGGCTGAACATGCTGAAATACCTTTTCAAACTCAAGTTAAATATGAATGTACTTGTTTTTCTCTTTCAAAACAAAATTCTACGCTGAATAACAAATCTAATGATAAAGTTCTTGTGACATTTTAAAATTAATTGATCACTGTGTAGTGGTAGTCAGTGTCATATTTGCTTGATCAAGTTACAATATGCCCATCGTGTGGACTGTGTTGAGATGCTGGGTGTTTGGAGATAGTTGATGGTAAACCTCGAGATCTGGGTTTCGTGATATGCACTCTTCAGCAAAACGCACCTGCAATCTTGAAGGAACCAATGCTGCTTATGGGGTTCAAATTTGCGTCACCTAGCTTCATATTCTGAGACGTTACCTACCACTGAGCTTTGCGCACCACTGATAAATATCTTATTTTCACAATTGGTCAGTAGCGGGATCCAAGTCCCATAGGAATATCTTCTCATGATTGTATATATACTTTGCTGACGAGTGCCAACCATCCCGCAATCTAGGTCCAGAATTTCCTGTTAAATGCATCCAACCACCTTACATATGAAAATCTTCTTCATATATAAATACTTGTTCTTTAAATTGATAAGAGAAATATTATTATTGAGGAAGTATGGGATGTCTTTACTTTAAGTGGTTTAATGTTACGGGGGCGACAGTCGGCAATCAACTGACTTTTTTTGTAGTAGTAATTAACATTTTTTAGTTTGTAGTCAAATTCGTTGAGTCGGCTTAGCTATGGCACTTTTTCGATTGGTTGATCGATTATTTTTCTGTAATATTTACTGAACTATCCTCTCTACGTATTGTAGTTTGTGTTAATTTTGTTTTCATTATGCTTTTGTCCCTCATAGTGTGATTCCACTCGTATACTAATGGATGAAAGATCAGAAATTTTGGATTTCATTCTACATCCGAGTGACAGCAGTCAAAAGGAAAGGTTTTCTAATAAACAGTATGTTGAAGACATACCAGCGGGTATATCACATAGTCTAGGCCCTCTTGCAAAGCCTGTAGAAGATGATTCTGAATCAAATACTGTAGAAAATGAAAAAATATCCACACCTGATAAGCAAACAATAACTACGGATGAAAAAATCTTTTGTACGACTACAATCCAGTCACGTGTTCGTACTCATTCAAATAGCATTTCAAGTGTTCATAATGGCTCCAGTGAAACTGCTGAACAAAGATGTGATATTTCACAAAATGAAACCAAATGTCATAATTGGTTCAAACTAATCTCTAGTTTAAACAGTGGTTAAGTATATTTGACATAATAAAGCTGATTATTGTGTAAACAGTTTAAATACTTTGCTTCTTCATTTTAGTGAATGTGCAATTGTTTCGAATACTTAATTACTGATGGTTTTTATTTTTATCAAATTAGTCATTTATGCACTTGAGTTTTGTTTATTTAATAGTTCCTACCTCTTACTTCAGTGAAGCATGTGATTACCGGTTGAACAAATATCCTCTGTTCATGAACAGTTGTTTAAATGTTATTGGTGCACTATCTGAGGTGCTCTGGTGACTTAAAATATACGACAAGTCAACAACCTTTGGAATGCTTGAGTCTTCCTGACCTACAATTAATTGTGTCCAAATGAAGAAGCAGTATCAATTCGTAAAATCGTTTATTTGATCTTATCTTCTATTTCACTTATGTGACAGCTGGAATTAATAGGTTCATGTTTACGCAAAATTTCATACAATTAAAGTGTTACTCACTCAGGTCATAACTACAAAGGTTGATTTTCGCTTTTTAATTTATGTTCTCATTTTCAGTTGAACAGGCCTTAATTGTACAAAGATTAATTAATGAATTGAAACGTTGGATGTATCGATTTATTTCGGATTGGAATTTCAGGTTTGTTCTTTACATGGAATACGTAAATACTTTTTACTCTATTTCCGAACTATCGTATAGTGCTATCGTAGTAAGTTTTTTACAGTCCCGATCATATGCTTTTTTCTAAAAAAGTGATTATGATTTTAGGAATTATTCCCATCACAAACCAACATCAGTCGGGTAACCAATATTTATCAGGCCGGACCATCAACACATTTTTTTCATCCTAGTTTAGAGGCTCCTCACTAATATATGGCTATCACACCACAGAAAGTTATCTAGGCTCCTGAATAATAAGCTATTATTTATCCATTGAATTGAAACCCAGCACTCTAGGTCTGTGAATTTCCTACTCATTTAAGGCCTCCGAATGCCCTGGCATGGCCGAGAGTGGGGAGAGTCAGCTCTCCCTCTCAAAATGCTCTCACACGGTCACGCGTATATAGCCTCTTCCAGGGAAGTCCTACTCACTGCCTTCTCGTGGCGAGGGTGTTGTTTACGAAATTGAGAGGACGAAAAGCGGATGTCTGGCGCTTTAAACGGGTTGGTGAACACGGAGAATGCACCTAGAGGAGTTGGAAAACCCTGATTCCAAACCAATGGTGCACATGGGCTCCAGTTTCCTGAAGGAACAAATGGCGTATGAACCAATTGTTGGTCACCGGCTACCATGGGACTGCATCTCCTGACGTTGCTCCACTGCCTTTAGGTTGAAGGCTCCAGGTATGGTCCCCTAAGAAAACCACCTGCTTCGGTTTGGGCATCCGGGCAGTATCACAGCCCTCATACAAATTGAATGAGATTTATGTGGCACACATGTATCCGGCGCCCTCTTTTACCAGTATTTATGTGTTCAAATAAAACAAATAAAAAAATAAGTTTCCGGGTCCGAATTTTCTCACATCCGTTTAGTCTACTGGCTACCATATACAGCTTTCGAATAACATGTTATTCAAAGATTACTTCAAGAACCTTTATATAGTTACTGTAATTATCTTCAAATTTTCCAATAGATTAGAGATGATTTATTATAATAATTGCAACTCTTCACCAACAATAATAACCGTAGTGGTATGTTATCTTATATATATATATATATTTTACTTATTTTCTGTTATGGAATGTTTAGATTTAATGAATATGAATTATTAATGAAACGAATTGAAAAAAATATACGCGACAAACGGAAAAAGCCGACATTGTCGTATATTTCTACAACAGTTGCTAATTCGTCTCTTCACCCATCACCGAATCTTCTTTCTCCTTCAGTTCCTTCTCAAGTAACGGTTACAACTTCCGTATCACTACCACCACCACCAACAACACCATTACCCGTTAGTAGTATCACAACTAGTTCAAAGAGTGCAAACAATCTGCTAGATTCTACAAAATCATTTGAACACAATGATATGATTACAAATCTGTCTTCTTCCAATCTACCCATCGAAGTATCAACATCTCAAACTGTTTACTTTAATTCTATAGATCAAAATACGGACAAATTTTTAACTGGAATTGATTTAAGTAATAACATTTCAGTTAATTCAAAAACACCATTAAATAATGTGTTAACAGTCAGTCAACCAGAACTTCTAGTTCACTCCATAAAAAAAGACAGTGAAATGTACAAGTCTATTGAAAACACCTCAAGACTTGATTCTTTTAAGTCTGGTTTCAATTCATTTCATGATAGCATTAACCATGATTCAAGCCAACATACAGAAGATAATTATGTTTCTGATTTGTCTAAGAATTTACCTATCTTGGATCCTTTAAATTTAAAAGGTATTTCTCTGTTTCGTGTTTAATTCTTGATCTGGTGAAAATACATCATATTGACGACCTTAAACAGTTTTGAGACAGATTTCAGGGTTCGTGTCTATTTATGGGCCAATCAGAATGCACGTGATACTGATGAATAAGTCATTGCAGAAAACCAAAAAGGGTTAGGTTTTAGTGTTAGGGTTATCGTAGGAAATTCAGAAATCTTGCAACATTACACACTTCTCAACTCTGTTTACTTTCTTTTAGTTTTTCCGTAAAAAGCTGTGCACTTTGTAAATATTATTTTAATAGTTATTCAAGTTTGTTCGTATTGTTTATTCTTGCCGTGTTTATGCTATTTAAACCTTTTGATAGATAAAAACTAGTAAGTTTACTTGGATATGAATGATTTACAAGCTATCTGGCATCCCATTTTGAATCTTGGACAAAAGCCAAAGAGCTACTATTTTAAATGTGATTGGTTTGTCCGTATGATATACTGTGACCATTGTTTTTGTCTTATATACTGTATAATTCAGCGTTGACTTATAAATACAATATAACAAGTTATTCATCTGTAGATAGATGATGAGAAACTGTTGTTAAAATTATATTATTGGACAGTAATATTTACTGGATAAATAATTATTATGTGTTTTTCCGTACGATTTTTAATCGTATTCTCATTGCCATGTAACGTACATACTTTTAACATACTCTTGGATGAGAATTATTTTGCTTATAAGGTATTCTTTTGTCTACTGTCATCAAATTGAAGCTTAATCATACGAATTTTTTTTATGCTTAATAGTTCGCTTGACTGAAAACAAAATCCCATGACCTTTAATGCAAATAATTCTGTACACATTATTAAATGTTTGCCATCACTACACTCTTCTTTTAATTGATAATATTGTATTTAACTTAGCTGAGCGTGCAAATCATCCCTGTAATCAACTTTCGGTAATATCAGAAAAAATAATCTTTCTGTGATAATACCGTTATGTTTCATAATAATCTTAACCTATATGCATATTTCAGCTGTTTACCAACGATGTGGTCCGGAAATCTTTAATGCTGAATCCTCTTCTCAAAATCAATCGAACAAAACTGAATCTTCAACTCATCCTATCCAAAACGAAATCTCAATTACGAATAATTCTTCCTCTTCTGGTGTGCGTCGCTTTATTCATAACTTTTTACCATCAGCTATGGATTTAAAAGTATTTGGCGAACCGGTCCCACCTCACGAACATCCTCAACTGACCATATGTGATGAAAGTTGCATTAACATTTTAAAACGTATTGAAACTACTCTCAATAAATCAAATGAAATCAAAATGAACAGTTGTGATTATAGTCGACTGTCTGAGTCTCTCTGTCAATTATTGCTTGCACATCCAGATGTTTATGTTAATGATCGAGAATTTACTTCAATTATAGCTTTTGCTTTGACGTAGGTTTTGAATATAGCAATATAGTTTACAGTAACTCATATAAACTAGTATTCGTATTTGGAAATCATCTACACTTGTACTCGAGTTTACACAAGAAGAATAAAGACTGTATTCATAAAATTGTCTTTACATAATCTAATATCTAAATAGCTAGATATGCGTCTACATAAAAATAGACATATATATATATATCTTTAATACGTAGTTGAACTCAAGCATGCAACTCTATCGTCATGAAAGATTCTATAATTATCGAGGAAATTTCGGAGATTTTAGAATTTTTATAGTTTTATTCACCAACTGATCTTAGTTAAACCACCATTAAGAGTCTGGACGGACTGAAAGGCTGTTTCGTTCTAATGTGGGACTCATGGGTAATCATTCTGGACCTTCAGTAGTGCATGCGACCGCTTAACCTTTAGACCTTTGAGTCAGGATCTAACTTCAATCAGTTCATGATTTTACTCAGCTTCTATGCATTGTCTGCGGTGGATAACCGTCTCTTTCTAAGTTATTGGCTGTGTACTGCTTTATATCCTCAGATTACAACTTCATTTTCGCTGTAAGGAGTGGAGTGGTACTACGAGAGTGCTTGGACTAAACTTTGAAGGACTAAATTTTCAGACGTCAACGTAGTATTTGAGAATCATTACGTTACTGCTTCAGTATCCTCTTATCTTAAATTAATTTCATCAGTTATGTTGCAGTTTGATTTTATTAACAGTTTTAAGTTATAACCATATCTTATGTACAGATCAGTATTCTTGATACATTGAATGAAGTTATTCTATTAGACCCGTATTCATTTAATATAAATTAACTACGTAATGTATAATATCCATAATCAAGGAAAAATGAGTACTTATTTTAATAATTCCTTTTTTCTAAATGTTTCTTTTTAATTTTCATTTGTTATTAGTACACGAGAATACGAAAGAAAGTTAGTGGATTTACATTTTACCCTTCAAGGCTCACTGCAGCACAGTTCTGATGTTCAGCTAGGTCAAGCTGCTCTTTCTAAGTACGTTTAATGGTCTATTTTTCAAAAAGATTCTTGTTCAAGCTTCAAAAACAATTTCTTTCCTACTAACTAGAAATTTTTAATGACAATCCCAGTTCTATAAATAGTAATAATTTATATATAAGTTTACGAAACCCCATGTATCACGGGTAGATTTATGTACGCAAATTCAAAACAGTATTGTTTATGTATGATACTATCCAAGTACTCTGAATTAGATTATCAGTGTTTTGATTCAAGTGCTTTTATCTCTAGGTGACACTCCTTAATAGCATTGACGGAACTTTGAATGAGTTCTAACACTTGAAATAATATTAGTGTTACATTTCATGTATTATCCACATTTACTTTTTATTGAAACTGACAAAAACCAGGATATTTTTCAAGTTATATAGTTAAAGGTAGTTGATAGAAATATTCGAGATCAGTTAAACAATATTGCGTTTCTTAGTTTAATGTGTACTTTTTAAATATGATTCATTAGATTCGATCAGGGCTGAAGATTATAGAAATTCATAGTGGTTGCCATTTGGCGACAGATTAGCACATTTCTGTTATGTTAATGAACTGTTAAATAAATCATGGTCCTATACTATAAATGACAGAGAAATTCTGCATCCTTTGTGAATATGCAACTTCACCTTTGGACTTTTGATTTTAGGACATTCTGTTTAATTTTAGATCGAAAACGACTGATACTACCTAATATGAATGTAATTACTTTGTCAAGAGATGTTAGAAAAATGAGTGGCATTTTAAACATCAAAAAGTCGGTCGATAAACATTAAAGTCATGTACGATGAACACATAACTATACAGGAAAACAATATTTTCTTTGGTCACACCGTTGTTTGCCTTGTATAAATAATTGGGGGGGGGCATGATATTGAAAAGCTAAGTGTGAGAACTTGTTCATCTGTATGGGTCTTTTTGTAAATTTATTAAATCTGCGTTCATTTATTCGCATAATTACACTAGCACGTTTTTGTTGTTTCTTTTTTCAGTTTTAAGGATAATGAGTCAGCTGTTACAACCGAGAATATATCTGGTGCAAAATGTATTGGTGAAAAAGAAAGACTAAACATTCTATATGATGACACTTCCCTATCGAATCCAAATGATGATGGTTCTTCTAAAAAGTCAGAAACATCACAAGGTAAATCAAATGTGCCAGTATTTAAATTCTTATGTCCCCTATTGAAAAGATTAATATTTTCTCATTTCTCCTATTATTACACATCACTTGCTATTTAGTAAAGCTAAACTCAAGGATGAAGATATCTGTGTATTCATATTGGTCTCAAATCGATTACGAGTTGACACTCAAAGAAAACCAATGAATATACGTGTTTAAAACGATTTTACAGCAAAGAGAAATAATGCATCTAAATGACTCTCTTGAAAAAAAGCTGATGTAATCAGTTTGAAATGAAATTTACAGAATTTCGGTTAGGTTTTCAAGACTTCGGACGATCAATTTTCCAAATGCACATTCTTTTAGATAAGTTATATCATGAAGTATGGAAATTCGACAGATTCTTCACAGCCCTTCACTAAGTCTGATTGAATAAAACTCAATCCATAGATTGATAAACATTATTTGGTGTAAGTTAAACACGTTACGAATATGGACTATTATTAGGACAATAAAATTGTAAATAATATTAGCACAGACATAATAAGAATAGAAGTTTTATCTATTTCTTTCGAATACTTTGCGTTATTTTGCTTCACTCGATAGATAAAATTACCACAAATTATCTTTTATATAATTTTTTCTTTTAATTAAGAAGAATGTAATAGAATACCATCTTCACCAAATGTAAGTGCATTGCGTGATCAAAAACCGCCTACACATACTCATAATATATCTGCCAGTTCTCATACTACTTCATTATCAACATCTACAACTGACAAATCCAATGGGTCTCGAAGTCGTCATATTAAAATACGTAAGTTGTTCTATAAGTTTTGGAAATAATGCAAATAAATTATTGAATATTTAAAAAAGTGTGAGTGAAGAATATTCTCTCTATTATATCTAGAACTTGGATGTTTTGCTATACCGTATACAACTTGAGCCGTCTCCACACTTTCTAATTAATTCTCCCTTGGTTTCCTAGTCATACCTGGGTATTGATTATTGGAAAGAATCACCAAGTTCATGTTGAGTACATAATTTAAAATTATACATGATAGTTTCTAAGATCGTAATTATGATAAAAGATAATTAATTAAGCAATCCATTATTTAATTGAAGAGAAGAATTAGAAACAACGCAGCGAAAAACATTTTCTTCTCAACCATACCATTTAATAAATCTACAATCGTATAGTGATTTCACAAATATATTAGTCTATAGAAGAAAAGAAAGAGATTGCACCAAAAAATGTTCGGAAATTGCAAGTTTCACAAGGAGGTTGCGTAATGACCAAGAGACTAGAGAAGAATGGGAGGATATAAATAATTTACGGATCAGAAATATTAGACATAATTGTTCTCCTTAACAGATATGAAGCAATGAAAAACGTGGAACTACCAATAATAGCTGAATAATAATTCTAAAAAATCGGAATAGGTTAATATTAGCTGACTTCTGATCAAAAAGCAGACTCTGAAGGGAGTTCGAGTTATGGGAGAATAGGAGACTTCAAAGTATCAAGTACAAACGCATTGAAACTGGTTGATCTAATAATTCAAACATCATTAAATTCCCTGGTACGCCGAGCATGCTCGCATAGCCTCGCGTATACGGCTACTACCAGGAAAGTCATACTGCCTTCTCGCCGCGGCGGAGTGTTTACGAAATTGAGAGGACGTAAAGCGATTGTCGCGCTACTTATCTGGACTCTGACCAACCATTGTTTGCACTTATCTTATTTTACGTTTCAACGACCAACAGACTCATCGTCCTAAACGAGTCGATGTCAGCTAATCGGTTTCGGCTGTTGTTGCAACTAAATATCAAAGCGAGCTAGGTTCATGGCTAGCTACCATCCCACCGAAAGTTATATATAAGCATTGGTTGCAATTGCATGACGTCATGAAAGTGGCGAGTAAAGTCACTTGTGGCTTCGCGAAAAGTGTCTCTTACAAGTAGTGGGTTTCTACAGGCTTCTTACAACTCATATGTCTACTATGATTAATTGCGATTTTAACAATAAACGAAGATTGTCACGTAATGAAATTGTGCAAAGTCTGCGTAAGGACCGAGAAGCCTGTTGATCGTGGCGTGCTAAGGAGTTGGAAACAGTAGCTGCTTCTGACACCAACAGGAGGTTTTATCAACTCATTTGAGTCACTGGCAGCAAGAAGTCGTGTGAGTGAAACGATATGTGAAGCTGATGTGATGCCAACCAATGATATCTACCGACGTCTTGGACGATGGGTGGAGTTTTTCAATTAACAGTTCAACTGGTTTGTTGCTTTGGAGACATCGATCAAACTATCCCGTCCTCTATGGACTGTGATGACTAACCCACCTAACGAGGTAGAAGTTTGCAAGGAACTTCAAATCCAGCAGCCCTGCAAATCGCCAGGCCTAGATGACCTATCTCCGATCTTTATCAAAGACAGTGGCGACCTTCCGGTTAAGGTAATCATTTAGTTGTTTTTAGGCTTCTAGCAGTTAGACAGTGTTCCAACGTCGTGGAATGAGCCCATAGTTGTCCTTATCCTGAAAAATGCGATAACTATTGAGGGATAACCCTGTTTCTGGTTGCATCCAAATTATTATCTTCAGTCATGCTTTGCAGATTGCCCAAGACCTGGAAAAAATTAACGTGGGGGAGGTTGGTTTACGTTCTGATCGGGGATGTGTTTATCATATCTTCACCCTCGGTCAAATGTTAGAACCCTATTCCTACCCTAGTCATCTCTTACTCCGTTGTCCCAAAATACACGAGCAATGTTTCGAAGACGTCCGTGACCGAATACTAGTAACTCACGAATATCCTCTATTCTTAATTGCCATGCTCCACATCCATAATGTGAAACGAAGCGAACTGTTGCGCAGTAAACTCATCCTTTGGTCGGAAGACGGATTTCCCACCTGCACCACAAGTGAAGCAAGTTGGCAAAGCTAGTCAAACCTTCTGAATTCGTGATGAGGTTTCCTCAGACACGAGACCATCAGGGATGATCCAGTCATTAATTTAGGCGATGACGCCAACCAATCCTGAAGTAAAGTTTTACTTTTTGAGAGAGATAATCGCATCCAAAAAATGCTTGCATTGTCGCTTAAAATGATCAGAAGACTGAATTTTATAAGCATATTCATCAAACAGAACTATATCATCTGCGTATTCTAAGTCGACAAATGAATCTCTCGATAGATCAGTCCCTGAAAAGTCATACGAGGAAAGTGTTATTGCTAATGCATATCTATGACAAAGTTATATAGAAATGGAGAAAACTGACAGTCTTGAGGGACACCATTTGAAGTGACTGATTCCGATGACGGTTTGCCATAATCTCTGACTCGAACATTAGTTTTCGAGTAGAGAGGCTGTACAATGTTAGTATACTACTTCTGTACACCTTTCAGTGACAGACTGCCACAAAACCCTACGATCAACGGAGTCGAACGCTGCCGTAATGTCAGGGAATACAACCATAATTAAACGTTGATAGTATGTCGACGTCCGAGAATCTGCTGAAAGACGAATATTTAGTTTATACATCCACGTCCAACTTCGATACCAGCCTGGTTTTCTCGGATTTGCTCTTCACCAGCTTCAGCTAGACGTCAAAATATTTTTGAGGTTAACATTTTAGGTGATTGTCACAAGAGGATTTTTGTTGTTTCTTATAAACTGAGACGATCAGCTATCGAGACTCATCAGATGGGATGACGTCCGGTTACCAGATTTTAGCTAATATCTCAGTTTATCTAATTTCTAAGACTGGACCATCATTCCTAAAAATCTCAGCATGGTAGTTCTGTTTTATCTACTCAACGAGTATAAAACTTATTTCTCTTGGCAGGGAATCGCACTTTTTTATTGTTATTATTATTGTCGTCTGAATTTAACCATGTACTCTTAGCATGCATAAGAAATTAAATATGGCTTTTGTTCTCAAATTCTAATTCTTCATTCTGCTGTTTATTATCACGATTATTATTGTCCCTCCTCCACAGAGTTTTCGGATAGTTCAACTACTTTCTTCTGTTGTGTGTACTATGCCTCTGAATTTTTCCGTTTACGTCAACTTATAATGCCTAATGGAGATCTGTCGTAAGAGATATCATGTTTATTTACTGTCGCTTTATATTTTATTATTATTATTACTATTTTAATTCTTCATATATTCAAACTGTTCAGTTAAAGGTATATAAATATAATTATCAAATGTAAATAAAATGAAGTACATATGTGTTTAGCTTGCAATTATTTCAAACATATTAATTCATAGCGTTTCTTTTTTGTTCATATTCTTTATGTGCACGTTATCATCACATTTGTAGATGGATTCCGTAATAATCGAGTAAACACTGGGCTGTCATAGGCCGACAAATAATTTATCCTTTTATTTAATCTTGTTAAATAATAACATTGTTTGAGCTTTAGTTAAACAAGTAGTGGAAAAGAAAACAGCTAATTATTAATCATTACAGTTATTAGTTTTTAATGAAAATAGCATCTTGTTTTGTGATATCGAGTCAGTTACACAAGTGCCCAGTTTCCAGTTTGATTGATAAAATCTGATCAACACTAAAGTAATAGATGCATGACACTGGTCATTACTCAGTGGGTGGTCAGCCGTAAATATCTCAATCCAACAGTGGATAAGACTCTGTCTAAATAGCTCAGTAATAGTATCTTAGACTGTGAAAACGACTGATGCAGTTTCAAGTCCCAGGCTGAATATCATTCCCGTTAAGATTACACGTACGTTTTGCTGACAAGTGCCACTTGGTGTGAAACCTAGATCTGTGGTTCCCCGCGGACTACTTCCTAAAATCTAACGAATGTTGTCCTAGATGCTTTAGAAAATGTTTTTACTCGTGTTTTATGTCCATTTTGGGTCGTTTTCGATTGCTATTTATACGTTTAATACAGAAAAATATCCTGTTAATGATGTATTTTTATTATCTCGAATGAATCCGTTGTCATACTCTGATTAATTTCATTATTTCATACAACTGACGATACAAAACAAGTAAAAATTAATTATTTTGAAAATTAATGAAAATCATGAGTACCTCTGTTGTGATTCGAACCAAAACCGTTAGACAAATCTGAAAAACATTTTTCTAATTAATATGACCTAATATTCACTTCGTTTTACAGCGCTTATCCAAAGATGACATCTGAATATATCGCTTTTTTGACTAAGCGAATAGATTATATCGAACGTCTTTTCTCAAGTTCGGGAATAATTAATCTCGCGTTTTACGTTGCATTACTGAAAATTAACTCGTCAGAGAAATATATATTTTATATAAACAGTACATTCAAATAATGGATTCCTTTCAGTCAACTGCTAGTTATCATGTCTTCCATCCGAAGTCCTATTTATATTACAATCGTATATCTTTGGACTTTTTTATGGTTGATTGCTAAATAAATTGATAATGAAACTTCTTTCTTTTTTTAATAGTTTCATACATTCTTTATCACGATGCTATCAATGGGATGCACGTGGTGGTAAATCAGGTTCCTTATTCATGAAAACTCGAGGTATGTTTTGACACATGTGTTAGGTAGTTGTCATATTATATTTTTATTTACAATAGAATTCATAATTTGAATAATACTATAGATAGTACATATTTTGTCCATTTTCGATGTGGGTAGCTTAAATATGTACATTAGTATTTGAATTCCCGAATGTTGATTTGTCCATCCACTTCTCTCTTTGATGTCTCACTCTCTTTATCATGCTTTTAAATTTAGATAAGATTATGCACTAACATGTATAGCGATATTGTCAGTTCATAATGTTACCGTCTGTTAGTATAAGATATTCAAAGGGGTGTATACTGGGCTCAAACAGATGGTAAAAACCAATAACTGAAAACTGTTCGACGTTTTATTTTTAAGGACAGTTTTTAGGTTCCGTAGAAAAATAATCTGACCAAGTTGCCACGTTTACTTTTGGACCAATATACTATTATGCATACATCTGACGGTATATGAGTATATTTTCTACGTTAGTCATATATATGGCGATATAATTGAACTTTTTTTATTACTTGGTAATTCACAGATGAACGATTTGTAATTAAAGAACTGTCTTCAATTGAAATGAAAACATTTCATGAAATCTCTCAGGATTATTTCGATTATGTGATTACTGCAGCACTTGAACAAGTAAGATGCTACATATTTCATAGAATATATTTTATTAAATTTTATTTAATCACTTAATGTGTTGACTGTTTTATTTTCCATTAACTAATACTTCACATATAATGCAAAGTTTATATACGTACATAATATGTATTCGCGAAATATATATTTTAATTTTGACCTATTTAGTTATATTTGTACATTATTTAGTTAAAACGTTTAAAAATTAGAAGAAACACCAATCATAATTTACCGTTCTTGCCATTTTAAATATCTTTATTGGGATACGAATGAATTAAAACTTTGTCACATGAATCCTGCTAATGAGTCTCGAAATGGGACGAAACTTTGGCCCTAGATTTTGCTGTTGGCCATCACCCATCTCTGCTTACAACAGTTAGCTTGGTTTATCATATACAGCTCCATTCAGCCGATTTATAGCTACACCTCATGTTTATGAAGGGAGACGTGGTTACTTATACTATGCAGCGCTTTGGTTGTAATGGACAGAGTGGAAATCATACATTTAATCCGGTGTTTGAACTCAAAGTTGTTGCTGGTTACAGTTTCTATTATCGTATTCTATTTTGTTGTCATGAGGCTTTAGGTACAAAGATGAAGATAAATTATTTACTGTTTTGCCACTTTTTACTACCATCTACCATAGAATGATGCAACCGGTGATCGATATTCTATTACCATTAGATTGCATAGTCGATCGATATGTTATACACAGACCGAATTACCTTAAACTAGATTCACGATTCCAGACCAAAAATATCAAACCAGAGCATGGGTTAGACAATACTGTATTCAACACAATTACCAGTAGTCTGCGCTCAGTGGGTCCAAAGTAAAAATCAATAATAATAATAATAATAATAATAATAAGGAAATAATGTGCACAATAGACAGTAAACTGAGTGTTTGTTGGTCCACGCTTAGTGGCCAATCACATTTCCTTTCAATAGCCACACATCAGTTTTGTAAAGTTTGACTTATTTTACTGAACAGCGTTCGCGTGCCAGACCGAAGGTCCTGGATTTGAGTTTCGCGTGCGGAATCGTGGATGCGCACTGCCGATGAGTTACATACTACGACGAAACGGCCGTCCAGCGCTTCTAGGTTTTCAATGGTGGTATAACATTGATCGGTTCTTCATCTTAATTAAAACTCAACAATCTCCACAACCCTATACTAGTTACTGAACAGCATTCATTCTTACACTCGTTTCATCCACATCAACGTAAACGTTCATTTGTAGTGATTTTTTTACTTTAATAAATTGACTTTGTTTCACTAGTTCCTCACTTTATAACATATTTTATTGTGATTTATGTGACAATTATTTTAAAACTACCCAATTAATTATACTTGTTTTAAAAAATTCTTTTACAGCGTCTTTGTGTTTTATCAAGAATACTAGGCATTTTCCATGTTGGATTTAAAAATTCTACATCAGGTGAAGCCCATCGATTCGATGTACTTGTAATGGAAAATTTATATTATGGACGTACTCAACTGGCATATATTTATGACTTGAAAGGCTCACTACGTAAACGACTGGTAGATGAATCCTTCAATAATATCAACAATAATGGAGTTAATGCAAACTCTACTACTATGCCTACAGATCTAGCACAAACAACTGATGAAAGTACAACTAATTCCGGTATTGCATCGTACCACTCGTTTACATGCAATCAGTCAACAACAGTATCAGATAGTGGTCTAACTTCAGAGACAACTACAGTTAAACATAATGTACCTGTTCTTCTAGATCAGAATTTACTAAATGCTTCAATAGATAATCCGTTGTATTTAAGAGTTCATTCAAAGGTTAGTCTCTTTTATTAAACACCATTCATTAAACAAAAATGATCGAATATTTTTTAGTAGGAAAATACTATAATTTTTCAAAGCACTCGATACAGCGCTTTATTGTTTTAGTCCAAACTATATAATGTTGATTTATGTCATTCATCATAAAGTTTTTTTTCTTTTTGTCCATCTACTGAAACCCTCTATATGCAGACATCTTTGATTAAAACCAAAAATCACACGTTCTCTTTGTGGAAGTTTATCTGCGTTAGTTAACAGCATAATGTTTAAATAAATATCCCAGCTAAATAACCATAGCAACCTGTGAGTTCGAAGTTAAGTTATAAAAAGCCAGACAATCGGCACCCTCCCACATCTTAGAAGAATAATTTTCCTTGAGAGATCTTAAAATTTTTTTTACAACTATTGATACATTTCATAACTATACTCTTTGTATTTTTTATGCTAAGTGGAACACTATATGGATGCGAAATTAATTGAGGTCTTACATTTTTCTGACTGATGTATGAGGTAGTTCATGCTTTTTATGAGATATAATTTATTGTAACACATTCAATGCCTATCCTACTTTTCTTTCTGGGAACAAAAATCTACCTGCTCGATAAAAAGAGCGGTAGATATATACTCTGAGCTGTTTGAATTCAATCATGTATTGATTAGTTGGGGATAGTGTACGAGTTATCATGAACGTAGGTTCCACACTTTTTGACACTCATCAGCAAGGTGTTCCTGCAATCTTAACATAAATAATGCTATCTGCGGAATGCAATAAAATTGATTAACCTTTTTATATTAGTGAACAGTTTTCATTGACGATTGTTTGATTTTAACACTGCTCGAACCTTTTTACATTGTTTAATAAACCAGGCAATTTTTAGTTAATTGAAGACTGTTTGCCAATGACCTTGGTTTATTGACTTAATTTTAGACCATCGACGCTCCTATAGTCTTGAGCCTCGGACAATTATGAAGGTATTTAAAGTGGAAATTAGTTTAAGTATATAAAGTTATGTCTACAGTTCGATTATTAAAAGTCTGTGCAATTTAACCAAAATTTCGGTAAACTAGAAAGTATTTTGTGTACCTGTGGATTTTGTTTTAGAGGTATCAGAGATAATTATTTCCATCTCATTTCGTTTTTTTTTCTCATGTTTTCATTATCTCTGCTCTAAACGTAAACGTACAGAAAATTATCTAAGTACATTTCAGTGTACTTGGTTTTGACTGCTTTTCATACTTACCACCCACCTCCGTAAACTCAAGTAAATTGATTGGATTTGTAGCCTATACATTATTCTACATATATTATGCATTCCTGTTTATGAGTTTGCTCTTCTTTCTTACATCTCTCACTGCTTTTGTTATGAAAGTGGAACTTATGAACTTCGTTTCTCAGGTATCACTGTTATTGCTATCAGTTACGTAAGCTTTAGACTTTCCACGTTCGATTGCTATGAACTCTATGGTCAGCTGTAAACTAACACGGGTCCGTTATATACGCTTGTATTCCGTTTCTCCATTTAATAAATAATTTTTACTAACCAGGACATTTTTGCATTCATATACAAAAGTTTAGATTATTCTCATTTACTATTTATCTGATTTGCTCTGTTTAGCGTAGAAAGATAGTTTGGTATATCTGTTTAATAGCAGTAACACGTTTTAACTTGTTGTCGTGTGTGTACATTTAAAGATTTATTCCCTGGTTCTTTTATCTGTTTTCTTAATTTTCAGAATGCTCTTTCACATTGTCTAAATATGGATACTGCATTTTTAGCGAATCTATTTATTATGGATTATTCTCTATTAGTTGGTGTTGATACAACAACTAATCAACTTATTATTGGTCTAATTGATTATCTACGTAAATTTACACTAGATAAACGTTTAGAAATGATTATTAAACAAACAATAACTAGTGCACAAGGTCCAATGCCAACTATATTAACACCAGATTTATATCGTGAACGTTTTCTTTATCAATTGCATAGTTATTTTCCATTATTACCGGATCAATGGTATGATAGTTTAGCTGAACATACTGAAAATTGGCGTGTGTCATCAGTTCAACGTAAATCACTATCAGTGAATAAGACAAAGTGAATATTTAATTTTTTTTTCATATTTACACCAGAAACTGTGATTAGTAAATAATAAATGAATACCATACATGCATAAGATTAACTTACTCTTACTATTATTATTATGACTATTTAATCCCTATTTTCTATTTCCATGATTATAATCATATATTATCATTGAAGTAAACACAGTTGATAATGATTTCTTTGAATTGTAATTTCTTGTTTTATTTTTAGCATTTTTCATTCAGTTGACAATTTGTCTTTTATATTATAATCGTCTTATTTATTTTTTTGGAGAATACACTTTCAAAATTGAATACATTTTTTCTCGTTGTTACTGACTATGTTTGTGATTCGTCCCACTATTACTGCAAATGCAGAATATTTCTTTAGGACTGGTCTAAGTCAATGCTTTAACAAATTATAGGGAGTGAATTAGCTGAGTGCATCAGCCACTTCAATTATCTCTGAAGTTCTATCAACCGTGGTGGGTTGGTGTTTGACGAAATTGCAGGATGATTTCGCTTGACCTTTACCAACTTGTTTGTTAGGTAAATCATCAGTCGATGAATTAATGAATCTCTATCGACATTTGTTGTACCAGTGGAATCCTGGGCCTTTTATATAGTCATATAGCAGTTAGTGTATCAGAAACTAAATGATCTTCTTTTACATGAAGCATTTTCTCCAAAACTTAGATCTTCCCTCGATAGTATAGTGGTATTTACGCCTGTCATGCGGAAGGTCCGGGTCCGATTCCCGGTCGAAAAGTCGGTTTGTGCGACCGGGCAGTATCATAGCCCACACACAAATCAGGTGACTTGTGTGGCGCATATTTATTTGGTGCCCCTTTGTACCAATATTTATGTGTTCAAATAAATAAATAATCTGAACATTTTTTGGTACCACTTTCATACCTGACTTGAGTGTATTTACATCATTAAGGTTTATGTATGCATGTTTGCATATATTTGTTCACCTGTTCTTGTAATGCATAGTGCGTATGTCATTCATCAAGGAAATTTTCTCAACTTTTAAAAGAGCACATTGTTCAGTAAAATAAAACTCAGAACTACAAAATTTTCTGTTTTGGAATATGTGACTGACCATAACATCATAGCATCTCAAGCATTATCCTTTTTTTTTCACTAAAATTCAATTCTCATCACTATTATGATTACGTTACTACTCTTAAACGAATATCATTGTCGTTTTTGATAACTTCCATTTACCTACATCAAAATTCACACCATTATCTCTTATTTTGTAGTTGTGTCTTAGATCTTTCGTTTCGTACATCTACTTTGTTTTCAAGACATTAACGAACCATTTATTTATTTTGCATTATTATTATTAAATGCATTCTACACATTCAAATAATCATATATATCCTCATGGATAAGTAAAACCTGTTCATTAGATTAAATTATATCACATGGATAAAATCGTACAACCTTTAGAAAAGAAGCTGTCGAAATGTAAGTTTTCTCCAGTGAAACATAAATTATTTCTACACTTTTTCAATCAAATTGAAACAAAACTATTCATAAATAATGAATAAAGTCGTTTATTCAATATGAGACATTTATTGTTTTCTTTTTCCTCATAACCATTAATCATTGTGAATAAGACGTTACCCAGTAAGCAAGAGGATTGCCCCAACCAACTTCCATTTGAAGGGTGTGTATTTCATTCAACAATTCAGTATCATTTAATTTCATCTAAAATGAAAGTTTAATATTACTATTGAATTTTGGATCAGTGAAAATGTTTTCACAAGTGAATTGATAAAATCTACTGTTATTTTCTTTATTGCTTCACTTACGGTTAACATTAATTGCACGGCCATTTTTTTAAACTTTTTTTTCGAGTGAACTTTTTTTCCATCCCTTTAGAAAAATGTTCCCATCCGCATCTTCCAATAACCTTTATTCTGTTTCGTTCAATCAAATAGCTAGTTTTAAATTCGTTATAATCCGTCGTTTATTTCTTAAAGTTGATATAAAATGTCAGCACTTGACGACAGAGTGTATTTCCTTCCAGTTGTGGACGGTAGTAACGTGCAAAGCACAAGCTCTGTCGTTTCTCACGTCACAGAAACCGATAACCTATTCTTGAGCACATTGTATCTCGTAGCGTTCCAATCTCTTGAAGCGTTGAAGAGTGCCATTAGAACTTATGAAATGGCTAAGTACTACCATTATACCGTGAGAGATTCTCATTTCCATAGAGATCGGAAGCCGTATATTAAATTCGTATGTTGGAGAAATGGCCATGGAACACTTATCGGTTCCTCACAGTCGAGTAGACGAAGGAGGTAATTTGATTAGCGTTATTATAATTTTTCATAAAGGACTTCTGTGAACACTAAATGTCCTTCCTTCATCTTTTGTAAGTTACCAACGTCGATATGGATGCAACGTTATGCAATGACGAGGAAGAAATTGTTTCGATTAACTCACCAAATGTTTTAGCTATAAATGGGACATAGACATGTCAACTAAAACGATATTCAACTTGAATGTACTCATATGTTTACAGTGAAAATTCCCATTTTGAGATTTCGTAAGTAAAAAAGGAACGAATCGAGCGAAGAAATTTCTTTTCAATTAGTTTTTCATCATGGCGTGCAATTCAGCAAGTTCGTCATCGTACAACAGAGCACTGTCCGTCGTGGTTGAACAAAGTACAGGTAAGAGTGATTGAGTTCTATTCTCGCTCACTCGGTTGACACAGGTCATCAAGTTGAACTGAATAAAGCTTTTAACGTTATCTACCATACTTCATCAAACCTGCCATATGGTTTACTAGTGCGTCTTTTGCACATTGCTGAAGCCATCGCAATCCATGTTCACAAACCTAACCTTTGGATCCAAAAGACGTTTGTACAACCACTTTTGCTACCTTGGCCATCGGTATAGGGGCGTCTGTAACAGAACGTTGATAAACTGTTTTCGTACTTATTTCATTTTGTTTTTTGAACTCTGTATTTTGCTTATTCTCAACATTCATCTCTTGATTATTACATAACTACTATTCTACTGACTACTCATCAAAATATTCTGTTCCTTCTCTTTCCAATATATTATGTAACGTAGCAACTTCTTGATTTTCGAATAATTAATTTGATCGTTATTAATCCTTTCTTCCAATTACTGAATTTTAATTTATAATCGAAATGTCATTATGTAATTATTACGTAACGTATCCACTCGATGAGTATTATTTCATTATTGTAAATCATATATGTATTAGTTTAGAGCCATGATGAAAAACTAATGTCTGGCAATTCTACATGGGTCTAGACAAGATCTTTGGTCTTTTCACTGTAAAATATAATAATTATACAAGTAGTCACATTTATTTAACTTATGTGTGCACCATTGCACGATCTGTTGATTTGATTTGTTGAAGCTATTCGCTTGATGGGATCGAAAGATACTTTGTTTCAATTCGTTGATTTTGTTGGGATAATTCGTAATTCTACCAAAGATGTGCTTTGAACTTGGTTTCTGTAGAGACTTCGGATAATTTAAGGTATTCAAAGCAAAGCTCATCACTTCTCTCAATAAAAGGGGAGCCAACCAGTTGAGCGAATACAACTCCTGATGATTCATTTGAACAGTCAGTAATGTTTGAATGACCTTGTTGAAAAATCAAAATCAACTACTCAAACTGTCTCTCCCCTTAACATCCCAAATCGAGAAGTCAAGCGCAAACACGCAGGTACGATCACTAGGTATATCTACTCATTTTTAGCTGTTTCCTATCTCGATTGTGATGTTACATTCATTGCCATGTCTTTTATGCTACGAAAACCTTTACTTGGAGACCAACCGATTCTTAGAATGATGCGTATTGTTGTATCTTTAAGGCCAGCTAGTTATCACGTGATGTATTCGCCAATCGAAATAGGACTTATACAATTTTAGTACTGTGTCAAACCAATGACGTTCGACCGGCATGAGTAGCCTAGCGTCTTTATTGGGCCTTGTTTATCCTGGCCCTTCCACTTGAGACTAGAACGTCAATAACAGCACCCACTATACGAATCATTTATTTGAAACGTACTTGGTTTATATACTAGCCAAACGGACCGCACCACATAACTTAAGAACAATAAATCGTATAATAATAATCTATGGGTCAAAATGAAGCTTTTGATAAGAGGAATATAGATATACATAATCTAGTTACTGAACGGTTATACAATATATATATAATATTAGTCCATTAATAGTTCTCAGAAATTACCCGTAGTCTAACCATTAAGATATAAAATGTGTATGAAGGCAATATATTACTATCGAATAGATAGGGATTTCCTAGCACGAAGTTAGTTCTTTATCTAGCACCACTTCCGAAAAACGGCTACCAGCTTAAGTAGGTTTTTGTTTGACTAAGAATTTATAAAAATCATGGCTTGTTTCGCTTCAAGTAATTCATGTTGCAGATATTCTCAATCCGGATAGTCGAGAAGCATCCTTGCTTTTGTAATCATTGAAGCATCTTAATTACCTCAAACAGTTTGATTCATGAACGAAACAAAAGTTTCAAAATGCTAATAGAAATGACAGAACTCCAGACACCCCACAGCCCAATATATTTCAAATGTGTATGTCTGTGGCGAATGTTTGTTTAAATTGATAAGAGGATTAGAATGATGACAAATAAAATACAGTTACTAACTTTAATGCAATATTTAAAGGATTGTTCGGCTTCTGTACATCGATTTGTTTTTAAGCATATCATAGATAAATAAGCCCAAACTTCTGGATTTCTATTATTAATATAATTAGCCTCAGTGAGAGCTTCTTCGGCATTTTCTAGTTCCTCTAGCTTCATACGATATGAAAATGAGAAAAGAAAAAAGATCTAGCAATTAAAAATATAGAAAAGGAAATTAGTACTAATCTATTGAACATTGACATAGTATGACGAAATTACTAATTTTCTAGGTAATTCGCCTGAATTATAAAAGCTACTAAATCTTAACGTAATTAATGACGAGAAGATTGGAATGATTATTATCAATTTTATGTATACTTAAGAAACATAGACTTATCTACGAAGTCTGGAAAATAATTTAGTCATTCGTTAATTAAATGCAATTAAATGCTAGACAACTATTCCAAGCTTGGATTATTGGCCAAAACCTTTCATCCTTTATTGTGTTTATGCATGTGTCACTCGTTTACTAATTTCTTAATGGGTTTTTTAAGTTCTACAGCATTCATTTTTAACAATATTCATTTGTAACTTAGTGTGTAAAAGATATGTCGGTCGTGCGTGTAAAAGATACACTTCTTGCAAATAGCCTTATAACTATCCCAGCACTTAATGTCAAAGTAAGTTCCCAATTATTTAGGATATGATTGAGTTTCAAGATGTCTTATTGTTTATTGCAAATGAATTACTTTTCGTTTAGGGAAGAAATGTTAATATTATCATCTGAGAGTAAAACGTTAACTTATCATCATCTGTATTAATAACCGTTTAGAATTGTGTTCAGAGTTGTCAATTATATATAAAAGTATTGAAATGGATTTCAATGCTCCTAACTGCAAACATCTAACTATCAACCACCAGACTACGAATGAATAATGGTCGCTGGCTGCCGAAAAATTATTGTTATTACAATTCAAATTTATGTCGAGATTTGCGTGAAAGAGGACTATACATCAAGAGATATTCATTGATTGAACAATGTTTAAGTTCAAAATCAAATACAAACTTATAAATCCATACAAAGATAACATACATTCGCATTATATAAATATCTGCAAAATTCTGATAAAAGTAATTACCGCAATTAATCAGAAGTACGAAATGTTCATGGTTCATTGACTTACTCTATAACAAGCTTTACCAACACCTAGCCATGTAGCACAAGTTGGAGAGCTTTTACATGCACGTAAGTAAATATCTTTAGCTTCTTTATACTGAAATGGATTTTAAAAATAAAATAACACTATGAACGTAAATGAATGTTTATGTTATATCCGGTGAAGATTAAATAACAGGTAACTTCCGAGGACTATTCATGGACTAATATTCTATAAACATTCTTATTGTATAACTACTCAACAATTACACTATGTATATTTATATTCCTTTTATGATAAGCTTTATTTTGACCTATAATTTATTATTGTACGATTTACGGTTCTTAAGTTATGTTCAGTTTATTAACTACTGCCTCCCACATTCACAGCCACTTTTTGAGCTTATTTGTGTACAAGTATTATTTCCTATTTTATGGTACGTTGAGGTTTGTCTGATTGATATATAAACCAAGTATGTCTGAAATAAATGATCTGCTCTGATTCTGGTCTGATCTGCTCTGATTCGGAAGCTGGTATCTTGTTCTGGACTCAAGTGGAAGGGCTCGTAGGACATAGGACCAATAAGGACACTAAACTGCCCACACCGGTTGAACGTCATTGGTTGGCCTAGTGCGAAGATTCGTATAAGTCGTATTCGGATTGGTAGATAAGTCGTGTGATCGAAAAGTCAGACATCCAAGGTCATAACAATTGGCGACGGGGATTTTGGCAACAAAAAAAATAATAATACGACAAGTGGTGACTCAGATTTTGGAAATAAATTAGCTGTAATAATTGCCGGTGATTTTTGGAGTTAATATTATTATTGGCACAAAAAAAATGTCGATTTCTTTAGAACAGTTGCAGTTAATATTACAGCTACAGCACCAGCAGATGTTAGCCTTCCAACAACAACAGAACCAGCAGATGTTAGCCTTGCAACAACAACTATTTGAAACAGTTTTGGGCAGACTTTTCATTCAACCAGAAAATAAGGAATCTATTTATGTTGCAGATAATGGTGCAGCAATGGACAATTCAGAAGCATATCCTGTGGAGGATTCACATCCCCTTATACCTGAATCAGAACGTAATATTTGTAACGTATCCGGCTCACAGCAAGAAAATACTGTTCTAAATGCTCATGAAGTTGTGACAATACCAGGTGATCAAGAACCAGATCCTGTAGATGAAGCCCAGAGTCCAGAATTGAATGAAACGCTACTGGTTCTGTCTAGCTCTGAAAATAAACTCCAGCTCGAACAAAATTGTGATCCACGTGCTATTAGTCGAGAAAGCTGTGGGGACTCGTATTCAGAAAATAACTGGAGCAACACGATGAACCCAATTGTACCAGATGTTACTCGAAATCACCGGAAGACAGAAATTGATATTGAGTCGACTTATCCGATTTCTAATGACAATGTACCAAATATTGGTTCTCAGAATAATACATATAATTTTAATGAAACTTCTTATAACAATGAAGAAAATATGTCGGCTGTTTCAAATGATGGTCAAAAATCTAATTTAATTTTGTTAGGCGTTGACTTTCTTAATGACTCATTATCTACTAACGAGATTCATAATGAATTTGGAAGTAATGACCCCAAGTCGATGGTCGTTCATCATCATCTAGTTATTTTTAGTGGATTCTCCATTCAATACGAGAAACATGGTTTAATCAAAGTCCTATTAGTTGTAATTTGGAGACATAAGGACCCAACGTTATTTCGCGGAGGAGGAGGATGTTGGAGTATTTATAGTTACACATAATTTTTTCTAAAATCAGAATCTAAACTTGGAATCTTAAAAAAAAGGGGAGGTGTTATATCCGGTGAAGATTAAATAACAGGTAACTTCCGAGGACTATTCATGGACTAATATTCTATAAACATTCTTATTGTATAACTACTCAACAATTACACTATGTATATTTATATTCCTTTTATGATAAGCTTTATTTTGACCTATAATTTATTATTGTACGATTTACGGTTCTTAAGTTATGTTCAGTTTATTAACTACTGCCTCCCACATTCACAGCCACTTTTTGAGCTTATTTGTGTACAAGTATTATTTCCTATTTTATGGTACGTTGAGGTTTGTCTGATTGATATATAAACCAAGTATGTCTGAAATAAATGATCTGCTCTGATTCTGGTCTGATCTGCTCTGATTCGGAAGCTGGTATCTTGTTCTGGACTCAAGTGGAAGGGCTCGTAGGACATAGGACCAATAAGGACACTAAACTGCCCACACCGGTTGAACGTCATTGGTTGGCCTAGTGCGAAGATTCGTATAAGTCGTATTCGGATTGGTAGATAAGTCGTGTGATCGAAAAGTCAGACATCCAAGGTCATAACAGTTTACAAGTATTTTTAGATAGTTTTAATTTTGAACTGATCCCGGTTGCTGTTCACCTGTAAACCACAAAGTACGGAACTGCAGTTTAATAGTACTATTTAAACTTTTTAATTTATTTCGGTTATTTATTTACTCTAAAGAACTGGTCTACATTAAGTCACGAAACGTCATAAATACAATTTTCCTACTCATTGGGATATAACAAAATATATATGTATTATTTTTTTTCTAACTGTCTCTAAGCAATATTGATCATTAAGTTGGAGAATATTTAGGAAGAAAAATGAATTTATTTTATTCATTCCATCATTCGTTTTTCAGAAGGTACAAACAACAGCGTATGAGCACAGAAACTTCTTTGTAAGCATAATGAACGGGTTTCAAAAAATCATTGAGTTTCACAGACTGAAATCATGAGTCAATTGAAGCTAGACCACCATGGAAAACCTGGAAGCACTGGACGACCGTTTCATCCTAGTATGGGACTCCTCAGCAGCGCGCATTCACGATCCCGCACCCCGCGAGATTCGAACCCAGGACCTATCGGTCTCGCGCCAAGCACTTAACCAACTAGACCACTGATAATAATCATTGAATTATCAACTTTTTTCATGAGAAGAATAAGTAAAGCATTCGAATAGATACTTGAAAGTTTCCCTCTAGAAAAAAAGGTATATTTTACGTTTCCAGTCAACATTAGAATGTACAAAGAAAGTTGTTACAGGAAGAATTAAGGTGTGACTACATGATTATTACTTTTACGTCAGTTAGCGGTTATTTCACTGAAATAGATAAAAACAATAATTCAATCTTTCATGGTTGTATTAGAAAATAAAGTAATCCTATTTTAAAACGTATAATCTAAAGAATATTGTTAAATATTTATAAATTTTAACAATATGTACAAACCTTCAACTGTTGTAAATAAATTGAACCTAAACGTAACAATAAAATATGTTGATCTTTAGGTGGCCATGTTATTAAACATAAACAACGTTCATAACAAGAACGTGCTGCATTTAAATCTCCAGCAATATAACGTAAATGACCTAAACATGCCCAAGCTTCTACAGCTTCTGGATCAGCTTCAATAATTAAACTAGCATTGAATTCAGCTTCTGATAGATCTTGTTTAGATGAATTCATTGATAAACGTGCACAAAGTAAATGATATTCAGATACACGATGAAATAAAATATTTGTTGAAGAAATTCGATTAGTTATTGTAGATAAACCAGCAGTTGAAAAATTTGTTGGATTCTGATTATCACTAGATGATTGTGTTTGTATAGGTGTATGCGTATCAGTTTGTAATTGTAAATTAGGTACTGAATTCGATATTATTGTTTGAGGCTCATAAGTAATTGTTTGATATTCTAATTCTTTCTTCTGTGCTATTAATTCATGAGCCAGAGCCATAGATGCAAACTAAAATAAATATATTTAATTTTTTTTAAAACATTTTAATAAGAAAGCAATCTACTGAATAGATTTAAATGCTACTATTGTTTTATTTATATTTTCTAGGTAGAAAGTATAGGTCCCAATTATCTGAACCTTAAACTAGTAGAATTAATTCAACAGTAAACCTTGTAGTAAAGTACAATTAAAGGACTTCTTATGTAATGAACAGGGACAAGGTTTTTTTCACTCAATAGGTTTTGAAGTAAAATTCAATAGTGCTCTATGCGTAACGTGCATCAGATATGGTCAATAAGTATGGAAATATGAATAACCTGTTGCATTAAGGACAACCCTTTAACGAAGTGTATACTATTCAGTAAGAAATGTGAATATAATGGAATAATTAGTGTCTTGACTAGTATTACAAGCACATAAAATCATTTAACTCATGAAACACCCCCTGTAATGAAAGATATCTAAATGGTACTCAAACTATGACTGATAAAAGAATCAACATTAAATACGGAAACAAACTGGTCAGTATGTCAGCAATATCAGATTTCTTCATACATCGCTATTTAGATTTTACAGACCAAGGTTTAATATTTCATCCAACATTTACCTGGCATCTATTTTGTTTTGTAACAGTCACCTTTTGAACTGAAAGACATCTTGACTCTTTAAACCTTAAAATTGCTTTTATTTAACTTTTTATATTGTGCCTGACATTCTTTCCAATCCACTAAAATAAACTGATCGATATGCACAGATTATGACTGTTTTCACTACTGATTAAAAATAGGAACATCTTGAAGAAAACAACTTGAACTCCTTACATAAATTTTATAACTGAATTGAATTGAAATTTCAACTTAAAATCTTTTCTTAACCGTAGTGCAATGAAATATGTTTGAACTTACAAACATTATTGAGTTATTAAAGAAAACGAGTTGAACTGATCTAATAACCTACCGAATACATATTTTTATCCAAAAGAAATTCAGCTGTTCTAATAAATAAACTCATTCTTGATGGTTTCTCACAGACTGTTGATGGTATCAATGTTGATTCACATTGTATATCAGTTGAAATTTTTGTACCTGATTTTGGAGCTTTAAAAAGAAATAAAATCCTACACAGGATTTACTAAATTAAAATATAACTAAGAATATATATATATATTGCTTTGACACTAGATTATTGATATAATTAAGATTATTGTATTATGTTTTATTCATGATTAAAAGAATAATTTTTATTTCAATATCTAGTAGAAATGTGCATTTCTGAAGTGACAAAGTGGTTTAGAGGTAAAACGTTCACATACAAGACTTTTAATCCTGGCCTCCATCTACCATAGTGAATTCGTGAATCTGCACTATTGAAAAGTCCTATACTAGGACAAAAGAACTTTCTAGTGCTTCCTAATTTTCATTGGTTGTCTAACTAAGATCAATGAGTGATGTGTTTTATGAAAGTATCACAGTTAAATCTTATTTGTTAATTTATACAATGCAATGAATTTTCATACTGAGATCCAAAATATTTACAGTGCTTGACAGAATGTATTGCCGTCAATTAATCATTCTACTGTTAAAATGAAAACACGATGAGTTAATCTGTCGAATAATAATTTGATTATTTCAAAATTTATATTCCAACACTGATTTCTACTCTGAATTTTGTTGTATATGGACAACTTGTATTTGTGTTAATAAAATCACTGTTCGGCTTATAAATTTATTCACAATCGTTCACTGTAACTATGTATCACATGAACTAGTGTGACCATTCCATGATCCCCATCTATATCTATCTATCTATCTATCTATCTATCTATCTATCTATCTATCTATATATATATATATATATATATATATATATATATATATATATATATATATATATATATATATAATAAACAAGAAGTATGTATGAATACTCTTACCTTTAGAATAACGACTTTTTCTTGTTTTAACTTCATTTATTATATCAACATCATCTTTAATTGCATCACCAATTATAATAGATCGATTACTCTCTTTATCTAATTCACTTAAAGTTATTTTAAAATTATCTACACTTTCTTCTAATATTTCATCATTTGTTGATTCCTTGGATAATTTATTAATTCGCTCTTTAAGTTCAAAAATAAAACAATTTTTTACTGATAAATTGACATTCTCTTATGGGTTTACATTAGTAAAGTATAAATAGTTTATATGTTTATCGTATTTATGATAGTCGCTACATGATTATATATATAATAAAGTAGTTGATTTTTATTATTTCCCGATAATGTGAATAATTTAAGGCTTTTGATTTAAGTAATCTGATGAACAATGAATTAACTGGTGTTCTTTAATTCATATTATTTCTTTGTTTCAACACATAAACATTGGTACAAGGAGGCACCAACTATATATGCGCCACTTAATTCATTCGATTTGTGTGAGGGCTGTGATACTGCCCTGTTGCCCAAACCGAAGCAGGTGGTTTTCTTAGGGGGTCACACCTGGAGCCTTCAACCTAAAGGTCTGATCCACAAGGCAGTGGAGCAACGTCAGGAGATGCAGTCCCATGGTAGCCGGTGACCAACGATTGGTTCATACGCCATTTGCTCCTTCAGGGAACTGGAGCCCATGGCCACCATTGGTTTGAAATCAGGGTTTTCTAACTCCCCTAGGTGAACTCTCCGTATCCACCAATCCGGTTAAAGCGCTTGACATTCGCTTTCCGTCCTATCAATTTCTGAAGCAACACCCCTGTTGCGAGAAGGCAATGAGTAGCACTTGCCTGGCAGTGGTTGTATACGCGTGACCATGTTAGAGCATTTTTAGAGGGAGAGCTGACTCTCCCCACTCTCGGCTGTACCAGGGCATTTGGAAGCAATTAATATTATACAATACTGTAATTGACTGTTTTACCAAATAAAATAAAAGTTTATGTGAAGAATATATGGATTTCCCCTTTCAGATGTTTTGTTAGTCTATTTGTCAATGGTATGAATTTCAAAGTTTGTTCGTTGTTTTTTTTCCTCTAAAATTTCAATACTTACTATTTAAAGACAATGATGAAATCGAAATAATCAAGGATATTTTAATTATAAGTGTTCAATTCATTAATTTAGATTTGATTCCATATACCGATGTCTCTTACAAAACATTCATTTTGTTCTGAATAAATTCTCAGCTAGTTTATTAGTATGACAGTACACTACTAAATATGGTGAAATAGTGATTTTGAAAATTTCGTTTTCACCTTCTATGAGTTAAAAACAGAAATCCACGAAGATAGTTCAATTAGAAATGCATCAATTTCGAAAAGAAAAGTACTAATAGTCTTTTCAACACAATGATTTCTATTCATACAGCTGAAAATTGTGAAAGCAAGTAAAGATTTTAGAAATTCACCTGAGCTATTTACTACACTATTGTATGTAAAACACAGTGAGCATAGACTCAAGTCACTTTAGCTAAGAGCTACACTACTGCAAAATAGATCGAATCCAATCAGGATTAGGATGTGGACGAATAGGATATTGGTTATTGCTTCTTAAGAAAGATGTAACTGTCTCAATCTTGATGTCAATAGCGAGCTCAGTAGTTCCATGTCAATATCATGGACTGTGATATGGGGTCGACTACCATTAGTAGCACCAGTTATATAAAGATTTCAGGCATACCTTATTGATGAGCTCATACCGGAATGAAATTTTTTTAAAGGATTTCTACTTCCAATCATTTCATCCTACCAAAAATAAAATTGTGACCTTACCATCGTTCTGTGAGCCGTCAGATAAAATATTTGATGATTGACGTTGATTTATTAATAAATTATCATTTGATTCACTTTTTGGCGAGCTAACAATTTCTTGTTCATCACCTTCATCTAATCTTCTTGCTTCGTTTAAAGCCATATCTACACCAATATCGTTGGATATCGTTTCATAAAATAAACCTAATTAGTAAATGAAAAACTCTATTTTATTTTGTTACGCTTATTAGTTGTTGAAATTCATTGTTTATTCTGGTTAATAAAAAAATGCACTTAGTACCTAAAACATTGATGTGAGAAGGGTTTTTTGAAAATTATTGCAGTCAATTGCTGCAATAATGTGAAAAAAATGTTGGGAAGCAACTTTTCACTGAGGCTTTAGTTATATATATAAAATCCCTCCATCTTTAAGTAATCCTAATATTCCGTTTTATAGGAAAAAACTTTTGGATAATGCTGAAGATAATTCTAGTAATAGAAACATTTTTATTAAATCAATTGTCAGTGTGCGTTTTGTGTAGTTCAACAAGGCCTGTTGTGAGATGGTAGCTCACTGAAGGCAATGGTGGACGGCGGTGCACTATCACGGATTGGTTGAAGTTAGACATCAACACCGTTGGAAGCCAGCTCAGTGGTTTAGAGATCAAGTGTTCTCCTGCGAGACCGATAGATCCTAGGTGCGAATTCCGTGAGCGGGATCGTGGATGAGCACTGTTGTGGAGTCCTATACTAGGACGAAACGGCCGTCCAGTGCTTCTAGTTTTTCCATGGTGGTCTAGCTTTAATTGACTCATGAATTCAACTATAAAATCAACTGTCCTGATGTGGATGATTAAAACAATAAATACTTCAGATTTCGTTGTACATTATTTAATTAGCTCCTCAAGAATCCTTTTTAATCTCTGAAAGTTTCTCAAAATCATCAACAAGCTGATAACTTTATGTCACGTTTTTGTATCAACTTAGTTATGACCAGCTCATTATTTCTGCTATTAATTTGTTAAATAAATTAGCAAGCTTAATCATATTAGGTTCCTGAAAAAAATTGGATTCGCTTTGAATGTAGAATGGTCCTGTTTTCTCGATCATATTAACAAGTAAATAGAATATGACACAATCATTAAAGTATTGTTCATAATAAACAGATGAAAAACATTGATATTCGGGAGTTAGCAATCCATAACATCATTGTGAATGCGAAATAGATTCAACTGATAAACATTTGAATAATTAACATTATTATCTAAAATATAAAGCAAAATTACTTCAAAACAATTTAGTAACATATTTTGCATGTCTTCTATTCTCATTTTAAAAATTCACCTAGCCTTGACTGTTTCATGCTTGAACTTTACCTGAATAATTAAAAGATGATATTTTGACTAACAGAATTTGAATCTTTAAGTAAAGAGATCAACCAAGGTTGTATTTATGAAATGTGTTACAATCTTTAGGACTATTTTTCTGAATATGAAGCATAATAGGCAGACTAAAGTCCGATCCACAGTCTATCTATAATTAACTAAGAAAGAAATACAAACGTCACTGTCTAAACTATGTATGTATTAACGAACTATTGACTAATTATGCACAGAATCGATATACATTTACTCTTATAGGCTTACCAAGTATGATCCATAGAACAGGATTTTTAGGATCGTGAGACACTGCAGCTTCTAAAAAGTCAGTAGCTTCTTCATTAAAATTTTGCATGGCGGATACAAGACCAAATAAAACTAATCTGTTAAGGTGAAGTAAAATAGATTAAATGGAGTTGCTTTTAGTTCAAGATCATTATTTGTTTATGAATAATTGTATTCTAAACAAAACTCGATATTTCATCCTTCATTTAAGAGTACATCTTATTAAAATGAAATTTATACATTGAAAGTTATGCATGTTGAATAACTTAATGTTATCAAAGGTGTAGAAATGAACTATGGTGAAATATAACTATAAGTGAGGTCCATTTCTATTTAAAAGTGTTTAGAAATGCTGAAATGGAGATTAGAATAAAGCACATTACTTATATTCAAAACAACCGAATGTATGATATCCATCTGTGTTGCAGTACATAAATTATTTGGAAATGAGACTTATGATCATAGTAACTTCCAACAAAACTTTTTAAGTAAGCGATTTGAACCCACTTTGTAGTCATGGTTTTTAAATTTTTAAGGTTGTAAGGAGCTGATATAAACAGAAAGCAACAACATAAATTCATTCTATTCTCACTTACTATCTGTGTTTATTCACTAAGTAAACACGTGTTTTTAGACCTTAGGATAAGATATAATTTGATGACAACAACATTTGTAGTACAAGTGAACACTCTGATATTATAAGCGTAATAGTCTTTCCCTTTGACTATTAAATTTGAACCTAATGTATTCATCACAGATCACTTCAGAAAAGTTAAAATAAACTGACCGTTTTACATCTGTTCATAGTTTTATATTTACTTAACCAAACTAATTATACTACTCCTGAATGTCGTTCAGTCAGTAATAAAATATATGAAAATTGAGGAAACTTCTCTATGAATAGCCTAACCTGTTTTATAAAACTTAATAGAACATTGCACAATAGAGAAGGGCAAATGTTAGAACACTTTTAAATAGCCTACGGAGACATATCATCCTTAAGTAATTTATATAAATGGAGAATAATGAAATTTTATGATTCAGTAAAATAAGTAAAAATGGCTTAAATTAACTTGCCCAGTGCTTTGTTTAGGATCTATGATTAAAGAACGGTGGAAACATGTTGCAGCTTGTTCTAAGTCATTTCGTCCCAAATAATAAACACCGAAGTCGAGCCAATAGGCTGATGAACTAGGATTTCTTGCAATTCTTTCCTAAACGAAGTAAAATAATTATATTAGGGGATATCTATTTAACGGACAAGAGTACCCCATAAGTCGACAAAAGATTTCTGTGTAAAAGTGGTTAGTACAAGTAACCATTTGTTAATCTTACTTATGAATTAGTAAAGTCTATATGCTTTGTCATCATCAGTATCACGCAAAGACTTCTAAAAAGTATAAATAAACTTATTTGAAAATGTCAGAGACAAAAAGGCTAAATCAGTAATACGAATAATTGTGCCAACGTAATTTACCAACTTACTCGATAATATTTAACTGCCCAGTCATACATCTGATTTTGTTCAGCCTCACGAGCATAGCGTAATAAAGTTTCTGGATCAAAGAAATTCAGTTCTGGAATCTTCGTAAAATCTCTTGTACAAAATACTTTCTTTAAACCAATGTGCATTTCGTCCACAAGATAGACAAAGAGATCTCTCAGAAAAAGCTTAAATTATAAAAGGGAGTGAAAAGCCGTAAGCATTGGTAATTAGACTGTAGATTAAAAGTATTATTTTTTTCCTCAAAACCGTTAATCCCTTCCAAAAATTCAGACGGTATAACTAAAAGATGGAGTCAATGTGATGATATGAATAAACCATCCAATCGATTGTACTGAAAAATATAGATAATTAGCTTCAGAACAAGTTACCATTAGTAACGATAAATGCAGGGAGTAGAAAACATTTTGCTTACGTTACCTTCAGAACATGCGTACCCAACTATGAAACTTTTTTTCTAATTATCATGGTTATTATACTTAGATCAATCGTAGCTGAACAATGAAAGTTGTCGACGACTCCAACGCCCAATATTTGTTCCGTATAGCTATACTGTCTGCATTATTATTCTGGATAATTAAAATATAAGTTTGGTTAGTCAGATGATCATGGAACTCTATATAACCTGTTTAATATGATAAATAATTATTTTATTTTTGATTTAGTACAAGTAAATACAGAATACTATCATTTTCCTTTCAATGAAGTTTAGGGTTATCAGTATTTGTAAATTATTAAAGAAATCTCGATTATATACATCTACATCAATTAGTGTGTTATTTTATTCAACCAATCCAGAAAGAAAGTAAAAGTAATTCCAAGTGCATGGCTATAAAAGTAAAAGAACCTGGAATCAACAATCATGATTATAGGAAGAGATAATGATATGTCCAGACAAAATTATCTGTGTTTGATTAAGAAGTACAGACAGATATATCTGATATATCACACATGAGTAATTACTTATATTCCCATATTACCTACTTCTGCCCTTGTACTTTTGCATCAATAAACTTTTGTTTCGGTTTACATCTGATTCTCTATTGAATAGTCGGATTATTTTGTACGAGTGTATCAGAGTTACACCATATTCCCTTCTTTCATATTATTACAAAAAATAATGGATAATTGTGGAATATTCAACTGAATTAAAAGTACTCTCTTTATTCACAATACGATATGTATCTTCATCTATATAAATTTATCTAATCAATTTTTAAAAAAATCCAATTCAGATAAGAAAATGTGAAAAGATCTTGATACTGACATTTTCGAAACTCAAACACCAGGACTTGTTTACAGTTATCAAGAGTATCGACATAGAATTAAAATACTAAAGAACGATACCAACATCGAATAATCACAAGTTCACAGATCAATTTCACAAATTAATATAAAAAAATCTAAATAACGGAATGATCAAACTATCCAATCATTATATTAATACTTATGAAACAGATTAATAACATCGCTTTTAGAAAAATTACTTTCAATTTTATTACCTATGAGTTAATCATCTTATGATAAATAATTCGCTTTTAAATTAAACAACTATATAAACATAGTTAAGATGATGAGTCAATTGAAGCTAGACCACCATGGAAAACCTGGAAGCACTGGACAGCCGTTTCGTTCTATTGTGGGACTCCTCAGCAGTGCGCATCCACGACCCCACCTCGCGGGACGAAACGGCCGTCCAGTGCTCCCATGTTTTCCATGGTGGTCTAGCTTTAATTGACTCATCATCTTAACTGGTGAGATTACTACAATCTCCATAAAACCCTTTCTAATACTAATATAAACATAATTGAATAATTAAACTAACTACTCACCTGTAATTGTTCTTGATCAGTAAATGGTTTAGTACGAAAGAATTTTTCTCTAACTATTTTAATTACAGCAAATTTTAAACGTTCTTTAAATGCGAAATATTTCCCAGATGTATTCAGTGAATAATATAGTTCATGTTTCCTGAATTAAAAAATTTTGTTTGTTGTTGTTTAAATGAATGAATTAATTAAATCTTACATTTGTTCAGCGCATTCATGATCTACTGGTAATTGATCT
This sequence comes from Schistosoma haematobium, assembly GCF_000699445.3. Classification (NCBI taxonomy): domain Eukaryota; kingdom Metazoa; phylum Platyhelminthes; class Trematoda; order Strigeidida; family Schistosomatidae; genus Schistosoma; species Schistosoma haematobium. The sequence goes on along the minus strand of NC_067197.1, from coordinate 18,670,269 downwards.
GTTTGTATAAGATTAGAAAACATAACTCTACAAAATGAAGAAGAAAAAATATTGAACAATGAATTTATATTATAAAGATAAGTGTGTCAGAGATAATGAATGATACCTATTAGAAATTTATAATTCAATAAGACCATAATTGTTGTTGTATTTAACTTCAAATGGAAACCTTGTTCTATCTATTTCGCTGTAAGCAACCTAGTAGTATCAATTGCCTATACAATAAATGCATGAAACGTAAACAAACAAAAATAGATTGCATTACTTATTATTGTTATCTCTCGTCAGTCAGTCTTGAGTGCTGTTAGAGGTATGAGGGCGGCTATCACTTCCCGGTTGCCCACACCGTGGAAGGGTTCTTCTGGAGGTACCTGAAAAGGAAATCGGATTAGAAGTGGTCTTAGTGACCTGGGAGCGTGACCGCAGTGCCCAAGGGACAACTGCTTGAGGTCGGTCACACACGACCTTTTTATGGGAAATTTTTATGTTAGCTCCGTACTTGTTGAGACCTTACCGCCGGAGACGGATATCCCTGGGATAAGGCGAGGTGTGCATTTTTAGGGTCGACCTTTTCTAACCCCACCCCTCCTTGTGGGAAGGCAGCATTGCAGTCATGCTGGTTGTCTGAAGGAAACACCTTACTGCTGTCACACCTCTGTACAGTCAGCAGTACGACTTCGCCTTCGGACCTTGGGTTTGTTGCATTTAGTCTCGTAAAGTTTTAAGAAACGGGTTCTATATTAAGAATTAGAAAATATTTTAATTAATATAAATCTACCAAGTAAATGATTTAAATTCTGCTATAATTCATTATCAGCTTTATAAGTGTTTACGTATCCTGTTTGCAATTTATAATATACATGATCAGTAGCTTCGTTCTAAACGCTTGATTTAAAATAAATAAAATCTTATGTCTTTTTGAAAAAGCACACATAATTCATCATTATTACATGTCAGTTTGTATAAGCCTGATCATATTTATAAGCTGGATTGAATTCTATATTTATTTACAGAATACTTGATTCTCAGCATAAAATGAAATTTAATACCGAGTGATGAATATACTAACACAACATCTGTAATAGAAAATCTGTTAATTACTAGACATACTTATAATTAGACTGAGTTAATAATAATCAAACTTGATAAAAACTACACATGGTCAATTTTACTGTGAAACTTGCTTGAATAATCTATTAAATGTTACTATGCATTATCAACGATGTATAATTTCACACGAACAACATTTTCTGTAATTTATCAGATATTAGGCTTTGTTGGATACAATTTATGAGCAGTCATTCCTGTTCCAAAAAAATTTCAGCTACAGTTTCTAGGTTTACTTATTTCTATTCTAGTCAAACTGAAGTATGACATTTAATTATCAAGTTCTCTGGTAAAATTCAATCGAATCGACATCAAATGAATTAGTATAAATGCTATACATTAACTCCAAGTTATCTATATTAATTGTCATAAAATGGGAAATGATAATCAATAAAGTAAGATTTATCTACAATACTTCATTAATTATTCCTTAGAAATAGTTTCTGCTGAAATCCAACTAACAGACCAAAATATCTTTGTTTCGCTCAATCAAGGGTTTAGAAGTTATGTGACACTGAAGGTCATGTGTTCGAGTACTACGCACCGCTACGGAGTCCCATACTATAATCAAATGGCCATCCAGTGCTTCCAGATTCTCAGTGATTGTCGAACTTAGATAAGTTCATGATTTCAATAAAAGTTTCCAGTTTCATGATGATAAGGTGTATGTATCAATTATTTATATAACCCAAAAGAATTTCTATTTATAACATTTCCCTCAACAGTGGCTTTTAAATTACATGTTAGGTTGATTATCTTCACGTTGACAAACATGTAAATGAGTTCGTATAAGTGATTAATGAAATAATACAATAAAAATGAATATGTATTCTTTTACTTGAACTCCATTAACAAATAATTAGCAACTTCTGCTATTTGCTTGTGATATTCCTTAACCGCCTATAATAATGAACAAATTAGGGTATAATTATGTTTATTAAATTCAACAGGTCAACAAATTATTATGCACAACATAATTAACATTATAGATAATTTACAATTCTTAACAAGCGAAATCCTCCTTCTAAGAGAACCCAACAGTTTACACAATATTTCGGATTTCTTATCAAGGTATTCAGACTGACAATAAATCATCAGTTCGGCATGGCTATTTCAGTAACTTATTAAATAAGTATTTCTTAATGAAATGGTTATGTAAATTGAAAACTGTTGAATTTGTAAATTCTATTTTTAGTGTTAACAATTAGTTCGTGATTACTTACTTTTCAGCCAAATCAGAATGAAATGAACAGGAAAACCACACTTTATTGAAATAAGGCTTATTTATTATGAATATTAGGTTCAAGATAAATAAGCTCAATCAAGAGTGTAAACTGTCTTCGTGTTTCTAGCAATTACTATCGTAATTTTCATACATAGAATACTCTTTCAAAGCTATGAGAAGTGAACAATATTTCGTTTGTAGTTCATCCAGCCAAGTGAACAACCAATTTCTATTTACACCATTCATTTCGATCAGTGAAGTCAAACTATACTGCTAACCATAAGTGATGCTAAAACTAAACTTGAGGTTTTCAAGTCACATTTTAGCTAGTGAACCGACAACTTGAATAAAACAAAAATACTTCACTAGTAAAGTTATAAATCTTAATTGATGATTGAGGTTTTTCAAATTATATACTTTCCCAATGCATATTATCCGTCTAGCCGTCTCCATATTAGTGATATTCCAGTAAAACAAATACTCATTTAAAACATGTTGCGCAATAGTAGCTTTATCGACAATTACTTATTCACTTCACTGTCTTTAACAATAATCTACCTGGAAAATCGATCAAATAAAGTAATAAACAACTTGTAGTTATTAATTGTGACCAATTATGACTTTTGTACACCAATGAAACTAGATCATTCAGTAAATTGTTTAAAGTTTAATTTAAACAAAGGGACAAAGTCATTAATTTACATGTTGTATTCAACTTACAAAAGAAGTACATAAGTAGTTACAATGACTTCGCTTACCCTTTATGTTATTCTCATACTGTCATGATTAAAAAGATACTTTGACTGATTTTAAGAGTTCTAAGCACTACTATAAATGTATATATATCAAACAATAAACTAAAATTTGTCTGGTCATTATTAGATCACTAATTTTAAGATGATTTCAAAGTAACCGTCAAATTATATGACAATTCAATAAAATTAATGTGTCTATTGAAAACTTAAACCGCTACACAAGGTTAGTGTTGAATACTTTGTTTATTTTTTTTAGCTTGAATCATTCGGAGACTTAAATAGAATAATCTTTTTGATTGATGTTTTCGGACTATTTAGATGTGATTTGATTCAATCATTAGTATATTTCATTGATTGGTATCATTTGTTTACTATCATTTATTTATCGGTTTTGTTTTAACCTCTGTATTTTTAAGCTTTTGTAACTGCACTCACTGAACAGAATGTTTCAATAAAATAAATCTATTTCTATCAGTATTTCAAAATAAGCTACTAAATAGGCTTACCATGATTAGATCACTATATACGTAAACCGGTTGACTGTTGAATAAAATATGTATTATAATATGAAAGGCGATTAATCATTCACTATTACTGTTGCAAATAACTAAGTGTTATTTGAATCAAAGCTATTGTTTGTAACCGACAGTGTCCGAAATCTGATACTGATGCTTTGCGTGATAGGCGCTAACCCCTCCCTAACTGACTATTTGAGCGAAAAAGCATATTGGACTACCGAATGAAATGCACAAATACTTATATATATATATATATATATATACCACTCTATCTTTAGGAAATCAACCCATTTCCCCCAATGAAATGCACTTATCCTTTACGTTACCTCCAATTACCATCGATTGACTTTTACTACTTCTGGTTGGCTCTCCATATCACTATTGAACTATGTGCGTGATGTATATATTTATAATCTATCGATTACATTATCTCAGTTGACTTCCTTTTTCTATGACTCGGAGAAAAGTAAAAACACAAGCCAGTACACAATATCTGTCCAACTCCAAACTCTAAAATGAATTATTTGTGTAATATTATTAAACTCAATAGTATTTAAGGAATAAATTAGAAACATGAATTATATCAGCTAAAAACAAGCTACTTTTTCAGCTGTGGTGTGACGTTTGACAACTGGTTGTTTTTCAGTTATATAAGTAGAAACGTTTTGGTCAATTTCTTCTAAAGTTCGTTTTTTAACCAATGGTTTTTCTAAACGAAATTCTAGCATTATAAATGATTGTGCATCTAAATATTGTTGAGCTTCAGTATTTTGTACTTGATCAGTAGGTTGCTCGTTTATGGTGTTTAGTGTTAAATTGGATTTTTGTCTTTCGATTTCACTACGTTCTCCAGTTTCCGCCTCAAGTGCACTAGCACTTCTGCCTGTGGTCTGTAAACAAGTATTTTTAATTATTAGAAAATAATCAGTGATCATTAAAAGACAGAAAAATTTGTTTAGAAAACATTTTTCATTGTCACGAACATCGTGAGCAATGTGGATTTATCTTATACAGATAGATTTGATCCATTACATCTGATGTTGAACTATTTCTCAACTATACAACAACGAGTCATTGAAATAGATTATCAAATACGAATGGTAAGTTCTTCCAGTAGATATCACTTGTTTAGCTTAATAGGTACAATGCACCCTAATTCATAATATTATGGAATAAAATAAATAACTATACCGAGTATAGTTCTACTTAGATAGCTACATGGTAATGTCTTTGTCTAGACAACTTAATTATATAGGTCTGAATGTGGCCTAAAGTGTAAGTTACATTAAATTTCTAAACTCATTTTCTCTTAACTGTTAACATGAACGTAATACATGCATAAATAGCTTCTTTTTGTTTGTTTGTAAATTTCTAACACTAGATTTAATTAAATTTATTTATTCAGAATGGTGAATAGGATAATTAACTGATGGTTATTTTGTTTTAGCTACATCTATTTAAATGCCAAAAATTCACTCATAAAGACGTACGATCTCATCTACATTTTTTTAAAACTTATTTCAGATATGATAAATGAGATGAACTACGTACTACGTTGTACCACCGTAATTAATTCGACTTTCTTATCATAACGTATACACTAAAACAATGTGTTATTCAAGCCTTAGTTAAATAAGAAAATTCCGTAAATGAACAAATTGATTGATACCTTTCATAAATGAGGCACGTAGCTAGCTAACAATCTTTCTTCAATGCATCAACCGGTTCACAAAAGTTAGTTTATTTGAAGAAAATTTATGCTACGTAATGCCGTTCGCTAGAAGACCTTAACTAAGATCATTCAAATGCTCAATCTTTTGCTGCTTTGTTTGGTTTACTAGCTGATGATAGTTGAGATAACAAAATGTCGTAAACTTGAATAAATCTCCAAATCCAGCCTCAGTACTGTAGTTTAACTTGTAGTTTTAATACTGGTGATGTTATTATGCACCCAAGCTCATTTTGATAGTTTTTTTTACTTTATTCACTGATCTAATAACTGTAACACTCAAAAAAATACCAGTAGCTAATTAGTTGTTAGCCGAAATTGGTTTTTATTAAAGTCATAAGTACTAGAAAACTTCAAACAAGATTACTTATTTCTAGCACCCTGTATTTGTTAGCAAATATTTTGGTAGATGCTAATTAATCTAGTTTCCCTGCCTTTTATAATGTGAGTTATGTAGGAAAATTGAAGTGACTTAAAGAAAGTTACAGTTATGCTGTATTTATGAGGAATTATAAATCTTAAACTCAATAATCTGTTTAGGAAGCGCATTTTACCATGTAATTTATTGACTTTTTTGGCTATATTGGACAAATTTACAGATAAATCAAAATCGTCTGCTACATAAAATGAACCGTATTACAAATATCATTTTTACAGTTTATATAACAGAACATAAAACCACACTTCTTACGGAGTTAAATTGTATTGCATATCATGTTTTCCTTAAAATTGGATTAGTAGAATATAAACGTTTGTCTGGGTGAAATTGAAACGGAGTAGACTACATTTTACTTCATAATTTTGTTAAAGAAGGCAAATCAACGAGGAAAATTTTTTTTCCGATGATTTCATTTACTTAAGCTGTACAATCGTATTAATGATTGATTTTATTTTCTAAAACAATGGTCTATAGTAGAGCAAAGCTGTGTTGTAATAATTGTTAAGTAATAATTATGAAAATAATTGGAAAGGAGTAGAAATAATATTTTTTTTCAAAGAGAGGTTAGGGATGACAACAAAGGAGGTTAAAACCATGTAAGAATGAGGGACTGAACGTACTGGTTTTGTACGCAAAAGTTAGGCTTGAACTGATGTATAACAATAAACTCTGCTGTACATAAGTTTTTTATCTAAATTCCGACTGCAGGAATGATTTTGAAGGAGGCTGACTTATGGTGAAGTAGGTTGACCAGAATTGACATGATGCTTCAAGATTTAGCTTCTAACTAACTTCTGTAATCCTTTGGAAAGCCAGGCAGGGTAATGTTAGGAGATGCGTTTCAAAAGAGCTCGCTTTGTGCTGCCAATATGATCTGCTCAACATGAGCTAGTAAACCAACAGAAGTACATTGATTTGGACCAAAGTGGGAGCTTATTCTTCACACGACTAGAAAAGATAATACGAAGCTCAGTCAAATAGAATGTTTTTCTAAGAGATTTCGAAAGCCTGTTTTTTTCAGAATTTGTGCTGTGGCGTTTTCTTCAACCTGAATATTCATAAATAGAGTCTTCTTTCGTGCTATGAAAACTCTTTCACACTGTTGTTTTGGTTTTAGGTTTTGCTTGATGAATCTAAGTAAATAAACATTGTTGATCAGTATCCGTTGAAATTCATCTTCAATACGGATTCGTCTAGCTCTTGTACAGAGAGAATGAATCAAGTTTCGCTTTTGGTTCAGTGGGACTTTGAAAATTCATGTTTTGACCACCCCATGTTGGCTTTGCATGGATCTGTCAGATCTCCTCTTTATCAAAACATCTAAGAAGTGGAATTCTGAATGTTTTTGTGAAAAGGAAACCTGATGGTTCTCTACAAAGGTTGGTATATAGAAAGCCAACATGGAATGGTCAAAATATGGATTTTTAAAGTTGGGTCCGACTGAACCCAACTTCATTATGGGTTCAAAAATTTATTTGTAAAATCTTACCTTAGCACCTGTGACGCTTGTTTTCCTTTCATGTTTTGGAACATTAAGCTGTGTTTTCTTTTTATCTGTCTGTACGTTTGGGGTACTTTGAACTGATACTTTATTTAAAACATCTCGAAGTAAGCTATTTTGACGTTTTGTCTGAAAATAAGTATTAAAAATTAATGATAGATTGTAGCACCTCGATATCCAGTCTATTTTTTAGGAATATGAAATATAAGTCCAAGAATGTTTTGTTTAGTAAATGAATCAAGTTCAGACACATGAGAAGTTATTTTATTACAAACTGTCTAGCCAGTCATATGCAACATAGATCCTGACTCATGTGAACAACGGTTGACGTTGCCACACCCCGTGAGCGCAGCAAAATGAAGATGTCAGGGAAAATCCCAGAGTGAGAAGGCTAATAACAGTATGAATGATAATGTAAACGATTAGACTTAGAAGATTTAATTCGAGGAGAAAATTCGGATTGGTAATGTAAAAGATTTGCAAGGTAATTTAGAAGCTTAAGATTTTAGGGAAGACAAAATGTGAACGCACCTGCATCATTGGGACTGATTCTAGGTCATACCACTCAAAGTCTATAGCCTTTGGTTACGATAGTAAGGGGAACCCTAACCAGGTAGTCTGCGACTGCCTACATAGGTCAGTTCAGTAGTCAGTGTCTTCGTAGACTGGCGCCATGTTTGGGATTGGTAGCCCTGAGCTTCCTTCCAGTCTATACCCAAACCAGTTATCATCGCGTCTTGAGGTTGTCGGTGGATGGGCATACGTAATACACATCTCAACGTCTTCGGCCGATAAAGATTCGTTTTTGAAGTTAAGTTGTTTACACTGAATGGGTTGACTAGAAGAATGTTAACATAGACCTACTAACATTTTTCGAAAACTCTAAATAATGTAGAAGCCTGTCATGACGATAGTAGCTAAGTTTGGTGATTTCCAGTGTTAGATGCTTCTAAAATTTCATTATCAACAGAATGCATTAATAAAACTATTCAAAATATACGAAGAAAGCTTTCTGACACTTCAAAATTTAATGAAAATGCTTATTAATGTCAGGCCATGTTTTATTTTGATCAGTAGAAGCTTTCGTGAATATCATTTTGAAACCACTGTGTATTTAGGAAGATATATTATGAGTTGTACTTTTATTTCAACATCAGTTTTATTGGTTATTTACATAACAATACCCGATCATTAATGCAATTATATTTTGACTTCGTATTCTAAAATAATCTATCAGATTACATTTTACGATTGATCATAATTCTTTCTGCTATCGAGCTTTATGAAGAAGTAATACAGTCAGTTTACCGATTTGTCACCTCATACAACTTTGCTTAATCGAATAAATAAACTTGACCGATGAAGTTCACAAGTGATATTTTAAATATTTTTATATTGAAGGATTAAGTAAGCAAGAAAAAAGAGAAATAATTGATCATGCTTTCTTCTAATTTTGTCTGACTTAGGAAAAAGACAATTGTTAATCAAACCAGAGTAAACGGTGATAAAATATCAGCTGACTCAATAAAATAATGTAATTTACCACTAATTTTTAGACTACAATTTCCAGCAAGTCACTCAAGTAAAGATTCGTTTCTCCTAATGCATACAATTTCACTTTGTTTGCTTAATTAATAAGCGCATTTTATTACTTTACACTCATTTTTTCAATTATTTTATTACAGCCAATTAAAATGAGTTCTTGTTCCCGGTACTAATCAGTTGGATAAACTAGATTGCTAATTTCTATTGAACTTGTTTAAACCTATCCCAGTTTGTTGGATATCAACTAGAATTATTTGTAAGTGTAATCTTGAGACAATTTCCTATAAATCCACACTTGTCTTTAATTTATCTTTCCTGAAATAAGGTTTTGATTTTGTCTATTTTCACATTATGTAGCCTGTATATACGCAGTAATTCGACATATGTGAAGCTTCACAAACCTTGTGAAGGCTCTTTATTCGAACACCACTAGCCGAGTCAGAGCTTATGGCGAACTTTCACCTGATTTTGAAACCTCAAGTGGTGTCCGACAAGGCTGTCCATTATCTCCACTTCTGTTTAATTTCATAATAGACCTACTGCTGGAAATAACGTTCTCATCCACTGAATTTTTAAGATCCAATCTCCTACCAGAAGGTACACTTGTCAACTTAGAATACGCAGATGGCAGTCCTGTTTGGTGAAGACGTTGGTGAAATTCAGAGTCTCTCGATAACACTGAGCAACAATGCTAGGATGTTTAGGACGCGTTTCTCCTCTCTAAATGCATATGGTCGCCTCAGGACTGGCCTGTGTCAACACCTGAACTAAGGATAAGGAGTGAAGTAGTCGAATGCATCGACAACTTCACTTATCTTAGAAGTCTGATCAGCCCTAATGGGTTGGCGTCTGACGAAACCTCTACACGGGTTCAGAGAGCTCGTTTAATTTTTGCCAACTTACTTCACTTACGGCAAAGGCGAGATATCCGTCTATCAATCAAGGGACGAGTATACTGTACAGCAGTTCGCTCTGTTCTACTTCACAGCTGCAAAACGTAGAAATTGACAGTAGAAGATACTTGTAAGTAGCATCTGAAATGGGGTGGATTGTAAAATGTAATTAAACCACTTATGTTCAATGCAGCTCATCACCTAACCAGTCGAGAGTCATTCTGACTGATTCTAACTTTTTCAAAATGTATGGAGTGTTGTCCAGTACATACACCTTGACTGGCATGGCATTCTGCAAAAAGCACAAAAATATTTACCATACTCCTATTCCAATATATTATTGTCCAGACTTTTTATCTTGAAATAAGTATTTAGCATCAGACGTCATATCAAACAATCTATACATATTTCACTTTTCATAGTGCTTGAAGTATCATGATTTATCACAGCACGAGCATCTACTAAACCTTTTGTTTTTTCGACCAGATCACCTTACGTCTAAGGCTTCGATTCAATATATAGCTGTATTACTACTTACCTGGTCTGTAAAAAACACAAAACAAATCGTAAATAATTTGACAATTATAGTTCCTTAAACGTCTATTGTCTGCGATAAATTTTATAGATACATGCACCAAAATACCTATTGTCTGATTGTAGCACAAAGGACAATTAAAATTCTAGCCACCTAATCAATACTTAATTTATCGATTACCATGTAATGATAAAGGAAAATACAATTGCGACTGACCGATTCGCGTGTCGAAATTAAACAAACAATACACTTTCTATGGACTTCAGTTCATTCACAAAAGCTTCTAATGTCAAAATATTCGAAGACATTTATTGAATAGGAACTTGATAACAAACTAAATTTTCCAAAATAATATGTGTGTGCTCACCTTTTCTTCATATTCTTTCTGATTAAAAGGATATATTTTGTATGCCCCACGAACGTAATCCACTGAAAAGCGAAACGTTTTAAAATTATTTCGACTGAACAATTAATAATATCTCCAATGGATTCTATGTTTTATATTATGAAACTCGTAATTGGAAAACATTGAAAATCCAATAAGTCAACTTCAATCATTGGGCATAATCATATTATATGTGATTACATCCACTATCATGAAACCATGCAAGTCTTATTTATTCAGATCTCCCTATTTACAATTGGTTTTTCTGGCAAGCTAAACATAATTGAACTGTCACAATTCAACTTTTGACACCACATAACCAGAATATTTAGACCCTATCATTTATTTCAGACACTGAGTGCACATGTTCTAAAAAGGTGCGCGGAGATAAAGACTCACATTCTAAATTTACACATACAACAATTAATTAATTCAGGATACGATCATCCATGGAATAATAACGTCACTGATATAAAGCTTGGTAATAAATGAATACTTTCATTGGCGGCATTGTGATGTATTCAACTGATGCACTACGATATTTACTGTGCGATCACGATTAAAATCTTCACATGGCAGTCTGTATTACAGACTGATGAAGGTTTAGTCTAGTGAATAAAATACAAACCGTAGTACTTTTTGAGACACAATTTATCATTTTTAATTTGACAAAAATTGGGCACCGACTATAGATAATTCAAAATATGAGAAAATTATATTTGAAATGATCTCAGCGATTATTACCCTAAAGAAGTCCAGAAAAGCTTACCGGACGAAACTTTGAGAATATTTAAATTTCAATCACTGAGATTATTTCAAACATAATTTTCACATATACTGAACCATTTATAATACTAGGGTTAAGTATGGAATTTGTGTTAATTGACTATTTCTTTGTACATTATTCTGAGCCTGAGTTGAATTTTGAACAAAATACGTCCGACTGTGCCCACGTTGATCTCCTCTACACGTAACTGTTAGAGTATGAGTTGGATAGTTCTGGAAATCACTTTTTATTATACTGGATTTTACTATTTCTGGCTATCATATTTAGATGACATCTTTTCAAACAACTTGATGTACTTTTCTCTTAAACGTTACTTGGCAAAGACAGATTGACAGTATATTATCAGGTTACAGAATAGTAGAACTCCGAATTAATAACACAAATGGAAGTAAATTAGTTGTACTTTGTGAAAATATATATTCATATCTTACCACCTGGGTAGAGAAGCGGAGTTAAATTAACATAAGCTACACCATGATGAGTATAGGTGGGTTCATCGTCCTATATATTTAAATAAAGTCGTAATATATGAAAAAAAATAAGAAACCTTTTTCTTTCTTCCAGATGAGCTGCCCTGCATGCAAAACACCTCCACTGGTAAAAATTTATAAGCTGAAATTCTTTCTTTCAGTCTAAAAGTTCATGAGTTCATTCAGTTACATATCAAAACTTGCTTCAACTGTGATGGCGTGTTCAGCAAGCGCCTGTGTTGCTGATTCCAAACAACTTTATTTTTTACAGAATTAGCTGAATTTCTAAGAGTCGAATATTGTCCCATTGGAAAGTCACCATCTTCTTTTTTATTCAATGCTAGAGTAATCTTCGGAAAACTTGAAGCCATTTGGTCATTTAGAAACGATTAACTGTACCTGGTTTGCATAATATCTGCAAAACTCCGTGCACTTCCAGGGGCAGGCCATCTAAATGAAGTGCTGATGTATTCTGCATCGGATGGCGATTTCAAATACCCCTTGTTCGAAATGATTGCGTTTTCTATGTTCTACTGTCATTAAAGTAAAAATTTCAGAACAGACTTCACTCGAGGTTATAAATGGTAGTGCAGCAACAAAATTATAGTGATCTTTTGTGTGGAACGTTTCGGGGACATTTTGAATTGACTCAATATTGACATAAATGATATTCAGTTGTTCATAAACTTCATCATTTAAAAGTGGTTGATCAACTGAAACTAAAATATCAACAGTTGGCTGAGATAAGAAACGAAATTCGAAAAATAATTATGTCGTACAAGATCGTCAAAAGATGTTGTAGAAAACTGGCTGAATAATTTCAAGTTCAACTCATATTTAGTCGAATTTTTTACTAGTGGTAAGCCATCAAAAGTCGTCTGACCGCACAACTCAGTTTTGGCTTCCTTTTGTTTCTTGTCTTTTATTTTGTGTTCGTAAACAGTCACTGGCCTATCACTTGTTTAAATTTATGTAACTTACACACAAAGGGCTGAGAGCACAACGAATCTAAAGACGCAACATCTATGGTGGACAACTCATATTTAAAAATGTGGTCGATTATTAACTGATTATCACTATTTAGATCACATCTTTGAGATTCACCACAGGAGAAATCTCCATGCTCAAGCTTGACTGAATACTTGCTTCCATCACCCAACTTGACCTAAAAACAATAATATCTGTAAAATCAAACTACGAATTTATGGATTCGTTGCAAATGTATTTGAATAGTTCGCAAATTTATCAGGCCTAAATCTTTCGTCATTTCCAGTCTTGTTTAAAAACGCTACACGTTTTCGTAACTACACAATTTGTTGAAGTTATCATTTCAGTTTATACAAACACAGAACCCATAATGAGTGTACTTTGAACATTACTGACTCGTGATATTGAAATAATACTTTGATGGCTTTTGATGTGCTGTAAATAAACGTTAAAATGTTAAGTTTTACTTGATGTAAGCTATATTGAGTTTTCGTTAGGATCTTATAACATGAGTTTATTTCGAGAGTTTTTATAGCAGCTTGGAATCACGAATTTGTAGCTAAAATTTATATTGGTAAGCAGTAGTTCACGCGAATATAAAAAGCTATGGTGTACGCAAACATTTGGTTTTAAAAAACAATTCTTTCGAAGGGCAGTGTGGATGCTTCGTAGAAAATATATCGGTGACTGAATATATAAGATTCTTTGAGTTGGTAGAGTTACATCAAGGTGACAGAACAGAACCCCGGAAATTTACGAAGGTCATTTGAGGCCAAAAGTAGTTTACCGAATTTCTTTGCTAAAACCAGGAAATATCTTTCGACCCAAATTTGCCTATCCGATCATACAAGCATTCTAAAAAGTCAGAACCAAGAGAATCATCATATGAATCGAACGTCATGCGGCCGAGACTCAAAAACTTCACAGTACAAAAATATTTAATCTAAAGCTTAGCAATAACAAGTTCATTTTTAAACTTAATGTCACATAAAACGACCAAGCATTATCATGCATGACAACCACAAGCATTCAGTCTAAAATATCTGAGTCAAGTTGTCGGGCTTGCTTCTCACAACACTGGGCACTCATCATCATAGAAAATATGCATCCAAAGTTCTTTATCTTAAGAGAGGGTTTCTAGGAGGCTGTATGCATTCACAAACACCGATTTTACACACATACGCCACTGAGTGCCATCATTACCACATTTGATCCATATCAGATAACGTTTCAAAAGCTGATGTTTTGATACCATTTACTGTTGTTTTGTCGTGTTGTAATGCCATCGTTTGTTGGTCATAATTCGACTTTGGTTAGGAAAAAACTGTGTATTGCTTGTCCGACCACAATACATAATCCAATTTGAAATAACTAGGTCTGTAGATAATAGTTTTATGCTGTCAGTGAAGTGACAACATTATATTATCGATTAGTCTTTGCCAGTGTTTTAAATAAATAACGTGTTTATTCACAAGTTGTTTTTCGTCCCCTAGAAATGAATCTGTGATGATTTGGTGAGAATGCATGACAGAGCGCCCTCAATTATAAATTGCTCAGTAGAACTAATGGAGTCAGTATCAATGTGAAAAACTTTCTTTAAACCCACGGGAAAGTTCATGGCTACTGGAGAACATGGAAGCTTTTAGCTATTTACTAACAATGTCACTCTCAAAATGTTTATGACCATATACTGGGATAACTGTTTAGTGGTTGACGATCTCTAAAAATCAGTAGTGGTGTGAGAATTTAACGATTACTCTGATAATATGAGTTTTATCGAACACTCTGCTAAATAAAGGCACTTGATCTGGAGCTCCCACTTATTTCAACTTCCCATCAATCACAACTGGTCAGCTTTGAACTTATACTTCATGTACCCCCACATTCAATTCTTATTCACCCTCGACGTTTTCATGAAATAACTTGAGTGCATACTAATAGAAGATGGTTGGTCACTAGTTGTATCTGATCCCGTTATTTTCAGAACCCCTTCAACTATTTTCCTTCCAATGAACTGGATATAATACAAGCACTCATAGGACATATTTTAGTCACTCTCTATAATATCGGTCAGCCATGCCACTTTATTCACACCTCATTTATGAAGTAGTCCGAATGTCAAGGCACAAACGGTCATCCCAAATGCAACTTCTGTACAAAAAAATCATCAGAATAGAGATTGATAGCATTACTTGTATAAACTCGCGAATAATGCCGGTTGTATGGACAATAACTTTTGTCTAAACCATCAGTAAAAAACTTGGCCTATATCATGGTACTCTTCACTGATAAATGACAGAGTTTCATTAATAGACCGGTTTGATCTGAGGTAATTATAGATCTCGACAAAAAAGTGATATATTGTGTCGCTTTGTCACGAGTTCACTTACGCATAAAAATAATCTTGACTATTGATTTCCTTCTTCCATTCAGACTCCATCTGTAAACAAAACTGACGTTGCTCTGAGGAAGCATGAATTAGCACCTGGTAAATAAATATACATTTCTTACCGAGATGGTCTTTCTCTCAAGGTATTCATCATCAATTGTAGAGTACTCTAAGGATGTCTTTTCTAATTAGGTCACTCTTTCGATGCCTGATAGTCTCATATATTTGATTTTCAGACCGCAAGAATATATGCTTCAAAGGTTTCACAAATGATAATTCAGAAATCTGCCCTATATATTTTATCCGTTCATAACAGATCACGTACTACTCATAAATTTGAACGAATTCTTTCCATTATCTCTAGACCATTTATGTGCAACATGGTGGTTATGGTGCGACCCAAAAATCAACGGTTACTAACCAGTATAAAGATATCTCAGAAACCTGTTCAGAAAAATGATATATGCTTCACAATGACGTGCTTTTATCTTGAGTCAACACTAGTATTTAAAAAAACGGACCCACACTGCATCGACAACCAAGTTTGATATGAATTCTGATGATACATTATCGTAACTTTGAAAACCACGAATATTTCACATTGTTGGAATAAGTCTTGTCTTCTCTCGGAGTTTTTGGCTACGAACATCTTTGTGAAATATGATATGACTACTGCAACTTTCTACACAACCTTGAATTAGTACCTCTTTGATTTACTTACTTTTCAGTTATATATCACAAGCCCCGTCTCCGAAATTCGTAACTACTTATATCTACATATTTTTAATTTACGAATCGCTATCAATTTGTCTCTTTTTACAGGTATAAGTCAACTTCCAGTTTGTGAACATCATTTCGAAGCAACTTCAACCACTATCAGCCATACGTAAGCAGAGGTTAATATTTGATCATTGTCTGAATTTACCACAGAATTACCTGCTGGAAGTTTTCGGAAACAAATGGAAATGAAGAATAAGTACATCTGCAACGCTATTGCCGATTTTGGGTTACGCCATAAAATATCGCAGTCGCAGTGGACCGAACCAAGAAGTCCCCACACCGCTCACTGACAGGCAACTAGGGAAGCCAGTTGTCTTTTGATTTACTCCCACGTCCGGTAACCTCACATAATGAAGACCTATTACCTCGCCGACCAGCCTCACGTTTTTACTCAATACCCTACTTCAAAACATATAACCCAACCCCAGAAACCGGAATGTCGCCTATTCCAAATGGCTAAGCCTCACGCGCACAAAACAGAGTAAAACGATCTGCTCCACTGTACTCTCATCCTGTATGGTTCATACGTACACAACAGACCCCAGACAGATTGACTATACTAGCCAAAATAAAATAATACATTTGTCCAGGTACGAAAACAGACGAATATAAGTCTACTTAGCCTGTGACTTAAACATGGCATAACACTAAAGACCTAAATCTTCGTCTGAATTATTGGACACCGACCGGATTATTACTAATTGAACACACCACCGACCAGGCGGGAGTGGATCATGGAAATGATCCATCGCTGAGGCTGCATAGCGATTCTAAACATCAATTGTTCTGAATATAAACAACCCCTAAAAGATGAATCAGAAGTTACTTATATACTGGGGAGTAAAAAAAGCGTTAAAGAACGCTTGGGAATTGAATCGACGAAGAATAATGGCATTAGATAAGTTATCATAGATCAATTAATTGAAAAATATTTCACAGTAGCTAGTAAAATAAAATTTCGAAATCGCAATTTACAGAATGGCAATGCTTCTCAATGATAATACTGATCTTGATAAATTTTTAAGCAAAAATGTACATGAACTGAAGATAGTAATCCACTCTGTAAATAGAAATCAAAGTAACCCGATTTCAAAATCAATTGACAAATGTATTGAGATGATCACACCGAAACATTATCACAGACCAGGGAATGCATAATCCAAAAACTTCAATGCAACTTCGTAACCGAGAAAGCATGCCTGAAAAGGTAGAAATCGCGACAAATTGAGATATAATAACTTAGAGCCCATAGAACAGAATAAGTAAAACAAAATATCACAATTACAACTGTTTGTAGTTATAAACTGAATTTTTCAATAATCTCATTTTTAGTAGTGTTGACTGAATGTGCAAATCATACCAATCTAAGCACACTTCTTTTAAATAGAAGGATTGGGGCTAGTAGTTGAGTCTAGGACGCGTATTTTGTTCTATTCGGTACTAGTCAGCTGGATGTTATATTATGAAAATATAATAAACAAAATGCATTGGGATGAACTGTTCGGAAATACATGAGGCATTTACATACTTCTAAAATGGACTTACACATGATATTTGTTGTTCAGAGTTTCCCCATCAACTAGACTATTGTTGTGCTTATGCAAAATGACACAACTGATCGGTGTTAGAGCTATGAACAACCGATGTGTCAGCATGAACATTATTTTGACTAGCAATGAGAAAATATCCCGAGATACAAAAAAGTGACTAGTCAAGAGCGACAATATTTTCCATTTGTACACTTGGAAACTTATTTTATCTTAGTCTTTTGATGAAAGTAGCGTAAATAGAACGAAATCAATGCACTTTCCAGATATGGATATAACTGATGATCGTTGGGAAGTAAATGATGTAAATTCTTTCCTGGATTTCGCCATTTATAGAAGCGATCATCAACTAGTGATAAACAACTATTAAAGGAAGTTCCAGTTTATACTTTTTTAACAGGTCACAGCGAGTACAGTTCGAGTTCCAGAAAACTTGTCTGTTTACATCTTAGTAGTAGAAGAGATGATATATGAGAATCCAAACGACACCAAATAATTATTAATTTTAAAGATAAAATATAAACCACTTATAAAAACAAGATATTACGTTTCAGTTGATAATACAATTAAAGCTTACAGCATTTGCAGGAAATGCTCGAAGCATCACCGGAGTCATACCTCGATACAATCCCAAAAAGCCTTCTTTTGCAATAAGTTCAGAGAATACCGACCGAATTCCATTGGGATAAACACCCTCAGAAGCTACATTTAAGATTTAAGAAAATTTAAATTCAGAAAACTCCATTATGGGATTATTCCACTAGAGCTTTAACTAAAAGAAATCATTACGCCATCTAAGCTTTGATAGTTAAAACCATCAAAGTGTGGTACTTTTTATGAAATATTGGAGATATCAAAAGCGAACATTTTTTGTCTAATATAGGCAAGAATATATTACCATCCAAAACCTATAAGTACTGAGAGTTTATCTTGTGGATGGATTTTGTAGACTGTGAGGTAATTTAAAACAACACTGAACATTCTGCCCGACCGTTGTTGCTACCTTGACGTGGTGGTCGGGCTTGCCTATCGTGATGAAACAACCGAGCTATACTGGCTGGAACAACCGTTCCTCAAGGTCCTACCGTGTCAGACAGGTCGGTTGAAGAGCAGTAAGACTAAAAGCAACAAACCCAAGGTCCGAAGGCGAAGTCGTACTGCTGACTGTACAGAGGTGTGACAGCAGTAAGGTGTTTCCTTCAGACAACCAGCATGACTGCAATGCTGCCTTCCCACAAGGAGGGGTGGGGTTAGAAAAGGTCGACCCTAAAAATGCGCACCTCACCTTACCTCACGGATTTCCGTCTCCGGCGGTAAGGCCCTTTGAAGAACGGAGCTAACACGTCAAAAACCTCCCACGAAAAGGCCGTGCGCGACCGGCCTCAAGCAGTTGTCCCTTGGGCACTGCGGTCACGCTCTCAGGTCACTGAGACCGCCTCTAATCCAATTTCCTTTTCAGGTACCTCCAGAAGAACCCTTCCACGGTGTGGGCAACCGGGAAGTGATAACCGCCCTCATACCTCTAACAGCACCCAAGACCACTGTATTCATAATCAACCTTCCTCTTCAATTCCTATTATTCCTCCTACATCGACTTTCAACCCTAAACTTCCTCCTTCGGCTTCCTCCTCAAGTGTCACCATAGCCAACGATTCTAGTGCTCAAAACTCTGTCCCAGGTCTACTGAAACCTCGCTCCAAACTACACATTGGAGCTTTCAACGTACGCATTTTATGTCAAATCGGTCAGCAGTCTTCCTTGGCTAAAACCCTAGAGTCTCTTTCCATTGATGTATGCTGTGTCTCCGAAACACGCATACAGGATTCCAGTGTGGTCAAGCACTGCTAGAGTGGATCCCCGTCAACAGTCGTCTATGTGCTGTTCGGCTAAACGGCTCCGTAAGAACTCGGAAGGATAGGGACACACGTCGTTGCCTTTTCGTCGTTTCTGCCTACGCTCCCACTGACTGCAGCTCAGATGATGTGAAAGATGAATTTTACAGAAAGCTAAACGCTCAGACATAGTACTCGTAGGGGGTGACTTTAATGCTCAGATAGGTAGCTTAAACCAAACAGAAAGGCATTTAGGTGGATATTTTAGCATTCCGGCACAGCGAACAGATAATGGTGATCGTCTGCTGCAACTGTGCTCAGACAATCGCTTATTTTTAGCAAACACAAATTTTAAGCATAAGGAGAGACATCGTCTAACGTGGCGACCGCCTGCACCAAACCAACGATGGACTCAAATAGACCATATTGCCATCAGTCATCGTTGGAGAGGGTCGGTACAAGATTGTCGCTCATTCTGGAGTACCTGCTTGGACTCCGACCACGCCCTAATACGGGCACGCATCTGCTTGCGCCTCACTGGACGCAAAAAAGCCACAGTAAAAAGACCCATTAGAACCGAACTGAGTAGCGAGGAAACCAAAAGTAGGTTCCAGGAACAACTGAGGTCACGATTAGGTAGTTCTGAAGACGAGGCTGACCCAGATGTTGCTTGGAAAGATATACAAACAGCTGTGAAAACAACAGTGACATCTATCAGTGATCTAAACCACAGGGTTACAAAGAACCAATGGATTTCTTCAAGGTCTATCACACTGATGGATTCTCGCAAAATCATACCATCAGGCTCTCAACATGATGAAGAGAGAAAACAAATCAGATCTAGGTTAGGCAAAAGTCTAAGGAACGACCGTGAACAGTGGTGGGCAACGAAAGCAAAAGAGATGGAAAAGGCGGCGACTATAGGGAACACAAGACAGCTTTACAGACTAATAAAAGAAACTGGAATTAATAAGTCAAGTGTAAGTGAGATTATATCGGAAAAAGACGATACACTCATCTGCTCCCAGTCCAGGCGTTTAGAACGATGGGCGGAACATTTCAGAGAACAGTTCAGCTGGCCTTCAGCTACTCTACAACTACCCTCCATTCCCAGACAGCGTGAATGGAACATTGAAGTAGGTCCCCCAACTCTCGCTGAAGTTCAAAAGGCTATAGTTAATCTGAAACGAGGAAGGGCAGCTGGTCCAGATGGATTGGCTCCAGAGGTCTTTAAGGATGGTGGTCCAATTTTAGCGATTAGGTTGACTAATATTTTAGCTAAAATCTGGGAGTTAGACGTTATTCCATCTAACTGGTCACAATCACTTATCGTCCCAATATATAAGAAAGGGTCAAAATCATCCTGTGACAACCACAGAGGGATTAGTTTAACTAATATAATATCTAAAATACTAGCCTCGATAATTATCGGACGCCTAAGACTCGTGAACTGCAAACACGAGAGAACCAAGCTGGCTTCAGACCTGGTCGTGGCTGTATCGACCACATATTCACCATTCGTCAGATTCTAGAACATTGGCATACTTATCGGCGTCCGACAATGGTGGTCTTTCTCGACTTAAAAGCAGCATTTGACTCGGTAGACCGCGAGATTCTGTGGCAGTGTCTGTCATTGAAAGGCGTACCTCAGAAGTACATAAACCTTGTAAAGGCTCTTTATTCGAACACTACTAGTCGAGTCAGAGCTTATGGCGAACTGTCATCTACTTTTGCAACCTCAAGTGGTGTCCGTCAAGGTTGTCCACTTTCCCCATTTTTGTTTAACTTCATCATAGATCTACTGATGGAAATAACTTTCTCGTCGACTGAGTTCTCGGGTATTGATCTCCTACCAGGAGGTCCACTTATCGACTTAGAATACGCAGATGACATAGTCCTGTCTGGTGAAGACGCTGACAAAATGCAGTCTTCTGGTAGCACTGAGCAACAATACCAGGATGTTTGGAATGCGCTTCTCTCCCTCTAAATGCAAGTTGTTGCTTCAGGACTGGTCTGCGTTAACACCTGAACTAAGGATAGGGAGTGAAGTAGTCGAACGCGTTGACAACTTCACTTATCTTGGAAGTCTGATCAGCCCTAATGGGTTGGTATCGGACGAAATCTCAGCACGGATTCGAAAAGCTCGATTGGCTTTTGCCAACTTTCGTCACCTATGGCGAAGGCGAGATATCCGTCTATCAATAAAAGGACGAGTATACTGCGCGGCAGTCCGTTCTGTTTTAATTTACGGCAGCGAAACATGGCCATTAAGAGTAGAAGACACTCGTAAGCTATTAGTATTTGACCACAGATGCCTTAGAAATATTGCTGGCGTCTGCTGGGATCACCGGGTAAGTAATAGTGAGGTTAGACTCAGGGTATTAGGGAATGATGGTAAATCAATTGATGAGGTTATGAATCTTCATCGACTGAGATGGTTGGGCCACGTGTTACGTATGCCTGAACACCGATTACCACGACGTGCAATGCTATACGGTATTGGAAATGGTTGGAAGAAAGTTAGGGGCGGCCAAACCAAAACGTGGCATCAGTGCTTGAAGTCACTAACTTCTAGTCTGAGCCATGTTGGTAGATGCAGACTACTTGGTTGGGGTCCGCGTGACCTTCGTAACCAATGGTTGGAGATTCTTGGTGACATGGCTCAGAATCGATCACAATGGCGTCAGTGTATACACTCCCTGTCTTCCCTTAAACTAAGAGATTAAAATCGCTTCATATCTTTCTTTCTACGAACCAATTCTTTCTTCTTGTACTATATCTCTATATGCAATCTTTCTCTTATATATTACTACCTTTGACCTAACCACTGCTATGAATCCGGTGTTCATCTTGTTGTGCTGATGCGGTATGGCAACCTGGACCGATGCACATATGTGCCTGGTCCTACGTTGTAGCTGACTGACTGACTGATTCTTTCTGATACGAATAAGAATTATGTCTAATAAATTAACTATTAATATCACTTACATGTCAGTGACCTATCCTGTTATCCGCTAAATGTCATTTAATCATGTTTATTTCGCGTTAACATTTCGTTTTATTACAAATGATGACTTCCTGGAAACTTAAGATACTTTTTAAGATAACAATTTATTTAGAGCTTGTATCAGTAATTCAGTCACATGAGGAGCTATTAGTGGTTGTGCTAGAGATGAAGTAGATAAATTTATCCACATCGGCCAGGTTGTTTATTAAAAACTATCACAAAACAAATGGAGTAGATAAAAAAACTAATTATACATATATAAAACTGATAATCATTGCCATTTCCACTTTTCGGTCGCCTACATTTAATGTTATATTGTCATGTGATACGATCACGATTGTAATCAGCTTTTATTCTAACTTATTTAGATACGGAGCGATGGCTTAGTGGTCAAGACGTTCGACTTTCGGCTACTAAGTCTCACGTTCAAACCCTACTTCAGCTTGGGTAATTAACTAAGTAGAATCATTAGGTTTCACACTTAGTGTACCTCACACATTGTTACGACTACAGATTTAAGATTATGTGTTAAGAATTAAGTATTTAGGGCCATTATTTAATAAAAGGGTTAGTTTGCATGTTTTATGCAATTTGTTCAGGATGAATTGACCATATGATGAATATAATGTTATCGATTGTATTCTATGATAGTAAAAAGTAATCCTGTCATCATTTTACAAATTCTGACAAGCAAACAAAAGTATATCAACTAGTTGTTTGATGTAATATTAAATAAAAGTCACGAGGAGTAACAGGTGTAAGTAAAAAAAGTAAAAAAAAGTACCTCACCAAATACCTAGTGAATGAAGTAACTTTATTGCGTCAAATTTCAGAACTTATTTCAATGTAGACGAAAAATTATAAAGAATCTAGTTAGAACATTAAAAACAAATCAAGGACGTGTCAAATTATGGTAGAACTAGTAAAGTACACACAATAGATGTTCAGTAAAACAGCTTCATGATAATTCTGACTAACTTCTTCAAAGTAAACACGTCCTCAAAAATTACCTAATTGTTAACAACCCGTTATATCCTTAAAGAATTATAAATCCACGTTTGTTTATTTAAAAATAATTCGGTTCACATTATCCTTACAACTAAAATTGTTAAGAACACATTTAAACATCAAGAATCAATTGAGATTAGCGTATACAATTGAAATGAAAACCTATAAACATAAGGATCTAAACAACATACGCCTGCATCATATACACATGTTCATGGTCAGAACTCTTATCGATATTTGAAAAAAATCAGATCCAATAAATATTATATAAATAACAATAATATTATTTAACTACGAGGAATGTATTAGATATTTCAGTGTTGGTCATAGGAGAACAAAGACTACAAACAGATTAACAGCTAAGATCATGTGAAATATAAATAAGGTGATCATTAGATTATGATAAAAATCATGTTTACAGGTATAGAAAACCGAACAAAATTTACTAATTAAGAAATCACCTACTGTAATCTTGCAAAATAATCTGAATCTGTAAATCTCAAAATAAAACGTACCACTCTGTAGACGAGATTTTAAAACATCGGGAGGAATAGCTACTAGCCAGTTGAAGATACCTGCCATACCACCGGCAAAGAGAGTTTTACCAACACTCAATTCATTATTCCTGGTAAACGATAAATAGAAAAGGAAACTAACTTTCGATTGAGACGAAATAGGAATAATCGAGATGATTTGCAGAAAAAAAACTTGCATCTGCTCCATTGAGACTCACTTTGAACGTACTTTTCGCCTTTAACCCCTTACTTTTTTACCCACAAGACCTTATTCAAAAAACAAACACTTATCTCAGACCGACTCAAATAAAGAATCATTTTATGAACTGCTGGGGACAACACTGATCTTCTAATGAGCAACCATATATCTCACAGATTATGAGTAGCCTAAATTGGAGAAACTCAAACAAGACTTCATCAATACTGTGGACAGTGGGTATCTGCGGTAAACACCAGTTGTTATCAGATGACGAAGCAATTTGTAGGATGAACACTATATAGGATTGTTAAGATAAATGTACCCAGAAGGACATATCTCACTGATATGACAAGTAACATTCAATCCTGATAACCAAGTATTAATTTCATTACGGAGTGATTAAACTTACAAATCATTTCTTTCAATAGATCATTTGCTACATAACATATTCACTATTGCATCAAACATTTTGTATGTGTTAGTTTTACCAAAAAACAAGCTTTAGCAAACCATTGATGTCCGCATCCACAGAACATGAATAACTGAGGTATTCATCAAACAATTACAGATTATAGCATGTGACAAATACTCAAACAAAAGATAGAGATATCTTGAATCACAAGCCGAAATTGGGGTTGTATAATCTTCCTGATGATAGTATAACTATAATTATATGATTAAAATAGACTGCCACTCTTGTGATACTGAGTAAAGGTGTATTTAGTAGTTGTCATTAGGTTATCAAGGATGTCTTCATAGCAGCAGTTTATCAAACAGGAACAATCGCGATGTGGGTTCACCATTAACAACCCTTCATATAATGAATAAACTCGGATTAGTAGATAAATCATTTAGATCTAGTTTAGGAAAGTAGATTTCGCCGTTAAAAATGGTGAACAGCTTATCGATAACTAGTGGTGGTTCAGTTCCAGTATCATATTTAATCCAGTAGAGAAATCTGCATTAATCCAGAGCTTGCTGTTATACATCTTTATGAAGACTATAGAAGCTACCCAGGAACAGAGAAAATGACGTTAAAATACTCGGGTTTTGGGGTCTGTCCCTATGTTTGGATTGCAACTAATTTGAGGACATGGACCTCCCCTTACAATCCGAGGTATCAATTCTGTTAGTGACCCATTAAATATCAGATTTAAATTGACAGCTCTGAATGCCCCCTAACCACGGGAACATCCAGCAAATACCTGCACCACATGTTGTTAACCTTTTCCACCCTATATTTTAATATTTAATACTCGGTGTTTCTGATGCATCTACACAATGCTACTTACCTATCTTCTCGAGAAGGAATAATCAGAGGAACTGGTTAAGATAGTATCAAAACAGTAATTGAAAATTTAAAGACGCTCTATGAATTTGAACCTCTCCCAATACAGTATCTTGCACAAAATTTCAGAGGACCAAAAAAGTTAACACATACTTCCAGAACACTGACTCCTGCGGAGAAACGCTGTGGGGAGATCGCGAAACGAGCGAGCAAAAGTCGTCACAGTATGAAATATGGCAGAGTTTATTAAACGGTTATAAAACCTTGTTAGCCGCTTTTGGTTTTAAATCAATAAAATCTCCATACTTTGAAAATCGACTGCAGTTCTGAGTAATAATTTTATGGGTATTTTTAATAAATAGTACTGATTACTGAAAAGTTTGATTATGCAGACACACTATCCCGCATAGTGAATAATCACTCGATCGCAGGTGAAGTCCAAGTCACTTTACTAGAAGAAAGACCTACTTCACTACCTAGTTGAACTGACCTTTGATATCAATTCATTTGTGTCTTGTATAATTGCACATCGTTTATCGACCGGTATTTTTTGTATTTATTTTAACAAAGTCCATTACAATGCACCTAAAATCAGCCTCCTTATCAGTAACCCAACCTACTGAACTTACAGAATTGTTTGACAAAGTTACAGGTAGAATATAATGAAAAACTAATTTGTCTTTTTCGAAAATGATATCAAAGTGGATATGTAATCCCCAAAACATCTACGACGGAAAGCAGAGAAAGTCCAATCTTACACGAAATGCTCTCATAAACCTGTGAATTCATAGTCTTCCCCAGAAAATGACAGCATTTTCAAGAAAGTGACAGTGGAAATGAACCTCCAGCTTAAATCCAGTGGACGGATAAGGAGTCTGTTTAAGTAGCCTAGAAAATCTTGAGCAGTTAATTTGTGACACAATACAACGCATATTTTCGTTGGATTCTATTTAACACATGATGACTTATTAGTTAGTCATATTTATTTATACACATAAATATTGGCACAAGGAGGCACCAAATACATATGCACCACACAAATCATTCGATTTGTGTGAGAGCTGGAATACTATCCTGACTGAGGTATTTATAAAAATAGTGCAAAATCAACAGCTTGGTACGTCAAAATCCAAGAAGCCATTAGACCACACTGTATTTACTTTTGGGAAGAATGATATATATTTTAAGTGTTTTTACTTGGATATACTCCATTATCTTGATTCTGGTTTTGATAGGATGATTTTTTGTGCCACCCTTTTTGACTCATCATGATGAGAATTTTTTGTTATACATAAGAGTGAAATAAAACTTACGTAACACTAAGTTGTAACACAGTAATTAGAAATTTACTTCATGAACTAAGTTAAAGTTCAGTAAAAAGTTAGTTAGTAACATATAATCGAATGAACACACAAATACTAAGATGAACATTTTAAGGACATATTTTTACACCAAAAATCACATCCGATATGAACTTACAAATTTTAAAAATTCTAATCTACATCAAAAGCACTCACTTTGAGTGTGGATTCCTTAATGCATCTTTCATTAATTCATAACTCAGAAAATACACTCCAGATGCAGGGACATCTAACAAAAGTGTAAAATGAATAATAGTTATTTTAATTAGTCAGCATGATAATTAAAGTAAATATGATCAAGCAACCCGTAGAAATGTCTTGTACGGTTATATGGGAAGTAACTGACTATGATTTTAATCTGATATATTTATTTTTAACCAAATATCAACTCGACTGAGAAAGCAAACATCAGAAAGATTAATGTAAAAAATATCACATTCGATTCGTTACTGATATCCAAAATACATTAATGTAACATTCATGAGAGTACAAATGAATAGCGTATTACCTATTTATAAGTGCCAGCCCCTGATTTTTTACATATATTTGTAATAAATTGATTTTTTTATTTTTTTTTAAAAAAATTTAATGTACGTTAATCGAAAAAATGGCACAGTATGTCTAAACTAATTTAAAAAGTTGACTTCATTTCATAAAAACTTGTATAAATATAAACAAAGTTTTTGATTTTGTTGACTAAATAATTTACGCAAAGGTAGACGAACTTGTAAACTTTTACAGTAAATTAATTATTACAAGGATACCAATGAAAAATTTATTATCCGTTTTTTGTCAAATATAAGAAATTTAAACAATGATCGGTTACTGATAAGTGACTTATGTCAATATTCATCTAAGTCATCAATGATGAATAACTATTAATGAACAGGTTGCAATGTGCTTTATCATAGATGGAATTACAAACCACATAGATAATAACGAAGATAACTTCGAAAAATAAAGTAACAAATAGAAGTGCTCTAAATAATGAAAATAACCGAAACATAAAGACTGATCGAAGACCAAGTGATTTCAATATAGAGTTGTAAGGTTTTGTAAATTCATTAAATCTTATTAATTAACCAGAGGTTGGTAGGTGCAAACTACTTGGTTGGGGTCCGCGTGACTATCGTAACCAATGGTTGGAGACTCTGGGTGACATGGCTCAGAATTGATCACAGTGGCGTAGGTGCATACACTCTCTGTCTTCCCTTAAACTAAGAGATTAAAATCGCTTCATATCTTTCTTTCTACGAACTAATTCTTTCTTCCTGTACTACATCTTTACTGCAATCTTTCTTTTATATATTACCACCTCTGAATTAACTACTTTTATGAATCCGGTGTCCATCTTGTTGTGTTAACGAGGTATGGCAACTTGGACCGATGCATATATGTGCCTGGTCCTATGTTGTAGCTGACTGACTGAACCAGAGGTTTAGTGCACAATAGAAGGGTGCAAAACTTGTTATTTTCAATATTTTAAAATACACTTTACCTAATGTGGAAAATATTAATTGTAGAACCTGAAGAGAATTCATCGAAAAGAATATTCTTCGTTCAAATACTAGTCTTTTAATATGACGGGGATCTTTAAACGATTAAAATATTAAAACCAAAAATGAGTTATGGTTATCAAGACTGGCCACTGCCGATATATATGTAATATTTACGGTCACGGGACATAACTTATGACAGCTTGCTTTCTATATTCTAGGGAAATTTTAACTCTGATTTTATTGGGGGACCATAGGAATATACAGTTAAGTGACCATACCTCGCAGAAGTGTTGCAGCTGTTCCCTTGAAAATGCTTCGAATCCCACCTTCGCGATACAACTGACGAAGAACATCAACCGGTCCACTATACTTCAAAGGTCCAATTGCATTCGACTGAACCTAGAAATTATTCAAAATAATATGAAATAACTCCCCAGAGTAACTTTTCGAGTCTAAAAAGATACCGTAATTTAAAATCTACTGAGATAAAGTAATCATCAGGAGAACTAGTAAATACACAGCTACAGATTTTAAGTATTTGAATAACTAACTACCTCGGAACAGAAAAAAGGGGTTACATTGGCAAAAAAAGATCTCATACTTAGCAGACGAGCAACTAATGACATTACGGACCTATGTAATTTCTTCGCCTTACCGAGTTAGGGTTTTATTGGCCAGAAGATACTCAAATGTAAGAATATGTACCCAAGTAAATAGCATATTCAAAGGCAACCAAAACACTGAAAATTGTTGTTAACCAAACTATTTTTGAGTACTTTTTGATTTTGGTAGTCCAAACTTATTTTGGTCGTGCATTTAGACCACTAAACAGGCAATCTTTAGGAATAGATGAGAAACACAAAGGTATAAACTGACAAAGGGATTTCTGATTTATGGGCTATTATCAGTGTAGAGCTAGGTGATACGCATTGTAATGCGTATTTCATAGCCCCAGAACTAGAATATTTTTTTTAACTTTCATCCATTTTTACAAACCCTAACTGATGGTTAACAAAAGGCTGTGTAGTTAAATTTTAACTTAACATTTTACAAACCATCCTTTTCAAAATTGAAAGATGCAACTAGGAATGTGGAGCTCTACCAGGAAATGAGGAAGCAACTCAGACTACATAGTTCTGTATGCAAGGAGTTTTTCGAAAATAGAACGAGCTCCCCTAACACATTTTACGTAGCATCTAAAATGTGTCGCCCAAAAACTATTTGAACATGATAGTCAACCAGAGCCCTATTTCATACGGTAATTTATTCAACCACTTTTGAGGGTGAAAAAATAAACAGTAACAGAAATCCGGCTTTATCGTTTGTGTGAAATTATATTTAGTATACGTGACTACGTGCACAGGATGCTGTGAAGTCTTAAATAAACACAAATAGCTGGGATAACACAGTTATACCAAAGTCTTACTTGCAATAGGCATTTTATACGCTCTCCTGGAGCCAAGATTGCAGTTGAAAAAATGCCAGAGAACATTCCCGCAAACAAAATTTCATGTTTCCTACAATAATGTAATAACGTGAAAAATCGTATGTACCTTAAATCCATTGGATCCTTGGCAAAAAGCTGCTTACCTAAATTGTACCCAAAAAAGCAAATGGCGAATACAGGAGCCACTCCGGCTATGGGTGCCCCCATCCCCTTATAAAGTCCAAAGATACCATCAGCCGCTACAGTTTTCTTGACACAGTCAAAAGTCCCATAATACATAGGCGCTGTTCCTGATGTTACGTGAGGCATTGTTTGAAGTCGAACCTAAGAAAACAACTTGATAACTTACAGGCAGAATAGCATCTATAAGATTTCTACTAATCATGAATTCCTATGCAAAAAACCATATTTTAAATAGGTTTGCTCGCCAGAATTAAAAAACCGCCGGAAAACAGGTGGTGGAAAGTTAGCGAAATATAGGAAACAATATGAAATCAAATAACAGAACACCATCAGCTAGACAGAATACTCAGGTTACGCGACCCGGTTAATTGTCAGTAATTTGGATATTTTAACGTAAAAAGGTTTATACGTTTAAGAGAAGACTTTTGAACGGTCTAGGCTTGATGTCAAAGCCTCTGAAATAACGAATCACCTCAGAGCTTATAATCTAGATTTCATAGGACAATCTTATAAAGAACGCAACTGGAACGACTAAAAATCTATTCATATTGTAAGCATCTTTTTAGAACTATACTAAGCATAAGAATTCCTCTTGTATGTACGATATCTTTAACAAATATACTGGTATTCTAAAAATACGAATTTTTACGCTGCGACGAGTAAATTTAATAGACTGTAAAGCGATAGTGTAAATGAATCAAACAACTACTGTGGTATCATTATGATTTAGGAAAGTTGAAATCAATGAGCACTACCTAGGAATGCTTCACATAAAAATATACCACAGACCATCGAACGCGAAAGTAATGGTTACCTGAGTACTGAGAAGTGATAAGATATATGATTAACAAGAACTATGGTAGGTAAAACAGGTATAGAAATGAAACCACGACAATCACAAGCTGTGAAAAAAATGCGTTTGCAGGAGTGAGGTGGAAATAAATATTTAGTAATCTGAGTATTAGATATACTTTTCAAATAATACCTATATCTGACTACTAAATAAAGAATAATAGGACTGATACAAATGTACTACGAGCCATACATCTGTTTTTAGAAAGATAGAAATGCTATATCTGTAATAATTTTAGCTGACATGGGGACAGCAAAATTAATGTGTATATCAAATTAGAACTATGGAGAAGACAGACTCTCAATTACAATCAGTAAAGCAAACCTTTATTGTGTCGAAAGGGTGACCAATTGCAATGCAACATGCTCCACCGAACCCACCAGCTAAAAAGCTTTTAACGGGGCTAATAACCTGAACTCTAGATTCAGACATCAATTAACGTGAGTAGACTGGAATTCAGACCTCATGTCTAAGGTCAAGTATGCTGTATTTGGGCGAATCAAACAAAAGGTGCAATCCTCAATATTTGTCTAACAGGTATGATAAAAGTAATTTTCGTTCCGAGATCGAAAGCAGATATGCAGTGTTAATGTTCTGCATACTAAGTTAGTTTTACCTATGAAATAGCTATTGAGTATTATTGCTTTTCAGATTCCATTTTAAAGATCAGCAAGTGTGTCAGACTCTTAGACGGTATACTTGAAAATGAAAATAGTAAAACTAACACTGATGAATAATTCGACGCCTCTTAAAAATACCTCCAGAAGTTTGGCGATCACTGAAAACATTAAATGCAGTTACCTTACTTTGCCTAAGCTTTGAAGGCTGACAAGTGTACTAATACATATCAAGACCCTAATCATGCGTTGGTGAGATCGACCAAATAAATCTGACCCTTTACCAGCCCCCTTATCCACTCAAAACTTCATCGATTGATTTTCAACTTTTTTATTCTACTGGTCTGTGCATTGATGCTCACGAGTATTATTTTATTGTTTGAATAGTCGGTTTACTAGTCCGATCGATACTAATAGCTGGTCAACTATAGTCATGAATAAGTATTATGGTTCATTAAGTACTTTTAGTGACATTTACATGCTTCAGTGGAACGGGTTTGTTCAAACACCAACCACTAGTAAATACGTCGCTTACTCAACGTAAACACACAGAGGCTGGCAGTCAACGTAAACAAGCACTAAATAGTTATCCAGATCTAATCATTCACCTTGTTCCTTCACTGATTATTTTATTTTGTTTTAAACCATGAACCATCCCTTGAGATCGTTGTTCGATCAGTGTCTTCCTGATTTCCACGTACTTTTCCGGACTCTATTTGTAGTAAATCAACAGCAACCTTTTTCGAAGTTCCATATTATCCTCGTCATGTTCCTGACTACGGTTCCCCAACTCGTGCCTCGAATTTTTTATTTTGTTTCCAGTCTTTTTCAATTATCGTATCCTATTATAACTTACACGTTAACATAGATTACGTACGCGTTATATCATAATATCTTAATATCCCTCGAATTCGACTATAATTTTAACCGCCCCTAACGTTTTCCACTAGACCCGCGAGGTCTTTGTCTCGCTATGTATTCACGTTCCAGCTCGTCCGTGACATTATTAATCTAGCAAGACGTTTCGCATAGTTAAAACCATGGGCGAAAACAAAGTCATCGCATTAATATATCGTACTGCACTGGTGGAAATATATTACTACATATTATATGTTATAATGTAATAACTTAACTGTAGTATATTTGTCTGTTATACAAGTACTCAAAATAGAAACTCTGGAGTCCACATGTACGGCTGGTAAGGAGTTAAAGAATAGTTCTACGTCATGGTTTGTACCGTAACCTGACAATACACATTTCTTAATGTTGCACAAACCACTTTAAACGTCTAACACTTCTGAGCACTTAAAATTTGACTTATTTTGACATGTATAAAGTATTAGCATCTTAAACGACATCTTTCTTGCACTAGCTAATACCCTTTCAATACCATAACTAGTTATAAAATAATGGTTTGTGGATATCGTCATAGAACAATGTCAAGACATAACAATTATGTTATATGAGTGAAAAATTTGATGAAATGAATAATGCTAGCACAGTCGATAAGTTGTATGACAATTTTCAATGAAAAATACTGTTTTCTGGTGGTTATCGTTATCTAACAGACGATTTCTGTATGTTTTTCTATCGGTTGCTCATCTAATAAACATCCTGGGAACTTGTCAGTCTAAATAGAGGTCTAGCGACACACTCGCTCGTGAAAATCATCAGTGTAAACGGTCGACCAAGTCTCCTAGAAACTGAAAACGCTGCCATTGGATTTATCTTAACACTGAAAAATGTCCATGCTATTATCGTAAACAGGAGCTGGAAGCTATACTTGCCTTGATTACAGCTTATGCTCTCCCTCATAATCACACAAACAGCACTCGCTGTATAATGTCCTTTAAAATATTATTCGGCTGAAAATATAGTTCAGTACCATGACACCTATAAGTCTAACTCATAAGAACTACCGATTTCAACAACTCATAGTCACTCAAGCTAAAATAAGTTGACTCCCATCTTATACAGGACTTGACACTTGCAGCTGTCAAGTATACCTTACCAATCTGCAGGTAAAATCGTGAATAATTGGTTTATTCCACATCGGAACTTTACGTCTTGAACACATCCTTCGCAGATGTACTCAACTAATCATAACTTTGATTACTGTCACACATTGAAAGAATTTCTGACGACAGCAGTGGAGTTGAAACTTATCACGGTTAAGCAATAACAAAGACGAGAAAATCTCTCCGAAAACAGATGAACTATAATGAAGCTAAAAAATTAACTGGAACGCCAGTTGGGATCTCTTTCTCTTCACGATCACAATTCTATTTTCTTAGTTAGTCTACTAATACAGACGTAATTGGAAATCAACACATACAGACAGTATGCCAGGATGAACACCAACTGACTATCAACTTTAAATTAAAGATAGTGCTATTAAAGTTTTTTACCTTGTTGATTTTTTCACTTGATTAGTAATGATCTTAGCACCAAATACTTACACTGTTCCTATGTTGAGCACTTGACCACCGGTTACTGTTATACATTTTGATGTAATTTGTTAGAGTATCTTACCAGTGAAAAATTCTACATTATCGCCGTTCCGATTTGTACAATTCTTGAATATTTCCTGCGTATATTTTCACTTTGCAACTACTGGGAATAAAACAAAACACTTTCCGTGATGTTAATCTGTCATACACCTTGTCAATACCTGAAAGATTCTTATTATTCAGCTGGTAACCCCTGGTGCGTTATAATCATATTTGGTTCCGTATCAAGCTAACGTCACGCTAATTTTAGTGGGAGATTAGAACAATGGTATTGGTTCTTAATCACACGATCTTTGGATCCGAAATTACCATAACTGGGAAGACCTACATTAAACACTGAGGATAAGAAGAAAGGCAAATGTAGTGAATTCGAAAGGATGGAAACTGAACGGCATGGTTCAATTATGCAGGTGTGGCCATGCTATTTAGCTTCATGTGTGACTTTGAATATCTCACTCTGTCCGTTTCAAAAATGTGTTCTCCGAATTCAATAGCTACGGACTCTGACTGTCACGATAGGACGAGTCGGCATGAACTTGTGTATAACTGAATTTCTGAAGAAACACAAATTGTTTGTTCACTTCACTTGAGTACCGAAAAGCTGTTTGTAAATAATAATACTGATAATATAGATGTGATTTCCACATAAACTCTGGTAGATT
Organism: Schistosoma haematobium; assembly: GCF_000699445.3. Taxonomy (NCBI): domain Eukaryota; kingdom Metazoa; phylum Platyhelminthes; class Trematoda; order Strigeidida; family Schistosomatidae; genus Schistosoma; species Schistosoma haematobium. The sequence continues at coordinate 18,635,696 of NC_067197.1, read as the reverse complement.
GAATCATGGCATCATCTCTTGTCCAAGATTTTAAGTGAGGATTGTCATTCCACTAACATTCACTTGGATCTCAATCTTACATTGGTGAACACGACTAAAGGAACACAACGTGATAAGTACACTAATATCGACCTACGAATTAATCATATACACCAAACGTCTCTATGGTACTTCTTAACACTCAACAATTATCTCAGCTTAACCAGTTTTATATTTTACAATACAATCGTTGATCCCAGAAGCTTATCAGCGACTTTTAATAGCTTCATGGGACAATATTCTACTATATGTGTTGTTTTCAAGCAACATATTTTAGATAACTCATTATTTTAACACTACCTAGTTGTTAGAATTGCCTTTGCCTTACCTAGCTGTAACTTATCCAATTCGACTACAAATTTGCATCTGTATTTGCTGGCATACACCAATTCGCCTCTTTGCCCCAATTCGCTCGATAAAATTCTAACTTTGTTATCTGTGCTATCTGTTAACAAACTGTGGTTGCTGCTTCTTATCGCCTTCTGATATCAAACACCGTTGCAGTTTATATAATAACGATTATCAAGGTGATTGATTGGCGAAGTGCAGCCTCAAAGACATGTCCATGCCATCGAACTCGGCGTTTCAAGATATTGACGCGGATTAAATTATCGTCACTGCTCCCGAACAGACGATACGGAACCTCTACATTACTAACATGGTGTTGCCACCGGATGTCAGTAAACCTTCGGAGACAACAATGATCGAACATGGAGAGTTGTTTAACATCCTCTACTCGGTGAGGCCAGGATTCACAGGCACAGAGCGAAACTGCCCTCACCTATATGTTGCAGATCCAACCTTTTACAGCCAGAGTAACACCACGAAGGCGCGAAAGATGGCGAAGATTGGCGTAAACCGCTCTGGCTTTCACTATGTGTGAATTGATCCCATTGCTTACACAACCACCAGCACTTATACAGCTATTTTCATTTGCTCACTTTCAAGAGTTCAAGTTCAGGGTTCCGTCAGTTTTGTAAAAGTTTTTTGCACTTGAATGGTATAAAGCATATGCCAAACCTTCGGACACTGATTGCCAACTGGATAAGTGCAGGTCGCATATCTTGTGTATCATCACACAGCAAAACAATACCAAAAGTCTTTCTCCAGGCAAAAGATCTACACCACTATTACCTACATCCATCAGAGCTATTTCCAGCACGTCACTGATGGCAGAGTACAAGAGCAATGGTGGAAATAGGCGACCCAGATTAACCCTACTTTTTGAATGAAACAATGAAGAGTAACGGTTGTACGCCCTCACTCTACCTGAGGTGCTCTTATACTGGGCTCTCAAGATGTTAATAAGGTTCTCAGGCAACCATCCTTCAGTTGACGATCCCAGAGAACAGTCATGTCTAACGAGTCGAAGGCGCCCCAAATGTCAAGAAACACTGCGAATGTCGGTCTGTGATAAGTCTGTAAGTGTCGCAACATTCAGCAGAGAGTGAAGATATGATCAACACATCCTCGACCAAAAAGTAAACCAGCCTCCTCCTCATGAAACTTTGACAATCTGCGAAACAAGACTGAAGAAAACAATTTGGACGCAACCAAAAACAGGGTTGTTCCTAGATGGTTATTGCGTAAGTAACATGAACCTTTTCTAAGAATAAAGACAACTATCGGCTCATTCCACGATGTTATGACACTACCTGACTACCAGACCTCTGCAAATAACTAAGCCATTTTCCTAATCAGAAGGTCATTACCGTCTTTAAAATAGTTGGAGGTGAGCCCTCCAGGCTTAGTGCTTTGTGGTGCTTCAGCTTGAAATACTATTTCACTCACACCACACTCCTTGCTGCCAGTTGGAAGAGCTTCCCACACTGTTAGTGCCTGCAGAAACCCAGTATTTACAAGCAAGACATTTCGCCAAGCCACATTCGACTTTACTCTCCATTTTTAAGGCGTCACGCAACTGCAGGCAATGCTCATATGTAATTTTCGGTGGGATGGTAGCTAGCCTTGTACCTAGTTTGCTTTGGTATTCAGTTGCAACAAAAGCCGAAACCGATTAGTTTACATCAACTCGTTTATGACGGTGAGCTCGTTGGCCACTAAAAAGTAAGATAAGATTCGCGCAAACAAGGCCATGATCAGAGTCCTGGTAAGTACTCCAAAAGGAGCGGCAGTCTCGTATATATCCACGCCAGCTGTAGCTGATCGTGATGTGAACAATTTTGATCCAGTTTAGGGATGCAAAAGGAGGACGTCAGATGCCAGTAGTAAGTGCCAGCCAGAAACAGGTTTAAGTCTGTGCAAAGTTGCATTAGACGGCCTGACCTGCGATCAACAAGACCAACCATACCCCATCGGAACAACTCTGTTTTGTGCTCAGACTCCTGACCTGCACGATAAAGTCTCCGGCTAGTACTACAATATATCTGGAATACATTTTCTTTAGAAAACCATTTAACTGGTGGCAAAACTCATCCTTCGTTGCATTTGTTCTACAATCTGTTGAAGTGTAGGCAGAGATAACGAACAGACATCGTTTCTCACACCCGTTTCTTAAAATTTAGATGGAAGTTTCTTGTCTGACAGTACATAATCGATCATCAGTGAGAATTTATCGATCATTGCTGACTCATCGTATGGTAACAATTACCAAGATATGATGGAGAACACATTCAGACAGGAGATAGAACAATATGAGTATAAGATATAAGGTAACATTCGACAAGGACCACGACTGCGAGGCCAAGCCATGCCATCCGATCAACTCGAGTTCACTCAATTCATTCTTCCCGCCTTCTCCATCGTTGGGTTTTTCTCCGCGTTAAATAGTGAACATCTGTTTTCCCAAGCGTTTCGTGTTCAGCTTTGATGATTGTGTGGTTAGGGCCCAATCCCACTACATATACATAAATATTGCTTCTACTGCAAACCAGGACAACTAAAACACATGGTGTCTGTCTGAATAATCGTTATAATTATGTTGCACAAGTATATATCCAACTATAACGTGGTTGTGTAAATTGTCGTTACAAACTCTGCAACAGTTTTTGGGATGTATATCATAGTTAGCATAACACGATTCAGTACTGAACCAATCCCCAGCTGAAAAATAATTTTGTGCGCCTTAAGTCGGAACAGCTGAAACATAATTTTCTATGGCTCCCTTAAACAATGATGACAGTAATGTAGTTTAAAAGCCAGTATATCCAGTTGTGCTTTCCACCAAACGTCATTTAATTGATGAGAAAGTCTGTGGCTATTTACATCAAAGTTAACTTTTGCTTGAGTTCTTCATTGTTAACGTCAGCAATCAAACGTGCACGAACCTGAATACGTATCTGTGGCGGACGAAATATATCAGTACCAAAATAATGATAGGCGACTAATAATTAATAATTAAACCTGAATTCCTTATTCCACTATATCTATATCGTATTAACTAATTAACAGATATTACATTCAACGGTTCAAATCAGTTATCTTATCTGAATATGTTAAACAACTGACTGGAACATTAAAATAACACAAACTTTCAATTACATATACATTTTTCCTCATTGAATTAATTCTTTTATCTTTATTTATTTTCATTTTATGCATGCTGTGACATTTTTGATTCATATCATATATAAAATGATATGTTTTCTTAATATTCACCGACCGAAGACAATATATAGTGAATGAAATATCTTCTTCTCATTTACGTATACACACAGTCTGTTATCTTGCCACTTTTCGTTTCACACAACATGTCTCTTACACACTAATGTAAATACCTACTTTAAACATTGTTCACGTTGATTGGATGACTTATTCAGTATACAGCAAACCAGAGAACCATATACCTATTTATATTCAATAATTTTCATGTTCGATTATATTTCCTTGAAAAAGCTTGAACCAGATCGCCAGGCGAAACGTTGAATTTACTTCAAATTCATTCGCTGAGATTTTACAAATACTTTCTTCCTCTTTCATTAAAAACTAAACACCTAAATACACAATAAAAAACCATAAAAACACACAGCTTTTGTATTTGAAAAAAACAAACAAACAATGTGGTGGACCAAACAGTATATTAACCAAAAAGGAATAGCAGTAAAGTTATTACGTCCAAAATTTAATATCACAATAAACAACTTATAAATTAATAACGCAAAACAAAAGTTCAGGGACGTTACTTAAATCACCTGGCTGTTGCCTGTTCCGTTGTGCTTAGTACCAATTATATACAATTAATAATTTCAATAAGGTAAAGATGGCTCCAGCTAGTTTTCTCGACGTAGAATGCAATAAGAATGTCACAACAGTGTGGCGTTTGAATGGACTAATTATACATTTGTACTTGTTGAATGCTCGATTTCGAATTCCAAATACAATACATTCGTTTGTGCTTGTGTCTCACTTCTTAATTCAATTGCGCTATTTCTGGGACTCTTAGTTCGTGCTATAATTCAAATAATTCAAAACATTATACTGGCGTCGCGATGGAGCCTGCTATGGAAAAGTTAGATATTCATTCAACTTCGGAAGCTTTTGAAGATTACTTTGAAAGGTTCGAAATCTGGGCTATGACCAAGGAAGATGATCAGGATGTTAATATTGTGACACACTTCCTCACATTCATTGGAAAAGAAGCATACAGCTTATTAAGAACTCTGGCTATGCAGAAAAGCCTATCTCGCTTCCTTATACAACACTCAAGGAACTGCTGCTAGACTATGTTCAGTATACAAATTTCGAATGTCGTAAAGGAGGAAGATTTCGTAAAATGATTCATGAGGATATAAAAATTTCCACAACGTTACGTCATCCCAACCCAGTTCATACTCAAGATTATGCAGACAATTCATTGAGGAGTTGCAATGCATTTCACGAAGATGGGCACAAGTTTAGTCAGTGTTTGTCCTGTGGCAAGTTCCACTCGTTTAATCCATGTAAATTTCGTAATTCTAAGTGCTTTAAATGTGGTGACATTAGACATATTCATTCAGTCTGTAATACTGATGTTCATCTTATTGCAACTAATATTAAGACTTGTAATTCTGATTCTACTGAGTCGAGTATTTATAATGATGATTTATCTTTATCAACGATTGCAATAGACGATGTAGAGTCACAAAGTAGTTCAGAGTTAAATGAAATTCAGAATTCTTGTGAGACAACAGTTTCTAACCAATCGATTTATCAGATTTCTCATGTTATCGTACCAAATATGGCTTTTCCTAATGATTCATATATTTCTGATGAAATTTCTTACAAATCTGAAGAAAATACGTTGAGTGAACATAATTATGATAGAAAACCTGATATAGTTTTGATAGATGCTGATTTTTCTAACGATCCTTTAATCTGCAATGACATTCTTAATGAATTCGAGGAAACTATTCCAGAAGAGTCAAGTCTTGATGTCATACCAAATATTATTTGTCCCCACAATTCATTTGCTTCTTGTGGAAAGCTTGTTCAATGCGAAGCACGAGTATTAAATAAGCTCCATTCTGATTACAATTCAGATTATTTCACATCAATTGCTGTTAATCCTTATCACAAATTCACTTCCAATGTATACTCCAATCAATGTGAGAAATATGTTTTAAACGAAGCCACATTATTCATGACTTGGAGATATAAAGAACCAACATTATTTCGTGGGGGAGGATAGTGTTCAAATTCTAGATATTAATGATTTCACTACAAAACCGACATGCTGATTGTATACTATTCCAGGTGAGTCTGTTCCGATTTCGTTTGTTAATTCCAATACTAATGAGCGCATTCTAGATACTACAAAGTTTCTGTCCAATACAATGCCGGACAGACTCAGATTGAACTTAAGAAGAAGACGTAAAACCGATTACAAACACTTTTACTCCTATTTAAGCTGTGGCGGATGTGGCGTTTGAATGGACTAATGATATATTTGTACTTGTTGAATGCTCGATTTCGAATTCCAAATACAATACATTCGTTTGTGCTTGTGTCTCACTTCTTAATTCAATTGCGTTATTTCTGGGACTCTTAGTTCGTGCTATAATTCAAATAATTCAAAACCTTATAAACAGTCTATAAATATAGTTGATAGTTAATCAGTAGTTTAGTTATTATATCCACAGGGATGATAGAACGAGGCATGTGTGTATAAGAGTGTATTTATTAATGAACAGTTAACAGTGCCGTGCTATGTGTAATTCAAAACGGAAGGAAGTTCGTTGTCAAGGTCACATATTCAAACAACAAGTAAAATCGTTTGGTGATAAATGTACAGATTGTGGAAATAAACAAAATATATGCAAAAGCTATCAAAAACTATTTGCAAAATAGGTTTATTCGTCCTATCTCCACAACAGTATCATCAAAAGATCATCTGAAATTTGATATTTGCTTCTAACAACGATTAGTTTTCATCAGTTTAGGGGTTGTGGAAATTGTTAAGTTTTTGTTTGAGATCATGAACCGATTGATGCTAGACCGCCATTGAGCTAATCCGCATCGGGAAGAAATATGTGTCTACCTCAGTACAATGGAAGATGGTCGCGCAACTTCGTGGATTGATTGGGGTTAGACATTGACACCATTGGATGCCGGCTCAGCGGTCCAGTAGGTTAAGCGTTCGCGCGCGGGACTGAAGGCCCCGGGTTCTAATCCTGCTTGAGGGATCGTGAATGCGCACTGCTGAGGAGTCCCACAATAGGACGAAACGGCCGTCCAGTGCTTCTAGGCTTTCAATGGTGGTCTAACATCAATCCATTCATAATTTCAATCAAAAACGAATAGTTTGCAATTCGTTCAGCGCTTAATTGCTGTCACATTATAATACATATACTGTCTTATTTCTAACTTAAGTTCTAGTCCATTAGTGACTTCTAGTGTACGTACCGTTAAGATCTATGGATTACTGGTTCGTACTTGCTTACTTACTTACTCCTGTTACTCCTAATGGAGCATAGGCCACCGATCAGCATTCTCCAACCCACTCTGTCCTGGGCCTTCTTTTCTAGTTCCATCCAATTCTTGTTCGTTTTTCTTATGTCTATCTCCATTTCCCGGTGTAATGTGTTCTTTGGTCTTCTTCCTTTCCTTTGGCCTTGAGGATCCCAAGTGAGGGCTTGTCTTGTGACGCAGCTGTGTGCTTTCCTCAATGTGTGTCCTATCCACTTCCGGCTCTTCTTCCTGATTTCTTCCTCTGCTGGGATCTGGTTTGTTCTCTCCCACAGTAGGTTGTTGCTAATGGTGTCCGGCTTTTATATTACACTCAATACTTTTAATTCTGCTTATTATCAAGAATTATTTAGAAAAATCATTGAAATTTTCATCATTACTTTAGTTTACTGAAATCCATAGAAGTTTAAGTAGTAAATGTTATGTTTATTTCAGTAGTTATTTTTTTATTCTACTTATAATCAACATAAAATATGTTCATTAAAATTCAATAATAATAATTTATACTGATGTAAACAAAATAGACTCCTATTTCCTTCTATTTACAGATTAAATTTCAAACTCCTCCCATTTGTAATATTAGACTATATAAATATGGACTTAGCTACTTTGGATAAATACCTATAATTCATTTGTTAAACGTATATAAATATATTAAGGTATGATAAAATAACTCATCACTAAAACTGTCCTAGTATAGTGAATTTCGGTTGTTTGTTTTCTTAATGGATGAAAATCTGAAAACAGTAAGTAATGTGTATTTATACAAATTGTATGTGAAGTTGTTTATTTATGCTTAACAATGAATTTGAATGTTTCAACTTGAAATTAATCAACCGTTTTTTTTTTAAATTTTACATGTCACTGTAATAAAATGTGTAAATAAAGATTTATACTAACATCTTTGATTTCTGTGAATATGTTTATTAGTCAGTGAAGAACCTTCAGTTCTCATCGAGATCTTCAGATTCTTACATTCAGTTTGATAAATTAATACAATATCGATATGACATCCTGTATAGGATTTAGTGTAAGTAAATACAATTAACGTAGGTCTTATAGGTCTTGGTCGAAACTTACACTTATCAGTGATGTCTTCTAGAACGTTTACTGTATATTCTTACTCTAATCAAATTAATTTATGAATTATCGCTTGATGTGATGAATAAAACATAAATTCTATGCTGTTTGAAGCATCTTATACTGCAATAAACCCAATTTATCACAAAATTAATATATTTTTATCCAAACAATATAGAAAATAATTTTTATTGATATTAAAAATTCATTTAGCGACATTTATGGTGTTTGCAACAACCTTTAATCATTTCACAGGTTGAAATTATGAGTCAACTAAAGCTAGACCACCATGGAAAACCTGGAGGCACTGGACGGCCGTTTCGTCCTAGTATGGGACTCCTCAGCAGTGCGCATCCACGATCAGTGAGATTTCTAAAATCTCCACAAACCCCTTTTGATAATAGATAATATTATCAAATCCCCACTAAATAACAACTGTGAATCATAAAACTATTGTAGTTCATTTACAAGCAGTATCAAATTTTAGAGATTCTTTCTGATGATCTCATTTCATATGACGTTGAAAGTTTAACAAATGGACTGTTTAATCCATAGATTGTAACACTACTATAGGTAATATATACTAGTCGAAAATAAACATAATGTGAAAGTGATTTTCAATTATCTATACAGTAAATGATTAAATTATCAATCAAGGCTACCTAGACTATCGGGACTGAACAATCAATGGATAAAATTACAGATTTGCAGTGAAATTTAAAGTTAAACACTACAATTCAAATGGCTTTGTAAGGTGAAATTTTCATTCTTTTCTATTTCGTTGACTATAAAATGCTATCAAGATAGATTAAACTATTCTAGTAGTAGTAGAAGTTTTGTTTCTTCGTTATCTAATGATTTAAAGTGTAATTCCTAGTCGTATCATTTGGATATTTATATGAACTTTTGATCTACCCATTTATTTAAACAGATTTAGAACATTCACTTAGTGTTGTTTTACTTGAATCTTCCTTTTAATGTTTAAGACTGCAATTTATCAGTCTCATGTTGGCATATGTGCATTCTGTGCGGATTATTTCGATATTGCCTTAAGTCACAAACACTATAAGCAAAGATCGATAGTGGCTAGCAGTGGAATACAGGACACGTGTTTCGTCCTATTTAGGATTCGTCAGCTGGATTTATCTGCATCGCAGTGTTGATGTTCACTCTGGGACTAGAACCCAGTATCGTTCACTTCAAACACCATCGCGTTATCCACCTAGTTACTGAATCCTGATAGCCACTTGCTTGTTCAATGGGATGATGTCTAAATTCACTTGGTATTGCTTTGCTTGTATCTTCCCACTGATGTTTAGGACTGCAAGTGATCAGTCTCAGATTTAGAACATTATCATGATTCATATATAAAGTATGCAATGGTTTATTTTTATTTCTTTCATTAAATTTATCTTTCAGAAAGGCTTGTTTCAATAAATATTATTGAATTAAATAAAGGTTTCAACAATAAGATAATCCTCATCCTTAACATGGAGTAAAAATATACAATAAATTCTCTATTCTTGTATTTCAAACGATTTTAAACCGACAATTTATTGAAACTTGATATATCTGATGATAATTTTGCTTACACCTATTAGTTTCACCTAATAAAATAACTAAAGTTTAGAAAAAAATGATCATATTACATAAAGGTTTATTTTCTGTGCTTCATAACCCACAACTTAATTATTCAAATGTTTTTACAGTTTCACGGATGTTTTTATAAATATCAATTGGAAGACAAGTACTCTCAAATTTATTAGAATAAGCTAAAAAGATCAAAATCTGAACAATCTAAACTTCTCTTTCGTTTTGGAAGGAGCAAAAAAACTTCGAATTTGGATGATGAAACTAAATCATACTGAATGTAGTACAGTACAGTCAATTAGACTAAATGATTAAGTGGATTTTTTGAGTAACAGATTCCAATTATTACTGAGAAAGAGAGATAAGCAATCGCTGAGGTTTACTAATTTGTTTATTGTGAAAGTAATAAATTCAGAGTATGTTATCCAAGCTAATTTGCCAAAATAGACATAAGAAACCGTGATCAATTATTATTAGATGTTCACATAAATACAGAATTGTCAACGCTTCGCACCTCTGTTATGACCTTGCGTCTCCCAATTATTTTGTTTTTGCCAAAATCCCTGTCGCCAATTGTTATGACCTTGGATGTCTGACTTTTCGATCACACGACTTATCTACCAATCCGAATACGACTTATACGAATCTTCGCACTAGGCCAACCAATGACGTTCAACCGGTGTGGGCAGTTTAGTGTCCTTATTGGTCCTATGTCCTACGAGCCCTTCCACTTGAGTCCAGAACAAGATACCAGCTTCCGAATCAGAGCAGATCAGACCAGAATCAGAGCAGATCGTTCATTTCAAGCATACTTAGTTTATATATCAATCACACAGACCGCAACGTACCATAAAATAGGAAATAATATTTGTACACAAATAAGCCCAAAATGTGGCTGTGAATGTGGGAGGCAGTAGTTAATAAACTGAACATAACTTAAGAACCGTAAATCGTACAATAATAAATTATAGGCCAAAATAAAGCTTGTCATAAGAGGGATATAAATATACATAGTGTAATTGTTGAGTAGTTATACAATAAGAATATTAGTCCATGAATAGTCCTCGGAAGTTACCTGTAATTTAATCTCCACTCGGATATAACACCTCCCTTTTTTTTTTTTGAAAATTCCAACTTTAGATTCTGATTAAAAAAAAAAGAATTATATGTGACTTTAAATTCCTCAACATTCTCCTCCTCCTCGAAATAATGTTGGGTCCTTATGGCTCCAAAATACAACTAGTAGGACTTTATTTAAACCATGTTTCTCGTATTGACTGGAGAAGCCACTAAAAATGACTAGATGATGATGAACGGCCTTTGATCTGAGTTCATTATTTTCAAATTCATTATGAATCTCGTTAGCAGATAACGAGTCATTAAGAAAGTCAACGTCTAACAGAATTAAATTAGATTTTTGGCCATCATTCGACTCAGCTGACATATTTCCCTCATTGTTATAAGAAGTTTCATCAAAATCATATGCATTATTCTGAGAATCAATATCTGGCACACTGTCATTAGAAATGGGATAAGTTGACTCAATATAAAATTCTGTCTTCCGATGATTTTGAGTAACATCTGGTACAATTTGGTTCATCGTGTTGCTCCAGTTATTTTCTGAATACGAGTCACCATAGCTTTCTCGACTAATAGCACGTGGACCACAATTTTGTTCGAGCTGACGTTTATTTTCGCAGCTAGACAGTACCAGTAGTGTTTCATTTGATTCTGGACTCTGGGCATCATCTACAGGATCTGGCTTCTGATCATCTGGTATTGTCACAACTTCATGTGCATTTAACACAATATTTTCTTGCTCTGAGCTGGACACGTTACCAATATTACGTTTCCCTTCTGGTATAGAGGGATTTGAATCCTGCACAGGATATGCTTCTGAAATGTCCATTACTGCACCATTATCTGCATGATATATAGATTTCTTATTTTCTGCTTGAATGCAAAGTCTGCCCAAAACTGTTATAAATAGCTCTTGTTGCAAGGCAAACATCTTCTGCTGGTGCTGTAATATTAACCGCAACTGTTCGAAAGAAATCGACATTTTTTTTTTTTGCCAATAATATTAGCTCCAAAAATCACCGGCAATTATACAGCTAATTTATTTCCAAAATCTGAGTCACCACTTGTATTATTATTATTTCTTTGTTGCCAAAATCCCCGTCGCCAATTGTTATGACCTTGCGTCTCCCAATTATTTTGTTTTTGCCAAAATCCCTGTCGCCAATTGTTATGACCTTGGATGTCTGACTTTTCGATCACACGACTTATCTACCAATCCGAATACGACTTATACGAATCTTCGCACTAGGCCAACCAATGACGTTCAACCGGTGTGGGCAGTTTAGTGTCCTTATTGGTCCTATGTCCTACGAGCCCTTCCACTTGAGTCCAGAACAAGATACCAGCTTCCGAATCAGAGCAGATCAGACCAGAATCAGAGCAGATCGTTTATTTCAAGCATACTTAGTTTATATATCAATCACACAGACCGCAACGTACCATAAAATAGGAAATAATATTTGTACACAAATAAGCCCAAAATGTGGCTGTGAATGTGGGAGGCAGTAGTTAATAAACTGAACATAACTTAAGAACCGTAAATCGTACAATAATAAATTATAGGCCAAAATAAAGCTTGTCATAAGAGGGATATAAATATACATAGTGTAATTGTTGAGTAGTTATACAATAAGAATATTAGTCCATGAATAGTCCTCGGAAGTTACCTGTAATTTAATCTCCACTCGGATATAACAACCTCCTAAGTATTCAAACTATTATGATATTTATAAGCAAAGATGATTAGTGGCTAGCAGTGGAATCCAGGACGCATGTTTCACCCCACCTGGGAGTCGTCAGCTTGGTGTACCTGTATCTCAGAGTTGACGTTCACTATGAGACTCGAATCCAGTACCGCAAATATGCCAATAAGTGACTGATCACTTGCAGTCCTAAACATCAGTGGGAAGATACAAGCAAAGCAATACCAAGTGAATTTAGACATCATCCCATTGAACAAGCAAGTGGCTATCAGGATTCAGTAACTAGGTGGATAACGCGATGGTGTTTGAAGTGAACGATACTGGGTTCTAGTCCCAGAGTGAACATCAACACTGCGATGCAGATAAATCCAGCTGACGAATCCTAAATAGGACGAAACACGTGTCCTGTATTCCACTGCTAGCCACTATCGATCTTTGCTTATAGTGTTTGTGACTTAAGGCAATATCGAAATAATCCGCACAGAATGCACATATGCCAACATGAGACTGATAAATTGCAGTCTTAAACATTAAAAGGAAGATTCAAGTAAACAATACTATGTGAATTTATTATGATATTTTCTTATCAATCTTCTAGTATGAAAGTAATATTCATTTTCATATCAAATATTTGACCTAATTAAATGGTTTTCTAATGTACATAATAAATAGTAATTTTATGGACAATAAATAAAAGAAGCAAATGATAGGTTAAAAAGGCGGTAAATAGTCTACGGTGATGTATTTAGGAACAAATGTTATCCCGTAGATTTTCCACTTTTTCTTAGTGAATAAGTCTTCTTAATATGTTTAAATTTAAACTTTATGTTATCAATTATTTTGGTGGTGAGTATAAACCATTTGGTAGGTATGGGAGTTTTATTAATTATCTTAGGTTTAGAATTACCACGTTCAGTTCCATGCCGTTTTCAAGGGATTAATAAATTTTCAGTGTATCTTTTATTCCAGAGAAAACTGTTTACTGAACAAATATGATTACTTTTATTGTCTACTTTATTTCTGTTTCAAACTGTTTTTTGCATCAACCACTATTTATTCGTAATACTTATATGAATTTTTACTATTTTGTCTTTATTTTGGTCCGTTATTCAACAGTTACTGTTGTTCTGTTTGTATAATTATTACATCATTAAAATGTAAGGGTTTGTATAAGGACATTTTTTGTATTTCGGTCTAATAGTTTACTGTGGTCAATGTGGTTTGCGCCATTCCACCGTATGGTAATTTTTCTTTTTTAGGGTATTGTAAAAGAATCAGATCTTAATCAGCAGAATGGGCACGAAAAGCTTAGCATCGACAATATATATCATGTTGGTGGTTGCCATCATTCTCATTCAGATAGTGAAAACCTAGAGAAACTAAAAACGACCTTAAGGCAAGCCTTGGGATTAGATCCAAATTTACCAAAACAATGTGTTATGATGGATTTGCAACATCAAAATAGGTAACTGTGATTATTTAAAATGGTTACTTTAACATTTATCTATAATTTTCCATCTGTAATTTAGACTATCTTTGCTTGCAATAGAAATGCTAATAGAACAAGAAGATATTGATGTACATCCATATGGAAGAGGTGGAATTTACGAAGGAATATTGTACAGAAACAAGCCAAAAGAAAAAATTAACATCATTTCGGCGTTTATTTGGTTCGTTTTTGTTAGTTCGGTTGCTATTATGGCTGGGACAATTGTCACTGTAGCAGGTAAACACAAGTTGATGTAGAAGTTTTAACATAAGTAATTTGGTATTTATAATGTTTATGCAGAGTTGCATGAACTAACGTTGTTATCCCATAACCAAGAGTTTAAGGATGAGTAAAATAGTTCAAAACCAGGTAAAGTTGCATAAGAATACAATCAATATCAACTTGTGTTCAGAACCAATGTTAAAGTTAATATAATAATGTTCAAACAACATTTTAAAGATTTTCCACATCACGCTTTACCACCATGATCTAGGTAGCAAATGAAAATCAATAGGGATTTGATAACTGATTCGTTCTACTTTCAAGCTATTTAGAAGTTTGTACCTACGGATCAAATCCAGGACATTTGGGACTTGGAATGAGTGTGATACTCTAGACTGCGAAGGTTGGATCTCATATGTCACTATTTCGACTTTATATAGTTCGTAATATAATCTGTTATTGAATAATAACAGAGGTACATACTTCAATACCGACAAATACAAACACCATAGGTCTGATGATGTCACGGATATTCAGAGTTTGACAACGATTTTGTTCGTAACGCCTTTATAACTGAAAGATGCTAAACCCAATCAAACCAGAAGTCAGGAGTGAAGTAGTCCGATGATATTTTTGAAATTTATTCGATATATCGACGTAAGCTGACTAGTTGTTACAACGGATACGTAGCATAGCCAGAATTTTATTCTTAACCAGCATGCCGTCTGTAAGCACTCTTCTGATGGCTTCCTACGTTCAGCAGCGCTACAAGTCGTTTCTCTTTACATAAGTTGGGGAATCGAAACCAGGATAAGACAGTTTCCATGAGTCTCTTTGTTTACAGTTATACTTCAGTGATCTCAAACTAACTTCAAACTGAAAAGTCGACACAAAACCCTATTTTATTCAGTGACTCTTTTCCTTTGTAGAACTTTACTACTTCTTGAAGTCAGAAAATACAAATGAAGATAAAATGGCTTCCTGTAACTTTTTTAAAAACTGTTTGAAAGTCAAGCCATTTCAATGAAGAATCCTTAGCTTATATTATTGACAATGCATCCCTACCAGATACTTAGTTCTATCTAACAAATCTATAGATCCATAGAATAAATAGTACATTCAGTTCTTTAACTATGACTTATCTGCTGAAAAGTAAATCAGTTTATTCCTCTTTGAGTAAACCTTTTAGTTCTGATAGTTCTTTAATTTCCTAGACTACTGTTCTTACTTTAACTGAAATAAGTTCGGTTAACATGTCAAAAAGAGTACTGTTTCTCAAATAGTTTGTGCTTATTTTTTTATCACTGAACTATCATTGAGTTGTTTTCTGCTTTGTATAAATATCTGCTAATTTGCAAACCGATATTCTTTAATTTCCCTATGTTCGTGCAGTAGCATTATTACGTCGTAACACGTATGCACTGTAGACAAATTGCTTAAACACAAACAATGTGTAATCATAAGCTTTATAGATTATACACATGGCTCGAACGTACATTCTTAATCTATACACCCAAAAAGTCTGTCATGACACTTGTTTTGTTGGCACACAAATCAAATCCCGACCGTTTCAAAAAAGTGTAAACTTGACTGTCAAATCTGAAGCGTCAAAGTTTAGAAGGCAAACTCTGAATAAAGAGGCGCCTCTGAAACAAAAGTAAAGTTTTGAAATAGTAATTCGATTTCAACTACACTTTACGAGGTATTGAATATGAACTATAAATTGAACAAGGCAAAATAGGATTGTTATGTTTTATTACTACTGATTAAAATATACAACAAAGCACTCATTCCTTGAAATAAAGTAGTCAGTAAAATTTAAAGGAGGGGTACTTTACTAAGAGAACTACAGTTTTATTCTTGAGTTACTCATGTGAAGTACTTGTATCTCACAAATCCATTAACAGTACTAGGACGTCGTTGTGTTCCGAAAGATGAAAAGTTAACCGTGTTTGTGAACTTTATTGACATTGGTAAGGCTATTAAGGAAGTCTCACACATCAAATTATCACCAGTGTTAAGAGATTTCAGAATCAGAGTCACTTTGCTTCTGTGGATAAACGATATTTTAGCTAAACAAAAGGGAGTAGTATAGGCTTACTTCAAGTTTTTTAGATGTAAAACAGTGAGCATATCGGTGAAATGGTGGTGTTTGTTATTCACTGTCTCGGGTGAAATATGATTCTATTCTTTTTTCTTCAAAAGACGCCAGAAGAGAACAAACCTCTGTAAAACTCTGTTGCACATAAACTATTTATTGAATAGAGTTGATATTTAGCGTAATAAGATGAACACATAATGCCAGTTTTATAATACAATGGCATAGTTAAAATTTCCTAGCAATCTTAAGAAATTTCAGCCCCAGATATCATTGACCTCCACAAAGCTACCATTAGTGAAACGATATTCGACATCGGTTTAAAAGTTTTTATGTGATTGGCTTAGTTGTATAACATAGTCAGGTATATAAAATCTTACAACAAACAATTATTTTGGACGAAACTGTGCAAAACTTAGCACGAAATGTGTCGAACAATCGTCATGAAATAACATTGATGGCAGCAACGAAAATTACTAGAAATGGTGAGAGTAACTCATAAAATTTAAAAATCCGTTGAAACCATATTAATTTAAATGATGAACCTGGAATGTTGAAATCTTTAACTTCTGATCGTTCGTAGCGAAACCGAATTGTTTACCTAGTTTGCTGGGTCGTACACTATGCTTTTAAGTAGTGATATGGTCGATTTATAATAATGATATATATGATTTAAAAAACAGTTACCCGTTACGATTACCTGAAATAAACTTTCGACCTTTGTGATATTGTTGGTTTTTCTGGTCTTACAAACTGAAAAATACGTTTAGGTAGTCGATTATTAAGTCTAACGTCGACCCTGAAATGACCAATCTATACTTTCACGCTAGTGCTGAAATTTTGATCTTGACTGAAAATAGAACTCCTTAGCTATTTCAGAGCTCACAATTGCTCTTAACTTTGAGCGAAACGAAAGTATTAAGGCGCTTGTATTCTTGTCTGACCATCCATCTTCTAAGTTCAAGCTGGCCACATGTATCGGCTAACTGTTCAAACTTTCCAATGCCTATTAAACACAATCACCATTAATTTTTGCGGACTTCAACATCACATACAGATCATATACGTACGTATATGTCAAGGGTTCACAAAATCATAACTACTATCTTGATGTGGTGGTAGAGTTTATCTTTCGTGATGACTCGTTTGAGCTATATTGACTGAAATACGTGTTCCTTCGTGTCCTATCATGCCAGGCAGGTCGGATGTAGGACGAAAAAACTTAAAGGAGCAATTCGAGGTTCATGAGAGACATTTTACTGCTGAATGTCAAGAGGTATGAGAGTATTAAGGTGTTTGCCTCGGAAAACCGGCATTTAGTAGTGGAGTTGATTTCTCGTTATAAAACAAGAGCGTTAGAAAATATCAACCCTTAAAATTTGATGTAATTGATTCTTTTGATAAATTTGAATAAATCTGGAAGAAAGATGGATG
Source organism: Schistosoma haematobium (assembly GCF_000699445.3). NCBI lineage: Eukaryota > Metazoa > Platyhelminthes > Trematoda > Strigeidida > Schistosomatidae > Schistosoma > Schistosoma haematobium. Next base: position 18,618,058 of record NC_067197.1, on the reverse strand, counting down.
CAGAATAATATGGATCCATTAAATTCCATGGTGTCTCATAAGCTGCTTACAACCACCTATGTATTGAAAGGAACTGGCCGGAGGTCATTTGGTGTTGGAATCCAAAAACATATATGCAGAGTGTGATGCAATATTTAACTGAGGTTTAGAGACAAATAAGGTGAATTGTATGATAATCTTAGAGGTAATGAAGATTTTACATAAGATTCCTGGAATTAGAAAACTGATAAGCTGGGTTACATAAAGATTGAACAGAGTATTGCGTTGATGTTCAAATCCTTTCCCAAACCCTCAATAATTCTCCCATTCCAACAAATAGTCCTCGTATATCTTTATCACTGCACCCCGAAATGTTTTTCCTCATCTATTGAAACCACGCTCTGAATAACGTAATAATAATACGTATCACCAGGACAGATACACGCCACTTTTACAGACATGTTTGAGCTATATTTGTTCAAACCTTGTGCCGGATGGAAAAACAGGCATTGTTGGCAAGAGCTCCAGGACGTCACGCCATCGACGCACTTGGACGTGATGGTGGTTGATTTTTATGCCCAAGTAAACTTAGGAAAACCGAAATTCACTTAGGCGAATCTTTCAGTGTCGTGGCTACGCGAATAAATAATGGTCATCTTTTGTTGAAATTACGCCTAGATGTTAGCTTAGTTCTACCAAATGCAGACCTTAAACAAAAGGAAAAACGTCGCTTGACGTGGCGAGCACCCAAAATGACTCAACGATGGACCTGGGCCGACCACATTTCCATTAGCCTACATCCAATTCTTAGTGAAGTCGAAAAGGTTATAATTAATCTAAAGCTATGGAGAGCAGCAAAACTCGATTAGTTTTTACGAGCTTGCTTCACTTGTGGTGCAGGTGAGATATCCATCTTCCAACCAAAGGATGAGTTTTATAATCAACGATTCGCTTCGTTTCACCTTCTGGATGTGAAACATGGCCATTAGAAATAGTGGATATTCGTAAGTTACCACTATTCGGTCATAAACGTCTACGAAAAATTGCTCGTGTATTTTGGGACCACAGAGTAAGCAAGAAAGTAAACCAGCTTCCTCCTCGTGAGTCGATTTTTCCCAGGTCTTAGACAATCTGCAAAGCGTGACTGGAGATAATAATTTGGATGCAACCAAAAACAGAGTTATTCCCCAATAGTTATTGTATAGGTAACATGAACCTTTTTTAAGAATAAGGACAACTATCGGCCGATTCCATGATGTTAAAGCACTATCTAACTGCTAGAAGTATGAAAACAACTAGGCCATTTCTTTAACCAGAACTTCACCACTGCCTTTGAAAACGGAGGAAGATAAGTCATCGGGGCCTGGCAATTCGCGAGTCTGTAGTAATTGAAGTTTCTCGCAGACTCCTGCCTCGTTAGGTGAGTCAGACATCAGGGCCAATGGAGAACGGGACAGGAAGAAACAGGATACTAGTTAAGGACAGCAAATCGATTGAGGAGCTGGTAAAGCTTCAACAACTTAGGTGGTTTAGACATTTCTTATGCATGCCCAGTCACCACCTACCTCGACGGTCGATGTTGTCTGGTGTAGGAGTAGGCTAGTGAAAAGCTAGAAGAGGCCAAACCAAGACAAGGCATCAGTCCGTGAAGCAAATGACGATTGAACTGAGCCATGTTACCAGGTACAGACCGTCTGACTGGAGTCCGTGTGATCATCGTAATCAATTATTAGAGACTTAAATGATACGGCTCAAAATCACTTGCAATGACACAGGCGCCTCTGTGTTTACCCCATATTCTGAGATTCTAAATTTCTTGCAATATTATCTCACTAATTTGTACTTTCTCGAATTGTAACTTAGACGTGTAATATTTCATGTCAGAACTAGTGCTATTAATACCTCCACAATTTCAAGATTTAGCCGGACATTTTGATCTCTCTGTGCTAATGGTCTATGACAATTGAACCGTTTCACATACGTTACTGGTTTCACTTTGTGACTGACCGACGGACTGAAAAAACCATAAAGTTTGTTAGAATGAATGTACTAACTGGACATCGGTCAGACTTGCAGCGTTACCCTGCCTCCAGTAAATATTGTCATCATGATATCAAGAAAGCCATATTCACTTTCATTTTGTACATGAAGATTTACTGAAGAAAACTAAGTGGATCTGTGATTTTGCAAAATATCACTGCACGTTTTCCAAATTAGGGCACATTCATTCTAGACGTGGTTAATGCATGATTTCAATCATTCCGAGACAGAAGACCAACTCGACTAGCTTATTTTTTAAAACCTAGATCTGTCCGAACAATTTGTTAAGCTCTCCGTATAACAAGTCATGGTACTGTAGCGGTAAATAAATCTCCAAAATAAATAGCTCTGTAAGTTTTCGACATTGGACGCTAACCACATATCTTAATGGAATCACCTAGCTAAAGGCGCTCGGTCATGCATCCGTACCAGATCGCCTGTGGGAACGCCGTGCTCAACATCTACTGCAATCGCTAGCCAGATTAGATCACACGATTCTCGATATATTGATAGTCACCAAATATATCTTCCAGTCTCCTCGGTTCTGTCTTTTGATTTCTCTTGGTGAGTACGAGTTATATTAGGTGTTACCGGTTAAAGCGTTGTCAAACACTGAATACTTGTGGCATCTTCATTGGTGAGCCCGACGTAATCTGGCATACCAAATCGTAAACTGTGAGTCTGTTCCTCTTTGGGATTCTATATATCATTGCCTTAATTTTTATACATTGTGATATTTTTCCCGCGCTTTTGGATATCTCTATATTTTTCACTCGTGTATTCTCGTACTTCATTTTCCCTTATGACTGAACAGACCCCCAAGGTCTTTAAGATCAAGACTTTGTCCCCACCCTCGTTCCAACTCATGCCTTTCTGGCCAGACAGTATCGAAGCCTGGTTCTGCTACGTAGAAGCCGACTTCCACGAGCACGGCGTGACCGACACGCGTGCACAATTCCTCGCAGTAGTCAAGGCACTACCACGTGAATTCGACAGGTACGTAACACCTTGTATGTTTACTAGTGATGTTTCTGAATCGTACGAAACCTTGAAGCGTTCTATCCTTAAAGGAGGAGACCTAACCGGTCGACAATGGTTAGACCAACTACTTAATAACATAGACCTGAAACACGGTTCTGCGACGGACATGTTGCAAAGGATGAGAGAGGTTATAGGCCTAAGAACTTTTGACGACGGCCTATTCAAACAACTTTTCTTGTCCCAACTTCCCCAACAGGTGCAAGTGTTCTGGCCTCGCTTCAGAACAACGCCTCAGACGAGTTGGCTGCATCTGCCGACCGCATTTTAGAAATTACGAAATCTTCTACTACCGAGGTTTTTTCAGTCAAAGAAAAGCCTCAAACGACTCAGAATGACATAACCGAGTTATGTCATACACTTACGCGTTATCTTAATTTTCGTAACGACCGTAAGCGATCACACACACCACGTAGAATTACTTCACGTAAGCGATCTGCCTCTAGACCACGAGAGACGGATAATCCTGACTGGTGCTGGCATCATAACCGGTATGGAAAGTCTTCCAGAAATTGCAGAAAACCCTGCAATTTTCCCAACTCAAAACCGATCGACTCGAAAAACAACTCGGGAAACTTCCGAGCCGGCACTCGTTAACGGCAACCGTAGCCGGCGAACATAGCCGTCTGTTATACGTCACAGATGTGACAACAATAGTTTGCTACCTCGTCGACATTGGCGCAGAATTTGTCGTTCTTCAAGCGAATTCCAACGACCGGCTTCACGAATAGGCTCTAAACTTACAGGCGGCAAACGGAAAACCGATCGCTACGTATGGCAAAAGGTACGTTTACCTTAACGTGGGTTTACGCAAACCCATTCACTGGATCTTCGTTGTTGCAGATGTTTCTATGTCAATCATTGGTATGGACCTTCTACAACACCATAATCTAATAATCGATACGCATAAACGGAGGCTAGTAGACGGAAACTAATTTATCCTGGGATACACCAACCGCAACCGAAATTACCGTGTGTAACTGCCATAACTGTGTGACGGCAGATTAGAGGATAGCGAATTATCGATCGGACCAAAGACGCGCAAACACGTAAGAACGACCTAGGTTTCTGATTGGTCCTGCTTTCCCGTCTAGCCCAGCCAGTTGAGTCCAGAACGCAAATCTCAGCCTCGGATATATGAGTCGTTATATTTCAAACATGCTCTGTTTATATACCAAACAAACAAACCACATCGTACCATAAAATAGAAATAACGTTGTACAATATTGGCCAACAGGAAAATGACACGTTGAATGAATATTGACCAATGGGATGATACCATCTCATGTCGAAGGATAGCATTAGGCTTAACAGAATAATCTTTGGGATATTTTCCTGAATACTCCAAGAGTAACCAGAAACGTTACACATCACATCATGACTACAGGACCACCTGTATTATCTAAAGCACGCCGGCTAGCCCCCGAAAAGCTAAGGTTGGCGAAAAACGATTTCGACCACATGATAGACTAAGGTATCATAAGACCGTCAAATAGCCCATGGGCATCTCCGTTGCACATGGTCCCTAAAAAGGACAGCAACGGTTGGCGTCCAACTGGTGACTGTCGGAAATTGTATGCGAACACCATTCCCGATCGTTACCCGTCGCCTCATATTCACGAATTGACAGCTACCTTGAAAGGTACAACTGTCTTTTCGAAAATCGAATTGGTTAAAGCTTACAACCAAATTACCATGGCCACTGTTGACATTCCAAAAACAGCTGTCATAACTCCCTTTGGACTTTACGAATTTCTGCGAATGCCCTTCGGTCTAAGAAACGCTGTGCAAACCTTCCAGAGGTTTATAGATGACGTTTTTCGAGGTCTCAACTTCGTACATGTGTATGTTTCCGACTGTCTAATAGCAAGTACGGACAGAGAATCACATCTCAAGCATCTGGATCTTGTTTTCGATCGACTGCAAAAACATGGCATTACTATAAACATTCAGAAATGCCGAATCGGAACTGACTCATCAAATTTCCTAGGACGCACTATAGATGCGCACGGTATTCGACCTCTCAGAACCAAAGTGGCGGCCATTCTGGATTACGCAGAACCGACCACCGTCAAGCAATTAAGACGTAACTATTCTCAACACTTTCCCATTGGGCAAGATGGATTACTAGGTTACTCACCATCAACCCAACCCCAACTGGCAGGTGCTTGTCTTAACTGCTCGCCTAGTCAAGTTCAACAAATTAATCCACTTTATCAAAATAGTGATTTTTTTGGCCTCCAGAAATCCCTGGTCCCACTAGCAATACAGTTTGTTCAAGCGATAGCCCATACGATCAGTCAAACATAATAAACCACAGTCTATGCAAATCCAAAATACATAACATCAATAGGGAAGCTCTCGGTTTTTTTACACTCCATACTCCCTTGTTAAACTTATTACTTATCAATGCACGTTCACTTCTGAACAAAATTTCAGCCTTGAGAACATTAGCTTTTCTAGCCAAGCCTTCTTTCATACTTATCATTGAAACATGCTGCTCTCAAGCAGTATCTGATTCAGAATTAAATATCCAGAACTATCGATTCTATCGCTGTGACAGAGAAACTAAGAGATGAGGTGGTTGTATCATATATGCTTTGGATACCTTAACAACTAATAAGGTTGAAGATAGTGTCCTGAATAGTTTACCAGAATCAGTCTGGATATCAGTCAACACCCTGAATCATAGTCTACTCCTTGGATGTATATACAGAGCTCCTGATAGTTCGAATAATGGGAATGATCTTATTATCAATGCATTCATACATGCATCTTCTCTAAACTTTAATGCTAAGGTTATCACTAGGGATTTCAATTATCCTGAGATTAACTAGAGTACCGATATTTGTCAGTCACGTAATGATGAGTTCTCGGCAACCATTAACATGCACTGCTGGTCACAGTGGGTTCGCACCTCAACTAGAGGCGGTATTATACTCGATCTAATATTTAGTAGAGATGTTATCCCACCATCTGTAAAAGTATATGATGAATTTGAAAGCAGTGACCATAAGATAGTACTTTGCGCTCTCCTTATCTATCCCTCTTATAACTGACCCATTTAAAACACCTGTCAATATAGTGACTATAAGCATGTTGACTGGGACCTCCTGCATTCACTGATTAAACTTTCAGACTGAGATAACTTTTTTTCATGTAATAGTCTCATAGATGCTATCGACGAATTCTATCTGATCGTTAACTCTTGTTTAGATTCCTGTGTACCTCTTAAAACGTACAGGTTTAGTAAACCTTACGAATTATATATACCAGCTAAATATCGTAATAAACTAAAACGCCTACAGCATCGATATTTTAAGTCAAACGACTTCACAGCAGTTGCACAAATAACAATAATTTTTAATCAAATTAAAGAAAAACATAGGTTAAAAGCCATTAATAAGGAGCTGTTAGCACTTAATACTAACTCGAAAGTACAAAACTTAACTCTCCTTTTCAATAAACGCGCTAAAGCAACTCAAAATGTTGATATACCGTGCATCCAGCATAATAGCACTTGTATATACGACTCTAAAACCATAAAAGACCTTTTCAGTGGTATTTTTGCGAATGGTGTAGAAATCATAAGTGATTCTGCTTCAAGAGTTGCATGCATGAATGGCAACTCAATAAAATCTATCTCCTTCACATGCAGGAAAATTATTGAGGCTTTCGAGAGGTCGTGGAGTAGATGGGATTTCATCCTTTATCTACAAATATAGTGGTCGAGATATTCCACTTCTTCTCAAGCTGTTTACTCTCTCTATAAAAACTGGTTCTTAGCCTTACTGTTGGAAAACCGCGTACATCATACCACGTTACAAATCTGGAGCTAAGACTGACATGAACAATTACCGGCCGATGAATATTACTCCAGTTATTTCTAGGATTATGGAAAAAATTATAAGTGATGAACTTTCCAACTATTTACTCGCTGGAAAATTTATCAATGATACTCAACATGGATTTCTTAAAAGTCTTTCTTGCATGACATGTCATTTTGACTTCTTTAATTTAGTCTGTTCTCTACGTAGCCAAGGATATCTAGTCTTAGTGCTATAACTGGACATTTCTAAAGCCTTTGACATGGTTAGCCACCAACTTCTTATAGGTAAGCTCGCATCTTATGGGGGTCAAAATCCTTTGCTTGCTTGGTTTGATTCCTTTCTCAGCAATCGATGTCAAATAGTTAAAATTAACTCTTCATTGTCTAACGCTGTCCCTGTTAGAAGTGGTGTAATACAAGGTAGCGTCTTAGGTCCTTTGTTTTTTTTAGTGTTTATCAATTATATTTGTGAAAGTTTTTGTGTCGGTAAGCCCCTTCTATATGCAGATGATCTTAAAGTAGTCTATTCATTTTCTCCACATGAGCTTTAAAATATGCAAAATTGCATCAGCATGGAGCTTAACAAAGTAGCACAGTGGTGCTTAATATGGCTAAATGTGGACAGATATGCTTCGGCGATACACCACTCAACCTAGACATTACCATAAATGGAGAAGTGTTATCTAGGTTACATCCAGTAGTAGACTTAGGACTTAGATACTCCCAAGACTTGTCGTTTACAGAAAAGATATTAAGACAGACCTCTAAGTCTCAACGTCCAATAGGTTACATAACTCGAAACCTTCACAACAATGAGTTACGTATTCTGATGTACAAAGTTTGTGCTCGACCTCTCCTAGAATACTGCACGTTTATTCTTAGCAGTGCGCGCATACAGGATCAATTAAGGCTGGAATCAGTACAGAGACGATTTACACTTCGCATTCTTGGAGCTGATTGTACCTTAACTTATTATCATTATTATTCACAAACATCTTATGGGTACATAAGTGTTGTGAAGAAACCATTTCGGGTTTCTTCAAAATATTCAATAATACACAATTTTCAATAATGTTAGCATTATACTTGCCATAGTTAAAAAAAATTTAGGGTAATAATAGTAGAATATTAATAATAATAAATCGGGTCTGTGTAATTGAGAAGAATATTGAATTGAGTTTAAAGAAGGAAATGGAGAAAGTAAGGGAATAGAAATAAAGGAGACGTGAACTACGCAAACAGTTTAATTGGCGTGTTTATGAACATAAAACAAGAACAAACGACTGTGTATATATCGTCAAATTAGTAATAAAAAATAATTAAGAAAAAACAACTTACTACTGTGGTAAGATATGACTCTAGAATAAATGTTTGTGCAGTCATAATTTGGAGTGATGCGATGAAAGTCTCAACTGAGTGAAAAGGATAATGAAATATCAATATTTATGAGACATATATGCATAGTGAAGATAAAACGGGTCTGAGAAGTTAATTTAAGTGTAACACATGTTATTGTCTTAATTACAAACTTCGTTATCTTAAGAATATTTATTTAGAGGGAAAGAAGAAAGAAAAGAAGTGAACACCTAGTGAAAAGTTTCATCCATGATAAGAATAATAATTGCGTAATGAATATCAACCTCAGAAGGAAAACAACGATTTAGAAAAATAAAATAAAAATCCTTTAATGCACTGGGATGAATACATTTAGATTTCTGTAATGGTATACAGACGTAAAAAGATTTAAAGGTTTTATTTTGCTTTTCAGGCAATTAAATGAATGACGGACCTTGTTTGTATAAATCATTTTTTGAATACATTGATATTCAATAGGTGACATAATCCACTTTCGGAAAGAAAATCTTCAAGCAGACTTCTGAACCGGGTTGTAGTTTCACTGCAACGGAGGTTCACTGGCAGTCTGTTCCACATCGTTGAGTAGCGAATAAGGAAAAATTCTGACGTAAGTTTGGGTGGGCTCTTGGAATCGCTAGAATATTCTCCTTATTGCATAGATTGTGGGATATCATAAGGTATGAAGGGGTGGATACCGAAGAGTAGGAAATACCGTTAATAAGCCAGTAGATAAAGACAAGATTTAATTTGATACGTCTGATCCAAAGAGGTTCTAAGTTGAGTTGTTGACATCTTTGGTGATAGTCTTTGTTATCAGAATACCCCAGAACAGCTTTGGTGAACTTTCTTTGAACACCTTCAATTTTAATCAGGTCATTATGTCTGCAATTACTGTAAACTAAAATACTATATTCAAGAATGGGTAAGATACGTTTTCTGCATAATAATAATAATCTCGATTCGATATTATTGAAGTTTATCATTATGAATCCAATGAGCTTTCTAGCTTTGGATACTTGAGATGCAATTTGCTCGGAAGAATTCGAACTGTTGCTTTATCTTAAACCCCAGTCACGAACAGTGTTGAGAGGTTTCTGTGTATGTTTGTGTATAGGCCAAAGCAGCTGTCAATGTGAATGAATCCACTTTTGTCAACATTAAGTGGCAAATTCCACGAAACAGTCCATTCGTATAACTTGTTTATTTCTTCTTGGATTATCGCTGAAATATAGCTTTCTTTGGTGGAAGAAGAGAATGAACAAACCTCTTTTAGGTCGTCGGCAAAAAGGAAAGGCTTACCGTACTGAAAGAGGGAACACACGTCATTGATAAAAAGGAGAAAGAGTAATGGACCAACCACACTTCCTTGTATAACCCCACTGGTTGCATTCACAGGTTTAGAGTAGCAAGATCCAAAGCAGACGATTTGGCTACGTTCTTCTAAAAAGATTTGAGCCAAGATAAAAGGGGATTCTGTATGCCAAATGAAGAGAGTTTTAAAAGAAGAACTTTGTGTGAGACACTGTCGAAAGCCTTACTAAAATCGAAGTAAAGAATTATCACTGACTGACCACCCAAGCAACACAAAAGGGAAAATGCTTTGGTAGCGAAAGGGAAAACGCATCAGAATGTCGCCTGTCCGGGGAAATAATGCGGATTTCCCCCTTTTCGCCGTTTTGTCGATAAATTACCGACTTTTCGCCTAAATTTCCACTGAATTGTCTACTTTTCGCCTAAATACACACAGAACTACCTATTTTCGATTCATTGACATAACCCAAAGGTTTCCTATGTTCGCCTTTATTTTCAACAACATACCGAAATAAAACTGCAATGCACTGGAAAACCGGTGTATTTTAAAAACATGTTATTTAAGAGGAAAATCGTATTATTGTACAACATTAGAGCAGAAGCTTGAGCATCAACCGTTTTGTATATCCATTGTAATTGCCAAATCATTGTTATTTGAAAAGATCTACAAAAGATGAAACAGGTGATGTATTATTCATAAGGCATTTGCATCTAATCTAAAGTTAACTGACACAAACACACATTCTCAAAACTTCTATGGTTTCCCAAGTAAGTAATAAAGTAAGCTCTTTGAGAAAATAATGTTTATTAAAATGTAGGTAGAACATAAAAAAATTACATGGATTATTCACTTCAGCAACGTTGGTTCGCCAATTGAGAATTGAAGTTGCTGTCCTGTGAATTATAAAAGTTTAAAAAACAGAAAAAGTCACAACAGTCTATGAATGACATGTCTTGTTACAGCCAAATACATTGAGCTGCCAGGTTTGGGGAAATCCCCAAAGTGAAAAACATTCCGCAATGTTTAGGGATATTATGGGGAAATCCCCAAAATGTTCGTAGCACATTTTTGCACACTAACATTTCATCAACATAATATAAATAACCCTCAAAGTAGTAAATTTGAATAAATAAATTTACATTTTGATGCATTACAGGCTTTTGGTGAGGGATAGTCTATCGAATTTCAGGTCTTGTTTTAATACATCAACAAACAGACACGAGACAAAGAGTTGTCGGTTTTAAACCACTTTCTCAAATTCGAACGCTATGCAGGTGAGTTATTAGCAGCGCAGGTCGGAAACTTTGGGTGTTGTCTGTGTTTAGTCTTACTTAAGTCAATTATTTCTTTCAGAATAATAATAGACCGGTAGATAAGATTACAAAAGGCGGGCTGAAGCTGCAAAATACATGAGGTTGTTCGGTTGTTCCCGAGCAACGTATTACAGAAGGTTGAGGAAATTAAAAGCACAGTTTATAAAGAAGTGTCAGTTACCGAGCTGTGACGAAGAGACAGACAATCCAGTTGTCGTCACAGAATCGCGTATAACCGTAGCTACAGAGCAGTGGGCTAATATTATCACAGATACAGCTACTGCTTCATGTAGTTACGTCCTGTGTTCAGACAACACAATCAGTGGTAGTATCTGTTTAATTATTAAAAATTTATAGGTTGTGTGATGTTATGAATGTCTCCAGCCATTCATCTTTCAAACAAAGAACAGTCAGACGGAATAGTCATTGAAATGATGAAAGGTGGTTACATAAGCATGAAGAAGGCTGATCAAATATTGGACCTTTTTCGTGCGAGATATCCAGAACTCCCAACGTCCGTCCGTAGTGTTCTACGTCGATGCAACGACATGGAGTCTAAAACCCTGGAATCGGGAACTTACTACCATTTAGGATTGAAATCGACTTTACTGAGGACTTCAGAAAATTGGCTACGTAAAATACATTTCACAGAATTGAAGCTGCAGTTAAACAATGATGGTCTAAATTTGTTCAAAAGCTCTAACCAACAGCTGTGGCCGATCCTAGGTCGCATAATAAGTCCATTAGTTAGTAATGTATTCATAGTTGGGATCTACGTTGGTGAAGTAAAACCATCTGATTTCAACATGTCGGCAGCACTTATAACTGAGTTACAAGAGTTGCTGACGGTAGGTAATAATGTTGACAAGTTTCACGTACATTTAACAGTTAAATTAGTTGCTGTTATTTGTGACGCTCCAGCTCTCAGTAACGTCAGATATGTTGTTGGACATAACGCTACCGCTGGCTGTGACAAATGTCAGGTTTTAGGGACGCGAATGGGTGGTCGAATGACTTTCCCCAATGGTGAACACGACTTAAGAAATGATGTCACTTTTCGTAGTAGGTCCCAATCTATCCATCATCGTGGTAGAAGTTCATTTGAAAATCTGCCAGTGGATATGATTAAATGTTTCCCCTGTGAACCTGTGCATATGATATACTTAGATGTTACTAAAAAACTTATTTCATTATGGAAGGAGCTAGCTACTAAGCGACTTAATAGGATGGATCAATCTATTATCGCATCAATAAATGATGCACTAGATTAATGTAGACAGCACACTACATGCGACTTTCAACGGAAATGTCGTTCACTTTATGAAGTTTCTGTATGGAAAGCCACTGAATGTCAGTTGTTCTTATTATACTTAGGACCTGTAGTTCTTCATAATAGGTTACCACTATCAATGTACAGAAACTTCCGGACACTGTCGTTGTCAATATATTTATTATCGCACCCTAAGTTGCACACCACATTAGCAAACAGTGTTCGGGTATATATTAACAACTTCTTATTAGGTTACGAAAAGTGTTACGGTAGCGAGCAATTAATCTACAATGTTCATAGTTTAAAGCACATTGTAAAGGACGTTATAGAGCATGGAAGTTTAGAGTCGTTCTCTGCCTTTCCTTTTGAATCATACATGAGGAAAATTAGGCGTTCAGTACACTGCGGATTTGCTGCGGCTAAACAAGCCGCACAGCGATATGCCGAAGAAGTTTACTTTCAAAGTATACTGAATCAGGATATGGCTGACAATGTCACTGAGCCTGAGGTAACTGATGATTCTTCCGAGCAAATCGTCAGTTACAGGAACTCAAAGCTATCTACTACAAGGCCGGACAATGTAGTTATTGCAAAAGGTAGACCAGGGTTCGTAACAGAAATAGGTGATGGAGGCCTTATTAGGTTCCAGCCATTCCATAATCCTTCCGATTTATATACCGACCCTTTTCCCTCCAGTAATATTGGTATCTTTAAGTGTTCTACCTTAAGCCACGAGTGCACGTGGATAACACTGACAGACATACTTTGTAAGTGCATGTGTATGCGCACACAACACTATGAGGTCATTATCCCTCTTTTGCATACATTCGAGTAGCAGATGTGACATCACTTCTCAAGGATTGTTGCAAATATAGTACTACATGCAGCTAGTGTCTGTTGGTTAGTGCTTTTGCGTAGTTCAACATGAAGTGTTCAAGAATGTAATCAATTTTCAATTTCTCACGCCTTGGCATTCATTTATAGCATCAAAGTAGGAAGTACATTTTAGTGGACGACAAGGAGAAGATGCAAGTAGTATGCATCCCAAGCAAATGGCTGGTGAACAAGGATCATTATGCTTATCACGATAATGTTATTGAGCATGATATTGTTCAGGTTGTTGATTTGGACAGTCGATTCACGCTGCGAAAATGCACCGTTATGCATAGTTGTGGTAAGTTGTAATCAATTAACATTTATTGTTTTCAGACGACTACAATGCAGCCCAGGAATTAAAAGCGTGTTTAACAACAGTACTGGGCTACAATACTAACATCACGACTAACGATGAAACGCAGTCTTGTCACGCAGACAAGCCGAAAAGGTAAATTGTTCAATTTATTATATCACTTGTGTTAGGACTGTCAAACGAAAAATACTGATTATTTATGCACCTCAGAAGAACTAGAGGTTGCTGAGGTTGAGGCTGGATTTGCCCCGGTGGAATTTCCAGTTTTCAACATTTTGACAGGAAACTTTTCTCCCATTGCGAGGTTTGTACCTACTTATCAATTCTCATATAGTAGTTCACCAAAAGCTGACGTTTCATGTTATGACCTTGGATGTCTTGTTTTGCTACCACGCGACTTATCAACCAATCCGGATACGACTTATACGGATCTTTACACTAGGCCAACCAATGACGTTCAACCGGTGCGGGCAGTCTAGCGTCCTGATTGGTCCTATGTCCTCCGAGCCCTTCCACTTGAGTCCAGAACACAATACCAGCTTCGAATCAGAGCAGATCGTTTATTTCAAACATACTCGGTTTATATATCAGCCAGACAGAACACAACGCACCATAAATTAGAAAATAACATGTGTACACAAATAAGCCAAAAAGTGGCTGTGCACGAGGGGGACAGTGAATAATAGACTGAGCATAGATTAAGAACCGTAAATCGTATAATAATAAATTATAGGTCAAAATAAAGCTTATAATAAGAGGAATATAAATATACGCAATGTAATTGTTGAATAATTATACAATAAGAATATTTATAGAATATTAGTCCATTAATAGTCCTCGGGAGTTACCTGTAATTTAATCTCCACTCGGATATAACACCTCCACCCTTTTTTTGAAAATTCCAACTTTAGATTCTGATTTAAAAAAGAATTATGTGTGACTTTAAATTCCTCAACATTCTCCTCCTCCTCGAAATAATGTTGGGTCTGCCCAAAACTGTTACAAATAGCTGTTGTTGCAAGGCCAACATCTTCTGCTGGTGCTGTAATATTAACCGCAACTGTTCGAAAGAAATCGACATTTTTGCCAATACTTATCATCGTGCGAAGTTTGTGGAAATCCCGAAAGTGAACTTCAGTTATTGCGAATACAACTGATTACTGAATTTTAATAAATAGTCTAAAACAATACAGGAAAGAGTAGAAAGGGAAGGAGTAGGAACAATGTAGGAAAAACTTAACATATGTATTATAACAAACATTTTAAAGGGTTTTAGCTCACCCTTTCTTTGGATCCCCATCCACGTTTATGTACTTTATCTCTTGCGTCATGCAAGAAGGCCTGGCTTGCTGTAGCCATGGCGTGTATTATATCCTTTTCCTGGCAGCTTGCACTTCTGAAACGTGAACTCAAAGCACCTACAAATATGTTAATACAGTAAAGTGGACTTACTTTGAACCGTCAAGTAAAATTTGTACTTACTAATACCAAATTTACTTCTGGTTCTGTGCAAGGTGTATGTGTTTGCCAGTTCAGTGACCGCTTTCAGGATAATTCTGAACATGTGATTTGTATCATCGCTCAAACTTTTGTTATCAGGAATACAGTAAATGCAACTTACGTTTATCACCTTCCGTCGACGTACGTGGAATTGGTGGTGATGAAACGTCAGCTTTTGATGAACTACTATATAAGGGAATAGAAATAAAGGAGACGTGAACTACGCAAACAGTTTAATTGGCGTGTTTATGAACATAAAACAAGAACAAACGACTGTGTATATATCGTCAAATTAGTAATAAAAAATAATTAAGAAAAAACAACTTACTACTGTGGTAAGATATGACTCTAGAATAAATGTTTGTGCAGTCATAATTTGGAGTGATGCGATGAAAGTCTCAACTGAGTGAAAAGGATAATGAAATATCAATATTTATGAGACATATATGCATAGTGAAGATAAAACGGGTCTGAGAAGTTAATTTAAGTGTAACACATGTTATTGTCTTAATTACAAACTTCGTTATCTTAAGAATATTTATTTAGAGGGAAAGAAGAAAGAAAAGAAGTGAACACCTAGTGAAAAGTTTCATCCATGATAAGAATAATAATTGCGTAATGAATATCAACCTCAGAAGGAAAACAACGATTTAGAAAAATAAAATAAAAATCCTTTAATGCACTGGGATGAATACATTTAGATTTCTGTAATGGTATACAGACGTAAAAAGATTTAAAGGTTTTATTTTGCTTTTCAGGCAATTAAATGAATGACGGACCTTGTTTGTATAAATCATTTTTGAATACATTGATATTCAATAGGTGACATAATCCACTTTCGGAAAGAAAATCTTCAAGCAGACTTCTGAACCGGGTTGTAGTTTCACTGCAACGGAGGTTCACTGGCAGTCTGTTCCACATCGTTGAGTAGCGAATAAGGAAAAATTCTGACGTAAGTTTGGGTGGGCTCTTGGAATCGCTAGAATATTCTCCTTATTGCATAGATTGTGGGATATCATAAGGTATGAAGGGGTGGATACCGAAGAGTAGGAAATACCGTTAATAAGCCAGTAGATAAAGACAAGATTTAATTTGATACGTCTGATCCAAAGAGGTTCTAAGTTGAGTTGTTGACATCTTTGGTGATAGTCTTTGTTATCAGAATACCCCAGAACAGCTTTGGTGAACTTTCTTTGAACACCTTCAATTTTAATCAGGTCATTATGTCTGCAATTACTGTAAACTAAAATACTATATTCAAGAATGGGTAAGATACGTTTTCTGCATAATAATAATAATCTCGATTCGATATTATTGAAGTTTATCATTATGAATCCAATGAGCTTTCTAGCTTTGGATACTTGAGATGCAATTTGCTCGGAAGAATTCGAACTGTTGCTTTATCTTAAACCCCAGTCACGAACAGTGTTGAGAGGTTTCTGTGTATGTTTGTGTATAGGCCAAAGCAGCTGTCAATGTGAATGAATCCACTTTTGTCAACATTAAGTGGCAAATTCCACGAAACAGTCCATTCGTATAACTTGTTTATTTCTTCTTGGATTATCGCTGAAATATAGCTTTCTTTGGTGGAAGAAGAGAATGAACAAACCTCTTTTAGGTCGTCGGCAAAAGGAAAGGCTTACCGTACTGAAAGAGGGAACACACGTCATTGATAAAAAGGAGAAAGAGTAATGGACCAACCACACTTCCTTGTATAACCCCACTGGTTGCATTCACAGGTTTAGAGTAGCAAGATCCAAAGCAGACGATTTGGCTACGTTCTTCTAAAAAAGATTTGAGCCA
Source organism: Schistosoma haematobium (assembly GCF_000699445.3). Classification (NCBI taxonomy): domain Eukaryota; kingdom Metazoa; phylum Platyhelminthes; class Trematoda; order Strigeidida; family Schistosomatidae; genus Schistosoma; species Schistosoma haematobium. Next base: position 18,601,429 of record NC_067197.1, on the reverse strand, counting down.
AGATAAAAGGGGATTCTGTATGCCAAATGAAGAGAGTTTTAAAAGAAGAACTTTGTGTGAGACACTGTCGAAAGCCTTACTAAAATCGAAGTAAAGAATTATCACTGACTGACCACCCAAGCAACACAAAAGGGGAAAATGCTTTGGTAGCGAAAGGGGAAAACGCATCAGAATGTCGCCTGTCCGGGGAAATAATGCGGATTTCCCCTTTTTCGCCGTTTTGTCGATAAATTACCGACTTTTCGCCTAAATTTCCACTGAATTGTCTACTTTTCGCCTAAATACACACAGAACTACCTATTTTCGATTCATTGACATAACCCAAAGGTTTCCTATGTTCGCCTTTATTTTCAACAACATACCGAAATAAAACTGCAATGCACTGGAAAACCGGTGTATTTTAAAAACATGTTATTTAAGAGGAAAATCGTATTATTGTACAACATTAGAGCAGAAGCTTGAGCATCAACCGTTTTGTATATCCATTGTAATTGCCAAATCATTGTTATTTGAAAAGATCTACAAAAGATGAAACAGGTGATGTATTATTCATAAGGCATTTGCATCTAATCTAAAGTTAACTGACACAAACACACATTCTCAAAACTTCTATGGTTTCCCAAGTAAGTAATAAAGTAAGCTCTTTGAGAAAATAATGTTTATTAAAATGTAGGTAGAACATAAAAAAATTACATGGATTATTCACTTCAGCAACGTTGGTTCGCCAATTGAGAATTGAAGTTGCTGTCCTGTGAATTATAAAAGTTTAAAAAACAGAAAAAGTCACAACAGTCTATGAATGACATGTCTTGTTACAGCCAAATACATTGAGCTGCCAGGTTTGGGGAAATCCCCAAAGTGAAAAACATTCCGCAATGTTTAGGGATATTATGGGAAATCCCCAAAATGTTCGTAGCACATTTTTGCACACTAACATTTCATCAACATAATATAAATAACCCTCAAAGTAGTAAATTTGAATAAATAAATTTACATTTTGATGCATTACAGGCTTTTGGTGAGGGATAGTCTATCGAATTTCAGGTCTTGTTTTAATACATCAACAAACAGACACGAGACAAAGAGTTGTCGGTTTTAAACCACTTTCTCAAATTCGAACGCTATGCAGGTGAGTTATTAGCAGCGCAGGTCGGAAACTTTGGGTGTTGTCTGTGTTTAGTCTTACTTAAGTCAATTATTTCTTTCAGAATAATAATAGACCGGTAGATAAGATTACAAAAAGGCGGGCTGAAGCTGCAAAATACATGAGGTTGTTCGGTTGTTCCCGAGCAACGTATTACAGAAGGTTGAGGAAATTAAAAGCACAGTTTATAAAGAAGTGTCAGTTACCGAGCTGTGACGAAGAGACAGACAATCCAGTTGTCGTCACAGAATCGCGTATAACCGTAGCTACAGAGCAGTGGGCTAATATTATCACAGATACAGCTACTGCTTCATGTAGTTACGTCCTGTGTCCAGACAACACAATCAGTGGTAGTATCTGTTTAATTATTAAAAATTTATAGGTTGTGTGATGTTATGAATGTCTCCAGCCATTCATCTTTCAAACAAAGAACAGTCAGACGGAATAGTCATTGAAATGATGAAAGGTGGTTACATAAGCATGAAGAAGGCTGATCAAATATTGGACCTTTTTCGTGCGAGATATCCAGAACTCCCAACGTCCGTCCGTAGTGTTCTACGTCGATGCAACGACATGGAGTCTAAAACCCTGGAATCGGGAACTTACTACCATTTAGGATTGAAATCGACTTTACTGAGGACTTCAGAAAATTGGCTACGTAAAATACATTTCACAGAATTGAAGCTGCAGTTAAACAATGATGGTCTAAATTTGTTCAAAAGCTCTAACCAACAGCTGTGGCCGATCCTAGGTCGCATAATAAGTCCATTAGTTAGTAATGTATTCATAGTTGGGATCTACGTTGGTGAAGTAAAACCATCTGATTTCAACATGTCGGCAGCACTTATAACTGAGTTACAAGAGTTGCTGACGGTAGGTAATAATGTTGACAAGTTTCACGTACATTTAACAGTTAAATTAGTTGCTGTTATTTGTGACGCTCCAGCTCTCAGTAACGTCAGATATGTTGTTGGACATAACGCTACCGCTGGCTGTGACAAATGTCAGGTTTTAGGGACGCGAATGGGTGGTCGAATGACTTTCCCCAATGGTGAACACGACTTAAGAAATGATGTCACTTTTCGTAGTAGGTCCCAATCTATCCATCATCGTGGTAGAAGTTCATTTGAAAATCTGCCAGTGGATATGATTAAATGTTTCCCCTGTGAACCTGTGCATATGATATACTTAGATGTTACTAAAAACTTATTTCATTATGGAAGGAGCTAGCTACTAAGCGACTTAATAGGATGGATCAATCTATTATCGCATCAATAAATGATGCACTAGATTAATGTAGACAGCACACTACATGCGACTTTCAACGGAAATGTCGTTCACTTTATGAAGTTTCTGTATGGAAAGCCACTGAATGTCAGTTGTTCTTATTATACTTAGGACCTGTAGTTCTTCATAATAGGTTACCACTATCAATGTACAGAAACTTCCGGACACTGTCGTTGTCAATATATTTATTATCGCACCCTAAGTTGCACACCACATTAGCAAACAGTGTTCGGGTATATATTAACAACTTCTTATTAGGTTACGAAAAGTGTTACGGTAGCGAGCAATTAATCTACAATGTTCATAGTTTAAAGCACATTGTAAAGGACGTTATAGAGCATGGAAGTTTAGAGTCGTTCTCTGCCTTTCCTTTTGAATCATACATGAGGAAAATTAGGCGTTCAGTACACTGCGGATTTGCTGCGGCTAAACAAGCCGCACAGCGATATGCCGAAGAAGTTTACTTTCAAAGTATACTGAATCAGGATATGGCTGACAATGTCACTGAGCCTGAGGTAACTGATGATTCTTCCGAGCAAATCGTCAGTTACAGGAACTCAAAGCTATCTACTACAAGGCCGGACAATGTAGTTATTGCAAAAGGTAGACCAGGGTTCGTAACAGAAATAGGTGATGGAGGCCTTATTAGGTTCCAGCCATTCCATAATCCTTCCGATTTATATACCGACCCTTTTCCCTCCAGTAATATTGGTATCTTTAAGTGTTCTACCTTAAGCCACGAGTGCACGTGGATAACACTGACAGACATACTTTGTAAGTGCATGTGTATGCGCACACAACACTATGAGGTCATTATCCCTCTTTTGCATACATTCGAGTAGCAGATGTGACATCACTTCTCAAGGATTGTTGCAAATATAGTACTACATGCAGCTAGTGTCTGTTGGTTAGTGCTTTTGCGTAGTTCAACATGAAGTGTTCAAGAATGTAATCAATTTTCAATTTCTCACGCCTTGGCATTCATTTATAGCATCAAAGTAGGAAGTACATTTTAGTGGACGACAAGGAGAAGATGCAAGTAGTATGCATCCCAAGCAAATGGCTGGTGAACAAGGATCATTATGCTTATCACGATAATGTTATTGAGCATGATATTGTTCAGGTTGTTGATTTGGACAGTCGATTCACGCTGCGAAAATGCACCGTTATGCATAGTTGTGGTAAGTTGTAATCAATTAACATTTATTGTTTTCAGACGACTACAATGCAGCCCAGGAATTAAAAGCGTGTTTAACAACAGTACTGGGCTACAATACTAACATCACGACTAACGATGAAACGCAGTCTTGTCACGCAGACAAGCCGAAAAGGTAAATTGTTCAATTTATTATATCACTTGTGTTAGGACTGTCAAACGAAAAATACTGATTATTTATGCACCTCAGAAGAACTAGAGGTTGCTGAGGTTGAGGCTGGATTTGCCCCGGTGGAATTTCCAGTTTTCAACATTTTGACAGGAAACTTTTCTCCCATTGCGAGGTTTGTACCTACTTATCAATTCTCATATAGTAGTTCACCAAAAGCTGACGTTTCATGTTATGACCTTGGATGTCTTGTTTTGCTACCACGCGACTTATCAACCAATCCGGATACGACTTATACGGATCTTTACACTAGGCCAACCAATGACGTTCAACCGGTGCGGGCAGTCTAGCGTCCTGATTGGTTCTATGTCCTCCGAGCCCTTCCACTTGAGTCCAGAACACAATACCAGCTTCGAATCAGAGCAGATCGTTTATTTCAAACATACTCGGTTTATATATCAGCCAGACAGAACACAACGCACCATAAATTAGAAAATAACATGTGTACACAAATAAGCCAAAAAGTGGCTGTGAACGAGGGGGACAGTGAATAATAGACTGAGCATAGATTAAGAACCGTAAATCGTATAATAATAAATTATAGGTCAAAATAAAGCTTATAATGAGAGGAATATAAATATACGCAATGTAATTGTTGAATAATTATACAATAAGAATATTTATAGAATATTAGTCCATTAATAGTCCTCGGGAGTTACCTGTAATTTAATCTCCACTCGGATATAACACCTCCACCCTTTTTTTTGAAAATTCCAACTTTAGATTCTGATTTAAAAAAGAATTATGTGTGACTTTAAATTCCTCAACATTCTCCTCCTCCTCGAAATAATGTTGGGTCTGCCCAAAACTGTTACAAATAGCTGTTGTTGCAAGGCCAACATCTTCTGCTGGTGCTGTAATATTAACCGCAACTGTTCGAAAGAAATCGACATTTTTTTGCCAATACTTATCATCGTGCGAAGTTTGTGGAAATCCCGAAAGTGAACTTCAGTTATTGCGAATACAACTGATTACTGAATTTTAATAAATAGTCTAAAACAATACAGGAAAGAGTAGAAAGGGAAGGAGTAGGAACAATGTAGGAAAAACTTAACATATGTATTATAACAAACATTTTAAAGGGTTTTAGCTCACCCTTTCTTTGGATCCCCATCCACGTTTATGTACTTTATCTCTTGCGTCATGCAAGAAGGCCTGGCTTGCTGTAGCCATGGCGTGTATTATATCCTTTTCCTGGCAGCTTGCACTTCTGAAACGTGAACTCAAAGCACCTACAAATATGTTAATACAGTAAAGTGGACTTACTTTGAACCGTCAAGTAAAATTTGTACTTACTAATACCAAATTTACTTCTGGTTCTGTGCAAGGTGTATGTGTTTGCCAGTTCAGTGACCGCTTTCAGGATAATTCTGAACATGTGATTTGTATCATCGCTCAAACTTTTGTTATCAGGAATACAGTAAATGCAACTTACGTTTATCACCTTCCGTCGACGTACGTGGAATTGGTGGTGATGAAACGTCAGCTTTTGATGAACTACTATATAAGGGAATAGAAATAAAGGAGACGTGAACTACGCAAACAGTTTAATTGGCGTGTTTATGAACATAAAACAAGAACAAACGACTGTGTATATATCGTCAAATTAGTAATAAAAAATAATTAAGAAAAAACAACTTACTACTGTGGTAAGATATGACTCTAGAATAAATGTTTGTGCAGTCATAATTTGGAGTGATGCGATGAAAGTCTCAACTGAGTGAAAAGGATAATGAAATATCAATATTTATGAGACATATATGCATAGTGAAGATAAAACGGGTCTGAGAAGTTAATTTAAGTGTAACACATGTTATTGTCTTAATTACAAACTTCGTTATCTTAAGAATATTTATTTAGAGGGAAAGAAGAAAGAAAAGAAGTGAACACCTAGTGAAAAGTTTCATCCATGATAAGAATAATAATTGCGTAATGAATATCAACCTCAGAAGGAAAACAACGATTTAGAAAAATAAAATAAAAATCCTTTAATGCACTGGGATGAATACATTTAGATTTCTGTAATGGTATACAGACGTAAAAAGATTTAAAGGTTTTATTTTGCTTTTCAGGCAATTAAATGAATGACGGACCTTGTTTGTATAAATCATTTTTGAATACATTGATATTCAATAGGTGACATAATCCACTTTCGGAAAGAAAATCTTCAAGCAGACTTCTGAACCGGGTTGTAGTTTCACTGCAACGGAGGTTCACTGGCAGTCTGTTCCACATCGTTGAGTAGCGAATAAGGAAAAATTCTGACGTAAGTTTGGGTGGGCTCTTGGAATCGCTAGAATATTCTCCTTATTGCATAGATTGTGGGATATCATAAGGTATGAAGGGGTGGATACCGAAGAGTAGGAAATACCGTTAATAAGCCAGTAGATAAAGACAAGATTTAATTTGATACGTCTGATCCAAAGAGGTTCTAAGTTGAGTTGTTGACATCTTTGGTGATAGTCTTTGTTATCAGAATACCCCAGAACAGCTTTGGTGAACTTTCTTTGAACACCTTCAATTTTAATCAGGTCATTATGTCTGCAATTACTGTAAACTAAAATACTATATTCAAGAATGGGTAAGATACGTTTTCTGCATAATAATAATAATCTCGATTCGATATTATTGAAGTTTATCATTATGAATCCAATGAGCTTTCTAGCTTTGGATACTTGAGATGCAATTTGCTCGGAAGAATTCGAACTGTTGCTTTATCTTAAACCCCAGTCACGAACAGTGTTGAGAGGTTTCTGTGTATGTTTGTGTATAGGCCAAAGCAGCTGTCAATGTGAATGAATCCACTTTTGTCAACATTAAGTGGCAAATTCCACGAAACAGTCCATTCGTATAACTTGTTTATTTCTTCTTGGATTATCGCTGAAATATAGCTTTCTTTGGTGGAAGAAGAGAATGAACAAACCTCTTTTAGGTCGTCGGCAAAAAGGAAAGGCTTACCGTACTGAAAGAGGGAACACACGTCATTGATAAAAAGGAGAAAGAGTAATGGACCAACCACACTTCCTTGTATAACCCCACTGGTTGCATTCACAGGTTTAGAGTAGCAAGATCCAAAGCAGACGATTTGGCTACGTTCTTCTAAAAAAGATTTGAGCCAAGATAAAAGGGGATTCTGTATGCCAAATGAAGAGAGTTTTAAAAGAAGAACTTTGTGTGAGACACTGTCGAAAGCCTTACTAAAATCGAAGTAAAGAATTATCACTGACTGACCACCCAAGCAACACAAAAGGGGAAAATGCTTTGGTAGCGAAAGGGGAAAACGCATCAGAATGTCGCCTGTCCGGGGAAATAATGCGGATTTCCCCCTTTTTCGCCGTTTTGTCGATAAATTACCGACTTTTCGCCTAAATTTCCACTGAATTGTCTACTTTTCGCCTAAATACACACAGAACTACCTATTTTCGATTCATTGACATAACCCAAAGGTTTCCTATGTTCGCCTTTATTTTCAACAACATACCGAAATAAAACTGCAATGCACTGGAAAACCGGTGTATTTTAAAAACATGTTATTTAAGAGGAAAATCGTATTATTGTACAACATTAGAGCAGAAGCTTGAGCATCAACCGTTTTGTATATCCATTGTAATTGCCAAATCATTGTTATTTGAAAAGATCTACAAAAGATGAAACAGGTGATGTATTATTCATAAGGCATTTGCATCTAATCTAAAGTTAACTGACACAAACACACATTCTCAAAACTTCTATGGTTTCCCAAGTAAGTAATAAAGTAAGCTCTTTGAGAAAATAATGTTTATTAAAATGTAGGTAGAACATAAAAAATTACATGGATTATTCACTTCAGCAACGTTGGTTCGCCAATTGAGAATTGAAGTTGCTGTCCTGTGAATTATAAAAGTTTAAAAAACAGAAAAAGTCACAACAGTCTATGAATGACATGTCTTGTTACAGCCAAATACATTGAGCTGCCAGGTTTGGGGAAATCCCCAAAGTGAAAAACATTCCGCAATGTTTAGGGATATTATGGGAAATCCCCAAAATGTTCGTAGCACATTTTTGCACACTAACATTTCATCAACATAATATAAATAACCCTCAAAGTAGTAAATTTGAATAAATAAATTTACATTTTGATGCATTACAGGCTTTTGGTGAGGGATAGTCTATCGAATTTCAGGTCTTGTTTTAATACATCAACAAACAGACACGAGACAAAGAGTTGTCGGTTTTAAACCACTTTCTCAAATTCGAACGCTATGCAGGTGAGTTATTAGCAGCGCAGGTCGGAAACTTTGGGTGTTGTCTGTGTTTAGTCTTACTTAAGTCAATTATTTCTTTCAGAATAATAATAGACCGGTAGATAAGATTACAAAAAGGCGGGCTGAAGCTGCAAAATACATGAGGTTGTTCGGTTGTTCCCGAGCAACGTATTACAGAAGGTTGAGGAAATTAAAAGCACAGTTTATAAAGAAGTGTCAGTTACCGAGCTGTGACGAAGAGACAGACAATCCAGTTGTCGTCACAGAATCGCGTATAACCGTAGCTACAGAGCAGTGGGCTAATATTATCACAGATACAGCTACTGCTTCATGTAGTTACGTCCTGTGTCCAGACAACACAATCAGTGGTAGTATCTGTTTAATTATTAAAAATTTATAGGTTGTGTGATGTTATGAATGTCTCCAGCCATTCATCTTTCAAACAAAGAACAGTCAGACGGAATAGTCATTGAAATGATGAAAGGTGGTTACATAAGCATGAAGAAGGCTGATCAAATATTGGACCTTTTTCGTGCGAGATATCCAGAACTCCCAACGTCCGTCCGTAGTGTTCTACGTCGATGCAACGACATGGAGTCTAAAACCCTGGAATCGGGAACTTACTACCATTTAGGATTGAAATCGACTTTACTGAGGACTTCAGAAAATTGGCTACGTAAAATACATTTCACAGAATTGAAGCTGCAGTTAAACAATGATGGTCTAAATTTGTTCAAAAGCTCTAACCAACAGCTGTGGCCGATCCTAGGTCGCATAATAAGTCCATTAGTTAGTAATGTATTCATAGTTGGGATCTACGTTGGTGAAGTAAAACCATCTGATTTCAACATGTCGGCAGCACTTATAACTGAGTTACAAGAGTTGCTGACGGTAGGTAATAATGTTGACAAGTTTCACGTACATTTAACAGTTAAATTAGTTGCTGTTATTTGTGACGCTCCAGCTCTCAGTAACGTCAGATATGTTGTTGGACATAACGCTACCGCTGGCTGTGACAAATGTCAGGTTTTAGGGACGCGAATGGGTGGTCGAATGACTTTCCCCAATGGTGAACACGACTTAAGAAATGATGTCACTTTTCGTAGTAGGTCCCAATCTATCCATCATCGTGGTAGAAGTTCATTTGAAAATCTGCCAGTGGATATGATTAAATGTTTCCCCTGTGAACCTGTGCATATGATATACTTAGATGTTACTAAAAACTTATTTCATTATGGAAGGAGCTAGCTACTAAGCGACTTAATAGGATGGATCAATCTATTATCGCATCAATAAATGATGCACTAGATTAATGTAGACAGCACACTACATGCGACTTTCAACGGAAATGTCGTTCACTTTATGAAGTTTCTGTATGGAAAGCCACTGAATGTCAGTTGTTCTTATTATACTTAGGACCTGTAGTTCTTCATAATAGGTTACCACTATCAATGTACAGAAACTTCCGGACACTGTCGTTGTCAATATATTTATTATCGCACCCTAAGTTGCACACCACATTAGCAAACAGTGTTCGGGTATATATTAACAACTTCTTATTAGGTTACGAAAAGTGTTACGGTAGCGAGCAATTAATCTACAATGTTCATAGTTTAAAGCACATTGTAAAGGACGTTATAGAGCATGGAAGTTTAGAGTCGTTCTCTGCCTTTCCTTTTGAATCATACATGAGGAAAATTAGGCGTTCAGTACACTGCGGATTTGCTGCGGCTAAACAAGCCGCACAGCGATATGCCGAAGAAGTTTACTTTCAAAGTATACTGAATCAGGATATGGCTGACAATGTCACTGAGCCTGAGGTAACTGATGATTCTTCCGAGCAAATCGTCAGTTACAGGAACTCAAAGCTATCTACTACAAGGCCGGACAATGTAGTTATTGCAAAAGGTAGACCAGGGTTCGTAACAGAAATAGGTGATGGAGGCCTTATTAGGTTCCAGCCATTCCATAATCCTTCCGATTTATATACCGACCCTTTTCCCTCCAGTAATATTGGTATCTTTAAGTGTTCTACCTTAAGCCACGAGTGCACGTGGATAACACTGACAGACATACTTTGTAAGTGCATGTGTATGCGCACACAACACTATGAGGTCATTATCCCTCTTTTGCATACATTCGAGTAGCAGATGTGACATCACTTCTCAAGGATTGTTGCAAATATAGTACTACATGCAGCTAGTGTCTGTTGGTTAGTGCTTTTGCGTAGTTCAACATGAAGTGTTCAAGAATGTAATCAATTTTCAATTTCTCACGCCTTGGCATTCATTTATAGCATCAAAGTAGGAAGTACATTTTAGTGGACGACAAGGAGAAGATGCAAGTAGTATGCATCCCAAGCAAATGGCTGGTGAACAAGGATCATTATGCTTATCACGATAATGTTATTGAGCATGATATTGTTCAGGTTGTTGATTTGGACAGTCGATTCACGCTGCGAAAATGCACCGTTATGCATAGTTGTGGTAAGTTGTAATCAATTAACATTTATTGTTTTCAGACGACTACAATGCAGCCCAGGAATTAAAAGCGTGTTTAACAACAGTACTGGGCTACAATACTAACATCACGACTAACGATGAAACGCAGTCTTGTCACGCAGACAAGCCGAAAAGGTAAATTGTTCAATTTATTATATCACTTGTGTTAGGACTGTCAAACGAAAAATACTGATTATTTATGCACCTCAGAAGAACTAGAGGTTGCTGAGGTTGAGGCTGGATTTGCCCCGGTGGAATTTCCAGTTTTCAACATTTTGACAGGAAACTTTTCTCCCATTGCGAGGTTTGTACCTACTTATCAATTCTCATATAGTAGTTCACCAAAAGCTGACGTTTCATGTTATGACCTTGGATGTCTTGTTTTGCTACCACGCGACTTATCAACCAATCCGGATACGACTTATACGGATCTTTACACTAGGCCAACCAATGACGTTCAACCGGTGCGGGCAGTCTAGCGTCCTGATTGGTCCTATGTCCTCCGAGCCCTTCCACTTGAGTCCAGAACACAATACCAGCTTCGAATCAGAGCAGATCGTTTATTTCAAACATACTCGGTTTATATATAAACCAGACAGACCACAACGCACCATAAATTAGAAAATAACATGTGTACACAAATAAGCCAAAAAGTGGCTGTGAACGAGGGGGACAGTGAATAATAGACTGAGCATAGATTAAGAACCGTAAATCGTATAATAATAAATTATAGGTCAAAATAAAGCTTATAATAAGAGGAATATAAATATACGCAATGTAATTGTTGAATAATTATACAATAAGAATATTTATAGAATATTAGTCCATTAATAGTCCTCGGGAGTTACCTGTAATTTAATCTCCACTCGGATATAACACCTCCACCCTTTTTTTTGAAAATTCCAACTTTAGATTCTGATTTAAAAAAGAATTATGTGTGACTTTAAATTCCTCAACATTCTCCTCCTCCTCGAAATAATGTTGGGTCTGCCCAAAACTGTTACAAATAGCTGTTGTTGCAAGGCCAACATCTTCTGCTGGTGCTGTAATATTAACCGCAACTGTTCGAAAGAAATCGACATTTTTGCCAATACTTATCATCGTGCGAAGTTTGTGGAAATCCCGAAAGTGAACTTCAGTTATTGCGAATACAACTGATTACTGAATTTTAATAAATAGTCTAAAACAATACAGGAAAGAGTAGAAAGGGAAGGAGTAGGAACAATGTAGGAAAAACTTAACATATGTATTATAACAAACATTTTAAAGGGTTTTAGCTCACCCTTTCTTTGGATCCCCATCCACGTTTATGTACTTTATCTCTTGCGTCATGCAAGAAGGCCTGGCTTGCTGTAGCCATGGCGTGTATTATATCCTTTTCCTGGCAGCTTGCACTTCTGAAACGTGAACTCAAAGCACCTACAAATATGTTAATACAGTAAAGTGGACTTACTTTGAACCGTCAAGTAAAATTTGTACTTACTAATACCAAATTTACTTCTGGTTCTGTGCAAGGTGTATGTGTTTGCCAGTTCAGTGACCGCTTTCAGGATAATTCTGAACATGTGATTTGTATCATCGCTCAAACTTTTGTTATCAGGAATACAGTAAATGCAACTTACGTTTATCACCTTCCGTCGACGTACGTGGAATTGGTGGTGATGAAACGTCAGCTTTTGATGAACTACTATATAAGGGAATAGAAATAAAGGAGACGTGAACTACGCAAACAGTTTAATTGGCGTGTTTATGAACATAAAACAAGAACAAACGACTGTGTATATATCGTCAAATTAGTAATAAAAAATAATTAAGAAAAAACAACTTACTACTGTGGTAAGATATGACTCTAGAATAAATGTTTGTGCAGTCATAATTTGGAGTGATGCGATGAAAGTCTCAACTGAGTGAAAAGGATAATGAAATATCAATATTTATGAGACATATATGCATAGTGAAGATAAAACGGGTCTGAGAAGTTAATTTAAGTGTAACACATGTTATTGTCTTAATTACAAACTTCGTTATCTTAAGAATATTTATTTAGAGGGAAAGAAGAAAGAAAAGAAGTGAACACCTAGTGAAAAGTTTCATCCATGATAAGAATAATAATTGCGTAATGAATATCAACCTCAGAAGGAAAACAACGATTTAGAAAAATAAAATAAAAATCCTTTAATGCACTGGGATGAATACATTTAGATTTCTGTAATGGTATACAGACGTAAAAAGATTTAAAGGTTTTATTTTGCTTTTCAGGCAATTAAATGAATGACGGACCTTGTTTGTATAAATCATTTTTGAATACATTGATATTCAATAGGTGACATAATCCACTTTCGGAAAGAAAATCTTCAAGCAGACTTCTGAACCGGGTTGTAGTTTCACTGCAACGGAGGTTCACTGGCAGTCTGTTCCACATCGTTGAGTAGCGAATAAGGAAAAATTCTGACGTAAGTTTGGGTGGGCTCTTGGAATCGCTAGAATATTCTCCTTATTGCATAGATTGTGGGATATCATAAGGTATGAAGGGGTGGATACCGAAGAGTAGGAAATACCGTTAATAAGCCAGTAGATAAAGACAAGATTTAATTTGATACGTCTGATCCAAAGAGGTTCTAAGTTGAGTTGTTGACATCTTTGGTGATAGTCTTTGTTATCAGAATACCCCAGAACAGCTTTGGTGAACTTTCTTTGAACACCTTCAATTTTAATCAGGTCATTATGTCTGCAATTACTGTAAACTAAAATACTATATTCAAGAATGGGTAAGATACGTTTTCTGCATAATAATAATCTCGATTCGATATTATTGAAGTTTATCATTATGAATCCAATGAGCTTTCTAGCTTTGGATACTTGAGATGCAATTTGCTCGGAAGAATTCGAACTGTTGCTTTATCTTAAACCCCAGTCACGAACAGTGTTGAGAGGTTTCTGTGTATGTTTGTGTATAGGCCAAAGCAGCTGTCAATGTGAATGAATCCACTTTTGTCAACATTAAGTGGCAAATTCCACGAAACAGTCCATTCGTATAACTTGTTTATTTCTTCTTGGATTATCGCTGAAATATAGCTTTCTTTGGTGGAAGAAGAGAATGAACAAACCTCTTTTAGGTCGTCGGCAAAAAGGAAAGGCTTACCGTACTGAAAGAGGGAACACACGTCATTGATAAAAAGGAGAAAGAGTAATGGACCAACCACACTTCCTTGTATAACCCCACTGGTTGCATTCACAGGTTTAGAGTAGCAAGATCCAAAGCAGACGATTTGGCTACGTTCTTCTAAAAAGATTTGAGCCAAGATAAAAGGGGATTCTGTATGCCAAATGAAGAGAGTTTTAAAAGAAGAACTTTGTGTGAGACACTGTCGAAAGCCTTACTAAAATCGAAGTAAAGAATTATCACTGACTGACCACCCAAGCAACACAAAAAGGGAAAATGCTTTGGTAGCGAAAGGGGAAAACGCATCAGAATGTCGCCTGTCCGGGGAAATAATGCGGATTTCCCTTTTTCGCCGTTTTGTCGATAAATTACCGACTTTTCGCCTAAATTTCCACTGAATTGTCTACTTTTCGCCTAAATACACACAGAACTACCTATTTTCGATTCATTGACATAACCCAAAGGTTTCCTATGTTCGCCTTTATTTTCAACAACATACCGAAATAAAACTGCAATGCACTGGAAAACCGGTGTATTTTAAAAACATGTTATTTAAGAGGAAAATCGTATTATTGTACAACATTAGAGCAGAAGCTTGAGCATCAACCGTTTTGTATATCCATTGTAATTGCCAAATCATTGTTATTTGAAAAGATCTACAAAAGATGAAACAGGTGATGTATTATTCATAAGGCATTTGCATCTAATCTAAAGTTAACTGACACAAACACACATTCTCAAAACTTCTATGGTTTCCCAAGTAAGTAATAAAGTAAGCTCTTTGAGAAAATAATGTTTATTAAAATGTAGGTAGAACATAAAAAAATTACATGGATTATTCACTTCAGCAACGTTGGTTCGCCAATTGAGAATTGAAGTTGCTGTCCTGTGAATTATAAAAGTTTAAAAAACAGAAAAAGTCACAACAGTCTATGAATGACATGTCTTGTTACAGCCAAATACATTGAGCTGCCAGGTTTGGGGAAATCCCCAAAGTGAAAAACATTCCGCAATGTTTAGGGATATTATGGGGAAATCCCCAAAATGTTCGTAGCACATTTTTGCACACTAACATTTCATCAACATAATATAAATAACCCTCAAAGTAGTAAATTTGAATAAATAAATTTACATTTTGATGCATTACAGGCTTTTGGTGAGGGATAGTCTATCGAATTTCAGGTCTTGTTTTAATACATCAACAAACAGACACGAGACAAAGAGTTGTCGGTTTTAAACCACTTTCTCAAATTCGAACGCTATGCAGGTGAGTTATTAGCAGCGCAGGTCGGAAACTTTGGGTGTTGTCTGTGTTTAGTCTTACTTAAGTCAATTATTTCTTTCAGAATAATAATAGACCGGTAGATAAGATTACAAAAAGGCGGGCTGAAGCTGCAAAATACATGAGGTTGTTCGGTTGTTCCCGAGCAACGTATTACAGAAGGTTGAGGAAATTAAAAGCACAGTTTATAAAGAAGTGTCAGTTACCGAGCTGTGACGAAGAGACAGACAATCCAGTTGTCGTCACAGAATCGCGTATAACCGTAGCTACAGAGCAGTGGGCTAATATTATCACAGATACAGCTACTGCTTCATGTAGTTACGTCCTGTGTCCAGACAACACAATCAGTGGTAGTATCTGTTTAATTATTAAAAATTTATAGGTTGTGTGATGTTATGAATGTCTCCAGCCATTCATCTTTCAAACAAAGAACAGTCAGACGGAATAGTCATTGAAATGATGAAAGGTGGTTACATAAGCATGAAGAAGGCTGATCAAATATTGGACCTTTTTCGTGCGAGATATCCAGAACTCCCAACGTCCGTCCGTAGTGTTCTACGTCGATGCAACGACATGGAGTCTAAAACCCTGGAATCGGGAACTTACTACCATTTAGGATTGAAATCGACTTTACTGAGGACTTCAGAAAATTGGCTACGTAAAATACATTTCACAGAATTGAAGCTGCAGTTAAACAATGATGGTCTAAATTTGTTCAAAAGCTCTAACCAACAGCTGTGGCCGATCCTAGGTCGCATAATAAGTCCATTAGTTAGTAATGTATTCATAGTTGGGATCTACGTTGGTGAAGTAAAACCATCTGATTTCAACATGTCGGCAGCACTTATAACTGAGTTACAAGAGTTGCTGACGGTAGGTAATAATGTTGACAAGTTTCACGTACATTTAACAGTTAAATTAGTTGCTGTTATTTGTGACGCTCCAGCTCTCAGTAACGTCAGATATGTTGTTGGACATAACGCTACCGCTGGCTGTGACAAATGTCAGGTTTTAGGGACGCGAATGGGTGGTCGAATGACTTTCCCCAATGGTGAACACGACTTAAGAAATGATGTCACTTTTCGTAGTAGGTCCCAATCTATCCATCATCGTGGTAGAAGTTCATTTGAAAATCTGCCAGTGGATATGATTAAATGTTTCCCCTGTGAACCTGTGCATATGATATACTTAGATGTTACTAAAAACTTATTTCATTATGGAAGGAGCTAGCTACTAAGCGACTTAATAGGATGGATCAATCTATTATCGCATCAATAAATGATGCACTAGATTAATGTAGACAGCACACTACATGCGACTTTCAACGGAAATGTCGTTCACTTTATGAAGTTTCTGTATGGAAAGCCACTGAATGTCAGTTGTTCTTATTATACTTAGGACCTGTAGTTCTTCATAATAGGTTACCACTATCAATGTACAGAAACTTCCGGACACTGTCGTTGTCAATATATTTATTATCGCACCCTAAGTTGCACACCACATTAGCAAACAGTGTTCGGGTATATATTAACAACTTCTTATTAGGTTACGAAAAGTGTTACGGTAGCGAGCAATTAATCTACAATGTTCATAGTTTAAAGCACATTGTAAAGGACGTTATAGAGCATGGAAGTTTAGAGTCGTTCTCTGCCTTTCCTTTTGAATCATACATGAGGAAAATTAGGCGTTCAGTACACTGCGGATTTGCTGCGGCTAAACAAGCCGCACAGCGATATGCCGAAGAAGTTTACTTTCAAAGTATACTGAATCAGGATATGGCTGACAATGTCACTGAGCCTGAGGTAACTGATGATTCTTCCGAGCAAATCGTCAGTTACAGGAACTCAAAGCTATCTACTACAAGGCCGGACAATGTAGTTATTGCAAAAGGTAGACCAGGGTTCGTAACAGAAATAGGTGATGGAGGCCTTATTAGGTTCCAGCCATTCCATAATCCTTCCGATTTATATACCGACCCTTTTCCCTCCAGTAATATTGGTATCTTTAAGTGTTCTACCTTAAGCCACGAGTGCACGTGGATAACACTGACAGACATACTTTGTAAGTGCATGTGTATGCGCACACAACACTATGAGGTCATTATCCCTCTTTTGCATACATTCGAGTAGCAGATGTGACATCACTTCTCAAGGATTGTTGCAAATATAGTACTACATGCAGCTAGTGTCTGTTGGTTAGTGCTTTTGCGTAGTTCAACATGAAGTGTTCAAGAATGTAATCAATTTTCAATTTCTCACGCCTTGGCATTCATTTATAGCATCAAAGTAGGAAGTACATTTTAGTGGACGACAAGGAGAAGATGCAAGTAGTATGCATCCCAAGCAAATGGCTGGTGAACAAGGATCATTATGCTTATCACGATAATGTTATTGAGCATGATATTGTTCAGGTTGTTGATTTGGACAGTCGATTCACGCTGCGAAAATGCACCGTTATGCATAGTTGTGGTAAGTTGTAATCAATTAACATTTATTGTTTTCAGACGACTACAATGCAGCCCAGGAATTAAAAGCGTGTTTAACAACAGTACTGGGCTACAATACTAACATCACGACTAACGATGAAACGCAGTCTTGTCACGCAGACAAGCCGAAAAGGTAAATTGTTCAATTTATTATATCACTTGTGTTAGGACTGTCAAACGAAAAATACTGATTATTTATGCACCTCAGAAGAACTAGAGGTTGCTGAGGTTGAGGCTGGATTTGCCCCGGTGGAATTTCCAGTTTTCAACATTTTGACAGGAAACTTTTCTCCCATTGCGAGGTTTGTACCTACTTATCAATTCTCATATAGTAGTTCACCAAAAGCTGACGTTTCATGTTATGACCTTGGATGTCTTGTTTTGCTACCACGCGACTTATCAACCAATCCGGATACGACTTATACGGATCTTTACACTAGGCCAACCAATGACGTTCAACCGGTGCGGGCAGTCTAGCGTACTTACTGGTCCTATATGTCCTCCGAGCCCTTCCACTTGAGTCCAGAACACAATACCAGCTTCGAATCAGAGCAGATCGTTTATTTCAAACATACTCGGTTTATATATCAGCCAGACAGAACACAACGCACCATAAATTAGAAAATAACATGTGTACACAAATAAGCCAAAAAGTGGCTGTGAACGAGGGGGACAGTGAATAATAGACTGAGCATAGATTAAGAACCGTAAATCGTATAATAATAAATTATAGGTCAAAATAAAGCTTATAATAAGAGGAATATAAATATACGCAATGTAATTGTTGAATAATTATACAATAAGAATATTTATAGAATATTAGTCCATTAATAGTCCTCGGGAGTTACCTGTAATTTAATCTCCACTCGGATATAACACCTCCACCCTTTTTTTTGAAAATTCCAACTTTAGATTCTGATTTAAAAAAGAATTATGTGTGACTTTAAATTCCTCAACATTCTCCTCCTCCTCGAAATAATGTTGGGTCTGCCCAAAACTGTTACAAATAGCTGTTGTTGCAAGGCCAACATCTTCTGCTGGTGCTGTAATATTAACCGCAACTGTTCGAAAGAAATCGACATTTTTGCCAATACTTATCATCGTGCGAAGTTTGTGGAAATCCCGAAAGTGAACTTCAGTTATTGCGAATACAACTGATTACTGAATTTTAATAAATAGTCTAAAACAATACAGGAAAGAGTAGAAAGGGAAGGAGTAGGAACAATGTAGGAAAAACTTAACATATGTATTATAACAAACATTTTAAAGGGTTTTAGCTCACCCTTTCTTTGGATCCCCATCCACGTTTATGTACTTTATCTCTTGCGTCATGCAAGAAGGCCTGGCTTGCTGTAGCCATGGCGTGTATTATATCCTTTTCCTGGCAGCTTGCACTTCTGAAACGTGAACTCAAAGCACCTACAAATATGTTAATACAGTAAAGTGGACTTACTTTGAACCGTCAAGTAAAATTTGTACTTACTAATACCAAATTTACTTCTGGTTCTGTGCAAGGTGTATGTGTTTGCCAGTTCAGTGACCGCTTTCAGGATAATTCTGAACATGTGATTTGTATCATCGCTCAAACTTTTGTTATCAGGAATACAGTAAATGCAACTTACGTTTATCACCTTCCGTCGACGTACGTGGAATTGGTGGTGATGAAACGTCAGCTTTTGATGAACTACTATATAAGGGAATAGAAATAAAGGAGACGTGAACTACGCAAACAGTTTAATTGGCGTGTTTATGAACATAAAACAAGAACAAACGACTGTGTATATATCGTCAAATTAGTAATAAAAAATAATTAAGAAAAAACAACTTACTACTGTGGTAAGATATGACTCTAGAATAAATGTTTGTGCAGTCATAATTTGGAGTGATGCGATGAAAGTCTCAACTGAGTGAAAAGGATAATGAAATATCAATATTTATGAGACATATATGCATAGTGAAGATAAAACGGGTCTGAGAAGTTAATTTAAGTGTAACACATGTTATTGTCTTAATTACAAACTTCGTTATCTTAAGAATATTTATTTAGAGGGAAAGAAGAAAGAAAAGAAGTGAACACCTAGTGAAAAGTTTCATCCATGATAAGAATAATAATTGCGTAATGAATATCAACCTCAGAAGGAAAACAACGATTTAGAAAAATAAAATAAAAATCCTTTAATGCACTGGGATGAATACATTTAGATTTCTGTAATGGTATACAGACGTAAAAAGATTTAAAGGTTTTATTTTGCTTTTCAGGCAATTAAATGAATGACGGACCTTGTTTGTATAAATCATTTTTTGAATACATTGATATTCAATAGGTGACATAATCCACTTTCGGAAAGAAAATCTTCAAGCAGACTTCTGAACCGGGTTGTAGTTTCACTGCAACGGAGGTTCACTGGCAGTCTGTTCCACATCGTTGAGTAGCGAATAAGGAAAAATTCTGACGTAAGTTTGGGTGGGCTCTTGGAATCGCTAGAATATTCTCCTTATTGCATAGATTGTGGGATATCATAAGGTATGAAGGGGTGGATACCGAAGAGTAGGAAATACCGTTAATAAGCCAGTAGATAAAGACAAGATTTAATTTGATACGTCTGATCCAAAGAGGTTCTAAGTTGAGTTGTTGACATCTTTGGTGATAGTCTTTGTTATCAGAATACCCCAGAACAGCTTTGGTGAACTTTCTTTGAACACCTTCAATTTTAATCAGGTCATTATGTCTGCAATTACTGTAAACTAAAATACTATATTCAAGAATGGGTAAGATACGTTTTCTGCATAATAATAATAATCTCGATTCGATATTATTGAAGTTTATCATTATGAATCCAATGAGCTTTCTAGCTTTGGATACTTGAGATGCAATTTGCTCGGAAGAATTCGAACTGTTGCTTTATCTTAAACCCCAGTCACGAACAGTGTTGAGAGGTTTCTGTGTATGTTTGTGTATAGGCCAAAGCAGCTGTCAATGTGAATGAATCCACTTTTGTCAACATTAAGTGGCAAATTCCACGAAACAGTCCATTCGTATAACTTGTTTATTTCTTCTTGGATTATCGCTGAAATATAGCTTTCTTTGGTGGAAGAAGAGAATGAACAAACCTCTTTTAGGTCGTCGGCAAAAAGGAAAGGCTTACCGTACTGAAAGAGGGAACACACGTCATTGATAAAAAGGAGAAAGAGTAATGGACCAACCACACTTCCTTGTATAACCCCACTGGTTGCATTCACAGGTTTAGAGTAGCAAGATCCAAAGCAGACGATTTGGCTACGTTCTTCTAAAAAGATTTGAGCCAAGATAAAAGGGGATTCTGTATGCCAAATGAAGAGAGTTTTAAAAGAAGAACTTTGTGTGAGACACTGTCGAAAGCCTTACTAAAATCGAAGTAAAGAATTATCACTGACTGACCACCCAAGCAACACAAAAAGGGGAAAATGCTTTGGTAGCGAAAGGGGAAAACGCATCAGAATGTCGCCTGTCCGGGGAAATAATGCGGATTTCCCCTTTTTCGCCGTTTTGTCGATAAATTACCGACTTTTCGCCTAAATTTCCACTGAATTGTCTACTTTTCGCCTAAATACACACAGAACTACCTATTTTCGATTCATTGACATAACCCAAAGGTTTCCTATGTTCGCCTTTATTTTCAACAACATACCGAAATAAAACTGCAATGCACTGGAAAACCGGTGTATTTTAAAAACATGTTATTTAAGAGGAAAATCGTATTATTGTACAACATTAGAGCAGAAGCTTGAGCATCAACCGTTTTGTATATCCATTGTAATTGCCAAATCATTGTTATTTGAAAAGATCTACAAAAGATGAAACAGGTGATGTATTATTCATAAGGCATTTGCATCTAATCTAAAGTTAACTGACACAAACACACATTCTCAAAACTTCTATGGTTTCCCAAGTAAGTAATAAAGTAAGCTCTTTGAGAAAATAATGTTTATTAAAATGTAGGTAGAACATAAAAAAATTACATGGATTATTCACTTCAGCAACGTTGGTTCGCCAATTGAGAATTGAAGTTGCTGTCCTGTGAATTATAAAAGTTTAAAAAACAGAAAAAGTCACAACAGTCTATGAATGACATGTCTTGTTACAGCCAAATACATTGAGCTGCCAGGTTTGGGGAAATCCCCAAAGTGAAAAACATTCCGCAATGTTTAGGGATATTATGGGAAATCCCCAAAATGTTCGTAGCACATTTTTGCACACTAACATTTCATCAACATAATATAAATAACCCTCAAAGTAGTAAATTTGAATAAATAAATTTACATTTTGATGCATTACAGGCTTTTGGTGAGGGATAGTCTATCGAATTTCAGGTCTTGTTTTAATACATCAACAAACAGACACGAGACAAAGAGTTGTCGGTTTTAAACCACTTTCTCAAATTCGAACGCTATGCAGGTGAGTTATTAGCAGCGCAGGTCGGAAACTTTGGGTGTTGTCTGTGTTTAGTCTTACTTAAGTCAATTATTTCTTTCAGAATAATAATAGACCGGTAGATAAGATTACAAAAGGCGGGCTGAAGCTGCAAAATACATGAGGTTGTTCGGTTGTTCCCGAGCAACGTATTACAGAAGGTTGAGGAAATTAAAAGCACAGTTTATAAAGAAGTGTCAGTTACCGAGCTGTGACGAAGAGACAGACAATCCAGTTGTCGTCACAGAATCGCGTATAACCGTAGCTACAGAGCAGTGGGCTAATATTATCACAGATACAGCTACTGCTTCATGTAGTTACGTCCTGTGTCCAGACAACACAATCAGTGGTAGTATCTGTTTAATTATTAAAAATTTATAGGTTGTGTGATGTTATGAATGTCTCCAGCCATTCATCTTTCAAACAAAGAACAGTCAGACGGAATAGTCATTGAAATGATGAAAGGTGGTTACATAAGCATGAAGAAGGCTGATCAAATATTGGACCTTTTTCGTGCGAGATATCCAGAACTCCCAACGTCCGTCCGTAGTGTTCTACGTCGATGCAACGACATGGAGTCTAAAACCCTGGAATCGGGAACTTACTACCATTTAGGATTGAAATCGACTTTACTGAGGACTTCAGAAAATTGGCTACGTAAAATACATTTCACAGAATTGAAGCTGCAGTTAAACAATGATGGTCTAAATTTGTTCAAAAGCTCTAACCAACAGCTGTGGCCGATCCTAGGTCGCATAATAAGTCCATTAGTTAGTAATGTATTCATAGTTGGGATCTACGTTGGTGAAGTAAAACCATCTGATTTCAACATGTCGGCAGCACTTATAACTGAGTTACAAGAGTTGCTGACGGTAGGTAATAATGTTGACAAGTTTCACGTACATTTAACAGTTAAATTAGTTGCTGTTATTTGTGACGCTCCAGCTCTCAGTAACGTCAGATATGTTGTTGGACATAACGCTACCGCTGGCTGTGACAAATGTCAGGTTTTAGGGACGCGAATGGGTGGTCGAATGACTTTCCCCAATGGTGAACACGACTTAAGAAATGATGTCACTTTTCGTAGTAGGTCCCAATCTATCCATCATCGTGGTAGAAGTTCATTTGAAAATCTGCCAGTGGATATGATTAAATGTTTCCCCTGTGAACCTGTGCATATGATATACTTAGATGTTACTAAAAACTTATTTCATTATGGAAGGAGCTAGCTACTAAGCGACTTAATAGGATGGATCAATCTATTATCGCATCAATAAATGATGCACTAGATTAATGTAGACAGCACACTACATGCGACTTTCAACGGAAATGTCGTTCACTTTATGAAGTTTCTGTATGGAAAGCCACTGAATGTCAGTTGTTCTTATTATACTTAGGACCTGTAGTTCTTCATAATAGGTTACCACTATCAATGTACAGAAACTTCCGGACACTGTCGTTGTCAATATATTTATTATCGCACCCTAAGTTGCACACCACATTAGCAAACAGTGTTCGGGTATATATTAACAACTTCTTATTAGGTTACGAAAAGTGTTACGGTAGCGAGCAATTAATCTACAATGTTCATAGTTTAAAGCACATTGTAAAGGACGTTATAGAGCATGGAAGTTTAGAGTCGTTCTCTGCCTTTCCTTTTGAATCATACATGAGGAAAATTAGGCGTTCAGTACACTGCGGATTTGCTGCGGCTAAACAAGCCGCACAGCGATATGCCGAAGAAGTTTACTTTCAAAGTATACTGAATCAGGATATGGCTGACAATGTCACTGAGCCTGAGGTAACTGATGATTCTTCCGAGCAAATCGTCAGTTACAGGAACTCAAAGCTATCTACTACAAGGCCGGACAATGTAGTTATTGCAAAAGGTAGACCAGGGTTCGTAACAGAAATAGGTGATGGAGGCCTTATTAGGTTCCAGCCATTCCATAATCCTTCCGATTTATATACCGACCCTTTTCCCTCCAGTAATATTGGTATCTTTAAGTGTTCTACCTTAAGCCACGAGTGCACGTGGATAACACTGACAGACATACTTTGTAAGTGCATGTGTATGCGCACACAACACTATGAGGTCATTATCCCTCTTTTGCATACATTCGAGTAGCAGATGTGACATCACTTCTCAAGGATTGTTGCAAATATAGTACTACATGCAGCTAGTGTCTGTTGGTTAGTGCTTTTGCGTAGTTCAACATGAAGTGTTCAAGAATGTAATCAATTTTCAATTTCTCACGCCTTGGCATTCATTTATAGCATCAAAGTAGGAAGTACATTTTAGTGGACGACAAGGAGAAGATGCAAGTAGTATGCATCCCAAGCAAATGGCTGGTGAACAAGGATCATTATGCTTATCACGATAATGTTATTGAGCATGATATTGTTCAGGTTGTTGATTTGGACAGTCGATTCACGCTGCGAAAATGCACCGTTATGCATAGTTGTGGTAAGTTGTAATCAATTAACATTTATTGTTTTCAGACGACTACAATGCAGCCCAGGAATTAAAAGCGTGTTTAACAACAGTACTGGGCTACAATACTAACATCACGACTAACGATGAAACGCAGTCTTGTCACGCAGACAAGCCGAAAAGGTAAATTGTTCAATTTATTATATCACTTGTGTTAGGACTGTCAAACGAAAAAATACTGATTATTTATGCACCTCAGAAGAACTAGAGGTTGCTGAGGTTGAGGCTGGATTTGCCCCGGTGGAATTTCCAGTTTTCAACATTTTGACAGGAAACTTTTCTCCCATTGCGAGGTTTGTACCTACTTATCAATTCTCATATAGTAGTTCACCAAAAGCTGACGTTTCATGTTATGACCTTGGATGTCTTGTTTTGCTACCACGCGACTTATCAACCAATCCGGATACGACTTATACGGATCTTTACACTAGGCCAACCAATGACGTTCAACCGGTGCGGGCAGTCTAGCGTCCTGATTGGTCCTATGTCCTCCGAGCCCTTCCACTTGAGTCCAGAACACAATACCAGCTTCGAATCAGAGCAGATCGTTTATTTCAAACATACTCGGTTTATATATCAGCCAGACAGAACACAACGCACCATAAATTAGAAAATAACATGTGTACACAAATAAGCCAAAAAGTGGCTGTGAACGAGGGGGACAGTGAATAATAGACTGAGCATAGATTAAGAACCGTAAATCGTATAATAATAAATTATAGGTCAAAATAAAGCTTATAATAAGAGGAATATAAATATACGCAATGTAATTGTTGAATAATTATACAATAAGAATATTTATAGAATATTAGTCCATTAATAGTCCTCGGGAGTTACCTGTAATTTAATCTCCACTCGGATATAACACCTCCACCCTTTTTTTGAAAATTCCAACTTTAGATTCTGATTTAAAAAAGAATTATGTGTGACTTTAAATTCCTCAACATTCTCCTCCTCCTCGAAATAATGTTGGGTCTGCCCAAAACTGTTACAAATAGCTGTTGTTGCAAGGCCAACATCTTCTGCTGGTGCTGTAATATTAACCGCAACTGTTCGAAAGAAATCGACATTTTTTGCCAATACTTATCATCGTGCGAAGTTTGTGGAAATCCCGAAAGTGAACTTCAGTTATTGCGAATACAACTGATTACTGAATTTTAATAAATAGTCTAAAACAATACAGGAAAGAGTAGAAAGGGAAGGAGTAGGAACAATGTAGGAAAAACTTAACATATGTATTATAACAAACATTTTAAAGGGTTTTAGCTCACCCTTTCTTTGGATCCCCATCCACGTTTATGTACTTTATCTCTTGCGTCATGCAAGAAGGCCTGGCTTGCTGTAGCCATGGCGTGTATTATATCCTTTTCCTGGCAGCTTGCACTTCTGAAACGTGAACTCAAAGCACCTACAAATATGTTAATACAGTAAAGTGGACTTACTTTGAACCGTCAAGTAAAATTTGTACTTACTAATACCAAATTTACTTCTGGTTCTGTGCAAGGTGTATGTGTTTGCCAGTTCAGTGACCGCTTTCAGGATAATTCTGAACATGTGATTTGTATCATCGCTCAAACTTTTGTTATCAGGAATACAGTAAATGCAACTTACGTTTATCACCTTCCGTCGACGTACGTGGAATTGGTGGTGATGAAACGTCAGCTTTTGATGAACTACTATATAAGGGAATAGAAATAAAGGAGACGTGAACTACGCAAACAGTTTAATTGGCGTGTTTATGAACATAAAACAAGAACAAACGACTGTGTATATATCGTCAAATTAGTAATAAAAAATAATTAAGAAAAACAACTTACTACTGTGGTAAGATATGACTCTAGAATAAATGTTTGTGCAGTCATAATTTGGAGTGATGCGATGAAAGTCTCAACTGAGTGAAAAGGATAATGAAATATCAATATTTATGAGACATATATGCATAGTGAAGATAAAACGGGTCTGAGAAGTTAATTTAAGTGTAACACATGTTATTGTCTTAATTACAAACTTCGTTATCTTAAGAATATTTATTTAGAGGGAAAGAAGAAAGAAAAGAAGTGAACACCTAGTGAAAAGTTTCATCCATGATAAGAATAATAATTGCGTAATGAATATCAACCTCAGAAGGAAAACAACGATTTAGAAAAATAAAATAAAAATCCTTTAATGCACTGGGATGAATACATTTAGATTTCTGTAATGGTATACAGACGTAAAAAGATTTAAAGGTTTTATTTTGCTTTTCAGGCAATTAAATGAATGACGGACCTTGTTTGTATAAATCATTTTTGAATACATTGATATTCAATAGGTGACATAATCCACTTTCGGAAAGAAAATCTTCAAGCAGACTTCTGAACCGGGTTGTAGTTTCACTGCAACGGAGGTTCACTGGCAGTCTGTTCCACATCGTTGAGTAGCGAATAAGGAAAAATTCTGACGTAAGTTTGGGTGGGCTCTTGGAATCGCTAGAATATTCTCCTTATTGCATAGATTGTGGGATATCATAAGGTATGAAGGGGTGGATACCGAAGAGTAGGAAATACCGTTAATAAGCCAGTAGATAAAGACAAGATTTAATTTGATACGTCTGATCCAAAGAGGTTCTAAGTTGAGTTGTTGACATCTTTGGTGATAGTCTTTGTTATCAGAATACCCCAGAACAGCTTTGGTGAACTTTCTTTGAACACCTTCAATTTTAATCAGGTCATTATGTCTGCAATTACTGTAAACTAAAATACTATATTCAAGAATGGGTAAGATACGTTTTCTGCATAATAATAATAATCTCGATTCGATATTATTGAAGTTTATCATTATGAATCCAATGAGCTTTCTAGCTTTGGATACTTGAGATGCAATTTGCTCGGAAGAATTCGAACTGTTGCTTTATCTTAAACCCCAGTCACGAACAGTGTTGAGAGGTTTCTGTGTATGTTTGTGTATAGGCCAAAGCAGCTGTCAATGTGAATGAATCCACTTTTGTCAACATTAAGTGGCAAATTCCACGAAACAGTCCATTCGTATAACTTGTTTATTTCTTCTTGGATTATCGCTGAAATATAGCTTTCTTTGGTGGAAGAAGAGAATGAACAAACCTCTTTTAGGTCGTCGGCAAAAAGGAAAGGCTTACCGTACTGAAAGAGGGAACACACGTCATTGATAAAAAGGAGAAAGAGTAATGGACCAACCACACTTCCTTGTATAACCCCACTGGTTGCATTCACAGGTTTAGAGTAGCAAGATCCAAAGCAGACGATTTGGCTACGTTCTTCTAAAAGATTTGAGCCAAGATAAAAGGGGATTCTGTATGCCAAATGAAGAGAGTTTTAAAAGAAGAACTTTGTGTGAGACACTGTCGAAAGCCTTACTAAAATCGAAGTAAAGAATTATCACTGACTGACCACCCAAGCAACACAAAAAGGGGAAAATGCTTTGGTAGCGAAAGGGGAAAACGCATCAGAATGTCGCCTGTCCGGGGAAATAATGCGGATTTCCCCTTTTCGCCGTTTTGTCGATAAATTACCGACTTTTCGCCTAAATTTCCACTGAATTGTCTACTTTTCGCCTAAATACACACAGAACTACCTATTTTCGATTCATTGACATAACCCAAAGGTTTCCTATGTTCGCCTTTATTTTCAACAACATACCGAAATAAAACTGCAATGCACTGGAAAACCGGTGTATTTTAAAAACATGTTATTTAAGAGGAAAATCGTATTATTGTACAACATTAGAGCAGAAGCTTGAGCATCAACCGTTTTGTATATCCATTGTAATTGCCAAATCATTGTTATTTGAAAAGATCTACAAAAGATGAAACAGGTGATGTATTATTCATAAGGCATTTGCATCTAATCTAAAGTTAACTGACACAAACACACATTCTCAAAACTTCTATGGTTTCCCAAGTAAGTAATAAAGTAAGCTCTTTGAGAAAATAATGTTTATTAAAATGTAGGTAGAACATAAAAAATTACATGGATTATTCACTTCAGCAACGTTGGTTCGCCAATTGAGAATTGAAGTTGCTGTCCTGTGAATTATAAAAGTTTAAAAAACAGAAAAAGTCACAACAGTCTATGAATGACATGTCTTGTTACAGCCAAATACATTGAGCTGCCAGGTTTGGGAAATCCCCAAAGTGAAAAACATTCCGCAATGTTTAGGGATATTATGGGGAAATCCCCAAAATGTTCGTAGCACATTTTTGCACACTAACATTTCATCAACATAATATAAATAACCCTCAAAGTAGTAAATTTGAATAAATAAATTTACATTTTGATGCATTACAGGCTTTTGGTGAGGGATAGTCTATCGAATTTCAGGTCTTGTTTTAATACATCAACAAACAGACACGAGACAAAGAGTTGTCGGTTTTAAACCACTTTCTCAAATTCGAACGCTATGCAGGTGAGTTATTAGCAGCGCAGGTCGGAAACTTTGGGTGTTGTCTGTGTTTAGTCTTACTTAAGTCAATTATTTCTTTCAGAATAATAATAGACCGGTAGATAAGATTACAAAAAGGCGGGCTGAAGCTGCAAAATACATGAGGTTGTTCGGTTGTTCCCGAGCAACGTATTACAGAAGGTTGAGGAAATTAAAAGCACAGTTTATAAAGAAGTGTCAGTTACCGAGCTGTGACGAAGAGACAGACAATCCAGTTGTCACAGAATCGCGTATAACCGTAGCTACAGAGCAGTGGGCTAATATTATCACAGATACAGCTACTGCTTCATGTAGTTACGTCCTGTGTCCAGACAACACAATCAGTGGTAGTATCTGTTTAATTATTAAAAATTTATAGGTTGTGTGATGTTATGAATGTCTCCAGCCATTCATCTTTCAAACAAAGAACAGTCAGACGGAATAGTCATTGAAATGATGAAAGGTGGTTACATAAGCATGAAGAAGGCTGATCAAATATTGGACCTTTTTCGTGCGAGATATCCAGAACTCCCAACGTCCGTCCGTAGTGTTCTACGTCGATGCAACGACATGGAGTCTAAAACCCTGGAATCGGGAACTTACTACCATTTAGGATTGAAATCGACTTTACTGAGGACTTCAGAAAATTGGCTACGTAAAATACATTTCACAGAATTGAAGCTGCAGTTAAACAATGATGGTCTAAATTTGTTCAAAAGCTCTAACCAACAGCTGTGACCGATCCTAGGTCGCATAATAAGTCCATTAGTTAGTAATGTATTCATAGTTGGGATCTACGTTGGTGAAGTAAAACCATCTGATTTCAACATGTCGGCAGCACTTATAACTGAGTTACAAGAGTTGCTGACGGTAGGTAATAATGTTGACAAGTTTCACGTACATTTAACAGTTAAATTAGTTGCTGTTATTTGTGACGCTCCAGCTCTCAGTAACGTCAGATATGTTGTTGGACATAACGCTACCGCTGGCTGTGACAAATGTCAGGTTTTAGGGACGCGAATGGGTGGTCGAATGACTTTCCCCAATGGTGAACACGACTTAAGAAATGATGTCACTTTTCGTAGTAGGTCCCAATCTATCCATCATCGTGGTAGAAGTTCATTTGAAAATCTGCCAGTGGATATGATTAAATGTTTCCCCTGTGAACCTGTGCATATGATATACTTAGATGTTACTAAAAACTTATTTCATTATGGAAGGAGCTAGCTACTAAGCGACTTAATAGGATGGATCAATCTATTATCGCATCAATAAATGATGCACTAGATTAATGTAGACAGCACACTACATGCGACTTTCAACGGAAATGTCGTTCACTTTATGAAGTTTCTGTATGGAAAGCCACTGAATGTCAGTTGTTCTTATTATACTTAGGACCTGTAGTTCTTCATAATAGGTTACCACTATCAATGTACAGAAACTTCCGGACACTGTCGTTGTCAATATATTTATTATCGCACCCTAAGTTGCACACCACATTAGCAAACAGTGTTCGGGTATATATTAACAACTTCTTATTAGGTTACGAAAAGTGTTACGGTAGCGAGCAATTAATCTACAATGTTCATAGTTTAAAGCACATTGTAAAGGACGTTATAGAGCATGGAAGTTTAGAGTCGTTCTCTGCCTTTCCTTTTGAATCATACATGAGGAAAATTAGGCGTTCAGTACACTGCGGATTTGCTGCGGCTAAACAAGCCGCACAGCGATATGCCGAAGAAGTTTACTTTCAAAGTATACTGAATCAGGATATGGCTGACAATGTCACTGAGCCTGAGGTAACTGATGATTCTTCCGAGCAAATCGTCAGTTACAGGAACTCAAAGCTATCTACTACAAGGCCGGACAATGTAGTTATTGCAAAAGGTAGACCAGGGTTCGTAACAGAAATAGGTGATGGAGGCCTTATTAGGTTCCAGCCATTCCATAATCCTTCCGATTTATATACCGACCCTTTTCCCTCCAGTAATATTGGTATCTTTAAGTGTTCTACCTTAAGCCACGAGTGCACGTGGATAACACTGACAGACATACTTTGTAAGTGCATGTGTATGCGCACACAACACTATGAGGTCATTATCCCTCTTTTGCATACATTCGAGTAGCAGATGTGACATCACTTCTCAAGGATTGTTGCAAATATAGTACTACATGCAGCTAGTGTCTGTTGGTTAGTGCTTTTGCGTAGTTCAACATGAAGTGTTCAAGAATGTAATCAATTTTCAATTTCTCACGCCTTGGCATTCATTTATAGCATCAAAGTAGGAAGTACATTTTAGTGGACGACAAGGAGAAGATGCAAGTAGTATGCATCCCAAGCAAATGGCTGGTGAACAAGGATCATTATGCTTATCACGATAATGTTATTGAGCATGATATTGTTCAGGTTGTTGATTTGGACAGTCGATTCACGCTGCGAAAATGCACCGTTATGCATAGTTGTGGTAAGTTGTAATCAATTAACATTTATTGTTTTCAGACGACTACAATGCAGCCCAGGAATTAAAAGCGTGTTTAACAACAGTACTGGGCTACAATACTAACATCACGACTAACGATGAAACGCAGTCTTGTCACGCAGACAAGCCGAAAAGGTAAATTGTTCAATTTATTATATCACTTGTGTTAGGACTGTCAAACGAAAAATACTGATTATTTATGCACCTCAGAAGAACTAGAGGTTGCTGAGGTTGAGGCTGGATTTGCCCCGGTGGAATTTCCAGTTTTCAACATTTTGACAGGAAACTTTTCTCCCATTGCGAGGTTTGTACCTACTTATCAATTCTCATATAGTAGTTCACCAAAAGCTGACGTTTCATGTTATGACCTTGGATGTCTTGTTTTGCTACCACGCGACTTATCAACCAATCCGGATACGACTTATACGGATCTTTACACTAGGCCAACCAATGACGTTCAACCGGTGCGGGCAGTCTAGCGTCCTGATTGGTCCTATGTCCTCCGAGCCCTTCCACTTGAGTCCAGAACACAATACCAGCTTCGAATCAGAGCAGATCGTTTATTTCAAACATACTCGGTTTATATATAAACCAGACAGACCACAACGCACCATAAATTAGAAAATAACATGTGTACACAAATAAGCCAAAAAGTGGCTGTGCACGAGGGGGACAGTGAATAATAGACTGAGCATAGATTAAGAACCGTAAATCGTATAATAATAAATTATAGGTCAAAATAAAGCTTATAATAAGAGGAATATAAATATACGCAATGTAATTGTTGAATAATTATACAATAAGAATATTTATAGAATATTAGTCCATTAATAGTCCTCGGGAGTTACCTGTAATTTAATCTCCACTCGGATATAACACCTCCACCCTTTTTTTTGAAAATTCCAACTTTAGATTCTGATTTAAAAAAGAATTATGTGTGACTTTAAATTCCTCAACATTCTCCTCCTCCTCGAAATAATGTTGGGTCTGCCCAAAACTGTTACAAATAGCTGTTGTTGCAAGGCCAACATCTTCTGCTGGTGCTGTAATATTAACCGCAACTGTTCGAAAGAAATCGACATTTTTTTGCCAATACTTATCATCGTGCGAAGTTTGTGGAAATCCCGAAAGTGAACTTCAGTTATTGCGAATACAACTGATTACTGAATTTTAATAAATAGTCTAAAACAATACAGGAAAGAGTAGAAAGGGAAGGAGTAGGAACAATGTAGGAAAAACTTAACATATGTATTATAACAAACATTTTAAAGGGTTTTAGCTCACCCTTTCTTTGGATCCCCATCCACGTTTATGTACTTTATCTCTTGCGTCATGCAAGAAGGCCTGGCTTGCTGTAGCCATGGCGTGTATTATATCCTTTTCCTGGCAGCTTGCACTTCTGAAACGTGAACTCAAAGCACCTACAAATATGTTAATACAGTAAAGTGGACTTACTTTGAACCGTCAAGTAAAATTTGTACTTACTAATACCAAATTTACTTCTGGTTCTGTGCAAGGTGTATGTGTTTGCCAGTTCAGTGACCGCTTTCAGGATAATTCTGAACATGTGATTTGTATCATCGCTCAAACTTTTGTTATCAGGAATACAGTAAATGCAACTTACGTTTATCACCTTCCGTCGACGTACGTGGAATTGGTGGTGATGAAACGTCAGCTTTTGATGAACTACTATATAAGGGAATAGAAATAAAGGAGACGTGAACTACGCAAACAGTTTAATTGGCGTGTTTATGAACATAAAACAAGAACAAACGACTGTGTATATATCGTCAAATTAGTAATAAAAAATAATTAAGAAAAAACAACTTACTACTGTGGTAAGATATGACTCTAGAATAAATGTTTGTGCAGTCATAATTTGGAGTGATGCGATGAAAGTCTCAACTGAGTGGAAAGGATAATGAAATATCAATATTTATGAGACATATATGCATAGTGAAGATAAAACGGGTCTGAGAAGTTAATTTAAGTGTAACACATGTTATTGTCTTAATTACAAACTTCGTTATCTTAAGAATATTTATTTAGAGGGAAAGAAGAAAGAAAAGAAGTGAACACCTAGTGAAAAGTTTCATCCATGATAAGAATAATAATTGCGTAATGAATATCAACCTCAGAAGGAAAACAACGATTTAGAAAAATAAAATAAAAATCCTTTAATGCACTGGGATGAATACATTTAGATTTCTGTAATGGTATACAGACGTAAAAGATTTAAAGGTTTTATTTTGCTTTTCAGGCAATTAAATGAATGACGGACCTTGTTTGTATAAATCATTTTTGAATACATTGATATTCAATAGGTGACATAATCCACTTTCGGAAAGAAAATCTTCAAGCAGACTTCTGAACCGGGTTGTAGTTTCACTGCAACGGAGGTTCACTGGCAGTCTGTTCCACATCGTTGAGTAGCGAATAAGGAAAAATTCTGACGTAAGTTTGGGTGGGCTCTTGGAATCGCTAGAATATTCTCCTTATTGCATAGATTGTGGGATATCATAAGGTATGAAGGGGTGGATACCGAAGAGTAGGAAATACCGTTAATAAGCCAGTAGATAAAGACAAGATTTAATTTGATACGTCTGATCCAAAGAGGTTCTAAGTTGAGTTGTTGACATCTTTGGTGATAGTCTTTGTTATCAGAATACCCCAGAACAGCTTTGGTGAACTTTCTTTGAACACCTTCAATTTTAATCAGGTCATTATGTCTGCAATTACTGTAAACTAAAATACTATATTCAAGAATGGGTAAGATACGTTTTCTGCATAATAATAATCTCGATTCGATATTATTGAAGTTTATCATTATGAATCCAATGAGCTTTCTAGCTTTGGATACTTGAGATGCAATTTGCTCGGAAGAATTCGAACTGTTGCTTTATCTTAAACCCCAGTCACGAACAGTGTTGAGAGGTTTCTGTGTATGTTTGTGTATAGGCCAAAGCAGCTGTCAATGTGAATGAATCCACTTTTGTCAACATTAAGTGGCAAATTCCACGAAACAGTCCATTCGTATAACTTGTTTATTTCTTCTTGGATTATCGCTGAAATATAGCTTTCTTTGGTGGAAGAAGAGAATGAACAAACCTCTTTTAGGTCGTCGGCAAAAAGGAAAGGCTTACCGTACTGAAAGAGGGAACACACGTCATTGATAAAAAGGAGAAAGAGTAATGGACCAACCACACTTCCTTGTATAACCCCACTGGTTGCATTCACAGGTTTAGAGTAGCAAGATCCAAAGCAGACGATTTGGCTACGTTCTTCTAAAAAAGATTTGAGCCAAGATAAAAGGGGATTCTGTATGCCAAATGAAGAGAGTTTTAAAAGAAGAACTTTGTGTGAGACACTGTCGAAAGCCTTACTAAAATCGAAGTAAAGAATTATCACTGACTGACCACCCAAGCAACACAAAAAGGGGAAAATGCTTTGGTAGCGAAAGGGGAAAACGCATCAGAATGTCGCCTGTCCGGGGAAATAATGCGGATTTCCCCTTTTTCGCCGTTTTGTCGATAAATTACCGACTTTTCGCCTAAATTTCCACTGAATTGTCTACTTTTCGCCTAAATACACACAGAACTACCTATTTTCGATTCATTGACATAACCCAAAGGTTTCCTATGTTCGCCTTTATTTTCAACAACATACCGAAATAAAACTGCAATGCACTGGAAAACCGGTGTATTTTAAAAACATGTTATTTAAGAGGAAAATCGTATTATTGTACAACATTAGAGCAGAAGCTTGAGCATCAACCGTTTTGTATATCCATTGTAATTGCCAAATCATTGTTATTTGAAAAGATCTACAAAAGATGAAACAGGTGATGTATTATTCATAAGGCATTTGCATCTAATCTAAAGTTAACTGACACAAACACACATTCTCAAAACTTCTATGGTTTCCCAAGTAAGTAATAAAGTAAGCTCTTTGAGAAAATAATGTTTATTAAAATGTAGGTAGAACATAAAAAATTACATGGATTATTCACTTCAGCAACGTTGGTTCGCCAATTGAGAATTGAAGTTGCTGTCCTGTGAATTATAAAAGTTTAAAAACAGAAAAAGTCACAACAGTCTATGAATGACATGTCTTGTTACAGCCAAATACATTGAGCTGCCAGGTTTGGGGAAATCCCCAAAGTGAAAAACATTCCGCAATGTTTAGGGATATTATGGGAAATCCCCAAAATGTTCGTAGCACATTTTTGCACACTAACATTTCATCAACATAATATAAATAACCCTCAAAGTAGTAAATTTGAATAAATAAATTTACATTTTGATGCATTACAGGCTTTTGGTGAGGGATAGTCTATCGAATTTCAGGTCTTGTTTTAATACATCAACAAACAGACACGAGACAAAGAGTTGTCGGTTTTAAACCACTTTCTCAAATTCGAACGCTATGCAGGTGAGTTATTAGCAGCGCAGGTCGGAAACTTTGGGTGTTGTCTGTGTTTAGTCTTACTTAAGTCAATTATTTCTTTCAGAATAATAATAGACCGGTAGATAAGATTACAAAAGGCGGGCTGAAGCTGCAAAATACATGAGGTTGTTCGGTTGTTCCCGAGCAACGTATTACAGAAGGTTGAGGAAATTAAAAGCACAGTTTATAAAGAAGTGTCAGTTACCGAGCTGTGACGAAGAGACAGACAATCCAGTTGTCGTCACAGAATCGCGTATAACCGTAGCTACAGAGCAGTGGGCTAATATTATCACAGATACAGCTACTGCTTCATGTAGTTACGTCCTGTGTCCAGACAACACAATCAGTGGTAGTATCTGTTTAATTATTAAAAATTTATAGGTTGTGTGATGTTATGAATGTCTCCAGCCATTCATCTTTCAAACAAAGAACAGTCAGACGGAATAGTCATTGAAATGATGAAAGGTGGTTACATAAGCATGAAGAAGGCTGATCAAATATTGGACCTTTTTCGTGCGAGATATCCAGAACTCCCAACGTCCGTCCGTAGTGTTCTACGTCGATGCAACGACATGGAGTCTAAAACCCTGGAATCGGGAACTTACTACCATTTAGGATTGAAATCGACTTTACTGAGGACTTCAGAAAATTGGCTACGTAAAATACATTTCACAGAATTGAAGCTGCAGTTAAACAATGATGGTCTAAATTTGTTCAAAAGCTCTAACCAACAGCTGTGGCCGATCCTAGGTCGCATAATAAGTCCATTAGTTAGTAATGTATTCATAGTTGGGATCTACGTTGGTGAAGTAAAACCATCTGATTTCAACATGTCGGCAGCACTTATAACTGAGTTACAAGAGTTGCTGACGGTAGGTAATAATGTTGACAAGTTTCACGTACATTTAACAGTTAAATTAGTTGCTGTTATTTGTGACGCTCCAGCTCTCAGTAACGTCAGATATGTTGTTGGACATAACGCTACCGCTGGCTGTGACAAATGTCAGGTTTTAGGGACGCGAATGGGTGGTCGAATGACTTTCCCCAATGGTGAACACGACTTAAGAAATGATGTCACTTTTCGTAGTAGGTCCCAATCTATCCATCATCGTGGTAGAAGTTCATTTGAAAATCTGCCAGTGGATATGATTAAATGTTTCCCCTGTGAACCTGTGCATATGATATACTTAGATGTTACTAAAAACTTATTTCATTATGGAAGGAGCTAGCTACTAAGCGACTTAATAGGATGGATCAATCTATTATCGCATCAATAAATGATGCACTAGATTAATGTAGACAGCACACTACATGCGACTTTCAACGGAAATGTCGTTCACTTTATGAAGTTTCTGTATGGAAAGCCACTGAATGTCAGTTGTTCTTATTATACTTAGGACCTGTAGTTCTTCATAATAGGTTACCACTATCAATGTACAGAAACTTCCGGACACTGTCGTTGTCAATATATTTATTATCGCACCCTAAGTTGCACACCACATTAGCAAACAGTGTTCGGGTATATATTAACAACTTCTTATTAGGTTACGAAAAGTGTTACGGTAGCGAGCAATTAATCTACAATGTTCATAGTTTAAAGCACATTGTAAAGGACGTTATAGAGCATGGAAGTTTAGAGTCGTTCTCTGCCTTTCCTTTTGAATCATACATGAGGAAAATTAGGCGTTCAGTACACTGCGGATTTGCTGCGGCTAAACAAGCCGCACAGCGATATGCCGAAGAAGTTTACTTTCAAAGTATACTGAATCAGGATATGGCTGACAATGTCACTGAGCCTGAGGTAACTGATGATTCTTCCGAGCAAATCGTCAGTTACAGGAACTCAAAGCTATCTACTACAAGGCCGGACAATGTAGTTATTGCAAAAGGTAGACCAGGGTTCGTAACAGAAATAGGTGATGGAGGCCTTATTAGGTTCCAGCCATTCCATAATCCTTCCGATTTATATACCGACCCTTTTCCCTCCAGTAATATTGGTATCTTTAAGTGTTCTACCTTAAGCCACGAGTGCACGTGGATAACACTGACAGACATACTTTGTAAGTGCATGTGTATGCGCACACAACACTATGAGGTCATTATCCCTCTTTTGCATACATTCGAGTAGCAGATGTGACATCACTTCTCAAGGATTGTTGCAAATATAGTACTACATGCAGCTAGTGTCTGTTGGTTAGTGCTTTTGCGTAGTTCAACATGAAGTGTTCAAGAATGTAATCAATTTTCAATTTCTCACGCCTTGGCATTCATTTATAGCATCAAAGTAGGAAGTACATTTTAGTGGACGACAAGGAGAAGATGCAAGTAGTATGCATCCCAAGCAAATGGCTGGTGAACAAGGATCATTATGCTTATCACGATAATGTTATTGAGCATGATATTGTTCAGGTTGTTGATTTGGACAGTCGATTCACGCTGCGAAAATGCACCGTTATGCATAGTTGTGGTAAGTTGTAATCAATTAACATTTATTGTTTTCAGACGACTACAATGCAGCCCAGGAATTAAAAGCGTGTTTAACAACAGTACTGGGCTACAATACTAACATCACGACTAACGATGAAACGCAGTCTTGTCACGCAGACAAGCCGAAAAGGTAAATTGTTCAATTTATTATATCACTTGTGTTAGGACTGTCAAACGAAAAAATACTGATTATTTATGCACCTCGGAAGAACTAGAGGTTGAGGCTGGATTTGCCCCGGTGGAATTTCCAGTTTTCAACATTTTGACAGGAAACTTTTCTCCCATTGCGAGGTTTGTACCTACTTATCAATTCTCATATAGTAGTTCATCAAAAGCTGACGTTTCATCACCACCAATTCCACGTACGTCGACGGAAGGTGATAAACGTAAGTTGCATTTACTGTATTCCTGATAACAAAAGTTTGAGCGATGATACAAATCACATGTTCAGAATTATCCTGAAAGCGGTCACTGAACTGGCAAACACATACACCTTGCACAGAACCAGAAGTAAATTTGGTATTAGTAAGTACAAATTTTACTTGACGGTTCAAAGTAAGTCCACTTTACTGTATTAACATATTTGTAGGTGCTTTGAGTTCACGTTTCAGAAGTGCAAGCTGCCAGGAAAAGGATATAATACACGCCATGGCTACAGCAAGCCAGGCCTTCTTGCATGACGCAAGAGATAAAGTACATAAACGTGGATGGGGATCCAAAGAAAGGGTGAGCTAAAACCCTTTAAAATGTTTGTTATAATACATATGTTAAGTTTTTCCTACATTGTTCCTACTCCTTCCCTTTCTACTCTTTCCTGTATTGTTTTAGACTATTTATTAAAATTCAGTAATCAGTTGTATTCGCAATAACTGAAGTTCACTTTCGGGATTTCCACAAACTTCGCACGATGATAAGTATTGGCAAAAAATGTCGATTTCTTTCGAACAGTTGCGGTTAATATTACAGCACCAGCAGAAGATGTTGGCCTTGCAACAACAGCTATTTGTAACAGTTTTGGGCAGACCCAACATTATTTCGAGGAGGAGGAGAATGTTGAGGAATTTAAAGTCACACATAATTCTTTTTTAAATCAGAATCTAAAGTTGGAATTTTCAAAAAAAGGGTGGAGGTGTTATATCCGAGTGGAGATTAAATTACAGGTAACTCCCGAGGACTATTAATGGACTAATATTCTATAAATATTCTTATTGTATAATTATTCAACAATTACATTGCGTATATTTATATTCCTCTTATTATAAGCTCTATTTTGACCTATAATTTATTATTATACGATTTACGGTTCTTAATCTATGCTCAGTCTATTATTCACTGTCCCCCTCGTTCACAGCCACTTTTTGGCTTATTTGTGTACACATGTTATTTTCTAATTTATGGTGCGTTGTGTTCTGTCTGGCTGATATATAAACCGAGTATGTTTGAAATAAACGATCTGCTCTGATTCGAAGCTGGTATTGTGTTCTGGACTCAAGTGGAAGGGCTCGGAGGACATAGGACCAATCAGGACGCTAGACTGCCCGCACCGGTTGAACGTCATTGGTTGGCCTAGTGTAAAGATCCGTATAAGTCGTATCCGGATTGGTTGATAAGTCGCGTGGTAGCAAAACAAGACATCCAAGGTCATAACATGAAACGTCAGCTTTTGGTGAACTACTATATGAGAATTGATAAGTAGGTACAAACCTCGCAATGGGAGAAAAGTTTCCTGTCAAAATGTTGAAAACTGGAAATTCCACCGGGGCAAATCCAGCCTCAACCTCAGCAACCTCTAGTTCTTCTGAGGTGCATAAATAATCAGTATTTTTCGTTTGACAGTCCTAACACAAGTGATATAATAAATTGAACAATTTACCTTTTCGGCTTGTCTGCGTGACAAGACTGCGTTTCATCGTTAGTCGTGATGTTAGTATTGTAGCCCAGTACTGTTGTTAAACACGCTTTTAATTCCTGGGCTGCATTGTAGTCGTCTGAAAACAATAAATGTTAATTGATTACAACTTACCACAACTATGCATAACGGTGCATTTTCGCAGCGTGAATCGACTGTCCAAATCAACAACCTGAACAATATCATGCTCAATAACATTATCGTGATAAGCATAATGATCCTTGTTCACCAGCCATTTGCTTGGGATGCATACTACTTGCATCTTCTCCTTGTCGTCCACTAAAATGTACTTCCTACTTTGATGCTATAAATGAATGCCAAGGCGTGAGAAATTGAAAATTGATTACATTCTTGAACACTTCATGTTGAACTACGCAAAAGCACTAACCAACAGACACTAGCTGCATGTAGTACTATATTTGCAACAATCCTTGAGAAGTGATGTCACATCTGCTACTCGAATGTATGCAAAAGAGGGATAATGACCTCATAGTGTTGTGTGCGCATACACATGCACTTACAAAGTATGTCTGTCAGTGTTATCCACGTGCACTCGTGGCTTAAGGTAGAACACTTAAAGATACCAATATTACTGGAGGGAAAAGGGTCGGTATATAAATCGGAAGGATTATGGAATGGCTGGAACCTAATAAGGCCTCCATCACCTATTTCTGTTACGAACCCTGGTCTACCTTTTGCAATAACTACATTGTCCGGCCTTGTAGTAGATAGCTTTGAGTTCCTGTAACTGACGATTTGCTCGGAAGAATCATCAGTTACCTCAGGCTCAGTGACATTGTCAGCCATATCCTGATTCAGTATACTTTGAAAGTAAACTTCTTCGGCATATCGCTGTGCGGCTTGTTTAGCCGCAGCAAATCCGCAGTGTACTGAACGCCTAATTTTCCTCATGTATGATTCAAAAGGAAAGGCAGAGAACGACTCTAAACTTCCATGCTCTATAACGTCCTTTACAATGTGCTTTAAACTATGAACATTGTAGATTAATTGCTCGCTACCGTAACACTTTTCGTAACCTAATAAGAAGTTGTTAATATATACCCGAACACTGTTTGCTAATGTGGTGTGCAACTTAGGGTGCGATAATAAATATATTGACAACGACAGTGTCCGGAAGTTTCTGTACATTGATAGTGGTAACCTATTATGAAGAACTACAGGTCCTAAGTATAATAAGAACAACTGACATTCAGTGGCTTTCCATACAGAAACTTCATAAAGTGAACGACATTTCCGTTGAAAGTCGCATGTAGTGTGCTGTCTACATTAATCTAGTGCATCATTTATTGATGCGATAATAGATTGATCCATCCTATTAAGTCGCTTAGTAGCTAGCTCCTTCCATAATGAAATAAGTTTTTTAGTAACATCTAAGTATATCATATGCACAGGTTCACAGGGGAAACATTTAATCATATCCACTGGCAGATTTTCAAATGAACTTCTACCACGATGATGGATAGATTGGGACCTACTACGAAAAGTGACATCATTTCTTAAGTCGTGTTCACCATTGGGGAAAGTCATTCGACCACCCATTCGCGTCCCTAAAACCTGACATTTGTCACAGCCAGCGGTAGCGTTATGTCCAACAACATATCTGACGTTACTGAGAGCTGGAGCGTCACAAATAACAGCAACTAATTTAACTGTTAAATGTACGTGAAACTTGTCAACATTATTACCTACCGTCAGCAACTCTTGTAACTCAGTTATAAGTGCTGCCGACATGTTGAAATCAGATGGTTTTACTTCACCAACGTAGATCCCAACTATGAACACAACGCACCATAAATTAGAAAATAACATGTGTACACAAATAAGCCAAAAAGTGGCTGTGAACGAGGGGGACAGTGAATAATAGACTGAGCATAGATTAAGAACCGTAAATCGTATAATAATAAATTATAGGTCAAAATAAAGCTTATAATAAGAGGAATATAAATATACGCAATGTAATTGTTGAATAATTATACAATAAGAATATTTATAGAATATTAGTCCATTAATAGTCCTCGGGAGTTACCTGTAATTTAATCTCCACTCGGATATAACACCTCCACCCTTTTTTTTTGAAAATTCCAACTTTAGATTCTGATTTAAAAAGAATTATGTGTGACTTTAAATTCCTCAACATTCTCCTCCTCCTCGAAATAATGTTGGGTCTGCCCAAAACTGTTACAAATAGCTGTTGTTGCAAGGCCAACATCTTCTGCTGGTGCTGTAATATTAACCGCAACTGTTCGAAAGAAATCGACATTTTTTGCCAATACTTATCATCGTGCGAAGTTTGTGGAAATCCCGAAAGTGAACTTCAGTTATTGCGAATACAACTGATTACTGAATTTTAATAAATAGTCTAAAACAATACAGGAAAGAGTAGAAAGGGAAGGAGTAGGAACAATGTAGGAAAAACTTAACATATGTATTATAACAAACATTTTAAAGGGTTTTAGCTCACCCTTTCTTTGGATCCCCATCCACGTTTATGTACTTTATCTCTTGCGTCATGCAAGAAGGCCTGGCTTGCTGTAGCCATGGCGTGTATTATATCCTTTTCCTGGCAGCTTGCACTTCTGAAACGTGAACTCAAAGCACCTACAAATATGTTAATACAGTAAAGTGGACTTACTTTGAACCGTCAAGTAAAATTTGTACTTACTAATACCAAATTTACTTCTGGTTCTGTGCAAGGTGTATGTGTTTGCCAGTTCAGTGACCGCTTTCAGGATAATTCTGAACATGTGATTTGTATCATCGCTCAAACTTTTGTTATCAGGAATACAGTAAATGCAACTTACGTTTATCACCTTCCGTCGACGTACGTGGAATTGGTGGTGATGAAACGTCAGCTTTTGATGAACTACTATATGAGAATTGATAAGTAGGTACAAACCTCGCAATGGGAGAAAAGTTTCCTGTCAAAATGTTGAAAACTGGAAATTCCACCGGGGCAAATCCAGCCTCAACCTCTAGTTCTTCTGAGGTGCATAAATAATCAGTATTTTTCGTTTGACAGTCCTAACACAAGTGATATAATAAATTGAACAATTTACCTTTTCGGCTTGTCTGCGTGACAAGACTGCGTTTCATCGTTAGTCGTGATGTTAGTATTGTAGCCCAGTACTGTTGTTAAACACGCTTTTAATTCCTGGGCTGCATTGTAGTCGTCTGAAAACAATAAATGTTAATTGATTACAACTTACCACAACTATGCATAACGGTGCATTTTCGCAGCGTGAATCGACTGTCCAAATCAACAACCTGAACAATATCATGCTCAATAACATTATCGTGATAAGCATAATGATCCTTGTTCACCAGCCATTTGCTTGGGATGCATACTACTTGCATCTTCTCCTTGTCGTCCACTAAAATGTACTTCCTACTTTGATGCTATAAATGAATGCCAAGGCGTGAGAAATTGAAAATTGATTACATTCTTGAACACTTCATGTTGAACTACGCAAAAGCACTAACCAACAGACACTAGCTGCATGTAGTACTATATTTGCAACAATCCTTGAGAAGTGATGTCACATCTGCTACTCGAATGTATGCAAAAGAGGGATAATGACCTCATAGTGTTGTGTGCGCATACACATGCACTTACAAAGTATGTCTGTCAGTGTTATCCACGTGCACTCGTGGCTTAAGGTAGAACACTTAAAGATACCAATATTACTGGAGGGAAAAGGGTCGGTATATAAATCGGAAGGATTATGGAATGGCTGGAACCTAATAAGGCCTCCATCACCTATTTCTGTTACGAACCCTGGTCTACCTTTTGCAATAACTACATTGTCCGGCCTTGTAGTAGATAGCTTTGAGTTCCTGTAACTGACGATTTGCTCGGAAGAATCATCAGTTACCTCAGGCTCAGTGACATTGTCAGCCATATCCTGATTCAGTATACTTTGAAAGTAAACTTCTTCGGCATATCGCTGTGCGGCTTGTTTAGCCGCAGCAAATCCGCAGTGTACTGAACGCCTAATTTTCCTCATGTATGATTCAAAAGGAAAGGCAGAGAACGACTCTAAACTTCCATGCTCTATAACGTCCTTTACAATGTGCTTTAAACTATGAACATTGTAGATTAATTGCTCGCTACCGTAACACTTTTCGTAACCTAATAAGAAGTTGTTAATATATACCCGAACACTGTTTGCTAATGTGGTGTGCAACTTAGGGTGCGATAATAAATATATTGACAACGACAGTGTCCGGAAGTTTCTGTACATTGATAGTGGTAACCTATTATGAAGAACTACAGGTCCTAAGTATAATAAGAACAACTGACATTCAGTGGCTTTCCATACAGAAACTTCATAAAGTGAACGACATTTCCGTTGAAAGTCGCATGTAGTGTGCTGTCTACATTAATCTAGTGCATCATTTATTGATGCGATAATAGATTGATCCATCCTATTAAGTCGCTTAGTAGCTAGCTCCTTCCATAATGAAATAAGTTTTTTAGTAACATCTAAGTATATCATATGCACAGGTTCACAGGGGAAACATTTAATCATATCCACTGGCAGATTTTCAAATGAACTTCTAC
The DNA here is from genome assembly GCF_000699445.3 of Schistosoma haematobium. NCBI lineage: Eukaryota > Metazoa > Platyhelminthes > Trematoda > Strigeidida > Schistosomatidae > Schistosoma > Schistosoma haematobium. The sequence continues at coordinate 18,556,656 of NC_067197.1, read as the reverse complement.
CACGATGATGGATAGATTGGGACCTACTACGAAAAGTGACATCATTTCTTAAGTCGTGTTCACCATTGGGGAAAGTCATTCGACCACCCATTCGCGTCCCTAAAACCTGACATTTGTCACAGCCAGCGGTAGCGTTATGTCCAACAACATATCTGACGTTACTGAGAGCTGGAGCGTCACAAATAACAGCAACTAATTTAACTGTTAAATGTACGTGAAACTTGTCAACATTATTACCTACCGTCAGCAACTCTTGTAACTCAGTTATAAGTGCTGCCGACATGTTGAAATCAGATGGTTTTACTTCACCAACGTAGATCCCAACTATGAACACAACGCACCATAAATTAGAAAATAACATGTGTACACAAATAAGCCAAAAAGTGGCTGTGAACGAGGGGGACAGTGAATAATAGACTGAGCATAGATTAAGAACCGTAAATCGTATAATAATAAATTATAGGTCAAAATAAAGCTTATAATAAGAGGAATATAAATATACGCAATGTAATTGTTGAATAATTATACAATAAGAATATTTATAGAATATTAGTCCATTAATAGTCCTCGGGAGTTACCTGTAATTTAATCTCCACTCGGATATAACACCTCCACCCTTTTTTTTGAAAATTCCAACTTTAGATTCTGATTTAAAAAAGAATTATGTGTGACTTTAAATTCCTCAACATTCTCCTCCTCCTCGAAATAATGTTGGGTCTGCCCAAAACTGTTACAAATAGCTGTTGTTGCAAGGCCAACATCTTCTGCTGGTGCTGTAATATTAACCGCAACTGTTCGAAAGAAATCGACATTTTTTGCCAATACTTATCATCGTGCGAAGTTTGTGGAAATCCCGAAAGTGAACTTCAGTTATTGCGAATACAACTGATTACTGAATTTTAATAAATAGTCTAAAACAATACAGGAAAGAGTAGAAAGGGAAGGAGTAGGAACAATGTAGGAAAAACTTAACATATGTATTATAACAAACATTTTAAAGGGTTTTAGCTCACCCTTTCTTTGGATCCCCATCCACGTTTATGTACTTTATCTCTTGCGTCATGCAAGAAGGCCTGGCTTGCTGTAGCCATGGCGTGTATTATATCCTTTTCCTGGCAGCTTGCACTTCTGAAACGTGAACTCAAAGCACCTACAAATATGTTAATACAGTAAAGTGGACTTACTTTGAACCGTCAAGTAAAATTTGTACTTACTAATACCAAATTTACTTCTGGTTCTGTGCAAGGTGTATGTGTTTGCCAGTTCAGTGACCGCTTTCAGGATAATTCTGAACATGTGATTTGTATCATCGCTCAAACTTTTGTTATCAGGAATACAGTAAATGCAACTTACGTTTATCACCTTCCGTCGACGTACGTGGAATTGGTGGTGATGAAACGTCAGCTTTTGATGAACTACTATATGAGAATTGATAAGTAGGTACAAACCTCGCAATGGGAGAAAAGTTTCCTGTCAAAATGTTGAAAACTGGAAATTCCACCGGGGCAAATCCAGCCTCAACCTCTAGTTCTTCTGAGGTGCATAAATAATCAGTATTTTTCGTTTGACAGTCCTAACACAAGTGATATAATAAATTGAACAATTTACCTTTTCGGCTTGTCTGCGTGACAAGACTGCGTTTCATCGTTAGTCGTGATGTTAGTATTGTAGCCCAGTACTGTTGTTAAACACGCTTTTAATTCCTGGGCTGCATTGTAGTCGTCTGAAAACAATAAATGTTAATTGATTACAACTTACCACAACTATGCATAACGGTGCATTTTCGCAGCGTGAATCGACTGTCCAAATCAACAACCTGAACAATATCATGCTCAATAACATTATCGTGATAAGCATAATGATCCTTGTTCACCAGCCATTTGCTTGGGATGCATACTACTTGCATCTTCTCCTTGTCGTCCACTAAAATGTACTTCCTACTTTGATGCTATAAATGAATGCCAAGGCGTGAGAAATTGAAAATTGATTACATTCTTGAACACTTCATGTTGAACTACGCAAAAGCACTAACCAACAGACACTAGCTGCATGTAGTACTATATTTGCAACAATCCTTGAGAAGTGATGTCACATCTGCTACTCGAATGTATGCAAAAGAGGGATAATGACCTCATAGTGTTGTGTGCGCATACACATGCACTTACAAAGTATGTCTGTCAGTGTTATCCACGTGCACTCGTGGCTTAAGGTAGAACACTTAAAGATACCAATATTACTGGAGGGAAAAGGGTCGGTATATAAATCGGAAGGATTATGGAATGGCTGGAACCTAATAAGGCCTCCATCACCTATTTCTGTTACGAACCCTGGTCTACCTTTTGCAATAACTACATTGTCCGGCCTTGTAGTAGATAGCTTTGAGTTCCTGTAACTGACGATTTGCTCGGAAGAATCATCAGTTACCTCAGGCTCAGTGACATTGTCAGCCATATCCTGATTCAGTATACTTTGAAAGTAAACTTCTTCGGCATATCGCTGTGCGGCTTGTTTAGCCGCAGCAAATCCGCAGTGTACTGAACGCCTAATTTTCCTCATGTATGATTCAAAAGGAAAGGCAGAGAACGACTCTAAACTTCCATGCTCTATAACGTCCTTTACAATGTGCTTTAAACTATGAACATTGTAGATTAATTGCTCGCTACCGTAACACTTTTCGTAACCTAATAAGAAGTTGTTAATATATACCCGAACACTGTTTGCTAATGTGGTGTGCAACTTAGGGTGCGATAATAAATATATTGACAACGACAGTGTCCGGAAGTTTCTGTACATTGATAGTGGTAACCTATTATGAAGAACTACAGGTCCTAAGTATAATAAGAACAACTGACATTCAGTGGCTTTCCATACAGAAACTTCATAAAGTGAACGACATTTCCGTTGAAAGTCGCATGTAGTGTGCTGTCTACATTAATCTAGTGCATCATTTATTGATGCGATAATAGATTGATCCATCCTATTAAGTCGCTTAGTAGCTAGCTCCTTCCATAATGAAATAAGTTTTTTAGTAACATCTAAGTATATCATATGCACAGGTTCACAGGGGAAACATTTAATCATATCCACTGGCAGATTTTCAAATGAACTTCTACCACGATGATGGATAGATTGGGACCTACTACGAAAAGTGACATCATTTCTTAAGTCGTGTTCACCATTGGGGAAAGTCATTCGACCACCCATTCGCGTCCCTAAAACCTGACATTTGTCACAGCCAGCGGTAGCGTTATGTCCAACAACATATCTGACGTTACTGAGAGCTGGAGCGTCACAAATAACAGCAACTAATTTAACTGTTAAATGTACGTGAAACTTGTCAACATTATTACCTACCGTCAGCAACTCTTGTAACTCAGTTATAAGTGCTGCCGACATGTTGAAATCAGATGGTTTTACTTCACCAACGTAGATCCCAACTATGAACACAACGCACCATAAATTAGAAAATAACATGTGTACACAAATAAGCCAAAAAGTGGCTGTGAACGAGGGGGACAGTGAATAATAGACTGAGCATAGATTAAGAACCGTAAATCGTATAATAATAAATTATAGGTCAAAATAAAGCTTATAATAAGAGGAATATAAATATACGCAATGTAATTGTTGAATAATTATACAATAAGAATATTTATAGAATATTAGTCCATTAATAGTCCTCGGGAGTTACCTGTAATTTAATCTCCACTCGGATATAACACCTCCACCCTTTTTTTTGAAAATTCCAACTTTAGATTCTGATTTAAAAAAGAATTATGTGTGACTTTAAATTCCTCAACATTCTCCTCCTCCTCGAAATAATGTTGGGTCTGCCCAAAACTGTTACAAATAGCTGTTGTTGCAAGGCCAACATCTTCTGCTGGTGCTGTAATATTAACCGCAACTGTTCGAAAGAAATCGACATTTTTTTGCCAATACTTATCATCGTGCGAAGTTTGTGGAAATCCCGAAAGTGAACTTCAGTTATTGCGAATACAACTGATTACTGAATTTTAATAAATAGTCTAAAACAATACAGGAAAGAGTAGAAAGGGAAGGAGTAGGAACAATGTAGGAAAAACTTAACATATGTATTATAACAAACATTTTAAAGGGTTTTAGCTCACCCTTTCTTTGGATCCCCATCCACGTTTATGTACTTTATCTCTTGCGTCATGCAAGAAGGCCTGGCTTGCTGTAGCCATGGCGTGTATTATATCCTTTTCCTGGCAGCTTGCACTTCTGAAACGTGAACTCAAAGCACCTACAAATATGTTAATACAGTAAAGTGGACTTACTTTGAACCGTCAAGTAAAATTTGTACTTACTAATACCAAATTTACTTCTGGTTCTGTGCAAGGTGTATGTGTTTGCCAGTTCAGTGACCGCTTTCAGGATAATTCTGAACATGTGATTTGTATCATCGCTCAAACTTTTGTTATCAGGAATACAGTAAATGCAACTTACGTTTATCACCTTCCGTCGACGTACGTGGAATTGGTGGTGATGAAACGTCAGCTTTTGATGAACTACTATATGAGAATTGATAAGTAGGTACAAACCTCGCAATGGGAGAAAAGTTTCCTGTCAAAATGTTGAAAACTGGAAATTCCACCGGGGCAAATCCAGCCTCAACCTCTAGTTCTTCTGAGGTGCATAAATAATCAGTATTTTTCGTTTGACAGTCCTAACACAAGTGATATAATAAATTGAACAATTTACCTTTTCGGCTTGTCTGCGTGACAAGACTGCGTTTCATCGTTAGTCGTGATGTTAGTATTGTAGCCCAGTACTGTTGTTAAACACGCTTTTAATTCCTGGGCTGCATTGTAGTCGTCTGAAAACAATAAATGTTAATTGATTACAACTTACCACAACTATGCATAACGGTGCATTTTCGCAGCGTGAATCGACTGTCCAAATCAACAACCTGAACAATATCATGCTCAATAACATTATCGTGATAAGCATAATGATCCTTGTTCACCAGCCATTTGCTTGGGATGCATACTACTTGCATCTTCTCCTTGTCGTCCACTAAAATGTACTTCCTACTTTGATGCTATAAATGAATGCCAAGGCGTGAGAAATTGAAAATTGATTACATTCTTGAACACTTCATGTTGAACTACGCAAAAGCACTAACCAACAGACACTAGCTGCATGTAGTACTATATTTGCAACAATCCTTGAGAAGTGATGTCACATCTGCTACTCGAATGTATGCAAAAGAGGGATAATGACCTCATAGTGTTGTGTGCGCATACACATGCACTTACAAAGTATGTCTGTCAGTGTTATCCACGTGCACTCGTGGCTTAAGGTAGAACACTTAAAGATACCAATATTACTGGAGGGAAAAGGGTCGGTATATAAATCGGAAGGATTATGGAATGGCTGGAACCTAATAAGGCCTCCATCACCTATTTCTGTTACGAACCCTGGTCTACCTTTTGCAATAACTACATTGTCCGGCCTTGTAGTAGATAGCTTTGAGTTCCTGTAACTGACGATTTGCTCGGAAGAATCATCAGTTACCTCAGGCTCAGTGACATTGTCAGCCATATCCTGATTCAGTATACTTTGAAAGTAAACTTCTTCGGCATATCGCTGTGCGGCTTGTTTAGCCGCAGCAAATCCGCAGTGTACTGAACGCCTAATTTTCCTCATGTATGATTCAAAAGGAAAGGCAGAGAACGACTCTAAACTTCCATGCTCTATAACGTCCTTTACAATGTGCTTTAAACTATGAACATTGTAGATTAATTGCTCGCTACCGTAACACTTTTCGTAACCTAATAAGAAGTTGTTAATATATACCCGAACACTGTTTGCTAATGTGGTGTGCAACTTAGGGTGCGATAATAAATATATTGACAACGACAGTGTCCGGAAGTTTCTGTACATTGATAGTGGTAACCTATTATGAAGAACTACAGGTCCTAAGTATAATAAGAACAACTGACATTCAGTGGCTTTCCATACAGAAACTTCATAAAGTGAACGACATTTCCGTTGAAAGTCGCATGTAGTGTGCTGTCTACATTAATCTAGTGCATCATTTATTGATGCGATAATAGATTGATCCATCCTATTAAGTCGCTTAGTAGCTAGCTCCTTCCATAATGAAATAAGTTTTTAGTAACATCTAAGTATATCATATGCACAGGTTCACAGGGGAAACATTTAATCATATCCACTGGCAGATTTTCAAATGAACTTCTACCACGATGATGGATAGATTGGGACCTACTACGAAAAGTGACATCATTTCTTAAGTCGTGTTCACCATTGGGGAAAGTCATTCGACCACCCATTCGCGTCCCTAAAACCTGACATTTGTCACAGCCAGCGGTAGCGTTATGTCCAACAACATATCTGACGTTACTGAGAGCTGGAGCGTCACAAATAACAGCAACTAATTTAACTGTTAAATGTACGTGAAACTTGTCAACATTATTACCTACCGTCAGCAACTCTTGTAACTCAGTTATAAGTGCTGCCGACATGTTGAAATCAGATGGTTTTACTTCACCAACGTAGATCCCAACTATGAATACATTACTAACTAATGGACTTATTATGCGACCTAGGATCGGCCACAGCTGTTGGTTAGAGCTTTTGAACAAATTTAGACCATCATTGTTTAACTGCAGCTTCAATTCTGTGAAATGTATTTTACGTAGCCAATTTTCTGAAGTCCTCAGTAAAGTCGATTTCAATCCTAAATGGTAGTAAGTTCCCGATTCCAGGGTTTTAGACTCCATGTCGTTGCATCGACGTAGAACACTACGGACGGACGTTGGGAGTTCTGGATATCTCGCACGAAAAAGGTCCAATATTTGATCAGCCTTCTTCATGCTTATGTAACCACCTTTCATCATTTCAATGACTATTCCGTCTGACTGTTCTTTGTTTGAAAGATGAATGGCTGGAGACATTCATAACATCACACAACCTATAAATTTTTAATAATTAAACAGATACTACCACTGATTGTGTTGTCTGGACACAGGACGTAACTACATGAAGCAGTAGCTGTATCTGTGATAATATTAGCCCACTGCTCTGTAGCTACGGTTATACGCGATTCTGTGACGACAACTGGATTGTCTGTCTCTTCGTCACAGCTCGGTAACTGACACTTCTTTATAAACTGTGCTTTTAATTTCCTCAACCTTCTGTAATACGTTGCTCGGGAACAACCGAACAACCTCATGTATTTTGCAGCTTCAGCCCGCCTTTTTGTAATCTTATCTACCGGTCTATTATTATTCTGAAAGAAATAATTGACTTAAGTAAGACTAAACACAGACAACACCCAAAGTTTCCGACCTGCGCTGCTAATAACTCACCTGCATAGCGTTCGAATTTGAGAAAGTGGTTTAAAACCGACAACTCTTTGTCTCGTGTCTGTTTGTTGATGTATTAAAACAAGACCTGAAATTCGATAGACTATCCCTCACCAAAAGCCTGTAATGCATCAAAATGTAAATTTATTTATTCAAATTTACTACTTTGAGGGTTATTTATATTATGTTGATGAAATGTTAGTGTGCAAAAATGTGCTACGAACATTTTGGGGATTTCCCCAAACTTTGGTGAAAACTGTCTCACTTTGAAGGTTTCCACAAAATTTCCACAAACATTGGGGAAGGCTTTTTCACTTTTTGTACTTCCCCAATATTCCTCAAAATTTCCTCAGAACTGGCAACTTGGGTATACAGCCTTAAAGAAAGTTATTACTTATAAATAATGCGTACCTGCCCTTCTTTCCTTCTTTTACGCTTTTTCGCTTTGTCTCTGACATCGTGAAAATAACCTTGTGTGGCTATGTCGTATAGCTTCGCAAGGTCTTTTTTGTTGACAGAGGAAGACATAAAGCGATTTGTTAACGCACCTGATGTTTAAATACTAAATATTGGTTACTTTTTATGCAGGCGTGAAACCGGCATTTTTGAAGTCGTCGTTTCGAAGATATTCCAAGTAACGTGAAGTTACTGGCGAGCTCAGGTGTCAAGAGGTATGACAGAACATACCGCATCGACGTTTTCGGATCGTCACCCGATAGCTTGGTAACCATTGACATCTGTAATCGTGTCGAATTATTATGTTAATTTTTATGACTTACAAATCGGTCCATGGTTTCTTTCCGTTGCAAACCTGTCTCCAGCATCTGCAGTTCCTCTTCAGATGACAAAGGGAACTGCTGACTTGATAGTCCGCAGTCGAATTGATGCGGTTTTTCGCGCTCATTAGACTTTGAAAGCAATTGCTTTACATTAATACTCAAATCCGAAATGGCCGTTGACATTTTCTGCAACGTTTGACTGAAGTCATTCATAGTTGACGAAATGTTTTGCACCATTGCATGCAACCTGGCTAACCTGAAAAAGTCCACTTGATGATGCAGGTGACTTACTGGTCTGCTGAAGCACCATGGACACGCTTTGATGTCTATGTAGACGGGGATGTCTCTAATTGCGTCGGACTAATTTGTGAACATGTAAATAGTCATGAAACTTACTTAGCAATAAGCGAAACTAATTTATCAAACAACCTGAATTTGGGATATTGAACATGACTATTGCCACCTTGTATTTCAGCAACATCCATGTCTACCTAATTGTAAAGATATTCTTGTTTACGCTTCATGGCAGCTCTAGGAAATATTAGTAAGATTATTGTACAGACCTCTTGGGCTTCTCGGTGTTATGTGGCAGAGTGTTTTCATCCGTTGAAGTGTTTTCACGGTGAGATTGCAGTACTTGTAGGGAAAGTAACAGATCTTTTGAAGACAGTTTCCATGTCTGTAACTTACCTAATTCATGAATAACTTTACATTTCATAATTGACCAATTGTCATTTGGTTGGTCGCACTTCTGCAGGTGTTGCAACATCTCTTTTCTGGGTAACTTGATGAAAAACTTCAGGTGCGATGTGAAACATGAGAGTTTAGTCATAAACCCGTGTTGGGATTGGCTGATCAGACTAGCCGAAAGTAAAAATGGCCTATAGTTAATAATATCACTACATGGTCCTGTTTTGAATCTAGGGGGGATAAGGGATGTTTTCCATACAGATGGATAGGTCCCATATTCCATAGATAGATTGAAAAGTTTCAAACAAAATAGTGGAAATTCTCTACTCCCATATTTCACAAATGATGAAGGTACCCCGTCAGGTCCACCATCATGAGACTTTTTCAGGGCAGCTATGGCTTGCTTGATGTTGGAGGGTGCAAAATCAATTTTCGACAGATGTCTGGATGTCAGCATTGGAAATGTATTGGCGGAGTTTTCAGTTTCAGTTTTGTAGCACTGCGAGAAGTGCTTGCTGAATTGTTCGCATATAGTATTCGGGTCGTTAACAATGCTTCCGTTAACTATGAAGAATTTAGTTGTGACAAGGGAATTTGACTTTACACGTGATTTAAAAAGCTTAAGTATTGATAATTCTGGGCTTTTACTACGTAGAGCTTTATTTTCTATATTCATAAAATACTTACGTTTAGATGAAGCATTTCTGTCGATTAATTCAAGTATACTCTGAAGTGCATACACATCATTCTGCTTGTAATAGCGGCATTTTAATTTCCTCAGCTTTCTTTTAAAAGTATTTTGGCCCCCATTAGCATTATAAGCCACACGGCCAATAACTGGAGCAGTGCAGTCAAGACAATATATCAGGTTGTGGCATAGATTGGAGAGCGCAATGTCAACATTATTTGTGGTAAAATAATTTTCCCATAGTAAATATTGAATGAGAGTTCCAGTCCGTTTCCATGTTTGTTGATCAAAATGTCTGCTTTGGTACATCAATGAAGCTTTAGAGTTCAATTGTATGGCGTTTAAAGAGTGAATAATACTCAATACAACTCCATGGTCACTCATAAAAAACTCATGACTGGTATGCACTGAGATAGAGTCTATGTTGATTGTGAACATTAAATCAAGTGTATTATTCCCCCTGGCCGGTTTTCGGACCTGTTGAACCCATCCACAAATTTCTAATGTTTCAACTAGCTTGTTATATCGACCTGGTACTGCAGTCAAGCCCCATGTAATTTTTGGCAGATTAAAATCACCTCCGATGATTTTAAAAGTATGCGGTTAGTGCGAAGCAATGGAAAAGATGTTTGTTAGTAATCTGTCAAACCTAGTATCCGCATGAGGTGGTCTATATATGCATCCCACCAGTAAATAATTTTGGGATCCACAGTTTACAGTAACCCAAGTGGAGTCGTCTATAGCATCAAGGGATGTATCCTCAAATTTGTATGCTTGAATGTCTGAACGGACATAGATAATTGTGCCGCCTCCTATTCCATAACATCTATCGGTTCTAAAGAAAACGTAGTTATCTACATTTAAGGAGTGATCGGATATAGATGAACTGCACCACGTTTCCGCAATGAGTACGATGGTTGGATTTACAAGGAATAAAAGGGTTTTAAGATGAATAATTTTATTGGATAGAGAGCGGGCATCGAACGAAAGAATAAGAAACTCAGAGTTATCATAGTGAAGCAGGTTAGAGTATAAATCGCAATTGGTAGTTCCATGAATACTCGTAGGATTAGCTAAGGTAAGAGTTGTGTTGCGAGGGAAGTAGATTCAACCACTTTGTCATCATGTGAAATATGTTTACCGTTGCCGGCAGGAAAGCCGGCGAAATTACAAAAAAGTCTTCTCATTTCTATTGGATATAACATCTGATAAAGGCATAGTGTATATATTGGGAGCCGGACCAAGAAGGCTATCAGGTCTATGTGTGCGACCAAGTGGCCAATTACAATTCAGATAACTATTTATACCTGACGTATGGGTAACGTGTTTAGGACGTTTATTTCCAAGGTTTGTGGTTGATTTTGGCTTCTTCATAAGTTGGAGAGGATTGTGTGCTGTTAAACATACTTGCGATGGTTTGCGAGGTTCGAATATATCAACGTTAAGTGCGTGGTCAGTTATATGAATGTTATGATTAGTTTTCCTGTTGTCCGTTGCACAGTTACTGTAACTGGGTGTTGCACTAACAGGGGTTTGGACTGTGTCATCCCATGAGCACAACTACTTCGGGTTGAGTCTAAGTCAACATTCTTAAGAGGATGGACACCACCTACATCGGGATTACTTTCTTCTGGGTCTTGAACTTTAGGAGATTCAGAAGAGTTTTTCGGTGGCGGCAAAGTTGTTAAGCTAGACGTCCTCTTAGAATCGGACTTAACTTTACGACCATTAGGATTATGATGCGTTTGAGAGTTTGACGCTGGTGGTCTGTAGCTATCTCTTCCTGCTTTTCGCTGGCATGGTATTTTATCCGATGTAATAAACTTGGGCTAGACCCTTCATGGAAGAGAAGAATCAAACTAAATCTTATCTTTTTCTTCAAACTACTTCATAAACTATCGTTTACATCCAATCACACGATTCAACATGCAGAAACTTCTCACTATGACATCCGTAATTCCTTGGCACTAGTGAAACAAACTCATTCTAAATCATCTCTTTATATGAATTACTTTACCTGTAAATTTCCTAGACTCTGGAATAACCTATCACAATCTACCCGTACGATAAAATCACTCCCATTACTTGTTCGCCGCATCGATGCATACTGCTCCTCTGAAAATGCATTGAATGGTCTAGCACATGTAAGTTTATCTCATTCCACAATTGGTATCATAGGATCTTTAATGTTTAGCCATTTTTATTAGTGCATTCCTTAAGTAAAACCACCTACTTGCTGTCACTTTATGTTAACACCGTCCCTAGCAAGTTTAACGAGTTTGAATAACATCAACAGTATATCATTGTCACATGACACACGCATTTAGGTAGACCTGATTCATATATTTTGGTAATTACTGCTTTGTTGTTCCGTGCTCTCTTTTAGTTTTAATTTCTCTAGTTACAGATAATTATCATTAACTCGATCTGGCACACGAAATGACCTTAATTACTCCGTTCATAAATCAACGGGCTGTCCATTTAAAAAATATTAAAAACTCCCGGCTGATGCGTTGGATCGCTGCAATACATGTACTGCCTAAACAAGTACTGAACTAGTATACTGAAAACTTTCTTCTATTACATGTTCGCTCTGCACATCTAATGTTACTATTTATATCAAATTGATCATGCCTGTGAACTGGCATGAATTCTGTGATTATTATTTTCAGAATATGAATTATTATTATTATTATAGACGTTTCATGCCGAAATGCGCACTACTTATGAAGCTTATTACCGATCAACTTCGTGGAAATGCGTAATCCATCAATCTGGACGACACCGCACGAAAAGCATTCTCCACAGTTAAGAAACTTATCGCTAAAGCAACAATGATTGCTTATCAGGACACTGAAGCATCCATTAGCATCGCATTAGACACATCCGACTCAGCAATCGGAGGAGTCTCACAACAATGGGTTAACCACTCCTGGTAACCTTTGGCATTTTTCTCTAGACGGTTGCCAGACACCGAATTGAGGTTCAGCACATTCGGTAGGGAACTCCTAGCTATTTATTGTGCTGTACTGCATTTTCAACATTATATCGAACGCCTTGAATGTACCCTTTTCACTGACCATGAACCTCTTACCTTTTCTTTAAGCTCTTCCATTGACAAGAACTCACTTCGTGAGCCTCGACAACTGGACTACATTTCGCAATTTACTTCAGACATCCAACACATTTCTGGAGCAAACAATGTAGTTGCAGAAGCCTTGTCTCGCATAACTTCCTTGAACAGTTTCCAAGTAATCGACCTTCTTAAACTCGCCCATCTTCTAAAGAAGACACTGACCTTCAGCACGAGTTATCGTCTACAACACTCAAGCTACGCATCAAACAGATGAGAACAGGTAAGGAAACCTTACTGTGTGACACATCTACAGGTAGGGATAGCCCAATCGTGCCGAAATATTATCGACGCAACGTCTTTAACACGTTGCACGGACTTTCTCATCCAGGTGTTCGTGCAACCATCAAGCTTATAACAGAACGGTTTCGCTGGCCTGGTACGAATAAAGACGTGAGGGAGTAGGCACGCTCCTGTGTAAGCTGCCAAAAATCTAAGGTTATCAGACACAATAAATGTCCCTTGGGCTCATTTAAAACTCCTGATGCTCGTTTCGAACATGTTCATCTGGATTTGGTAGGACCGTTACCAGATTCAAATGGATACTCTTATCTCTTAACCTGCGTGGACCGTTTCATTTGATGGACAGAAGCAGTAACTATCAAAGACATCACTGTCGAAACAGTGGCCCGCGCCTTCTTCGAGCGATGGGTAGCAAGCATTGGCTGCCATCTATCACTGCAGACCGTGGACACTGGTTCGAGCCTGGACCTTTCCGCCGTCTGACTACACTATTAGTAATTACAATATCTTGAACGACCGCCTACCACCCACAAGCAAACGGGTTAGTGGAACGCTTTTACCGACAACTAAAAGTTTCACTATCAGCTGCAAACATTTCACAGTGGTCCGACGCTCTTCCACTCGTCTTACTAGTTATTCGCAATGCAGTGAAAGCTGATATTGGATACACTGCGGCTCAACTCGTTTATGGAACGACACTTCGACTTCCAGGAGGATTCACGGATCCTTCATCCTCTTCAATGAACATGGATCTAACGTCCCACACGAACAGGCTTACAAACGCAATGCGTTCAGTTAAACCTGCTTCCACTCCACCAAAATCAACTGATGTTTTCGTTCAACCTGACTTACGATATAGTACAAACGTTTTCGTTCGTCGAGACTCACATCAACGACCTCTCGAATCAGCATACGAAGACCCTTCAAAGTTCTTCAACGCGAACCTAAGTACTTTATAATCGATAAGAACGGAAGCAACGATAGCATCAGCATCGATCAAAGCAGCGTATTTAGAAGGAAATCCTATTCACGTCGATTTTCCTTCGGTACAATCGAACGACACGACCCCGACACATATAATACCTCATCCGACAACCAACACGCACGATGATAATTCGACAGTATCTGAAACTAAACTTAAAACAACGTGTTCTGGAAAACGTTTAAGATTTACAGAACATTGAAGTGACTATTGCACGTGAGACACTAGTTAACATTTCGTTTCATCTCGATTTTCCATGGCATTACATATAATATAAAAACTTTAATATGCTTATACTTATATATATGTATTAGTTGGCTAATATGTATATGGTAAAAAGATTTTTAAAAAACAAACGAAAAAAACACTGTAAAAATCGCTTTTACGTTATTTACACTTTTTCGCCTATTTTGTGTCTTAAAGCGCGTACGAGTTTATCTCGACATGCACTTACATATTCTTATATCTTTTCCAGGACGGCTGGAAAAGACGATAAAAAGAACGATAAGGTTTGCGAGGAACCAAAATTTTGATTGTACATTATTTTCTTACTATATTATACTTCATAGTCCTTTGTAATAAGGAAAGACGACCGGACACTGTTAAACCTAGCAAGCTATCAGAAGAGTGTTTACCAACGACTAAACTCGTTGGGTTGAAACTTCTGTCTGGCCACGTCCTAGGGTCATCTCTACCCCACAAGGGAGGAGTGATCTGTAGCGGTGAACAAATCCCCAAAATAAATAGCTCTGTAAGTTTTCGACATTGGATGCTGACCACAGGTCTTAATGGACTCACCTAGCTAAAGGCGCTCGGTCATGCATCCGTACCAGATCGCCTGTGGGAACGCCGTGCTCAACATCTACTGCAATCGCTAGCCAGATTAGATCACACGATTCTCAATATATTGATAGTCACCAAATATATCTTTCAGTCTCCTCGGTTCTGTCTTTTGATTTCTCTTGGTGAGTACGAGTTATATTGGAAGATGTTACAGGTTAAAGCGTTATCAAACACTGAATACTCGTGGCATCTTCAGTATGTTCTGCATGTCCTTTAAACTTGGTTTTTCATTCCATAAAACTTACCAGGAATTCACAGTAAAACAATGTGGTTGTTACAAATGCAGCGTTTAGCATAAATATACACATAATATAACTTACGTTGATACTCGAAAGTGTTTGGAGCTATGGATACACATCTAAACTTAGTAGTTACATTACCTAACAGTACATCTTCCTTGATTAGCTGGAAACGTGATTCTGTTCTAAATATGACTGCAAAACTACAAAACAAGAAGTAGGTAAAACACTAGGGAGCACAAAGTCCGCCACTGGTAAAGGAGAGATACGCTTTTTAGTAAAGTATAAAACACACTTCTATCTGAAGTAGAAAAGTCAAATCAAGCGACTTCGACATATATTCAGCATTTGCCCCTAATTCACCAGAGGAAATAGTGAATATTGCACTTTTTTGATCCATTTTTTTTATGTGTCTGTTAGTGTGTGAAGAAAACGTTTGTATGCACAATCAATTATATCATTATTATTAAGGTCTTAATCAACGAGGTTTCGAGGCAGTAAAACAAACACCATACCTAACTTCAACCAAAAACAGGCATATTAAAACTAGATAATATAACAATAATAAAGTATATTTCCGCCAGATGGTGTTCACGACGAACAAGTGTCTATATATTTCTGTTCATCAAAGTTCCAAGTTAAAGCTAATAAAATACTGCCAATCTGTCTTTGCCAAGTAAAGTTCAAGAAAAAAGTACATCAAGTTGTTTGAAAAGATGTCATCTAAATATGATAGCCAGAAATAGTAAAATCCAGTATAATAAAAAGTGATTTCCAGAACTATCCAACTCATACTCTAACAGTTACGTGTAGAGGAGATCAACGTGGGCACAGTCGGACGTATTTTGTTCAAAATTCAACTCAGGCTCAGAATAATGTACAAAGAAATAGTCAATTAACACAAATTCCATACTTAACCCTAGTATTATAAATGGTTCAGTATATGTGAAAATTATGTTTGAAATAATCTCAGTGATTGAAATTTAAATATTCTCAAAGTTTCGTCCGGTAAGCTTTTCTGGACTTCTTTAGGGTAATAATCGCTGAGATCATTTCAAATATAATTTTCTCATATTTTGAATTATCTATAGTCGGTGCCCAATTTTTGTCAAATTAAAAATGATAAATTGTGTCTCAAAAAGTACTACGGTTTGTATTTTATTCACTAGACTAAACCTTCATCAGTCTGTAATACAGACTGCCATGTGAAGATTTTAATCGTGATCGCACAGTAAATATCGTAGTGCATCAGTTGAATACATCACAATGCCGCCAATGAAAGTATTCATTTATTACCAAGCTTTATATCAGTGACGTTATTATTCCATGGATGATCGTATCCTGAATTAATTAATTGTTGTATGTGTAAATTTAGAATGTAAGTCTGTAACAGCTTAGGTTGGTTGGTTAAGAGCTGACCCCAAACAACCAAGTATATGCCAAAACAGTATTGTTCAAGTATTCATTCACTTCCTTATTTTGTATAAGCGTTATATTCCCTATTATCTTATATTGAATGTTGAGAGCCTTTGTTTGTCTGAACAGATAATCCCACTCTCCACTGTGACTGCGCGAAGATCGAAATAAAGACCTATTCACTACTTGTCTGGTTTCTTCTATCAATAGCACCAGGGTTACCTTAAGGCACGAAAAGTCTTTATCTCCGCGCACCTTTTTAGAACATGTGCACTCAGTGTCTGAAATAAATGATAGGGTCTAAATATTCTGGTTATGTGGTGTCAAAAGTTGAATTGTGATAGTTCAATTATGTTTAGCTTGCCAGAAAAACCAATTGTAAATAGGGAGATCTGAATAAATAAGACTTGCATGGTTTCATGATAGTGGATGTAATCACATATAATATGATTATGCCCAATGATTGAAGTTGACTTATTGGATTTTCAATGTTTTCCAATTACGAGTTTCATAATATAAAACATAGAATCCATTGGAGATATTATTAATTGTTCAGTCGAAATAATTTTAAAACGTTTCGCTTTTCAGTGGATTACGTTCGTGGGGCATACAAAATATATCCTTTTAGTCAGAAAGAATATGAAGTAAAGGTGAGCACACACAAACAAGACTGCCATCTGCGTGTTCTAAGTTGACAAGTGTACCTTCTGGTAGGAGATCGGATCTTAAAAATTCAGTCGACGAGAACGTTATTTCCAGCAGTAGGTCTATTATGAAATTAAACAGAAGTGGAGATAATGGACAGCCTTGTCGGACACCACTTGAGGTTTCAAAATCAGGTGAAAGTTCGCCATAAGCTCTGACTCGGCTAGTGGTGTTCGAATAAAGAGCCTTCACAAGGTTTGTGAAGCTTCAAATATGTCTAATTACTGAGTATATACAGGCTACATAATGTGAAAATAGAGAAAATCAAAACCTTATTTCAGGAAAGATGAACCAAAGACAAGTGTGGATTTATAGGAAGTTGTCTATAGATTAATTACACTTATAATCAGTGACATAGGCGATGAGCTACAGAACTTATTTTTCCGGACGTTATTTCATTTATTTCGAAGTTCACAAAACGGTAACACTTATTTTCGTTTCTTGTCTGTTCTACAGATCATAAGCTTTGGACATAATTGTATTTTTATAATCGTTATGTGGTCTGTTTACTCATCTTTTTACTCATGTAACTTTAAACACTAATCTGAAATCGGGAACGAGATCGCAGTTGGTAATAAGTCGTGTAGTGTTCCGGTTGACCTGTCTTCTCTCACTTGCGTGCTTGTCAGTCAATCAGGTGATAAAAAAGTTTTCTTCTCTTCACCTCGAGCAGTTGGTCTCACTTGAAACTCACGCATGCTAGTTTGAAAGTTAAGCCAGCCAGAATATTGCGTCAAGGTCTTAATCTAGATTAGAAAAGTTATCATCTGCACAAACGTGAGTAGACTGATAAAAGACACAACAGTGATAAATGTAGTCAGAATGACTCCTGACTGGTTAATAATCAGTGACATAAGTGAAGAGCTACACTGAACATGAGTGACTTAATTACATTTTATAATGCATCCCACTTCAGATGCTACTTACTGATTCCTTCAGATTTTACATTAACAATTACCCGTTCTGATTCATAATTCCTTTTCTTTAGAACGGTGGGATTACTGAGAGCGATTGTGAATGGCTGCGGCTTCCGCTTCTAAAATTTCGTTGTTGTGGTAGGTTGCATATAAGGACATAGTACAGGAAGAAAGAATTGGTTGGTAGAAAGAAAGATATAAAGCAACTTTGATTTCACAGTTTAAGGGAAAACAACGAGTGTATACATCTACGCCATTGTGATCGATTCTGAGCCACGTCACACAGAGTATCCAAGAATTCGTTACGGTAGTCACGCGGACCCCCACCAAGTAGTCTGCATCTATCAACATGACTATGACTAGAAGTAAGTAACTTCAAGCACTACTGGTTTGGCCGCCCCTACTCTTCTTACAACCATCCCCAACACCAGTGAGCATTGCGCGCCGTGGTAATCGGTGTTCGGCCATATGCAACACGTGGTCAAACCATCTCAGTCGATGAAGATTTGTAGAATTATGGGCTATTTCGTTATGAGTACTGCTCTATAATGGACCTAATCCTAAAATTGCAGATTCGTCATGATATAACGGGCTAATCTATAAGATCTTACGTGGAAGTTATATCATCGTCTATACCAACTCATTCAATAGGGGCCACACCTGCAAGGCCGAGCAATGCCATCCGATCAACTCGAATTAATTGTTCCCGCCTTCCTCATCGTTAGGTTTTCCTCCGCGTTAAATGTTGAGTATCTATTTTCCCAAGCGTTTCGTGTTTAGCTTTGAGGATTGTGTATTTAGGGTCCAATGCCACTACAGATTCACGACCTCATCAAGTGATTTACCATCATTTCCCTGCGTCTAACCTTACTATTACTTACACGATGATCCCAGCAGATGCCAGCAATATTTCTAAGACATCTGTGATCAAATATAGGTAGCTTACGAGTATCTTCTACTCTTGATGACCACGTTTTGCGGAGCAGAGCGAGTTGCCTCGCAGTATACTCGTCCCTTAATTAACAGACGGATATCTCACCTTCGCTACAGGTGATGTAAGTTGTCAAAAGTATGTCTTGAGGTCATGTTTTTGAGAAATATTTCGGTACACACAAGGCAAAATAATGCTACTTAAAGGAGATACATAAGTAGGCAACAATCTCTTCACAGACCGAAAGCACTACTAATCTGTAAACCGTTATATTATTGCTTTGTAGATCACGAGTTTGTGTGATCTGTGTAGAAGGACCCTGTCTATAAGATTTGGCAGGAACTGCCTGGTTAGGTCGACATTATAATCCACAGATAATACCTAACCTAGATTGGCCTCTCGTGGTACCTAGATAATTGTGCTCAACTGACAAGTGAACAGAAAAAGTATGAAGATTTTTAAAAAATATAAGAGTAGGTAAAAGACAGAATGAAACCATTGCTAATACTGGCCAGTTCATGACTGTAACAGTTATACGAGGCATACACAGTAGGGGTGGAAGACATAGCTTGAGACTCTTTAACATGCACAATGATTAAGAGTTACTATCACACCCAGAAACACAACCAGTCTAGTGTGAGTCCCAATTAATTACCAGCTACAACCCAGAAACATGATCAATCACTCCACACCGCAACTGCCACCTTCGTGCCAAAAGCTCTTCAAACACCGTCATAATAGCGTGTAACTGACCAGTCTGTGTTAGTCATCCTTGACCCTGACTATCTCTACTAGATTATCAAACGGTCAATGACCGGCCGTTTAACATAGCCTGATAGATTATTTGGTCAAGGTTCACTGACATTTCACTCTCCTGAAGATGGCACAGGTATTCAGTGTTTGACAACGCTTTAACCAGTAACATCTTCTAATATAACTCGTACTCACCAAGAGAAATCAAAAGACAGAATCGATGAGATCAGAAGTTGTATTTGACGATTGTCAATATATCGGAATTGTCTGATCTAGTCTGGCTAGCGATTGCAGTAGATGTTGAGCACGGCGTTCCCACACGTGATATGGTGCGGATGCATGACCGAGCGCCTTTAGCTAGGTGAGTCCATTAAGACCTGTGGTCAGCATCCAATGTCGAAAACTTACAGAGCTATTTATTTTGGAGATTTATTTACCGCTACACTCCCTACAACTTAGTGGCTCTACCAGAAGGAGCTTCATATTCTTAGCAACTGGAAAATAATCTTGATATTTCTGCTTATCAGAGAAGTAACGCGGTCACATACTATGACGAGGAAATTTTAGGACACAGAAGGTAGTTAGACCAAACACCAAAAAGAACAATTAGAATTCTTGGAGGAGAACCGACAATGAGCTTTAAGCTCTTGAAAACCTTGATTTATAATAAAATCTAACGATCGTGCAGAGTTTTGTATACACTGTAATATCAAGATATCATTATTTGGTGTTTTTGTTCATCTTGATTCAAGCTACATGTGTTTCTAATGGTGTTTACCTGCGACACTTGGTTTTTGTAACACGATCCCGAGACCAATTATTAACGCAACGTTAGCAACAGTAGGATTAAAACGACCTTGGTGTGAAAATCACTAAGTAAAAGGTGGTTGTATCAATATGTCTAATTGCGAGATTGCAGTTGGTTCAACGCTAATAAAGTAAAGAGCTTGTTGTCATCCCGTCTGAAGATTTACTCCAACGGTACTTCCAGCAATCTGGTCGAATTGCACTCTACAACAGTAAAATGTCTTCTAAGGTAATGTTAATCTTAATACACAAACTTTACCTTGTTACGTCTATTGTAAATAATTCATCAACCAGTTGAGTTTTAAGTACTGACAGTTCCTCGTTGAAAGGAACCCGTGCTGCCAACTTTGAGGAAATTTTGGGGATTTCCCCAGGTCTGGGGAAATTTTTGGGTTTGCGTCTCATTTCCCCAAAATTTACTATAGTGGCTTCCCCAAAGTGGGCCAAATTTTCCCCAAGATTGGCAGCTTGGAAATATACTCTAATTGAAATATATTACTTAAATTTTATAGGCTTTAGCAAAAATTGTTTGGAATATGTGGAATTTTCGGGGAAGATTAAAACTTTTAGGGAGTTTCCTAGCTAAACAGAGACGTTTTTATATCAATATCTCCATAAAGTTTACTTTAAATTCATTAATTATTTGTAAACGCTGGAAAATTAGGCTTTCTTTAAACAAGAAAAAGAGTGGTGATCAAATATTGACTTATGAGAGGTTTCGGATTGTCGGCGTGCTTACACCGAACAATAGTCGATTCCACAGCATTTTGTGGGAGGTCGCCGTTAACATATGTGCTAAGGAGCTATGTAAAATTTATAGAGGCTGTTTACTCAAACACAACTAGAGCCAATGCTTGCAGCATGCATTCCGAATAATCGATGACTTTACTCAACTCGTTTTACCTGCGGCATAGATTACATGCTCGTCATCAAATCAAGGGGCTAGTATAGCACACAGTAACCAAATATTGTGCTTTATAGTTGAATGACGTAGCTTTTAGAAACACAGAACGTTTATGAAAAACGAAACAATCGACTAAGCGATCCTAAATCTGGATGTACCACCGTATAAGAATAGCAATAGGACTTCGTTATGGGATGCATATTACATATGCTTGGCCACTGGCTACCTTGTTGTGTTATCACTATCATTTCTGATGGTGAGCCATACATTACTGATTCTTAAGATGCCATGGATATTCAGAATTAGACAACGCCTTTGTTCGTAACACCTTTATAACCGAACGATCTCAAACCCAATCACACTGGAAGTCAATAGTGAAGTAGTTCGAGGATATTTTTGGGAAGTATTTGATATTTTGAGAAGTTTGTGATCCAAGCTGACTAGTTGTTACGATAGATACGTAGCACAACTTTCCCATTGATGGTCTGGTGTGGATGCCTGACCAAGTGTTTTTAGCTTGGATGTGTCTAGTAAAACTGAAGTCAACATCGAAGACT
Organism: Schistosoma haematobium; assembly: GCF_000699445.3. Taxonomy (NCBI): domain Eukaryota; kingdom Metazoa; phylum Platyhelminthes; class Trematoda; order Strigeidida; family Schistosomatidae; genus Schistosoma; species Schistosoma haematobium. The sequence goes on along the minus strand of NC_067197.1, from coordinate 18,534,717 downwards.
CATGGGACTATTTATTTTGAGGATTTATTTACCGCTACAATTCCAGCTGCGAGAAAGTTTGCATACGTTTTTTTGCAAGATTTTTCATGTTTTTATCGGAATTGTTACATTCACAGCACTGTACTGATGGGTCGAAACTTGAGATGGTTAACATTTGTACTACGTATGTATTTGCTTATGATTCGCTAAGTGAGATTAGTTTAAAAGACATTTATGCTCTCCCGTGTTTTTGTTCATGTCATGCACGATCAGCATACATATCATTTAAGAAACTTATTAGGAACTTTATACTCTTGACAATATTTTGATAGTTATTGTTTCCGGTTACCAAAACGTCAGTTGATATATGTTAGTTTTTCATTTACCTTGGAAAACATCCTGGCATAGTTTAGTAAAATGTCAATATTGTCATTTACAGCTTGAAACTCTGTGTTTGAGATTGAAGAAGCAATATTTTGTAGAATGATCGGAAGCGCAAACCAGATAATAAAGTGATCTGTTTTAAACTATGCAAAGCGGTTATATAAAAATGACCTGCGAGTAAGATCTGTATGTGATAATAGAGCGAAGTTCAGTCCTGTAGAATTAGATTTAGCAACAGTCAAATGGTATAGAAAAGATTAGATATAGAAGATGCGATTCCAGATCAAAATAAGAATTTGCGCAATTATTATACAAAATAATAAAATGACTTGAAAACTTAGGATCTACTACCGACTCTGGACCGTCTCATCCTACATAGCCAACTACTGGTTACGATGACAGCACAGGATCTTACCAAGTAGTGTATGACTTTTAACGTGGCTCAATTCGACAGTGACTTTGTTGACTGATATTATATCTTGTTTTTGCCGTCCACATCCTTTTATCAACCTACTCCTTCGCCAGATAACATCATTCATCAAGGTGTGGAGTGGTTAGCAATATGTAATACGTGTCCCAACAACCAAAGTCAATAAAGATTCTCTACATCATTTATAGGTTTGCCATCCTAATTTGGTACGCCGCCCCAAATTTCAACAATACTCACTGGTCCAAATATACACGGGTAATGCTTCGGGAAATGTGTGAGTTTATGCAACAAATCAAAGATCCTACAATGGTTGGTATGCTCCTCTTCCAGTTCTAATATAATTAGACATTCTATTATAATTTTGCTTTCTAAATTAAGCACTATGAACCAAAGAGCTCTGGGTAACAAAGCTTCATGAATACTTGAATCTGTATTGTATAAACATTCAATATGGATCGTATTTTACAGAAATCACCAGTAATTTAATTTAATTCAAGCATACCTTACCAATTACCATCAATAATCCTGAAGGTTAGGTTCTGTGGATTAGCATTTTGCATGAATAATTTATATATGGGAATAGATAATATTAGGGTGTTTCATTAATACAGAAATTAGATTATTTATTCACTACTGATGTGCTGATGGAACTTATAATCTTTAGTTGACTAAGATTTATACAGTACTTATGTAAGAAAATAATGAATTATGACCTAAACCACTCCGTTGCTGAACATTCTAATTTTATAATACAGATTGTTCAAGATGCAGTTCATGGTGTAATAGAGCTGGAGTCACTAGCTGTTCAGTTGATCGATTCTCCTGAATTTCAGCGTCTTCGAGAAATAAAGCAATTAGGTATTGCTTATTTTGTTTTTCCAAGTTGTCAACATTCACGATTTGAACATTCGATTGGTACTTATCATATGGCCAAAAAGCTGCTTGAGACTATTCACAATGATAAAAATTACTCGGGTCCAGCTTTGAGCTCCTCAGAACAGTTAGCCATTAGAATCGCTGCCTTGTGCCATGATTTAGGTGAGTCGACACACGACATAATTTCTGAGTGTTTTAAATTTCCACCAACAATATGATCATTTTGTTACAATAGGCACCGAAAATCCATCACACTAGGTGAGATGATAACGTTCTGAAATGCGAAATGGTGTTTATTGAGGGATACAGGTCTATTCGCTAACCGGCCTTTAAGAACCAATGAGGTTAAACTTATGAAAAGTAGTCAAAACATCTAGTTTGCTTGCCAATAGTCACACTAGACATTTACGCAGAGCACTTCTAAATCAAACTTTTACGGTTAGAAGCAGTCCTACTCATCCGACACTTTTTCCGGTCACTTCAGACACTTAGAAGACTTCGAAAATCCGTTTGACAGGATTATATGAAGGGCTTAAAAGCGAACCGGTAGTTATCGAAGCGAATTCGAGATAAATAAATCTCATAAAAGCAGGTTTTTTAGTTTCCAGTTAATAATTCTGAAATTTAAGACGTTTGACAACATTTTATATTCATTTCAAAAATGATCATTATGAGTCGAAACATGCTACGGGATAGTGGAAATATGAGGAGAACTAGAGATTTGTTTGACTTTTAGTTAAAATTACTCACAGGTCCAACTACCTTGTTTATATTATTTTGGTAAATTTTTTTAGAAGACTTCACCGAAATGTACGAGTTCGTTGCGGTTTATATCATTTACTTTAGAGTTTTTCGAATGTTTTCTTACAGTTTATAAAACTACTCTCAACAATATATACAGCATTCAGTTAGTTAGTCAGTCGTAATCAAAGTGGGACATTACATAACATACATTGATTCAAGGTCCCACACCTTATCGGCTCAGTAGAATGAAATCATCAAGTTGAGTATCAAAGTAGTATCATTAGTAGTATTATCAGTGATGGTGAAAAAGATTAAGGATAATGTTTGCGACATAATTTGACATTTCATTAATGAATAATGAAGCGTTGCAACGAGTAGTTTCTCGTCGTTGTAGCGCTTCAGTTTGTCCGAACGATACAAAAATTAGCTTGTAACACGAGATGGAGGAATAGTGGTACAATGAGTGTAACAATATTAAAGAAGTACCTCTATAACTTAAATAAGCATTGACGTACATTTTCAGATAATTCTATACTATAATCCCATACTGAACAGAAAAGTGACTTTAAAACAGTCATTGAAGCAAATAACACACTTTAGAAATATGAAGTCAAGAAAAAAACTTTTATTGTGAAATCCTATTAGCTGGTGGTACGAACTACAGATCACTTAAATCCAATGTTCACTATTACAGTTGAAAATATCCAGCTTCAGTTGATTCCTCAGAAAAGTTTTTGTGCTGTAATAATAAAATAGGTGTCGGAATTCGTTATATTTCAATGACGATTGTGTTTGTCGCATCTTTTCTTTTTATGGAGATTGATTCATAGTTAGTGAAAACGAATTACTTGAAAATCAAAAACTTTGCAGACAAACGAATAATAACTACAAACCATTGCATAAACTTTTGCTTTTTATTTCAAAACAGGTCATGGACCTTTTTCTCATTTATGGGAAGAGTTCGTCAAAAGGGGCGGGTCAGAATATAGTGAATATAACGTAAGTGAATTAAGTTTGATAATAACTGCAGAAAAATTACCACTGAGAGATCCGTGCTTGATTTTTACACTACTTTTACCTTTCTGAGATTCGTTTTGCTAATTTCATCTCGATACTCTAGTGTATTGCGGTGATTTGAGGTAATTTACATGTTCCAGGTTCTACATAATAAATAACTGACTTATTGGTCTGGTCTTTCAAACTATTTAGTTTGAAAAATCAGCTAACTACAGAGGAGTGTAAGTAAATCTGATAGACCTGTGACGTATTATCAAGACATTGAGAAAATTGTTTAGGTTTCTAGTCCTTATTGCCAAACTTATTCTTTACTAATTCTTAAGATTTTAATTTAGACTACCTTAGAGGCTTTCATTTTACTAACGTAGAAGTGCTTTCGTAAGAAGCCAAAGGATTTGAAACGAAACAACTTCAGTTCGTGTAATGTATTCTGAGTATGTTGACTTATTGAAACCACCCAACTGATAATTATGCTTTCTAGAAATCAATAATTCAAGATCACTGTTAATTTGAACAAATGTTGATTAAAATCGTACCGAAATATTTACTGTTGATGTTAGTCTGAGCTTTTCCTAAATATGATTCATGCCTAGTGTTTTACGTCTATTATTCACTATAGCATCGTTTATTTGGAAAACTTGTCATTCCACAGATATCTAATGCTAACATTAGTCATTTAGATGCGAAAATAAGTCAGGGTCATCCATATATCAGACCATCAAGTTTGTTTATAAAACTGATGATTGTAAAAGACATATATCAAACACCTAATCTTAAAAAGAAATGACCACGTGATTTAGTATCCAACGTACTTAATTACGACTTAATTACTTACTGCGCCTGTTAGTCCTAATGGAGCATAGGCCGCCGACCAGCATTCTCCAACCCGCTCTGTCCTGGGCCTTCCTTTCCAGTTATATCCAATTTTTGTTCATTTTTCTCATATCTGTCTCCATTTACCGGCGTAATGTGTTCTTTAGTCTTCATCTTTTACTTTGGCCTTGAGGATTCCATGTGGGGGCTTGCCATGTGACGCATTTGGGTGCTTTCCTCAATGTGTGTTCTATCCACTTCCAGCGCTTCTTTCTAACCTCTTCCTCCGCTGGGATCTGGTTTGTTCTTCCCCACAGTTGGTTGTTGCTAACAGTGTCCGGCCAACGGATCTGAAGTATTTTGCATAGACAACTGTTAATAAACACCTGTATGTTCTGGATGATGGCTTTCGTTGTTCTCCAGGTTTCCGCCCAATACAGTAGAACTGTCTTGACATTTGTATTGAAAATCCTGACCTTGGTGTTGGTTGACAGTTGCTTTGAGTTCCAGATGTTCTTCAGTTGTAAATATGTTGCTCTTGCTTTATCGATTCTCACCTTCACATCTTCATCAGATCCACCGTGTTCATCAATTATGCTGCCCAAATATGTAAAGGTTTTTACATCTTCCAAATCTTCTCCGTCAATTGTGACTGGATTGGTGCATGCTGTATTGTATCGGAGAATCTTGCTTTTCCCTTTGTGTATATTGAAACCTACTGCTGCTGAGGCTGCTGCTACACTGGTCGTTTTCTCTTGCATTTGTTGTTGCGTTTGGGATAGAAAGCCCAGATCATCTGGGAAGTCTAGATCGTCCAACTGCATCCTAGATGTCCATTGTATCCCGTGTTTCCCTTCAGATGTTGACGTCTTGATGATCCAGTCGATCACCAGGAGGAAGAGAAAGGGTGAGAGTAAGCAACCTTGCCTAACACCGGTCTTCACTTCGAACGACTTTGTCAACTGTCCTCCATGAACGATTTTGCAGTGTAATCCATCATATGAACTCTGTATGATATTGACTATCTTCTGAGGCACGCCGTAGTGTCGAAGAAGCTTCCATAGTAATGTTCTGTCCACGCTATCAAATGCTTTTTCGTAGTGAATGAAGTTGATGTGGAGTGATGAATTCCATTCAATTGATTATTCCACAATCATCCGTAGAGTTGCGATTTGGTCTGTACACGATCGATCCGTACGGAATTCAGCCTGTTGGTCCCGAAGTTGGGCATCTACGGAGTCCTTTATTCTATTTAACAATACCCTGTTGAAGACTTTTCCTGGTATTGAGAGAAGAGTGATGCCTCTGTAGTTATCACACTTGCTGAGATCGCCTTTCCTTGATATTTTGATCAGAAGTCCTTCTTTCCAGTCCTTTGGTACTTGTTCTTCATCCCAAATCTTGCTGAAGTGAATGTGGAGTATCCTTGCAGTTACTGCTACATCTGCTTTCAGTGCCTCTGCTGGAATGTTGTCTGGTCTTGCAGCTTTGTCGCTATTTATCTAGTGGCTATGCTGATCTCTTCAGTTGTTGGTGGGCCAACATTGATTGGGAGGTCCGTGGGCGCTTCTTTTATGTTGGGTGGGTTCAGTGGAGCTGGTCGATTCAAGAGTTCTTCGAAGTGTTTTACCCACGTGTGGCGTAAAATCTGTACTTAAAAAAATAAACACTTGGTACACTTAACATTGTAATTTTCACTCTGTGATGACATTAAATCTTTACAAGCAATTTTAAACATCCTCAGAATCATATAAATGTATTTCTACTCTAAATTTTTTGTAATGAAAAGCAAAAGTCATCGAAATAAGTTTCTCCAAAACCCGAATAGATATTTGTCGATTCTGACTGGCTAAGTAATGAGCAGTCAGTCATCTCAAGCCAACCGAAATATGAGACGTTTGATGTTATCACCACTACTACTTCAAATGAATTGCAGCTGTAAGTCCGTAAAATGATAGTGACAATAAGAAATGCAGGTGGGATTTCTTTCAAATTAATTTAAGGCCAAATACTGACGAACGAACTCGGCGAGGGTGGTGTTGTGTAGATGGCACATAGCGGTGATTGGTTGACGTCCTAAATGGCTGGATAGATAGATATGTATGACTTGTAATACATATTCACCCTATCCCCTGCACTTACCGTAACATAATATATGATAATAATACATACTTTGTTCGTCTGTTCAGTGTTCTCATTAGATCACTGGTTGTTTTGTGGCTAGTTGGTACATTGTGATGACTATAATGCCAAACAAATAATATACTCCTACCGCAATGGGATCGGTATTTACCTAGATCAAGCGAACATTGAAAAGGCATTGACGCATATGTGAGATTCTGTACATACTTTAAAAATGTCGCAGTTTTAACCCTACCCTATACATATTAATTCAGGTTAACTTCTCCAGTTTTTTTTATTTCGCATCTGTATAGCATGAAACAATTAGTGGGCATGTACTTTATCAAATTATTTGTTCAAAACCTACCCTACAAAGTGAATTAAATAATCTTGGCGTTGATATGAATCTCATACGCAGTCTGATACTAGGTGATACTAGTACTGTATTATCACAACAGGTAATGCCTTAGAAATCATTCTGAATAATTTATTTAATATACTCAATTAGTCGTGATGCAATATCTTGTAGACTTCGTTATAAATTATAATGTTTCTTTAATTAGATAAATTTCATTTAGCCTGAAGATAGTATCTATGATGACAACAATTTACTCTAAGAAACCATTGAAAGGTTATAAGAATTGACTGTTCTTGGAATCGAATCCAATGATTTTAGGTTTTATATAAATTAGGTTAAACGTTAACTACTAAATTGAAGTTTACTTTCATCTTAGTGATGATTACTCTTTGGAACTAGCTAGCTTACTCCTGCATCAACTTCGATAAGAACATTTTGTCTATGTCAAGTTGTGTTGACCATAGCCAATACGAAGCCCTATATGAACCTTTCATGCCAGGTGAAACTTGTTAGCATAATGTTGAGTAAACTGATTATGCTATTCGCATGAGCTAATGATTCTCTTGTACTTGATTACCCGATGATTACGAATTCCAAATACAATACGCTCGTTTGTGCTAATCTAGTTCTGTCTGGCTTCAATCGCACTGTCAAGGTAATTCCTAGTTAGTACAATAATCCGAATACTTCTAGTTATCGTACTGATGTTCCTCGTAAGATTCAAACCCGCACTACCGATTGTCAGAGAGGTTATCAGTGTCGTACTAGAATTGTGATTGACCACTTACAGGACTGAGATTTTTATGATAATTGACTACCGAGTCGTAACTGTCATCCTTTAATTGACAGACGTAGATCTGACAAAAATCACTAGTTTCCCCGAGATGGCAGATACGACTTAATGATAGGTGAAAAGTGGTACGATATCTAATCTCAAGATTTATTGCAAATTTCCTCCTCCAACCTACTATCAGAACAGTACATGTGATCTCGAGACACTTAAAGTAGGAGTCACATCCCAACCTGGTTGATAGAATTCTATCAACAATAAACAGACTAGTAACGACATTAGTTTCCACCCTGAAATCAGATACTGGATATATATATATATATATATATATATATATATATATATATATATATATATATATAGTGGCTGGTACTATGTCAAGCCCACATGGGCCATCTAGCTCATGGACAGACCAATTTATTCATTTTGACCTTGGCGGTTATTCCCTTGACTTTTTTTATATGATCGTATACATGTTAATTGCTCATTCTATTTATTACGTGTCTGTAATTTACTTTTGTCTGAATATAAATGTTGAGTCACACTTGGTCAAAGCAAGTTGGCTCACTCGTTTTCTCTGCTCCACTTCGTTTATCTGATTGTCTGTTCAGATCAACGAGTGTATGAAATATACTTATTCAAAAATTCATTCTCATATTTGACTTATTTAATACCGTTATTCACTAACGCTATTTCGATCGATAATTATGTACGAATTATCTGAGATGTATATTTCTATGACAATGGGCACACGATTTAACTTACTTACTTACTTACTTACTTACACCTGTTACTCCTCGTGAAGGAGCATAGGTCGCTCACCAGCATTCTCCATCCAACCCTGTCCTGGGCAATCCTTTCCAGCTCCTTCCAGCTGTAATTCATCCTTTTCATATCTGCTTCTATTATCCGACGTAATGTGTTCTTTGGCCTTCCTCTTTTCTGCTTCCCTTCAGGATTCCAAGTTAGAGCTTGCCTCGTGATGCAGTTTGACGATTTGCGTAATGTATGTCCTATCCATTTCCATCGTCTTTTCCTAATTTCCTCTTCAGCTGGAAGTTGGTTTGTTCTCTCCCACAGAAGGCTATTGCTGATGGTATCCGGCCAATGGATGTTGAGTATCTTGCGCAGACAGCTATTTATAAATACTTGTACTTTCTTGATTGTGGTTGTTGTAGTTCTCCAAGTTTCAGCTCCATACAGTAGAATTGCCTTGACGTTCGTCTTGAAGATTCTCACTTTGATATTGGTTGAAAGTTGTTTTGAGTTCCATATGTTCTTCAATTGTAGGAATGCGGCCCTTGCTTTGCCAATCCTCGCCTTTACGTCTGCATCTGAACCTCCATGTCTATCGACGATGCTTCCCAGATATGTGAAGGATTCTACATCTTCCAGAGTTTCGCCATCAAGGGTGATTGGATTGCTGTTCTCCGCTTTGAATTTGAGGACCTTGGTTTTCCCTTTGTGTATGCTGAGGCCTACTGATGCAGAGACTCCTGCTACATTGGCTGTCTTTATCTGAATCTGTTCACGTGTACGTGATAGGAGGGCTAGGTCATCTGCGAAGTCCAGATCGTCTAATTGGTTCTGAGCTGTCCATTGTATTCCGTGTTTTCCTTCAGATGTCGAGGTCTTCATAATCCAGTCGACCACCAGAAGAAAGAGGAATGGAGAGAGTAAACAGCCTTGTCTGACTCCGGTCACACGATTTAACTGGAGTCATATATATATATATATATATATATATATATATATATATATATATATATATATATATATATATATATATATACAACCAGAATAATCGTTTCATGTTTTTTCATAATTATCACTTTAGAAATAACTATCTGGATTTAATATGTTGTATTCCATTTTCTCTAATTTGAACTTTTCACAGGATTCATTGAAGAATAAATCATTTATTTATGAGGTAAGTTATTTTTAAGTTTTAGAAACATCTTTAAAAGCTGTAATAAAGTTTGTCATCCTATTATGTTAACATCATTTCAAAGATGCTTCTGAATACAATATAAGTGTGGTCATGCGATACTTACGATTGAATGATCTGAACTTTCTTATTATTATGAACAAATATTGAATTAGTAGGTTTTGGCGAATTACAATTTTAAATTAGTTATTAGTACTTATTATGATTATTAAATTTTACTTTGTCTTAATAAATTCAGATTCTCTCCAATAGTTTAAATGGTATGGATGTTGACAAATGGGATTATCTACTCCGAGATTGTCTGCATTCTGGTTTGGGAGCTAGTGGGACTAGTGTGGATATTGATAGATTTTTAAGATTTTACCGACCATTTCTACATACTGATAAAGACAAAGGTGACGAGAATGAATCAAAATGTTGGCATTTATCATTTAGAGATACAGAATTGGAAAATTTGCTTCGAACATTCAGTTTACGACAGCATCTTCATCAAAAAGTTTATCAACATAAAACAGTGACAGCTATTTCTGTAAGTTAGTCTGCTTCTCTGTTATTTCAGATACTAAAAAAGGATTATTATTTCGTCTTTCAAATACATGCAGTCTTTTTAATGGTTTAAACCAGTGTAGGAAAGAAGGGCAGTGGTGTGTGCATACTAAATACTCCACTGTTCTCATCATAGATGAAATGGTGAAAATACAGCATAAGACATTATTTTACCATTCAACAAACCCAAACCAATGTTGATTTAGGATGATGCTACTAAGTTTGGGATTTTTTATACACATAGTTCCCTTTATCATTTTAAAAAGAGCAAAAACAAAGACTCTAGCAGAATAGCATGAATTCATTTTATTTCGTAGGTTCTCGTCAGCTGCTTACAACCTGTGATATTTAAAAATCATAATTGCAATTATGCAATCTAAGTTTGGGATTTTGAAACTCTTAGAAATGCTAGAATTATTAACTAGTTTAAAATTTGTCTAAATTAGAAGTAATGTCGACTCAGTGTGAGTGAATAGTTTCTGGGATTCACCAAAACCGTGATGAGGTTTTTAAAAAATACTTTGGACTTTATTTTGCTCTGACAACAGTTCAAAAGATAGATTCAGTATTGTTTAATTGTATAGATCCAACATCCCACTTACTGAATAGTTTCATTTATCTATATACAATGTTTTTTTTTAATTTGAAATTCAGAGTAGTTCTGTATTTCAATGAGTTCCTTTTTTAATACTTGTGGTTTTGAAAAACTTTTTATTGGGAGGTGATCTACATAGCTAAATCATTTTACTTTAAATCAGAAACCTCTTTATAGCCTTCCTTTGCCCACGTACACGATTAGGCATTAATATTTTGCAAAACTCCTCTCACAGTGAAATTAAAAATATACTGAGATAATTATGACTTTGTGAACGAGTGGCTTAATAAAATTAATCATAAATCTGCTACATTTCAGTGCGTTGTTCAAACTATGATAAGGAAAGCTGAATATTACTGAATGGTATCGAAGTACATCATTCGAAGACATATTCACTCATATGGAACTTATTTGTTGAGTTCAGAGTATGCAAACATTAAATTTTTAAAAGGTTTCAAGAAATTGTAAACTCACCATCTCAGACATTCCAAACTTTGGATTCCTATATTCGACTATTGTTTTATTCTCCTTTTTATAGGCTATGATTATTGATGCTCTTGAATTAATAGAACCTGTACTTAATCTTCGATCCATTAGCATGAACGCATTAAAATATCAGAATCCAGATAGTTTGAATGATTTTGTTAAACTCCATGATTCACTTTTGTGGGATGTTTTTTATGGACGAGGATCATTATCAAGAGTTACTTCGGAAAATTTTCTTCCTCGAATTCAACAGGCACAGTCTCTAATACGTCGTATTTTAAATCGAGATCTGTATACCTATATTGATAGTGTATATGAAATGACATACTATGCACCAATTGGTGAAAATAACAGTCACCCACATTCTTTCAATCCCAAAAAGCTCCCTAATTTAATCAATGAAGTAGCAACTGAATCATTAACATTACGATCGATGGGGTTAGGACTAGGTCCTAGAAAAAGTCTATGCTATGAACCAATTTCATCTCATTACAGGACATTCGGGGTGACGTCAAATAATAAAGTTAGTTACATTTTATAGTAATTTGTGTATCATACCTTAATTATTGGACCTTTTTAGTTCACTGAGTCTTGTGGATAGATATAATCCTGTACTTGTGCACATTAGTGATCGATCCATAATTTGTTTGTTTAACAGCATTTCACAAATATTTGATAATATATTTTCACCTACTATAATAACATTACACCACCAGACTATACACCGTCATATGACCATGTTTTTTAGGTTTTGAAAAGTCAAAGTTGTGAAGTTTTGTTTAGGTCTGAGACGTCATCAACCTCATGAAACGACAAGCACCATCTTACTAGTTTCGTATTAATAAAACGGTAAGCACAAAACCTAATTATATATATATATATATATATATATATATATATATATATATATATATGCAAGTACTATGTAATCATATCTCAACTAACTTAAAATATGCATAAAATTAAACTTGAAATTTTCTTACTCCGACGCAATGAATGACTGATGTCACATAGACTGTTCAGTCTGGTGACTTTGGGTCCAATGAGCTCGTCACCGACCAAGAACTCCTTGACGATCAAAAAGATGAATGACGTTAACATGTCGGTGAAAGTGAACGGTGGATGGTTAATAATTGCATATAGACAGGTATGTATGAAGCGTAATACAGATTTTACTCAGCCCTTCGTAACTGTCGTAACTTTATATACGTTGATCCATCCCTATATCGTGTTCTCAATCGGAGTTGGTGTAACTTGTGAGAGATAAGTCTTACGCCTGGGTATCTAGTATAGTGCATGACAATCCTGTACATTACAGAATCGTTCGTCCTAGGAAAATAAATCACATCAGCCTTCCTAGGACATTCCAAAAACACGTCAAACAAGTTCTAACTTCAGTCTCTATTGTTAGTAACAATAAGAAGTGACTTATCCTTCTGTTTGACGATCTCAAAATGGATAATCACATTTGTATTGACATTTCCAGAACATAAACTTAAAAATATTTAACAAATATTTTATCTTATGTATTCGATACTTGTCAAATACTAATCTCTATGTTACCAGTCCACTTATGTCTTAATTCACTGATGAATCTAAATTATGCTAATTAAAATAAAGTTATTAAAAAATTACAGACCAATTATATCTTTCTGAGACCCATTTTAAAGACATTTATCTTCACAATAGTTCATATATCAGGAATTAGTTCGAACAGCAGGCAGTACGGCATAAATTTTTGCATTGATTCATCTCTATTAATTTCCTATCTTCCTCAAAATCGTTGGTTAATTTTCATTGTTTGATCTTATCTATACCTTTCAAGCTGCTTTTCTCACATTTTTTTCCATAATTAAATTATATAACGGATAGCATGGAATATTTTTCCTCTCTCTTCCTCAAGTATACTACGATAACACGTTATATCAGATCCAGGATTTCCGACCCAGAATAGAGAACCAGAGTATAGATTAGATAATACTTTGTTCAGCACAGTTACAAAGCAGTTGTTCTCAGTGAAAGGAGGGGAAATCACTTATTTAATAGTTTGTGGGCTAAGTGACTAAATATATTTACGTTCACTACTACATAATTAAAATTAGTTCCTCTGCTTCACATGTCGCCTTGGAAATTCCCCTTATTGTTGTTCTGCTGGGAATAACAGTATTTCGGACTGATACAAATTCATCCGAGACCCCTACATTGATGATAAATGAATCGAGAAATCTAAATGTTATTTTTACCTTCCCTATTCTGTTTTATTTTATCGGTGTGGAAAATGAATGAGTCAGTAGAACTGTTCAGTAGTGTTTGACCACTTTGTAAATACCAACGTTTTACCCTGAACTTGTTATTGGAGCTCTGGTTTTGATATCTTTCCAAGTCTTCTAATGGATGATCTACTTTGTTCTGATCAATCAAGATGATAAATCTCTCTTCTAAAAACTTCTGCAAATTATCTCGTCATTTTTTCATTAATTTGATCCATTTTAATTTATTTACTGATGATAATCTAGTACAACAATCCAATTATCATATCTGTTAATCATACTTAGGAAAGTATCTTTCTCTGAAAATGACCTTACGAGTGGATAAAAAAAGCGGATAGTAATTAAGCTTGATTCACGTGATGAGTGGCTACACTATATTGTCTATAATTTACATAGACATTTTGTCAGTTAGGTGTCTTAACAATGGATAACTCGTGATCTCATTAGCTAAATCTAATTCACTCAATACCTCGCTAAGAAACTTATTAGTTGGATTTTACCTTTCATTCATTGACGTATTTATCTACCAAATTGTATAGTATTCATTATTGGGACTCATGATGTCTTTTATAGCTTAGGATGTTGTTTATTTAAATTCGGAAGTCTCGTGAGAGTTTTAAGAAATATTACCAGCCTCTAAAAAGAAATGAGCTGTTTTTGCAGTCGACTTCTTGCAAATCACTACAAAACTATATCTAGGTGCGTGGACATTATCTCACGTGCAATAAGTTGTTTTTTCTCAATTTTCCACACATTTCGGCCCATTTTGTTTTTGGTTTATGCTTCTAACCTCGTGTATTGCCATCTCAGATATCTTGTCTTTATTCTGGTGGCCACAATGTTTCGTACGTAGCATACACGGAACTAAGTAGTTCATATATTTTGGACGCAAATACGCGCTCAAATAATTGCCACATGGTACTGTTTTCAAGTATAATTTATTTTCTTATGTACGGACAGAGAAAACATTCCAAAGAATCCATTCTTACTGAAATATTCAGGAGACTTCCTCAGGACTCTGGGATCCGAGATATAGATGATCTATTGGTAACAGAATCTAGGTTCTCTTCAAACAGTACTCTCAAATCTCCCAGATTTTACTTTTATACACGTTCAGGGAATACTTTTACCTACAGCGAACCGGTAAGTATAAATATTTATTATGATATTTCAGTGCTTACCCAAAAACTGAGAATTGTCCACGTAATATGCACTCGTCAATTGATTAGTGGTCTTTTATAAAACGTTATTTGAGATTCTAAAGCTTACCAGGGTTATCTGAAATATATTGAATATAAAGCAAGCTATGAAGCATTACATATGAGGTCCTTCCCGTTGAGCAAGTAAATTTTCAGTTTTATTAAACAAAATCCTGAATTATCAGACAGAACTTTAATAATAAATTCAGTCTTGCTGGATATTGTCTACAACTTAAGGACATATATCTATAACTCAATGAGATATCTATATAAGGATACATTATCCATAAGATTTACAACAAACGCTCAAGGGAAATCTCAAATGTTGATCAGATACTGATTGGTTGCTCTATGATACAAACTATTCATAAGAGTTGAGAATCGAATGCTTCATAATACACTGCGTTTATTTTGGAATTTTAGTTACGTGTTATACGAGCATACCGTCTTTATTGGCGCAGGACTAATTCTCCTTTAAAATCTGCGATATACTGCCCTGTTACATGCTTAACGGAAGCATTTAACCAATGGCATCAAGAGATGATTGAAGATAGACATGGTGCAGAAAGTGATTAGTCTGTTAATTGGAAATAGATACTACGAGAGTGACAGAACAACAAAACCACATTGTTTTACACACTTATTCACTATAATTCATTTATTTTGATTGTTGCCAAAATTATGGTTACAATAGTTATTATTCATATTACGTTGCTTCACAAAGTGTTAAATTTGTAAATAGTTGAACTGAACTCCGAAATACACTTTACGAAAAGCCAAACTCTGTTCTTGAAAATACAGCAATGGTTAATGCAGTCGATTCTAGTTACTATTCGTGATTAGATTATTCACTGTTTCATTAAAGCCAAATTACTTTGCATTACCATCATGTGTTGGCATATAAAATGTACTTGATGAAAACTTGTCAGGAACATTAAGTCTAAGAGTGATTCCAGTCTTATGGATCTACCAAGTGGCAGATTTAGATGTATCTAAATATACATTAGTTTCAAATAGACCATTTCAATTTCCCAATAGTTTTAGTCCGACGGTGGAATTAAGAAACACCAATTTCCGTCAATCTATTGATTTGACTTGATACTACTTTATTCAGATGATTGAATTAGTTTGTAACTAATATCTTGTCTGGTAAGCTGTAGAACTGTCAATCCCGGTATATTTTGTAAAGTGGATCTTCGTCATTCAAGTGGTGCTTTTAGTTAAAATCAGTTAAGCTTCGACTTTATCCACATCATCATATCGAATTACAACATAATCCCCAGACCAAAGGTTTATTTCCAATGATTTAATATATCAGCTGACTTGTTCAAACCTTCCACATTTAGACACGTCAAGAGCCGATATGGACTTACTGTCAAAGCTCAGGTTTAACAAGCGTTTTTCTGTTAACTCCTTAGTTCAGTATGTCCACCAAAGAATCCCTCAGTTGTCTTGATAGTTAAGTGAATTGGTTAACGCTTAATAGACGTATTAATTTAGCAAAAATAATAGGAGTGATGACAGAGAAGGACGTCAAAAATAACTTATGACTACTTTATTTGGCAAGTAAAAGCAATGAGATCGCAAAAGAGGAAAACTTAAATATAGTTTAGTGAAGTAGTAAAAACACATTAATGTTCATTTTCGCTTAAGCTGAGGAGCAAAAGTGATCACTGCACCATTACGAATTTGATAATATGATAACTTATTAGTTAATACATCTAGTCTAGCACTGATAGACGGAAGACCTTCTGATGAACACAAACTATGTGGGTTCACTAGAGCTAGACATTTCGTTTTCCACAAATTACGCCAGCTAATCGACTTCGAAGGAATATTGCTGGACGGAATACAGTCGGCGGAATCTTCTTTACAGTTATCTTTTGGTAAATTTGATGCACTATGGAGATGGTTCATGTACGAAGTAACTGCATCTTGTACTGCCCATCGCAATTCCAAAACACGAGCATCAACAGGAACTACCATAGGTAGTCTTACACCATCTCCTCTCAACAACGTTAGACGCATAGCCTGCGGAAACAAATAACAGAAATAAATACACATAAATCAACGTGAGTGTATTGGGATAAATTTTTATGAAGGTTATTAGGAAAGAGTGGTTTGTGCTTCCTGGTGGACACTTCTGTCAACACAACCTGAGCACAATTTGTAATAAAAAATTAGGGAATTTTCGCTCTTAGAATCATAGGATTACTGAACTATGTGGAAAACTAAGTATTAGTTTCTGACCTTCCATAAATTAACTCGAGCAACTCCAGTCAATCATATATATACCGCTGTCAACACAACGTGGGCTTACTCATACTCAAACATAGCATGTAGGCTTACTTGCTAGCGAAAAATAAGGTTTGTTAGACTACCGTGATTTCGGAATGTCTTTTTCTTTCTGCATAGAATAACACTATTTTAATAAGACCCAGCAATACGCACCAAAACCACTTTGCGAAAATCATTATGCTATTCTAAATGATCGAGATAGAAAGTAAAGTGGAAGAATATTTCATCTCAATTAGCTTCACACCAGTATATACTGTGTATAATAGTAATATAATACCAAACAAGCGGTAGCATAGTATAATAACACTAAAACTTTAGAGGTGATTATAAAAATTTCGGGTTAGTAAGCGACTCAAAAAAGCAGAATAAGCCAGTTGCAAAAATCGAAGTGATTTCTTGTAGATGAACCGAAACATATAGTAAAGAGGTTGGGAGACTGATAATGGGACTAGTAAAGAGCTTCGCCGTCACAAATCGAATTTTATCGACGATAGTAGCTATCCACGAGAGGGAGATTGTCGTATTTGTACAGTTTTGACAACCGCAGTATTATAATTCCTTACTGATAGGCTTTAAACGCAAATAAATAATATAGAGCTTACCCAGATAACCACCCTCCCCAAACATACACATATAGTGAGCCATTCATTATGTATTTAAACCATTGGAAATTTGATGGATCCTCAGTCAGAATCACTTTTCCTTGTCGTCTCAAATCTCACGAATAGACTAACAGAATATGTAGGTCAAGCTTAACGAAAATACTGAAATACATATTAATGTTTGAGGCTGTTATTTTGTGGTAAAACAGGTATGCTACAGAAACAGGACTTACTCGCCCAAAGTGAATTTCTATAGCATTCATCACTTCTCTGTTTATTGGCAAGTTTACGAATTCACCTTCGTGATTGGACTTCGGAATAAGGTCATTAAGAAATCGATCGTTAGTAATGACTGATGTAAGCTTTTTATCCACTGACTCTAAAACGGTTTGATATTCCTTGATAGTTGCAGAAAATTCCTCCTCCATGAACTTCACTTTCGATCTGGATAGCAAGATCTGCGTTCAAATGCGCTGAAACCCATCATTATCTAAATGAGTTGGCAACCATGTCCAGTGAGATAAGGCAATTATGTATAGAAAATACAGAAAAAGACAGTCACCTTACGCAATATAGTAATGGTTTTCTTAAGAAACGATTGGAAAGCATTTAACTACATTGTTAGATATTTACTGGGAATATGAGGTCGACAGAGTATTAAGAAACGAGTTGTAAAATTTAAAAGAATAAAATGTAACCAGCCACAAAATGATAACATTGCAATTTCTCTTTTTATTTCCTCCAAATTAGCTTTAAGATGAATTACAGTGAGAACAGGCGTGAATATAACTATAAGTTATGATTCGTAGAAATTCTGGACGCTATAAGAAAGTCATGAGTAGCACAAAATGACTCGAAATCTCCGTTGCATAATGCTATAACATAGAGAGGTGTTTTTAGACTTTCTATAGCACAAACTAAAATCCAAAGGATGATGACCTTAGACAGCGGAAAAAAGCTTTAATTACACAAACTTAGCTATAATACAGAGGCCCGTAGAACAATTGATGAATCGAAGTGAGGTGACTTATAGAGGATTTGTTGGACAGGACTATTTTCCGGGATTGTCTGTTTAATGGTGTGCCTGACAAGTTTATTACCGTCTAGACAACCTTACATACAAACATTTCAGGGAGAGTGCGGGCACACAAACACCTCTCTATTGAGACACTAAATCAGTGGGATCGGACAAGGTTCCCCAATCTTGCCACTCCTCTTTCGATTATCAGAGTGAATTTCGTTGCTGTCTTCTCAAACGTGCCGGAAGTATTTTTGCTAGGCAGGACTTAACGGCCTATAATTGGGGACTTCTGCGTTTTACTGTAATGGGTAGTGACGGGTCCTTGGGGTTTCATCCCCATGAACGAGTTGACTTTCGATATCCAACCTTTTTACCCCTTATTGCTATTTTCCACCCTGGAAAGCTTAGTTGTCCTGATATACGGAACAGAAACAGGACGAGTTTTTACAGAAGCTCACCGGCCTATAGACTTATAATTATTGTTACAGCTGATTTTAATCTTGCTATTTACAACGCGATGCAAGAGTTGGAAACATTTTTGAGAGTGATGACGCGATTTTAGTGGGCATATGACTATGTTAAGTTGAGTTGTATCTTTACATCGGTTACCCGAAACACTTGAGTTGGATTAACAAAAGGATATCCAGAGAGACTCTAATTTATGGACGATCTTTGAACGAATCTTAAGTGACCTTGAGAAATATTAGCCGATCAGCAAGCAGTCACTACAGAGTAAAAATGTTATACAAAACCAAGGAAATAAAGTGGATGCACTTCTTATACGTGGTTCAAAAACTTGTAGAAGTTAGGAAGAAGTTCTAAAATCGTAATGTATGCAGCAGAGGAAATCATCCATACGGCTACAAAATAGTCGGCCTCTGGAGTCATGATAAAGTCTTAAATACTCTCTTAGCCTCGACCATATAGCTTCAATATTGTTTATGTGAACTCCTGTTGTTGAGTGGACGAAATGCTACTTGTGGATAACGACACGATGCACATAACCAAGCCTATGTGTGAGTCTGTACGCTCTCCAAACATCCGTATATATTGTAGTATCTGGCTGCAGCCAGTGTTATGGGTGCTTCTATTATCCAGTTCGCAATAATTGTCGTAATTTGCCTTAGGAATTATATATGGGGTTTTCATTACGAACTGACAACAGCTATAATGGCAGAAATTTATTTAGCCAAATGGATGAAAGGCTTTCGCGTTAAAATCCGAGATCTATTATCTTACACCTGATTGATTAGTCCGCAAATTATAGTCTTGCCATCTTATTTGTTATAGCTGCTCAATTATCACGTTTTGTACAAAACTGACAGCATGATCTAGTTATTCGATAAAAAGTACATTATGAAATGACAAATTCTATGATTACATGAACGCACAGATGATCGTTATTACACTGGGCGATGATTAGGCTTACATGGAAACGTTGCGGATAAATCCACCCATAGTAAGTTAGCACTAAGCACTAGAGTTGGCGCCGTAACCTTGAAATCTCTAAAACGATTCTGATTGAATGGTTCAAATGGTTGTGGACGGAATGGAAGAAGCTTTCTCTTAACAGGCTTCCGTGTCTAGTAGCAGGGGATCACCAAATCCTCCAGGCAGGAACCTATCTGTGTGTTAACAATAAAAGAGGAAAAGAAATTGGTAAATCATAGTGTGATGCTGTCCTTGGTCCTTAAGAATAGGTCAAGTTGCCTCTTGAAGGACTCCTGAGAAGTCGCTTGGACTAGCTCGGCTGGCAGCGAATTCCGGCTTTTGACAACTCTTAAGGAGTAGAAGTTGTGTCTACATTCCGTCTTGCTATGTTGTGTTTCCAGTTTCTGGGTGTTACCCCTTAGGTTATTATTCGAACTAAGCTTAAGTAGGTGTTTAAGAGGATGTCCAAAAGTGTTAAGGATACTATAAGCCATTAATAAATCACCTCTAAGACGCCTATACTCTAACGGGCAAAGGTTAAGTGAATGGAGGCGCTCTTCATAAAGTTTAAATTTGAGTCCTCGAACTGATTTTGTGGCTCGCCGTTGGATACGCTCCAGGGTGTCCTTATCCTTTTGAAGTGAGGGAGAAAATACTGTTTCTGTACTCTAAATGGGGACGGATAAAACTATTGAAGATTGTATGGAAAGTTCGTCCGTCAAACTGTCCAAAAATGCGCTTCAACGTTACCAGTGCAAGGTTTGCTCGGAAGGCATTTTTGTCACAGTTAGCGTAAGACTTCAAATCATGGGGCATCAGGACCCCTAAATCTTTTTCGTCTTGGGATACTACTAGAGAGGAGTTTCCTAAATTATAACTGTAGTCTGCGACATGTCGCAGATGGACTACTTTACACTTTGAAGTGTTAGAAGTAAGTCCGTTATTATCTGCCCAACTTTGGAGTCGAGTCAAATCCTCCTGAAGTGCCTGTATATCGTCTTGATGAGGTATCCAAAGTTTAACATCATCGGCAAAGAGTAATATTTCTGACGTTACCTGTTGAGGAAGATCGTTTATGTAGATCAAGAAGAGAAGAGGTCCTAGTACTGAGCCCTGGGGGACCCCACTAGAACATTCCACAGCCTGAGATAAAGTGAAATCAACCCTAACCTTGAAGTGTCGATTTTTCAGGTATGAAGTAAGCCAATCAATTAGAGGTGCTCTGATACCCAATCGCTTGAGCTTATTAATAAGACATATATGGTTAACCTTATCAAAAGCTTTTGAGAAATCAAGGTAAATGATATTAACCTTTCCCTTGCAATCGAGGATGCTTGCCCATCTGTCCACCGCAGTCAGCAGGTTGGTTATACAAGAGTAACCCTTCCTGAAATCATGCTGTTGGGGTGAGAAGAAATTTAAGGACAGTAGATAGTCGTTTAAACCGTCGCATATCAGGGACTCCATGAGTTTTGAAGGTAATGACAGAAGAGCCACCGGCCGATAACTTGAAGGTTCATTGCGTCGACCACCTTTGAAAATTGGTGTGATGTGAGCCAACTTCCAATTTTCCGGTAATTTGCCTCGGCTTAGCGAGTGTGAAAACATCACGCTAAGCGGCGTTGCCAGGATTGAGGCTGCCTCCCTTAGTATGACAGGATAAACCATATCCGGGCCAGGAGAAGTATCTAGTCTTAAGTGCTGCAATTTACGGAACACCAAGTCAGCGCTTAGGTCCACTTCGGAAAGTCCTGAGGAATTGCAGATGAAACTGTCATCAGTAAAGTTGATGTCGGCCGGTTGAAATGTTTGAGAGTAATGTGCCTCCAGAAGGTTAGCGGCGTCGCCATCGTTGTTGGTCGGGCCGTTAAGACCTAGCAGTTGAGAAACTCCTGTTTTGGCTTGACGAAGAGAGGCTGCATAACGGAATAGGCTTCTAGGGTTAGAGGCAAATTTGTCCATAAGCTTTATCTGGTACTGAAGCCTGTCTTCTCTTAAAGCCTTCGTGCATATGTTCTCGATATGTTTATATTGTCTATACGCTCCATCGTTATTAGTTCGTTTGTATTCCACCCAACAGTGCCTTTTGCGGCTTAGCAGGCGAAGGGTACGGTTCTTGATTACTGTGGGTGGCTTGGAGCTTTCGGGAACC
The DNA here is from genome assembly GCF_000699445.3 of Schistosoma haematobium. NCBI lineage: Eukaryota > Metazoa > Platyhelminthes > Trematoda > Strigeidida > Schistosomatidae > Schistosoma > Schistosoma haematobium. The sequence goes on along the minus strand of NC_067197.1, from coordinate 18,512,657 downwards.
GTTTGAAGAACTGAATGGTTTGTAGCACATAAGAGCGTGTGCAGTAAGAAGTCCCAATGTCCGTCCACATCGAGTTGAGGGTGAACATCCCAAATCACCTGTTGTAGATAGTCATGTAGAGCTGGCACATTCAGCCGTTTAAAATTCCAACGCAAATTATTGTTGGGATACCTTAGCTTAGTTTTGATGACAAAACTGAAGGCTATGACAGCATGATCGCTCTTTCCCAGAGGAGCCAGGATTGAGAGGTTGTCAACTAGGAATTCTTCGTTTGTGAATATGTAGTGGCATTGGACAATAGCCACACAATCCACAAAGCTGTGAACACGAGACTACTCAGAAAATAGATATTCAATATTTAACTCGGGGAAATACCTAACAATGGAGAAGGTGCGAAGAATGGATTGAATGGTCTGGAGTTGATCGAGTGGCATGGCTCGGCCATGCAGACGTGGTCTCTGCTGAATGTTACCTTATATCTTCTATTCATATTAAATATATTGTTATTTCTCTAGCCTAACCTTGTTCTACATCATGTATTGGTAATTGATACGATACAGTGAGTTGGTGTAGACGATGGTGTGACTTCCACGTAAGATCTTATAGATTAGGCAGTTATATCACGACAAATCTACAAATTTAGGATTAGGTCTATTATTAGAGCAGTACTAATATCATAGTAGACCATAATTCTACATTGGTGAGCCCAACTAAAGAAACGCAACCTATTATTGTTAATCTTTATTTCCACCTTAACCTTCTCAATCGGTTTTTATTTTTGTAAACCCAGTATTCTAATAGTCCTTTGATTAATGGTCACATATATTGTCGTAATGTTATATCTATTAGTTCACATAAGTTACTAGCCCAATCGATAATAAAAGTTGATCATCTATATCAACTAATTAGCTTTGATGGTTCGTTAACAAGCTTTAATAGCATTTACCTGCTTCAGCGACATAGACTTGTTTAAACATCAAGCTCTAGCAAATATGACCTGTAAATAGCGTAAATATGCATTGACTAACAATGCAGTCAAGGATTGAATAGTTATCTGGATCTAATTCTTAGTGTTCCTTCGCCTAACAACTCATCCTGTTTTAAACTATGAACTATCCTGTAATATCTTTTCTTCCGACCACTGCCTGCCTAATTTCATATTCTCGAGTTCCATTGCCAAACAACAAGGATGACACTTCTCCAAAAACATACGGTGAGTTCCAGCTATAAGTTTTCTGCAATCATAAGGTCATTTTTAGATGGTTCGTTCAATGACAACCACACAATTATCTGGGTTCATTCGATTGTTCTGATCCGAGCGAGTGGCAAAAACCTCAACAGCATCAAGCACCCTGGAATTAATTGCCATACCGCATGTTTTATTCTGGATACTTTTGGATCATTACTACTCCTCACGAATGGCGTTATATATGTCGTACACTGAATAATCTAATTTTCAAAAATAATCAAGGCGAGTTCAACTATTTTACTGGATGATTTTTTTTGTACTTAACATGTATCTGTTTTTCAGTTGCTTTTGCCATATATTTGTAAGTGTCACTAAGCTAAATGCAGTAACTTCTTATGGAAGGTTTATAACGCATCATATTCCTGCCTGAAGTTTCACAAGCAGTCTTAACTTTAAAATTATTTATCTGGTCATGTTCATTATTTTTAAATCGTCATATACGTCAACAACCTGCTTGTTAACCTGGCCCGCACATACGTTACACTATATCTTCATGTCTCCTAAATTTAGGAATCATCTGAATCGCCTTTAACATTTATCAATAAACCCATCATAGTCGTTGTTGCTAATCGTATTTGGGTTTATGGATTGGTTTATCATATTAGCAGCCTAAAATGCGAACATAGTTTAGATAATAAGAATAAAAATTTAGGTACTATCAACTGCAATAGTAAAATAACTAAATCCCTAGGTAGCTGTTAGCTAAACAAACGTTTAAAATCAAAACTCCGTAGCCTACTAGAATTAACACTAAACGAATCTTTCTGAATTAAAATTTATAATTAAATTAGGCGTCTCGGATTCTTTAACGTTATAAATTTCTGATAATTTCGAATCACCTAAAGCAACAATACCTATTTTTCTACTGACTAATCCTCAATCAACACTATAACTAGTTAAACGTAATAGTTTCAGGATATCGTCATAAAACATTGTCATGACTTGACAATCACGTAATATGATTGATAAAATTAATGAAACTATTAACAAAATCGGTCAGCAAATTGATTTACAATTATCACTAATGTTGTTTTTCTTTTATCTTCATTCACTACAGATAATTACAGTATGTTTCTCTATCGGTTGCTTATTCAGTAAATATCTCAAAACCTTGTCAGTCTAATTGATGGTTTAGCGACACAATCATGCATGCAAATAATCAGTATAAGCAGTCGAGCAAATCTCCTGCAAACTGAAAACATTAATGTCGAATTTACCCCAACACTGACTAAGGTTCAAGCCATTATCATAGACATGAGTTGGGAGTGTACTCCCCTTGGTTACAACTTATGTACTCCCTGATAATCACATGAGCATCACTCACGGTTAATCATCTTGTAAAAACGTATTTGGCCGAGTACATCTTATAGCACCACATCACTTAGTAATGTGACACAGGCTTAACTGATTTCAGTAACTTATAATCACCATATCTCATTTAAATCGTATTCTGCCCGCATACGTGCAACTAACTTGTATGCCCATCAGCCGGCAAGTATAAATATAAATAAATAGTCTATCGCAGATCAGAACATTGAGTCTAGAGCATGTCTCTTACGAACACACTCATGTTTAACGATTTTTCCTAGCTATCTGTCCAAAACCCATATAATTATCACTCATGTATTTAAATTTTATTTTGATAACCATTCATGTGTATTAGTAGTATTACTAAATTCTATCACGGTCAAGTAAAAATGAGGTTGAGAAAATCTCCCCGTAACTAAATAAACCGTATCAAACTAACTGGAACACTAGTTGGAATTCTTCCCCACGGTATACTTTTGTTCCTTCAGTTAGCCTACTAATACAGATGCAATTGGAATTCAACTTATATGGACAACTTACCGGCATAATCGTTATCTGATTTCATAATTTAAACCAAAACCAATACCAATATTAACATTTCTACAATATTCATTATTTTAATATTTCTAAACACAAAATAATTACTGCCTATAAGTTAAGTTATTAACACGCATCGTTTTATTATTATTATTGTAATCCCATTTTTTATAGTTCAAATAATCTTCAACCAAATTTTCATTTTAAGCGTGTTAATCATGAAAGCAGATATTTTAAGATTATTACATGTATTTCCCGACCAGATGCTGCCGTCTTTTTGATTTATCTTTCAGCTTATCAATACACGGAGGATCCTTATTATCCTTGGTAACCTCCGGCGCACGACGATCCTATCCAATTTGGTATCGAACCAACATCACGTTGATTCTGGTGGGAGAGTAGTGTAGTGGCATTGGACAATAGCCACACAATCCACAAAGCTGTGAACACGAGACTACTCAGAAAATAGATATTCAATATTTAACTCGGGGAAATACCTAACAATGGAGAAGGTGCGAAGAATGGATTGAATGGTCTGGAGTTGATCGAGTGGCATGGCTCGGCCATGCAGACGTGGTCTCTGCTGAATGTTACCTTATATCTTCTATTCATATTAAATATATTGTTATTTCTCTAGCCTAACCTTGTTCTACATCATGTATTGGTAATTGATACGATACAGTGAGTTGGTGTAGACGATGGTGTGACTTCCACGTAAGATCTTATAGATTAGGCAGTTATATCACGACAAATCTACAAATTTAGGATTAGGTCTATTATTAGAGCAGTACTAATATCATAGTAGACCATAATTCTACAAATACACAATCTAAGCGCGATGGTGTCTGGCCGTTTCTCCAACGAGTTGCCGACCTCACATTTTCATGTAAGCCCAAGTCATCGATGAGGTTGAAGAACCGAGCTTCAATTAAGTTGTCGCCTCCAGTGTACGTGTGTTCCGCGAAGTTGACTCTAGGGAGATTAAAGTCCCCTGGAATCAGGATGTGTGTGAAACCGAGACGGGTAGAGCGGGATAGTCCTTCCAGCATACGACTATCGTACTCGATGTCGGCAGTTGGCTTCCTGTAAATGACTCCGACTAGACACCTCGAAGTACTTGACAATCTAACAGAACACCATATGGATTCCTCAAGCTTGTTAAACTCGAGGTTGTGAACTTGGTGCACCTCCAAGCAAGAGCTTATGTATATGGCTACTCCACCCCCAATTCCTGTTTTCCTGTCGTTGCGGAACAAAGTCATCCCAGGTAATGCTAACTCTTGATCCAAGAACTGAGAAGATATCCAGGTTTCAGATATTCCTATCAGACGGGCCTTATTAGCGTTACTAAGTTCACGTAATTCATCCAGTTTGTTTGGTAGACTTGCGGCGTTCATATATAAGCAGTTTATGCTTTCAATTTGGAATGAGTGAGCTTCGTCCTATTTTTCTGTATGAGCCTTATGTGAATGGACAGGTAGCCCACCTATATGAGGTTTGCCGAGGTGGTAGGCCCTGTCCTTTACACGTTTTTTTATCATTTAGACAGTCCACAAGTGGGATGGTCAACTCCAACTTGCCTTTGTGCTTGGTCCTAGCCTCATATGGCTTATCCGGGTGCATGTGGATTCCAGGTGGCAATCGACGTCTGTTGGCACGAAATGCTTCCAGAACTGCAGCTGCCATGTGGGAAGATGGGAAGGTTATCTTCATTATACGGGGTCTAAGATCACCGTCCTTCTTGGCTAGTCTCGTCACATGTTGAGTCAGTATGTGTTTGAGCCTCAAGGACTGTTTGATGAATTTCCGTTTCCTGATGTCAGAATTTGATTGAGTAGGGTCTGCATTTTCCGGTATACCTTGCACAATTATGTTACTTCCGCGGAAGAACTTCTCGTGAGATTCTTTAGGGACGTTCCGTATGATATTGCGCTCAGAGTACAGTATGTCGGGCAATATTCTTACGTTACCATCGGATTTCAGCAAGTGACTTGCTAGCAAGACGTCCTCCACGTCGGTTGTATTCCTAAGTGTTACTCGGAGAAGCCTCGGGTGATTTAGATGCTTAGAATCTCTTCCTCGAGGGAGCCGGGTGACCGTCAAAGGCTCTATTCTAGAAAGTTCGAGCTTCTTGTTCAATTGACCCCAGAGCATCCTGTCGTTTTTGTCCTGCAGACTGAGAGGAAGGTCAAGATTGTCAACAAGGTTCATGATAATGAGAGAATCGTCGCAAACTGTCGTTAATTTACCAGGTTTCACGATGGGTTCAGGTTTAATAACTTGTTGTTTGGAGGTCAGTGCGCGTTTTTGAGTCTTGGGGGTAGACTGTGCGACCAAATCGCCAGTTGTTTTTCGTACAGCAACACTTGGGTTGCTCGGCTTGGGCGGTGATGCCTGGTTCTTTTGGGCTCTCTTAACATGGGCCGAATCACCTACAGGGTTTTGGGAACCACTGTTGTGTTCAGGGACCCTGAGCTGGGAGACCTGAGTTTGCTAAGGGAGCCTAATACTGTCGACGTAATGATGGTGCTGAGTCTCGACACGTCACCATTAGTGTTGATGGATACTCCATCGGTGGTATACCTATTGGCATCCCTATTTTTGTATCCGTCGCACGCTCTTGTTTGTCTACCGGTTTTTTTACTGTTGTTATCCAAGTTAACTGACAACTTGTTCCGAAGACCTGTTAGTAGGACAATGATGTTACTCAGCAAGACTACAGCGTCCGTGCTGCACGCGACACATACCCACTTTTGGTCTGACTTGCTGAGTCTGTTGTAAGCAATTGCTGTCAGATCTGTGCATGCTTCGTGGAACCAACCTTTGCAGTTGTCGCACAGCATGCCAGTTGTAACAGCAAAAGGGCATCCCAGACGTTTGCATGAGTTTTTCATGACTATGTTGAAGCAAACTATGTTATAGATGCTTGCAAAAGCCTAAGACCTTTAAAAAAAACACTAAAAAGCACACTGAAAACGGACAAAAATGGATAAAACGAGTGATATAAACTGAAACTAGTCTATACGTGAAAAACAAAGAAACAGAATAGTAAGCTGAGGCAAAACCACAGGTAACCATTAAATATGGTGAAACTCAAAAAAAAGTAATCTACCGAACGTATAGCTCAGGATAGATTCTTTAGAACTGAAACGGTACTTTTGTTGCGTAAGAACACAGCAAAAGTTTGATAAATGCAAATCACGTTAGGACTAAACTTCCCGTCCGAAAAGCGCGCACCCAGATTGGCTCTTTCATAAATTAGAGTCTCGCCCAGATACAAAGTGTATCAACATCTTTGGTAATATATGAACTAACTGCTTGAATCCAATGTTCCAGATAAAGTCTCACGTAGACTGGGTACAGCACACGGAACTTATACTCCTCAAACCATTTGAAAGCCCAGAAGGGTTATGTAGTGCCAGTAAGATGTGACAACGCTTCGGTAGTATCGTCCACTGACGGAGGTTACTGAGCACTCGAAGGTCAAAATGTCGTAAAACGATTAGTGGGTCAGCTCGACAATTCTTATGGTTTTGCAAAAGCGGTCAAATCAAGATAATTACAAATTTGATTTGAGTTCAGCCCTACTAAGTCTGATAGCCTCATCCTTCAAGTAGCTAAAGTGACGACATCGTTATGATACATGATATAGGACGAATCTCCAATGATATAATGTTTTCGCGACAATATACCAGTTAATATAATTTTGAGACCTGCCGGAAAGGAGTACACATTTGCATCGTTACTTGTCTCGAAACTTTGGTAGCCTTCACAGTAATACTGTTTTCATAACGGCATATGTTTTATTCAAGTTATTTCACATAAAACTAAATCATGACTCTGCATATAGCGTATGGCTAGGTGGAAATCAATGCTTGCCTGTGATGCAATTTTTGAAAAACTGTTCTAGCAGTACATGAATAATTAGTCTTCAAGAACTTCGCAATACCATGTACGACGACGTTAAAAAAAGAACTATTCACTTAGCTTCGGAATGAAGTTGTAGCTTCGTCAATTCACTCAGAACTACAATTTTTGATCGTGCACAACGTAGAAATAAAAAAACAGTGCAAAAATTGCCGTGCTACCACAGCGTCGTTGCCTTAAATGTGACTGAGCCCCAGCCAAATCAGCCGGCTATCGGGCCACCGAATATCTAACAGTTTACTGACCCTCACCAAGGTTAATGTACTGTGACTGCCTTGATAGATTCAACGTTTCTACAGAAACACGTTATCAAGAATAGGTACAAGAAACGGAATGCGACTATTACTCCATGGACCAGTCGGCAACAATCCAGTGGCATCGTCCGTCAATGGAATTCGCTGGGCACTTGAAAGTCAAACTATCGTCTTTAGTCTTTTGTAGGGAGGATAGGAGGTTAGACGACCCACACTTATCCTTGCGATTTGTTATACTGTGAAGACCCAATACCGCTTTCAAAGATTCAACAAAAGATGATGATATGACGTGTCCTGGTGGAAAGATTCCATTAATTGACAACTCGGTGGGAGAAACGGAAATCGGAGCACAAATTATTTGATCGCAGTTGTCGAGTTTTCTTAGAATTTCCTCTTGAATGATCCTAGACAGAAGGAAGCCATAAAACATTGATACCATGATCATCATTCTGTATTCGGTAATCCAGTATAAATTCACTCCATACATTGCCGTAAGACAACGGATAAAAGTTGAAGCCTCTCAGTATGACATCATAAGATAGGCCAGAGGGAAGGCTCACCATTTTAGTCCCCTGCCATTGAACTAGTTCCGGCATTCCCGCTTCATACTTGAAACAAGGACTTTCTGCTTGAGTCAAATGTTACAAATGCGGCCCCATAGAGGTTGGATACGGTACCCTAAAAATTCCTTCGTCCAAGTAAACGAAGTATGTAATAATAGATTGTGAGACTCTAAAGCCTTTGGCAGTGACAGACAAACACTCAATATTAATTCTAGGGTTATCGGCGTGCAATAAGTGTGGGCACGGTCAGGACGTTAAGCCATGGGTTTTCGCGCACATGTTACATATTGTTGAGGATTTTGGGATGCCGTCATTTATCAGCTATTAACAGAATTTTCCGTCACACGTCAATCTTCGTAATCTTTGTGCTTCATACATAGCTTTTATTCCACTTTATTAGTAGTTTGACATACTTGTCAGTTACAACCTGGGTAATTGTTTAGTCAGCCTAATGTGTTTATCTGTAAAAATGGAAATTCAGGCAAGTGAAATTCACCATTTAACAAGCCGAAAGTAGATCGCAGTGAGAATTTTATTCAAAAGTGAGCTCTAAGATCTGTTACATTTGATTCACCTCCCCAATTATGATGGTGATGAACATGGATGTTGGCAGCAGTTTATAAAGTATGGGTTGAAGCAATTAAGCATTAAGCTATTCATGAATGTTATATAACTTGTTAATATACAGCCATAGACAGTCCTATCCATTATAAGTACGATCGCATTTGACTGAACTGACAAATTATTATGTAACGTATCTGAGAAATAAAAATTTTAATGAGTAACAGTTGATGTTGATAGCCTCTTTCTCCGCTTTATGAACAAATACAGGAACTGTGTATAACATTACTGTAAGTGCCAGATAAAGTAGTTACATATTCCATAGTCTTTTGCATTATAAATCTTCTTATCTAATCTCATTATCCAGAGGATAAATAAGTAAACTTTGAGTAAATTCTGGGGTTTTCCCCAACATCATAAAGGAAATGATAATCTTCCCCAAAGTTCGGAGAAATTGTGGGGAAAAACTCCAATGTAATAAGTTCCTGCAAAACCATTGAAGAAAACTCAAAATATTCCCAGATATTTTGGGGATTTTTCCAAGACCTAAAGAAATTTTCGGGCTTAGTGCCAATCCTCCAAAATGTCCTGAATTTCGTCAAACCGGACAAAATTTTCCATAAATAAGGAGTATGGGAACTTACGAAGCAACAATCCGTCCGAATTGTGTACCACAAGACAGAAAGAGCTAAATCAGTGTTCTTTGCAATGGTTTTGTTGTTTTGCTGCAACAAAATACCACTTAAACATGCGAACAACTAATATCCATGTAAACCAACGGACACCCAACAAACCCAAAGGTCGTTTAAACGAGACGGTGACGGCTTTAAGTAAAACGGGAGTTTTTTGCCGTGCCAACGATACACTGATTGCCACTCACAAATGCACTGTCACACGCATATGTCTCTTGTTCCCAATTATCTGTTGTTTTGATAACAGAACTCCAATGTGTTTACCATATACTTTTACAGACCACAGTGATATTACCAACGGACGGTCATTATCTTCAACTGTAGGAATGCCATCCTTCCTCTGATGATCCTTACATTCACACCTGCATCACATCCGCCTTGTTCATCAATGATGCTGCCCAAATACTTGAAAGTGTACACCTCTTCCACAGTCTCTCCATCAAGTGTGATTTGGCTAAGGCTCTCTGTGTTGTATCTGAGGATGTTGCTTCTTCCCTTGTCTATGCTTAGGCCTAGTGATCCAGAGACTGCTGCTACACTAGTTGCCTTCACCTGCATTTGTTCGTGTGTATGCGATAGAAGGGCCAGGTCACCTGTCAAGTCAAAATCATCTAGTTACATCCAAATTGTCCATCGTATTCTGGGATTCCCCTCAGGTGTGGAGGTCTTCATGACCCAGTTAACCACCATAGGGAACAGAAAAGAAGAGAGTAAGCAGTCTTGTCTGACTCCAGTCTTCACTTGAAATGGGTCCTTCATCTGTCCTCCATACACGACTTTCCACTGTATTCCGCAGTATGAATTCCGTATGATGTTGATGATCTTCTCAGATACAACATAGTGTGAAAGTAGATTCAGTAAAGTTCTCCTATCCACACTGTCAATCGCTTTCTCATATTCAAGTAAGTCGACACATTATGACATATTCCATCCTATGGATATATCAACAGTGATTTGTTATGTCGTGATTTCGTCGGTTCACTATGGATTCTCTCATAATCCAACAGATTCATCTTGAAAGTGAATGCCTACTAAATCTTGCATTCGGTTCAACAGCACTCTTTTGTAAATATTTCCATGTACATACCGCATAAGGATAACTTTTGGAGACTCAACGTACTCACACTATGTCAAATCGGCCGACAGGCCTCCTTGGTTAAGACCCTAGAATCTCGTACCACTGATGCATACTGTATCTCTGAAACACGCACACAGAATCATAGTGTACTCACCCACTTGACCCCATTTTGCCAAAACGGTGAGCCGACGAGATACACCCCCGTGTATCTGGCGACCCGATGGCTAGTCTTCAAGAAATTGCAGGTGTATGAACAGCACTAAGTTCGAGGGTAGAACAAGCACTATTAGAATGGATCTATGTTAAAAGCCGCTTATGTGCTGTTAGGCTAAACGTCTCTGTAAGAACTCGGATGGATAGGGACACATGTCATTGCCTATTTGTCATTTCTGCCTGCGCCCCCACTGACTACATCCCGGACGCATTGAAAGATGAATTTTACAGAAAGCTTTCTGAACTTCATCGTAAATCTAAACACTTAGATATATTAGTCGCAGCAGGTGACTTAAATGCCCAGATAGGTAGTTTAAACCAAACAGAAAGATATGTAATTATTTTAGTGTTCCGGCTCAACGAACAGATGATGGTGATCGCCTGCGCAACTGTGCTCAGACAATCGTTTGTTTTTAGTAAGCACTAATTCTAAGCATATGGAGAGTCATCGACTAAAATGATGACCCCCTGCACCAAACCAATGATGGACTGAAATGCACCATATCTCCATCAGCCATCGTTGGAGATGCTCAATAGAAGACTGTCGTTCGTTCAGAAATACCTGTTTGGACTCCGATTATTCTCTAATACGAGCACGCGCTTACTTGCACATCCCTGGACGCTAGAAAATCATATTAGGAAGGTCCATTAGAGTCAAACTCAATGATGAGGAAGCCAAAAGTAAATTCCAGGAACAAGTGAGGTCACTCTTAGGTAATCCTGAAAACGGGGCTGACTCAGATGTTGCTTGGAAATATTTACCAACAGTTGTGGAAACAGCAGCGACATCCATTAGTGATTTGAACCAAGGGGATACGAAAAACAAGTGGATTTCTACTAAGTCCGTTGCAGTGATAGATTATCGTAGTTTTGTCTCATCAAGCTCTGAACACCATGAAGAACAAAAACAAATGAGATCTAGGTTAACCAAAATTCTAAGGAACGATCGTGAGCAGTGGTGGGCAACGAAAGCAAAAGAGATGGTAAAGGCGGTGGTTGTAGGCAACACAAGACAACTCTTCAGGTTAATTAAAAGATCTGGAACTAGAACTTCAAGTGCAAGTGAGACGATCTCGGAAAAAGACGGTACTTTTGTCGGCTTTCAGCGTAGACGTTTAAAATGATGTATGGAACATTTCAAGGAACAGTTCAGCTGGCTTTTAGCTACTCTACGATTACTTACCATTCCCAGGCAGCCTGAATAGAACATTGAAGCAGTCATTCCGACTCTATTTGAAGTTCGAAAAGCTATAAGTAATCTGAAGCAATGAAGAGCAGGCGGTTCAGATGGATTGGCTATAGAGGTCTTTAAGTGTGATGATCAGGTTTAAGCGATTAGATTGACAACTAATTTGGCTAAATTCCGGGAGACGGATGTAATTCCTTGTGACTGATCGCAGTCACTGATTGTCGCAGTATATAAGGAGGGGTCATATTCATCATGTGACAACCAGGGAGAGATTAGTTTGACTGATATCGCACCAAAAATACCGGCCTCAATAATTATAGGGCGTCTAACAAATGCACATGAATTGCAAACACAAGGAAATCAGGCCGGCTTCATACCTGGTCGTGGCTGCATCGACTACATATTCACCATTCGTAAGGTCTTAGGACACAGAAGTGCTTATATGCGTCCGACAATGATAGTTTCCTTGACTTAAAAGCGGCATTTAACTCGGTAGACGTGGAGGTACTGGTAAACACAAATCCATAACTTTTCTTCAGTGATCTTCCTCTTACTACGAAACGCCCGAACTAGTCTTCTCCCACAGCCTCAAAGCTTTATCAAGCTTGTCGCACTCCAAACAGGAGCACTTGCCTCATCAGTTATTATCCTGGACTCACCATAAACCATTGGTATGCCACACATTCTTCTATCACTCTGCAAACTGTGCTAGCTTCCTTCATTTTCCAATTGCTTTTATGAATTTCAGCTAATATATCAGGCTGTTCCGTATGTCATTCCTCTCTTTGACAATATTAAGTGATCAGTTCTGCCATGAAGTTTTGGAAAGATGAAATTAGATGTCGGGCTGCGGTTCAGACTAATTTCATCCACTGAGAGTAATGGGACGGACTAGGAGAACTTCCATGTCTTGTGCTGCACATGTTAATCATCGCGATCGATTTTCGGGACCCATGTTTTATAAGAACAGGTTCAGAACAGTTAGTACTCTTCCTATAAATATCACCGGTCGACAAGGTCAGAGATTCCAATCAACATCCCAGGTCTCTCATCCATATATCTCTAGAGGTCTAATAATCCGTTTATCACTTAAAAGTTAAAGTAATTCATCCAAAACACCATGCATACTAAACATAAGAGTTAGAAAACTCGCTTCTAGAGGTATTTCAACTTAAAAATTATCTAGAAGCGTTAATGTTCAATAATCTGAAGTCTTACGCTGTGACAAGAATGCTTCCTGTGCAAACCTTGCGCTGATAACTCTGAAGAGCACGTTTGGTCAGTCTGATAGTAAAACTTTCAACATAATTTTTAACTGATTTATTCGGCCCCTATTAAGAGTACGGAATGGACTTTTTTTCACTCACTCCGCAGTGATAATAACATACAAGTATGTATCACGAAGTGAACCACGAAAACAGCTCAAGGAGTAAGGGCATCTCAGAAGTAACCTTCTAATGACATAGCATCCTAAGCACTTTCAGGCACCTTCTTATATACTCAATTAAATTAATTCCTCACACAAATCTCAGGGGTGATACCTGGAAATTTAGGGATGCAAAACTTCAGAATGAACTGTAGACACGGCCTCAACTACTTAAGATTAGTCAAATTCTGGAATTCTCTGCCTTCTGAGGTGTTTCAAACGACTTTCCACTATTCATTTGAGGATTTTGGTGGAGTTTTGTTCTCTGAGCTACAAATCTTCTCCACCATCTCAAAGTCATTTGAGGAAAAACGCAACATGTTCTCTGGGACTAAGCAAATAATTCAAAACATCTTACTTGTTTTCTGCCAAATTTACCTAGGTTCATAAATAGAGACATCACTGATCCACTGCTATTAGATATGGAAAGTCCTTAAATGAAATCTTCATTTCTGTTCACAATCATCTGGAAAACTTATGCTCTCATTTTCAATATAAGAACTAACGCGCTTTATAGAAGTTGTGTTGTGGCGGACAGCGTTTAGTCGAATTTTGTAACATTAATTAAACATTAAAATAAAAGGGACCTTTGATTTAAAGTTATTGATTATTTGGATCGATACATTTAATTAGGAAGTAACAGTTAGCTGAGAGCTAATTGAGCCAACAACTTATGTACATCTCATCAGGGCCAAATTTCCGGATTTTGGGAAAAACCCTGAGCAATTGGAATAACGGTGCTTCTCTTAAACTCATTGGAAGTTATAGAGGAAAACCTTAAAGCCAGTGTGATGAAGTTGTAGGAGAAAGAACTTACTATGCACGGTATCGTTCAGGCGTTTTAGACGTAATTATTATAAATGATATTGTTTTTTGCATGACAGTCAAGTTCACCACACATTCCATTACCAATGTTTAGGCCTTATTTTAATGTCATATAAACACAGGACGAAGAAGAGTTAGTTCCGCTCCACTTTTCCAAAAGCCTTACGCTGAAGATGCCACAGGTATTTGGAGTTTGACAACGCTTTAACCAGTAACACCTAATATGAATCATACCCGCAAAGTGAAATCAAAAGACAGAAGCGAGAAGGTTTGAAGATATATTTGATAGGCCATCAACATATCGTGGATCGACTGATCTAATCTGGCTAGTGATTGCGATAGATGTTGAGCACGGCGTTCCCACCCGTGATTTGGTGCGGATGCATGACCGAGCGTCTTTAGCTAGGTGAGTTCATTAAAATTAATGTGATTAGCATGAAATGTTAAAGACTTACAGAGCCATTGATTTCGGCGACTTATTTACCTCTACAACATATAGCATATTCATCCTGAACTTAATACAGTAAGCCTCTGATACGACTTACTGTTATTTGGAATTTAACAGTTATTATCATTTGCTTCAAAGCACATGCTGCAAATTAATGAAGTGAAACGAACAAAGGACGCCTGTTAGATTCAAAGTGCTTTTCTATGAACCGATGAAATCTCTACGGGCACCGAAATAGTGAAAAATAAAATGTCGGCGAATACAATCCAATGCATTACCGAGCGCCATCAGCTAGGTGAGTCCATTAAAACGAATATGGTCAGCATCCAATGTCGAAGACTTACGGATCTATTGATTTTGAGGATTTATTCACCGCTACAACGCCAAGCAGGTGAGTTGCCGTTACAAACTGCTATTACTCCCATGGTCCAGCCTAACTACAGCCAGCTGTTTCTTTCAGACTATTAATGTTGAAGGTAATGAAATAGATGAGACATGCGGCAACCAACAGAGTGTCAAACATGAAAGGCTGCCATAGTACGTTATTTTAAAGAGGGTTGAAGTTGAGAGGAGTTTAAGAAATAGCACAAATTTACGGTCACTGACAGACAAACATACAACACTATACACGTTGTAGCAACGCAGATGGGATTGCCTCGTATAATTCAGGTTATTGTGCATCTACGGTAGCCAAATTTATTGTCGTGTTTTCTCAATAAACTATGCTAAGAAAGTATGAGTACAGAAATTTGGCTACCGACGATCTGTCAATGAAAGAAACGATATGTAGAATTGTCATCAGTAATATGAAGGGAGGTGAAATCACTGTTAGGAAGGCGACTGAAACCATGGGCCTTTTTACTAACGGTTATCCCAATGTAAACATCAGCATATTTATTTTCAACACTGGGTGTGCTTGGCGTGCAAACAACCAACTCTCAAACTCTGTAATCTATGTTCCCCTTTCCATGATGTCGGAACAACAACATGAAAATTAAGAAAATACGATCATTTCTCTACAGCAGTTGTGTTATCTACTGATAGTGACTTATCAACTGAATATACGTCAGTGAACTCAATGATACAGTGCCTGCGCCGTTAGTCTTAGAAGAAATGTAATTTACAATTCCCCTTGTAAGTTCAGAATATGACATGGGTCCATCATAGTAGTTTTAGTGGCGAATTAGTGTCACCATCCCCCTAAGTTCCGGTCCGACACCCGTTGTCCTCCCGTAAATCACAACGAATCGACAGTAGAAACTCGCCAGAGTCGGAGCTATTTAATGGTAAGTTCAATAAACGCAGAAACTTTCCTCTAATTGTTCACCACAGATTTCGCAAGCTTATTTCCTGTATTCCTTTTTACGATCGAATCTCTTTCAGTTTTATTGTTTTTTAATGAGCACACATCAAAAGGCTCATATGTAGCTTTCTCTATTTTGTTACTACTCACCATCTGCATTATTATTGGCACTTGGTCTTTCCTCAACGCCAACTTAGCAATATTGTATTATGGCTGTTATTGAAAAAGCATACCCTGCTTCCTCTGCATCTTTCGATCTTGAATGACTCCTCGGCAGGACTGTCATTTGGGCTTTTGACCTGTGAATCACTATGTAACATAAAATGGCATACCGTTATGCGCTCTAACGTCACATCGCTTTGATGATCTGCATTAAATGGACCTATGTTCTTGTCTAATAGAAAAGAGGCAAATACCCCCGGCTTTCGCTTGCGGCTATCGGTCAGCACCAAAAAAGTCATTGTTAAATAGCACTATAATTGGAGCACATACTGTACCCGCGTGTTACTACGGCACTACTCAGACTGTAAATGACGACTCACCTTCACGTTGTGCCTTCTTCTGGGAAGGGTTGGCGACCGTCCGAACCCATTACTTTCGACTCTGGCAAAAGTTAGTGATTTTGACAAACGCTGGACCTCTACCATTTTCCGTCACTTTATCGACCAAGTCTACTCAATGTACTTGCAGTAACTGGAGCAACAACCTTCCGACTCCTTTAAAAATCATTAATGCGTTTTAATCGGCAGTATAGTTTGTTCGTTCCAGAATCGATTTCCCACAGCCAGTTTCGGTAACTTTTCAGAAACATTATAACCAATGTCCACACCAATAAACAAGCTTTCCATGTCTACCCAAGCAATTACATGAAGCTGTCCAAATGATAGCTTCGAATCTTCTCGTAATTTATTACAACCAGCAAAAGGGTCCATCATCACACATCCCTTGACAGCTACCTTCAACTTGTTACTGCAGGTACGTCTCGAACTGCCGTACTAATTTCCATTACTCCGTTGGCTGTCTACCGAAGTAACTCAATTATACCTATACAATGGGGGACAACATTGTCTGATCCCCAGAAATAGCATGAGATCACTACATTTAAGGCGACTTCGCCCAATAACCATATATTTGTATAGTACTGTTAATTTCATGCTGAAGCTGTTTGGAATTATTATTGTTAGGTTTGTGTACTTGGACAATTCATGAAAAACAAACCAGCAGCTCTGCAGTGAATGTTTACAGAACTGTATGAACGAAGGGTATTCAAATGAGCTGAAATGCTAAACATTATGTAAACCGCTTGAATGTAGTAAGGGAAATATTGGGTCTGGATGCACAAATGAAATGTTGCCTTTTCATTTCATGGCAATTATTGTCATTACTTTCATAAAGCTAAGACAGTATCATTTTTATCGCGACCGTTCAATTCAGCTTGTAATAGGATTTCTCAGTGGGATGTGAAACCAATTTAAAATTGCAAACACAAATCAAAGTGGTAATTGGCATAGGAAATTAACAATACCATCAACCAGTGAAATACCGGTAGACCATAAAAAGCCGTAAGAAAGTAAAACGTTTACTGGTCAGAAACACCACCCTTCTTTCTCCTACGATATTAGCCTATCTTATGTTTGTGGTATGTTTGAATACTGCCTTAACCTAACCACGCTGCACACCTTGTTGGGATGCACTGCCTCTACTAGTTCCATGTTACAAGTAAATTAAACAGTTAAAGCTTCTATATTGTGGGTTAGATATTCATTTAGTATATCACAAAGTTAACTCATGGCATAAATTATAAGATTCCGGCCAGATGACATGCGGTTTTGAGATGGTAAGGAAAAATAGCTTATCAAGGAATATGAAAAAGAGTTTAGGGTTGTAAAATCTATGAATAAGCCTACAAGTGAGAAAGGATAAACATTCCAATGCTAATAAATTTAGGATATTAAAACTTAAAACTGGTAGAAGGACCACACAGCAGTATAGGTTTATTATAATCGGCTATAGTTAGTCAGGGTCCACAGATTTCATGAGTTATTTGTGAATTGAGAAGGAATACGGAACTTCGTGGAAGAAAATGTTGCAACTTTAAACATTAAGGAAACTTCGCATGTGAATGTGAGGGTTAGTATGACAAGACGGGACCGACTATATTTAGTGAGAGAAAGATCATGTGTTCTATCATTTGGTTATTCATGTATAAATGGCACTATACTCATGATCGGTTAATACTTTCTTAAGATAAGTTTGGACGTTTATTGTATGTTTATATGGTTATTTTACATGTACTAGTACTGGCAAGGTTTACATTCTCATTCCACCGTTTTATAATCATACTATTTTTGCTAAAGGGACTCAGTTATTGGACATCATCGTGTATAATTTTTAAGACTACAAAAAGTAATTATATGTATACTTGAAAAGTGGATAGGTCTTGACAACAAGAACAATAAACTATGAATGCCATATATATATGTAATTTAATGAACTATATGTCTTATCTGATAAGCCAAAATTCTAATAGAAAATAACACCATTAGCGCGAATTTCGTAGGGATATTATCTTGGCTATTACATAGAAAATGAAAACCGTTTTTTGATTGTAAAATTCCAGAGTACAACAACAAACAATTTGAGTTTAAATCTTTAGAAGAATAATGATTACGTTCTAACGAATAAGTAAAAAATAAAACAATTCCATTTAAAGTAAAATTATGCACAGGAGAATTATAAAGTTATAAGTTTGATACAAGTGAAATAAACGTGGATATTATTTGTGTGAATCAACAGAAAAATCCTCACATTCACTATCACTAAAATCTTCTATAGGTGTTTCAAGTGATGGCATTATATCGATTATCTGAATTTTAAAGAATAATAAAATAGATTACCGTAAAGAACTGAATTTCAGGTAAATGGGTTTAGAAAAAGGTGATTTTATCTGTGAATTACTAAAATTAGTTCAAGAAATAACAATTGATTTATGAGCACCTAATCGGGCTAATCTAATTTCAATACATTCACGTATGTACCATGGTCTTATTTCTTACTCGAGTGCTGATCCAGTGGTGATCGTTAGAGTAGTAGTTGACTAGTGATATTTAGCACATTATCTTAAGTAGACCACTGTTTACCTCATTTTGAAATCTACTGAAATAACAATAAAACTATTTTGAAGAAACCGTTTGAACTTTTGAATATAAGATATAAACATGAAGAAGCTTTTCAGCTCTCAGATAAATCATTTCTCCATAGTCTACTCTACAGATACTATCTGTAAATATTGAAGGATTTCTGCAACACTATCATAATATCTAAATTAACCTTATTTTGAAAATTTATTTCGAAGTGAGACTGGGACCTGGCTAGTATTCTATCTAACATTATGACAGTATTCAACTGTGTCCGTGAGTCGAAGTGCTCATTTAATAACTAAGTTACTATCAGTGTATTTAGAAAGACAGGGATAAAAGGAAAAGAGCTTACTCAGTGAATATTATAGAGTTATGAATTACCTTAAATGAAAGATTCATTTTTCTCTAATGTCTGCATGTTATGTAGTGTTTACACGACTTTCATTAATGTAATTCAGTGTACTTTTAAGTGCAAAGTCATCAGTTGTCCAAGTAGTAAAACCCAAGTTCATTCCTAAGGCAGTATTCAGCTTTTGTTGAATGAATTATTCGAATTACCAAAATCACCACCCTACCTTAGTGAGTCCGGCTACAAGTAAATAACCGTCAAATAAAATTACGTCACTCAGCTACGGGCACTACGCCTTTCAATGCAGTCTTTTATTGATCAAGAGGTGAAAAAAATGTATACAACAAAAAATAATTATTCATAGATAATGTTGCTTAATACACTGTAAATTATTACACAATAATTACAGATTGGATTTCATTTGGTGCATTCGTACAGCTAACAAATTTTCTGGAACCAGTTCTGACTTATCTAAACTTAGTTATTTTAATTTTATTGGATCATTTAGAAGCTTTAGCATGAATAATTTTCAAAAAAAACAGTGATAAAACTATCATTCATTCTCACATTTCCTCAAAAGGAAGTGAATTAACTGATAAAATTCCCCAAATAAAGTAAAGAAAAATAACTACATCTCAGTTTGTCAAAGTATACTAACAAACCTGTTCAGGTCTAAGCCATGATATAAATTGAAGAAGAAGCCAGTGTAAAATAGCGGAAAAACATGTTATTTTCCCAGTAAGTGGACCAAGTTGGTACAATCTGAATTAAAAGGAAGTAAACCAGAACATAACAAATGGTAAACACATAAATGCACAAATGTAAAGCATCTTACATTTGATTCCAACAATTTAGATAACATAGTACCAAAATTAGTTCAAAGTTTGGTAAATCCTGAAAAATAATTGAGATAATGTCTGTGAAAACTGCTTAAACCTAAAAAATTTAGACAAGTAATGGATTCTAATACAATATGCCACCGAAAACACTATGTGCCAAACGAGTGAAGTGAATATACTCTGAAGAAATAATGGGGAAAAGGGTAGTATAATCAAGTGAATAAACAACAATAGTATTTAATAAGAAATTTAATCCAAATAAAAATATAACTAACAAAAACTTTTTTCAGTCAAGGAAAATCATTTTATCAGTATAGGGTTGTGGAGAAGCCGTGACCAGTGGAGTTCAGCCATGTCAGGTGTGAGGCAGTTACCCACTAAAACAATGGAGAATGGTCACGCGATGTCGTGGATTGGTTGAAGTTAAACATTAACACCGTTGGATGCCGGCTTAGTTGTTTAGACTTTAAGCGTTCGCACGCGAGGCCCAGTGTTTTGGGTTCGAGTACCGCGTGCTGAGTCGTGGGTGTGCAGTGCAGAGGAACACCATACTAGAAAGAAACAGCCGCCTAATGCCTTCAGGTTCTGAATGGTGGAAAAACTGATAGGTTCATGATCTCAATTAAGATCATTTTAATTTTATGAAGAGCGAAAAAGAAACTACAGTACGATCATTATTAGCTTCTAGTCTGAACAATATAACTTCTTAAACCTCTGAGTCGCCGTGTCATCGATTTTCGCACCTAGTTCTAGCGTTGGTAAATAACGCAAGAAGGACAGGTTGCTTGTGTAACATTCGTGAGACATGTCTAAGCCACTGAAGTCAGTGTTTTGAAGTGGTGATAATAAGTGAATCATCATCATTAGGTTTGAACACACATTTGTGAACTCCAACATTACTCACATGGTGTTGCCACCGGAGACAGACGATCGAACACATAGTCCCCTAACATCCTCAACTTGGAAGGACCATGTTTTCCAAACGCATAAAAAATATGTCGCCGTCACACCTAAGTTATAGAGTAATCGAAGGTGAAAATGCAGGTTATGGAAGAATCATTATGGTTATTCTTTTGCACGAATTACCAATTTTTATGACTATCTTAGTGATCTATTTCAAAATGACAGTACATGTCGAAGTTATGGATTTTGTAATGAGCTAATTTAATAAAATTAGAATATCAGATAATTCCAAGTTATCATACACAAGAATCAAATTATTTACGGAAGAACAGTTGATATTTACAAACATTAGCTTTAGTTATATGAAGTGAAACGTGTAAATTAAAACATTTAAGATAGAAACTATAGACGAATGAGTAAAAGGCTTTTTGATACCTAGACAGAACCATAATTCCTACGATCCACTTTTTGTACAAGGAATACATTTTTATTATCTTGAAATGTGCTTATTTGTACTTTTTAACAGGTGGACTGGCTAAATCCTCTTTCCATTGCTGATTTATAAATAGAATTTAAGTCAGTGTGTTTGTATGATAAAACTGTTTTTTTTTTAATTCTTCGCACAGGAATAACTGAATGCTCCAGAACGAAATAGTAACACATGTGACCAAGTTGGTACAGATACAACAATCTGATATCTTT
This sequence comes from Schistosoma haematobium, assembly GCF_000699445.3. Classification (NCBI taxonomy): domain Eukaryota; kingdom Metazoa; phylum Platyhelminthes; class Trematoda; order Strigeidida; family Schistosomatidae; genus Schistosoma; species Schistosoma haematobium. The sequence continues at coordinate 18,491,151 of NC_067197.1, read as the reverse complement.
AGTCATATCTTTTAATAGTCGTCCATTTACCTTCTGAAGATTAACGTCATTTGAGTCAGTCAGTCAGTCAGCTACAACGTAGGACCAGGCACATATGTGCATCGGTCCAGGTTGCCATACCGCATCAGCACAAAAAGATGAACACCGGATTCATAGCAGTGGTTAGGTCAAAGGTAGCAATATATAAGAGAAAGATTGCATATAGAGATATAGTACAAGAAGAAAGAATTGGTTCGTAGAAAGAAAGATATGAAGCGATTTTAATCTCTTAGTTTGAGGGAAGACAGGGAGTGTATACACCGACGCCATTGGGATCGATTCTGAGCCATTTCACCAAGAGTCTCCAACCATCGGTTACGAAAGTCACGCGGACCCCAACCAAGTAGTCTGCATCTACCAACATGGCTCAGACTAGAAGTTAGTGACTTCAAGCACTGATGCCACGTTTTGGTTTGGCCGCCCCTAACTTTCTTCCAACCATTTCCAATACCGTATAGCATTGCACGTCGTGGTAATCGGTGTTCAGGCATACGTAACACGTGGCCCAACCATCTCAGTCGATGAAGATTCATAACCTCATCAATTGATTTACCATCATTCCCTAATACCCTGAGTCTAACCTCACTATTACTTACCCGGTGATCCCAGCAGACGCCAGCAATATTTCTAAGGCATCTGTGGTCATTTGAGTGAAAGAAATCAAAGTTTACTTGAACTATTTAATTTCTATACAGTGATTAATTTTCAGGCTTTATAACACTAATTAGTTGAGAAACTACGGTACAATAAAATGATTGTCAAAACAAACTACAATCTACTGAGAAACAGAAGAAAACTATATTACTTTCTTTTGGACATACTATCCATGCTACTAATTAAACATCCTTATTCATATTATTCACGCCAGATGAAACGAAGTTATTAATAAATGTATGTTGGAAAATGTAGTCTGATAATGAGATCTAGATTAAAAATATCTCACGGATGAAAATCCCTCTATTGAGAGCTATATTTACTTTTGTTCTGAAGGCTGAAGATTACAATCAATTAAGTTATATCACAGAAACACTTGGAAATTCAGTTTATATTCTTACCTTGAGATTCTGTCGTGTAGTGAAACAGGTGGTTTAGACATAGCAGCAGAATAGACTTTTTCCGTACGTTTAGCAACTAGAGGCCAACAATACATACTACGAATCCATTTATGCATATGCCAACAATGATCATTAAGTGAATTACAATTACATTCCGTACCATCAAAGTGTGTAGATGGATCGGCGACCAATGAAAATCGACAAAGAGGATTCGGAGGTGATGTACATATGTTCACCTTTTGTAAAATGAGTAGGTAAATAACATTTTTAAAAAGGACTGATGTTTATGTATACGAATATAGCACTTAGTTTTTATTGATGTTGATTAAGAGCTAGCAATGGAATCTAGAATGAGCATTTATCTCACTTGAGTCTTGCGGTTGAATGTAGTACCTGAGTTCCAGTAATGAATTCCAAAATGAAACTTGAACCCAGTATTTTTCGTCTTACATGCCAGTCTATTTTCCACTGAGTTAGTGAATCCAGATAATTTTAAAAGGGAAATAGGAAACCTTGCAAGTAACACTAAGCTGTTATTGTATAATGTATATGTATGTATACACAACAGAACCCTGAAGAGCCAAGTTTTGATGTGATATTTCGGCAACAAAGATTATTCCGGTTCACCGAATCCCAGCTTCAGGATTTTTCGTTTTAGTATACTTAGGACCAATAAAGAACTTTTTAAGTACTTTAAAGGAGCCGAGATTATTTTATTTACAGTATTGAACAACTTTTTTTAAAAACTTCCCTGTTTACCACTAATTTTCCTCACCGATTTCATTTTAAAATTTTAGTTAGGTTCGTCGGATAAAACAAGCCATAGTATGAATTTTAAAAAGCGAATGAATACATGAAATATTTTGTATCAAGGGTGGTTATCTTTTCACTCGTAGATTAAACAGTTCTCTTTTAACATGATTAACAGAAATATTCAAAAAAGACAAATTAACAATCAGAAACATTAACTATGGATAATAAAATGGTGAATATACAGTTGTAAGTGTTCAGGAAGAACTAAAATACAACTTTTGTATGATAACTATGAGGTAGATGGGAAATAGGATGTAACCTATAGTTTAGTGACTGATAGTTGTAAAACTAGTCAGCGCGTTCACTTAAATCATATGCCCAGAAGAAATCAGTTACTTTCAAGTATATATAAAGTCGTCTCCCAATGAAGGTTAAAAATCTCAAACAGGTTTTAGTTGATATATGATGAATATCGAACATGTTTAATGGACAAAAAACCCGTTTTATTTATAAGGAAAACAATTAGTTTTCATACATGCATAAAAATTACCTTGTCTGAGGTTAAATTATCCATAGCTTCTTGTTCATGAGTTGTAAGTTTCGAATCCTTGCGTTGCCGCCGAACTTGAATAATAGAATCTGCAACAATAGTTGCTAATTCTGAAGCGTTTGCTGGTGCAAGTCTAATAAAATGCTCGGGTAAAACTTCCGGAAGTCCCCCAACAGCTGTACTGATAACCATTAAGCTGAAGAAAAATTTTCAATACAATTACTGAACACACAGATTAGCTGAATAAATTATGGCATATCTTACAAGAAAATCTACAATTAATCAATCGTACACATTTGAGTTCTAAGTTATATGAAAAGTCCAAATTTTAAAATAAATTAAATCGAAATAGATATTTACCAATATGACATTGATAAGTGAATAAACCTATACCAGTTGGGGGAAGCAGTGATACAGCGTCTTCTCGTAATCTCCTCCTCACTGGAAGCTTGTCTGTTCTCTTCCACAGCAGACCGTTGCTGATGATATTCAGTCATCGAATATGGAGTATTTTGCATGCACAATTGTTCACAAGGACCCACACCATTTTGATGATAGTTGTAGTTGATCTCCAAGTTTCAGCTCCGTACACTAAAACTGTTCTGACGTCCGTGTTGAAGATTCTGAATTTGATATTGGTTGACAGTTGTCTTGAGTTCCATATGTTCTTCAACTGTAGGGATGCCATCCTTCCTCTGATAATCCTTACATTCACACCTGCATCACATCCGCCTTGTTCATCAATGATGCTGCCCAAATACTTGAAAGTGTACACCTCTTCCACAGTCTCTCCATCAAGTGTGATTTGGCTAAGGCTCTCTGTGTTGTATCTGAGGATGTTGCTTCTTCCCTTGTCTATGCTTAGGCCTAGTGATCCAGAGACTGCTGCTACACTAGTTGCCTTCACCTGCATTTGTTCGTGTGTATGCGATAGAAGGGCCAGGTCACCTGTCAAGTCAAAATCATCTAGTTACATCCAAGTTGTCCATCGTATTCTGTGATCCCCCTCAGGTGTGGAAGTCTTTATGACCCAGTCAACCACCAGAGGGAACAGAAAAGAAGAGAGTAATCAGTCTCGTCTGACTCCAGTCCTCACTTGAAATGGGTCTGTCATCTGTCCTCCATGCACGACTTCCCACTGTATTCCGCAGTATGAATTCCGTATGATGTTGATGATCTTCTTAGATACAACAGTGTCGAAGGAGATTCCGTAAAGTTCTCCTATCCACACTGTCAATCGCTTTCTCATAGTCAAGGAATTTGATGTATAGTGACGAGTTCCATTCAATTGATTGTTCATCAATGATCCATAGTTTGGCGATCTGGCCTGTGTTCCACCGATCATTAGAGAATCCAGTCTGTTAATCTGTAAGCTGTGCGTCTATTGAGTCTTTCATCCGGCTCAGCAACACTCTATTGAAAACTTTTCCTGCTACCGATAGTAGTGTGATGCCTCTGTAGCTCTCACATTTGTTTAGATATCTTTTATGGTATCTTGATGAAATATCCTTCTTTCCGGTTCATCGTTGGCACTTGTTCTTCCTCTCAAATATTCCTGAATAGAGCGTGAAGCATGTTTGCAATTGCCTCTATGTCTGACTACAGTCCTTCAGCTAATATGTCATCAGGTCCTGTTGCTTTCCCACTCTTAATTTGTCTGTTGGTCAAGCGGATTTCTTCAATCGTAGGTGGAGTGATAGCTATGGGAAGGCCTGTGTGTGCTGCTTTGGTAGAACAATGAAGACTGTTTAATTATAGAGAAAATATATCCATGATTACAAAGGTAATATCCAATGAGGATAGTTCCTTATTAACAATTATATGTAGTATTAAGGGTTATCGAGTTTTTCTTTGTTAGGATATTCGGAAAAATATACCAATAATTATCATGTTAAGTCTAATGATGTCCTTGGACATGAAATGGACACTCCCTATTGGTCAGTATTTATTTCACTTGTTAAATATTGTACAAATTTTGTTTTCTATTTTATGGTACGATGTGGTCTGCTTGATTGGTATATAAACAGAGTATGTCTGAAATATAATGATTCATAACTCAGAAGCTGAGACTTGTGTTCTGGACTCAACTGGCTGGGCTAGACAGCGAAGCAGGGCCAATCATGAATTTAGGTCGTCCTTGCGTGTTTTACGTGCCATTGATCCGATCGATAATATACGCTTCGCTCATAATCTGCAGTCATAAGACACAACATTCTTAAGAATGTCCGATTCAGATATACGCTACGAAAACACAGGTATTTGAAAACAAACTTCCTGATTATATGAATGACGTCATTTAAAATATCGTACAAAACTGCTATATAATTAAATTACATACCGAATACAAACTAGCCATTAGTTCAAGGTACCTACACTTGAGTTTAAGCCACAATTATAGCATAATCGATAAAGGTACTCTCCATTCGATCCTTCCATCAAATTGAGTGACGCATATTAGAATCTGTGGCCTCATGAGTGAAACGTTAACTTTAAATCTATCACAAAGATTCCGTTTCACAAAAATATGTGAGAAAAACTTTAAATTACAACCACTTATGCGTATAATAATTATCTATGAGCCAAAGGCTTCCAAAAAGCGAAATATAGACCATGGATAGTTATTCATTGTCTTAACGTTGAGCGGATTCCAAATTTTTGTCATAATAACTACAATCAAAACGTAAATAAAAATAATATATTTATAATAGCCCAATGAGTAGAAAATCAGATTTTCTGACGTTTCGTGACTTAGTGTAAGCCACTTCTTCAGAGAACAAATAACCAAATTAAAATTAGTCCAAGTTTAAATAGTACAACGGAACAATGCAAGAATAATATTGGATCAATCAAAAACAGGTCTGAACAAGTTGATGTCATGTCATTTCTGTCAAGGTGATTCATAAGTGATATGTATGTAAATTTGTGTGTGTATGTATGTGTGCATGGTTTAAGAATGAAAACTTGTGTGACCTTTATGGTAGGAAAGGATAGTTTAAATTTGTAATATGATAGTGTGAAATTGTAAATACGATCAAACTGAATGGTTAGGATAGATGGTCCAAGTAGGATGTATGGTAAGGCCTTCTTTTCTATTGAGAGAAGTAGGATTAAGCATTATATGGAACGCCTCAGCTACCTTCCTTTCTGTTATGACCTTGATGTCTGGCTTTTCTATCACGCGACTTATCGACCAGTCAGAATACGACTTATACAATTTTCGCACTATGCCAGCCAATGACGTTCAACCGGTATGAGCAGTCTAGCGTCCTGATTGGTCCTATGCCTTCCTAGCCCTTCCACTTGAGTCCAGAACACAATACCAGCTTCTGTAATATGAATCGAATCGAATCAGATCGAATCGGTTATTTCAGACATACTCGGTTTATATATCAATCAGACAGACCAGAACGTACCATAAAATAGAAAATAACATGTGTACACAAATAAGCCAAAAAATGGCTGTGAACGAGGGGGACAGTAATTAATAGACTGAGCATAGCTTAAGAATCGTAAATCGTACAATAATAAAATATAGGTCAAAATAAAGCTTATAATAAGAGGAATATAAATATACATAATCTAATTATTCAATAGTTTTACAGTAAGAATATTTATAGAATATTAGTCCATTAATAGTCCTTGGGAGTTACCTGTAATTTAATCTTCACTGGGTTATAACACTTTCTTTGTAGTTGGAAAAGCCTTTTTGCAATATTTTGATATTTTTAAGATCGATTTGGTGGTTGTTGAAAATGGCATGAACTGCTATTGCCGATTTAATTTGAAGTTGGTTCAATTCTACAGGATTGTTAGGAAGTTTCTTTCTGTACCTAATATGTTCTTTGGCTCTAGTCAAGATTTCGCGGCATCACAATCGCTACAACCTAATTTGTAGACGCAGTTCTGTGTGGACATGAAAGGGATTTTTTCTTTCAGGCGAACTAAAGTATTACGTAGTGTGTTCGTTGTTTTGTAATATACTTTAATTCTGTGATGTTTTAAGATTCTTTGGATTTCTTCTGTTGTGCCATGACGGTATGGTAGAACTGCAGTACCAATCCATGGCATTTCATTCGAATCATTATTATAACGTAATAAACTGTTTTGTTTTAATATGCTTCTAATAATCTTCATAGGAAAATTATTAAATTGTAAGATGCTAATTATATTCATTTGTTCTTTTTGTTTGTCTTCCTCTGATGTGATGGATTTCTTTTTACTAAGCAATCCAAGAATGGTAGCTCGCCATGTACATTTTCATTGGTGAATTCACCAAATGGAAGTCTAAACCTATCCATTTACCGAAAACCGACGCACTCAAATCGTTATATTGACTTTCATTCAGCACATCCTTTCAGTGCTAAGATCTCGCTAGCCTTAAATCTTTTTAGAAGAGCTAACAAGATCATCACATCAGAGGAAGACAAACAAAAAGAACAAATGAATATAATTAGCATCTTACAATTTAATAATTTTCCTATGAAGATTATTAGAAGCATATTAAAACAAAAAATTGTATAAGTCGTATTCTGACTGGTCGATAAGTCGCGTGATAGAAAAGCCAGACATCAAGGTCATAACAGAAAGGAAGGTAGCTGAGGCGTTCCATATAATGCTTAATCCTACTTCTCTCAATAGAAAAGAAGGCCTTACCATACATCCTACTTGGACCATCTATCCTAACCATTCAGTCTGATCGTATTTACAATTTCACACTATCATATTACAAATTTAAACTCTATCCTTTCTTACCATAAAGGTCACACAAGTTTTCATTCTTAAACAATGCACACATACATACACACACAAATTTACATACATATCACTTATGAATCACCTTGACAGAAATGACATGACATCAACTTGTTCAGACCTGTTTTTGATTGATCCAATATTATTCTTGCATTGTTCCGTTGTACTATTTAAACTTGGACTAATTTTAATTTGGTTATTTGTTCTCTGAAGAAGTGGCTTACACTAAGTCACGAAACGTCAGAAAATCTGATTTTCTACTCATTGGGATATTACAAATATATTATTTTATTTATAACAATCAACCCAATGCTCAATTTATTCGAAATTATCAAGTCAAACCTTGGAAATGATACCTTCAATCAAAACGGTTGTAAGTAATAAAGTTACAATTATTTTAATTCCTCCTCGACAGTGAACATAGTTTTAGACTACTTACCCACATGAAACTGCTTCAAGAATTGCTATACAAAACGCTTCAGTAAGAGAAGTATTTAGAAAGATATCACCTTGTATTAAAAGCTGAAAAACGAGAAAAATCCAAGAAAGAAGTTCAAAGTTAAGACAGTACTGTAATGAGTTTAGTATTTTCTTTGCGCAAATACGTATATTTTGTTTTATTTATTTCAACACATATATATTGGTACAAGGAGGCACCAAATACATATGCGCCACATAAATCTCATTTGATATGTGTGAGGGCCGGGATACTACTGCCCGGGTGCCCAAACCGAAGCATATATATATATATAAATATATATATATATATATATATATATATATATATATATATATATATATCACTCTAATCCTTATGCAATCTCGGTTATCAAATGTGATTACAAGTAAAAACAAATTTGAAACAGGAAAATTTATGGAAATAAATCCACATTTGAGGTGACCCAGAAGTTCGAACAGGCTGAAGGTACCTAGATGATTTTGTCATTGTCATGACTATCCCTTCTAAATTCTATTAGGGCTGTACACGATACACAAGAATTGAAGGGTATGGAAGAAATAAAATAAAAAGCTGAATATCAACCATATTTAGCTAAGTTGTGATTTATATGAGTCGAACTTATTCAAGATGGGGAAAACAGGAAGTAAGATTATTTAGCTGACGTTTCTGGAAGTAGTCACATTTAAAACAAGTCAGACTGACGTAAGTAAATAAGGAAGACAAACTACAATGCAACATAGATAACCGCCGGTTAAAAGTACTGACTAACTTCAATAAGTGGTTAGACGGCAAAATGTTACAAAGTCTGAGGTTTATCTTAGAAATGAACTAACTACGTGATCATAAAAGATTTCCAGTTTTCATTAGCTTTAGTTTTAGATTGTTGTGATACTGTTAAATATTGAACTGGGCTGCTAGTAATAACAGAGATACAGTATTGAAGCTCACTTAAGCAAACAAACAATATCAATTTACAAGCCAAAAATGTCTACAGTTACAATATTTTAGAAAACAAGATACCTTCGATTCATCAAGTGTTCTAGTCAACATTTATCATTCTAATGTCTTCGGAAATGTTAAAATCATTGGGAATTACAGTGGCTCTTACTACAATAGGCTGGATTGGAATGGTTAAATTTCGAACACAAATCGGAGCATATGGTATCATAAAGGTAACACACAAAGTTTGGATTTTGCTTGCTTGCGAAATGTGTACTAATAAACAAAACGTTTAAATGGTTTCACAATCGCGAAATCCTCTCTTCTTTTTTCCCGTTATCAAAGTAACAACAACGGGTCAACAGTCTTATTTTCTGATTCGCGCTAGTTAATAAAAGTGAATAATATATTCAACTGGGACAAACATTTAATAGAATTGCTTAGTAAGATCATTCTTGATGTACGAATACAAAATATTCGTTTTTAACTATATAGGTCTCTGTCTCTCTAGAATATAAAACTTACATAATTAAATGTATTGAACCACAAGAACACAAACCACGAAAAATAAACGTTGCTATGTAACAACTCACAGGCCGAACTTCATGAGGTTGTAAACCTCCTAACAATTTTACACGTGAATGTAATTGATACTGTTCGCGTATCTCTTCTAGTTCAAGTCTTTTAGGTCCATCACCACCTAAAATCATAGAATGTAAATAGATTAACGTATAATGTGGCACACATATGCGTTGTCTGAGTTGGGTGGTTTAATCGGTACGCTCTTATTGTCTTTCGACACAATGCTATCGGGATAAACTTCAGTAGAATGATATGATCAGTGTCAACAAGAACCGATCAAATTCAAGTGTTAACTATTAAACAAATATTGTTGTGACCCAAGATCTGACTCCGATTTAAACGAACGAATGAATATAAATCTTCCAATGAATTCCGTATATTACACCTGGGCTAACCCCGTTTCAGCGATGGCAGTAATAACAAGCCGAATACGAATTGAGTGAGATGAATTTATCTCATCCACTTGTTTGCTAAGACATATCAAAACGAGAAGCTGGAAAACGAAGTGAAACGGAGTAGGTACGATTCAACAAAGCGCGACTCAATATTTATAGTCAGGAAAATAAGCTAAAGATATGATGAATAAAGTAGGCGATACACACACCTACATAAAAGCAATCAGAGTTATAAGCAAATAATTGAAAAGGTCAGATAATGTGTGGATAATGTCTCGAGAAGAATAAATTATATGGTCTTTGCAAAAGCTAGAATAACCTACGTAGGCATAACATAGTACTAGACGCTTTAATATGGACAGAAATTCAAAGAGCTCATTTCTATTTGAATTCTGTGCTAACAATGTTATCAAAATACAAAGAGAGCTTCATGATTAAACTTCCCTGTTCAGAGAATATGAATCCATCAAAATAATTTCACACCTATGCTAATCCATGTACTGTTTTAAACAAGGCCAATAACTACATACATAAATTTGTGATTTTACCATTTATTAAGGATTGGATCTTCTGAACAAGAAAAGTAAAGAGACTGGCTTCATTCTCATAAACATCATTTGCTCAACACATGGATATATATCGGACCGTAAGTATGAGGATCTTAGCGCAAAAGAATGAGACTTAAAATATCGGTTTGCCTGGTTAGATACACTATGTGAAATTCAGGTTTAATAATCATTAAAAAAGTGGATATCCATCAAGCGGGTAAAACAGTAAGTTTTGATGTCAATGTAAAAGATATTAGGAGACTAAAGACTACAATTTTGGGTCATATACAGTAATGTTTGAAGCTGTTCAATCACATGATCACTAAGGGTGGATGTACAGAATTATTTTGCATCAAAAAATACACACCCAATGCAACTATTCCTCATTTCATGGCTCCATAACATAAACTGACTGTTTCTATGCTAGTGTCATAAAGTCCCAATGTTAGCAAATAGCAACACCTGAGACAGTATGCAGAATGTGTCAAAATCAAACGATTTGGAGTTGTTGGATAAGTTTATTTATAAGAAAGGATAATCGCCATCTTAAAAAAATTAGTCAGCAGATGCCAATATTATTCGAATGGTAATCTTAGAAAGGCGAGTAATGATGCAGCGACAGAGATTTCAAAGCACAGGGATCCACAGAATGCCATCAGTCTGGTTGAAAAATGTCTTGAGGTTGTAAGCCAAATCAGATGCTTCAAAAATCTGACTGCTGATCAAGCTTGTCATGAAATTAATGAAAATAGTTGGGACAGACATATGCAACTTTAGCTATCCAAAAACCAATCTCTTCTGTCACAATACCATTGGTGCAAAAACTGTTAGCGGGACATAGACTTGATTAAAGCATGCTCAATGCACGATTACTTTGGTACATGCTGATTAGCTAATTCTTAGCCAATCAGCACTAGTCGATACTAGGAGAATACTCTAGAAATCTTCTCATGTAAAAACTATAAATATACTAACGTTTTTCTTATTGTGCTTCTTACTTCCATCCAACCTTGTTATTTGGAATACAATCTCTTTCCTGTCTAACCGTGTTCTGATTTGGGGACTTGTCGAGTGAATTGGTGTCCGAGAATACTAGCAATATGAATAGCTGGCTTATAACCGTAAGAGAGAAATATAACAAAAAACATCAAAGGTTTGTTACTAAGTAACAAAGTAAACTAGTTCCCTTGACCACCTTGCACACGACCATTGAAATATATTAATGAAAAGCTATATAATTATGAACACTGATTTAAACTACCTAAATATAATTTAGGTAGCGTGTATGTAATCGAAAAATAAAAATACCACATTACAGATATTGAGGTCTTTCTACATAAAATATGTCCGTATTATTAACACGTACCACCTTCGGCACTGTTCCTAAAATATCATAAATGGTAGTGTTAGCGAGGGACGGAGAAGTCGGGCAACGCTACCTGACCCTAGTGATGGTTTGGAACAACAAATAATGACAGTTACAAAACCTGATTACACATTATTCAAATTTGCATAGGACCTCAAAGATAGAGATGTACAAGAGGTATGTTTGTCCACACGAAATAATATTTTACAGAAGTTAAACTTTATTTTTCAGATGGTCGGCACAAGATTAAAAAAATCTCGTTAGACGCACCTGGTACTATAATTTCGGTACAGCTACTGACTTTAACAATCATTCCCCTAATATATAATGGTCTTGAACAAACAGATTATTCCCAATATTTAGTTTCAGTTTCATCACCATTGATCACATTTAGGAATCAGTAGGAATTCGGGAAATATTAATGGCTACATCGGAAAAGATTTCCTAATATTAAATATGAGCGAGCTGTTTTGATCAGAAAAATCCTAAATCATTATATATTCTTATTTACCATAAATCAGTTTAAATTTTCTAAGTCGAATGAATAAGAAGGATATTATGAAAAGCGTTTAAAAAGCAAGTAACATACCTACCTATAAGAAATCTTAATTCCGGAAACAGAGAACATAATGACGGGATGATGGCAACCAATAAATCAAGACCTTTTCGGTAAACTAAGCGAGAAACCACAACAATAGTAACTGGAAAAAAAGTCAATTAGAAAAAAAGATTACATTAAGTGCATACTTTGGATTTGAATAAACTTCATCACAAAGACTTCTGAAGGAACTATTATTGGTAGGAAAACCGTGATAACAAATTATTTCAGTCCATTTTTCATTCAGGGTTTACCATCCACTTCCACCATCTTTATCTTTGTCACATACACTCTTTTAGAGATGGTGCTTTCTCCTAAATTTATAGTGATTGGTCTCTAACCATGCGGTTCATTTATCGACTCACAATGTGCAGATGACATAGTTCTGTATAAGCATGCCGAAAAAGTGCAGTCTTATGGTTCCTTTGACAAAGTCCAATTATGGTTCGTCTGAGTTTCTAAATTCGAAATAATGTTTTAGGTATGGTCTGAGTTATCCCTCTAGATTAATCATACGGAGTGAATTAGTTGATTTTGTTGACCACTTGACTTTTCTCATCAGCTTTGGTGGTGTTATGTCACAACAAGAATAATGAATAGTAACTTTTGCGATCTATTGATGGACCAATACTAAACGTATATTTCAATTGTATAATTATTAAGTAACTAAACTATGCATATTCATATTCCTTTTATTATAAGCTTTATTTTGACCCATAAACTATTATTATACGTTTTACCATTTTTGAGTTATACCCAGTATATTAATTACTACCTCCCTCATTCACAGCCACATCTGGCTAATTCTTGTACAAATGTTATTTCATATTTTATTGGTACTTTGTGATCTGTTCGATTGGTATATGAACTCAGTATGTTTGAAATATAATGATGTATATCGCAGAGGCTGAGACTTGTGTTCTGGACTTAAGTGGCTGGGCTAGGCAGGAAGCAGGGCCAATCAGGACTCTAGGCTGCTCGCACGTGTTTTACGCGTCCTTGATCCGATCGACAATTCTCTGCTTCTGATTGGCGGCTTTGGGTTATAACAGGTGGTTTGATGCCTGACAAAATCTTAGCATGGATCCAGAGAGCTCGATAACTTTTTCTAATTTGTGTCAACCTTTGGCGTAATCGAGATATGTGTTTACAAACAAAGAATGGATATAATGAGCAAAAGTTTGCTATGGTTGTGAAACTTGAACTTTAAAAGTAGGAGGACTCAAGTAGCATTCAAATGTAAAAAAGTAAACTTCATCAAAGTATCTAAACAAATTACTAACTGTAATTAGGATCACGACAAGACGGGTCAGGAATAAACGCAGAGGCATCCACTGCATTAGGAATTACAAAAACTCGATCAGCATCATATTTAGCTCGAAGAACTACATTTTCTTTGGTAGTATGTGAAACACAGATCACTTGGTCTACAGCTGTAAATACACCTTCCATTACTTTATTCATAATTATTGCTGACAAATCTGAAAAACCGAAAAGTGAGTGCTCTGTATGAACAGTTCGACAGCCAAGGCTCTGTGCGTGAATTGCAGCTTCACAGGCTAAAGGAGAAAATATCTATAACGAGGAAGAAAATTAATAAAGGTATTACACATTTTAACCACATATATGCATTCTAAGATGAGGTTGCAAACTTCGTGTTTTGTAAATGTTTCGTCAACCGATGGAAGAAGATGCATATACTGTGTAATTGGGACGTACAATCCCATAAGACGTTGTTACACCTTAAGTCAAAGCTTTTAGATTACAGTTTGCTAGGGTTGTTACACATCAAAAAGTATAATTAGGTTGCGACTTGGTATCGCTGACTTGGATATTATGATTACGTCAAGAGTGTTAAATAAATAATCAATAGGTCTTTGTTACTTCAGGGGACAGTGACTTTAAATGATAAACAGGTTGTAAGACTATATTTTATATGATAATTCCAAACATCTAGGCTTCTATAGAGCATCTCGACATCCAACAGACTATGTGGTCAGTCCAACAAGTACGCAAAGTGGGCTACCCAGATTATGAACAAGGCTGAAAAAACGACCAATCGTACTGAGGGTATATAATTTACATAGATTGATAAAACAAATCGCATGAATCTGCACGATGTTACCTTTACTCTTGTCGTTTAACCCTTGAGAACCAACACATAAGACAACAATCTTGTGATAAGCTAGAAAAGAGGTCAAACGCTGTGGGTATTACGGAAGACATTGCTAATGCATTAGCTTTGTATAATAAAACACAATGGATATGCCCTAATCACTCACCCATTTACAACTATTCCTTAACTCTAAGCCTCTTTTGTTGTGATTATCTGACGACTACGGACAACTATTCAATATAGAATAAAGCAATGTAAATATTCTGTAATAAAAGAATATGACCATCTTATCATCTGTGACACATTTACATAGTTAATCCCTTAATACAGAATGATTTTAACTATTAGATATTTAAATTCACTTGGCATTGTTTAGATGAATCTTCTCATTGATGTTTAGGACTGTAATTTACCAATCTCTTATTGGCATGTGTGTATACTGTGCATATTGCCAAATTCACAAGCATTATAAGCAAAAACGAAACGCGTGTCCTGGATTGCAGTCCTAAACAGCAATGGGAAGATTCAAGTAAACAATAACAAGTTAAACTTCACCCATTGCACAGGCAATTAGCTATCAGGACTCAGTAGCTAAGTGGATAACGCGATGGCGTGTGAAGCGAACGGTAATGGGTTCGAGTCTCAGAGATGTAGATACATCCAGCTGACCTGTCTCAAATAGAACGATACGCACATCCTGGATTTCACTGCTAGCTACTACCCATCTTTGCTTCATATTTATATTATAACTACGAATATATCTATAAAAGGCTAGAATACATATGCTTCATATGTTGCTGTCCATAAACGTGTTTGTCCAACACCCGACAGATATTAAAAACAAGAGGTCAGCCTATTTAAAAGATTAGCTAACATGATAAAACTTAACAAAATATTTTCAATTTGCTATAAACATACTGAATGTCCATGTACAATATCAATCTGTTCACGTATTACTATTTCACGAATTATTGGTAATGTGCCCAGAACTGTGATGAAAATTGACTGTTTATAAAACGGTTGAATTGGAATATAATAAACCTAAAACAAAATTTTTAATTAAACAAAACCAAATTACAACCACATACTTTAAGTCCACGTGGCAAATATCTTACACCTTGACGTTGATCACCTTCAGAACCATAAGAGTGAGTGATTATAATAACTCGATGACCACGTCGAATAAGGCATTGAGATAAAGCAAAAATATGACTTTCTACACCGCCAACATTCGGGTAACAAAAATCTGATACCATGCTAAAATAAAAAATCGAATTCTAACATAATCATGAATAATTAAGCATGATCTATGAGCAAAATGATTTTTATTGTTGAAAATAATGAGCGGTGTTTTAGTGGCTAAAAGGTACTTAACTGTTAACCATCGATTTGCAGGTTCGAACCCGAGTCCACCTAATTTTGAGCTGATTAGTGTTATTAGCCGTCAGGCATGAAAAAACTTGCTTGTTTCACTTTTTTAATGATAAATTTCGCGAAAATGTGATCCCATTAAAATCTACTATAAACGAAGGATATAAACCGATGCAAAACATTATAAAAGATATATGCATCATATTAACATTGGGAATGAAAACGTAGTGACATTTGATGTAAAATCAGATGAGAAAACAGCCTTGAAAAAGAATATCTAAATAATCATGACGATAAATTCAAGCTGACATATTTTGAAATGTAAATCCTAACACATTTATGAGACATTAAGACCACTTTTTTCCTCAGTGAAATGACTCTCAATACATAGACGTAAGAATTACAGCTTTATTCTTATCTAAGTTAAATTGTTCGCAGAACTTCGAACGTCAGTGTTACAAAGGATTTCCACATGATCGCACTTCAAATGAATGCAAGAAGTTTTTAATGGTTACACAACCAAAGTACAAATTTGTGAAAACAGTTAATCACGAATAATTTATACGATTTACAGTTACATTAGAAATGGTGGAATGAACCTTTTCGTCCTGTTCTGAAATCCTGCTTATCAAGTCTCAACTGTGTTGAAAAGGTATGCGAAAGGTCTGGGTTAGATTGAGAGTGGAACCGTGGATGCTGACTGTTAAAGAGTTACGAACCAGGACGAAACAACAGTCCTAAGTCCTCCTTCCAGGTTTTCATTAGTTCTTTAGTTGATATCACATAGTGATCAAAGCTATCCCTGAATAATTTTATGATGATTTGATTATTCGACCCATAATAATTTATATTGGCTCCAATTGGTTGAATTCATTGGATGTTGGTAGTTGACTATCATCCTTTTGCGTATCAATTTATAAATCTTATACGTATTTGTATGAAGAAAATAACATCAGCAGCTACACAGTTAACTTAATAATTAGATCATTTCTGATCCCGATAGATCGCATATAGCTCATTCCTGCACATTTATCGTAGTCCGTCTTCAGAAATTACCAGTATGAGGGTTCGTGGAGATTGTCATGTTATTGAAATCACGATCTAAATCAAGTTAGACAACTAATGAAAACCAGGAAACACTGGATAGTTGTCTCACCTTAGTGTCGAAACCCTCAATAGTGTGCATCCACGACCCCACCATATGAGGTCGAACCCAGGACCTTCGAGTCTCGCGACGGGAGCTTAACCTTTTGACTGTTGGTTTAGATAATTAAATTCAATAAATTTACGATATTGCGCGAGCATCTTCAATTGTTTTCGGTGACTGCCGCACACTCAAGACGGTTGAATTCCGCTGGTCACGGTTTCTTACTAGAACTCTGAAAATCGCATATCATTACTACAGAAAAAGACAGGTTAAAGGCTGATGTTTTAGTTAATGTAGTGAAAATCAAAACACGAGGACAGTAAAAAAAATATACAAATTATTAGGTTTTAAGGAATAATGACCATTTAACATGGTAAATTAGTTATAATTGTTGATTAGTTAGTTTTATGAAATTGTAAAATACTAACTTATTGACAAATAATGTATATTACCACCCAGTCTAATTAATTCAAATTCGATTATTGATCAGTACATGTAAAACATATTTAAAAAACCCAATGTATTCGGGCATGGATTTTAGCTTATTTTCGATGCATAATAAATATTCATCTGTTATCTTTGTTTCCTTCCTTGTCACAATTCCTCAGCATATGTTCCAAACAAGCAGTTAATATCAGTTAGGAACGATGTTCACCTATTTTTTCTCAATTAAAAAAAGACTATCAAGAAATATCTCGATTATAAAATGCTAAGCCAACAATGACTTCCAACGTAATAAGTAGTAACGTGAAGAGCGAATTGACAAAAAAGGAACTTACGCGATGTTGAATCTTCCTTTCTTTTGTGGTGAGTTGAGATAGTCATAATTCATCTGATAAAAGTTGTAAATATACGCCTCTGAAAAATGGAAATTAAAAAATGCATTATCAATTGTTACACAAGTAAAACTGCAACTCATTAACACCATAAGAGTATACAGTAAAGTGTAACACATAAGTGCGAGATTCGCTCTTGGAAAATATTTTTTAGATAAATGTAGGCTTCACCAGTAGATACCAACAAATACACTTCTACTGGCTATCATTTAGTGTTTAGTGATACTTTTATGACATATTATTACTTCTTAACTGTCACTAGCGAAATGTGACTCGATAATTTCAAATAAACTGAACACCGGATGGATTGCTTTTTAATTACACCAAGTGTTTTACGTTTTTTCTTTGCAATCACGTCAATTAATTTCGGTCATTTATTTATTCTCTGAAGACGCAGATTATGTTAAGCCGCAGAAAGTCAGAAACTCATTTTTCTACTCATTACGACACTACAAATGTATTATTGTTGACCATAAATAAATGTTTGCAGAGTATGGCAAATCGACTATATTTCGTTGTCTCATATTTAGCAGCGTCCAATTTAACTAGCTAGGTAGTTTAAAACAAACTTAAAATAATTGGAAATTCACAAGCAAAATGCTAACCAAAGAACACTAAACTATTAAGAAAACAAAATTGTATTGTGATTGATTTATATATTTTTGGGAGAAAAGATTTGTCTGTATGTGGTAACCTCGTTAAATGATTCCTCAGAGTCTGACAGACTGCTTCAGCTTGTGTACATTAACATCGTATGACCGCCACCAACATTAAAACCTCTATACACACATTTACAACCATTGATCATCCCATTAAATGTGCTATTGTGTGTTCTATTACCAACGCCTATGTATAAACTGTTTTCTTCATTTTTCAGACTGCTTGATTTTTATTCTCGACGTCCCTTTTACACTGACTATTGATTCCGGAACTAAGTTTCAATGAGTATTATTTGGCAAGTTTACCTGCCTTTTTGCAATTTATTATATCAGCCGGACGGTGACCACCCAAAAGCAAGTTGTTTAGTAATGAGACTGCTACCAACTGAAAATCTCTCTCGTAGCCCAGACGGAAACTGTATATTTCTAATACAGTTGAATGAAACCACCTACATGGGACACCGATCACTGACCCGGTATATTTGGGTTTTTAATCAATGCATATACCCCAGTGACGATCTTCCTTAACCACCATATGTAACGGAGAGGCCTCTGGTATGCTAAGTTGGCGCCTAGTCGGATAACTATGCCCGAATTCTCTTTCGGCATCAGCGAGTCTATCCGGCGGCAGACCCTCGTTAAAAAGTGATAAAAACATAAATACACCAACAGTCAATATATAAACGAATTATGAATAGTTATGACTAGGAGTTACTTGCATGTTCAAAAAATGTGTTGAAAAAGCTCAAAAATACACAAATTTATGATCACAAAGTGTCATTTTCAAATATAACACTATATATATATATATATATATATATATATATATATATATATATATATATATATATATATATATAGAGAGAGAGAGAGAGAGAGAGAAAAAAATCGAGACGCCAAACTGCAAAAGCGTGGCAACGGGATTAGTTGTGGCTAGTCAAGTAGTAGATGTGGTTGAGATCAGAGTGAAGTGAGAGGTAGTGCATTGTGAATGATAGTCGAGAAACAAAGCGTGTGAACAACATTACAATTTAAATGGAAATGTTGTACTCTCACTTATGAGAAATGTACAGGTCGGATGGAATTTAAAGAAATGGAAACACTGGAAATTGAATTACATATTAAATCTTCCCTACCTATATGTACAATGCACTAAAATAATAATAGGTCCTAAATCTTAAGGTCTTAAAATCATAGTATCCAAACATGAAAGAAACAATTCGCTATGAGGAAGTCGGCAATTTACAGTCGTTAATTTATAATTGACTTACAGAGTAAGATGTCAAATCAATACGCGCGAGATAATTCCCAACACTTTTAAAAGTTCAAATGTTCACGATTTTTACAAAAATCAGAAGAGCTCTACAGTTACCGGTACACAGAAGCCATATTAATCTACAAATATGTCACTAGCTCCATACACATGTAAGGACACTTCTTGTAATCCCATAGGATAACAGATAAAAGTATATATCCACTTTCAAAAATAAGAGTAAGTTACGAATGCACAATCTGACCTGCAATTTGGTTCTTAACTTCCATAAAATCTGAATAGCTTGCTCCCACTTAAAATCTAACTATAATTAATAATACAGACCTTAGTGACAGCATGATATTGAGTTTTTGCATAGGCGTACATGATTTTCAGGATTGTCATGTAATAATACTTATACCTAACCTCTACTACTACCGATAGTTACTATTACTATGGGATTTGTCTTTAAAAAATTAAGTGGTAAAGTGGTGTTGCGACCTGAACTGATATATGACATATTTAGTGTTCTACATGAGTGACTGGAGGCTGTTATGCTTGTCAACATTTTTTTCAGGACTACCTGAGTATGTACTTATGCCTAAGTTGTAATTCGTCCCATTTGTGACAACACTGTGGAGGAAAATACGCAGTATGGTGCCGTGAAAAATTTTTTCAAGACTGCTTTACTGCAGCTCCGTGAAATTATTAGTTTGTATCCGGATACATAATTAAATTTAGTCCCATAAGAAACGTTTCTGGCAAAATCTAAGATCAACCAATATTTGAACAGAAAAACAGTCTACGATGCTTTTTATTGACAATATAATTGTCAACCCACTGCAAAAAAAATTAAAACCAAATTACGATCACTACAACTTCACAACTCACTACACGCTCGGTACCTTTGACCTTCAGACAAAATGTTGGTCTTTTTGGAGGCCGTTACGTGAAGAAAGACATAAGTGAAATCATTACTGTTGATACGCTTAACTTGAAATGGGTTGAGATATTTCATTTTGTCAACAAGAGAACAAGGTACTGTCTGAGAAAACGATTCGTCATTTTTATGCCATCCTGTCACAACCCATCGCTTAGGTTCTACGCAAATCTGAAGTCTCCACTGGCAATTATGAAGAGCAAACTGATTTCCACTAGTTGAAAAACACTGCAGATATTGGTTTCAGTTTCAGATTCAGTTCGGAAGAGACAGGAAGTTGAGCGGTCTCTGTTAGTCATGGTGGTCTAGATCATTATTTGAGAGCTCTAATTTGATCCAAATTTCTTTTGAAAGTGTGAATAGATTGATCTTCAAACTAGTGTTGAGGTAATGAATTTCACTCGTTGATAAGTTGATTGAAAGTACATAGTCAACCGACAAGTAATTTGTCCTAGTAAATTCTCTGATTTGAAAGACAAAAACAGTGAGTGCATATACCACCACGTTCACCACAGTACACACATCCTTAGTGAGAACTAAGCTAGAGAACTGCGTTCAGGCTGCAAGCCCCTGTTTAAAAGGTGACTCGGACATACTAGAAAAAGTACAGAGGGCAGCTACCCGTGCAATTCCAGAACTCCGGGGTTTATCATACAAAGAGCGGCTTGAAAAACTGGACCTTTTTACTCTTTCCTATCGCAGACTAAGGGAGATGTAATTCTGATGTACAGAATACTAGGAAATGATTTCGGACCTAACTTATTCTCTCTCTTTTTTCGCACTAGATCGGGACACCTCAGAGGACATAGCAGGCGAGTAGAAAATCCAAGAATGAACAAAATACAGGTTTTCACACCGAGTTATTAATACTTGGAGCCTACTGCCTAAAGCAGTGGTGTCCGCATCTTCAATTGACTCTTTCAAGAGAAGACTAGAGACTCACAGAAGCATACTAGAAAAGGAATAACATAGGGTTCTAAAACCTTTGGCGGCTATTGCATGGAAGTATGCAGTAGTTTTAATGCTTGGCTAACGATGAATCCTAAGTGATTGTGTGTGTGGACAACAGGTAGCTCAATGTTATTCATCATGTATGTACCCGCACCTCAGTTACCAATATGCATCACAATGCACTTGGAGGTATTTATCGGCAACTGTCAAGTTTAAGACCATTCAGATAATTTCTCCAAGTCATTTTGAAGCTCTACGCTATCACCCCTACATTTTATCGCTATCCATATCTTGGCATAATCATTACATAACAATCTGAAATCGTCGTGGCACAAATAGATAAATTGGCGTATACATTTATAATTCTTCATTTGCTTGGGTCGATGTGTGTGCCAACATATTCATTTTTATGGAAAACCTTGTCTTGCCTACAAGTTGTCTCAAGAGATGAGACAAAAAATTAATATCTCATATGGGATTGTCGTGATTCTAGAATAATACTTAATCCTCAACACCAACCATCCATCGAGCT
Organism: Schistosoma haematobium; assembly: GCF_000699445.3. Taxonomy (NCBI): domain Eukaryota; kingdom Metazoa; phylum Platyhelminthes; class Trematoda; order Strigeidida; family Schistosomatidae; genus Schistosoma; species Schistosoma haematobium. The sequence continues at coordinate 18,469,310 of NC_067197.1, read as the reverse complement.
GAACTGTTTCTGCGTTAAACAACAGAGCAGTGAGCATCGAGAGATCCATGTAAAATAGTGGTTAAAGTGCTGATGCAGGTACATTGTTGAAAATACATGCCTCAGCCAAGTAGGCATGGTTACTGCAGCCTTCATCTTTGTACTAAATATACTACTCGGTCAATAGGCTTTAATCTATCTTTAAAGTGTTGTTGCAACTACCTCTGACTGCCACGATGGGGCACGTTACCAGAAATAATGACGCGACATTACGTGACGATTGTGTATAGCGAGGAATGTCAGACTTCGCTCATCAGTAATAAGGCTAGGAAGTCTATCAACCTATATTATTACTTGCAGTTTGTAATAATGTGGAGGTCTAATCTCGTTTTGAATATATCAACAGAAGGTGCTGATATTACGTGTTCCGGTAGGGCATTTCAGTAATTCATTACTCGGTGCGAGAAACGAAACTCCAGACTTAAACGACTTGATCTCGGCTTTTGAACTTTCTTCAAATGTCCTCTCAAATTATCAGTCCTAGACGAAAGTAAAAGACATGTTAATACCAAGGTCATCGTTTAGTATATGATAAGCCAATATTAGATCACCCCATATTCTACGGTAAGATAGCGGGAATAAGTTAAAGTGTTTCAGTCTGTCTTCATAGGATAGGCCAGATAGACCTTTAACCATCTTAGTCCATCGTCGTTGGACTCTTTCCAGCATACCTGCTCCATACTTGAAACAGGGACTCGCTGCTTGAATCCCGTATTCTAAATGTGGTTGCATGAAAGTCGGGTATAATAATTTAAAAATGTCGTCATCTAAATACTGGAAAGACCAACGAATAGACCATAATACCTTGTAGATTTTCGCAGCAGCAACCTTACATTGAGTAGTGGTTTTGAAATCACTGCTTTAATATGACTCCTGAATCTTTATATTCTGTTTTAGTAGCACGTGTCCACATATTGTATAGTGATACGATTTATCATAGTTATTTAATTGCATCACCACACTCTTGTTGGATTCTACTTCTGGTGACCACCTGTCCATCCATGCCACCAATGAGCTAAGATCATCCTGTAATACTACTCTATTTGACATACTGTGTATGGGTCCCCGAATCTTTATGTCATGGGCGAAGAGTAGAACGGATGATTTCGCTATAGTTGGCAATTCATTTACATAAAGTAATAAGAGAAGAGGACCGAGGATTGTACCTTGGGGAACTCCACTGTTTAGAGGTACAGTACACTAACGTAATCAGGCCAGTATAAGATAAAGTTCGCGTTGGGTGAGTTCGATTTCGCAGATATTGATCCGTCGGTTAGAAATTTTTTCTTCCACGGAAGGCTCTGTACTTTGTCCCTTACATTTTATCCTACATGTCAGAAGCTCCCGAGTTGTTCAGTCTTATAGCGACTCTCCTACAACCAATGTTGATTATAGTTAAATTTTAGTTAAGGCTTTTTATCAAGTTACTTAACAGACGGTGTCATTTGAACAGTAACAATTCGCATATTTTTTGTACTATTATGATAACTACCATAAACGTGTACGCTTGATCACATAACAGACTAGCAAAAATGCTGATGGTTTAAATACCGCCCTGTGAATCATTCTCTTCCCCATGTATATGTGTACGTGATTTGGCTATAAATTTGCCTCTGTATTTGCCCGTATACACATATTCTCCGCTCTGCTTCAAATCCGCTCGTTGTGTTTATAACTTTGTAGTCTGTGCTTTAGGTAAATTACTTGTAGTTGCCACTTTTGATTTAAAATATCGTTGGAATGTATATAACAGCGGTTATCGTGGTTGATTAACGAAGCAAAGCTACTACAGTCTCCGCTGATAATTTATGCTGATCATGTCATTACTCAACGAGAGTTAATAGAGGATGCGGAGGTATGTGCACTCCAGGGCGACCTAGACCTTTTAGATAGCTTGTATCAAGCCTAGTTGATAACTGTCGGGGTGGCCAAGTGTGTATACGGGCCAAGAACGAACAAGATATCCGTGGCAGGCAGGTTTCACACATAGTCATTGACACTTACAACCCATTGCACAAAAGAGTAATGCACACACCCTCAACTAAACCGTTCAGGAGAGAACTGGAAACCAACAGAAACCTACTGGACTGGAAACTACGTAATATATCAGCTTTCTGTCCTCACTGCATGAGTCAGAATGTGAATCTGAACCAAGAATACACAAAGAAGTCCTAAGAAATACATAGAACTCTAATTATGCCTCACAAAGCCTAAGCTAAGTTCATAGACATTAATTTTCGATTTATAAACTCAATGCCAGGAGTAAAGAACATTGAAAGCGATTGTTTACTCCAATAAGTTTTATTTTTAAAACAATTTATGGGGTTTTCATATGGACTTTCGAGATATCCTTAATGGATTAACAGGTAGTCTGATTCATCTTATGATTAACGATGCCTACAGTTATCACTTGTGTTCTGATAGCAACTGATGCGTTTTACTTTTATCAACAAGTATTCTAAACTTTGTTTTTAACTGACTTCCAAACTTCACTTCAGTATTTATTGGGCCTCCACCTGAAAATATCATCGATAAATTGCTCCTGAAACTTGAGTTTTGGCAACTGAAAAGGCGTTCAGACATTCCACAGATAATCATTTTTGATGAAGAGTACTTGGCCTTCAGCTACGTTTAAGCTCACTAGTTGTTAATTATGGTTTGGGATCGACCTTCACACTGCAAATGAATAACTTGTTGCAAAGACTCATCACTATTGTCTGTTTAGTCTTGTTTTTATCTAAGCAAAAAACGACTTGTGATACAATCTAGTCAAATTTATGGATACACAGTCATGAGCAGTTTAATGTCTCAAATTCGTTCCCTATTTCGTCCTGTGTCAAAAGTTCGGGGAAGTAATAATAACTCCGAGGTATTTTTAAGGAGAGTAAGGTTGTGTCTTCTTACTGCAGTTGCTGGTTATGACAATAAGCACACTAAATATTCAACGAGGATTTCGCCGAAATGGGTTTACGGGGATGATGCTTGCTTCTTATCAGTAACAGATTCTTCGTACGTCTTAGGTAAGTCATGTCATTCAAACAAACAAATTAACCGGATATTGTGGCGTTTGCACAGAGTTTTCCGTGTCTCAGAGTTCTTTCATCAACCATTTATAAACCCTAATGTATCTTAATTAATTCGAAAAGTATACGTAAATGATTGACAGGTCTCCTTAATAGCTAGGTATCGCTTCGCTTTCTACATAATCATTCCACACATGTCCCGATCATAAAACTCCTTCAAAGCTCTGATTAGAGTTGAAAAATTTACTCGCGTTAGTTTAGGTTGCTAGATTTTCATCGTAAGACGTACCGCTACCTGAGGTAAACGTAAAATGTAACCAAAAGTTGTTTTAAATATTGTAACATGTTTTGTAAACATGTAAAGTGTTTAATAGACATTCAGTAAATATTTGGGGTTTCCGAATGTTTCATGCTGAAGAGAGACTGAGTAGTATGTCGTGTCACGTCTGGACTGTATTATGATGCTTTATTAAAGGTCATTTAATACTCGTGTATAATTATATTTTTAAATTGTAGCTACTTGGTATTCAAATAAACAAATGTAAGAATTGATGCAGCTCAAGTTACCTAGGCTTCGTTGTTTGTAGGTGAAACGGGGATGTGTATTGTTCACTTTTACAGATTCTGGGTCTCCGTTTGTTGTACCCCATCACTACTTTTAGCTTTGGTCCCTGCCAATTCATAGCTGATACTGTGTGAGGATGTTTAGATAATTAATGCTCCTGCATTTCTTTGATTGGTCTGGAGTCTTAGTTTTCCCCGTACTTTTAATTCCATTGATCCCCCACCTTTTATTTTAACCCTTAGTAAAATAAGCATCAAAATGTATCGGATTATAGCTTGTTAGCAGTAAATTAAATTACAAGCCTAGTTTTTGAGTGCATCTATTATATTTGGCGTAGATTTTTTGTAGAGCAAGTTTTATAGTATATTTCGGATATTAACCATAAAACTGTTCTACCAGTCTACTTTCAAATCCTCTATCGTTTTTATTTCATACGAAATGTTATGTTTTATGTTTACTAGGTGTCGCTGATGGTGTTGGTGGTTGGCGGTCGTACGGAGTCGATCCTGGTCGTTTCTCTAGAGCAGTTATGAAGAATTGTGAGCGTGTTGTAAATTCCGGTCGTTTTATTCCCGACAAGCTAGAGGTTTTAATTGCCCAATGCTATGAAGATGTACTGAATTCCAAAGAACTTATTTTGGGTATGATAAGTCGTTTATAATTGTCTGTCCCTTATGTTTCATTGTTATTTGACAGCAGGTTCAGTCTCTTTCTAAGAACCTAGAAGAATTAGAAAGTCACTTAGCTATCTCTTATCGTTGTGTTACTATAGGAAGTACAAATAATTTTGAAAAAAGTGAACGAATGGCTCTTGGTTAACTCAATTTCGTAGACTTAAGTTTAAGATAAGGTTTTATCCTAACCGTAAGCCACTTATCTTCTTCTGCATGGTCTGATATTTTTCATCAATAAAAACAGTTTGCTGTAGTTTCAAGTTTTTGTTGTAACCAAAAAAATTAAAAAAAACCATTTCCGCAGTGGACATTGAGTAGAACTGTTTTGTTGTTAACTACGAGCTTTCTTCTTTATTTGTATCTTTAGGTCGCTTTGGATCAACAACCAACCAAAAACGACCTACCTAAACAAATCAGAATGTTAGTAGGCTGATTGTTTAGTGTGAGTTTATGAGAACTATTTTAATCCACCCAGTATGTGGACAGTCATGCTACATTATTCAGTGGTTATTAGTAAATTGCAAGTGCCCAATATAAAGTAGTTGGGAAAAATTTCAACCTGTAACTGAAAAGTCTAAATCAGTTTTCAGGCAGTATAACCATAAATCCAGTGTATTTTTAGTTTGTTTGATTATAAGCTTAGTCCTTTATAATGAAGGAATTTGTTTTAAATACATAAACGATTTTGCAGCTCTGAACGTACTTATTAACGTCAAAGGATTTTTGTTCTGCTATTTCTGCCACATTCACTGTGTCTATGGTGATTTTTGTATGTTACTGTGATGACATGACTCAAAATCAATTGCACTAGCGTAGATACATTCATTCATTATCTTCCCCTAAATTTTCAGTCTAATTATATGCTTTTCATCCTACTGCTTAGCTTTTTCTTGCTAGATTATATTTCTTGTGTGTAGTTTCTATTTTATTTGGTGTTGTTACTCCTACTCATCTTTACTTTTCATCATGTAAACTGACCTGATTATTGCGACATATTATACGACAGCTTGAACCGGAAAAGTCCCATCAGATCCTCTGTTATCTACGATTGGTCTAATCATTAATTGTATACTGAGCAACACCCACAAAGGGGCAAGTAGGTATCAATTAAAGCAGTTGTGTTCATATACAAACTTAGAGTACGCTTGTGACAAGGTACGACATGTATTGTTTAAATGCTCGCTATTTGGAGTATTTCCAAAAAACTCATTTTTGACAATGTTATAAACACAGATATCAAAGCGTCAGCTAATGATTTTTATTTTTGTTTTGGGACATATTTGCGAAAGCTTATTTTGTCTCTAGGTTTTATTCTATAGTTAAACTGAAGAGGTTTATTTGAAACAAAACTAGGGTGTAATTTATTTTAAATAGCATAATAATTAATGACAGTTTTCACATAAAATGTAATACGATTCCTCCTCAGTGAAGTTCAATGAACTAGGTGCATGCGAAAAATCACTGTTCTTAATGGCCCAAGGTACATTTAGAGCTGAGTCAGTAAGACTGACATTCGACTCTCAACCATTGGACTATGAAATGAACAATATATGGTATTGATATCATAAACACCATATATGTAGCTCTTTTGTTCAAAACGTTATGGAGTGTAATAAAAGTTGTTTATTGAAGATACATCAACGCCTGTGAACCATTGGTTTATCATATGTCCGTGTACATCTAAGTTTAGTGAGTGCATATACTATTATTATTATTATTACTATTATTATAGGTAGCGCAACCCTATGCATAGTTTCATTGCAACGTAATGAACACAGAGTTTATGGTGCCAGTCTAGGTGACAGCGGCTATTTAGTTATACGTGAAGGACATGTGATTCAACGTTCAGTCCACCAAAAGCATTCATTCAATACACCATTCCAATTGTCTTGTCCACCTACGCTTCGCTCAAGACGTTTTCATTGTGATTTGTAGGTTTAAAATAACATTGTTTTAATTTTTAAATATTTGAGTTCTGATTCAAATAATTAGCACATAATATGTACTGCATAATTTTCAATGTAATTAAAATCAAGAAATAATGTAGTTTTGGGGTAGAAATTCATAAACTAAACTGACGATAATACCTAGCAATCTAGAGTGACGTAGTCGATGTGCTGTGTAGGTTCAAGACTGAAGGAATAGTTCAGAGTAAATACTCAGACCAAGATACCATAGTTTTATATTTAAAAGATTGGTAGACAGGTATAGTTCCTATTAGTGGGACATAGACTAGATTAAAGCAAGCTCAATGCACGATTGCTTTGGTGGACGCTCTAGAATCTTCTCATGTAAAGACTATAAATACACTGACGTTTTCCCTATTGTGCTTCTAACTTGCTTCTTGCTTCCATCTAACCTTGTTATTTGGAATATAATCTCTTTCCTGTTCAACCGTGTTCTGATTTGGGGACTTGTCGAGTGAATCGGTATCCAAGAATACTAAGCAATAGGAATAGCTGGGTCATAACCGTAAGAAAGAGATTATAACAGTTCCACATTTTGATTAACGTTATCAGCTGAAATGAGTTTTTTTCAGACAATCTCTTGGTATATCAGTTATTGATAATAATGAAGGAATGTCAGTTAATTGTTCATTGTTCATGTGGAATATTGGATTACTGGTTATTGTACTCATTTTAGATAACTAGGCAGCACACCAGCCTCCAAAAAACCAGTATAGTTCAAAGTCGTCGTTGATTATTAAATACATAAGTCTACGTGGGCAATCGATAATTTTTTATCCGGTTATTGAGTTAGATTCCAATGTCTACATGGCGATTATATATCGAACTTCTCCATCTGTGTAACAGTTGTGCTTTGCTCTTCAATTATAGTAAATAAAAAGAAACAATTTAAGTTTGGTTTAGTTACATTGCTAGTATACCGAGCCTTTCGAAATAAATTTGTCTAGTCTAATCTGAATTGTACTACATTGTTCAAGAATAATTTGGTCTTGTGCAACTTTTTTAAACCATAAATTTGGTTCCATTGGATGTTAAGTATTTCCAACTGCTAGAATAATATCGAAACGGAAATGACTATCGAGGAAAATATATAGTGAACAAATTGACTAATATAGACCGGTGATTGTAAATAAAATGGGATCCTTTACTAAGTGAACTTATTTCTTTGTGAGTGCAAAACTCCTAACGGGGTCAGAAATAATATCCGGTATTTGCTTGATCTGAAAATCGTTTTAATCATGTAAAAAAGCTATTCAGTGCTTAATTATCATTGATATTATCATTCCTAAATATCATGGTGATGTTTCCTACCCAAAATTTGTTTCTTGTCTTGTTTTTTAGTTACTATGCCGTCATTACCGATTTGTCAATGCTTTTGATAATTTAAGTACTTCTATAGTAAATTATATGTATTAAAATATTTTATAGACCTAATCAAGCTGCTCAAACATCTGTAGAAGTCAAACCGGGTGACGTAATTATCGTAGGCACAGATGGCTTGTTCGATAATTTGACAGAATCAATGATATTACAAGAGGTAAAAACCATTGAGGTAAGCTGTGTGTATTTGTTTGGAAAAATTTATCAACTTCATTTGAAGATAAATGAGAAATTTGGCCTTCACATAAGTGTTTGAAAACCGTCAGAAGTTTCCAGACTCATATTGTTGATTGGATGGAAATCGAATATTTTTAATATAAAAAACTGTGAACAATTTTTAGGGAATGTTAGGATATTAGTCAATTTTTTATTGATGTGAACACTACCATATATTGTTTCTAATGGTTGGCTATAACCGTTGTGACACAATCACTAGGTAATTATTCAATCTCCGACAAAAGGGCTCGTCGTATAATTGTATAGTTGATCACACTCTATATTGAATAACAGTGGTTGTGAATAGAATAAGAACTTTAGAAAAGGTTCAAAATTATCTCATTGAAGTATTTCCTTCAACTTGTTAGGTTTTTCCACCCATCTAACCATTAAAAGAAGCCGCATGTTATCGGAATTTCATTATGGGGACAGTATGAGTTATCTTTTGAAATAACAAAATAATTACATGTACTTGTATCTAACATTATGTTGGCTACATAAATCGAACAGGGTTGAGGTGTAAACCAGTAAACTAATGCTTGGGGCTTTGAAATTCAGTGTTAACTTTATGAATAGTTATCGATAACTCAATGTTATTCACTCACGAATTTTTTTTTCTATAGATATGCTGATTTCTGATGATATTGTTTCTAATATCTTCAGAATGGTCTAGAGTGTTCCTAAATAGTGTTTAAACTTATATTCTCCATCGTTTATGGGTCATAAAATGCTTGATTCTTACTATGAGGTCTGTTTTCTTACAAAACCTACTTTGATTGTGTTCACACTTTATATACACACGTGATTATCTTATCATAGGTCCTCTTAAATTTTCACATGTGCTAACTTCATTCTGTAGAAACAAGTAGACAGTTAGTATAAAACATTACATTAGTGCGTAGTTATCGACTATTATATTAAATTGTAATTTGGAATTTTGGGTAGTTTTGGTCTTTTTATATGTGTACGTACTTCACCTGGTAGTTACTATGCCGTACATTTGAAACTCCAAATCGTTCCCAAAGTATATATCCCTATCGTTCTCATTGTCGGTCTATGCTGATTTCATCTACCTTTCCAGCTTTTTCTATGGTAGCTGTTTTATCTGTCCTCGTAATCACTTTAAATGGACCATCATAGTTCGGCTGCCAAGGTGGTTGTGCGTTATCTCTTCTAATGAACAAATGAGTGTTATTATGCAGTAAACGTAGCGTAGCTCCATACACCAACTTTGCTTAACAACATCCAATATCCTGTTTAATTGTTGTTCTCAAACCCAACATGATTAGAGTAAGCTTATTAGCCCAATCGTTATTGACAATGACAGTTATAAGAGACGCTTTTAACTGTCTGTGCCGGCGTTCAAGCATACCGTTTGCCATCGGATGTTAGAATATCGTGCGAATACGTTTAATTCCGAGTTCTGTAAACTGCTGGAAAAGGCGACTTTCGAGTCGAGCTCCTTCATCAGTTGTGATAATCTCTGGCACTCCATAACAAGAAGTCCAATTCTCGATTGAGGCTTTGGTAACAAACTCGGCTAAGGCACCCTTTATCGGTACCGCTACAGGCCATCGCGTGAATTTATCGATGCATATAAAATTGTGGTTGTAGCCACTGGAAATTGACAGAAATTGATATTGTTATAGCAACTCCGTTACAATTAATTTTGATTACGCTTAATTGACTTATTTAACAGACAGTGTTATTCGAACAGTAACAGTTCGTATATTTCATTATATTATTATGATCACGATCATGTCTGTATAAACGTGTATACTTGGTCACATGTGACAGCCTACACACCTATTCTTCACTCTACCTTAAGTGTTAATCACTTAAATATCTCTCGATGAACCATTTTACTTCCCATATATATGTGCTAGAATCTTATTAATTGCCTTGCCGTGTAGCATGTTCGGGATGCTATTCTCCCCCTCGAAATGCAAAATGTTGCTTCAGGATTGGGTTGCATTGAAGCCCGAACTAATGATAGAGAGTGAAGTAGTCGATCTTGTCGACCGCCTCACTTACTTTGGAAGTCTCATCAGCCCTTGTGGTCTGGTGTGTGACGAAATCTCAGCACGGATACAGAAGGCTCGACTAGCTTTTACCAACTTGCGTCATTTATGGCGTAGGCGCGCACGGCCTTTTCGTGGAAGGTTTTTAACGTGTTAGCTCCGTTCTTCAAAGGGCCTTACCGCCGGAGACGGAAATCCGTAAGGTAAGGTGAGGTGTGACATTTTTAGGGTCGACCTTTTCTAACCCCACCCCTCCTTGTGGGAAGGCAGCATCGCTGTCATGCCGGTTGTCCGAGGGAAACACCTTACTGCTGTCACACCCCTCTACAGTCAGCAGTACGACTTCGCCCTCAGACCTTGAGTTGCTGCTTTTAGTCTTACCGTTCACCAATCGACCTGCCTGGCATGGTAGAATCTACAGGAACATATGTTCCAGCCAATATAGCTTGGTTGGGTCATTACGATAGGCAAGTAGACTGAGTCATGTTAGTAGGTCTAGACTACCTGGTTGGGGACCGCGAGATGATAGCAACCGATGTTTAAAGACCCTGAATGACATGGTTCAAAATCGTTTGCAATGGCGCAGGTGCATACACTCTTTGTGTTCTCCCAAATTTTGATCTCCTTATTCCTCCTTGTCTCTTTTTTTTTCTCTCCCCAAATTTATTTCACTGGATTATACTCTTTAAATAACATATCCAAACACTGATTTTCCCGATTACTGCTTATACTCTTATTACCTCTACCACTACGGGATTTGAATCGACCACTGCATCTCTGTGCTAATGTGGTGTGGCAACTCGAACTGATGTACGTACGTGCGAAGTTCTACGTTGTTACTGACTGACTGGCTGCCTTGCCGTGCTTCGCTTCGCCTTGGTTCGATTTGACTCCGAATCTGCCTCCGTATCCGCTTGCTCGCGCGTACTCGCCTCTCTGCTCCAATTCGCTCGATGTACTTGTAACTTGGTTATCTGTGTTGTCCAATAATAAATTGTAGCCGTCACTTCTTGTTTCCTTCTGAATTCTTACACCGTTGGGATTTATTTAATAACGGTTATCATGGCGATTGATAAACGAAATCTAAGGTATTATCTCGAATCCAAACCGTACAGTGTTCTTGGAGTACTGTGTGTTAAATGAGTTAATTGAAGGGCTTGACAAAATTAACTGTTGACAAAATTAATCGTAAGGGAGTTACTTTAGTTGACCCACCATTATTTCAGCTTTTCTTGAACAATTACCACCATTGTATGGTATTTATTTCACATTGTTGTGGCGATAGACCAGGATCATATATACTCATCAACAACATAAAAATTCAGTTTACATAACATAAACTGGTTTTAGAATTTTGTTTAAGTTTAGATTTTGAACCTGATTTTCATTGAAATTTTTCACTTGACTTACAATAACGGTTTTTCTCCATCAGTTGTTGCTATGATATCAGTGAAACTTCTTCCCTAGACTGTTAATATATATCTTAAGTAGCTTTGAATGTGAATAATGTTTAAATTTATCTTTTATGTCGAAGTCAATGTAAAATTCGGAAATTTATTTTGTGATTATTTGTCGGATAGAAAGTAAGAGTTTAAAAAGATACATAATAAACAGGTTTCCCAACTGTATTTTCTCTCCATTACTACTTTCCAGTTACTTGCAAACTGTACAATTGATAGTTTAAAACAATGTGCTACACGTCTTGTAGAGCAAGCTCGGAGTGCGGCGTTCGCTCCTGATTTCGTTTCTCCATTCGCTAGTGAAGCACGTCGTTACGGTATAAACATTGCGGGTCAGTTGGAATTAATTTCTGTTCTTATCAAATTGAAGTTTATTTTTTTCTACCATTGATTCGTTAGTTTTTTTGTACACATTAGAAGATGAAGGAATTTGACTCCATCGCCAACCTTAAGACTTGAAATTAAGGAAGAGTACACAAATTTATATTTGATAAATTAGTAACTGAGTATATTATGTGTATTATATATTTTCCATTATAGTGACTAAGCTTGGTATGCTCATTTCACAGATTTGAAGTCAGTTAACATATAACAAACGGTAATGATGACTTCTTGAGGAGTACTTTGTGTAACTGCTACTCTCCCAGTTGTTCTGTCTACTGTTCATTTCTTTACAATGATTATATTATTCTGTGTGGTAGATTTCATTTGGAGCCTACTACATATTAATACTTCTATGTATTTGGTAAATACAGATCACATAGCAATTAAAGTTAATGTTAAAATATTTGACCAATTATTTCGAAACCTTCTGAAGTTTTCATGGTGAATTATAGACCTCCTGACATTTCATCAAATGGTTCTTATTTCTAAGTATGTTAACAATTTGTCTTTCAAAAAAATTGGTTACAGTGTTTCCTATGTACCTGGAATAGAAACAGTGAAATAAGATTGTCTTCTAAAGCTTATCATTTTTGTTTAACTGAATGGTTGTAGAGATGCGTTACATTTTGTAGTAGTTTACGTCACGAGCTAACCTTAGTTGTTAAGTAACCAATACGAAACAGAAAGAACTGAAAACATCCATCTTGTCCTACGTTATAACTTTGGGACTCGATCTCAGAAAGCTCGGTTGATTTTCGCCTACTTGCAACGCATACGATATAGGCAAGATGTCCATTCATCAACCAGAAGACGAGTATACGACGCATCAGTTCGTTTTTGAACCAACACATAAATGTACAAGGTTCTATGTTGTTTATGGCTGACTGAGTTTATAACTCAACAGTACACACCTACAAACTTTTCAAGGATCAGACTCAAGTTCTGTTAGCCTCAAGTGGTGTGTGTTTCTTTTGGATTAATGAGCTAGTTTTTGATGGTTCACATTACCAATTTCAGTTGGTAGTTCTCGTTTTAGCGCATTATCAATAGGTAACTGTCCCACTTCTGATGGTTTTTGACTTGATGTAAGCACTTAACAAATGACGTGATCAGATTACCAATCATAAACCATATGCAAATAAATAATGCATACCTAAAATTCTTGATTGGGTTTACAAACTACGTTGGTCACTTTTTATCCAAAGAAGAAATCTGGGTATATAATGTATGTCAGGTATCTAAGAGTCCTATTATTTGTTTGAACACATAAACATTGGAATAAGAGGGCACCAAATAAATATGTGCCACAAAATAACAATCAGGTTATGCAGAGATAGGGAATATAAAGTGCGTATAATACAAAAGAAGAACAGTAAACAGAAATAAGTGTGAGAGGTGAATAATGTTAATGATGATAATAATGGGAGCAGCAGTTCAGTTAGCGCGCCCAAATGCCCTGGTATGGCCGAGGGTGTAGAGAGTCAGCTCTCTTTCTCTAAATGCTTTCACATGGCCACGTATATACAACAAATGCCAGGAAATTCCTACTCACTGCCTTCTCGTGGCGGGGGCGTTGTTTAGGAAGTTGAGAGAACGAAAAGCGAATGTTCGGCGCTTTAACCGGCTTGGTGAATACGGAGGATCTACCTAGGGGAGTTGGGAAACCCTGGTTCCAAACCAATGGTGCACATGGGCTCCAGGATCCTGAGGAAACAAATGGCGTATGAACTCATTGTTGGTCGCCGGCTACCGTGGTACTACATCTAACGCTGCTCCACTGCCTTGAAGATTAGACCTCTATGTCAGAGGCTTGGGGTGTGATGCACCCGAAAAACCACCTGTTCCAATTTGGACATCCGAGCAGTATTTCAGCCCTCACACAAATAGAATGATTTGTTTGGCGCATATGTATTTGGTGAGTCCTTGTACCAACGTTTGTCTAAATAATCAATAAGTTCAGTTATTAAAAATGCAACCAGTAAGAATTCTTTCGGTTAAAGAATTTACTCTCACTGTTATGAAGAAATTAAAATAAAGTTACAGCAGGATCTTCAATGGCTTCTATTCTGACCTATGTCTGATAACGACTCAATCCACTGTGTTGAACTATATCTAGGTCCCCAACCAGGGAGTCGCGAAGAGGCAACATATGTGGAATTGGCTGGTTGACATTCATAAGGCATGTCCAAGCCATCAAAGTAGGTGTTCCAAGATGGTTACACCATCTGAATTATCGTTGCTGTGCCCGGACACACTGCAGTGCTAACATGGTGTTGCCACTGGATGTCAGAAATCCTTCGGAGACAACGATGATCAAACACAGAGAATCGCTTAACATACTCGACTCTCAGAGAGGCCAAGTTTCACAAGCATAGAGCAAAACTGCTCTCACCGATGCGTTGTAGATCTGGCCTTTCACAGCCAGACTAATATCACGAAGGCGCCAAAGATGGCTCAGATTGGCATAAGCCGCTCTGGCTTTCACTATACGTGCATTGATTTCATCACTCACGCCACGATCAGCACTTATGCAGCTACCTAGATACACCAACTTCTCGAGTTCTATCCGCTCACTACCCAGGGTGAGTGCATGACCTGGGTTCTGTCAGTGTTTTAGAAGTACTTTCACTTCGGAGGTGCAAAGCACATGTCATATCTGCGGACACTGATTGCCAAGTGACTAAGTGCAGATTGCATGGCGTGGATAACATCTCACAGTAAGACAGTATCATTCACATACTCAAGGTTGAAAAGTCTTTCTCCAGGCAACTGATCCACACTACCATTACCTACATCCATCAGAGCTGTTTTCATAACGTCATCGATGGCAAAGTTGCAGAAAAGTGGTGAAACTGCGAAACCGTGTCTAACTCCACTGGTTGAATGAAAAAATGAAGAGAGGTGGTTGTATGCCCTCACTCTGCCTGAGGTGTTTGTATAAAAGACCTTCAAGATGTTAATAAATTTCTGAGGCATACCCTCCTTCAGTAGAATATCCCAAAGGACAGTCCTGTTCAACGAGTGGAAGGCGACCCTAATGTCAAGAAACACCACAATTGCTGGCCTGCAACAAGTGTGATTGTGTCCAAACATTCTACAGATTGTGAATATACAATCAATTCATCCTCAACTGGAACGGGAACCAACCTACTCCTCACAAGTCATTGTTTCCCGGTTTTTGAACAATCTACGAAATATGACGGAAGCCAATAATAGTAGACTTATCGCGTGATAGTTGCTGCAGAAACGACGTGAACCCTTTTTAAAAATAGGGACAACTACCGGCTAATTCCACGACATTAGAACACTCTCTAGCCGCTAGTTATCTATAAACAAGTCAGTTCCTTAACCAGAAGGTCACCATCGTCTTTAAAAGGGGTCGGAAGCAAGCCTTTTGGGTCTAGTGCTTTGTGGTACTTCAAGAGTAGGAGTTCCTTGCGGAATTTCACCTCTTTAGGTTGATTAGTCGTAACCGATCACCCAGAGTAGATCAACATACTTCAATGAGTTGTAAGGAGTCTGTAGAAATTCAGAGCTTGTAAGTGAGACGTAACTATAGTCAGTGCTCATCTATACTTTTTGGTGGATTGATAGCCAGCCTTGAGCCTAGCTCGGTTTGATATTTAGTTTTAATAGAAGCTGCACCTATTTCACTGATATCGACCTTTAGGGCGATAGATCTGTTGCCCACTGAAACTTAAGAAAAGATTAGCACAAAGAAGGGCATGGTCAGAGTCCAGGTAACTACTCCAAAAGGAGCGGCAGTCTTGTATACAACTACACCAAAGGTAGCCGATCACGATGTGATCAATCTAAGTCCAGGTTTGAGATGCAGAGGTAGGAATCCAGGTAGCGCATCGGTGATGACTGTGACGATAGTTAGCGTCAACCAGAAACAAGTTGTAGTCTGCGCAAAGTTGCAGTAAACGGTCATTGTTATCTAACCTGCGATCAACAAGACTCCATTGGCCACCCGAACGACTCTCTTCCGTGCCTAGACTCCTGACCTGTACTATCAAGTCTTCGGGTAGTACTTCAATATCTATCGAACGCACGTTTTATAGAACACTTAACGGGTGGTCAGACTCATCTTTGATTACATCCGGACTACAGTCTGTTGGAGTGTAAGCGGATATGACGAAAACACATCGTTTCTCACACTGATTTCTTCGAACTTTGATTGAGCTTTCTAATCTAACATCACATAGTCGATTGTTAATATGGATCCAGGCGATTAGTGTTGCCTCAGCTCTAGCGTTTAATGCGACATGAACGCCAGCAAAACCAGGTAAAGATGCCACACAGCCCTCCCCCCGATAATTGCTCGGGGAACAAGCTTATATAATCGGCGGATGGAGAGCGAGTTTGTAGTACTTCACTAGAGTCTTGAATAAGATTATCAGATAGACAACAGACGTTGATGTTGCGATTTTTTAGAGACACAGTCAACCCTATCTGTTATCCGATCTATTTTAGTGTGCGAACGTTGAAAAAGGCCAGTTTGAATGATATACGTGGTTTCAGAAAGACTGATTTAGTATTCGTAGTCGGTAGAAGCATTCAACTCTCGACCAATCAGTAACTTGAGGTCGTTTAAATAGGATAGGGTTTTCACCATAGGCGAGCTGCTGTATAAGTTGAAAGACAGAATACATCAAATGAAAGTAAAATGGAGTAGATAAGTGACGTACTATAAGAGAAATTGACTCATGATCTCAACAATTCAAATTACTAAAATCTCCACAAAACCCCCTTCTGATATTAATCAACATATGCTCACTAGTGACTGGCTTCAAAATATATATCCTGGAGTTCTAGTGAGAAGCAGTGACCAGTGGAGTTCAACCGGGTCAGTTGTGAGATAGCGACTCAATGATGACAATGGTGGATGTGTCGCTCAATTTCGTGGGTTAGTTGAAGTTAGACATTAACACCGTTGGATGCCGGCTCAAAGGTCTAGTGGTTAAGTGCTCGCGCGCGAGACCAGTAGGTCCTGGGCTCGAATGATACGAGGCGGGATCGTGGATGTGCACTGCTGAGGGGTCCCACAACAGGACGAAACGGCCGTCCAGTGCTTCCAGGTTTTCCATGGTGGTCTAGCTTCAATTGACTCATGATCTCAACAATTGAAAAACGAATATTACCAAATGATTGTGGATATGATTTCTCTGAATGATTGTTGAAGCAAGAGTAATTTTTCCGGTAGTAATTACGATTTGATTATTTAGACACAAACGTTGGTACAAGGACTCACCAAATACATATGCGCCAAACAAATCATTCTATTTGTGTGAGGGCTGAAATACTGCTCGGATGTCCAAATTGGAACAGGTGGTTTTTCGGGTGCATCACACCCCAAGCCTCTGACATAGAGGTCTAATCTTCAAGGCAGTGGAGCAGCGTTAGATGTAGTACCACGGTAGCCGGCGACCAACAATGAGTTCATACGCCATTTGTTTCCTCAGGATCCTGGAGCCCATGTGCACCATTGGTTTGGAACCAGGGTTTCCCAACTCCCCTAGGTAGATCCTCCGTATTCACCAAGCCGGTTAAAGCGCCGAACATTCGCTTTTCGTTCTCTCAACTTCCTAAACAACGCCCCCGCCACGAGAAGGCAGTGAGTAGGAATTTCCTGGCATTTGTTGTATATACGTGGCCATGTGAAAGCATTTAGAGAAAGAGAGCTGACTCTCTACACCCTCGGCCATATATGGGCATTTGGAGATAAAATTTAAAGGAATGAGCCTCTGTCGACTATATTGACGAGGTGAACATTGTGGATGCTCTCGATTGGATTGGCTTGCGGTTCCCTTCGAATCGATCTGGGCGGGATTAGTTCACCAACCAGCGCCAGTCAACTCCATTGGTGGTCGAATGCGCTTCCCATTGCGCCAAAACAAATTAGAATGATTTCATTACTAACTGTTATCGGCCTTTAAATAACATGTAGGTTCATAAATGATTTTTATTCTCATCCAATAAATTAATCTAAATTGAACTTCAAATAACTGGTATGCTTATTAAGCCTTCATATGCTACTTTTCCATCAAAATACTGAGATATATACGTATAGCTCTTCCAAAATTTGAATTTTTTAAATCTTCAGGTAAACCTACTGTGCCCATTATTCCATTCCCGTTGTCAAACAAGCAGTATCGATTTTATAATTATTACCCGCTCAACACTTTAAGCCTCAGTGCATGTGATGTATTTGATACAACTATTTATGGCGATAAGCAGACGTAGAAAGTGATTAGCAATGGAATTCAAGACGCACGTTTTGTCCTTTTTAGGACCGGTCAGCTGGGTATAGTTGCGTCTTAGAGCTGGTGTTCACTTCGAGACTCGAACCTAGTACCATTCGCTTAAATTTCATCGCGTTATCCAATGAGCTATTGAATCCAGTTTGTGTAATGGAGTATGTTTAATTCATTCGTACTGGTTGTTTAAATCTTCCCATTGATGTTAAGGACTGCAATTGATCAGTCTTTTTTGGCATATATGCATGTAAAATATATCAAAGTGTATCAACTATCAAGTTATTCTGTGACATTAAGTATTTTCATTAATGTAATGAAATCTATTCAATATTGTAAATTTATGTTAACATTCAACCACTATTTTACACTTGTCATTTTTTCAAGGTGGAGTCCCTGGTGACATAACCGTCATTCTAGGATTAGTTATCGAGGAGAAACCATCACCAACTAGTAATCATGTAAAAGAAACACGATCCTCATTAAATCATCATCATTTACTTTTTCAACCAAATCGAAGTTTATCATGTTTTGAATTAAACTGTAATAAATTTCATTCATTCATTTCTTCCTCTTCAACATTGCCAACTTCTTCAGCTAGTACTAATACTGCTAAGTCTTTTTCTTCAAAATTATCTCGAACTTATTCATGTACTTAATACCTTTTTCTAGTTATATTCGAAAAAAAAGTCATAACTAGATTTATCTTGTCCTACTGTCTGCTAAGACGGTCAGATACTGTTTAAGAGTTATCAACTAGTTGACTATTTAACCTTTTTTTCTCTCACTTTCACACACACATACACTGCACATCTTTGACTACACATATTGTAAATACTTTTAACCAATGAAGTTAGCCAAACAATTGTTATCATTATTCTCTTACTTTCTTATAAGTGTTTTATCTTTTCACAGTAAGTCAAATAATCCATTTGTTTATAATGAGGGAGAATATCAATTTATGTGTAGAGATGATCTTGTGTTGTATAATTGTAGAAATCATATTTATCATGTCTGTTTTATTTCCAAAAATTTAATTCCTCTTTCTTCTGTTTGTTATCAGTCTTATTTAGAACTTTTATTTCCATTGTATATATGTAATACATTTGTATGTATAGAGGACATTAGTGTGGCTTTGATTGTTTTTTTATATATTTGTTTTATCTTGATTGTTGTAAATGATCAATTTAATTGGTTGGGTAGAATTAATTAATGGTTGTGCATATGCATATGTGCTCTTTCCAAATAACTGGGAAGTTATTTTATTGTCATTTTTATGTTGTTTGTATATTACACAAAATGTAATCAACCTGAGTACTGGATTCAAGATATAGTTAGTATTATATCTTGTTAACTTTTTTCGTTGTCACTTTCCTCTTTTATTGTATTGATGTGAAGTGTGGCAATTCCAATTCGTTATGAATTCATTCCAGTTTCTACGTTAATGATCATCAATTAAGTTCACGTCTTAATGTAAATATCAATATTGAGTTGTCTTAAATTGGACGAAAAGTGTATCCTGATTTTCGTTGCTAGAAACTACCGAAAATACAATCATGTGAAGTTCGGTTGGAAACCAAGACTTGAACTAAACAGGTGTCTAGTATTTTTTCGTATTCAATCCTTCTCTAACCAAAGCTACATCATGATAATAATCATCTTGGAACTACATAAATATCTACGAAAATCGGAATTAAGTAGAGTAATTTATATCAGTTATGTTTGGTGATTTTCGAGGAAGTTGGTAGTTAATCTAATTTTTTACAGAAAGAATTGAATTTTGTGGTGAATACATTGAAAGTTTTAACGAAATAAAATAATATTGATTGATAATAAATATCATTACATAATCAACATGTAACTTTCGTTCATCTTCTATAACTTCGTGCCAGTTGGTAGGAACTGATCAACATGAGGTCATATTTTTTTAGAAAACAAAAACTTTTATTTCATTAAAAACCATTTGATTGGTTTTCTTTTTAATCAGTTCAACGAAATTTTATACCTGAATACTATTATGGCGCTCTAATTTATGCATTTGTTTGTTTTATATTTAACATGGAAATTATATCTAGTTTTAGTCAGCTAAGATGAACGTTTGATTTCAAAATTATTAAACTAGAAAGAGCTAAATTCCTAATATGGATTGTCCACGTTTTTCGGTCTGTTTACTCATGGGTGATTGTCACAGTTCAAAAAAATCACACGGAGGAAGTTAAATTCTTTAAGGAATAAAGAAAAAGAATTTCTTTTACTATCGATAGTGTTATTAAATTAGGAACGTGAACGCAAAACTTAAATAGCATGTTTATGTAGCAGGTAAAATTAAGGTTCCGTACAATTTTTCCTATTGGTGAATTCGACTAAATAAGAACTATTAACGTAACAAAATAACATGAATTCAACATATTTCGCGATTTCTGATCAGTTACTTAAGGCCCTACAGATCAATATTATCAGTGATTAATACTTCGTTTCAGAAGCTCGCTCGTTTATCAGTAAGTTGGAACAGATCTGTTAAAAGTTTTCTGTCTATAGTTTAAAAGACACCTTTCAGTTTACTTAAATACTAGAAAAAGTTGACGTTTCTAATACATGTTTTCCTTTAATGTATTATCTTTATTTACCTCAGTCCACTGGAAGAAACCGTGCTAATAAAATGTCAATAGGCTGATCTACTCTCCCTACCAAAACATGAATTCAAGCAGCTCTTACTAAAGATATTTGTTATATCCTAGTGAGGATTAAGTTATAGTTAACTTCTGAGAACTATTTATGGACTAATATTATACGTATATTCTTATTATGTAACTATTCAGAAACTAAATTACGTATATCTATATTCCTCTTATTATAAGCTTTATTTTGACCTATAGACTATTATGATACGATTTAATATTCTTAAATTATGCTCAGTTTGTTAATTAAAGTCTCCCGCAATCACAGCCACTTTTTCGCTTAATCTTGTACAAATGTTATTTCCTATTTTATGATGTGATGTGGTTCGTTTGGCTTGTATATAAACCAAGTATATTTGAAATAAACGATTCGTATATTGGAAGCTGGTATTGGTGTTCTGGACTCAACTGGTAGGGCTAGGCTGCTTATACTGGTCGATACGTCGTTGGTTTGGCACAGTGCTAAGATTGTATAGATTGTATTCTGATTGGAAAATAAGTCACGTGATAATTAGCGGGGCTTAAAGACAACAATATTCAGTTTCAATTCAGTAACGTCTTACATCTTCAGAATAATGGAGTGACTATGGTTCGACCACTGAGTCTAATTCTGGCAGATATCTTTATAGGAAACCTAGGGCAGACAGTAATGAAATCGGTAATCAGTGATACAAATCTTCACTTCAGGTATTTTCATAATATATTTATGGCCTGTGATGGTTGTTAGCACGCTTCTCATAAACTGAAAATTCTCAATATGGCACACGCGAATATAAGATTTATAGTGGAATATGGACATGATAACGTGTTCCGTTTTCTAGACCTTGGTATGAATCGTAATACAAATAGTGTAATGGAGAGGTATTTGTTGCAAGGACAAATGGAGCGGAATATATTTAAACTTCTGTACAATAAGCTACGAGATGTCCTTGATTAGAACGCTTTTCAGTCGTGTCAGAGGACAAAATTCATGGAGAATTAGCCGTAATTGAACGTCATGTGATAGTATTTACCCTCAAAAATTCATGACCAAGTATAGGAAGACTAAAGCGGAGATGGAGCATGGTATAGTGGAGAAGCAGCCTGTCTTCCTAAGAATGGGTTTCATAAGTTATGAAATAGCTAGAAGGATTGATTTCATATTAAAGGCCATAATAAAATGTACGTATCCAGCTGCCAAACTGGTCTCTCTGTATCAAACGACTTGCTCATTAACGTAGTTATGCGTGAACAAATTCCCGCCTTATGTTACCTCCAATTATGTCTACCAGTCTATATGTACGCCCCAAAGAATATATATCGGAAGAAGAATTCGTGTTATTCTGATACGTTAATTGTTCTTGCTTTGGTCAAGCATTAATATTTATTAAAAAATTTTAGAATTTTGTATAATAACTGTATTTCAAAACTTGATAGTGGCTTTGCTTCGTTAGTCAATCACCTCGATAACCGTTGTCACATAAACATCAACAGTTTTTGAAATCAGAAGGCAATGAGAAACGGCAACTACAGTTTATTAGCGGATAGCGCAGATCACAAAGCTATAAGCACATCAAGCAATTTTGAAGCGGAGAGGCGAATAAGCATATACGACCAACTACATAGTCAAACTTATAGTCAAACTGCATAAGGGCGCAGCAAGGAAAAGCAGGGACTAACAATAGAATTTGAGTACATATATAAGTAGGGAGGAGGATGAATCAGCGAGTGATATTTAAGTAATCAACATTTTAGCTAGAGTGTATCATTGTGCTTTAGTGATCATAACGGTACAAAGAAATATGAGAATTGTTACTGTTCGAATAACATTGTCTGTTAAGTTAATAAAAGGGCTTGACCGTAATCGAAATAGGCTGTCGGATAGTTGCTATAATAACTCTCTCCTGCAGACAAAGATATATGAAAAAATGTCTGTGTTTGCACAAAGAATGGTAAACCGGATAGAATAATTACGATCGTTTGAAGATAACGGCTTACATAAAATCTGGATGAAGCTAATATGTGCTGTGTAGCTGGTTCGTTCCTGTCCCTGAAGTTATATAAAATACCGGTAAGAAATAAAAGGAATGTGGTATCATTTTAAAAAAATTATACATATAAGGGTACACAAGATATGCCGAGTTTTACAGTGTATATCATGAGCTTAATACTCTGTATGTACACAATAAAGGGGAAGAATTATAATTACTATTCAAAATAGTGGGAAATTATCAATTTAAAATTGTAGCGACGTAGAGTTGCGACCATCTTAATCTATGGCTGAATCTCGTCGTTACCAGAGTCTCCTCATTTTGCTTCGTTAGCATCGATGATTCTGTTTCGTTTTGTGTGACCCTTTTCTAGGGTTCTGTACTTGTCGATTGAAGATCGTTATCGATGAAAGCTGGTTTCACTCAGTCGGTGTTGATTACATTTGCCTTTCCAACTTTTCCTACGGTAACTGTCTTATCTGTCCTCGTAATCACTTTAAATGGACCGTCATACTTCGGCTGAAAGGTGGATGTACATTATTTCTCCTAATAAATACGTGAGTGCTACTATGTAGTTCTTGAGGTACGGACACTGGTCATTGTTGTAATCTGGGAAGTGTTATCTTTAGATCGTTCATGCGCTTCTTCAGGCGTTGCACGTAGTTGGCTACATCAGTTGGAACACTTTTACCTGAAGCGAAAAATTCTTCGGGTAGTAGTAGTAGAGTAGTTCCATATACCAACTCTGCTGGATAACATCCAATATCCTGTTTAATTGTTGTTCTTAAATTCAACATGATTAGAGTAGGCTTATTAGTCCAATCGTTGTTGACAATTACAGTCTTAAGAGACGCTTTTAACTGTCTGTGTCGGCGTTCAACCATACTGTTTGGCATCGGATGTTGGGATATCGTGCGAATACGTTTAATTCCGAGTTCTGTAAACTGCTGGGATTGACCTCCTCTATCAGTTATGATAGAAAAAAAACCATGATCTGGGACATGTAGGATCCCTTCATAGAATCTACTAATTCTTGAGCATTCTCAACATAGACTTTATTCTCTTTTGTCAAGTTGTTTGAAAAAATCAGTTTCAATGAATGACATGAAAATCTCTCTGCTAGAATCTTTGTTCTTGTTCTTTTTAAAATGATAAAGAGAATTATGTGTATGAGAATCTTTCTATTATATTTGATTTTATGTAAATGCCTAACCACAAAACATGTTTGTTTTACCTCCCAATCTTGTTTCTCCGTTATTTTATAGCTTGTATGATAATTATCGATCAGAAGGTAAGTTTATCAATCATGAATCTAGACTATATGTATATATACATGTTAAATGGTCAAATTTATTGACAATTAAAATTGTTAATCCAAATATTTTATTACTTGAACGGTTTGTTTGTATTCATCATTATTCATGAGTGAAAACGCTAAGTGTTTTGAATCATGCGAATAACATGTGTCCTGGTTAAGATTGCCTCTTTATTTCTTCAACTTCAAATCAATTACTATTGATTAGTTAGGTATTTGACCCAAAGTGATTTTTAATTACATATATACATGTATATATCATTATGCAAAAACAGTATTGAGGTCAACAGTTTTCGTGACAAAACTATTGATTAGTAAAATGATAAACTTGATTAAAGTGGTCTACTTGAAAATTCTGTGGTCGAATTGATCTCTAAGTTCCAACTGAATACGCTCTAAAAAGTAGAAACACTGGCCAACTGTCTTTGATGTTAGAAAGGAGTTAGGGCTACTTTTTTATGCATTGATTGCCAAAATAAAATCATAACAATTAGTGAATATGGAGTGAAAATAAGTTACAAAACCATTACAGTTACATTTCTATTTATTGTATCAATAACTATTTATCTTCCAGTGTAAGACTTTCAATTTCACTATTCCAGAACATCAAAAGTCTTGATATGCCAGTGAGTTAATATCAGGATCTCAGAAACTATAGGGAGTAGTCAACATTTCAAATTAGTTAACGAACGCATATTAATTGTTATAGCGATCCACTTCTAGAAATTCTCTGTAACTTATTGTTCCATCGAAAGACAATAATCGTTGAAGAAATTTCTTTTCTATAAATAACAAAGTTTATTTCATGTTGTGTTGCTTGCGATAAATAGACGAACATTAATGCGATCTAGATTTCGTTCTTGACAATATTCATCGATGCCGCTCTTATCTCGCTATAGTCTGTCTCCCTCTTTACCATGAATTAAGAGATTTTCTAGGAACATCTCTGAGTTAGATAGGTTAGGACTATGTCTTACCAATAAATAATAACAGTAAGAAAATGTAAATCAATAGACTTCTAAAGCTTGTGATCCCGAGAAAATTATTAGTTTTATTTGGATTCACCCCTAAGTTTAGTAATTTTTTCGCAATAAAATATGTATAAGAAACATATGTACTGAATAATTCAGTGATTTCAACTATCGTAAGGTGTTATACTTTCGTTTTGATCTAGCCCTCACATTTAGTGTGATTCACTGACAGAAACCTGGTGAATGAGTTAATGAAATATAAAAAATTACAATCCAATAACCTCAACATGAGAAATTGGTCAGAAGTGATCATATCCAATATCAACAGAGTATTGTACAGATGAGTCCTCATTGATTACATTAAGTTGATTTACAGTAGTGTATTTCTAAAATGGAAATTGTTTTCTAAACTGACTTAAGCTGATGAACGCTAAAAATTACTTATTTTGTCTTACTTTGAAAACTATCAATTAGAGGAAGACACTGTTCTAAGCTTTTAAATTTTTCTACAGTTTATTACTACTTACTACTATAGTTTATTAGATACTATTAGTTGGTGAAAAAATTTGTTAATATAATAAGACGACTTACGTAAGCGAATAGTTAAAACAAAACTAAATATCAGAAGGGCTTTGTGGAGATTTGAGAAATTTTACAGATTGAAATCATGAGTCAATTGAAGCTAGACCCTTCTGATAATAATCATCTGCTCACTAGTGACTGACTTCAAGAGATACTTCTGAAGTTCTAGTGAGAAGCCGTTACCAGTGGAGTTCAACAAGGTCTGTTGTGAGATATCAGCTCACTGAAGACAATGGTATACGGTGGTGCAACTTCGTGGATTAGTTGAAGTTAGCATTAACACCGTTGGATGCCGGCTAAGTGGTCTAGTTGGTTAAGCGCCTGGCGCGAGACTGATAGGTCCTGGGTCCGAATCTCGCGAGGTGCAGGATCGTGGGTGCGCACTGCCTAGGTGTCCCATACTAGGACGAAACGGCGGTTCAGTGCTTCCAGGTTTTCCATGGTGGTCTAGCTTCAATTGACTCATGATTTCAATATGTGAAAACTAAAATATCTTCGTAGTAACCTTGATAAGGGAAACTACTATGTGATAATCAAACCGTTTGGGTCTAAGTTATATTCTCCCGGACCCATGGAATAGCATCAATCCCTTTCTGGTTGGAGCATCTAAACTTATAGTAGATTAGTAACCTATAGATAGTACACGATGGCTCGTTTCTTCGGGAGTTCGCCTATTTTTATTCTTAGTAATACATGATAAAATTAAGAAGCCTTTTTCTATCAAGCGGCAGTTTCATACCAAACTGATCTTTTACAAAATTCTGCAATTCGAATTTCCAAGTGTCCCGTTATGGATGATATCTTGAATAACACTTCACTTGACTAACGCTTAATTTGTACTTTAGTATATCTACCACATCTCGATTTCACTAGACTCATTGTATTTTATGACAATCTATGCATAGAAGAAATTCTCTTCAACGAGTTCATTTTCAAAGATGTACAATTGTATATGTTTATTGATGAATTATAAGTAAATTTATGATTATACATTTGTTAGAATTTGATTAATTGTCACATGAAATTTGATTCATGATTCATGAGAAACATAGTCGATCAGACGCGAAGTGTAAATGTATGTATCGTTAAGTTCTAATAAAGACGTGTGGATTGTAATCAAGAAATCATGTTAGAAAAAATCCCTTTAATAATAATAATAATGAATTGTAGTAGATTATAATCATTATATAAACGAATGAATGGGAATGAAAAAGAAAGGGATTTATTTATTTTATTTTAACACATAGATATTGGTACAACGAGGCACCAAATACATATGCGCCACACAAATCTCATTCGATAAGTGTGAGGGCTGTATTACTGCCCGGGTGCCCGAACCGAAGCAGGTGGTTTTCTTAGGGGGCCACTCCCCGAGCCTTCGACCTAAAGGTCTGACCCACAAGGTAATGGAGCATCGTGAGGAGATGCATTCCCATGGAAGCCGGTGACCGACAGTTGGTTCATATGCCATTTGTTACCGCATGATACTGGAGGCCATGTGCACCATTGGTTTGGAATCCGGTTAAAGCGCCAGACAACACCCCCTCCACGAGAAGGCAGTGAGTAGGACTTCCCTGGCAGAGGCTATATACGCGTGGCCATGTGAGAGCATTTCGAGAGAGAGAGAGAGAGAGAGCGAACTCTCCCCACTCTCGGTCGTACCAGGGCATTATATAAATGTACGAATGGGAATGAAAAAGAAAGGGAACAATAAAATCAAGCTACGAATCCAAACCACAGTAAAGAAACAGATCTAAAAAACTACTTTCGTAAGCATAACTTAAGTTTTAAATTATGGAGAGCCATAGCTTTTGTGATGCAAAGTAAGTTAAGGGGTATCTTCTGTATTGATCTTTGTTAAGCCATGCTGATAGATGTTACGAATACGACAGAAACGTTACTGACGAATGACTTAGATACCTAGCTCAACAAGAGCAGGTGAACTGGTAAACATACATTAAATTGGTTGGTTTTGGCAACTTTTCTTACACTTGAGGTGATGTAGGAGGATTTCATTAGAACTTAACGATAGATACAGTTACACTTCTCGTCTGATCGACTATATGTTTATCATGAATCATAAATTTCTCCTCTCTATAACTATTGGTTTATTAAAAATGATGTAGTTAAATTTCACGTGACAATCAAATTCTAACAAATGTATAATCATAAATTGACCTATAACTTGTCAATAAACATATACAACTATACATCTTTGAATATGAACTCGTTGAAGAGAATCTTCTCCATGTATAGATTGTTTCGTCGTATTTTGCAAACATATCTTTTCAAATGATTAAATTGTATGTTATTATTGACATCAATATATACATCAATCAGTTCATAATCCCATAATCGATTATTACCATTTCTTTATGTGATGGTGAAACTTATGTACTGTAGCGAAGTATTTAAAGCACATTAATATAAACTGAATCACTAAATTATTTGATAAGCTGTGCTTTTCCTAAACTGTTTACAAGTTAACATCATAAATCAGTTGTCCAATTAGAGTTTTAGATGTAATAGAAGTGAATAATTTTAATAAAGTCATAATACATTCGAAATGTCTCACAATTTCAATCATCATTTATGTGTAAATAAACTTTAAACTTTGAATAATCCAAAGTACAATTCAATACTCACTTGAAAATAAACCACACACATTAATTATTAGTTAAATAAAAGCTTGGAATCGCAAAAAAATCTACTTAAAATTCTAAAATTTAGACAGCACTTTGAGGTACGTAAATATTTATTTTTCAATTTTTTCAAATCTGTTATACTGTCTAAATATCTGAGCTTCGTATTTCCGCCATCTAGATATTTCAACAAATTAACTGTTTTTTGTTTCAATTGTTGAGATCGTGAGTGAATTGAAGCTAGACCACTGTGGAAAACCTGGAAGCACTGGATGGCCGTTTCGTCCTATTGTGGGATGCGCACTGCTGAGGAGTCCTAAAATAGGACGAAACGGCCATCCAGTGCTTCCAGGTTTTCCATGGTGGTCTGGCTTCAGTCCACTCATGATCTCAATTATTGAAATTACTATAATATCCACAAAAACCCTTCTCTGTTTTTTGTTTGTTCGTTTTGACACATCATTGTGTCTATTAATCATATAACCTATTCAGGTACAGTTATGAAAAGTTTACGACCTTCACTGTACAAGTTACAAAAAACCTTAATCAGAGACATTATAGTTGTTAGCAACATACATCGAAAAAGAATGTACATTATTCAGACGTCGATTCTTGAACTACTAACATCTAACTGATAATCATTCAATATTTATTGTCAGAATAGATGAAGAAATAAGAAAAGGAAACTTCTTGAAATACTTTATTCTGAGAATTCTATATTGTACCAAAAATATAATATTGAATAAAGACAGTAATAATAGCAACTATAAATCAATCAAGTTTTGAAAATAATGTAAAAATTAATTAATATTATGGGATAAAGAAACCAGGGAGAAAAAAAAACCCAAAAAAATGTTCGAAATTTATAAAATCATTAGCTTCTATCAAATTCTACTCAGTTTTGAATGAAAGGCTACATAATAGTTGGGAGCCATTTGTATGAAAGACATTAGAAAATTGTATGCGTAAAACGTTAAGTGATTGAAATAAATATTAAAAAAAATCAATCCAAAGTCGTTTATAAAATATTCATCATAGTGAATGGTTTAATTCGGAAGTTTTTCAAGTAATATTCATCTTCATGACGTAAATCAATGACAATATCAAATTTCAGTATATTCTACTTAGTTGGCAAATTATTTCTCTAAATATATTAACTAAATAACAGTAAGTCAAGATCTAATTGATCATTGACGTACTGAAAAGGCAGAATATATATTACAGAAATCAGTTAATGCATTTTAGTCACATCTATGTCTAGCCCTTAGTTCAGTGGACTGGTGGTTAAGAGATTTCAGTTTCCAGGTTCATATTTTGCTCAGCTTAACTATATTAGTTAGGTTGTAATATAAGTACATACATAGTAAAATTACGAGTTAAGGCAGAGTACACAGTGAAAAGAACTGATCAATAATTTCAGTTCTAACGAACATCAATTCCTGCTCCAGTACACCAGTAGTAACATAAGTAACTACATCACTAAGTAACGTTGGTTTCACACCGTAAATAAACATGAGCTCTTTTAAGATTCCAGGTGGGTCTTGTATGTTTGGACCTACTAAAATAAGGCAAAACTTGAAAATTGTCTTTAACAATTTAGGATGCGGAAATCGCATAAAAAATAGAATTTATAAAACTAAGTAATGATCTCCCGTCTGGAACAAATACTTCCGTAAGAATTGCTCAAGATCTTAGTGTATGGTATTTCCTTCTTCTTCTGATTCTTCATATTCTTTTGAAATGAACTATGGTATATTTCTAGTAATATTACACCGAATTCTTCTGAATTTCAGAGCGCTAAATTTAGTCTAGTACATGAAAACCACTTAAATATTTGTGTTGTGGTCGGTTGCAGTTGTGTTATTAGAGTGCAAGCTCTTATTGTAATCTCTCTTAGATTTGCAATGTAATGCTAATATCACAGAAAGTTTTCAAATGACTTATTCTTTTTATGGAACTACTCGGTACGTATATTTTACAATTTTTTAATTATTATGTTTAACCTATTATCCAATACTTGTCCTTACTATCTTTTTGGCTTTAGAAGATTTGGATCGTCAACACAGTGCTTGAATCTACCTGTAGATCTAAGATTACTGCTGGTCCCAAGCCCGGGTAAAGTAGGAGGGCTGGGCACAGGGTCAGTAACCACATCTCATAGAAAATAACCTTGTTAAAAAACGCTTACCAGAATACATAAATTAAACCATTTAAACTCTGCCTTTCGAGTTTGAGCATCTTATTTCAGGATAATTATGATGCCTCATCATTCAAAGCAAAGAAGGAGGGAATTACGATGAATGTTATCCGATGTTATGCATCCACCAATGATAGCAGCAATGACGATAAATATCAGTTCTACTCGACGTTGCAATCAATCATAATGAAGTGCCCAGTAAAAGGCCTGACAATGCTGATGGAATATCTAAACGCCAAGGTCGGAATGGACAAAATTGGATATGAAGATATCATGGGACGATATGGGACTGGCTGGGAGGAATGAACGAAAACTTGCTAATTTATGTGCATTCAACAAATTGGTTACATGCGGCACAATATTCCCAAATAAGCACATACAAAAGCTACATGCATCTCACACTACAGAGAGTCAGATCGGTCATATTCGCATCACTAGAAATTCACAAGGTCAGTGGAAGGCGTGAGAATCACCTGGTGGTTTCCAAGATAAGCTTGGAGCCAGAGAAGCACTGGACAACTGAAGAAACAGCATTACAAATGCTCATTACAGCCTTCCTTTGAGATACTGACAAACTCAACGAATTCATGATAACTTTCAACAACAGGCTGCAGGCCTTACAAGACCTACTGAACGAAGAGGACATTACAATGGAGAATAACTGGGAAGATCAGTCAAATGTGGGAAGGCAGCAGTGCCTGACGACATATCAGCTAAAGCACTGCAGTCAGACATAGAGGCAATTGCAAACATGCTTCACGTTCTATTCAGGAATATTTGAGAGGAAGAACAAGTGCCACCGACGGACCGGAAGGAAGGATATTTCATCAAGATACCATAAAAGAGATCTAAGCAAATGTGAGAGCTACAGAGGCATCACACTAATATCGGTACCAGGAAAAGTTTTCAACAGAGTGTTGCTGAGCCGGATGAAAGATTCAGTAGACGCACAGCTTTCAGATCAACAGACCGGATTCTCTAAGGGTCGGTGGAACACAGGCCAGATCGCCAAACTATGGATCATTGATGAACAATCAATTGAATGGAACTCGTCACTATACATCAAATTCCTTGACTATGAGAAAGCGATTGACAGTGTGGATAGGAGAACTTTACGGAATCTCCTTCGACACTGTTGTATCTAAGAAGATCATCAACATCATACGGAATTCATACTGCGGAATACAGTGGAAAGTCGTGCATGGAGGACAGCTGACAGACCCATTTCAAGTGAGGACTGGAGTCAGACAAGACTGCTTGCTCTCTTCTTTTCTGTTCCCTCTGGTGGTTAACTGGGTCATAAAGACTTCCACACCTGAGGGGAACCACGGAATACGATGGACAATTTGTATGTAACTAGACGATTTTGACTTGACAGGTGACCTGGCCCTTCTATCGCATACACACGAACAAATGCAGGTGAAGGCAACTAGTGTAGCAGCAGTCTCTGGATCACTAGGCCTAAGCATAGACAAGGGAAGAGGCAACATCCTCAGATACAACACAGAGAGCCTCAGCCAAATCACACTTGATGGAGAGACTGTGGAAGAGGTGTACACTTTCAAGTATTTGGGCAGCATCATTGATGAACAAGGTGGATGTGATGCAGGTGTGAATGTAAGGATTATCAGAGGAAGGATGGCATCCCTACAGTTGAAGAACATATGGAACTCAAGACAACTGTCAACCAATATCAAATTCAGAATCTTCAACACGGACGTCAGAACAGTTTTAGTGTACGGAGCTGAAACTTGGAGATCAACTACAACTATCATCAACATGGTGTGGGTCCTTGTGAACAATTGTGCATGCAAAATACTCCATATTCGATGACTGAATATAATCAGCAACGGTCTGCTGTGGAAGAGAACAGAGAAACTTCCAGCTGAGGGGAAAATTGCGAGGAGACGCTGGGATTGGATAGGACACACATTAAGGTAATCATCAAATTGTATCACAAGACAAGTGGTGGCTCGGAATCTTGAAGGGGAAAGAAAAAGAGGAAGACCAAAGAACACTTTGAGTCGAGAATCGAAAGCAGACATGAAAAAAAAATTAATTTCACTTAGGAACAACTGGGAAGAAGAGCTGAGGTCGTATTTGGTGTACTGCGAAATGTTACCAAAGTGTATACTATCTCAATTCTATCTTCATTTCGCCTCCATTTCTTTACCAAGTTAAATAATGATAGTAAAAAGTTAGTTAAATCATTATGAGTTTCATTTATTCTTAAATAATTAATAGATGTGAATTATGTATTTCATTTATTCATTTGTTTAAAAGTACCATAATCAAAAGTAAATATTATCTGCTATTGATAATAAATTCCATTTTGATTACATTTAAACAACTAATTCACATATTTTAAATTTAATTTAAATCATAGTAAATAGAAGAATTAAAACCACACCTAATATGAATTTAAGTATATAAATCAAAGTTTGCTTGATAAGTTGATAAATACATTAAACTATGGTGTTCACGTTTTAGAATAATTATATGCTTAAGCAAAGATGGATAGTGGCTAACAGTGGAATCCAGGACGCGCGTTTCGTCCTATTCGACACTCGTCAGATGGATGTACCTGCATCTCAGAGTTGATGTTCACTCCGGGACTCGAATCCAGTACCGTTCGCTTCGAACGCCATCACGTTATCCACATAGCTACTGAGTCCTGATAGCCACTTGCTTGTGGAATGGGGGTGAAGTTTAAATTCACTTGGCAAATTATGTAATTAGTTTTGAAATATATTTTAGTAATCAGAAAGAATCCAATCCATCTTTATTTCATAATGAAGTTAAATAAATTAAATTAGCATTCCATAGAGATATTTTTCTTTGAAAATAATTCATAAATGTTTATACATATACTAACAAATATATGTACATATTAAAATGCCAAGCTTATCTGACTAGAAAAATAAACATTGATTACTTGTGTATTTTGTGGTCGAGTGCCAACGTAGACTATTGTTTCTTTGTTTGTTAGCATCAGATACTGTAAAATGGCACAGTAGATACTTTATAATGATTATATTTGGATGAAAACTAGTCTGTGATAAAGTTATTTACATAAATCTTGTTGAAATGAGTTAGCTATTGACAGCATATCAGAATTTGCTTAAACTAATTTGAATGTATATACGCGGGTTTTAAAAGATTTATGTTAATGTAACAAAATATTAGATTGTTAGTAACATTTTTAATACATACCTAAAACTAGGAATTAGGAAAACGGTATTTTGTTTAAATAAGGAAACTGTTTTAGATTTTACTTAATTTAGTATATGTATATATCTTTAAAAAACTCTCTTCTTCAGTAACTTTATAATGAAATATCTTCACAATAAATAATATGTAATTTCGTTCAAACTACTTTTAGTTATTTTTAAGTAATGCTAAAATTGTTGGTTGTATGCTGTGGGTGTCACTTATTTACCATTTGTAAGTTTACCTACTAGACTTGTGTGGCAAGTTAGTTATCTGAGATCAAGTGTAAAGGAATTCGAACTTAAACAATACGGGTTGAATAATGAGTGTTCTCATTACTACAACTACGTACCACATGTCAAAGTGTTATCTAGACTTGTTTAGAAAACCTGAAAAATCTAATAATCTATGTTAAACATGACGAGTTATAAAATATTTTTAATGTGTCATATAAAAACGTTCTTTGACAAGGTAATCTGAATGAATTATTGACTTGAGTGATTTGGAGGGAATTGATTATTTCAAAAACAGTTCACAACATGATGGGATATCATTTGGCTAACTGTTGAGAAGTAGATAGGGTTAAACGGTATTTTTTAGTGTGGAGAAATGTCTCTAGCGGAAAGTTAAAAGTCATACGAACTACTACTGGAATATAAAATACCTTAGGTTGTCAATTTTCTTACATATAACATTCAGTAACCCATAGTATAACTTTTTAACATGATCACACCCAAATTGCTTTTTCCCTATATTTCATGGAAGGTTGAATTTTGGTTGCTTACTGAATTTCAAATTGACTGGTACATATTAAAACACTTTGTTCCCAACACAATAAGTTTAGATATAATGAATTTGTTGGAAAAAGTAGGAAATATTGTAATAAATTTTGTGTAAAGTATATTTTAATGGCAAAAATCAGGTGTATGTAGTTAAAAATATTTCTAGTATAGTGGTTGTAGAGATTATTAAATTTTTGATTGAGATCATGAACCGATTGATGTTAGACCACTTTTGGAAACCTGGAAGCACTATACGGCCGTTTCGTCCTACCGTGGGACTCCTCAGCGGTGCGCATCCACGATCCTGCTCGCGAGATTCGAGCCCAGTGCCTTCGGTCTCGCACGCGAACGCTTAACCTACTGGACCACTGAGCCGGCATCCAACGGTGATAGTGTCTAACATCAACCAATCCATGAAATTGCGTGACCATCTTTCACTGTACTGAGGTAGATACCTGTTTCTACCCGACATGAATTAGCTCCATTGGTCACGGCTTCTCACTAGAACTCAGAGAATTCCCCCACGAAGCTAGTCA
The DNA here is from genome assembly GCF_000699445.3 of Schistosoma haematobium. Taxonomy (NCBI): domain Eukaryota; kingdom Metazoa; phylum Platyhelminthes; class Trematoda; order Strigeidida; family Schistosomatidae; genus Schistosoma; species Schistosoma haematobium. The sequence goes on along the minus strand of NC_067197.1, from coordinate 18,434,441 downwards.
CTAGTAAGCACATGTTGATTACTAGTATAGGGGTTGTGGAGATTATTAAGTTTTTGATTGAGATCATGAACCGACTGATGTTAGATCACCTTTGGAAACCTGAACGAAACGGCTGTCCAGTGCTTCCTGGTTTCCAAAGGTGATCTAACATCAATCGGTTCATGATCTTAATCAAAAACAAAAAATATTTATTTAAATGCTGTTAACTTCTGATTATTTTGCGGATTATTGACTTCTCTGAGCTAAATGGATGATGGAAGATCAATGTTACATAAACTGAAAAACTAACCAGCTTAGAGAACTCAACAACATCATAAACACTCACCTGATCTCTAAATCTTCTTCATTACTGTTGTTTATTTTAAGCAGTAAGTTTTGGTCCAATTCTTTAATTAGAACATTATTCATTTAATATTGCATACTTCTTTTTAAATAAATTAATTTTAACATTCTTGTGTCATATTCTGTCACACGAAAAACAAAGGTAATAATTATATTACCGGTTATAGTTATTAGTATTTACCATAATTAACGGTTGTAAGTATTTCGTAGAAAATACTTAGTTTAGAAATAATTATTTAAATACTTGTATAATTGGTAAACAGTCACTCAAATTGATGATTTTATTAGAATTGCAAATGTAGGTCTTCTAAAAGTTAGGCTTTCATTAGCCAAATTACTCGATGAGCTTTGTTGGATTTTCATGGTGAATCTTTCTGTCAGTAATACGTTTCTTAAAGTAATCAATAAATTAATATGTTAACATTTTTTTTCTTTTCCTAAAAGTCACTTTTATAATTATACATCTGCTTAACTACAAAAGAAATCAGAATTTATAACATCTTAGTTTGCAGGAAAAATATTGTTTATCATACATGAAATTCTAGTTGTATTATTAGACAACTACTAAATTAATTTGACAACGAGCATATATTTTTAAAAAATAATAGTAAGCTATTAACAAAACTGGAAGGTATTACTACTGTAATTGTGACCTACATATAAAGTTGTATTTGTAGCACATACAGGCAATTTCTTTAAGAATAAATGCAAGTTACGTTTTATTATTTTTGTAAAACATTCAAAAATGGTTGTAATAATTGTAAGTGATAAAGGAAGTTAATGAGATATTGTATCTTATGAATTTTTTAAATCTTAATACTGGCTACAAACAGTTATTCATGAACCAACTGTATAAGAATCATATACTGAATAATTCATTTGCAAATTTCCATCGTTTGACTTCCTAAATCTGTATGATTCTTCCAATTCTCTTCCTATTCTTTTAACCTCGATGTTCATAGCGTCCTGCTGCCAGGTTTTCCACTTCCAATTGGCGTTACATATTACTTATGTTGAGAGACATAAGTAGCATACACCATAAATATACAAATAACAACCAAAAGAACATAGAAATGACACCGTAGAAGATATTCCTAGAACCCGTATACTTTCGTTTAACTTTGATATATATATATATATATCAAGTAATTTGAATATAAGAAGGCCACACATTGTCACGGAAAGCATGAAAATTATCAGCATAGGGATGTGGAGATTGTTGAGTTTTAATTGAGATCATGAACCGATGAATGTTGGGTCACCATCGAAAATCTGGAAGCACTGGATGACTGTTTTGTCCCAGTATGAGACTCCTCGTCAGTGCGCATCCACGATTTCGCACATGGTATTTGAACTCAGTATCTTCGGTCTCGGGGATGAACGCCTAACCTCTAGATAACTGAGCCGGCATCCAATGTGTTATGAATGAGTCACCAATTGTTATATCTGATTGTCGCTAATTGTTATGTCGGAATCGCTTATCACTTATACTTCTAAAACGAGCAACCACCACAATTCCCACAACGCGAGAGTAAGAACACAAAGACTGATACATGTGAACATTGATTAACCCCAAAACACGACCACGACCACAATGACTCTAGTCGAAAATACACTCATTTATATATTGATTGTACACCCATTTTGATTGATAATTAGGATGAAATCATATAAGTGAAAAATACTTACAATTATAACAAATCACATGCTACATGTCATGCTGATCATATACAGAACAAAAATATCATATGGGAAAACAGAAACAAATATTACACTGAGTGATTATCACATTGAATTAAAACGGAAGTAATGTTGAACGAAAAATCATAATGAGTAAATCAATCTCATATTGACTTTTCATCCCGTCATATCATAATGCTGTTAATGTGAAAATTCAACCAACCCACGATGTTGCGTGACCATCGTCCATGATAGTGAATCATACATCAAACGAAAGCTTATGGATAAACTGGGGACAAAACTAAATGTTAGTGCTTTAGAAGTAAAATAGCATCCCTCAAAATATCTTCCGTTTTTTGTTATGCCTTCTTATTTCTCTGTTCACGTCAATTTTATTACTTTTAACCTTGTTCTCCAAGCATCATATTCTTTATGTAAATACAGTTAATTAAATAAACATGGATAGTGATTTTGGCTTAGTTCGAAAAAAAACTAATTAGACGAAAAGGAACTCAGAAGATAGAAAATCGATTCTGAACTACTGAATAAATCATATCGTTAAATCGCTGATCCTTTCTAAAATATCTAATTATGATGTTTGCTGATAAACACAACTGTTTCACATAGTTTCATTTCACATCCTTCTTATAAAGAAGTTAGTTTCATTGAACAACAATTCTTATAGCCTAATATTATATTAAATCAATCTGGTTATAAGTAGATGTAAATAATGATAGAAAATAAGAAAAGTGGTCAACAAACTGATACTTATTCGTAAACACTTCTGATTTATTTCGTAATAAACATATGTTCGGTAAATAAGTACATAAAAATAACTGTTTCTTCTATCATTTATACCTATTTTGATAAAAAGCAAAATGTAAGACCCTAAGCATAATAAAGCAGATTTATAATAATATTTTGTGAAGTGATAGTACATTATACACAGTAATAATAGTAAAGCGGTGACGTATGGATATTTTAATTAGGGTATGTGGATATCTCAAAGACCCATGTTCAAAGAATAAAGTGAAATCAATATGTAAACATATATATATTGGCTGTTCAGACCTTCCTATTGATGTTTAGGACCGCAATCAATCAGTCTCTTTTAAGATGTGCATATCTTGTACGGATTGCCTCCATATTGCTAGTAAGTCACAAGCATTTTAAGCAGAGATGGATGGTGGCTAGCAATGGAATCAAATATGTATGTGTAAATAATTTACCGAATACTTCTGTAATCGAAGATAATGTTTCAAATCATCAAGTTATTTCTGATTCAATTTTATTCTGAACCTTCTTATAATAGATTCAAAAATTGACGTAATCATATTTTGACAACATATTAAATATTTTAATGCCTAGTGATAAAACATCTGAAAAGATGTTTAGTTGTAGCAATGGATTTAATATAATGGGTTCTTGTATCCAAATTCCAGTTGATGATATATTTGTTGATATGAGAAATTAACTTCTATGTTCAAGTGAGCTATCTGTATGAATGTTTTATCTACAAGCTAATAATATCATGATATGTTCATTTATCTTCACTATCATTGCTGTCACGTTATTGTTATCTTTAAATTATTTTAAGTTTTAAATACTTCGCACTTCTTACTTTAAGTTTTTTTGTTCTACTGACATCGGCGAACCAGTTACCAAATTTGGTTAGAAAAAATAATATTCATAAACTGAGTTGATCATGTTATTAACACACACAAAAAAAATTATGGGTCTTTTAATGAAGTAAATACGTAACAGTAGTCTTGTGGTTAAATGACGTGATTATATTAATAATGATCAAGCAATAAGAAAGTAATTGTTAAGAAGATCATTTTTCGGTTTCATAATGTCGTTTAAATTATCTTTAAAAATAGTAGTAGTTGTTAATTATGGTAAGTATTAAATCAAATCAGTAATCCTTTAGAGTTGATTGTTTAACGATATCACTTTGATGTTTACGAGAAATCTGTTAAGGTAAGAAATAATTACAACCCTTAATAGTGGTGGTTTCAAATCTCAAATAAAAGCGTATTCTATTTTTTTTAAAAAATGGTAAATATAAAACCAAATAGCAAGAATTCTTATTTATTATTTACGATCTTTTAATATACATTTTTTTTCTGGTTAGCGTTTTTTTAGCGAGTTAGTTTTCTACGGGATGGGGACGCTAACCCCATGCCCAACCCTCCTCCTTTATCCCGGCTTGGGACCGGCAGTAGCCCCCGGAGGGACTCTAGGCGGAGAATACTGGTCAGCGGCCTATGCTCCACTGGGAGTAAGAGGCGTAAGTAAGTAAGTAAGTAAGTAAGTAAGTAAGTAAGTAAGTAAGTAAGTAATATACATTATAATTTCTCTTAAAACCATTAATTGTCAAACTCAAGGTTTGGACTGATTTTCTAGTTTTTTTCTTTCTGGGAAGCTCTTTTATGAACGCACCAAAATAGTTGTATTTTGCAACTCTACAATAAGATATTTATTAAGATATTTAGACAAATATACTAAACCAAGTACTCCTGTGGTGTTTGAATGAACTAATGATAACTTTGTACTTGCTGAATGCATGATTTCGAATTCCAAATACAGTACATTCGTTTGTGCTTACCTAATACTTCCTGATCCGATTCCGTTATTTCCGAGATTCTTAGTTCATACTATAATTCAAATACTCGTTATCACCACAACGTCTTCTTAAGCTCCATTATATAATGAAAATAATGAATAATTATGACTTAACTATCTATGTACCTTATGTCTTTAAATGTTATTTAGCACAGAACAAATGAGATTTATAGTAATAAGATATTTATTTTAAATAAATGAACCGACTACAGCTAATGTGCCTTCATTTTTTTAAACTCTGAATGATATCACTCCGTTGAAGAAAATTAACTTCAAGCTAAAAACCTTCCATGAATTTGTATTTTCAATGTCATGTAACAGGGGACGAGTTATTTGTTTTAGTGTAAATATACCATGATTTACTCAGTAAATAATGTTTTAAATCAATTCTATACTACAATTATCCTACTGGCCTAAAATTAAGCTTTTTACAAACTTCATTTTGTCCTAGTATTAGGTAGTTAGGATTTTTTTGAATTGATAGATTTTTAAGACATTTGACGGATTTGACGATTGAAATAATTAATTGGTGAATCTATTGGAAATGTCAAAAATTACTTCAACTATTGGAATTAAAATATATAATAATTCCATAAAACTAATCCCATACAACTATCACCTTAGTGTTTTATTCAATCTTATTAAAACTTTGGTTTTAACTTTAGTATTACGGTGCATACTACTTATGCTGATAGATATAAGTAGAATGTAGCAGCAGTCGGAAGTGGGAATGCCTGTCAGCAAAAGATTGTATTGAAGAGAACAAGAAGGGAAACAGTAAGCAACTGGAATAACAAAAGGATTCGAAGAATCATGAAGCATGTAAAGGACAACTGAAGGAAGATGTGAAAGTAGTGTATTTAATGTAAGATTTTCATATTTTACAAATGCACTGTGAAATTCTGAGTTAAACAATAAATCAGTTATCCCGATTAAGCGTACGTTCATTACAGTATTATATATTCCAAATAACCTATTCTTTATTGTTGGACAACTGATTTTCATTAGATTCTTAATTATATTGATATTTCAAATAATTAAACTTCATAACTTAATTGCACCTGAATAGGAAGCAAAAAACCCTACGGTAAAGTCATGTATTCTGCAGAGATTATCGACATCATTTCAATTTACTATTGTTTAAAACATATCAATAACGATTTCGAAATTGTTTCTGATCATGAAAAGACAAAGATGTTCTTGTTATGACTTTATGTCCGACTTTCTATCACGTGACTTATCCACCAATCAGAATACGACTTATACAAATCTTCACTCTATGCCAACCAATGACGTCCAACAGGTATGAACAGTCTAGCGTCCTTATGGTCCTATGTCCTCCTAGCCCGTCCACTTGAGTCCAGAACACAATACCAGCTTCTGCAACATGAATCGAATCGAACCAGATCGAATCGTTTATTTCCGACATACTGTGTTTATATATCAATCAGACAGAGCACAACGTACCATAAAATAGAAAATAACATGTGTACACAAATAAGCCAGAAAGTGGCTAGGATTGTGGCAGGCAGTAGTTAATAAACTGAACATAGTTTAAGAACCGTAAATCGTACAATAATAAAATATAGGTCAAAATAAAGCTTATAATAAGGGGAATATAAATATGCATAATCTAATTGTTGAATAGTTATACAATAAGAATATTTATAGAATATTAGTCTATTAACAGTCCTCGGAAGTTACCTGTAATTTAATCTTCGCTCGGATACAACAGTTCTATTTATGTTCATTCTTTTTTTAATAAAATTATTCATGATCTTAGGAAATTTAGTTCTGGAAAGTGTTTGATTGACTCATCTATGACATATTTCAATTTTCAATTATTTACAAAATGTTATGAATTGAGATTTATAGTTAATGGGATGAAGATTAATTTGTACATAGTGAATAAAAACTACATAAAAATCTACTGGTTTTTCAAGTTGTAGTTTGGTGGGCAATCACAAGTTTATGTGTAGGTTGAATCGATTTCGATAATACATTTGTTAATTAAAAATGTATAACCAGTTGTAGTATTTATAACCTTGAAAAAAAAAGAAATAAAAAATGTGCATTCTCGATACCAAAATTAGGATAAAACAACCTACAATCTTTTGATTAAAAACATAGCATTGGTCGAACGAAAGTAGAGCGGCATTAGGTATGATTAAATCAGATTCTATATTCTGTACTGTATAACTATACTGGCACATGACGAAATATGAATTCACTTGACTTGATGAGTTTTTGTTTGAGGTAATAGTGATTTATAAGTCAAATGGATGATTTCGTGTTGGGTAGTTTGTAAAACTTATTTGGTTCTAAAAAAAGCTACTTGAGTATCAGCTTACTTGCATTTATGTGAACAACAATATGTACTGATCTTTAACAATCAGTCAACTTTAGTTCAGATAAAGAAGAAAAGTGAGGTTACTTTATCCAATGTATTTTTTGACGCTTGTTGCCACTTGTTTTCTTAAATGGTATTCGGTTTGTCGTTTGCTGTCATTCCTGACCTTGTTTCACATCCCATACTTTGGCTCGTGACAAAAGACTGGTTGTGATTCTTAATACTTCAAGAATAAACTACCAGAATAAAGAACCTCGGTATCATCAAGTATGTTGAAGTCAAAAGTTTTAGAGAAAACCAGCACATGTTTAACAATGGTTGCATTAAGTCAGAAATGCTAAAACCAAAAGGTTTAGCCACTTATTATTGTTTTTGATATAATTTCTGCATGCAATATATCTCGATAAAAAGAATGTATTTTAACAAACGGCATGTTACTGGATTATATATTCATATTTGAGTGTTTGTATGCAACATCTAGCTACACTCTGGTTTCGCATATTTCAACAAATAAGCCTCTCGTTTCACAACTAACTTTTTTATACATATTTCATTGTCAATAGGTAAAGATGTGATGAAGATTACTTATATCATGGTTGTTACTATCCAACTAGTTCAACGTCTTAAATGGATGCGTTTTTTACGGAAGCACCGTCTTTTTTTCCTTTTTTATGTGTGTGTCATCCTGAATTGAGTTTATTAACTTTGACTGTATCGACAAGTTCATTTTTATTGATGTCAATTTCGGGGAAATTAACTGTTAGATTATTTTTATATCCTGGTATGGGACTCTTCGTCAGTGCGCATCCACGATCCTGTACGTGGTTTTCGAACCCAATACCTTCAGTCTCGGGCGCGAACACTTAACCTCTAGACAAGTGAGCTGGCATCCAACAATGTCAATGTCTAACTTCAACCAATCTACGTCATCGTGAGACCATCTTCCATTGTCTACGGTGGGTAACTTCATCACACCCGACACGGTTGAAATCCACTGGTGACGGCTTCTTGCCAGAAGCCCAAGAATTCCCTCCCGAAGTTAATTGCTAATGAGTGCATGATAATTATCAGCCTAGGTTTGTGGCGATCGTTGACTTTTAATTGAGATCATGAATCAACCAATGAAAAATAATAGTAGAAATAATAATAGAAGTGCTATTTAACATTATTAGTCGAACGTGTTAACAAAGTACGAACGTCAACAGAAATATTATTATTATTATTGTAAAAACAACACACGAAATCAATCATTGGAAAACAATCGATATTTAAAGGGAAATACAAAATTGTTTTCATTCTGTCCATCGTATCTGATAAACAACAAACAATTAAAAATGTTTATGAAATTATTTAGAATGGAACTTGTATTTTATGTTTAGAAAATCTAATAATAAATAACTGATATTTGATAAGTAACTTAATATGAATCAAAGCATCAGTGTTATAGTTGATAGAAATAAATAATTTATTTGTAAGCACTTATAAATATTAGAGTTCAAGTGTTTCACTGTGCAGTAAACTTATACATGAACAATAATGATAAGAAAAATATAATAAACAATAATGAATTTACCAAATCTACTATTAGGATATGTTAGAAACAAGAAAATGAGCTGATTAACTGACTAATTTTAACGCAATAAATGAAGAAGTGATAGAAAGTGAGTAAATAAGCTAGAGAATCGATATGATTATCTGTAACAATACTTGTAAACCAATCAGTTCCGTTGAACTCCATGATTTTCAAACTGTATCTAGTTTCTGATTGAGATCATGAACCGACTGATGTTAGACCACCATTGAAAACCTGGAACCACTGAACGGCCGTTTCGTCGTATTGTGGTACTCCTCAGCAGTGCGCATCCACGATCTCGCTCGCGCGATCTAGTTTCATTTGGCAGAAAATGTAAATATTGTGACTGTTAGTTTCGATCTGTTTTCTTTCCTACCGTTTCTCATAAAGTCACTATTACTTTGTAATAGCTATAATGGATAGCATTCCAAAAACTGTTTGCTTATGAAAAATACTTACCAAAGTACACATACTGGAACAAAAAATTGTTACACGTCAAGTTTATCAGTTGTTTCGAAAACATTAATCCATTTCAGCACATTGATTTTAATAAAAATTCAGCTTTTTTTCTTCTAATATAACTTATATTGCTAATATTAACTTGAAAATGTGAGTCATTGACTCAATGAGTATTAACCCACTAAAGTTTCAAATAATCTAGAAAATGTCAGTTGGACAGAGGGATCTTTAGAAACGTATTTGAACAACCAAATTTAAAAGACCATATCTACTGAAATCAATTAATGCACATAAATCTGGTTTATCTCTTGACTTAATTCTAAGGATATCTTATTCATCTTATAATCTCCTTTTAAAATGTTTAGTGAAGACATAAATTATGTGATAAGTTGTATATCGGTTCATTAAAATTGTAACATAAATTCTTCATTTGAACAGGATGCATTCGATAAAACTTTGAAATTCACCAACCTTTCATCAACTATTATCAGTTTTTCAATCACAGAAACTATTCTATTCCTCATTTATTGCTAAATTGTTCAAAATAGCTAAGTGAATCATTTAACAGGGGGTTTCTAGCGATTTCATAAATTCATAAAATAAACATCCATCTAATTGAAGGCAGCATAACTTATTTACAGCTTTCCACTATTGATTAAGTCTTCTATTCTTATATCACACTGCGAATAATGAGGTCTCGATTTCGTATTTTACTTGATGCATTCCGTATCAGATTAGAATCATATCTTTGCAAATTTTCATGAAGAGAGTTTTTGAACCTTTCATTTTCAATCGCTAAAAAATTCCATTATTCGCTGAAAAATTCCCATTATATTAAAACACAATTGTATGAACGAAGAATATTCTTTTCAATAATTTCTCATCAGCTTCTACAATTATAAATCCAGATTAATAATCCATAAAATTGGCCAAATTTAAGGCAGAGTACATCATTTAGAAATTGTAACATGTGAATTGAGAATTGTTGTTATTCCGTATCCACCCCTAAACCTACTATATCTGACCTAATTCATATTATTTTACATATTACGTAATTTCTGATTTTTATTCCATTATTCTCTCTCCCTCACCTCATGTTGACCATATTTATTCTGATCATTTATGTCACAATTTCATTTCACTTATAAACTTATCCAAGTTAATACTTTATATTAAACAACCCCAACATTACCGAATTGATTTGAATTTATCTGACAAACAACAATTATTGATTCACATATTACAATTTCCAAATCATGTACTCTACTTTAAATCTGGCCAATTTTATGGATTATTAATTTGGATATGAGATAATTGTAGAACCTGATGAGAACTTATTGAAAAGAATATTCCATTATATTAAAACATAATTATCATGAACGTAGAATATTCCTTTCAATAATTTCTCATCAGGTTCTACAACTATTTCATATCCAAACTAATAATCCATAAAATTGGCCAAATTTAAGACAGAGTACATTATTTGAAAATTGTAATATGTAAATCAAGAATTGTTGTTTGTCAGATAAATTCAAATCAATTCGGTAATGTTGGGGTTGTTTAATATAAAGTATTAACATGGATAAGTTTATAAGTGAAATGAAATTGTGACATAAATGATCAGAATAAATATGGTCAGCGTGGGGTGAGGGAGAGAGAATAATGGAATAAAAATCAGAAATTACGTAATATGTAGAATAATATGAATTAGGTCAGATATAGTAGGTTTAGGGGTGGATGCTAAATAATTTTCTTAAAAAGGTTATCAAGTGTAATAATAATAATAATAATAATAATAAGTTTGGGACAAAAATGAACATTACTCAAATTACGTCACCATATTATAAAATTGATTATTAACTAGTTGGCCCCGAAGTTGGCCAAGGTAAAAGGAGTGGATAAACATATTTCTTTTTGGATGAAAAACTCTGGCCTTTTGATCCGGATAGCAATTGCTTCATCCATCTGCAGGATTCTCAGTCTGACAGAATTAGATATACTGCTGTTAACACAATATATTATTGAGAAAGATTGCTCCATGTCGGCTTCATTTCCCGTCTTAATTAAATGGGCTAAAATGGAGCTGTTAACCAATTTAACTACACCTTTGCTTAATCACACTAGGAGGTGCTCACGAGCCTGAATATATAAGTTCATAGAACATCTACCGATATAACTTGCTTCACAGGACCAGTTGAATTGATAAATGCACAAAGAGGTGGTTAGTCTAGGCAATTTATCTTTCAATTTTGGAGTGATCATTGGATGTGTGGAAAACATCAATTGTAGTTTCCCTGCATTAAAAGTTCTTTGGATTGATCTACTTAACGTTAGTCTTAGCATCTCACTAGGTGCATTGCCTCTGAATTATATGACAAACAACAATTATTGATCCACATATTACAATTTTAAATGATATACTCTGCCTTTCATTTTTCTTTAACATCAGTAATCAGATAGGATTGTAGTAGCTTAGGTCTATTACTATTAAACATAGTAACAAATAATTGATTGAAAACATTTGAACTCATGAGACTAATAAATGTTCATTTCTATAATATCTATATTTTTAAATGTTCCTTTTTGAATTAATTATAACCCTTAAATGACCGATTAAATAAAGATTTATCATTCATAAGCCACATTCAGGGTCAATCAATTCCTAATCAAGAATAAATATTCATTTTTAAAATTATTCAATTATTGTACATTTCATAATAGTTTATTTGTAGCAAAATTAATTAAAATACAAACAAAAAAAACTTCTATTTTGTTTAGAACAGGATTGTTTACGTTTATCATTAAAAATAATAACTGACCTTTCAATAGTTTTAAACAAATTTTATGTTCTATAAATTCTTAACATGATGAGTTAATAAAATTAAGATACCTAAATGTTTTATTTTAATGATTATTCCATTCAGTATAATTGTGGTGTGTGCTACTTATATCGACATAAGTAGTATATGACGTTACTCGTGAACAGAATGTCTGGCAGAAGAGAGACAAGGGGATCGAACAGTAAAGAATGGAAACAGAATGCGATTTGTATGAAAATGCAATAACAATGAAGTCTGAGTCATTTTGAGACCATTGATGGACATTTTGCAAACTGAGCATTTACTACATGGTTGTTAGATTTCACTATCAAGTTCTGTAATTTTGTATCAGATACATTCAATTGTTCTCACTGGTGTTCTTGTTCACTACATAGTGAGTTTTGGATGTATTAAAAAGTTATTACAGTTTATTCAGAATCTAGTTGGTTTATTTTTGCCATAAAGCTGAGTTGTTTGTACAATTACCGGTCAATGTTATAAAAATAATAGCTAACTTTGATTAACTTTACGATATAACATTAAAATACTGAGATACTGAAAACATGAAAAGAATACTCCATATTCATTATATCTGGAAATCATTTTTCATATGACAAATTGGTAATTATTTACAAATGAATCGCTGTAAAACACTGTTGATGTTACTACTCACTATGTTTAATACTGCTTTGATGTTTATTATTCTATTGAAACTACTTCTGTGGGTTTTGAATGACCTATATTCTCACAAATAGAATGATTTCAGACAGATAAATAAACAGTCTATAAAGAGAAAAACTCCACTGGATTTCGAAGGTTATGTGGTCTAAAAAAACAGGAAATTAAATATTTGAATTTGATTTTCACTCGGAAACTCCTTGCAAAAAATCTCCAGATATTTAGGAATTATTTAAAGAGCTTACAGGTGAGAAACGCATTAGTGACGATTCCCAATTGAGTGTTTTTGACAAATCAGTCTCTTGTATGTCAATCATGTGATGTTATACTTCCTATATCCACAAGTTTGAAAAAGATTTGTGTTCCAATTTTCACTCAAACTGATGTTCGAAAATTTCTCCAGTCACTCAACTCGTCTCAATGTTTAGGACTTGATAAAATCCGAAACCTACTTTTTAAGAGATGTGCTGACGTTCTGTGTCATTCAAACACAACCATCTTTAGTGAATTCTTCTCAACCAATTTCATACCAAAAATGTAGCTAATGATAAACATAATTCCAAAACCAAAGAAAGTAACTGGAGATGAATCTGTAAAATTTAGACCCCTAGCAATAACTTCACCTTTTTCTCAAAAGAATAGAAAACATTTGATACTCCCATTTTAATTTGTACTAAGAGAGCATGTTGATCCGTATCAGTTTGCATACAAGTGCAAAAGAAGTACTTTAGATGCTGCTGTTATTCTGTATCATAATACAGTGTTCAGCTTACAAAAAGGTAAGAAGTATATTTGACGAGCATTTCTACATTACACTTCTACTCTTGACTATATTCCAAGACCACTACTACTAAACAGATTTGCTAGTGTCACCATCGACAGCTGGATAGCCAACTAACTGTGCTCTTATCTCCCTGAAAGAGAACAATTAACTGTATTCGGAGGAAGGTATTCAAAGCTTTCAATAAGTCAACAAGGTATGCCACATAGATCTGTTCTTTCCCACTTCTTTTCTCGTTTCTTCTCAAAGTTCGGCCATCTTCTACAGAAATTAATTTTATTAAGTATTCTGATCACCTCACTGTATGTACACCAATTCCTACCTGGGATATGAATAGCATTTAAACACCTTGTTTGTACTATGGGAGATTCTGTGATAAGAAGTCTAAAATGTTATTTGTCTTGGTGCAAGTGTTTTCCTCTGATCTCTTAGTTTTCTCATGTCCTATTGATGTCAAAGATAGTTGTCCGTCTAACTTCTTTTACAAAAAAGCTCAATGCTTTTAGCATCACTGGACATTTACTTTTACGATTCATGAATTCTTGTATATTACCTATCACCTTTTACTGTCGTCCACTATTCTTCCCTGAGCTTTTGAGAGATTTCCCTGTGTTGCAAAGGTATGAAAGCTCTGTAATACCGTGTCAAGCATATATACTATGCGATGAACAGGTTGTAAAGGTTAGCTTAGTCAAAAACGTGTATCCTTAAATCTGTTTCTAAATGAAGTTTTCACAGATTTTTATCTTAAAAACATTAGATTTAATTCTAGATAGTTTATTTACCTATCTCTTGTACATTTATGTAGTTATCGATTTTCGTTTTTGTGAGAGAAACTTGTTGAAATAAATTGAGTGCTGAGAATTCCATATTGTAGTAAATATATAGTGTTGAATAAAATCATTAATAATAATAAGACTTTCCAAGCAGAAATATATTAGTAAGGTAATCCATAAATTGAGATGATTGTTTGAAGAAACTGTTGAATTTGAAGATGGTTTATAACACAGGTTAATACCAGCTGGAGTGAGACAGTTATCATAAGTGGTGTAGTTATACATTATCTAGAGTCAAATAAAGTTGTAAATAGAAGTAATTTAACTCTGTGATGTGAAAATTTTAAATTCATGATAAGATATGAAAGTTCTGAGTTTGATTCCTTGTGAGATTATGGGTGTCTACCGTTAAGGTACCATAAATTAGGACGAAACAGTGGCTCAGCACTTCAAGTTGTAGTCAGTTAGTGGTAAAACTGATTGAAAGTCAACAGACCCCTAACTAAGTAGCAACAATGGCCAAAACGACATTCTAAGTAAAAAAAATGTAGCTTGATCGAAGTCATTATGCCTTTAAGTTTTAGCCTGGTTCATAAATACACAAGGAAATCCACCAGTTTATGACAAATAATTTAATACCTTCAAGATGATAACTAAACAATATAGCAGTCTATACAGTTGATTGTAGATTTTCCATTGTTTCCATTTAATTATTTGTATGATTTTGACCTATTTAGTAACAGTATTATATTAGTTGATAAATAAGTGAATCAATTTCCGACAAACTATTTAAAACACAGTTTTCAAACAACACAAATCAGTTGATTGATTGGTATACAACAGAATACTTTGGTTTTCATCGATTACCGTGTTCTATTAGTAATGGATGATCCACGAGGGTAATATGCCAGTAATACATAATTTTTTGAAAGAAATCAGTAGAAAACGCCTTCAATTTGATTCATAGTTGATTTTTATTAACAAGAGGATGCTAGAGAAAAACGAGGGAATATCTGTATTTTCTACGATCTAACCCCATATCATCTGATAGGAAATTTGTATAATTTAGTAGTTGGATGTTATGTGAAGTGAATGGAATTTTGATTATTAGCGTTCTGTCTCATAAATAAGCATATCAGTAAATACAATCATAACTTTACCTGTTTCACTAAACAGTCTGATGGAACATCACTGACTTAATTTTGCCAATACAATTTGGTTTATTAAAAGATTTTATAAATGGGTCATTGACGAGTATGAAGAAGAAAGAATTTAAAGTTCATGGATTTCCGTGGAAGCACTTCAATTATCTGAGATATGAAATTCATTTAATATCCTTTATAGTTTTTAATATTAGTTAAACTGTATTTGTAAATAATTCTAGTTCATTTTTGTCTATAATACATTTTTCAATACTTGTGTATTATGAAAATAAATTATACCACTTTGAAATGCATCACTATAACATACACATAGTTCCCTTTATCATTTTGAAAAGAGCAAGAAAAAACATTCTAGCAGAACAGCATGAATTCATTTTCATTTCGTTGGTTCTCGTCAGCTGCTTACAATCTGTGATATTTAAAAATCATAATTACATAATGGGTTTCAATCAATATATAACTTTAAAGCGGATATGTTGATTACAGAATTAACCAAAACGGTTGAATAAGGATGAATAGTTAACTGAAATTAGTAACAGAATGCTATCATCTCTTAAATAAGTTATTTCTTCTTGGATTTTAGATTGACATTCAAAAGTATGGTCTTCAATTTTTGATAATTATTCAGGTGATCCCAAACCTTAACAACTGATATTTCCATATTGAAATAACTTTTATAAACCACTGAATTAGAATAAGTGTAAACTTACTAAAAAGTGATATTTCATTACTCTAATAATAATATTTGCAGATGTCTGCTCAGAATGTAGTAAGAAAGATTTGGAGTTGTATCATCGAAGTAATATATGTTGATTAAGTATTCAAAACGTAAGTATGATATATTACTACCTTGATAGCCAGTTCTTGTTGGAAACAAATTATACTTCGAGGTAAGTGGGATCAAACTATTTCAGAAAGTAACAAATTAGTTTTAATGTGAATAGCATTAACTTAAGACATTAAAATCAGAAAACAAATAAATGAATGGAATATTATTGAATGGGATAGTTATTTTCTGAGACACAGTATTTTCCATTCATCTTAGTTCAAAGTTTATTGCCAATGTTCGATTACGGTTAATGACTAATTTATTTAATCATTTACTGGTTAACTCGAAGATATTTTATAGTTCAAATTTTGTCAGTGATCAGTTAGTAAGGTCTTTTCTCATTAATCAACTCAGTTATCTTTAATTTTCCTCTATTTTCTTGGTTTTATAAAAGTATGTGTATTTTATAGGACTGTTAAATATCTCTGTTTTACATAGCAATATTTCATTTGGATTACGTTACATGTTAGTACGGCGAAATTCTGAATCTTGTTTTATTCACTCATTTTAAACATAAAGATGAAACAGATATTTAAATAACTGAACACAATAGCGAACTACTCTTGTTAGAAATTTCCAACTATAATTATTTAATTTCAGTCGTTAAGATCATGAGTCAGTTGAAGCTAGACCACCATGGAAAACCTGGAAGCACTGGACGGCCGTTTCGTCCTATTGTGGGACCCCTCAGAGCTGCGCATCCACGACCTCGCCTTGCAGGATTCGAACCCAAGATCTACTGATCGCGCGCGAGCACTTAACCGCTAGACCACTGGGCCGACATCCAGCAGTGTTAATGTCTAACTTCAACTAACCCACGAAATTGAGCGACACATCCACCATTGTCTTCAGTGAGTTACTATCTCACAACAGACCTGGTTGAATTCCACTAGTCATTGCTTCTCACTAGAACTCCAGGATATACCTCTTGAAGCCAGTCAGTAGTGAGCATATGTTGATTAATATCAGACGAACCGGCCGTCCAGTGCTTCCATGTTTTACATGGTGGTCTAGCTTCAACTGACTCATAATCTTAACCATTGAAATTACTATAATATCCACAAAACCCATCTGATATAATTATTTAATTTAGAAATTTAAGTGTGTGAATAACTATGTGTCATATTTAAACTGAGTAAAAGAAGAAGTAACAAGACCTGACAGTAATTGATAAACTTTGGTGTATTCGGACCTAGAAAGATCACAATTAATTAGTATGTTAGTTGTTAGCCGTCAAATTGAAGGATAAATTAATAATTATCAATAAAATTATTCAATTTTGTGTCATTTCAAGTTTTTACTGTTTGACTAAACTGTTAGATCGTGCTCAGATATTACTGTAACAATAAAAAAAAACATAGGACTCGATTAAGTTAAGCGATCGATTTATGCTAGTTAATTATAGTGAAAAATTATGACACCCACATGCAAATCATTTATTTCAAAATAAAATTTTTCAACCAAATTAAAGTAACCCATAGTTTATAAGCCATTAATGAAGTGTTGTTAGCATTAAATAATACCTCCAAAATCAATTATTTCTATTCAATAAGCGATTAATATTGTTCCAAAATATGAGTATTCATTTTATCGTTTATGATACATCTTATCAATGAATTTTAAACCATTTATACCCTATTCATTGATACGTTCATAACTAATATTAAACTGTTAAACAAAAATGTATAGTAGGGTGTATACTTGATCCATAATTGTATGCAATCTATTTCTTTAACGTATTCTAAATTAGTAAAGACATAAACTCCCTTAAGGTCTTAAGTAATCACAAAGTTGATGAGATTACTTCCATTTACTTCAAATTTGAAAAAATATGACATTCCATAACTTCTACTTAAAGTGCTTACATTTTCTGTGAAAACAAGGACTTATCTTAACCATTGAAAAACCATATTTCAAATTTGAATATACAACCAATACACTTCATTTAATATCAGTTATTTTCAAATTTATAGAGAAAAATATTATACTGAATAATGTGCAACTATTTACTCGTGGAAACATCTGCAATTCATTTATAGCTTAGGTTCCTAAAATCTAGATCTTTTATAACACGTTATTGACTCAAAAATGAGATGGTGGAGAAGATTTGTAGCTCACGTGGATGATTTTGGTGGAGCTTTGTTCTCTGAGCTGGATGTTTTGGTCGTGGAGCTTTCATCGTTCTTCTGAACGACATCATCAGCACAAACTTCACATAGAATTGAAGTGTTTGAATTTCTCCATATGTGTTTCAAGGCTTATTCTGTGCACCTCGATGTTGATTGGTTCTTATTGACCTTAAATTTGTCATTGTAAACAACGGCAAAACTCCACCAGACTCAAAAATGCTAGAAACATTAGAGAAAACGTCAGGATATTAGATTTTTTACACTCATAGTTGGGTTTATTCATAAGACATTTCTTCTTATTGCTATTTGTGCTAAAATACTACCAAAAACATATTACGAATCTCCTGTGTCAAAGGTGAATAATCACAATTTTTGCCTCAGTTATGATTATTACTACGTTATTTTATTAATGTAGATAAAATTGTCATTATAAATCAGTCCTTTAAAAAATAAAGCATAGTTTATAAGAGAGACTTGAGGCTTATCATAGTTACCTCTTTGTTTCTTGCACTTTGAGTTCTCTTTCTCATTTCAAATTTTAGATAGTAATATGAAACTTGTAGCTGAACGAGAATCGCATAACACTATATTTTTCATTTTATCTGTTGGTAAGTCGCCCTACCAAGAGAATATTGAATCCCGAAAGCGTATCTATCCTCTATTTCCATTTAGAAATACGTTAGTTTTATATGCTTGTTTACTCGAGAACTCCATGATATTTCTGATTATGATGCTAAGGCCTGACTGGACTTCATCATCACTAGTGCTAGTATCCAAACAAACTCTACTTTTTCCAAGGAATTAGACACATTACATTGATGATCGAAATATCACATTTCTAAGCAGTACCATTAAACGTCATCTAACAGTGATCAGAACAAAGATATTAAAAACAAAGTAAACTCATTACTCTGACTGTTTGACATCTACCATTTTAAATGTATGTTACGTTCCAATTTTGACATTTTTTGTTGTATGTTCTACGTTTACCATACGTTACTTATTGATGACAACTTTACGTTTACAGTGTGTATTTAGTCAATTATATAATAACTTAAGGTGATGTTATCTCAGATTATGGGTTTTGTGTCTTTGGTATCACGTTACTAACTATTGTTTTATAAATATTTAGCCAAAACAATTTGTGAATTGCCTTTGTTCAAATAAAGTATGCTGATAATTTTTGTTAATGGCTCTCCTTTTCGTATTAGTCTGCTCATACTTGTAAACTGGTTCTTTTTTCTGTAATCCGTTTTAAGTATGAACTTTTATGATGACTTATCAAAAGGCGACTGTATTGACGTTCTCGAGTGTGATAAGATACAATTAATTAATCGTTAATTAATTAGGTAATGTTGTAGGAATTTTATGCACGAGGTGAGAGTGATTTCAGTAGGCTGCTGATATCAATCCACTGATTTATATTTCAAATCTTTCTTCTTATACTAGAACACTGAAACTGTACAGTACTTGATGGTCCCCGATAAATCTATAGCTAATGTTGGTTATTGATGAAAACCACCTTTGAATCCATAGTTAACTGAGATTATTTCAAATAAGTGGCATAAATTTATTAAATAAACACTGTTAAAATGGCAATATTCAAACGTTTTATCCACTTTTCAAAGATACAAAATGGTTGGTATTAAGTATAATAATTTCGGATAAATGAAAAATTTTATCAAGAATTCCATATATTTTATTCAACATATGCTCCATATTCATTTTACTGATTATGGCTTTTAGATAAATTTTAATTAAACATATGTTGATTGAATTCATTTGGTAATGTTTGTTTGAATCATCTTTCCATTAATGTTTAGGACTGCAATTGATCAGTCCCCTATTGGCATATGTTCATACTATGCCCATTGCCTCTATATTGCTTTAATTCACATGCATTATTGCTATGACTAGAAGAAAAGTCAATATGAGATTGATTTACTCATTATGATTTTTCGTTCAACATTACTTCCGTTTTAATTCAATGTGATAATCACTCAGTGTAATATTTGTTTCTGTTTTCCCATATGATATTTTTGTTCTGTATATGATCAGCATGACATGTAGCATGTGATTTGTTATAATTGTAAGTATTTTTCATCTATATGATTTCATCCTAATTACCAATCAAAATGGGTATACAATCAATATATAAATGAGTGTATTTTCGACTAGAGTCATTGTGATTGTGATCGTGTTTTGGGGTTAATCAATGTTCGCATGTATCAGTCTTTGTGTTCTTACTCTCGCGTTGTGGGAATTGCGATGGTTGCTCGTTTTAGAAGTATAAGTGATAAGCGATTCCGACATAACAATTAGCGACAATCAGATATAACAATTGGTGACTCAGTGATAATAGTTGACCATCAGTCAAATTAATTATAAACAAAGATGGATAGTGGCTACCAGTGGAATCCAGGACGCACGTTTCATCCTATTTGAAACTCATCAGCTGGATGTCGAGGCAATACGCACAGCATGCACATATGCCAATAACAGACTGATCGATTGCAGTCCTAAACATCAATGGAAAAGTTCATGTAAGCATTACCAAGTGAATTTAAACTTCAACCCATTGCACAAGCAAAAGACTATCAGGACTCAGTAGCTAAGTGAATAACGCAATAGCGTTTGAAGCGGATTGTACTGCGTTCGAGTTCTGAAGTGAACATTAACTCTGAGATGCAGGTACATCCAGCTGACAAGTCTCAAATAGGACGAAACGCGCGTCCTGGATTCCACCGTTAGCTACTATCAATCTTTGCTTAATGTTGATTGATTCGAAACACTTCTTTTTATCAGTCACATATTTCGTATTTTTTCAAACTATATATAGAAAATAAGGAATTTTTATTTCTTTATTTCAAATTTTGTTTTATTCTTAATAATATTTCTTTGAAATAATGAAGTCAATCCTAATAAACTTGTCGCTGGATACTGAATGAATTATCACTCTTGGGTTATTATTATGTCGCAATTCGCTATCCCATTATTTCGGCTGATTATATTCGTAAACTCGAGGAATGTGACCATGAATTGTCTAAATTCACCGCAAAATTTACTTAGTGAATATTTTCTGCCACAGACTCCTGATTCGCTTCGTTGTTATTACTTAACTAATCTGCAACTTTGTTCAACTTTTGAATGATGGTTAGAAATGGAATTCTGAAATTGTATTATGTTTTATTATGGACTCACCAAATGAATTTACCAGCACATTAACTTTCATTCACAAAGCTAAATCTATCAGTGACCAATTTCCATCACAGAATGTTAGTCACTAACCTACATAGTTATAATAATCACTAACATTGTTAAAAGGGTTTTGCTATTTACAACCTTTCACAATTAATTATAGTTACATCAAAAATATTTCTTTACCATACAAAGTACTTGAAAATACGGTTATTTCAAGGATTGTACTTTACAATGAAACATTATTTTTGTCAGAGTGTAACACGTGTAATCAGCAGTCACTGAAAGGCGGGAAGACCTAAAACCACAACACACACAATGTTAACTGAGTACTTCACACCAGAGAGAGAACACGGAATGGAAACCACCAGTCGTTCATTTGAAAATTAGAATTCGCGGGTTATGTACAGAAGGGAGAGCTAATTTACAAAACAGTCTTATAGGTCATCCTGTAGGTTCAGTGCATGCAGAGCTTGTTCTTCTTCTTCTAAAGCATTTATTCTTCGTTGCCCTGTAATAGAAAGACAAAACAGAATCTATTAACAACACCATACATGATGATTCTAACCCCGTTACAAGAGTATAAATCTTTCTGGGCAGAATTATTGATTTTTTTTTAATTTACTAAATTTAACTGCATTGATTTACGGACTGAAAACCGATTTTTCAGAGCAATAAGCAAGAGTATTTTTTTATCCAATTTATTGATTCAATTCGAGATTAGAAAAATTATAATTTATAGTTTGAAAAATTCCAAGAGAGACAATCATATTTCACTGACGATCGTATTTCTTATTTTTGTTGAGATTTCAATGAGATGATTTGATTATTTCACATTGAAAACACTTTACGGGTACTGGTGTATTTCAGTCATACCTACAAAATTATTGATTACATGTTTGTTATCCTTTCCTTAAAATATCTAACAGATATCTTTAGTTGGTTCTGATCTAAATATCGTTCGATTTATTCTCTGCTGGTATACAGTTCCCATAGTATGTTTATATAGTGCCAACTTCCAGTTGTCGACATCTACATAAAAATGATAACTCCACGATCCCATATAATAGTGAATAAAACCATTTCATTATTGATTCATTATTGATTTCATTATTTAGTCTCAGATCTGAAAGTTAATTTACCAGAAACAAATTTGTGAAGATGGCTGTAAAATAGAAGCGGAATAAGTTCAAACTTATATTTTTAAATCTATAGTAGACAAATTATTAGTTATGAAACCATAATTGAGCTCTGTATCAATTGGAATTTGTAATAAATAATTTTCTCTATAATCTTCATAGAGTTGATATCTGACATTACATTCGTAATGAACGAGAAGTCAAGTGGGAAAACCGATTTATTGTTTAATACGTAATTACAGAATGTCTTGATAAAATATGAGATCCATACATTAAATACTACATTTGAAAAATTTCCATCATTCGTCCTTCACATTCTGTATGATTTTATCAATTCACAATTGCTTTGTATTTCCCTCTCCGTTTTCTTAAACCCAATGTTCTTAGCCTTCTGCCGAGCATTCCACTTCTGATTACTGTTACGTACTACTTATGTTTGCTGATATAAGTTGCATATACCACATGTATATTTTGGTAATTTGTATTAATAATAATATAATAATTGATCTGGTTTCTGAATTTCTTGATTTTCTTAACAAACTTTTTCAGTAATATTAGGTTTAATAAAATTGGGATAGTACTGTAACGGATGAAGAACTCATCTGACAGAAAACAACCAAGATCATTTTCAACGTACAATGATCAATATTTCCACTAGCCAAATTGATGTTCCCTGACGAAATGATTCAGTGTTAATCGTAATGTTCACTAGATGGAGCGGATGATAATTTACATGATTATTTGGTAATTGTAATTTTAAAAAGCTATGAACAGTGTGGGAAATCAAAATTATGATTCGCAGATGATGGTTAAGGCTAGGAATTAGATTTAGGGTTTTCATCACGAACTGATATCAGTTATAATGCCAAAACTCTATTTAGCCATATCGATGAGTGATGTTCCCACAAGAATCCGAAACTTGTTACCTTATGCTTGATTGGTTCGTCCATAAATTATAGTCTCGCCGTTCATCTAAACTTTGCTATTTTCACTTAATTACTTACTTACTTACTTACTTACTTACTTACTTACTTACTTACTTACTTACTTTACTTACTTACTTACTTACTTACTACTACTTACTTCACTTACTTACTCACTTACTACTTACTTACTACTCACTACTACTCACACTCACTACCCACTCACTCACTCACTCACTCACTCACTTACTTACTCACTCCACTACTTACCTACTTCACTCACTCACTTCACTACTCACTCACCACTCACTCACTCACTCACTCACCTCACTCACTCACTCACTCACTCACTCACTCACTCACTCACTCACTCACTCACCTGCTTCACTTACTTACTTACTTACTTACTTACTTACTTACTTACTTACTTACTTACTTACTTACTTACTTACTTACTTACTTACTTACTTACTTACTTACTTACTTACTTACTTACTTACTTACTTACGCCTGTTCGACGATGATCCGTAGTGTTGCAATTTGGTCTGTGCACGACCGATCCTTACGGAATCCAGCTTGTTGATCTCGAAGTTGGGCGTCTACTGCATCCTTCATCCGGTTCAGCAACACTCTGTTGAATACTTTCCCTGGTATTGACAGTAGTGTAATGCCTCTGTAGTTTTCACATTTGCTCAGATCTCCTTTCTTTGGAATCTTGACGAGGTGTCCTTCTTTCCAGTCCATCGGCACTTGTTCCTCCTACCAAATCTTTTGAAGCTATTTTCACAGGCCTTCTTAATTCGTTATATTTCTAACGCTATTTTGAGTACTGTCTACTCACCTCAGTTGTACTCTAAAATTTTTAAAAGTATTTAAATTAACGTTTACTAATACGTAGTCATTGAGTAGTGAATATGAATTTAAAGATTCTTACAAACATTTTGATAAATAAACTAAATCTTAAAATGTTTCTAGAGATTCACACCCCACGATTACTCTTTTTAAACTAAATGGACCAATTTTACAAATACATTCTTCCACTTTACTGTTTCATATCAACTTGGAGCTCAAATACTGTGAAACTATTCGATCAAATTTAGACGAAAGTTCTTATAAATGGACCAAATAAATAATTGTCACGATTGTCCAAAGTAATATTCTATTTGAATATTTACAATTATGATTACATGAAAATCACTTTGATGTGATATTAACGTTTATAACTTCATCAAATTTAAAGAAGCCTTGACATATTTGGTCCTAATTTCAAGTAAGGTTTTCAAAGTAAATTATGTAAACATTAGTGTTTTACTTTCCAAAATTGTATTTCTATTTGGTAGGTTCTAATTTTGGGTATCCAAATGGCGAACACCATATACTTACAGTAATTAATAAACAATAATTTATTAGGAATTTATTTAAACTTTCGCTAAAATCTATTTTGATCTGTAAAAGTGCATAAATGATCCAATTGGCCATTCAGCAAAATCTCAAAATTAATAACGACAACCATAGTGGACGAGGAGTAGCTAATGTTTATACTTAGAAAATCCTATTAAGTTTAACAGCTTTGCTATAGTTATTTTTATACCATACCTTATTCCTTATACGCATTAATATATCTTCTACCTAGATCTGAAAATCATCTACCTGATGAAATACATTCCTGTCATCACTTAGAATCAAGTCTCAATAATTCTATCCTATTATTAAGATGTATGTTGTTCAAGCTAAATATATCTAACACGATCTATGTTTTAATACACACCTAATAACAAGAATGAAGAGAAACAGATAATTCGAACTTAACTGAAATCGGAAGTCCAAAATGTCTATATCAGAAAGTTGTTGCATAAACCATGTCTACACAAATGACGTC
Source organism: Schistosoma haematobium (assembly GCF_000699445.3). NCBI lineage: Eukaryota > Metazoa > Platyhelminthes > Trematoda > Strigeidida > Schistosomatidae > Schistosoma > Schistosoma haematobium. The sequence continues at coordinate 18,409,098 of NC_067197.1, read as the reverse complement.
ATGGTTTCGTAAACATGTTTGCAATTAACGGCTTCATAAAAGTACTTTTTATTCATTGTCACCTAAATTATGATCAATTTGTTTTTACTTAATCTAAAATAACATGAATATATGCAATGCCGACATGCCTTTTATCATGTATATATATGTATATATGAATCGGCTTATAGAAAAATAGGAAAACTATTACCAACGTCATGAAACAGCGTAAGCCTCACCATAATAAAAAAACTGAATTATATGCCAATTTCAAATGATAAGATGTTAGAAATATTATGCTTTACTTACTGAAAATATATTATCCAGATGTTATTAAATGAATATTAATTCTTAACTGGAGAATTTCGACACATATATATGGCTTATGATGTCGAACTTCTCTATGGCATAATATTTTACTATGATGTTCGGTGAATTAACTAATCAAATTTCACTTAGAAATCAATCAAGTAAGAAATGAGAAATTAATGAACTAATTCAATAGCTTGACGATTGCTCCAAAGCACTAGTTAATTGAATTTAAAAATGAGGATAATTAAAGTTTAGTTTAAGTATTTAAAAGTATTGTGCTCATAAAGAGATCTGAAGTTCCTGTTTTCAGTTTTGTACATAGTCATGGCTCATCAATGGTGAAGAGCCGCAAGCCTGAACGACATATATATTGGATAGAAATTTGTTTTTATGCTTCTAACAACTAAAGTCACTTTTTGACAAACGATGTTTTTAAGACGCATTTCAAACTTTATGATTTTGATTTTACAAATGTCTTTCACAAAACTTCAACACGTTGAAAGACAAAATGTAAATAACAACTTATTGGTAGCTTATGCAAAAGCGAGATACGTTTTGCCAGCAAATTAATTTAACAATAATGAACATAAAACCTAAAACCGAATTCCAATTATGCTGTATTAATTTGTGTCATAATAGCTAATATCATGGCAATTGGTATAGAATGCCTGTATTCTAACCAAGACTGATTAAATTCCTGTTAAAATATCAACAATAGGATAACTCGAAGGCGTTTGAAGTGAATCGTACGATGTTCAAGTCTCGACAGAAACATCAGTTTTGGAATGTAAGTGCATGCAGTCGACGAGTCCGAAACAGGATGAAACGTAGGTCCTGAATTTCACTGTTAACCATATTCCATCTACTCTATACTAGATTTTACTGCTTAAAGTTCATAGAGATTTTCTATTGAAATATCTCACATTCTATGTTGATATTAGCTATAATGATTGGCTTAAATTTTATTGACCAAATATTTGCTTCAAGTGCTTGTGGAGGTGGCTAACACAGATTTATTTTGTATTAATTTTCTGATCATTGCCATTTAATTTAATTTGTCCAATCGTTGTCATTGAAAACAAAATCATTCTTTAGGTTTGACCTTGAACTTTTTCCTGTACTTTCGTTCCGTTTGCATGACACACAAATCGTTGTTTTCAAAATACACAGCTACTCATACACTATTTGCTCTCGTTCAGTTACCTACCACACTTATAAATCATTTGTATAATTGCTATTTACATTTGTAAACCACATTTGTTTCTTTATTACTGGATTGTGATAAATTTGGACTACGTGTTTCATTTTGAAATTTTCACTTGCACATTATAATTGTTGATTTGGTGACCAATCGAACACGCCACACCTGGCAGTTAACATATAACGTTAGAGTATTGATATTTTGTGTAGCATTAGCTAATTCTGAACATTGTTATTCAATAACTTTGGTACTGTTTTGGTATTTAAGGTTTTGGTCAACCACATGCTCAATGTGCTTATAAATCGAGGTGAGACCATAATTTATGGACGACTTTTAAGCGGCGCTAGAGAGACCTTGAGAATGTCCACCTACTTACTGGGGCTTATTGAGGGTTATAAGGATTATGATTTACAGCTGATGGTTAGGGTTGGAAATTAGATTTATGGTTTTCACCACGAACTAACATCGGCTAAAATGCCAAAATGCTACTTAGCCGAATGGGCGAATGAATCTCGCGCCAAAATTCGAGACCTGTTAGCCTAGATGTGATTAGTCCGTCCACAAATTATAGTCTCGCTCAATTTACGGCATCCTTATTGTATGGAATCATTCTCTTAACTCAGTCTTATTTCTACTAAAGCACTGGACCAAAGATCCTAATAAGCAGCCATTTATTCTCCATGCTGATTCACCTTAAACAAGGTTAAAACAGATTCTGACTGCTGCCAAATATTCTGCCTCTTAAATTGTGTTAATGTAAGCTAAAGATGTTAGATTGTGGCCAAGTGAGATGCTAATATGATAAATTCAACCAAATTTGAACCTCAAAACGAAGTCCGGATTTAGATTGAACGCAAAATATAAAACAGATTGCTGAGACCTTTGTGTATGGATTAATAAATAATTTGTGATTTTTCACTGTATCCATACGTATACAGATAATAAAATCCGTTTACAAGTAGATAGTTCTTCAAAATACATCGTTTACTATGTAAAGAGTTATTCCACCTAACGCCAGCTACCCAGAATAATTCTTGATGTTTATATCCAACAGAAAAAATGTGCTTATACCGAATCTCAGTTAAGGTATGTACCAGATCTTCTTGTCTTGCATCCGCTAATTAATTGGACAGGAATCATAAATGCAAGCTTTTAACTCATTGAAATACTTTCATGAACAAGGTGCGGATATAGTTAACAAAGACTTATTTTGCAAAACATTTTCGCCACTATTCACAGTTTCCATTATTTAACTTAATTTGTGAATCACCGCCATTGATTACAAAATTGTTGTTAAGATTTGACCCTGACCTCTCCCTTACCAGTGAGGAAATGTTGAAGCCCAGACCACAAATCTGGTGATAATAGTCTCACTTAGTAAACGTTAACTCTCCATAGAAGCCTTTCCTAATGCAATCGAATTGGTGAGGTTAAAATGAATTGAATGTTGCCATCCAAAATGCTCAATGACCTAAGACTTGTAAAAAACTGGTCAATATATCAGCCGTACGTTTTACTCCAAATATTATCGAAAGGGCTTTCCAAAAGTATGGGAATCCGGTCCTCAGCTCAACACTGAGACAACAAAGAGTCAAGCTTAGCAATATCTCGCAATATGATGTTATCACATTAGCTAAGTCATGACTTGTCCCCAGACAAAGTAAAATGCACATCATATCAATTTCAAAGAAAGACAGACACAACAGATCCTTCCGGTTGTTAGCATTCGCTCAAAACCCGAAATGTTATGCAGTTATAGCGGTAAATGCATCCACTTGTATATGAGACCTAAAAAGGACATCAACGATTGGCACCAAACTGGTGACTATCGGAGATTGAATGCGAAAACCATTCCCGATCGTTATCCGTTGCCTCACATTCACGACTTGACAGCCACCTTCAAAAATGCAACTGTCTTTTCGAAAATCAAATTGGTTAAAGCTCATATCCAAATTCCTATGGCCACTGACGACACTCCAAAAACCTCCATCATTACTCCTCTTGGTCTCTACGAATTTTCGTGCACGCTTTCCGGCCTATATAATGCTGCCCAAACATTCATAGATGACGTTTTTCGAGATCTCAACTTCGTACATGAGTATGTTGACGACTGTCTCATTGCAAGTCCGGACAGAGAATCGCATATCAAGCATCTGTATCTTGTTTTCGACCGACTACAAAAACATGGCATTACTGTAAACATTCAGAAATGCCAAATTGGAACAAACTCATTAGACTTCCTAGGACACACTATAGATGCGCAAGGCATTCGACCCCTTAGAACAAAAGTGGCGGCCATTCTGGATTACCCAGAAACGACCACGATCAAGCAATTACGAACGTTTAACGGCCTCGTAAGTTTCTATGGACGGTTCATACCAAAATGCGAGTCCCTTACTACACCTCTAACCGACAAACTTCGTGGAAATGCGAAATCCATTAATTTGGACGACACCGCACGAAAAGCATTCCCCACAATTAAGGAACTGATTGCTAAAGTGACAATGCTCGCACATCAGGACACCCAAGCACCTATTAGCATCGCAGTAGACGCGTCCGACTCAGTAATCGGAGGAGCCTCACAACAATGGGTTAACCACTCCTGGCGACCTTTGGCATTCTTATCGAGGCAGTTGCTAGACACCGAATTGAGGTATAGCACATTCGGTAGGAAACTCCTCACTATTTATTGTGCTGTACGGCATTTTCAACACTATATCGAAGGCCGTGAATTCACCCTTTTTACTGACCATAACCTCTTACTTTCTCGTTAAGCTCCCCTTCAGACAAGTACTCACTACGTGAGTCTCCACAACTGGAACACATTTCTCAGTTTACTTCAGATATTCAACACATTTCTGGAGCAAACACTAACGACGCAGCTCCTACACTTTCAAAACCTCATCCGATAACCAACACTCACGATGATACTTTGGCAGTATCTGAAACTACGCGTTCTGGAAAAAGAGTAAGATTTCCAGAGCATTTAAACGATTATTGCAAGTAAGACACTAATTACCATTCTGTTTTGTTTCGACTTTGCTTTATATTACATATAATTGAAAATGAGACTGATTTTGATATGCTCATATATATATATATATATTCAAAAAAACAAAATTTGTCGGCTAATATGCGTATATTAAATTTTTTAAAAAAGAACAAGGAAAAATCCACTCTGTAAAAATCGTTTCTACGGTATCGCATGTGCATGAGTTATCCTTTTTCGCCCGCTTTTTATCTTTTCGTGCGTACGAGTGTAATTCGACATACACCTACATATCCTTCTTTTCTTTTCCAGAACGGCTGGGAAAGAAGAAAAGCGAACGATGAAGTTTATGATTAGTCGAAACTTTCATTGTACCTTGTTTTTAATTAACTGCATGGTCCCTTGTAGTAATTAAAGACAACCAGACGCTGCTAAACAGCAAGCTGACGGGAGGGTGTTTATCAACGACAAACTCGTTGAGTTTAAACTTCTGACTGGCCGCGTCTTAGGGTCATCACTGCCTTACTGGGGGGGGAGGGGGCTGATCTGCAGCGGTAAATAAATCCCCAAAATAAATAGCTCTGCAAGGTATCGACATTGGATGCTGACCATATTAGTTTTAATGGACTCACCTAGCTAAAGGCGATCGGTTATGCATCCGCACCAGATCACGAGTGAGAACACTGTGCTCAACCCAAGCAATCGCTAGCCAGATTAGATCAGTCGATTCTCCATATATTGGTAGCCTATCAAATATGTATTCGAACCTCCTCGCTTCTGTCTTTTGATTTCACTTGGTGGGTAGGCTTTATATTAGAAGGTGTTATTGGTCAAAGCGTTTTCAAACCCCAAATACCTGTGGCATCTTCAACGTCAAGTGAACGCTTATATTTTAGACCATTTCTATTGATTAATACACCAGCTCGTAGCTTATGGCATCTGGTTTCTTGGAAGTCCCATAAACAGTTTACTATATCACTAAAATGCGTTCACAGTTGTACCTAGGTTGTTAAACTCGTATTGTAATTAATTGAGTTTAGACACTAGAAATATCAACGACATTTTACATCGCGTTCAAGGAAACACTGAAGTAAAGGTATTCAATGGACATGGGAACATATCTATGATTTGCTTCAGTCGCAGGGAGCAAATAGCTATTTACCATTCGTTCCCAGATGTAGTACGCATTGACACGAATTTTCAGACCAACAAAGTTCGGTAAGTACCGAATAGTAATAAATTTATCTTAAAGTTTTCCACTGTTCCAGCTAGTGGCTACTGATAGTCTTGGGCAACGGCAGACTGTTATATATGCTCATTGTAGGCAAGAATGACACTAAGACGTAGTAAGACCACTGGAATGCTTCAAAGATGTAATGTGCGGTGCTTACGATACACGCACTTTCCTTATGGATTCAGCAGAGACCAAAATTTCAGCGGTGCAGTCTATGCACAACCATACTAAAATAATACTTTGTTCGTTACATGTCTTAAAAGTATTTTCCAGGAAGTTAAGTGTTCACTGTACAAATTATTTGCTGTAGTTCGGAAATCGCGATGTACGCGAATGATGATCCATTACTAAATAATTTCCAATTCTTAAGATTTACTCATGTGTTTTGTTTAAGTTCATCAGGTTGATGTTGAAGTTTCATTCACAGTGATCTACAAAAAGAAAAGTTTCACTCTTCTGTAATACAAATGCTGTATCAGAACAGCAAAATAGCTTGTTACAGACGAACGAATGCCCTATGTTATAGCCATTATCCAACCTATGAATGCATAATGTGTACCGATGGCATAACAATGTTTGATGAATTAAAAACTTTCATTTAGGTCCGTAAACACTCGTGAAGCCAGGTGAAAATGAGATAGACAGGAAATAATTAATTCAGTATAAATGTTTACCAGAAACTAATATAAAAACAGAAACCGGTATTCAATTACATATCGAAAGTGCATTTAACACACCCTTTCTTTGGATATTCGCTCATGCTTATTTACTTTATCTCCTTCGTCGCTTAAGAAAGCCTGGCTCGCAACATACATGGTTTGTGTCATTTGGTTCTCTGGAAAAGTTGCACTTCGTAACTGTAGGCAATGAACATATACAAAGACTGCTATGTGAACTCACTTTTAATCGTCCCGTGGAGTCTGTAATTACTGACGCCTATTTTAACTCAGTCCCACGTAAGGTATAAGTAACTGGGAGTTCCGGCATCAGCACGTGAGCTAGACACGCCTTGGTTGATTTCCGAAGGTCATCACATACGATCTCAGACAATCTGGTCACCTGAGATTAAGATATCTTAATTAAAAGATTGTATATTTCAATGCTTTCTCGTAATTGCTTTGTAATAGTACGTATTTCTGCTATTAGCGATCTTTCCAAAAATATCGGCAGCCTAAAAATCGGAACTCTGTACAAGAGTTAGTGAAGCTATGTTAGCTTTATCTCTGGTAAAATCTTCATATAGTTGTGCCTCTTCCACACGAGTCTGAGTTGTTTCCTGCAAAATAATGATTTGGTGGTTTATACCCAATCTTCCGATTTCGGGGAAAGTTCGACCCATTTTTGGGAAGCCGCTATGGAAAATTTGGCACTGAAACCCCGAAATTCTCCCAAACTTGGGAGATTTGGAAGATTAAACATTTTTTCCTCTTTACTGCAATTTTGACTGTTTTCACTGTTTTGTTCTGCTTTTATGGCAGGACTAGGATAATAGTGAAAACAGCTGTTACGAGAGTTTTAAATGTTATGTATATGCTACAGACGGTTATAACATATACCGACCCAATCTCCCAAGTTTGAGGAAATCTCCAAAGTCAAATGACCTTCACTAAGGTTTTGGGGCTTTTGGGCTTTTGGTGCCATCTCCCCAAAGTGGATCAAATTTTCCGCAAAATCGGGAGATTGGGTTACTATGTTATCGTTACTTGATGCGCAGTTTCGGCAGTCTTGATGGAAATACAGTTTTTATGTCGATATATGCGTAGACCATGTTATTTCATAAAGATAATAAATTATTTATCTTCTCTTAGTGTATGGCTAAGTGGAAATAGTTGCTATTCTGCGGTGCAAATATTCAAAAACTATTGTAGCAGCACTTGTTTAATGAATTTTCAAGGATTTCGCTATGATATTTACCGCAAAATGGGAAAACCCTTTCTCAATCAATTGCGAACACAAGAAATGAACTTTCGAGTTTATTCGTAATTAATTTCGACAAAGCAGACATAAAAAAGTAGAGCGAAAAGTGTCGCGATACCATAGTGTCATTGCCCGCATATGCTGATTTTCGCGGTGATTGCAAATTTCAGACATCAGATATGTGTAGTGATGACATAAGTCCCACGCCCTATGTTATTCCTTCTCAGATATGCTTCTGTGAGTGGCTCATGAATAAGTCAATTGAAGGTGCGGACACCACTGTTTCGGGAAGCAGGTTCCAAATATTGATGACTCGGTGTAAAAACCTGTATACCACGGGTAGTTTGTTCGTTCTTGGCTTTTCTACTCGCCTGGTTTGTCCTCTGAGATGTTCCAATCTAGCGGGAAGAAAAAGAGAGAATAAGTTAGATCCGAAATCATTTCTCAGTATTCTGTACATCAGAATTAGATCTCCCCTAGTCTGCGATAGGAAAGAGTAGGGAGATCCAGCTTTTCAAGCAGCCTGTAGGGCCAGCGAAGTACCACTAAGCCCTAGCCAAATCATCCGGCAGTTGGGTAATTGAATATCGAGCAAATCATCGATCCTCGTCAAGGTCAGGGACAACCAACGCCCATCAATTAATCGTATGCCATGGACTGGCTCATGCGGCGGTGGTCTTACTCTCGTTTGTATCTACTTTAACTAATATACTTCTGTGATAACGTCCTCTGTGTTGTACAGTCCTCAAAGCATCTATGGTACCTTGATACGTCAATGGGGTAGTCTAGGTAAGGTGCTGACCACGAGGTGTGACTTCGACGTTAGCTAGTTTGTCACACTATTCACGTTTAACTCGAGTAGGCGTCCAATCATTTCGACATAGATCATCTACGTTGGTGATCTACACTGGTGAGCCCGGTGTGATATTCAACAGATATTTGTTTGTACCGTAAACCTCGGAGTTCTAGAATTGCACGGGTAGCTGCCCTCTGTACTTCTTTTACGATATCCAAGTCACATTTTAAACAGGGGTTTGAGCCCTGAACGTAGTTCACAAGCTTAGTTCTCACTAAGGTTGTGTATACTGTGGTGAACATGGTAGTATCTAACCTGGTTAATGTCCGTTTCAAAGCTCGTGGGGTTTTAAAACCCTTAGCTGCGACCTCCCGGCAATCGGCCGTCGTCTTAAAATCATGGCTCACTGTCACTTCGGACCAAGGGTACCGGCACTTCCCCTATGCTGCACTCATTAACCTTTGTATCCCCAAAGTGCATTTAGACACACTTTGCCGCGCTGATAGGCATCAACCACTCTTCAGAGTAGTTATTCACCATATTCAAGTCTGCCTGAAGTGCGCATGAGTCTGCGTCTCCAGTTATTACTCTCCGGATTTTTACATCGTCAGCGTATAATAACATTGGCGGCTGTAATAATCTTGGGAGTTCATTTACATACAGTAGAAAAAGTAAAGGATCTAGAACGGAACTTTGAGGTACTCCACTAAATACTGCTTTCCAGATGGAACACTTGAAATTCCTTCCTACTTTCTGTCTGCGACCTACTAGGAAATTCTAAAGCCATTTTAGGTGAGGTTCGGCAATACCGAGATTTTCTAACTTCAGTAGCAGTCTATTGGCTGGCATCTTGTCAAAAGCCTTACTGAAATCTACTTGGACAACATCTACTGATTTTCCATTGTCTAGAGCCTTTATCCATTGCTCCCTTGCTATAAGATTTGTTGCACAAGGCAAACCTTCTCTAAAACCAGGTTGTTCGCTGTTTAACAAGTTATTGGTTTCCATAAGTGTTATTATTGCTATTCTTTACAATATTTTAACTACAACACTGTTGAGGCTTACAGGTCTGTGGTTCGATGGAAGTTGCCGTGGTTCTGTTCTATGTATGGGAGTGACGATTGCGTCCTTGGTCAAGTGACATGTTGAATATCACAGTCAGTGGGCCGCGATATATTTTGTAATGTGTATCAAGATTTTAGGATGTAGAGCCTTAAGTATATCGTCTTAATCGAAGTCCATGATGAGCAGGTGGTTTGTTGACTTTGTATTTTGGTCTGGTTCTTTGTCTAGAGGAGGTTCTTGAGTGAAAACTGCCCCAGAACAGTCAGCCATCGCCTCTGCTCCTTCCTGATCTTCCTCTATTATTTCAGATTCACTCCCTTTTTTTGTAATAAGGTTGGGAATTCAATGATGTATCTTTTTTCTGTGGTTTATGTACGAGAATATTTTCTAAGGCTGTTTGAGTGCAGATTGTATCAACTGCGTTTCATATTTTCTTTGAGCTTCCCCAACTTCAATTATACACGTGTTTCTTACCGATCTGTAGCGTTTCTTTGTACCCGCTGTGCCAAGGCTGATAGCAACATCCAGACATTTCTTCTTTTGTCTTAGCAAACGTCGAATATCCCGGCCTATCCAGGGATGTCCGTGCTTCTTCTTCTTCTTCTTCGTCTCTGGGCCTGTCCAGGGTATGTAAGGTCAAGTTACCCGATTGTATAACTGCCTGAAATCAGCCGATGCCGCGGAGTCGATTGCCTCTCTATCTGCATTCCATACGTTAGAACGGGCCGGCGCAACTGTTTGACAGGCCACCTCAGCCATGAATTTGAATAATATGACCGCATGTTCACTTCTCCCTAGTGGTGGGAGGAAAGTCATCTGACCAACGTCGTCACCGTGTGTGAAGACTAAATCTAAAGGAGAAGAACAGTTTCTTAAGTCATATCTTGTGAGATTTCTAATGTGTTGAGATAAATCTAATCCAATCGAGGTTTCTAACAGTTTGCAATCTAATGACGTTATCGATGACCCTATTTCTAAGTTAACCCAGTTTATATACGGTTCATTAAAGTCACCCACTACAAGGCTTTTACCCTTGTTACAACAGGACTTAAGTTTACTCAGGAGGAAATCATCTGCTACACATTATGGACTGCGATATACTACAACTAATTCAATATTCTGCCGTCTTCACTCCAGCTTGCATCGCACCAGTTCACATGTCCTTGAAAAATGTGCCACTGTTTCAACTACTCTTATAGTCAGGGTGCTTTTCATGTACAAGATAACCCCACCTCCCCTACGGCTAATCTCTCAGCCCTACTGGATAAAAAACCGGTCAACTTAATTTCATTATCTAATACTCCTGACGGTAACCAAGTTTCTGAGACATCAATAACATTCGGTTTTTCTCTATCCACCATTGACTTGAGCCTCGCCATTTTATTTAGTAGGCTGCGAGCATCAAAAGACAGAAGCGAGGAAGTTCGAATACATATTTGATAGGCTACCAATATATGGAGAATCGACTGATCTAATCTGGCTAGCGATTGCTTGGGTTGAGCACAGTGTTCTCACTCGTGATCTGGTGCGGATGCATAACCGATCGCCTTTAGCTAGGTGAGTCCATTAAAACTAATATGGTCAGCATCCAATGTCGATACCTTGCAGAGCCATTTATTTTGGGGATTTATTTGCCGCTACAACGTCGACCGTCGTCTTGAAGGGTCTACAGAAAGATATTCTTGTGTGCAGGGATGGTTGTGCACGGTTTTATTAGAGATGACTTTTAGGTCACCATTTAATGCACAAACCCAAAATCCAGATTGACAATGGCAATATTTTGACCTGAAGGACAAGTTTATTCAGAATAAGACATACATAGAAGACTGACGTCATCCTCTTAGTCTAGGTTGTGGTGGTGAGTTGGAAGTTGTACGCTCTTCGGAATAATGATGATCACTATCATCATCTACATCTTGAAGACAAACATCGGATTCTGACGAGCTGTGTTTACGTCCATATGTACAGCCATATCTGACGAAAAATACTTTGTAGTTGGGTCATCATTTTTCTTTTTACTTACTGAAATAACGTACTCAGTATGCGTATACTGCAAAAATAATTATTAACCACATAAGTCATATTACCTTATGTACACAATCTCCCACGTTTGTCGAAATCCCCAATGTTTAGAGGAAGTTCGGAGGTTTAAGTGCCATTTTCCCGAGAATTTTTTATAGCAGCTCCTATCAAATGGGTAAAAGTTTCTTCAGAATTGTGAGATTCCTTATTACTGAAGACTGAAGGTCGTCGAGATGACATAATATCGTTGAAGATTCGTTCTAGATCAGGCATCATCACGACGGCATCATCTTCGTTACTTGAAGGATGGAAGTTACCACACATAATGTGCCTGAACTCCATCCAAATCTAAAAATGTCTTGACTTGACCGCTTCACGAATTATCGAGCCGACGCACCAATCATTTTACGACGGTTTGACCTTCAAGGGCTCAGCAACCTCCACAGTGGACGATACCGTTGAGGCGTTGCTGCATTTGCGGCCCCCTATTCGAAAACACCTGAACGGAATCAAGTAATCAATGCATAATATGACGGTCACCTAACTTGCTTGTAAAAAATTACCTGTTTTTATGCGAAACTCAAAAGCAGTGTATGCATAGGTTAATTTTTTTATATCCACATATTTACCTTAAATGTAAGGTAAATATTAGATACTAGTAACCAATTGATATGTTTGATTTTCTGCAGAAAATGTATTTGACAGTATGCAAAGCATCATAGCTAGTAAATTTACGAGCCGATCTTTAAATATAGTGAACGGAATGAAAGTTTATCCAGGTTGTGTGTGATCTGTTTTGCAGCTGGCCAGCTGCATAATACGGATTGTGTTTTTCAAGCCCGATATTTGGATTTTCGAGAAATTGCAAAACTTCAGATGAATTTTGGGATTTGCCACAAGTTCACATTAAAATTCGTAGTCTCTTCCGAAGTTTTGGTCCTTACCGAAATTTCGGTAAGGACCAAAACTTGAGTATTTCCCTTAAACAGCTTGAAATTCTGTGGAAAAATCTCAGACCGGGGAAAGTCTTGGGGTTTTCGTCTCATTCCCCTAAGTTTTCTAGTTCGGGTTCCCAAAAAGCTGACAAAATTTCCCTCGAAGTTGGGAGATTGGGAGTCTTTTTTAAAATAGAAACCCCTCAACGGTTCAACATCTTGTCTGTGATACCTAAGTTCTTAGTGTTAACATTTCTTATCTAGTGTCCAAGATGTCATATACTTGACTAAAAAATCAGATCATACTTTTCGTAATCATCGAAGTAGTAAATTTCCTTCTTCGCAGTGTTTCTAGATTCATAAACTTTTTTCTTCATTTTAAAATGAAGAACATTCTGATCTTCGATTCGCCAATCCTTTTGAGCGTTTATTTCCTACAGAGCCAACCACGTGATTCGTGTAAGTTGGCATTTTGTCAGACCAGCATTTACGTGTCTATGAGCCTATATTTAAAGTATTTCACTTATTCTAAGCTACTACTGCTTCATTTTACAGTGTGGTATCTTTGTGATCACATTTTCGAACTTCATCTCATGGCCTTTGCCAGGGGCCTAGCACAATCATACTCCTCAGTCGGAAGTAGACGGTAATATTTAAAAACCGAAATCTTGGTTGCTCTAGGACTTCAATATTGGAAATTTGATCTGTCTCTGTAATGTGTTAGTTAGTGGAAATAAACCAACTTAACCGTTTTACTTTACATTCAGGTCACCAAAAACGTGTGCATCTTTACCATATTCACCGGTTTCGGTTCCTGAAAAATCAACTAAGTATTGTTTTATAACAAGTACGGTAGAACAGGATACTACGAACTAAGTATGAATGTTGCTGTTGGAGATTATGGATTCTGAACATATCGCTTATCGGAGCACTTTTTTCGAAAACAATATAATTTCACCTTAGCAACCCCCTGTATATTGACATGCATAAAAAGTTATTTTTCGAAGTGCTGAATACCTCTCAGAAAAGTAATTCAGAGTAAATACTTCATCCTTTGCTTATGACTTCCATTCACGAGAGTGTGTCATACTTGTCCACATCTTTGTACACCTGAACATGAAGTGCTACTAGCAGAAATTCATTTCACAAAATCAACTTAAATAATGTTAATATTTAAGTTTACTTGTCACATTTATAAGCCTTCGTACATTATAAAAAGTTGACTGTTGAATCTTCTGAATGAACACTAGTTATTTGATATGTTACTCTATTGAACAAACGTATTTGGTATTCATAATTCAGCAACCATTATTCTTTATACATACAAGCATTGAAGGACATCTCTATTTCTTTCGTGTTTCCATTAGGAAGCGAGAAAAGTAATTTCCATAGACAACGTCATGGAATGAGTCGATAGTTGTCCCTATCTTTAAAAAGGGTTCACGTCGTTCCTGCAACAACTATCGGGGGATAAATCTACTTCCGATTGCGTCCAAGCTATTGGCTTCCGTCATACTTCGTAGGTTGTTCAAAACCCGAGAAAGATTGACTCGCGAGGAGCAGGCTGGTTTTCGTTCTGGTCGAGGATGTATTGATCATATCTTCACCCTCCGCCAAATGTTAGAACATCGCCATTCTTATCAAAGGCCAACAATCGTAGTGTTTCTTGACATCAGGGCTGCCTTCGATTCGTTGGACAGAACTGTTCTCTGGGATTGTCTATTGAAGAAGGGTGTGCCTGAGAAGTTTATTAACATCCTAAAAGCCCTATATACAAACACCTCAGGCAGAGTGAGGGCATACAACCACCTCTCTCCATTGTTCCATTCGAGTAGTGGGGTTAGGCAGGGTTGCCCAATCTCACCATTCCTCTTCAACTTTGCCATCGATGACATTCTGGAAACAGCTCTGATGAATGTAAGTAATGGTGGTGTGGATCTGTTGCCTGGAGAAAGACTTCTCGACCTTGAGTATGCGGACGATATTGTCTTACTGTGCGATAATGCCCAAGGCATGCAATCCGCACTTAATCAGTTGGCAATCAGTGTCCGTAGGTATGGTATGTGCTTTGCACCTTCTAAGTGCAAAGTACTTTTACAAGACTGGCAGGATTCCAATCCTGTACTCACCCTGGATGGTGAGCAAATAGACGTAGTCGAGAAATTCGTGTATCTGGGTACCTGCATCAGTGCTGGTGGGGGTGTGAGTGATGAGATCAATGCACGAATAGTGAAAGCCAGAGCGGCTTATGCCAATCTGGGCCACCTTTGGCGCCTTCGTGATGTTAGTCTGGCTGTAAAAGGTCGGATCTACAACGCGTCGGTGAGAGCAGTTTTGCTCTATGCTTGTGAAACCTGGTCTCTCCGAGTTGAGGACGTTAGACGACTCTCTGTGTTCGATCATTGCCGTCTTCGAAGGATTGCTGACATTCAGTGGCAACACCATGTCAGTAATGCAGAGATTCGGCATCGTGTGTTCGGGCACAGAGATGATAATTCAATTGGTGTCACCATCTTGAAACACCGACTTCGGTGGCTTGGACATGTTCTCCGAATGTCGTCCCAGAGAATTCCACGTCGTGCATTATTTGCCGACTCTGGGACTGGTTGTAAGAAGCGGAGAGGTGGTCAGTGCATGACATGGTGTCGTGGCATGAAAGAAAGCTGCAAAGGACTGGCTTGTGTCGGTCCTTCACGACTCCCTGGTTGGGGTCCGAGAGATGATGCTACACAGCGGCTAGAGACGTTATCAGATATGGCTCAGAATAGAAGCCAGTGGCGATCGTGCTGTAACCTTCTTTTACTTTCTTCATAAAAAGTGGTTGTGTCTCCCTTACCCTTCTGATTGTACCTCGTTACTACCACACTACCTTACACCAATCTCTTCGTTATTGTTCTCTTTTTCTTTTGCGCTCCTTGGTTTTTTTTCTTCTATTTCTCTTCGCATTCTCATTGTTTTGTGTGGCGTATATATATTGGCGCTCTCTTGTACCAATATTTATGTGTTCAAATCAAATAAAATAATAATAAAATAAATTCCATTAGGAACCACGTCTTATTGACGTTACTTATTTACTTAAGGGAAAAAGTGCAAGTTTGCGAAAAATCTTAATGCTAAAGTCTCTACACTGTAAAAAAAATTAGCCAGGAGATAAACAAAGAATTGGAAGTAAGAATTTTGTTGGTAATGAAAAACAAAATTTGTAACTCAGAGAAAGGTAAGTAACTGGCATATGCTCTTCATTGCGATCATGATGATCCTATGTACCACAATCAGATAGTCTACATCTGTTGAAATAATTTGGTTTAATAATGCAATATCATCGAATGGCGTTTTATTGGTCTATATCAACCACCCAGTAGATGAATGTCTACAGTTTCGTCAGTCATTTCATCACCTTTAACTGTCCTTCTGCACCCAGCCTCTGCATTACTCACCTGGTTCCACCATAAGCGAATACTGTTCTAACAGTTACTGTGGTCAGATCTTAAAACTTTATGCTTGTTAAAGCAAAATATATTGACCAAGTGGACCAATGTACTCCTTTCTAATAACCGGGTAACAACTTTAGACAAATATCGCGAAATATCTGACCAAATTATCCATAACTCTTATGGGTAGATATAATAATCAGTACTATTTGAAGATGGTATATATCGTACACTAGCGTCATCTGGAAAACCAGTGGATATTAAATAGCTTCGGGTATGTTCCATCCTAAAGCGGAGCTTCTTAGCAATAATAGTATACGACCCTACATGGGATTAATCTCTTCTGATTATAGATGAAGTTTTAGATAAAAAGGGGATATAGTTATTAGTAAGCCTGTACTTTTGACTTCTGTAAATTTCCATGTTACAGCTTATGGATCAATTGTAACAAATATTTGTAAAGTGTGTCGACATATTTTTTTATTATTTTAGCAAGTAGTTGAAATGACTTGTTAATCACTATGAATTTCCTAATAATAAACATTGTTAAAATTTATTCCTGATATGATAATTTTCAATACAGATTGTGGTCTATGATTATTGTATTAAAAAACACGTTGTGTTTCAGTATCAAGTATAAACTAATTTTTCACTTTCAGCGATAATATATTGTACTCTAATGCTTGGTAAAATCGGTTACGATGCGTCCTGGTTATCTTCAATACCGTGGAAGGCTATCCACTATGCTCTGTTATTTTTGATGATTGAAATAGTGACTTTTGCGTATGGAGTTATGGTGTTTACTCTCCTATACCAAACCTACATTCCAACCGTAAAATTGGAAAGAGAATTAGATTTAGTGTTTGAGTATGCTAACCTTCCCTTTGTCTGTTTACTTCAATTTTAGTACAAAATGTAATGTACGAACGGGGTGTTCCAACGTTTGCAGTTTTCCTACAGCGAATTTCTCTGTTTCTGAAAGTGGAATATCTGTTAGTTTCTTGTTCTAAATTATGAATGGTCTGTAGCTCTTAACACCCAAATATCCGTACATGCTCATGCTAAACCTATGGCTTCCAGATTCCATTCATAATAGAAATGCAGGTGAGTGGTTTCTATCCTCACATTCCCCTCTTTATGGTTTAGTGGTCTTAGTTTTCTATCATTTAGTTAGGATCTCCAAGTGAATACAAAACTAGATGTGTATATAAAGGTATTTGGTCGGAAAACCATAGTATTAATGTTATTTTTGCTGGTAGTCACCTTTAAAATGTATTTCAAAACCAAAAATATCCTATTCCTTTTGGGACCCATAACCACTTTGCAAAAACCAATCTCAGCTCACCCAGCACATTGTCAATTTATGATTGTAATGTAGAATAATGTTGACTATAATCTGTGAGAAGCTTAAAATCTCTCCAAGACGCTAAATGTACTGATAAACAACGACAAGCTAAATTTACAAATAGGTCTTTCAGCCAATAATCGTCAAGGGTTATTATCTTATATGACACTAATTGTCATCTCATCTGGACTAGTAGTTGCATCGTATAATTCGATGTTAGTTTATTTTAAATCAAACAATTATGAATTATTTATCAGTAAAGAGCTGTATTTCAAACACAACCAACGTTATTAAGTAAAGTGCATTATCCGTGGTTGGTTGAACATCGTTTTATATTTCTAGATGATCAATAACCTGCTGACGTTGAATAAACTGTTCAATAAAATACAAATTTATAGTGTTTAGTACTGACCAATCTCGTGTATTTCTCAACTTTCTACCCCAGTATATAATTGTATCTGAAAGATTTGAATCATTTGTGCTTTTACTCTGTAAGACAGGTGCAAACCATGATCATTCGAAGGCATAAAAATTTGACAAGCCGTAGATCTTAGTGAGACATTCTTCGCTTTTTCTATTTAAGCAATTTTTCACGTCATCATATTTCTATTAAATGAACTGTACTGTAGGATGTACGTGCTTTTTTCCTTATTGTTGTTCATTGTTACGTTGTGTTCTTACTAAGATACTCATTATTATCTTAATACTGAATATTATTTTTTCATCAGGTATGAGTATTATCACCCTAGAACTATATGGCCGTGAACATGTTCTTATACAGCGATTCAGAAAACCAGTAAGTTTGAAGTATTGCTGTGAAAATTCCAGTCTTATTTGTTAACGATTGTTTAAAACAATTTAAGTTAACAGCATTCCACATAATTTGTGCAAATAGTTAAAAAATACTATGTATTTACGCATAACTCTTTAAGTAGATGCTTCAAAAATCAGCCACAGTGATAAACGTATCAGCTACCGTTAATAGGTTGAAATTTGAAACTATAGGTCTTTCATTTTACTGGCAACAGTATGTTTCTTCCAAGATTATAGCCAAACGAGACTATTCTCGAAAAATCAATACTATGCTATTGGTCCTCCAAAGATTTAGTGCATTTGATCTTCAATCATCGTTTTGTAACAAAGCATAAAATATCAGGATATTGCACTACTATCTTTCGAAAAACTAAACAAATTAGCAGTTAAGTAAAAATCAATTTATAGATTTTGTTACTGAATCCATATTCACAAAATGGGACAAAGTAACAAACATGGTGTAAATTTTACTTACAGTTATGCAATAAAACATTGTACGACATTGTTATATACTATTTTAATCTATTGATTGGAGCTCAAAGCATATGATCTTTCTAACTTGACCAACGACGTTTTTTGTATTTGTAGTATTAAAAACTCAATCGACGTGAAACTTACTACTTATAACGCTAGTCAATTCAAATTCGATATCTTATTTAGTGTAATACGATAATTTTGTATCGTTGGCTGTAGAGCCATATCACAAAGTTATCTAAAGCGAGTGTTCGCTCCAACATTCTTCGTACTGTGTTCAAATGTTTTCTCAGTTCTCTCACTTCCAACCAGTTAACTTGGTCTCCCTACTTCCTTTATCTTTTAATACTAAAACAAGGAACTTCCTAGCCCCCTTATCCGATTTTCATCTAAAGGAAATGGTGCTAACACCACTACTGTTATGGTAATATTCATAAATTTTTAATTGCATCAAATAACTATAAAGTGAAATGTATTTCCAGAAGATGAGTTAAAATCCACACGAACATTCTATTCTCTGAACTCTACCTGTTTTATGAGCATATGTTTACGAGATTGATATGTACGTCTGCTTCTAAACATGAAGGTTCTAAGCTCGATCCCTAGAGGAGTTGTACGTGTTCTCTCCTGATGGTATCAAACCAGGATATAACGGCGACCCAGAGATTCTTATTTCTTACTGGTCTACTAGCTGAAGCGCTAACCCACACTAATCTCCAAAACTATCTTTCTGTTCTTGGTAGATAGTTTACCACATTCCTTTTATTGTTTTACTGTTTTGTAGAAATGTTGCTTCTTTTTGTAGTTTTCAATGCCTTATCGATCTAATGAAGTTCGAATGATAAGTAATATACTGTTTGCCCCCTTGTATATAATCGGTAGGATGAAAGAAGAACTGCTGCTTTCAATTGAGATGTCATCTAGTTTCCAGTTCGATGCGGTCAGTTTATTACTGTATACCTAATTATTTTTTAAATTGATGCTAACGGTTTAAAATTTCAAAGCCATGATTTTTTCTGCCAATGTAGTTTACCAAGAAGTTCCCGCCTCAAAATAAACCTGGAAAATAAGTGATGCGCACTCAAACCATTCACCTTGCTACTGTATAGGTCCCACTGTGTTACAAAACCTTGAAATTACTAGTGTTACAATAATTTATTAGTCTTTTTGGAAAACTAGTCGCTTGCATACAATGGAATTTAAAAAGTAGCTTTTAGGAATCACTTCGACAAACAATAATAGGTTTGCATTGAATAGAATCCGTTAGTATTGAGATCCAAGCATTAAGGAGATACTTGGCTCCAACTCCAAGAAAGATCACGTAAAATATTTCACAATTTCATTACTGTTAGTAAAAGAAGTTTTATTTTTTTATTTTCGGCTAATCATTGGATATGAATATATCAAAGAGCAATTTTTCCACGATTACCTGTTTTTAAGGATAGGGCTGAAAATCAAAAAGCCATATAGGATGTTCCACTTGTCTCTGCAACGACAGAAAGCTTCGGTTTTTCATGACTAAAAATATCAGATTGTGAATGTATCACTGCAAATCCTGTTTAAAATGATTACTTGATAACTGTGAGATTATTAACAGAAATTTAAACTGTCAGTTTGCAGCAGAACAACTTGACAGTCACTTCATTTACTGGGCATCACTAGTTCTAACTTATAAATTTAGACATTTTGCTTCAAAGCTACTAATATTGAGTTATGTGGATCGCAAATGAACTCTAAACACGTTTAGATTTTTTGGATAAAACAAAAAAAACAATCGACGCAAAATAATAGAAATTTGCTTTTATTTGGTGAGTTCTTATCAGTAGCTTACAACCTTACACGTTTAGAATGATAACAGTAAATACCAGTTAGAAAATTTAATTAACAGTGGATATCAGCATAAGTTCACGAATCAAGCTAGTGAAAGATAATTTTCCAATGAATAAAAGAGCAATAAGCTAAGCAGAGATTGAATAACTAAAAACAGATGGACCTCACGTCATGTTTTCGCGATAAATATATTTGTAGCTTCGCACTTGGAGCTAGTTGATTTCCGAGATCTAAAGAGTGGAAACCGAATTAAAACAGTTTCTGTAAGACGGGTTATACTAACCGCTTTTTAGCCGTACTAGTAGGCTCTCTTCTCAGTCAGCTACAACGTAGGACCAGGCACATATATGCATCGGTCCAAGTTGCCATACCTCATTAACACAAGATGGACACCGGATTCATAAAAGTAGTTAATTCAGAGGTGGTAATATATAAAAGAAAGATTGCAATAAGGATATAGTACAGGAAGAAAGAATTAGTTCGTAGAAAGAAATATATGAAGCGATTTTAATCTCTTAGTTTAAGGGAATACAGAGTGTATATACCGACGCCATCGTAATCGATTCGGAGCCATGTCACCAAGAGTCTCCAACCATTGGCTAGAGACTTTTCTTCTAAGGAAAGATTATAAGAAAAGATCGTAATCGTTAAAAATATTTACGTATAAATGCACACAGAAATTCACCAATAAGCATTCTAGGACGAACGCATCAAGTGGAATACAGTTGTAAATTAAATTTGCTGCCCTCACCTTGTCTTCAAAGAAAATGAGACTGTTGGACCAACTAGTCTCAGAATAAATACATTTAAGACTGTCTATGCAACGGCTAAAGAACAAGTATTTAAAGGATAAAGAAAAGGGTCCATAGTTACGTTTACGATCACCTTCCAGAAAACTTAAACCTGAACGACTCCACACCCGTAAACAGTGCAATCAGTCAACATCTGGTCAATGATGGGCATATTGATGACCTTCACCAACTCCTCAATAATTTGCAGGGAAAAGAGAGCAACTGCTTAACGGATCACTGAAGCAGTAGCTATTAGAAACTGAAACAAAATTTGCTTAAATCGCGACGGTTGTCGACTTGCCATGGCAAACTTATAATTCGTATTAGTTTGTTATAAATTATTCCCTGTTTTTTTAAATGCAACCTACGCTTAGCTGATTGTCATTTCATCAAGTTAGAAATAATCTTTTCGTTACATTATTTTATGTTAACATGAGCACAAATATCTGTTTAGTTGTAACTGATTAACGTTTTAGACTCAACCAGTTCTGGAAGGTCGCATCATTATGGAGTCTAAACGCTACTTATGGTCAGCTTTGGAGCTTAAAATACAGACGACGCTTAGCAGATTTCAAAACGTTCTATACTACTATCCACAGGTTTCTTTCATAATTTGCATATCTGTCGTTTCATTCCTTATGAACATGATCTACATATCATCCATTCTTTTATACATTTTATGGCGATTTTTCAAGAAATCCAGAAATCCCGAACTTTCAAAGGTTAAAGATGAACCGAAACCTGAAAACTACCCACTATGCGGTGAGATTGACTCTGAAGATAATTCATTTTCAGATTAAATCTACGTAGAAATTTGTATCACCGTTGACATTGTTCATCACTTTCAGTTTCATTACAGGTCTGCTGCTGTAACAACTCAAATGTTTACACTTAATTTTTTCATCATGGCTTATTTTTTTATGAAACTAACTAATCCTAGTCTTTGAATTACACTCTTTTTTACAACTAATGGGGTTTGTGAACGCCATTTGGACTCTTCAGGTGTTGACACGGGTAGAGATCTAGTTTTATTTTGCACATAACCAAAATATTCATTTTACTCCTTAAGAATGAGGTTTTATAAACATTTTAGAGATTTACAAAACCAGTGAACTAACAAATGAAAATTCGGCAGCTAACGCACAATGACAGCTAGAAGTAACAGGCGTCTGTCAGACTTCACTTTGGCCATGAAGTTTCGATGTTACACTGCGAACTTTGAATTCATAAACACCCTAGGCCAGTCACTAAGCATCGATATTGGAGAGAATATTTTCAAGCCACTATGGTTAGAAACATTAGAAATCTAAAGCCACAAATATTTGGGAGTGATGGATATTATGGTTTGCTTTTAATTACGATAAAATGAAACAACTTAAAGATTATCAGTGGTGTCGCTATGAGCAGTGTTTTAGTTGACGCAATTTAGTGAGAAACTAGATGTATTTACATGCTTCAGTCGTGTGATTAATTAGTTATAGGTATCAATTCTAATAGTAAAGGTCCCCTTCCAGAGTTTAGTCCCCTATTTATCGCAATACACTTGGCATTTATGACTGCCAAATTTGATCACCAATATTACAAATATGACTTCCTTAAGCGAATGTGGTGAGCAGGACTTTGTCCAGTTATGACATTATAGGTGCAGTTCCATAGGGCTGAATAATGAGCGGTTGTAGTGTTTGGTGACATGGGTTGATTCACCTCGAGGTTTCGATTTGAAGTAGCAAGTGTGCAACAACTGTTTTTGATAATGACTACCTGTAGCATAAGTCTTCAATCGTTAAATAGGTTAACATGTAAACACTTATTTGCTTGAGATACATGCTTATTAGTTTATACTAAGATTCGACGAACAGACCCTCACTTTTGTTTAACTAGTCACGGATTGCTGGGTTGTTTCACAAACTCAATGTACACTACCTAAAGTTGCCTCGATGCACAACAGTTATGAAAACAGAAAATCCCCATAGAATATTCAAAAATGAAGAATATTTGAGTTCTGAAAACAATTGATGTAAAGATTAAGAACTTGGGTATAGGTCAAATGGATGAAGAGCAACAAATTATTTACAGAACGAGTGGAATTATCCACACTATATTGACTAACGCTAAGATATCTCCCTTCATTTTTAGTATATGGATATAGCAGTTGCAGAACGTTACACATAGTTTGTTAGTCACTGGAGTTCTTACGAACTTTGTGAGTACTAATCAACCTATAGGGTTGGTGTATCGCCTTGATCATTCAGCATAAGTCTTTCTCATCCTCAAGTTACAAATCAACCTAAGCAAACATTACAAACCACTTCAGTAACGCAGACCCAATCACTTAAGCACCTAAGGAAGCATATTAGTTCGACCGCCCGTTACTTTACTGCACGATATAGCAACCACGTACCACTAATTGTTTGACTAAATTAGACTTATCACGTTATTAATAGGCATCAGATGTATTTCAATATTAATTTACAAAATAGACAGTCTTTTGATGATTATGAGGATGTTTGACATAATAGATATGACGCGGTAACCTCCCGCAAATATAAATCACTCGATAATTCCATCGAGGAACTCGTACTTCTGGGTTGATTGAACAGTACTCTGAACATGTTGCTTGGTGACCGTTTTCTTGCCTTCTTGTGCAGTTACTTCAATGACACTACGACAAAAATCCTGTATAAATTGCTCACATAGAAACCCGATTGAAGCCAGTGCCTCGGAAGTAACTAGAGAAACAGACGGCACCGTTTTTACAATTATTTTAACACGTGAGAGGGGAAGTTTACTTAACTTTTCTGCAGCAGGTATACTATGATTTATTTCCACGGAAGTGCAACCATCTAAGAGAAGTTTGCAAACGAGTTGACGTTACCTTCTCGGAGTGATGACTTGTCTGCTTCGAAATTAGACATAATATTCAGTTATGATATTGAGTAATCGTAATGTCCAGTAAATTATATCGTTGCGACGAGCCAACTGGTACTTTGAAGTAATATTTGGGATAGAGGCTAGTGGTGATTCAAATAAAGTTTACTTAACCAGTAAAGGAATCTGAAAGGGATTATAACTCAATGACATGTAGGACCATCTTTGCGAGCAGTAAACCATTGAATTACCGCTACATTTAGCAAGTTTGAAACAGTGGTTTGACTTAAGTGTTTGTAATTAGTTAAATAAACACTTTCTAGTCCCAATATGACTAGCTACCTCGAAAATTATATCCTGTTCCCTAGAAGTGTGAAGGCGATTTCATTGTAGTTGTAGTGACAATTGCGACATTATTCGTCCGAGCATGATTTTGGTATTTATTGTTTAGTATGGCCATACATAATTCTTCGCAAAATTAATGCCTCACGAACATAGCAATTTTCAAGCTCTAGAAAGTTTATGTAGCTAAATGTGTGTCAAAGATGCCTAGGCTGCAGCGATGCCCGATCCAGGAATCAAACAAAACCTGTTATTGGGCAACTTATTATCTATCATACATAATGAAGTTAGCCGCTTTCTGAAATCACGACGTAAGTGCTTCTTGAATTCCTTGGAACTGCCGTCTATGGACTTGGTGTCCTGGTCGGTTCAGTAGTTAACTTGCTTCCCTACGTCTGTTAATCCTCGTGGAAGAGGATATGCCGCCCACCAGCACTTTTCATCCAACCCTGTCCTATGGAACCTTTTCCCGTTCTTTCCAGCTGTTGTTCATCTTCTTCATGTCTGCTCCTTATTATCGACACAGTGTGTTCTTTGGTCTTCCTCTTTTCTACTTCCCTTGAGGATTCCAAGTTTGTCCTCTCCCACAGAAGGCTGCTGTTGATGGTATCCGGCCAATGAATGTTGAGTATCTTGCGTAGACAACTATTCATAAAAAATTTTAGGCTGTTGATGATGGTTGTAGTAGTTCTCACGTTTCAGTTCCGTACAGTAGGACTGTCTTAACGTTCGTATTGGAGATTCAGACTTTGATATTGGTTGACAGTTGTTTAAAGCTCCATATGCTCTTTAATTGTAGGAATGTGGCCCTTGGTTTGTCAATCCTCGTCTTTACGCCTGTACGAGGTCTTTCTTGTTTATTGGTGACGCTTCCTAGGTACATGAAGGACTCCATATCTTCAAGAGTTTCTCCTTCAAATGTGACTGGGTTGGCATTCTCAGTGTTGTATTTGAGGATCTTGCTTTTTCCTTTGTGTATTGAGGCCTACTAATACAGGGATTGCTGCTTCATGAGTGGTCTTCATTTGTATTTGTTCGTGTGTATGGGACAGGAGGGCTAAGTCATCTGAGAAGTTCAAATGTTCTAATCGATCTCCAGCTGACCATCGTACTACATGTCTCAATGTTTAGGAATTGAGCAAAATAAATATTACGACCGACGGTTTTACAACCAGATACCACTGAAACTTCCATCATTGTAATTTTTGCTCCACGTTTTCATCTTTCTCAGGAAGAACTGCAACGTGGTCATGGTCTGTCGTCCTTTCTTCAATGGATAACTAGACTAGTTGAACATAATTGGAGTCGCGAGTTGAACTACCTGCCTATAGTTTCCACTACAAAATTGGGACTTGTGTTGTTGCTGCCTATCGGTTTCCTTAATAAATTTAAGTGTATTGTGCGAGATTAAATGGTCTTCGGCTCAATTTTTCCTTATTTCTTCTCTTTCAAAGACCTCTTCACTCAAACTCATCAAGATATTCCCCTAGTACACAAAGTATCTTCTTCCTGAATATGAATCGAAACAATGGAACTTCACAAGATGTGAACAAAATGGGTATCAATCCTGACTAAGTTAAATTTTAACAAACAATAGGCTCTATGTAGAAAACATCCGCATTTATACCCAATACGTGGTGGATATCGTGCTATATTCACATTTGAGGTGGTTCATAGATAATTATTAACATAAATGAATATACTCCATCCCGATGCAACAGATGACAAACTTTCCGGCCGTGAGATAATGCTTTTAACGTGCCACATTGTTAAAAGAGTTAGTAAACCTGTCCACAAACTAATGTTACGTAACAGTCACGAACATAACTTGGAGTGTCATTGCGGATAAAAAGAAGGACTCTTTCTGATTCTCTTAAAAATATTAGAAAGTTTGGTCAATGATCAAACCAAGGAGTTTGTGAACTCTGTCACCAGACCCAGCATGGCATTAGGAAGGGTAGATGATGCGCAGCAAATGCCTTATCGTTGAAGATGCCACGGGTATTTGGAGATTGACAACGCTTTGACCAATAACACCCTCTAATATAAAGCGTACCCACCATGTTAAATCAAAATACAGAAGCGAGGAGGTTCGAATACATATTTGATAGGCTACCAATATATGGAGAATCGACTGATCCAACCTGGCTAGCGATCGCAAGGGTTGTTGAGCACGGCGTTACCACACGTGATCTGGTACGGATGCATGACCGAGCGCCTTCAGCTAGATGAGTCCAGTAAAACCAATATGGTCAGTATCAAATGTCGAAGACTTACAGAGCTATTTATTTTGGGGATTTATTTAGCGCTACAGATCACTCCCCCCCTAGTGGGGTAGTAATGATCCTGAGATCTGGCGAGCCAGCAGTTTAAACCCAACAAGTTTGTCGTTGGTAAACACTCTTCCGATAGCTTGCTAGGTTTAGCAGCGTCTGACCGTCTTTCCTTATTATAAGGGACCATGAAATACAATATGGTAAGAAAATAATGCACAATCAAAATTTTGGTTCTTCGTAAACCTCGTCGTTCTTTTTATCGTCTTTTCCAGCCGTTCTGGAAAAGAAAAAAAGGAATATATAAGTGCATGTCGAAATAAACTCGTACGCGCTTGAAGACACAAAATGGGTGAAAAAGTATAAATAACGTAAAAGCGATTTATACAAAGTGTTTTTTTGTTTTTTTTTAAAAAAATTATGAATATACATATTAGCCAAATAATAAATATATATAACTATTGGCATATTAAAAATTGTTTTTTTATTTTATGCTGTACCATGGAAAATCGAGATAAAACAAAATGATAACTAGTGTCTTACGTGCAATATTCGTTTAAATGATCTGGAAATCTTACTCTTCTTCCAGAACGCGTTGTTTTAAGTTTATTTTCAGATACTGTCGAAGTATCATCGTGTGTGTTGGTTGTCGAATGGGGTATTATAAGCGTCGGAGTCGTGTCGTTCGATTATATTGAAGGAAAATCGACGAAGATAGGATTTCCTTCTAAATACGCTGCTGAGACGATCTATGCTAATGCTATCGTTTGTTCCGTTCTTGTCGACCATATAGTACTTAGATTCACGTTGAAGAACTTTGAAGGGTCCTTCGTATGCTGATTCGAATGGTTGTCGATGCGAGTCTCGACGAACGAAAACGTGTGTACTATATCGTAAGTCAGGTTGAACGAAACACATCGGTTGATTGTGGTCGAATGGATGCACGTTTAACTGAACGCATTGCGTTTGTAAGCCTGTTCGTCTAGGAGGTTAGATCCATGTTCATTGAAGAGGATGAAGGATCCGTGAATTCTCCTGGAAGTCGAAGTGTCGTTCCATAAACGAGTTGAGACGCAGTGTATCCAATGTCAGCTTTCACTGCATTGCGGATACCCAGTAAGACCAGTGGAAGAGCGTCGGTCCACTGTGAAACGTTTGCAGCTGATAGCGAAGCTTTTAGTTGTAGGTGAAAACGTTCTACCAACCCGTTTGCTTGTGGATGTTAGGCGGTCGTTCGGAAGCGAGTGATTCCTAAAAGTGTGGTCAGACGACGGAAAAGTTCAGATTCAGACTGCTGTCCGCGATCTGTAGTGATGGTTGAAGGGCAGCCGAAGTTTGCTGCCCATCGCTCGACGAAGGCGCGAGCCACTGTTTCAGCAGTGATGTCCTTGATAGGTACTGCTCCTAGCCATCGAGTGAAACGGTCTACGCAGGTTAAGAGGTAAGAGTATCCATTTGAATCTGGTAAAGGTCCTACCAAATCCAGATGAACATGTTCGAAACGAGCATCAGGAGTTTTAAATGAGCCTAAAGGACATTTATTGTGTCTGATAACCTTAGATTTTTGGCAGCTTACACAGGAGCGTGCCCACTCCTTCACGTCTTTATTCATGCCAGGCCAGCAAAACCGTTCTGCTATAAGCTTGATGGTTGCACGAACACCTGGATGAGAAGGTTTGTGCAATGTATTGAAGACATTTCGTCGATAATATTTCGGAACGATTGGGCGATCCCTACCTGTAGATGTGTCACAAAGTAAGGTTTCCTTACCTGTTCCCATCTGTTTGATGCGTAGTTTGAGGGTTGTGGACGATAACTCATGCTGAAGATCAGTGTCTTCTTTCGAAGATGGGCGAGTTTAAGAAGGTTGATTCCTTGGAAACTGTTCAAGGAAGTTATGCGAGACAAGAGGTCTGTGACTACATTGTTTGCTCAAGAAATGTGTTGAATATCTGAAGTAAACTGAGAAATGTGTTCCAGTTGTGGAGACTCACGTAGTGAGTACTTGTCTGAAGGGGAGCTTAACGAGAAAGTAAGAGGTTATGGTCAGTAAAAAGGGTGAATTCACGGCCTTCGATATAGTGTTGAAAATGCCGTACAGCACAATAAATAGTGAGGAGTTTCCTACCGAATGTGCTATACCTCAATTCGGTGTCTAGCAACTGCCTCGATAAGAATGCCAAAGGTCGCCAGGAGTGGTTAACCCATTGTTGTGAGGCTCCTCCGATTACTGAGTCGGACGCGTCTACTGC
Source organism: Schistosoma haematobium (assembly GCF_000699445.3). NCBI lineage: Eukaryota > Metazoa > Platyhelminthes > Trematoda > Strigeidida > Schistosomatidae > Schistosoma > Schistosoma haematobium. Next base: position 18,380,229 of record NC_067197.1, on the reverse strand, counting down.
GATGCTAATAGGTGCTTGGGTGTCCTGATGTGCGAGCATTGTCACTTTAGCAATCAGTTCCTTAATTGTGGGGAATGCTTTTCGTGCGGTGTCGTCCAAATTAATGGATTTCGCATTTCCACGAAGTTTGTCGGTTAGAGGTGTAGTAAGGGACTCGCATTTTGGTATGAACCGTCCATAGAAACTTACGAGGCCGTTAAACGTTCGTAATTGCTTGATCGTGGTCGTTTCTGGGTAATCCAGAATGGCCGCCACTTTTGTTCTAAGGGGTCGAATGCCTTGCGCATCTATAGTGTGTCCTAGGAAGTCTAATGAGTTTGTTCCAATTTGGCATTTCTGAATGTTTACAGTAATGCCATGTTTTTGTAGTCGGTCGAAAACAAGATACAGATGCTTGATATGCGATTCTCTGTCCGGACTTGCAATGAGACAGTCGTCAACATACTCATGTACGAAGTTGAGATCTCGAAAAACGTCATCTATGAATGTTTGGGCAGCATTATATAGGCCGGAAAGCGTGCACGAAAATTCGTAGAGACCAAGAGGAGTAATGATGGAGGTTTTTGGAGTGTCGTCAGTGGCCATAGGAATTTGGATATGAGCTTTAACCAATTTGATTTTCGAAAAGACAGTTGCATTTTTGAAGGTGGCTGTCAAGTCGTGAATGTGAGGCAACGGGTAACGATCGGAAATGGTTTTCGCATTCAATCTCCGATAGTCACCAGTTTGGTGCCAATCGTTGCTGTCCTTTTTAGGGACCATATGCGACGGAGACGCCCGTGGGCTATTTGACGGTCTTATGGTGAGGATGCATGACCGAGCGCCTTCAGCTAGGTGAGTCCATTAAAACATGTGGTCAGCATCCAATGTCGAAAACTTACAGAGCTATTTATTTTGGGGATTTGTTTACCGCTACCTCGTCTTTGGACATCAGCACAGACCGTTGGGATCTGAAAATTTGTAGTGGCATTGAACCTTAAGCACACGGCCTTTTAAGCTGAGCATATAATTACTGAAAAGACTTATATTCAACAATTGACACAACTAGAATGTTAACAATCTTAAACGCGGGAACATCTAATTAAATTAAATTCAATCTAGTGGCATGGCTCAGCCTTCAGATGTGGTCATTCTGTATAACTTGTCTTTACTCACATTAAATATATTATTCTATTTAAAGCTTAAATTTCTCCTTTAAAAACTCCAGACATGTTGTTAGTTGTTACGATACGTTGAGTCAGTGTAGACAATGGTGTTACTTCCACGTAAGATCTTATAGATTAGATCTGGCAGTCACATCATGACATATCTACAATTTTAGGATTAGGTCTATTATTATAATAATACTAATATTAAGGTAGGTCGTAATCATACAGGTTCACCGTCAATTGACTTGACCTAAGCGTTTGACAGAGTGTCGCACTCTGTCTTATGGATCATTTTGGGGCGAATGAGGTTCGCAATCCTGTTTCTTTTCTGATTAATGAGTTATGTGCAAGTTCAAAAATTGTGCACTAAGGTCATTAAATAGCGATAACAATGGAGAGAGTCCGTATCCGGTGTTCAACAAGTGGCTATAGAGAGTTCTATGTTAATCCCCATATATAAACTGACTGTCGGAGGGCCTCAATTTGTCAGTTCTTATCAATGCTAACTACGACAGACTGTGAAGAACTGCTAGATATGAAGTCAACTGACAAGAGCTCCAAAAAGACAATAAAACTGGAAGGGTGTTCCAAAAAGAACAGTTTTACATTTAGTCTCCAGAAATGTTCAGAGACACCGTTTCGAGCACGGCAAGCGTCAAGCCGAATGACTCTATTGCCATCATTATCCCCTAGAATTTGGTTCATTCTCTAACAGAAGGTCAGAATACCGGTGTCAACTAACAGAGAGACGCAATCAAAGCATTCGCTCATCTTAATTTCATTTAATAATAACCGGACATGGTAACTTCTTAGCCATTTCTGACACTGTTTAAGACTTAAGCCCACCCCTTCTCGAAGCCCACATGAACGTTGCATACCCTCTCTATCACCGCTTACCCATAAATGAAATGCTCTGCAAACCAACGAATTTAGAGCTACTTCAGTGAATGTTTTTTAAAGGACGCTTATCAACCACGTAATCACTCATTGTTAAGCACCTTTCGTTTGCAGCAGCTGTACCCAAAACATATTTCATGACTTATATTTACTACCAATATTATCAGTAGATAGTCTCTGCCCATTTTACCTATTATCACTTCCGCTTATTTGTTATCTTTACACTTTGATTGTTCACACTGTTTACATTATCAGTTTATTTACTTATTCTGATCAAATGAAGCACCATGTTGAATACATTATGTGGATGATGATAAATGAAACATAAACCCCTGTATAACTTTTATTTGTTCTGTCAACCCTCATCGTTAACAATAACAGGAAATGTGAAATCGAAAAAGAAATTATCATGGACACATATGTTTCAAAAATGCATATGCGCTGCAGACAAACAAAGTGATTATGAAAATCGACATTACCGGAAACCAGTGAATGAAGATTTAGTCACTATTAATTGACAGCAAAAATTCTATGAATTATGAACAATCAGTTGGACGTAAACACGTGAAAATCCACATAAATATAACTAACAAGGTCACAGATAACTGAGGAACATATACAGGTTAAGAAAAATACTTGAGCAGGTTAAAGTAACTCATTTAATAGATAGAATTGTTAGGGTGAAGGTATGATGCAGAGAAAAACCAAGAGGATTGTGAAATTCCTCTTTTCATATTGCAGCTAATTAATCACTTGCCAGCTGATTTGTTATATGCACGTTCTAGCAACCCCACTGGACTAAAGCAAAAGCATTCATTTTATGATGCCACAAATAAACATTACTTAAAAGAGCTGTCGTTCTAGACATCCCCCAAAGGCAATTGAACAATATGTCGAGAACCAAAGGGTATATATATATATATATTTATATAATCGAAGCTGACTGTTTATCGTAAGTGATGTGAGGCTGTGGTGGACCAAAAAGTATATTAACCGAAAAACAGCGATAAAGTTATTACGTTCCAAAGTTAATGTAGCAATAAACAACACATAAAATAACAACACAAATAAAAGTTTACGGACGTTACTTAAATCAGCAGGTTGGAGCGTGTCTTGTTGATTTTGGTACTAGAATCCACAATTATAGGTAAATAATAATTCCAATGAGGCGATATGGCTCCAGTAGTATATCCGAACGTAGAATGTGATGTGAATATCACAACAGTCTATAAATATAGATGATAGTTAATTAATCGTTCCGTTATTTTATCCACAAACATGATAGAACGAGAGACGTATGTATAAGAGTGCATTTGATTATGAGCAGTTACCAATGTCATGCCATGTGGGATTCAAAAACGGAAGGAAGGATGTAAGTATTCAAGGTCATATACTTAACACGTGCAATCGATTAATGATAAATGTACAGATTGTGAGAATTGGGAAAATAAATGCAAAAGATATCAAAAACTGTTTACAAAATAAGTTTATTAAGTCTGTCTTCACAAGTTGTTAATGAGAAATAATTTTTTAATTATCAAATCTATTCCTATAAGCTACATTACCCGAATGAAAAACAAAACTTTTCATTTTGTCGACATACATAGAGAACACAGTGAAAAGTTCCACATAGTTTGTAAACTTCCAATTCGCTTGCAAAAGTTTCACTAGAAATATTTTTTATTGTACATATCTACTGATTCACTGATAAATTACAGAAGTACCATGGAAATAATGGCAACACCAAATTCCAAATATACTCTCTACCATATTTGTTCTAAATAAACCACTGTATTAATATAAAGACATCTGGCCTTTCGGATATGAAGTCAGAGCTCATGTTTATTAAAATATTGAAGTGCCATACATATTAGTCGAATAGTCTGATAAGGGGAAATGCTAACAAGTAAATTAGTGCAAAAATAGTTTCAGTTAATAAATTTCTTTTTACAGACTACTTCGTTTTACTCTCCCATCAAATTATTTTGATACTAAAATTGTGTTTCGTGAGTTAAATTCATATACTTAATAAATATCTACGTTTTACTTTATTTATAATTCAGTGTAGCTGAGTCTATAGAAACGGTTATCTTTTATTATCAAAGACAAAAGAAGAACATATAAAGTTACACAATTACTAATAAATTACTAGATTTCAGAATTTAAATAGTCCGATATTTTCAGAATTTTTAGCCAAAATTCGTACAGTGTGTTGAACAGACCGTGTGAATCCATATGCCAGAAGTGTACTTCAACTCATGTAGTCGTAAATGAAACAATGTTGTTATGTAACTTTGTATAAAATGTTATTATTCCAAATTATGGAATCTGCTATAGTGATATTGTTTCTGTCTATATTAGGTGACTTTGATCATAACTACCGTACCATAAATCTGTAGTGTGGTGTCAAGTCACGGTCGACTATGATCACCAATACAGGAAAACGACGTGCCAGTTAACCGATAAAATCGCCCGTAGGTCAAATATCAGGAGGCAGTTGATGGCTGTAATCGAGATGTATCTGTTGGTGATCTCGTGGTATCAAAAGAATACCGAGATCGTGCTAAGTTACAAGTGGGATTATTGAGCGTAACTGAATTCGTGTGAGGTCATAATCAACGGAAGAAAGAATGTTTTTAGTACAGTTGAACAGACGAGTACAGTAAAACAATCACTGGTGCAGTTGGTTATAATAATAATTGTTTTCATTAAACCAATCGCGTTCTCTTGATAGGATTAGGTCACTATAAATCCTTCCTTACAGTAATCTTAAAAGTAATCAATATTAATTCATTAAGTGACAGATTAAATCATCACGAAGACTTCGATAATTTGAAGTAAAAAGTAATAAATCCGCCACTAGTAGTAATGGAACTACAATGAGAGTAATTACATTCCGTTAAAGATCAACATCAATAATAACAAAAGTTCAAGTTGGTTATTTAACCGCAAATAAGTAGTAAAATACTCCATATTTATTTATGTCATTCAATTGAGTATAACTATCCAAATCATCTGGTTAAGTGAATTTTAATTGGACATTTTTCACTTAACTTATAAAATTGTATGTTTGTAAGCATTAGTTTAAATTGTCCAATTATAAAATGATTAATTGATATTTAAAACGAAGAATATTTCTAAAATATTATAAACAAATAGTATCCAACTGAATTTTTCACATTGACTACACATATATCAAGTTTATTGTTAAGGTGAGTATATTCTTAATTTTATTGTTATTGTTTACTGCACTAATCATTTATAAAATATTCACTAAAGTGTTTTAAAAGGTAAATTTTGAACATGATTTTCATAAAGAGCTAATATTTGCTAAGTAACTGCTGAGAATTAAGGACCACTGGTTGTTTATTTTGTTCTTGTATGGGAATATTTGGGTTTGTTCACTCATGAGCTCGAGTAAGATCAAACTTCGGACATGTTGGACTCATGAAAAACATACTGCTTTAAGACCAAAGAACTGATCTATATCTTAAATTCAAGTCAATTTATGGTAATGAACAGTCGTTATTTAATATTGTCTAAGAATAACCCATCCAAATATTACTTAGTTGTCAATGCATGTCACAATTATTCATTAAATCCATTGCTGATTCATCTCAAAGTTAGTCAAAATTATCCACTGCTGAGAAGTTCCTAAAGAGCACGAAACACCTGTTTATCACTGTGATCAACGTAAAATAATGTGTAGATGTGAAATAATCTGTAAGCGTAGTTTGAATAATATTAGTTAATAAATAAAAAGTAATTCAGATTAAAATAATTTAAAACAGTTGTAAGTTGTAAAAAATATTATCAGTTTTGATGGCGTTTGAAGCGAATGGTACTGGGTTCGAGTCCCAGAGTGAACATCAACTCAGATGCAGGTACATCCAGCTGACGAGTTCCAAATAGGACGAAACACGCGCCCTCGATTCCACTGCTAGCCACTATCCATCATTGCTTACAAAAAGCTTGTGAATTAAGGCAATATCGAGGTATACGCACAGTATGTACATATGCCGATAACAGACTGATCAATTGCAGTCTTAAACCTCAGTGGGAAGATACAAGCCAAATAATGCCAAGTGACATTATCAGTTTTATACTTTTTTTAGATAAGAAAATATTGACCGAAAAAACACCTAAAAGTTAATCTAATTCATGTATTTCTGTTATAGATTCTTCAAAAGTAGTTAGATACTGCAAATCTTAAACTGATGAAAATCATTGTAGGAATTAGTGAGTAACTAAGACATAAGCTCAAATAGTGTTCACTTCTCAAATTTAACAGTATAACTGTTCACTATGAAATTACACGTAATGATATTTTTTCTTGAATTATATTAAAGATTTTCGACATAATTATACGTTGGATAAATGTCATTAAATATATATTGTGAAAGGGCTTTGATTAGCTTTTATTTCTGGTCATTTCTTGAAGTACTATTATATATTATTGATACTTTTGAGTTCATTCAAAAGGTTGTCACTATGATGTCTAAAACAGTTATATCACATTTCTTATAAATGGATAGTTTAAAAATAATTCATGATTGTTTTTATTACCAAAGGTAATTTTCAAAGATTTTACAGACTTCTTCTTTACAGAGGACGAACAGTTTTTAGTGTACAAATTATACAGTTCCATCTATTTACTTCATTGTGACTTAAAACTTTATAAACTTCAAAATTTAAGTACTTTCTGTTATAAGTTACTTTCAAATAATAATAAGAACTTATATTCCGAAAATTAGTTCAGAATACACACCAGATTACAAGCCTGGTCAGGTTGATACAGATTGATAGGTAATAACTGTAACAAAAATCTGACTTAAATATATTATATCAGGATAAACATAAATTACAAGTTACTTGGTTTAGGATAAGTTTGATTAAATGAATATTATCAGAAGGGGTTTGTGGAGATTTTAGAAATTTCACTGATTGAAATCATGAGTCAATTGAAGCTAGACCACCATGGAGAACCTGGAAGCACAGGACGGCCGTTTCGCTCTAGTATGAGACTCCTCCGTAGTGCGCATCCACAATCCCGCACCCCACGAGATTCCAACCCAGGACCTATCAGTCTCGCGCCAGGCGCTTAACCAACTAGACCACTGAGCCGGCATCCAACGGTGTTAATGTCTAACTTCAACTAATCCACGAAGTTGCGCCACCGTACACCATTGTCTTCAGTGGGTTGATGCCTCACAACAGACCTGGTTGAACTCCACTGGTAACGGTTTCTCACTAGAACTCCAGAAGTATCAGTTACTAGTGAGCAGATAATTATTATCAGAAGGGGTTTTGTGGAGATTTTAGAAATTTCACTGATAGGTCATGAATTCGAATCTCGCGGGGTGTGGGATCGTGGATGCGCACTGCTCAGTAGTCCCATACTAGGAAGAAACGGCCGTCCTGTGCTTCCAGGTTCTCCATGGTGGTCTAGCTTCAATTGACTCATGATTTCAATCAGTAAATGAATATTAAACAATGAATAGACTGAAGAATGTAAAAGGTTAAATTAAGTCATGTTGTAGTGTGTGCTACTTTTGCTGACAGATATAAGCAGTAAGTAGCGCCAATCGGAAGTGGAATACAAAGCAGCAGAAGATTAAAATAAAGATAACAGGAAGGAAATCGGTGGACAATCAGTATGACAACAGAATTAAAGGAATAAATGTATATGTAAGGGAAACTCAAAATAGATGTGCAAATGATGTCTTTAATGTATGATTTTTATATTTTACTGAACCAATGATTTAAAAAGTTGGCATTCCCCTACCTGAGTTTCCGTTCACTACAATATAAGTATTTGTTCACAATCCAAAATAAAAAAAATATATCCGACAGACGAAAATTATCTCTGGAGTAAAAACTACTAGTATAAATAGAATTACTATATGTGTGATTACTGACTCATTACTTTTTTTGGTGTAAAAAATTAATAAATACTCTCCATACATACATTAAAACGTTAAGCTTATCTATTCACATCACTTTACTGAGCCAGTGTTGTCACTTAGGCCAGAGTTGAGTTGACTGGTACTGTGATGTGTACAGTTTCTCGAGGAAAAATAGTATAACAATGCAAAATTAGCATTGATGTTTGAACTTAGTTAGGTCATTATCTCATGTTTGCATACCTGTAGCTTCTGAGACTTCAGCTAAATTTAAGAGGCCAACAATAATGCGAAAAATGTAAGCTTATAGGCTCTAGATATTACTATAGTTGCGAGAGGTTAAATTATCGACATATTGAATCGTAAGACTTATATTATATTTTGGTTTGACTTTTTTCAATTATAACTTTTATCCATCTATTTTTAAACGTTTACCATGGTAAAAACGTGATAATAAATGGTAAAGATAGCTTCCGTTACACAACACTAGTTGAAGAAACAGTAAAAGCCGTAAAGCATAAGGTAACTGTTTAGTCCTAGTTTGAGACTTCTTTTTAGCCACACTTCACTTAAAGTCAAATAATGGATTATCGGATTTTTCGGCATACACGACACCCTTATAACACTGATGAGGAGACCTTTAATGGGATAAAACAGTTTTGTGGTAATTCTCAGTTATCTGTAATTCTTCAGCTGATTTGTTTGATGAAGGAAATCAGATTTACATCAGACTCATCCTTATAGATCACTCGGCAAGATAATAAAATGTGAGAAAACTTGGAAACGTGACTTATTGTGTGCATAGTATTATTGTCTCTGAGTAGATAATAAATCAAGCAATTTAACATAAAACTATCAGGTACCTTAACTCAGTATGACGTAACGTAGCAATTACCTTTACAAATATGAGAGTGAATAAGTCCAGAGGAACTACTAGATTAAATTCCTGATCAGCTAATAACTCTGATATAAAAAACAGCGGTAATATACATCTTTGCTCAAACAATCATTGCTAATCAATTTAGGACATACGCGAAAGTAGGTAAAAAAATATGAATACACAATTATTGATTAAATTTGCTTATGTGAGTGAAATTGATCGTAACGCTGAAATGAAAGGGGATTAGAAAAAAATTCAATCTCATTGAGACTTCAGATATGACTTGCTGGAAGGTAAGAAATAGCATAGAACATAGTTTCTGGAATTCCATCCGATGGCTCCAACCACCTAACATGCTCACATAGTGATGTTATAGTAAAATTGGAGATATATAGCGATAAATCTTCATCTTTACCGATAAATTTATTGGACTAGCTTCCTAATTTTACTTTGATGACTCAGTGGCTAAGGAAAAATCTATGAACGACAACTTGAGTACAAAACAATCCATGACATTACACAACTCTTTTTTATTGCCTATAGTCGATAAATATCCCACACTCCATAGGAATTAGACTCTATTGGTTACAGCTTCTGACTAGAACTCCAAGAGTTATGTCTTCAAGCTAACCATTAGTGCTCACCATGTCCTGGGTTCAATTCATGTATGCGGGGTCGTGAATGCACTGCTGAGGAGTCTCATACTAGGAAGAAACGGCTATCCAGTGCTTCCACATTTTTGATAATGATATAGCTAAGATCATGATTTTAAGTATGAAACTACTACAATCTTTATACATACACCAAACACAAAAAATCTCAATTTAAAATGCTGTATGGCCATTACTGTTATGCTATAACTATCGAATTTTTTCATGATTTTCTTAATTATAGATCATTACCATTTCATAACTCATGTCAATTACATCGGATATATTTTATGATAAGATTGTCACAAGCATTAAAAAACCACCAAATGAAAGAACAATAGATGAAATCGAAGAAATTTGTCCATGGTTTGTTGGGAAAGTGAAATTTTTTTCAAATCTCAAATCTGGTACTATTTTGTCACTAGAAAAACAAATTATTTATCATTTAGATATTGTCAAAGATATAATTAAGAATTGTGAATTCTCTGAACGTGAAACGGATGATATAATTATACGTCAGTTCGAAGAAGGCGATTGGTTAGTTATCATATATTTTTTTCAAATCTCGCTTTTCAATATAAACTTTATTTTATTTATGAAATTATTTTAGTTGTGTATTTCTTACAGGGGATTAGGTCTTTATGATTCATTGGTATCGCTATATTGAAAAATTAAAAATAATCAGCATTCACTTAAAGGTGTCAATTATGTCAAGTTCACCATTAGATCTGAAAGTCTTAGGTTTAGTCTTTGAGGTTTTTACTAGTGCATATTACTTCGATATCAATAACTAGGACGAAATAACCCTTTGTTGCTTTCTATTGTTAATCGTACTCCGGATAATGTCACTTTCTGTAACAAACTAACATTTACAAAAAATTAACTATCGTACTTCACTTCACCTCGAGAATGGAAATTACGTTGGATTTTTCCAAGGTAGAATAAATCTTTACAGGTTGTTTATTTGACTTTATTCAAATAAGACATATACCCGTTTAGAGTATGTAGAACAATTTTAACAAAAAAGTCTTATTGTACAAGTTTTCCTATATGTAATGTAAGTTAAATTTTGACTAGCTTTACAGTATTCTGAAGAAAATTTTCCACTTTTTGCAGCTTTTGACTATGAAAGTAATATAACATAAAATTTGCCTAGTTGTTACTTTGAAGTTGGACAAAAGCCTTACTTATCATGAATATCCCAGTTATAATCGATTTTACTGACTGATATGAGTGGTTGGATTTCACCTGAAATAATATGAACAGTAATTTCACTGGTTTTGTGTTTAACAAGTCAAAAAATTACGAGCATTCAGTTATATTTAAATGGCCAAATATATTCGCGGTTACTTCCATTTTTGCTAGGTCACATAACAGATTACCAGTACTATTTACCATCAATAAGAGAATTAAGTACTTTTTATAATTACAGAACTAAGTATAAAATTTATATGCAAAGATGGATAGTGGCTAGCAGTGGAATCCAGAACACGCGTTTCGTCCTATTTGGGACTTGTCAGCTGGATTTCACTGCTAGCTACCATTCATCTTTGCTTGTAATGCTTGTGAATTAAGGCGAAATCGAGGCATACGCACAGTATGCACATATGCCGATAACAGACTGATCAATTGCAGTCTTAAACCTCAATGGAAAGATACAAGCAAAACAATACCAAGTGAATTTAAGTATAAAATTATTTGTGCAAATTGATGAACAGGAAGTTTTACCTTAAATAAAGAACAACTAACAGACAGCAATCAAATTGTTAATTGTCTTTAGAGTAAGTGTATTTCATAGCTTTCAGAAATCATCAGCATTATTACTGAAGAAATAGAAATTTATCAGGAATGATGTAATTTATAATGAGTTTTTATATGAAAACTTTCAGTTTTTGGATATCTACAAATGTAATTAGTAATTGTCGATTAAGATCATCAATAAGTTTATTAAAATAGGAATAGAACAAGTGTAGTCTTGAAACATCTCAATGTTAAACAAATTTTAATGTAATAATGTTCCTAATCATTTGACAGTTACAAAGAAATTAGTAGATTACTTGATTTTTTATTGTTAAAACCAATTTAAATCTGATAGGGGTTTTGTACATATTATAGTAATTTAATAGTTGAATTCATGATTCAATTAAAGCTAGACCACCATGGTAAACGTAGAAGTACTAGACGGCTGTTTCGTCCTAGTGTGGGACTCCTGAGCAGTACGCATCCACGATCCCGCCTCTCGAGATTCCAACCCAGGACCTATCGGTCTCGCGCGCGATCGTTTAACCTCTAGACCACTGAGCCGGCATCTGATGGTGTTAATGTTTAACTTCAGGAAATCCACGAAACTGCGACACTGTCCTCCAATGTCTTCAGTGAATCACTATCCCACAACAGACGCGGTTGAACTCCACTGGTCGCGAGACCGACAGGTCCTAGGTTCGGGATCGTGGATGCGCACTTCTCAGGAGTCCCATACAAGTACGAAACGGCCGTCCAGTACTTCTACGTTTTCCATGGTGGTCTAGCTTTAATTGACTCATAAATTCAACTATTAAATTAATTTAAATCTCTTTGATTTACATTTGACTAAGTAGTTTTTTTACATAATGCCAAAAGATTCGAATACGACGGTTATAATTCCTTAATGAAAATGTCAACAATCCAATCCTGATTTCAAGGATCTTTTTTATTATAGGCCTCATATTATACTACCAATTTTTTTCAGCTTTGTATACCAAATAAAACTGATTGAGGATAAAATGTAATTGTAATTCTCATAAATTACTATGATTCTGTTTGACACTAAAGAAGTATTAATGCAACATAATATGAAAACAAAATATACAGTAATTAGGAATTGGCTGCACTTTGATAAATTCTCACAAAAAAACGTTTAAAGTTTATCGATTAGATTTTATTTATTATTTATTTCTGTCACCTTGGTAATCTCTATTACTTATTAAAACAATAAATTACTGTTTTGTATATTTTATGAATTGGTTGAAATTAGGTCATAGGTTACTAATCGGTAAATTTAGTGAAATGACCACACACACAAAAACAGTACTTTACATCTACTCTTAATAGTCAACAGAAATGAAAATAATTCTGTATGGTTAAGCAAACTGATATAAATTAATATAAATCTTAAATAAATTAAAGAATAATTAGTACTGAATATAGCTGCTTCATAGTCATAAATTGATTGATGTGATTATATGTACGGAAACACTTTACAACAAGAAACTATCCTCTAAGTGTATTAAAATCGTGTCTAAACGAATGTAGTCGACAGGAAACTCTAGACCCGGGTTTTGTGATATTTGGCACTCGTCAGTAAGGTGTACCTGTAATCTTGAGGGAACTGGTTCTCCCTGGAGGATTCGATCTCGTGTCACCTAGCTTCACGGTCGGAGACGTTATCACTAGGTTATCCGGGCCGTGACCGACCTCCTGTAAGACTGAGATGTAATCACAGTTGATTGATCACTGGATGGTGATCGATTTCATGTGTGTCAAGTCCTTCTTAGTGCAGATCGAATGCTACCGACCAAGTTGCAATGTGGCCACTAGTCTAGGTGACTCGATATTGTGTGCACTATGTTGATTATGTAACCGCTACAAAGATATCTATATTTAACTATTGTTTGATTTTTGTAAAAGTATTCTCTTATGAGGAAAAAAATGGAAAAGAATAGTATGTTGTGTAATGCCGAACGTTTTACTTTTATCAAAAGAATGAAACTTAAACACTTGACTGAAACCTATTTTTAGACCAAACGTATTGAGAAAATGTACAAAACTAGAAATTTGTGAAAAAATAGTAATTTCTAAGGTAACTTGATTAGATGAATTTTTATACCACAGAGTATATTACTAAGTAGTACATCCTATTAAAGATATGGTCCATAGTGAAATGTATAGCAATTTATAAACTCTTGTTTATCTGAATGACAGATATCAAACTTAAATTTATTGAAATTTCTATATAAAAATATTTATTCTCTCAAATCATTTACCATGTAAGTATCATTATGAAAGGTTTAAAAAATATTAGACAACTAAATGATGAAACATGAAATGTTGATTGACTGTGTGTGCTAACAAATAATTGAAAAATTCTAAGACAAATACAACAATCTTTAACAATAACATTTTATAACTATACAGGAATTACTGTTTAATTTACAAATGTACATGGTTGAAACTTTCTGGACGGAAAGATTGAAGTTATGTATTGTATATTGTAGGTAGACCACAATTTAAGATCAATTTTAATTGTTTAGATTTAATAACTACAACTTCAGAAAGGTATATTTCAACTACTCGGCAAACTACTGTAATGTACCATACAAAGGAGGATATATCAGGATTATATCGTTGAATAAACTGCTAATTAGTTGAGAGTGTAAATATTAAACTTTTCTTAGTCTTCGTGAATAACTAGAAGGTCAAGTGATCTTTTTTATTCTTTATGAACTGCAGTACAGTGAACATCTGGTCTTACTCTGAATATATCAGCAAAAGGTTTTGATATTACAATTCCGGGTACGGATTTTCATTTATTTACGAGTTGATTCAAGAAATGAAGGCTCAGACTTAAGTGATTAAGTCTCTAATTTGAACTTTTTTATAATAACACTGTAGGGAATATCTTTGATTCAACTTAAAAAACAAACTTTACAATAATTATAAATCAAATTAAAGTTAAGGTGAATAAATAGCAAGGATTGTACTATTCTAAATGAAATCAATAAAAATAGATTAGTAGCGAATCATTTTAATTTGACTTTTCGAATATCTTTTATTTACTATTCTGTAATTGCTATATTACAAATATATATAGTGATTATGTGATGAATTTTGGGGATTTGTGGATAATGTAGTAAATTTAATGGTTGAATTCATGAGTTAATTAAAGCTAGACCATCATGGAAAACCTGAAAGCATTGGACGACCATTTCCTCCTAGTGTGGGACTCCTCAGCAGTATGTATCCATGATCCCGCACGCGTGACTCAACCCCGCAACTTTTAGTCTCGTGCGCGAACGCCTAGCCTCTAGACCATTGAGTTAGTATTCAATACTGTTGATTTCTAACTTCAATTGATCCGAGATCTTGTGAACCCCGTCATCCATTATTTGAGGAGTTCCATGCTAGGATGAAACGGCTGTCTAGTGCTTCCAGATTTTCAATAGTGATTTGGTTGAGATCAACTCATAAACTCAACTATTAAAATTACGTAATGATTAAAATGTAGTTAATGGTCTGATTTTATGCAGTTCAATTTTCAATTTTTACTTACATACAATTACATTTTAATGTATTCTTTTGGAATGAATTATTTAACGATCTTTTTTCAGTTTTTATATCATTCTCTCTGGTCAAGTATCAATTTATGTGAATACTGAACTTGTACATGATGATCAAGAAGTGGTTCATCAGCAAGATGAATTTGTGCCTGCAGTCAAACATTCTGTAGAGCGTAAAGCAACTAATCGAGAAAAATGTGGAAACTATGTTATCAGTTTTGGTAATTGCCGATGTTTGTTGCATGGATTATTTTTAAAAAAATATTGAGTTATAATCTTATATATCACAAGATTTATTTTAGAAAGTTTGTAAACTAGTTATGTAAACTATGAATCTAGGCAAATTTTCTGCTTTTATAGAGTAATCCATTCCTACGTATTAAACAAACATATGTTTCATCAGGAGAAGCAAATACAACACTTTAAATAATCCAGTACTATGAGAAAATGACTAAAAAACATTGGATGAAATAGATGATTCCCATTCGGTTAAATATAATTTCATCTGATTAAAATATATGTTCATCTTGTGTGATAAGGAATTGTGCTATATAAATATTTCCATTAATTATTCCTCTAAGGATTTTAATTGCTCAAAGTGGAAATTAATTGATATGTTGAAATTAAGACATAGTAACAGTGATGAAAAACAGTGGGTCTCATTAGTATTAGAAAACTTCACTACCTATACACTAGAAGATTACTATTTTACATGCATTTAAACTAAGAAATAGTTAAAATAATTAAATCCTTATATTACCGAGATTTGAATTTAACCTATGGATGATTTTAAAAAGAAGTGCTGTCTACCGAAAAGCTTCTAAGATTATTAACCTGTGGTTTAATTTGTTTGTTCTGGTTAGCGTTTTTGAGCAAATTTGTTTTCAATGGGGTGAAATTGTTGACCCCATGCCTAACCCTTCTCCTTTACCCCAACTTGAGACCAACAGTAACTCTAGAAGAGCTACAGGTGGAGTTATTGTTAACCTATAGAAAGATAAATTATCAGGATTTATGTAACCGGTTCTTTGAGAATATCATAACACGAATAAATAAACTAATCTCTGAAATGATATCAGTTCAGACTTAGTGAACAAAAGATGCTTCATAGTAACTTATGAACTAGGCTTCATATTTCCGTTTTTAATACATCATTAAATACCAGAATCTGTCATGGCTTCTCATTTTAAAAAAACGATTGTTATTATTATTTATTAACTTCTACTTATGTTTGTTATTATGACGTTAAAACGTCATTTTTCAATATTCAGGAACAGGAGCAAGTTTTGGAGAATTGGCTTTAATCAACAAAGATTGCATAAGAAATGCAACTGTAATTGCCGATCGCAAAACCCATTTAGCTGTTATTAATCGTGCAACATACAACCGTTCACTTAAAGATGTACATGAGGCAGATTTCAAAAAACGTACTGAATTTATTAATAAATGTCCACTTTTTAATGGATGGATTCAAAGTTTAAAGAAACAAGCAGCAATGTCTCTAGTTCAAACAGATTTTCCATTTGAAGCAAACCTTGTTCGTCAAGAAGAACCAGTGAATGGATTATTGTTTATTATTTCGTAAGTGTTAGATGACGTGTAAGTAGTATTTATTACTGTTTAGTAAATTAGGTTTAGAAGGAACTAGTAATGGTTACTCAACTTCCATATAACGTCCGTAGTTTACTTTTGTTTAAGCGCTAGATATATTGACAAGTTATGCGATATAACAAAAGAAATACAAATTTTGTTTTGTTATTGTACTTCAAAAAAGATTAAAAAACCGGGATATATAATATTGTATATATAAAAATGCTGCACCTTTATAAAATATTATACTTAATAGCAAATTTGTCACCTAAAAACCAGTAAATTTGAAAGAAGATTAATTAGAGAAACATCAGCGAGGGAAAGATAGTGATGTTTCATTTGAAATATAAGAAATATTCTGCAATCTAAACATCTTTTGAGTTTACAAAATCAATATCGTACTTTCAAAATATCAAATTTCAGCAAGTTTATCCAAAGCCAGCGAATAATCAAATATATTTCTAGATGTAGGTCTGTGTCTACCAAAAACATCCATGCAAGTGATTTTAATGTTGACTTGTTTCTTGATATTAGTCAATCATGTCCAAAGTCAGGTCAAACGTAAGATTTACTTTTGACCTAAATAACAAAACTAATACTGATTTGGGAATCGACACATTACTTGACGGATAGTGATATGAAGCGAATTGCTCTATTTTCGTTGAAAATGATTTTAGAAAACTTCCGTTGCTTTCGGTATAATAACTTGGAGAAATGACCAACGCTTCAGTCAGATATCATCATTTTGGTACCAGTTTGCTTGGTTTTTTTATAGTATATTTGAGTAAAAGTCATGACAATGTTGATGAATGTCCTTCTCCAATCTTTTGAACAACTTTATGAATTAGATCTTCTCAAAAAGCTTATAATTTGGTTATTTTTGATAACATATCAATAGGGGAACACATTCAGTGGTGGAATGAAAACAGAACTCTTTTAATCGGTGAACGCAAAGATGAGACTTTCTTTCTGTGACTAATAACTCGTATAAACTATGGTGGTGAAATATTTTTGACTGAATTTGAATATAGTAAATTTGACAGGTAACACCAGATATACTACTGTGCTTTTTATTTAAATTAGCTAAGTGGCTATACGACACTCCATTTTATTAAGTTTTTGGGAAATAAAGACCTTATCAGTGTAGTAGATAATGATCGATATAAACCAGTTGTCAGAGGAATGCTAATATTTTACAGAATCACATTCAATGACCATCGTTACTACACAATGTATCAATTTAGGGTTACTTGTAATTCTCACACAAAGTAGCAATTGTGTGATAGCGAACAGAAAACCAACTACGATATATTGAATACAAATATGTCATTTCATTAATCAGGGATGATTTTTGATGATCAGTTCTTCTATCGTTATGAAGATCCATCTCTGTAAAAGTTTTCGGTCGATAATTGTATTTTCGGTTTTAATTTTCGTCTGACCACTGCATACTGTTGCAAACAATATTTTGTGTAAACTGAGTTTTACATACTCTATTTTACTTTTATAGTGGTCAAGCTCAAGTCTCAGTAGATATTCTTAAGCATCCTAAACAGTATCCTAATTTAAAACTCGCTGCATATTCTGTCACTTCAACATACATGGATGATCACAAACTAATTCATACTGAAAAGTAAGTTATGCATGCGTTTTAATTGTATCACTAAAAAACATCTCTTGATATGGAACCCTAAGAAACTGAATGACAAACATTAGCATTAGATCTAAATATATTCATTATTATTCCGAAGGTATCTCATTTAGTTAGTAAAATTGGGGAATAAACTTGGAAGGGGACACTAAATCATAAAATTGAGACAAACAATAAAAGTATGCATTGTAATCAATAGTTGTACCTATTTATATTTAGAAATTTGGCCAATATAAAGTAATAGAGATGTCACGAACAAAAATACCAACAATAAGAAAAAAATGGTTATATAGTTAAGTAAAACGTTTAAAACTAACTCAACAAAGGAGACTTAGTGGATCACAACAGAAATAAATTCACGCAGTAATCAAGTTGCACCATCAGTTCGTATTACCAACATGAGATAAGCCATGACCAACTCTGAGTGACTAAACGTGGTTGCAATATCTTCAACATGAATTTAAAGTAGTTTTCTCTGTTCACTGATCGCTATGTAAGTTTTGGGAAAATCTACTTCGTTTTGGATCTTTATTCTGTACTTGTCGACTGCAAACGTACTATTTTATGTTATACATACAGATTTCATAGATAGAAGCATTGTTTATATACATACAAGTTCAAAAATAACCCCGTAAAGCTATATGTATTAAAACATACTTTAATTTATTTCCAGTCCAAATTACCCAGTACGACGTATGGGATACATCGTTAATGAAAGACGTAGTGCATTGAAGAAGATAGATTTATGTATAATTGGTCCTGGTACCATACTTGGTTAGTCATCAGTCATCGAATTTAAAAAAAAATACATTTATACTGTCTTTTTAATTAATGACTTCAAATCATACCATTCATGATGCTTTTTATATTTTATTATATTTTAGATTAAAACATACTATTACAAATTATTTTTAGAATATATTTGGAATACAAAGTAAAATCCGCTCAAAGGACCTGTAGTAGTTTATTCAAATTTCCACGAGATAATTATGTTATTGCCTACTTAAGTGAATGACATTCATGCTCTATATTCTAGAACAGGTTTAATAGGTCCATTAGTACTAAGTTTCCTAACAATAACACTCCATCTAGTGAACAGAACACGAGTGGGGACAATGGAATTGCATTTAGTACATAATTACAGAGTTACTTGGTAAAATAGAAAAACCATATTATAATATTTAATTTGCAAAATGTTCAATAATTGTCTCGAACTTCATTGTTCTTGTATTTCCATACTAATTGCTTTCTATTCCCGCTCTTCCTTTCCTGATCTTCCCCATCTTCTGCTGCCAGACATTACATTCCTGACTCGCGTCATATACTACTTATATCAATATAAGTAGCACGCACCACACTACCAGCATGTTTTGTACGATCAAAAAGATTAAACACTTTAAATTAAAAGAAAATTACTCGTATTTTTTGAAACGTTTATTTATATTTGAATAACTACAATCAATATGAATACCTTATGAGGACAAAATGTTACAATTTTGAAGCGAAAACCTAAATTTCTTTACAAAATACTTTCAATATTAAAATTGAACGTATACTCAACAACTTCACTATACTTACAACGTTTTCCGTGACAATAGGCTATTTTCTTCAGAATCTATAGACTGATTCGGATACTTTGGATTATACTACGTTTATGCAATTAAACTGGGTTCGAATCCCGCGAGGCAGGATCGTGGATGCGCACTGCTGAGGAGTCCCACAATAGGACGAAACAGCCGTCCAGTGCTTCCAGGTTTTCCATGGTGATTTAGCTTCAATTGACTGATGATATCAACAATTCAAACTAATATTGATAATAAATATTTTCTGTAAATCTAAACATTTTTTTAAAATTTCTCTTTGACATTGTGTTAAATATTTAAACAATCCACCACACTACTAAAAAGATTCTGAGCTCGTGGGCGGTCCATTTTTGATACATGTTTGAAATTCCTGACAAGATTCAACCTTATTGTTCTTGCCTTCACATTTACGTCGAGAATAAAAAGATAGTTGATGAAAATGGTATTTGGAAGCGTGGAAAAATCGTAGTTTGTATAATGAAACCAACTCTTAGCTGAATAGGTTGTAGCCAACAATTTTGTGACTCTCTCATTGACTATCCCAGCAACGTTATTTTTTGTGATATTTAGCTCAAAGAAGAGGCTTTAGTATTCCATATCACGACATTATTTCTTGTTTCATTCACAGAAGGGAATTTAGGAAACTAACATTAAGGGAGTTTTAAAGCTTCCCTTCTGAAAAAGTAACTGTAGTAAACGTCAGTTAAACAAAAAATCTATGAACTCCTATGAAGAAACTAGTGTGGTTAGTCAAGTAAAGCAAAAATAATTCGATGTTGTATACATAAATGAAGTTGGATCATCTGTCTGAGAAACGAGATTTCGAATTTTAAATCATTACTCTTAAGATAATGTACATGATTATTCTGCTGAGAATCTTTTTATATAGATAGAATGATCAAAGAGGAGTAAAGAGAGATTGTAAAAAGAAATCATTCAAGAAATACTCATTCAATGAGCAGACAGAAACATTCACTCAAGGATTAATCAGTTTTCTACTAACAGTTCTACAGTCTAAAAATAAAAGTTCCTTTTCTTCTTAAAAAAACATCACTTTTAAGTATAACCTATTCAAGTATTCTACTGATTTCTTATATCTTCTACCGTTGGATGCCGGCTCACTGGTCTAAAGGTTAGGCGTTTGCGCGCGAGACCGAAGGACTTGGGTTCGTGGACGCGCACTGCTGAGTCCCTCAATAGGACGAAACGGTTGTCCAGTGCCTCCAGGTTTTCAATGGTGGTCTAACATCTATCGGTTCATGATCTCAATCAAGAATATTTATAAGTCTGTAATTTATTAAAGTCGCATGTTTGCATAGCAAACTTTTTTAAACATTTCTCCAACAGAACGTAGGAAAATTAAACTTTTCTAAACCATGTAAATATTTTTTTAAACATCAAATTTGCTGAAGAATCATGACTACACTGTTATGTGAGTTTTGATTTTATTCAGTAATTATAAAATTCACTCTCTAACTATCCTTTCTACTGATTCATTTAGTCAGTTAGTCAACTTGTAGCAATAAAACAAAACCCACTCAATGATATTTGAATGCTTTTCACTGGGAAAATGCCTGAACATAGCTAACACACTATGACGAGTAAGATGTAATGATTCTTATTGACACTTGAATAAAAAATGGTAGGATCACAAGAAGGATAAATCCTATTCTAAATGTGCTGCAATAAATTACTAACTAAATAAAAGACATTTAAGAAAACTAGTCGTGAAGTAATGTTGATGACAATCAAAGAAGTAAACTATTACTGTCAAAACAAGCATGACTGATACAATGTAATTAAACAACTTTGTTAGTATAGTGAAAATTCCCATTTTGGGATTCGTTCTATTCGTTGTTTTGCTAAACGTGATACACATCATAACTATTGAGAGCTTCTCGACTATCATCTAGAAATTATCATAACCGATATTCAATGTACGAATTTTTTTTAAAAAAAATACAAAGAAATGCTTTACCATTTTCAAAGTATTGTTTTCATTTCATTTATTATAGGTGAATTTGAATATGGCTTTAATTTAAAAACTTATATGCAAACTGCTATTTGTATTGAACCTACATCAGCCTATATATTAGGTGGAAGAAATTTTGAACGTCTTATACAAAGTCGTCGTAATCCAGATGGTTCAAAACAGATTCGAGAAATAGCTGAACGTAATATTTTATATCGTATAAATCGACCAATAGATTCAAAAATCCCTCTTTTTCGCTGTTTAGTTAAACAAATTTATGAAGCAAACTTACAGGTAATTGAATTTAAATCAAATATAACTCTTTAAATAGAATGTCACAAAATGTAAGAAATTTTCTAAGCAATCCATATATATTAGTAGTATAATATAATACTCCTTGCATAACTATACTCATAACAATCTTGGTCTTTTAACACCATAATGGGCCTAAAAATAACTTTTATACAGAGTGTAGAAATATCTCTTTTCAATTAGTTTCCCAACATGATTTAGCATCAATATATGATTCCTAATAATAATAAAATTGATATCGATCAAGTACTAAGGGAAGATAATAATATTACGAATTCATTAGTGTCAATGAAAATAAAGAAGGAACGAATTGAGCGAAGAAATTTCTTTTCAATTAGTTTTTCATCATAGCTCTATACTAATATATATATGAGTTACAATAATGATATAATACTCATCGAGTGGATACGTTTCGTAATAATTACATAATGACATTTAAATTAACATTGAGTAATTGGGACAAAGAGGATTAATAATATTCAAAGTAATTTCAATGGTTAAGATCATGAGTCAGTTGAAGCTAGACCACCATGGAAAACCTGGAAGCACTGGACGGCCGTTTCGTCCTATTGTGGGACTCCTCAGCAGTGCGCATCCACGACCTCGCCCCCTGCGAGATTCGAACCCAGGACCTACTGGTTCCGTGCCCGAGCAAAGTAATTATTAAATCATGAAGTTGCTACGTTGCGTAATATATGAAAAAGAGAGAAGCGACAGAATTTTTTTAATGGATGGTCAATAGAATAGTAGTTACGTAAGAATCAAGAAATGAATGTTGAGACATTATAAAGTTCAAAAACAACAAAAACAAAATTTTTAAAAAATTTAAAAAAAACCAAGTGGAAGAAGTATGAAAAATAGTTCTGCTGAAGGAAATCTTATACCGATGGCCAAGGTAGCGAAAGTGGTTGTACAAATCTCTTTTGAATGCAAAGGTTAGGTTTGTGAACATGGATTGTGATGGCTTCTGCAATGTGCAAAAGACGCACTCGTAAACCATGCAGCAAATTTGATGGGATATTGTAGTTAACCTTAAAAGCTCTATTCAATTCAACTTGATGACCTGTGTCTACCAAATGAGAGAGAATCACTTTTACCTGTCATTTGTTTAATCACGGCGGATGACGTTCTGTAATACGATAACGAACTTGCCGAATTGTACGCCCTATATAACTGGCTCCATAGGAGCAGTTGAACTGATAGATGCACATGGATTTGGCGAATTCAGGCAGTCTGTCTTTAATGATATTTCTTATTTTGGGGTGGTTGTAGAAGATAGCATTTAATCTGGCTGCATTAAATGTTCATTCCTTCTTTATTTACCAAATATCAATGTAAATAATTGCAAATCATTAACAAGATTATTAAAAGTTAGGTATATAAAGTAATTAGTATTCAAAGTTATTAATTATTGAATGAATAAATTGGAATATGTAGGTATAGATCGAATGATATAATACAAGAGAATTGGCAAACTTACAACAGGAAATCGGATACTTTTAATATTTATGTAAGTACAAAGATATTACAGTTGTGCAATAACGAAACATATAAAAGTTTTGATAATGAGACAATGTTTAAAAAAATATTGATTCTAGCCATTATGTTAGTCGAAGGTACGGAGAGTCATTATATAAATTTCTTATCACATTTATAAAGATCAATGCCATTGACTTCAGGTATATGCAATCATAAATTAGAAAAGTGCAATGAATGCAACCTGGTTTGTAAAACCTTTTACAGTTTCTTTGTTTACATAAGTAACGTTGCACGTATGTAAACTTTTTTTAAGTGGTCAAGCAAAAAAACATACGTTTTCCTTTCAAAAGTATAAAATTTTAATTCTTTAAATATATATCTTGGTTATTAGTACACAGTATCACATAACCATCATTCTCTTTAAGCGAAGATGGATAGTAACTAGCAGTGGAATCCAGGGTGAGCGTTTCGTCCTATTTGGGACTCGTCAGCCTTGTTTTTTTATACGGTTTCTAAATATTTTGACATAACTGGGTACTTCTTTTAAAACTTTATACCTTAAAAGTTGTATGTGAATAATATAGTTTCATAAGAATGACACCAAAAAACAATTTTATCAATGATAAAATTCATTTTTATTTGTTGACCACTTTTAAATTGAACAGAACGCGCTCTAATTAAGAAAAAAGATTGAAACATTATTTTTTTTAAATAAAAATTTATTGATATATCCCTATTTTAGTTACAAGAAGAACAACGTGAAAAAGCATTGGCTAATCGGAATAAAATTAAATCAGAAAGAACGAAAGGACTTTTTGAACCTACATCAAGAAATCAAAGACAACAGCAACAAGAACGAATGAAAGGAAGTAATAAATCTCTATTACAACAAGTAAACTTCTAAAATGGAAAGTTATTAATAACAATGTAATCATAATCAATAAAATTTGTCAATAATTTCTTTGTTGATCTAATTGAAATAGATTAAATTGAAAGTAGTTTTTTCTTGAAGATTATTTTCATATCAGATATAGTCACTATTTAGTTAATATTCTGATTGTACATTTGGTAGTTCCAGTTATATCTTTGAAATGTTGAGAATATTCATTAAACCAAGTACATCAAATACAACAAAATAGTGCTCAGTTTTTTATTTATTTAAGATTTTATATAACAATAATAATTTATAAGTAATCTATGAAACTTCCTTTTAAAAGATTTTATAAATAATAAGCTTTTATGCAAGTTATACATTAGTTATGAGATCGTTTATACATATCATCGTCAAATATTATTGTGGTGCATGCTACTTATATTGATGTAAGTAGTATATGACGCGAGTTAAAGAACGTAATGTCTGGCAGCAGAAGATGGAAGAAGATCAAGAAAAGAAGAGCGAGAACACAATGCAATTTGTAACGAAACGCATAAACAATGAAATGTGGGACAATGGATTGATGTTTGCAACAGCAGCAGTCCAGGTTGATATGATGGATTGATATTTTGCAAATTAACGATTTACTATATGGTTTTTCTATTTTACCAAGTAACTGTAATTTCATGCTATGCACATTCGATTGTCCCCACCTGTGTTCTGTCCACTAAATTACAACTAAACAATCAGGTTACTATAAGTTTTATTGTTTTTTTGATGCGGAAAATATATTACTTTAGTCGCTGATGTTTCAGATGTTTCTGCTTTATTCTAAAAACAATAAATAATAATAATTTAGAGTGGCTATAAAGTGTGAATTTTCCTTAGTTATACCTTCCTTCTTATACTACATTTAAATATACTGACTATTAAAAATAACATCAATCTACTAGCACATTTGTGGAAAAACCTGCAAACTAAATCTATCTGAAGGAAATCAGTTTAGATTAGTAAAATGAACTATTTAATTGACATTTGATCCTACTTCTGACTCTTTTTTTTTCTCTTTTATTTAAAATTGTGTTTTAGATACTAAAACTCACTATGTTTATTTACGTCAGGACTTAATAAAGTACCATATATTTCTGAACACTTTTTATACTCTCTTTATTCTTCAAAATAACTATTGTTTGACAATGATTATATTCTTTTGAGTAAAGATATTACTGAAAGTTTAATAACTAAAATGCCTTTTAGAAGTTTACTGTAAAAGATAAATCAACAAAATATTATTGAATTCTTCATATTATATTTCTATTACTGAAAGCAATTAGATCATCTCTCCATTTGATGTTATTACAAATTTTCGCTAACATTACATAACATCAATATATAGATTATAAGTTATACAGCGTCTATCATTGAAACAAATATTATATCAAATTTCCTATTTTGACACTTAGTAAATAAAGAAGAAACGAATCAAGCCAAGAAATTTCTTTTCAATTTTGCTTGATTCGTTTCTTATTTATATCAGATTTCTAGATGAATATTGAAAATTATAATAATCAAAAAGATCTGACCAGTTATCACTTATTTAATTTAAACATGTACCTTCTATATGAGATGTTTACGTTATTACATTTAAATTCTCTATGAAGAAGTATTCTTTTGTTTCATTTAATCGTTTTGAAATAACTAATACCTCTTTTTTTCATTATCTCGTTTCCATATTTCTTTCTCTTCTTCCTTCTTTATTTATTTTAGTTTTATGGGATACAATCAAATGATTCATTGATAAATATGAATTAAACAACTTGATACATTGAACATTCTTATTGTACATTAAATAAGATGATATTGCTATTCAATTATGTTTCATCTTTTATCTTTAATTGGTTATCACACGTTTAAACAAGAAAGGAAAGAAAAACAGAATTCAAATTTGTTACTATGATATTTGTGTTACATGAATTAAGTGAAATCTTGGAATTTTAATTGAAAATTGAACATTAGTCAATATATTTTATTTTTGTTTTTCATTCCTTTTATTGTTTATTGTAGTTAGGTATATTTTCAAAAGTCAACATGATTATCGTTGATGTTTGTAATGAATATTGAGTCAATCATTTTTTAAAATTGACTTTGATTTATTTCTTTACGAGTTTTGTTTTACAATACATTTGACTAATGAATGATAGAAAATATAAATATTCATTCATATGATAAAAGTTGACTCAATTCTATCCATTCATATGTTGGTCAGTATAAAACAAGAAGGAAGTATAAACATAACGTTTATCTAAATATTAGTTACCGTATCTCATCTTATAATTCACATTAAAATTAATGAGATGGATAGAATAGGAGAAAAAGCAAATTTTATTTTATGTATTTCTTATCGTGTATGGTTTCTTACATTGTATCAGGTTATCTTATAGTGAAGTTAAATTTTAAAGAAAATTTTATAACTAAGAATTTTTGTCTAAATTTGATTGAATAGTTTCACAGTATTTGGGCACCGTGTTAATGTGAGACATTAAAGGGGAAGAATGTATTTGTAAAATCTCAGTGAATGAATTTGAAGTAAATTCGATGTTTCACCTAGCAATCTAGTCTAAGCTTTTTCAAGGAAATATCCATTCATTCACTGAGATTTTACAAATATATTCTTCCTCTTTAAAACCTTATAACATTTAAAAAATCACGTTAGTAAAAAGATTTGCTTTATTTCGTTAGTCATCTCAATAGACCTAAACCTAGAATTATCACTTCATATAATGTAGAAGTAATTCGAGGTCTATTATCATAAATTTAACTTATGATTTTGCCGATAAAAATGAGATGAATATTGAACGCTGATATAAACAAAACTCATTACTTTATTATTATACACTTGTTGAACATATTTAACTCAGTGTTATTTATTTTTATTCTGTAACAGTAAATATTTTGGTTAAGGATAGTCTATAGCTAAGAATGATTATCAGTTTCAATCTCTTCTTGAAGTGGACTAACATGATCCAATTAGTGTGGTAGCGTAAAAGATGGACGACTGAGAGTTGTTTAACATTTAGCTTAATATAAAAAGTTCTGTAAATCCTTACTAAACGAATGGGAGTAAAAATACAGAAATTTGATATTGACCAATCTTCGCATATGTGTAACGAAACATTTAATTTCGTAAGTGGTGCTAATTGTTTTCAAGAAGCATCTTTCACTCAGAGTTTCTAAGCCAAACAACTTATTATCCTAGACAAAAACATCATCAACGACTTAATTAGGGCTAGATACTTTATGTATGTTGCTAAATTATATGAATTTCAGTTTACCAAAGTATTTTTTCCTCGAACATGAACCACACTGGTGCACACCAACTGGCACAAAATTGAAGAGTTCAGCTTCTTGTCAATATCTTACAATTATTCTAGCTTGATGAATTTATAAACTTAGATTTTGTCGAGCGAAGCTTTTTACAGCAGTGCAGACCTATTTTATGACATATATCTTAATAAGCTACTTTAACTTGATTTCTAAATACTTAAGACAATATCCTTAATATAATAGCCACTTTTGCTCACGTTTTCAATTTATTTCAATAAAGAATGAGCCAGAATTTCAAACAAGACGACATCAAATTAATAAACTACAGAACAATATATTGACATTAAGAACAAGGAAATATTCGGCTAATCAAATTGAAGAAAGAAATACTAAAAGTAATTCAGCTAACAAACGCTTTAACTCAGCTTATTCTGGATTTGATACAGTTTATGGAAATAACAATAGTGATTTCAACGAACCAACTACTGATAGATCAAATAATACTGAGCTAAATGAAAAATTACCAAGTAAGCTTAATTAGAAACACATATTTTAATAAGGCTAAACAAATTGTGCACTATGAGTACTTTAATCAAAAAGCAGAATAAGAGGGGTCCCTAAAATCTCAACTAACTCTATAATAACACATTTTAACCTAATGGAAACAATTCAGTTCAAATCTGTTGATTGCTGACATTCCTGCTAGACATAACTAGGTGTTCTTCTCTGATGTATGGTACGCTTTGAAATTAATTATTTATTTAACAAATTGAATGATACAATTTCTTTGTGACTGTACCTCTGATGGCCTAATTGATTCGTGCATACCTCAAGTCAAGAGATTTATGAATCACTAGTCTTATGGATTCGGAATTTTACATGTGACTGGGTTGTCAGGTCGGGGTCCTCTAATGAACTCGAGATTATTTACAAATAATGGAATTTTTATTCAAGTTAAATGTTGTGTAATTTGAAACTACACAATCAGTATTTGTACAGTAGGATCTAACAATCATTTTGTTTTCTCTTCAGCTATGTTGTAGTATAGTGAACGACAATACAAATGGAGAAAATCAAATGTATTTGAACACAAAATTACAGAATATCTTACTAAAATCTGTTAACCACATAGTTAATACTTAATTTGCAAAATACTAATCAATTGTCACAAACTTGACTGTTCCTTTTGCAAATACCAGTCAATCGTCTCAGACTTTATTGTTCTTTCGTTTCCACACCAATCGTTTTATTGTTCTCGTTATATTTTATTTGATCTTCCTAACCTTCTGCCTCCTAGCATTTCCTTTTCGATTGAGGATACATGCTACTTATATCTGTCGACAGCACTAGCACACACCACAGTAGTACACTTTTCTTTTTATAGAATTTACTGAACAATTTAGAAATCTAGGAATTCATAATTTTTAATCTTTGCTGATATATATATATATATATATATATATATATATATATATATATATATATATATATATATATATATATATATATATATATATATATATATATATATGGTTATTTGTTTTAATCAGCTTTCCATATTACTCTGTTGTTATTTTTAAGTTGTTTTAGAACATTCAACAATGAACATCATGCATAGATAATTATTTTTCTTTTTAATAAAGAAAAATAACTGCTTAGCAACTTAGAATGACATTGAAGGACGGTCGAGGGACGAAAAGCGAATGTCTGGTGCTTTAACCGGGTTGGTGAACACGAAAAGTCCACCTAGGGGAGTCGGAAAACCTTGATTCCAAACCAATGGTGCACATAAGCTACAGTATCCTGAACGAACAAATAGAGTATGAACTGCATCTGCTCACGTTGCTCCACTGCCTTTTGGATCAAACCTTTAGGTCAAAGGCTCAGAGTGTAGCCTCCTAATTAGACTATCTGCTTCGGTTCGGGCACCCGATCAGTATCATAGACCACACATAAATCAAGTGGTTTGTGTGGTGCATATGTATTCGGTGCCCCTTTGTACCAATACTTATGTATGTGACCAGTGGAGCTAATCCGTGTCGGGTAGAGACAGGTATCTACCTCAGTACAATGGAAGTTGGTCGCGCAATTTCGTGGATTGGTTGATGTTAGACATTAACACCATTGGATGCCGGCTCAGTGGTCTAGGTGGTTAAGCGCCTGGCGCGAGACCGATAGGTCCTGGGTTCGAATCTCTCAGGGAGCGGGATCGTAGATGCGCACTGCTGAAGAGTCCCATACTAGGACGAAACGGCTGTCCAGTGCTTCCAGGTTTCCAACGGTGGTCTAACATCAATTGATTCATGATCTCAATCAAAAACTTAACAATCTCCACAACCCCTATACTGATAAATAAATAAACATTGGGAAAAATTTGTTAAAGAGAGAATGTTAAACTGAATAAGATTTGAGCAACAACGATTATCCCTGTAAGATGCAAAAGTAACTCAGCATCAATAATTTTAAAATAATAAGTGGGAATTTTATCAAAAGTTTCATTGTAGTGATACTATTAATTAAAAAATGATTTAAGGTCTGTCCGTAGTCGGAATATAAATCTTCATATTACTTTGAAATTATTCATCTGTAAGACTGAAATACTTAGATAAATTATGTTTAAAATAGACATTATAGTGTATCACAATTCTTTGTAACAATGTATAATGTCTGAAGTCAAAACTGGTTACTAATAATTACTTTATGTTACTTTAATCATTCAGTCACTCAATAGTTACAAAGTATTTACACAATACATATACACAGCCTTGAATGGTCCATTGTATATACTGTAATCTGTCTTCTTAACTGACCTTCAAGTGTTCTACCAACGCCGTGCTTTCGATACACTCAAACTTCTCACTCTGTTTGATAATTGTTGCAACTTCAATGCCACGTTCCTCTATATACGACTTATAGACATTTTTATGAATAGCATCCATTACAATACATCTATGAATAACTATTCAGTTATTCTAAATAATAAGTAGTTTCAGTTTAGCGTTTTATACTGATTATTTTATAATCTGAAGTACATATATTTTCAGATCATGAGTTTTACACCTTCAATTTTAGTAATAAAAGTATTGCTTCTATTCTTTAAAGGTTTCTCCTTGTATGATTGGGAGACAAGTTCTGAAAATATAAGTCTGATTGAAGGCAAATTAAAACGCTGGCATTATGAAGTAGATATGTTATATGATGGAGAAACATCAGTTGGAAATAGAATAAGTTCACTGAAGAGCTGTGAACAAATAGTAAGTGAAAATATATCATTAGATTTTGTGCTTTAGTAGGGAAATAAAACTCCAATAATCTAAACATTCATCACTTACATTATCAATCCATACACAATCTTTATAGATTAGTTGTTTGAAACCACTAAAACGTTTTTCGACAAGGTACTAAAAATATGGACAATGTGACTCTAACTTCATTAAACTTTTGTGCTTAGTCTTTAATTTCAGCTCTTTAATCTTCAATAAAACATAAAGCTTCATCAATTAATTACGTCAATTCGTATAAGTAACAGGAAACAAACCTATATTAATCATAAAAAGTATTGAGAGTCATATCCTACTCAGTTTATACAAGTTACTTCAAATTTCATAATCTATCTAAACCTCTGTCCTAATAATGGTACCAGTGCCAGTGACTAGCTCAAAGTCGAATCCCCGAAGTTATAGTAATATGTTGTAGTCAACGGAATGATATCATGTGGTAAGTGTGATAGATATAACCGATAGCAATGGATAGTGAAAGAACCATTTCCCAAATTGATTTGAGTACAAGGTTCGGATAACCGGTCCTCAGATTACTTACGTACTTACGCCTGTTACTCCTCGTGAAGGAACATAGGCCGCTCACCAGCATGCGCCATCCAACCCTGTCCTGGGCAATCCTTTCGAGCTCCTTCCAGTTGTTATTCATCCTTTCCATATCTGCTTCTATTATCCGACGTAATGTGTTCTTTGGCCTTCCTCTTTTCCGCTTCCCTTCAGGATTCCAAGTTAGGGCTTGTCTCGTGATGCAGTTTGACGATTTGCGTTATGTATGTCCTATCCATTTCAATCTTCTTTTCCTAATTTCCTCTTCAGCTGAAAGCTGGTTTGTTCTCTCCTACAAAAGGCTGTTACTGATGGTATCCGGTCAATGGATGTTGAGTATCTTGCGTATACAGTTATTTATAAATACTTGTACTTTCTTGATTGTGGTTGTTGTAGTTCTCCAAGTTTCTGCTCCATACAGTAGAATTGCCTTGACGTTCGTATCGAAGATTCTCACTTTGATATTGGTTGAAAGTTGTTTTGAGTTCCATATGTTCTTTAATTGTAGGAATGCGACCCTTGCTTTGCCGATCCTCGCCTTTACGTCTGCATCGGATCCTCTTTGTTCATTGATGATGCTTCCCAGGTATGTGAAGGATTCTACATCTTCCAGAGTTTCGCCATCAAGAGTGATTGGATTGCCATTCCGCGCTTTGATTTTGAAGACTTTGGTTTTCCCTTTATGTATGCTGAGGCCTACTGATGCAGAGACTGCTGCTACACTGGCTGTCTTTATCTGCATCTGTTCGTGTGTATGCGATAGGAGGGCTAGAACATCTGCGAAGTCCAAATCTTCTAATTGATTCTGAGCTGTCCATTGTATTCCGTGTTTTCCTTCAGATGTCGAGGTCTTCATAATCCAGTCGACCACCAGAAGAAAGAGGAAGGGAGAGAGTAGACAGCCTTGTCTGTCTCCGGTCCTTACTTGGAATGCATCTGTCAGCTGTCCTCCATGCACGACTTTGCACTGTAGTCCATCATATGAGTTCCGGATAATATTGACAATCTCAGAAACGCCGTAGTGTTGAATATGTTTCCATAACGTCCTCCTATCTACACTGTCAAATGCCTTTTCATAATCAATGAAGTTGATTTACAGATTACTAATCAAAAGTTATCGTGGCATTGGTGAAATCTGAAGAATCGTGCGTTTAGTCATGTTTGACAGTGAATATCTACTTCTTAAGAGTTAGAGACTAGAAAGACACCTTTTCTAGTGTCCACTAATTTTAAAGGGTTTGTCAAATAATTTTATCTCACAATGAAAAAATAACCGAATCTAAAGGACGGTTTCTTACTAAGAGATTGGAAAAATATCAAGGAGTCAAAAATATTCTTAAACGTTGAGATACCTAACCACTATAAATACCAAAATGGAGAATATGCAGGGAAGATCAGTTTCACATGAAGTAGCTAGTAATAATATTGTCCCCAATGACAATGATGGTTTTACAATTAAACCTTAGAGCTCACAGAACGCGAAACTAACAATACTCGATATTCATCAGACAAAAAATGAAGATTTTATATATAGCACACTGCATCACACCATAAATAAGATTCAATCAGGAAATTATTTCAAGGCATTTAATAGTGAACATATCATGTTCTTATGGCATGTAATGAGTTATTGTTTAAATCTTTTGAACTTATTACCAATGTACAAAAGCGAATGAAATGCAAATTACCCTAATATTTGACATATTCCTGAACAAACACCACTCATAAGTCCCAATTTATTTTTAAAATTATAAACAAAACAAACGAGATGCAACATCTAACTATGACCATTCTCAACTGTTTTTGAAAAAATCATTCAGTTAGAAAGTAATTCGGTATATCTTATATTCCTTATGAAGAATGACTATAGACTTATCAACCTCTTTTTGATTTGTTAACAATTGTAATCGTACACTACCAATACAAGAAGGACGAATACAGTCTGTTACACGGTCAAAACAATTAACTAGACCTTATATTTTAAAAATTGAAGCACAATTACTGAATAAACTAGTAACAGTTGGAGCTACTAATGTGGAATGTGTTACTCATACGAACAAATATAAGTAGTATATATCGTGGATTGGAAGTAGGATTCTTACTGATAGAATAGGAAAACGAATAGAAGAGAAAGATAAGCAAAAGTAATTGGAATAAAAACGGGCATGAAAGATGGACAGGGTTTGTAAGAGACAGTTGAAGGAAGATATGCAAATGGTGTATTCAATGTATTGTTTTCATATTTTTCCAGGCGCATGCATTCAAAAAAGTTACGCTGATATTCACTTTGCGTAAACAGGAAACTTCTAGTTGATCAAGCTACTTGAAACTAGAACATAAGAATATTCCGTGATAGGTCTACTTAATCCAATAAATATATATCTGTTAACAGAACATAACATCTATGTGTATTTGATGGAGAAAACAATTAGAACAGATTAGACTCTCTTGATGCATTATTATTATTATAGCGTTTTACAGATCTGTTGATTTGTAAACTGCATAAAATGAGCTTTCTTTTCAACCAACTTATAACGTTCACTGTCTTTAGAGTTATTATCTAAATTCTTGCATTCATAAAAAACCAGTTGTATGTGCAGTATAAATAGTGAATACAAGTTATACTATGTTTTTCTTCATTTCCAGAATCTAATCAAACAACTTCTGCCTGGCAGACAAATCTTCATTAGAACAATCGACCATAACAACGTAATCGGTGCATCAGGTCTTTTAGAAACAAATCAATTTCAAGCAGATAACACTA
Source organism: Schistosoma haematobium (assembly GCF_000699445.3). Classification (NCBI taxonomy): domain Eukaryota; kingdom Metazoa; phylum Platyhelminthes; class Trematoda; order Strigeidida; family Schistosomatidae; genus Schistosoma; species Schistosoma haematobium. The sequence continues at coordinate 18,346,063 of NC_067197.1, read as the reverse complement.
TGCATGACTCATGCAAATCTGTTCGTTTCGAAAGTAGTAAGCGCAAAATTGATCCAAGTGAAGTTTCCATAAATCAAGACGATGATTTAATGAGTTCAAATTTGGGACAAGTTAAAATAACTACTTTAAATGTTGTCAATACTACTGATGATCAGCTAGTAGTAGATGAAGCAGGAGAAGAGTATGAATTTAAAATAGAGGTAGATAAAAGTGAAGCTTTTGAAAATACAGATGAAAAGAACCAAAATCTTACAAATGAAGTCAAATTAATTCTTGATAGAATCCGTCCAGTTTCATCAACTTATGGTTACATATTAACTAATAGGTACGTTCTATAATAATTTTATCTTAAATTTAATGTAAAAAATATTTTGCCGATTTACTCTTATGAAAAATGTCTTCTTAATTCTTCCTCTTGTATATTACATTTGTTTAAATTATCGTGACTGCTAAATTCTCAAGAGACTGATCAATTGCGGTCCTAAACATCAATGGGAAGATACAAGTACAAACAACACCAAGTGAATTTAAACTCCACCTCATTGCACAAGCAGATGGCTGTCAGGACTCAGTAGCGAAGTGGGTAACGCGATAACATTTGAAGCGAATGGTACTGAGTTTGAATCCTGGAGCGAACATCTCTTTTGGGGTGCGGCTACACCCAGCTGATGAGTCCCAAATAGGACGAAATGCGCGTCCTGGATTCCATTGCTAGCCACTATCCGTCTTTGCTCATCGTGAATGCTGTCAAAATAACGTAATAATTTATTTACTTAATTTTTTCAGTGAAATAAGTTACTTGTTAAGGTGCAAGTATGAAAGTCATCCCAAATGTCTGATTCAAATCTGTTTATCATAAATAAATACTACCTATTATACAATAGAACTGACTGAAATACCTTTGAAAACACCACATAGTCCTAAATCTTTTGTTAATTACTTTATGTTGAATAAACTAGAATACATTACATCCATAGGACTAACTTATCAGGATACTTAGTAGTTTAATTGAAAAAGAGAATAAAACAAATAGCTTCCAGTAATCTAATGTGATCACATCATCATGGGTTTTTTTGACACACTGATTGTTTTATTAACGTATTGTATACTATGTGAAAACAGTGACAGTTTTTATGTAGACCGTTTATATTTTTTCTTTACATCTTTTGCATCTTCTTGGTTTCCAGATAGTGTTAAAGTTTTGGTTGGTTACTTTTTGTATAAATTTGTTACTTAGATGAAATCACTTCTGTTCTTTATATTCTGTGTTACAACTGTTACTGAAGTGTAATTACTTGACATCTGTATATATCTATTTACATCATTTGACAACAAGTCCTGTACAGCTTTTTTTTATTTTGATTTATAACTAACTTCTAGCATTGAGTATACTGGATTTTATTAACTCTGTAATCAAAAATGCTACATGTATTTCATGAATCTGAAGTAGAACCAATAAGAGTTTATCATCTTAACACCTCAAGTTATAGTGGAAATTATCATGCAAGGATTCTGATAACAAAAACTGTTTCCTGTCTTCGAAATATTAAAATGGGTATTAGGTGTAGTGAATTCATGTCTCTAGTTTTACAGCGCTTCCAAAAAGATAACGCTAAACTGAATATACTTCGTAGTTATTAGTCTTTTCCTAATTATTATAAACAGTAATGCGGTTGATTTGACATTCACTAAACAACAGCAATTGCCATAGAAAGTGATATCGAGGAGATTTTGTGTATATATGTTATATCCCGATAAGAATAATGAATGGTAATTCTTGGGATCCATTTATGAATCAATACTATGAGTATATTTTTATCGTATAATTGTTATGTAACTAAACTGTTCATATTCATGTCCCTCTTGTTATGAGTTTTATTTTGACCTATGAACTATTATTATACGATTTACCGTTCTTGAGTTATGGCCTGTCTATTAATTACTATCTCCCTCATTCACAGCCACTTTTGGCCAAATATTGTACAAATGTTATTTTCTATTTTATGGTACATTGTGGTCAGTTTGATTGGTATATAAACCCCGTATGTTTGAAATAAATAATTCATATTGCAGAGGCTGGGATTGGTGTTCTGGACTTAGCTGGCTGGGCTAGAGAGGGAGCGAGGCCAATCAGGACTCTAGGTTGCTCGCACGTGTTTATGCGTCTCTGATTCGATCGATAATTCACTGCTCTCTAATAGGCGGTATCATTGCGTTATCCAATAAACAGGGCACACAGGTTCACGAGTTATAACAATATAAAAGTGCAGTTATCATTAAAAGTACGTCATTTGTATTACCACAATGAAATAAGAGTTGTTTCGTTATTTTTAAGTTTGTGTTGTTTTGATAAATTACTGGAATGACTACTTGTTAGGACTATGGAAAAATATCTACACGTTACTTGTTGTAATGTAACAAGAATGATATGGCTTGATGTAGAGAAACCTCAAGAGTGAAGATTAATTTATACACCAACAACAGATTCACTACAGCTTTTACCACTGATCAAAACTAGATCAAAAATATAACAATTTATGCATCATTTACTTATCTGGACAACGGTCAGATTTAAATACCCTAAGATATGTAGTGCTTTACAGGAAAGAAATCAATAACTTGATGTAAGTGTAAAGTTTACATTATTAGTAGATCAACTGTTTTAACTGAATTACTAAGTTTTATATTTTACTCCCTTCTAACGAAAACTAACTAACACTAAGTATATGAATCGATTTTTACACACTTTTAGATCATCTATACCAACAAGAAACATTGAGTCAGCCAGAAGTAAGTAATACATCGTTTCTAAACTCTATATCTCAGTTCATGCATCAGTCATTTGGTTATAAACGATGTAGAATTAAAACAAATGTGTATTAGTCCAGTTTGTCGTACATCATATTTGTACCCCAAATTTAATAAAGGTTGTTGCCAACGTTTACATAGAGGCAATCCAGTCATGATAGGCATGTGGAAACAAGGACTGATTCATCGCATTCCTTAATATCAAAAACGAGAAACTATGAGCCCTCACTAATACTTCTATACTCGTTGAACAAGTTACTGAGTGTTCAGATATAGTAACTTATTAGGCAACAGTTAAGTGTCTAGAATACAAAAATTATTGGGTTCGAGTCTCAGTATGAAAATCAACGGCGGGATGCAGGCACATCCGGCTTATGATTCTTAAACAGGATAATATGTATATTCTTGATTTCACCGCTAGTCAAAATTAACATAAGATGTAAAACTGTCAAAACATGCAAAACATAATCTTAAAGAAATAAACAAAAGTAGAGGACGACCTTAGGACTTATCCTATTTGTGTATTAAGAACAATAACTTGATTTCAATAATTCTTCAACGGTTCATAGTCAAGCGATATCGGTGAGTGTGACCTTAAAGAGAGAGAAAACAATATTTATAGAATACAAAGAATTCATTTTATTTCGTTGATTTCTTCCCAGTTACATGTAATTTAGTGAGTTTATTTTGCTTGAATTATTATCCAATGTGAAAACTGAGCAACAAATCATTTATCAGGAACTGGTATATTGTTCTCAAGGTAAACATTGTAATGAGGTTTCAACAGTTGAAGTAGTTGAAGTTATAGTTATAGAATGTTGAAAATAACTTTATGATTTAACATAACCGAGCAAATAAGAATATATGGACATAATACGGAAGAAGGAAGTATACTTTGAGTTGGATTCAGTTAATTGTGGCCATTATTAAACAAAATAAAAAATCTGGTGTGTTTGGATTGTTCATGTACGTTGTCAAATTATCTGAAGGTAAACTACTAACTAAAGTATTCAACCACAGATCCTGACTATATAAACTAAACTAGAATATCTGAATCTAATGATGTAAATCAATCTATCAGTCATTGATTCAACCAGTATTTTTCTAGTAAAGAGTTGAAGTACCTAGTTGGCAAACTCTTTCGTGAAAGATATAGCTAAAATATTTCTTCGTCCGCGGAGCAATACGCCGCTCTCAGGACAAAGAATATAATTCCAGACGAATACCAGTATATTTTTCTATGCTCCAGAACTAATCAGTTAGTACAAAATCAATCAAACCTAACGTTTTGGAAACGGTTTCAGTCAAAACGATTCCCCTAGGATTATCACAAGAGAAATTTAGTCCTAAACTAGGACAATGAGTGGTTGTGACCAGTTTGATGGAGTTGAACTAACTTACACACTTCACTTAATATCTAATTCAGTCTTAGTGGTGATGCTAGCTCATCTTCTTCAGTGACTGGTGGAATTAATCTCACGGCTTCACCTGTCCCTTGTTCCTTCAACTCATTTATAGTCACTCAGTCTGACAGGGAATTACGTTCTTATCTTCTTCAGAAATAACCTCACGAACAGTCAACCTTTTATCATTTATAATTTGATGGATCTGAGAAAATTGTTTTCCATTGCCCTCTATGATTACATTTTCTATCTCTTGTCTTTATTCCCCATCACTACTTGTGATGGCTTCACAAACTTCTTTCAGTCAGCAATGAAGTTACCCTTGATCCTCATTGTGATTGGTAATTTCTAGAACGAGTCCTTCAAAAGACTGACATGAATTATGATGGTTAATTTTAATATTGAAATATACCTGAAACTACTAATAAGACAATTATTTTGTTAATGAAATCATATTGTGACATGTATTTTTACTTTCAACATTTGGTTTACTTGAAATATTATAGAACGTATGCTATGTGCACTGACAAAAACACTGTTAATAAAGCTTCCCTAGGTAAAAAAAATCGTGTCCCAGAGACTTCGGAATCTGACTGAGTGGAATAATCGTACCGTGTCAGCTGTGAGTTATACATGTGTTATATTCAACTTACTGTGGAGACGTGAGAAGATTAAGGTTAGAACAAAAATATTAATCCAGCACTCACTTATTTCAGTGGTTCTGCAGATAAGATTACTTTGTGAATAAATCTGTTTTTAGGAATAGATTATGATACCACTCTTTAAGCTTGTGTCTGCAGACGATAAATTTTCAGGTGGTAGGTAGGTAATTAGTTCCCTAATTTTTATTATTTTCTGAAGTTTATTAATGAATGGATCCAATCCAATCACTGGTTTAAAAAATTTAAGCACCTTAAAAGTATCCTTAATATTACGATTTTAGATGTGGCTAACAGAAAGTTGTTGGCTTAATTCTTATACCGAATACCTGTCTTTGGATAAATGAAGTAAAAGACTTCGAGCTTCGTGTAGAACATTTCCCATAAAAGAAAGTATATACTGTTGCGGAATTGGTTCTTTCAGCAGTTCCCTTTCAGTAATATGTCTTGAGTTATTAAGTATTATTAACAACCTCTCAAATTAGATTAATAAAAAAAATGACCAGAAATGAGTGTTTGCGGAGATCGTAGTAATTTTAATAGTTGAATTCATGCTTCTATGTAAACGAAACCGAAGGTCCTGAATGCAAGTCCCTCATGTGGGGTCGTGGATGCGCATTGCTCAGAAGTCTCATACTAGGACGAAATGGCCGTCCAGTGCTTCTAGGTTTTCAATGATGGTCTAGTTTACATAGACTCATGAATTCAACTATAATAAAAGAATAATTGAAAATTCCTTACTAGTTAAAATTCATCAAATATCTCAGTAATATCATAAATTGATGTCTGACACAAAATGTCATCATGATCTATTGTTTTTTTTTTATAATCAATGAAGCTAGTAAGACATAAATTATGAATCTGTAAATTTTTGCTACATTCAAATTGACAGCGGATGAAATTAAAGAAAGTGAATTGCGTAAAAGTGCATTGGCTAGTTCTCGTTTAAGTTCAAAGGTAAGAGATTATCAATATTCATTTATTATGCTTAATTTCAAAAAAACTTAACATTCTAAATTGTTTAGTTATTGGTATGGTATACAATGATTAAGCAGAATCATTTTAGCTCTGTGATTTTATTAAGTTGTTTCAAAATAGAACTAAATAGTTGTTCCTTGACTCACAACTTTTCGATTTTTTTCAGATATCAGTTCAGTATACAAGTTATTCTTATAAAATACAGAATGTGTATTACCACAATGCATAACTTCTCATGAAGGTGATGTGAGAGTTCAATTTTTTAGGAGAAAGATTTTATTCATATGTTTCTATCAGTCCAGTAACAATCTTTTTGTTAGGATACAAAATATCTCTACAACTATCATTTTCGATGAAAGTTACTATTTTAATTAATTTATGTTCTTGTTGAAGACTTTTCGTGGTACTGATAGAAGAGTGATGCCTCTGTAGTTCTCACACTTGCTGAGATCACTTTTCTTCGACATCTTAATCAGGTGTCCTTCTTTCCAGTCTGTTGGTAATGTTCTCCATCCCAAATCTTGCTGAAAAGAATGTGGAGTATCTTTGCAGTTACTGCTACGTATGCTTTCGGTGCCTGTGTAATGATAATGAGTATCATTTACTAAATGATTATTAATTTTTAATACTGATTTGTTATCACAGTGAGTTTAAATAAAATGCACTTATAATTGGAAGTTTTTTAATTGGGACAACTTGGCTTTCGCATTTAGTGACTTTTGGTTTACTTTGTGTATCAGTTATCCAGCATAAAATTATTCACTAAAAATACTTAGATTACAGTTTGATTGATGTTACTAGCTGTCATCTATTAAATAGGTAAAAGATGTATTATAAAGGCCAAGTATATTGTCGATGTAACTTACTTACCTACTTATGCCTGTTACTCTCAATGGAGCATAGTCCACCGACCAGCATTCTCCAATTCACTCTGTCCTGGGCCTTCTTTTCTAGTTATATCCAACTGTTGCTCATTCTTCTCATTTCTGTCCCCATTTCTCGGCGTAATGTGTTCTTTGGTCTTTCTCTCCTCCTTTGCCCTTGAGGATTCCGAGTGAGGGCTTGCCTTGTGACTCAGTTGGGTGCTTTGCTCAATGTGTATCCTATCCACTTCCAGAGCTTCTTCCTGATTTCTTCCTTTTATAGGATCTGGTTTGTTTTCTCCCACTGTAGGTTTTTACTGATAGTGCCTGGCCAACAGATCCGAAGCATATTACGTAGACAACTGTTAATAAACACTTGTATCTTCTGGACGATGGCTTTTGTAGTTCTCCAAGTAGAACTGTCTCGACATTTGTATTGAAAATTCTGACTTTGGTGTTGGTTGAAATTTGTTTTGAGTTCCGATTTGAAGTCAAATGTAAAAAGTGACGTGAAGTGTGGTTGAATGACAAGTATTCATGAAGGACAAATTAATGACATGAACTTTTATATGAACAGATTTTAGAAGACAATAAAAGTGAATATCTATATTACATTCCCTTCAGGTTAAATAACGTGCTGTTTTGCAAAATATTTAACTCATTATAATCATGATTATAAGTCATCCAGGTTAATAGGATGAATTTCTTTCTAGGTCACTCTTCAATCAATAAAAATCAACATTGACTACCAGGTTTAGTCCTTTCTTGCTGTATCAGTATAAATGATAGAGAACGAAACTAAATCAAAACTATGATTTGTTGCTAATTATATCTGAATATAACTGAACGGTGAAAAGATGATTACCATGCTTAAACAAACATTGAATAAGAAATTAACGTTAAAAATAATGGCTGAATGAAATTAGGTATGAATATGTTCGCTTCTAAACTAAACTAAGCAAACAGGTGAATGAAGTAATGTTTACAGCTTATAACAATGTTGCAGATCAACCAAAGAATTGCCAACATACTGAAAGTTATGCACTTCAGACCAATATGCACTTGTCAAGTTTTTCATAACAAGAAAAGACTCCAAAATCCATTATGGTATGTCAGTTTAGCAAGCTCATTTGATTCCTTGCATAAGACATTTGAATAACAAATATCTTCAGTATCAAAGTTTCCATTGAAATTGGAAATGATAGCATCGATTTTCAGTTGTAGATACACGAACCATTAATTATATGTTTGCCCATATTTGTAAGTAATACACGGTATATTACCCGGAATTTGCTTAATTTATGTATTTTTATTTGATCCATGATCTTTTTTTCTTTTTATTACTTAGAATACCCCCAACAGTTATACAGTGATTAGAGAGTATCGGGAATTGCGTGATCGGTTGCGTAAACAGGAGAATGAAATGCGTCGTTTTCGTGTATCACTTCTTCTTTAACGAGATTAATTAGTCAGGGATTGACATTTTAACTGTTTCATAGTACGTGGAAAAACATATGGAATACAAATAACCATTTGAATCGAAATTTCAATTGCTTTATTTATCCAATATGGTTACTGTGATAATTACGTTTTAATGAATTGTCCTAATTTTTTCCTATATACACTTGTATATCTGATGTAAGATCCTGTGTGATTATACAACCTTATTTGTTGAAACCTCTCTAATTCAAATTCAGAAATCGATCTCGGTATGGATACCTAAAAAGAGTATAGCCCAAACCCATATTTGGTACCTTTTCTCTAACAAAGCAAAATCCACCTAAATAATATCAAATCAGATGCATGCTTCCTTTTGACTTATATTAAGTAGTAGATAATTTTCTACAAAATTCATTTCATTTCCTAGAGGTATATTATGCATTACGTTATACTTAAATACGACCATCGTAAGATTCTGCTTACTAACACACAATAATGATAAAGAGCGAGATTATTACGGTACTACTGGTTCAGTGATGTCATTTTTAACTCATTTCATAACAGTAACACTACCCCTTCTCCCCATAAGGCACTGTCCTCAATGCCTGGTACTGGTATGTTACCCCTCCTTCCGGTGGCAATTCATAATCGCTGACGGCATTCGGGGGTTGGTAAACTGGGTATCTAAGTGCACCGTTGTTTGGTCTGGCTTCAACTGATTGTAGTGTGTTGTTATAACGTCGTCTTGTGGCCGCTGAAGGAGATTAAATAAACACAATTTCGTAAGGGCCCTGCCAAGGCTGGTGGAACATGCTGCATGTTTCTGGTGGAGCTACAGGGCGGTGCAACCAAACATGATCTCTAGGTTTATACAACGGCACGTTCGCTTGTTAGTCGTATATATCTTTTTGGTGTTTGCTGGTATTTTGTAGGTTGGTTGGCTCGTCGGCTAGACGGCTGCGAAGATTATGAATGTATGGTACATGGTCCTGAGCCTCAAATGGTTACAAAGGCATTTGTATCTCAACAGATAGGCGTAATTCATGCCCAAACAGAAAAGAAGCCGGTGAAAATCCCGTGGACCCGTGCACTGACGCGCGATAAGCTAAGAGGTATTGGGTTATTGCATCATCCCAACATTCAGTCGATGACTTACTGATGAACGATTGTAGAAGGGTTTTGATGGTTGTGTTCAGTGTTTCCACTAATCCATTACTTTCTGAGTGGTACGTGGTAGTGTGTTTTCGGGATTCCCAATAACTCACATACCAGGAAAGACGAGGTGGCTTTCAGGAGCTGCATCCTGGTTAGAATAGAGCTTCATGACGAGAGACCCAGTGATCAATGAAAGCTTATGCGACTGTGAGGCTATCTTGTTGTAGAATAGAGGCGGCTTCACACCATTTGCCAAAATAGTCCACGATCACCAGTATGTAGCGGTTTCTGTTCTTCAATGTTGTAAGTGGCCCCATGTTATCTATATCCACTCGCTGATGTGGACCTTCTGTCGTCATTGGAACTAACGGTCACGAGGTATTCGTTGAGATAACTTGATGGCATAGCACGTGCTACAAGTTTTGCAGTATTGTGCTATCTTCATGGATGGATGGATGATCACCAAAACCTCTCGCAAATCGCGTGTTCAATCTTTCGTTTCCCCGAGTGCCCGAGTTTTCGGTGCACTCACTCGATAATATTCCGAACTTGTACACGCGGTACTATCAACAGTGGCTGGTTTGACCCACTGACTATAAACAACGTGTCCCCATACAATCTCAAGCTACTCCACTAGGAACAAAGATGGCGCGTCGCTAAAGAATGGTCATTTAACTCTGCCATAGATGGTTCATTATTTCCATGTAATTGCCCTTGGTAAATGAATCGCAGATCAGGGTTCGCTGTTTGCAGAGACGACTAGTCCATCTCAGGAGCTGTGCTGAGGTCAGCGCTAATGGTACTAGGAGAATAAGGTATACGGGACAGAGTATCGACGTTTGTGCGTTGGATTCCAGGTCGGTATTCGCAAGTAAAATGGAACTCCTGTAATCTCTCCTGCTAACGTGCTACCTGACTCGCGAAACTAACGTAGCCACCGAAGTGCAAGATGGTCTGTGCGTACACAAAAAGGACCTCCTAGGAGATAGTGATGAAAATGCTGCAAAACCTTTACCAAAGCCGGCATATCTCGGCGCGTCGTAGAATACCTTGTCTCTCTCTCTCTTATATAACCGTCGACTAACGTACGCTAGGACCCGCTCCTGTCCATCTTCTGCCGTTTGAGACAGGACTGCTCCAATAGCTGACAAACTAGCATCAATATTAAGTATAAACTCACCCCCCACTAGCCTAAGTGTCCGGAAAAGCTAGTATGGGTGGAGCAGCAAGACATGAGTTCAAAGTGCTAAATACCTGTCACCATTCCGTGGTCCACGAAACGTTTCGTCCTTTATGCGTCAGGCGATGTACATTTGCTGCCAGGGATGCTACATCGCGTACGAAACGTCTGTAGTAAGAAGCGAGCACTAGAAAGCCGCGAAAATCCTCAGCAGATTTCAGCTGTAGCCAGTTGATAATGGCGTCCGTTATTTTCTTATCTGTACCTACTTCGCTTTCATAACGCGATGTCTCAAAAAGAGCACTTCCTTTTTCAAGAGTCGACATTTAGATGGTTTCACTTTTAAATTGTGTTGCCTTATACGTTGTAGAACTGCTCTCAATATGGCATTATACTATTCGGGCGTGCTGTCATACACAATAACATCATCAAGGTAAATTAGGCGCTTGCGTGGTACGAGGCCATGTAAAATTATCTGCATCAATTGTTGGATGGTGGCTGGGGAACTAGTTAGTCCGAAGAGCATCACATAAAATTTGCAACGCTCATTTGGTAAGACGAATGCAGTCTTCTTTCTGTCCTGGGGTCGTACTTCCACTTGCCAGTACCAGGACGCTAGATCTAAAGCCGAGAACCAGCATGCATCTTTCATAGCGTATAACGTAGCATCAATCCGCGGAAGTGGGAAGGAGTCACTTTTCTCTATAGCATTAAGGCGACGATAATCTATACATTATCGGGGAGATAAATCTTCTTCACTAAAACGATGGGCGAAGCCCAGGGTGATGGAGATGGTGCAATAATCTTTTTCTCGAGCATCTCTTTTATCATTGAGTCCGACTGAGGCTGATAGTGTTGTAAGATCCAAACTAAGGTTTGGACTGAAGAATAGCTGTCTAGGTGGGTTAGATACGCGCCTTGCCTGGTTGAAACCAAAACAAAGTTATTGGGTAAAATGACGGTTCTAAAATTCATCATAAATTTAAATGTTCATTGTTACCAAAACAAATATGACCACCCAGCTATCCAACCAATAATTGTTCAATTAATCAAATCTAAATTACAATAAATAAGAAGTTGATAAAGGATGGGAAAAAACTACCAATTCCAACAAATAAATGCTATTCTATCCTGTCTGGATAGACCACGCACAGATCCGTTCAAAAGATAATATTTAGTTGCTCCATAACACAGTGTCTCCAATTCTGGAAGAGTGCCTCAATTCACAATCAAAAATGCACAATTCCAGTTAATACAAGCAACACAATCAAAAGGAGGAACAAACCAATATGGCTGCCGCCAAGACTAAGTATCAAGTAAAACAACATAAATGCAGTTCAGGAAGAAACGCGGAAACTTAGTGAAGGCGTAAGAAAAATAGAAACTATGATGAAATACAAATATTAACAACTCGTATAGAATCAAAAAGACTAACAAAATGTACAACCAAAGGAATCAATAGGAACAAACTGCAAGTGTATACATGGAGAGATTTTAACCCACAAAACATTCAAAATGGATCTTACAGTGTACTGGTACTCTGCAAGGCGGTTGACGTAGTGGCATGTGAGAATAGAGTGTTGCACAGTGGTCGTCCAGTTTCCACAGATATTCTCCGAGAAAGCGGAAATAAATTGACGAAGTGGGGAGACGGCTGACAGACGGTCGCTCTCCGTTGTTTGTTCACTAGTTTGTGCCTGATGTATGACTCCAGACACCCCTAAATGAGCCATCGATTTAGTTACGTTCTTGGAACAATGTGCTGGTATGGTCACTTCACCGGTTTGTGCTTCCTCCTTGTCTACATGTATAAAGACTTTGTGTTTTAACATGAAGTCAGCTCCAAGTATTACATCCCAAGTGAGCGTGCGGCATACTAAGAATTCATGTGGAAATGAGTGTTTGTTCACCGTCACATCTAACTACACCTCAGGCTGTGCTTCCATAAGATCACCACTCGCCGTTTTAGTACCGAGGAACACGGTGTTTTCCGATCCTCATGATCCAATGTGCGTAAATCGTCTTCTCTCACAAGAGATACTGAAGCTCCCGTATCCAGTAAGATGGTAGTTTCCAGTTCTTGCAAACTACTCGTTATCGTGATAGGATATACAGATTTAAAATAATATGAAGACAAATGGCAAAAACTAGTCTCATCTTGCTTCCAGAATTGATTATGCCCGCATTTTCGAGCTCTCCGACCGAAGCGTTTGCAGTAAAAGTATTCAGTATTTCCATTCTGCTGACTGGTTCGTGGCGATTATCTAACCGGCCGATATTTGACCGCGGAAACAGTTCAAGCGCTGTCAAACTGATACGGTGACTTGGATTCTTCGATGGCCGTGGCTGCTGAGCAGGGTGCACTTGGAGGGTTTGATAGCTTGTCATTGACCAGTAACTAAGGAACCGTGATTTTCAGATCCTGCATACTAATTGGTGGCATTCGTTAAAAGTGCTGTCGCACTGCACTCGTTAAAAACCCTTCAACAAATCATGAGCGTATTAGGTCTCGCACTGAAACGTCTTGACTAGGGAACCCTTGGATTGTTATTTGCTGCAAAGAGTGAAGGTAATCAATGGGCTCTTCATTTGTCATCTGGTGACGCGATAAAAACTTGGTGGTCCCCAGCTGAGTGTCCACAGTTAAAGAAAAACATTGATCTAAAAATTTCCAATTTTTGGATGATGAATTGCTTGTAGTACGTTATATTGGAGTTTACTTTGAAGCAGGAGCGATCTGAAACAACAACACAGCAGTCAAGAACAGTAAATGCCTCTGAATTAAGAACGCGGCGTACTGACATGACAGATATATATTTAAAATTGAAAGACGCAGCTCGAGTACAAAAAGGGAAACTTATTACAAAGTAGTTTTATCCGTCGTTCTACAGGTTACGATTACGTAGGGCTTGTTTCTCTTCTTCCAGTACATTTACTCTTTGCTGCCCTGCAATGAGAACAACAGACTCACTTTAGTAACGTCACATGTAGTGATTTTCAATAGTGTTATAAAGCAATTACTCGAAAGTGCCTGGTAGAAGTTGTGACCTTAACAGACGCGAACACTAGGTCTGTGCCCCATGTGTACGAAGAAGCTCCATAACTGTTCACTCCGAACATGTTGCTCAAAAAAGTAGTAAAAAAGGCAGCAAGGCAACTAGATATAGAATGTCATAGATGTTTAGGCGGTTATGATGGAACAGACAAAGGTATGGTAGACTAGTGGGTAAGACCCGTACTATCTGCTATAACTAGAATGGGTTGTAGTTAAAGAGTCCTCAGATAAAAAATAAAGTGATAAAGAACAGTGTGTTGTGACGTGTAACAAGGTGGAATACTTTCGAACAGTGAAGGAAAAGCTGAAGTTAGGGGCGAGATCATTTGTTAAACTTCAATGTGCATCACAGAGAGCAAAGTATTTAGAAACGTTAATAGCTTTATCTTTTATTACACCTTACCATTTTTTTCCTAAAAAGTGCCAGTTGCTAAGTCATGATGTGAAAGCATGAGTTAGAATGTTATAGATTGTATTAGTAGGGTGGTGGAGCAAGCATAAAATTGAGAACACGAGTCTGAATAGTAAGTGTAGGACAACAACTTCTGTACCTCTGATTGGCTGTTTCGTCCTTAATCACAAAGAGCTTAACACAAACAAAATGTTTTGCCCCACAAACATGGGTGAATTAAAATTATAGCTCTCTAAATCAATCCTTAATAGTCAGTAACTCCACCCTCCCTCCTTATCGTCAGAATTAAAATCCGGTCCACTTATTGGATTAATTTTTATCTAATCCGTATGGCTTTTACAAACTGAACGATAATTTCGATCAAGAATTTTCCCCATTAAACTACTCATTTGCAAATCCTAACTCTGAAATCATTTTATCGGTAAGTGCAATTCTGATTGAGTCATTTGGTAAATGAGTTCGGACTACACAGAACTTCAAAAGTTTGTCTGGAATCGCGAGTTCGCGAATATTCTGTGTTAGAAGTTCTCAATGCCGTTTTATATTTTCTCCAAGTTTCCTGACTTTACTAATGTGAAAACACTTTACTTTTGTAAGACAGAGTTTCTCGCGAAGCCGTCTGATTGAAGGTGACCCATAGCTGTACATGAGTGTTGAAAGACAATACCGTTAAGTCAACGGTTAAAATCTCCTCAATGGTTTCCGTTACCAGTTCTTAGTACATAGGTTATGATTTTACAGATAAATATTCCCTCATTGCTCGCGTAGTATGACTTATTATTATATATTTCTGCAAGGGCAGGTACACACCATTTTTACAAGCATGATCTGTAAATCACAACATTTATTAGTTCACAGTATGCATCCCAGGAAGTATTGTTAAATAAATGACATCTGTAAAAGTGAATATCAGTTCATTCGCTCAGATATACTGAGTAATCTTCAAATATTCTCCAAAGTGGCATCGCGTCCACGTCACACACCAGATCCAATCTCAGCGTTATCGTGCTAGGATCTTGGTCGTGCAAAGTATTTGTGCAATACAACTTTTTAAGTTTATAGTCGTTATAAAGTAGACTTGTAGAGCGCTTGGTGCCAACAATGACCTTGGGGAAACGCGTACATCGAGTTTGTTCTAGATGCCAGAAGTTCCATAGCTGTGCTCTTAGAGCAAGATTCTGAAAAGAAGAGAAACTGAGGAGCAGCAAGGCATCTGGATATGAACAACAAACAATTCTTAACATCTTGTAGTAGACCAGACAGAGGTATGATAAATTATCAAATTAAATTCATAATAGCTCTTCTTGCTAGAGTGAAATGTGATCAGAAGCTCCAGATGAGAGAATGAAGTAATAAAGAAAAATGAGTTGTGATATTTACCAGGGTGGAGTAAGTTCAAATGAAGGAAGGGAAGTCAAGTTTGAAATAAGGCTGTTTATTAGAACAGAAAGTGCATATAGACACATTCTAGTGTATTGTTATCCTTTCCAGGTGAGGGATGAAACAATATATCTCAGTACCATAAGTAAAGCAATGTCAAACCTCTAAAATTTAAGTATAACTGACCGGTAGTTTGCTTCAATATTACCAGTGCAGTGTATTCGCAAAAAGCATTTTTGTTACAGTTAATATCCTAACACCCCTAGATCACTTTCAACTTCGGACACTCCCTGAAGTGAATAACCTAGGTTTTGTGTGTAGTCTGCGATACGTTTCAGATGGGCTGTTTTACACTTTCAAATATCAACAGTAAGCCCGTTGCTATCCACGAATCTTTGAAGTTGGGTCAGATCCTTCTAAAGTGACAGGCTATTATCTTGTTTGAAAACTCTTCAAAGTTTAACATCGTCAGTGGGAAGCAATAACTCGGATGATATTTCATGTAGAAGGTCATCTACATAAAGTGAAAACAGAAGTTCTAGTACAGAACCCTTAAAATTCCTAACATAATTTCCTGTAGTCCGAGAGCGACCAAAGTTTACCCTAACATTAAGAGGATGATCATTAAGATATGAAGTAAGCTAGTCTATTAGCGGTGACATGATACTGAACTGTTTGAGCCGGTTGATGAGATGTGTACAATTGACTCATGAACAAAGTTATTAACATGTATAATTGACTTAACCTATATCACATCAACCTTCTGCTTAAGATTAAGTATGGTTGTCCATCTGTCCACCTCAGTTATATGATTGCTTATTCGAAAGGTATTCTTTCTGAAGTCATGTTGTTAAGCAGTCAAGTAGATCATTATATGTCAGGGACTATATAGCTTTTGGGGTTTTGAGAGAAGTGCTACCAACCGGAAGCTTGAAGATTCGTTGCGTCGGCCTCCTTTTAAAACTGATATGATGTGCACTTTCAGTTGTCTGAGACCGCTCCATGACTCGGCTGATGTGAAAACATAATAATGAGAGATGTTGCTAAGCTTGACTCCTTGTTGTCTCAGCGTTGAGCTACGGACAGGATTCCCAAACTTTTGGAAAGCCCTTTCGAAAAAGTTTGGAGTAGAACGTACAGCTGATATATTAACCATTTTTTTATAAGACCAGGGTCATTGAACATTTTGGACGGCAACACTTAATTCATTTTAGCCTCTACTTGCGGTCTAACTTGCCGGGTCTTTAGTAAGCAGTTTCTGTAAGGTTTGTATATGCTTCTAAAAACCGCATTTCTTATTTGTTACAATGCATACCACAGTCGGTAGTAAAACATGGGACAAGTGGCTTACAAGTGCATTCAGTAACCATCATGAAATTTAAGTTATTAGCCGAATCCGGTAAAATGTTTGTAACCGTGAGCGGAAAAAATTACCATATCTAAATATTGAATGATTCAGATGACTTAAACACTGAAAATATAATAAAACGTGTTTTTTAAAGTAAAGAATCAGTATACAATCCACTTAGCTCAGAGGAAATATGAAAATCAGTTGGCATAGTTTGTTTTCAAGTAGACAAGGTGAAACAAAGAGAGTAAAACTGAAATGAAGCGAAATTCATGAATTAGTTGTTTGAGAAGATATTCATTCATGAGCTTACTCTGGACGAGTGAGTAGCCCCTGAACAATGCTAACCTACCAGTATCTCACTGTGAAACCCAAACCATGAGAGACGCTAAAATCATTGTGGGCTACGATATTTAGAATATCACAGATTAAAGATGAGTTGCCTGCCAGTTCCATCAGTATTATTGATAAAACACTAAAAATAACAACCCGATAGGTTATCACGACCTTGACAGAGGCCAAAACTTTGCTAAATGGCAGACATATTTTCAGGAAACTTATGTTTCTCACAGAAACAAAACCTGTTGAGTTTTGCATCCTGTGTTCTGGGTACCTCACATTTTACACTCCATGTAAGTGAACTCTGACTTATCGTTGTCCTCAATGCTTTTTTGTGCTGACGATGTCAAACGTTCACTAGAAATAGTGAGAATGAAGGAGCCTATCCACCTCATGCTGACCTAGATGTTCTGAACAGCTAATATAAAATGTGATTGATGCCTATCTACCCAAACGAGTGCGTCTACATGCAAATAGAACGTACAACGGTAAATTGTTAAGGCACTGAGGAAGCTCCGGTGTCCGTGAACTTTTTTCACAAATATCCAGGGTCAATTGTGGGCATCGATTTTCAGATCACAGACCACTGCTATGCACCTGCATCTAAGACGTTTGAAACTCTATGGGTTTTAAGGACACTTACCAAGTTAGATACTAGTATGTTTGCCATAGTATACTCAACCTTACTGTGACCCAAACTTCAAAACTGCGTACAGGTTGCAGACTTCTATCTAGAAAGTGACTCGGATATCTTGGTAATAATAAGGAAAGCAGCTACCCATGCAACTTCAAAGATCCGAAATTTACTAGTCACAGAGCAGCTCGAGCAGTTAGTCATGTTCATTCTGCCATACCCTAGATAAGGAAGTGACCTAGTTTTGGTGTCTAGAATATTAAGGAATAACTGAGGATCGTGTGTATCCCCTATCTTTATTTTCAATAGACCCGGACTGCTCAAAAGACATTGCAGTAAACTTCAAAAGCTAAGAACAGTCGGATTATACATCGGTTTTCAAAGCTTTTTGTTCCAAGGAGAGTTGCCCGAAACTTTAATTGACTCATTCAAGTAAATACTAGACACTCAGAGAAACTCACAAGAGAAGGACCGACACAGGTCCTTGACCTGCGATCCGAAAATCATTTTTAAGATTAACTCATATTAAGAAATCTATAATTTACTTTTCAACTCCGAGCCCATTGTAGTTTGATGGCCGTTTTTTCATCACAAACCACCTAATAACAACAAACAGCCATCTGACTAGCCATTATGAAACCCGACTTACATTTAGTTACGCTTGTTACCCCTGGTAGATGACCATAGACCGCCCACCAGAATTCTCCGTCAAACTCTGTCCAGAGCAATCCTTTCCAGAGGCTACTCATCCTTTTGATGTCTGCTATCGATTCCCGACGCAGTATGTCCTTTGGCCTTTCTCTTTTCCGTTTTCTTCAGGATCCCAGGTTAGCGCTTGTCACGTGATGCAGGATGATGACTTCCTCAATATATGTCCTATCCATCTCCAGCATCTCTTTCTAATTTCTTCTTCACCTGGAAGCTGGTTTGTTCTCTCTTATAGTAGGATGTTGTTGATGGTACTCGGCCAACGGACATTCAGTATCTAATGTAGGCAATCGTTTATAAATCCTTAAACCATGTCGATGGTGATTGTAGTAGTTCTCTAAGTTTCTGGTTCGTACAGTAGGACTGTCTTGACGTTCATATTAAAGATTCTGACTTTGATATTGGTTGACAGACAATGGTTTTGAGTTGCATATGTTCTTTCAATGTAGGAATGCTGTCCTTGCTTTGCCAATACCCGCCTTTACATCTGCATCAGATCCTCCTTGTTCATCGATGATGCTTCCCAGTTACGAGGATGATTTCACATCTTCCAGAGACTTTGCACCAAGTGTGATAGGGCTGGTGTTCTCCATGCCGTATTTGAGGATCTTGCTTTTCCCCGTGTGTATATTGAGACCTACTGCTGTAGAGGCTTCTGCAACATTGTTTATCGTGATCTGTGTTTGTTCGTGTGTGTGGGATCGAAGGGTCATATCGTCTGCGAATTTCAAGTCGTCTAGTTAGATCCAAACTATTGATCGTATTTTGTGCTTCTCCTCATGTATGGAAGCCTCCATAATTCAGTCAACCATCAGAAGAAAGAGAAAGGCGAAGACTAAGTGGCCTAGTCTGATTCCGATCCTCACCTGGAATGAGTCTGTCAGCTGTCCTGCAGTGTAGCCTGTCGTATTAATTCCTTATGATGTTAACGATCTTCTCAGGTACATCAATGTGTCAAAGTAGTTTCCATAATGTCTTCCTATTCAAGTGTCAAACTCATTATGGTCAAGGAAGTTGATGTATAGTGACGAATTCCATTCAGTCAGTTGCTGAAGAATGATTCATTGTGTCGCGGTTTGGTCTATACATGATCGATCCTTATGGAATTTGACTTGTTGATCTCGAAGATACGTGTTTACTACGTCTTTCATCCTATTCAGCAACACTGTTGAAAACGTTTCTTGGTACTGATAGTAGTGTGGTGCCACTGTAGTTCTCACATTTTCTAACATCTTTCTTTGGTATCTTGATGAGGTGACTAGTCTGTTGGTACTTGTTCTCCCTCCCAAATCTTCCTGAACAGAACATGGAGTATATTTGCAGCTACTTTTATCTCTGACTTTAGTGCTTCGGTTGGTATATCTTCAGATTCTTCTGCTTTCTTGCTCTTCAGTTATCCGATGGTCGTCCTAATTTCTCCTATCGTTGATGTAGTGATACCTATGGGAAGGCCTATGTGTACTGCTCCGATGTCCGGTGGATACAGTGGAGCCAATTTACTCAGGATTTCGTCAAATTGTTCCCCCATCTGTTCCTTTGTTCTCGAATCTGAATGATTGGCTTGCCTTCCTTGTCCTTGACTGGTCTCTCTGGCTTACTATTGTTGTGTCAAGTGGTTTTTTCATATTTCCTTCACTTGCTGCCTTTTCCGCAATCGATGCTAGTTCTTCCACGTATTTCCGCTTGTCGGTTCTAACGCTCCTCTTCAATTGTTTTTTTCGCTTCCGTTTATTGAGCTTGTGCCTTGACTTTCTCTGTTCTTGTTCGGCTGTTGTTAATTTCTGTCTTCTTGTACTCCCTTCCTTCAATGTTGACCAGGGTCTCGATATAGATCCGCTCCTTATGACGATGCTTCTTGCGATACAGAACCTCCTTACATGTTGAAGTTAGTGCTTCTTTCATCTCTTTCCATCTGTCCTCTATAATAGTCTTCTTTCGGTGGGTCTTGTAAGGTTTGAAATCTATTGTTGAGCGATATCTTGAATTTGTTGAGTTTGTCGATGTCAAAGGAAAACTGTTTTGAGCAATTGCAGCGCTATTTTCCTAGTTGTCCAACACTTCTTCAGCTTCAGTTTCATCTTTGCCACAACTCCTCTCCTAGTCCTCATGTTTTTCATTGACCTTGTGAATTTCCTGTTGTTACAAATATGGTCGATCTGGCTCTCCTTGGTGTAGTCCGGTGAGACCCATATAACTATGTGTATGCGTTTGTGTGGGAATATTGTGCTACCTATATCCATTTTGTTGAACGCATATAAATTTACAAATCTGTCACCATTTCCGTTTCTTTCTCCCAGTCAATCCATGTCGTCCCATGATATCTTCATATCCGATATTGTCCATTATGACTTTGACGTTTAGGACTCCCATCAGGATGATAAAGTCTTTTCTTGGGCATTTTGCTATAATCGGTTGCAATCTCTCGTCAAATTGATCTCTATTGTCGTCGTTTCTACAATTGTATAACATTCACTGTGACTTCATACCTGATTGTTTTGAAGGATGCTTAAATTATCTTGTATCGTGAGATTCACATCCAATAAGTGCATTTCGTGCTTCTTTAAACAGCATAAAAGCGACTGCCTGAGTGTGTGGTGCATTTTCCTATTGTAACCAGAGCATAGCAGCATCCCTCTCGTATCTAGCCTTTGATGTCCAGCTTGGTTCCAATGGGTTTCACTCATTCCTAGCACCATCAAGTTGTATCTCTTCATTTTGGTAGCCATTTGATTGTTCGAGCATCCCATGTACTTATGATAATGGTTGCTCTGGTTGTTAGAAGAGGCATCAGCCTAGTAATTTCCGAAGAATCTCGGCTTTCATCATGAGGTGTCATAGTTCTTATCAACGATAATCCCTCAACTCGCAGAGCAGAATTCAAGTGGTTTAATCTGTTTATTCTGGTTAGCGTTTTTTGTCAGGGTTGTTTTCTACGGGATGGGTTTGTCGACCCCGCGCCCAACCTCCTTCTTTTACAAGGTCTTGGGAATGGTAGTGGTTCTAGAAGTGGTACAGGGGAGTTTCCGACACAATCTTATTTTGAATCTTCACGGTCGTCCGCGTACCTAGCTTCTACTGAATTCGATTTAATGCTAACTGGTGTTATCGTCCTTGTTTGGTTGCCAAGCGATCAGTTATATTAACATGCCCATAAGGTGTTGGTGAGTAATAATAATACCTAAAAATTAGTGAAGCTATTAACTTCGTCGAGGTTTCAAGCGGCCACGGAGTAGGCGGGATTTCATCCTATTTCTAAAACTATGACGGCCCGGAAATTCCACTACTTCTATAGCTGTGTACCCTCTCTCTTGGAGGACAGAAAACCGTATAAATAACCCCATGTTACTAACCTGGAGACAAGACTGACATTAACAATTATTAACCCATAAATACTACTTTAGTGATCTCTAGAATTATGGAGAAAATGTTGGTTATGAACTCTCCGACTGTTTGAGTGCTGAAAAACATCAGTATTTCACAATATAGCTTCCTTAGAGTTCGATTTGTTTAACCTACCGCTTTGACTACTTCAATTTATTCTTTAATCAAAGTGACCGAGAATTCTATCCCTAATGTTATGCTGTGACTCTTCTAAAGCTTAAGACATAGTTGGCCATCAGCTTCATATGAGTTAATGGGTTCAAAATTCTGCTTTCTATACCTGATTATTTCCTTAGCCAAAAACACCGAAAAGTCGAGATTAACGCCTTTTCGGATGCTGTTTCGGTTAAAAGTGGTAATGCAGGGTGATGTATTAGGCCGTTTGCACTTTTCGGTTTGTCATTGACATTCGGGGTTGCTTCCGTATAGGTAAGCCTCTTTTATATGCAAATGACCTTAAAAAGGTGTTTTCATTTTCTCCTCATGATCCGAACAGTATGCATAATAGCACCAGTACGGCGCTCAACATAGTGGCCCAGTAGTGCTCGACATGGTGATTGGAGTTTAACATGGCTATATGTGGGTGAATGTGCTTTGGTAATACATCGTTCAACTTAGGTCTTCCTGTGAATGGTAATGTGTTATTTAAGTTACATGCAGCAAGGGATTATGAGCTTAGGTACTTCTACAGTTTCCCCTTCATATGTCTCAAAACAGACCTCCAAGTCGCAACACCTGTTGGGTTACATAACTAGTAACCTTTATCACAACGGGTCACGTATTTTGATTTGTAAAATGTATTCCACCACTCGTAGAATGCCGCTCGTTTATTCTTGGCAGTATTTGCATGAAAGATAAATTAGGGTTGGAATCCCCTCAATGACAGCTTACACTTCTCATTCATGGGACTGATTGTACCTTAAATTATTAGTCCATTTTCAATAAACGTAGACTCAACACTTTATGGAAGAGAAAACTCAAACTTGATCTAATCTTTTTCTTCAAACTACATAATAAAATATCTTCTACATCTACTAGAGTAAATCAGTATCCAGAAACTCTTAAGTAAAGCATCTGTAACTCTTAGTCACCAGTAAAACAATCATATTTTAAATATTCTGTCTACATGAATTGCTTAAGCAGTAAAGTTTTGAGATTCTGGAATCATTCGCCACAATCTATCTGTGATATGAAATCACCTCCATCCTTTGTTCGCTGCACTAATGCTTACTTATCGTCAGATGTTCTCAATGTTCTCACGCTTGTAAGTGTATCTTATTCTACAAGTGAGATTATCGAAACCTTAGATGTTTAATTATTTTCATTACTGAATCCCCTACCCGCAATTACTTCATATTACCACCGTCTCTGGCAACCTTAACTAATATGAATAATATCTAGCAAGAATAGAAAATCATAAAATAACCTGACTTATGTATTACGGTAGACCTGACTGGCCTATCATAGTAATTCCTACCTTTTTGTCCTGTGCTTTCTACTTACAGACTATAAACACAATAACTAGATAATCTTGTCGATTGGCTTTCTCCTCATTACCCAGTTCTCGTCGTGAACTGAATGAATGTTGAGTAAGATAATAAACACCATTAGATTCACCTAAACGGCGGGATTAAAGCCAGAAAATGGGACGGCGTCACCGCGATTTACGGTCCGTGCTTTTCGAACGGGGAGTTTAGTCCTAACGTGATTTGCATTTATCAAACTTTTGCTGTCTTCTTACGCAACAAAAGTACCATTTCTGATCAGAAGAATCTATCCTGAGCTATACGTTTAGTAGATTACTTTTTTTAGTTTCACCCAATTTAATAGTTAACTGTGGTTTTGCCCCAGCCTACTATTCGGTTTCTTTCAGTTTTTCATGTTAAGGCTAGTTCGGTTTATCTCATCCGTTTTTATCCATTTTGTCCGTTTTCAGTGTGCATTTTAGTGTATTTTTTACGGTCTTAGGCCTTTGCTAGCATCTACACCACAGTTTACGTCAATACAGTCATGAAAAGTTCATGCAAACGACCTGGATGCCGTTTTGCTGTTACATCTGGCATGCAGTGCGACATCTGCAAAGGTTGGTTTCACGAAGCGTGCACAGACCTCACAGCAACTGCGTACAACAGACTCAGCAAGTCGGATCATAAGTGGGAATGTGTTACGTGCAGCACGAATGCTGTAGTCTTGCTGAGTAACATCATTGTCCTACTGACAGGTCTACAAAGTAAGTTGTCAACAAACTTGGAAAAAGACAGTCACAAAACGGGTAGACAAACAAGAGCGCTCAATGAAAACAATGAAAACAAGAGTAGGGATGTCGACAGGTCTACCATCGATGGGGCATGCATTAGCACTAATGATGACATGTTGGAACTCAGCACGGTCATTACGTCGACGGTAATCGACTCTCTCAGTGAACTCGGGTCTCACAGCTCAGGGTCCTTGAAAGCGACAGTGGTTCCCAAAAACTCTGTAGGTGATTGGACCCACGTTGAAAGAGCTAAAAAGGACCAGGCGTCACCGTCTAAGTTGAAAACCCCAGGTGTTGTACGGAAATCAACTGGTGATTTGGTCGCACAGTCTACCCCCAAAAATGTCCGTCCGGTCGTCAAAGAGCCAAGGATTCATAAACGTGCTTCGACCCCCCAAACAACAAGGTGCTAAACCTGAACGCACCGGAAAACCTGGGACGACAATAACGGTTCGTGATGACTCTCTCATAGTCATGAACTTCAAAGACAACCTTGACCTTACTCTCAGTTTGCAGGACAAAAATGATAGGATGCTCTGGGGAGAATTGGACAAGAAACTTGGACTACCAAGAATAGAGCCTTTAACAGTCACACGGCTCACTCGGGGAAAATAATCTAAGCATCAAAATCACCCGAGGCTACTTCGTGTAACACTTAAGAATTCTACCGACGTAGAGGATGTCTTACTAGCGAGTCATTTAGTGAAATCAGATGGGAATGTAAGAATATTGCCTGACATACCGTATTCTGAGCGCAATCTCATCCGGAACATCTCCAAAGAATCTCGCGATCAGTTTTTCCGTGGGGGGAATATAATCGTGTAAGGTATACCGGAAAATACGGACCCTACTCAATCAAATTCTGACATCAGGGAATGGAAATTCATCAAACAGTCCTTGAGGCTCAAACACATACTGGCTCAGCATGTGACGAGACTAGCCAAGAAGGACGGCGATTCTAGATCCCGGCTAATGAAGATGGCTTTCCCATCCTCCCACATGGTGGCTGCAACTCTGGAAGCATTTCGTGCCAACAGACGTCGATTGCCACCTGGAATCCACATGCACCCGGATAGGCCATACGAAGCTAGGACCAGACACAAAGACAAGTTGAAGCTGACCATTCCACGTGTGGACTGTCTAGACGATAAAAAAACGTGTAAAGGACAGGGCCTACCACCTCGGCAAACCTCATATAGGTGGGCTACCTGTCCATTCACGTAAGGCTCATGCAGAAAAACAGGACGCAGCTCACTCATTCCAAATTGACAGCATAAGCTGCTTATATATGAACGCCGAGAGTCTACCAAACAAATTGGATGAATTACGTGAACTTAGCAACGCTAATAAGGCCCATCCGATAGGAATATTTGAAACCTGGATATCTTCTCAGTTCTTGGATCATCAGTTAGCATTACCTGGGATGTCTTTGTTCCGCAATGACAGAAAATCAGGAATTGGGGGTGGAGTAGCTGTTTACATACGTTCTTGCTTGGAGGTGCACCAAGTTCATAACCTCGAGTTTAACACTCTTGAGGAGTCTATATGGTGCTCTGTAAGATTGTCTAGTACTTCGATGTGTCTAGTCGGAGTCATTTACAGGAAGCCAACTGCCGACATCGAGTACGATAGTCGTATGCTGGAAGGACTATCCCGCTCTACCCGTCTCGGTTTCACACACATCCTGATTCTAGGGGACTTTAATCTCCCTAGAGTCAACTTCGCGGAACACACGTACACTGGAGGCGACAACTCAATTGAAGCTCGGTTCTACAACCTCATCGATGACTTGGGCTTATATGAAAACGTGAGGTCGGCAACTCGTTGGAGAAACAGTCAGACACCATCGCGCTTAGATTGTGTATTCACTAACGAAGAATTCCTAGTCGACAACCTCTCAATCCTGGCTCCTCTGGGAAAGAGCGATCATGCAGTCATAGCCTTCAGTTTTGTCATCAAAACTAAGCTAAGGTATCCCAACAATAATTTGCGTTGGAATTTTAAACGGCTGAATGTGCCAGCTCTACAGGACTATCTGCAACAGGTGGTTTGGTATGTTCACCCTCAACTCGATGTGGACGGTCATTGGGACTTCTTACTGCACACGCTCTTATGTGCTACAAACCATTCAGTTCCTCAAACGGTCCCCTATAGCTATCAGCAACCCACAATCATCAGGAACCACACTCTTCGTCTGCTAAGCCGCAAAAGTCACTGTTGGGCAGAGTACAAACGAACTGACAACAATGGAGCGTATAGGCAATACAAACATATAAGGAATATATGCACGATGGCTATAAGAGAAGACAGGCTTCAGTACCAGACAAAGCTCATGGACAAATTTGTCCCTAATCCGAAAAGCTTATTCCGTTATGCAGGCTCTCTTCGTCAAGCCAAAACTGGAGTTTCCCAACTGCTAGGTCTTAACGGCCCGACCAACGACGACGGTGACGCCGCTAACCTTTTGGCTGAACAATACTCTCGGTCATTTCAACCGACTCACATAAAGTATACTGACGAAAGTTTCATCTATAACTTCAGAGGACTTACCGAAGTGAACCTGAGCGCTGACTTGGTGTTCCGGAAACTGCAGCACTTAAGAATTGACACTTCTCCTGGCCCGGATATGGTTCATTCTGCCATACTGAGGGAAGCAGCCCCACCTCTGGAAACACGGCTTAGCGTGATGTTCTCACACTCGCTAAGCCGAGGAAAACTACCGGAAAATTGGAAGCTCACTCACATCACACCAATTTCCAAAGGAGGTCGACGCAGCGAACCTCCAAGTTACCGACCGGTGGCTCTTCTCTCAGTATCTTCAAAAACCATGGAGTCCCTGATATGCGATGGTATAAATGACTATTTACTGTCCTTAAATTTCTTCTCACCCTAACACCATGGTTTCAGGAAGGGTTACTCTTGTATAACCAACCTGCTGACTGCGGTGGACAGATGGACAAGCATCCTTGATCACAAGGAGAGGGTTGACATCATCTACCTAGATTTCTCAAAAGCTTTTGATAAGGTTAACCACTTGTGTCTTATCAACAAGCTCAAACGACTAGGTATCAAACCACCTCTAATCGATTGGCTTACTTCATACCTAAAAAATCGACACTTTAAGGTTAGGGTTAATTTCACTTTATCTCAGGCTATGGAATGTCCTAGTGGGGTCCCCCAGGGCTCAGTACTAGGGCCTCTTCTCTTCTTGATCTACATAAATGATCTTCCTCAACAGGTAACGTCAGACTTACTACTTTTTGCCGACGACGTGAAACTTTGGAGAGAGATACGCAACCAAGACGATACACAGGCACTTCAGGAGGATCTGACGCGACTTCAAAGTTGGGCAGACGATAACGGACTTACCTTTAACACTTCAAAGTGTAAAGTAGTCCATCTGCGACATGTCGCAAACTACAGTTACAACTTAGGAAACTCCTCTCTAGTAGTATCCCAAATCGAAAAAGATTTAGGAGTCACGAAGAGGAAAATGCTCCACACACAGGGAGTTGCTCTAATGCTGTCCAAAGTAGCACGAAATGCACTTGTAGGATGGGAATCCCACGGATCCAGAATCATCAAAGCATCATTCAAAACAAAGAAGGAGGGGATCTTAATGAATATTATCCAATGTTATGCACCCACCAATGATAGCAACGACGACATTAAAGATCAATTCTACGAGCGGCTGCAGTCAATCATAGAGAAATGCTCAAGAAAGGACCTCACCATTCTGATGGG
This sequence comes from Schistosoma haematobium, assembly GCF_000699445.3. Taxonomy (NCBI): domain Eukaryota; kingdom Metazoa; phylum Platyhelminthes; class Trematoda; order Strigeidida; family Schistosomatidae; genus Schistosoma; species Schistosoma haematobium. Next base: position 18,318,319 of record NC_067197.1, on the reverse strand, counting down.
AGATCTAAATGCCAAGGTCGGAATAGACAACACTGGATATGAAGATATTATGGGACGACATGGACTGGGAGAGAGGAACGAAAATGGAGAAAGATTTGCAAATTTGTGTGCATTCAACAAATTAGTCATAGGAGGCACAATATTTCCACACAAACGTATACACAAGGCTACATGGATCTCACCGGACCACACTACAGAGAACCAAATAGACCATATTTGCATCAAAAAAAAATTCCGAAGGACAATGGAAGATGTGAGAACCAGGAGAGGAGCTGACATAGCTTCAGATCACCACCTAGTTGTAGCCAATTTAAAACTGAAGCTAAAAAAGAACTGGACAAGTGGACAAACAGCAATACAAAGGTTCAATACAGCCTTCCTTCGAGATACTGACAAACTCAATGAATTCAAGATAGCTCTCAACAACAGATTCCAAGCCTTTCAAGATCTACTGAAGGAAGAAGAAACCACCATGGAGGACAACTGGAAAGGCATCAAAGAAACATTGACTTCAACGTGTCAAGAGGTTCTGGGCCTAAAGAAACACCATCATAAGGAATGGATCTCTATAGAAACACTGGACAAGATCAAAGAAAGGAAGAACAAGAAGACAGCAATTAACAACAGCCGAACACGAGCAGAGAAAGTCCAAGCACAAGCTGAATACATAGAAGCAAACAAGCAAGTGAAGAGGAGCATTAGAGCCGACAGGAAGAAATACGTGGAAGAATTAGCAACGACGGCAGAAAAAGCTGCTAGAGAAGGAAATATGAAACAGCTCTACGATACAACGAAGAAACTATCAGGGAAATACAGTAAACCAGAGAGGCCGGTCAAAGACAAAGAAGGCAAGCCAATCACTGAAATTCAACAACAGCGAAACAGATGGGTAGAATACTTCGAGGAACTCCTGAATAGGCCGGCTCCAATGAATCCACCGAACATCGAAGCAGCACACACAGATCTTCCTATAGATGTCAACCCACCAACGACGGAAGAAATTAGAATGGCCGTCAGACAAATCAAGAACGGGAAAGCAGCAGGACCCGACAACATACCAGCTGAAGCACTGAAATCAGACGTCGAAGTAACCACAAGCATGCCTTACCCTCTATTCAAAAAGATTTGGGAGGAGGAACAAGTGCCGATGGACTGGAAAGAAGGACACCTCATCAAGATTCCAAAGAAAGGAGATCTGAGCAAATGTGAAAACTACAGAGGCATTACACTACTGTCAATACCAGGGAAGTCTTCAACAGGGTGCTGCTGAACCGGATGAAGGATGCAGTAGATGCCCAACTTCGAGATCAACAAGCTGGATTCCGAAAGGATCGGTCGTGCACAGACCAAATTGCAACACTACGGATCATCGTCGAACAATCAGTTGAGTGGAACTCGTCACTATACATCAACTTCATTGATTATGAAAAGGCATTCGATAGTGTAGATAGGAGGACATTATGGAAACTTCTTCGACACTACGGAGTTCCTGAGAAGATTGTCAATATTATCCGGAACTCATACGACGGACTACAGTGCAAAGTAGTGCATGGAGGACAGCTGACAGATGCATTCCAAGTAAGGACCGGAGTCAGACAAGGCTGTTTACTCTCTCCCTTCCTCTTTCTTCTGGTGGTCGACTGGATTATGAAGACCTCGACATCTGAAGGAAAACACGGAATACAATGGACAGCTCAGAACCAATTAGACGATCTGGACTTCGCAGATGACATAGCCCTCCTATAACGTACACGTGAACAGATTCAGATAAAGACAGCCAATGTAGCAGCAGTCTCTGCATCAGTAGGCCTCAGCATACACAAAGGGAAAACCAAGGTCCTCAAATTCAAAGCGGAGAACAGCAATCCAATCACCCTTGATGGCGAAACTCTGGAAGATGTAGAATCCTTCACATATCTGGGAAGCATCGTCGATAGACATGGAGGTTCAGATGCAGACGTAAAGGCGAGGATTGGCAAAGCAAGGGCCGCATTCCTACAATTGAAGAACATATGGAACTCAAAACAACTTTCAACCAATATCAAAGTGAGAATCTTCAATACGAACGTCAAGGCAATTCTACTGTATGGAGCTGAAACTTGGAGAACTACAACAACCACAATCAAGAAAGTACAAGTATTTATAAATAGCTGTCTACGCAAGATACTCAACATCCATTGGCCGGATACCATCAGCAATAGCCTTGTGTGGGAGAGAACAAACCAACTTCCAGCTGAAGAGGAAATTAGGAAAAGACGATGGAAATGGATAGGACATACATTACGCAAATCGTCAAACTGCATCACGAGGCAAGCTCTAACTTGGAATCCTGAAGGGAAGCGGAAAAGAGGAAGGCCAAAGAACACATTACGTCGGATAATAGAAGCAGATATGAAAAGGATGAATTACAACTGGAAGGAGCTGGAAAGGATTGCCCAGGACAGGGTTGGATGGAGAATGCTGGTGAGCGACCTATGCTCCTTCACGAGGAGTAACAGGTGTAAGTAAGTAAGTAAGTAACTGTGACAAAAATGCCTTCCGAGCAAACCTTGCACTGGTATCATTGAAGAGCATTTTTGGCCAGTTTGGCGGAAGAACTTTCCATACAATCTTCAATAGTTTTATCCGTCCCCATTTAGAGTACAGAAACAGTATTTCCTCCCTCACTTCCAAAGGAAAAGGACACCCTGGAGCGTATCCAACGGCGAGCCACAAAATCAGTTCGAGGACTCAAATTTAAACTTTATGAAGAGCGCCCCCATTCACTTAACCTTTACCCATTAGAGTATACACGTCTTAGAGGTGACCTTCTGATGGCTTATAGTATCCTTAACACTTCTGGACATCCTCTCAAACACCTACTTAAGCTTAGTTCGAATAATAACCTAAGGGGTAACACCAAGAAACTGGAAACACAACATAGCAAGACGGAATGTAGACACGAATTCTACTCCTTAAGAGTTGTCAAAAGCTGGAAGTCGCTGCCGGCCGAGCTTGTCTAAGCGACTTCCCAGAAGTCTTTTAAGAGGCAACTTGATCTATTCTTAAGGATTGAGGATAGTATCGCTCTATGATTTACCAATTTCTTTTTTCTCTTTTATTTTTAACATATCTAGGTTCTTGCCTGGAGGTTTTGGTGATCCCCTGCTACTAGACACGGAAGCCTGTTAAGCTGAAGCTTCTTCTATTCCTTCCACAACCATTTGAACCGTTTGAACCGGTGATGAAGAGACTATTTACAAGTTTCAGCATGAGAGTGATATATAAAACTTCAAACATTTCAGGAGTGTCACTCATCTGAGACAAGGATAATGATTCAAACCCATATCCAGTCCATCCATCAAGTATATACTGACCTTTATCTGTTCATTTTTCTGTTCATGAAATATATGGTACGGTTTTTGCCTTTTGGATAAACAAATGTTTGGGTACAAATATTTAGGGATCTTAGGAGGATCATGCTTCAAACTTGTCAAGAATAATCAGTTCTAATCATCCAAATGGAAGATCATAGGTGAGAACCAGGTGAATCAAATTATAAACATAAATCTTGTCACTATCTGGATGGCCCCCAACTTCGATACAATCCGTTGAACACTCTTATCGTAGTCGTAGAGTAGTAGGAAACATAAAAAGAACTATATGCTATTAATTTAGATTGAAATTCAGTAGTTTAAGTTGTGATGTTTTTAACTATTATTTTGTTAATGTGAGCTACTTTACTTTATGGCGACGGCGCTTAACGACATTTTGTTTCGTCTGAGTCGATCTTCAAGTAATATGATTGAGAGGCGTTCCATTTTGCGTCTTACGGATGTTTCAAGTAAGTACCGCACCGCAAGGCGTCTTTCTTCTATCCTTCCGTGTTACTAACTATCGATGTTCGTTCAGGTCTTGCTGAACTAGCACACAGAGAATACCAAGCTGGAGATTATGAACGGGCTGAACAACATTGTATGCAATTATGGCACCAGGACCCGGAAAATACATCTACTTTGCTACTACTCAGTTCTATACACTTCCAGTGTCGCCGGATGGAAAGGTCAGCCTACTTCAGCCAGTTGGCTATCAAACAAAACCCGCTAATGGCAGAGGCGTATTCCAATCTCGGGAATGTTTTCAAGGAGCGAGGGCAGTTGAAAGAAGCAATTGACAACTACAGACACGCACTAAGAATAAAACCCGATTTTATTGATGGATACATTAATTTGGCTGCTGCTTTAGTTGCTGCTGGCGATATGGAGTCTGCAGTAAACGCTTATGCAACAGCACTGCAGTACAACCCAGTATGATCCGTTCGCACCTTATCAAGTTTTTTAGGATTTATATTGTGTACGAAGTGATCTGGGAAACTTACTAAAGGCACTTGGACGATTGGATGAGGCGAAAGTAAGGCGGCATATAAGTCGCCGCGGCGCGCTGCGATTGTTTGCTTGGATATTATTTTGCTATGTTTTTTTAAAATAGCGGTCCACATGGCCGCCGCGCTGCTTAGTAAATCAAGCAAACTTTCCAGCTCTCCTACGGTTTTTCTAATGAACGAGATTTTTTCTTTCAAACAGCTATGTGCAGTCTCCGATCGGTTGCTGTTCGTCAATCCTTCAGTCTGGACTGGTTCTGCGAACAAATGCATTCGTGAGTTCCCCCTTCTCCTACCCTTCGCGCGTTCCCTTAAGTGCAAGTTTTGCACTGCGCTTTAAGTTATTTCATCAAGTTCGGCTCAAGGGTGGTGAGTCGCTGTCTGTTCTAGGTAGTGATTGCGCTCGCATGCTAAGCTGTGGACCTGTCGGTTGACAGCCGCTCAGCGCCCGCGTCTTCTACTTTCTACCTATTTTCGTTTTTATTGTAGTCATGCTATCTGAAAGCGATTGAAACCTGTCCAACATTCGCAGTGGCTTGGAGCAACTTGGGATGTGTGTTCAATGCTCAAAATGAGATATGGTTGGCAATCCATCACTTCGAAAAGGTGGGTCTTGATTATATTATTAATTTTTAGGCTGTTACTTTGGATCCTACTTTTCTGGATGCTTACGTCAACCTTGGAAATGTGTTAAAGGAGGCTCGTATATTTGACCGTGCAGTAGCAGCCTACCTAAGAGCCTTGACATTATCTCCAAATAACGCTGTTGTCCACGGTAATTTGGCCTGCGTTTACTACGAGCAAAATCTTATCGATCTTGCCATCGATACTTACAAGAGAGCAATTGAATTGCAGCCCAATTTCCCCGATGCTTATTGTAACTTGGCCAATGCACTCAAAGAAAAGGGAAAGGTTTCAGAGGCTGAGGAATATTACAACACAGCTCTGAGATTGTGTCCTACACATGCAGATTCTTTAAACAACCTAGCGAACATCAAGCGTGAACAAGGAAAAGCGGAAGAGGCAATACGGCTATACGTTCGAGCTCTTGAGATATATCCTGAATTCGCAGTAGCTCATTCTAATCTCGCAAGCATGCTTCAATTACAGGGAAAATTGCAAGAAGCTTTGTTGCACTATCGGGAAGCCATTCGCATATCACCAACGTTTGCTGACGCTTACTCCAATATGGGGAACACCTTGAAAGAATTGCAGGATGTTCAAGGTGCGATGCAGTGTTATCAAAGAGCTATTCAGATTAATCCTGCCTTCGCTGATGCTCATTCAAATCTAGCTAGCATTCTGAAGGACAGCGGTAACCTCGCCGATGCTATAACATCCTACAAGACCGCCTTAAAATTAAAACCTAACTTCCCAGATGCGTTTTGCAACCTTGCTCACTGTCTGCAAATTGTATGTGACTGGTCTGACTATAAGCATAGAATGAAGAAACTTGTTTCCATGGTACAAGATCAGCTGGAATCAAATCGCCTGCCATCTGTACACCCTCATCACTCCATGTTGTACCCACTGACGCATGACCAGCGCAAAAAGATTGCCGGAAAACATGCTTCGTTGTGTTTGGAAAAGGTGTCTTTGCTGCATCACCAACCATTTAGATTTAGCAAAAAATTACCTGCTGGGCAACGTTTAAGAATTGGCTACGTTAGCTCTGATTTTTGCAATCATCCAACTAGTCACTTGATGCAAAGTATTCCAGGTCTACATGATCGAACTAAAGTCGAGGTTTTCTGTTACTCACTCGCACCTGACGATGGCACCAATTTCAGGGCAAAGGTCGCGAATGAAGCTGAACACTTTGTTGATCTAAGTGGGATTCAGTGTCATGGAAAAGCTGCAGATAAAATCGCAAGCGATGGAATTCATATTCTTCTAAACATGAATGGCTATACAAAGGGTGCACGTAATGAAATATTTGCACTGAAGCCTGCACCGATTCAAGCTATGTGGCTAGGTTATCCTGGCACGAGTGGTTCGACATTTATGGATTATATCATCACGGATATGGTAACATCTCCCATGCACTTAAGCCACCAATACTCTGAGAAGTTGGCATACATGCCCAAGACATTTTTTATTGGGGATCATCAACAGATGTTTCCTCATTTACGCAACCGAGTTATTCTAGAGAGCGCTGAAGATGCCACCGCAGGGCGCCGTGTAACAGATAATTCCATCGTTGTCAGTGGCTTGGATATCAAACCTCTACTACAAGTTGCTTGTGTGCGCGAAGTCACTTATGGAGGTCGCTTGGTTGAGATTCATGGCAGCCAACGTAAAGAGGTTTCTTACTTCACAAAGCTCACCGTGTTAACGATTCCCTCGTTACAGCCTATACAAAACATGATTCGTACAAACAGTCCGTCTTGTACAATTAATGGCGTAACTATTCATAATGGTTTGGTGACACAGCAAACACAATCCAAAGCTTCTGCTGGTGAGGAAGTGCCTCGTGATCTCATTCTTACTTCCAGGCAACACTATGGCTTGCCAGAAGATGCCGTCGTTTTTTGCAACTTTAATCAGCTATATAAGGTTGATCCATCAACTATGAGAATGTGGGTTGAAATTCTGAAAGGTGTTCCGAACAGTGTGTTGTGGCTGCTACGCTTTCCAGCCGCTGGCGAAGCCGGTGCACTTGCAGCGGCCTCAGAAATGGGTCTTCAGCAGGTGAATCGTCGAATTTTATTTAGCAACGTTGCGCCAAAAGAGGAACATGTTCGGCGTGGTCAGGTAAGCTTCCAGAACTTTATAACTTATAAATACAGGTTGCTGATGTCTGTCTGGACACGCCTTTGTGCAATGGACATACTACTGGGATGGACGTTCTGTGGGCTGGTTGTCCTGTAGTTACCCTTCCACTCGAAACATTGGCAAGTCGCGTTGCGGCCAGCCAGCTTCACACGTTGGGATGTCCTGAGCTTGTGGCTAACAGTCAGGAGGACTACGTTCGAATTGCAACCAAGTTGGGGAACAACCGGGAATATCTTCAAGCAATGCGGGCTAAAGTAAGTCTGGTATATTCACTTCCGATATTCATTTTACAGGTTTGGAAGGCAAGAGAGTCGTCTGCTCTTTTCAGCTGTCGCAGCTACACTGCTGACATAGAAGCCCTTTATTTTCGAATGTGGCAGCAGTATGAAGCCGGCTCTATTGAACACATCGTAGAATGGCCGTCGAAGTTCAATAAGGAGAGTACTTAGTCTTGTCACCGTAATCTACTTGCTTGTAAATATATCATTTATTACTAACTTGGTTTTCTGCACTCTTTCTAAAGTGGTTACAATGGTAGTATGTTGTATCGCGTTAAAATTGCTGCTTATAAGAAATGGTGTGCTTGCTCGATGTATGTATTTGGATGATTAATCACTACATATCACCAACGAGTCACTTGAAACTAGGGGGTTTGGATTAGGTTGTATCGTTTCGTATATCTCTATCGCGTTCCTGGCTAAAGTAGTCTTTTCGGCTGCTTCGTCCCATGGCTTTATGTTGGTCAGTATCCTTACGTCTGTAACTTTCATTAAGTTTGTCGTCGTTTAACAAGTGGTAGGTCAGTAAGCACATTCAGTTGTTAATTTTCTCACACTGAGTCACTACTGTTTATAATAAATATAACGGCAGGTTGTTCGTTGATTTTCGTCTGCATCACTAAGCGTCATGTTTCTCAGCGTGTAGTTGGGGTGTATTTTTAGATAGTGATACAAATCACTAAATTATAATCCAATATAAACTCAGTTTGTTAGGATCTGTTTAAGGCTTTCTAAACAAGCTCACCCTAACATCCGTCAGAAAGGGAATTCCCCTGTTTGTGTTATATATAGTCAAACCGTTTAGTCAGTTAAGATAGTTTATTTCTTAAGTCATTTTGGGAAGTGTTCGTTTGTTACGGTATTTAGGGTGTATCCAAACTAATCGACTTAGCATACCTGATACTCTACAATGTGGTTGGGAGATGACGTCTAATCTTACTGTACAATATCAAGAAGTTCTATAAGTTTTAGTTCTTGCTGTTTTTCTGTATGGTGTTATTACACTAGGTAGAAACCAGCTTGAGGTTACATATGCAACGAAATTACAACCAACCTCTCTACAACAAATGAGGCGACTGAATGTTCAGGCCTGTCCCATACGTATTTGTGCTTAAATTTGTTCACAAGATTCCTCGTGCGAAGTAAACTATCGAGTGAGTGATGTAGTCGTTAATAATTGTAAATTGTGGTGTAGGCATAGCACTAAGCATGAGGGCGGAACAAGCACTGTTAGAATGGATCCCCGTTAACAGTCGTTTGTGTGCTGTTCGGCTAAACGGCGCCGTAAGAACTCGGAAGGATAGGGACACACTTCGTTGCCTTTTTGTCGTTTCTGCATACGCTCCCACCGACTGCAGCTCAGATGAAATGAAAGATGAATTTTACAGAAAGCTATCTGAACTTCTTCAGAAAGCTAAACGTTCAGACATAGTACTCGTAGAAGGTGACTTTAATGCCCAGATAGGTAATTTAAACCAAACAGAAAGGCATTTAGGTGGGTATTTTAGTATTCCGGCACAACGAACAGATAATGGTGATCGTCTGCTGCGACTGTGCCTAGACAATCGTTTATTTTTAGCAAACACAAATTTTAAGCATACGGAGAGACATCGTCTAACATGGCGACCCCCTACACCAAACCAACGATGGACTCAAATAGACCAAATTGCCATCAGTCATCGTTGGAGATGGTCGGTAGAAGATTGTCGCTCATTCTGGAGTACCTGCTTGGACTCCGACCACGCCATAATACGGGCACGCATCTGCTTGCGCCTCACTGGACGCAAAGAAGCCAAACTAAAAAGATCCTTTAGAACTGAATTGAGTAGCGAGAAAACCAAAAGTCTGTTCCAGGAACAACTGAGGTCACACTTAGGTAGTTCGGAAAACGAGGCTGACCCAGATGTTGCTTGGAAAGCTATACAAACAGCTGTGGAAACAGCAGTGACATCTATCAGTGATTTAAACCACAAGGTTACAAAACACCAATGGATTTCCTCAAGGTCTATTGCAGTGATGGATTCTCGTAAACTCATCCCATCAGGCTCTGAACACGATGGAGAGCGAAAACAAATCAGATCTAGGTTAGGCAAAAGTCTAAGGAACGACCGTGAGCAGTGGTGGGCAACGAAATCAAAAGAGATGGGAAAGGCGGCGGCTATAGGGAACACAAGACAGCTCTACAGACTAATAAAAGAAACTGGAATTAATAAGTCAAGTGTAAGTCAGACTATTTCGGAAAAAGTCGACACTCATCTGCTCCCAGTCCAGATGTTTAGAACGATGGGTGGAACATTTCAGCTGGCCTTCAGCTACTCTACAACGACCCTCCATTCCCAGATAGTGTGAATGGATAATTGAAGTAAGTCCCCCAACTCTAGCAGAAGTTGAAAAGGCTATAGTTAATCTGAAACGAGGAAGGGCAGCTGGTCCAGATGGATTGTCTCCAGAGGTCTTTAAGGATGGTGGTCCAATTTTAGCGATTAGGTTGACCAATATTTTAGTTAAGATCTGGGAGTTAGACGCTATCCCATCTAACTGGTCACAATCACTTATCGTCCCAATATATAAGAGACGGTTAAAATCATCCTGTGACAACCATAGAGGAATTAGTTTGACTAATATAGTATCTAAAATACTAGCCTCGATAATTATCAGACGCCTAACTGAGACTCGTGAACTGCAAACACGAGAGAATGAAGCTGGCTTCAGACCTGGTCATGGCTGCATCGACCACATATTCACCATTCGTCAGGTTCTAGAACATTGGCATACTTATCGGCGTCCGACGATGGTGGTCTCTCTTGACTTAAAAGCAGCATTTGACTCTGTAGACCACGAGATTCTGTGGCAGTGTCTGTCATTGAAAGGCGTACCCCAGAAGTACATAAACCTTGTAAAGGCTCTTTACTCGAACACTACCAGTCGAGTCAGAGCTTATGGCGAACTGTCATCTACTTTTGCAACCTCAAGTGGTGTCCGTCAAGGCTGTCCACTTTCTCCATTTCTGTTTAACTTCATCATAGACCTATTGATGGAAATAACACTCTCGTCTACTGGATTCTCGGGTATTGATCTCCTTCCAGGAGGTCCATTTATCGACTTAGAATACGCAGATGACATAGTCCTGTTTGGTGAAGACGCTGATAGAATGCAGTCTTTTGGTAGCACTAAGCAACAATGCCAGAATTTTTAGGATGCGCTTCTTTCCCTCTAAATACAAGTTGTTGCTTCAGGACTGGTCTGCGTCAACACCTGAACTAAGGATAGGGAGTGAAGTAGTCGAATGAGTTGACAACATCACTTATCTTGGAAATCAGATCAGCCCGAATGGGTCGACATTTAACGAAATCTCATCACGGATTTGAAAAGCTCGTTTGGCTTTCGCCAACTTACGTCACCTATGGAGAAGGTTAGATATCCGTCTATCAATAAAAGGACGAGTATACTGCGCGGCAGTCCGTTCTGTTCTAAATGACGGCTGCAAAACATGGCCATTAAGAGTTGAAGACACTCGTAAGCTACTAGTATTTGACCACAGATGCATTCGAAATATTGCTCGCATCTGTTGGGATCACCGGGTAAGTAATAGTGAGGTTAGACGTAGGGTATTAGGGAATGATGGTAAGTCAATTGATGAAGTTGTGAATCTTCATCGACTGAGATGGTTGGGCCACGTGTTACGTATGCCTAAACACCGATTACCACGACGTGCAATCCTAACCGGTGTTGGAGATGGTTGGAAGAAAGTTAGGAGCGGCCAAACCAAAACATGGCATCAGTGCTTGAAGTCACTTACTTCTAGTCTGAGCCATGTTGGTAGATGCAGACTACTTGGTTGGGGTCCGTGTGACTGTCGTAACCAATGATTGGAGACTCTTGGTGACATGGCTCAGAATCGATCACAATGGCGTCGGTGTATGCACTTTTTGTCTTCCCTTAAACTAAGAGATTAAAATCGCTTCATATCTTTCTTTGTACGAACTAATTCTTTCTTCCTGTACTATATCTTTATATGCAATCGTCCTTTTATATATTACCACCTCTGAATTAACTACTTTTATGAATCCGGTGTCCATCTTGTTGTGTTAATGAGGTATGGCAACTTGGACCGATGCACATATGTGCCTGGTCCTACGTTGTAGCTGACTGACTTAGCCTTAAAAAAACTCCCTAACTCAACTAAATTGACAAAAATTCCAAGGGAAGCAATATAACTAGTAGATAGCTTATAATTCTTGACATCTTGCGTTAATTGAGTTAACTATAAAAATTAAGTCACATGTGCATAAAATGAAATAAATCATCCAATAAAATGTCAAGTAAGAAATATATATATACAAGGTTATAAAGGTATTTAGCTTTTGACAGGAAAATTTCTAATCATTATACGGTTGACAGTTTCTTCGATGCCTTAACATAGAAGTTTGCAAAGTACCCTGAACTGTAATAAATTTACCACAGGTTTCACAAGTAGCTTTACATTCATCTAAATTGTTATCATTTTCAAAATAATCTCTCTCATTTTCATTTCTATTTGATTCGTATAACGATATATTTTCATTAAAACATTTGTAATTATCATCACTGGAAGCTTCATTAAGCGATCCACAAGCGATTTGTTTTCGTAATCGTACAGCAAGATTATAACTGCTACTCGGATCATGATAGTCCGGCTCATCTATATCTTCTACATTCGACCGACCCTCAACTGATATCACTTCAGGGTATAATCTATGAAAGAAAAACGTAAAATAAGTATGACATAAATATGTCCATTTCATTTATATTAATAACAATAATAAAATAAATAGCAGAAGGGGTTTTTGTGGATATTATAGTGATTTCAACAGTTGAGATCATGAGTCAGTTGAAGCTAGGCCGCCACGGAAAACCTAGAAGCACTGGAGTTCAACCGGGTCTGTTGTGAAATAGTAACTCACTGAAGACAATGGTGGATGTCGCTCAACTTCGTGGATTAGTTGAAGTTCGACGTTAACACCGTTGGATGCCAGCCCAATGGTCTAGAGGCTGTGTTTACGCGCGAAACCGATAGGTCCTGGGTTCGGATCTCGTGAGGCGGGGTCGTGGATGCGCACTGCTGAGGAGTCCCATGATAGAACGAAACGGTCGTCCAGTGCTTCCAGGTTTCCCATGGTGATCTAGCTTCATTTGACTCGATCTCAACTACTGAAATAATAAAATTATTTGAAAAGTGTTTTGCATGGACTGATTATCCTGAGGAAAATCTGTTTTAGCATGGAATGACATAAACCGAACTAAAATGTCAAGAGCATCGAACAGTTATTTCTTCCCTATTCATTATTCCAGATTGCCTAATCCATACTAGTCGCCAAGTTAACCTGGCCGTAAGAGGTAAGGTATATAATGCGTAGGTAAGAGCGGTTCCCTGTATGCTTGTAAAAACTAACTTAATAATGTCCGGTGACTTGCTGTGTTTAACTAATGTTAACTTTGGGGGACCAATCACATCTCTCAGTAAAGTCAAGCGCCTGCACTGCATGTTCAGTCATATTTAGGAGAACTCTATTACTGTTACTATTCTTGTGACATATGTTTTAGTGAATTAGATAGGTTGAGATGGAAAATAAGACTCCTAATTTAGGGAAGTGATTTTAGTGGAGCTAGATAGTTCATCTTCATCCTCACGACTACCAACTATCTATCAAACCCCAATATGTATCTTCGCTTATAGCAGTGCACATAGGCAATTGTGTATATACGTTCGGCTAGTAAAACGTGATATCTTGGAAAGCCAGAATACACAGAAGACAAAAGAATTCTTAGAAAATTAACAGACAGGTCAAATCAATGAGCATACCGAAATTGATCCAAATTATCAATCGGTTGGAAAAATCATGAACAACCATCAGATCAAATCGAAGAAGATAACCAAAATGAATAGGCAGAAGATGGCAAGACAAGCAGGTCAAAAACAAGTCGAAACCAAGGTCAACAGAGCAAGTTATTAATCATATGTGGAGAAATTTGGATAGCTCATTTTGATCTGAAGTTTGTATTTGATTAGGTTGTTCAAAGAGACGATGAGAGCTTCACGACTAAGCCAGTCAGCTCAGAGAACGAAACTCTGGCAAAAGAAGGCAAGTTGTAGGAATATCTTCTAAATGGCTTTCGTATAACGAATTGCTTGAACTGAGACTAAATGGGAAGTGTGGAGGTATTGTATAGTCGAATGAAAGACCTTCATAAAACTGGGAGTTATTGGTTCATGACGACCGCTCGGGTAGAGTCCCAAATATCATGCGACTGAGTGTCGTCAGATGTTATCACACATAGTTCATGATAAAAGCTATGAGCAAGTTCAAACCTGCGAAATAGTTGTTAAAAACCAAGTATTCCAACTAGTAAGTCATTGTTCAATGTTTTATCACTCTAATTAGCAACCATATACTAAATTCTCTGGTCGATTAACATCATTTATTAACATATAGTGAGTAGTTATTACTAGTAGGAAAAACAGAAAACTAATATCAAAATCCCTACTTACGAATCAATATTCAGGTAATCTGTAACTTGATAACCTCCTTTGAATAAATTAAACGTTATACCCGATTCATGATCTGGTTCTTGTAATGGAATGTCATCTATATTTATTTTCTTACAAATTTTAGGCAATGATTTAGATTGAGCTACAAAACATATAAAAAATGTGGAAGGTGATAAATTAAACAATGAAAATTAGCCGTAAAATCATATGACAAGTAAAAACTATACAAAGCGATCTTACATAGTTAGAGAATATTTTAGAGAACCACTTCTTGGAATAAATACAAGGTAGGCGAATCAGAGCGTTCTTACATTGTATAATTTCAACTGCTATTTGTGGTATTGAAATACTGAACAAAATCTAAAAAGCTGTATTTGTTATGTAGCTTAAGAAATAATTCATGAAATCATACGACTAAATATTCTTTCCAAAATATCTATTACATGTGATGAGACCATTAAATAAGTAATAGTGGTTAGATTTTGAAAACAGAAAAATCTTCAGTAAGTTCATAAGTTCATAGTGATCTTGGTCGTTGTGAATATATATTGCATCTATTCAAATAAATGGTCGAAATTTATATATATATATGTATCAGAGGTTAAAAGTTCATGCGCCTCTTATTGACTGACAGGTTGAAACAACAAGTTGTCATTAACCAAAGCGCAATAGGGGGCTTGAATGCTTTTTTGAGAGTTGGCAGTATGTGAGAGTAGATCAATGAATATAAGAACGTCAGAGAAGTTTCAACTTGTAAACAATTTTATTCACCGAATATTACCTCCTAAAGAACCATGGGAAACCGGAGGAAAATCGTTAATAAGCTCTATTATTTTATTTTGAGATCTCGTTAAATCGCCATACACGATTGAAATCTGTATGTCCAATTTTCACACTGAGGAGGACTCTCCACATATATCTATTGATCTGCATTTTTCAACTTCGAATTTTTGATATAGTGCGACTGCTAGTCAATGTCATCAATTAATTTAAACACTGAACGACCTAGTTGAATACACCAATCCCATGCCACTTGATATACAAAAAGAATAGCGCTTTCATTAGAATTGATGTTATGAAACGAGAATTTAAGAAATTGTAACTTTTGGAATTCTATTTTGCAGATTATCATTTTTTATTTCTTTATTTGTGTAACTATTAGTTATATGGATCACTGTATTTCTATATTCTTTGTGCTGTATACATTCATTAGACTCCTTAGCTGTAGCAATACTCTCTACTGATACTTGACTATTACTAGTTGATTATTCGCCCTCTTACGATTCTCTACTACTTATGGATTTATTATGTATAAATCATGATTTTCTATTTGGGATTTTGTTGTTCGATAATTCATCCGAATAAATACATGAATGTTTAAGCTAAAAGGAACTACTGTACAATATGGAGCCCCCAAATGTCCTGGTATGGTCGAAGTTAAGAAGAATCAGCTCTCCTTCTCGAAATGCTCTCTCGGGAAATGGACACGCGTATACAGCCACTGTCTAAGAAGTCCTACTCACTGACTTCTCACAGCGGAGGTGTTGTTTACGAAATTGAGAGGACAAAAAGAGAATGTCAGGCGCTTTAACTGGGTTGGTGAACACGGACAGTCCACCTAAGGGACTTGGAAAACCATGGTTCCAAACAAATGATGCACATAAGCTACAGTATCCTGAACGAACAAATGGCATATGAACCTATTGTTGGTCACTGGCTGCCATGGGACTGCATCTCCTCACATTGCTCCACTGCCTTTTGGATCAGACCTTTAGGTCAAAGGCTCAGGGTGTGGCCCCTTAAGAAAACCACGTGCTTCGGTTTGGGCACCCAGGCAGTATCATAGACCACACACAAATCAAGTGACTTGTGTGGCGCATACGTATCCGGTGCCCCTTTGTATCAATATTTCTGTGTTCAAGTAATTAAATAATAAAGTACAATATGGACTGGACACTGGGTTGGAAGTTGCTCGAAAACCAATAAGTATTAAGCTCTCAGTTGTTGTTTACTGGTCATTGATAAAACAATTCATCGATCCCACAGGCATACATTGAATTTAAATTAATCCATGGTTGGACTAGAAAACACAACTGTTCTCATGATGACGGCCTCATCACACAGGCCTCATTAATACTATTAAATAATCTGATTTTTTTGGAAGATATGACAAAAACCTACATTGATTCTCACAGATATTATTATCGTTGTTATTCTGTTTTCGAAACAATTGTTTTACATCAGCTGCTAATAATCGTTTAATAGAATATGCTCCACCAGGTTGACCAGCTAAAAATGCTGCTAAACTATGAGACAACATACGCTGTAGCCGACGAATTTTTCGTTGATTATCACTTTTTTTAGAAGAACCATATTTTGCTGATATATTAGTTGTTGTATTGCCACTATCACAACCGTTACCACTATCATCAGTGAGTGTTTGATCACGACGACGTAAACATTCTAAAATATGTGAACATTAATAATAAATGGACAAATAAATGGGTAAAAAACAGTTAAAATCTGATAAAGTTAACATTCCTACTACATGATACTAAACGTTGTATTTTTTCCATTAAGAAATAATGTTAGTGATAAAGTGGTGAACTATTCAGTTAGTCAAGACCAGCATTTTAACAAAAAAACATTGATATGCTAGGACAAAATCAGACAAATCATAAACCATCTCAGCATCTAATAATAAGTACACTGTAATGAATGAATAAACTATTCATCTGGCCAAGGTTGCCTTCTACATGTTCTTTTAATTTATAAACCCATATATATATATATATATATATATATATATATATATATATATATATTGGATACACACTGTAAGTGTGAAGACTAATAACGTAAAGACAGTTTGCTGTCTAAAATGAGGTAGGCAGAGAGAAGCTAGCTATATGGTGACTGAAAGTTCAAAGTCTTAACTACTAAATTGCCCAGTAAGAGGGTAATTTTACATTGGTCGTCAAGAAAACTAGACTTCATCCAGCAGGTTGTTTAGAAACTAGACAGCACAACAGTGTGGTACATGCTATTAATGCTGACAGATATAAGTAGCATACACCATAAACCCTGTGGCGAAACCACATAGGTAGCAAGAACCCTGGTGGACAAGCTAACAGTATGAGAGTAAGATGCCTATTAAGATGCGATAATAGTCACATTTCTGTCTAGAGGAATGCAGATATTTTATATTAAGCATTCTTATAAGTTTAATCATTTAAACTATGAATGATCATCATCACTATTATCACAGCTTGACCCTATATAATCGACTTATCTATAAAAAAAAAAATCATTCTTTACAATCAACTGGAAATTAAACATTGTAAATCAAATAATGAAGTATTATGTTAATAACGTAAAATGCAAAATTTAAGGTCGAATATAAGTAGAATATAAACAATAAGAATTATTATTCACCTATAACTTGAATACAACTTCTTAAGGTCACAAAAAAGACATAACTAATAAAGCATCTTACGTATACCTTACCTCTTTGTAACACGCTGGTATTAATGTAGTTAATTGACTCAGTAAGATCGAAACATCCCTACAGTCAGTTAGACAAAGCTGACATAAAATATCAGGTAGTCATGATCCATAAATTAATTTTCACATCATCCAACCTTATATAGAAAAAACCAATTTGATATCTCCTCGATAGTTCATTTTTTGACTACTAATTTCCAGTTTGACTAACCTGGTCTAAAATAAATTGAAGGTAGTATCATTAGCCAGTAAATATTAGTTGAAGCCTCTAGTTTTATATATACAACTAGGTGTTGATGAAATTCACCATTCTTGTAGGTGACAGACTACATTTTACCATTATGATTGCTAATATTACACCTAACCGAAGTTCAAAGTAATTCATGTTGATTTATTACTAAATTTCTAAACTGAATTGATTGTTATAAATACCTGCAAGTTCATATTCCATAAGACATTGCGTTGTTGAACGTAACCAAATAGTAGTAGCTACAGCACGTTGTGCAGCTTCAACATCCAATAATCGTACTTCTAACCATGAATCGAAAACAATCCTGTCATTGTTAAATTAGAAATTCGTTATGTTATAAGTTATTAGTTTTATTTAATTGACTAAAATAAGAGATAAAATCAAATCGCTTTTAAGTACGGGAACACTCGATGGTTTGAACGAGTATCTTCACTCACTGACTGCAAACATCTAAATGAAATCACCAGAGTTTAAATAAACATTCAATGAATTATAAGCAAAGATGGATAGTGGCTAGCAGTGGAATCCAGGACGCGCGTTTCGTCCTGTTTGGGACTCGTCAGCTGGATGTACCTGCATCTCAGAGTTGATGTTCACTCTGGGAACGAAACGCGCGTCCTGGATTCCACTGCTAGCCACTATCCATCTTTGCTTATAATGCTTGTAAATTAAGGCAATATCGAGGCATACGCACAGTATGCACATATGCCAATAAGAGACTGATCAATTTCAGTCCAAAAACATCAATGGGAAGATTCAAATAAAACAATATCAAGTGAATTAAACATTCAATGACTTTAGGAATTGGTGTACAATGTTTTATTCTGGTCACCCTTAACCTTGTTACAAGTCATGGATGCTACACTTAACACTGAATAACATGGTAACCGATGCCTCGATACATGTTAAACATAACCCACAATTAGCTAAAACAAACACTGCCGAAATAATCAAACTGCGTCACCAAGCAAGCCCCAACTTGGAACACTCAAGGTAAAACGAAAAGAGATAGACCAAGAGAATACATTGTGTCGGGAATTGGAAGCACAGATCATGGCAATGAAAAACTATTTTGCTCTAGTATGTGACCCCTCAGCAGTGAGAATTCACGACCCCCACGCGGGAATTGAACACAGGACCTTCGATGTCGCGCGCGAAAGCCCAACTTCCAAATCGATAAACTAGAAACCAGTGACTATATTGTCTAAATTCAGTCAATTCACGGTACTGAGCGAATATTTCCCATCTTCTGCAGTGGGTGACTGCCTCACACCCGACACGGTTTAGCTCCACTGGTCACGGCCTCTCAGTAGATCTCCAGAAATTTCATCTAGAAGCTAGTCACTAGTGAGCATATGATAATCTGCACAGCCAATTACTAAGAGTAGACAGCACTTGGGAACAACTGGAATGGAGAGCCCAGGACAAAGTAGGTTGGAGATTCCTGGTCGGCAGCCTATACTCCACGAGGAGTAACAGACGTGATTAATAGCTCACAATTACAAATTTATTGAGTAAATCACACGATTTGCCTGACACTGCGTCTAAGCATAATATTGTTCAACGAAAACTTCTAAAACACACTTCTTAAGATCAAAGTCAAGTTCATTCATTGTTCACGAATATACTGAGCTTAGATAGTGCAATTTATTACATCGACTTTATTTGAAGTCAGTCATACTATGAATCGGTAAAATGATTTTTTGTGTTTTATAACAAATAAAATGGGATGCCGTAGCTAAATACAATACCACTGAAGTATTCAAGTTGTTTCCACTGCCAGTAGATATTGTATAAGTAGACACACACCAATACTGTGTTAATATTTCAAAACTTTATCCTATTTACTTCAGTATCAAAAGCTTTACAAAATGATTCAGGTTCAAAGTGTACAATAACAATGTAAACTTAATTATAGAGTTACATTTATACACACAACAATAATTGTTACAAACATGATGTCAGATTATCTAAGGAATATTTGACATAACCTGACCTAAGAGACTACGCAACATCAATAAAGAGATTAGATAAAATGTAGTTATACAATATTCATTTCGTAAATTAATCAGTTTTCATTCTTATTACAATAAAATATTGAGAAGTTTAGTAGTACATAAAATAACCAGTTGAAAATAATACCCTTATCAAGTTTTGAGTAGAATATTTACAGTACAATTACATTTTAGGAAAATCATTAGTAACCAACTCTTCCGTTTAGCTTTTCGGTGTAGAGGAAAATAATTAATTTTATGCGCAAATCTTTCTAGATCACATGATGAAGATTTAAGTACAAAAGAAAAAAAGAATCGAAACATATAAACTTAGTGTGTCCACTTATGGATATATATATATATATATATATATATATATATATATATATATATATATATATATATATATATTAGTCAGATGGAACTAACCGTAAGTACATTATTGATTAACAAATCCACCAATCAGTCGATGTTTGGATTGTAAATATCGCTGAAGGAATGGATAAAAATCTACGGATAACTCCTAATAAGAATGCAGTACTAGCTCAGTACATCATTTATTCGTAAACTTTCACTGAAACATAAATGTTAAACTGCGCAACGCGATTGAAAGAAGATTTTAATGTTGCTATTGAGTTTAATAATTTAGACTAGTCAGTTAGAAGCATTTTAACATTAACACTAAGTTATTTTATTGATAAACATCGATAACAGATGAAAGTAACCTCTGACTTAACCTATTAAACTACTGTTTACGTAGGATATTCTTTCAAAAGAATGTGGAAATTAAATGTAACAAAGAAAAAAGTATAGAGGTTTGGTACTTTAAAGGATGACTATACTATGTATTATTTTCTTTGAAATGTTAACTGAAAAGGTCATGCTGATTTGAAACTTACCAAAGTATAAATTACATCCACTTCAAGTTATTCACATATTACCGTTATCATTCTTCAAGAGTAAGTAGTAACCCTACTGATGACTAGAATCATTCTAGATAATGAAACAAAGAAAAGGTTTTTCCTTATCTAGAGCTTAATTCTTTTTAACTGACCTGTTTATCACTTCATCTATGTTTAGGTTAATTTTAAACGCAAAATGTGGTGACTTTTTGATAATAACAATCAGAAGTACACATGAACTGAATGGTTAATAACTCTTCTTTTCTTATTTTTGTGGTGATATTATTCAGAAATCCTGGTGAAATATCATAATCATCAATTTAAACTTTGATCAATTTCCAATACAGTATATAAATATCATTACTCAATATCATTGATAAATGAGCATGTGGAAACTTTCGTCTAAATCTGATAGCATAATTTCAGTGTTTGGGCGCCGAGTTGATGTGAGACATTAAGGAAGAGGAATGTATTTAGATGACCTATTTAGAATACATTTAACCGAAAATCCATATACTTATTTATATTCGATAATTTTGACATTTGATTATATTTCCTTGAGAAAGCTTGGAACAAAGTGCTAGGTGAAACATTGGGTTTACTTCAAATTCATTCGCTGAGATTTTACGAATACATTCTTCTTTTTTTCTAATGATAAACTATGGTTCACTTCTGAAATTTACAGGATATTACACAAATATCGAATTGTCTTACTTTCATAAATAGTGATTTTCGGACTTATTAAAATGACTTCTATTTAACTCATCTTGCATTTGTATGCATATTTAATGCAAATATGATTGACTAAATTGACTGCTTTTCTGGCTGTGTATGCGTTATTAGCTGTATTAAATGAATTTTATTGTTACTATTACTCTGATAGATTTCGTTATCACTGTGTAAATCTACTTTATTATTATTATTATTATTGAAGTTTATAATTGTGATTACACGTTCATCATTATTGTAAACAGTAAAGAAAGCTCATATGACTAGAGAGAGAGAGAGGGATATGATTGATAAACAACGTTTGTTCACATGATTATTTTTTGTTTTTCTTTAAGACTGGATAATAATCAAACAATCACCCAAAAACATTAGTTACATGAAGTGATATCTCATTTATCGTTAATATTATTTGATTGGTACATAAATAAGGGATAGTAACTGGGGTAAATGTTACTGAATTAAACGTCCTCATGTGTACGTATGAAAATGACAAAAATACTTTTATTACAATTCCTTACCGATCAAATAGTATTGCATTAGTATGTATTATACTAGTATGAAAACACCTTTGTCCTGAATATATACACTTCCATACACATGTTATTTAACTCATAACGTAAACAATTTGTAGTATACACTATGAGTGATTAATTAGAGAGAAATAATCTGACCGCCTATAATTTTCGTTACTAGATAAGTTGTGATCAAAAATTATTTTCCTTTTGAGTAGTTGAAATCAAATTCTAGTTGGTTGTTTCTAAGGTTTATAGCTTCCCCATCTACCAACTTAGGTAAAACTACATTACAGCACCACCGACATTGAGAGAAACGGAAAGTGTTATGCCCCTTTATTGGTTAATGAGTACACAGACAATTAAATCCAAAAATCTGTATCCGAAAAAGCTATGAAACTTCAATGTATGTGATAGTTTTTCATTTTATAGGTTTTCGAAGGTTTATAAACAGATTTGAAGTTTCTAGGGTTGAATTACTTTCATATTAGACAAGACAATGCTTAAAATTTAGAACGTGATTCGACGACCACTAATTCATATATCTAAGTTCACTAACTCGAAAACCATAGAGTTCAGAGCCGATAGGTCAATAATTATTTAGAAACAGAAGTTAAACGTGCGCCAAGTTTTCAAGCTTACGGTGATATCAACTATAGAGAAATACACGAGTGGACAGTATTAGCGTAAATTACAAACAGTCTCTTTTGAACTGTAACTGATTGTAATCCACTATATAACTATAAGTAAATGTTTAATACAATTTTCAACCAATAAGTGCAGTTGAAACAGTTAGTTTGTGATATTAAGACATAGATTTGGAATGCATTCAGTCTCTCCAATGAAAACATAAACTTAAGTCATAAAAATACTATTTTATAAAACTTAGGATTAGTCATTCCTGTTCCCTTCAAAATACTTTCAATTTGTGCAACAAACTTGTCTCGTCTTCATTCGACACTAAATGCCCTGGTACGGTCGAAGTTAAGAAGAGTCAGCTCTCCTTCTCGAAATGCTCTCTCGGGAAATGGACACGCGTATACAGCCACTGTCTAAGAAGTCCTACTCACTGACTTCTCACAGCGGAGGTGTTGTTTACGAAATTGAGAGGACAAAAAGAGAATGTCAGGCGCTTTAACTGGGTTGGTGAACACGGACAGTCCACCTAAGGGACTTGGAAAACCATGGTTCCAAACAAATGATGCACATAAGCTACAGTATCCTGAACGAACAAATGGCATATGAACCTATTGTTGGTCACTGGCTGCCATGGGACTGCATCTCCTCACATTGCTCCACTGCCTTTTGGATCAGACCTTTAGGTCAAAGGCTCAGGGTGTGGCCCCTTAAGAAAACCACGTGCTTCGGTTTGGGCACCCGGGCAGTATCATAGACCACACACAAATCAAGTGACTTGTGTGGCGCATATGTATTCGGTGCCTCCTTGTACCACTACTTGTGTTTGAATAAATAGATAAAATACATCTTCATTCACATTGTTTAAAACATTCTTGTAGGTCTATATATTGATGCTCAGTAAGGAAATAAATTATTTTGAATCTAATTTCAGAAGGGATATATCACTTTCATACACCAAATAAATCAAAGAACTGATGTTAGGTGGTTGGATGTGCTCTGGAGGGCAGTATCAAAAATCTGATACTGATACAACTGACTGCTTAAGTGAGAAAGCGTATTGGGCTACCGAATAAAATGCACAAATACTCATTTATGTATACACCACTTCAATCCTTAAGAAACTGATCCACTTCTTAGCCAATGAGATGCACTTGTCCTTCGGGTCACTTCTCATTGTCATCGACTGACCCTCTCATTAGGCTACTTCTGATTGGATCACCATATCAAGAGATAATTAGCAGAGAACCCTACACCTAAACAGTATATGCATTTTCGACAGAAATGATGATACTTGTGGGATTCAGGAAAAAAAACTGTCACACAGTATCGCAGACAGGAATACTATCACTAAGCTATTCGAGCTGCGATTGGTCTGAAGGAATTAAACATTCATACTGATCAGTCATTATGTAGTACCGATGACACGTTTATCTAGTCCCCAGCTGCAATCGAATTTGAACTATTGAGTTGCAATATGACCACTAATCTGAGTAGCAGATTGCAAGAGTAATAACTTATATATATAAGTGCGTACAATCATTAGGAATCATTAATAATATCAATACCCATATGAAAAAGGCCAATCAACCGTATGGTCAGAAGTCGACCGAACAAGACAGTCAAACTGAATACAAGGAACAATGAGACCAACCAATCACAAACAACGCCACCAGAATAAACTGACTTAACACTTGTAGGATAACTACGTAAAGTAGATATTGATGTTGTCAAGATTAAAAATTAAAATTTCATAATCGAATCATCTAGCTTAGAGAATTTAACAACACCAAAAGCATACAGTCAAAGTGCAAATCTCCATCATTTTAGTGTTACTAATAATGATAGTAAGATTTGAAAATGTTCACACTCGTTACAAACCTTGAAATGTCAGCATTTGTATCCACTTCCCGACAGTATAATAACAAAGTCGGTAATGCTGGAACCCGTATTGTATTTACCAGAAAAGGTTTAGTTGTTTCCATTAAATCCCTAAAAAATAGTCATAATAATCGAAAGAAAGTTATCAATCAATAAATGGAAAATCAATTGGTCATTTCAACGTGGCAAATTTAACAGGTACAAAGATCAAATAAATTTTTTCAGGAAACCTTGAATAGTCTTATTTCGATCAACTGGACAGTCAAACGCTCTGAAACGTGAATTACATACGATCTGATATAATCATGTATAATGTATGCACCAATATGATGGTAACAAATATGTGATCAAAGATCGATTAAGCTAAACAGCAATCAAACACGGTAGTTCACATATGAAACACGAAAATAAGCAGGAGGAATGTATATTTATTGCGGGAAGTTACATGATACATATGCGTAGTCTTCATTCGCCAGTTTGCATCTTTCGGTGAGTTTTGCCGTCTGAACCATCTTCTCGTTTGGTCGCCAAGTGTTCTACCAACGCTGTAATTTTGATGCATTGAAACTCTTCATTCTGTCTGACAATTGTTAAAACTTCAATGCCGCGTTCCGCTACATACTACTTACAAACATACTTGTGAATAGCATCAACTACATACAAATATAAGAGGACATGTTTAATAGTTAGCTACCTAATGATTTATAGCAATTGTACCTATTTCGGTCGACGGAATTGAAGTAGGATTAAAGTTGATTGATTATGGTAATGTTAAACATTTCACAATAATATCACTAATGTAAATTTAGGCCGTTTTCAGCTGATTAGAAGACTTAAAATACAAAGAATTCATTTTACTTAACACATCTTGTTTTTTTCTTAAATTTATTAAGGGATCAGTACACATAAAGTAAGACTATTGACAACTGTATCTACAACAAATATGCACGTAGAAAAATGATTCTTATTTTCGAAGATATTATATAAATCATGTAATTGAAAACATGTATTCAAGAAAAGGTTTCCAAGTTTGATGAAAAAAAGATTTAAGACGAAATGATTCACGACATTTCGAAAAATAATTCCTGTTGAAGAAATGACGTAAATCGATCTTACATAGCAATGAATGTAAATAACTTGGTCATCAGATATGAAATTATATACCTGCTTTTATTAATTTACACATTTTATTAGATATGTTGATGTTAATTGGATAAAACTTAATTAAAGAAAATGTGATGAAGGTTTATTGAAACCACTGAAATATGTTGAAATAGTAGCATTTGCTCTTAAAAATGTTTCACATTTTTAATCGTCACTCATATATTATAAAACAAAACGATACAGAATTCGTGTTTCAATGCAGTGAACATAGTTTAAATTTAATATTATAAAAAATCATCTGAACTGCCCTTGTTACTTTCATTTAGTATTATTAGTTCGAATCTTCCCATTGATGTTTAGGACTGCAGTTGATCAGTCTCTTATTGGCAAATGTGCATCCTGTGCGGATTGTCTCTGTATTGCCTAGTTACAAGCTTTATAAACAAACGTGGATGTTCGCTAGCAGCGAAATACAGGATGCGCGTTTCGTCCTATTCGGGACTAATCGGCTGGATGTACGTACATCCGAATTGATGTTCATCCCGAGACCCGAACCCAGTGTCATTCGCTTCAAACACCATCGCGTTATCCACTTGGATACTGAGTCTCGACAGCCAGTAGCTTGTGAAATGGAGTAAAGTTTAAATCTATTTTGTCCTTGTTACTATTGAATTTATGTAATTTAATAAGCACAAAATATAACATATTTTCAATTTATTGTTTAATCTATTCATGCATTTAAAAAATAAGTGAATGTTTAAAGTGTTAAATTTCCAATCAGTACACTACATGTTTGAATTCTACGTTGGCCATTGTAGATTAGACAACCAGACAATATTATTACTTCATACATAAGCTGTACAGCTTAAAACTGATTACATAAACCGATATTCCTTTACAAAAAGTTTCATTAACCAATAAAATCGTTCAACTTGTACATTAAGAAAGAAATATAACTTTGACAATGATTTCAGAGCAGTTAATCGTCAATAATCTATTTAGATAATCTAGATTGTACTTTTAAAAAAAACTATTAAAAATTTTGGCAAATAGAGTGAACATCAATTACAATAGTTTTAATATCAGAAGGGTGACGTTAGTAATTTCAATTGTTGAGATCATGAGTCCGTTGAAGCTAGACCACCATGGAACACCTGGAAGCACTGGACGACCTATCATGGGACTCCTCACCAGTGCGCATCCACGATCCTGCCTCGCAGGATTCGAACCCAGGGTCTACTGGTCTCGCGCGTGAACACTTAACCACTAGATCACTGGGCCGGCATCCAACGGTGTTAATGTCTAACTTAAACTAATCCGCGAAATCGAGAGACACATCCACCATCGTTATCAGTGAGTCACTATCTCACAAATGACCCGGTTGAAGTCCACTGGTCATAGATGCGCACTGCTGAGTAGTCCCACAATAGGACGAAACGGCCGTCCAGTGGTTCTAGGTTTTCCATGTTGGTCTAGCTTAAATTAACTCATGATTTCAACAATTAAAATAGTTTTGTATAATTTATATACTTTAGTTATCTGGGTGAGGCTAAACTCCACTCCCATTTGCAATTTTAACCTTGCATCTGGTAACTAACCAAAATCAAGCGTCGCTCCTTATTTAGACTATCGTAATCCATGATGGAAAGCGTATTTCGTTATCTGTTGTTTTTGCTAGCTTACATAAAAATGTAGTTTACTAAGACGAAAATACCACTCCAACATGCTACGGACGTGTGAATTGTAGCGTAGTCAGTTAGGATGGAAGAAAAATTACAACATGGCAAAAGCCGTACCTTCAAATAAATCTATAATAGAAATTATTCCAAAATGTTTACTATTGAGTGAATATATAAACGCAAACATAATAGTAGTCACAGACTACGATACAATTGGATAACTTGACAAAGTGAAGTTCATCCCCAGCTATTCATCTATATTCGGAAACATATCAGAATTAGAAGAATAAAGTATAATTCTATCACATGAATTAGTATTTAAGACATTGAAATATTATGAAAATTAGTCGTGTTTTGTCATTTATGTGTAACTATAATTAGTTTGGTCAGTTTGTTGTTGTCTATGTGTGCATACATAATGCATGCCAACTTCTAAGAATTCTATTATCATCTCATCATTAATTACAATATATTAAATTGATAAGAATAAGAATTTTATATACATTTTTTGTGTGTGTGCAGACTTATGATTATTTCTGTTTATATAGAAACATAAAGATAACAAGAATGTATAGTTAAATAGACATTTTCTATGAGATGACAATGTTAGCATATTTTAATAATATTTTAAACGAGATGAACTAAACTGAATATAACCTTTTCTCACCTATTTGTATAAATCTATTTTCTATCTAATTGATTAAGATAGGTGATTATGTTTGTTTTCTTCTTCTTCTTCTTTAGTTTAACGGATGATATGCTTAACATTTTTTTCAATTATATTTACTTTTTTTTAAAAAAATTACTCCGTGATAACCTTATCAATAGAACGTGAGAGAAAATTGTAATCTTTGTATAAATCCCTACTAGTTTGAAGAAATATTTATTTTTAGCATTTAACTATTGGGATATTCTATTTATTCATATTGTGATCCATTGAAGATGATAGTTATATGATGAGTTTAGTGGAAATCACCTAATTTCTTATAAACGAAGAATATTCACATATCGTAAAGAATTATGTATTCAGTACATCTCGAAGTCAAGCACTTTAATACATAGTTGAGCATCATGAATAATCAACTCAATATCACATAAAACAAAAAGACTTGAGTAACAAATGTAATCAACTATGAGAATCTAGAACCATGCAAGAATATGGTGATCACTAACTGTATTATTATTATTATTATTATTACTAAAGTAATTTTTGGCTAGAATTCATGTCATTGATACTAACCTACATGTTCATTGGACCGGGCTTTAAACAGCCTGATTAGAATTGATTTTTTTTCTACAGAAATCGATGACATACAATTTTAATATTAGCAGGTCAACAAAATTCAACCACAGACTTTCTCTCTTGTTTTTTTTTTGATAGCACACATACATACACACACAAAGGTTTATGTGTACATAAAATTTATAAAGACACATGAACTATCAATAATAAAGTACTAGTGGATAGACAGACCAATACATATGTGTCTTTTTTTGTTGTTGAATGAAAACCTGTCAGGACATTGAATTATTCTGTAAAGAAAATAAGAGAGAGATAGGCAGAGACTCGACGTTCATTTGTTGACTCCGCCCTAATAACATCTCCGATTTTTATAGACTAAAAGTTTCGAAATAACAACAATCGATCAACCGATCGATCGATTGTAAAACATGTAGAAGGTTCAACAAACAATTCTTTATACTAATTTGATAAATACTGTATGTATGTATGTATCTATGTATATTAGTTACAACAATCATAGATTGTTTTATTCAATTCATGAAACGGTCCGTAATTAATTTTTACAACCCAATAATCTAATAGTCATGTTTAACAAACAATGGTAGATTCAAAAAGTATAGTAAACCGAAGGATATATGTCTGTTTTGCTTAGTTATAGAGTATTAAAAATCTTCAAAAAAAGAATTATAGGAAACAAAATTTTTGGCATTTACAAACTACTTATATAACTTTCATGAAAATAAATTGTAAATAGAACACTATCAATAATGTTTAGTCATTTTTACTGATTTAAAGCGAGCAAATGATTTTACATTAACTTACTATGAAAATTCTATTTCAATTTACTAAGCTTAGTAAACATAGAATTCACATCATTCTATAGGTTTGATATATAATGGCTAAAGCGCTTCAAAATATAAAAATCTACTTCAATTAAATAATCTAAGCTAGACCACCATTGAAAACATGAACCTGGTGGTCTAGTTTAGATTGACTTATGAATTTAACTATTAAAATTACTACAATCTCTATAATGCCTCATTCTGATCATTCTAAATTCCTTAGTTTTTAACTTTTTAATGATACTTCATGATAAAATCTATATGAAACATAAATTTGTAGAATTTCGGTCTGATAAAATATGCTAATAATTGTAGATTCTAGTAATTCATGCTGAAAATATTATATAAACGCTCAAAAACGTGGTAAATTCCCCTTTGAAAACTGTACACTTTCATCAATAAACAAACATAGAATTTATAACAAAAAGAACAAAACAAACATGATACATAGATAATTTTTATATACATTGTATGTAGAATACACGTAAACATCAACTATGTTGAACTCAGGTAATGAAATAAAAAGAGGTTATTATCACACACAAAAAAAGCTAACAAAGAAATTGTGTGAAAAGTGAAACTATCATTTTAGTGTAATATTATTCATAGTAAGAATATGAATGGAAACACCAGTAAGACTACTTACTTACTTATGTGTAAATATCGTAATAATTACGAAATTTACCCACAATTCTTATTTCTAAAAGCTTAAAGAACTTCAGTTATCAGATACATTTCCATTCTAGATAAACAATCGCCAAACTGAAATTTACGAGCCTCATTTAAAAATTACTTAATATACGTGGAGGAGTATTTAAACATAATATTCAGTGATGAAAGCTAACTGTTTGAATCTAGACATAAATAACCTTCGGTTTCGATATATAAGATTTGGCAAACTTTTATTGTACATAGAATACATCAGCTAAATAACATATATCTATTTATAAAGACAATTAATGATGCGACGTACATTTAGAATTAACGTCACATAAAAGATGAGTACACATGAATGACTTTTATTCGAATGTTCAAGTTTTGACTACAGACGATATGAAAATAAATTTTAAAAAAGTTTAAAATCTAATAAAGGATTGCGTATCCCTGAGCAGATTTTTACTTATCGACAGGTTAATATGTTCAAAAGTGTTGAATACTCAGTTTAATTGATATCACGGATCTACAGAACTGAAAATTAGCGAAATACAATTATACTACTAAATGTAATTCAGTAGGTCGATTTTTATCAGTGAGTATAGTTCGCCAGATTTCATATGACTTGAAATATTTCAAGGTGGCCTTCAAGGTTCTAATCAAGTTCACAGTGGCGTATCCACGAATCCCAGCAGTCAGTATTTGGGACGATAATAACAACGAAAAAGCCAACCTAAAATTAACTTTCTATACATAGAATGCTAATTATTGTTACGCGAAAAACAAAGGTATCATAAGTGTTGCTTATAAGCTGTAATCGTTCAGATATCCCATTCACAAGAATGTATTTATTAGAACCAAAGTAGAAGAAATAATAACGGAAAGGAAGTCGAGTATAAAGGTGAATGAAAATATTTTAGCAAGCGTATCTTTGTAAAACAGTGAACGAGGAATAAGTACTTTCAAAAACATGAATATAAGAGAAATATTGTAGAATTCCTAAATAGTATATAAAATTCTCGCACAAATTACCAAACAAAATAAATCGAAGCTCCTTTATAAATGTAACCAATAATTGGAGAGTGTAAGTCATAAAATAAGATGAAACAGATTTATTTTGGTAAGGGATAATGACCATGTGATATTGTGGATCGACTAAAGTTGGAAACGTGAACCACTTAGATACCAGCTCAGTTACCCAAAGATATAGGGCTTACCACGAGCACTGAAGGCTTTAGGGTGGGTTCATTGTAAGATCCCGGATTCATATCGTTGAGTAATTCCTAACTAGGAAAAAACACCTGCCTAGTACTTCTCGAGTTTCAATGGTTTTCCAATTAAAGGCAATCTGTTATGTAAACTTTCATGTTGCTTATGACTGATCTGTTTACAAATTAACTTACTGTAATGACTAGTGCAAAATACTGGTACTGCTAATGATATGACTATTTGTGGTATGACTGCAGAAAAACTGCCACTTGCTACTCGTTACAATAGAACTTAATTCAAGACAAGATTTACTCAGAAAAAACAAACTATGTATAAATAATAAAAGAGGTTAATAGAATAACTGATCACTATTATTGAGGTTGTTGTGAGTTGTTTAAAAAATCCCTGATGACAATATTAATGCAAGTGATAGTCATTATATTTTAAAATTTTATCATTAAAAACAACTATCAGCTTACAGATACATAAGTAATTGATGATCGTATGCAAAGCCAGACGGTAAAACATCAAGAATACTTTCTTCTTCTGTTTGTTCATCATCGAAATCATCATCTCTTTTTTGTTTCAAATTTTTATTTGGTAATGATGTTTGTGACTTTTGTATCTTTGACAGGTTCGGACGATTATTATTCCGTTTTTTTGAAGTACGCTCAGGAAATAAAACATCTGGTTTTCTAACAAAGACATCATTTGGATGAAGTGTAACAAAACCTTTATTCTAAAATAGAATAGAAAAAATAGTTAAATTATCGACGAGGAATATTTGTAGCATAGAATGATCATTTTGAAGGTGTTGTGTTCTTTGAGCTGGATGGTTTAATTGTGGAGATCTCAATGTCTTTCTGGATAACATAATCAACATACGCTTCAATAAGAAGTAAGTGATTAGAACTTAACCACAAATGACTAAAAGTTTGTTCTGTTGACCTGGACAAATTATAATAGCTCACTTCTTATTAAAGTATAGGTTGATAATATTGTCTATATAGATAATACAAGCTTCACTCAGCTCAAATAACACAAAAACTTCAAAATTATGAGACCACAAAACAAAATATATCATTGTATGAAAAAGAATCAATAAATTAACATATCAGATAGTAAGGAAATTTTCAGCATGTTTAACTTTTAACTCATAAACATGAGTAATACCAGGTAGATATATTAGTTCCTAAGTGTTAGTAACAAAAAAATGTTTATTAACTAATGTTTTTCTTCAGTTTAGTATGAGCATGACGTAATCAATTGAGTTAATCAGTCATAAACAACGTAAGACACGAGACATAGATATGGATCGGTCTAGGTAGATACACCAAATAAGCACAGAGAGATTAAATTAAAATAACAAGTTCGAAAGGTATGAAAATAATACCTGGAAGGATTAAACATAAAGAATACAGTTCTAAATGAAAGCATGAATTCAGGTGATAAAAAGTATCGAATCTTATTGAAACTGAGAATTTATGAGAAAATAAAGAATAGGCGTATCCTAGCCACAATGATTTATCTCGATCTCTATTATCCAAGGCTTCCAATCACTTTCAGGACGCAGTTACGGGGCTATTGATAAAGTAAAGATCAACAGCCACTTTGCTCCTAATTCCACTATCAGTCAGTAGGTGGTCCTAACAAATACGAGCAATATTTCGATGATATCTATGATAAAAAAATGTTACTTACTACATGTCTTCTACCGTAAAAAGTTCGTTTCACAGCTATGAAGTTAAATAGATCATACTGTTGCATGATACACCAGGCTTTTGATAGGTAGAAGGGATGTATTTTTTAAATCACATAAAAATGACCTTTTAAACCTATGTCGAGATTTTGTCTTTTACACCACATAATCGATGAACCACAGAGGTTTGCATCCTATTAAATACAAGGCCACACGATGATCAAAACGAAATCATATTAATCTGATTCATATTATTATAACCGGAAAGTATTAGACCATAACTTACCATGATTTATGAATACCAATGAATACATGACTCCGCGTGGAGCCCCTCTGGGACTACTGCCCGTAACAAGCCCGGATAAAGGAGAAGGGCTGGGCGTGGGATTAGCGACCTCACCCCGTAGAAAACTAACTAGAAAATAATTCAAACCATTTAAACTGTGCCCTGGAAGTTAGAAGGTCTTCATTCAGAAGAGTTATGGGGCTGATGTCCCTTCTGACAACCACAGCAACGATTAATTTAAGTACATAGAATGCTCGTACAATGTGAGAGATCTGGAAGACAGACATGAGAAAAATGAACAACGATTCGACAGAACTAGAAAGTAAGGCCCAGGACAGAGTGGGTCGGGGAATGCTGGTCATCGGCCTATGGTCCATTAGGAGTAACAGCTGTGTGTAAGTAAGTAAGTAAGTAAGTAAGTAAGTAAGTAAGTAAGTAAGTAAGTAAGTAAGTAAGTAAGAAGTAAGTAAGCAAGTAAGAGTAAGTAAGTAAGCAAGTAGTAGTGGTAGGTGGAGTGAAGTAGTAGTGAGTGCAGGAGTAGTGAGTGAAGGAAGGTGAGGTAGTGAAGTGGAGTGAGTAGAGTGAGTAGAGTGAGTAGCAAGTGAAGCAAGTGAGTAAGTAGCAAGCAAGTAAGTGAAGTAAGTAAGCAAGTAAGTAAGTAAGTAAGTAAGTAAGTAAGTAAGTAAGCAAGTAAGTAAGTAAGTAAGTAAGTAAGTAAGTAAGTAAGTATGTATGTATGTATGTAAATGTATACATAACTAGGACAGTTTCACGGAATTTTTAACTGAGTAACCGATTTGTAGTTAATTAACTATTATCGACAAAAAATTTCTCTTCTGCTTTCTCCTAACAAAATTCATCTACATTATTTTTGTATTTTTGTCGCAATCAATATTTATCTTGACAATCAGTAAGTGTATTTACTCAATTACTCCTGATACCCCTCCCGGAGGAACATAGGCCGCCCACCAGTAAGCGTAGTTTTAATATAATCCTATATAATTGCTGCTTGAAAAGACTTAAAACGTCCAAAACACCAACAACTTAAATCCTCTAGAATAATCTTTAACATGCAAGGGAAAACTCAGTCGACTTCTTGACCAGCGTTCAAGAATCAAATATGTTTGAGTGTACTTTTATAAATTGACATTTCTGCTATTTCGTCAAACATTTCTCGTTACTTCGACTAATTATCTTAAAGGGATATATATATATATATATATATATATATATATATATATATATATATATATATACTACAATGTCAACCAAGTGGTATTCTTCAGATTATATTAATGAACTAAAAACGAACATTCACCTTAGTATGAAATACCATTTCAGCACCAGCTCCAGCTGTACCACCACGATTAGCAACACGATAAGCGTTGGCTGGATCACCAATAGCTAACTGAGGATACATACCACCAGCTAATACAACTTTTAATAGTTGAAGATCAGCTTGTGTCATGTTTTGTTGAATACTAGCTGATTGAGCTAAAGACGATAGATTGTAACATAATACTAGTTCTAAATCTTGTACAGGTACATTTGATGAATTGATTGATGAACAACGGCTCGACGCATTTAACCATTTACGTAATTTAGATGAATCACTTTCCATATGATGATCTTCTTTTTCAGATTCCGAGTTATCACTCAACTGTAAAATTAAAGTAAAAAGAGGCAATGTAATGAAAATTATTGGAAAATAGAAAATGATAATAATTCAATACAGTAACCATCATGTTGAAATACTTTAAGTGAAGCTGAGTTACAGTGTATTATGTACTAAAGATTATCATAATATTTGATAGCTAGACTATGGATTAGAGGATGCAGTTAAAATCTGACCCATTGATTTCACGTTAATGGTCTATGAAAAATAACACTGTCATTGTTGAGATTACCTCGAAAAATAGGTTATTAATATCACGACAATTACGCGCTAAATTGTGTTATGATCATCATTTTCTCCAATTGATTACTTCACATTAACTGTCCTTTCCACTGGTCTATTTTAGTATTTCTATTCTAAGGTCATATAAACGGAATAGAATAAACACTGTTATTACTATAACCGCCTTTTTCTCAAGAAATTAAATACTCATTTTTAAAGATTCTTATTATTCTTATATGTGCGTTGTTGAATATCATCAGAAACTTATTATACTGTTATTGTTCATCCGGCATCTAATAGTCAAATTGGATTCAAACCCGTATCAGTACTGTCATACGCTCCTTCATATGATATCTGTCACAGTGTAAAGGTGTTAACAACTTCATAAATTATAATAAAATTAACCGTTTGGATATTGTCAAACAGTAAGCAAGATCCTATAGACCATTGATAAACGACATACTGCATTCTGATCATATATATAGACGAAGAATGATTCGGACTAACCCTAATATGACTGTGAAACTTGCCTTAAGCCTGACCACTTTCGGATTATTAATTTGGATACAGGATTGCAGAACCTGAAGAGAATTTACTGAAAAGAACATTCTTTGTTCACATAGTTATGTTTTGTTAAGGTGTGTTTTATTTGGC
The DNA here is from genome assembly GCF_000699445.3 of Schistosoma haematobium. Classification (NCBI taxonomy): domain Eukaryota; kingdom Metazoa; phylum Platyhelminthes; class Trematoda; order Strigeidida; family Schistosomatidae; genus Schistosoma; species Schistosoma haematobium. Next base: position 18,282,702 of record NC_067197.1, on the reverse strand, counting down.
AACACTTTATTATGAACAATGAGAACTGAAAGGAAATAACTATACATACTACAAAATTGTACAGTATTCGGTATGAAATGCGATCAAACTAGATAAAGTAAACAAAAACTATGTATTTGAAATGATGATGACTTCTAGCCTAAGGGGAATACTGGTAAAAGAATACTTTATGAACGAGCTAACCAGAATAGAGAATGCGACTTTTAGGTTTTTATACGAAATTAAAATATCATGTATTACGAGCAGTAGATATACTTTTAAATACTTCTCAAAACATTTAAAATAATAGCGGAAAATTATTCTGTGCAACAATATGGTAAAAATGATATTTTTTAAACAGATCAAATGCATCATTTTTTTCTCTTTAGATTATATATATATAAGGTAAATCAAAGCAACCCTTAAATCCTAACCTCAAAATTCTTAATAATGGAACAAACCTAGACGTGATAATACTGAATTTTAAAGAGTTTTTCATATTTTTGAGTGAAATACATCGATCTATACAGTTACCCACCATTGTTAAATTATAACTGGTGTCAATTTGTGATGCAAACCATAAACTTAAACCCCTGGTCTTAACCTTAACTACAAAAAATTTAGAGACTCTTAAAAATGTGTTTGGATCCTTTTAAGGGTTGGAGAATATGGACAATCTATATCCATTGAGACGAGTTTATATATTATTGTTTTTTTTTTCGATTTACATCCAAAAGAACATGTAGAAAACAAGAATGAACTTGTTAATTGTATAAAATCTGTAAAATCTATAAAATCTATAGACTTCGTAATATTATTGTTTTTTTCCATAAACTATCGACTTATAAAAGCTATTTTCTGATTTGCCAGAAAATGGCTTGAATTTCATCGTGGTTGTTTTAATCTCTTTACTATACTATACTCTCACAGTATAAGCATTTGGTTGTTCTATGTTCATCAGCTTAAATAGTTTAATTGAGAGGCTTTGATTATCATTCAGGACAACGTTATACGTGACTAATCAAGACAAAAGTTAGAATTTTTGAAAATCATTTTATAAGTCCTGCATCCGTCCGTTACTTGCAACCCAACACAATGATTTAATTCTATTTTGTGAAGTTACTTGTACCAACATACTAAGACAACTGTGAACACGAATTTAACTGCAGAAATGTCACAGAATTCCTAGAGGGATATCGCTCATACCAATTTGCAAAGAATAAGTGGTATCGACATACATCTATCAATCTATGCAGGAAGGATTAATCAATCGCCATTTCAGAGAGCAACCTAGTAAAAAAGTCACTGAGAAGAGGATGAAATGAAGATAACGAGGAAATCCAATCACAACCAAAGCTACCAGGACGGATTGGTTTGACGAGGTTTTTGAATAATAACGAAATCTTTGCAATCAAACCATTTAGCTTAGATGATATAACTTTACTAGAACTGTCTTTTTAAAATTGAAACTTTCAGCTAATCTGTTAATAATCATTTGATAAGTTAAACTTATTCGGTATTCAGGTCATGGAACATTTCTTCAGTACTTTGGTTAATTCCGCAAATACCATGAACAGATGTGTTAATTCATACACCTGAACATGCATAACAGGGTTTCTTAAAGATTAACTCGTGTTAAAACAATTTTTACAAGAAACTTTGATAATATCGAATTCTATTTGAAACTAGCAATCATCATAATCCATTCAAATCATTATTCATTTATTTTTACTGAATAACATACATATTTGGTACAGAAATATGATTAAGAATTAGTTACAAACCATTGGACAGTGATTCTTATTTAACTTAATTCACAAGTAAAGAACAGTGCACTAGACTTTGAGCCACAATTTGTTTGGTGGCTAGTGATACTACCCGGATGCCTAAGCGAAAGTGCATGAAGCGGGACTCTAACATGTGACCTGCTAATTGAAAGCCAGATGTCTTAACTAATAGGTCGTCGCCTTTAGTACAAAAGACAAATAAATTCACCTACAAATTACTGCATAACACCGGTTAGAAAATGGCTTCTTTCTCATGTGTCAAAGTACACATGTATTTTCTTATACGATAACAACTAGCTGCCAAAGTGAAGTATGCGGAGTGAGTTAGAATATGAAACATAAAATATATATTCACTTAGTGTTGTCTTACTTGTATCTTCCAATTGTTATTTAGGACTGTAATTGACCAGTCTCTTGTTGGCACATGTGCATCTTGTGGGGATCGCCTCTACATAGCCTTAAGTCACAAGCTTTTTAAGCAAATATAGATAATGGCTAGCAGTGGAATCCAGGACGCCCGTTTCGTCCTATTTGGGATTCGTTAGCTGGATGTACCTGTATCCCACCAAGTGAATTTACACCTCACCCCATTGAATAGGAAGGTGGCTATCAGGACTCAGTGGCTAAGTGGATGATGCGACGGCCTTTGGAGCGAACGGTACTGGGTTCTGGGATGCAGGTACACTCAACTGATGAGTCCCAAATAAGACGAAAAGCGCGTCCTGGATTCCACTGCTAGCCATTATCCATCTTTGCATAAAATATAAGGGTTTAATGTCTAGTAATTAGACCAGTGCTTCATTTATGTGACTTAATACATGTTCAGAAACCCGACTTTCAGACACATTTTATGTACGAAAGTTAGTGATAATACCTGAAATAAATAGAGTGTGGGTCGGATATCCGTCCTAGTGATTGAGAGTCAAATTCCTTTAGCACCGAATCACCGAACTTATGCAATGACGCAAACAAATAGCAGAACTTACATTATCTTGTAAAGTGAGAAGTCGGCGTCGTTTAGATTTCATTCGTGCACTACATCTGGCATAATTTAAATTTTTAAAGTGTTGTGTTCTGGATGGGTTTTCATCAAATTCTGTGGATTTACTATCAAGAAGACCACTGTCTTTTAACAACTGTGCGAACTGACTACGTAATCGGACCATTTCATGAAGACGTTGCTGTTGTGCTCCAATACGACGACACCATCGTTGAATGTTTTTACATCCCTTGTCATTATTATTATCATCAAATTCGTCTAATTCATGGTCTTGTTTAATAATACCAGTCGCCTCCGATTTCATCTAATGGTTACATCAAAAACAATTGTAATCAAAAACGTTATTTCACACTGAAAAATGAATTATGGAAGAAATACAGCAAGGTTATTTTGAGTGTTTTTACTATCTTCTTTAGGATTGAATAAGTTAGACCGTCATGCTTTTTGTCGTTTAAGACAATAATCTTTAATATGAGAACATTGGGTAGAAACACGAAAGACAGATTACGGGGAATTTTCCATGTTAAACCTTCTATGAACAACAAATTTTACGCGATCTACAAAAGCCTTAATACTTTTGTGAACTTCATTTGCATCTCTGATCCATCATCAGTCGTTTGATGAGTGGCAAATAATCACACCCTATTGATTCAATATAATTTTTATATTAACTTCGATCATTTAATACACATTCAATAAATTGGATGATTCACATCTCTATAAACTGATAGCTATCTTATTAATGATGATTAATATCTGTATTGAAAAGTGTTTAGTATTTTAGCATCTGAAATAATATATGAAAGGTGTACCTGTATAGTAATATTTACTTAGTCAATGACCTCTTATGTTACTCCTAGTAAAAATTAGAAATTCTGAGCACTTCAAAATCAAATGAACACTTGAAAAATAATTAAGTTCTAAGGTATCAAACTCATCAAAAGACAGCATCGATAAACGAGAAAGACCTGATGCAGATGTAAAGTCGAGGGTTGGCAAAGCAAGGGCTGCATTCCTACAATTGAAGAACATATGGAACTCAAAACAACTGTCCGCCAACATCAAATTGAAAATCTTCAATACGAACTTCAAGGCAGTTCTATTGCACGAAGTTCAAACTTGAAGAACTACTTCAATTAGCATCAAAAAATGTACGGGTATATATATAAATAGTTGTTTGCGCAAGATATTCAATCTCCGTTGGTCGGATACTCTCAGCAACAACCTACTATGGCAGAGAACAAATCAGCTTCCATCTAAAGAGGAAATTATAAATAGACGCTGGAGATGGATAGAACATATATTGCAGAGATTATCAAACTACATCATGAGGCAAGCCATAACTTGGAATCAATTGGAGAAGAAAGGAGGAAGACTAAGAAATACACTGGGTTGGGAGTTGGAAGCAGACATCAGAAGAATGAATAGCGGTCAGGAACAACTCTAAAGGATTGCCCAGGACAGAGTTGGTTGGAGAATCCTGAATGGTGGCCTATTCTCCATGAAGCGTAACGGAAGTAAGTAATTACTTACGCCTGCTACTCTTCATGGAGGAGCATAGGCCTCCCACCAGCACACTCCATTCAACTCTGTTCTGGGCAATCCTTTTCAGCTGCTACCCATTCTTTTCATATCTGCTTCCAATTCACGACGTAGTGTGTTCTTCAGCCTTCCACTTTTCTGTTTTCATTCATGATTCCAAGTTGGGGCTTGCTTCGCGATGCAGTTTGATGGTCTGAATAATATATGTCCTATCCATTTCCATCATCTTTTCCTAATTTCCTCTTCAGCTGGAAGCTGATTAGTTCTCTTCCACAGTATGCTGTTGCTAATTGTATCCGGCCAATGGACGTTGAGTATCTTGTGTAGACAACTATTTATAAATACTTGTACCTTCTTGATGATACTTGTATTAATTCTCCACCTTTCAGCTCCGTACAGTAGAACTGTCTTGACATTCGAATTGAAGATTGTGACTTTGATATTGGTTAACAGTTGTTTGTGCAATTACACACGCGAAATGATTGGAGGAATTTGATTATGCACTTAGTCAATATCTCAGCCTACACATCTTTGTCTGGATTAGAAGGATAAATGTATGTTTAGTAGTGATCTGTGTACCTAAATATTCGATGTTGTGAATTATAGTTTCCTAGTGATTTTTGTCTTCTCACACACGCAGCTGCTTGGGAAAAAGTATGAGAAGTGTGTGTATCTGAATCGAATGCCGTAGATAGCAACAAGAGTTCGCATAGAAAAGTTGGTAAAAACGTGGTTCCAATATCACTGACAAGATAGCAAATAAATGAATGAAATACAATGATGATGTTGTTCTGACAAGTTATTGATGTCAAGTTGTAAAAAACTCTGGTTTCATTTCAAGTTTAAAATATCTTCGTGAAAAATTCTAAAAAGTACAATGCCTACATAAACTGTTATCTACTGGACAACCTCAAACATCAAGATAGGATATGTAAAATTATAAACAAGTAGGAAAAAAAATATACAAAGTTAGCCTAGGATTCTATTCGTTACACATTATTTTCATGAATTATAAATATAATAAGTTGCTACTTGTATTACCATATTTTAAGTGTACACTGGAGAAAGTGTCAACTTTTTCACACACCTGATCGGCTTTTGCAAAACTGAGTCAATTGTGGCGTACGAGAGATATCTGTCTACCGACCAGAGGGCGGGTCTGCTGTGAAGCCGTTCGCTTCGTTTTACTTTTATAGGTGTGAAAAGTGGTTATTAGAAATAGAGGATATTCGCAGGTTATTAGTATTCGATCAAGGTGTATTCAAAGCATTGTTCATGTATTTTAAGACCACGGAGTAAGCAATACCTGGGTTAGGAATAGAGTAATAGGTAAAAATGGCAAATAGATTGATGAGGTAGTAAATCTTAGTCAACTGAGGTGATTGGAACATGTAACGTATGCCCAACCACTGCCTACTTAGACGGGCGATGTTGTCTGGAATAGCAGTAGATTGGAAAAAAAACTAGGAGATAACAAATCAAACCAAGGTATCAGTCCATGAAACCACTGATAATTAGACTGAGTCATATTAATAGGTACAGACTACCTGGTTGGGGTCTGCGTGGTTGTCGCAACGGTTAGAGACTCTGGGTAACATAACAGAATCGTTCGCAATGGCACAGATGCATCCATTCTTTATCTACACCCAAATCCTGAGATTTTAAATTCCTCGTAACCTTTTTTGTTTTTAATTCATCAATCTTTATTTTCTTCTCGAATCGTATCTTCGATGCCTAATCTTTCCTATTACGATTGATACTTTTACTACCTCTATTATTGTGAGATTTGACCTGAAAATTTCATCTCTTTGTGCTAACGGGGTACGGCAACTTGAACCGATGCACATACGTACAGGTTCTACATTGTGACTGACTGACTGACTGGAACAGTAAGAAACAAACACTATTTGAATATTTGTTAACAATTATTCAACCATATGGTTAGAAATTAAATGAGAATATATAATTATTATCAACAACAAATAAGTACAAGAAATAATAAATATTATCAATTACACGTTATTACGATAAACTACCTTAATCCATTCATCAAAAACATTAACCAATGTAAACGCATCTCCATGATCACTTTCATATTCAGCTAGTGATTCGATTCGACGCGTTTGTTCTGCTCCACTGAAAGCTGTATACGGTAATAATGGACACTGAATAGCCATACCAGCAGCTAAACTTAATACGGGATTAATTAATCTTAATAATGATGCCATAATTAACATACGACCTATTGAAAATTCAACTGGTATATCAGATAATAATTGGCCAAGTGGCGTAACCGTTAACAAGTTATTCTGTGGAATAATTGCACCATGTGACTGAAATGAGAAAGTAAAACGATACAAACACTAAAATTTGTTGATATTGTCTTCAATATTCTTGTATTTATCTAAATACTCTGAACTAAACAGTAATTTTTTACACAGAGGTTTTTTATGTGATTCTTAATAGAGTCTTTCGAAAATGTAAGCTCTTAGGTTGATACACAAAGGTAATATTACAGTGACTCAAATACATGAAGCTGTGGAGTAAGAATTAAAAGAGCATCTTGTATTCCACTGATAATTATCAAATTTTACTGATTGTTTATTCTAACATAGAATCAGTAATTTAATGATCAATGCATTGAACATTCAACTGCTGAGTTACAAGTTCAAATCATATTTTGCCTACATCAATTTGGATAACTCCAATTGATATTCTATAACTAACATTTCTAGCCTGTTTATTCTGTTTTGGTGCATGATACTAAATATTGTACTTCTTTCGTTAACGAGCTCAACATAAAAAGACTAACTGATATCTTAATGAACAAAAACAGATCAAATTATTCCAACTCTTTTACATTTGCTCAGATATATTCATAATATATGTGTATTTATTGAAAGCGATTTCACAGGCTTCATTATAATAGTACTTTAATCAACTAAGATGATAAAATATTAAATTAGTATTTATTATTGATGGTTTGTAGTCTTTTATGGAAAGTACGGAATTGCATGTCATCTAACATAAAGTTTGACGTTGCTAACATATTTTCATATGGAATTTCAATTGGTTTATAAGTTTTGCTCATAAGTTATGATGAAAGATGTTAGTAATCTCAATTTGAAAAGTAGGTATTGTGTAAAAATTCAAAATGGTCAGCCAGTGTCATTATGTGATTACCATAATGCATAACCGATATGCGAACCATAAATCATTTCAACCAGGGTTGAATGTATAATTTAAGCGGTCAAAGTTGGAGGTGTGCCACTGATATGCTATCCTGATCATTTATAACACCACAAAGGAATACCGCACAAAAGTTAGTAGAAACTCTACTATGACGTTGTATATGTCAACTGATTCACAAATAAAAGTTATAATGACACTCGAGAGGAAATCAAAGCCATTTTTGAGATGGCCACAAGGAATTTGATGCTGTACAAACCCATATGGACAACTACTTATGGTTCAAGAAGAGGGAGATGCTGCGTAGATGTGGATAGAGAAAAATACAAAACTCAGAAAGTTATTTTTTAACTAATTTGCATCACTTTGTAAAACACCAATTTAACACAAAATTAATAGCAATCTCTCTTTTATCAGCTAATTAATGGTAAATCTATTACTGATCAAAAACTAAAAAAATTGATGAACTATGATTGGGTTACACTTAATTCTGTAGAGAACATCTCTTAACTGTGTGCCTATTACGATTTATAAATTGTAACATAATGTAGCCTGGTATTTTACATGTTTACTTACATAGGTTATACATGTTAATAAATAAACGTAATTGTGAATAATTATCTCAGTTTGCAACTAGAGGTTTTAGAAAAATAGGAATTAACGCTGTGAGTACCAACTGTGTGAGAAAAATACAGTAAATAAGTGGACATAACAAAAACCACTGTTAAATATTTCAAGATGATCAGCAAGAAGTTTTAAAGCTCACTTTTTTTGTGCCTAAAAATTACACCGAGTCTCTCTTATGAAACAGCTAAAATATGCAACTAGAAAAGTGTTTTATAACACCATAATATGAAATGCAATAGTCAACCAAATAACTACTTAACATTAGCACAAAAATGAGAGCTTATAAATCGGTTAACCTTAAGAAAATATCTTGAACACATATAATAAGAAATAAATAGCGGTGAAGTAAAATACGTGATGGAAAATTGATCCAAAAGAAGGCTGTGAACAGATGATAAACACGAGGAAATCACAATGTAAGTTAGTGAATTCCATAATAGTATGAAAATTAAACAAAAAATAATCACGTGCAATGTTTCAATATGAAAAAAAGTGAAGGTCAAAACGAGATTAAATAGATTATCAGTGGTATAGATGATTACAGGGTGATCAATTCTTTTAAACATCATAATCTCACACGAGATTGATTAGTAGATGTCTGAATAGCTCACTGGTAATGTATATGACCGTGCTAATAAGCGATGTAGGTTTGATTCTCTACAAGGTCATTAGTTCCCTTAAGATTGCAGATATGCATTGCTGATCAGTGCTAACCCAACACGAAACCTAATTAGGGAATTTCTTATTACTGAATTCAGTCAGTTAAACAGTATGAAGTCAATCAACAAAATGTATATAAAACTCATCAGTGATATTTAAATGATGCTTTGTTTCAATGTGCTACTTTATTAATCAAGAATTACTGATCTATTTCCAGATGTCAATCGCAAACAATCTTACGAAAATACTGGTGATATATACGAAAATCTGTTTAATATTTTCAATTGCAGAGCACCTAATTCTACAATTATCGTATAAATAAATTTTGTTAACAGAAGGAAGTCTCAACAGAGTTGTGAGTATCCTCATAGTGGTATATACTACATTAACTTAATTCTAGACGAATACTTATCTTGCCTGCCATACTCGAGTCGATATTTAGAATAATCTAAACGCACAGACGTCTTGACTATTTTCAACGGTATATCTTCATGGATGAAAGTGGTTATAATTTTTATCGATCTTAGGTTAGTAACTATTTATCGGATAATGTGAAATATCTAAAATAATAGTGGATGATGATCACCAACTGACTTAATTAGGATCTGATTAGCTTGTACCATGTTCAGAATGAAAGCCAAAAGGTTTAATATTCGGCAACACATCTATACCTCTAGCATTCACTTCTGGCAATGCTGATAACAACAAAATGAACGATGGTAGAATAAAGAGGCTTAAAAAGAATCAAAATTACATTACACTACTGATCTTTTTTAATAAAGGTGCTGTATGCTACTACACTGGAAAATATTACGTGAGAATTTAATCAATCCGTCATAACCAACATAGAAAACTTGACACAAATGTGAATTGACGCGATTCACCATACTTTAACATTAGTACAATGAGAGGGAATTGAAAAAAATGAGAAGTAAGATAATCTAAACTATATTAGTAATGCTGATAGTAAAGTAAACAGACAGAAAATATAGCTCTTAGAGAACGAATGAAATCGGAAAGGGTTAAGTGTGAATTAGTGTCAAAATTGAAGATCCGGAGGAAGTTAAACAACGAATGTCTGTATTACTGTATGATACTTAGGGTCTCCAACCTAAATATATGCATCTCCTCGGATAGGTCAGTCTAACAGTCCTTCCCATCTAATCCTGTTATAGCCGACATAAGATGTGGGAGTAAGCAATAGTTGGTTCAGTAGATGAAGGCTTATGGCGTCACTAATCGTCTTAGCGCCTTTATCTTGTGCTATATGTCTAACTTCAGAATTATCCACTCGGTAGACCTACTAAATAACAGTAAGACCTTGAATATGCCTATGATCGAATTATTAGCAAATTAAGCATAGATTTTGCCTTAAGGGGATATGTTTCACATTAAAGTTGATACTGATGCGCAATATACTTGGTTTTTTTTAGTAGAAATCTGAACTTTTCTCCAGCTTCAGTTAGTAAGGCCAAACAAACTGTGTGACTGAGTATATATATATATATATATATATATATATATATATATATATATCGAACTCAACTATTATTTAATGAAAAGAATAGAATTTAACTCATTCATTTAGAACAAATAAAAGCATCTGTTTAGCAATCTTTGATTCTGGATGCAATTTCCAACTAATATTCATGTGTAGTACAAACCACGTAAAAAGCAGAAGATAACTAATAGTAGCTACTGGTAGAATTATAAACACATACCTTATAACATTTAAAAAACTGTCAGCAAGGTATAGATGAAAGTCAATATTTCTCCTCTTAATGAGCTTTACAACCAGGATTCACATTTTTAAACACTGGGTAATTTATCAAATAGATTGTAAAGGTTCGATTAGCATCCGTTTTTTAATCATCGCTTTAATTTTCACAAATACAAGAGATATGTTGACCAGATGAAACTCTTAACAAGCTACCATTCATTCTCTTAACTATCAAGTCTTACTGGATTCCCTGTAAACCGTTAACACTAAAGCCAACAATTATATCAAGATGGAACAGATCAAACAGACTATAACTGTTTTTAAAATTAAGAAATATAATGTGTGAATGCAGTAAAAATACATAAAAATAAACTTTGGATGATACTTCAACGATTATGAATGGTACTGGAAAAATATTTTAATTAAAATCTTACTATGATAATTGCTGGGATAATTAATTTGACTTATTATTCAATAAACTAACTACACATAGACTAAGCATACCTTTAATATATCAAGTGCTTCATCAATGCATTTCGTTTCAGGTGGGTCAATGAAAGGGAATTTTTTTATATCTGGTAAACCCATGACCATCATTTGTAAAACAAGTGTTTCTAAAGGAACACGACGAATTTCCGGGGTACTAAATGCCTAGAAATAAAACAAATGGAGGACATAAGTGATACAAAATGTCAATAATTTCCCCAGTCTTTAAATACATGAAATATGATTGAAAACTTTCAGTAATGAAATTCAACTGCATTTAGGGTGAACGATTTTCAACTGAATAACTCAAAATCAATTTTAGATAACCGCCTCATATTTTTAAGTGTAGGCATAGAGAGGTTACAATGCTAACTACTTGTTTGACTTACAGACTATCACCAATCTACGAATTCCAAGCAAATAAAAAAGGGGAAATACAACAGGAGCTTAACTTAGAAGTTATTTTAACAATAAGAATTCGAAGTTAGTAATTGAATTATAAGTGACCTTAACGTCCTGGAAACTTATAAAAGAGATATGAAAATGGTAATGTTTATGAGTTTGATCAATCAAATTAAAGAACATGAATAGGCCCGTGTTTAAAATTTACCAAATGTCCCAATTCCATAAACATATTTCGGTTCTTCCTTAGCTTTTATACAGACTTACACATACCCCGACACTTAATTGTTGAATAAGAAAAAACATTCCATAAATAAATAAAGTCATCAATCTATGTCGAGCGTTGCAAAATAATCTAGGATTTCTCATCAGTATTCTGTTTAAAAGCGACATGAAATAATGAGGCAAGAATTAAGATTGACATTCATGTCTTTTGTGCATGGGCGACTGAAGAAACTTGTATTCAGCAATCGCTTATGTGTCAAATGACACGTAATCATGTTTACTTCCACATTAATACCTTATACATAAATGTATTATTTATTCCGAGGAAAAGCCTATTCCGCCGACATTACTTTGCATTACCTATTGACTACTACTTTGTTCGGTATTTTAACAACGCAGAACGTATTAGTTACAATGCACTGAATTTAGTTATGTATGATAACACACAAAATTCACGATAAAATGATAAGCAATTCATTCCACAAACTGTATAGGTAGATATCAGGTCCATGTACTCAGCTTTGAGTTACACCTTTTTATGTGTGTGAGTTGGTGTTACCGACTGCCTACCCAGACCAAAGTAGACGTAATGCAAGTAAAACTAGAAACCCACTCGTTCAAAGTCACGTTCTTTAACGACTAAGTCATTGTTCCATAGACTGAATAAAAACGTACTTATTATTATTTCGTGACACTACAAAATGGAATAAATCAAAGAAAATATCAGTTTAGTTCGTTTACCTCAAAATTATCATAGTCCTCTTGAGTATAGAAACGATAACAAACACCAGGACCTGTACGACCAGCACGACCTTTACGTTGATTAGCACTTGCTTTAGATATTGAAAATTCTTTTAAGCAACGCATTCGTGCTTTAGAATCCCAACTCAATTCTTTGACTTTGCCGGAATCAGCTACAAATCTTTAAGAACGAAATTTGTGTTTATTTTTAAAAAAAAACAAAGAATCACATATATTAAGAGACGATTCAAATCTATGACAACGTTAAGAATAGCACTGAAAGTAATGAGGACACTATATAATCTAAAAATGTATAGTTTAAGTGAATGTTTCCGGTGGATTATGTTTTCTGTGCTAAAATTATTCGATAATGACTTTTTGTGCATTTATGAAAGCTTCTCCATGAATAAACCTCTTGGAATTCAATTCAAGTGCAAACTCTTCCTATCAATAATTCAATGTTTTGAAACCTTACAACTTGAGGAAGTGTACACATGGACCAATTTCCAAAGCTTCAGTGTGGCTTCATTAGAAGTGAAATTTTGGATCGAGAGCTGTACTTTGTTTGTCTCCAGTAATTATGGGTAAAACACAAACATAAAAGGCTAAGTTCATAATTGGGGACTTCAAAGCGAAACATCTTAACTACATGGACCTCTATCAACTCGATTCAGTCAATAATAAGTGACAATTGAAATGAATAATTTCTAATTAATTTAAAGGGCAGCTATCTCAGAAATAAATCATTCAGAGATATTTTCGAACACAGTACAGAAAAAGTGGTTATCCAATTAAGATCGTTTATATACGACAGATAGAATGTAGTTAATTCAGGACTGATCTGCTTATTTATGTTTGTAAAAAGTAGACTGTCGAATTATAGTCGCACAAATGATACGAGACACAACAGTTTATAATAATTACCAATTTTCAATATATGAGACACACCTTATTCCATCTATAGTTAGAGAGGTTTCGGCGATATTTGTTGATAAAATACATTTACGTACACAGTCTGGAGCAACATGAAAAACTTTCTCTTGATCTGATGCAGATAATGCACTGTGCAATGGTAAAATAATCCATCGTTTTGTTTCGTCAGCATATGCTTTAGCTGGTTCCATTATTGCCTTTCGCAACAAAATAGAACAACAGAAAAAGAATTAAGTTGGAAACGTGTTATTCTAAAAAAACAGCATAGATAAAACGCTATCACAGCTTGAGCATTAGAAAAAAACAGAATGAGAAACATAGATAAGAAAAAGTAAGACGTAAGACTTCGCATTATCGTTTCTAGATTATTTTTTCTAACTGCCAATAAAGTAATAAATAAATAATTTTTGGCTTAGCTGCACTAAAGTAAGAATGATATCTGAAACAACCAAAAGATACTTCGATGAACTTTGACCTCTAAATGAAAAGAACTTCAAAGTCATTAAAATGAGCAAAAATATTGATTGGAAAGGCACAGTTTATTTAATTATATCTACATTCAATATAATGTCAACAAAATCGAACTTTTATAGGTCAAAAACCTTACGCATAAAGTAACAATTTAGTTGTGGAGGTATTTAACCTGGTTATCGTTCGCAAAATCATACATTATAGCATGAATTTTCAGAAATTTCACACCGCTTATTACCTTACAATCTAATAACTTTTCATTTCGTTTTAAACTACTTATGAGTAGTTCGTGTTCTCGTATAAATCAAACTTTATATGGCTTTTGTGTCATACTAAAATAATCTTATAGTAAGCATTGAGTTGGTGATAGCAGGCCACTGGGATACTGCTATGTTACCGACAGAATAAAAATATGGATGACAAAGTGAATTCTCTATCTCCTTAATATTTGCTTGATATAACTTTTGATCAAATGGATAGCAGCTTTTAATATGGTTGTCACCTGTAATTACGCAAAAAATGAAATGAGAAGGTAAACAACATAATAACTCACTTGAATATCAGCCATTCCAGATAAAAAGATCAAAAGATCGCCTCGTTCAGTAGCGGGATATGTTACGTCTATTCGTCTTAGTAAACGAATATATGGCGCAGGATCAATTCTGTCAGTTGTGTTGGCAATTTCAACTGGACTGAGTGGAATGTAGTGCAAATCGATGGGGTAAAGACGTCCAGGCACCTATTAATAATTCATGCTTAGTCATACACAAAATTTTGCGAGCAAAATGTTAACTCAGATATTTGGTTAACAGACTAAAGAAGTCAACATTGAAAAATGAGCAAGGGAAATGATCCCAAACGGTCGTGTTAAGATATATAAAGTAGGGATAATAAGGAGACAAGCCAGTGTAAAGTGAACAAAGAGGAATCATATGCAAACAGAAAATGTTTACTGGATAAAACCTAAGATAAATGATTATAAATTGCAAAGAGATAGGATAATGAGAGCGGATTCATTAGATTTTTTGAGATAGTGACTCAGTTTGCAGGAAAGAACACTCATAAAGCTCTTTGTATAAAGAACAAAGATTCGAAAACGCATGAACTAACCGAATTCTTCACGGACATGTTCATAAGGTTTCTATGCTGAATGTTAACTAAATGTGTAGCGTCCCAGTTTATGCATCACAATGTATGGAATTCAGAAACACAATACCTGGCTTAGCAAAACGCTTCTCTTAAAACTTACTGTGGAAACAGTTTTAAAAAACCGTAGAGATGAGATCACCAGCAACCTTACGCTTACTTACAAGTTTAAAAACTCTAATTCTTCAAGAAATAAACTAACTTCTTATTTCTTAACTTTTTTAGGAATCCGTAACCCACTCAACACGTCGTGAATAGAATTTTAAACAATAGACATTTCAGTAGTTTTTTCTCTCAACTGGATAGTTTAGTAACTAAGATAGAAGTCAGAAGCAAGCTTAACATGAAAGGGAATTACTTAGATTTACATTAGAAAATTCACCTTCATGTTCTAACAACTTTGAATTAAAATGACCAAAGTAAATTCCATTCAAGCTCCTGAGAACATGAAGTCAAAAGTGTTACAAACAGGCAAATATAAATTTCACTTTTAAACTTCCATATGAATATTACCCTAAGCATAGATTCTAATATGGAAAGGAAACATCAATTATCAAACAATCCGGATAAGACATTATTCAACTATTGAAATCATGGTGCAACATTGGTCATAATGACACAGTTGCATTTATTCTTTATCTTTTTCTTTTTTTAAGTTATGAGTTGAGTGTCACTCCTTAAGTTTCACTCTCATACCTATAGTATTTCTTCGTACTGTATTTCTCATATGTAGATCTCGATCTCTTTCTTTTTATATATAGTACAGAAAATTTCCTACGATGCGCACATCGTGCTGATATGAAGTATGACGACACGTATCGATACACATTCTTCCCAGGTCCTATGATAACAATGAATGAACATCAAAACCATCAGTCTGTTCTACATAGATTTTCACTATTATTTCTTTCTAAATCATTTTATGCCATAAGTTAATACGAAAGTAAAAAAAATTTACCTGTATAATTGGGCAATCATTAAAAAATTTAGCAAATGTGTTCACATTTATGGTAGCTGACATCAGAACTACACGAAGTTTTGGACGGACAACTATAAGACATTTAACAAGTCCTAATAAACAATCAGTTTGCCAGTGACGTTCATGTACCTGTGGAAGGAATAATATTTTAGTGTTATTAATCCTGTCATATATATATATATATATATATATATATATATATATATATATATATATATATATATATATATATATATAATTTACATTACGCCGTGTTAGTAGTAAGAAAAATATAGGTAGGGCCTTTACTTAGTTTTCCATCGTGCTTACAATCAGATGATTGACAAAAACAGGAAACGAGAACGTAAAGCTCTATTTACTAGATTTAAAGTCATACAATGATTAAGAAGAGTTAGGAAATGAAATGAATTAAGCGCAATGATGGCTAAAAAACACCAAAAGAAGGAAATAAGAGATACAGTCATCTATGAACATCGTCATTTAGGAGACAAAGTTGTTCGTCGAATCAGATATACTATACTATAGCAGAAAGATACAGATACTAAGCTAATTTCATATTGTGTCAAATTGACCGGAAGTTGGAATTTTCTCCATTACAAATCAAATCTTTTGAGTATGAGATTGTGGAGATTGTTGAATTTCATTGAAATCAAGGGCCGATCAATGTTGGACTACCATCGAACACCTGGAAGCACTGGACGGTCGTTTCGCCCTAACCTGGAACTCCTCAGAGGTGCGCATCCACGATCCCGCACGCGGGACTGGAAGCCAGGGCCTATGATCTCGCGCGAACGCTTAAGCACAAGACCACTGAGTCGGTATCCAACAGTGTTAATGTCTACCTTTAACCACCTAGTGCTTCCAGGTTTTCGATGGTCTATGGTTTATGAATTCAATGAAAACAAAATCTTATCAATTCGAACGATCTATATGTAAATAATTAGATGGATCGTGGAAGGATACAATATGAAGTCCTTTGTCTTATTTATAAACCCTTCCAGACAGGCATATGGATTAGAAATAAGATTATGAGTTACCGGATTGATATTTATTTCAAAAGACAAGGGCTATTTGTGAGAACAATTGTTTTCAATAACTTCATCGTCAGGCTTCAAAGGAGTGGCTTATATGAAGTCACAAAACGTCAGAAATACAATTTTTCTACTCATTGGGATATACCAAAACATATATTAACTGTTAACTTTTCTTCCTAAAGCTCAATTTATTTGAAACTATCAAGTCTAACCTTAGCATTGACACCTATAAACTTAGGCTCTACAGCTTTCAATCCATAATTATTGTATTGTAATAGCCAGAATTAGAAATACAGAAATAATTTGTAAGTGAATTAGACGTTATACACTAAAATAGTGTATATTTACAATGATTACGGCTTAAATATGTCTAAAGCGTGTCACCTGTAAATTTGAAAGGTCGTTTAACAAAGGGATAGGAAAATTGATGCTAAACGGTATTTATATATAAAGATCGACTAAAAATAATTCACAAGAAAGTGAACTGGAGGTTTTACCTAGGTAGTAGATATAAAACAGGGAAATCACCAAAACTAAAACAATTGTCAGTTTCATTATCAACATCCTGGACTAATCCTAGTTAAATAACCACTAGAGGGCTATTTCATCCTAGTATGGGACTTTTGCTTGTCTGTTTTGAGAGCTGACCGCTGTTGCTGAGTTTATCAGCATGAATGTGAGTTCCTTAATCAAAGCCACTTACTATTTACTATAGAACCATTTGCTGTCTATAAGCACTTGTAGATAAATCTCGCGGGAACCCAAGATAACCCTCTGCATTCGACTGACCTTGGGTGCGTTATTCAAGTGGAAATGATAAATAACCACTTAAAAAGACGAAGTGTATTGCGATGTCCAGTTATTTGAATTAGTGGTCACACTTAAAATTAATGAAAGAAGTCATCACTAAAACTAGACAATATAAAAATCAGCTACCATTATGTTTAAATTAGCCCCACAATTAAACATGGAGGACTATGAAAAAATGATGTCTCGCTAGACAAATTTTGTACAAAAGGCAAATAATTTTACTTTTTTATTTCTAATGTTGAAGTTGACTACTAATTAAACAAAAAAGTAGTCAGAGTATCAATTGGGATTTCGTCTACAACCATTTATTAGATACAGATACATAAAAATCACCATAACTCTCAGGATTATTCAAGCGTTAAAAATATACATCGAAAATAAACGGATCCCTCTTAATTATTTCATCGCAGTATACGTGAATTATCCGCTGAAAGCTGCCAAATAAAACAGTCCAATAAAAGTTCTAATCCAAATGGAAAACTTAATATGAGTTGGACGATAACAATGTCAAGATAGTTTGATCAAAAATATTTTGAAACCATTCACAAACTGTCGAATTTCGGTAGAAAAAAAAACGCTAGGCCAGAAGAAAAAGATAGCAATATAGATAGAAAGCCCACTCAATAAGATATGATTTTCCTATTGCTTGATTGTCATGTCTGGAGCAAAACAGTTACCTTATCGTCAAATTGATAGTAAAGACAATACCAATCTCACTCAAGAAAAACGACTTAATGAATTGGCACTGTTACTGTATGATTGTACTCTTGATAATATTCAATGCGAAATGAAAGAGGACAACTAGAGTATTTTCAGAGAATATAACAAATTAGTGTATGAAGTACGCCGAACAGTCTTAGTATTCATAACTTGCTTCGGATTTTCATGAAGAAACTCTAGATACATTTCATCTTCATATGACGGGCTAACGTTAAGCCTAATAGCCAGCTCTTAATTCCACTGGCTGGTGAATGATTTCTAAAAAACCCGTATGATCGCTTACGTTTCAAATTATATTTCATGATCATTTTTTGTACTGATATATTGTGTGTGCCATGAGAAATATTTAATTTCCTTGACCAGCTAAATCATATTCTAGAGCCAGTTCGCTTGGGGGTCCACGTAGATGATTGCATCCTTTATCAACCAACAACATATTTATCATTTTACCAACTAAAACCTGCTCATAATAAATTCTGAAACTTATGTAACACATGTTGATGTTCACGAAATAATAATGAGACTAAACAAGCTGAACTAATTTGTGGAAATTTTTCAACCAGAATTCAAGAAATCTGTGTTTCAAGAATTACATTTCTGCTACAATTAACTATGTTAACAACTGATTTGATTGTTTGAATTTGGGGATTTATTCGAAAACTTTGTTATTTAAGGTCTGAATTTCTGGTTGAGCTTCTGTTCAATAAATGCCTAAAACCGAGTCTATTTTAGATAAATCCATTAATTTTTAATATATTCAAGCCAGAACATTTCAAAAGTATACCACAATTTTCAGAATTTTATCAGTTGTCAACCATTATAAATTATCCAAAGAATAGTTTCTACGAGATAGGATTTTTTGGTGTTTTTCCTGATGTGTACTCTGGCTACACTGATCAGTGAAATATTGATTTTTAGTAAGTTCTAGCGCTCCGCAAATGACTTCTTGTGAAACTGTAGCTGGATAGTCGAAGGACTTAATTTTTAATTCCTTAGTCCGAAACTTACCCCTTTTCACCTACTTCAGTTTGTACAACTAAAAGACGTATTTTACCGTTAAAAAATAAATATAAAACCCTAATAAACTAGTCTGTACTCGCCCATTAAGTTGGATCCGTCAGATTTCATTCACCTGATTTCAGCTTCTGAAACATGCTTGATTCTTGAGGATAATTAGCTCGTTTGTTTTAGAAGGTTGATGATGAAAGGAAGATATTTGTTTGATATTCAGTAAAAAGTATTGAGGCTGTTATAGACCAAATAATACTATTTTTAGAGGTGACTACATGGTAAAGAAAATTATATCTTGAAAGTACCACATCAATCAAAGAGTGGATTTGAAAAGGTTAAATGATATGATACCACAGTGTTTGGGAACGATCAACAGAAATTCTTAAGTAAATAAAATTCCCGTCCTATTAGTCCTCTATAAGATAGTTAAAATATTTATCCATAAAACACACAAATTTTACTTAGGTAACTTATGTGTGAAATTCCTGCCATTTGTTCATCCCACCGAATGCTAAAATTCAAACGGATTAAATAATTTAGTATATAACTCACAGTTATATAATATACGGAGATTTCACCAAATTATGTTGGCAAGTTGGTAACTACTTGTGAAGAAAATCCATAGTACTAGTAAAAAAATTTCATGCTTGGATTTGTCTAAATCAACACAAATTTCCTTACCAAATTATACAATTCGCTTAATTTATCTTTAGTTTTATAAGTTTATTCAAAGCATTACATGGAACAAATTTCATATTTAAACATATAATCTCCTTACTTACTTCATCAAGAACGATGACATCATAGTCGCTCAGAAATGGATCCATCTGCATTTGACGTAACAATAAACCTTCTGTGAGAAAAAGAATTCGTGTAGCCTTAGTTCGACTTCGTTCAAAACGGACCTAATAAAATATTTTTCAGAAAAATATAAGCGTATCTTGTTAGTAGAATAAATCCATACATTTATACAATAAGATGAAAACAAATTTAATTCCGCTCTGAAAATTGATGACAATTAAAGTCATCAATTACTGTCCTTTTTATTCATAGGTTTCCATAATATCAGATCAAAAAGATCTGATTCTTGATACATACATCAAGATATTGTCTTCAGGAAAGTTATGATATTATTTTGGTAGTGACTAGTGGGGAAATCTGCAAAGTACGTTACATTTAATATGAAACCATACACTGGGTGATATACATTTACATTAGCATTTCCAATCAGATATGAACTTGGCAGTCCACATCAGTTGTCATTGGTATATTAGACTTTAATTGAAGTATACACTGCAAATCATATTATTCAAAATGAGTAAGAAAAGTTAAAACCCGAAAACCGATCTTTTAAAATTTTTCAAAATTTTTATTCAACAAGAATGTATCAGAACAGTGAATTTATATGTTTGTGTTTCCCGTTGCTAGTATTCAAGATTATACTTTGATAAATTTTTGTTTGCGTATATTCATCTTGAACAGATGCCCCGACATCGCCTCTAAGTTACAAGCTTTGTGATATTTGGATTACTGATAGAAGTGGAATCCAAGATATGAATCCCTTCCCTATACATGGGGCACGTTAAGTGAATGCACCTGAATCTCAGTACAGATATTCAAAATCATTTGAGAACAGGACATATAACTTTAAACTAGTTCTATAAAAGGTAAGTCCTGTTTATTAAAATTTAAATTATCATGACAACTAGAAAGTATTTTTAAAAATCTCGTCCCAACTTACTTGATATCCAACCTTGGAGCCTCTTTCATTCAACATCTCAGTACTTACACGTGCGGCCAAACTAATACATGCGATGCGACGAGGTTGAGTAACAGCAATATTTTGATAGGAGTTAGGTCCAGGTGTATCATTTGAGTTTGATTCACCATAATATAGGTACTGTGGTACTTGTGTTGACTTTCCACAACCAGTATCACCAGCAACTATCACAACTTGGTGTTTAGATAGTGTAGATAATAATTCTGTTCTAAAGTTAGCGATTGGTAGAACACTTTGATCTATTCTAAGTTTCACAATTCGAGCGAACTAATCGATAATTAAAGTACAAAGATACTTATCAAATAAAATGTGTGGCCATGAAAAAAAATTAGAATAAAGATTTCTACTAAATATTTGCGAACAACTCTGGGTGAAATTATCAATGCCTTTTCTGAAGAAAAACAGATAAGGAATAAATGAAGACCCAAAACTTAGTAAAGTGAAGACGGATCACTTCTAGTTTGAAAAGCTTTCTACTTTAGTCATACAAGTGTGTAAAACTACCCCACTTAGTTGTTCGATATTTTCCCATACTAAAAAAGCCTTGACTCGTGAAAAACAAATCAAAGTAGCTGTGGACTAACCTAACAACGAATGTGAAAAGTAATAAATTAATCTTGCATGTTAGACGAAAACAAAGCTCATTTATCTCAGACTAGTTGAGAGGTTTTCTGAGACATGTGGAACAAATTACAGAAGATTATTGCTTAAGACGATTCTCTTGTGACTGAATTTAGTAATATAGGAGAGATGTTCTCATGTCTCTAGGTTATAACTGAAGTTCAGAAATAGATGAGTACCAAGTCCCAATCCAGCAGGTTGAATCTACCTAAAGGTATATTCTACCGGACTAAGAAACTTGACTGAACATCGATAAGACCATAAACAGTGAGCATTACAGTTTCAGTAAATAGCAATAACTTTAAGTTTGAAGGAAAAGTTTTGGTGTTGGCTTTGCTGTGTGTAATATGAATAATTTCCCAACACAAACCAGGATCTTTCTTAATACTGTACCTTAATTATCAAGACCTAGATAGTCGTGTATCTACAATCATCATCAACAATTGACTAGATCTTCCAACAATCGCACAATAAGTGAAAATAAAAGAACTGTTAAACATCTGCTCCTTTGAAATAGCACTTGACTAACGATTGCTCAAGACCGTCATCCCCGTCATTATCTTCACAATTTTCTTCCTACCCTCTCGGTAAAGAATTGCTTAAAAACAAACCCCACTAATGCAGTGGGTGCTAACTATATGACCTAACGAACTGGCAACTGCAGTCTGTTGAAATTGCGATTTAAACTGTATTCCGAATATTTCAATATCTATACTATATATCACATCGGAAAACATGATGTGATAACAAAAGAAACGGAGAATACAGTGGTAATGAGCGGTATTAAAAAATCCTTGAGACCTGTTAAGAGTACAAAGATTACAGCTGTTCTTACTGCCAAATATTTTGGTACTTCAACAAGAAAACTATGAATCGAAGAATGGGAATAGAAACACGGAGGTATTAAATGAGGATTTATTTGAAAGTAAAAATAAATCAAACTGGTGTCTGAATACATTAATTTTGAAATGATTTACACTGATTAGTATTCGGACTCGGATATATTAAACTGAGTAGTACTTGACGTTAGTCGACCAATAATTTGTTGAATAAATACAGATACAAAATATCATAAATGTAACCATTTATCACCAAAAGATATAATTAATATGATTACTCCTCAAATGTAATTAAATGTTACAGACGATTGGAAAAAGAAATTAATATGGTAGATTACTGATACTTTCATCGAATCTTTGTTCGCAGTAACGAAAAAATCTGGCTGTTAAGGAAGTGCAGCCGAGAAAGACGGCTTGTTGGGTCGTTTTTACAGCAGTTATGTGTAGTAATCAAAACTCTAGACGATTCAGACAAACTTGCAGCTGCAATTTGGTATGTTGAGACTTAAATTGAGAACCAGTTAGTGGTACTGGCAATCAGCAACAGAAAGATATGATTAGAAACCAAATATAAGAACATATACCTGGACACTTGACTGCATCAATTATATAGCTTGCCTAACTAGACATTGATAGGGCTGCTTTACTTTTAATATACTTAAGATAGCTTCAACAAATATCAACCAGGAAAAAGCCACAGTTCTTGGCTGAAATGATAGTTTAAGTTACAGATGTTAGAAGGAATTCCCTCCAGTTGTTCTCAATCGAAATATTTGAGTCGGATGGCTTTAATTAATAATGCTGACTCCATACCATAATTTCGTCATGAATATCCTTTTAGAAGAAACGCAGAGGCTTGGTGGTCGAAGCACTAGCCTACTAACCAGTCACTCACATGTTTGAACACCGATCCCATTACTTTAGTTGGGTACTACACAAACTGTGTGCCTCAAAGCCTAGTACACAAATGCAAACATCGTTAGTCAGTCAGTCAGCTACAACGTAGGACCAGGCACATATATGCATCAGTCCAAGTTGCCATACCTCATTAACACAAGATGAACACCAAATTGATAAGAGTAGTTATTTCAATGATGGCAATATATAAAAGAAAGATTGTGTGTAAGGATATAATGCAAGAAGAAAGAATTAGGAAGAAAGGTATAAAGTAATTTAATCTCAGGGAATACAAAGAGTGTATACACCTATGCCATTGTGACTGATTCTGGGCCATGTCACCCAGAGTCTCCAAACATTGGCTATGAAGTCACGCGGACCCCAACTAAGTAGTCTGCATCTACCAAAATGGCTGCATCTAGACATTAGTGACTTCAATGACTGATACCACGTTCTGGTTTGGCCGTCCCTAACTATGTAAACGTTGTATGGGCTAAACTAAAATACGAAAAATTCAAATCTTTTGTCTGGATTTACTAAAACTAACTGAAAGCATCTAACACAATACAGTTAACTGAAAATACAGGCAAAATTCTGTCTTCTGAACATCCTCAATGCCATTGTAAGAATATTTAAAACAAAAAGTCACGTTTTCCGAAGTCAATGTTGTCTTAATGTTTGTTTGGATTTGTTATTAACTGAAACAAGGTTGTGGTTTAATGACTTCACTATATAACTCAGTAAATTTAATCAGTCTTGATGACATTAGTATGGTCTAAACATACTAAATAGCTAACCTACTTTAAATTTTACTGTAGATGAGACTATTATCTAGTACCGTTTATCAATGACGGTAAGAAATATTACATTACAAATGAACGGTTATTCCTATCTTTATATTATAAAACGTTTGGCACAAAATGGGACTAAAACAATATCAAACAGAGCGAAATAATATGGTGAATAAAACGGGAAAGTGTCGCAAAATCAATCAATAAATAAGAATACTATATATTCAAAAATGTACTTTAATTAGGTGGGAAAAAACTAAGGCTACTTTTCAGATAATACGCGCATCTTATTTTAATGAAGAACCAAATGGAAAACTAAGGCGTGATCATCATAAGCAGAGATGGATAGTGACTAGCCATGAAATCGAGGACGCATGTTTCGTCTTATTTGAGACTCGTTAGCTGGATGTACTTGTATCCCAGAGTTGATGTTCACTCAGGGAAGATCCAAACAACCAGTTCAGAAATGAACTAAAAAGTGATCGCCACGGATTTATATTTTCATTTAAGTTTGGTGACTTTTCACGCTACTGAGATGTGTAGTTTTTAAAATTCTACCCACATAATAATGATGGACCAACAGATACCAGTTTATCATTCATTTCTCTGTACCATATTATAAACTGAATATCCATTTGATTTCCCCATCCTATCTCAGTAAGCAAATGCCATATGATATGGAAACCACTGGGATGAAATCTATCATACTCGAGCAGCTAATGCACCCACTTAAATATCTTAATGGCTAAAGTATTATTAATATAAGAGTGAACGGTCCTTTGAGAACGTCGATAGAACAGTAAATCACCAAACATGCTCAAGTTAACAATACCACGTTTACAGGCACTAAGCATAACTGATAGCATAATTTTATGCCCAACCTATGCCCAGACTAGCATTGCAACGGCCTTGAAGGTGGTCTAGATTGGAATGAATCTTTGTACCCTTCACTGTATGTAGACCGACTCCATCTAATTGCACATCATCACAAAAAACTCCCGAGAAAGATGTGCAACTACTTCTAATGGTTTAGACAGATTCCTACTAGGTTTACAAAGTCAATTTAAGTATAAATGGTAAGCGTATTTCATACACATAAACAACGGTCGTCAACCTACTAAACGCGACTTCGGCAGCTTATATGTCAATTTACAGCGTAAAAACAAAATTCATAAACCTTAGTTGGCAAAATATTGCTAAAGGTAACAGATCCTTACCAATGTCATCGGTGACACGATGTTAGCTCTAGAATGCTTAGTATAGGTGAGAAATCATTAAATGCTTAGAAGCGGCATAGGATATGGTCAGAACATGTTGCATACTTTTCCTAAAGCCTATCTTCACCCTACATACTAATCCCAATGGCATCATTTGAAACGCTTAGTTTGTAAGCCTTTCGAAAATTCAGATCATAGTCTCATCCAGACACCATACGTGTTTACACAGTTCATGAAAATATCACCTCCACTTTAATACAGACGATACCGGAACGTTCTTATGGAGATGACACCATGAAAATAGTATGGGGTCACCAAACGGTTTTGAAGAATATTTTTCATATGACAACTTAAAAATAAATATACCTTGCGCTTCAGAAGAAAATCGAGGTACATGTCATATATGAGATGAAAGCAACCAAGCTCTGAACGAGTAAGAGATCTGCGAGAACCTTCTTTTTAGTGAGGCCTAAATTTAAATTTTATTACTTGAAACATTGCTATGTCTGATATAGTCCTCTAGACGATAATTGCTCGTCTGAATGTTCAACTTCAACTTCTTACTCAAAAGACACCCATCAAGACCTTTGAAAAATATTATTTGA
Organism: Schistosoma haematobium; assembly: GCF_000699445.3. Classification (NCBI taxonomy): domain Eukaryota; kingdom Metazoa; phylum Platyhelminthes; class Trematoda; order Strigeidida; family Schistosomatidae; genus Schistosoma; species Schistosoma haematobium. The sequence goes on along the minus strand of NC_067197.1, from coordinate 18,256,490 downwards.
AGTTCTACAAACCTTCAGAAAAACTTTTTCTGACAATTTTCTGTAATCTCAGCAAAAATTTCCAAAATTCATCGTAAGCACTCGTATCACTGTCAGAACTGTAATGCTGAATATCCAAGATAACCCACTGAGAAATAATAGCTGATCTCGAATTAGGGAAAAATATATCTGTTAGACGCTTTTTATGAGCTAGGAAATCTGCAAGGGCATCTTCGTCCTTCATTTAACAGCAAGCAACGCACAACTAGAAAATCCGGCAAGGATGTTTAAATGGTTCAAATGGTTCAAATGGTTGTTGACGGAATAGAAGAAGCTTTCGCTTAACAGGCTTCCGTGTCTAGTAGCAGGGGATCACCAAATCCTCCAGGCAGGAACCTAGGTATGTTAACAATAAAAAAGGAAAAGAAATTGGTAAATCATAATGTGATGCTGTCCTTGGTCCTTAAGAATAGGTCAAGTTGCCTCTTGTAGGACTCCTGAGAAGTCGCTTGGACTAGCTCGGCCGGCAGCGAATTCCAGCTTTTGACAACTCTTAAGGAGTAGAAGTTGTGTCTACATTCCGTCTTGCTATGTTGTGTTTCCAGTTTCTGGGTGTTACCCCTTAGATTATTATTCGAACTAAGCTTAAGTAGGTGTTTAAGAGGATGTCCAGAAGTGTTAAGAATACTATAAGCCATTAGTAAATCACCTCTAAGACGCCTATATTCTAGTGGGTAAAGGTCTAGTGAACGGAGGCGTTCTTCGTAAGGCTTAGATTTGAGTCCTCGAACTGATTTCGTGGCTCGCCGTTGGATACGCTCCAAAGTGACCTTGTCCTTATGGAGTGAGGGGGGGAGTACTATGTTTCCGTACTCTAAATGGGGACGGATGAAACTATTGAAGATTGTATGGAAAGTTCGTCCGTCAAACTGTCCAAAAATGCGCTTCAACGTTACCAGTGCAAGGTTTGCTCGGAAGGCATTTTTGTCACAGTTAGCGTAAGACTTTAAGTCATGGGGCACCAGGACTCCTAAATCTTTTCGACTTGGGATACTACTAGAGAGGAGTTTCCTAAGTTGTAACTGTAGTTTGCGACATGTCGCAGATGGACTACTTTACACTTTGAAGTGTTAAAGGTAAGTCCGTTATCGTCTGCCCAACTTTGAAGTCGCGTCAGATCCTCCTGAAGTGCCTGTGTATCGTCTTGGTTGCGTATCTCTCTCCAAAGTTTCACGTCGTCGGCAAAAAGTAGTAAGTCTGACGTTACCTGTTGAGGAAGATCATTTATGTAGATCAAGAAGAGAAGAGGCCCTAGTACTGAGCCCTGGGGGACCCCACTAGGACATTCCATAGCCTGAGATAAAGTGAAATTAACCCTAACCTTAAAGTGTCGATTTTTAGGTATGAAGTAAGCCAATCGATTAGAGGTGGTTTGATACCTAGTCGTTTGAGCTTGTTGATAAGACACAAGTGGTTAACCTTATCAAAAGCTTTTGAGAAATCAAGGTAAATGACATCAACCTTTCCCTTTGCAATCGAGGATGCTTGTCCATCTGTCCACCGCAGTCAGCAGGTTGGTTATACAAGAGTAACCCTTCCTGAAACCATGCTGTTGGGGTGAGAAGAAATTTAAGGACAATAGATAGTCATTTAAACCGTCGCATATCAGGGACTCCATGAGTTTTGAAGGTAATGACAGAAGAGCCACCGGCCGATAACTTGAAGGTTCATTGCGTCGACCACCTTTGAAAATTGGTGTGATGTGAGCCAACTTCCAGTTTTCCGGTAATTTGCCTCGGCTAAGCGAGTGTGAAAACATCACGCTAAGCGGCGTTGCCAGGATTGAGGCTGCCTCCCTCAGTGTGGCAGGATGAACCATATCCGGGCCAGGAGAAGTGTCAAGTCTTAAGTGCTGCAATTTCCGGAACACCCAGTCAGCGCTTAGGTCCACTTCAGAAAGTCCTGTGGAGTTGGAGATGAGACTGTCGTCAATAAAGTTGATGTCAGCCGGTTGAAATGTTTGAGAGTAATGTGCCGCCAGAAGGTTAGCGGCGTCGCCATCGTTGTTGGTCGGGCCGTTAAGACCTAGCAGTTGAGAAACTCCTGTTTTGGCTTGACGAAGAGAGCCTGCATAACGGAATAGGCTTCTAGGGTTAGAGGCGAATTTGTCCATAAGCTTTGTTTGGTACTGAAGCCTGTCTTCTCTTATAGCCTTCGTGCATGTGTTCCTGATATGTTTGTATTGCCTATACGCTCCATCGTTATTAGTTCGTTTGTATTCCGCCCAACAGTGCCGTTTGCGGCTTAGGAGGCGAAGGGTACGGTTCTTGATTACTGTAGGTGGCTTGAAGCTTTTGGGAACCGTTTGAGGAACTGAATGGTCTGTAGCACATAAGAGCGTGTGCAGTAAGAAGTCCCAATGACCATCCACATCGATTTGAGGGTGAACATCCCAAACCACCTGTTGTAGATAGTCCTGTAGAGCTGGCACATTCAGCCGTTTAAAATTCCAACGCAAATTATTGTTGGGATACCTTAGCTTAGTTTTGATGACAAAACTGAAGGCTATGACGGCATGATCGCTTTTTCCCAGAGGAGCCAGGATTGAGAGGTTGTCGACTAGGAATTCTTCGTTAGTGAATACACAGTCTAAGCGCGATGGTGTCTGACTGTTTCTCCAACGAGTTGCCGACCTCACATTTTCATATAAGCCCAAGTCATCGATGAGGTTGAAGAGCCGAGCTTCAATTGAGTTGTCGCCTCCAGTGTACGTGTGTTCCGCGAAGTTGACTCTAGGGAGATTAAAGTCCCCTAGAATCAGGATGTGTGTGAAACCGAGACGGATAGAGCGGGATAGTCCTTCCAGCATACGACTATCGTACTCGATGTCGGCAGTTGGCTTCCTGTAAATGACTCCGACTAGACACCTGGAAGTACTAGACAATCTTACAGAGCACCATATGGATTCCTCAAGATTGTTAAACTCGAGGTTGTGAACCTGGTGCACCTCCAAGCAAGAGCTTATGTATATGGCTACTCCGCCCCCAATTCCTGTTTTTCTGTCATTGCGGAACAAAGTCATCCCAGGTAATGCTAACTCTTGGCCCGAGAACTGAGATATCCATGTTTCAGATATTCCTATCAGATGGGCCTTATTAGCGTTGCTTAGTTCACGTAGTTCATCCAGTTTGTTTGGTAGACTCGCGGCGTTCATATATAAGCAGTTTATGCTTTCAATTTGGAACGCGTGAGCTTCGTCCTGTTTTTCTGTATGAACCTTATGTGAATGGACAGGTAGCCCACCTATGTGAGGTTTGCCGAGGTGGTAGGCCCTGTCCTTTACACGTTTTTTTTTATCGTTTAGACAGTCCACAAGTGGAATGGTCAGCTCCAACTTGTCTTTGTTCTTGGTCCTAACTTCGTATGGCCTATCCGGGTGCATGTGGATTCCAGGTGGCAATCGACGTCTATTAGCACGAAATGCTTCCAGAACTGCAGCCGCCATGTGGGAAGATGGGAAGGTTATCTTCATTAGACGGGGTCTAAGATCACCGTCCTTCTTGGCTAGTCTCGTCACATGCTGAGTCAGTATGTGTTTGAGCCTCAAGGACTGTTTGATGAATTTCCATTCCCTGATGTCAGAATTTGATTGAGTAGGGTCTGCATTTTCCGGTATACCTTGGACAATTATGTTTCTTCCGCGGAAAAACTTCTCACGAGATTCTTTAGGGACGTTTCGTATGATACTGCGCTCAGAGTACGGTATGTCGGGCAGTATTCTTACGTTACCATCTGATTTCAGCAAGTGGCTTGCTAGCAAGACGTCCTCTACGTCGGTAGCAGCCTTAAGTGTTACTCGGAGAAGCCTCGGGTGATTTAGATGCTTAGAATCCTTTCCTCGAGTGAGCAGGGTGACCGTCAAAGGCTCTATTCTAGGAAGTTCGAGCTTCTTGTTCAATTCACCCCAGAGCATCCTGTCGTTTTTGTCCTGAAGACTGAGAGGAAGATCAGGCCATATGATATGGAAACCACTGGGATGAAATCTATCATACTCGAGCAGCTAATGCACCCACTTAAATATCTTAATGGCTAAAGTATTATTAATATAAGAGTGAACGGTCCTTTGAGAACGTCGATAGAACAGTAAATCACCAAACATGCTCAAGTTAACAATACCACGTTTACAGGCACTAAGCATAACTGATAGCATAATTTTATGCCCAACCTATGCCCAGACTAGCATTGCAACGGCCTTGAAGGTGGTCTAGATTGGAATGAATCTTTGTACCCTTCACTGTATGTAGACCGACTCCATCTAATTGCACATCATCACAAAAAACTCCCGAGAAAGATGTGCAACTACTTCTAATGGTTTAGACAGATTCCTACTAGGTTTACAAAGTCAATTTAAGTATAAATGGTAAGCGTATTTCATACACATAAACAACGGTCGTCAACTTACTAAACGCGACTTCGGCAGCTTATATGTCAATTTACAGCGTAAAAACAAAATTCATAAACCTTAGTTGGCAAAATATTGCTAAAGGTAACAGATCCTTACCAATGTCATCGGTGACACGATGTTAGCTCTAGAATGCTTAGTATAGGTGAGAAATCATTAAATGCTTAGAAGCGGCATAGGATATGGTCAGAACATGTTGCATACTTTTCCTAAAGCCTATCTTCACCCTACATACTAATCCCAATGGCATCATTTGAAACGCTTAGTTTGTAAGCCTTTCGAAAATTCAGATCATAGTCTCATCCAGACACCATACGTGTTTACACAGTTCATGAAAATATCACCTCCACTTTAATACAGACGATACCGGAACGTTCTTATGGAGATGACACCATGAAAATAGTATGGGGTCACCAAACGGTTTTGAAGAATATTTTTCATATGACAACTTAAAAATAAATATACCTTGCGCTTCAGAAGAAAATCGAGGTACATGTCATATATGAGATGAAAGCAACCAAGCTCTGAACGAGTAAGAGATCTGCGAGAACCTTCTTTTTAGTGAGGCCTAAATTTAAATTTTATTACTTGAAACATTGCTATGTCTGATATAGTCCTCTAGACGATAATTGCTCGTCTGAATGTTCAACTTCAACTTCTTACTCAAAAGACACCCATCAAGACCTTTGAAAAATATTATTTGAAGTTCTACAAACCTTCAGAAAAACTTTTTCTGACAATTTTCTGTAATCTCAGCAAAAATTTCCAAAATTCATCGTAAGCACTCGTATCACTGTCAGAACTGTAATGCTGAATATCCAAGATAACCCACTGAGAAATAATAGCTGATCTCGAATTAGGGAAAAATATATCTGTTAGACGCTTTTTATGAGCTAGGAAATCTGCAAGGGCATCTTCGTCCTTCATTTAACAGCAAGCAACGCACAACTAGAAAATCCGGCAAGGATGTTGAATCAATATTGAACAAGAACTCGGTTGTAGGCAAAAATAGTAGGTTGACTGACCTAAGTTACGTCCTGTAGTGAGTGCTTCAGAAAATTTTCGATTGTTTATATAGATTACAAGGATATACAATCCCAATTTCCCGTGCAGATCGTTCGAGTCATGGAGGACTTTTCTGGAACAGCTAAATCACAATCTACATTAATTCCATTGTAGTCTTTGTAAAATTGACTGTTAATCTCAGGGGTTGCCGAGCAAAGATTTTAACAAAAGATAAGTCGTCTTTGAGCGATTGATGGTTCGAGATACCACTGTAAATCCATCCCTTAATCTGCATAAAGGAAGATTTCTGTGGTGTTAAGTAACTCCACAGTTACTCAGCACTGATAGTGACATTTCTGAGGGCATGCATCGTCTCTGACCTTAGGGATAATATAAATGACCGATATACTGGATAGATTTTGTGTGTCGGAAACTTTTGATTCAACTCCAATGCCAATTGTTGATGGTAGTACACCGACCTACCCAAAGAAACCAAGTGTCATCTGAGGCTGACTGTAAAAATTCTAGGAAAATGCCCCAGATATTGATAAAACTCCTGCTCCAATTTGTACGGTTTTAACAGCGTCTTACTTGGTTAAGTTGGATATGTAAGTGTTAATCATAAACAACACAAACACAAACCAAAGAGAATGGATAAGTGCGAACTTCAGGAAACTCTATATTGTGGGGCCAGTGGAATGACACTGAGCCATAGCCAAATCATCAGGCAGTTGGGTCGCTGAATATCGAACAGGTCATCGACCCCTCGCATGGTCAAGGACAACCAATACGTATTAGTTAATCGTATGTCAGTTCGAAACTGCTTTAAATACTTATTTTCTATGTTAAACTGTCTGTTTTCACTTGCAAGCAGTCCCATTGACCTGAGGTTGCGCATGAAGATAATAATATTGCTTAAACTCTAGGCTGTCATTTTGTGTGTATATAACGACCAAATAAACGCTTCACGAATCCAGTCAAATGTCGCATTTGTTAGTGATGCTATTGCAGTGAGCGACTAGATCAGTTGGCTGTAATTGCCGTTGGAGTAAATCCCCCGATGAAATGCGTGTGTATCCTCAACTTAATTAGCTTTTAACTAACCGTAACTACCCAATTAGAGTTATTGGTTCAACCAGTCAATTAATCGATAATTTCAATTCAAATGTGGTTTTATCTTACGGTGTTAATAATATTACGCTATTCATTCTTGAATCTCCCCATTTTTCATGTACGTTAATTTTTATCCAGGACATGTGTAATCATGTTTTAATACTTTCAAATCTTCTTTAACCCGACTTGTATTAGTTGGCTGCCAACAATATTTGAAATGAATTTAGCATTCTGTTATATTACGATCCCAAACCACCGACAGTAAGATCTTATTTACTGGAATGAAGAGTACGCTGCAGATCGGTTGAAAATTGTTGATCTTTGGTTATTTTCTAAAAACTTGATATCTGGCTTGATGCCTAAGGACAATAATATTGATCCCATTCTGCAAGGAATATTTTTGTTGAGTCTTAGGCACTTAAAAGTTATGATTGATGATAATATATTTCTGCTAGACCAGATACACGCCGTTTTTACACTCATGGTCTATTATTTACAGTATAATGACTATTATTATTCACGAACATCTTATGGGTACATAAGTGTTGTGAAGAAACCATTTCGGGTTTCTTCGAAAATACAATAATACACAAGTTTCGATAATGTTTGCATTACATTTGCCATACTTGAAAAAGAGAATAATAACAGAATATTAATAACAAATCAGGTTCTGTGTAATTGAGAAGAATATTGAACTGAGTTTAAAGAATGAAAGGAAGAAAATAAAGAAATAGAAATAAAGGAGACGTGAAATACGTAAATAATTTAAAAGGCGTGTTTATTGGTTGCCATAGAGGATGCTTCCCAGTAAGGGTTATGAAATAGATGAGATCAATAAAAATAAAAGACATTTTATCGTACAGTTGTGTCAGAGAGTTTGTGTTTTATGTATTATGTTTTAGTAATACATTGTGGGTGCAGCTTTTATAATCTCTTTCAAAAATGATATCGCGTCCACGTTGTGATTATGAGAAACCCAAACCATGTCCAAACCGAAATTTATTGTACTAGAAGTCTGACCCTACTAAGTATTTATGTAACACAACTTTTTAGGAAGTTCATAATCGTTAAAAGTAGGTATGAATGGAACTAAGTATGAGCTGTGACCGTGATAGACGCGCATGTCAAGCTTGCTCCAGGCGTAGGAAGCTCCATTCCTGAGCACTGAGGGCGTGATGCTGAAAAAGAGGAACAAAGGAGCAGCAAGGCATTTTAATATAAACCCTAAACAATGCCTAACAATTTGTGATGGAACAGACGAAGGTATGATAATTTACTAGACAGAACTCATATTAGCTGCTGTTGCTAGAATGAAGTGTGGTTAGAGCCTTCAGATAAGAGAATACAGTAACAAAGAACGATGATTTGTGATTTATAACAAGTTGAAATGGGCTCGACTGATGTACCGGAAGTTGAAGTCGTAACAACGAGGGCAGTTTATTAGTGTACAAATTACATCAAACTGAGTTAAGTGTTAGAAAATGCTAATGACTACAACTTTCAATGTTTTTTTTTCATCTGATGTCAGCCACTGGATCATATTGTTAACGTCTGCTAGTATGTTACGTACCAAAATACCTCTTTAAATCGTGTAACGAACGTTGAATTGGTTTCACTTCCGACTCAGAAATCCTATTACAAGAAAACTAGACAATTCACTAATATACGAAGCCTACTCAAGACCCTATGATACCTGAAAAAAATAATAATACGAAAAAAACGAAAGGGGCTCTAATAGCTTCGATAAAAAAAGGAAGATAACAAATTGTATATCACGATACTGTTTCTAGCACTATATTTCATTTTATAACCACACATAATCCCATACTCTCAGCTCCTTTCCGAATCGCCTCCATTTGTCAGTTGTATGTCAACTCACACCTTGTTAACACTTATTTTCTTTAACCTATTAAAATGCTCTTTCTTAACAAATACCTTAATAAAAGAAAATTAGATTGATTAATCATACCTTAAACATTCCTTCATGAATATTGGCTACTCTGCCTTTCGTCCTTTCTTTTACTTGCTCCCTCTTTCAGCCCCCTTGTGATATGGAACGAAAGATTTCATCCTGCACCATCCTCAAAACCTTAGACATTCCAAAGGGACATAAGGTTGCGACATTTAGAAGCTCCCACCTTCACTGGACCTATCCTTGACCATCAGTTGCACATTTGCAGCGCAACTTTCATCAAGCGCCCAAACTGTGGCACTGATTAAAACCATCTACATTCATATTTTATAAACTATCAACCCAGCTATGTAATTTACTACAGTGGATATTGTATCATTTGTATCAATTTGATCTTGCCTGTAAACTGGCATGCCTCATGTAACAAACTGTTATTTGAGAATAAATTATTGTTATTATTATTATGTTATAGGTTACCTTAGCGAAATAGAAAATTCAAAATAAAGTTCAAAACACGACTCAGATTGGAGAGCGCAGGAGGACAACCTAAGTATCATTCATTGATTGTATCGTGCTTAATTACAGAAGCCCGAAGCGAACAAGATGTTCTTTACCACAAATATGGTGGGTTGAAGTCATCGTCCTCACCAGAAATGCCAGTAGCTCCACCCTCCCTCCATCAGAGATTTTAGGCTCATTAAGGTTTAATTTTAGATCAAATATAATATTTCACACGATGCTCTATGTTTTACATCCTGCTGGATAACACTATTTCTATAAGTACCACTTTATAAGATTATCAGGTGGTTACAAACTACTGATTGGTGGTAATGCATTGATGCAATACTTTAAATTACAATAGTACGAAATATGGGTTGCCAACCAAATACAAGCATTAAGAAGGGTTTAGTGCGGGACAAGTGTTTAACGAAGTGGGCGGAAAAGTGTAGGAATGTAGTAGTTATAAATAGGGCAATTGGTGATGAAATAAAATTCGTGGTGAGTCAACGCAGTGTACGTGAATGTAGACAGCTGATGAAAAATAGACAAGAGGTAGCTTATATTTGCTTGACTCTGATGTTAGTTTGTGCCATCCACCAAAGACCACTGGTAGTCGACTGGGGATTACAAGGTTATCTTGACAACTCTTTAGAATAGTAGTGGGAGTCCCTTGGTAACCGACTATAGTTGGGCGGATCGGTAAGTTCAGTAAGTTATCTATCTAAATAATTTTAAATATTATGTGCTTCTTATGATCGATCATAGTTCAACAGCGCTCGTAAAGTTAGTGAGTTGTCTGTCTACGAACTGAACGAGTAAGTCCATAAAATATGTTGGTTATAGCATCCGAATGCAATTTAAGAAAATGCATGTAAAATATGTAGCATAATTATTCATAATACATGACTACATATGTATTAAATTTGGAGCTTAGATTCTTGATACAACGTGTATAACTTGAGCACTCGAACGTTAGAACTCTTCAAGTCGTAAATAAGAAGTCAGAAGAAAACTGGAGAAAGTGCTTGTTGGGTAAGTATCAAAATGTACAGAAAATTATTATTATTACCAGCCAACTTGGGGAATAAAGAGTTATTTTGTTCAACGTTTATGGGATTGAGATTTGCGCATTATTCGTCATCATTAATCAGTGATACTTGGTAAAGAGATGTGATAGTCGTTGAAAAGGGTAAAAATGATTCATTCGTAAGATCCACAGGACTAGGCGTTGTATGATAGAACGATTCCATAAGTAAAATATCTGAGGATTGGTCGGAAGTGTCAGTCATGGAGCTACTACAGCTAAGAGGGAATACTAATGACGGTTTTAAAGCGATGGAATGTTGGTTCTTCCGTAGTTCATTTCGTTGATGACAAGGGTTATAAAGGGTTATATAAAATGAGTTAATGAATTTATTTGGAGAGTCTAGCCAGAAGCAAGTGATAGGAATATTTTCAGATCGAATCTGCACGGGAAGAGTGAGTTTGCATTTCGCGTGTGGCTTGGAATGACGTGGGCTAGAATTCCCGACAGAGATGAAAGTAGGGAATGCATTCTTAAAAAGTATTATACAGGCTGATTGTGTACTGTTACCTGTGAAATAGTCTTGATAGTTAAGTTCCTAGCTTCGATTTTAGCTATTTGAATTATTGTGAGCTTGGGAAGGATCTGCTGAACGTAAGTGAATGTAGTTATGACCTTTCAGTGCATGGAAGCCCTTTTTATGTGGTGCGTTGGTTTTGAGGGATGTGCAAAGTTTTCTTTCTAAGAGTAAATACGCTTATGACCCTTGGTAATAGAGATGGAGCGTGTGGTGAGAAACCTATTATTACCATATTTATAAATGGTCATCGGCTTTAATAAGTGAGTCACGTGACCAGTGATGTGATAGTTTATGTTAGCCTGCATAGCAAAAGGCCGATTACGCTTGTGCCTACCACCACTTTTGTTACTTAGAGGTGTCGAGGGTGAGTTACGTGATATCGGCTGGGCGACACGGTTCACCGTTGCTGGCAGAGCCATAGAGAATTTGGGTTGAATTTTACATATTACCCTATTTGATGTTGTGGACTTCGTGTTCTCACCCTTCTTTACCATGGCTGGAGAGTCACTTTGTGCCTGTGAGATGAATTCAATTTCATACGGGTCATCTTGCGTAATACCTCTAACAGGACTAGTTTTTACACGACTGGATTTAGATGGAAGTGTTTCACAACACTGCTCATATCCAAGTACTTTATTACGCGAATAGCCTTGAGTAGAATTAAAAATGTCGTTTTGTTTTCTGGCGTTGGTTGGAATCTGTACCTTATTCAAAGATTTATGGTCTCTAGACGCATCTAGATCTACCGATTGACGTGCGGTTTGTGTTGTCACATCATGCTCACGGTACATGTGCTTTAAACTCGTTGCAGTATTGTAAACTGTTCCTAGTTGGTCGTTTGCCATAATACGACTATGTGATTCAATCACTTTACGTCTTCTTACATGATGCTGACAGGGGTTTATGTGTGGAATGACTTTTATTAATGTTTCTACCTATAATAATCAATTGTCTAGCATCATTTCAACAACTAAATTTAAGCAGAAGGGGCTACATCGGGTTAACCTACTTTTCGGGTGGATGACTTGGCAACCGACATTAAACATACCGCATGTTTTAAGGCTAATATCCCATAACTTATTTCGGTGTGTGCGGTCAACAAGATTGTAAGCAACTGCATTGTAGGGAGACATCGCTCTTTCCGTTAATCCTTCAAAGACAAACTCTGAGGTACATACAGCTTTGGTGAGTTGTTCTAGGGTTTCTTCATTATTAAGGGCCTGTACATGCGTGGGGGTGCTTACTGCTGCTAATTTTTGCAAGGGAGTTTTGTAACCGACTCTTACTGTAGTCACTGACCATAATTAGATTCCGCGTCAGCAGAGAACTCATCTAACCAAATAAAATATCTGAGTATACAGTTATCGTTAAGTATTCACTGGTCTAATACTAGAATCAGTGACTATGTGTATAGAATATATTTTGGTGATAAGGTGTTCACTTACTAAGTTAGTAGCTATCAGTTGAGTATTTATAACTCAATTGGTATAATCAAGAGATAAAAACATATGAATGTCAACCACTGGTGACTTATATGAACGATTTGTGAAATGAAGTCTGTGATAAGTACATAATAACTGATAAGTGTCCTTAGAATTTACTTTACAAGTGTGAAATATACCCGATACACAAGACAGTATGATAATCCCATTAAAATACACCCTACAAATAAACAACGAAAAACACCTAAATCACGTGTAAAAATATCACTACTTCAGACTATGTGTTCGGATTTCCACCGCATGATATGACACTGTACGAAGAAACCTTTGTCTGGGTAGTGGATGAGAGTTTTCATTATCATACAATACCGCAGGTATTTGGGCAAGAAATTATGTCCTGACTAAAGAAAGCCTTGCGACAGATGCTAAAGAACCAAGTGGCTTAGCTTATTTGAATGGATCATGGTTTTGCTCAATCGTTTTCTGTATTTGTATTGTTTATTAGAATTTCATTCAGTGCTCTTGCCAATAAATTGTAGTTGCTAAAGACGTCTGTGAAATAAATTAGAGGCGTTTGAAGGGATTGTTGTGATATGGAATATAATTGGTGTCTTAAATGAACTTACTGCTTCCGAGATTCTAGTCACCCCTCAACATATTACACAATTTTGATTTAAACAGATTAGCAATAATTCTGGGATTTTGGGACCAAAGATAGATACGAAGTGGACCTCCAGTGAGTGACTTTTGACTCGAAAGGATGCTTAATTAACGCATCATCTATGGAACCATTTTCCTGACAAATCAGCAGATTGTCTAAATCTTCTGTTATTTCAAACTAACAAACAGATAAAAGCGACAAAATTATGGTCAGGTCTTCATAAAGCGGAGGTAAATGGAACTTTTGTGCTCACGTCTTATGACAAAGAAGTGTAAACTATGAAAGTTCAACCAACAGTTAATGTGAATGCTAGGGAACACGATAGTTCCGTGGGATCCGCGTTCTCAACTCTATATCTCTCAAACTTAAAAAGATTTAAATGGGACTCCAGCCGTTAATTCTCCCAACACTCCAAAGCGCATGCTTTTAAAAGCTATGGGCAGTGATGAATCTTCCCCTAATCAATCTGTTTACTAGGGAGGAAAAGGGCTCACCGATCACTAAGCAAATGTAAATTCAGACATTGACGACAAGCACACATGAGTCCAATGTAGATCACGAGCCTCGTACAACCTCTTCAGCCAGTCTGAATTTAAACGTGAATCTGAGGCCTCTTTTGTTACTCAGTACCGAGGAATGTAACTTGACATTATCCAAAACAATAGAAAATCACGAATAACCCTTAAACGTCAGGTACAAATGAAGAATCCAGATCATCAAATGTTGAAGCAGATATAGAATTAATAGCACTTTGTAGTTCACTGACGAAACTTTCTGCCAATTCATTAGGACAAGTGTGCCTGGGAACACTGAACTACTGTCTGTATTCTATACCATTCATCAGGTAGCGTTTGTGTCTGCAGCAAAATGAAGACCATTATCAGTCACTAATACCAAAGAGTCCTCCTCCCCACCAAAAACTCTCAATGCTTGGAGTTTAAGGTCGCAATGCGATAAAGCTGTGAAAAAAACTTCAGACCACCTAAAAGAAGAATCAATAATCACGAGCGGATAGTATTTGTCAAGAAATGGACCACAATGGTTTGCATAAATCCTCTTCCGGGCCTTAGATGATTTGATCATGGGTTCCACATCGAAGGATAGTTTTTAGATACCTGACATCTTCCACAATTGTCTGCCGTACTATATACATCTGTATTTATTTCGAAACACCAACATATGATCCTTGCCAAGGATTCCATTTTTTCGACACCTTAATGTCCACTATGGAGACTTCCAAGTACATACTTACATAATGAAGTAGGAATACTAACACGACTATTTAAAAACAAAATGCCAACAGGAGTAGAGGATAACTCATCCAGTTCTGAAAAATAGACTGGAAATTTACGTTTCAGACTAGTATCATAACCCTTTTGTGTAGCACTGAGTACGCATCCAAAGTATCCACTAGTTTTTCTAGCGAGATCTGGACGGCTCACAAATATGAATTGCAGCCATAGACAGTAAAGTATTAACAGGTTTATTTTGCAATGATTGAATTTGTTCAGCACTTTTCGCTGAATCGTTTCTTTGTTGGCACTCAAAGAAATACCTCATTATTGAAACATAGTGGCTGAGGAACGTGCGAAGGATTTTTTAGAATGATGACTGAACTTTAAGGCTTCAAGATCTGTTATGGTGATGAATTTATTTCCAAACGAGTATTCATGAAGTCGTTTGACGGAAAACATTGCAGCTGGTGTCTTTCGTCGTATTGGTCAGTAGCCTTGTTTAACAATAGTATGTGAAACATTAGTTACTGATCTGTTTTTCTGCTCCAAAACTGCACCAAAACCCACTGGTAATGTGTCAGTAATAAGTGCAGAATGTACGCTAGGGGAGTAAGTCCGAAGAACAGCATCAGTGTGTAAGCATGACTCTGGTTTCTCACTCCAATCAAATGAAGTAGATGTCAAGATATTGAATAAACAATTGTCACGATGAGGAAAGTAAGGAGTAAAATGGAGATAGTATTGAAGTGCGCCCACTAGTAAACGTGGTTATGTAAGATTTTTGGGATTGTGCATTTGTCAGTAGAGCTAATCGCTTTATGTCTGGTTTAAAACTGTTACTGTCAACCACATATTCAAAAAATTCAAAACTAGATACACAAAATGAGCACTTACCAGAATTCCTCATAATATTCTCAATTAAAAGACGTAATGAAGCAATAGGTCTCTGTTTATCAACTACTTTGTGATAACTATGGGTAATAAGATCATATTGATAAACTTTAACACCCTTAAGTTCACTGACTACATTATTCGTCACTTCTTGAAATATGGCTAGAGAACAAATTTAACCAAATGGAAGGAAGTATTTGAAAAGACCAAAAGGAGTGTTAATTGTCCTCAAAATAGATGAAGATTGATCTAAAAGAGTTCGAAGATAAGCATCCTTTAAACCAGTTTTCGAGAACACCTTAGCTCATGAGGTCGATCAATAATATATTCAGCTTCTACCGTCGTGCATGTTCGCATCAATCTATAACCACCATATATTCTAGCAGTCTTGCCATCAGACTCCAAATCTTAACAGTAAGAGTACTCCTTGCTAAAGACGGAATCGGTTCAGTTATACAGTTTATATACAAATCATTGAATGTCTTATGTACAGATTCTTTAAAACCACAAGGAATCATTCACCATTTCAGTAGGACAGAATTCCCATGTACTTGATGTATTACAGACTGAACTCTCATTATTCCACTGCGCTTAGTACACGCGGCTATAAAATCCTTGAGTAAATGATTAAAATCATCTTAAAAAGCTGATAAAGATAACTCAACTTTTAGTTCTTTCAAATTCTTTTAAACAAATATTCATGGTACTATTTAACTAACTAAAAGCTCACTCGGCATGTATGAGGAATTATAATCTCAAATCAGCGATTCACAGCATTCTCGTATAGGACGTTTCGTGTCCAGCATTCCCCAATGCTGAGACTTCAGTAGGTCCTGAAAGAAATACTGCATGTGTCAACAATAAACTCGTGAAATAGAGATATGTAATCACCTCTGAATATGGAAATTACTTTTCAAACTCGTGAATTTCTAGTGGCAGCGGGCCCTAACCACACAATCTTCAAAGTTGAACATGTGACAACTGATAAAGTGGACATTCAATATTTACCACTGAGAAAGACCCAACGATATAGAAAGAGGGAAAGGGTTATTCAACTGAGCCCATCTGATGGTATGGCTCAGCCTTGCAGGCGTAGTCACTCTTGAGTAACTTATCACTTTTATTCATATTAAATATAGTGCTCTATCTTCAGCCTGAATTTGTTCTCCATCACATATTGGAAATTGTTACGATACGATGAATCAGTGTAGACAATAATATAACTTTTATGTAAGATCTTACAATTTAGGCAGTTACATCATGACAAATCTACAAATTTAGGATTGGGTCTTCTATTAGAGCAGTACTATTAACGAAGTTGACCATAATTCTACACATTTGGTTTTTTGCATTTTGTTCTAATCGAGTTAGATTCTGCATAGGAAGATAATCATTTTGTTCTAACACTATTTCTCGAATTAAGCCATATCGACCGTATTAATTACGAAACTAACAGAAGTCTCAATGTTTACTTTAAATTCGTCGATATTGATGGTGGTCACTATAAGTGTTACTCCACGATAATTTCTAATTTAACCGCTAGCTTGCATTGAACTTCAGTGTTAGAACAAGTATAAAAACAATAATAACTTTTCATTGTCAAAAATGCCCTCTCTTGCGCAGGCACAGATCACAATTAACAAACGATCCACTAATTCTCGCAGGCAAGGTATCAGAATTTGTGGTTTGAAACATTTCAACATGCCGTCCACTCTAACAGTATGCGTTTGAATACGATGACTGAAATTGGCAGGACCAACTTGAAAAGCTTTCTTTTTTCATTGTAAACATAGTATTTTCATATTTATTTAGAGCTGGCAACAAACAATCAGGTCGTCGCCTCCTATCCATGTCATGTTTTTCCTCATTTCTACTGCAGATGAGAATTCTACAGGGTCTTGATATTATTTATACGAATATTCGTCAATATTAGAATGAATAATTTGACAGAAATTGGGCTCCGAGTATAGCGAAGAAAGTTTATATGAAAGTTATATATAAACTAATCTCAGCGATTGAAATGTAAATAAATTTCAACGTTTCATCCGGCCAAGTTGTCTTTACTTCAGTGTAATAATCAGACTCATCAAAGGAATATATATACACTTTCAGCAATCAAATCAGATCAAATTTATGCTGTGCTTAATCCAACCGTGTGTGGATGTTGATTTTAGTAAATGGGATAACATAAGTTAGTTACATGGGAATCATGTGGAAATTTCACGTGGATATAATTGACTGAAACAAATTATATGTGTGTATGTGTGTGTAAGATTTAGTTATTAATTACTGATATTCTGTGTTAATATGTCTTATATGAATGAATAAATGAATAAAAGTGCAAGTTCAGTGTTGAAAACATTGTTTCTGAATCATCGATGTGCATGTCAAATGAGAATAATCAGATGTATAATTGTATTGCTAAAAATAGCTCACATTGATTTCAGTCATATTACCGATACATATGAAATAAGCAGGTTGAATAAAGAACAAGCTCAATTACTTGCTAACGAATATTTGCCAAGTAGTTGCTAGTTGAATGTCATCCTTTCGGTTAAGGCTGTTCTTATTTGCTCATATATACAGCGTTTCTGCTGTCAATCTTTCTTTATGAGTGTTAAAACCTTTCTGAAGTATTCTGGTCCCTTCAGAATCAATCTTGTGTTCTGTTTCCGACGCACGTAACGCCATCGCAGACTTATTCTCAAGTTTCTTTAGGTCAACCGAGGATTTTGGAACATTTCTCAAATAGTTTGTGTTCCTTCAAACTTACGTTCAATTGCCTGGATGTTTCTCCCATATAAGTTGCAATACAATCATGACAGTTGATCTCATAGACAATATTTTGTTGTTTTTTCTTCAAGAACCCATCCTTGACTTTCGCTGATGCCGATCTTATGTTGTCATTCGCCCGAAAATACACTCTTATATCATGCTTGTTAAGAATCCGCTTGGTTTCACTACGGTATGGGATGACCACGGTGGACTTCCAATCTTTCTGTATACATTCTAGTTTAATTTTTCTTTCATTTGTAATGATCTTTAAAAACTCTTTCGTGTAATTGTCAACCCTGAGTGTAGATAATACTCTATTCCATTCAACTTGTTGGTCTTCCTTATCTGTGACGAGCTTAATACTTCTGTTCATTACATTTTTTATAACATCCACTCCCGTACACTGTGCATCAGCCGAACCGCAATGTAAGTATCTCTCAGAATGTGTTGATCTCCTGAATACATTTATTTTCAGACTATTAATAAGTCTTCGCTCAACCAAACAATCGAGAAACGCTAGTTTGTGGTCAACGAATTTTACCTCCTTCGCTGACTTAATGCTTTCCGATATGCTGTTTACATTTTCAAACAATTCTTTCAGGCCATCACGTTTAGTGATAATACAAATATCATGTACATACCGTAATCAGGCCTTTGGTGGACATACACTTCTCGCGATTGCACTGGTTTCTAGGGAAGGCACGAATAAATAAGCTACAGTCGGAGGAACTGGTGAACCGATTGCCATAATTTCATTTTGTCTGTAAGGGTCTCCCCGAAATATGAATAAGGTGGATCTAAACATAATTTCAAACATTTGGTAACGTGAGATGGATCTAATGGGCGACATAAATTCAAATCTGAATCAGATCCTAAACAATCAAAGATAATATCCAATGCTCTATTGACAGGTACATAAATGAACAAGGAAGATACATCAAAACACTCCAATAGTTCATCCCCTTCTTTATCGATGGTATCGATAATATTCTTGAATTCCATAGTCCTTAATTCCATGATTAATCAGTTTTTCATAAGGCTTAAGTATTTTAGTTAATTATTTCGCTAGATTGTATGTCGGCGAATTCGCAAAGTCAACCACTGGTCTTTGTGGAGTACCGTACTTGTGATACTTAGGAAGTCTACAGAATCTACAAAGGTTACAACTCTGGATATAACACGAACCATAGCGGCAATCGTAGTTTAACTTTTAACGACTGTAAGATTTTACTGGTTTCAGCCCTAAGTTTATTAAGCGCTGTCAGACTTTTCGATAAAAGTCCAGACAAGTTAGTTGGACGAAACGTTGAAATTTTTTAAAATTTCAATCGCTGAGATTATTTCAAATATAATTTTCACATAAAATGTCTTGATATTATTGTCTTAAATTCTAACCCACTTATAGTACTTAAGAGATCTCATCTCACCATAGACTTGTGAAATAAATTTCCTCGAGATGCTGGAATAAAAAAGCGCCGGTACGTCTTAAATGTCCACCACGTGGTCTTATTACAGGAGATAAATGACCATCAAGTGTTTTTTTGGAACTCATCACGTTAAACCATAGATAGTCGAAATTCACTAGTTCAGTGATTAGAATCTATATTATGATGGCTTAGTTACTTGTTCCACTTATTGATTAGTTGTCACATTGCCGTTCAAACATAAGCGCTTGAAATAATCATGAGTACTCTTTTGAAAGCATTTGTGAAGAAAAATGTCTTGTCCATCAAATTCGTGAGTTCAGGCTAGTCACTGAACGAGGTAAGCTCAACGTAATATTAAGTAGACTAGATATTTGCACTCTTCCAGTTAACAATATGATAGTACCAAGGCCAATATTACTTAGGTGGTGTGGTGTTTTTTGGCTTTTAAATAACAAGTGAACAGACATACACAAGCATTTGTGACATATAGGTGTAGAATTATAAAGATACAAGAAGTATATGCACGAAAGGTCAAATTTTTCTATGGAAAAATAGGGTTATTAGAAAGATAAAAATGACTCCATAGTCGTTTCCAGTCCAGGTTTAGGCTTAAAAGTAGGAAAAATCACACTGTGTAGTGATATTAAACCGTACAGTATAATGCGGACGTAGCAGATCAATGTACATTGTGGTGGACCAGATGATATATAAACGCAAAATGTATCAACAAAGTTAATAAAAATCAATAGTAATATCAATATATACCAGTTAAATGTTACAAATACAATAAAAATGGGACTTTACTTAAGTTCACCCGAAATGATACGTGTTCAGCTTTAGTCTGGTACAATAAATCCACAATTATAGATGCTTGGTAATTCCAAACGTGTCGATGAACTCTCCAGTGGTATAATCCAGAGTAAGGTGTGGTGTATTCGCACTCACAGTCTATGTATGTAAATAATATTTGTTTTAGATCTCAGTTAACTCAATCACGAATGAAAATAGAACGAGGAATGTGTGAGAAGCAGTGTATTTGTTAGCCAGCAACGGTATGTCACGCTATGTCAGAATCACAACGGAAAATGTGTTCAAGGTCATTTACTAAAACAACAGTTGCATTCATTTACTGTTAAATATACATACAGTGAAAGGTTGACAAAATAAATATAAATAATATTAAAAACTATTTACAAAATAAACTTGTCAGTCATATCTCCACAACATACTTTCGTCGCGTTCATGTTTGGTTTTTTCTCACATTACACTAGTAGCAGACCACTTAAAATTAAAAATGTCTCATCGAAACAGATCCTCTCTTTATTCCATATTTGATAGCCATACTTGCACAAAGAAAGGTAGGTTGTATATGGTTGTGATATAAAATGCTGCATGACCAGGTTACTGAACCTGTTGGTCGTCAGACTAGGTAGACTAACTGTTCATAATGCTTACTATTGAAAGTAAAGAGTAGGATGGACACGTCAATATCTGCTAATTTGTCATAAACATCACGTTCATGTCAAGAACCAGTTTCCATTTGGAAGGGACGGGAGGCTAGATGGCTTGTGCTAGTCCTGACTGGATAATCTTATGTGATTCGATATAACTATTCTAGGATTAAAAGTTTACAGGTCAGACGTAAGTTCACTAATGAATTAACTACCACATTATTCGTACCACTTTTTCTCTTCAAATTATACAAACGTAGTCATGACAATGACGCGTCAAGGTTGCGAGCGTGAACCAAAGTTTCGAGATTTAAAACACACTGAAGGAAAAGTCATATTATCCTGTCCAAGCACATCTAATGGATCCCCATCTTGTGGTTTATCATATTCTGCAGATAATCTTTGTGATGAAATCACTTCAGAAATATCTGTTCGAAAATTCATCAATGGTCTAAAGAAAATGGAGAACGATGAAAGCGAATTAAATTTTAAAACTGTGCTGAGTCAACGAAGGCCTACTTTAACTAACGATCCAACACTACTGTCCTCACTTCTGAAAAAGAATGAGGCTTTGTTAAAGGAAAATACCGAGTATGTAGGTCTCAGGAATTTACGTACATATATTAAGTTAATGTTACCTTATTTTTGTCAACAGTATATTTGGTTATTACGAGAAATTTTCAAACACTTGAGCTTTTTTACCTATTTCAATCATCACAACTTTTATCACATCTTGTTTCGAACTTTTGTCAGTCAGACTACTCAGCTAGGTCGTCCGAGTTGACCTGTATTACTGATATTACAACATTATTGTGCGAGGTTTTTCATACTTTAAAATCATCTACCACCATATGAAGAGCTGATGTGACAATCTACAACAGTTTATTTATACACCTTACGAAAATATTAAGACCTGAATTTTAAAACATCAAATCTCTGACCTCTACAGATGCCCATAATATACGCAAATTTTCACAACCCTACCTCCTACTCCACGTATTTATTCAGTGTATCATTATGATTATTGGCCATTCTCCATACTTGTCACCCCACAGTTACTTCAGTCCTCAGTAATAAGGATAGGTCTATCGACCTATATTAATCCTTGCAGTTTGTGACTCTGTGCAGTTCCAATATCGTTTTAAATATATCAACAGAAGGTTCTGATATTAAGTGTTTTGGTAGAAAATTCTAGTAACTCGCTACTCGGTGCAAAAAATGAAACTCTAGGCGTTGACGATCTGACCTCGGTTTCTGAACTTTCTTCGAATGTTCTCTCAAATGATCAGTCCTAGACGGAAGGAAAAGATAAGACATATTAATACCAAAGTCATCGCTCAGTATACGATAAGCCAATATCAGATCACCCCGTGCCCTACGGCAAGATAAAAGAAATATTTCGGGGTGTCTCAGTCTGTTTTCATACGACAGGCCAGATAGACCTTTTGCCATCTTAGTCCCTCGTCGTTGGACTCTTTCCAGCATATCTGCATCATACTTAAAACAAGGACTTGCTACTTGAATCCCATATTCTAAATGTGGTTGCATGAAAGTCGGGTATAGTAATCTAACCATTTCATCATCCAAATACTGGAAAGACCTACGAATAGACCATAATACCCTATAGCCTTTTGCAGCCTCAGCCTTACAGTGACTAGTGGTTTTGAAATCACTGCTTAGTCTGACTTCTGAAACTTTATATTCTCTTAATTTGGGTAGCACGAATCCACATATTGTGTGGTGATACGAATCATCATAGTTATTTAATTGCGTCACCATGCTCTTGTTAGAATTTACTTCTAATGACCACCTGTCCGTCCATGTCACCAATGATCTTAGATCACCATGTAATACTACTTTATCTGACATACTGTGTATGGGTATCTAAATCTTTATGTCATCGGCGAAGAGTAGAACAGATGATTTTGTTACAGTCGGTAATTCATTTACATAAAGTAAAAAGAGAAGAGAACCGAGTGGAACTCCACGTTTTACAGGTTCCCACGAGAAGAGAGCTCCATTTTTCTTTGCCCTTCACTTCCTTTCATGGAGAAAATCACTCCTCCAATCTATGACTGTTTCATACACATAGTTTCTTTTGTCATTTCGAAAAGAGCAAGAACAAACATTCTAGCAGAATAGCGTGAATTAATTTTATTTCGTTGGCTCTCGTCAGCTGCCTACGACCTGTGATATTTATAATAATAATTACATATTGTGTTTAAATTACTTACATGAGAGGGTTTGCTTGGAAGTTATATTGAAGACATATTAGTATAGTATAGCAAGGGTGTAAATAAATTTGATAAACTGAATATTGCAAATATATACTTTGTGTAAAGGAGCATTTTACAACACTGATTGTGACAACAGTTCAAACAGCTAGAAAAAAGTGATTATATAATGAGCAAACATTGATAGGAGTAAAATGAGCAGAGTTCAGCTGATAAAATAAGATTATTAATTTGGAAGGTAGTTGAAATAAAACTGGATGATGTAATAAATGCAAGAAGAATTTTAAAGAAAAAAATATATATTAAGATACAGCGAAGGAATATTAGTCACCAAGGCAAGAAAAGATTATTAAGCATCTCCTTTTGAACACATAAATCAGTTTTTTTGGCGTCTGATAGCCACGGCTTCAGCAAACTTTAGAATACTAGAGTTTGGTTGCTTACTGATCACCTTGAATTATTACAAGGTATCGACTTGACGTCCTATATCAAGGAGATGTTTGGGGATTGCACTGTTTAGAGTCTTTTTTCTCTTGTTCTGAGGCTTTTTGGAACATGTTCAAAAAATCTAAGATATGCCCTCCTTTCTGTTTGGCTAATGTAACTGCCTTGGCAGGTACACATAAATTTATAAATACAGTTGTCGGTAACATGAAAGGGATGCTTGTCAACCTTTGATTGAGTTACTGAACATGTTGTTTTATACAGAATTAGAAGTTTGGCCTCCGGATAAGTTCTGGCTAGCGCAGTTTTCAGTCTCCTGTTGATTGTGTTTGCAACATCATCACCTTTGAAGTTAAGATTTATAGTTATTGGTTTTTTATTGACTGTTTAATGGATTCCAAAACTTTGCAGTTTTAATTTAAGACCAGAATGTGAGACCTTATCAAAGGCTTTACTTAGATCTATGAAAATCACATCTACAGGAATATTTCGGTCTTTTGCCGCAGCCCAGTCTTCTCTTGCAATGAGATTTGCCAAACATGATAGGCCTCTCCAAGAACCATGTTGTTCTCTGGGTAAAAGATTATGCCCTTCAACATTGTTTATAACAGATATCCGAATAACTTTTTCCATCAGTTTTACAACTGCACTAGTTAAGCTAACGGGTCTATAATTATTAACTAAATCCCTACTTCCAGCCTTATACACCGGACCTATTATCGCGTCTTTCCAGTCTTTGGGGATTCTGGATTGCCCCAGAGACATTACATCTGATATGGCTTTCATAATCCTAGGATGAATATCATCAGGACCACTGGACTTATCAGGTTTCAGATGCTGAAGTAGCCTTAAGACAGTACCTTTCTCAATGACTACAGGGTCTATCAACGAGCCACTACAATCACAATGAATCGTTGGTCGTCCTTCACTACCGATAGAAAACACTTTAATGCAATATTCCGATAAAGCCTTGGCTTTTTCGGTATCGTTTCTTGCCAAGAGTAACTAATTTCCTTTTATCAGAAGTGATGGAACTCCATCGCTTGTCTGAGTTCGCCTTTTTATATACGAGAATAATCGTTTCGGACTATATCTACAATCTCAACCAAACTGTTTTTATATGATCGTCTAGTCTCACTTATTAATGCTTTACAAGTATTGCTAGTCTTATGATGACTGGATCTGCACTGTTCTAAGCTAGTAGAGATGAACATATTCCAGTGCTTTTACCTTCTTCTAAGTAGTTTCTTGACTTGTTTAGTTATTCATGGTGGACAGTCGTTCGTTCTACGTGGAACCGGGCATGGTATAAACGAGAATGTAATTGAACTAAACTTGCCTTAAGATATGGACCATGCTTCTCTAACTGATAAGCTAGTATATACTGACCAATCTGTCTCAGCAGGGCACTCCTGAATGGCTTTCCATACATTTGGGCGGGGTGTAACCTGATCGTATATCATGTCCCTTGTTCTAAACGTGAATTACAAAACGGCGTGATCGCTGTTCATTAACGGTGGAAGAATATTTAAATCGACAATATCCTCAGTCTCATGAGTGACTACCAAGTCTAACAGAGAAGAACCTTGGTTGGCACCAAAACGTGTGGGTTCGCATACATGATCCATTATTGTTACCAGGAACCTACTATCAAAGGAGTTTATAGATCCTTCCGTGGTCATTTCAGTCCAACTAATATCAGGTGAATTAAAGTCTCCTAATATCAAGCATCTGTTTTTTGCACTCCATAGCCAAATATGCTCTAAAATAAAGTCATCAGCTAAGCAGATTAGGCTGTGATAGATGACACCAAGTATAAAGTTACCGCACCCGATAGTCAGCTCACAGCTAGTGACTTCACAAGTTCCACTATCATGGGATTCGCTAGCAGAGGAGTGGACATTTATATTATTAGCTATGTATAAAAGGACATCACCTTTTTTCCTTCATCTTCTTTCCTATCACTTCTCAAGTAGTGGTATCCAGATAATTCTAGAGTAATGTCAAAATTCTGGACTAACCAAGTTTCTGTCACAGCTACAATGCGATTTGCGTATTTTTATCATGATTGGTTTTTATTTGTTATGAATAGTTGCGTGACCCACGTCTTTGTTGTTATTTGCTCGTGATTGGTTTACTTCTCACATATTTGCATATAAATACTAAATATTAGAGTAAAAATTGATATTTCGTTTGAATTAAAAGGCTGTGAACATCCTAAGTAATAGTCAAACGTTTTACGGTTTCCTTAGTTTCATTAAGGTATCAGTTCAAGGAATTCAATGTTTTTTGATGTAACGAATTTTTACCAACCGACAGCAAATAAACGAGAAATTTTGTGTGCCTGTGATTCTGTTTAGTTATTCATATTGCTCATTTCATCTAAATGGTCTTATGTTGAACAAATCAGGTGCCAGAATAATATACACGTATATAGTCGCAATGTTTTCACTCTTGTTTCTTGGGGCTCCAAGAAGTGCCTAGAAATGCTGAAGTGAGTAAACCCTAGATGATATAATTGGAGGACTTTAGGGGGAAACCTTTTGTGAGAACCTGCATCTCAATATTTCATTCGGCATACATGTGATTTTATTCATAATTTGGAAATCTGTCACAATATTTTTTATAGAAATCAGTGATTGAAAGACAAACTTTACAAATCGAACTACTGGAAAGTAAACTCAAAATACTCCATGCTGACGAGAGAAAAAATAATATTGAAGAAACCGATCAGAAAACTATAGAAAGACTGCAGAAATATTGCGAAGAGTTACAAGGACAAGTAGGCAATGAAATGAATAAATACATGTATTATTTCAATTCATAGATTCTTGAAATGAAGGAATTTTTTCATGACCATGGTCTCATGTGGATAGGAAGACAATCAACTGGCCATGTAATCAGTACAAGAAATGAAACTGGTCTAAGTAGGCTTTGTTTATAAATCTAATGACAATAATATTGCTATTTGTTTATCAATAATAAGAATTCAACGAAACAACCTTCAGTCGCTTAGTTCAACAGATTTATTTATTAAATGATTGGAACAACGACGCGCACAATGAGAAAAAGTTTATTTCAGAATCCAATTCACCTAATATAGTTTGCCTACAAAATCAATCACCGATTCCACTAACTCTGTATGCAGATGGATTATGCTTTAATTCTGGACCATTTCGTCCTTATAAAAATCATGATACGCTACAATTCGTCCAAGTAATCCTACTTTGTCACTTTTGAGTAAAATTATTCCATGCTAAACGTTGATTACTGTAAATTATAATGACACAACTAACTGGTAAAATGATAGACAGAATAAGATAACCAAACTGATGATTTGGTAATGTACGATTCGATAATTATAGCTGACCAGATCTCAAAGGATAGAACTACTAGTAAGCATACTAAAACTATTTTTATCAGAGAGTTAAATCTGTTATATATACACAAATTATTTGCCCGAAATAGTATAACGGTACGTTACTTGTCAAATAAATGGTAAACAATCAACGTTAAACTGAGGATTATAAGGCAGCCGATGATGCTACACTTAGGACTCTAGAATTATTTTATCTAATGACATATTTAGACGTGATTAATAGGAACAGACAAAGTTTCACTAAGAAATAATAAAGCGTAAAAAAACTACGACTCGTCTCAGGGTTACATCCACGTTGTTTATTAGACGTACTTGAAACGAGGAACCACTACAATTCCCACAACGCAAAGTAAGAACACAAAGAGTGGTGCAAGTGAAGTTTTATTAACCCCAAGAACATGACAACGACTCTAGTTCAGAATGCACTCATTTATATAATGATTTGTAAACACATTTTACTATTAATTAGTAAGAAGTCACATATACGAAATTATAGCAAGAGTGCACGTTGCATGCTATACTGAACATAGATTACATTAATCTAATACGGTATTATCTTTCTTGAATAAACATTACACTAAAGTAAATCAACGTTATGCTGAATAAAATAGCACACTAAAAGCATAAAAAAATATTATACTGAATGGTCCCCATGCTGAATTAAAAATAGAAGTAATGTTCGGCAAGAGCCACAAGTTAAAAATGTGATTTTGCCTTTTTATCCCACCATAGATAGATGACCGTTACTAGTTTGAAACTTTTTATAGTAAATATCTCTGATTCTCTTTATCCTATAAAATCACAAATTACTTTACTCCTTAGAAAGCAGTAAGATTAAGGTGTTCAAGTGAAATAAAGTGATTACAGTTCTATGAATTAATTTAATAAATGATACAGATTAACTGCACTTTCAACATCATAAGCTATTGTTCCTGTTTACTTTTGATTTGGAATTTTCCAGATATCACTGTATCTGAGTAAAAGTAAATCGTTCATGGAAGACTATCTGACTATCTGACTTACCTTATTAAATGGTCTAAAACTCTCAAACAACTGGAATCTATAACAATGAAAAATTCCGAGAAAAAAATAACTTCTCTTTTATAAAAACATTTCGAACCAAATTCCTGAGTGATTTACATATAAAAAGTTATAACTCTATAAACTTCAACAATAAATCAATTAAGTTGGTTGTTAACTTGGTAACTTATTTTTATGCTCAATAAAGTTGTTTCATCATTTATACTCTTTTATGCATAACTGATCTTAAGATTTGGTAAATAATTTTAATGTTACTAGTGAATATAAGAATTTAGTTTGAATCTCTTGAAGCTAGAGTGTTTCATAGCCCTACTCTGTACCACTTATCAATAATTGTTTAAAAAAATAAAACTGTAAATGATAGGAATAATTTTGAAAGCAGACACCAAA
Source organism: Schistosoma haematobium (assembly GCF_000699445.3). NCBI lineage: Eukaryota > Metazoa > Platyhelminthes > Trematoda > Strigeidida > Schistosomatidae > Schistosoma > Schistosoma haematobium. The sequence continues at coordinate 18,228,544 of NC_067197.1, read as the reverse complement.
TAACAAAATGTTATTCTGACAGGGGAAAGTTGAAGGGAATAGTATGACGACATGTTAATCAAGTTGTTTTGATTAACATTGGTACAACCAAAACCAGCCACTGGTTTTTCATAACGTTTTAAAGCATCTGTTTTATTATTGACTGAAATAAAAATAGTTCTCACCTATAGACTACCATCAGATAGAGAATTACTGAAAGCTGTAGTGTACTAGGCATCTGTTTCATCCTCGCTTTATAACCCTTAACGGTATCGTTCTATAATTTTTCGCAGAGTTGATCTCACTATCTTTGCGTACGATTTCCTTAGAGAACTAGGTCACAATTTAAAAATCGAGTCATAATTTTGATGATTTCGCCAAGACATGGATGGAAAGTACTGAAGAGTCCTTGGTGACGAAGAAACAACTGTTTAATTCTCTTATGTCTTCAACGGCTCTCCAGCTGAAATATCAATTCATGAGGAGAAATTCCTTCAAATTATGATAGTTTCCATTCTGAATCTAAGTATACCATGTTCTTCTAATTTTTTAGGATATACTGGACGGTTACTTTCCATCAGAATTACAATCTTCTTATCCAAATGGGGTTCAATTCAAACTAATCGATAAACACACAACTCATTTTATGTTATTAAAAAAACCAACATCATTTTCAGCCTGTGGTTATAAACTCGGGAGTTCTTTAACAAATGAACAAGATGTAGGTCAGGAAGTTTCCTTCAGTAATGAGAAACACACACCAAACAATGATAAAAACGAAGAATTCAGTATTGAACAGTAAGAAATAATTAAAGATGACTTGATATTTCTGAGTGTTGGAATTGTTTTCTCTGAATGGCCTGATTAATGTTCATAATTTCTAGTAAACTGACTCACTACTAAAAACTAAAACCCACAAAGAGAGTACATTCAGACATGCTTTTGGTCAAAGATTTTAACTTGGGAAATATTGTGAAGAAACCGTAAGCACGAATTTATCACTACAGTAAGACTGATCTTTCAAGTAACATTTTCTTCCGGTGTCTAGTGTAACATCATTTGAAGCTTAATAAATAACAGTTCTGCAGTCAAACATAAGTTTGTTTGCTAGTATTAAAGCCGTATTTAGTGTGTGACAGCTGGGGATACTATTTGTTTAACTGGACTGAATTCAACTGACACCCGAACTAGCTGATGTACAACATTTTTTTTAATTACTGAGTACATCTCCATTTAAGCAGAAAACGATGTACATCAAAGTGTTTAGAAAATTCTCGTCTCAAGACGGTAGAAGTGCTACTAAAAGTAACCCAGTAGCCGAATTTATTCATAGTTTTTTTTTTGGAAACCGAAATATCCAGATCCCAGTACATGATTTATTTACAACTAATAACAGTCATAAATAAAGTAGCCTAAGGTGTATAAGACATACTACTGTATGAACAGACATTTTTTAAATAAACAATTCGATTGTTGATGTCGTGAAATTTTGTCTTGTGAAATGGCTAATATATTTTTGACGCATTCTCAGACAATACGTACTTCAGCATACTATTAATAGTTAATGGAGGAGAAGATAGACTATAGACGAACAGATCAAAAAATTGCAATCATCTTTAATTACTGAGCTGAGTCGTGTAAAAAATGTCAACTTTCTGGTTGTCTTTTTGACACAACCATAATACTATAAGAAAAGATGGTTTGCGGCTAGCAGTGGAATCCAGGACCCGCGTTTTGTCCTATTTAGGACTCGTCAGCTGGGCCTACCTGCATCCCAGAGTTGATTTTCACGAGCGTCCTAGATTCCTCTGTTAGCAACCAACTACATTTGCTTATATTGCTTGCAAATTAGGTAAACGTCTAGGCAATCCTCACAGGATGCACATATGCTCATAAGAGACTGATCAACTGACGTCCTAAACATCAATGGGAAGATTCAAGCAAACAATACCGAATGAATTTAAACATAATACTGTTTGAGATCTTAAGTTAAATGGATCATAACCACAAATATATATACTACATATCTGCAAATTAAACTGTTTTTTTAACTCATTTTCTATATAATTTATACGTTCCATTTTAGAATTGAAAATCAAATGAAAGCAGAATGTAATGCCTCATCCAATAAACTAACTTCAAACACATTAAGTACTAATGGGCGAAATAAATCTTTAACTTTTGATGAATTGCTAAAACGTTTACCGGAGTATAAATTAACAAAATCTGGTCAGCTGTTAAATATTAGAAAAGACATAAAAAGTGAATTTGGTGAACAAATTAATGTTCCGTCAACTAGAATAATTAAAACTGATTACATATTTAAAAATAACACAATAGACAAGAATCAATTAAAATCAGAACTTATAACATTAAGGATTTATTCGGAAAATGGTTTGCAAATTTACAATGTTGAAATGCATCCAGAAGATACAATAGGAGAGTTATATGCAACGTTAGATCATGCTAGATCGAAAACATTATCAAAAACCAATAGAAATTATCGTCTTGTAGCTATGTCTTTACTAAACACTATTGAAAATCCCAATGAACTATGCAATCACCAAATGTTAGTTGATCTTTCTGCAACATTGGTTGCGTGTGGCATAGTAGATCGTACGACGCTTCGTATGGAACTAATTCCACAAGAATTGACGAAAAATCAATTACAGTTTGATGTTAATAATGCTTTGTCAGCTAAACGGCTAAACTTATGGAGTCAAAACGAATCAATAACACCAAATGGTACATTGAAATAACCTCTTTAATGAATTGCTAAAACCATCAGAACTGGGTTGAATATTTGGATATTTGTCACAACTTTTACAACTAGAGAAGGCACAAATATTTAGTATAACAGTTTTATGTTGAATAAAATAATCGTATCAGAATTCATTGTTTTATTTTTGTTGATACTTTATTATGTTTGAATTTTGTATAAAGAGGAATCAGTCAACTGCTCCATTGAGGAATTTGAGTATTTGTTTTAAAAGTAATATGAATAAATTGAAGGGTTATATTATAAATATTGTATAAAAGGTCAACTAAAATGTGAGGAACTCTTTTGGTAATTGACTGAACACTGTAAGGTTCACATCTTTATGAACCGATTGCAATCTTATTAACGATTATTAGTATCTGTATTGAAAAATAATGTTTAATATTTCAGCATCTGAAATAATATATGAAAGGTGTCCCAGTCTACGAATCCTTTATAGTAGTCTTTACTCTGTCAATGATCTATATATTACTCCTAGTAAAAGTTAGAAATTCTGAGCACTTCAAAATCAAATGAACACTTGAAAAATAAAGTTCTCAGGTATCAAGTTCATCAAAAGACAGCATCGATAAACGAGAAAGACCTGATGCAGATGTAATATCGAGGATTGGCAAAGCAAGGGCTGCATTCCTACAATTGAAGAACATATGGAACTCAAGACAACTGTCTGCCAACATCAAATTGAGAATCCTCAATACGAACTTCAAGGCAATTCTATTACAAGGAGTTCAAACTTGAAGAACTACTTCAATTAGTATCAAAATGTACGGGTATATATAAATAGTTGTTTACGCAAGATATTCAATCTCCGTTGATCGGATACTCTCAGCAACAACCTACTATGGCAGAGAACAAATCAGCTTCCATCTAAAGAGCAAATCATGAATAGACGCTGGAGATGGATAGGACATATATTGCAGAGATTATCAAACTGCATCATGAGGAAAGCCATAACTTGGAATCAATTGGAGAGGAAAGGAGGAAGACCAAGAAATACACTGAGTTGGGAGTTGGAGACAGACATCAAAAGAATGAATAACAACTGTAACGGATTGCCCAAGACAGGGTTGGATGGAGAGTGCTGGTGGGAGGCCTATACTCCTCCACGAGAAGTAACAGGCGTAAGTAAGTACTTACTTCCGTTACTCTGCATGGAGTATAGGCCTCCCACCAGCACTCTCCATCCAACCCTGTCTTGGGCAATCCGTTACAGTTGTTATTCATTCTTTTGATGTCTGTCTCCAACTCCCAACTCAGTGTATTTCTTGGTCTTCCTCCTTTCCTCTCCAATTGATTCCAAGTTATGGCTTTCCTCATGATGCAGTTTGATAATCTCTGCAATATATGTCCTATCCATCTCCAGCGTCTATTCATAATTTGCTCTTTAGATGGAAGCTGATTTGTTCTCTGCCATAGTAGGTTGTTGCTGAGAGTATCCGATCAACGGAGATTGAATATCTTGCATTTATATATACCCGTACATTTTTGATACTAATTGAAGTAGTTCTTCAAGTTTGAACTCCTTGTAATAGAATTGCCTTGAAGTTCGTATTGAGGATTCTCAATTTGATGTTGGCAGACAGTTGTCTTGAGTTCCATATGTTCTTCAATTGTAGGAATGCAGTTCTTGTTTTGCTAGGTCTTTCTTGTTTATCGATGATGCTTCCCAGGTACATGAAATATTCCTTATCTTTCAGAGTTTCTCCATCAAGTGTGATTGGGTTGGTGTTCTTCGTGTTTTATTTAAAGTTCTCATTTTTTCACTTGTGTATGTTGAGGCCTACTGATGCAGAAGCTGCTGTCACACTAATTGACGTCATCTGTATTTGTTTGTGTGTAAAGGATAGGAGGGCCAGGTCATCTACGAAGTCCAAATCGTTTGGTTGATTCAGAGTTATCCATTGTATTCTGTGCTTTCCCTCAGACATCGAGGTCTTCATAATCCAGCCGACCACCAGAAGAAAAAGAAAGGGGGAGAATAAGCAGCCTTGTCTTGCATCGGTCCTCACATGAAATGCGTCTGTCTGCTGTCCTCCATGCACCACTTTGCAATGTAGTTCGTCGTATGAATTCCGGATGATTTTGACGGTCTCAGGTAAACCACTGTCGAAGAAGTTTCCATAAGGTCCTCCTATGCACACTGCCAAGTGCCTTCTCATAGTCAATGAAGTTGATATATAGTGACGAGTTCCACTCTACTGATTGTCCAAAGATGAGCTGTAGTGACGCGGCTAGGTCTGTGCACGATCGATCCTTATGGGATCCAGCCTGTTGATCTCGAAGTTGGGCGTATACTGAATCTTTCATCCGGTTCAGCAACGCTCTGTTGAAAACTTTCCCTGGTACTGACAGTAGTGTGATGCCTCTGTAGTTCTCATATTTACTCAGATTCCATTTCTTTGGTATCTTGGTGAGTTATCCTTTTTCCCAGTCTGTCGGCACTTGTTATTCCTCTCGAATCTTCCTGAGTAGAACGCGCAGCACGTTTGCACCTACTTCTACTTCTGCCTTTAGAGCTTCAGCTGGTATATTGTCAGGTCCTGCTGCTTTCCCACTCTTGGTTTGTCTGGTGGTCACCCTGATTCCTTCTGTCGTTGATGGAGTGACAGCTGTATAAAGTCTGTAGGTGATGCTTCGATGTCCGGTAGATTCGATGGGGATGGTCTATTCAAGAGTTCTTCGAAGTGTTCCACTTATCTATTCCTCCGTTTTTGATTATGAGTGGTTATCTTGCCTTCCTTGTCTTTGGCCGGTCTCTCTGGTTTACTATATTTCCCTGCTAGTTTCTTCGTTGTATCATATAGTTGTTTCATATTTCCTTCTCTTGCAGCTTTTCCCCCGGCGTTGCTAGTTCTTCCACGTATTTCTGCTTGCCGGTTCTAATGCTCTTCTTCACTTGCTTGTTTGCTTCCGTGTACTCAGCTTGTGCCTTGGCTTTCTCTGCTCGTGTTCCGCTGTTGTTAATTGCTGTCTTCTCGTTCCTCGTTTCTTGAATCATGTTTAGGGTTTCCATAGAGATCCATTCCTTATGATGATGCTTGTTGCGGCCCAGCACCTCCTGACACGTTGAAGTTAATGCTTTTTTGACCCCTTCTCGGTCGGCCTGCATAGAAGTTTCTTCTTCTTTCAGTAGATCCTGTAAGTCTTGGAACATGTTGTTGAGAGTTATCTTGAATTGGTTGAGTTTGTTAGTATCTCATAGTAAGGTTGTATTGAACATTTGCACTGCTGTTTTCCCAGCTGTCTAGTGTTTCTTTAATTTCATTTTCATCTTGGTCAAAAGTAAACAAGTATCAAACTCATTCTCTGAGGCACAAAAGTTATTCAAGTCAACTGGGATTTATAATTACTTCATTGAATTATATTACAGTAATCTAGCCTTTTTTATCTTTTGATATAAAAGTTCTTTCGATCTTGTTTATAACTTACATCAAACGTGCACAAGTCAATCACCTGTGTAAGTGACACAACTAATAATTTCCTTGTTTATCTTGTGGTATAACTATCATACTGATTATTTTTCACTAATAATAAGCTCACTTGTACATTTGTTGATAATGAAGGAGACAAAATGGAAGCTGTATGGACACGAGAAAATATACGTTCATTACAAAATTTACTAAGGGATCCCGAGTTGGAAGATAATAGTGATCAGGATGACGTGAGTTATAAATTTTTCCCCTTTAATCTTTTAAATTAATTGGACTGTTATACTAAAATTATTCTATTCATGTGTCCTTTTATTCGTGGTAATCTAAATTCATAACTGAAAATGTAACCATGTAGTTTTATTTGAATCGATAAAAACCGATGGCTAACTTATTTTTTTTTCAGTCTACTTACTAATAACGTGGCGATGATCCATCTAAACTGTTTTAGATTGGTGAGAATTTTACTCACTTGGTTAAACGACCTCCTATCTTCGGCTGTGTGAAAGGATAACCAGATAGTAGTTTTTTGTCAATGAACAAATCAAGTCTAATATATATGCTTATTAGAGTACTCATATTCCCACGTTTACTTCCTTTATTCAGAAGTAAATTGTCCCACTAACTAAAGCAAATATCGACTTGTCTTAACAGAAAACGATCTCATTTGGTAGATACAAATCATGTTTAGTATCCTCCATTAGTTAAGTGAATAGAATTTTCGATCTTGAGGGTTATCTCTGTTTAGTTGTTCATACTTTTACCCTGATAATTAAGCAACAATTAAATTAGAATAAAGACTGCTACTCTTTCTTTATTTTAAAGGATGGTGTAAGGTAGTGACTTGCTGCTTAAAACACTTGTGTTTCAATCATTGCGTTGAAGATTCAAACTCGGCTCCACTTCGGTTTCAGAAGTTCCTACACGGAAGATGTGGCACAAATCCCCGAGTAAAGTAACTTGTACTCGGTTGCTAGGTTACACACACCTTCGAACGTCCTAGTTTATTGACTAGAAGGAAATTTCACACTTTGAAATTACTGTCATACGACCGCGTGTTTATAGTCCCTTCTGAGAAAATACCACTCACTGTTTTTACTTGGCGTGGGTATGTGCATAGATTAAAAGAGATAAAATAAACTCTGAGAACATTGAATAGGTTGGTCTATACAGAGGATTTTGGTGGAAATCTTTTGAAGCCGATGTTTCTGTCAGTAATTGATATAAACTACAATGACCTGAGCCGATCAATGGTGTATGAACTTACTTTATACACCAGACACAGTGTGGGCCTCTGCCTCATTGAATTATGGATTCGACATTTAGGTCAAATGCCTTGTTGGTGAGCTCTATATTAAAATATATGTCCTCCTTTGGGCAATTAAACAGTGAAATAGTCTGTACGTCAGTCTCATTCATCAAGAGACTGGATCCGTTGATCAATCGACCGAATATGACTTTGTATTGACCCAAGTTTTAATACCTTACATCAGCACATTGAAAAAATGACCTAACAAGATGAGTGGTAAGCGAAGTGAAAATATTATCAGCTATGATGGAAATTTAAACATCAGATATGCAGGATAAAGGGAATAAAAAATGAAAATTTGCGGTCGGTAAGACTCTTGATTTAAAAATGGTCATAGAATGGATGCACCTGCTTTGGCATGATCGACCTCTCCCCCACATTTCACCCAATGTACTCTATTATAAATTAAAACTCTTATTAGTAATTTCCCACCTCCTGAATTGGCCCAGACCAACAATATAGGACTTCATAGACTGACATTATATCTTTGTTTGGCCTAATCATGGTATTTTCCCAACTTACTCCTCTGCCAGTCAGCGAACTATGTCAGGCTAAATGATAGTTGGGGGAATGTAACACATATCTCAATTGCCTTAACCAACAAAGGTTTACAGCCTTGTCAGTTGGACTACCCATTTTACCTGGTACCCTGTGTCTAATCTTATCATTACTATTGACTATTAGGCAAAGTGTCATTCGCGCGACCCAGTGATAAGTGTATTACATTAGTTGTCAGGAAACTAATAAGTAACTTGTAGACCGAAAAAACACCTAATAAAAATTTCACTACTGACTTCATTAATTCTACCGTCAACTAGTTCAATAAGTAGTTAGTTATGTCCCATGAGTATCAAACACTACCTCAAATATTTCTCTCTCCCTCCATAAATATATACGTTGATAATAAATGCTACACATTTTCTTTCCTTGCCAGGTAATAACTCCAATGTCTAAAATGAAACCGGGCGATATTGGTCCCAAGTATGGTTCTGAAGGTTTGTCTCAATTCACACTTTTTCAATCACATCTTTATCCAATTTATCAGTCAAGAAAGAAAAACCTAGTGTGAAACAAAAGAATCCTGATGATATATGGGATATTGATGAAATACCAGAAGGTACACAGCATGAAGATATATATGATCCGCGCCCTCAGCCCAAGTAGGTAAAAATCCTATCTATTTCATGTTAGACTACGGTCTTCTTTTCCCACTTTACTAATTTATGGAAAATTTCAACTATCTTAAGAATCACTACTAACAGTTATTATAATTCAAATGTTCACTGAGTATTTGATGGCATATCCAATAAACGGATTTCAACTGTAGAATCTTCGCCTGAACTTACCATTCAGCATGTTAGTACAGTTGTTTAAGTAACATCTTCAACCTACCATTACGATAAAAATTCTTGGCCTCTTGGATATTTATGTATACCACTATATAAACATAAACTTGATATTGAGTCATTATCGAAAACAACAAAATATAACATTGATTATTATTCAACTGTTAATCATCAAACTGGTATCTTTAGTAGCTCTGTGTCTGATTCCAGTTAGGTTGTATAATGATTGTTATAGAAATATACATACCGCCAATCCTCGTACATTCTTATCAACTTATTTCACGTTGGAGAATAACGGAATAAAAATAAGTCAAATACGAGTGATCTGAACAGACAATCAGGGAAACGAAGCGAAGGAAGTGGAGTAGAGAGGGCGAAGGAAAACACAGTGACGTGTGGTGGAGAAAGCTAGTGAACCATCTCAATTTGATAAAGAGTGACCCAATATTTATATTCAGACAAAAGTAAATTACAGACACGTAATGAATAGAGCAAGCAATTAACACACATACGATCATATAAAAAGTAATCAACTTAATAAGCGAATGAGTGACAAGGTCAAAATTTGGCCTGAGGAGAAAGAATTGGTTTGTTCAGAAGCTAAAATAACCTATATGGGCTTGACATGGTGCCAGCGCCTACAAAGTCCCTCCCCCAGTAGAAAATGAGAATAATAAAAATAACTAATTACCAAATAAGTCTATGTTAACTATCCCCACATATCAAACAAATTAAAATAAATAAGATGAATGTTATTGTATGTTCAATTATTTAAGTACACTTTATTTTATTTTAGTTGTATCTTCCAACTGTTATTTAGGACTGTAATTGGTCAGTCTTTTGTTGTCCTGGAGTGAACATCAACTCTGGGATGCAGGTACATCCAGCTGACGAGTCCCAAATAGGACTAAACGCGCGTCCTGGATTCCACTGCTAGCCACTATCCATCTTCGATTAATTATTTAAATAGTTATGAGGAAACATACATTCAGATCATTATAACCGGTGTGATTAAAATATCTCTTATCAAATTAATTAATGTTTTAAGAATAATTTAATTCATTTACTGAAGATACACATTTTTAAGGCCATAATACCCTCAAAATACTCGGTGCTTAATCTTTGTTAAACTATTCGTTTAAATTTTGACTATTATTCATCTAAAGCACTTTTCTATGTGTTTGTTCATTTCATATACAGATATGAAATAGTGTATCAGCAAGCAGTAACAGCTGAAGATGTCTATTTACAACTTGGTAGAAAAAATCCAACGACAGCTTGCTGTGAATACATGATTGTAAGCAGAATCAAACTTCTAGTTGAAATTAAAATTATCATAATTTATGCGTAAAATATTTTTTATAAAGAAACTGCATTCATTTGTATTTAAGGAAAATGTTTCAGTTTTAAAATTAAGCGACAAATAGGAAAATAGAAATCGGTTCATCATCTCAATCAAAAAGTTAATAATCTCCATAACCCTATACTGATAATGACCATATGCTCACAAATGACTAGCTTCATGAGGGAATTCTCGGAGTTCTAGTGAGAAGCCGTGACCAGAGGAGTTAATCCGTGTCGGACAGAGACAGGTATGTACCTTAGTACAATGGAAGATGGTCACGCAATTTCGTGGATTGGTTGAGGTTAGACATTAACACCGTTGGATGCCGGATCAGTGGTCTACAGATTAGGTGTTTGCGTGCGAGACCGAAGGCACTGGGCTCGAATTCCGCGAGCGAGTTCGTAAATACGCACTGCTGAGGAGTTCCACAATAGGACGAAACGGCCGTCCAGTGCTTCCGGGTATTTAATGGTGGTCTAACATCAATCGGTTGATGATCTCAATCAAAAATATAGAAGTCGTTTAGAATCTTATATAAATATTATTTCCGTCCGAATTATTACATTTCTTGCCAGTATAATCAAAAAAATATAACAGGATCAAATTCAATCTGGTAGTAGTGTGATGTGTGCTACTTATATTGACATAAGTAGTAGATGATGTTAGTCGTGAACAGAATGTCTGGCAGCAGAGAGACAAGAGGATCGAACAGTAAAGAGTGGAAACAGAATGCAATTTGTATGAAAATGCAAGAACAATGAAGTCTGAGTCATTATGAGACAATTGATGGACATTTTGCAAATTACGTATTTACTATTTGATTGTTAGATTTTAATAACAGGTCCTGTAGTATTGTGTATAATGCTGTGAAGTACTGGATACTAAAACCAAGAGTTAAAGCAACACAAAGAATGAATGGGTATGCGTTCACAAGGGAAAGTATACAGTTGATTTAACTCAGAGCTCTAAGAATAGCTATATCACAAACATGTATTGGCCAGGTATCGTTCATTGTTATGTCATTATAGACCATAAAACCAGTTATGAAAACTGATTGGTTTGCCCAGAAATATATAAAGAATTAAGCAACGATATTTCACTTGCAAAGTATGAAGTGGAAGTAACGAAATCGATTTGCTCAGACATTTCTTTTTATTACCAATGTTAAGGAAGATCGAAGGATGTAAAACAGTTAATCATTTACCATTGCTCTTCACTCACCGCATGCATCAGGAATTTTCTGTGACCAACAAGTCTAGTCGGAGTTAATAGTTGGTATTAAGTGAGAATAGAAAAAAGATGGTGTGTGGATGGACTGCTATCCCCCAGCAATAACAACGTTATATTCTACATTACAATAAAGCCAGATTCTTCTGATCCATCTTTTCATATTTTTAGTTTCAATTTAGTGAAATTTCTTGCAAAATTTGTTTACTTACTTTCATAGCAAACCTTCTGGTATTCTTAGCCTAACTGAGTGATTTTGAGTATGTTATATTCTCTAAAACTCCGCCTGTAGCTCTTCTAGGGTTACTGTGGGTCCCAAGACTGGGTAAAGTAGAAGGGTTGGGCATAGGGTCAGCAACCCCATCTTGTAGAAAACAACCTTTCTAAGAAAATTCTAACCGGGATAAACAAATTCAAACCATTTAAACTCTGCCCTGGAAGTTGAAGTAAGAGTTATGACATCTCATGGTGAAAGCCGAGATTCTTCAGAAGTCACTAGGCCGATGCCCCCTCAAACAACCAGAGCAATAATTAACTAAGGTACATGGAATGTTCGGACAGTGTGGGAGACTTTAAGGACCAATCAAATAGCTGCAGAAATGAGGAGATACAAATTAGAGGTGCTCGGAATAAATGAAACCGATTGGACCCAAGTTGAACTGAAAAGGATAGATTCGAGAGAGGTGTTTTTGTACCTTGGTCACAAAGAGGGAAGTGCTACACAGACCGTCACCAGAAACTATGCTATCACTACGTCCACCCACAATTCGGTTGACTTCATCTCTCAGTGACCTGAATTTTTGGGTTATAAAAGCTCTGTTGTATTGCTCGTGTTGTCTATAATATTTTGCCATTTTCGAATTCAAATCAACGTGTACATTTGAACATACGTATTTCTATAAGCTAAAATATATAATGATATTTAAAAGTTAACCGATTTCTGCACAGATGAAGGTGAAACAAATGACCACTTTGGTGTTTGTTGTAGCTGTTGCATTTCATTATATGGATGACATTCATCTTCTATATCTTTGACATTGTTTTCCTCTATTTTCATCATATAGAGTGGAAGAGGAATCTAAATCTTATATATATTTTTGTTACTATAATCTTGTTAATCATAGTTTATAAATCATTTAAGATGCATTTTTATTTTCAACTAACCCAGTACTACATATTTACATTCAAGTCTTGATTCTTTTTCATCCCATAGGTCAAAGTAACACTTCCAGATACACGACTGTCTGACATTATTCTAGACGTCAAAGAAACATTTCTTGATCTGAGAGCACCTAAGTAGTAAGTCCTTAAGTAAAATATTTCGTTAAATATGGATTTGATACTTTAATTTAAATTCATATATTATTAGATACTATGCTACATCAATTAACGCAACACTAAATTATTGTTCTTTTCTTTGTGATAATTATTTACTTTGTTCGTTTTTTACCAAGTTGGATGACGTGCTTTTTATCTCTTGGATACTAAGTAACAGAAATAATACACGTTCAATATCGGAATGGGGGATTGTGGAGATTGTAGTAATTTAATAGTTGAATTCATGAGTCGATTAAAGCTAGACCACCATGAAAAACCTGGAAGCACTGGACGGCCGTTCAATATACTAAATTTACCATTATTTATTCAAATAATGAGTTTGTAGTAAGACGATTTGAATAATTAATTATTTTGTGGGCTGGTAAAAAAATAACATCATCAGTATAAGAATAAGCACATTAGGGTTTATCTAAGAAAAATACCGTTTGACTAAGCAGACATCCAGAGTAAAGCCTTCACAAACCTCTGGTGCACGAACAGGTTAGGTTTGTTGATATGATTTCCTATATCTTCTAGGATATGCAAAATGTGAATCCGAATGACCCACTCCTCTTGTATAATTTCGCTAATTTTTTATATTCGATTCTTATACTTGTATAACTAGTTTTACTAGCTAACTGACCAACTGTTCCTTAAAATCGTTTTAACATTAATATGCTGTTGTTTCCAGTTGGTAACGTTCATTCCAACCATTTGTTAGTAAAATCACGAACCAACCTAAGTTAAACAACATTTGAAAATCAGGAAGCACTGTATAGCTGTTTTGTTCTAGCTGGAACTCCATAGCAGTGCGTACTCACGATAGGGATTTCTTATCTTAAAGTTATGTAAATAGTATTTGGTCAGTCGAATTGTCCATCAGGTTGTTTTTTTACAAGACAGTGAGATTTATCTTACATTACTGATTACAGATAAGATGTCTAGTTATCTTCGTTTCATCCTTAATAGTTGTATTAAGTTCACACCCATAATAACGTGAGCTTTTACCTTTTTAATCCCTTGTATAAGTTTGTACATAGAAGTTTGTGCAGTTAATATACTGCATCATTTCCATCAAATGGAACTTAATTCAGTCGGTAACATCAGTTGAAATGAAGGCAAATAGTGGGTAACTGATAGGTTTTTAATTGAGCTGTTTCAAGAACACTGAAATATTTGAATATTTCATTTAATTCTGATCATACTTATTAGTTTCCTAATACACATTATCTTGGATTATATCTATCATATTTGGAATTATTAAGTACTTCTTATAACTGTGAATTAAGAGACGAAAACTCGAACACGCTTCCTGCTGATAATTTAAGTAACGTCCCACACTATTTTTTGTGAGTATTTATATTTGTTTTCATAATTTTCTCAATAACTATCATTATTTTGATAATGAGATATTTGATCCGGCGAGATCATCTAGTGAGCCGTTACGTTAATTTTGTTTGTTATGCTATGATACTATACCCATAGATAAATGTATTCTTTATCTATATAAACATTTTTTCGGCATGTTCGTATAATGTATGCACCTAATGATAATATGAACATTGAGTTGTAGTTCTATAAAAGTTTCTTCTGACTTACCTCGTATACCTCAACTCACAATAACCACGGTTAATGCCACAGATTACCTTAGTGTGAACACATTACAAGCTACTGAAGAGGCAAAGACCAATGAAATGGCAATACTTCAACAGCATTTCTTTGACTTGTCTAATAAACTTGCAGCACTACAAGCAACTTTATACACTATACATATAAGACGTGCTAGATCATCTTCTAGGAAAATGCCATTTCCCAGACAATACTCTAGGTCACCTAAACCAATCCCAGGAGTCTATTGGTATCACCACAAGTACGGCGCCAAGGCACAGCGATGCACAAGACCGTGCAAATTAACGTCGTATAGCTATGACAAACGGGGAAACGTGCCAGCCAGACTGTAATGGCAATGACTGCTTTTGGCCAGCCGTCTCCCATATGTCAGGTTTAATATTTCTGGTACGGAATTTTTAGTAGACACTTAAGCAGAAATTAATATAGTTCTGCTGACATCCTCATGTCGGACTCACCAGATAATCTTGGCGGACCAAATATATCAATACCAAAATAATAATAGTTATTGAGAAAATTATAAAGACAATTGATAATATACACAAATATAAATGCTCACAAAGAAAAAGTGTGGGAGGTTACTTAAATTATGAGTAGGGAGTGTGTTCGAGTTTTGATCTCGTAGTCCACAGTTATAAGAAGTAGTCAATAATTTCATATATGATAGATATAATCCAAGATAATATGTTTCCGGGATAATTACGTAATGGAAATATCTGTGTGATCTGTAAACATCTGTTATAGGTGAGAAAGAGAAGTGTGTGCACAACAGTGTATCTATGAGCAGACGTCTGTGTATCATGCAAACAGAGAAGAAAATGTTAACAGAAGTTTAAGATCAAATTTTAAACAACCACTTTATAGTCAATAATTGTAATTGTGCAAATTATGTGAAACTATGAACAATAACAAAAATTGCTTACAAAATAAGTTGTTGTTAACTATCTTCACAAGAACAAGCAATTAACGTCAAGATTTTAGACCAAATATTATTTTAACTTCATAAATTATTGTTATTATTTTTTAAACACATAAACATAGGCACAAGAAGGCACCAAATATATATGCGCCACAAATCATACGATTTGTGTAAGGGCTAGGATAGTGCCCGGGTGTCCAAAATGAAACAGGTGGTTTTCATAGGGAGCCACACCCCGAATATTTGACCTAAAGGTCTAATCCACAAGGCAGTGGAGCAACTTTAGGAGATGCAGTCCCATGGTTGTCGGTGACCAAAGATTGGCTCATACTCCATTTGTTCTCTCAGGATCCTGAATCCCATATGAACCAATGGTTTGGAATCAGTGTTTTCCAACTCCCCCAGGTAGATCCTCCGTATTCACCTAGCCGGTTAAAGCGCCGGACATTCGCTTTTTGTCCTCTCAATTTCGTAAACAACACTCCCACCGTGAGAAGGCAGTGAGCAGGACTTCCCTGGCAGTGGTTGAATGCATGTGGCCATGTGAGAGCATTTTGGGAAGGAGTGTTGACTCCCCTCACTCTCGGTCGTACCAGGGCATGAACTTTTGAAAGTTATTTTTCCTTATCTGACTATCCAAGACAATAAAACGTTTTTTATAATAAAACATTATTTTTATCTTTCTTTAGTAAGCTTGTATTATATCTACCAAATCCTGTTGAACCAGATTCAAGTAAAGCAGCTTGGAATGAAGATAAAGAAACATTAGAAATAACAATGAAAAATAAAAGAGAGTATGATTTTATAAATGAATAAATAAACGTTGTCCTATATTGATATGCTTACCTGCACTAACCAATTAACGTATTGTACAAGAAGTTCACAGTTATTTTGTTGTGAATATTTCAAATCAGAAAGAAGTTATGATGTACTGAAATAAAACTAAGTTTCTATCTCTTTTTCAAAGATTTTTTAAGTAAATACCAAAAGACTATACTACTAACAACATCAGATTAAATGCATTGTTGTTCATGACACTAAAATGCTTGACTAAGTGAGGTTTTTTTATGACAAGTTAACTGGCAGAAAATATCTACCAGTCAAACATTTCAATATTTATTCTAACCTCCTGGTAGACCAACGTTACAGTCAGTTATATATCTTTGATATTATTTACAGTTGAATGGAAAATGAATCAGGTTTTTAGCCAGTTACGATTTCATTAAAAAAAGATATGCTTGTATTTACACATCAAGAAAGACGAATTTATCAACTCTTATAACCTAAGTCAAGCTCAGACCAAATTACAACATAGTACAATTCAGTTAGGGGGTCTAAAAGAGTTGTAATCTTTTATAAATCCACTTCACTGTTATTTCTCTCCAATGCTATATAGCTAGATCCATACGTACATAGCTAGGTGAATAATAAAGTTACATCGATAATGACCACTAAATACTAGTACTGGCTAGAACTAGAACACGAAATGTATAGCGCAAATACATCACATTTTTCAGATCAGCTACGTCTTCTCCTTGTTCTATCGAAATTTCAAAAAAGTCAACTACAGTCCTAATCTCCATTTCAAGACTTATAAGTAGTTTATGCTAAATGCTAAATGTAATAAGATTTCACTTTGTATATGCTTCTTTATCATAATGATTGTACACTTAAAGTATTTTAAATTATTTATTTCCATTTGTAAAATATTTGTACAGTTGAAAGTCGATTATTCGTGATGGCATGTAACAAATGCATCAGGAGTGTCTTGAGTAGACAAATGTTTATAAATACATGTACCATTTTCATGATGGTTGTAGTAGTTCTCCAAGTTTCAGCTCAGCACAATAGAACAATCTTGACATGTGTATTGAAAATTCAGACATTTGTGTTATGTGGCAGTTGTTTCGATGTCCAAATATTCTTCACTTGTACCAACGGTACATTTGCCTTAACAGTTCACCTACTCACAACTATATCATATCCACCTTGTTTATCAGTGATCCTGACAAGTCGCGTAAATGATCACATCTCTTCCATAGCAGGACCATCAAACACAAATGGCTTGGTACTCACTGTATTGTATTTCAGCGTCTCACCTCTTCTCTTATGAATGACCATGCATACTGATATGGATGCAACTGCTACACTACCTCTCTTCAGATACATATGTTTTTGTGTATGTGATATAAGTGCCGAGTCATTTACAAAGAGATCATGCAGCTGCATTCAATCTATTCAATGCTTTGTGTGCTTCTACTCAGATGTCGAGGTCTTCATAATCCATTCGACAACCAGAACAAAAAGAAAAGTTGGCAGTAGACAGTCTTGTCTCACACCGATCTTCACTTTGAATGGATCTATGAGCTGCATGAATTCTCACTGTAATCCATTGTGATCATGATGACGTATCATGATGACGACACTCTCAGACACTCCATAATGTCGAACAACAGTCCACAAACTCCTACCATCCACCCTAACAAACACTTTCTCATAGTCAACAATGTTCACATAGAGTGATGAGCGTGCGTCAATTGATGGTTATTCAACAATGATCTTCAGTGTTGTGATTTGGTCAGTCGACCAATCCTCACTAAATTTAGCTTTTTGTTCTGGAGTTAAACGTCTACTGAATTTATCATACGATTCAACAACACTATTGAAAACTTTAACATCTTGGCAGTTATGTGGTGTCTCTGTATTTCCCACACTTGCTGAATTCTCCTTCGGTACCCTGATAAAGTATCCTTCTAATGGAGAAGATTTGTAGCTCAGATGGTTCATTTAGGTGGAAACTTGTTTTCTAAACTGGATGGTTTGATAGTAGAGCTTTCATTTTCTTTCCAAAAATCACCAGCACAAACTTCATATAGAAGTGAGATGTTGTTCAGAAGACCAAACTATGATCCGTGACAAAATCATCTAACTCGGAGAACAAAACCCCACCTAAGGTATCCTTTTTCTAGTCTTTCGACATCCGTTATTGCCGCCAAATCTTTCTAAATAGTGTGTGGACTATTTCCGTATATACGTCCGTGTCCGACTTCATTGCTTCATCTGGCACGTTGTCTGGTCTTACTTATGCTTTCCTAATATTCGTTTCACTTTTGGTTATTCTATCTTCGTCACTTGTTGGCAGTGTGATATTTGTAGAAACGTATGTGTGTGCTGTCTCGATGTCCCTCATATTCACCAATGGTGGTCTATTCAACAATTCATGAGTGTTCTACACACCTGTTGCACTCCTACGTATCCCACATTACTGATTGTCTCTCCCCACAAGTTATCATAACAAGTTGTCTGGTCTTCTGGACTTTCCTGGGAGATTGTTGTTTAAAACACACGGTTCGTGCACACTTCTTCCAGTTCCAAATTGCACAAATACAGTTGTCAGATATTTTACATGTTTCCGTTTGTTAACTCCAATACTTTTCTTCACTCACTCATTTACTTCTGGGCGTTCAATCTGTGCTTGGGATTTCTCTACTCTGCTCTTATTCCACTGTTACTCAAAACTGTCTTCCTATTCTCTATTTATTTACTCACACACAGGTGATCTACAGAGATCCATCCTTCATTCTGGTCGGGCTCCATGTGACCCAGCACCTCCTAATTCGTTGGAGTCACTTCTGATTTACTTTCTTCCAACTTGTTATCCATAGTGGCTTACTCTTCTTCTGTGAGTAGATTTTGTTAGGCATGGAAACTGTTGTTGAGAACAATATCGAGTTTGTTCAGTTTGTTAGACTGTCGATGAAACATCGTGTTAAATGTTTATAATGCAGTCTTTCTGCTTGTCCACTGCTTCTTCAGCTTCCGTTTTAGCTCAGCCACCACCACATGGTGATTTGAAGTTACACCAGTTCCTTTCCTTATTCCTACTTCTTCAGGGACCTTCTGAACGCCTCACCAATGTAAGTGTAGTTAATAGAGATCTGTGTAATGTGATTCGATGGGACCTATTTAACTTTGTATATGAATTTACAGGAGAAAATGAATTTACCTCTAGCCATGTTGCTGAACCTATGTAGATTTTCAAATCTCTCGCCGTTTTCGTCCCTTTCTCCAAGTCTACATCAACACATAGTGCGTTCATAACCGATGTTGTTCATTCCGATATTGGCATCTGGTCATCCTATCAGGATGGTCATTTCGTTTCCTGAACATTTCTCGATGATGAATTGCAGTCTCTTATAAAACCGACCCTTATCATCTCTACTGCTATCGTTGGTGGGTATGTAGCACTGGATGATATTCATTGTAGCCTCTTTCTTATTTGATGTAAAGTATGCTTTGATAACACTGGATTCATGAGACTTATCCTAATGGCATATTTTATGTTCCTTCCCATAGCACTAGTGCAAGCTCTTGTTTGTTGAAGAATTTTATTTTTCTTGAACAGAATATGGTTTTACATTTCATAAATTTACTTTTCTTCATTCGAATTGTGTTCAATGAGTTTAACTTATTCCAATCACGGTCAGGTTGTACCTTCTCATTTCTGCGGTTATGTGTGTGGTTTTCTCAATCTCCTATAATATACAGACATTTCATATACCTATATTTGCTGGGTTTTTTTATATATGGAAAATCTGCATTGAGACTTCCAAAGTAGCTTGGCTTCCACTATGACATGTCGCTGCTCTTCTATTTGAAAATCCTTCAAATCACAGAGTAGAGCTCTAGTTGTCTAAGTAATTGTTTTCTGGTTAGCGTTTTTAGCAAAGTTATTTGTATGGGATTAGGCTAACAAGCACAGATCCAACCTTCCTCCTTTACCTGAGCTTGAAACCGGTATTCTGTTTGGAAAGACCTTACTCAAAGTTATTTTTGTGGACTAATCCTTTTTTATTTCTAGTTTTTAGAGAATATCAACTTCAGCGACGCAATATGCTGATTCAACTGGGACACTGTACAAACTCAAACAAAACTGTAATTGTATCAACATATGAGTAGTTTACTCACAAACTTCTACTACAAGTATTATTAGTGGTCCTAGGAATTAAAAAATCAATGGTTAAAGATCTATTAATCTGTGAAGGAACATCCAATAAATTCAATCTTCCCAACACAACACCCTATAAATGGGTTAATTATTCGTTTTCCAGATGCTCTAACATCAAATGTTTTCCGGACCCAGAGCGACCATGCGATAGCAGTCAGAAGTTGAGATAAATGAAATGCATTAGAATTATCTAGTTTCAGGGACATTCTGGTTTGTTTGGATGAAGAGTTGTCCGGGTACTCAGGACTCGAGTTACAGAATTAACCATCACCCTAGACAAAGAGCAATATCTGTCATGACACTGGAGAATACTCGAGATATCTCCAATATACATATGCTTAACCCAGTCTATCCATTTATAATCCATAAGTTAATGATGTTTAATAAAGTCGGAAGTTAGATACTGTCGGAAGTAACATCTGTCTAGCTCTAAGCTAAATATACGACAGACGGGTTAGTAATTTCAGTAAGCGATTTTATGACTGTATGCCATAGTCCATGAGGTAAAATAAAGTAGCCATGAACGAATGTCTATTAGGATCATTTAGAATTATTTGTGACCAAAACTTAAATACTCACTAGACATCGTTGGCCAGCTCTTGAAGAAGTAGGCAGAATCCAGTAGGCAACTGCGATGAAGCATATTATGGTGCTCTTTCATTAAATCATGCGGGGAATAACGATAGGCATTAAAGAGCTCTGAAACGCGTCCACTTTGTTCTAAAGAAAAACCGTAATGCCTACAAGTAACTGTGCCCCTCTGATAGGGACAGAGAGGTACACGAAGAGCCTTGGGTTTTTCAAATGATCAGGACATTCTGGAGAAATGGCGAGTGTAATATAGCCATAACTGTATCCTGCGTATCCCTATCTCTTTGAGTTTCCTTCTGTTGTTATTTCGATTACCCATAGATTTCCTTTCTGTTATCTTTATCTCAATCTTCTAATGCCACATACTCCACTTCCGATTGGCGCTGCTTATTATTTATATCTGTTAACACAAATATCATGCACTACAACACAGCTTAAGGACTCAATATCATCTAAAATTTATGATATAATCATTCGTTCCAGTGATAAAATGTAATACAGAGAATTATGATTATTTTTTCAAGATTTTTAGACCGTTGAACTCTGATACATATACGTTGGCAACTTCTAAGCGTATAGAAAATCAGGAATCAAAAGACGTTTTTTAGAATGATGCATTTTAAACGAGCACAAAATGCCATCCTGTCCACTTCAAATGGAACAAGCAAATTCACGAATTATTGAGCGAATGTATATACAAATAAAGAAACTATCTTATGGATAATGCACAAACACAAATTCCAAGTGATCAGTGAATAAGTAGGTAGGCGAACGTGCATATGACGATATACACTCACATTTACAAATTGCAAATGAATGAGAGTTAATGACCAATTACCAAGATATAAATAATAACTTATTAAAAGAGCAGAAACAACATGTTTGTCAATCATATAATTTAGGTTAGGTCTTAACCAGTTCAAGTAACCCTGTAATAGTGTGAGGGTCATATCAATGTTCATTCATTGATCTACTTTACAGTTTTACACGGAAGATTAGTCCTCAGTTTTCTTCAGTCTTCAGAGATAAGGACATCACAACATGTCCTAATAGTTGAACAACTTTTCCAATAAGTCGTTAGTGGAAATGTCCAGTTCTTTTATTTCACATGAGTCCTTGAATGAACTCTTTACTTTTAATGAGCTAAATATTTAGGTTGCTTCTATGAGAATATTTGTCGCTTCTTCAAAATCACATGAATATTTTATGTTTTTGTTGTAAATCTTATCACTCAAGATTAGAAAATAGTTCAAAGCTTCTATCCAAGAACGGGAAATTAGACGCATACTCCAGGTGCTATCATGATTTTTAATTATATCTAAACTTAATCTATGATCAGTGGTAGATCTGAACTAGACCCTAAAGATTTTATAATCACTGACAAGTGCGGTGGTATATATGGCAGGATTTCAGGGGAAATAAACGGTCAGCAATTTTTAATCCAGAATTGTAAGGTGGGTTTATTACACTATTTAAATTGGTCTCCAGAATTCTTACATTTACCTCTTAGATCACTCAATGACAATAACTATTGATGACTGTTCAGATTGTACTATCGTGACAGGGCCTGTAAAGACCTGGTAGACATATGTTTATTAACCGTTCAGTTTTTTCATAAGAGACTGCCGACGGTGTATTATAGCGACTGCATGTCAACAATTTCGGTCGAGGGATTGTCATGATACACTTGTTTTCGTGGCTTGTTCAACAGAACCTATCATTGAATCTTGCACAAATTTCACCTTTGGTCCCTATCAGTGTAGCTATCCAGGTTTAGAAGGTATGAAGTGATACTCTGTAACGTTCTCTCATGAGCACCCATTGGGGACTTTTAAATATTATTTTATACATTATGCTACTTCCAAACAGTATTTTCGTATTGCGAATAAAAATGTCTGTTCTCGGGCCGAGTGTGATACCGAAGAATTCGTTTTGCCTATTCACGACGTCGGATCAGAAACCTTTTGTTAACATGAGTGTACATATATTTTAAGTGAAAACACTGCCTATAGACCACTTCTAAAAGAGTTCGTCTTGCGTCCACCTGATTGTGGACCAGTAATCTTTTAAACTGACTGATAGATAGCAGTATCTTTTAAATTTTGTTGAGACTATGTGACCTTTCATAACCAAACCCCTGGTTCTTTATGACAGCTTCATGTGAATCTACGTGGCTTAGTAAGTTAGCTTTAATTTTTTTGAATTTTTTTGAAAATTTCACAACACAATGAAGGTGTACCAGAATCGAAATTTTTGGGTAATCATGCAAGTTCAAACTTTTATCGAAAAATAAACCGTAGAATCCAGACAACATGGCAAATATTTTCAGAATTTTAGCGGTGATTATTATAATACTCTGTATGACAACAGGCCTTGAGAGGATAGTACAACTGCTGTTTCATCCGCGTCTCCCATCCCTATACTTTAGAAAACGAGGAACCACTGTAATTTTTACGACGCAAAGTAGAAACTTCAAGACTGATACGAGTGAAAATTTATCAAACCCAAAACACAACAACTCTGGTCAAAAATACGCTCAATATATATTAATTTAACATTCCGTTTGATTATTATTAGAATAAAATCTCATATAATTATATAATTCTATACAAGATCATTGCATTTTGAAATAACATCACACTCAAATGAGTTAATATTATGACAAACAAAGTGTTACACTGGAATACAAAACAGATATTACTCTGAATGATCATCGTATAGAATGAAGGACGAAAGTAATGTTGAGCAAGAATCACATTGAGTTGGAAATGTGATTCCACCTTCTCATCTCGTCGAATCAACTACATTGTATAATTGATCAAAAAGTAATGTAAGATTTGAATGTGAGTTTAAATACTCCTTTCTGGACAAAAGGATCAATCAAGAAAGTCTTGTTTTTCATATTTTAGGAATCAGTAATGTGTTTTACTAATTTTAATTTCTAAATCTTAAAACTATCATGTCTTTATGGCCTGTTAATTATTACACGATAATATTGCCAACTGAAACACCAATTTATATGACTTTGGCGCTGTACCAAACCACTGATGCATTAACCAGTGTGAGCAGCCTAGAATCAACTCTGAGTCCTTATTGGTGATTCTCGCCTAGCTCTGCCCGTCTGATTTCAGGACACAATCTCAGCCTCTACTATATTGATCATGTATCTCAGACACACTCGGTTTACGTACAGGCAAGTCAGATCACATCACACCATAAAATATAAAATAAAAGTTATACAAGATCAGGCCTAAAGTGGCTATGATTGTGAGAGACTGTAACTAATAAAGTGGGAATAACTTAAAAATGGCAAATCGTATAATAATCGTCAATAGATTCAATTAAAGCTTATAATAAAAGAAATGTAAATATGCATATGATACAGTTACTTAATAGTTAGACAATAAGAATAGGTGTATTAATTGTCCATAAATAATTTCTAGCAGTTACCACTTATTTATTCTTCGTTAGAATATAACAAAGACCATACAAATTATGCCTTGAACATGAAATAATGATATTCTATCGGGTTTTACATTTCAGTAGGAAATCTAATATTCATAAAATTGTGCTATAATGTCTTGTAAGTATCTGGCATCACTTCAGAAAAGTTATATCTAACTGGAGATTTTAGTCATTGAAGTAGTGAACATGACAACTAGGATTACCTGTATTTTCATCCAAACGTTATTGTGCCATTTAGATGTCAATTTACACTGAAGCACTTTACATAAAACAGATTTTAGGCTGCAAAAGGCTTTGCCGACAGACTTTGTCATGACTAGATGACTGCTCCTAACAGTTTTTTAAACTTTTTGAGGTGTGAAAATTTATAAAGAACACCAGTTTCATAGGGATATATAACAATAGAAAAATTCTAATAAACTGCTACTAAACTCTTAGATATTGTCCGCATATTTTAAACTCACCAGATAAAGGAATTACAAAGTTGTCGGTTTTAAAGGCATCAAGTACATACAATAGACCGTAGGAACTAACTTAATATTCTGGAAATGAAATATGTCTTACCTACGTGCTTGGTAACTTTTTGAAATTTTTTCTGTTTCTCTACAAATTTTAGATCATTTCGCTGCATCTGGTCTCAGTATATTTAATTGCAATTGGTATGATATCTATGATTTCACCCCGGATGAAAATACTGATGCTGTCCATATTTCACTACTAAAAACGACTGATTCAATAGATAGCCATATTTTAACACCACAGAAGGCATTAGAACATGAAGTTGAAAATAGTAAACTTGAAAATGGTAACATACATTCTTTTTAAAATTAGCAAATTATTTAATACCACATGTAAAGCATTGTTCCACCTCAGTGTTCGGTGTTGCATTTGTATGAAACTGTTTATCTTACAGAGAATCCCACAAATGTACAAAAACAACTTCGGCAGACAGGCATATATCCAAAAACCCGTAATATCTTTGACCTCCAGTTTGATAGATCTAGGCAAAATAGGTATGACTCAATAAAAATTCTTAGACAATCACTGTAAACCAAAAAGCAGTTGTTTCGGTATTGCATAGAACTCATCAGTAACGCAGATAAGTGACCCCAAAAGAAGTCAAACTTAGGAATTTCAGAATCTGCGGTGAGCGAGTCATCTTGAGACCACCAGGCTGGCCTCTAATGGTTCAAGGGTTTGGCGTGGAACACATATTACTGGTAACGATTAATTAAGGTTAAACAATAGGGTGAATTAATTAAAATTAAGACTGTAAAATATTTGATGCCAACTCATTGATGTAAATTTTAGGCGCCAGCCGACAAGACTGTATGTTTTATGACTCAATGCCTGACAGAGTTGTGAGTGCTTACTGCTGAGGAGCCCTATATATGAAGGAAATAACCATCCATTTCCTCCTGGTTTTCATTGGTCGTCCAAATAAGTTCAAGTTGTGACGTAAACCATGAGATCCAAAAGTATCTACAATAACCTGTGACATCAATGGCAAAATGATTGAATCGCTTAACTACTTCATTTATAGTTCATAAAATTACCAGAAAAAAAATGACAAAACCGAACACTAATTTATAACCATGTCAGTATGCATAAATTAATTACCCTTAAAATTAGTTGCAATTATAAAATTAATGGCAACAGTTAAAACATTTCCAACGTAGATACGAGACAAGCTAAAAACTGACGCGTAAAACTGAATGGATACTGTCTTGAATTAGTTAAATTCAGTCCTTTAGCATTGTATTTTTCTGAAATAATTATAAATCATTATCGCATAAGCGCCATAATTTAAAACCATGTTAGTAGAAATAGTGTTCTCTTCCCATGTAATAATAAGTTCACTCAGATTGTAGGAAACAAAATGAATTTATGTGTGATCTTAGAATATGTATACTTTCTGTTTAAGGTCCTGATTATTTTAATCTTCATTGCCTAATTCAGCTCATAATATATATTACATATATTACTGTTTTATATGTTAGTAGTTTGTAATTAAATACGACATTATTCATGTATACCATCAGTGCGCTGATTTTTTGAATGTTAGTGCACATACTAAATATCAAAATGCTTTTACTGACATTTATGATTTATACCTTTCCAATAGCTTTGTATTCAACCTCTTCTAAGGGTTGTTTAGCATGAAATATAAGATTATTAAGTCAGTTGAGCAACAGATGTCAACAGAAGGGTAAAAGGTAATTCACTTTTTCTAGTTTTGAATATTTTGAAAAATATAAACAACACGAGCTTACAAGCAGTAATTTTATGGCCTTAAGTGATTAGCTTCCAATTATGGAGTTAGATTGACTTGTTATTTTACGGTGTATTTATACCATGAAACTTGTATACCTTAATGTTAGTTTTCCACGTTTGCACCTATGCTATCCAACTTCAAAAGTTATCGGCAGACAGACAAAAACCCATATAATATCCACAAAAACCCCATTCTAATGATAAATATTATTTTGAAAATTAGATATGAAGACACTACAAGTTATTGTAATCAGTTAGTGACAATGAATTAATTTTATTACGTTTAAATTGTTGTTTTTATTTCTTTGAAAATTAATGTATGGAATAATGAATGCTTTGGACAAATATTTTCATCCATAAAAGTGTCTTCTTCTTAGTCAGTTAATCAGTAATTGATCACCACTAAGAATGTTTCATATAATAATTCGGGACTTTCCTTCTATTTGGGACCCACCAACTGACTCATGAACTCAACTATTAATTTACTATAATATCTACAAAATCCCTTTTCGGATAATAATCATCATATGCTCATTAGTGACTGGCTTCAAGAGGAAAGTCCTGGAGTTCTAGTGAGAAACACTGGCCGATGGAGTTCAACTGGGTCTATTGGGAGATAGTAACTCACTGAACACAATAGTGAAAGGTGGCTCAATTTCGTGGATTAGTTGAAGTTAGACATTAACACCGTTGGATGGCGGCTCAGTGATTTAGGTGTTAAGCGTTCGCGCGCACGACCGATAAGTCCTGGATTCGAATCCTGTGAGGCGGAGTCATGGATGAGAGATACTAAGGAGTCCCTGGTTTTCTATGGTGGTATAACTTCAATTGACTCATGAACTCAACTATTAAATTACTATAATATTCACAAAAAACCCCTTTCTGATAAGAATTCTAATTTAGTCACTATGGATATTGATACTTTCTAAAACTCGATTTAAATCGTTTTTATTGAATTAATTAACATACTTAACGATTATGTTTCCAGTTATTGAACAACTAATTTTAAGGGGGTATTTTTCCCGATTATTTTATATTTTCATAGGCGATGATGATTCCATGTCACTTTTACAACCGTTAATGTCAATTCCATTATCTTTTTCAACTGATAACTCTGTTGTTCCTTTCACGATTGGCAATAAATTATCAAATAGTACATTATCTCAATCTACTAATCAAATGATAGAAAAACAGTTTAATAAATCTGCCCTAATTACAATATTTCCACATGAATCAGCTATTCAATCAGCTAAAATAATATGTGATTATTTACGAAAAACTAATTCTGTAAGTACATAATCATGGGGTTGATTTTATTTCCAAATTTTATTTAGATTATTAATTTTACATATTCTTACTTTTAACATAATTAACTCAATAATGATATTACCTAATGCATTATTAGCTAAAATTAGATGTCAATAAACGATAATTTTATTCTAGTATAATGAGTGTGCGATGTGTTATGGAGTAGGAGTAGATTGGAAGAAAGCTAGGGGTAACCAGACCAAAACATGGCATAAAACCATGAAGTCACTGACAAGTGGACTGAGCCTTGTTGGTAGGTGTTGACTACCTGGTTGGGATCCGCGAGACAATAGCAACTGATGGTTAGAGACCTTGAATGATATGGCTCAAAACCGTTTGCAATGGCGCTGGTACATCCACTTTTCGTGTTCTCCCGAAACCTAATCGTCCGAATTCTTCATGTCCCTTTCTTTTCTCCCTTTCCAAGTTGACTTCGCTGGATTACACTTTTTTGAACAGCATCTTCAAACCCTAATGTTTCCGATTACTGCTTATAATCTTACCACCTCTACCACTATGAGATTTGAATCGACAATTGTATCTGTGTGCTTATGTGGTATGGTAACTCGTACTGATATACGTACGTACGAAGTTCCACGTTGTTGAATGACTGGCTGAAATAAGTTATTATTATTGCCATTTCATTTTATTTGTGTGTGGGCTGTGATAATGCCCGGGTGCCCAAACTGAAGCAGGTGGTTCTCTTAGGGGGCCACACCCCGAGCCTTCGACCTAAAGGTCTGATCCACAAGGCAGATGAACATCGTGAGAAGATGCAATCCCATGGTGGCCGGTGACCAACATTTGGTACATACGTCATTTGTTCCTTCAGGATACTGGAGCCCATGTGCTCCATTGGTTTGGAATCAGGGTTTTTCAACTCCCCTATGTGGACTCACCGTGTCCTCTCAATTTCGTAAACAGCACCCCAGCCACGAGAAGGCAGTGAGTAGGACTTCCCTGGCAGAAGCCGTATACGCGTGGCCATTTGAGAGCATTTCGAGAGGGAGGGTGGGCCCTCCCCACTCTTCACCGTACCAGGGCATTTGGGGGTAGAAATGAGTAAGGTAAGTGATTTATGGAGATTGTTGAATTTTATTGTTCTCATCACCAACTGATCTTGGCTAAACAGCCACTGGAAATCAGGAACTACTAGATATATACTTCGTCCCAAGGTGAGTCCTCTAAGGAATTGATATAGGGTGTATGACAGTTATCCATAAACAACATTGGAAGGCAGTTGCGCAATGTAGCGTATAGATTGAAGTCAAACATGCGAACTATTGGACAACGGTTCATTGGTCTGAAAGTCAAGTGGTCTTAGCAAGTACTAAATACCTCTGGTCCAATAGTTGTTGGGGTCAGGAATGTGCACATATGGAGTCCCATTTTATAATGAAACTACTGTCTAATGTTTCCTAGTTTTCACTGATTGTTTAAATAAGGTTTGATTCTAGTTCCCAGCTTTTCTAATATCCCCACCATACATCAATCTCACCCAAAAATGTGTAACTAATTATTTTAAAACTAATATTTGAAGGTTATTGGTATTCAGGACTTTTTAGATGTATTCACTGTATCCTTAGAACACAACTGTTCCTTAGTATCATCTATAATACCTGGTCCTGCTTCTTTAATCAACTGTGCCTTTGTTCAAGAACTTTCATGGATTTATTTTCATCAGCAATAAACTGAAGTAAAGTTAATCGGTAATTGATCACCACTAAGGATGTTTTATACAACAGTTTGGGACTTTCCTTCTATTTGGGACCCATTATTTGATATAGGTTTGTCTAATCATGAATGATGTAGGAACTAGCATTTACTTGTTCATCCACGTAAGTTGCCATATTTCACATCATCACATGAAGAGATAAAGTTAACATGACAATCAAAGAAATAGTTGTAATAGTTGTAACAACAATGGTCAAGAAAGGAAACTTTAAGGACATATTTCGAAAATAAGTAGTGAAGCTGCTAAACGAAAAGTATGTAATTATAGTAAAACTCATGATCCAGAAGAAAATAGAGACTGAATACAGATGAACCACATCATCATAGGTCTCTAAGTAAACAAACATATGTGATTTGTTTAATGAGTAATTTTTTTTTATTCGAGTTTGAATCATACGTTTTTTTGTGAAGGAAAACCATTGTTACTACTAACTGACTGTCCATAGTAAACCAGGTAGAATACATTTGAACTTGTTACCCACGGGTAGAAGACCCATTCCGTTGACTATTAAGCCACCTTTGTGCATATGTCATAGTTATTATGCAGAAAATAACTAGAAGCCTACATACTCCAACACAATTCATTCTAAGAAATGATGATTTCATGAATTCATGGCATATCCTAGTGAGGTCCCTTTATAACATTTGGTCATTCTTCCCTAATGCTAGTCAGTGTTGCGGTGATTCCACTGCATGCTAAGAATACTTCCTCTCTTTTTTGAAAGATAAAATAACCTTTTATTTATCAATTTTCTTTTCTAATTAGTGTACTATTGTTCAAACTAGTTGTTCTCAATTTTCTGAACATGAAATTGAACAAATTTTCAAATGTAACTCTAAAGTGTTTAAATCAGGTAAATTATGTGGTTCATTTTAAAATGTAGTTTTCATTTTACATTCTTAATTACATAATATTCAACTATTTTCACTGTGACATACGGACATTTTAAATGATCGATTTCATCTAACATCAATCTTAGATATATATATATATATATATATATATATATATATATATATATATATATATATATATATTATATTGTCTACATTGTTGACAATTGAAGTCAGATGGGAAATTCTGTCTCAAATTGGATTTGAATAACTGGTCATCATGAAACTATCCCAGTTTTCGACAGATTGTAAAATTATAAAACATAACTATTAAGCCCAACCACTTTAACATGTAGGCAATGTTTTCGAATTATTTCTCTTGTGAGTAACTGTTATTTGGTTGCATATTTTTCATTACTCGCATTTATGTAGGTCACTCGAAAATAAGTTTCCATTTTAGATGCTAAAGTAATTATTATTCGTTTAGCCAGTTTAAATTTTAAATGTTTCATCATTGAGCATGTAAGATTGTAACCTGCAATCATCTTCATTGAACATAAAGAACCATATATACATTTATGTTCTTTGATTATTTCCTAAAAACATCATCACAAAGAGCTTCATAAGTTAGTAACAATCTTCCTTTAATTAATATATTTTCATACATTTTAATTCATTTATAACCGTTGTGTTGATATGATTCAGTATGTTTTGCTGCATGTTGTCTGACAATGATTCTTATACTAAACAAAATCAGACCTACAACAATAAAATAATCCTAAAAATGTAGTTAAACAATAACATTTGTGAGCTTATGAGTAATTAGATAGTATCACAGTAGCTGACAAACAAGTGAACTTTTCGCTTAGACACTAATCACAATTAAAATGCCAAATTTAATATCTAAATCTATGTTCAATTACCGAAACATAATTTCATTAAAAAACAAAACCAACCAAATAATAGCAGTGCCTGATCCTTCAACTAATGGTGTGTAATATTTAAAGGCTTTCAATGATAAAAGTTGATACTTACCAAAATATTGGTTAAAACCTTATCAGTGTTTACCTGCTTTCACTCAAATCGGTTTGGTGGAAAGAGTTGACAGGCTAAACTTTTTATGAACCACTATTACTTACTTAAATGATTTTGAGTAGTTAAATGTTTATATATAAATGTTCGTGTCATTTCAGTACCAATATTTAAGTTTCAAATAATCCTTTGGTTCATATATATCTAAGTCACACAAAAAAATTCCGTATTCAATTTATAAAGGCTGGGAAGCGTAATGAATCCCATCCAATGATACCACCAAACTTTGGAATTTATGACTTAAACTGCTTGATATTCTTGGTGATTATTTCCCTCTGAAACCCAAACTGAATTCAAGAACATGGTAATATTATGTCTAACTGATGAAAAATAGTTGGTAAAAATGAGCATTACTTCACCCAAGGTTCTCCACCCAGTCTGTTATTAACATTCAAACTAATGCATTTTTTTCAGTCAATGGGACGTTGTTCATTCTCTGAAGGAAATAATATTTTAAAACCATAATTTATAGATATTATTAACACTGTGATTACTAATATTTTTGTCTTGTATTTCTCAACTTGTTAGTTTCCAGTATCTTCACTGGTTTTAAGCAGGGTAAATTGAATGGGTAGTCATTTATACTATGCCTTACGCTAGATGTCTACTTTTGTCTATTCTCTGTACACTCTCCGAATACCAAAAATCACTTAATCCTGGCTTAAGATATCTCTTTAACGTTTGAGTAACATGAACTTTTTGGTATCAAACATTCTGATGATGGTATCGGAAGGAGCTAAAAATGTAAAATTCTGATGATTTCCTGATTAGCATAAGAGAGGTGCGTAATTTCTTCTGTTTAATAAGTTGTATTGTTTTCTTTGCCTGCTCTAAATTCGTATTGGAATTAGAAGGAATGGAAACCTGAAACCTCATTCACATCCATACCCACATATACTCTTATCAAACACCGTAAATATTCTTAACTTATGCTAGCAAATATTACCCTTCACTTTTACAACCCATTGAAAAGCTTTTCTTACTACCCGTTTATTTTTAGAATAAACTCATAAAGTCCGTTGTTCATGTTTTAAACACTTAAGAAAACTTTTCCTAAACAACTAAAAAAAATTTTAGTATGACTGCACATACAATTTTACATTTAAAATAACACTTATACATTAAAGAAATAAGATACACACATTTCTATGCATATGAAAAACCAATAAACCTCTTAAGTTTGACCTTAAAAAAAAACATGGCGTCATAAAATTGTTTACCACACTATCTGCACATCATTCCCCCAATCTCATACTATTTTTTTTCCTAAAAATCATTGACTATTTTCTTTGAAATCACAGTTTGCTCTTAGTTATTACAATCACACAAACGTACATATTTCAAGCGAATAATCAGAACTATTCACAAACGCTTCGTTTCATGTGAAATCATACGGAATGAAACGATATGAATTAATGAATACCTATAAAACTTCTCTGATGTTTCTTCTCTAGCTTTAGAAAAAAGTTTTTTTTTATCCTCTTATTATCGAAATTGCATACAGTTCTAATGACTAAAAGATCTTATTCTTTGTTTTATGCATTCAAGGTAGTTTCATTTTAATCATTCATCTCTGATTGGTTTATTATTATATCTTGAATGTTTATTTAAATGTGAACATAAATAAAGCATTGGAAATCTTTTGTTATTCTTATAAAATCATAACTAACTCTAGTTGTGTGTATTTATTAGCGGAAATAAACGAATAAGAACTATATATATATATATAAGATAACACTTGTGAACTCTAAACTTCTATTCATCGAAATAATCAGTATCATAGTAAATTTGTGCATATGTAAACAATTAATAAATTACAAATCTATGTAAACATCATTTATCGAATAGTCTATTCTTAATTGTCATAGTATTTATCTAGATAAGAATAGAATTGCTATGACTTGAAACGAATCACTGTGACACTAGAGTAAATACCTAATATTTTCAGTTAAGTAAACTATAGATAAAATTTAAGTGTATTCTAGCAAAAATCAACAGAAATCTGTAAACCATTGAATACCATTCACATAGTGTTGTTTACTTGTATTTTCCCATTGAACACAATATAAATAAACTTCAATGTGTATTTTAATCTAACCTTTCTAATACTACATGCTGTTCATCTACCACTATATTTAATCCTTTAAACCGAAAATTTCCCTTGGGCTATAATATATTACTCGTAAGTAAGTAACAATAAATGTCGATAATCTCTTGGAATACGTTAAATGTTCACTGTTTTTCAAAACTCAAGCCACTGAACATAATATCCCTTGTAAATAATATTCGGTTTCAGGGGTCACTAATTCTTACACCTTTAACCATGTAAAAAATCAGTATTATTTCATAATCATATGGTTTACATCATATACTGACCCTCTTTCAATAACCAATGAAGATCAGGAGGAACTGAGTAGTCATTTCGTCTTTTCATGGGATTCCTCAGCAGTGGGTATTCATAATTCCACCAGGGATCAAACCCAGTTTTCAATGGTGGTCTTACAACAATCGGTTCATAATCTCAATCAAAAACCTAAAAATCTCCACAACCGAATACTGATAATTATCATATGCTCACTAGTAACTAGCTTCGTGAGGGAATTCTCATGAGCAGTGTAGCCAATCTATATCAGGTAGACAGAGGTATCTACCTCAGTACAGTGAAAGATGGTCACGCAATTTCGTGGATTGGTCAAAGTTAGACATTGACACCGTTGGATGCCGGCTCAGTGGTCTAGAGGTTAAGCGTTCGCACGCGAGACCGAAGTTCCTGTGTTCGAATTCCGCGAGCGGGACCGTGGATGCGCACTGCTGAGGAGTCCCACAACAGGACAAAACGGTAGGCCAGTGCTTCCAGGTTTTCAATAATGGTCTAACATCAATCGGTTCATGATATCAATCAAAAACTTAATAATCTCCAGAAACCAATACTGACAGTCAGATCTGTCAGACAGTGTTTAACCTTTATACCATTGAATTGACATCTAATAGTTTACATTTACAACTCTGGTCAATTTATGGTATTTTGCAACCGTTTTCCAGAGTCAGTGGAGATTAAATAACTAACCCATATAGCATATGATTGTTGTTTTATGTAACGGTTAAAACTTGAAAGTCTATCTAAGCTTCAAACCTGCCACACACTAACTGAAACTGTATAATTTAATTGTTAAAACAACATTAAGTTACTGTTATATAAACACAGAAGACAAATAAGTTATTGTTTAGACATCTGAATAAAATAAATAGCTAGCTTACAGACTCATTTCTAATGCTGAATATATGAACTATGATTTTGTTACTGAATATTATCCTCATGTAAAGTTCAATCACTGGACAGAGTAGTTAACATAAAGCTGTACTTATAGAATACTATACATTCAGTTAGTCAATTCATTAATATCTGATATTTACTGGGATAGATGTAATTAAAAATAATAATGAAAAAGAAAGAGTTTATTTCATCAAATTAAAATTTTTTAAACACAAATTTAGTAACTGGTCAAAACTTTAAACAAAATATGACAAAAAAAAGAAAAAAAACATGATGTCTGATGTTAAAGAGGAAGACTGTATTTGTAAAGTCTCAGCGATTAAATTTGAAGTAAATTCAATCCTTCGCCTGGCAACCTGGTTCAAACTTTTTCATGGAAATATAATCAAAATGATCGAATATTAATAGATACATGGTTCTCTGATTCACTGTATACTGAATAGGTCATCTAATCAACGTTAACAATGAACTGGAGGACCATGTACTTATTAATATTTGATCATTTTAATATTTGATTATATTTCCTTGAAAAAACTTGAACCAAATTGCTAGGCGAACCTTTGAACTTATTTCAAATTTATTCACTGAGATTTTACAAATACATTCTTTTTCTTCAATATCTCACATCAACTCAGAGCCTAAATACTGTGAAACTATCCGATCCGAAAGTCCTTATTTAAACATAATGTCGTTTTTGATTTCATTCATATTTTTTTATATACAAAAAGTGTATAACACCTTTATCTAATATGAGCTATTGTCTTATTATTATTATCTTTACATTATTCTTGTCAATCAATCAAACCAGTTAACCTAATAACCTATATGTACAATATAGAAAATATAGTTCTTTTTTTGTGTTTTTTTAATCATAATAATGATACCATAATCGATTCTAACTATTGATCTTAATTATTCTTATTATTGTTAAGTCAAAATTTAATGTATAACATATGGATGAATAGAATAATAAAATGTTTCCATGAGAAATATAAAGTCATACACAAGAAACATATACCTTTACTATGTGTACATATATATCCATTCTTTCTTTTAGCTGGTTAATTTGATAAACAGATGTTTTTTTCAATACAGTAATTATGGATTATAATATATATCCTGTTTTATTTTTGTTTAATATTTCTCTTTTTCTTGTGTGTGTGCATGTGTGTAGTAAACGGTTTAATTTGATTGACTTTTAATGATTTCACTGATTGAAATCATGAGTCAGTTGAAGCTAGACCACCACGGAAAACCTGGAAGCACTGGACGGCCGTTTCGTCCTAGTACGGGAGTCCTCAACAGCGCGCATCCACGATCCCACACCCCGCGAGATTCGAACCCAGGACCTACTGGTTTCTCACGCGAGCACTTAATCACTAGACCGCTGAGCTGGCCGGCGTCCAACGGTGTTAGTGTCTAACTTCAACCAATCCACGAAGTTGCGCCACCGTACCCCATTGTTTTCAGTGAGTTGATATCTCACAACCGACCTGGATGAACTCCACTGGTAACGGCTTCTTACTAGAACTCCAGTAGTATCTCTCGAAGTCAGTCACTAGTGATCAGTGAGCAGATGATTATTATCAGAAGGGGTTTTGTGGAGATTTTTTAGGATTTATTTTAATTCATTATTTTGTTAGTTTATTTCTATAAAATATGAATAATAGAAATGTAGAAATCAATTAGTCAGATATTCATTTATATATCTAGAAATATCAATACCAAAATAAAATTCCTTTTAATTTCAAACGATGAATCTAGGTACATAATTTTATGAAGACTTGGGCAAATTCACTTGGAATTGTTTGCTTGTACCTTTTAATTGTTGTTTAGGACTGTAATTGATTAGTCTCTTATTGGAATATATGCATCCTGTGTGGACTGTTTCAATATTGTCTTAAGTTATAAGCTTTATAAGCAAAGATGGATAGTTGCTAGCAGTGTAAACCAGGACTCATGTTTCATCCTATTTGAAAATCATCAGCTGGATGTACCTGCATCCCAGAGTTGATGTTCATTCCGGGGTTCGAACCCAGTACCGTTCGCTTCAAATGCCATCATGTTATCCATTGAGCATATAAAGTTATTTTAAGTGATGTTTCATTTTGGTTTAATGACCAAAGTATCCAACTTTCAACCAAGTTCAAATTCAAACTTTGCTTCATTTAATTAGGTTTGAAAACTCTGGTATAATTGTGATACAAAGTTAAATACATGAACTTTTACGTGGTAAATCGATTTTCGTAAGGTTAAATAAGTCGTTAATTAAGCTGAAGAAATTTTGTGAAGTTTAATTTATAGGTTGTATTTGTCGCCGATTGACCTCAGATGGTGCATTATTGAAGACTCGGAAGCACTGAACAGTTTTTTTTCCTAGTATAGGATACCCTAGTAACGTAGATCCACAACCCAAAGATTCTAATAATTTACTGCGAAACCAACAAATCGAAGGTAGCTTTGATATCAAAATATACAACGACAGTTGGTCTGTATTAAGTATAGCGGTACCCTAACATTTGGCGGAGAGTGAATATGTGGTAGGGTTGTAGATGTCTAATACTAAGGAGTCCAACGTCAAGACAAAACGGCCGTCCACTACTTCCTCGTTTTCTACGCTAATCTAACCAAAACTCATCAGTGATGTGAAATTTCGAATTCATTAATCCCAACAACACACTAAAATAATAAATGTTTAATATAGATTTTGATTTTCAATTTTATTATGTAAAGAGAGTCAGTGATTATCATTTAAAATTATATCATAGAATATCTGGATTATTTCCCTTCTGCATCATAGTAAAATTTGTTAGGCTACATAGAATGCAGTGGATTCCCATCATATACAGTCAGTACCTGTTATATTCTATAGTAGTTTCTTATTCGTTACTTTTATTCCTACCCTTAATACTCTTAACCAGCTTCATGTATTATATATCTTGGTAGAGATATCAAATTTTTCCGCTGAGTGTCTTTTTAAAAATCGAGAATTAGATGCAAAGTAATAATACTAGTTTCCGATGAGTAGTTAATCAGACTAAATGTATTTTTATAATAGTCATTCTATCGGTCGATTATCTCTACATCTATTATACTGATTTGGAACCCATTTGAGACATCTTATAATAAGTTTTTAACCACAGAGTGTGACTGTTTCGTGAAGCTCAACTAGAAAGCATATATCATTCCATAGATTGCTCAACAATAGTAAATGACTACATCAAATGATTAAATGTCCTGGTTCGCCATATATATATATATATATATCAATTTGTTAAAACTACAGCATTTTCCTATGATTCCTACGTATCTTGATAGTTTTGTATTCTTTATACTGTTTAACGCTAAAAAGTATGGATGAACAGAAATAAAATGACAGCCAGCAGGAGATAACTTCGTTCATATATATGCTAAAAAAATCTTTGCCTCGTAACGATGAGAGCGATTGTCGGTAGAAAGTCCTCTTGATATATTTTATGGACTTAGAGAAAAACACATCGCCAACATATTCAGCTGACCATACTGACTTTACTCTAGATTCATCTTGAAACTTAAGGCTTTTCATAATTACAGCTGTCTAACAAAATTTAAAGCTAGAAGTGAACAATATGTCAATAAACTGTATGTCCGTGTGTCAGTCGTTCATACACAATATCCTGAATCTAATCGTTTGGTTAGGTCAGACCCGTCAGTCCAATACACTTGCTTAGACCATCTGCTTCAGTTGAATAGATCACTCATTCATCTGTTAAAAGATATGAATTCCCACCCCGTATGAGAGAAATCATTCTGACTGTGTCATATATTTTCAAAATGTTTAAAATTACTACGTTTCATCTATGTTGCCACCCTAATTTCAACCAGAAATGTACCATGTACATCCTTTTTTACACGATCAGTTTACCCTTATATTTCACATACTGGTGACCTAAAAATATATTGACTACTTGAAGACAAAAAAGAAAAGATGAACTGATTAGTTGCGGGTGTGTGTTGGTCGGTGTATTTGAAAGTATGCGTCATCATATATATAGGGATGGACATTTTATGTCATTTTCTCACTCATTTACCCTTTTCTCCACAAAGATTTCTAAGTGTTAACAAATGTTCTCTTTTCAATTTCCATTAAATGAACTTTCTTTATTCATTTATTCTTGACTAATCCCAACCGGTTGTTGTATAAAGGATCTGGTGATAATAATAGTAATAAATAATTATTATTAATAACAATAAATGAATCAATCAACGGGGAAGCTGTTTACATCGAATGAAGCGATACATTTTAAAGACAAGAAACAGTCAGAGTAAATAACACACTAATTACTGTCAAAATACAAGAAATTAACTAAATGGAAAAAGGAAATTGACTTTGTAAAACAGCACATGTGTGTATTGATCATTCACTTGTGAAAATTCTACTAATGAAAATAATTAGAATCATCTATCATTAAAATTATGTGAATTTTCATTTAAATAAAAAAACTAAGTAGGTTTCTATTCAAACGGAAATTGGAAGTTCAGTCCTGAAACATTATCAAAGAGTTAGAGTGATTATGCTTCAAAAAAAAGTAACAAATTCATTGGGCTGATGGTGATTGAGTTCTCAGTACAAAAATAAGTTAAATGATTCTTTCCTTCCTTTCAGCTTCATGAATTATTAAATCGTCTTGAGTCACTCGATGATTGTCATATTTATTACAAAACTGTCAGTGGCAATAACAATGATAGTCCAAATAATCATAGCTATGGTTGCGGTAGCAGTAAAATCAATCGTAAAAGTATACTATATTATACCACATTGTAAACCTTTGGTGACTCATTAGTCAACCAGGAAAATGTCTAGTTATAAAACAATTATTAGTAATAGAGGACTTGTGGAGATAGCAGTATTTTCATAATTAAATTCATGAGCTGATCTCAGCTGGATCACTACTGAGAACACGGAAGTACTGGATAGCCATTTCGTCCTAGTACGCGACTCCTTAACAGTGAGCATCGACGACCTCACACGCAGGAATCAAACTTTCAGCTTGACATGAGAACGTTTATTCTCTAAACCAGTGAACCAGCATCCATTTAAGATTTGACTCCCGGAGTTTTAGTGTGAATCAGGAACAAGTGGAATTCAATTCATTTGGTGTGTGAGACGGTCATCTTTAGTGGTCCTATATCTGACTCCACTTATATCGTATGAATGATTGGTGTAGAAATATATATGTTGCTAATCCTCGTATATAATCATCGACTTAAATCGCGTTAGTGGATAACGGAATTATATAAGTGTAATACGATAACAGATTTCGAATATACACATTTCATGCAATCGTTTATCCAGACGAACGATAGAAGAAACGAAGCGAAGAAAGCGCAGTGAAAAGAGCGAAGCGAAATGACGCGCAGTGGAGAAGGCGTGTGAACCAATTCAATTTAATCAAGCGTTAGTCGATTTTTATGGTCGGATAGAAATGTTACAGACATGTGATGAATAGGATAAGAAGTGCGCACATACGCTTATATTAAAACAGTCAAGGTTGACAAGCGAATAACTAACAAGGTCAAAATATGAATTAAGAAGAATGAATAGATTAGCCTGTTCGGAAGCTAGAATAAGCTATGTGAGCTTAACATGGCACTACGCATCCACTGCAGGCAATGGATGAAGGGTTGTGCAAGATCGTGGATTGATTCAAGTCAAACATAAAAAATGTCAAGTTTATACATAAGAGGTCGGGCTAGTTTTGTAAGTTAGGTTTATAACCCTACAGGGTTTTCGTCACCTAATGATGTCAGTTGTAATGCCATGAAGGTTTGTCTCCCTATTATTCATAAAACTAAGAAATTAAGTATGAGTTGGGGGTTAGAGTAGAAGAATATTATTCAATTACATAAACTCCCCTGACTATGCGTCGAATCCCATCAAATACTCTAACACACAGTCTGGATCAGTATCAGGTGTTTTTAAGATTTAGTTTAAGGACCGTGTCCTATTCGCTGTTTGGTTGCACGGTGGATACTTTAATTAAGTTAAAGCATCGTAGAAACAAAATATTACCGATTTTCACCTGGTTCATAATAAAATACGAAGTATCTTTCACTGTATATTCAATATTGCTCAACAATCTGTGAGGCCCCATATCACTCCTGATTGGTTCACTCAAGGACATCAATATAATATACTTTTACTGAGTCATCCAAGATAATAAAACAATGGATAAGTGTTTTGCACACAACTCTACACAGAATGTTGTCCAAAAGCTGCAGGTCCCGGAGTGAACATTATATATTCAAACTACTAAGTCGACGTTTTATTATTTAAAGTTTCAAGTTTAATCAATTTTTGCTGTAGTGTGATCCTCAGTTGATTTTGTTATTTATTTTACCATCTTACTTTAGATTAGATTGACTTAATAGGTTATAACATTCCATGAAAACAGTTTTCGATGATGTTCAGCTGACATTAGTCATTATATTTAGAAAAAATACAAAATATTCACACGCCCCATTTAACCTAATCATAATAGGCTAATTATTTATACTTTATTGAACTTACGCTTCCAAATCTAATTTCTTTTGTGAAATAGTAGGAAATATTTTCAATTTTTCATAAAACTTCATCGAAGAATTAATTCAATAATATTTCCTTGTATCTTTAGAAAGTTATATTGTGATTCATTAGAAGATAGCTATGTTCAGTGAAATGTTTCACTTGGAAAAATAAGTTAATAATAATTAACCATCATATTAAATGTCTAGAACTTCATTTGATACTCTATTAGGAATAGTTCAACTGATTTAGAACTAACAAACATTTGTTCAAGTGAATGCAATCTTCTCAATCTATCAGGTCATAGTTAACTTTGTTTACAGATTACAAATATTTAAAGCTAAAGAATCTGTATAAATCATGTTGCCCCTAAATGCCCTGGTACGGTCGATGTTGAGAATAGTCCGCTCTCCCTTTTAAAATGCTCTCATATGACCACATGTGTACAACCATTGCCAGGGAAGTCCTAATCACTGCCTTCTCACGGTGGAGGTGTTGTTTACGAAATTGAGATGAAAGGCTAGTGTTCGACGTTTTAACCGGTTTGGTGGATATGGAGGACCCACCTATGGGAGTTGGAAAACCCTGATTTTAAACCAATGGTATACATAGGCTCCAGGATCCTGAGGGAACAAATGGTGTATATGCTTATTATCGGTCACCAGCTACCATGGGACTGCATCTATTATGTGTTTAAATAAATAAATATACCATGTTAATGTCTTTATGTATTACCATAACCAAAAAGGTATAGTAGAATCTTAAAAGTTAATCAATCTACAGTAACTTGTTATCTTTGATGATAAACAGACCAAACCCATCAGTTTAATCTTAGTATGTTTAAAGTCACTATAATTAGTCAAATATCACCAGCATATTTAATCGGAAAACGAGTTGAACTTGAGAGACAAGTAAAACTATTATTAATTTTAATTCACATTAAAACACAGATGTCTGAATTTTAATTTAGTCCATAGATCAAAGAGTTTACCAAGCCAACATGAATCCAATAATTATTCAGCACTTGAACAGAAAACATGATTCATGCATTAGGTACGATATATATTTAACAGAGACTGTATATCAACATCCACTACCAGAAAAATTACGTAATCAACATCATATTTAGGAAAGTAGTCTAGATTGTTAAAAAAAAAGTACAGTCTACTGGGTAAAAACAATTATGAATCAACATAAACCATAGTTCATCAAGATTACACAGCATCATTTTGATTCTAATTTAAAATAGTCAAGATAAAAAGAAATAAATAGGCCAGTGATGAATATGTATCTTATCAAATGTTTGCCTTGATGAATTGGTAACAGGTTCAAAAATAATATCGAATATTGTTCATGAATCTCTTCATACGGTTAAATGAAATTCTAAAGATAAATTTTGTCTTGTGTTTTGATAATATCCCATACATCATTTAGTCACTGGACTATATCTTCATATGCATTCGACACAGTTGTATTACTCCTACTATGTAATAATATAATCTTCTTGTTGCCATGACGAAAATATTGTATAGACCATCTGATAATTACATCTAAATAGACTAATAAATGGATAGTTTGTTTATGACATATAAGATAAATATTAAAATTGGAAAACGTGTTCATTATCTAATTCTTGTCAAAAAAAACGATTATTTGTTAACCAACAATTATTAACCAAGCCTATAAACAACTAAGTATTGGTTAGTCTATGTATATGGTTCAATTAGAAACGACTTACATATGTTACAAAGTTAATAGGGATATTTTGATTGTTGTGATATTTGTTTTATTGAAATGATTCTTTTCTTAAACAAATGTTTTCAATAGTTTTGATGAACTTTCTGATCTAAATTATTTTGCTGATACTAAATGATATTTAGTAATAAACTGATTTGTGAATCAATTTTGCTAACCATAATGACTATTTGAAGATAGCTTTCATTATGTAGTTGACATCAATTGAAGAATAAATGAAAATTCAAACAACAACAAAAAAACACTAAAGAGTTGTTTCATTTTAGTAATGTGACTTTTCAGTAGTGTAACAGTTGAACTTTATTAATCATAACTTCTTGTTGAAATTTGGGTAAAATTTTTACGTTCTTATTAGTGAGTGTTCAGTTAGCGTTTAGATGGGTAGGTTTATGGAGGTTGTCGAAATATAAGGCTACAATGATCAGTCATGTCAGCAATGAAATAGATTATCATCTATGGTATTAGATGATGGTCAGTTTATATCACAAAGGAATTGGATTTAGAAATACTGACCAATGAAGTTAGCAGTCTAAATACTATCTTCACCTTGATATTAGAAAGTCTTCAGTTTGGCCTAGTGAGGGTCGTTAACAAGCACTAATATGTATTCTCAAACCAGGACAGAATAGTTGTTTAGTGTTTGTGGTATTCAATATTTGTTTACATGATGTCAGCCTTCTACAAAAACTATCTTTAAATATGACTTTTGCTTAAGACGTTTAGCTAGATACAACAATATTTGTTAGGCTTATGTATATTGTATTGTAAACGGAATAAAATAACTGCTTTCTGTCTTTCGGATTACAGGTAATTTATAGATAGCTACACACATACACACAGTCTGAAAACATGAACATGCATAGATTTAACTAACCGTACTTCGATTTAGTAGGAAACAATTAAACATTATTTTTGATTTATAAATACCATATTATTTACTTCTCATTGAACCGGACTGTTTGCTTAAGGACTGTTTAAATTATCTGACTGTTCAAACAGAAGTAAGTTGAGTACAAATCCATAACTTATTAGTGAATAGCCGAGTGCTATAACCACTAAACCATGCATCAATACATTAAGCTACTTTATGAACAGACCGCTATGGGTTAGTGAGAATGCCCCATCAAACTGATGTGGGAAAACAAGTTTGTAAACAGAACAAAAAATTGTATCCCTATTCATCATCTCAAAGTCAGTCAAATAACTCTCGAAATGACATCTTGACACACTATGATGAATGATGTGTTTCGTACCTGTTTAGATTCATCGACTGAAGATATGCTGCTAGACCTTGAACAAACTAGTGGGTATTATTCCACTAAGTCATAATTATTATCTATAAAAACAAAGTATATAAATGCAAGACTAAATTTAATTTGTACTTATTTTTCTCGATAGTCTAGTACTAGTAATAACCGTAATAACAACAATACAATATTTAGACAAGAAAGATCAGTGCTCAAACGGTGTATTACCTAATTGCCATATATTAGTGATCATAAATCATACATAGTCAAGTAAAAAAAGTGGAAAATCAATACATTTTATTGATTATCCATGCTTATACATGTACTTTTAGACAATAAGCTTTTTTCTTGTCACCTTTTCATATATTGAAATATCTCTCGCTATATATTAATCTACTTCAATCTTCAAGAGTATACAATCATCTCAAACAGAAATATTTCTGAAATCACTGAAGTTAACCA
Organism: Schistosoma haematobium; assembly: GCF_000699445.3. Lineage (NCBI taxonomy): Eukaryota > Metazoa > Platyhelminthes > Trematoda > Strigeidida > Schistosomatidae > Schistosoma > Schistosoma haematobium. The sequence continues at coordinate 18,183,678 of NC_067197.1, read as the reverse complement.
TTCGCTATTCGAAAAAAAGTTTTAAGGAAGTTTGATGTTGGATATAGAAATGAGTAGTATGATGGTTGGAAGTAGTCAACAGGAAACCCTGGAGCCGGGTTTCGTGCTACTTGGCACTCGTCAGCAAGGTGTACCTATAATCTTGAGGGAACTGATGCTCCCTGACGGATTCGATCCCGTACCACCAAGCTTCACAGTCAGAGACGTTACCACTGGGCTATCCGGGCCGCGATCGACTTCCTGTAGGACTGAAATGTAATCACGATTGACTTATCACTGGGTGGTGATCAATGTCATGTGTGTCAAGTCCTTCGTAGTGCAGATCGAATGCTATCCACCAAGTTGCTATGTGGCCACGGGATCGAATCCGTCAGGGAGCACCAGTTCCCTCAAGATTACAGGTACACCTTGCTGACGAGTGCCAAGTAGCACGAAACCCGGCTCCAGGGTTTCCCGTTAATTACCTCCAACCACCATCTAATCTAAACATAGCGCACGTAATGTCGAGTCACCTAGACTAGTGATCACATTGCAATTTGGTCGATAGCATTCGATCTGCACTACGAAGGACTTAACACACATGACATTGATCACCACCGGGTTATCAATCAATTGTGAGAAATGAATAGTGTTGAAAAATGGAGTTATTTATCATTATTAGATACTGAATAAGTCATTGTACTGAAAACGAAGTTAATCTTTATGCTGATATTGAAGTAATATAAAAACACTTTTCATTGATTAATACAGTGCAAATCTGAATAAGGCACTCATTTATCTATATTAGGTAACTGGAACACAATATTAATTATATACTCTCTAGTTAAATGAAATTAAGTTCGCTAATACCGTCTTAGTTCACCTATTGTTACGCATTGATAATGGATTGATAAATAGATCATCATCTTGCCTTGAATAATATAAGATCTGGTTCATTCCAAGTTTTCATATTTCACACTGTAACAAAAAATGTGAAAAAGGTCAACGGAAATCCGAGAATTATACTGATAGCAATACAAACGGTATTAAAGTTCCACAGGAAGAAAAAAATAACAAAACATGCAATAAAATAAATTGGATAAATTAGGTAAAATTAATAGCTTATTTCAAAGAGTAACAATATATGATCATCAATTACTGAATGGTTAAAAATTCCAATTCCAATTATCGATTAAATACACTTTATTGATCAACGACGATCATATCATTCCACGACGAATGTAAAACGATGAAATTGAAATATTTGAAAGAAATTCATAAAGAAATTAGACAACCTATTTATTCATCATCTTATAATATTGTTTAATTGATGTAAAGTTAGAATATTGGAAATCAATATTATTCTTATTATGGTTGATTTTACATGTTTAACTACAAATTTACTATTTTTTTTAAATAAACAAACATAATTCTTAAATAAATTGACAAGAATTTTTTTGGGAATGATCTTCGTAATTTGTATTTTTGTTTGTTTATTGTTGATATAATACAAATAAATAATGAATTCATTCATCCATTGATTCAAATGGAGGATGGAAGATCCTCATGAAATATTTGAATTAATTAGATTAAATTTTATCCTTACCCCCCAAGTGTGGAAAACAGAATCAATGTCCAATCAGTCAATCAATCATTCAGGTCATCTTATTATTATTATTATTTTGATAGATTAATATATAATAAACAGATGTATGGAAATATATATATTCATGAATATTAAAGAAAAAAATGAACCAACTGACTTAACCCAATCTATTATACAGTATGCATTCTTAATGAGTTTGTTTTTATTTAAATATGTAGAAAACAGCTGGTTCCATGTACATTGGTTCGGAAGTACACTTTAATCTGATCTACACTCATGACTGAAACCAGCTTTAATATTTATTCCTTACAATCACATACGTATATAATCATGGTGCATTAATAAATGTTTAGCTTTGCGTCAGTAGATGGTCTTTTTTTCAGAGTTTATGAAAGGAAAAGTTATCAGTTGGTCTAAATGAATTTGTAATTTGTGATAAAGTTATCTCATTAATTAACTGAAGCAAAGAATTAGTCACTATATGATTATAACCCATTTACATAATGTTATCTGTTCTATCTCAGGATAAAACCTCATTTTATTTAGGCTCGTGATGGGAACTTTTCTTTTATGAGTAAATCCAGTATGCAATTCACTATAGATGTTATGAAAGTTAATGTTTTTCACGGGAAAACAAATTCATTAAACGTATTACCACTCCAAAATATTTAGAAGTAGGATTTTTCTTAGTGAAGAACTGTTACTTGTAAAGTCAACCAAGACAGAGTTGATGACATCGGTAAAATAAGAGAAAACGGAAGAATATATACCTACTCATTGGTCAAGTATTTCACGAATTTTATCCACATCACTCTAAGGTGCTCTAAATAAAGCGTAATTATGTTTGTGAATTAATCATTACTATTGTGGTGTATGCTAAGTATGTCTGTCGATGTAAGTAGTCTGTAACACCAATCAAAAGTTGAATGGCTGATAGTTGAAGACTAAGTAGGTCGAATTTCAGAAAAAAGAAAGGGAAGTAGAAAGAAATTGTTAACTGGGAGAGTCATACAGAATATGAACAACAATTGATAGATGATTTAATGTATAATTCTCATATTTTGCCAAAATATTCTGTAGTTTTATATGAAACAATAGATTGGTTGCCTCGACCTGAGTGTTCGTTCACCATACTAATAACAATAATATTATCAGTAAGGGGATTTCTGGAGATTGTAGTATTTTCACAGTTAAATTCACGAGTGCCGTACTAGGACGAAACGGCTGTCCGGTGCTTCCAGGTTTTCAATTGTGGTCTAGCCTAGATTGACTCGTGAATCCAACTGTGAAAATATTATTATTACAATTTACATTATACATTTATTTTAATTCTTCGTTTGATTTATATGACTTTATATGTTAGTATATTTTAGATTGACCAATATATTTCTCGCCATTTTGAGCACGATAAATATATGTATCCCTCTCATAATATAATATATAAGCTACCCATTCTAGATACAACATAATTTGCCTTAGTAACAGGATAGTATAGTTTGTTCCACTTGTTCTACTTGATATGAATGTTTCTTTATCTATCATATTGTTGTCGAATAGATGAGATTAATACTAAAATGTTAATTCGATATTGTTGTTCATACTAAACTTAGTTCACATTATGTAATTAAATAAATTTTTTTAATGTCTTTATATACGGAATATATACACTGATGAGTAGTTAGAGTCATATTTTCTAAAACAAGTGATTAATATGTCTAGAAATCATCAAAGTTGGTGTTAAATCGTTTTTAATTTGAAGTTAATGCAAACGGTTGAATAAAACAGAATACAGTAAGTAAATTATGTCTCAGTAATTACATAATCACTCTCAATATCAACTTTTCTTTTAAGATAATTTTTAAGATGTTAAGTAAAACATTTAAAAAAATATCTTACATGATTCAACGGATAAACAGGATTACATTCTAATCAGATTATAGAATACTGTACCTAGTTATCACAGAGAGAATATAAGATGTTGTACTGTTGTTAATCAAACTATTTGTCTAAAGAAATAACTAAAGATAATAGAATGACTCCAATTTTATCCAGGGGTAATCAGTTTAAACCTAAACAACATATCTCTCAGTAAAGTTGGATAATGATTACCAATAGAATATAGGATGTGTTTCATCCTGTTTTGGACTCGTCAGCTAGATATAACTTCATCCCAGTATTGATATTTCAAGTACAAATCAAAGCTAAAGTTTTTCACTTCATACACTCAGGTTGTTATCCATTGAACTACTAAATTCAATTAGCCACTAGCTTGGACATCATGATGAAGATAACCAAAGTAGACCGATCGACTGAGGCACTAAACATTAGCAATATAAATATACAAAGACAAAAGATAATTCTTTCTTTTTCTAAACAAAATAAGATTATTATCATGACGGCTATATTGATCTCTTACAGTTAAAGATTAATGAGGGATCGATAGAAACTACTACTTAGAATCAGTAAATTTGATTTGAAACTAGTGAAGCTTATCTGTTAGGTTCCAGTAAATACTTTTAAATAATAATCCATGAACTTCTTAATAGCAAAGAATGGTTACATGATGTGAGAAATAGCGAATCGTCATGATTAATTAACGTGAAAAAAATTTGTCTGTTTCTAACACTCTTCTATAGGTATTGTCTATAGGTATTGCAATCTCAAATAAACTCATACTTATTTCTTTCTCTCTGTATCTCAGACGGAGAAATCAATCCATGTCATTTTACTCCCAGGTTAGGGATATTACATTAAGGGATCTTTGAACCATAACTAACTTTTTATATTGAACTGAATAGACTCATTTTTCGATCAGTTGATCTCAGAGTAAAATGATACATTGTGAGATTGATAAATAGTGAATAAGAGATATGCAAACAGCACACAAGAGATCGCTATATACGCCCATGCAGTTTAAAGTAATATATCCGGTGAAATGCTGTTGATAATACTGTACAAAAGAATATTCAACCTAGTTGATCTACAAATTAATTCAAATATCTTTTACATATAAATCACTTCAGTGTTGACGAATGTCAGCTAATAGATTTATTTTAATAATAATCCTAAATTCATGTTACTATATTTTCTCTTTTTTAAAAAGTACTTAAAACTTAACTATTCATTTGTGTAAACATACAACAATGAAACCTGTTTTGAATTTAGTGGAAAGACTGTAATTCATCCATATATAGGAGATTTATACACTTGTTTTTACTTCTTAAAAATGAGTAATCAACTTAAAAATCTCCAAAATCCCAATTCCATATAAGTTGTTATGGGTACACTTGCATCATTAACAGTTCGCTAACTACACAAGCATGCACAGATGCACACAAGCACACTATATCATTTATGTTTTGTATATTTAGTAAAGTTCAAATACAGCAACAATGTTCATATTATAAACTTGTTTCGTGTTTATTTGTTTTACATAAGACACATACTGGATTATTGGATTTAAAAAAGAGAAAAAAATGTACTTGTTATGATCAATTAAAGGACAATCAACATAATTATCATCATTGTCAACATTATGATAGATAGCAACCAGTTTTGATCCGAAAACAATAAACAAACGAGTGCATGTGAGAGCAAGTCTTAAGAGCAATACAAATCCGATAACTTATGTGATATGCATTTGAATCACATGATATAAGTTGAAGTGGATTTATATTTGTATGAGTATGTAATTCGTTGTAGTTGTCCTGATCATATTTTAAATATATCAGCAGGTTGAAACTTGCCATCACTATCACCTGTATCAATATCGTAGTTTTGAGCTCTCAGTCTGTCAAATATGATCCAGTTTGAACCGTGAAAATTAAAGATTATTATTGTGTTATTATAGAATTCATTATAATGATCAAGTTAATAGGTTTTAAAAAAATTTCAGTACATTTGAAATTAGATCGTTTGTTTTATTGAGGACTAGCGTCAAAATAGTTTCCCGAAAATTCTAGCTAGAAATTATGATCATTGTAATGAACAAATTTAGAAGTAAGATAACTCATCAGTAACATTGAATTAAATGATTTATATTAAACAAATATATCACTGGGATTCCCATTATGTACTTTAAAGATATCATATTTTATATAAGACCTAAAGTTCGTGACTTATCATATTCCAGGTTGTCATACATGTACGTTCTTACATCTTTACATAATAATATCGAAAGGCTGTTCAATACACTAGGATATCAAATCGTCATGAGATTTTTTATTTCTTGATTTGTTAGTCGTTCATATTAAAAAATTTTATGAATTCTTTACAAAATCACTACTCATTTGCTCAATGTTACGTATAGCTGATTAACTACCGATCCATGCATTTTTGATGTTAATAGAGTACACAAATTAATCAAACCTTTCTAGAGTATCTTAGGGAACAATTTCGATAGTGTATCTAACACATCGTTCATATAATCTAATAGTAGGAATGTGATTTTCGTGACCAGTGGAGCTAATCCGTGTCGGGCAGAAACAGGTGTCTACCTCAGTAGAATGGAAGATGGTCGCTCAATTTCGTGGATTGGTTGATGTTACACATTAACACCATTGGATGTCGGTTCAGTGGTCTAGTTAGCTAAGCGCCTAGAGCGAGATTGATAGGTCCTTGGTTCGAATCTCGTGGGATGTGGGATCATGGATGCGCACTGCTGAGGAGTTCCATACTAGGACGAAACGGCCGTCCAGTGCTTCCAGGTTTTCCATGGTGGTCTAGCTTCAATTGACTCATGATTTCAATCAAAACTTAACAATCTCCACAACCCCAAAAGTGATCAATAGATATAGTTATATCATCTGTGTATTAACATAAACTAAATCAATAAGTTTCATTTCATTTTTGTATAACTACATCAAATTCAATCCAGTTATTTAGTGAAAATACTGTATCAGTAGTAAGAAAACCATTCAAGTCACTCTACTTTAACAACATGGTTATAATTTACAATCTTATTGTTTGCATTAGAATTGTGGTTTACCTGTTTCATTGCATGTATGTGTATTTAACTTGATGTTAAATTGCCTTTCCTTAACAAATTTCTATATCGTCCAGTCAAACATGAGAAGTTTTAAATATGAATATACCAATGTGTTAAAATAAACCAACGTCAGTAATAAGTTTTCATTATTATCTCCGGTTATTATTGTTATCATTAAAAAATGTTCTAAGTATGTAGAATATAACCACTGATGTGGGAAGCGTAATAATAGTAATGGTAGTAGTAGAGAGTACACACCTGTCTAACTATTGTTTCAACTTTTGCTACCACGGCAACCAGGTGGAGAAAATAATAACGTTGAGTATATAACAGTTTGTTTTCAAATTGTTTTTTTATAGATACTCTTATCATATGAAGGGGTTGTTTTTAATTTTAAATATACATGTGCTACATGATTGAAGAGGGCTAAAGAGAAGAGACTACATTACGTAGTGTTCAGTTTTAGTATACTAATCGGTAGAACGTATTTTTAACTTTTTTGAATCTAATTATCCACAAGATCATTTCCATACACAAGAAAACTATTCTACTAAATAAATAAGTGTAAGTCAGTAAATGTGGGTGAATTATAATTATTTACTATATAATTATTCGTATTCGTCACAAGTTAGTAATGAACAAGATTTGTTTCTTGATCAATGCTTAACATAAATCTTTTAGTCGTATGCAGTACACTTCACTGTTAGAAAAGAATTATTAGTCAGTACCTTTTGGATCTTCAATTTGTTCATGATTAAAACATTAGTTTTTATGTAATATTCAAGGTGAAAAGTGTGCAACAACTATAAATATAAATTGAGAAATGACCGACATTATTCATTGTGGATTAATTCCACACTAAAGAACAGTGATTGTGTATATTTCTAATGGTTTCGTTTATCCCGTTGTTGATATTTGACAGAATTGTGATCAGTCTTAATTGGCGTATGTGTAACCTGCATGAATTGTTTTGATATACCCATTATTGCAAAAGTTAGTAGAGAATAGATGAAGTTTGACTAGCAGTGTGATTCAAGATGTGAGTTTCGTCCTCTATTTGACTCATTTTCAGCTAAATATACTGATTTTGAATCTCGGAGTGAGTATCAACTGTAGGATGCAAATACATTCAACTGACAAGTCTCGAATAGTAATTGTTCCGTCTATTTTTTGTCTACTGTGACGGTTAGATGAAAATTATTTGTATAAACAATTACGAAAATATTTAAGTACAATACTTATCGATTTGATTCAATTCGAAAATTAAACATTCTTATTAAGGCGATTTTATGAAATTGTAATGACTTGCTTTAAAATATAAAATTAAAAATGTAATCGAGATACATGCTTTGTCAAGTTTATTTAGCTGGGAGTGTGGACAGATAGTCACTGATCAAATAAGGATATTATTTAATTCTATTATGAACTAAAAAAAGTCAAAGCTCAGTACATTATCTGAATTGAATGGAAGATCTAGATACTCACTAGTTTTTTAGTTGATATCAGTTCTCGATGAAAATTACTCTTAAAAAATACAATATATTTTATTCTTTTATAGTTTGCTAAATGTAGATCAGAAACTAATAATAATAAATTGGTTGTGCCTGTCTTCTAAGTGGATTTTGTAGAAGTTTTACTGAGGACACATTGCCTCTATAATTCAATCATAGTTCATAGTCATATAGTCATTACCCATTATATTGGAATACAGTCAATTCTTACTCTGTAAACTGACTTGAACTGTGAATTTAAATTACTAAACTCTCAGTCAGCATTTTATTTATAATGCACTGTTATCGTAAAAATTATAGGTTGTGGGTTTGACCCAGAAGAGTCACGTGTTATTTACAAACTAAATCAAACAGCAATCTAGTGAGTACTCCATTGTATTCCACATCATCACTCCGTCTGAGATTAAAATGATCTTTACATACACTAAATACAATTAACAATGATATTTTAATGTTTCGTATTCAGTAAGATATACATATTGTATGGCAGTTGGTCAGTTTTCATTGCAATGCATTGATCATGCACCCATCCCACAATCAAATTAATAAGAAAATGTTTAGTTTGATCCATTCATAATTGACAATAGCAACGAAGAAAGTATCCCAGAGTTATGTTTTAACTAACTTCTATTCACAATAAGAACTAAGAAACAATGCGAAAATTTGACAAAATTTTTGTATAGAAAAACAAAATCATGTCAAAAGAACAAGTGAACCATGCATCAGTAATAATAAATGTTATTAGAGATTAGTGTGGAGATCAATGAATTTTGAGTTTCGTATCATGAATTGATTTTAGTTGAGAAGTTACTGAAAACAAAGAAACACTGGACACCTGTTTCGTCCTAGTACGAAGCTTATCAATGATGTATACCAACTACTCCATCAAGGACCGTTCTGAGGATCAAGTGGTTTCGCGCTCACGAGTGGCAATAGATGATAGTTGTGTAATACTATAAATTAGGTGAAGTTGGAAAATTGACCCATTGAATCCTAGCTCAATAATCTGAAGATCACGCCCTCTCCAGGAGGCATGAATTTTCTAAGTTCTGTTTTTAGAGGTGTTGTGGATATAGATAGCTAATGAGTTCCGTGCTTGGGTGAACCAGGTGTTTAGTTGTCTAACTAAAGTTAATCCATAATGTGAAGGCTCAAATAATAAATGTGTCAGAGAAAAAAACTGACCCAAGCAACTCTAATCGTTATGATTAACTTGAAGTCATCAGTCAGATAGTAATATGATGCATTAAGTTGATAAGGTGTCACAATGTTATTAATTACATCTTGATGGAGTTTTGTTCTTTGAGCTGGATGGTTTGGTCGTGGAGCTTTCATCGTTCTTCTGAACGACATCATCAGCACAAACTTCGTTTGTCAACTGAATGCATTCCACTAGTGAAATTTATGCAGCCTTACGTAATCGTCTAAAAGCTAAATTATGTGCAAATCCTTTAGGTCAACAGTTTCAAGTGTATAGCTTAATAACCGTAGTAAAAATCCATATGAATTCGATTAAAATGTCAGTTTGGATATTCAAGTGAATAAATGGTGTTTTTTACCATAAACTTGGGTAAGTGTACTATTAGAATTTTTTAACGGATATCTAATTAACTATTCTTAATCATATTTGAAGAGGCTAATTCCCTAATACCTATAAACTGTCAAATATAACCTTACATATTATTACAGCGTGTTGTATTTGACAAGAAGTAATCTGACAAGTGTATATTATTTCCTATGGTTGTTATTTACAGTCAACCAAGTTGAGAATGAAGTGTTCTATAACAGCTATGATATAATAAATTCCGATTTACTGGTCTTAACATGCTGTAGTCACCAGAAAAAAATTTAAAATTCATAAGTTCAATTGTGTTTATGAATACTGTCGTACAATGACTGATGAAGAGTGGGATACTATCATGAAAGATGCTTTCTAGTTAACAATATTACTTTATCTGACTTGTATGTTCAATGAAAAACACGATCAAATGTCATGGTCATATTAAATATTTGTTAAAATATTTCATACACTGATACACACATAAACATACATATATACAGAGGTTACAAATAAACTCATACGTTTACACAAATATTTTGGAACATATGTTTTTAAAATTTAAACTTTATATTATCGACTCTGTCTATCGGAAAATTATAACTTCACTTTTCTTCTGTTTCGTTATGATATGATCTTCTTCTTTGATCATTTTATGGTGGTATGAACATGATTGTCCCGACACAGAAACTATTAATCATATTGCGGTCTACTAGTGATGACATCATTAATATATTGACCCGTATAATTTGGACACATTAAATCTCATTATTTGGTATCCCTACAACTTTCTTTTGGGTATAATCAGTTGACTGTTATAAATAAACATATATAATATAACAGACAAATTCATAAATAGTTAAAGTATATAACGCATTATTTTATTGTAATTAATATGAAATATGAACATCGAATAAGAACACACAAAAGCATCTTGTTGACAGTATTTATTTGTTTCTACTTTTGTATATTTATTTGTGTGTGTGGATATGCTGGTAATTTGACAACCAACAACTAAAAATTGGTATAGTTGTTTCCGGCTAGACTGTTTATTCACTAGGATAAATAAATGGATTACCCCATATGTTTTCAGCTGATTATTGATTGTCTTAATCATCCTCAGAGTTTAGTCAATTAAATAATCAATAATTTTAGATTATTGAGCTGGATTTCAAGAGTTAGTGTATTAAAATTCAGTCGACTATCATCTATTCATGTCGTTAAGTTATTGCCCTAGTTCTTTGCATTACAAATTAATCACGCAACAACTTTTGGCATATTAATCCATTTAGTAATTTTTTGAAAGTTTGAAGGGTTAATACTTGTTGAAACTTGACTCAATCTTACATATGGTGATCAAAATGAAATAACCACTGAACTTGTTAAATAGGATATCAACTTTATTTTGTTAGGTGGAATTTAAAGGTGATTTGCTTGTTCTTATATTCACATCGTAATAATAAAAATATATATTATTTGATCAAAGTCTGTACAAATCATATTATTTATTTGGTTCAAATGTTACAATATTTGATAGCAGGTTCATTTTGAACTGATGCATTTAAAGTAACAATTTGTACTAAAAGTTAAAGGACAGTGGTGATGAATACAATCACAGACTCAGCGATTGATTCATATACTTAATATAAAAAGTAATTAACGCCATTGGATTCCAGCTCAGTGGTCTAGAGGTTTAGGATTTGTACGCATACGCAGAGCCAGGGATACTGACTTCTGAGAAATTACGTACTAGGACGCTCCCGGATTTTCAATGACGGTTTATCTAAGATCAGTTCATGAATCAAACTGTGGCAGTAATAAGTGTTTAACATTTGTGATTACATGTAATTGTAAAACAATATAGCATTAAGCAACAATGTACAAATATTTGAATATAATGACATCAAATGACAACTTGATAAGTATTTTACTTAATATATTGAATTGATAAACAACAAGGGATATGATAAGTGATTAGTAAAAATGGTATAGACTGACATATACATCAATGTTTAAAAACAAGCATTTAAATTATCTTAGTTGTAATTGTCAGACAGATAGTACTAGTAAAATGTAAATGTGACTATAGATATATTTCGTTTGTACAGTAGGCTAACTAAAATGTATTTGAATGGAAATTTATAGTATGATCTTGTAATTTATACTTGTCAATAATCTATAAAATAGAGAAAGCTATACAATACAACCTATACAATAATCTTAAAATTTCTTCAGATAATCTAATAATCAAATTAGATGATATTTCATAAATAGATGTGATTAAAAAAATAAAACATACTGCGAATTATTAATAATTTTGGGGAGAAAATAGTCTCTGAAATATATCTTTAATATTTTACTTACAAATTTAGGATTTGCAAATCATAATGCCAACCTGGTTTCATTTAGCTGTCAAATTTTTTTAAACATTATTATAAGTTTGGACAAATCATTTTCATCCCAAAACTACCCTCAGTTTGAGAAACACTTAAAATACAGGAAGCATAGATGCACTCATTGAATAACTGTTCCTCATCAGTTTAGATCATGTTCGAATTGAACCAGCCCTCCATAAGATCATTCAACCTCATAGTATGATTACTGTAAGAGGTTTATAGAGATTGTGTTCAAATTATAGTTTATACCATGAATTGACTTTAACTAGACAACCTTTAAAAAAAAGGGAGTAACTGAAAAACTATTTCATCCTGTGGCGGGACTCTTCTGCATTAGACATGAAAGAAGTTCACAATTTTAACCATATTTAGATTACCAGTTTAATATAATTTTCCCTTGTTATTCCAAACATTTAAATTGCATATTATTTTGTCTTTTCATTGCATATAACAACTGAATTTTCACAGATTGAAATCATGAGTCAGTTGAAGCTAGACCACCATGGAAAACATGGAAGCACTGGACGGCCGTCTCGTCCCGGTATGGGACTCCTCAGCAATGCTCATCCACGATCCCGCACCTCGCGGGATCCGAACCCAGGACCTACTGGCTTCGCGCGCGATCACTTAACCATTAGACCACTGAGCCGGCATCCAACGGTGTTAATGTCTAACCTCAACCAATCTACGAATTTGCGCCACCGTACTGACTCATGATTTCAATCTGTGAAAATTTCTAAAAATTTCCACAAACCCCTTCTGATAAAACTGAATTTTGTTGAAAGTCGATTAAATATTATATATATATACATAACACAGATAGGGAAGGTTTGAACTATTTGAAAATAAGAACAAAACATTATCACCACCAACCAACCAACCAACAAACCGACCCCCCTTTATCACTCACGTATGTGTATGTATGTAATCTATAATGTCACTAGCATGTTTTTTTTTAAATTTTATTTTAAAAAACGTGCTTAATCATTAAAAATCCTATCTCTGTAATTTTCATTGTAATCAAAATAAAAAGAATTATCTGTGATAACAATTAACTCTTAACCATTTGCTTATTTTCACATTTATTATTTCTTCATTTATTGTTTGCAAGTAGGATCTTATGTATATTTAATTCCCTTATAAAACTTAAAACGAATTTCTTTCTTTTTGTTGTTGTTGTTGTTCTGTTTATCAAAACACATCTCATTAGGTTAGATTTATTTCATTTGTGCGTTTATGCTAAAAAGAATGCTATGAATTGTAAAATGTGTTAAAGGTCAGGTGAAAAAAACAGGTATAATAATTGAACATTTTCTACATATAATTACCCGATACACATAGGTAATAATTTACTTTTTCAACTCAAAAAGGATTTAATTAGTCAACTATTTTATATTTATACTTAAACTTTATATGTATATGTTATGTTTGTTCAATGAGAATCAAAGTAGGTTCATGCAATTTAGACATTTTTATGACATAATCAGGTTGAATAAGAATTAAACGCCGAAACTGAACATGTTTCTCAACTCATGTATATGTACACGTGTTATGTGTACGTGTGTGTGTGTGCATTCGTGTGTTTGTAGCAATGACTAACTTTATTAATCCATTTTATCAAAGTATTATAAATTGAGTGGAATAGAATCTTTCATCTCTGATATGGTTATCGTAATATGAAAGCTTTATGGATTGATGATTTATTTCTTTATTTGTATATAATACCACCAGTATTACTGAGATACAAAATAAACAAATAAACTCATCACCATCATGATTTTTCTTTTAAAATTGTCTATTCTTTTATTGAGCCAACAACATTTATGTTAGGTAATAAACAGCTTGATAAATCTTATATTAAATACTACAAAGAATTTCACTATTTTTAATCAGAAGTTAGGATGATGACTTTTTCAATTGAATTATTTACCAGCTTGAACTCAGGAAATACATAAAGTTTTCAGTATGGGGGTTGTGGAGATTGTTAAGTTTTTTTGGTTGAGATCATGAATTAATTGATGTTAGACCACCGTTGGAAACCTGGTAGCACTGGACGGCCGTTTCGTCCTAGTAAAGTTTTGTTAATGAAAAAAAACGAGGTAATATAAGATCTTGATTTGAATAAAAAGAAAGTATCCATTTTGATGACAAGAAAAACTTTACAAATTGATTTATAAAAGAAGATCTAGATAATTGCGTTAGGCTCAATGGGATTTCAGTTACTGAATAGTAAACTTGTCTATGTTAGGTGATTGGAGGGTAGTCGCCAGAAAACCATGAACCTAGGTTTAGTGATAGTTGGGACTTGTCAACTGGGCATAATCTCAATCTTGGGATAATTGACGTTCGCTGTGTTAGTGGAACCCACGTCTCATAACTTTGCAGTCTGAGATGTTATCATTAAACTATTGAGTTTGTAACTGACCTCCTGTAAGACTGAATTTCTGTATTGAGTCATAATTGGCTAGTAACTGCACGTTTATATCATGCAACCCTGTGAAGCTTGTCTATTCATAAAAACTATTTTTCAAGGTTTTTTAATTTGGCGAAATATTCATTGAAGTGTCATATTATTCATCACTAAAATACTGACTTTATTTCAATGTATCCCGTAATTCTTTCCACGAAGAGACACTGAAATCGGTATTTGTGGAAGTTTTAGATAGTTTTCTCCCTAGTCAAAGAAATATTAAAAACTGGGGGGAAGTAAAAAGTTTACCTGTTTTTATTTTAGACTCTCCGTTAGTGTACACCCAGAATCTTAGATTGAACTGATATCTCAAGTTTTATGGATCAAATGGAACATGATATAATTTAGTGACTCATGTATTCCAGACTAAATCGTTATGCAGTAATAGCGTCGCCGCTCAACATCATCAGTGAAGTTGCTAGTTCACTGCTGACTTCAATGAATTCATAGGTGATGGCTTGACTCTGAAACCAGTGTGGACTGAATGTTTATTTGATGGCTAAATGATGTTACACACTTCAATCTTCTAGATTAATTCTATTTCGAGTGAATAAGTATTTGGTGATTAGTCATATATGAAAAACTGCAATTCTCTCCAGTTTTTGTCAGTTAGAATGCATTAAGTATTGGGTTATTCATTCTTTGGTTGGTTTTTCTATATCACATCATATATTTTCCTCTTTAATTGTAAGAATGAAGTGAGTAATAAAGTTGTATAAACGATGAATAGTGCATACACAGTTCAAACTAGTTAGATAAACTGAGTATTATTTTTACACTAGTAAATAATTTGCAAACACCAGATACATTATTATTATTATTACTGTTTATTCTGACCAAAACAACATTAATTTATTTTAATTGTTTCCATCATACATACATACATTAACAATGGCAAATCGAGTCTGATTAAGCATAGACCATAACGAATTATCGTTTCACTGTGAAAAGATACAACTTCAGACTGTAAAATGATTAGATTGAAACTTTTTCAAAGAATATATATTGTTTTTATCTCAGTGGATGTACACAGTAGCCTTAGTAACTGAAAATACAATAATATTGGTAAGCTGAAATGAAGATGAATGATAAGCACAGTATGAAAATGTGAATCTGAATTCTGGAAAGCAACAAAACATCCAGTAAAAACAATTTGATTTCCTAGACAATCTTTGCCAACTGAGTAGTCAGTAGGACGAATTTGTCAAACGTCTATATTGATTATAGTATAATATTGGCCTAGTCATATTTTACTTCCAGACATGTTTAGTTATAAATAGCATAAACAGAAAACATATGAACCTTTGATAAAATGTGTCTGGTCAATAATTATTCAAGGTCTAATGATAACATGAACACAACAAAAAATTACAAAAGTTATTTCGGGGGATTAAGCATGCACTAAATGATCAGTAAGTTAGCTACAGATCAGTTCATGAGTATTTACACATGTAAGATAGTCCTCGATGCTACTGTAAATTAGCGTTCAATTACCCCTCAGACTTATTTAGCGAATTAGATCCTATAACCAACCCTTTTATTCCACATAATCTTTGCTGAAACAGTAAATCTCAAATCCTCAGCAAATATACCATGGCTCATTGTAATTTTCACGTTACTGACTGACTTCGGTTAGGCAACTAATAAGACCAGGCTGTACTGGACAGCTGGTTAATCCTAGGATGGTGTTCGTCAGTGGTGTGCATTCAGGACCCCATTAGGACTCAAACCCAGGATCCCCGGATTTCATAGTAATGAATGCTGGTCCCACAATGTAAAGAATTAACTGAAGTCAGCATTATAAACCACTGAGTTCCAACTTAGTAGTATGAAGGTTAAACCCTCTCCATGAAACCTAAAAATACAGGTGTCTGATCTCCGATAAGGTTGTAAAAACATTACTGACAGGTCCCACACTATGACAAGACAGCTTTCCAATGTTTCCCGATTATTAGTGTTTGTATGAATACAATCATTCAGCAAATCAAACTGGAAATCCAAAAACCTCCACATACCCTCATAGCAATTACCGCTAATCAGTAGCTGTTCTATTATCTCGTTTTTTGGAAATCATTCCATAATACCTAGATGACGTTTATTCAATGTCATATTATAAATTATAAGCACAGATTTTTTATAATGCCATAATGCTTTTCTGAAAATTATTTACTTTGAAGTTAGACTTTATTGTCGATTGAGATCAATTATCTTGTTGAGAATGTGATAAAATCATGGATTTGAATTGGTTTACAGTCGCAAATTGAGATCTCAAATTTTTGAATTTAGTATTTCTTGAATTCTAATAATTCATCAGTTCGTGTCGAATTTTAATGAATTTCAACATGTAAAACTAGATTGTCCATTTAACATATCGTCTGTACACATCATTAATTACTTACTTACGCCTGTTACTTCTCGTGGAGGAGGATAGGCCGCCCACGAGAACTCTTCATCCAACTCTGTCCTGGGCAATACTTTCCAGTTGGTATTCATGCTTTTCATAACTGCTTCTATTTCCCGACGTAATGTGTTCCTTGACCTTCAACTTTTCCGCTTCCCTTCAGGATTCCAAGTTAGGGCTTGACTCGTTATGCCGTTTGTAATGTGTGTATGTGTGTATGTAATGTATATCCTATCCACAGCGAACACCTTTTCCTAATTGCTTCATCAACTTAAAGCTGGTTTGTTCTTTTCCATAGTAGGCTGTTGCTGATGATATCCGACCAATGGATGTTGAGTATCATGCGTAGACAACTATTTATAAAGACTTGTACCTTCTTAATGATGGCTGTGGTAGTTCTCTACGTTTCAGCTCAGTACGATAGAATTGTCTTGACGTTCGTATCGAAGATTCTCACTTTGATGTTGGTTGATGGTTGTTTCGAGTTCTATATGTTCTTCAATTGTAGGAATGCGGCCCTTGTTTTGCCAATCCTCGTCTTTATCTGTATCATGTCTTTCTTGTTCGTCGATGTTACTTTCCAGGTACATGGAAGATTTCACATCTTCGAGAGTTTCCCCATCAAGTTTGATTGAGTTGGTGTTCTCCGTGTTGTACTCAAAGCTCTTGCTTGTTCCTTTGTTATGTGTGTATGCTACACTAGTTGTCTTCGTCCGTAATTGTTCGTGTGTATGGGATATTTGGACTAGGTCATTTGCGAAATCCAAATCTTCTAATTGATTCCGAGTTGTCCGTTGTATTCCGTACTTTCCCTCAGATGTCATGGTCTTCGCCAGAAGAAAGAGGAAGGGGGAGAGTAGACAGCCCTGTTTGACTTCGGCCCTTGCTTGGAATGTAACTGTCAGCTGTCTTTCATGCACGACTTTGCACTGCAGTCTGTCGTATGAGTTCTGGATAATGTTGACAATCTTCTCAGGAACTCCACAGTGTCAAAGAATTCTCCACAATGTTCTCCTGTCCACACTGTCAAACACCTTCTAACAGTCAATGGAGTTGGTGTGTAGTGACAAGGTTCATTCATTCAACCTTTTATATATCAGCGGTTGTTGTTATTTGAAGATGACATGTATTTGACATTTTCCAAATTTTTATTGTCTAATTTCATATGATTGTTACAGTTGGAGTTTCAATAAAAAAGCATCACATAGATTTCTTAAAATTTTTTGCGACATTATATTTATGTGATCTATTAGTTCTTAAAATATTTATTTTTCCATTTTGTTTTGCTTATTACCCAACTTAACAACAAATGATAATAATATTTATATTTTCCAAATTGGTTACAATACTGGTAAATATTACTCATTACTTGGTTGTAGTTGCATAGTCACTTGATTACATAAGAACCAGATTTGCCTCATTTTCTGTTTTTAGTTTTCCCTTGTCAAGTCACCTGTTGCCATGTCTAATACTTATTATTTATGTCATAATAAAAACTTGAAAAAATAGTGTAACGTATTTTCTTACCCGGTTCATTAATATAAATTTGATTATTATTATTATGTCATAATAAAAACTTGAACGAATAGTGTGACGTATTCTCTTACCCGGTTCATTATATATAAATTTGATTGTGGATTCAAACATTGTGTGAATCCCATAATAACATATGTGTCAACATATAATTGAGCTTGATGAAATCGTATTTTCTTAGCTATTTTTTACAACAATAAATATGTAGTTAGAACATTGTCTACCTATATTGTTGATGTTGAGTGTCTACATTTGTATGAACTGTGTTTAAGAGAAGAGCATTATCATTCAGTTGACTTGGTTAAAGAAAAGTGACTGTCAGTGATAAGCCTGTTAAATTTTGATTCATATTTTTAAAGAAAAATCATGAACGAATAATAACTGAAGAACCATGAAACACTGTACAGTTCCTTCGATTTTGCTAGGACTCACAATAAGTAACCGAAATAATGAGTTATGATTAGTACAACAGTTTTCGTCGATAGTTTTAGAATACGGTTGTGTTGTGTCAATAATTCAATAAAGGAATTGTTCAAATTCACCACAATAGTATAGAAGTCCTGTGCTCTCTGAGGTCCTCGAAGTTAATGAGCTGTTTATGGTATTTAACCGTGTCTACATACCAATAAATAGTACAATAATAGAACAAAATAGCTATTCACTAATTTTTGGTTTTAAGTTGTTCTCTATTTAATATGAGTATGTATAAAAATAGTGATTTTAAAAGAACTTGGCAATAACAGTTCTAACATTGATACTAGATCATTTCAACTAGAATCCTTATAACAATACAATTTAAACTGGCAATCAGTAACATCAAATACAAAGTCCAAATTGTGATAAGGCTTTACATCAATTAATTCTAAACATCCAACTGTCAACAAGATACATCACCTTAGTATGAAGTAGGTTTTTTCATTGGTTTTAATCTAGAAACTATCTATTTTAGTTGTAGTTTGAACATCTTTGTGTACTGAGAATTCTAATATTATATGGAACACGCTTTAAAAAAATATTAAAGAAACTATCTGCTTTAGTATATTTGTATAACCTAATGTTTTTCATTACTGATATTAATCCTAATAGTTATGGAGACAATCATAAATTTATTTACAAAATACGGTATTTAAAAATTGTCATTGGTGAATTATAATGATTTGCATTGTATTGTTATAAGTTCAGTAAAAATTTAATTAATCTATGGCTAACTTATATGGTAACTATTTCCTAAATGATGTTTATGCCAATATACTAAACAGGTTATAACTGGTATAGGGAATTTCTCATTTATTATTTGGTCAAAGACAGTGTGTATATGTGTATGTTGTTATCACTAAACTAATCAATCATAAAGAAAATAATTACAATTGATTCATTTTAAAATATGGAATGGTGGGTTATTTATTGTTTACAGATAATGTGACCATTTTAGTACGTTACTCGATATTTCATACATAATTTTTATGACCAAATGATATCAGCTGGAGAACCCTTGAAAAAAGAAAATAAACTGTATAGCTGATGTTCTCCGACGTGGGACTCTTCAAGATTGATTACTAGTGACGGATACTTACGGATGATGATCCAACTTGATCATGTATTGACTGGGGTTGGGAACAAGAACTTCTGGATTTAATCTTGATGGATTAAATGTATTTTGTTTGTCATATAATCAAAGATAGTGAATTTATTCCCATATACGATTGTGTATATGTACTGATAATGAGTTAGAAAATATAAAGAAATAGCTATCTGGCTCAGAAAATAATTTTAGGAAGGGATTCATAATGTCAATTCATTTACTAAATATTTTCAAGTGGCACAAGGGTGCGATGAGATCAAAGAACTATTCTAAGAAGTATTTTGAAATCGGTTTGCACATGTTTATGATTCTCACACGTCATTCAATTTTTTTAATATCTAAGACCAGGATAGACAATAGTGATACCGATATGGCTATTCGATGCACAAATAGATTGGTGTTCGTGCCTGAACCATCTGTGTGGTATGGGTTGTAATTCTTGGAGGAACAGTAGTCCTTAATGATCGGAGTTAGCTCTTGATAGCGAGTACCAATTCGTATGAAATCTTGGTCTTTGGGCTTGATGTTGATTATCACTCAACTATTTTTTTTCTCACTCTACCATTTTAATATTGTAATTGGTAACTGACTTGGTTCTTAAACCATTTGATTTTTATCGGTTGAGTTATAAGTCCCAACTTTGTTTCACTATGAGAATCAAAGGTAAAATAGTTGTCACTTACACCATATTTAAGCACGAATAGTGAAAACTAGAACTATGAGATTAGTACCAATTTTTTTCTGAACACAGAGGTATCTATATGTACATATGTGTAGTACAATTATTTAGTGTATAAGAATTTGTTGCTTCAATAATTATAGGACTTTTAAGGTCATAATCAACAGGTTATATCGATTGTAAAATCCAATCACCTAGTATAACTTCACCATATAACCTTATATGTAATCCTAGTTCATTATTGAAGCCAATCGTCTACACATCTTGTCATTTATATGATATTGTCGTAACTTATCTATTACTATTTTTAGTATTACATTGTCTTTGGTGTTGGGTTTTGTGGATCTAAGATCAGTTCATTATTATTATTACTTCCGTTGAATTTCTTGAATGAACTTAAGAAATAACACCTTTTTTTACTAATGTTAAACATATATAACCGCACATACAATTGTTATCGATTAAAATTAATCTATAAAAAGTAACAAGCGATTGTAGATAAACTTATGAATTCTTATTTTCTAACGACATGAATACATTTTGTTCCTTGGTGTGGTTTAATATTCATTAACATTAGTAATGGTTATAATAATAATAATAATAATAATGTTGAAAACTTGACCATAAACATTTTGTCTGAGTCATTCACTTAAGTGGAAACAAAATAAGAGTTCTGTGTTTTCTCAAATATATTAAATTTTCAGTTGTAATAGTAATATAATAATATGTTCATGTTGACAGTTGACAAAGACGATGGTAGTTGTGTGTGTATATATACATGTATGTATGTGTGACCGTATGGTTTCGATTTGTTTATTTATTTATTTTTTCTATGATGGATCTGATAATTCTGTTATTCTGGATACACGCTTTATAAACATATACTTACTTAAACACACACGCAATACAACTCTATACATACATGAATATGTTATTTATTTATTTACCTAGCTATACACATTGATATTTTTAATCCGTTAATATTAGGTATTAGGTGTCAGACTACAACTATATGTTTATGTTTACAGATGGTAGCAATTTGAATTGTAGTTTATTTATTTATATTTGGTTCAGTGAACTACAGTTATTTCACTTAAGGTTAGCACTACTAGTTGTTTTAATT
Source organism: Schistosoma haematobium (assembly GCF_000699445.3). NCBI lineage: Eukaryota > Metazoa > Platyhelminthes > Trematoda > Strigeidida > Schistosomatidae > Schistosoma > Schistosoma haematobium. The sequence goes on along the minus strand of NC_067197.1, from coordinate 18,161,853 downwards.
TTTCCACAAGAAAATTACTTGTTAAAAGATTAGATGGATAGAAAAATAAACAATTATCCACGTCATTTGACTATGAAGAAGATGTTTATTATTATGAGTATTAGTGTTGATAGCTAGTCATATGAACTAATATAAAAACAGTAAAAATAGAGGTTAAATAACCGATATATTACAAATCAATCAACACAAAAATGAAGTTTGTTTTTATTAGTTAAAAATAATTTGTGGAAACTATTGCTTCTCATAAAAGTTACTGAAATAATACAATAATCTATTTTTAAATGAAAAGGTTAACCTAAGTACTCATTTTATAGCACAATCATCCTTGTGAAATATACCCATCTGTTATTGTAGTTTATCAATTGTTCAGATTATACTTGAATATAATGTTAATTTGATTTATCGATCTGATGTGGTGGATTCGATTAATCATTCAGTTTAAATTTTAAAAATGAATACTCAGAAGAGTAGTCTCTATAGTAATGTAAGCAGCCATATGGAGTATATAGTGTTTTGTATGAAGTATCGACAACTGTAAACAAGTAATTCGGATGTTAAGATAAGGAAGAGATACTGATAATAGAAATGTAAGACACTAATAGACAATCCAGTAGTTAGAAGGTTAAACAGTCGATGAAACGGCTGAAAATTTTGGGTTTAATCCATGGTGGGGTCATGGAAGTACACTTTCAAGGAGTGTTTCTTGAATGTTAATGGTTGTCAAACTACAGTCAGCTCACGATGTAAACTACAAAAAAACAAAGAGATTTATCCAAATTATACCACAGAACAATTTCAAATATTTCTTAGTAGAAGGTTAATCCAACCGATCTGATAGAAGCTGAATAGTTAATGATGACTTATGAAACAGTATGAAAGCCACGAAATGCTACAAATGATTTCTTTTAATGTCATGTCTTTGACCCTATTTAACGCTATATCGCTATACTTTAAAAAAATTCATTCCAGGTAATGTAATCACAATCGAAATTACGGGAACCTCAAACACACTGGATACACTTAGTGAAGAAATCATGTCTAAAACAAATCTTACCGTATCTAGTAAATTATATATTCAGGTCACTACAGATTCACTAGAGACAACAAGAAGAATAAATTTACTCAATGGACTTCACAGAATGCATATGAACACATGATTCTTTAAATAAAGTATTTCTCATATTATTGGATCGACTGAAGCACCAGTTTGCATTGATTTATTTAAAGTACCTTATTATATTGTCCTAAAGGAGAATTGCTTATTTGTTTACTTATTCATTTTCAGTTAAAAAGTAAAATTGTATTTTATGTATTGATAAATGAATAAAGCAAACTTATCGATAACACTCAACTTATTTTTCACCGGAAGCATGATTAGCCGTATAGTTTTTGTTTGTTTTTTAATTGTGATAAAGATAGACATTAGCAACAATGTTAAATAAAGAAGAGGATTTCAGTGTCAGTCCCCACTTATCCACTGGGAGTAACTAAAATGAAACACAATAAGAAAAGAAATGTGCTGTGAAATTTCTTGGTTTAGTTTGCGATTTTTATTATTGCACATCGTTAACATTTCTATATCAAATGAGTATCACTGTTGCACAAATAATGTTTTGCCATTTCGTTTGTTATAAAAGAATCAGATAATTGGTATTTTAACCATATTAGACAATATAATTGATGAACACATGCCTGTAATTAGGAATTTGACAGTTTGAGCCAAAAACATGGGCATTCCTTTCATCACTCACTGTCCCAGGAACACTACCAGAAACACGATGTTTCTGGAGCCTCAACTACCTAATGATACACTGTATTTTGCGAGGAGAAAGTTGATCCGTACCACGTTATTCATATTGTCAAACTCCGAATACCTGTAGCATCTTCAATATTGATATTCACAGAGTTTTTACGAGAATCGTATAGGGTAAGAAATTATAGGAGAATAGTTAAATCTGATGCACATTTCACCATTATCAGTTTTTATCATTTTCAACACAAAGTGTGGTACTAATATTAGAGTATTCAATATGACCCACTAAAGGTTAAGAAACTGCATAAACTTTAATCAATTTGGTTTTTGGAGTTATCCTTAATAAATTGGTATATTTAAGAAAGTAGGAGAGGAAAAATCTTAGGATGTCGTCCGAATATGTGCGGTGCAGACCTGGTCTCTTGGTCACATATTTTTACGGAAGAGAATTTACATTTTATTCATGTAAACGTTTTCCAGTGTTTTACTAATGAATAATATTTCGAAGAAAAACGAGCAATATCCTACATATTTCTGACTGGGCGAAAGTTGGCTGAGCTTATACGAACTAAATTTTAAACTGATTTAAGAATTTATATCGAATATTGATCTTTATAAACCCGTATATTAACATACCAAGGTCTTTGAAGGGCCCGTTTTATTGGTAATTTTTAAACCAAGCAAACAAGAACGAGCAGATCGAATATGTAGCGTAATAGTTATATGTTGTGTTATAGTGACGTATTTGTGGCGTTTTCCAAAACTTTTTTTTGATGAAATAGGGCTTCTCCAAAATTAATGGTGTTCTCATTTCACAAGAATAGCCTTCAGTCTTAATCTAGATTGGGTAGCATCTTAATAGACCCCAGACTAACATTAGAAATATTTTAACAAATTTTTCTTCAAATAGGTTTACATTTGAGTTCAACCAAGAATCTAATTCGTCAGGTAGTTTGATTTACATAAATTAATTCCCAAGGCGAATGCTACGCCGATAGAACGATAAATTTAATTTACACTACTTTTTAGTGCCAATAGAAGGAATGAAAATTTAATCCTATAGAAAAATGAAGAGATTTCATCTAACATGTATGGTAAGTCTTTGACCAGTTATTAACTGAATTCTTTATAGAGCAGTCATTTGTGGTTGTGTAAGAACTACATGTCAGATTATCCACTCAATTAGAAGTATTTAGCATAGTCTATAAGTACTGTAGCTAGTGCTCTTAAGTGGCAGTACTGTCTGTTCACCTTTTGGTTCGATTGGCGAAATGTTAATCATAGATGTAACCTAACAGTTCGAGGAGGTTAATGGCAATAAGCAATTTCCTCGCTGTATATGGAGCATTAGAGCTATAGATAATTCAAAATCAGCTATAAAAATATTTTACCATTTCAAAAAGTATGAAATGCAGTTCAGTAGAAGAATTATTGTTTGCCTAACTTACCAGGCTAATGGAGAAGTGAAGAGGAAATTCCCCGTAGCTCTTTGGTAGCGTGAATATACTTACTGTGCTACAATAGTAATTTTAAATCGGATTAAAAACACTAAAAGTATCTTTGACACTAGTTTACAGAGGTTAGATATTAGGATTTCTTAATAAGAAGTCAAGTATTCCTAATTCTGTCTACCAGCGTTACCAGAAAAATACAAATATTATGATAGAAAGTTTGCAAATGGCTTTCTGGGATCTCTATTATATACAAGAATAAGAACTAAAAATGAGAAATTTCAGCTTAACAAAGCTTAATAACATATTACATTACCTTAGTGGAGTTTTCACAGAGTTTTTAATGGGAAAACAGATATAACAATGGTAGTCATCATTAACCCGAGTGCTCTCCTTGAATTTGATATTATCCAAATACCGTTAATATTAGGGTGATTACAAAACTATCTGGAATCTTGAAATCTCATATTAAACATCAAAGGAGCTTAGAAGGTCCTATATTCAGCTATACACTTTCTGTCAGTTTGAATAGTGTAGTTGTCAAGGCAATTCAAAAAATAGTACTGTATATTTTCGGTATTTACGAAAAGAAGTAACTTAACATAGGTAAAACTCGAACTCCTTGCCAGTTATTAACGGACAGAGAACGAACGGATAATTTAAGTTAATATTTTGTGACATTTAAAAGTCATTAGGCTTGCGCCCAGATGTAGTGTAGCCATCAGTAGAGGGTAAAAAATATGAACGTGAGTAAATTAATAATAGAGGTGAGAATGGAAAATCTAACCTGAGGATTTTTGAATCTAAAATCTTTTAAGTGCTGTCAGAGGTATGAGGGCAGTCATCACTTTCCGGTTGCCCACGCCGTGGAACGGTTCTTCCAGAAATACCTGAAAAGGAAATTGGATTAAAGGTGGTTTTAGTAACCTGGGGGCGTGACTGCAGTGCCCAAGGGCCAACTGCTTGAGGCCAGTCTTATACGACCATTTTGTGAGTAATTTTCGTGTTAGTTCCGTACTTGTTGATACCTTATCGCCGGATGTCCTTGAGATAAAGCGAGGTGTGTATTTTTAGGGTCGACCATTTTTAACCCCATCCCTCCTTGTGGGAAAGCAGCATCGCTCTTGTGCTGGTTGTCTGAAGGAAACACCTTACTACCGTCACACCTCCGTACATTCTGAAGTACGACTTCGCCCTCGGACCTTTGGTTTGCTGCTCTTCAAACAAGCTGTCTGGCATGGTAAGACCTTGAGGAACGATTGTTCCAGCCAGTGTAACTGGATTGGTTCACTATAATAGGCAAGTCCGACCATCACATCAAGGTAGTAGCAACGGTCAACATATTGTAGACAGTACTCAAAAATAATATAAGTGGGATAAGCTATAATAACATCCTAAGATTTTCCAAATGCAGCCTCCCTCAGAAAACAGAGTTGAGATAAATAAGGACGCGTTGAAACACTCCACTTCAAAATAAAATTTCCGATTCTCGTTTAAACCTAGTGAGTTAGTAAAAAGTCATGTTTTGCCATTGCTAACACTTACTAACAACATAAAGCTTCAACTGATAAACCGCGACAAAGCCTGGCCTGATGTATTGCATGACCTGAAAATATTAGTTGGTTTGATCAAAGTCGTTACTACTCATATTAGTTTATAGTGTAGGAGTAGGTTGGAAGAAAGCTAGGGGTAACCAGACCAAAACATGGCATAAATCCATGAAGTCACTGACAAGTGGACTGAGCCTTGTTGGTAGGTGTTGACTACCTAGTTGGGATCCGCGAGACAATAGCAACTGATGGTTAGAGACCTTGAATGATATGGCTCAAAACCGTTTGCAATGGCGCAGGCATATCCACTTTTCGTGTTCTCCCAAATTCTAATCGTCCGAATTCTTCATGTCCCTTTCTTTTCTCCCTTTCCAAGTTGACTTCGCTGGATTACACTTTTTTGAACAGCATCTTCAAACCCTAATGTTTCCGATTACTGCTTATAATCTTACCACCTCTACCACTATGAGATTTGAATCGACAATTGTATCACTGTGCTAATGTACTTGCGTACAAAGTTCTACGCTGTTGCTGACTGACTGATATTACTTAGAATGGTTTTTACAGGTGTAACATAGCCTCAGATTAATGAAACAAATACTTTAAAGCGTATTGTTAACCACGGTCTTAAAATCATATCACATTAAAAGGCGATCTTAAAGTTAAAATACTGTCGTAGTGTTAGCTAATCAGATCTATCAAAAGCCTCCGAGTTGCTTGGTGCAATAAAAATAACGAATTATTCGTGAGTAATCCTTTTAACGAGATTGCTTAGCGCTCCAAAGAACGTGTTGGGACGTTCACAGATACCCAAAGTGCAGATAATCAAATCAAGAACGATGATATTATAATAGGTTGAGTGTAAGCTGTACTGTTTCTTTTCTTTCTCTCACCAAAGTGCTGTAAGTGTTCTTATTTTAAGAAGATGAGTTCATATGAAATTCTTGTTTTCATAAACCTAAAAAGAATATTTTCGAAAACTAAGAGTGGTGACTAAATGAATTTTAGGTGTGGTTTAGTTAGGTCTTCGTCCTTTTAAAGGTTACTTCATGCAACTAAATTATATGGGCAACCCAGACGTACGTTTACTGAAAATTTCAAAATTAAAGTTTGAATGTCAATGTAAATAACATAATAACTCCTCGGTAAAAAAACTATTTACAGTAATTAACAATGTTTCTTCGATCCTACAAAAGAATGCGACATTATTTCACAGATTTTTAATCTGCCTAAAACATTCAGCTTCTAGCTCTGTAAAAATATAGTAAACAGTTTTCGCCGTTGATCGAGTAAAATCTAGTATCCTTCAGCACAAGACCAACCAATATATTACGTAACCTGTAACAGAAGGTTCAGACTCAGATTCAGATCCGTGTAGTAAGTACAGAAGGTCTTCGAACTATGTTATTCCTTTTCTAGTACGATTCTGTAAGTGTCTAGTCTTCCCTTGAATGAACGAATTAAAGGTGCTTACACCACTGCTTCGAGTAACAGGTTCTAAGAATTGGTGACACGGTGTGAAAACCTGTATGACATTGGTGCTTTGTTCATTCTTCGCTTCACTCCTCTGAGTTGTCCCGATCTGGTAGAAATAAAAACAGGAGATATATTAGGTACAAAACCATTTCTTAGTATTTTATGCATCAAAATCAGATTACCTCTTAATCTACGGTGGAACAGAGTAAAGAGGTTTAGCTTTTCAAGCCACTACTTGTATGGTAAACCTCGGAGTTCTGGAATTGCACGGGGTGCTGTACTTTTCCCAAGATATCTGGGACACTCCTTAAATAGAGGCTTGTAGCCTGAATGCAGTTTTCAAGTTTAGTTCTCACTAAGGGTGTGTATACCATAGTAAATATAGTAGTGCCTAAATTGATGAATGCCCGTTTTAAACTCCATAATGTTATAAACCCCTTAGCTGCAACTTCGCAGCAGTGGGCTGCTGTCTTAAGATCATGACTCACTGTCACTTCAAGATCCTTGTGAGAACGGACCACGGGTACAAGCACTTTCCATAGGCTGTGCCTAATTATCTTTGTATCTCCAAAGTGCATTTAGACGCTTTTCACCGGGTTGATAGGCATCAACCACTCTTTAGACCAGCTAATCAGAACATCTAAGCCTGCCTAAAGTGCACATTCATCTTCATCTTGTTATTTCTTGCCACATTTACATCATGAGCGTATAGTAGCGTTGGGGACTCAACTATATTTTGGGGTTCATTTACACACATTATAAAAAGTAAAGGACCCAGAACAGAGCCTTCCCGTACTCCAATAAGCACTAACTTCAAAAGAAACATTTGGAATTTGTTCTTAATTTCTGTTCACGATCTACCAGGAAATCCTTAAGCCACTTTTGGAGGGGTCCGGTGATGCCTAGATTTTCCAGCTTGTCAAATGCTTTTCTGAGGTCTATGCAGACAATATCCACTAATTTTTTATTACCTAGAGCCTCTATCTATTTCTTTCTTGCTATAAGGAGATTTGTTGTGTAAGATAAAAATTTTCCGAAGCCATGTTTTTCGATGTTAAGTAAGTTGTTGGTTTTCACGAATGTCATTATGGTCATTTTAGTGACTTTTTTAGTACTTTAACTACGGCACTGGTGAGGCTGATAGGTCTGTAGTTTTTCAGTTGTCTTGATCCTGTTTTATTTATTGGATGGAAATTGGCATTCTTCCTGTCCTTGGGTAATTCACCTTGGCCAAATGACAGATTTAATACCGTGGTCAATGAAGCAGCAGTATACTTTGCAATTATTCTCAAGATTTTAAGGTGTACTTAATCAGATCCTGTTGACTTTATCGCGTCTAAGGTGCTAAGGGACTTAAGTATATCGTCTCGATCGAAGTCCTTAGTGAGCAGTAACCTCTTTTGGACTTTGCATTTTGGCCCAATTCTTCATCTATTTTAAAACATATGAATACATGTTTACCATCTGGATTATATAGTTAAGAGGTAGACCGCGAAAATGTTTTCTCCACAAGTTATATAACAACCAAACAATTTTAAGAATTCAAGAACTGATTTTTCCGACTGCCAATTATCGGAACAAAAGATTTAACCCCTTTAATATCTAAAACTATTTTTTTAAGGGTTAGGAAAAATAGAAAGTTGATTAAATCAACAACAGCGCAGAAGCTGAAAAACAATTTGAAATTCGAGCGTACACTTCGTGATGTGATTGGCCAGCTATTATCAGCTGGTTAATCTCAAGGTTGTTTTTTACTACTACAATTGGTTGAATATAGTGTATAAAATACCTAGTTTGAGGGCGGGCTTACGATATTCGAGTTTTTGAAAACTTCGCGTGGTGCATATGCCTAACTTCGGCATCGTCAAAAACACTGAATTAATGAACACGAGTGACCTTTCGAGTGATACTCCAGTTACCCGTCTATCAAAAATTTTGTCGAAGGCTAACTTTCTTGAAGTATCTAAGACGAAAACAGTACCAAAACGTAAGCAGTGTTACATGTTGTAATTTATTCAATAACAGTTCATCAAATATCAGAAATAATACCTCCAGACATAGACGAAAGGTTTGTTGAATAATTTATATCCTTATGTTGCATTAGTGCGAATCAAGAGCCACCTACAACATCAGTATGGTCGGAAGCCCCCGAATTTTTTGTTCGTGAACACTCCAACAGTTGCTCTTCCGGTTATTATAGTGGTGCTACAACTCATTCCGCTCCGGCATCATCTATTTGTGAACGCGTAAGTAAACATATTTTGAGTTTATCTTGAAGAAATTCCAGTTCTATGAAATAAATGCGGATCGTGATCCTCCTATTTCACTAATCCGAAGCGTTTATGAAACTACTGAGTCAGCGGCTCCAGGTGACAGCACACTCCGGAGAGCTCATTCTTGTTCTAGCAGAGGATGGTTGGCCAAAAGACATAACCGACAACAATGGCCTCGCATTTCTGGTATATCCCGAGAGAGAGATACATCCTTGGTGGAAGTTGCAAATACAGATACGAATTCATGTCCTGCTGCCATAATCCGTGATAATAATCCGTGCAATTTGAGACGCTATTCTCTTCCGCCTGTAGGTGAATCGGGTTCAGGAAGCACCTCAGAAGCCTCACCCCCTAGAGATAATTTAGTTAGCTTTTTAACGTCAGCTAAAAGTCCTAGTCCTGAAAAAAGAATGGAATGTTCAAGTTCTTTGCTTCATCCTATACCTAAAAAGCAACGCATAGAATCACCAAAAGAAACTGATTGTAACTCTACGATACCCACAGAGGAGTTAAATGAAAATTCAGAACATGATAATATTGGATCTTTATTTTCTAATCCAAATGGTGGTCCGAAACCATTTTTTGAACTCCTGCGTCATCATTCGACTCCTATGCCATCTTCATATTCATACAAACATTGCCCAAGTTCTCCTGTGGAGGTATTCAACGATGAAAATATCAATAAACCTAAACTTTCAAGATGTCTTTCCGAAACGCATTCTGTTTCTTACGATGCGGTACGTCAATTTTTAACGCAAATTTAAGTTTCTGTATTTGTTTCATACTGGGTCGTCTCACGATACGCAGTTATTTCGGTGTTAGGTCTCTTAGTAAGGCTACTATTTGTCATTTAGTTTTAAATGTCAATCTTATAGTTGTGAAAAACTATCACAGGCACTATAAAATCATTTTGCCACTAAATTATTGTGCTTTAGACGATTTCTACTTTGTATTTATTCGAAACAAATCTGACCGTTCTTCCCATTTCCTAGACTAAGAGCTCGGTGAATACCGATGTAACTTGTGAGCAATAGTATTTAGTCTTGGATTCAAATTTATTGGTACTTTTTTTAAGCCGGTTTGGTCATTTGTGATGTTATTTCCAGGCTACTTGTTAGTGGTAATTGTACGGTTTGTTTGTATTCGGGGTCTCTACTAACAATAAGATGTTAAAGAGAAACTATAAATATTTATTAGGCAGTCTATCCCTAATGTTAAAAACCAGGTATGGCGTATCAGTATAAGTAATCAAAATACAATAAGGTTTCTCAAGGTATGGTTATGGTCAGAATAACCTAAAGTGTTTCAACTTAGTAGATTAGACTCAAGTATTGTTTTTTATTTTCTGGTGCTCTGAACAGTTTGCTTCTCATTCATAAATGTCAGGTATAAAATCCTCTAAATCTAAATATTCATGTAAGAAAAAGTTCCGTAAAATGTTTGCATAACGTTCGACTGCTTTAGATTTTCAGTAGGCTGTAGTTTTTAGTTACTAGTTAACTTGAAGATCCTTATAACCGTCAACTCATTAATATTAATGATTTAAAGCATCGTCATTTTGACTAATTCCCATTGAGATTTTAGTAAACGTTACCTTGATTTGTATCGTTTTATCCACTCATCTAAGATATCTGTTTTGGATTGTAATGCAGTCCTATCCACGATATTGTGTTTCTTGTTAGCCGCTAACAAAAAAATCATTTTCATCAAAAATGTGATTTTAAAAAATGCTACTTTTAAAGTACTAGGTTCACTCGTCAATAAAATAACTGATATTTGCTGGAATTCGCTGTCTGTTGAGCTAGTGCAAGTGACTTCCTAGGAGTCCTTTATAAAAGAACTTGACGTATTCTGCGAACTGAGCGTTTTTATCTCTATAATTTACTGGTATTTTTGCTTTTTTATAATTAAATATACCTAGGATCCAACCTGGCGGCATCGGCGATCCACTGTTATTAGGTGTGGAACCTCGTTAAGCGAAAGTTTCTATCCCGTCCAGAGCCATTTATATATATATAAGTATCTTGTTCCTAGTTATGCTTCTACTAGTAACACAATGTTTTTAGCACTATCAGGACGCTTCAGCTCCATTAGTCAGTCAGTCAGTCAGCTACAACGTAGGACTAGGCACATATATGCATCGGTCCAAGTTGCCATACTTCATTAACTCAGCTCCATTATAAAATGTAACTTTCAATAAAGTGTTCTTTTTTTCATCGTGACACTAAATGAGAGCGAGTACAACGTTTTCCATTACCTTAACAAATAAGTTAACTTATCCATAAAAAAGCAGGTTGCATTCAATCCCATACAATGAAATTCCATTAGCTTTAATGTCTTATCGTCCTATGCTAGACTTATAAATAATAATTAGTTTAGTTATATAGGTTATTACGCCTGTTTTGATCTTTTCTAAAATTTTGTTCATACTTTCTGTAGATTGCACGTTGTATTGGCTCTTTGAGCAGTCACAGCTTGTGCAGTGATGGAAGACGGGCGCGTGCATTACCTGTAGTAGATAGGACTGGTTCCGGCCTACATTGCGTGTCTACAGATACGGTCGGTGATCTAATATCTGGCTCCAAGCGTAATATCAATTATGTCATTGTTGATTGCCGCTTCCCTTATGAATATGAGGGAGGACACATTAAAGGAGCAATTAACATTTTTACTCACAGTGATCTAGTTCAAGAGATATTTAATCGTGTCCCTGCGCAAAGACCTCCTGGTACATCTGGACCTCCACGATTTCTTGGAGAAGATCTAGCACGAAGATTAGCCACTACACAGCGGGAGCCACTTTCTGCACCTTGCGAATTAATATCTGACGATGATGATGAAGATGAATTTCCTGAAAATACAACTTCGGAGATTTCTGATTCGGATCTTGCATATCCAAACGATGAAGTTATTTTAGAAAAGAATATTCATAGTGATAGCCCAAAATCAGAACCGGATCTTAGTTATGTTAGCAGTGGTTTATCAAATATTAGCGAATCAAGCAACCAAGATCCTCCGTTCGTTGTGATATTCCATTGTGAATTTTCTTCTCAACGAGCTCCAGCATTGTAAGTTAGATAACGATATTTTACAAATGATTGACTTTTGGATACACTACATACATACATACATCCCAAACATCCTTACGGTTTAAATTAAGAGTACTAAATTTTCTGTAGTTGGGACTTGTCAGTGGCTCGCGAATTCTGTTGCGAGTCCTACGTCTTATCTACAACGCATTTCTATGTTACAATAGACAGCTGCTGAATTCTCACTGGAAAATTTTTCTCGAGTTAATTATTTCAGTGATTTTCCCAGTAGCATCACAGTAGTTAATTACAATTTTCTTTAATAACCCTACATTAAGGGTAGCACTAATCTGACACTTGTTAGTTCTACAAATACACAAAACAACTTAGAATCACTCTGTGTCTACACCACTCAAGATTCCTGAATGGTTCAGGTGATTTTAAATACAGTGAGTTTTTGTATCAACTTACGAACAAGTACGTGCTTGTCTGGATCTTAATATACGACATTGGCAGAAATGCAAAAGCTCTCATAAATCAACTTAGAATACTATCCTTGAGAACTTCAAGGAAGTTACTTCAGCTAACTCGGTAGAGAATCTCTAGGCTTTGCTACTTTTACTGCCTCTACCACTATGGGATTTGAATCGAAAATTGTGTCTCTGTGCTAATATGGTATGGCAACTCGAACTGATGTACGTACGTACGAAGTTCTACATTGTTGCTAACTAACTGACTCTTAAGAAACGGGAATCATGCATACAATACAACATGCGTGTTGAACTTCTCATTCACGAGTATTTCCTTTAAGGTTAAGAATACGACTAAAATTTCAGACAATGTACAATGGTGTTCACGATATTGTAGGTCATTAAAAGTCCCTTCTGTCTCCCATATTCTAAGGAGTATAAACCTAACACCTGGCGCACCTTTAAGCATTTAAATTTCAAACCCTGGATTGATTTTGTGAGTCATCTGCGGGATACACTCTGAGGTATTAATTTCCTGTTGGATGGAAGAGCTAGATTAACTAGTGTGTAAAATCCAGTTTCTCAGCGTAGTTTAATTACATGAAGTAACATATAAAATTATGTGGAGATTTTTATATCCAGTTTCTCTTCTGATAATAATTGGATCTTCATCCTTCCTCATTAAAGGGCTGCATTTCTTCGGAGCGTCGATCGTGTTTCGAATTACCATCGTTATCCATTTCTTTATTTTCCGGAAATTTATATAATGAAAGGTGGATATTCTGCATTTTACCGAAAATTCCCAGTAAGTTGACTGCCGTTATTGGTGGTTTTTTCCGTATAAAACAATCGTTCGAGATAACAAAACCATCTTTATTATTTTTTATTTAGCATTTATGTACTCCGCAAGAATACGTTAAAATGTTCCACCGGGATTACCGGAATCACTTACGTTTGTATAAACGTCTTACTCGTCGTGTCAGTTCAGCCTGTATGGCATGTATAAAACCTCAACAAAATGAAGTTGATAAATCCCAAATACCAGTTTCCGAGGTTGATAGTTATTGTCAACTTCCGTTGAATCTAAAGGTTGGTGTACATAACATGTTTACAACACATGAACCACCAACATACCAATTTCGATCCGATCGTGAACTGCCTATGCATGAGGATAATTCCATCTCCGGTCTTGTCAATTATGAAAACAAAGAAAACTACTCACCTTCCGGTAGGTATTTTTGTTATAGATGTGATTGCCATTATTGTGCTGTATTGTGTGAAGTAGTATAGGTTACTGTCATCTCTTATGAAGCATCCTCAAGACTTAGCTTCTCAAACACCTTTACTTATCTGTTCATAAAACTGCTCTGAATTGATTTCAGACCATGATTCTATAGATAGGAACGGACTGCTTAAGTTGACTAAGTTGCTCAGATTTTCAAATTCTACCTTGACTGTTTGGCTAATCTTCCGTAAAGAAATGACTATAACTGACTAGTTCAGATGATGTAAGGTTATACTCTGCTGTCAAGCTTACTCTAAACATTAACTAGATGTAGTAGGAAGCGAATTCGTTGTAAGTATCGTGTTACTATAGCGTTGTAGTTAAGGAACTCCTTGCATCCTTATATCTAAGTCGACTCTACAAATTTATCAAACATTCCACGCATAAGTGGTATTTAGATCTACAAACTAAATGCACTTCTCAACTTTCTATAAGCCCTAACTGTGTTATGTAAGCGAAACAGATTGCCTATTACTAATTTTGATTATTAATCTCACAATTTCATTCGACGTCTAAACTTGTTCAACTTAACCGAATGATTGTCATTTCCAACGTAACCAATTTGATTTCATTTTACAAATAATCCTTAAACTTAAACGATATGTTTACCTTGAAACTGAGCTTTTTCTGGATTATCAATTTGGATATGTAACTGGAAAACCTAAAAATAATTTGTTGAAAAATTAAATTAACAGTTAAACAATAGTGGCTATAGTTTCCTCTTGATTCCCTATTGTTTTCAACCACATCAACCAGTGTTAAAAAGACTAAAGACTTCAACTAAAAGTGGCAGAAGATGAGAAATTATCTATAGTTTCAATTGAGCTAATCAATGTATGAAGATTTGTTTTTCACTTGTTAGTTGATAACGAATGATCAACTTAAATGTTCATTGACTACTCATTAAGTCAGTCGAATGCTGCAAAAATAAAGCTATAAGTATCAAATAAGAGTTCATTTTATGTCTGACTAAAATTATGTTTAAGGTGACCAGTAGAAAACAATCGGTTCTAGAAACTATTATTTGAAATATTTTGTATGGTCAGCTCAAATATCTTCCAAATGCTGCACTACTATGTAGTCGTCCTCGACCAAGATCTGTATACAGTATGCTAGTCCAGTGATGTTGAAAAGCATATGGATTGTGATGCACAGTCCAGTCAATCAATTGTTTTAAGCGTCTTAAATCTTCGGTTAGGATAAACATGCTTCCAGATGAACCCGCAAAAGTAAATGTGGCTTCAGTTCAAGCGCATATATTTGTATTCGGATCGCTGTCGATAGTCGTGGAATATTTATTTGGACCTTGGACTTAGCTAAAGCCGAAAAGTTCAGACGACCATATGAAATTGGCTGTTAATTGCAACCTATCTCATTGATATTTTAAAAATATCCTGACCGTAGCTGCTACCTTGACGCGGTGGTCAGGCTTGCCGACCGTGATGACCCAATCGAGCTATATTGGCTGGAACACTTGAGGTTCCTTCTGGTCCTATCTTGCCAGGCAGATCGGTTGGAGAACGGTAATACCAAAAGCAGCAAACTCACGTTACGAGTACAAATTTATATTGTTGGTTGCTTTCGGGTGTGGTGGTATGAAGTGCTCGCTACTTGTCATTACCAAATGATCCTGTGATCCACAACAAGTAACTGAAAGTGTCGAATCTAAAAATACCATGTCTCACTTTCAATGTTCAAAATATAGTGTCTAAAACAACTCACATAATTGTTGTTGCTTAAGCTCTGTGTTCACTTTCTATGTTCGACAAAACCTTTATTACTAATTCGACTATCTTTTCGAGTTATTTAAAAGAGTAGTAATAACTGCTCATGTATGAATAGTAGAGCATTTAAGCTCATATTCTTATCAATATTCCCAAAACTGTTTTTTTAGGGTAAACTGTTACTTCTTTAATTTAATCTGTTTTGTGTGTTAACTTGGTGAAATACCGGTTAACTTATCGCATTTGAAAACGTCTTTTATTTTCTGTCTTCAAAATAAATGTGGTAACTGAGTTTGGACTCCTTTCTTTGATTCCCTCTGAGTGTTCATTTTTTATAAATAGCTTATGAATCCAACTGACTATAAAAACGTATTTCTATTCAGAATAAATTTTTTATAGTAGCTGTTTTTATGTTATCAGGTTCTGAACTGTGTAGCAAATCTCAAAGTCACCACTCCTGTTCTGCTGATAATGTGAATGAAGAACCCAAACATGCTATGCTTTCTCCTAATGTTGAAGGTTGTAGCCAAGTGTCATCAAGTGTGGTCGACAGTCCTCTTGGTTTGGCAGAAGTTGTTGTAAGAGTCGGTCGTCGTGTGATAGCAGCAACATTGGGAAGTACCAATAATAACTGTTCTGAGGTTGCTCGTGCTTTAGACCGAATAAAGTATCACAATTCACCTCAAATTATTCAACCACTTGAAGGGAAACCACCTGTACGTTGTCTTAAGCGTTCACTTACCACTAATTCATTGGATATTCGTCATCAGTTAATTCGCCCAAAAGTTTTTAATCCATTTTGTGGTGGCAATAGTTATTCACATAATACACCTTCAATAAGAAGAGTTCGAACAAATTCTAACACTGATTTATTGTCCGTTGATAATACCGTGAATAGTATTCTGGCACCAACAACATCCACTACTTCAAATCAAATCCACCAAGTTCAATCCTCTCCACAAAAAGAACACTTGTCATACCATAGTCTTTCTACATGTAGTGAATAAGTGTATAATACATTACTTGTTTTTATTTTAACGAACTTATGTAGTTATAATCATCCTTATTTACAAATCAATCCGTATTCATTCTGTACATAGATGTATAGTTTGTATGTACATACATGTATATTCTGTTAATTTTTGTCGAACCATAAAATTACGTTTCAGAACAATATCCTCTTAACTATCCATTCATTTACAACCTGATATTCACAATTCTCTCTTACATTTTGTTAGCTTTTGTTCTATTAGGTTTAAATAGTTCTAGTTAGTTTCACTAGGTTGCAGCACTTTGATAATGGTTTTTACAAAAAGCAATTATCTCTGCTGTTGAAATCTAGTGATCATTTGTGCTTTGTGACATTATTACCGTCTGACGTCCTCTCGGTTATTGTTTTTCCCTCGCTATTCGTTTCAGCTTATGTTCTCCCGACATTTCGCGTTATTGACTCTTGGATTTCACTGACGTGTTATTTATTTTGCTTTGTGTTTTTGTTATGTCTCTTCTTTCTGCAATCACGTTTATGTTAATATGTTTTTGAAAAATGTTAAAACTTCAGCTGATTCGTTTTATCACCGAACCCATCTTTTCAGGCAGTCGATGAAAGTTTGCTTTTGGTAATGAAATTTTGCGAAGATCAATTAGTACAAATATAAACCTGAACTTGATTAATTTCACTATGAATGTGTCACTGTAATTCATAAAATTCGTTTGACAAGTTTAAAATACAAGTGTTATCAACTATAAAGTTAGTCAGTTAATTGCAACATAGAACCTGCACGTATGTACATCGGTTCAAGTTGCCATACCCCATTAGCACAGAGATGTAGTTGTCAGGCCAAATCCCTCAATAGTAGAGATAGTGACAATATCAGTTGTAATATGAAAGATTTGACACTGGAGATACGATTCGAGGGGGAAAATATATTACTGTAATAATAACAAGTTATGAGTTAGTGACTTCGTGGACTAGAGCCAGGTCTATCCGCCCCTAGTCTTCCAGACTAATCCTAAACTTAACAGTATCGCTTGTCGCGGTAGGCATGCCCCAACCATCTCAGTTGATGAAGTCTATTTAACTCGGCAACGGATTTGCCATCTTTACGTAGTAGTCTATTCCTAATACAGGTATTGCTTACGCCGTGGTACCAAACTACACGAGTAATGCTTTGTGGGCACTTATGATCCAATGTTATTAACCTGCAACTATCACCTATTTTTAATGGCAATGTTTCACATCCATGCAGTAGAACGAAGCAAACTGCTGCGCATTAAGCTCGTCCTTCGGTTAGGAGACTTATGTTTCCCTACCCCACAAGTTGGGAAGTTACAAAGTACACTTTCAAAGTGTCTAGTCGTTTCATGAATTTGTAGAAATTAAAATATTGGATTTGTTTAGAATTCTGAAATACACAGCAATTGTTCAAGAAACAATTAGTTCAGATTGTTACCCTATTTTTATTATATTACTGAATAGCTAAAATAAACGTTTCACAACGTTGGTTACAGGCTACATTTATGATTGTACAGATGATGACATTTAGTAGATCTCCAGGATACATTTTCCCTCTAACTCTGTTTCTGTAAAGTAAACTGATCAATCCAACTCGAAATGTAAACGACAGAAAAATACTAATCCCTTTATTTAATCCACCAGATATATATATGTAGTACATTTGATTCAGACCCATATGAATATGATTTAAGACTGTATGGTTTAATATTTTGCTTATTCATTCTCAAATCTGCATAATTTTCTACAAGTGGTTATTTTTGGATTTGCATAATAACATGTAAACGCATAGATTGAATGTTCATTTCCCTAATTGAATAGTGGTAATTAATTTTATGAAATATAACTGATTACATTTTTTATATTCACCTACAATTTATTCATATTTTCATTTTCAGAATTTCTTTGTAAGTATGTTAATTTATTAGTCAGTATGATGAGATAGGGAGTAGTTTGTATTTAAATAACTAAATTAAGTGATTATTTGTGATTCATTAGTATGCGAGTTTACGTAATATTGTTTTATTGTCGTGCATCAATCCCTAATGCCTCTTCTCTCGAAGTGTACCACAATATTTCGTGTTAAAATTTGATCAGAACGAAGTGAAAATAGATTTCATGATAAAAATGTAAAAAGAATTTATTTATTACGATTATAGATTTATTTTAGGCATCTGTAACATGTAAATATTATTTGTTAAATAATGGGCAAGCCGCTATTTCCGTTAACTGTGTTATTCATGTTTATGCCGACGACATTATTGGTGGTATACTAGCAATGTACTTATTATCACTTAACTAGTTGTAAAAGCAGATTAACTTTACATCAGTCAGTAAAGCGGTGGATCACCGCTTAAGACGTTGGACTATAGGCCACTAGGTCCTAATTTTGAGTGGATTATAATATACCACAATCAGTATGTCATGTCAATAATGATAGTTTTCGAAATTTTATAAACAGACGACTGTTAATTGGGTCGATTAAAAATCAAACAATTGTTTTTATGCAAAAAACTACCTAATCCAATAGCATGGTCGAGTTATACCCTTTTTTAATTTGCTATGAGCATGCTATGGTTAGTTTATAAGTTTCCCACTTGGATGTTTAAGAATAATTCGATTTTGATACCAAGATTTTTACAGAATTGAATGAATTCCCTACTAATTATGCTTATTCGTGTTGTAATTAATACACTGGTATTGTTATTTTTGGACCAGGGAGCATTATTTGAATACATAATGCCTTTCGGATTTTCTTTGTTTATATCGTACACATAGTTCTCTTTATCATTTTGAAAAGAGCAAGAACAACGATTCTAGCAGAATAGCGTGAATTCATTTTATTTCGTTGGTTCTCGTCAGCTGCTTACAACCTGTGATATTAAAAATCGTAATTACACAATTGGTTTAAATTACATGGAAGGGTTTGGTTGGGAGTTGTTTTGATAACACATTAATATAGTATAGTAAGGATGTAAATAAATTGTAAATATATACCTTATGTGAAAGAACGTTGATTGTGACAACAGTTCAAACGACCAGGAACAAGTGATTACATAATGAGTAAACGTTGGTAGGAATAAAATGAGTACAGCTCAGTTGATAAAATCAGATTACTAATCTGGAAGATAGTTAGAATAAAAATGATGTAATAAATGCAAGAAAGAGCTTAAAGAAAAAGAAAAAATATTAAGATGAAGCGAAGGAATATTTGTTTGCCTTAGCTGTATGGTCGACTACAACGGTCTCGTGCCGATTACAGTCATCTCCATTATTCGAACTGATCAACTCGCTTATGAACTACTGTTAAGCATAAGCAGCCCTCTAGTTTGTTACTTCACATCAGTATAGCGAAAGATTGTTAATTTCTCGAAAATATTTTAATATTATTTTACATTGTATTTGGTATTTTTTCGCAATTCGCGTATGAAAATAAGATATCTAAGTACTACAAACTGCATACGTCTAATTTGAAGCGTTATGGGTTTTATAATGACTCAGCAACTGACAATTATCTTGTTCTAGTAAATGAATTCTTTGTTAGTAAGTTTTATATCTGCGATTTATTAGTTACTTTATTTTTATGAATGCTAATATTATCAGACCAGTTTATTGTATATCGAAATTATTTTGACCTGGGGACGTGAATTTCTTTGTATATTCATAAGCTTAACCCGTTTTTTTAGGGATGAAAAGAACAGCTGTATTGGTTATACGCCTGCCGTATGCACCCATGTGATTTTTCTCTTCACAAAATATGTCCACCCTCATATAGAATGTTTGCTTTTTCCAATTTGTACATGCACGTGTTTGTTGGATTTGTGTATACAGTATGTGGGTAAGATGGGCTGTTTGTTTTCATGATCAAATAAGGCAGAAATTATTGGAATTGACCTGAAAACTTTTTAATCTCTACTTTCGATAGTCGCATGCTTTTCATTGGTGGAAAAATTTTTACTATGTGTAGACTATCAGAAATCACCACCGTCCTGTGTTGATCTTCAAATCTGAAATTATTTTTTCTGTCGAAGGATGAGTCATTCATGTTAATATCTCCGTTTCTGTATTTGTGTGTTTGTCTCACTAGTAGTACTACTAGTCGGTAAGGTCAGATTAAGCATTTTCTGTCTATAAAGGACTGGCTCTTGTTTGCTCTTCAGGACACAAACAATAAGAAAAACACAAAGATTTCATGATCGTACAAAGATTTTTTACTGGAAATCTGTCTTTTTAAATAATGCCTTATGTGTTATTCTAATAAAAAATTTCTGTGACCGATTACTCATCATCATCATTAATAATAATAGATTGTGTACTGTTATGTAACCCTAGACGGATTAGCAAGGACATAGTAAACTTAATTCTACTATAATTCATAACCTTTAAATTCAATGTTATTTAGCAGAATACTTTTATCATACTTGAAGAACATTTACGACTACCGTTTATGCTTATATTTGCTTTCATTTTGTTTTGTCACTGTTGGACCATGTCTAACGCTATAAAGATGATCGTCTATCTGTCTAGTTGCTATTAGCACCACTTGACCTTGTAACACCTTCACGTAAAAAATAGGTTCAATGTATTTGAAAAAGTCATCTTATTTTGGGTTATGTGAGTGAACATAAATCCCATCCTCGTTCACAATTTCGACCCTGCACATGAAGACCAACTAAAATGAAGCGGAATTATCATTTACACAACCGTAATCCACTATAAAGGGTGTGTTCCGTTATCTGTTGTTTTTGTTAGATTATATGTAAAATATTTTCTACAACCAAAATACCACTCCATCATCCTACTGTGGCGTCAAATGTAGCGCAATCAGTCATTATGGAAAAAAGATTACAACAGCAAAAGATATACCTACAATTAATTTTATCATAGGAATTATTCCAAAATATTTACCATGGAGTGACTAAATAAACGAAAACGTAACCGCGATTACTTACTATCATACACTTAAATGACTTAAGGACGTGAAATGCACCCCTGGCCGGTTATTTGACCGTTTGAATATTGTTATCTTATCAGTAGGTCGACTTTTTAAATTGGATCGTTATCTATTTCGTGCTATAAGTTCAACTGCTCTTAAGCATGATTATAAAGTGATAAAACTAGATGGAGAAAACCTTGGTTCGCTTTATTTTCACATCGATCAGAAACTAACTAACTAACGCTATAATTACATTTGATACTAGTTTATTAAGCTTGAGTTCTACTGTTTACTCAATGAATGAAATATTTGTTAATTTTAATATTGCAGGTTTCATGTCAGCCTCTCACTTTCTTCATAGATTAGACACTACATTGTATTTAAATCTAGAATTGAGAATTTTTGTTTGAATATCAGTTACCGATGCTTTATCCAAATAATTTATACCCTGTGATTAGTACCTACTTCATCATAAACTATAGTTCAGACAAAGATCAAACTTATGGATAGCAAAAGTTCTTAGGTTCACTTAGATGTAAATTCTAGCATTTAATAGATCATGAAGTGGGCAACTCATTAGGTCACTGCTACTGGCATTATTGTTAATGTGTGGCGCATATGTATTGAGTGCCCCCTTTTACCAATGTTTATGTGTTCAAATAAATAAAATCATTTACTGAAGCATTACAATTGTATTTCTAGTTAATTAGAATAATAATGTAGTAAGATACGATATCATGAAAAACGATTGAAAATGTTTCCAATTTCCAAGAAACTACATAATCGACTCAAGTAAAAATTTATTACAGGTGGGTCAGTCAGTCAGCTACAACGTAGGACCAGGCACATATATGCATCGGTCCAAGTTGCCATACCTCATTAACACAACAAGATGGACACCGAATTCATAAAAGTAGTTAATTCAGAGGTGGTAATGTATAAAAGAACGATTGCATATAAAGATATAGTACAGGAAGAAAGAATTAGTTCGTACAAAGAAAGATATGAAGCGATTTTAATCTCTTAGTTTAAGGGAAGACAAAAAGTGCATACACCGACGCCATTGTGATCGATTCTGAGCCATGTCACCAAGAGTCTCCAATCATTGGTTACGACAGTCACACGGACCCCAACCAAGTAGTCTGCATCTACCAACATGGCTCAGACTAGAAGTAAGTGACTTCAAGCACTGATGCCATGTTTTGGTTTGGCCGCTCCTAACTTTCTTCCAACCATCTCCAACACCGGTTAGCATTACACGTCGTGGTAATCGGTGTTCGGGCATACGTAACACGTGGCCCAACCATCTCAGTCGATGAAGATTCACAACCTCATCAACTGATTTACCATCATTCCCTAATACCCTGCGTCTAACCTCACTATTACTTACCCGGTGATCGCAGCAGACGCCAGCAATATTTCGAAGGCATCTGTGGTCAAATACTAATAGCTTAAGAGTATCTTCTACTCTTAATGGACATGTTTCGCTGCCGTAAAGTAAAAGACAACGGACTGTCGCGCAGTATACTCGTCCTTTTATTGATAGACGGATATCTAACCTTCTCCATAGGTGACGTAAGTTGGCAAAAGCCAAGCGAGCTTTTCGAATCCCTGCACAGATTTCGTCAGACACCAACCCATTAGAACTGACCAAACTTCCAAGATAAGTGATGTTGTCAACGCGTTCGACTACTTCGCTCCCTATCCTCAGTTCAGGTGTTGACGCAGACCAGTCCTGAAGCAGCAGCTTGCATCTAGAGGGAGAGAAGCGCATCCCAAACATTCTGGCATTGCTGCTTAGTGATACCAAAAGACTGCATTTTATCACCGTCTTCATCAAACAGGATTATGTCATCTGCGTATTCTAAGTCGATAATTGGACCTCCTGGAAGGAGATCATTACCCGAGACTTCAGTCGACGAGACTGTTTTTTCCATCAATAGGTCTATAATGAAGTTAAACAAAAATGGAGAAAGTGGACAGCCTTGCCAGACACCATTTGAGGTTGCAAAAGTAGATGACAGTTTGCCATAAGCTCTGAATCGATTGGTAGTGTTCGAGTAAAGAGCCTTCACAAGGTTTATGTACTTCTGAGGTACGCCTTTCAATGACAGACACTGCCACAGAATCTCGCGGTCTACCGAGTCAAATGCTGCTTTTAAGTCAAGAAAGACCACCATTGTCGGACGCCGATAAGTATGCCTATGTTCTAGAACCTGACGATTGGTGAATATGTGGTCGATGCAGCCACGACCAGGTCTGAAACCAGCTTGATTCTCTCGTGTTTGCAGTTTACGAGTCTCAGTTAGGCGTCCGATAATCATCGAAGCTAGTATTTTAGATCCTATATTAGTTAAACTAATCCCTCTATGGTTGTCACAGGATGATTTCGACCCTCTCTTATATATTGGGACGATAAGTGATTGTGACCAGTCAGATGGAATAACGTCTAACTCCCAGATCTTAGCTAAAATATTAGTCAACCTAATCGCTAAAATTGGACCACCATCCTTAAAGACCTCTGGAGCCAACCCATCTGGACCAGCTGCCCTTCCTCGTTTCAGATTAACTATAGCCTTTTGAACTTCTGCTAGAGCTGGGGGACCTACTTCAATGTTCCATTCACACTGTGTGAGAATAGAGAGTAGTTGTAGAGTAGCTGAAGGCCAGCTGAACTGTTCTCTAAAATGTTCCGCCCATTGTTCTAAACGTCTGGACTGGGATCAGATGAGAGTGTCGTCTTTTTTCGAAATAGTCTGACTTACACTTGACTTATTAATTCCAGTTTCTTTCATTAGTCTGTAGAGCTATCTTGTATTCCCTATAGCCGCCGCCTTCTTCATATCTTTTGCTTTCGTTGCCCACCTCTGCTCATGGTCGTTCCTTAGACTTTTTGCTTAATCTAGATCTGTTTTGCTTTCGCTCTTCATCGTGTTCAGAGCCTGATGAGATGAGTTTACGAGAATCCATCAGTGAAATAGACTTGGAGGAAATCCATTGGTGTTTTGTAACCCTGTGGTTAAAATCACTGATAGATTTCATTGCTGTTTCCACAGCTGCTTGTATATCTTTCCAAGCAACATCTGGGTCAACCTCGTTTTCAGAACTACTGAAGGGTGACCTCAGTTGTTCCTGGAACAGACTTTTGGTTTTCTCGCTACTCAATTCAGTTCTAATGGGTCTTTTTAGTGTGATTTTATTGTATCCAGTGAGTCGCAAGCAGATGCGTGCCCGTATTATGGCGTGGTCGGAGTCCAAGCTGGTACTCCAGAATGAGCGACGATCTTCTACCGACCCTCTCCAACGATGACTGATGGCAATATGGTCTATTTGAGTCCATCGTTGGTTTGGTGTAGGGGGTCGCCATGTTAGACGATGTAGACAGAAACGACAAAAAGGCAACTACGTGTGTTCTTATCCTTCCGAGTTCTTACGGAGCCGTTTAGCCGAACAGTACATAGACGACTGTTAACGGGGATCCATTCTAATAGTGCTTGTTCCGCTCTCGTACTTAGTGCTATGCCTACACCTGCCAGTCCACGAGAACTAGCCATTTGTTCGCCAGATACACGGAGAGTGTATCTCGTTGGCTCTCCGTTTTGCGAGGTGAGGTCAAGTGAATGACCACACTAGGATCCTGTATGCGTGTTTCGGAGACACAGCATACATCGATGGTACGAGATTCTAGAGTTTCAGCCAAGGAGGCCTGCTGACCGATTTGACATAGGGTGCGTACGTTGAAGGCTCCAATGTGTAGTTTTGAGCGAGGTTTCAGTAGACCTGGGACAGTGTTCTGCGAACATGAATCGTTGGCCATGGTGACACCTAAGGAGGAAGCCGAGAGAGGAAGTTTAGAGTTGGAAGTCGATGTAGGGGGGACAATAAGAATTTAAGAGGGAGGTTGATTATGAATACAGAGGTCTTGAGTGCTGTTGGAATTATGAGAGCAGTCATCACTGTCCGTGAGATAAGGCGAGGTGTGTAGTTTTAGGGTCGACCCTTTCTAACCCCATCCCTCCTTGTGGGAAAACAGCATCGTTCTTATGCTGGTTGTTTGAAGGAAACACCTTACTACCGTCACACCTCCCTACATTCTGAAGTACGACTTCGCCCTCGGACCTTGGGTTTGCTGCTTTTGGTCTTTCCGCTCTTCAACCGACCTGTCTGGCATGGCAGGACCTCGAGGAACGATTGTCCCAGCCAGTTTAGCCTGACTGGTTCATCACGATAGGCAAGCCTGACCACCACGTCAAGGGAGCAACAACGGTCGGGATTGCACGTGGGAGATAATTATCGATTTGCATAGAGAGTAGTATTGTGTTATCATATCTGATGTATCGCATAGATATCGGAACCAGCTATTATTGACGGTCAGTAAAAGTTAGTTAACACCAGAGGATTCCAACTGTTTTACAAATATCCTTCATATTTTTGAACATCGTAACAAGAATGAAACATGATAAGGATTGTCTTTTGAAGAAACGTTTATCCTAAGGAGTACTACTTTCCATGGATTATGATTTAGTCAGTAGATTTGGCTATGAGAGATTATGTTATTTTGGGACTAAGGTATAGCATACAGAGTTTCACTAGATGCATGGTTGTTTTGTTTGTGAAGACGCCTCAGTAATGGAGAATACGTTAAACAATCTATACCTCAATATATATTTGATAAGATTTTCTGTGAACATTCGGGTGCACCCTGTAAAGCTCTAAAGTTATGAAGCGTATATTTTCAAAATAGTCGTTTATTTCGAGATGATGACCAATATTTATAACTCAAAATGATTATTTTCCAGGTGTTACGTACTCGAAGTTGGAAAATTTAGTCATGAAGCTTTTAATGTCTTTCGGGATAACATTGTTAACACATGTCCCAAAAATAATTTTATTTAAATCATTTTTAATACTCTCCTTTGATAGTCCTTATTATCGAATCTTTCAGTTAGTTTAGCTTAGCAAACGTGATGCTTTCCAGTCTTACTATTTTGATTATTAACCGATTGAATCCATGTTTTTATGCAGCCCAAGGTTTAATTATATCAAACACCATTCTCAATCTTTTTGTTTATATCAAAACTTCACTCTTGTAATGTAACTTCATCAGAAACAACACCTTTGTATATGTGTATCCGTTCTAGAGGTGAATTTTACACGTTTGGATTAACCAACACGCTCTTAATGACTATACCGAAAATGAGCTAACACTTTTTGTATTCCATTGATTGATTAACCGTACGCACATACACAAATATAATTTCCAGTCGTTAGCCTATGTTATGAGTAGATTTCAACTAGGTATATATGATGATTACACTGAACTATCTGGTCATGATGATAGTCCCTACTAAATCATCGAATTGCTCTAGAAATTAAAAGGGAAGGTTAAAATATAAACCTATCAGTACAAGCACTTTGGATAATTAGTGATTTTGAAATCGCTGAAAGGATTGACCGTAAACTACAGGCTACTTGAAAATGAAATACCCAGTTGTCACACTGGTTGTTTTATTTCCAATGAACTATCATTAGTTAGAATTGAAACTGAACAATTTATAGTCTTGTGATACTTTTGTTTTGGCTGTCAGTTCATTCTCATATACCAAAGAACTTGAATCGAAAGAACTATAAGAAGTGCTTTTGTTTGTATCTCAGAGTAGCTTTGACTGGACGTCCCATAGATATTGAAAGATCAACTACCTAATAGTCAACATAAAATTAACATTCCCGTAAATATTTGAAACACGCATTTTCTAGTAGACTCTAACACCTAAATACCCAAACACAATTCACACCTTCAAAAAGATACTATCGTGATTCCCACATTTACTTGTTTTTAATTATCCCTTTTTTTATCTCTCTCATCATGTGTACTTACTAATGACCTTTGTGAATGCCTTTGATTTTTTCACTTACGTTTAGTCTACAACTTCAAATCTTGATTCGTATTCTCTCAATAACCAGATAAAAGTATATACAGATATCTTTTCAAATATTGGTAAATTAAAGTCAGTTTGTTTCAAATCTAGTATTCACTAGTCCAGGTGTTTTGTTTGCTTTAAGATCTCAAGGCAATTTGGTTTCTTTATGGGTGCGTAATTTTATGAAGTCCAAAAGTGGGAGCAAATATCTATCTAGTGTATGGTTAGAGGTTTTACTTTTGAGCTAGTATGCATAAGGCTTGGATTCTTCTACTCCTGCTTTGTGTTTGAGAGCACCCGGTTAGTATCACCAGCTGTCATACAAAGAGGGTGGTATAAAGTGGAACACAATAACTCGTACTTGGTAAAATACTTGTCCAGACAACACAGTTGTGACCTACATGGCTCCGGGAACAGGTTGATCACAAATACTCCGATTTCTGGTGGAGGCCTGTTGAAACTTGTGATGATCCTTAAATGGGCTCACTCGAACGTGTTGTTCTTTCAGTAGGGAGGTTTTCAGAATACTAACACATCCTATCCAGTTTCCTATCCGTTTCAAGCTAAAACATTCAAGACACTGCTCAAGTGGTATATTCAATTATATAATGTCTGGAAAAACATAGACACCTTTAACTTTACGCAGTTAAAATTACTATGAACCAGTGTCAGACAAATAGTTAGCTAATCAATTTCACAAAGAAAAAAAATGTCTGAAGGAATAATAATTACACCAATTTTTTCGAAAATCTGTGTCCGTATGTTATGAAAGTAATTTCATCAAACATTTTCAATTAAATCCTTTTGAAATAGAATGTTTCCAATTTTTATTTTAAGGTTCAAGTGAATGATGGATTAGAAAATATCTTTTAGGTGTGTCTTGTATTCTATAAAAACATCCACTTCGGGCTAAAAATGTCTACAGATTTCATTGATTACCCTTACTTAATGACAATAAATTAAATGAAAGGTGTTTTTTTCAAAATATTGGTCACCGACTGTCTGGAGGTCAGACAATTGGTGCATTATGATTTGTCGCACGACTCAGTTGTAAGCAATATATGTAATCCTGTTTGTCATACATTTGTTAGATAAGTATGAACCTTAGATTTTGTGATGGGTTGCTATTATCAGAACATTGAATCAGTTTGAATTCATTTTGTAAAGGTGCATACACTCTTTGTGTTCTCCCAAATTTTGATCTCCTTATTCCCCCTTGTCTCTTATTTTTTTTTCCCAAATTTATTTCACTGTATTATATATATATATATATATACTCTTTAAATAACATCTCCAAACACTAATTTTCTTGATTACCGCTTATACTCTTATTTTACCTCTACCACTACGGGATTTGACTCGACCACTGCATCTCTGTGCTAATGTGGTGTGGCAACTCGAACTGATGTACGCACGTACGAAGTTCTACATTGTTACTGACTGACACTGTGTAAAGGGATCGTCTAATACACCCTCTATATTAAGCGAAATGTGGTTGAATAAGGTGACTATTAGGTAACTTTAATAATTTATATAGTTTCATTAGAAATTTTAAAAAAAACATTCGTGTTTAGTTGATTAACGATAATCAATAATTTAATATCTAACTATCATCTGTATGTGAAAATTCTGTCAAACTATTAGTTTTAATCTTGATGAATATTCGTATAACTATCATCTGTTTATTTGTTATCCTTTCCTTTCTTGAATAACAGTTCTCCTACAAATTAATACTGTCTTCATGTGTATTCAACAGTTGACCTACATACCGCGTTGGTCCATCACTTTGCTTTATGTTTACTGTTAGGTTTATCTTCAACTCAGTTTGGTTAACCGCAATCATTGTTATTAGGTGAGAAATATGACATAAGACTATCAAGTTTATATGTATATGGCAGTGAAAATGAATGAATCTATACTTGTAGTTCCATAAAAGTGAGTGAATGGTTTGTAGTCAATTTTTTACCTTCATAGTTTAAATCATGAACTGATCTTGCCTAAACCACCATTGGAAACCTGGAAGCACTGGAAGGCTGTTTCACCCTAATATGGGTCTCCTCAGCAATGCACATCCATGCCTCCGGATCCGAGAATCGAACCCAGGACCTTAGGTCGTGCATGCACACAGTTAATTTCCAAACCACTGAGCTAGCCGTTTAGTGCTTCCATGTTTTCAGTAATTTTCTAGTTAAGTTCAGGTCGTGTATGAAACCGCTAAATACTACAATCTACACGAATACCCAGTACTAATAACTTCCTATCTGTTAGTAAAGTGTTTCATTTTTAACTAGACAGATACGCACAACCTAACATTATCATATCTACAATTTACTCTACACCAACTGTGTATTATTGCCTTGTTGGTTCAGAAAATCATTGCAAATGTAAGGTATTATTATATAATTATCTTTGCGTAATGTTTATATCTGAATAGTTGTTCGTTTTAGACTAATCAGTCATTTACTATGTGTACTTTTCTCTCAATATCATAAATACTAATACTACCCTCTACTTGCTTCTCTCTCTCTGTATATACATACATTGATAAACGCGCACATTCATTAATAAGAGTTTGTTTTGCATTGGTAGTAGAAGTAGTAGTAGTGGTAGTAGTAGAAACCAGACACTCGTTAAACATTCACATAAGACCATATCACTATTCTATTGTGTAACTAAAAGGTCAGATTACTTGTGAGAGTTGTGAACAGTGATGACTATGACCTTTATTTATATATGAAATTTAAATTACGAAGTGGTGCATGAAAATATGGTAAAATGTAATTGTTTTCTAACTGTTAGCATCTGTGACATCTTTCATTGTTCAGAGAAAGTGAATGATAATGTAATCGTGTCATCTTTTTATATCGTTGATACCTTCAGAAAGTTCTCTTCTTTGTTTAATATATGACAGATTGATTGAAATTCAAAAGTGAATAGTCAGACTCTTACTTAGTGGCTTAAAAGCGTCATGATGTTTTCTGGTTTCGACACCACGTAGCATCATGGACAATATATGGTGAAATCTTCAATATTGTATCTAGCCCTAAGTTAAATCGGGCATTAGGCTTCGATAACTAGGTCTAAAATTTCCTGACATTGACATATTTTATGACCCTAAGACTCTCAAAGGAATCCAGTTGTTGTTGTTCACATGGGCTCATCTAGGCAATATGGATGACCAGCGTGATTCACCCCTTCGTCGATTTGGAGATTGAATTGCGATTTTTCGTGGCCTTCCCAGCATAAAATCGAAAGTGTATCAAGCTCTTTTAGGCTAGAATTATGTAAACAGTTGTTTGCGGGTTGTTCAATTGAATGGGGCAGCAAGATAGCGATATATAGTAGCCGATCTATTGCCCCTCCATAGCTAACGCCTACACTTTCACATATTCCTGGTCAAAATGAATAAACTATGAGTTCTGCAGGAATCTTCATGACGTCCTTTAAAATGGTAGGTGCTCCAATGTAATTATCATAGCACTTGATTTTAGTTATCAAATAAGCATTCTAGGAAAAAAACTGAAAGGAACTTAATGTGTTCTTTTAGTGCCCCATCCTAGCAAATAGAAATTCTATGAGTCTACTACAGTTGTACTCAGACAATCGTTTATTCCGAACAAGTATCGATTTTGAGCATAAAGAGAAATGCCATCTCACATAGCAACTCCCAAAACCGACTTACAGTCGGACATAAATAGACTATATCAATATCAGCTATCATTGGAGAGATCCATAAAATGACTATTGCTTTTTTGCAGAACATGTTTATACTTCTATCATGTTTTTGTGTAAGCTTTTATCTGAGTCCTACTGGTTAAAAAGATCATAACGCGACGACTTTATGGGGCTAAGTTTAGAAATGAAGAAATCAACAGTATAAATGAAACCACGTGTAGGCAAACTGAAAGTTTGTATCGGTTCATGAAGTCATTGATTGTTGATCTGAGCCTTGTCGGTAGGTTCAGTCTACCTGATTGTAACTCGCATGATAACCATGAATAGTGTTTGGAAACGCTAGCTCACGATGATTACAAATCAGTTGCAGTAACACATGCATTCATTCGCTATCTTTATTTAAATATAGTGTATCAATATCATTACATTCATTCTATTCCACTACCTCATTTCCTCACTTCTCTCCATTTTTACTCCCATTGTTACTATTATTACTTCAACTGCTTTGATTTTTATCGTGTTTATCTGATCTCATTGTGTTGATGCGGTGTTAAAACTTGGACCGATACATATTTAACCATATCCTGTGTTCGTTCAAATACTTATGACATTGTCAAGGTCTCATGTAATCTAGTCAGTCTGAAATTTGCAATCGATATATCTTGGAATATAGCAACTATTGTTTCAGATGCTTCACTACTGGTGAATTTTGTTTGGGTTTCTACTTAGTTAGAAATTCAGTTGCTTTTATTCATAATTTATTCAAATCTACATTAGAGAGGTTATCTCATTATAATGAACTGACTTGATAGTTTCGAAACCTGTCGTAATGAATTTTTATTTCCTCTAGCGAAGAATTAAATGTGAATAACATTGCAGGATGTACTTAGCTGTATTTTTTTCAATGAATTTCTCAATGAATACCTCCTTAAGGTTAATTATGACTAAAGTCACCTTAAAATTGAATGTAACAAGTGTTTTCGACCAATTAAATTTCGATTACAAGCGTGAACATGTTCTGACAATGAGGTTTCCATACTTTAAGTAATTATTTTAAGAGAAATTGGTATTTTCAAATCAATTGTTTACAATGCAAATCACTGTCCGTGTAAGCTTTCAGTCAACTACTGTAGTGTAGTAAAGAGATTTGCAGTAAAGTTTGGTTTTCATTCAAAGATAAATAATTAGCGTAACACAGTTCATATTAAGTGACTAACAGTGTCGCTTGTCGGTAACCACATCTTATAAGAATATTCTACACTTACTTTTTTGATTCTCAATGGATTGATTTATAGAACAGAATGCATATTTTCTAGCTTTTTCACTGCAAATTAATTAACGTTATCACCATCAGTGGAAGTCATTCTTCGTATTGCTTGACCTACAATTCTTTGTGAATAAGCATCAATTTTGTGATAGCCGAAGGACGAGTATAATGTATAGCAATTCACTTTGTTCCATTTTGTGGTCGTAAAACAGTCATTAAGATTAGAGGGTATTCGTAGGTTACTAGTATTCGATCATGGATGTTTTCGATACGCTGGTGGCGTAGTTCGAGAACACCGTGTGACCCATACTGAGGCTAGACATGGGTTACTAGGAAAAATAACGTGTCAACTGATGAGATAATAAATCCTTATCAACTGAGATAGTTAACACATGTATTAAGTATGCCCAGTTATTGCTTATATTGGCAGTAAATGTTGTGTGGTGTCGGAATATATTTGAAGGAAGCTAGGGGCTACCAAACCAACACGTTGCACCAGTTTATGAAGTTAACGACAAGTGGGTTGAGCTATGTAAATAAATAGATTATCTTAACCATTGGTTAGAGAAGTTTCGAGACTGGTTTACCGAAGAGATGATAAATTTATTGTATCAAGGTATACGTCAAACCTCAGTATAGCTTACACGTGAGTTCTATTAAGTGGGAAAAGTCAATCCAAAACAATGTTGACTTAGGATAAAGAGCTGTCAAACGCCATCAGATATGAAAGGCATGTTTCACAAATACATGGATGAAAAACTAAAATAAAGGTGTCTCACACACAACCGTTTATCACAGGGTCAGCATTGAGACGATGTAAACTGTGATCCAGATTTACATAAATCTTTCTGACATGTGGTAAGCAATTTAGGACATTTTTATTTTAAGGGAATTCTAATCGCTAATTTATGTCATTTAGAGATTCGTCAGAAAAACCCGAAACCACTGAACGGCTTCTTTGCCACTGTGTAGGACTCTTCAGAACTGTAAATCCATGACGAAACATAGAACCAAATCTAGGAACTTCGGAATATTGTGTAAGAACAAGACTTTTTAGCTATTGAGTCGAAAACCTTTAGTCCTCAACTATGATAAATATTTCTACTTTGAACGTTCAGGTACATTATAATACGTTTTTTTTAAAGCCAGTCCTGGTAAGTTAGTAAATATAAATCTCTTACATAGCAGATTAATTCTAACTTTTATATCCAGTAAATATTCATCAATTTTTCTCACACTGAAAACGGCGATCATCGATATTTGCCTTTATGCTTAATCAATAACATATCGGATATAATAGCTAATCATATTATTGTCGATCAAATTATTATCCATCAAAGGTGTTCATAATTTCAAATATGTATGAAACGAAATCATATCGAAATAGGATGACGTTTCATTTAATGATCATTAAAGTATGAGTGTCGGCATGAACTCATGACCTATCTGACCCTAATCGATAAATTCGAAAGCCAATCATATTCCAACAATTTTCTTGATATTATTCATGTCGAAATGAAGTTTATTTCGATTTTTTGTTCTTATTATTTGAGATCTAATCATCCATAATTTATCTGGACACTGATTGTTAAAAAAATTTATAAGATACTTCCTTTATTTGAGTACTTTCAGTAGGTGGATCTAGATACATTGTAAATCATGAATATTGCTTTTCCGTGATACAATCAACGTATTGATTATGAAAAAGCAGTAAAAACAGTAACTGTTGTTGTACTACAAGTATTATGATTTGACATAATTAGATAATCCAGAATTTCATCGGATACTTAATTGTCTGAATCGTCTACAGTTATTGATATTTACTAGCAAAATGGATCATACGAGGATTTTGCCAGAATTTTTACTATTCTAAGTGTTATCAAGGTGAACATAAATTGTAATCTTCAGTTTTTAATTTCCGAATGGAATCTAGATAGAATTTGACAGTTGTGGTCTATTTAATTTTGAAGTTTCGTTTGATATTTGAACAATGTCATTCGAGGATGCCTCACGTTGTATACATCGTTTTGAACGAAGACATTTCAAAAAAAGATGACAAGAGTCGTATATGTCGAATACTTTCACTGTTAAGTATCAGGGCCCCCAAAAAACAGCTTTCGTTAAGATAATGGGGTCACTTAAATGACTACTGAAAACCATAGCCATCTGTGCTGTATTATTATGTATGTTAAAATAGGTTTATGGACCATGGGATTTCACGCGGTAATAGATGACATTGGCTCCACAGCTTATGTGATGAAAACTGAATTCAAAGTGTTCAGTCTCCACATACCCGCCCTATAAATTGATGCGATGATATACTGATTTCCCCTGATAAGTCAGTATATAAGTATTTCCATCACATATTATTTTCGATTACGGTACCACTGAGAACCAGTCATCACTGGACAACCGTTTCGTCCCAGTATGGGACTCCTCTTCAGCCGCGCGCTTCGAACCTTTAGATCTTGAAGTCACCATTTAGGCAGTTGAAGCACTAAGTTGCCGTTTTTTACAATTTTAGTCATTTGTGATGTAGTGCGATGATCTCCCAATGCTATAGGTGACGAATGTTTTACTCTCGGTATGAAAATTCCACCAAACGTAATTCCCCCCTAAAATTTCACTAGTGTGCTGATTATTCAAGTTTGGTAAAATGTCCTGGGTTCGATTCCTGGTGGTGTCATGGCTTCACACTCTTAGGAAATCCCATAGTAGAACGAAACGGCTGTTCCACTTCTCAGCTTTCGATGGTACCCAAACCGTGGCTAATCTGTGAGGAATATAACCTGCAAATTAAACCTTGTTTTACCAAACTCTTTCAATCAAAATACAGATGTCAAATCATTCACTCAGGTGATTTTGTTAAAGCTAATATTCATCAAATAACATGATAAATCTGAAGCAAAATCCTTTACTAAAACAATCAGTATTGAAGTTCTATCTTTTTCGGAAATATTCTCCTGTCTTCGTTAAAGGTTGTTGTAACAAGTTGATTGCACAATCGTTTGTGTTTTCTTTTGTTGGTGGTTCTGAAATAGTGATAAGTTTTCGCTTGAGGATATTTCTTTATGTTCTGCTTGATATCTCAATCACCGTGGTTCTGATGTAAGTAGTCTCTCCATCTTCTGTGATATGCACTTAATGATTGACTAACTAATGTCCCTCCAAAATAAAAATTAACTTCAAACAACAGGTTTTGAATAAGTTATGCGAGCTTGGTAATAAGGTAAGATGATAGATGTAACTCGCTACCTAGGTGCTTAGCTTAATTACCATACTGATTATTTTAAGATTGTTGATAATGGACAACTATATGAACTGATCCGTTTTAAATTTAAAACACCGTTTTTTTTACTAATTAACTACATCTTCACAATCAAATGATCTAATTACTATCACTTTATAATCTAGTAAATAATTAGATTTTTAATTTAGTAGTTGAATTTATGAGTCAATTGAAGCTAGACCACTATGGAAAACCTGGAAGCACTAGATGGCCGTTTCGTCCTAGTGTGGGGCTCCTCAGCAGTGCGCATCCACACACCCACCTCATGAAACTCGAACCCAGGACCTATCGGTCTCAAGCACGAACGCTTAACGTTTAGACCACTGAGCCGGCCGTCCAGTGCTTCCAGGTTTTTCACGGTGGTCTAGCTTCAATCGAATCGTCAATTCAACTACTACATCACTATAATATCCACAAAACCCCTCTCTAATTAGATTTTTCAAAAAGAAACAACAAATATTTTCTGCACACATTCTTCTTATTTTGTTCTTATATCAATTGCATCAGTAAACAGAATGAAATCATATGAAACATAAACGTAAAATATTAATTCAATTTGTACTTGAGCATTCGAATAGCGTGATGTTGTCATGGCAACTATCATTAACTGTTTAATTTATATTCGTTATAATACTGCAAGGATTAGTTTAATCGTTTCCGGTTTTGATACAAAAAAAACTAAATCACATTACAGACTAAACAATTCAATATATATATCCAATATGAAACAATCAATCTTGTCTTCATCCCATCCAAACTAACCTGATTGAAAAAGTTATTTAAAACAAGGTAACAGTAGACAGATAAACCATTAGACTGAAGTTTATTGGTCAGTATACTATAACTAGTTAATTTATCTGTATAGTCCAACAACCATCGTGTGATTTTGTTTGATATTCATATAATACTTCCAAATTAATTAAGGATACATTTTATAGCTTTTCAGATGTTATTATATATATGAATACAGGATTATTGTTCGAGGAAAACTTGTCAAGCTATGTTTATATCACAGACTACTATTGACTGATAGATTACAATTTACCATTTCTTTGAGTAAAGTATGAGTGATAAAGTTTTTAGCCTTTTTAGTGAGAAATATAATATAGTTGTTGGAGGAAATTCAAACAGATATTTCAGTCGTAACTCCACGCTTTGTGGTTCGTTCGAATTTGTAAGAAGATTCCCGTTTCCTTGAAGTGCGCAAATATTTCTTGCTGACGAGTTTTGATTACAACTAAACCGAAGTCTAAAGGACCTTCGTGATTGACTCTGGTAAACCAACGTTAAAGCAAAGTCGATATGCTGTCGAGTCATTAAAAGTAGTGACCATGTTTTAAATCGTCCAACAAAGTTTATTCAGCACCAAAGACTAGACAATTCCGCCTGTAGCTCTTCTAGAGCTACGGTCGGTCCCAAGACCGGGCAAAGAAGGAGGGTTGGGTGCGAGGTCGGCAGCCCCATCCCTTAGATAACAACCTTCCTAAATAAAACAATTTAAACTCTACGTTTTGAGTTGAACGATATTCATTTAGAAGAATTATGACTCCTCATGATGAAAGCCGAGATTTTTCGGAAGTCACGAGGCTGATGCCCCTTCTAACAACCAGGGAAACAATTTTTATAGGTATTTAGAACGTCCAGACATTGTGGGAGATGGTCAGATAACAACGAAAATATAGAGATACAACTTAGCAGTACTCGGAATCAGCGAAACCAATTGCACGCAAACTGGACAGATAAGGTTAGATACGGGAAACATGCTGTTGTACTCTGGTCACGAAAAGGAAAATGCTCCACACACTTTGGAAGTTGCTCTGAAGCTATCCAAAGAAGCACGTAGTGTACTTATATGGTGGAAATCTCACTGATTCCGGATCATCAAATCATCATTGGGAACAAAGAAGGAGGGAATTACAGTTAATGTTATCCAATCATTATATGTGAAAATTATATTTGAAATATTCTCAGCGATTGAAATTCAACTAATTCCAACGTTTCGTCCAGCTAACTTGTCTGGACTTCTTCAGGGTAATAATCAAAATCAAAATTATCAAAGAAATATATAGCTTTTACAATCAGTATAATCCTGATTGTTAAAAGCTATATATTTCTTTGATAATTTTGATTTTGATTATTACCCTGAAGAAGTCCAGACAAGTTAGCTGGACGAAACGTTGGAATTAGTTGAATTTCAATCGCTGAGAATATTTCAAATATAATTTTCACATATAATGACTTCTCTATACTCGGCGCTCAATTACTGTCAAACTATTCGTTCTAATCTTGACGAATATTCGTATAAATGTTATCCAATGTTATGCACTCATCAATGATAGCAACGACGATAATAAAGATCAGTTCTATGACAAGCTGCAATCGATCGTAGAGAGGTGCCCAGTAGAGGACCTGACCATCCTGATGTGAGAACTAAACACCAAAGTCGGAATGGATAACACCGGGTAAGGAGATATCATGGGTCAATATGGATTTACTGGGAGGAAGTAATGAAAATGGTGAAAGATTTGCAAATTTGTGTGCATTGAACAAAACGGTTGTAGGAGGCATTATATTCCCAGACAAATGTATACACAAAGCTTTATGAGCTTCACCTGACCGCACCACGGAGAACCAGACTGGTCATATTGGCATCAATAAAAAATTCACAAGGACAGTGAAAAGCGTGAGAACCAGTAGGGGACTTGGCATAGCTTCATATCACCACCTGGTTATGGCCAAGACGAGACTGAAGCTGAAGAAGCATTGAACGGCTGGACAGACAACAGTACAAAGATTCAATACAACCTTCCTTCGACATACCGACAAACTAAACGAATTCAACAACAGATTCCAAGTCTTACAGGACCTACTCGAAGAAGAGAAAACTACCATGGAAGACAGCTGGAAAGGGATGAAAGAAGCACTAACTTCAACATGTCAGGAGGTTCTGAGCCGCAAGAAGCATCATCATAAGAAATGAATCTCCATCAAGAAATGAAGAAGAAGAAGACAGCAATTAACAACAGCCGAACAAGAACAGAGAAAGTCAAGGTACAAGCTGCATCCACTGAAGCAAACGAGTAAGTGAAGAGAAGCAGTAGAGCTGACAAGCAGAAATACGTGGAAGAACTAGCAGTGGAAAAAGCTAAAAGAGAAGGAAATATGAAACAGCTATATGACACGACAAAGAAACTGGCAGCCAAACATAGTAAACCAGAGACCGGTCAAGGACAAAGAAGGCAAGTCAATCATTCCGAATCAGGAACGAAGGAACTGATGGGGGAACAATTCGACAAACTCTTAAATAAACTAGCTCCAATGAATCCACCGGACGTCGAGGCAGCGCACACGGTCCTTCCTAAAGAGGTCACTCCATTAACGACGGAAGAAATCAGGATGGCCATAAGAAAAATTAAGAGTGACAAAGCAGCTGGATCTGAAAATATATGAGTCAAAGGACTGAAGTCAGGCATAGAAGTAACTTCAAAGATGCATCACGTTCTATTCACGAAGATTTTGGAGGGGGAACAAGTGCAAACGGACTGGAAAGAAAGATACTTCATCAAGATACCAAAGAAAGGGGATCTGAGCAAGTGTGAAAACTACAGAGACATCACACTACTGTCAGTACCAGGAAAGGAATTCGACATAGTGTTGTTGTAGCGGATGCACTCGTCACTATGCATCAATTATCTTGACTGAGTGAAGGCGTCGGACAGTGTGGATAAGAGAATTTTACGAAATCTCCAATGCCATGGTGTACCTCAGAAAAATTTCAACATTATCCGGAATTCATACGATGGGCTACAGTGCGAAGTCGTGGATGGAGGACAGCTGACAGGTGCATTTTGAGTGAGAACCGTAGTCAGACAAGGCTGCCTACTCTCCCCCTTCCTTTTTATTCTGGTGGTCGACTGGATTATGAAGACCTCGACATACGAGGGGATGCACGGAATACAATGGACAACTTGGATGTAACTAGACAATTTAGACTTCACAGATGAACTGGCCCTTCTATCTCGTACACATCAACAAATGCAGGTCAAGATAAAGAGTGTAGTGGCAGCTTCTGCATCAGTAGGCCTCAATATACACAAGGGAAAAAGCAAGATCCTCAAATACAACATGGCGAACACCAACTCAATCACACTTGATGGAGACACTCTAGGAGATGTGGAATCTTTTACGTACCTGGAAAGTAACATCGACGAACAAGAAAGACCTGGTACAGACGTAAAGAGGAGGATTGGCAGATTAAGGGCTGCATTTTTACAGTCGAAGAACATATGGAGCTCAAAACATTTGTCAACCAATATCAAAGTGAGAATCTTCGATAAGAACGTCAAGACAGTTCTATCGTACGGAGCTGAAACGTAGAGAACTACCACAGCCATCATTAAGAAGGTACAAGTCTTTATAAATAGTTGTCTACGCATGATACTCAACATCCATTGGTCGGATACCATCAGCAACAGCCTACTGTGAGAGAGAACATAGCAGCTTCCAACTAAAGAGGAAATTAGGAAAAGGTGTTGGAAGTGGATAGGACATGCATTACGGAAATCACCAAACTGCCTCACGAGTCAAGCCCTGACTCAGAATCCTGAATGGGAACGGAAAAGAGGAATGCCGGGGAACATACTACGTCGTGAATTGAAAGTAGACATAAAAAGAATAAGTAGTAACTGGAAAGGATTGCCCAGGACAGAGTTGGATGGAGAGTGCTGGTGGGTGGCCTATGCTCCTCCACGACGGTTGATCGGCGTAATCAAGGAAGTAAGTAAGTGTTCACATATCTTTATTAAATCATGAGGTCATTGGGGTGTTGGTGCACACTTTATAGAGTTGTAAAATTGTTTGACTTTTAATTTCTTCTAGACAAGTGGATTGAAAATTATTAGCGAACTTTGAATAGTGTGGCTTAAATGAGTCTCATCATCTTAGATTCATTAATTCATCATCTGAATTATCTTTAACATCTTATTCTATCTTTATTTGTGTTTTTATAGTCGTCTCTTACTAATTTTTCCAGTTTACTGTTGATAACCTGACTATAGCTCTCTTTAGTTTAGACTGAATAATTTCTTGGTAATAACCAATATCATACATATCTAGTTCTTTAATACTGATCGAATGCTATCAATTAAGTTGCAATGTGGTTATTAGCTTAAGGGACTAATCATTATATGCATTATATTAGATGGTTGGAGGCAGTCAATATAAAGCTTTTTCCGCTTGATATATTCTCTCTGTGTACTGACGTTACTGGCGAAAATTTTAGCTAAGAAAAATACGAATTTACTACCACTGAGATATTTGATTTCGTAAGCACTTGATTTCGATCCTCTTAGTTTTTCTTGTTGCCTTAGTCGATATTTTTTGAACATGCTTTTGGAGTTTACCTGGATTTGTAAATCCTATTTAGTCGTTTTTATTGTATTTGGATGTTTGTTACATCATAATAATAGGTGTTCAGATTAACTTCTGTTCAAATTCATTTCTTTATATGCATTAAATTTCATCTAAAAGTTTTATTTTGAAATGCTACATGTTGAAGAAACCGGTGTGAACTTCACGAAATAAAATGCATTGATATTATTTTGCTTAAATCTTTATTTTTGGCTCTTTCCAGATTGCTCATATGAACTACATGTATAAGATTTCTCAAAGTTGTTCTTCATTCTCTCTCTCTCCCTCTCTCCCTATATATATAAGTGATAAAGACAGGTTTATTTGAGATCTTATCAGAGCTGTTTATGTGTGTAAAATGACAATGGAGCTTCGTAATTAGACAGTTCAGTTTGGAAAATAAGATACTACCAATAAATACTATAGTTTTTTGTAGACAACCTTTTATTGTCTTACATAAATGGTATAATGCTAGGATACATGATTATAATTTAAGGCTCGTAAACCAACTTTTATTCTTTACAATGGAAGTTAAATTTGCCTACTATTAGTAAAGTGATTAGATAGTGCATAAACTGACCTGATTGGATTGCGTAATTTAGATCAATGTAATTTTTGTTTGATGCTTTTGTCAAATTACGTCATTTGGACACAGTAGGATTACATGAAACTCTTTACCCAATATTAGAGAGTAGATCTACATCAAAACAAACCACACTTTATATCAAGTTAAATATAATCAACGTCTGTGTGTGTGTATGTAAGAAATAACCTTAAAGCTAAGCCAAACGAAGATGTGATAATTTAAGCAAAAAGGAATAATTAATATGTATAATCCCAGATTATTGAACCTGCTTATTGTTACCTGTCGGACAACACTTCTGTTCGTTCATTATTAATCGTAATATAAATTTAGTTATAAGGTATATTGATAAAGTTATATCTTATAAATAAGGTAGTATAATTTACAAGTAAGACATTAGAAATTTCACCTGTAAATAATGCACTAATAAAATGAATTTAAATAAATTTAGACATATTCAGATAATGATACCCAAACTTAAAAAAGAATATACTCAAAATGAATTTCATACACTTTCTTCATTGTATGCTTACTTAGATAAACAACATTGACATCCACATGCATCAAATCTGTCCAATGTTTTGTGTGCTTCTACTCACATTTCGAGGTCTTCATAATCCATTCGACAATCAGAACAAAGAGAAAAGTTGGCAGTAGACAGTCTTGTCTCACACCGATCTTCACTTTGAATGGATCTATGAGCTGCATGAATTCTCACTGTAATCCATTGTGAGAATTCCATATCATGGTGACGACACTCTCAGACACTCCATAATGTCGAACAACAGTTCACAAACTCCTATCATCCACCCTAACAAACACTTTCTTATAGTCAACAATGTTCACATAGAGTGATGAGCGTGCTTCAATTGATGGTTATTCAACAATGATCTTCAGTGTCGTGATTTGGTCAGAACATGATCGATCTTCATTAATTCCAGTTTGTTGTTCCAGAATTGAGAGTCTACTCAATCTATCATAATATTCAACAACATTGTCTGAATTCTTTCAACATCTTGACAGTTCTATGCTTTCTCTGTAGTTCACAAACCTAATTAAATCGCTTTCTTCGGTAGCCTGATAAAGTGTCCTTATTTCCACTCTCTCAACACTTGTCATTCACACCAAATCATTCTGAATACGATATGGAGTATGTTTACAATTTCCTCCATGTCTGATTCCAATGCTGCAGTGATTCAGTGCTGCTATGTTGTCTGACACTACTGATACTCCACCAATATTCACTTCACTTCTGGTCATTCTGTCTTCTTCAATTGTTGGGTAGAGTGATATCTGTAGAAACGTCTGTGTGTACTGCCTCGATATCAAGCAATTTCACCAACCGTAGTCCATTCAACAATTCGTCTAGTTGTTTTACACACCTGTTGCACTCTGATACATCCCACATCACTGATTCACTCTCCTCACAATTTATCATAACAAGTTACACTGGTCTACTGGACTTTCCTGAGAGATTGTTGTTTAAAACACATGGTTCCTACACATTTCTTGCAGTTCCAAATTGTTCCACCACAGTTGTCAGATATTCCATACATTCCCATTTGTCAACTCTAATACTTCTCTCCACTCAGTCATTTACTTCTGACTATTCAATCTGTGCTTTAGATTTCCCTACTCTGCTCTTATTCCACTGTTACTCACAACTGTCTTCTTATTCTCCATTCATTGAATCCTAAACAGGTGATCTACAGAGATCAGACCTATATTCTGGTGGGGCATCTCGTGACCCAATGACTCTTGATATGTCGGAATTATTGCTGATTTATTCCCTTCCAACTTGTTCTCCATAGAGATTTCCTCCTCCTCCTCCTCTGCTTCTTCTTCTTCTTCTTCTTCTTCTTCTTCTTCTTCTTCTCTAAATTGGTCTTAACCAGTGTTATCCACTCCTATCTCGGAGTTCAATTCTCCTAACAGAGTATTCAGGTCGTTTCGTGGACATTTGTTGAAGGTCGACTACAGCCTCTCACATAACTGATCATTCCCATTCTCATTATGATCATTGGTGGGCATATTGCACTGAATCATATTCATTGTAATCCTTCCCTTCTTCATTTCGATGAATGTTTCTGTGATCCTACAACCATGAGATTTCCATCCTATAAGTGATTTCACGTTTTGTTGGAGAGAATCAGTGTAATTCGTCGTGCGTGTGTATGTATGTGTGAGGCATCTTTTTCTTCTTCTTCTTTTTCTTCTTCTTTGTGAACAGAATACAACAGAAACTCTCCTGAATTTAGTATTTTCTGTTCAGATGACATTCAATGAATTTTACTTATTGCAAGCACTATAAGTTAGTATCTTCTCATTTCTGTGATTAATTGAGTGATCCTGCCATTCTCACTCATGTGTGTGGACATTCCATGTACCTATATTAGTTGTTGGTCTGTTTAGAGAGAGAGAACTCCGCCTGTAGCTCTTATAGGGTTACTGCCGGTCCCAAGCCCGGGTAAAGGAGGAGGGTTGGGCATGGGGTTAGCGTCCCCATCCCGTAGAAAACTAACTCGCTAAAAAAACGCTTACCAGAAAAAATAATTCAAACCATTTTAACTCTGCCCTGAGAGTTAGAAGGTCTTCATTTAGAAGAATTATGACGCTTCATGGTGAAAGCCGAGTTCCTTCGGAAGCCACGAGGCCGATGCCCCTTCTAACAACCAGAGCAAAAATTTTTATAGGTACATGGAACGTTCGAACAATGTGGGAAACCGGGAAGACCAGTCAAATATCAATGGAAATGAGGAGATACAACTTAGCAGTACTGGGAATCAGCGAAACCCACTGGACCCAAGGTGGACAGAAAAGGCTAGCTACGGGAGAGATGCTGCTATACTCCGGTCACGAAGAGGACAATGCTCCACACACTCAGGGAGTCGCTCTTATGCTGTCCAAAGTAGCACGAAATGCACTTGTAGGATGGGAATCTCACGGATCCAGAATCATCAAAGCATCATTCAAAACAAAGAAGGAGGGGATCTTAATGAATATTATCCAATCTTATGCACCCACCAATGATAGCAGCGACGAAATTAAAGATCAGTTCTACGAGAGGCTGCAGTCAATCACTGAGAAATGCCCAAGGAAGGACCTAACTATTCTGATGGGAGATCTAAATGTCAAAGTCGGAATAGACAACACTGGATATGAAGATATTATGGGACGACATGGACTGGGAGAGAGGAACGAAAATGGAGAAAGAATTGCAAATCTATGTGCATTCAACAAATTAGTCATAGGAGGCACAATATTTCCACACAAGCGTATACACAAAGCTACATGGATCTCACCGGACCACACTACAGAGAACCAAATAGATCATATTTGCATCAACAAAAAATTCCGAGGGACAATGGAAGATGTGAGAACCAGGAGAGGAGCTGACGTAGCTTCAGATCACCACCTAGTTGTAGCCAATTTGAAACTGAAGCTAAAAAAGAACTGGACAAGTGGACAAACAGCAATACAAAGGTTCAATACAGCCTTCCTTCGAGATACTGACAAACTCAATGAATTCAAGATAGCTCTCAACAACAGGTTCCAAGCCTTACAAGATCTACTGAAAGAAGAAGAAACTACTATGGAGGACAACTGGAAAGGCATCAAGGAAGCATTAACTTCAACGTGTCAAGAGGTTCTCGGTCTAAATAAATACCATCATAAGGAATGGATCTCTACAGAAACACTGGACAAGATCAAAGAAAGGAAGAACAAGAAGACAGCAATTAACAACAGCCGAACACGAGCAGAGAAAGTCCAAGCACAAGCTGAATACATAGAAGCAAACAAA
Organism: Schistosoma haematobium; assembly: GCF_000699445.3. NCBI lineage: Eukaryota > Metazoa > Platyhelminthes > Trematoda > Strigeidida > Schistosomatidae > Schistosoma > Schistosoma haematobium. Next base: position 18,116,945 of record NC_067197.1, on the reverse strand, counting down.
CAAGTGAAGAGGAGCATTAGAGCCGACAAGAAGAAATACGTGGAAGAATTAGCAACGACGGCAGAAAAAGCTGCTAGAGAAGGAAATATGAAACAGCTTCACGATACAACGAAGAAACTAGCAGGGAAATAGGGTAAACCAGAGAGGCCGGTCAAAGACAAAGAAGTCAGGAAAATCACCGAAATTCAACAACAGCGTAACAGATGGGTAGAATACTTCGAGGAACTCCTGAATAGGCCGGCTCCAATGAATCCACCGGACATCGAAGCAGCACACATAGATCTTCCTATAGATGTCAATCCACCAACTACGGAGGAAATTAGAATGGCCGTCAGACAAATCAAGAACGAGAAAGCAGCAGGACCCGACAACATACCAGCTGAAGCACTGAAACCAGACATCGAAGCAACCACAAGCATGCTTTATCTTCTATTCAAAAAGATTTGGGAGGAGGAACAAGTGCCGATGGACTGGAAAGAAGGACACCTCGTCAAGATTCCAAAGAAAGGAGATCTGAGCAAATGTGAAAACTACAGAGGCATTACACTACTGTCAATACCAGGGAAAGTCTTCAACAGATTGTTGCTGAACCGGATGAAGGATGCAGTAGACGCCCAACTTCGAGATCAACAAGCTGGATTCCGTAAGGATCGGTCGTGCGCAGACCAAATTGCAACACTACGGATCATCGTCGAACAATCAGTTGAGTGGAACTCATCACTATACATCAACTTCATTGATTATGAAAAGGCATTCGATAGTGTAGATAGGAGGACATTATGGAAACTTCTTCGACACTACGAAGTTCCTGAGAACATTGTCAATATTATCCGGAACTCATACGACGGACTACAGTGCAAAGTAGTGCATGGAGGACAGCTGACAGATGCATTCCAAGTAAGGACCGGAGTCAGACAAGGCTGTTTACTCTCTCCTTTCCTCTTTCTTCTGGTGGTCGACTGGATTATGAAGACCTCAACATCTGAAGGAAAACACGGAATACAATGGACAGCTCAGAACCAATTAGACGATTTGGACTTCGCAGATGACCTAGCCCTCCTATCACGTACACACGAACAGATGCAGATGAAGACAGCCAGTGTAGCAGCAGTCTCTGGATCAGTAGGCCTCAGCATACACAAGAGGAAAACCAAGGTCCTCAAATTCAAAGCAGAGAACAGCAATCCAATCACTCTTGATGGCGAAACTCTGGAAGATGTAGAGTCCTTCACATACCTGGGAAGCATCATCGATGAACAAGGAGGATCCGATGCAGACGTAAAGGCGAGGATCGGCAGAGCAAGTGTCGCATTACTACAATTGAAGAACATATGGAACTCAAAACAACTTTCAACCAATATCAAAGTGAGAATCTTCAATACGAACGTCAAGGCAATTCTACTGTATGGAGCTGAAAATTGGAGAACTACAACAACCACAATCAAGAAAGTACAAGTATTTATAAATAGCTGTCTACGCAAGATACTCAACATCCATTGGCCGGATACCATCAGCAATAGCCTTCTGTGGGAGAGAACAAACCAACTTCCAGCTGAAGAAGAAATTAGGAAAAGACGATGGAAATGGATAGGACATACATTACGCAAATCGTCGAACTGCATCACGAGGCAAGCCCTAACTTGGAATCCTGAAGGGAAGCGAAAAAGAGGAAGGCCAAAGAACACATTGCGTCGGATAATAGAAGCAGATATGAAAGCGATGAATTACAACTGGACGGAGCTAGAAAGGATTGCCCAGGACAGGGTTGGATGGAGAATGCTGGTGAGCGGCCTATGCTCCTTCACGAGGAGTAACAGGCGTAAGTAAGTAAGTTAGAGAGAGAGAGAGGTTATTGTTGTGGTGACTACTGTAGAATCTCGAATTTCATTATGAGGCATTATATCGGTTCTTATTTAAGACCTTTCAACGTCGAAACTTGAGATTATGTAGTTAATTTTTTAATGGTTAACTTTTTTTAGAGTGGTTATTTTCTACGATATAGTGTTGCTAACTATTAGTCTAATCTTTCTCCTTCATCTGTTCTTGGAACTGACAATAACTTTCGAGAGGGCCCAGGGTGCATTAAAAATTTTTTTCTATTGAAATATGTATCAACTGTAATAGGCATTCATATTCTACTATCTAACAACTCAACGAAAAACAACGCAATACTACCGGAATCTTTCATCTGATATACAAGTATTTGATATCATTTCAATATTTTGTGTTGATAAACGATTGGAAACAAATAACTAATTTCAATGGTTAATATCATGAGTCAGTTGAAGCTAGACCACCATGGAAAACCTAGAAGCACTGGACGGCCGTTTCGTCTGATATTAATCAACATATGCTCACTAGTGACTTGCTTCAAGCGGTATATCCTGGAGTTCTCGTGAGAAGTAGTGACCAGTGGAGTTCAACCAGGTCTGTTGTGAGATAGTAACTTACTGAAGACAATGACGGATGTGTCGCTAAATTCCATGGATTAGTTGGAGCTAGACATTAATACCGTTGGATGTCGGCTCAGTGATCTAGTGGTTAAGTGCTCGCGCGCGAGACTGATAGGTCTTGAGTTGGAATCTCGGGAGACGGAATCGTGGATGCACATTGCTGAGGAGTCTCATGCTAGAACGAAACGGTCGTCCAATGCTTCCAGGTTTTCCATGGCGGTCTAGCTTCAACTGACTCATGATATTAACGATTGGAATTACTATAATATCAACAAAACCCATCTGAAATAAATAATTGTTATCTATTTTTTAAAAAAATTATCATTAACCGGAAACATGTTTTATTAAATTTTCTAGGTGGAAAGTAGAGATTAGTAAAATTTAGTTTTCTTCATTATGTGTATATTGTTAAATTACTAATGACTCATTCTACTTTAAATTGATCTTTGTTGCTATTTTGAATTATTTATACTGTGTTCCGATTTTAGTGCAGTGCACTTGGTTTATTTTTTAAAAAAAACTATCTATTTTACACGAGACGTACTTTTAGTATTCTTGTTTGAAGAGTTTCGTTGATCGCGACTACAATATACGTATCACTAAAACTTGTGTCTAAATGATAATATTGAGGTAAACTATGTAGTATGTTTATATTTCAACAAAAAGGAATCTAAAAATGGATAAACTAATGATATTCATTATATATTATTTGTTCGAATCTTCCCATTGATGTTTAGGATATATGCGCATCCTGTGAGGAGTGCTTCGACGTTGTCTTAAGTCACAAGTATTATAAGTACAAATGCACAAGCTAATGGCTATCATGACTCAGTAACTAAGTGGATAACGTGATGGCGTTTGAAGCGGACGTTGCTGGATTTGAGTCTTGGAGTGAACAACAGCTCTGAGATGCAGGTACATTCAGTTGATGAATCCCAAATGGGACGGGACGCACGTCCTAGATCCCACTGCTAGACACCATCCATCTTTGCTTATAAAACTAACGATATATTTACTCTCTGTCTTGACTGAAGTAATATCTATCATCGATTGTTCTCTTTAGTTTCACCAGTTGTATGAAATATACTATTTTTTAAACCTCCGTAACCGACTCTTGTTTTCATATTGCCCAATATAAGGTGGATTATCAGTGCTTAAATAATTGAATACTACACAGCAATTGTGAAAGGTAGGATTTTAAAGTCATATGAAGTTACGAGATTACTAAGTAGGATAACAGAAGTTCTTTTTTCATCTAATAAGTAAATGAAGACAATTTTGGATTATAAGTTGGTGTGGACACTTATTGTGTTAGAATGGAGTGAAATATTTAATCTTTCAGTAAACTATTGAGTATTTCATTGTAGTGTAAGTTAGTAAAGCCAAGCTAATCTTTCTTCGTTCAACCATTAACTAGATAGGTTTGATGAAAATGATGAAGTGAGCTTTACTGATAGACTAATAAACATATTTCATTGATAAACCAATTAAATCACTAAAAATGAACGAAAACTTGACTCATTGTATGAATTATTCTGTTATCCCATAAGTTTTTTCTCTAATAGTCTACCAACTGAGTAATCACGTTCAATTGTTAACAGATCCTCAACTTCAACTTAGTCAGTTAGTGTTTCTATTCGATTACACTAGATATCTAACCAAGTGATTTCGTTTTATTTAAAATCTACAGGCGGTTAGTCACGGCTCGGATAGCTCAGTGGTAACGTCTCTGACTGTGAAGCTGGGTGACACGAGATCGAATCCGCCAGGGAGCACCAGTTCCCTCAAGATTACAGGTACACCTTGCTGACGGGTGCCAAGTAGCACGAAACCCGGGTCCAGGGTTTCCTGTTGACTACCTCCAACTACCATCTAAAATCTAACTGTATTACGTAAAGTGAAAACTGAATAATTTATTAATTAAACAATGTAAATCATTCTCAGTTGAATACTAAGTAAATAATTTCATTACTGAACTCTAAGCAACATGACAATATTTTCTTAAGTCCTATCAAGATAGTCTCTATTTGAAAACCAGTTCATTCAATAAAACCACCTTAGATAGTTTAATCAAGAATTAGTTCTAAGTTGGATTTTAGCAACTATGTACATTTCAAAAGGAAGAAAATTTCCAATATGCACCAACCCACAATCCTTATTCATTTAATTTTTACATCTTGTCCGTTACTCTCACCTTTACTTTGTTCTTCCTCTCTTTATTTTGAAGGTTGATGATATAAATAGGGAAAAAAGAAATAAATTTTCACCTAATTACATGATGTATACATAATAATTACGATTGTAGAACAATGACTAATATACTGAATATGATTGACCTCAGAAATAATCAAATACCAGATGTTGTGATGATATTATGATTGGTTCATTTTGAATTTCTCTACTGGCATTGTGACTCACACCCTATTAGGTCATTGTGCAATGTATATATATATATATATATAACATCAATTTTTCCCTACTTATGTTTCTTACCATTTTTGATCTGATTTATAAGCGAATCCGTTGTATGAATAGGATTATTTGTTTAATTTCTGACATTTAAAAAGAAAAGAATTTGTTCTATAGATGAACATTGTTTTCTTTTCCAATAGGTATATTATGTATGGAAGTGAAATATTGAACTTGTTATGACCAGTTATAAAACCTTTCTAATTATATTCTTTGACAGGTTCTGTGTTCGAATCTCTTGAGGCGGGGTTGTGGATGTGCACTGCTGAAGAGTTTCAAAATAGGACGAAACGGCCGTTTAGTACTTCCAGGTTTTCCATGGTGGTCTAGCTTCAATTGACTCATGATCTCAACTATTGAAATTACTACAATCACCATAAAACCCCTTCTGATATATTTCTTTGATAGAAAATAAGCATATTTTACAATCCTCTATATGGAAGTCAGAAGTCAATCTACTTTCAAAAGAAATCTACATAAGATGAATCCGGTGGTCTATGAATCAGGTGTTCATCTTGCTGTGTTAATGCGGTATGGCAACTTGGACCGATGCATATATGTGCCTGGTCCTACATTGTAGCTGACTGACTGACTGTTTTACTCATTTCCCATCAAATGTACCATGTGACTGTATGGAAGAACATTTTACATATAAAACAATTGATACTTACTTTGAATACACATTGAGATATAACCACAGCTATAGATAGATCAAACTATTGGTTTTGGATCCAGTAAAAGTATTTCTTAGATTCTCTTACCAGATGTAAAGAGATTATTCTTGATAGCTGATTTTATGAAATGATCACTCTTATATATACTTACTTACTTACTTACGCCTGTTACTCCTAATAAGGCATAGGCCGTCGACCAGCACTCTCCAACCCACTCTGTCCTGGGCCTTCCTTTCTAATTCCATCCAATTCTTGTTCATTTTTCCCATGTCTATCTCCATTTCTCGGCGTAATGTGTTCTTTGGTCTTCCTCTTTTCTGTTGGCCTTGAGGATTCCATATGGGGGCTTGTCGTGTGACGCAGTTGGGTGCTTGACTCAATGTGTGTCCTATCCACTTCCAGCGCTTCTTCCTGATTTCTTCCTCCGCTGGGATCTGGTTTGTTCTTTCCCACAGTAGGTTGTTGCTAATAGTGTCTGGCCAACGGATCCAAATTATTTTGCGTAGACAACTGCTAATAAATACCTGTATCTTCTGGATGATGGCTTTCTTTGTTCTCCAGGTTTTTGCCCCATACAGTAGAACTGTCTTGACATTTGTATTGAAAATTCTGACCTTGGTGTTGGTTGACACAGTTGTTTTGAGTTCCAGATGTTCCTCAATTGTAAATATGCTGCTCTTGCTTTGACGATCCGCGCCTTCACATCTGCATCAGATCCACCCTGTTCATCAATGATGCTGCCCAGATATGTAAAGGTTTTTACATCTTTCAAATAGTTTTTTTTATGTAAACAATGGTTGATTAACAGTAATTGAATACCGACAAACTACTTATATTGTTTAGCAGTACATTCATTTTTAGTATTTTAATGAAATAAAAATCTTAAACTTGCTATTCAGAAAGAGATATTTCTAAACAGAGATTTATTAGTATAAATATTCACAATGTTCAAATTAATTTATCTCTCATAAATTGTTATTCATATAAAAAATTGTAATGTAGAATTATTTTAATGAGGTTTTGTTCTCTGAACTGGATGGTTTGGTCATGGAGCTTTCATCGTTCTTCTCAACGACATCATCAGAACAAACTTCAGGTAGGAGTGAAGTGCTCGAATCGAGGTCTACAGGACAAGCTGTGAACCACATGTGGAGAAGAACGATGAAAGCTCCATGACCAAACCATCCAGCTCAAAGAACAAAACTCCATCAACATCATCCACCTGAGCTACAAATCTTCTCCACCAATATAATATAGAATTATTATGATGAGAAATCTTTACGGTTTATTTGATACACCAAAATTTATGGAAACTTGAATACAAATTTGATTTGAAATCTAATAAAATACTGTCTTTATAAATATTTTACAGACTCGATGAATTCAATGAAACATAATATACACTTTTGTTATTTAATTCATCAGAGAATAAATTAATAGATTAGTGTATAGCTCATAGTGAAATTTTGTACATGAACTGTTTAGGTTCATATTTCATGGGCAGATTTTCTGTAGCAGTTTTTTTATTACTCGATCAAAATAATGAATTTTCAAATACACTACGTTGCAAAGCGTAAACCGAAAAAAAACTATTCTGATAGCTGAAAGGATTTGAATTTTTGGTGGACTAATCTTTACTGCCATAGAATGTAAAAAAATTTAAATTTAAATTGATACCACGTATGAATGAATGGTAGATCACCACTGAAAACATGAAAGTATTGGACGGCCATTTCGTCCTGTTGGACTCCTCATCAGTGTGCATCCATGATCCCGCATCAAAGAGACTGGAACACAGGACCTTCGGTCTCACGGGAAAGACTAGTAACTGGCTTCAACATAAGTTTCTTGGAGTTCTAGTAAGAAGCCATGACCAATGGAGTTCAACCGTATCTGTTGTAGAGGCAGTTACTCACTGACAACAATGGTGGATGGTCGTGCAATATCGTGGGTTGGCTGGAATTAGACATTAACATCATCGGATCCCGGCTCGGTAGTCTAGTGGTTTAGCGTTCGCCTGCGAGACCGAAGATCTCCCTTTGATGCGGTATCGTGGATGCTCATTGCTAAGGAGTCCCGAACTAGGACGAAATGACCGTCCAGTGCTTCCACTTTTTCAGTACTAATCTTACATTCATTCATACATGATATCAATTGAAACTCAACGATCTCCACAACCCTACACTGAAAATTTAGTCGTTATAATAATGAATCAATAGCACTGGAAGTTACATATTTGATTGTGTGCAATATTCTTTCCAACTGACAACGTTTGAATAATAAGTGTGTTGAATAATGATAGAAGTCATTTCGTTTGGTCTCATTATGAAATAATACCTTTCTTAATTACTGAAATAAAAATGTTATTTATTAGATAGTTTAGTATACCTAATCAATCAACTGAGGATAATCATGAATTAACGTTTGAATACATAAGATACATTTTATTCAATTTTGACAATTCCAGTCCGTCAATCAATCAGTAATATTTAGATGTTCGTGACCGTTGACAGATGTTCAGTAAATAAGGTCACTATACTTCACTTCAAACAAAAAAAATAGAGAAAGAAAACAAGGGGGTGTGAGGTACCATGAGAGAGAGAGAGAATCGTAATCTCTTCTGTTTTCACTAATCATCAGATTGATCAAAATTTAATCTTTTGATACGGTTATTAGTTTTATTTTTTTGTATATACTTACACAATCAAACAAGATTGTATGAATGAACATAGACTGTGTGTGCTTCGATACTCTATCATCAATTATTAACATGACACAGTAAACACGATTGTTTAGAAAAGAATTAAAATTGATAATCTTATCAATAAAATTATCTAGTCGTGAATAAATGGGAATATGAAACACCCTTGAGGCTAATCAAAGTGTAGAGAATTTTCTTTCTCAGGAGAGTTGACAAATTGCGTATAACCCGATTTTTTAATGTAATAATATACATTAATTATATATATATATATATATATATATATATATATATATATATATATATATATATATATATATAGTAACTAATTATTCTATTGAACATGTGATAAAATTCATTCCATAGTTATAATTAACATCTGATAACACAATATCTACCATTAAGTTTTTAATGTTACTATGCTTGAGCATTGGAAACTTTAAAAACCATAATCATAGGTTTTAATGTATTTAACCCTTATGTGTATTTGTATATCTTGTGTGTGTGTAAGTTTAATGTACTATTAAGTATCTTCTCTAAATGATAAAATAAATAGTTGATGAAGGATATCTCATTAAATAAATATTCATCACCAAAAAAATTGAATCAGGTCATTTTAAGTGATAATTATAAATGTTAATTATGCAATAACTTGGTAGTAATTACTGATCAAAGGAATGAGGAACTACTTATGACCTGATAAGGTTGTTTATTTATCTAATTATATACTGAAACAAGTTTCGAGTATCATCATTCTGAATCCTATTCTATTAAGGGCTAAATGTATACACTGAGTTCTTTCTGTAATAGGATTATGGTACTGCTTGGTAATTTCTTAATTGTTTCTAATTAAGTAGATCTTCTAAGTCATCAATAAAATTGTTTCATTGAATTTTTGGTTAATTTCAGTTCAAGAATGTTGTACTCTAAAAGATTAAGATTATTTATTTGTAGGTTTAAAATAGTAACGATATGCGTCAACTAGATGAACATTATTCTTCATATCGATTCAAAAAGTTAGGCTTTATAGTTTTATCAAGGATACATCAAAGACACATTTCCACCATGAAGTGACATAAAATTAATAACTAAAAAATCGGTCAGCTTTGGATATCATTTTCATCTTCATATGTGGCTCATCTGCAATGCACATCCATAATATCATTGGGATGGAGTCTGTTATGATAATTCGAATAATCATTGAATATTAAATACTAATAACAGATCATCGTTTCCGTTTGATTTCGAATATTTCAACTTCATGCAACAGTTTACTGAATAGAGCACAGACCTACATTCGGTCGAATTTTTGATGAAATACAAGTTTCCTCTTAACTGTTAGGAAATTCTACTGATGCGTACAAACAAATGCCAAGTATAAAACGTTTAAAGCTTCATAGCAAATATAATACTATCATTGTATGCTAGACTGCTAAACTAACACTTGTTTGCATAAGTTTAAACTCACATTTTGTCAACAACTGGTGTTGACAGTATTTTAAAAGGAAGAATTTTCTAACGTACTTAAAGTTACTGAAATTATCACTTAAGTAAAATGTGTACTGTATTCGAATGAATTATAATCGTTTCCTAACAGAAATAAGTAATACAGGCTGATCTGAAGTAATGTTCATTTTTAACAATTTATAAAATAATCTTGTAAGTACTATCATCATACTAAGTAAGATAAACAAGAAAATTTCATAAACTTTGCCATTTGTTAATTTGTTTCGATCAAAATAATGAACCTTAAGTGTTAAATGACAGTTTGCTATCATGAATTATAAAAAAATCTTATCTCGAGAATTCTACTCAGATTGATAAAGTCAATAATACTGATTGATAACTGTTAGTGTATTCTGGGACTCATGTGCTATCTTGATTTAAAGCTTATCAGCTTATGTATATCAAATACCATATATTTATTTAAATATTACATTTATGTTCATTTGTTCAGTGAGTTACTTGAACTATTGCATGCGCAATAATAGGAGGCCCACTTGAATTTCTACGCTTTCGTTTTTCTAAACGTTTATGTATTAACATAAGTTTTCAACTTAAGATTTGTTTTAATTAACTACTTACGCCTGTCAACCTCTTGTACTTAGATGCCTTCATAAAATATTTACAATTTATCGCGAATCTAATTACTAACAGATTCAGATAGTAGCACCAAGATGATTCACTTGTTTTCCTTCTGCTCTGCTTGATGGAGAAAGAAGAGGAGACTACAAAAGAATTCATTTATCAAATATATTGAGCCGTGGAAAGAGATATCATGGAAGTAAGATTGATCATAAACAATTATGAATGATAATTAAAATAACCCATTATGTCATTGAATATGAATGTCAGATAATCGTCGTTTACATTTTTTTAAACACAATATTTGAATAGCTACTAGTTAAATAACTATTAAACAGGAATCGCGTTTAAAATTTGTATATTTTGTGCTGAGAATTCCTTACTTCCATCAAACATATGATACTGAATAGTCGGAGTATTATTTGATAGCTTTATATATCTACATCAAAGCGATAATGTGAAGTTTACGGACAATCTGGAGAATGGCTGATAGATATTACAATGGGGATCTCTGAATTCTTAATTCAATGTTATACAAATCAAAACAAGCATTCAGTCAGATCATAATGTCACACTTTTCCCTGAAATCATAATATTTAAGACTTGAACATGGTGTTTTTAAGAGACAAGCAAATGTTCAACAAATGTAGATAAAGAAAACTAGTGTAGCAGCAGCCTCTGTATCAGTAGGCCCCAATATACACAAAGAAAAAAGCAAGATCCTCAAATTCGATACGGAGAACATCAACTCAGTTACACTTGATGGCGAAACTCTGGAAGATGTGGAAAATTTCACGTACGTGGGAAGCATCATCAATAAACAAGAAAAATCTGATACGGACGTAAACGCGAGGATTGGCAAAGCAAGGGCCGCATTCCTACAATTGAAGAATATATGGAACTCAAAACAACCGTCTGTCAACCAATATCAAAGTGAGAATATTCAGTACGAACGTCGGAACCGTTCTTCTATACGCAGCTGAAACTTGAAGAATTACTACAACTATCATCAGACATGTACAAGTATTTATAAACAATTACCTACACATGATACTGAATGACCGTTTTTCGGATAACGTCAGCAAAAACCTACTGCAGGAGAGGGCAAACCAGCTTCCAGGTGAAGAGGAAATAAGGAAAAGATGCTGGACATGGATAGGACATATATTGCAGAGATTATCAAACTGCATCATAAGGCAAGCCCTAACTTGGAATTTGGAAGGAAACGGAAAAAAGGAAGGCCAAAGAACACACCTCGTCGGGAATTGGGAGCAGACATAAAAAGGGTGAATAACAACTGGAAAGAAGTGTAAATGATTTCCCAGGACAGAGTTGAATGGAGAGTGCTGGTGGGCGGTCTATGCTCTTCCACAAGAGGTAACAGGCGTCACTAGCGAACGAAGTAATTATATGTTCTTTATACGTAATTAGATAATGACTTTGTGTCCACTCCGACTAGGTACGTTAAACAGTTACTGCCAGTTCCAAACTTCAGTAAAAAAGAAAAGGGTAAGGTTAGAATTAGCTACCACGCACCATAGAAGGAGACCTCTAAAACAAACGCTAACCACAGTAAATAAATGAATCCATTTAAACTCAGTCCCCCGATATGAAAGGCGTTCAAATAGAAGAGTTGTGATGCCTCATAATGAAATTCGAGATTCTACAGTAGTCGCCACAACAATAACCTCTCTCTCTCTAAACAGACCAACAACTAATATAGGTACATGGAATGTCCACACACATGAGTGAGACTGGCAGGATCACTCAATTAATCACAGAAATGAGAAGATACTAACTTATAGTGCTTGCAATAAGTAAAATTCATTGAATGTCATCTGAACAGAAAATACTAAATTCAGGAGAGTTTCTGTTGTATTCTGTTCACAAAGAAGAAGAAAAAGAAGAAGAAGAAAAAGATGCCTCACACATACATACACACGCACGACGAATTACACTGATTCTCTCCAACAAAACGTGAAATCACTTATAGGATGGAAATCTCATGGTTGTAGGATCACAGAAACATTCATCGAAATGAAGAAGGGAAGGATTACAATGAATATGATTCAGTGCAATATGCCCACCAATGATCATAATGAGAATGGGAATGATCAGTTATGTGAGAGGCTGTAGTCGACCTTCAACAAATGTCCACGAAACGACCTGAATACTCTGTTAGGAGAATTGAACTCCGAGATAGGAGTGGATAACACTGGTTAAGACCAATTTAGAGAAGAAGAAGAAGAAGAAGAAGAAGAAGAAGAAGAAGAAGCAGAGGAGGAGGAGGAGGAAATCTCTATGGAGAACAAGTTGGAAGGGAATAAATCAGCAATAATTCCGACATATCAAGAGTCATTGGGTCACGAGATGCCCCACCAGAATATAGGTCTGATCTCTGTAGATCACCTGTTTAGGATTCAATGAATGGAGAATAAGAAGACAGTTGTGAGTAACAGTGGAATAAGAGCAGAGTAGGGAAATCTAAAGCACAGATTGAATAGTCAGAAGTAAATGACTGAGTGGAGAGAAGTATTAGAGTTGACAAATGGGAATGTATGGAATATCTGACAACTGTGGTGGAACAATTTGGAACTGCAAGAAATGTGTAGGAACCATGTGTTTTAAACAACAATCTCTCAGGAAAGTCCAGTAGACCAGTGTAACTTGTTATGATAAATTGTGAGGAGAGTGAATCAGTGATGTGGGATGTATCAGAGTGCAACAGGTGTGTAAAACAACTAGACGAATTGTTGAATGGACTACGGTTGGTGAAATTGCTTGATATCGAGGCAGTACACACAGACGTTTCTACAGATATCACTCTACCCAACAATTGAAGAAGACAGAATGACCAGAAGTGAAGTGAATATTGGTGGAGTATCAGTAGTGTCAGACAACATAGCAGCACTGAATCACTGCAGCATTGGAATCAGACATGGAGGAAATTGTAAACATACTCCATATCGTATTCAGAATGATTTGGTGTGAATGACAAGTGTTGAGAGAGTGGAAATAAGGACACTTTATCAGGCTACCGAAGAAAGCGATTTAATTAGGTTTGTGAACTACAGAGAAAGCATAGAACTGTCAAGATGTTGAAAGAATTCAGACAATGTTGTTGAATATTATGATAGATTGAGTAGACTCTCAATTCTGGAACAACAAACTGGAATTAATGAAGATCGATCATGTTCTGACCAAATCACGACACTGAAGATCATTGTTGAATAACCATCAATTGAAGCACGCTCATCACTCTATGTGAACATTGTTGACTATAAGAAAGTGTTTGTTAGGGTGGATGATAGGAGTTTGTGAACTGTTGTTCGACATTATGGAGTGTCTGAGAGTGTCGTCACCATGATATGGAATTCTCACAATGGATTACAGTGAGAATTCATGCAGCTCATAGATCCATTCAAAGTGAAGATCGGTGTGAGACAAGACTGTCTACTGCCAACTTTTCTCTTTGTTCTGATTGTCGAATGGATTATGAAGACCTCGAAATGTGAGTAGAAGCACACAAAACATTGGACAGATTGGATGTAACATGATGTTTACCACTTTGCAAATGACTCGGCACTTATAGCACATACACAGTAACAAATGTATCTGAAGCGAGGGAGCGCAGCAGTGGCTTCTACGTCAGTATGCATGGACATTCATAAGAGAAGAAGTGAGATGCTGAAATACAGTGCAGTAAGTACCAAGCGGATTATGTTTGATGGTTATGCTGTGGAAGATATGTGAGCACTTACATAAGTTGTCAGTATCACTGGTAAATAAGGTGGATTTGATACAGTTATAAAGAGGAGAATTGGTAAGGAAAGTGAAGAATATGTGAACATCGAAACAACTGTCACACAACACAAATGACGGAATTTTTAATACAAGTGTCAAGATAATTCTATTGTACTGAGCTGAAACTTGGAGAACTACTACAACCATCATCAAAATGGTACATGTATTTATAAACATTTGTCTACTCAAGACACTCCTGATGCATTTGTTAGATGTCATCACGAATAATCGACTTTCAACTGTACAAATATTTTACAATTAGAAAAGAAATAATTTAAAATGTTTCAGGTGTACAACCATTATAACAAAGAAGCATATTCAAAATACTCCAGATCCATGAGTCGTCATCACGGAAGATTGACTGTGGCAAATAATAGATCATCTTCCATATGATAAGGAATAGTTTAGTGCACTCGTGACGTTAATGTGCTAAGTTGGATCATCGTTAGAATAAATCTTCGGATAAGTCGGGAAGTATAATTACCTAAATGTCATGCACTTCGGACTTATATAGTTTTCTGACTGATTTTGGTCCGTGATGTCACCTACAATTTGATAAAATCTTTTTACACTTTATTTACTTTACAGGAATCATTCGGTCTACTGAGAATGAGTAAGTAGCTAAGATAGATTATTATAAATAATCGGTTTCTGTTATAGTTTTTGTCTCTTCATCGTCGGAAAGCTTTAAAGCAGATTTATTTCCGTTTCAGCGTTTAAGTTTAAATAAAGTTGTCTAAGAGATGTTAATCATTTTCCACTCTTTTTTTGATTGCTTGAACTTATGGAAAGTGCCATTCAAATCTAAGATTATCTTCTTCTGTCATTTTTTTAACCTCTGGTACTTCAAAAGTATTACCCTTCACCTCGGCTTTATTAAAGACATTTTTTCTCCTTCGGCTTGTTCAGTTATTATGCGTTCTGTGGATAAATTTCATTTTAACTTTAACATTTCGTCTTATCGTATTATAGAGCTTTTTCACAGTTATTACTGTTTTAGTGACGTTTATGATATTCTTGAAGTGTACTAAATATTTTAACACCAAGATTTACATGAATAAGAATAACCTCTTATTATCTTGTTTAACAAGTGAAGGAAATTCTTCACCGAAACAGTTGTTCTTACTGTTTTGTTTATAAATACCTCAATTAACTTTAACTGACTGAATTCCACTCATTTTGAAATACATGTCTGTATGTACTAGGTATTTTCAGAATTACGTTTTCAAGGTTTTGTTAAGTTAGGTGGATAACCATGGATTGGTTTACGAACTTGAAATTTCGAAAAGCAGAATAATTATCTGTTATTACTGTAGTGGAATAATGGGGATTGTTTTATTTGATAGTTAGCATCATGGACTGATCTTGTTACACAACCATCGAAAACCAGGAAGCACCATAATGCTTTTTAAATTTTAGTATGGTGAGGATTCGTAGCACCACCGAGGATCAAGTCCTGAACCTCCAGTTTCGTGACGAACGCTTAATCTTTATATCACTGATCTAGAATTCAAGGGTTCATATGTCGCTATGAGGCCATGAGTGTTATACTATAACGAGGTATTTACCTAGTGCTTTCTGGTTTCCGATGGTTATTAAATTTAGATCAATCTATGATGCTAAACGTAAAATTATCTAGCAATTTATTCTGATTTAATAAATAATCAATTACTTTCTGTAATAACAGTCGTTTGCAGCCTTGTTGATGTTACTGTCACTAGATAGATGTTACTCAACGAAACTGACAAATAATAGGGCAACTTGGGGATGTTGCTTACACCAAAAAAAGGATCAAAAAATAATATTTTTCAATATTATGCTTGATATAACTTTACAACGACTCATAGTTAGATTTTGGTTAAGTTTGACTGAATAGTATTTGTCATTGGATAATCAGTAACTCACTACACGGACTCATTTTTAGGGTTTTGTACGATTTACTTACTACAACTAGCAATTATAACTAATTTATTGAATTCTATACATGGTCTTTCGAAAAACTTTCCTCATTTGAGTTAAAGACAGGTAAATAAGTCTTTTGTTGAGAGTTAACTTAAAGAACCGTTACTTTCTTTTATAATAACTCCATTAATATTAGTTGGTTGAAGACTTTCACCAGAAAGGTGTGAACCATTAGAGTGGTAACTGACCTCTTGTAGGACAAAGATATGCACACTAATTCCTTATTGAGTTGTAATAGTATATTTTGATCAATACAAAAGACTAGATAAATACAACGTTGATTACCATCCCGTAATCAGTTAGTGTACACTTTAATCCTAAACATTGACAATATTTATAAATACGTTGTAAAGTCACATTTATATTGTGGTGTGTGCTAATGATGTCGATAGATATAAATAATATGTATCACCAATCGACAGTGGGATGCTTGGCAATAGAAGGTTGAGATCAAAGAAAAGAGAATGAGAACAGAGAGTGATTGGTATAAAAATGAAGGAACAATAAAGTCTGAGACAATTGATAGACATCTTACAAATGAAGCATTTACTGTATGGTTCTCAGATTTTACTATGGGTTTCTGTATTCTCTGCTTATGTTTCCGCTCACTACAATATCACATCTTTACAAACATAATCAAACATATTGAAAATCAATACAAATCAATATAATATTTCCTGAATTGATTTTATTTTACTTTTAATTAGAAAATTACGATTCTATTATCAAAGTTATATTCATTGAGTAGTTATTGTAGGGTATAAATTAACAATTTCATTGTAACCAATAAAGTACTATATAAGTAAACTGTAGTGTAACATCATATGTTTATTTATTTAAACATCATTTATTTAAAGTACTAAACAATGAAACATTTACCAATGATCACGTCAAACACGTTGATACTTGATAGTTGCTACATGCTGCTGAGATTTTATTGTCTAAAAAATTGAAAAATGAAACAACAATCAGTAATCAGGAGATTATATAAATATATATCACATGAATATAGTTTGTTATTGTAGTCTTTAGTTCTGAATGACGTCTAATGATAATATATGTGCGATTACTTACAACGATGTAGCTGGAAATTCTGTACAATATTAATGAACCAACTGTTCATAAAGTTGTTGATAAGAATGACCGATCAAACCGAATTTATATATCTAGTGAACTCGGAATGTTGATGATTTGATGTTAGGTAGTCAGAAGCAACTACTGCTAAGTTCTAGACCTAAGTGTTTTAATACTTATTATTTATCAGTAAGGCAATATTAACTATACTCAGGGAGTTAGTGTTTGATGGAAAATAAGAATCTGAGCTATTCTGAATCCCAGTCATCGACGTTATCCATAACTTTTTTGACATCGATGCCTGTCAGGAATAGAGTGCTTAAATTAAGCGTTATGTTAGTAGAAATCATGTTCATCTTGCCTAGCCATCAGGATAGGATTAATTCTATCGATTAGGCTTGCATTGAATTTAAAAAACTTAGGAAAGAAGAAATGTCAATTTTATTTTTACTATGATTAATTCTCAGTTAGTACATGGTTCTTGTTTAATAATACAGAAATAAATTCCCGCAGTTCTAGTGAGAAGTTATGACTAGTAAAGTTCAGTCATATATGTAGTGGGAAGACTATCACCGATGTCAGCAGATGGTTGTCACATTGTATCCTGAACTGAAGTTGGAAATATAGACCATTGTGCTCTCTGAGAGATCTGAAGGTATTGGATTCCATCTCACATGAAGTCATGAATGCTCATCTCTGTGGCGCCATAAATCAAGACACAACAACTGTCAAATACTTCCTGACTTCTAGTAATTCTTTAGTCTGTATTATTGCATGCTGAAAATATGACGAATATATTTGAAGGCTTTTTGAGCCATGACTCAGTGCTATACACAAATTTATACAAATTTCTTTTTCATGTAATTCGCTGTACTTCCGAACGAGGATATTTCAAATTGTAACGTACATAATTATTTATATTGATCTCAATATTCTTGTGAACCAGTAATTCCATGTTATTTTGATAATTTTTAAATCAGACTTTAGAATGTAAAATGTTAAAATGAAATAATTTCATTTGTCAAACGAGAAATCTTAATATTTATTCATTTGGTATGGGAATATTTTGTTATATCTTTGATGTACAAATTTTAGCTCACTGGAAATGCTAGTATGTCTGCAGAAAGTTGTAATAAAAAAAACTTGATTGAAAAGAAATTTCTTTGCTCGATTCGTTCCTTCTTTATTTACCAAATGTCAAAATGGGAATTTACACTATAACAATATTTGCTAAGGAAATATTCTTGAAATTACAATTTGGAAGTAAAGTTATCTGCTTAGTCATGATAATATTTAGTGTTATCAGATCGTACTCTTTAATCTACAATCGTTGGATTTTACAGGCTATTCAAAATCACTTTTTATATTTGTAAATTACCAGCTTAACTTCTCATGTGAATCTAGTTACATCGATTGTACACTTGATTACTGTTATTGTATTTTCGAGCATCATTCATCATGGTTAACGTCAGTACTTTATTCTTTGGTATTAAATTGAGTATTTAGAGTAATTTATCTCATAACATTCAGTTTACTTTATGACTTACAGATAAACTGTATATATCATAACTTACTGACTCTTTGTATTCAACTAAAATTGCTCTTACTATCTTAGTTATGAATATAACAGAGGCTTTTACGTAACATTCCATTCAGTAGATTAAGTTAGATAAAAATAAAGGGAATTCAGTGAAGGAAATTTTCTTTTCGACGAAACCATTTAAGTTGTACATTCGTATTTGTAGTTGTATATACATCTAGATAAGGATAAAAAAGATTGCATCATAAAATGATTCAAGACTATAGTTATCAAATAAGATTGCGTAACAGTCAAGGCGTTAAAGAAGAATAGGAAAATGAAAAGGATTTACGCCTAAGAATTATGAAAGATAGTTGTCCACTTGATAGATATGAAAAACACAAAAGATCATAATAATAAAAACTGAATAATAATCATGAGAAATTGTTTAAGGATAATAGTAACTAATTACGGTTTCAAATTACAAAACACTTTAAAATAATAAAAAAGGATGACAATAAAAACAAACAAAAACACACTACATAAGGGAATTAGGGTCAAGGAAGGATGAGAGGTTACACGTATCACTTTTTACATTCAGAGTTCGTGCTTGAGTTGGTAGATTGTCAATGCCTCAGCGATGTATAAGATTTTGGTTCGACCTCCCCTCGATCCAACTTTTTTGACTGTGTTGGTTACTTTAAAAGAAGCTCATTCAGAGCGATGTATCCATAGCTGATTAAATGGTCCTGTATTGAACTAGTAATTGTTTTACATTTTCCTCTTAAAAGCCATAACGGGAAGTGTTCTGAGATGCGTTTAGAAAGTGATTGCTTTGTGCGGCCAATGTGACCTACCCCACAGGGGCAAGTAAATTTATAGATGCACATTGATGTGACCCAAATCGGAAGGTTATCCTCAACACATCCGTGAATAATAGGCCGGCTTGAGGGAAAAAATATGGAGTTTAGCCGAGTAGAACGTTTTATTCAGCGACTTTGAAATCCATTTATCCAGCAGCCGTATCTCCTTTAAATTCGATATTCATAAAAACAGTTTTCTTTTGAACTGTTAATGCTTCTTCCGGATGTTATCTAGGGGTTAAGTTGGCCTACAAATGACCTTCCATTCCTTTTTCCAAGTAGTATTTTTCATCTCTTTCTTTATTCTTACATAACTATATTAGTTAATACTTAGTCTGTTGATAAAGCTTTTCAACTTCTTACACTTACTTTCACGATTTATTACGTAATCAATCAGTTTCCTAACGATCCCTTTTGATTTCTTTATTTTATAAGTTTGTTAAATTTTATAATTAATCTAATGAATTAAATTCACTTATTGTTTACTTGAATCTTCCCATTGATATTTAGTACTATAAATGACCAGTCTGTTGTTGGCATATGTGCATCCAGTGCGGACTGCCTTGGTATTGCCTTAAGTCACAAGCTTTATAAGCAAAGATGGATGGTGGCTGGTAATGGAATCCATAACGCGCGTTTCGTCCTATTCGGGGCTCGTCAGGTGGATGTACCGACATCACAAAGTTAATGTCCACTTTAAGACTCAAACCGAGTACTGTTCGCTTCGAACGCCATTGCGTTATCCACTTAGCCGCTGAGTCACCCCACTATACAAACAGTTGGATATCAGGACTCAGTAGCCAAGTGGATAACGTGACGACGTTTGAAGCGAATGGTATTCGGTTCGAGTCCAGGGGTGTACATCAACTCCGGGATGCAGGTATATTCAGCTGACGAGTCCCGAATAGGACAAAAGGTGCGTCCTGGATTCCACTGCTAGCCACTATCCGTCTTTGATTATAATCTAATTAATTGTAACTTTTTTAAGATGACGTTATTAGTTGTTATCTTCATGAGTAATTACAAATTTTGAATGAACTTACTATTATTTGACTTGTATGTATCTTACTGTTGATTGACTTTTGAAAATTGTGTACAATTCGATAGCAATTTTTTTAATCTAGCGAAAACTGAGAACTTTTCATGAAAACTGAATAACTAACTCATTCTACTTTAGAGGAATGTTTAGCACTACATACCTACGGTCTTGGATCGAGTCAGCCAAATTATTTAACAAGACAGTAGTTTATTGGATGATTTTTATGAAATATGTTTAGGTCTATAATATAAACTGAATGAAATTTAACGTATGCTGTATTAATGACTCAACAGTTTTATACTCTTTGTTGGACATAAAGATGTTATTTGGTTGGTATGTGATCTACTGGAGACCCTCAATCTATCGTTTGTATCAAACAGGACGCATCAGTTCCCCCGAAATCGCTGGCAAGTCGTGATCAGGAGTCCCGATTGTCAGGAAACTCTAGTTCAGGTTCTACTAAAATCTATCTTTAATAACCCAAGACAGTACATACCGTGTTACGCTACTTTGACTAGTGGATACATCAGAATTTGATCGATAGAATTAAATGAGGACTAAGATCGGATGAACATGATATTTATCATTATACAATAACTAATCAGTATAGGCATAAAGGTTGTTAATGGGGTCTCGTGTGAATTAGCGAATATATAATATTGATACTTCAAATAACAGAAATAAATAGCTATCCACTTATCTCTGGTTCTCATCACTTCTATAATTAGTGCCATTTTGAGATAGAAATTTCCATCATACAAATTAAGGATTTTCTAACTTGTATATTTGTTCAGATATATAATGGGTAAGTATTTGCATAGAAATATGCTTTTTCGACATATTGTTCTTCTAACTGATAAATGTAACTTTTCAGTTTATAAAACTATACTTATTCCAGAGGGTTTGTGTAGAATAGTTTATATCTACGTTGGTTTTCATCGTAGATCGTTATAAACTCTAGAATCTATTTATCTAATGGTTTATAGTATTTAGTTAAACCTGGAACAAATATACTACATATGAGTGCTCAAAAAATTAATTAGGTAATATCAGACATGATCAACTCAAGAAAAATGTTTAGGTATGAAGCGTTCACAATATGACTTTCTGCAGATATGATAAATGAATAAAATATGCGTGATCTAATTATTGAGCTTATGTGAATTCCATAAAAAAATGTTTATTTGAAACCTTAATGATATACATTATAATTATGTACTCAGATTTATCTGCATTCATTCATTAGAAGAATTCTTTTGTGAATTACATGATTTATTCAGTTGACTGTTCGTCAGCTAACGAAGAATTTTATACACGAATCAGAAATGTTAATTGTGATTACGAATTAAATTTACCGATACAGTCATGTAATAAAATACACTTTTTATATCAATAATAGATTGTTTAGTTTGATAATCATGCCATATGATGTGATTGGTTTAATCTAGTTGCAAACAAATAATATCTGTTGTGTAATCTAATAAATATTAAGCGAATGTACGTTCTGAAGATGTAATTTAAGAAAATGTTGATGAAATAAATTTTTTAAAAATGACTCGTTTTACTTATTAGTAGTTTATTTGCAGCCTAGAAAATTATTGAAAATATACTTTTTCCGAAGTTAATTTGAAAAAAGAATTACAAGGGTCATTTAAAAAAAAGAATCTCTATTACTTAGATACATTCGAAATCAAAGGGTTTCAATGTCATTTTTTTCAATACAACTCAAGTGTGGTTGGTGTTACTTGGATGACTATGAAAGTGTCAGTCTGTGACTTTAATACCACTTAACAATCTCTGCAAACCGCCTATGTTGTAGTGTTAATTATGTGTCCATTAGTTACTAATTTCGAGTGATAATTCGTGGAATTCTAGTAGTAAGCTGTGACTGGTAGGTTTTATTTATGTCCAATGTCAGACTGTTAGCACCTGGAGACAATGGAAGGTGGTTGTAAAATATGGATAATTGATTAAAGTTCGACATGTAAACCCTTAGATTTTAAATCAGTGATCTAAAGATTAAGTGTTCGACGCGAGATCGAGGTTCTTGAGACTCAATAGTCGGTGGGAATGAAGACGTTCAATGATGAAAGCCCTATTCTATAACGAAGTGATTGCCTGGTGCTTCCTGGTTCTCGATGGTTGTTTAACTAATATCAATTCATGATGTTAATTATCAGATCTACAGTGAGCTCGAATGAGCTAACTTGCAAGTGACTGAACTTTGCATTTCTAAAATAGTGAGATTATTATATTAAGTTTATTCAATTATTATTTTAAAAAATGTAAAACTCACTGTCATCAGTGTGTCGCCATCAACTTCACGTGTAATGACAGTTTCCGTAAAGCCATGTTTTTGTACATGTACCATTTTCTTGTCTGATTCAATGGTCACAATAGCCTATTAGACAGGAAAAATATAGTTAATTTAGAATAAATTTTGAAACTAAACGAGATAATCACAGTCTAATTTAAATTTTTCGTGTTAATTTATTAACGGAGGGACCTGCGGACTACTGATTCGAGGCTATTATATAGAGTTTTAGCTGAATATTGCTGGGAAATCCTTGACTAGAATGAAACAACTATTCAATGTTTCATAGTATTTAAATATCCTCCACCTAACAAAGTCTGTAATAGAAGCTATCTTCAGAGTAATTAAACTCAACAAGTTCTCATGTGTTATTATTTTGTAAGCCTTAAATTTTGTAACTACAAGTACAAATTACTTTAAATGAACACCAATGAACAGCCTGACGAATTTATTTTTATAAACACCAGACTTGATTCTCTCCATTCTATGAATTAAATTACTTACTTTTGAAACCCAGAGCGATCGTAAATTTCATACTTAGTAATTCAAAATGAGAACAATTCCAATAGCTTACTAGGAGCTGACAATGATGTTGAGTGATAGAGAATGTTACTCTAGAGAAATCACAAGATGTATCTACCTATTATGTATATTGATTATTCTTCGACATATTGTCATTAGAAAAAATGATTTAAAGAAGTGTAGTAATAAGATTTTCTGACAAGATAAGGATTCGGTCTTGCAAAAAGTGTTCATAAAAATAGGTATTACGTAGTTCCCGAAACACATCATATCATTTGGTCATAAAACTGTAATTTAATGGTTTGCATTTTGAACATTAGTCAGTTCGTAATATTGTTTGATCATGATCGATTATTATCTATACTATTTATCTCATTTGGCCATTCATTATCTACTGATTTCTTGCGATTCCCAAATAGTTACCCGACCATGACGATAAAGTTACTCAGAATTTAGAAAAATCATAATTATAGATAGACTTTTTATAGTTTAACACAGTTAAAATAATTAACACGTTCATTTGAATCTGAAGTAAATATTATTGCATAATAATGAATTCTGTTCTATTTTATTTTGTTCACTTCCTATATCACCTTAGAATTCAATCTTATTTTTTTTTTGTAAAATGGTTATCAAAGGTAAATTTGTGCTTCACAAGTCTGGTAAATTACGTTGTTGGAAGGAAAATTGCAGACTCCATTGGGATAAACTAAATTATTTATGCAGACTCGGGAATAGAACAAATTACTGATCCAACAAGTTAGTTGTCATTTTGAAAGCAAAGATTTAAAATAAAAGAATTTATTCATTTTACGGATGATTATACTTTTGACTGACTGCTTAATTATCCTTCTAACATTCATAACTTATACGTATTTGGTGAGTCTTTTAAAAACTCCAGGCTAAGTCTACACGACAACTTGAATGAGAGAATAGGTGAGAGGTGTGGAAAGAACCCTTTACTTAGAGATTAGTTTATGTACAGAAAATCGAGGGTATTTAAAGTATTTCAGTCGGCCTTGAACTTCCGAAGGTTTCTGAAACCCTACTAAAAATAGTAGTAGGATCGGTAACCATTGAAACAGAAGTGTGATATGTGACGCTTCACTTCCTAGATGTTTCTGAGAAACTTCTATTCAACGCTGACTGGATAAAATGTATCCCAGCATTTCCAGATCCCCTCTAAACTTTTTCGAGGAATAATCTGGATCTCCCCAACACGTTTCTTCTTTCACAAAATAAAACTTCATCTTTAGATCTACTTGCCATATCAATATTTAGTGTTGTCTAAATGTTGCAAAATTGGCTTTTAATGAATAGATACAATAATCTATCATTTTAATCCATTTATTTTGTATACTCATATATGTTATTTTATGGGGGTTGCACTTTGATAATTATAGGATCAGTCTCTTAGTAAATTGTATTTGGATAGTTAATTATTTAACACCATTATTATTATTATTATTATTATTATTATTATTATTATTATTATTTCATAAACAGATAACATAGAAAGATAAATAATGATTTTTATTTTAGTAAAAGAAAAATGAATTAGGTCTACTATAATTAGGTCAATTTATTGTCGTATTTAAATATAGAAATAAATTTAATTAGGCTGTGGTGTGGGTCACTTATATCCACACAAGTAGTATATAACGGTGGCCAGGCAATAAAATGTATTTCAGTAGAAGGTCGATGAGGAAAGAACGGGAAAGGAACGCAATTGGCATGAAAACGCATGAACAATCAAATCCGAGACAATGGATTGATGTTTGAAACAGTAACAGTCAAGTTTGAGATGGTGGATTGATATTTTGCAAATTAACGATTTACTATATGGTTCTCAGATTTCAGTGAGATGCTCTGTAATACGGTTGTGCCCATTGGTGTTCTGTTCACTACAAAGCTAGCATATCAATTAATGTTTAGTGGTAAAATTGAAAGTAGCTGATAGTTTATGGAATATCTTATTTATAATTTTTTTAAAAAGTTTTCTCAAATTCACTTAAAATTGAATCTAAATTAAATGAGTGTAAACTATTGGTTATCGACTCAGTGATCTAAAGGTCATGCGCGAATTGGAGAACTTTAAGGTCTATACTTTGATCACTGTCCGAGTTATGAAAACATACTGCTAATGAGTCCTACATTAAGACGAAGCAGTTGTCTATTGTTTCCTGGTTTTCAAAATTATTCAACAAAGATCAATTCGTGGTGTAAATGATAAAATTAGGTTAAATGATTGTTACTAAATTTATGGAATAATCACTATCCTTTTCAAAATTCATCCTAGTATTATGAATAAGTACTTTCAATGATACTGAAAGCTTATATTTTATCTAACAATGATAACCGCAGTTAAGGTTGTAGTTCTCTTGACTTTTGAGTAATCCGCAAAGACATTTGTCTTACAATTGTATAAGTGTTTTATCTGATTTTTAATTACTTTTATTTTGCATGAAACGATTGACAGTGTGTGTATTATTTTAGCAGAATAATGTTTTATGAATCATTTATTCTATCACCTGATATCAGTTAGTTTGAGGAACTTATGTGATCGATCTTATTCTATAGAATAATCATTGCTGAAGAACATGTCACTTTGATGAGCATAATGTATATGATGCATTTCCTTCACAATATCATCAGCAGTTAGCAAAATTAACATATAAATAACATAGCCAAGTTATCATTTTGAGATCTGATGATGCAAGATTCAATGCATGACGAGATCAGTGGTGTATATCGCTAACGAGTTTAACACTAAGAGGAAATAACTGTCTATCACTTTTTTTTAATTTTTTAAAATGTTCATCTTGGTGACGTTCGTCAACGATAAAAATTAACTTCAAACAGAACTAGTCATTTGATGAGGGATATTTGCAAAATACATATTCAACAAACATATTTATATAGATCGTAAATTTAACACAATTAAATCTCATAGAATAAAGTATAGTAGACTGTTTAAATAGTAGGCATATTTCTCGCTTGATCCATTCATATTTATTATATTTATGCAAAAAAAATGAGTCGTTTGTCTACCGAATAATGGTTCCTTAATGATGATCTTTATTAAACAGGGTTTAAGTGTTATGTATAAAATTTATGGACGAATGGAAAGAAAGCTTTATAATAAAGTTTGACACTAATAACATCGTTCTTAAAAAAAAACAACCCCAACTAATTAGTAAGATTTAATAAATCGATTAAAAACGGAGAACGAATTAAATGTATTACATTTTCGTGCCTTATTATTCAATATTTGAACTAGGATCGAAAGTCTGTGTATCTATATCATTGAAGTCTAATTTAATTCCTTTCACTTAAGTTCTATAGTCATTAATTTTTAACTAACAATGGACGATACTTCGAAAGTAGTTTAAATTACTGAATAACTTCAGTTAGAAAACTATTGAAAGTTCAGAAATACTGTTCAGTTATTTTGTTCTAATAAAAAGTTTCTTAACCATATGTACTGAAAATCTCCACAAATAATTTGATACTAATAATAATGATGTGCTTAGTTGTGACTTAATTGTAGAAAAAAATTTCAGTTGTAGATATTAACTTTTCATAAGTTTCAAAGTAGGTTAAAATAACTTTCCAATGTCTTAATGATTTTCAACTATCATTCAATAAGTGTCATTTCGTTTTAATAATTATATTTAATTATAAAAATTTATCAATGTAACTTTTCAGTATTTTGTTTCTATACAGTATAGCTTAAGAATTAAAGAATGTAGAAATTTGAATTTATTAAAGTCTGTACATTCCAAGTGTTATTTGTTTTTGATGGATTGATTGTTTAGATGTCTTGTTGTCTTCAGCTTTATACTAATCATATAACCTCTCAAGTCTATATACTTCATTTTATATTGAGATGCATAGATGAATGTAACTGCATCTATATCTACGGAGATCTATGTACATTCAGTTGAAAAGTCGTAAATTAGATGATAAACCGTTTTTAGATCTCATCCTCATTTAATATGAAATAGGTATCTAAATATAAAATGATTACAAATAACAGAATGACCAATTATTGACAATACAATGTTTAGATGATAGTATTTTAAACTCACAAAAACAACAGTACTTACAAAATAGATATATTTCCCATTTAATTAATCAATCTTATTCCAACAGAAGGATCATGCAAAATCAACTTCAATTTTACCGTCATGATTTATTAACTAGAATATTGTAGTTAAATGCATGCTTAGCTAACTCATTACTCGTAAAGGTTTGGATAATCCTTGAGAGAATACTTGCTAAGTTAGAAGGCATCATGCCTAGATGGTTAAATGGATAATGAGGTAACGTCTAACGAAAACAGGCATAAGGTTGAATTCTCAGTATAAAAGTCGATATTGGGATACAAACACATTTAGCTGATAAATCTCAAATAGGACAAAATGTATACCTAAGATCCCACTATTAACCACTATTTAGAAAACACAATGAATATTAACATTTCAATGAAATAAAAATATTTGTAAATCAATCATAACAGAGGAAAAAGATGACAATCCTTGAATTCAATTTTTTTTAAAAATCTGTTTTTTTTATTATTATTTTACTTTACTTACTCGAACGATTCGTCCATCAAATGTTAATTCTTCAACTTCTTGACCCAATTCAAATGATTGATCCAGTTCTTGATCACATATTATCATTTTTATACGTACTTCGTTATCATTCAAATCTATGATCATATTTGATTTCATTTTATTGATAATATTATATACATCATTAGGAGTTCCTGATTATTTTTTAAAATTGCAAAATAAAAATTGTTTTATAAGTAATCACCTAATTCACTAGACAATTCTTCCACATTGGAACTTTCAAGATATTTCCATGTTCCAACTAATTCAGTCATTTATTAATTAGAGTAATAGCTAATATAGAAAGAAAGTTTTAAGTGAAATAAATACTACATTAGATTGTTCGAATGATTTTATATCAATTTTGAAATTACGATTTATAATTTTAAAATGAATGAATTTGGTTGGATTTTAATTCATATTACCATGACAAATAACCTTGACTTATTAAGTGAAATGAGGAAAAACATAAACATATATTCAAGTACGTTGTATATATATATGATAGAAATGGAGGTTCACAATGTCTGTAATTATTAAACACTTAAATTTCAGAATAGATCTATATGTGTACTAGTTTTATTCAGAGTTCATTTTAATGGATAAATGAATAAATATTTTCAAGGATTAGTATCAAACAAAAATATATTTTTATCATAGTCTTGTGAAGATTATGGAATTTCACACTGTACTTCACAGGTTGACCTTAGTTATACAAGCACATTGTAAACCAGAAAGCAATAGATGGCTGTTGCATGTAAAATGTGGAATTTACAACACCTTATACTAAGAATCACTATATGCTTGCCAGTAACTTATTTAGATACTCAAATCCAGAATTCTAGTGAGAAGCTGTGACTAGTGAGCTAAACTGTGTCGAGTTTAAGATAAATATTACCAGTGACGATGGGTAATGATCACGCAATATTGCGAAACGATTGTAGCTAGATGTGTAAACCATTCGATATTAACTCAGTGGTCTAAAGGGTAAGCGCTCGCCTTGACGCCTAAAGGTTCTGGTTTCAATCCCTGTTAGGGTATTGGATGCACACTACATAGAACTCACATGCTGGAACTAAAGAGCTGTCCAGTGCTTCCTGGTTTTCACTGTTTGTCTCACTAAAATCCATTCATGATGTATACCATAAAAAATTTGTTTTTCACAAGTAATAAATGTAAATTTCGATGAATAGGGATATATTTTTCAAGAAATTGACTTAAAATCGTAGTGTATTATCTAAACTAATTTTCTTCAAACAACCTCAGTTTATTACAAGCAAATCGCCAGGGGTTGTATCATAAATGATGAAGTTCAGTCTGATGAGTTTCTTCTGAATTTAACCTTTAACACCTACTGAAATAATCTAGAGAACCACTTTAAAGCAAGAGGTCAGCCGATATTTCTCTCGACCCAATTTTGAACCCCACATCAATATACACTCATTGTGTCACACAAATTGATCCCACTGCCTTTAGGCCTTATGATGAGTATGATATCTCCAGACTAATAAGTTGGAACTCAATAATTCACGTTTCTAAAGTCAGTTGAGTTTGGAAAATTGTATGATATTTTGTAATGCTACTGATAAAGTAGCAAATCAGGTCTCATAAAATAGTTTGAATGAAGGAAGTGTGCACGAACAATGTGATTCAAACAATAATCTCTCAGGAAAGTCCAGCAGACCAATATAACCAGTTATGATAATTTATGAGGAAAGCCAACCACTGAGGTGGGATATATAGGAGTGCAACAGGTGTGTAGAACACTTTGACGAATTGTTAAATAGACCACCGTTGGTGAAAATGATGGACATAGAGACAGCACACACATACGTTTCTACAAATATCACACTGCCAACAAGTAACAAAGACAGAATAGCCAAAAGTGAAATGAATATTGGGAAAGCATCAGTAAGACCAGACAACATGCCAGCTGAAGCATTGAAGTTGGACACAGACGTATATACGGAAATGGTCCACACACTATTTAGAAAGATTTGGCGGCAATAACAGAGACTAGAAAAAAAGATACTTTAGGTGGGGTTTTGTTCTCCGAGCTAGATGATTTTGTCACGGATCATAGTTTGGTCTTCTGACCAACATCTTACTTCTATGTGAAGTTTGTGCTAGTGATTTTTAGAAAGACAATGAAAGCTCTACTACCAAACCACCCAGTTTAGAGAACAAGTTTCCACCTAAATGAACCATCTGAGCTACAAATCTTCTCCATTAGAAGGATGCTTTATCAGGATACCGAAGGAGAATTCAGTAAGTGTGGGAAATACAGAGACACCACATTATTGTCAAGATGTTAAAGTTTTCAATAGTGTTGTTGAATCGTATGATAGATTCTGTAGACGTTTAAATCTAGAACAATAAGCTAAATTTAGTGAGGATTGGTCGACTGACTAAACCATGACACTGAAGATCATTGTTGAATAACCATCAATTGAAGCACGCTGATTACTATATGTGAACATTGTTGACTATGAGAAAGTGTTCGTTAGGGTGGATGGTAGGAGTTTGTGAACTGTTGTTCGACATTATGGAGTGTCTGAGAGTGTCGTCACCATGATATGGAATTCTCACAATGGATTACAGTGAGAATTCATGCAGCTCATAGATCCATTCAAAGTGAAGATCGGTGTGAGACAAGACTGTCTACTGCCAACTTTTCTCTTTGTTCTGATTGTCGAATGGATTATGAAGACCTCGAAATGTGAGTAGAAGCACACAAAACATTGGACAGATTGGATGTAACATGATGTTTACCACTTTGCAAATGACTCGGCACTTATAGCACATACACAGTAACAAATGTATCTGAAGCGAGGGAGCGCAGCAGTGGCTTCTACGTCAGTATGCATGGACATTCATAAGAGAAGAAGTGAGATGCTGAAATACAGTGCAGTAAGTACCAAGCGGATTATGTTTGATGGTTATGCTGTGGAAGATATGTGAGCACTTACATAAGTTGTCAGTATCACTGGTAAATAAGGTGGATTTGATACAGTTATAAAGAGGAGAATTGGTAAGGAAAGTGAAGAATATGTGAACATCGAAACAACTGTCACACAACACAAATGACGGAATTTTTAATACAAGTGTCAAGATAATTTTTATTGTACTGAGCTGAAACTTGGAGAACTACTACAACCATCATCAAAATGGTACATGTATTTATAAACATTTGTCTACTCAAGATACTCCAGATCCATTTGTGAGACACTATCGGGAATAATCGACTTTCAACTGTACAAATATTTTACAAATAGAAAATAAATTACTTTAATTTAATTGTACAACCATTATGACAAAGAAGCATATACAAAATGAAATCTTATTACATTTAGCATTTAGAATAAATCACTCATAAGTTTTGAAATGGAAATTGGGACTCTGTTTGACTTTCTTGAAATTATCGAACATTGTTATTGAGTTCTTAGTTATTTTCAGTTAATATTTTATTTTATAGTAACAAAGAGTATGTAAATTTATTTATTGAATGTATTTATTAAACTAATAAAATATATAAACAAAAGTAACCTCTTAACTTTACCGTGAAAATTTTTATCTTCTGTGTTAGTAGGACGATTTAAAATCACCACTAGCTACTATCTAATGTTTTGTAACAAAAAATATCTCCTGAGTAAAACTAGACGTTTGTCTACTTAACGAACTCTAGATCTATTTGGAAGATATTATCAGAAATAATTGACTATGGTAGAGGATAAACTAGCTTTCAGCTGAAGATGAAATTAGGAGAAAACATTGGAAGTGGATAAAACATGTATTGCAGAAATCACTGGACTGTATCATGAGGCAATCCTTAACTAGGAATGTTAAAATGAATAGTAAATGATGCAATTCAGTAGACAATTAGCATTGGAACTTGCAGTCGTATTTATTTATTTGAACACATATATATTGGTACAAATATATATACGCCACACAAAAAATGAAAATTTAAAGAGAAGGAAAAAAAGTGAGGAGCGTAAAATAATGAACAATAAAAACTACAGATTAGTGTAAGAAAGTGTAATAATAATAATGGGGGAAACGAAAAGGTACAATCAGAAGAAATCTTTCAGTTAAGGAAGAAGCAACCACTTTTTATGAAGAAAGTAAAAGAAGGTTACAGCAGGATCGCCATTGGCTTCTATTCTGAGCCATATCTGATAACGTCTCTAGCCACTGTGTTGCACCATCTCTCGGACCTCAGCCAGAGAGTCAGAGTCGGACATGAATGGTATTTGTGAAAAACTGGAAATGAGAGACTAGAACAAATTTGGTCTAAACTCTTTCCCTATTCAGTCCACTCATACTTCATGAATAATTATAGACTTAAGTAAGTTATAAGTAGTATCTTTTATATTAAACATTCTCTCTACTTTATTACATTTATCAAATCACATTATTAAAATAAGATTTATTAGTTAATAAATTAGAAATGGAATGTCAACTATTTAAAATTTATGAATAATATCATGTTTATAATAAATGCATAGATTCTCTTGTTTAAATTTTTATTACCATGATCCTTATCTCCTTATAAATTTTAATTAATTAATATAAACATAAAAATTTGTATTTAATTAAAGTATAAAACTGTAATTAAAATGTTCTGATTGATTTTGTTTATATTAAAGATAATATAGTAAACATAGAGAATTTGGTAACATGAAAACACATACATCAATTCAATGTGTATATAGTTTTTGTGAGAAAAAACAAACAAACAACTGTACATTTAGTACTATTCTAATATTGATGATTAGAATTTTTGTAATATTTATGAACTTGTTATATCTAGAAGGTTGTTCTTGATATACCGCGTATAACGGGAGCACTAGAATGCCAGAACCCTTCCAAGTCACAATGAGAAGACAGAAGACTAATGGAAGGAATATTATTCCCAGACAGTGTTAATTATAGTACAAAATTGTCAGGTATTTATAGATTTTAGTAAGAACAAAATCATCATTACAGTCCTCCAATCCGTATACAGGGGGTTATTAGCATTGTTCAATCGGGAAGCTGCACGTAGGAATTCTAGAGTATTCTTCCAAAAGGTGATTGGATGGAATATCTTCGGCTCCTTCTGAGCCTCCTACAGCTTCCTTGAGTTCACCGTCCGTCCGTCCTCACAGAACTAATACTAGACAAAACAACACTTTTGTTTTATTTTCTACTTATTTAATTAGTCTCATATGAGATTACTGGAGGTAAAAGGAGTTTATTTATCATGGTTGTATACTACTTAAATACTCTTTAGTAAAGTATGTTAATATTAGTGTTCAGCTAAATAAATCATAATAAGTTCGTCTGTGAAACTTCACTATTATTTGTGATGAAGCTCGGTGAAACTAAACTTTCATGAATCAATTTAAATATTTACTGATAATTGTTGGTGAAAATTTCCAAATTGTTTTGCAGTTTTAAAAACAAAAAAAGCTATACAACGAAAATGTTGTTTGGTGTTTTTTGTTGTTGGTTATAGTGTAGATGAGAAACCCACAACTATTGTCAGTTATCAGTATAGGGTTGTGGAGATTATTAAGTTTTTGATTGAGATCATGAACCGACTGATGTTAGATTACCATTGAAAACCTGGAAGCACTGGACAATGGAAGATGGTCGCGCAATTTCGTGAATTGGTTGAGGTTAGATATTAACACCGTTGGATGATAGCTCATTGATCCAGAGGTTAAGCATTTGCGCGCAAGACTGAAAGTCCTAGGTTCGAATCTCGCGAGCAGGATCGTGGATGGGCATTGCTGAGGAGTCGAACAATAGGACAAAACGGCCATCCAATGCTTCCAGGTTTTCAATAGTGGTCTAACACCAATCGGTTTATATTATCAGTTATCTTTACTCCTTTACTTCTCTGGATCTATGCATTTCAGTGTGAATAGAGCGAAATACAACAGAATAAGTGACTGATTCCATATCTACTCAGTTGATTTTAAGGTGTTTTATTTAACTGACATGAATTTGTGAAACTAGGGATGAAATTTATAGCAATATTAATAATTGAAATTTCTTAAGCATTCATCAATGAAAATCCAGTGAACGATTTGTCAACGTTAAAATTTGAAACTTAGTAATTTGATTACTGAACCAATTACCGTTCAGTGTAGAGTTAAAAAAAATTTCTGTACGTATTGAACAACCACATATTTCCTGAAGAACGCTTTTATCGTAAATTGATATTAGTAGACGGATTATCAAAAGTTATTAACTAGTAGATAATTGTTTGAAGCATTCTCAGTCTGACGGATTTAGAAAGATTGCTGTTAACACGCTAAGCAAACGTCAAAAATGTTAACAACTCGATTATAGCCCATTTAGTATAAATGGGTCATACAATCAACATGGAGCAATCATTTACAATAATATATCGTGTTAACAGCAATCTGCCTAAATCCATCAGACTGAGAATCCTTCAGATGGCTGAAGTAATAGCTATTTGGATAAAAAAAGCCGGAGCTTTGTGTCCAGAAGAAATGTGTTCGATCACTCCTTTTACCACGGCTAACTTCTGGCCTGATAAGTTAATAATCATTTTTATGATATGGTGACGTAATTCGATTTATGTTCATTTTCATAGCTTAAACTTATCTTATTCACACATTATTATCATTATTATGCTCGCAAACATTTTTGAGAAATTTACTCGGCATGCAACCCTATTTCTTAATGCATAACCAATTCATATTGTTCTACATATTTCGTGATTTCTGATTTGTAATTATATTATTATCTCTCTAACCCCATATTAACCGTGTTTATTTTAATCATTTATCTCAATTTCATTTAACGTATAAACATAGTCAAGACAACACTTCATATTAGTCATTTCAACACTAACGACTTTATTACTTGAATTCATGATTCGATCTAAGCTAAAGCACCACTGAAAAACCTGTAAGCACTGGACGGTCGTTTCATCTCGACACGGGACTCGTTAGCAGTGTGCATCCACGGTCCCTCAGGCGGGACTCGAACTCGAGACCTCCGGTCTCTCGCGCGAATACCTAGCCTCTAGACCACTGAACCAGCATCCAACGGTCTTAGTATTTAATTTCAACTGATCGATGATCTTGCACAACCCTTCACCCATTAACGATTTTTTATTATTTTATATCATAAACAATCCTTAATTCACATGCTATAATTTTAAATGATGTACTTTGCCTGAAATCTATCCACTATTTTTGGATTAATAATTTGGATATATAATTGTAGAACCTTAAGAGAATTTATTGAAAAGAATATTCTTCGTTCATATATCTTTGTTTTATTATATATGTCTTGATTCTTGAATTAGATTACTGCTATTGTTTTAGAATTATCATTTATTGTCAGTTAAAATAGTGATATATCTGATGGAAATTAATTACTATACCAGATAATCACTTAATACTAACCATTGTCTTCATTTTAACCCTTAAATAAGAACCGATATAATGCCTCATAATGAAATTCGAGATTCTACAGTAGTCACCACAACAATAACCTCTCTCTCTCTCTAACTTACTTACTTACGCCTGTTACTCCTCGTGAAGGAGCATAGGCCGCTCACCAGCATTCGCCATCTAACCCTGTCCTGGGCAATCCTTTCCAGCTCCTTCCAGTTGTTATTCATCCTTTTCATATCTGCTTCTACTTCCCGACGTAATGTGTTCTTCGGCCTTCCTCTTTTCCGTTTCCCTTCAGGATTCCAAGTTAGGGCTTGTCTCGTGATGCAGTTTGACGATTTGCGTAATGTGTGTTCTATCCATTTCCATCGCCTTTTCCTAATTTCTTCTTCAGCTGGAAGCTGATTTGTTCTCTCCCACAAAAGGCTGTTGCTGATGGTATCCGGTCAATGGATGTTGAGTATCTTGCGTAGACAACCATTTATAAATACTTGTACCTTGTTGATGATGGTTGTAGTAGTTCTCCAATTTTCAGCTCCATACAGTAGAACTGCCTTGACGTTGGTATTGAAGATTCTCACTTTGATATTGGTTGAAAGTTGTTTTGAGTTCCTTATGTTCTTCAATTGTAGGAATGCTGTCCTTGCTTTGCCAATCCTTGCCTTTACGTCTGCATCTGAACCTCCTTGTTCATCAATTATGCTTCCCAGGTATGTGAAGGATTCTACATCTTCCAGAGTTTCGCCATCAAGAGTGATTGGACTGCTGTTCTCCGTTTTGAATTTGAAGACCTTGGTTTTCCCCTTGTGTATGTTGACGCCCACTGATGCAGAGAAAGTATTTAGCTATAAAATAATTATTAGTATGTTGGACTTGTGGAGATAGCAGCATTTTCACAGTTGAATTCTGGTTGAACAAAATATTTGTTTGTATAAATGGTTAGATCCAACAAAAACAACTGATTAAATATCATTTATATATGACTATTTGTTACACACGTCACAATAAGTTTTTGGCCAAGTATTAAATTCACAGTTAATATACTAAATTTTAAACCATCACACCGTCTATCTGTTATGACTGAGTCACCAATTGTTATATCTGATTGTTGCTAATTTTTATGACGGAATCGCTTATCATTTATACTTGTAAAGCGAGGACCCATTACAATTCTCACGACGCGAAAGTAAGAACACAAAGACTGATACAAGTAAAGATTTATTAATCTCAAAACACGACGACTTTAGTCGAAAATACACTCATTTATGTATTGATTATACACCCATTTTGACCAATAATTAGGATGAAATCATATATATGAAAATCACTTACAGTTATAACAAATCACATGCTACATGTCATGATGAGCATATACAAAATAAAATATCACACTGGGAAACAAAACAAATACTACACTTAGTAATTATCACATTGAATTAAAACGGAAGTAATGTTGAACAGAAATTATAATGAGTAAGTCAATCTAATTTTGACTTTTCGTTCAGTCATATCACTATCATACGAAGTGATAATAATGGTAATAATAATAATTTACAAACGAATCAAATTGCTGCAAATATTTTGATAAGAGTCACCATCGAAAATGTAAACAGTTATAAAAACAGAACATAACCTTCTTGTTTTAAATCATTGCGTTGGAAACATATAATAACAAACCGGACACGCAACATTTTATGCTTGTTGATACGCTTCACAATTTGGCACAATTAAGCGCGTATAATAACTAATATGTTATCACGTCCAAAACCAACTGTGACAGAAAGTGCATTCAATCCCACGTAAACATCGTCTTACGTTTGTTGGCATACCTAAGACTGCGAAGCCAACTTCATATATTCCCTGATAAGCACAAGTCTTATGACTTGTCCATAAATAAGAACGACAATTCACTTACATATAACGATAGGATCCATAGGTGAATTATGATGTATGAGACAATATAAACTAAAATATAATAGATTATTTTCAAACTGCATATATTTTGTGAAAATACCAATACAAGCTGAATACGGCATCAAACACTGACAAACCTGGACCTTTGTATAAACAATGGCAGAATACTTTCATTATTGGGAATAAATTTGAGTCAAAGAAGAGACAGGCTATCAAATTGTGTCTCAAACTATTCAGGGTCTTAAGTTAATTGTTCATCATATCTTCAGTTTGTTTTCTGTCCTGTCGTGAACTATTAGTGGATGGACAACATTTTTCTGTGCATTATACAAGATCACTTGGAGATAATAACGATGTGTTTGATACACATGAATTATTTTCTTTTACAATCGCCTTTTTTTCTCCTAGTTTGTTATGTTCATGAAGTAGAACTTTAGTTTAAGTTAACGAAGCACGAGCCATAAACGTGCATGTCACAGCACATAGAACTGTTTGATAAATACACTCGAAAAATTGTAAAAAATGACAGATTCATACTATTAAAGAATACGTGAGATCGCTTGAATTTCGTTTGATATATTTATCTCGATAATAAAAATGGTATACATCTATGTGTGAATGAGCTTTGAGATGACTTGGTGTGTGCTACTGATGTCGACAGATATAAGTAGTATGTATCATCAATTGCAAGCGAAGTGCCTGATGGTAGAAGGTTAAGAAGAGGGAAGAGAAGAGACCGATAACAGAAAATGATTAGTGTGAAAACGAAAGAACAATCAAGTCTGAGACAATTGATGGGCATTTTACAAATGAAGTGTTTACTATATAGTTCTCAGATTTTACTAAGAGATTCTGTAATTTTGTATTCAAATACATTCAGTTGTCCCCACAGCTGTCCTCGTTCACTACAACGTGAGTTCAAATGTCAGTTAATCGCTTCAATTGAATTGATGAACGAATATCGTAAGATAAATATAGTGAAAAGTTGCTTTTTTCCAGTGAAATGATACACATATATGTAACATATTAAATATGGATTTGAAGTCATTTAAAACATAAGTGATAGTAAGATACATGTTTTGTAGGTCAGTTGTAAATCATTGAAATTTTGATGGTAGCTAACAGACTAAATCATTTTTACACACCATATGAATATGGAAAGGAACTAAGTAGAGATATCAATAAAAAGTAAGTACATTTGATAAACTAGAATAAAGATGTGAGAGTACAATAAATCCTTTGACAACATATTCTAATCTATACAATAGTGTAAGTTAATTAAGTTTTATCCGACCGGAAAATCATTAAGCTTATTCTGCATATATATTGATTTAATCCGATTATAATGGAGAAAATGTTGGTTTAAAGACGTTTTTCATTATGGACTAACAGTATGTAAGTCATATGCAACGCATAAGCTGGCATACCTGTGAATTGTCACACTACATCAACAGTGAGATGAAATGGTCAAGGTAAATTCCAAAACAGTAAAGTAATAGTCCAATAGCCAGTAACTTCTTGGACTGATGCCATGTCTTGGTTTGTCCGCTCTTAGCTTTCTAGCAACCTACCCACACATCGGACAGTAATGTGTATCAAAGTAGGCGGTGGATGGGGATATATAATACATGTTCCAACCATATCGGCTGGTCAAGGTTCACTACTTCATCAATCGATTCAATGTCTTTACCCAGTGCACTGTATCTAACCTCACGATGGTCTCAACATATACAAGTAATGCTTCGAAGGTATCTACGATCGGATACTAGTAACCTACGAATACCTATTTCTACAAACCATGAAATATAACGGACCAAATCTCTGAGTAGTACACTTGTCTTTTGGTTAGCAGATGGACATGTTCCCTACCGCATACGTGATTTAAATTGGTGAAAACCAAACCGAGGTTTCTGAGTTTACGCTGAAATTGCATTAGACGCCAAATCACTATAGCTGATGAGACTTTCAAGATAAGTGAATGGGTCAATACATTCAACTACTTCACTCCCTATCATTTGTTCAGGTCGTGACGTAAACCCGTCCGAAGGCGACATTTTGCATTTAGAGGGAGACAAACTCATTCCAAACATGGTTGCTTAAGATTGTTAGAATACTCTGCACTTTATCAGTATCTACCCATCCAATTTCAAGTCAGAAACTAACCTGGTTTCCCCTTCATGAGCCCTAGTTAAGCGTCGGAAGATTATTGAGGCTAATATTTCGGATAATATATTAGTCAAATGGACTCCTTTGTGACTGTCACAAGAGTATTTTTATTCTTCATTACAGACCAGGACAAACATCAATCAAGTCCAGTTCCCAGATTCCAAGTAGTATTTCAGTCAATCTAACAATTAGAACTGAACTATAATCCTGAAAGGTCACCAGGTTGGCTGCACTCCCTCGCCTTAGCTTAGCTATGGCTTTTTCAGTTTTATCAAGATTTAAGTGGTCTGTATTAATATCCCATTCAGGTTGTTTGGCAGCATTACGCAACTGAGAAGTAATTCGAGAGCAGTTG
The DNA here is from genome assembly GCF_000699445.3 of Schistosoma haematobium. Classification (NCBI taxonomy): domain Eukaryota; kingdom Metazoa; phylum Platyhelminthes; class Trematoda; order Strigeidida; family Schistosomatidae; genus Schistosoma; species Schistosoma haematobium. The sequence continues at coordinate 18,076,994 of NC_067197.1, read as the reverse complement.
AACTATTCTTCACGATTTCCCACTTATAGTTTCAATCTCCTGGGTTGGGAGTAGAATTTATCACTTTTACGTTTAAGTTACCTTCTCTCCCCATCGTATTCTGAGTTTGTCGGGATGAGTTCACTAGTCTCTATCAGTCCAGTGGACGCCGCTGAAAACCACTGGCTCTTAATCGTCTGCCTATAAAGTGGTGGATATCACTCCTATTCCAGCAGCTATCCCAACATACATTGGGTTGAACATAACTTGGGTGACTAACTGCTTTTCTAGTTGTTCCTGAAATACACTTGATTTTTTCTAATCGTTGAGCTAATCTCAAGGTTTTCTTGCTGACTTCTCTGCATCCGGTAAGAAACATGTGTCCGTACTAGAGCATGATTAGTCTAGAAATGTGCTTCAGAATGACCAATAGTCTTCTCTCTAGCCTCTCCAACGACGGCTGAGGACGATATAGTCTATTTGCACCCAACATTGAGTTGACTGTTGGGGTCCCCAGGTAGGACGATATCTTTAGGCTTAAATTTGGTGATTGTTAAGAATCAAAGGTTGTCTGATTATCGGTGAATCAAACGGCTGTCGTTGTCTGTCCATTGAGCTGGAACACTGTAAGGCCACCTAAAATCTTCCACTTCGGTTTAGACTATCTACTTTAGCAGTAAAACCTTCTTCTACGGTTACATCTGAGGGTTTGCCTTTCTTAGGAAAGCAGAAAGCTTACTCTACGACTCATTTGAACAGTAGTTAGTGGGAGCCTGAGAGTTAATAGAAAGTTATCTGAGTATATCCCTAACTCTCCGTGTTCTTAACCCCTCATTTACTCAGATTGTGTATAAATGATTGTCCATTGGGATCCAGTCTGTTTTGCTTTTAAACCTAATGGTATACAATCCAGTGAATTACGACACTTAGATCCCATATGTGTGTTTCGGAGAAACCTTATTTAGATATCAAGGGATTCTAGAGTTTTATCTAAGAAAACCTGCTGTTCTATTTAACACAAGGTTCAAACATGCAGTTTACAGTACGATTTTGGGAGACCAGGAATAACGTCTCATGAACCCGAATAGTTAGCATCAGACCGACACCAAACTGGACAAACATTTAAAACTATGAAGTACAGGATAGCCATTCCATTGTAGTTTGGAACCTCATAGTAATGTATACCCAATAACCTGTAAAGCATTGAACCCAGTTCCTTCAAGTTTTATGAAGAACATGATATCATTTCTTAACTTTTCTCAATCTACTATGTAAATATGATCCGTATTAGTAGATAAATGGTTTACCACATCTAATTTGGTCGACTTCCATTCGAACTTTTTGAACTTCATTTTAGAACTAGTCCTTAAAGAGTAAAATATTACAATCTGGATAAACTATTAGTGAAAATTAATATAATTCAAAAATGGTTTATCATTATGGATTGATATTATCTAGTGAAAATACTCAAAAACTATTTGACATTGAACAGTGACTACTGGTTTCAGTATAAACAGTTAAATAATAATGTGCTCTCTTTTCTGTAATATATATATATATATATATATATATATATATATATATATATATATATATATATATATATATGAAAGCTCAATATTCACAACTTTGAATTCTAAAACAATACAACAGACTTTTGATGACAGAAAAAGTATGTTTTATTTCAGTGAAAATAAGAGAATACAAAACGAGCGCCCGAAAAAACAAACACAGTTATCAGCTATGATTTAGTAATTCACAGAAAGAAAAAAATTAGAAATATTATTGATATGCTTGTTGTATGTTTAATATCGGAACAAAAGAAAATAAAAAAATAAGTAATGTTTTAATATATCATTAAAATTTAATATTATCTTATACATGAAAAGAAAATCCAAGGGTAAATGAAAAATTTTTTTAGGCATTAGAGAAATGGAACACAAAAACACCAAGAAAACTATAAAGATTCAAAGAAGAAAGTCAATGAATACAAATGAGATAGACATAATGTAATAGTTTTAAATAATAAGATAAACCTTAAATAGAAAATAACAACTAGATAGATAACGATAAGATATTAGAATGAATCAATGAACTTAGACAAAAATTCAAAAGAGAATAGTCACACATACTGACATAATGTATGCAGAAAATAGAACTGTGTTAGAACATTTGGCAATCTTGTATATGTATATACAGGAGAGGCATAATATCCAAAAAAATAATGGTATATAAAATATATAGTGGTAATAGTACACGATATGAATAAGGATTAATTTATATATATATATATATATATATATATATATATATATATATAATATTCTTGTCAAAGTGAATTGTGAACTAAATCATCAGTGCCACCGTTACCAAACTAAGCTTGTGCTGAAAAAAAATACATAAAAAAGCACAAGAATTGCACGAATCAATAAGTATTTTACTGAAAAACTATGAGATCTTAATCAATAACAACAGAGTAGTGACATTTAAATCCAATAATTACACACTTCAATTAATCATTATTTTTTGAAGACTCTGATAAAAAAAGTAATACGACTGTACACGATAACCAAATACAATCCTCATGTAGTCAGAGCTTTTGATTACATGATTTGTATGAGAGCTAGCTGAGTAAAAAATACTATGTAATTGTCCTAAACTGAAGCAGAATGAAGAACACAGAGTAGGAACTTGTGAATCAATGGTTGAAAATCACAAAAAGAAATGATTGAGATTTAAATGAATGGACAGATTAATGATAACAATAACACCCACAAGACATATTTGTACATTAAGCTAAAAATTATACAAGGTGTAGAATAAACAAACTTAGATATTTAGTTATCCCACTGGTAAATAAACCTCATTGGGAATACGAAACAGATAACTTGAAATATAAATAATTGTTCAACTAAAATCAGTTAGTGATGTTAACTGTCACACTGAACAATCTCCACAAATTCCCTACATAGTAATAATAATCAGGTGCTCACTGGTGACTAATTTTGTTAGGTAATTCTCATAGTTTTAGTGAGAAATTTATTTATTTATTTGAACACATAAATATTGGTACAAGAGGGCACCAAATATATATGCGCCACACAAAACAATGAGAATTCGAAGATAAAAAAAGAAGGTAAGGAGCGTAAAAAATGAACAATAACAACTACAGATTAGTGTAAGGTAGTGCAATAGTGATAAAAATAATAATAGTAATAATGGGGGAAACGGAAAGGTACAATCAGAAGAAATCTTTCAGTTAAGGAAGAAACAACCATTTTCATGAAGAAAAAAAAGGTTACAGCAGGATCGCCACTGGCTTCTATTCTGAGCCATATCTGATAACGTCTCTAGCCACTGTGTTGCACCATCTCCCGGACCCCAACCTGGGAGTAGTGAAGGACCAACACAAGCCAGGCCTTTACAGCTTTCTTTTATACCAAGACACCACGTCATACATTGACCACTTCTCCGCTTTATCCAACCAGTCCCAGCGTCGACAACTAATGCACGATGTGGAGTTCTCTGGAACGACATTCGTAGAACATGTCCAAGCCACCGAGGTCGGTGTTTCAAGATGGTGACACCAATTGCATTATCGTCTCTGCGCCCGAACACACGATGCTAAACCTCTGCATTACTAACATGGTGTTGCCACTGGATGTCAGCAATCCTTCGGAGACAGCAATGATCGAACACAGAGAGTCGTCTAACGTCCTCAACTCGGAGAGGCCAGGTTTCACAAGCATAGAGCAAAACTGCTCTCACCGACGCGTTGTAGATCCGACCTTTTACAGCCAGACTAACATCACGAAGGCGCCAAAGATGGCCCAGATTGGCATAAGCCACTCTGGCTTTCGCTATACGTGCATTGATCTCATCACTCACACCATCACCAGCACTTATGCAGCTACCCAGATACACGAACTTTTCGTCTACTTCTATATGCTCATCATCCAGGGTGAGTACAGGATTAGAATCCTGCCAGTCTTGTAGAAGTACTTTGCACTTCGAAGGTGCAAAGCACATACAATACCTACGGACACTGATTGTCAACTGATTAAGTGCGGATTGCATGCCTTGGGCACTATCGCACAGTAAGACAATATCATCCGCATACTCAAGGTCGAAAAGTCTTTCTCCAGGCGACGGATCCACACCACCATTACTTACATTCATCAGAGCTGTTTCCAGAATGTCATCGATGGCAAAGTTGAAGAGGAATGGTGAGATTGGGCAACCCTGCCTAACCCCACTGCTCGAATGGAACAATGGAGAAAGGTGGTTGTACGCCCTCACTCTAACCGAGGTGTTTGCATATAAAAACTTTAGGATGTTAATAAACTTCTCAGGCACACCCTTCTTCAATAGACAATCCCAGAGAACATTCCTTTCCAACGAATGGAAGGCAGCCCTGATGTCAAGAAACACTACGATTGTTGGCCTTTGATAAGTATGGCGGTGTTCTAACATTTGGCGGAGGGTGAATATATGATCAATACATCCTCCACCAGAACGAAACCCAGCCTGCTCCTCGCGAGTCAATCTTTCTCGGGTTTTGAACAACCTACGAAGTATAACGGAAGCCAATAGTTGTTACAGGAACGACGTGAACCCTTTTTAAAGATAAGGACAACTATCGATTCATTCAATGACGTTGGTAAACTCTCTAGTTCTCAGACCTTTGTAAACAACACAGTCAGTTCCTCAGCCAGAAAGTCACCACCATCTTTAAAAAGGGCCGGAGGTAATTCACCTGGGCCCGGTGATTTGTAACGCTTCAAGAGTTGGAGTTCCTTGAGGACTTCCGCCTCATTTGGTGGATCAGCCGTCACCAGCCATGGAGGCAGGACAGTCCAACCGATGTTGCCGGAGTAGCAGGCCAGTTGAACTGCCCTTCGAAGAATTCCGCTCATCGTCCAAGACGTCGACAGACGTTAGTGATTGGCATCCCATCATCCTCACAAATTGTTTCGCTCACACCAGACTTCTTGCTGCCAGTGGCTCGGATGAGTTGGAAGAGCTTCCGGTAATTACCAGATGCAGCTGCTGCTTCCAACTCATTAGCACCCTTCGACCACCAGGCTTCTCGGTCCTTACGCAAGCTTTGCCCAATTTCATTACGTAGCATCCTTCGTTTGTGGTCAAACTCACGGTCATCCGGAGTAGACCGATGGGCTAGCTTGGTTCGATACTTACTAGCAACAGAAGTTGCAACCAGCTTGCTAACATCAATCCTTTGGTGGCGGTCACTTCATTGTCCACTGAAAAGTAAGGTAAGATTGGCGCAGACCAAGGCATGGTCAGAGTCCAGATAGGTACTCCAAAAGGAGCGACAGTCTTGTACACAACCACGCCAGCGGTAGCTGATCGTGATGTGATCAATCTGAGTCCAGGCTTGGGATGCAGAGGGAGGATGCCAGGTGGCATATCGGCGATGACTGTGCCGGAAGTTAGTGCTAGCCAGAAACAGGTTGTGGTCTGTGCACAGTTGCAGTAGACGGTCCCCGTTATCTGACCTGTGACCAACGAGTCCCCATCGGCCACCTAAACGACTCTCTTCTGTGCCTAGACGCCCGACCTGAGCATTCAAGTCTCCGGCTAGTACTGTAATATCTTTCGAACGCACTTTCTGGAGAAGAACAGTTAACTGGTGGCAGAATTCATCCTTGATTGCATCCGGGCTGCAATCTGTCATGGCATAGGCGGAGATGACGAAAAGACATCATTTCTCACTTTGATGGAACTTTCTAATCTAACAGCACATAACTGACTGTTATTGGGGATCCAATCGATTAGTGCTGCCTCAACTCTAGCGCCTAGTTAGACACCAATGCCAGCAAAACCAGACAAAGATGCCACAGGGTCCCCGGATAAACGCACGTAAAACAAGCTTTTTGAAGTGACAGATGGAGAGCGAATTTGTAGTACTTCGCTAGAGTCTTGAATACGGGTCTCGGATAGACAACAAACATCGATATTAAGACTTTCTAAAGATATAGCCAGCCCTATCTGTTGTCTGACCTGCATAAGTGTGCGAAAATTGAAGGCAGCTAGTTTGGATGGTTCACGTGATTTCAGAAAAACTGCTTCAGTATTCGTATTTGGTGGTAGAGTACAATTTTTAACCAGGCAGTGACTCAAAAACGTTTAGATAGAATCGAGTTTCCGCCATAGGCGAGCTGCTGTATAAGTCGAAAAATAAAGATACACAGAGTGGGAATAAAAAAGAGTGAATAAATGACGTAAATAATAATAATAATAATAATAATAATAATAATAATAATAATAATAATAATGTGAATCGTTTGATTGTTAATTGAAGCAAGACAAGTATTTTCCATAAATATCGACATTTCATCATATTTATGTGTGGGCTGTGATACTGCTCGGGTGCCCGGACCGAAGCAGGTGGTTTTCTTAGGGGACCACACTCCGAGCCTTTGACCTAAAGGTCTGACCCACAAGGCACTGAGTAGGACTTCCATGGTAGTGACTGTATACACATGGCCATATGAGAGCATTTCGAGAGGGAGAGCGGAATCTCCTCCCCTCGGCCGTACCGGAGATTTTGAGGGCACCCTGACCAGAGGAGGTCAACTATGTTGAGTGTGAGACAGTTACTGATCAATGACAATCGAAGATGGTTCTGCGATATAGTGAATCGAATGAATCAAACTACTGGATCAGTCAGTCAGTCACTGGTCTGAAGGATAAGATCTTGTGTTCAGTGTTTGGGGGGATAGTGGAAGCCCACTCCCGAGGATTTACATACACGGACGAAACAACTGCCAAGTGCTTCTTGGTTTTACGTAGTTAATTAAGATCAGTTCGTAATATTAACCATGAAATTTAAGTGTTTCTACAATAATAAATCGTCGAGCTATAAAGTAATATTTGGACAAAAAATAACCCATGACCGTTACTTGTGTTATCATAATACATTTTTAAGACAGAAAAAACATTTCAGATTGTTGACTACATCAGGAAAAGAAATGTTGGTTTGTTTGAGATTTGACTGTCCAAATCATGAAAAAAGGTAAACTTTAAAGTGCTTTGACCATTGACCATGGAATACGCGTAATAATCTGATACGATAAGCAATCAACAGGTGAGGACATATGAAAGAAACAAAGTTCATAGTTTTTTTGAATATCGGTGCAATTCGATGCGCAAAGGTAATACATTTTATATGCATAATAACGATAACATGGTCTTTTGGAGAGATTTTAAAATATTTAACCTCAGTAAGTAGGAACAATGAGATTTGCATGAAAATTGGATTAGATCTCTAGTAGGCTCGATGCATAATTAATGTAAGTCAAACGAAAGATATTTAAAGCATCAGATGAAATAAGACCAGAATATTAAGTTTTACATTATTTAGGATACATCATCTCTAAAGAATAACTATCAGTTATATTAGAACATAAACACGCGAATAAATTGATCATATACGGTTGCTCTATCTCTGAGAACATATTTTTCAAAAGCATAACAGAATAAAAGTATCTTGGATAAACGTACTTAGAAAAATTAATAAACACACTAAATTATGGATATCAATGAGAATTTCTAGAACAATGTGGCTTAGTTCGCATAAATGTGTACTGCAGAAGTAACAATGTGAATTTTGCCGGAAAGCGAAGATTGTTGGATGAAACTAATCTTCATTGATATAGTGTGATTCATAAGTAGAATGAAACATTAGAATGCTCTTAAAATACTCAAATCACTTATATTTACGAAAACTCCAATTGCTCTGATATATATGGGCAAGTATTGACACTGAGATGGTGGGGATTTGTAACTCAGGTGGATGATTTTGATGGAGTTTTGTTCTCTGAGCTGGATGGTTTGGTCGTGGAGCTTTCATTGTTCTTCTGAACGACATTATCGGCACAAACTTAAATGTCGTCACTGATTGTGACATTAGAAAATGTGGGTCTGAATACTATGGGGAGTACAAGTTTCCCTAATATTGCGAATATTGTTTATTAACATGTGCTAAATAGTACAAAAACAAGACTCAAGCCTTTCTGACAACTGATGACAATTATGCTTAAATAGACTTACTTGTATCATCTATTATATCTGCAAATGTTGGATTTTCATGTACTTCTGTCCCACGGAAACCATAAAGACGCATAAAGTAAGCTTCGATGGAAGCTGGCGTTTTCCCTTTCGTTTCAGGTAGATACAATCCGACAAATATTAATACAGCCAACAATACACATATAAACGGTATAAAAGCATAAATACTAATATAGATCTGTGAAGAAAAAAGGAAAACACAAGAAATTAAATAGATAAGATCAAAACATTGAAAAAGCTACTCATTTTTTATTTCACAAATAGAAGACCGGACATCTTAAAATATAATTGAATACATAATTCCATTTTCAAATAAATTAGCAAATAGAAATATTCAAATAAACAACGTAGGACCTAGAGCACATGTGGGTTAGTCCAGATTACCACTGTTTGTATCAGCATTATGAGTGTTTAGTATATAAAATCTCCAATCTATCATAACACAAGTTCAACAGATTGTCGCTGAAGGTGATGATTTACTGACATTTTATCTATTTTTTATGTGCTACAGAACAAGTAAGTGGACAATTTTGAGTAATACTAAGCATTAAGTACTAGGGATAAAAGGTGGTAAACCATTTAGCAAAGGTGTCAACCTTCATTGACTGAAGTTGTTGGAAATATAACTAATCAACATCTGCCGATGTATTATATATAGTGACCTTCATAAAAACAGATTAAAAAATGAACAAGTCAAATCAAGATATGACATTAATTTACTAAGTCATAAAATGTTGACATGATCCCTGTGAAGAGAGATAAGGTATTTTTAGTTTGGAGTCGATCATACTACTACAATCTATGGTTGTGACTTAAATGGATTAACTCTTGATCATCTTTTAAATATTGAATACTGATTTATTTATTGATCTGTTCAAGATGATAACATATAGTGGGTTACCATCTCCACTATGACTCAACATACTTCACCGGCCATCGATAAGAGCGATACAAAGTTACTACTTAAAATAAGCGATCATTTAGAGATGACCGTGGAATACAGAGTTGCTAAATATCCTTATTTTGAACAGACTAATATTTTCAAACCTAGTACAAAATTACTGGGAACGATACGTTGTAAATTCAATTATTTCTGATCAATCTAGCATCTTGGTCATCCTAAAGGTTGCCTAGATTGATATAAGCTATGGTTATTTGCTATACAAAAATAGATCACTCTATATTGCCAACATTCAACATAACTATCTAGACGCACATACTACTCGAACATTGCGTGTACCTTAATTTTTAATTATTAGTGTTTAACATATTTGATTGTTATATGTATTCATAACATCATGCTATCATTATGCTTATGAATAAAGTTAGGTAAATAACGTCTGGTAGTAAGTAATAATAATATTGTTTGATCTGTCAACAGCTATATTAGTCCTAACACTTATATGTTTCATGGTTTTAAATCATGAACTAATATTTGCTAGACGACTAGTGAAAACCAGGAAGCACTAGACAGATGGTTTGTCCTAGAATGGGACTCCTCGAAAGTGTGCACCCACAACCTCACCACAAGGAATTAAACTCAGCTTCTGTCTTGCATCTAACGCTTAACCTTCAGAACACAGATACAACATCCAATGCTTTACATATCTAGCTTCAAACAATTGGCCATTATCTTGATAACTGTCTCACACCCGTCATGGTTGAACTCCACTGGTTAGGGTTTCCCACTAGAACTCCAGGAGTTGTATCTTAAAGCTACTTACCAGTAAGCATATGATTATTATCAACATAGGGTCATGCATAAGCACCGTTGAGTCCCATACTAGAACGAAACAGTTGTTTAGTGTTTTTTGGTAGTTTAGCTAAGATTAGTTCATGATCTAAAAAAATAAGAAAATTCTGTAATCTGCACAAAACTTTAAAGTGATTTATTTACTTGTCTAAACGAAAAATCATTACCTTGTATTAACAGATGATAATTAGTGTTTGTGAGTAAATAATGAAATTTACAGTGTTAGCTACCTTTACTCTTATTATGTGTGTGTTCTTTGTTGTTTTAAGATATAAAAAAGTATGTACAGATACTTTGAACTATAAGACAGTTGATCAATATTATTAATTAAAACAAAACACCAGAAATATGCTGAAAAAATGTTAAATTAACTATTGAATTCCGATCACATTTTCCTCGTCATTGTTGTTTACAGGATTCTTTCTTTATAACTTAATTAGGAATAAAGGTTATTCCGTTAAATAACAATGTAATCTTATCGGATGGGTTTTGTGGATATTATAGTAATTTCAATGGTTAAGATCATGAGTCAGTTGAAGCTTAGTTGCGTAAGTGTTATGTTGGAAGGCAATAATAATAATAATAATAATAATAATAATAATAATAATAATATAATAATAATAATAATAATAATAATAGTATTTGCAAGGTCTGACAGTGGTACCTAATGTAAAGAGTATCACTTGAATATGTGCATTTATTAATTAGACATTTTATTTGATAACTAGAACCAGAAAGCTAAATATACCACACAAACATTAATCAATTCAGTTGTTACCTAAATTTCATATGGCAATAATCGAGCGAGTGCTGAAAACTAAGTCCAAGACAGTTATTTAAACTGGTTTGGTGCTTTCAACTCACTGCAACCATCTATAATAAGCATAAAGTAAATTGAAATATAGAGGTAACCTCGTTAGGTTTGTAACAACGAAACATTATTCCGTGATCGCTGTCATCTAACTAGTTAGAATTTATCTTAGCTTTCTTTAATATAGTGACTACTTATCAAAACTTCTTAATCAACTGGCTCTACGGGTAAATAGAAAAATGAGACTCAATATGTATATGAGATGTTAAGCGCATCTATTGTAGAAACTAAAAGCTGTACTAGGTCATCCAAACTTTCTTAAGTGGGAAACAAAGTTTTGAATCTGTGATCTGAAATGTTTCCAGAGAAATAAACCAATCCTTGGGAATAGCAAACTTTATTAAAACTTGACTGATGAATTTGAATGCTGTTAATTTCACGAAAATCGAAATCCCTCTATAAGTAGACCATACAGTGTAAGGACATGTGAACTATTTTCACAACGAACAATAGTACAGAAGTTAGCCCAGTTAGCCATCAAATATTCAGAGAAAACTTATGATTTTAAAGTACGCAAAAAAACTACAAAATAATCAGTTGTTACATAGACTCCAGTAAGTAACATCGACTGAACTTTACTATTAATTGCAAAATTGTTACAACCGGACTATATGAAATAATCGAACGCAATAGCATGATAGATAAAGTTCTAGCGTTTAGCAAAATCTGATTGAGCGATAGTTTATCAGTCTAGATCAATGGAACGACATGAATTTTCTCGTTGAAAAGATATATTTGAATTCTAATCATAACAGTAACACTGTGAAAGACGATAACTAAAACTAGTTCGTTGTTTGAATAAGAATTATGTTACAACTGAAGTTTGGATAAGGATTACAACATTGAAAACATCAAAAGTATTTTGATAAACTCAAACAGCAATGCAAGCACATTTGGAAAGGGTTTTTCTCCTTCTAAATGCAAAATGATTCTTCAGAATTGGTCATTGTTAGCATTTAAACTAATGATTGGAAGTGAAATAGCTTATTGTCGGTCATTCCACCTATCTTGGGAGTCTCATCAGTCCTAATGGGTTGGTGTCTGGAGAAATCTTGTCACGAATTCAGAAATCCCCGTTTGCTTTTGACAACTGGAGTCAATTGTGGGATAGGCAGTGTCCATATGCTAACCAAAAGATGAGTACACTTCCCAGCAGTTGGCCGTATCCTACTTTATGGCTATAAAACATGGTTTATGGAAGTAGCAGATACGTGTGTCAAAGCATACATTAAAATGATCGAACCCAGATAGATGGTTCACAAATTAACTGTATGCTAAGCATATCGTTCAACCATGTTAATAATGCTGGCTGTAGAATTTTTGAACCATATATTTGTATTTGATAACTTTTATGTATGATTATTTTCCAGACTGTTGGGCGGAATGTTTGGGTTATTTCGACTTCAACTGCTGAGGTTTTTACAATTATAGTTTCCGTTTTTAAATCCTTCCATTGACTTAATGCCCAAATATTATGCAACTATTAGTTCGAATTTCGACGAAAGTTCTTACAAACCACATTGATATATATATTCGAACTAAAAGTTGCATAATATTTGGACATTGAGCTAATGGAAGACTTTAAAAAACGCAAACTATAATTGTAAAAACCTATATATAAACATACTTGTCGACATATTTTTCAACAGGGTATGCAATGTGTTCTCACCTCAAATTTTGTAGCTGAGCTCCAAAATGGAGGAATGGTAGGCTAGGCAGATACAGACGCAGCACATGCTAGTTCAAGGCCAAATAATAGTTGAGAGACGTTGATGGATCAACATTGCTGGCTGGGCTTTGGCTACATTATCTGAGTGACACATGTATACATATACACAACCCTATACTGATAATTATGATGTGCTTACTAGTGACTAACTTCGAGAGGTAATTCTCAGAGTTCTAGTGAGAAGCCGCAACCAGTGAAGTTCAACCGTTTTGGTTGTGAGGAAGTAACTCATCGAGAACAATGGAAGATGGTCACGCAATATAATGGATTGACTGAATTTAGACATTAATACCGGTGAGTGTCAGCTCAGTGGTCGAAAGGTTAAGCGTTCGCGCGAAACCAAAGGTCCTGAGTTTGAGTCCCGCGTGTGGAATTATGGATGTATACTGCTAAGGAGTCCTATACAAGGACGAATAAGCTGTCCGGTGCATCCAGATTTCCAATAGTGATCTAACATCGATCGGTTTATGATCTCAGTGAAACTCAATAATCCACACAACCCTATACTGATATATCATCAAGTTTGCGTGCATTTTCACTTGGATTCCCAATACAACTTCTGATTCATTCTTAGTCTGTTCACTCAACTACCAAGTTAGGCTTCCGTATGGAGAGAGTGCATAACAGTATCGGGATCGGACGACCGTTAGACAACATTTCTGTCATGTATTTTGAAAAAGACTTATAATGCTACAAGTTTCCGGATAACTTTCTTTACATGCCCAGTGTGGTTATGAAATCACAACTGTTTATCTGATAATTCTTATTTCAAACCCTATCCTATTTGTACATCCATAATGTAGGATTTCATCTGATGTGGTACATTACATTACTCTACACTTATATAATACTAATCTTATGCTTTAAACAAACAAACAATAAAATCGAAATAATTAAGAAAATCTACAACTGATAAACATAGAAAAAGATTACATATACAAAGCGTTATCATTACTCATAAATAACAACAGAAATTAGACTGATTCAACTTACAACCAACTGTGGGAATATTAATGCTACAATAGCATTGCATAACCAGTTGGTTGCTGCAGCGATAGAGACAGCAGCATCACGATTTTCTTGCGTAAACAATTCAGAAACCAAAAACCATGGAATAGAACCTAAAATAGTTTTTTTCAAAAGAATCTTTTAAGAAATTCAAAAGGAATGGTGGTTTTTAAAGTCAACTTTATCTGAAATATTGTACTGTTTCTAAACCGTATCAATTGCTAAGGGGTAATAGTTTAAACATAAAATCAAATGTATGAAACTAAGTTTCATAACTAGTACAATTTTCTAATAGTAAAGACATGTTTACTTACTTACGCCCGTTACCCTTCGTGGAGGAGCATAGGTTGCCCACCAGGGGGACACATGTAAAACTTATTAATATGTGTCCTCCTACATCTAGTTCGAATTTGAGTCAATAATGAAAACCAACTTTACCGATAAGTGTAAACAACAAGATTCTCAACAACATTGCTTCTTTATTCTGTCAACTGGGAACATACAGAAAGCTGGAAATTTTACATTTTGTAATGACTTTCCAATGTCGGTGTTAATTTTTCATAGAGAATAATAATTTGTTAAATACTTGCAAAAATAAAATGATCGAGTCTGGAGTGTTATAGTCTCTCGTTATTAGTTGATACATTTTCTCTTTCAGTCTCCTTAGGAGTATAGATAGTTCTATGATACTAGTATTTATAAAGTATTGATTCTCTATGCAAACTTTCAGTACAACGACAATCTGTTTTGAACAATATTCATTTCCCTTCTCCTCATCTCTCATTTTTACCAACACATACTCATACATTTAATTCAATATCTGTATATTCATTTAGAGATAACAATGTAAGCCTACTACTAAATGTGTATTTTAATCTCCTGAAACTGAGCCATTCAATGCACAACGAGACTCTCAACGTCTATGCTGTAGAGTGGATGAGAAAGAATTATTGAGGGGTTTATCAATATTATGGATGAATTCTGTGTTTATGATGTACTTAAACAAGACTAGAGTTTGGTCGTTCAACTGATCTTAAATGCAAAGTAATTTGGTTCTGTGTAAGCAGTATTCCTCTTTTTACAGATTGAGCACTCAGTTTTTATTGAGACAGCATCATTTTTCATGCTGAAAGGGATCCTTTCAACCGAATCGCAGTTGTGATTTTCTGGGACGCAGAAAGATAGTGATGAAAATTCATCCTGTTTTTAAGTATAATTTGATGTACTTATTGGCTACTCTGTTTTATGTAAATGGATTCAAAAACTTAGTTTCAGCTACTACTCCCGGAAGATCGATGCTGAAAGTAATCTGAGTGTGAAAAAAGCTACCATCTCTACGAAACAACTTCATGTACTCTTAAGCTTACGAATATTCAGTTAAAGGGACTTTTAGCTGAATTATACCGATCCAAGCATATCTAATTGATTCCAGATGATCGCCGGCTGTAGTCATGAAAACTGGAAAATACCACAATGTACGAAGACTACAGGTTTAGACAATAATTGCTTCTGATGCTATCACAAGGGAAGGAAATGAAGAGTTAAATGACATCAATATCTGTTTAGAGACTTTCTAGAGGAAATTTAGTGGTCACCTAAAAGTTAAGAGAATATTTTAATAATAAACTGTAACACTAGATGAAAAACAATGCAGCAGTTTGAAAAATAAAGTTTGAATCCTGATAGCATTTTTATCAGATATTTTACAGTTATCTAATTTGTTATCAAATTTCGAAAAATTAATACTGTGTAAAAGATGGGGCAAAATGATGCAGTTATTTGTTCTGAGATGCCTGAACATTATTCGATGTAATATTGAGAAGTAGTTCAATCCGCGAACTGACTGTTATTATCAACTACTTTTACTTATAACAAATACTAGTCTATCAAGAACTAAAAAAGCATGATATTGGCTACTAATTGGCGAAGAATAACTGAAAATACTGTAGTCCTTTTAAGTGTCGGTCGCCACTCGAACATTTCAGTGATAACATATTAAGATGTGGTGCTGAGTGACGGAGGTTTGAACTCCCTAGGAGGCATCAGTACCCTCAAGATTACAGTTACGCCTTGCTGACGAGTGCCAACTAACGCAAAAACTAGGTTATAGTTTCCTACCGATTGCCTCAACTCACTTAAAATGCATTTGCTTTACTAGTAACTGATGAATAAAATAAAGAAAAATTATGCAAATACGCAAAATGTACACTCAATTTCAACATAGATACTATCAACGTTAAATAATACAATAATTGAAAAGTTGCTTCTTCAACAGTAGTATACACAGTAATACTGTCACCATACATGGGAAAACTATGCAGAAATCAAAATACTTGCTTACTGACTTACCTAAACTCACTGAAAATCCAAATAGAAACGTATACGTCAATACAATAGATAGAATTGTGAGTTTATTGATTTCAGTCACTCGTTTAATAATCAAAGTTAAAGTGAATAGTAAGAGGCTAAAAAGGCAAGCTGATATTCCAAACATTAATAAAGGACGTCTGCCTTTCCGATCGATAATAAATATGGATGCCAATGAACCAATTAGAATAGTAACTCCAGTACCAAGATTCGCATAGCTTGCAACTTGTTTTGTTAACCCATTCGATATGAATAAACTTACGAAGTAGTAAAGAATCTGAAGTAAAAAATAACAACATTTCAGCAGTACCGTGAATAAAACATACATGATATAACTCGATGAAAAGAAAAAAGCCAAGAGGATAGATGGAAATTCATTATACGACAAAAATAGATCGGAAACTGCATCCCAATACATTAATTTTTATGGGTTTTACTTACACTGACTAATAATTAGATTTCGAATAAGTTTAACTGAATAGCATTTATCCATCGATTAATAAAAGAATACAATTTATAGATTACCGTAAGTTCGAAGTTCTAAAACTAACATGTATAGTTGACTGAGTTATATGTCTGGACCTTAGTGACAGGAAGAAAAAGACATCATTTTTATTAAACGATTAGTCAAATAAATGTATGGAATGAGTATTTTATAAGTGATAAACTATAAAATCTATTCACTCATTTCTTCGTTGAACAGAAATATTCAGGGATAACAGTTGGTATAATTTGAAATTCGATCAGTTAAAACAACGTAGGACCTGGTACAAAGGTTCATTAGCCTAAGCTGCTATACCATTTCAGCAGACCGAGATGAGAATAACAATGAATCCAAATAATAAACATGTTTAAAACTGTGAAAACGATCAAGGAGAACATGTTCGGGAAATAAATAAAATTGAGGAATAAAAAGTATGATATAATATTGAAACTCAAGATCTAGAAAAAGACAAATAATTAGTGTACCTGTAGCACCGAAAACGAGTTTCAGCCATTTATCTCATGAGGATTTCAGCTTGAGAGTCTGAATCTCCTTGCATGACCTAGTCCAACAGTTAAAGCCTTCATGTACTAACCTGACGTTTCGGTTTGGCTACCCTCAGCTCTCTTTCAACATACTTAAAGATTAGACAACTAGCAGATTTTTACTGACTGAAAGCAGTTGGATTTGTTTTCAACTAAAGATTAAGAATTTAAACTATACCACTATGCTATAAAACACCAATTATCATTATTATTTAAGTACATAAACATTAATATAAGGTGGAACCAAAATATATATACACCAACAATAAAAATGAGGTTGTGAAGAGAATGAGAAAGGAAAGTGAGTACAATAAAAAACAACAACAATGAATAGAAAATAGTTTATGAGAGCGAGATAATAATAATAACGGGGGAAGCTTTTCAGTTAACAAAAATACAATCAGAAAGGATTCTTTCAGTTAAAGTTACTCTCACTGTTATGAGGAAAGTAAAAGAAAGTTACAGAAGGATCTCTATTAGCTTCTATTCTGAACCATGTCTGATAACGTCTGAAACCAAGGTGATGTATAATCTCTAGGACCCCAACCACGGAGTAATGAAGAGTTAACAGAAGCCAGTCATGTACAGCTCTCTTGCATACTACGGCACCATGTCATGCATTGACCATCTCTCCGCTTTTTCCAACCAGTCCCAGCGTCGGCAAATAATGCACGATGTGGAATTCGCTGGGAGGACATTCGTAGTACATGTCCAAGCCACCAAAGTCGGTGTTCTAAAATGGTGACACCAATTGAATTACCGTTACTATGCCCTAACACACATTGCCAAACCTCTGCACTTAGTGTTGTCACTGAATGTCGGCAATCCGTCGGAAACAAAGATGATCAAACACAGAGAGTTGCTTAACATACTCAACTTTCGGAGAGGTCAGGTTTCAGAAGCATAGAGTGAAACTGCTCTTATCGACGAATTATAGATCCGACCTTTTACGGCCAGACTAACAACATGAAGGCGCAAGAGATGGCCCAGAATGGCATAAGCCGCTCTGGTTTTGATTAAACATGAATTGATCTCATCACTCATGTCACCACCAGCACTTACACAGCTACCCAAATACACAAATCTCTCGACTACTTTTATCTGCGCAGTACCAAGAGTGAGTGAAGATTCAGGGTCCTGCCAGTCTTGTAAAAGTACTTTGCACTTGGAAGGTGTAAAGCACAGCCATACCTACGGATACTGATTGTCAACTGATTAAGTACAGATTGCTTGGCTTGGGTATTATAGCACAGTAAGACAATATCATCCGCATAATTCATACCGAAAAGTCTTTCTTCGGGTAAAAGATCTACACCACCATTACCTACATCTATCAGAACTGTTTTCAGAACGTCATCAATGGTAAAATAGGGGAGGAAAGGTGAGACTGAGCAACCCTGCCTAATTCCATTAGCTGAATGAAACAATAGAGAGAGGTGGCTGTATGCTCTCACTCTACCTGAAGTGTTTGTACACAAGGCCTTTACGATGTTCATAAACTTCTCAGACACACCCTTCAACGGAAGATCCCAGAAAACAGTCCTGTTCAGCAAATCGAGGGTGACCCTGACGTCAAGAAACATATTGATTGTTGGTATGCAATAAGCATGGAGGGGTTCTAACATTTGACGGAGGTTGAGGATATGACGAATAAATCCCCGATTAGAACGAAAACCAGCCTCCTCCTCGCGAGTCAATCGGTTCCAGGTTTTGAGCAATCTGCAAAACATGACTGAAGCCAATAATTCAGATGCAACCGGAGACAGAGTTATTCCTTGATAGTTGTTGCATAGGTAACGTGAACCTTTTTTTAAGGATACGGACAACTATCGGCTCATTCAACGATGTTGGAACACTATCTAACCACCAGACGTCTGTAAACAACTAAGCCATTTCCTTAACCAGGTCGCCACCATCTTTAAGAAGGACCGAAGATAAGTCATCTGGGTCTGGTGATTTGTGGCGCTCCAAGAGTTGATATTCCACGCGTACTTCTGCCTCGTCAGGTGGATCAGTCGTCAAAGACCAGGAAGAGCAGGACAGTTTGATCGATGTCACCGGAGCAGCAGACAAGTTGAAATGCTCCTCGAAAAACTCTGCCCATCGTCCAAGACGTCGGTAGACGTGATTGATTGACATCTCATGAGCTTAACACATTGTTTAACTCATACAAGACTTCTTGCTGCCAGTGATTCGAGTGAGTTGAAAGAGTGAACAATATGGTTTCAGGGTGAGATGAAGAGGGAGGACGCTAAGCAGCACATCGGCAGTGATTGTTAGCCAGAAACGGGTTGTAGTCTGCGCAAAGTTGCAATAGACGGTCATCGTTATCTGGCCTGTGACCAACAAGTTCGCATTAGCCACCTGAACGACACTCCCTTGTACATAGACCCTTGACCTGCGCATTCAAGCATCCAGATGGAATACGCAAAATGGAAAAAATAGGAATAGACAAGTGACGCAGTGCAAAATAAAAATAAACAAACAGTTTTGAGCATGATTTGCGAGAATGAGCTTTAAAGCATGAGTAGTTTTTCTAGTTGCCATTCTGAATGCATACGTGATAATTATATGAAACTTTACCGCTACTAGATTGCAGATCACGTGAACTTTTTAAAGTTTTATTATACAACCTACAAATCAATGTATTGGTAAGGCTTACAACTCAATCTCTGAGAAATGAATGACTAAACTGCCGGGACGCAAATTCGATAACTCTCGACTACCTTAAGCTTCCAAGACTATTATTCGTATATGTATCAGCATACGGTACCTCGTTTTGTTTATTCTTAAGCGCTGAGAATAAGTAAGGCACATTAGAAGACTAAATATATATTGCGGTGGGAATGTGTCCACGTTACCAATATTTCTGCCCGACTGTTGTTGCTACCTTGACGTGGTGGTCGGGCTTGCTTATCGTGATGAAGCAACCGAGCTATACTGGCTAGAACAACCGTTCCTCAAGGTCCTACCATGTCAGACAGGTCGGTTGAAGAGCGGCAAGACTAAAAGCAACAAACACAAGGTTCGAAGGCGAAGTCGTACTGCTGACTGTACAGAGGTATGACAGCAGTGAGGTGTTTCTTTTAGACAACCAGCATGACAGCGATGCTGCCTTCTCACAAGGAGGGGTGGGGTTAGAAAAGGTCGACCCTAAAAATGCACACCTCGCCTTATCCCACAGATATCCGTCTCCGGTGGTAAGGTCTTAAGAAGTACGGAGCTAACACAAAAATTAACCATTAAATGGTCGTGTGTGACCGACCTCAAGCAGTTGTCCCTTGGGCCCTGCGGTCACGCTCCCACGTCACTAAGACCACCTCCAATTTCCTTTTCAGGTACCTCCAGAAGAACCCTTCCATGGTGCGGGCAACCGGGAAGTGATAACCGCCCTCATACCTCTAACAGCACTCAAGACCACTGTATTCATAATCAACCTCCCTCTTAAATTCTTATTGTCCTCCCTACATCGACTTTCACCTCTAAACTTCCTTTTTCGGCTTCCCCCTCAAGTGTTACCATGGCCAACGATTCTAGTGCTCAAAACACTGTCCCACGTCTACTGAAACCTCGCTCAAAACTACACATTGGAGCCTTTAATGTACGCACCCTATGTCAAATCGGTCAGCAGGCTTCCTTGGCTAAAACCCTAGAATCTCGTACCATTGATGTATGCTGTGTCTCCGAAACACGCATACAGGATTCCAGTGTGGTCATTCACTTGACCTCACCTCGGCAAAACGGAGAGCCAACGAGATACACCCTACGTGTATCTGGTGAGCCTATGGCCGGTTCTCGTGGACTGGCAGGTGTAGGCATAGCACTAAGCATGAGGGCGGAACAATCACTGCTAGAGTGGATCCCCGTCAACAGTCATCTACGTGCTGTTCGGCTAAACGGCTCCGTAAGAACTTGGAAGGATAAGGACACACGTCGTTGCCTTTTTGTCGTTTCTGTCTACGCTCCTACCGACTGCAGCCCAGATGAAGTGAAAGATGAATTTTACAGAAAGCTATCTGAACTTCTTCAGAAAGCTAAACGTTCAGACATAGTACTCGTAGAAGGTGACTTTAATGCCCAGATAGGTAGTTTAAACCAAATAGAAAGGCATTTAGGTGGGTATTTTAGTATTCCGGCACAACGAACAGATAATGGTGATCGTCTGCTGCAACTGTGCCTAGACAATCGTTTATTTTTAGCAAACACAAATTTTAAGCATACGGAGAGACATCGTCTAACATGGCGACCCCCTACACCAAACCAACGATGGACTCAAATTGACCATATTGCCATCAGTCATCGTTGGAGAGGGTCGGTAGAAGATCGTCGCTCATTCTGGAGTACCAGCTTGGACTCCGACCACGCCATAATACGGGCACGCATCTGCTTGCGCCTCACTGGACGCAAAAAAGTCACACTAAAAAGACCCATTAGAACTGAATTGAGTAGCGAGAAAACCAAAAGTCTGTTCCAGGAACAACTGAGGTCACCCTTCAGTAGTTCTGAAAACGAGGTTGACCCAGATGTTGCTTGGAAAGATATACAAGCAGCTGTGGAAACAGCAGTGGCATCTATTAGTGATTTTAACCACAGGGTTATAAAACACCAATGGATTTCTTCCAAGTCTATTTCACTGATGGATTCTCGTAAACTCATCTCATCAGGCTCTGAACACGATGAAGAGCGAAAACAAATCAGATCTAGGTTAGGCAAAAGTCTAAGGAACGACCATGAGCAGAGGTGGGCAACGAAAGCAAAAGATATGAAGAAGGCGGCGGCTATAGGGAATACAAGATAGCTCTACAGACTAATAAAAGAAACTGGAATTAATAAGTCAAGTGTAAGTCAGACTATTTCGGAAAAAGACGACACTCTCATCTGATCCCAGTCCAGACGTTTAGAACAATGGGCGGAACATTTTAGAGAACAGTTCAGCTGGCCTTCAGCTACTTTACAACTACTCTCTATTCTCACACAGTGTGAATGGAACATTGAAGTAGGTCCCCCAGCTCTAGCAGAAGTTCAAAAGGCTATAGTTAATCTGAAACGAGGAAGGGCAGCTGGTCCAATTTTAGCTAAGATCTGGGAGTTAAACGTAATCCCATCTGACTGATCACAATCACTTATCGTCCCAATATATAAGAGACGGTTAAAATCATCCTGTGACAACCATAGAGGAATTAGTTTAACTAATATAGTATCTAAAATACTAGCCTCGATAATTATCAGACGCCTAACTGAGACTCGTGAACTGCAAACACGAGAGAATCAAGCTGGCTTCAGACCTGGTCGTGGCTGCATCGACCATATATTCACAATTCGTCAGGTTCTAGAACATAGGCATACTTATCGGCGTCCGACAATGGTGGTCTTTCTTGACTTAAAAGCAGCATTTGACTCGGTAGACCGCGAGATTCTGTGGCAATGTCTGTCATCGAAAGGCGTACCTCAGAAGTACATAAACCTTGTGAAGGCTCTTTACTCGAACACTACCAGTCGAGTCAGAGCTTATGGCGAACTGTCATCTGCTTTTGCAACCTCAAGTGGTGTCTGGCAAGGCTGTCCATTTTCTCCATTTTTGTTTAACTTTATCATAGACCTATTGATGGAAATAACAGTCTCGTCGACTGAAGTCTCGGGCATTGATCTCCTTCCAGGAGGTCCAATTATCGACTTAGAATACGCAGATGACGTAATTCTGTTTGATGAAGACGCTGATAAAATGTAGAGTCTTTTGGTAGCACTCAGCAACAATGCCAGAAAGTTTGGAATGCGCTTCTCTCCCTCTAAATGCAAGCTGCTGCTTCAGGACTGGTCTGCGTAGTAGTCGGACGCGTTGACAACTTCACTTATCTTGGAAGTTTGATCAGTCCTAATGGGTTGGTGTCTGACGAAATCTCAGCACGGATTCGAAAAGCTCGCTTGACTTTTGCCAACTTACGTCACCTTTGGCGAAGGCGAGATATCCGTCTATCAATAAAAGGACGAGTATACTGCGCGGCAGTCCGTTCTCTTTTACTTTACGGTAGCGAAACATGGCCTTTAAGAGTAGAAGACACTCGTAAGCTACTAGTATATGACCACAGATGCCTTAGAAATATTGCTGGCGTCTGCTGCGATCACCGGGTAAGTAATAGTAAGGTTCGACGCAGGGTATTAGGTAATGATGGTAAATCAGTTGATGAGGTTGTTAATCTTCATCGACTGAGATGGTTGGGCCACGTGTTACGTACGCCTGAACACCGATTACCACGTCGTGCAATGCTAACGGGTGTTAGAGATGGTTGGAAGAGAATTAGGGGCGGCCAAACCAAAACGTGGCATCAGTGCTTGAAGACACTAACCTCTAATCTGAGCCTTGTTGGTAGATGCAGACTACTTGGTTGGGGTCCGCGTGACTTTCGTAACCGATGGTTGGAGACTCTTGGTGACATGGCTCAGAATCGATCACAATGGCGTCGGTGTATGCACTCTCTGTCTTCCCTCAAAGAACTCGATGACCCGAACAACCAATAAAGGAGAAATAAGGGGAAAATGCGTTAGAAAATAAAGAGGAAACGCGCCAAAATATCTGCTTCATGTCATTCTTTCTACGAACTAATTCTTTCTTCCTGTACTATGATCCTGATTGCAATCTTTCTTTTATATATTACCACCTCTGAATTAACTACTTTTATGAATCCAGTGTCCATCTTGTGATAATGAGGTATGGCAACTTGGACCGATGCATATATGTGCCTGGTCCTACGTTGTAGCTGACTGACTGACTGACCAATATTTCTAAGCTTGAAATTTTGCAGGTTCGAAGTTTTAGCTAGGTAATTTAGTAGCTTGACTCTCAATTACTGAGCAATGAATTTCATGAGCTTCGACCTAACTACATAGTAATTTAAGAGGTACAAGTGACAGAAAAGTGTAAGAATTTCAAAAATTTCGAACATTCATATTATAAAGTGAAGTATAAAGGAACAACTTAGTGAGGACGAAAAAATTAACGAATAGACGAAATCGAGATAGTGAAAAATTGGAGATAATCGTAGGCTAAATAAAAGGTTAGAAAACTCAGTTTACACACACAACCATGGCTGGAATTAGAAAATTATAGAAACAAAGTTGAAAACAACTTAAAAACCACATTAGTGTGATAAACACATATATTCACACTTTAAAATCAAGATTTGATTAACCAGTGCTGTGAAGGAAGAATCCCCAAACTTTGAGAGATCACCTACCTTTTCTGAAAACACAAAGACATTCTAGCACAAAGCACCTAATGCTTAAGGCAAATAATCTGCTTTTGACTTGTGAACGCTACCACTTAGACGGAGTTAAGTTAATTATACACTTGTTTTTTAACTTGATTAGCTACAAATAAATGAATGGAAACTGAATCGGAGATCCTTTGACTAAAATAACGGTCCTAGGTACCTTTCATAATTGCACAGAAGTGAAAGAGGTTTGTAAAATAAAAAACCTATCAAAAAGCAACAACGGATAATCTTTGAATTATTTTCTTGTTATAAAGCTAGTGGACATGACAACAAATAATTCAGGAAATAAAAGGGTTGTTAGGAAAAGTGACACCTGGAATTCAAAGTTACTTACTCCATTTATACCGGAAAACTGTTGGCCAATATGTAGTACCAAAGCTACAATCAGTCCCCATCGCAAGTATGGAATACGTAGTAGGTCGAAAAAATTTGATTTGTGTGTAGATGACTGTTGTGTCTCCATTTTTAGTAGTTCTAATTCAGCATGTACATCGCAATCTTGCCCTCGAAGGTAAACCAATGCTAAACATGTAAAGTGAATGATAAAATATATAGTACATTACCATTTTCTGACCTTCGACGATCACCTTTAATAATATATAAGTAAGTAGGACTTTCAGGACAAGTGGACAGAAGTAAAATATGTATGACACTGGAAACGGTACATAAAGCTTTCAAAATATGAGCATTTTTATTATCATACCAAGTAGATATGGCCATAATTCAGTTGTCCCCATCACTTCAGGCAGACCAAGCACTTGTGACAACAATATAGCGAAAACAAGCACAAACTGATTGAAAGTTCCCGCAGCTCCACGGAAATTGACAGGAGCTATTTCTGACAAAAACATAGGCCCAACGACTGTATGAGCGCCTTTTGAAATATTTCATAAATGATAGAATTACCACAAGCTATCCCAATTGTAAATCTCCCAACAATAATCATTTCGAAAGATTGTGCCATTTTCGAAAACATCATCAGGAGTGACCCAATTACAGTTGGGATAGAAAGCAGAAATAGTGATTTTTTCCTGACAGTAAACTGTAGAATAAAAACAACTTACCGGCCCAACTTGTTAGCCAAAACACCACCAATCAAGCCTCCAAAAAATCCCCCAAGGAGGAAGGACGTAACACAGAGTGACCATATCAAGTCGATGCAACGTTCATCACATGTGACTGACCTAGCAACCAGAGTAGTATTTATGAAGCTTTTGATCAGCTAAATAAAGTTCTCTGTTTATTATTAAACGGTAACTTACGTCAGCAGGTGCATTTATCACTCCACTGTGATATCCAAAAGGAAACGCACTCCCCAATGTTATGATACAATATGGCAAAAAGAACTTCAGTCGTCTCATTGATTGCATTTTATTCAAAATGCATAAAGCTGAAAAACGATTCACAAAACGGTGAAAAGTTGTAGGTAAATATGATCCAATTAGAGGTAAAACGATAAAGCGTAAATTTCGTATGGGACTGGGAATGCTGTAGACGTAAGTGAACGTCATCTGATGGTTACACATTTTGGTGTAATATTATGGTTATTAAGAAAAGGTGAAACAGGTCCGCGTCCATTTCTCACTAAAGGACTGCAGAACAAATGACACATATGATGTTTGTTCTTACAAATCCTAAAGCAAGCAATAGTTTGTTGATGATTTGATCAAAACGGTGTAACTGGGGAAACTTAGAAGTAGGGTCATCAACAACATAATTTGATGGCAAATTGTTCAAAACCACAATTGCCCTAGCTTAATCTCAACACATTAGAGATTTACTGGATCTGACTTATGAGGCTCTCCGTCTCTTGGATCTAATGTTCACACATGGTGACGATGTCAGTCAAGTAACTTTACCCCCACCTCTAGGAAGGGGTGACCATGCGGTCATCTTATTCTTCTCACTAGTTCGAGACAACTCAAAGGACATAATAAACGAATAGAAAAGCCAAGAACGAATAAAATACCAGTGGCATACAGGTTTTCACACCGAGTCATCAATTCTTGGGATCTGTTACCCGAAGTAGTGGTGTCTGCATCTCCAAATGACTCATCTAAGAGACACAGAAGCATACTAGAAAAGGAATAACATAGGCCATAGGCCTTCTGTCTTTACTACACAAATCTGAATGTTTATTTCAAAGAACTCGATGACCCGAACAACCAATAAAGGAGAAATAAGGGGAAAAATGCGTTAGAAAATAAAGAGGAAACGCGCCAAAATGTCTGCTTTTTTGCCTTTCCGGGGGAAATAACACGGAGTTTCCTATCTATGTTGCTGAATTATCTACTTTTCGCCTACATGTGTGCCGAATTGTCTACTTCCCGCCTAAATATACGCCCTCAGGAGGGCTAGAGTATGCAATTACGGCCGAAACAACTAGATTCAGCATTTAAAAACAGATAGTTATGCTATTAGCAACATTTCTTTTTTCAGATATACAGCAGTATACGTTTGTATATCATGTAGTATATCAATAGCATTAAACGGTTTGATAAATGAAACATACCACATCACAACGCAAACATGGGGACTATGAACAATGTGATTGGTCGAGGTAATGCTTCAGTGGTATCATCCAATGTTGTAGGTTACCGATCCCTTCAAGATCAACCTGTCAAACTGGTCGATAACCATTGTAACACATGTAATCAGCAGTCAGTGAAAGGCGGGAAGACCTAAAACCACAACACACACAATGTTAACCGAGCACTTCACACCAGAGAGAGAACACGGAATGGGAACTACCAGTCGTTTATTTGAAAATTCGCGGGTTATGTACAGAAGGGAGATCTAGTTTACAGAACAGTCTTATGAGTCATCCTGTAGGTTCAGTGCACGCAGAGCTTGCTCTTCTTCTTCTTCTAAAGCATTTATTCTTGGTTGCCCTGTAATAGGAAGAACAACAGAATCTAATAACAACACCATACATGATGATTTAAACCCCGTTACATTGCCCCCTCCCTAATGAAGCACTGTCCTCGGTGCCTGGTCTTGGGCATGGGTATGCTGTTCCTCCTTCTGATGGTACTTCATAAAATCTAGTGGCCGGCGAACTGAGCATCGAAGGGCATTGTCATTCGATCCGGTTTTATTTGGTTGTAGTGTACCGTTATCAGGTCGTCCTTAGGTCGTTGTATGTTACGCAATACAAACGTAATGGGGGATCGGATGAGGACAATTTCGAAAGGACCTTGCCAGGGCTGGTGGAATTTACTGCAACTCCCTAACGCGTAGCCAGACGCGATCTCCGACTGTATACATCGGTCCTCGCACCTGACGATCATAAATGTCTTTTTGGTGTCCGCCTGTTGACACTCGCTGGTTCATAAAAATTTTCGTCCTATGTGTTAAACGATGCAAAGGTGTTGCTAGTGATGTGAAGTCGCGAACAAAGCGTCTGTAATAAGAAGCTAGCACAAGGAAGCTACGAACGTCTTCGGGTGATTTTGGTTGCGGCCAATTAAAAATCGCACGTGTCTTTTCTTTATCTGTGCCTACCCCATCTGCAGTGATACGATGTCCCAGGAAGATTACTTCTTTCTGCAGCAGGCGACATTTGGACGGTTTTACTTTTAAATTGTGTTGTTTAAGGCGCTGAACTGCTTTCAGATTAGTATTGTGTTGTTCGGGTGTGCTACCATACACAATAATGTTGTCAATATATGCCAAGCATTTGTGGGGTAATATGTCTTGTTAAACTATTTGCATTAGTCTTTGGAAAGTAGCTAGAGCACTTGTTAAATCAAAAGGCACCACTTGAAATTCACATAGGGCACTGTCATCGACGTGTGCTGGTTTGAGACGATCAATGCTGACGATCTTGACGCGGCCATGTCGATCGACCTTGAAGGTCTTTTCGTGGCGAGAAATCACGCGAAAAGGTCCTTCGTAAGACTGTTGCAGAGGTTTGCGTACTGTATTTACTCGTATGAACAGGTATACAACTCTCGAGGGAGAGCGACCTGTCGACGTTGTATTCGAGTGTTCGCGAACACTGCCTCCGGTGTGCGCATAAATTCAGACAGTCAACGGACGTAGTCTGATTCACTGAAATCGTTACTGCTCCGTGTTGTGAAAAATTCCCCAGGCAGACGCAATGTCGTGCCGTATACAAGTTCAATGGCGGAACACTGAATATCTGCCTTTAAGCTCGTTCTGATACCTAAGATGACGGGCGGTAAGGTTTCGTACCAACTGTTGTTTTCGTGTGCCTGAAGAGCACTTTTAAGTTGGCGACTAAACCGTTCAACTAAACCATTTGATGCTGGGTGATAAGCGCTAGTGAGTATGCGTTCCGTACCAAGCAGCCGGGTCAGTGAGAATAGATATTTGGGGAATTTCTCGAATAAAGCGTGGAACATATCGTCATGCGGATGAAAGATACATAAGATTCAGTACGCGTACATCGGAGTCTATTATATTAATACTATTCTTATCGTTATCCGTTATCTCAAGCTGTTACCAGAATATTATATATTGAAAAAAATATCAATATGACAATGTACAACAGACGTGGATAGATAAGTAATAGACTCACCGCAATCGGCTTCTTTGGAAGATTTGACCAGAGGTTGAGACTTATTCTTAGATTTGGTTCACCAGTTGTAGTGTGGTGTCGAGTCGCGGTTGACTATGATCAGCACTACAGGATGACTACGTACCAGTTAACCGATAATATCCCCGTAAGTCGAATATCAGAAGGCAGTTGATGGCTGTAGTCGAGTTGTATTTGTTGGCGACCTCGTGGTATCGAAAGAATACCGAGATCGTGCCAGGTCACAAGTGCGGTTGCTGAGCTTAACCGAATTCACGCAAGGTCATAAAGGGGAAACATGCACATTTTGGTACAGTTAAACAAACAAGTACGGTAAAACAATCCCTGGTATAATTAGTTATAATAATAATTTTTCATTACACCAATTGCGTTCTCTTGGTGAGAGTATTTTACTACAGAACTATGATATTGTAGGGCCAGTGAAATGTCACTGAGCCCTAGCCAAATCACCCGGCAGTTGGATCACTGAATGTCGAACAGATCATCGCTCCCTGCCAAGGTCATGTACAAGCAACGCGCATTAGTTAATCATATGCCATGGACTGGCCCATGCGGCAATGGTCTTACTTTCGCTTGTATCTACCTTAACTAATATATTTCTGTAATAACGTCCTCTGTGTTGTACGGTCTTCAAAGCATTTATGGTACCTTGATACGTCAATATGGTAGTCCACGTAAGGTGCTGACCATGAGGTGTGACTTCGATGTTAGCTAGTTTGTCACACCATTCACGTCTAACTCGAGTAGGCCTGCAATCATTTTCGACATAGATCGTCTACGTTGGTGATCTACAATATTATTGTCCAACCTATGTTTTATCAATGCATCTAGTTGCATTTGGTAGTGCACTGGTCTCTTGAGATGTGGCTGTCAAAGTGTCATATGGTCACCTGTGGAGATAGGGTATTGTAATGTAGTTTTTCTATTTCCGGAAATACCTTCTTCAAACACAGAACTAAACTGCTTGAGCACTGCAATCGTTGCGCAACGATCATTCTCTGAGATTACTTGATTGCTATGTATCTGAAGCACTAGTTCTAAAATCCTCACATGGGCTTTAGATTTAGTTGTCATTTCATAGTGGCGCAGGTGTACTGTAGCCTCACCAATTTATGCTTCCGATCTATCCATGAATATACAGACTTGGTGTTTTAACATGAAATCAACGCCGAGAATCATGTCCCAAGTTAATGCTGGACAAACTAAGAATTCATGACGAAACTGATGTTTTTCTATCGTGATGCCAAACCACGCCTTAGAACACACTTTCAGCGGATCACCACTTGCTATGAATAACGTAGAAAGACATCGATTTTGTTGAGTCTTATGGTTAATTTTCTTCAAGAGCTCTTCCTTGATAACAGATAGCGAAACTCCTGTGTCTAGTGGTATTTCTATCTCAACGTTTTGCACTATACCGCTAAACGTAATCGGATTGACATGATTAACATAAGAAGATAAATAGCAAAGACGCCGCTTACCTGGTTTACGGGACTGGTTATGACTGCATCTCCTGGCATCCCTGCCAAGCCTCTTGCAATATATACATTCGGCTTGACGCCCACTGTAGTTGTTCCATGCTGGTCGTCTATTCCATCTCGAACTTGGCTGCCCGCGGCTGGCACCACCGCTGGAAAAGTCGGCAATAGCCATTTTTCCTTGGAAACTGTCCGGGCCACTAGATTCTGTGACTCCTTCCACAGTCATGACTGATGGTGGTTGTGCATCTGATAAATTCGCTAGTTTGTCTTCAGCCAGGAAACTTAGTGTTGTTCTTTTTAATTCAGATGTATCAGTTGGTGGGCTTCGAAGAATATGTTCTCTTAGCGGACCCGGCACCAGCCCTTTGACAAAACGTGAACGTACTAATTCATCTTGTCCCACGACATCTAAACCAGGGAGTGCCTGTACCACGTTTGCTGCAAGGAATTAAGGTAGGCGATTAGGCTCTCGCTTGCTTTTTGGTGACGTGATAAGAACCGGATCGTCACCTGTTGTGTGTCCACGGGCACGGTAAGACAGTCATCTAAGAGTCGCCAGTTTTGTGGAAGCGTGTTACATGCCGCGAAGTCATTGGCTGTAGCCAATATAGGATACGAGGTCGTTGAAATGTTCGGCTATTGGAACTCTCTTTAGATACGTTGTGATTTTAAATTTCCAGACAACGTAAGTTGACGACGTTTCGAGCAGTGGTGGTTGGCGAGGGGTTGAACCAGGTGCAGCCTTGATTGGAATCACAGGGGGTTTATCTAAATTATCGTCGCGTTTTTACGTAGACACCTCCATCACCAGTTCGAACACGTGTAGTCAGCAGTCACTGAAAGGCGGGAAGACCTAAAACCACAACACACACAATGTTAACCGAGCACTTCACACCAGAGAGAGAACACGGAATGGGAACTACCAGTCGTTTATTTGAAAATTCGCGGGTTATGTACAGAAGGGAGATCTAGTTTACAGAACAGTCTTATGAGTCATCCTGTAGGTTCAGTGCACGCAGAGCTTGCTCTTCTTCTTCTTCTAAAGCATTTATTCTTGGTTGCCCTGTAATAGGAAGAACAACAGAATCTAATAACAACACCATACATGATGATTTAAACCCCGTTACACCATGACGGTTTGAATAGTCTGCCTGACTTTATCTGACTTCCATTGGTTCTTTCGTATACGATCCGAACCTACAGAACTGCCAATATGCGACGTAACTAACATTTTACTAGAATGAAGGTTGACGTAACTTAGAATGAATTCAGTACCTTCAGTTACTTTTTATGAGATAATTGTGTTTGACATCCGACCTCTAGAACGTGTTAGTATAGAAGTGACTATCATAGTTCAGTCATCAACAGAAGTGTATTATCGGGCTTTTTCAACACCTCACCTTTTCTTTGATATTTTGGTGCTACACATAAGAACGTGTAGCGGTATTTGTTCCTGACCTCATTAATTTTAATAGGCACACACATATTAAAACGGCTATTCTTAAATGTGGAAACCTAAACTACCATCAAAAGTCAAACTAGCTTTTCCCTAATATGGCATTGCAACAGGAATGTTGCCACATATGAGAGATGTCATTGGTCAACAAAATTCCCCAACAGGTGCCAGTGGTTCTCGTCTCATTTCAAAATAACGCCGTAGACGAACTGGCTGCACCTGCTGATAGAATTCTGGGAATCAACAGGACCCCCAGTGCCGAGGTTTTTTTGTCAACGAAAAGCCACAAACAACACAAAACGACGTTACAGAACTCTGACATATCGTCGCTCATTATCCAAATATTCATCGTAATCGTAGGCGCTCTGAAACTCCTCAAAGACAGCTTTCCACGAAAAAGGTCTATCTCAAAGCAGCGAGAAGCAGATAATCCTGATTAATTCTAGTATCGAAGTAAATATGGTCGGTTTTCTAGAAATTGCAAGAAACCCTGGAGCCTCCTAATTTCCAAAGGTTCTGACACAGTAAACCTTTCGAGAAATGACAACCGTAACTGGTGGACATAACCTTCTGTTACATATCACTATCTTGATGATGAAAGGTCTCTCTCGTTGAAACCTGCACAGAAGTTAGAGTTCTTCCCGGAAATCCTAACCACTGTCGTTAGGATACGGTCTTCAACTTATAGATGGCTAGTGGAAAACAGATTACTACATATGGTATGCGATATGTTTATCCGTACGTAAGTTCACGCAAACAAATTCACTGAAATTTTGTCATTGCAGATGTTTCCATGCAAATTGTTGGTATAGACCTATAGTGAACGAGAACACGAGTAGGGAAAATCGAATGTATCTGAACATAAAAATACAGAACATCTCGCTCAAATCTGAAAACCATACAGTAAATACCTAATTTGCAAGATATAAATCAATTGTCTCAAACTTGACTGTTCCTTTTTTGCGAATATCAGTCCATCGTCTCAGCTTTCATTGTTCCCACATTTCCATACCGATTGCCTTCCGTTCCCGTTCTTTCCTTCTCGATCTTTTATTGAAATACATTCTATTCCGGATTATCATCATATCCTACTTATGTGCATATAAGTAGCGCACATCACAGACCTGCTACAACACTATAATCTACTCATCGACACATGCAAACGAAGGTTAGTGTACGGACATAGCAAATTATCTGTTTGTGAAATTTTATCTTCTAGTTTTAGGTTATCTCCGGTCACTGTTAAGCATGTAATCGGCAGATTCCATGAACGGACACTTGTTAAGTATCCCGAGCTGTACCAAACGTAACCAAAAATCTTACACGCATCATCGCGACTACAAAACCATTTGTGCTTTCAAAAGCGCGCCGACCATCTCCAGAAAAAATAAGGTTAGTCAGGATTCGAGCACATGACAGACTTAAAAATTATTCAGTCATTGAACGGCCCACGGGCATCTAATTTGCAAACGGTCCCTAAAAATGACGGTAACGATGAGAGTTCAACTCGTGATTATCGGCGACGGAATATGAAAACCGTTCCTGATCGTTTCTCGTAGTAGCACGTCCACAATTTTGCAGCCACCTTAAAAGGCTCATCTTCAGCACCTGGACCTTGTTTTCCAACGAATCCAAAAAATACGGCATTATTACAAGCATTAAAAAACGTCAGGTTGGAACGTACTCTACAAATTTCCTCAGATATACCAATAGCTCTCAAAGCACTTGTGCTCTGCAAAGGAAAGCGGCCACCCAGAACCGATTACAGTAAAGCAGTTTCGTACTTCCAACAGCCTGGTATGTTTCTAACGACAGTTCATGCCGAATAGCATGTCTCTCATTAGACCCATAAAAGATCAACTTCATGAAAATGAGAAACTGATCTTCAACATTCAGGAAAATTTGTGGAATTATCGTGTGGTTCGATATTAGTACATTTATCGTTGCTAACATAATAATAGACCTAATCCAAAATTGTAAATTTGTCATTGTGTGACTACCTAATCTATAAGATTTTACGTAGAAGTCACATCATAGTCTACACTGACTTGTCCTACTGTGATGATTTACCACCTAGCGATTCTAAAGAACATATTTGAGCTAAGAAGAGAGTAATATATTCGATAGAAAAACAAGATGCTATGAAGAGTAACCACGCCCGCATGACCGAAACATACTATCTCGATTCATTGTTGCTGTGTTCACCACTTTTGACGTTCTCTCTATTTTGAATGTTGAGTGTTAATTTTTTCAGTTATCTTATGTCCAGCTCCGATGATCGCATGATTAGGAGCTAACTCCATTACAGTTGCCACTATTAAATCGCTTCGTGCCAATAAGCGCCAGCGTGTAACTGAAATCCATATGCATCCCGATAAGCTACATGGTCTGGTGTATAAGCACGAATGAACGTTGGAACCGACTATCACACTTTTGTACTGTCAAGAAACTAGGAAAAACATGGAACGAATGGGGACTGCTCACTCGGTAAACTCTTTATAAGTAAGTTTCCTATTCATTCACATAAGGCTCATTCAGATAAACGGGACAAAAAACTCATGTGTTTCTGATCGAATGCATAGACTCCCGACATATGAACCCTGCGGTTAAACGGAACAAAATAAATGATTTTAGTGAACTAAGTAACGATATCAATGTTCATCTGATGAGAATATTTGCAACATAGTTATCATATCATAGAATAGGAGCTTGCAATACCTGAAATGTGGTTATACCGAAAAGACAGAAAAACTGCAGCGCTGGAAGGGGGCAAACAGCCTCGTACCTGCGATCTTGCTAAGTAGCACATTAAGTCATACTCAAGAGTATGTCAATCTTGATGTATCTGTATGGTACTCAGTGAGATCGCCTAACACCTCGAGATGTCTAGTTGAAATTATATGCAGGAAGCCTACCTCAGACACCGAGCACTATACTTGTATGGTGAAGGGATCATCCTGCCCTATTGGTCCCAGATACACTAATAACCTTATTCTAGGAGAATTCAATCTTCCTAAAGTCAAGTTCCTGAACACATGTACATTGGGTGTAATAAATCTACTGCAACCACATCTTATGTTGATTATTGTGTCAACAGTAGGATCTGCAGTTCTCATCATATCAATCCACTAAGTTGCAACTATTATGTATTTATTTAGTTGTGTGAAATTTTGGCTTTGTTTTGTTCCATAAGATGGCAGTAAATGGTGGTTACACTATATAACAAACTAGCTAGATTTAAGAACGAAAACCATTATCACCGGACTCATATATGAATAAGATCGTGTATGCCATGAGGTTAGAAAGCTTGTGGTGGATCCTAGTAACAGCTTACCCAAGACGTAACAATGCACACTGTTACCAATGATGTATTAAATGGAATCAACACCATAAACTGGAGGGCTTATCAATAGGTAAAGCAAAACGGTAATAGATTACAGTTACAATGCAAATGGTATGTTAAATAACAAAATGATTACAGTTGTTATGAAATGAATGTTACTTGTAAACTGCTCTCTGAGATAACAACCACAAATGAGTTCACTTGATTAACAAATGTCCCTCTGCACGTGGCGGTGACAACGGCATAATGAGAATGATTAAATCCAATGGTATTACTTAATAATAATCCGGGCCAAAACTTCAACGTAGTGTAGAAAGGACTAAATAGATGTTACAACTCTGTCATAATCTTTAGTCAACAAGCCGTGGTCAATAAAGCAGAAGAACAGAAGGTGGATATAGCGTTTATTTTTTAATAATCGCAGTGGTGTGGGCAACCAAGCAATTATATCTGTTTCTTTACCATTAATACAGGGAAAAAGAGATATCGTATATAAATGTGATTACATATAAAGTGTTACAGACAGAGAAAAATATGGTATTTATTTTATTGTTAAAAATCATTGAATATACATGTCACACTAAGCTCTCCTTTCTACTGTTTCTAGAGGGTGACTGAAAAACTTATTTATTTGCTTATTATTTTAAATTATTTGTGGTGGTACTGGTTCTAACTACAT
Source organism: Schistosoma haematobium (assembly GCF_000699445.3). Lineage (NCBI taxonomy): Eukaryota > Metazoa > Platyhelminthes > Trematoda > Strigeidida > Schistosomatidae > Schistosoma > Schistosoma haematobium. Next base: position 18,041,373 of record NC_067197.1, on the reverse strand, counting down.
GATCTTCGAAGCTGAACATAAGATAACTGAAAAAATTAACACTCAACATTCAAAATAGAGAGAACGTCAAAAGTGGTGAACACAGCAACAATGAATCGAGATAGTATGTTTCGGTCATGCGGGCGTGGTTACTCTTCATAGCATCTTGTTTTTCTATCGAATATATTACTCTCTTCTTAGCTCAAATATGTTCTTTAGAATTGCTAGGTGGTATATTACTGATTATCTCCGTAGGATTTAGTGGCCCCATATTTGACTACAGGTAGATGGTATTATGATCGTTATTGAAATGTACATATCGTCAGTCCTTGTATATAATCATTGACTTAACTTGAGTTAGTGAATAACGGGATTAAATATGTCAAATGCGAAAGTAAAATTTTGAATACGTATATTTAGTACAATCGTTGATCCATACAAACGAGCGGAGAAACAAAGCGAAGAATCGAGAGCGAAGCGAAATACGCGCAGTGGAGAAGGCATGTGAGCCAACTCGATTTAATCAAGTGTGTACAGATATTTATATTCAGAATAAAAATACAATACAGACAATATGATGAATAAGATAAGAAATATACACAAATATGCTTACATACAAACAGTCATGGTTGATAAACGAATAATTAACCAAGTCAAATATCTGACTCAAGTGGAATGAATAAATTGGTCTGTCTAGAAGCTAGAATAAGCTATGTGGGCTTAACACAGCAATCGACACTACAAGGACAAGTCAGTGTAGACTATGATGTGACTTCTACGTAAAATCTTATAGATTAGGTAGTCACACAATGACAAATCTACAATTTTGGATTAGGTCTATTATTATGTTAGCAACGATAAATGTACTAATATCGGACTAAACCATAATTCAACAGATTTACCACTTGATATTGGCTAATCTATGGCTAAAGTTTCATGCAATAACCCGAAAATGCCAATATTCAACTTTGGTGTCTTATTTGATACTAACTGGTAGGAAATACCTTAATGATAGAATGTCGTTCATCAAGAAAATTAATCAACATATAACATTCTGAGTTATCACTAATGCTAATATTTTTCAGTTTGGTCTGTATCCTTTGATTTATGCTTTCTTGAGATAGTAAATTGGAGGATTTTCAAATTCATATCCTTTTCCAGGTCAATCGTTCAAAACATGATATCTAGGAATTCTCATGAGAATTTTTAAATTTAGTCGTTTGATGTCATTGTCACAGAAATATTTCTGAATACAGTTTTGCTACTAATGTGTGATTTCAGTAGCATATGTAAACAAAATATAATTGTAGTGATTAGTTGGGGTATATTGCGTTTGCAAATCAAGTTGTTCGTCTCTAAAATATATTACAGTATGTCATGGCATAACCCCAAACCAAGTAGCCTGATGTAAAGAAGACGAGAAAGAATTATGAAAATTTGTTTTACAAAATAACTATCAAAACCTATATCTGAGTACACTGATTTTTGTACTGTCTATTTAAATTAAACTAAGTAGAACTTTACGTCGACTAATAAAAAACTTGATGAATAACTACAATTTACAATACGACGAAACTAAACATTTATAACCACAAACCATAACAATAAATAGTGCAATTAATTCTTCCTGATGTATTTATTCATAAGTACGATCTATTGATAACATAACTAAAAATTCCATAAAGAATTTTGGTGTTCTTTAAAGTGATGTATTGATTTCGAAGGATTGACATAGTTTTCCACGGATAAAATTACGGTGACTAATACCTACAATGAAATGGTAATATTTATAATAGTGGGATTATATTTTCAAGTGTGGAACTTATGGGGATTGTTCATCAAGAAGTTATATTTCAATACGTACTGATATCAAATGAAGAATCATTGTAATGCATGGAGTATCGGATAGTCATTTTTCTATTCGTGACCTCTCACGAGTGAGCATCCAAAACCTAGACGGGGAATGAACTAAGAGACTTTTGGTCTCAAAACCAGGCAACAGATTATAAACTCGGTGGTCCATATCTCTATTTGTTATATTAGACTAGTGGATAAAACTTGACGTGAAAAAATAACAAATTTTACTATTAAAATAATTTACCTAAATTATCTGCCTTCTAAAACTTTGAATATATATGTATATATATATAATCAATGTGATACGTCCCGAACAATGCAATCACACAACATTATGGTAATGTACTTCATCTCATTGGATTAGCTGAATTTATCAAGAGTACCAATTGCTTTAAACGCTTATTAGTTTGAAATTTCTACAATTTATTCAAATGATATTGCTGTGTTTTGAAAACTACCTTTAAAAACTTATCATTATTAATAATTTAGTAAAGACGAAAGTTGTTTCATAGAATTTTATTATTATTTTTTCTACTGACGAAAGTTTATTAATTTCATTCATCTAAGTTAGACAAGTTGACATGATCTATTGATGAATACTGGTTTCACGATGACGTCTTTTTACTATGATAATAGACAATGATACGGTGAAGCGAGATGATTTATACTTAATGACAAGAAAAGTGACCTAATCACATACATACCACAACTCAATATAAATCAAACCTAAAACAAGTCCACTTTAATATTTAGAGAAAAATTTTCTTCATCTTATTGTTCTTTTTTATTTATTTATTTCTACACTTCATATTCATTTCTTTGATCACCTTCATTTTCTCTCCTTAACTTTAACCATCTAATAACAAACACACAAATGCATTTAATATGCATACATAATCAAATATATATATATAAATGTATAAACTAGAAGAAAACAAGAAATGCATTAGGAAATAGTCATTATTAAAGTGTTTATGCTAATTATCTTAGACGTATCAATTCCCTTTCTTTCACTATTTTTCTTCAATGTTTTTTCTTTTCTTTTCATTTTCATACAATAAGGCTGAAATTTTGAAATGTTTTCATATTTCTCACTTGATATTCTCTAAATGTTGTAAAGAATTCTATAAGTATGTATATCCTCATATATATAAATTGGAATGAATTTTATACTAAGAGTTAATTTGTTGACTCAAATGAAGTAAATCTATCTAATAATGATCATAATGTATGTGTTCATTTGACTAGCATAAACTGGATCAAAATAAAACTATTTGGTTTACATAAATAAAACTAATAAAGAGGTCAACCGAAAGAAAAACATCATTAATAAACAACTTTATTTTGGTTGTTATTATTGATTATTGTACAAGTTAAGAAAAAACAAACATGGTAGTTCGATTATGCAAACAAACATTTTCAAAAATGATTATTTGAGTTTATTTTTAGATAACTGATAAGTCTTATCGATTGAACGCTATACTAGTTTCCTAAGCTATTCTGGTAACCCGCAAGCTAGAACTACACAGCGACTTGAACACCACTGAGAAATACTTTACTCCAAGGTTCATTCTATAACAGAAAATATAGGGTTTTTATAATATTTTAAGTGTCCTTGGGTCGCTGGAATATTCTGGAATGCTACTAAACATAGTAGCACTGTAGTAGCCAACCAATCAGAGCTTCCGCATGTGACGTTTCGCTACCTTGATATTTCTGGCTAAGACTCCAAGTGAACGTTGATTGGACGAAACACTTCTTAGTGTGTCTTGATGCTTGCTTGTCTTTTGCAAGCGATTTCTGGATCACCCCAACAATAACATATAAAATTTGTAGTTTATACCACAGATTGACTTTAAAGGAACCAAATGATGAAACTCGCGAATTATTGAGATTTTTAATCTTATCAAGAGTCCGCTTCAATCCAGGACCTTTATAATGTTTAGGGAATTATTGTGAGATTGTGGATGAACACTACCAACGAGTGCCGTACAAGATGTAATAGCTGACCAGTGTTTACTGGATTTTAACAGCTATTTAAATTAAGCACGTCCGTGAAGTAAATGAAAAATCAAACAATCTATATAAATCTTGTATACTAACAATCTATAGCATTGATTAGGTAGTTTAATTTAAAGATCGTCCCCATCGTAGACTGACATCAGTTAGATAATTATTAAAAACAGGAACATAAAACAGTTGTTTTATTTGAAGATGACGTGCTCGCTTTTAGACATATGAGTTTTTAGTCTAATAATTGATGAAATCGTGAGATAATACCGCTGAACAAGCGCAAACTAGGAGAAAACTGCTTTCTAGTACTCGTTAATTTTCGATTATTCTCCAGCTAGATTTAATTTATGATGAAAATTACTTTGAAATTAAGTTAAAGCATAACATGTTTATCTTTTTAACCAAAGTTAGAATTCTGTGTGTTCGGTTATGAATTTTTATTGTCCTATTTATGTTTCCAGAATCTTTGTCAGACGGACTAATTTATTCGTCATATTCGACATTCCAAAAATATCAACTAAATTACAGATAAAAACTTCCTCAACACTTTTCTAATTTAAACTACAATACGTTTCCATTTTCTAAACAATTAACTTTTCTTTAATAGGTAATTTATTCCTCAATTTTTAAACGTATTCAGGTTTACTTAAGTTTTGATTTTATTATTCGTATATAGTTAAACAAGACTCAATGAGATAAGATGAGTTTATTGTATTCTGGAGTTGTTTAAACATTTAGAACAGTATTAAACATATCAATTTCAATAGTTGAGATCCTGAATCAATTGAATCCAGACCACCATGGAAAACCTGAAAGCACTGGATGGCCATTTCGTCCTAATGCGTGAGTCCTCAGCAGTGCTCATCCACGATCACACCTCTCGAGATTCGAACCCATGGCACATCGGTCTCACGCGAGGACGCTTAACATTTAGGACACTGAGCCTACATTCAAAGGTAATAATGTCCAACTTCAACTAATCCACGGAATTTAGCGACACATACACCATTATCTTCAGTGAGTTACTATCTCACAACAAACCCCGTTGAACTCCATTGGTCAGTGTTTTTCACTAGAACTCCAGGAAATACCTCTTCAAGCCAGTCACTAATGAGCATATGTTGATTAGTATCAGAAGGGGGTTTTGTGGATATTATAGTAATTTAAATAGCTGAGTTCGTGAGTCAACTGAAGCCGAACTGAACAAAATCTTTATAAATTGTATTCGTTAATGATTATTTTTCGTCATTTGAGCATATCTAGATTTAGAATGTGAAAACGATATATCAAGGATTATTTGTTCGTATTTGTTTATTATAGCTTTTTCATTTTCATACTATCTCAATCAGTAATGTTTTGTTATTTCTGTAGAATAATATGGAAAATTATTTATTTCTTGAATAACCCTAATGTTTTATGATAAAGACATATTTGTAAGTTGAGATCTTTAGTGTCAAACGAAATGGATATGCTATCTATTGATTTGTGAATAAATCCCATTTCTGACAGAAGCATGATTGAAAGTTATGAAACGATGTATCTAGTCATTTGATTCAGTCATATTTAGTCATAATGAACTTAGAGCTGATACATATGCATGTTGACCCAAGTGTCATAATAAAGCATTAAAATGAAATTAGCATGATGAACAGTAAAGGAATCGAAAGATCAAATATTGAGAGTATGACTTGAAAGAAAGAAATGGAAAAGTTTGAATGAAGAAATACTAGTCCTAAAGATTTAGAAGATAATGAATGAACATATCTGAGCCAATGTGACTAATTCTTTTACATGTAACTGAACGTTTCCATGAACTGATTGTAATTCAACCATTTGATTCAAACACTATACTGCTAAGAACAGTGATCGTAATGCACAAAATCAAAGAAATTTAGAAACATTATTCTTTAAAAATATGACTTGACTAAAAAGGGAAAGGTTAGTTATAAATATAAAAGTTTTTAAAGTTCTACTGAATGATAAGCATATTAGGACAACTAAATTATTTTGACATCGAATCATCGTATATCCGATAACTATTTTCGATATACGTCCAGATGACTTATCTATGTTAGAAAACTTTTACACGGATTCATATGCCTGTTGCTAGATCTGAATTTTGTTAAAAAAAGCTATTTTGTGTAGCTATATGAAACTTTTCTTCAAGTATTATTTTCTAGAACTACTAGGACTTTTTTCTCAACAGTCATTTAAAGCAAATAATTCTTATGTGAACAAATTAATTCAATGAACTTTAAGTTAAGTATTAGGAGGTTCTCTAGCACTGAGTTGAGCAAGGGTAATAAGACTGGTGACTAGTAGCCTAAATGTTTCTAGTTAGCAAGTGGATTCGGTGGCAACATTCCGATAGTCAGTGTGGCTATCTAACCAGGATTTGCACAGGCAACGGTTTGATCCCGTCTCACTACACCAGAGAAACGGGATTGAGAGTAATGGTTTCGTGAGAACTATCGAGTTAATTTGGGACGAGCTTGAGTATTCTTCGCGTTTCTACTGGTAACCTTTTTAAGGATTCCTGTTATAAATATGGTTCGTTAAAGAGTATGTAGCTTTTGATGGGAGAGAAACCTAGAGTTTGGCTTCTTAGAATCTTCTTGTATGCTACGATGCTGTACACATTCAAAATGTGCGGAAGTGAAATATTATCGCTATCTTTCCCCTGGAATTTAATAATGTCTTTTAAGAATTATTCAGGAAACAGTGACCCAACATCTACAAGCTAGCAGAATGAATGAGGAGTCATTATAAATATACTGTTTTTCTCTCTCTACGTCTTATACTTGTAGTGTAATTTGAAACTTGTAACGGATAAACACAATGTCTGCTATATTTATGAACTGGTAATATGAAACAACGAAACAAATTACTATGTTATTAGTCATGTAAAATAATGGCAGTGTACTTGTTATGTCCTTATTTATACAATTATCGCGAAGTACGATCGCCAGTTTAGATATGCTGACTTAGACGACCCAACTAACGGCATATACACCAGTACGGGCAGCCAAGAGTTCCGATTGGTCCTTTGTCCGCCTAGTCCTGCCTGTTGAGTCCAGAACGCTAATCTCAGCCTCCGCAATATGAATCATGTATTTCAAACATACTGGGTTTATATATCAGCAAATCAAACCACGTCACACAATAAAAAAGAAAATAACATTTGTATAAGATCAAGCCGAAAAGTGGCTGTGATTGTGAGAAAATGTTACTAGTAAATTGCGAATATCTCAAGGATAGTAAATCGTATGATAATAGTCAATAGGTGAAATAAAGACTTATAATGAGGGAAATATGAATATACATGTAGTATAGTCACTTAATAGACATACTATAATAATATACGTATAATATTAGTCCATAAGTAATTCCTAACGGTTACCATTCATTTATTCTCGTCCGGATATAACAATAATCATACAAATTGAAGTTGGAATGAATTATTTAATTAATTACCAAAATGTCAAATTAGCTACATAGTCTTCACTTATGCACTTTTTTAATGATGTCATCTGACTGACAGTTTCACAGAAGGAATAATCTGCTTACTTCTAAAAATCCTAGAAGGTAGAACTAAAGAATCATCCAAAGTTGACTGGTTTTAAATAGTTGTCGGGAACAAGTCACTTTATGATGAAGGTTACCTTTATACCGATCAACATTCTATAGAAACCGGCTAACTTTTTATGTTTATATTTACAATGAAGTAAATACATAGAAAGTCTATTTAATTTTACTTTCATATTGATATTGATTACTGAACGTACATATATTTTTAGTTGATTTTCTTTTTTCTTTTCTTAGGAAAGGAAACTTTATTAAAATATTTGACTCGTTTAATTTATTACTTCTCTATATACTAAAAATAATAATAATAGACATATTGATTACAGAAAGTGTATTCATCTTGGTGAGTGTTTGTTTATGGTTATAAATCATTATAACACTTATGTACATTTGTATGCATATACATATGTATATATGTCGGCAACGGTTTTTCATTGTTAGATGGTTTTCATGTTTGCATGGACATATAAAAGAATCTCAAAGAAGAAAATAAGCTTGTCATTTTCAGTTTATTAAATTTAGACGAAGAGAAAAGATGAAGAAAAATGATAATGTCAGTAATAACAATAGATAATATTGATATTAGTTAGCGATATTGTGAGAATGAATTCAAGGTAAGTTTGTTCTTTCGAAAAAGAGTTATTATTACTGTTATTATTATTATTATTATTATTATTATCAATGATAATCAACAACCATTACGTCAATGTATACAAATACATTAAAAGAAAATATTCCTTTTTATTATAACTTTCACAGGTTATTTGTATAAATAGAACTGTTCCACAATTGTGTGAATATTATACTAGCGTGAGAGGATAGTTAAAATGATTATTGAAACTATCTAGTTTTTATAACTTGTATAATATAAAATTTTTCATAATAAATTGTCAGAGACTATTTATTTTAAGTTTTGTAGTTGGTATCCACTATGAACTAATTAAAGTTAGATGTATTAATGAAAATTAGATGGAATCGGATAGCTTTTACGTTTTATTATGGTACTTCTCAATAATGGGTGCTCATCATCCAGAATTTTTCAAGTTTTACTGTGACCAAATAACTGTAAAATCCAAGTGTTAGGATCTAGTGGTAGACATTCCCAGATTTATTCAGTTCACGATAAAGAGCGATAATCATATAATGTCGTACAAAAAAGAAAAACTGACTTGTAAAATTTAATGTACATTCGTGTACTATCTAAACAGATGATGAAATATAAAAACATAATCTATAAGTTTTTTTTGATAACTTCAAAATCTACTATCACTTTATTAGACTGATGATATACTTCCCATTCTTTTAGAAATGGGTAACAAAGCCTTGTAGCTCAACTCAGTTGTAAGAGTTTCAATCTTCCCGTTGTTGGTGTTAAGGACTGTAGTCGATCAGTCTCTTTCGAGATATGTTCATCTTGAGCTAATTGCCTTGATACTGCCATCAGTCACAAGCATTTAAGGGTAAGTTGGATAAAAGCTAATGTTAGAGCACAAGGCTTGCGTTTGGTTCGACTTGGGACTCACCAGCTGGATTTACTTGTATCCTAGTGTCAATGTTCGATCCGGGGTTCGATCAGTTGCCATCTTTGACATCAACGATAGGAATATTCAAAATCTTACGACCGAATTCTTCCACGATGTACAAGCCAATTTCTATCCGTAACTAGTAGCTAAGTGAATAAGGTATAGATGCTTGAAGCGAAAGTCACTGGGTTTAAGTGCAGGAGTGAGCATCAAGATATATGCAGGTACATCAAAATGATGAGTCTTAAATTGGACGGAATGTGTGTCCCAGATTTCACTACTAGATACTATACAATCCTACATAAAAAAACTTAGCAGCTTTATGAAAATGAAGCCCTCAGATCATTTCGCAATGTTTAATTTCTTTTTTAAACATATTACATTACATTTATTTAACATGAAGAAGTAAAAGTTCTGTCTCTTATATTCGCTCCCACTTCAGTCCATCTACTGTCGCTTTCTTCAAAAATGAAGATTTGGAAATAAATCAGATACTCTCATTTATAATTGTTTTCTAGTCCATAATCTTGATTAAATTATACCAGCTGGGGTGTCCGTTGAAGTATGAAGACTGTCATGATAATATCTTCGACCGGAATATTGGGTAACATGGATTAAATTTCATGGAATGTATCATTCCTAACAGAAATAAAGACATACTTCTTTACGAGTCGTCAATAGCATGAAACCGAAGTCCAAAGCGCCCTATCAAATACCGTTAATTATCAAGCATAAAAATAACTAGATTGCTCATTAGTTTCGATTGTAACTCGATAAGAATTCATGAAAAGTTTATAAAAAAAGAAAAAACAATTCGTCTGTGAAAATACCTTTTAATGATCATCATACATACACTACCCCGACCGTAGCTCTTCTAGGGTTAATTCCGGTCCCAAGCTCGGGTAAAGGAAGAGGGTTGAACATGAATTTCGCAACCAAATCCGACAGAAAACAAAATTGATAAAAAAACGCTAACTAGAATAAACAAACAAACTCTCTCTTAACAGTTGAACGATATTCTTTCAGAAGAATCATCACTCCTCATGGTGAAAGGCGAGATTCCTCGGAAGTCACGTGGTCGATGTTCCTTCTCACAACCACAGAAACAATTAATATGGGTAAATGAATGTCCGACCAATGCACGAGACCGGGTGAACCAGTCAAATATATATATATATATATATATATATATTACAGCCCTCAGTAATAAGTTACAAGCCGTTTATGATCTACTCAGTGGAGAGGGAACTACTATGGAGAGCAACTGGAAAGGGATAAAAGAGACCATTACTTCATGTCATGAGGTTCTGGGCCACAAGAAGCACCATCACAAGGAATAGATCACTGTTGATACACTGGATAAGATTCAAGAAAGGAGGAAAAAGAAGGCAGCAATCAACACCAACCGAACAAGAGCAGAGAAAGCCAAATCGTGCATGGAGGACAGTTGACAAAGTCGTTCGAAGTAAAGACCGGTGTCAGGCAAGGTTGCTTACTCTTACTCATTCTCTTTCTCCTGGTGATTGACTGGGTCATGAAGACGTCAACATCTGAAGGGAAACGTGGGATATATTGAACAGCTAGGATTCAGCTGGACGATCTAGACTTCGCACATGATCTGGCCCTCCTATCACAAACGCAACAACAAATGCAGGAGAAGACGACAAGGTTAGCAGTAGTAGGTCTCAACATACACAAAGCGAAAAGCAAGATTCTCCGATACAACACAACATGCAACAATCCAATCACAATTGACCGAGAAGATTTGGAAGATGTAATGACGTTTACATATTTGGGCAGCATCATTGATGAACACGGTGGATTTGATGCAGATGTGGAGGCGCGGATCGGTAAAGCAAGAGCATCATATTTACAACTGAAGAACATCTGGAAATCAAAACAACTGTCTTTCAACCAACACCAGGTTCAGAAATTTCAATACAAATATCAAGACAGTTCTACTGTATGAACGGAAATTTGGAGAACTACAAAAGCCTTCGTCCAGAAGATACAAGTGTTTATTAACACTTGTCTATGCAAAATACTTTGGATCCGTTGGCCAGACACTATCAGCAACAACCTACTGTGGGAGAGAACAAACCAGATTGCAGCGAAGGAAGAAATCAGGATGAAGCACTGGAAGTGTATAGGACACACATTGAGGAGTGCACCCAACTGTGTCACAAGGCAAGCACTCACATGGAATCCTCAATGGCAAAGGAGGAGAGGAAGACCAAAGAACACATTACGTCGAGAAATAGAGACAGACATGAGAAAAATAAACGGAAATTGTATAGAACTATAAAGGAAGTCCCAGGACAGAATGGGTTTGAGAATGCTGGTTGGCGGCCTGTACTCCATTGGGAGTAACAGGCGTAAGTAAGTAATAACGGCCTATAAATAGTTGTCGTAAGTTACCTATGCTTAAATGTTGACTAAACGGAATCTGTAGTTTGTATTTTTTTTCCACCGAATATATTTTATAGTCTGAAAATTTTGAAACATAATCACAATTTGTTAAATTTGATATGAAATAAACCAAATTAACTTTTTCTTTCTTAAAATCAAAAGAAAGGGTAAACTAAATATATGTCATTGGATTTTTGATCATACTCTAAACAAGGCTAATGATGACTATAATTATGATGGTAATCTATCATTTATGTTGATAATATGTGATGGATTTGTTAAAATTAACTAATTTGCTAATGAGATTTATGATTGTTTTAATTATCTATAAGTTTGTATAATAATCAATCATTTAGAAGTAACAAGTTTCTAATTTGTAGAGCTTATTGAACTTTATTGAAAAAAAAATTTGTTTTATGGCTTACTATTCTTGATATTAAGCTCTCATTGGAAGACCTGATGATCGTCAGTTCGATCTTCGATGAGGTCCTGAATGCACCTTGCTGAGGAGTTTCGTAATAGGAATAGTCTCTCGGCATCTCATATTCTAATGGTATTTATAGTTAATTTTATTTACTAAAATGGGTATTCTATAGTAAGATAGAATGGTGCTCGATATTTAGAATTTTGAAGTGGTATGTTCTCAAGAATTGATATGTGAAACAGATTATAGTGGCCTCAAAAACAGAGCTCTATCGAAAAGCATCTCTAAACATTACCCTGTATGAATCTCCAAAGGATTCCGAAGTTAGTTAAAGCTCTATCGTGTAACATTTAGTCAATTCTGGCTACTCCGCTTCACTAAAAGCCTGCTTCAAAATCATATGGTCAGAAGAGTAGGCTTAATAGGAATGCAAATAAAAAACTTATGTACAACAAAGGCCATTTCTATTCACCAGTTTAAGCCTAACCTTTGCGTACAACAGTGTGTTCAGTCCCTCATTCTTCCATGGTCTTAACCTACCTTTCTATCTTCTATAGCCTGCCGTTTTTTATTTTCTACTCCTTCCCGATTATTTTTACAACTGTGAATCAACAATTATTACAACTTTTAATCATTCTGTTCTTAATAGCTATCAAGTGGACAGTTAACTTCCCTTTACCACTTTTCCACCAACCGATTATTACATAACGTACTTTCAATATCTGATTTTCAATCCTTGATATCATAACACTTCAAGTCTGTAAATATTTAATACCATTATATCTTACTATAGAGTACTCATTTCAACAAATAAAATTAACTATAAATATGATTGTACACCTTAAGTAAATAAAATCGTCGAAAAGAAAAACTTCTTTGCTGAATTGCTTTCTTTCGTCTTCATTGACACAAAGAGTCTATTTCTCTATTTCCTATTCTCTTGTATGAACTATGAAAGAAAGCAATCTCCATAAATCCCTTACAGGAACAATGGTCTATAGATAAATGATAATTCAAGTGACATCCCACTATAAGTTTCTGATTGTCAATTTCAGAGTGACCAGTTATGGTAAATACTTCTGTGTTATAGGATGTCAGTCAAAACCAGGACAGATTCATGGTAGAATCTCTGAATCTAACAGCAGATAACATGGGCTCTAATACCAAAACTCCCAGGTTTAGGAAATGCTAATTACGTTCATCAACTAGTTGATAAATTTTATTTGAATATAGGAACCAAAATAAATATAGATCACCTTTCAGTAAAATTACTTACTAATGTGAGTTAAATAATACTAAAGTAGATACATAACCATGTAAAAAAAGTCGAATATAATGAAAGATTGGATATCAATCCTTGAGATTTTATCTTATAAAACTGCTATCATCAATCATACCTCTGCATCTGATTATGTGCTCTAGAAATTAATGTTGAGTAAAATATAACGATAATTGAGAAGACGCGACAGGTTAAGAGGTAAATACAAGCCCTTGATGAAACAAAATTTATTTATGGGTGGTTTTCATCACGAACCAACAATACATGAAAGGTTATTGGAAACTGGTGACTATCGAATAGCTCTTTCACCTTGGGTGGAGCTATGCTACAATGACATCCTGGATTGACTCCGAAAGTGACCTTAGGACTTTTATGCTACGTTTAGGCATATGAACAAACATTCATTTCCAAAGCATTACGATAATACATTTTTATCACCAGTCAAAAGTATTCTTGGCACTATATTAAGGTGTTGTTTATTAATATATTTAAATAATCGACGACAATATCCACTCAGTTATTTAGTTGTTTACGATAACCACAGTAATCACATTTTAATTACAATAGGGTTCGCTTAGTTTTGCTTGACATATCAACAACTGCAGTGGACGTTAGACTGCAATCGAGTTCTGTCAAATTTCCAAAATATAATATGGTTAAACACTAATATTTTGCTGATGATTAACCCCTAGATTTATCTTTCGAGATTCTATCATGAAACCATATCTCGTGAATTCTATCAAATTAGAAGTGTGGTAGTGACTACGTATCAAATTCACACTATGACATATTGTGACTGTAATAAATGTGGATCACTGAATTCTAACTCAAAGACTGTATTTTAACGTGTTTGTTGAAAAACTGGAGATATTACGTTAGGCTCTTCACAACGTCAATGAACAGCAATACTAAAGAGTTCAAGACTACCAAAAGCGGATGTTCTTTACTCTGTATTTTTCAACGGTTCTTCCGGTGATGTCAGATTGTAAAAAAAATTTATTTCAAATAGTAAGAAATCTCTTCACAACCACCTTAAACGGTAAATACGTGAAAAGATTTGTATCTTTATGAAAGTTAAAGTACATTAAATATATAAATACAATTTTGTAAACTGTTTAATGATCAACTGGAAATTAAATATTTGGGTTTTACAATTATGCTTTATTCTTTTGTTTCTATTCACGTAAAGAATGTCGGATTGATACAATCGGATCATATAAATAACTATTTCCCAGTAAAGTTGGATAGTGGCTAGCAGTGGAATCCAGGACGCGCATTTCGTCCTATTTGGGACTATTCAGCTGGATGTACCTGCATCTCAGAGTTGATACTCACCCTTGGACTCGAACCCAGTACCGTTCGCTTCAAACATGCGTCCTGGATTCCGCTGCTAGCCGCTATCCAACTTTGTTTATAATGCTTGTGGATTAAGACAATATCGAGGCAATACGCACAGTATGCACATATGACAATAAGAGACTGATCAATTGCAGTGTTAAACATCAATGGGAAGATTCAAGTAAACGAGATCAAGTGAATTTAACTATTTCTCAGTGTTTACATTATTTGTTTACTTTTCATTAAAATGGAGGAGAATCTTTAGTATACTTTAATAAATCGAATAAACTCTTCGTTAATATACTAACATACTTCATTTGAATGATAATTCAACCAAAAGATCGATGAACGTCCTATTCAACTGAAAAAAAAGATAGTGATACCCAGGGAAAGCTGAATTTTTTCTAAAATGGTAAATAATAACCAGTGAGTAGCGGTTAAATTATGAAGTGGAATTTATGATTTTCCAACAGTGTCATAAGTAAACGTTGGTTTGAATATCCTGCTCAAGATACATTTACTTCAACAAGAATTTTTAATTAGTAATCAATTTCGTGGACAGTTCTATTATCACACAGAATAAACCTGACTAAAAATATCATTATTTTCCACTGAAATTCTTGATCCTTATCGTTTAGCCTGTTATTGATAATGTTTAAGAATAAATTTTATACTACTCAACAGTTTTTTTTAATTTTCACTTGTTCATCAAGTGAATTAACCAATCTAGAAGGACATTACCATTGTATACAATAATTAGGTTATTTTGAATTTTATTTTCCAATTATTTACAATTTACAAGAATGAATTTATTTCTTTGTGAATATATATTTTTTATATTTCAGCAGTTAGTAAGTCACTTAAATTCTGAAGAGAAATGAAAATATGTTATAGCAACTATGCTATAACCAATTTCGATTATGGTTAATTTTGATTAAGGCCTTTTATTAACTTACTTAACAGACAATGTAATCTGAACAATTACTTACTTCACAATTGATTGATCAATGTCATGCTTGTCTAGTCCTTATTAGTGCAGATCGAATGCTATCGATCATGTTGCAATGTGACCACCAGTCTAGGTGACTCGACACTGCACTAATAAGGACTAGACAAGCATGACATTGATCACCACTCAGTGATCAATCAATTCTGATTACATCTCAGTCCTACAGGAGGTTAGTCACGGCTCGGATAGCTCAGTGGTAACGTCTCTGACTGTGAAGCTGGGTGACACGAGATCGAATCCGCCAGGGGGCACCAGTTCCCTCAAGATTACAGGTACACCTTGCTGACGAGTGGCAAGTAGCACGAAACCCGGATACAGGGTTTCCTGTTGACTACCTCCAACCACCATCTAATCTCAATTACTTACTTACTTATTTAGGCCTGCTACTCCTCGTGGAGGATCATAGGTCGCCCACCAGCACTCGCCATTCAACCCTATCCAAGGCAATCCTTTCCAGCTCTTTCCGGTTGTTATTCATCCTTTTCATATCTCTGCTTCTATTTCCCAACGTAATGTGTTCTTTGGCATTCTATTTGAACAATAACATTCGTATATTTCTTTGTACCGTTATAATCCCTAGATCACATGACGGACTCTAACTAAAATGTTGACGATTCATTCTTTCCCCCGTGTATATATCTACTCAAATCCTATTATTAGTCCTTGCTTTGCCTTGTTGTGCCCTTATGCGATTTGACTTATGTAGTCGCTCATGTGTACTTATTCACGTCTGCGCTTCAAATTCGCTCGATTTGGTTATAGTTTTGTGATCTGATCAACCCCACTATTAAACTATAGTTGCTGCTTCTCATTGCCCTCTAATTTTAAACACTGTTGAAATTTATATTATAATGGTTATCGAGGTGATCGATTAACAAAGCAAAGCCATTACAATGTCGTCCAGAATTAAAACTGTAACCTCTAAGATATAAGTGAATAGTTTAAAAAAAATTAGTAGAAAAAAAGACATCACTGCATTCATTTAAATCTTTCTAATAAAAATTTTTTTTTGTTTTCATTTAAACTGCTTAGAAATAGTTAAAACATTGAAAAAATTAAAAAAAAAAACACACACACACACGAAAAGAATACAGATTCTAACTGTGAAATAAAAATGTAAAATAATTTCGGAACAAATTAATTTCCATCGAAAAGTATTTTGTTGTTGTTAGGATTGAAGAAGAAGAAGAAGGCTTAATAGGTGAAATAAGGATACAGTGATTTTTTAATAAAATAAAACATATAAAATTAGTTGAAATAATTTAAGAAAATATAGTTTTCAATGATGAAAAACAACTCAGTGGATTTCAACCGGGTCTGTTGTGAGATAGTAACTCACTGATGACAATGGTGAATATGTCGCTAAATTCCATGGTTTAGTTGAAGTTAGATATTAACATCGTTGAATGTAGGCTCAGTGGTCTAGAGGTTAAATGTTCGCGTACGAGACCGATGCGTCCTGGATTCAAGTTTCGTGAGGTGTGATCGTGCGTGCTCAATGCTGAGGAGTCCCACAGTAGGAGGAAACGGCCGTCTAGTGCTTTCAGTTTTTCTATGATGGTTTAGATTCAATTGACTCATGATCTCAACTATTCAAAAATGTTATAGTTAATAATATGAAGATGCTACTGAACTGGTACAGATAAAATATTAAACAGTTTCGAGTCAATTGATTTCTACATAGAAGCAGTAGTTACATCTAAACCAGAATCATTCAAGAAAATGTATCGTATCAATGACAAAACATTAACAACCCTGTTGATATATTTATACCATTGATAACTTTATAGATATTTACTAATAAACTATAAATTCTTGCCATAATTAATAAAATATTTTGTTATCTACCCAAGACCTGATCAACAAAAGACCTTACTCTAGAGTGTGAATTTACCGATGAAAAAATCGATGAGAAAAATAACAAACTTCTGAATATTTCCATAAATTGATAATTATGTCAACTGATGAAACTTTCGAAACACTGTTACATTGCTTTGCGATTTTTTTAAAATAAATTATTTGTCTTTTAAGCAAGACTAATTTCACATTGAGAACCATGTGTTACTAAGATATTTTGTTGCATTGACAGTACCATTACAAATATTTTGCCACCTAAAGATCATTGCTTTACTTCAATTTAATTAGATCTAAGTATCATTTACTAAATGAAAATGAAGAAGTTAATAACAATGAAAAACACAACTAATGAAGAAGAAACCACCTATTTTGACTTGCTAACTTAATAGATAACGCGGCTGCGTTAAATACACTAGCTATTAGGTTTCAGTTTACGTATGAACACAACAACTGGGAAGTAGGTATGTCGCGCTGAACAGTCTCAGTAAAAAAGAAACTAGCATCATAGGTTTTACCAATGTGAGACCTGTAGAGTGTGTAAATTCAAACTCTTTTATTTATTAGTATGTTTATCAATATGAAGTTTATATGATGACTGAAATTTAGCCTTAGAAAACAAAATTTGGCGAGACTCTAATTTAAGGACGACCTTTGAACGAATCTTAAGTGACCTTGACAATTATTAGCCAATCAGAAGAAAGTTAGTATAAAGTGAAAATATATTATATGAAAGTAATGAATTACAATGGATATTCTTCTTTTACATGATTTAAAAACTTGTTAAGGTTTGATTAAGGTTCAGAGGTTCTGAATTCACAATGCATATGGAATAGAAACTCGTCTGTTGGGTTAGAGTTAGGTTTACGTGTAAGGTTAGGGTTAGTTGAGGGTTAAGGTTTAGGGTTAGGTGAGGGTTTAGGGTTAAGGTTAGAGTTTAGGGTTAGTTGAGGGTTTAGGTTTAAGGTTAGGGTTTAGGGTTAGATAGGGTTGGGGTTAGGTTAGGGTTTAGGGTTAAGGTTAGGGTTAAGGTTTAGGGTTAGGGTTAGGTGTGGGTTTAAGGTTAGGGTTAGGTGAGGGTTTAGGGTTAAGGTTAAGGTTAGGATGCTAACATACGAGTTTTTAAATCATGTTAAAGAAGAATATCCACTGTAATTTATTACTTTCTTTTAATATATTTTTACTTTATGCTGTCTTCTGATTGACTAATAATTGAAATTGCTCAAACGCTTCTGACTGGCTCGTCCCTAAATTAGAGTCTCGCCCAAAATTTTATTTAGGAATTCGAAAGAGTAACAGGATGCTAAAATCTGTATATGCAGACAGAATAAATATCATTTCATTCACCAGAAATGTGGATATAACCATGAAAAGATAAACAATTTGGTATCATGTCGATAAATCATTTCAAAGATTAATATCATCCAACTCGCATATAGACAATACTAACAACAACAATAACAACATGTATTATTACTACTCAACTAGTATTGCCAAATATATTGATGTAATACTAATAACTCAGACTCCAGTCACAATATTATGACTATATTAGCCATATCATAAACACTTTTGTTCATCCATGAATGCAAAGACAAGAATAAAGATATAGGCAACAAAACAAAATCTCCATCAACCTGTTTACAGTCATAAATTTAACCAATTAATTAATCAGTGATCTAAATCATTCTACATGTTTTCTCTCTTTCGAAATCATATTATTCGCAGTTGAATGAATTATGTTTTGTAAATACATTTTAAAATATTTAACTGACTACATTATGAACTCATGTGTAATTCAATTACATAATTTGATTGTTTCTGTCTTGTTCACTAATCAATTACAAATAAAGTAAATGCAGTTTTTACTATTTTCAATTCACAGAAAGATATTTTTGTTATTCACACAGGTTCAGTGATGTGTTATGATTACTTTTGTTAGCATGATAGAGAGCAATTAGTATTACATCAATGTATTTGGCAATACTAGCTGAGTAGTAATAATATATGTTGTTATTGTTATTGTTAGTATTATCTATGTGCGAGTTGGATGATATTGATATTTGAAATGGTTTATCGACATCATACTGAATGATTTATATTTTGAAATATAAACTTAAAATTCTGTCTTGGTGACTCTGCCTAACCCTTAAAGGAATACTGACGGTCTCTATCCCAGTTAAAGGAAGAGGGTTGTACATGGACTCAGCAACCATATCTCATGGAAGACAAACTTGATTAAAAACACTAAACAGAATAAACAATTCAGACCATTTAAACCCGATCCTGGCAGCTGAAGGATCTTCTTTCAGATTTATCATTCCTCATGGTGAAAGGCGAGATTCCTCGGAAATCACGAGACCGATGTCTCTTCTGATAACCACAGAAAAAATTAATATAGGTACAAACAGTGTCCGAAAAATTAGGGAGATCGGGTGAACCAGTCAAATAGCTAAAGAAATGAGGAGATACAACTTGACGGTTCTCCGAATAACTGAAATTCATTAGACCAAAGCTGGACAGAAACGATTAGATTTGAGAGGGATGCTTTTGTTCTCATGTCACGGAGAAAATGTTCCACACATTCAGGGAATCGTTCTGACACTGTCCAAAGAAGCACTTGTAGTATGTGAATCTCACTAACTTCAACGTGTCAGGAGGTTGTGGGTCGCAACAAACATCATCATGAGGAATGAATCCGTATGGAAAGTCTGAACAGGAATCAAGAAAGGAAGAACAAGAAGACGACAATTAACAACAGTTGAACAAGAACAGGGAAAGTCAAGACGCATGCTGAATACACAGAAACAAACATTAATGTGAAGAATACCATTGAATCCGACGAGCAGAAATACAGGTGGGCAGAACAACTTGAGGAACTCTTGGATAGAACGGTCCCACTCAACCCATCAGACATCAAAGCAACACACACAGACCTTCCTACAGATGTCACGCCACCCACGATCAAAGAAATTAGGATAGCCGGTCATCAGACAAATCAAGAGTGGGAACGCATCAACAAGACCTGACAACATACCAGTTGATGCACTGAAGTCAGACGTGGACGCAACTGCAAACATGCTCCATGTCCTATTCAGGAATATTTGGGAGGAAGAACAAGTGTCACCGATAGACTTCAAAGAAGGACAACTCATCAAGACACTAAAGAAATGAGAAGTGAGCACATGTGAGAACTACAGAGGCATCACATCACATCAAAAGAATGTATAGCAAGTGCGACATCTGGAAAGAATTACTCAGGACAAAGTTCGATGAATAATGCTGGTGAGCGACCTATGTTCTTTCATGAGTAATAACAGGTGTAACTAAGTAAGTTCTTATTGTGATTGTTCGTTGACAAGCTTTGTACATTTAATTATTTCGGTACCATTATTTAGCATGATTATTCAATAGTTGATTGTATTTCCGTAATATCTATCGATTAAATCAATCCACAAGCCCTGGTAATAATGTTTTTCGTGTATCTATCTTAAAAACAGTGGACAGTGAACATTCAATATGCAGTTGGACGATCTAGACTTTGCACATGATCTGGCCCTCCTATCACAAACGCAACAACAAATGCAGGAGAAGACGACAAGGTTAGCAGTAGTAGGTCTCAACATACACAAAGCGAAAAGCAAGATTCTCCGATACAACACAACATGCAACAATCCAATCACAATTGACCGAGAAGATTTGGAAGATGTAATGACGTTTACATATTTGGGCAGCATCATTGATGAACACGGTGGATTTGATACAGATGTGGAGGCGCGGATCGGTAAAGCAAGAGCATCATATTTACAACTGAAGAACATCTGGAAATCAAAACAACTGTCTTTCAACCAACACCAGGTTCAGAAATTTCAATACAAATATCAAGACAGTTCTACTGTATGAACGGAAATTTGGAGAACTACAAAAGCCTTCGTCCAGAAGATACAAGTGTTTATTAACACTTGTCTATGCAAAATACTTTGGATCCGTTGGCCAGACACTATCAGCAACAACCTACTGTGGGAGAGAACAAACCAGATTGCAGCGAAGGAAGAAATCAGGATGAAGCACTGGAAGTGTATAGGACACACATTGAGGAGTGCACCCAACTGTGTCACAAGGCAAGCACTCACATGGAATCCTCAATGGCAAAGGAGGAGAGGAAGACCAAAGAACACATTACGTCGAGAAATAGAGACAGACATGAGAAAAGTAAACGAAAATTGTATAGACGTAGAAAGGAAGTCCCAGGACAGAATGGGTTTGAGAATGCTGGTTGGCGGCCTGTACTCCATTGGGAGTAACAGGCGTAAGTAAGTAAGTAACATTATTTTAGGTTCTTTTTATAAAAGGTGCACAAATTATTTATTTTACCATCACCTTAAACAAATCTATTCATAAAAGAGGTCAAGTGACAAAGTTATCAATTGAATTGCGTAAAAATATTTTACAGAAATAACAAGAAAAGTAAATGACCAAATTTATTACCACTTTCAATATTCCTTTCTTTTTTTCTAATGACATAGATTTTCCATAAATCAATTTTTGTAATATTTTCTTAATGAAATTATCATAATGAAAGTGTCAGATAAATATGTTTTACGTATTTTTTTTTCATATTTCTAAGTAAATTATAATCGGAGAAATAAAAATAAACATTTAATTTAATTATGAGTAATTTGTAATTTATTCATTAGTTTCCATCTGGTTACTATTCACATGCTAGTCACAAGTTATGAATTCAATATTTTTTTTTACTATACACAAACAGGGATGGTAATGACATTGAATTCTCTTATGCATGGCACCTTACAATGTATATATATAGGGAGAGAAAGAGAGAAAAAAAAGCGTATCTGATCACAAGATTAAGCGAAATTGAATCAAGTCACAATATGATCACGAAACGAAAATGTTTAATCATATTAATTAAGTAGTATTTGGTGACATTCTACCGTAAAATACAATTTCTAATCTTACTTACTTACTTACTTACGCCTGTTACTCCCAATGGAGCATAGGCCGCCGACCAGCATCCTCCAACCCATTCTGTCCTAGGCCTTCTTTTCTAGTTCCATCCAATTCTTGTTCATTTTTCTCATGTCTGTCTCCATTTCTCGGCGTAATGTGTTCTTTGGTCTTCCTCTTTTCCTTTGGCCTTGAAGATTCCATGTGAGTGCTTGTCTTGTGACGCGGTTGGGTGCTTTCCTCAATGTGTGTTCTATCCACTTCCAACGCTTCTTCCTGATTTCTTCCTCTGCTGGGATCTGGTTTGTTCTCTTACACAGTAGGTTGTTGGTGGTAGTGTCCGGCCAACGGATCCGACGTATTTTGCGTAGACAACTGTTGATAAACACCTGTATTTTCATTTAAATAAAAAATTAGTTCTAATCTTACTTTGTACAAAAAGTAATGAGAATTAATAAAAGCACGAATTTAGATTGATAATTATATTTCTTGATCTTTTTTCGCCTGATCAAGATTATCAACAATTTGAGTGAATGTATTATTATTTAAAAAAATTTTTTTTAACCGCGAAGTTTATAGGAGTAAGCAATTTGTTTGTCTCTGACTGAAAATCAACAGAATTATAATATCCATCTAAAAGATAACATTAATTTTCAAGTTTTCAGGAATTGTTAGTCAGAAGAGCTAACAGGATTCTGAACGCAGAATAGGATAAGTGAAGAGAATAAAATAACATAACAAACATCTTTCAATTTAATAATTATCCTAAGAATACTATTAACCAATTTTTAAAACGAAATGATCTGTTTTCGAATAAGAATTTAAAAGAAATGTTTTTGATTGGTACCCTAGTTCTAACATAATGCCATTGCAAGACAAAAGAATTGTAACACATCATGAAACTATACAAAATTAAAGCTTCCCGTAAAACAATAAACAATATTGAAATGCTTTGGTTCGAATAAACGAAAAAACCCACTTCACATCTTCACAGAATTGTGTCTACAGCTTGGTTTGTGTTGGCTGTGGTACTTTTTGTATTGAAGAGTCTTCATAAAACTTTGACTAGCATCATGGAACACCTAGACTACATGAAAAGATCTCCTAAGAAACCTGTAAAATGGGAAAATCAAATTAAATTGGCTACAGCAGTATATGATTCAATTTATAATCAACAACACAACACTATGAAAAGTTTAATCAAATGTAAGGAAAGGCAAGTAGCTGAGGCGTTTCATATAACTCTTGACACCTCTGCCATTACTCGAAAAGAAGGCCTGACCATCCATCCAACTTGGACGGTTTATCTCCAAGCAAACATTTTATTCTATTCATTTCTCACACATATTAATACATATAAGCACACACGAATTCCAGTCCTACTCTTTCTTATTATAAGTTTCTCATTTTAAACGCCCACCATCATATACAAAAATAAACACAGTGACGTCTCACACAGAATTATCCTTGTCAAAAATGATATGATATTGACATAATCGGGCTTATTTGGATTGAACTAAAATGCTATATCTATTCTTCTATACTATTTAAACTTGTGTTAACTTAATCCGGCTATTTTTTCAATTTGCACTGAAAAAAATGATTTACACTAAGCCATATAAAATCAGAAATTCAAATTTCTATTCATTGAGATATTACAAATATCGGAAGGGGTGTTGTGGAGATCTCAGTAATTTTATAGTCGATTGAAGCTAGACCACCATGAAAAACCTGGAAGCACTCGACGGCTGTTTCGTCCTATTGTGGGACTCCTCAGCAGTGTGCATCCACGATAACTTCTAGTCCACTGAGCCTACATCCAACGGTGTTAATATCTAACTTCGAATATATCATTACTTCATTATTGATAATTCATATAGAGTAGACCTCTAATAAAACAATCTAAGATAAATTGAAAATACCAGAACCAAAACGTGGCATCAGTGCTTGAAATAACTAGCTTCTGGTCTGAGCCATGTTGGTAGATACAGACTACTCGGTTGGGGTCCGCGTGACTATCGTAACCAATGGTTGGAGACCCCTGGTGACATAGCTCAGAATCGATCACAATGGCGTCGGTGTATACACTCTTTGTCTTCCTTTGAACTATGAGATCAAGATTGCTTCATATCTTTCCTTCTACTAACTAATTGTTTCTTCCTGTACTATGTCCTTATATGTAATCTTTCTTTTATATATTACCACCACTGAATTAACCACTTCTATGAATCCGGTGTTCATCTTGCTGTGCAAATGAGGTATGGCAACTTGGATCGATGCATATATGTGCCTGGTCCTACGTTGACTGACTGAATGTATCTTTAGATTATTGATTTAATGCATATAAATAAATTGATCTTAAATGCAAGTTTTTGTTTTTTTTAGTTTCCAAGTTCATTAAGCCATTCATATGGAATTACCAGTTAAGAATTTAATTTCATATTGTAAATGAATATAAATTTAATGAAAATTCTCGGATTCTTCTTCCCAGTTCTTTTTATTTTTTCAAAAGAAATTGAAATGAAAAATAAAAGAAAAAAATATGTGGAAACTATTTAGAATTAATGAAAAAGAAAAAAAAATTTGTAGTTTTGAAATCATTTTTATCTTCTAAACAACTTAACTAATTTAAGTAGGATACAGAGATTGAATGTAAACTAGTCATAGAGAAGAACTCATATACATTTATAATACTTAGGTAGATAAATTGTAAAATGTATGATTAATTGGTAAGTAAACTATAGACTAAAGTAAAATTAAGCTTAATATAAAACTATACTTAAAATAAATATTAAATGATTGAATAAATATGGGATTATTATAGATCTGTTATATTCAGAAGGTTGTTCTAGATATACCGCGTATAACGTGAGCACTAGAATGCCAGAACCTTTCCAAGTCACGATGAGAAGACAGAAGATTAATGAAAGCAATATTATTCCCAAACAGTGTCAATTATAGTATAAAACTGTCAGGTATTTATAGTTTTCAGTAAGAACAAAATCATCATTACAGTCCTCCAATCCGTATACAGGCGGTTATTAGCATTGTCCAATCGGGAAGCTACACGTACGAATTTTACAATATTCTTTCAAAGGATGATTGGATGGAATATCTTCGGCTCCTTCTGAGACTCCTCCAGCTTCCTTGAGTTCACCTATGGTCCGTCGTCACAATATCAAACAAACAATATATTTAGATAAATGGATAATGTGATAGAGTTTGAAGCAAACGGTCCTGGATTCAATTTCTGGAGTGAACATGAATTCTGGAATGCAACTACATCGAACTGATGAATTCCAAATAGAACAAAATTGGCAACCTGAATTTCACTGTTAGCTATCATCATTTCAGTGGAGAAGATGGTCACCTTCCATAAAAAAGGTGATTTGACAAATAATCGAATAAAAACATTTACTATATATAAACGGAAATATTCAGTTTCAAATGAATTTTGTATTAGATAACTGTTTTACGTTGTATATTTACTAAGTATTCAGCGATAAAGATTTAGTTGTTTATTTGTATTTTAAGATAATTTGGATCCCCTATGATAATGTGGTGAACTGATGAGAAGAATCTTACGACAGTAGAAAAATTCTCTTTTTTTTCCCGTCATATCAATTCAAGTAATCGTTTGTATTCTCATAAAACAATTTGTTTTTAAATATTCATTCAGCTTAATGATTGTCGTATATAATTGAAAATTAAATCTTAATAATGTTATGATGGGCTAACATTTAGCCTGAAAAATCAAATCTTAATTTCATAGGCATGTGAAATATCCAGTAAGTTCATATTCTATGACCATTCATTTGTTAAATATAATTTGCTTAACTTTTTTCTGTGCTTAATCTTTCGTACATAAATGTATTGCTTTGTACTTATACTATACGGATCAAAGTGGTCCTGAATTTTCAGGTGAAATTCAAACAGCATTTATAGATCGATCGTTTCTTGTTCAGAATAAGGTAAAATCAATAGGAATTTAGTAATGGAAACATTTAGATTTGATGGAAATGAGAACACTATTGAAATTTCTTAAAAGTAACCATGAGGAACTGATTGGATTTTCATAATGAAAATAGTAGAAAATGAATAGAATTAAAATTTGCGTAACATTAGAACGTGAATAATGAATTTAAACCTTCTTGAAATTTAAAATTAAAGAATGGACTACGTAAATATTCATACATTAAACTATAAAGAGTTCGTTCATCCTAAATCTAATCTTTCATATGATAATAAACAAAAGTTTACAATCATCCAAATTCCTTTCATTCCTCTTAATTAGTAGTGACCTAAAGTTAGATAAGTTTAAGTTTACGCTTACTCAAGATCATTCATAAAAATTTATTGACACCTATTTTGCTAATATAAAAAGATTCATTTTCTTAATCGATTGTCCTAACTTTTAATGTTTATTTATTGGAAATTTAACATCAGCAATTTACTTTTTTCTAACTACTTACTATTCAATAGTAGTATATCCATATCATTTTATATGATCAATTATGCAATCAAATAATCTACATATTTATACAAAATTCTCATTTTGACAATATACCTATGCATAACCAATGTGTTGTTCTTTTATTTTTCTTACTATTAACCTCATAGAATATCAATCCATTCATTTTGGTAAATTTGAATTCAATAGGAAAGATTTGCTTTTCCCATTTTTAGTTAAACGCCTACCTAAAACATAATGGGTAATAAATATAAATTCATTATTAAAACGATATATATATATGTATATGAAGTAAGTTGTTACATTTCTATGTTACTATAATTAAAAGAAAAGAAAGAAATCAATTGAAGTTTTTCCACATTCAAAAACACATAACGCACTGGTAACAATATATTGGGGAAAAAAGCTTGTGGTTATCTTATGGTTACATAAAGTTTATCTGGACACCTGTATAATCAAATAATCTTCCTTAAAATTGTAGATACATTTATTAATTAATTTCAATAGTAAAATAATTAGTTTTACTCAAAAAAAATTAACGAATTCTAACCAGGATGAAACTTACATCATGGATTCTAATATTAGTTACAACTCGTTTATTTTTTTTTGATTGAGATCATGAGCCGATTGATGTTAGACCACCATTGAAAACCTGGAAGCACTGGTCGGCCGTTTTTGTCCTATTGTGGGACTCCTCAGCAGTGGGCATCTACGATTTCGCTCGCGGGATTCGGACCCAGGGCCTTGAGTCTCGAGCGCGAACGCTTAACCTACTGGACCACTGAGCCGTCATCCAGTGGTGTTTAAATGTGTATCGGTTGCTATGTCAAGACCATGTAGCTTATTGTAGTTTACAGAAAAGTCAATTAATTCATCCATCTTGAGTCACATCTATGACCTTGTTAATTATTCGCTTATTAACCTTGACTGTTTTTATGTAAGCGTATATGTGTGTATTTCTTATCTTATTCATTACATGGCTGTAACTTATTTTTGTTCGACTATAACATATCAATTCACGCTTGATTGAATGAAGTTGGCTCATTTGCCTTCATCAATTGCGCTTCACTTTATTTTGGTTCTCTTTTCGATCAACGATTGTACAAAATATACGTATTCGAAATTCATTCTCCTATTTGACTTACTTAATTCCGTTATTTACTAACATGATTTAAGCCAATGATTATATACGAGGATTGGCGACATGTATATATCAATAACGATAATCACATGATCTAACTGGAGTCAGATTTCGGGTCATTAAAAATTGTGTGATAGTGTTTTGACACCTTTTTTAAGCAAAAATGTTTAGAAACTATGTGATGAGTAATGTTTATTTGCTCGACTTCTAATTTTAATGGAAACTTTTAATTTATTTACCTTCGAAAAACAAAATCTAGCAATATGTATATATAAGTGATGCTTTTTGAATCATGATGTGTGTGATTTCAACTTTTCTACAGCACTTTCTTACTATAATGATAAGTTGATCAAGCACGGCTCAGTCGATTTCAAAATACTGCATGTTTTTAATACCTAAGTTATGCAATTTACTGCTAATTGACACTAATTGATGTGAGTCTGTGACAAAAGTCATTGAAATACTTATTTGATTATTAATTTAAAAAATAACAAATTATAGTCTCATTTCTTGATAGTTCATTAACAGAGAATCGAGAATCGATCATGGAAAATGACTTGTCCAAAAGATAATTAAAGTTGGATTAACTAGTTGATCTAAGCTAGATCACCATTGAAAACATGAAAGCACTGAACGGCCCTTCTGTAGTGAACAGAACACGGGTGGGGACAACCGAATGTATTTAACGCAAAATTACAGGACTTGTTGATAAAATCTAACAATCATAAAATAAATGCTTAATTTGCAAAATGTTCACTAATTGTCTCAAAATGAATCAGACTTCATTGTTCTTGCATTTCCATACAAACTACATTCTGTTTTCATTCTTTACTGTTCGATCCTCTTGTCTCTCCGCTGCCAGACCTTCTGTTCATGACTAACATCATATACTACTTATGTCAATATAAGTGGCACACACCACACTTCTATCGTGAAACCGATGGTCCAGGGTTTAAGTTCCGAGTTCAGAATCTTGGATGCACGCTTCTGAAGAGTCAAAAGAAGTATAGAATTAGTGAAATTCATAATGACATTGTATCTTATCCTAATATAAGTAGTGTCACTAAAAATTAGGAAAATTATTTAAAAACATTATTACAACCAATATACATATATATGGCTGTTTTATGTTCATTTTTTATGTGCTTATTATACCTTAATGTAGAATTATTTAAGGGCAATTTTAAAAGTTTCACAGCTATCAACTAAAGAATTATTTGTGAAGAAACATATTTTTACTTATGATTCCCATAGGATAAATAATTCTAATTTACTTAAAGCTTAGTTATATGTCATAAAATTGGACAAGATTTTTTACAACTGGAAATTACTTTTTTGTTTCTTTCACAAACTGGTATCAACTGAAAAGAATTATTGATGATCGGATAAAACTGGATAGTTATGTAATCAGTGAAGGCTAAGAAACAGTGCATAGTTACACGTTTATAGGATATTAAAATTTTATGTTACGCTTAATACTTTATCGTTGTTGGTATAGCGTAATTTAAAAGTTATATCATAAATTTAATGAAGTTGGAAACTTCGACTATTATACTGCGTTTAATTAGTTTAGATATACAATGTTGACTGCAATAATTCTAAGTCTTACCTCTGTTTGAATCGGAGTTGCATACTATTAAGAAGTTTCTTCAGTGTTTTCTAGTAGTGTAAGTGTTTTGATGCAATACTTCTCTAAGTTAGACAAATTACCACAAATCAATGATCTAGATATTATTTCATTAAATTTATGCTGATATTTTAAACGTTCAAGTGCAGATTAGCTTACCAGTCTGGTATGTTAAAGTTAGAAAAGTATCAAAATGATAATGCTATTGCTTTCAACTTTTTTCTGTATATGAGTCTATCAAGATAATTTGAATTCAGCTGGTAAGTAGTGTGTGGCGAAACATAACATCAAAGTTGCAACAATTGTCGAACAAAGTGAAGAGTTCAAATGCATCGAATACTCGGCATTTGCAGAATACTTAGAGGCCAGTCAACAAGACAATTTAGATTGCATAACACATAGCAAGATATAAGTGGACGGTTGAAAGCTATGTATATGTATTATGTTAATATGTTGTAACTTTTCTCAATAAGTGTACAAACATCCTGACTATTGTCCTGTCTTACAATAGCTAGTTAAAGCAGAATAATCACTATAGTAATTAAGTCTTATAATTAGAATTTATATTTATATAGATTTAGGATTTTAGTAATCATATTCAGTATTTTGTTATGAAGATTTATGATTCACATAAATTTCAATAATAGTGAAAATTCCCATTTTGCCACTTGGTAAATAAAGAAGGAACGAATTGAGTGAAAAACGTTAAGGGCGAAGCGTTCGAGAGTCCTTCCTTTTGATCGAACTCGAGAGCGACGTAAAGATTTCCAATACAAATTCGGATACAAGTTGGTTTCTATACATTCCTTTATAAAACCAACATTTGTCATCGCCTCAGTGGCTAGTTTCGCTCAATTGCAATAAGGCTGCTAGTGTCATTTTTTCAAATAATAACAGAGGTATTACTCAATTTTCATTATTAACCTTGACTTATAACAATGATTAATATACATGATACTAATAGGGATGATATTTTATTTCCAATATTATTTTAATTCTAGATATAATCCAAGGTTTAAAAAAAGATCCGAATTATTTTGTAAAAAGTTATCCTATTGTAATACGGTTTTGCTTTATCTAAACAATATTTCAGTCATAATTAATTAATAATAACAACAGTAATAGTGTAGTGAACAAGAACACGAATGGGGGACAATCGAATGTAAATGAACACAAAATTACAGAACGTCTTACTAAAATCTGAGAACAATACAGTAAATACTTAAACTGCAAAATATCAATCCATTTTCTCAGATTTCATTGTTCCTAAATTTTCATACCAATTGCTTTCCGTTCCCTTTCTTTCCTTCTCGATCTTCTACTGAAATACATTCTGTTCTGAACTATCGTCTTATACTACTTATGTGGATATAAGTAGCTCACACAACACGCACGACGAACAGAACCACATCAAGAACGACTGCGTCAAAGGGGGGACGAGTGTAATGTAAGAATAATGAAATCTGAGACGATAGACTGATATTTGTAAAAGAAACAGTCATGTTTGAGACAGTTGATTGATATGTTGCAAATTAAGTATTTACTGTATTGTTCTCAGATTTTAGTAAGACGTTCTGTAATTTTGTGTTCAAATACATTCGATTGTCTCCACTCGTGTTCTCGTTCACTACAATAGTAATAACAGAATTTTAAATTTACAACCTTTCAGAGGTAAAAATGTTACCTAACGTATGTAGGCTATTCTTGAAGCGATTTGATTATGTTCAGTGGATTCTACAGTTATCAAACTATGGTATATATCTTAACCTGAAAGCAACTTTCTATGCGTGTCGAATTTAGCACTGAAAAGTATTCTAAAGAACTGAACAAGCCGAAATGAGGCTCTTTGTTTTTGTATCACTGGTTGAGACAGAGCTAAAACGTTTGTTTGAAATGACTTTATACACGGGCAATTAAATTACACAGTTGACATTAGACTATTATAAGTTAGACTTAGATTTGATTGCTTCATGGATTATTTCTTCAAAGATTATTCTGATGACTGAACTGTCATCGATATAGAGCATTTGTAAAATGCTGATAAATTCAGATATTTCAGACAACCGAAGTGAGAACTCAAAAAACAATTGGGGTAAGTTCATCTCATTATTAACAACAAAATGTTCCCTTCATGCTGTCATAATCGATAACTAGTTGATAAGTCTCACTGAATTCCTTTACTTTAATTTTGAGAATATGTTGCTAGCCAACGTCAATTTAACTCTTGGTAACCCACAACAACAGAGATGAAAATCTAACACCATGAAGTGATCAATTGTTAATTGATTCACGGATGTGAAACATATTAGACGTCAACATGCCTAAGTTCAAAGGCCCCTTGTTTTGTTTCCCCCAAAAATCGTAGTATATGGCTATAAGTCGGTCACAGTAATGGCATTATGGTCAATCTTTGTTTTAATATATATATATATATATATATATATATATATGAGGTTTTATTCTGATTGATTTACAAAATGAAGTGAATAAAATTCCAACCTCAAATTTATTGGTAGGATGTATAAGATATTTAGTCAATTTGGAATCTTAACATAACCCATAGGAATCTGATGTTTTGAATGTCTCCATTCGAATTATATCAAGCTATTGTATTCTCTCACGTTTGAAACATAAGTTATGTTCACATTATATATACTTTTTGTGGTAGTAGGACAGATCAGTCTCTTTTTTTGCATATGTGATTCCTGTGCAGATTACACAAATATTGTCATTATCAGCAGAAAGAATGGTGATTAGCAGTGAAATCCAGGACGCGATCTCTACTCTGTTTGGGACTCGTCAGCTAGATGTACCTGCATTCAAGAGTTGATATATCCCAGTACTGGTCATTTCAAACTGTTGCGGCATCTACTTAACTACTGAGTCTAAACAACGACTGGCTTGTGCAAACAGGGTGAAGAGACTGATTATTTCCAGTCTTAGACACCAACGGGTTGATTAAAAAAACTAATACAAATGACTCAAATTTGATGCTATTGAAAAATCTGGTGACCGATTGGACTCAGTAACTAAGTAGATAACGTGATGACGTTTGAAGAAAACGGTACTGGGTTCGAGTCTCGGACTGAACCTTAACTTTGGGAAGCAGGCACATCTAACTGGCGAATCCGAAACAGGATAGGGCGCCACGCCTTGATTCTACCGTTAGTCATCATCCATTTTTGCTCATAATGATTACGATTTTTGGTTTGAAAATTGTCAAATATCATCAACCAAGTCATTTCTCTCATTGTTCAAACTAATATATAAGATCACTCAATCGGGAATAACTTCCTTTTAAGATCGTTTCTTTGTTTCTAATTAGATGACCATTAAAAATAAATGAGTTTTTTTAAAAAAAAATATATGTCTTATGAGAAAATGTTTTCGAGAAAATCTCTGTTAGTTTATTTACTTAGTTATTTCTTTCTAACATGTTTTATATTTTCACTTCAATGAGTTCGTTTTTAGAGGTCACTTGTGGTAATAAGGCTAATGAAAGCAAAATTAAGGTCATTCAACATTTCAAGGATATTCTGGTGGGATAAATGGAAACATTAAACGCATAAAAATTAAAGAAAAAAGTTAACAAAATCTCAACTTTCAGTCATTATATATAGCAAGACATCGATGTACCACGTATAGTATGAATAAATCTGAGAAATACACTAGTTTATTTCTACTAAATCTATTTGTCAATTACTGATAGTTAATATCAAAACCATAGTAACTGAATTTGAACCAAAGTGCAAACAATGATGTGAATAATGCAAATGGAAGAAGATAAATTTCAATGGCAGATGGAGATTTTATTTACCTTCCAAAGCCATGACGATCACTTTATTCAACTCCGCTGATTCATTTACTGATTTTACGAACAATTGATGATTGATAAGAACTTTCGTCTAAATTTGAACGAACAGAAGTTAAAGTCCAAACTAGGACCATCTTTATGGTTCTCTTTATATCTAAAAAGCAGCAACCCTTGTAGATTTTATGGCCTACTAAAAATACATAAAACAGATATACCACTTAGACCTGTGTCCACCAATTCGGTTAAAGCGCCGGACATTCGCATTTTTTCCTTTCAATTTCGTTAACAACAGCAATGCTCCAAGAAGGCAGTGAGTAAGACTTCCCTGACAGTGGTTTTATGCACGTGGCCATGTGACAGCATTCGAGAGGGAGAATTGACTCTCCCTACCCTCGGTCTAACTAGGGCTTATTTACAGAAAAAATATCGTTTTGATACTAATTAATTATTGATAAAATGCAAAAATGTATACAAATAATGTAAATTATAACAACGGTTGATCATATTTTCATTTAGAATTGTGGTTAATTTCAATTAGATTGAAAGTGGACATATTTCATTTTTTTGTTTTCTGTACCAACCCATATTTTTCACAAAGTATCATCTCAAGAACAATTATAGCTACCCTCCTACAATCAATTTCTATTATGATTAAATTTTGGTTAAACTCTTTTATTAACTTAACAGACAA
This sequence comes from Schistosoma haematobium, assembly GCF_000699445.3. Taxonomy (NCBI): domain Eukaryota; kingdom Metazoa; phylum Platyhelminthes; class Trematoda; order Strigeidida; family Schistosomatidae; genus Schistosoma; species Schistosoma haematobium. The sequence goes on along the minus strand of NC_067197.1, from coordinate 18,007,391 downwards.
TACTATTTGAACGGTAAAAATTTGCATATTTCTTTGTACTATTATGATCACTAAGTTGTTTGGATAAATATGTACGCTTGATCACATGACAGCCTACTCACATATCTCTCTCTAGCTAGCATATATATACTCGAATCCTGTTATTAGCCTTTACCTTTCGTATTTGCGCCTTATTCGATTTGACTATAAATTCGCCTTTGTATTCGCTTGCATACACATTCGCCTCTCTGCTTCAAATTCGCTCGATGTGATTGTAGTTGTGTTATCCGTGCTTTCGGCTAATGTACTGTAGTTGCCACTTCTTATTGCCTTCTCATTTCAAACATCGTTGGGATTTATATAATAACGGTTATCAAGGTGATTGATTAACGAAGCTAAGCCACTACACATTATTAAATTGATAAAAGTGTATTTATTTGATTATTTTTTTATGAGTGTAAAATATCAGTTGTAGAGAGTCATTGAAAATTAATGAACACTAATAGTTACAGAGGTAATGTAGCAGAATATTAGTTATCCAACTATCTATTGCCCTTATATTATAAAATCTTCAATATTTGTACTGTTTAACAAATACATATTTTTTAATATCCAAAACAGTAGAACAACTGTATTTCTGACCTTTCGTGACTTGATGTAAGCCACTTCAACAGAGTAAACAGAAACTGAATAATTGCATCAGATTAAGTTATGAAACGTCAGAAATACAATTTTTCTACTCACTGGGATATAACGATGTACATGTATACTTTGGGAGTGACAAATATTTGAGCTCTCCATTTATTATTTATATGAAATTTATTAAAAATAGCTTAAAAGTTCCATATTTTCTGACTGAGATTTGATCAGTCGTGGTTGGCATAAATGCGTCCTTTCAGGATAAACTCTATATAGCCACTTTTATGACTAACAATGGAATCGCGTCTAATAATAATATGAATGTCAAAATTACTATACATATGGGTGTCTCTCTAAACTCAATAGCTCAGTGGATAATATAACTCATTCAGTCTTCAGTAATAAGGATAGCAGGTTGGTGAACCTGTATTAATCCTGACACATTGCTTTCCAGTGAAGGTCCAGCTTCTCCTTGAAAGTATTCACTGATGGGGCTGATACCACTTGTTCGGGTAAGGCGTTCCAATCATTGACTACTCGATGAGAAAAACGAGACCCCACTTTAAGTTTATTAGATCGTGGTTTATGAACCTTCTTGCTATGTCCTTGGAGATTATTAGTGCTAGAGAGAGCAAAAAGATAAGACATATTAACACCCAAATCATAATTAAAGATACGAAATGCCAGTATAAGGTCACCTCGTGTCCTACGATACGACAAGGGGAAAAGATTTAGGCGTTTTAAACGGTCATCGTAAGGGAGTCTAGAAAGACCCTTCACTAATCTCGTTCCTACACGCTGGGCACACTCAATGGAGTTAGTATCCTTTACCAGACACGGCCTAGCTGCTTGGATACAGTACTCTAAATGTGGTCTAACATATATGGGATATAAAATTCGAAAACTTTCCTCGTCAAAAGATTTGAACGCTCGGCGAAGTGACCATAACTCACGAAAACCTTTGACAGCGGCTGCTTTGCAATGCGTAGTTGTTTTTAAATCATGACTTAATACTACTCCTAAGTCTTTATGCTCCTGAACGCATGGAAGAGGTTTACCCTCAATAGTGTAACGGTAACTATTACCGTGACCGATGTGCATTAGTACACTCTTCCTAGCATTGATTTCTAATTGCTTCCTGGATAAGCAATGTTTTGCTCGAGCAACAAAAACTACAAAGCCAATGAGAGTTGGGCTTTTAGCACCTTTTATATGCAGTGGGGCTTAATCGGGTGCACATCTTATGGAACCACTTATTACACTCATCACATTGAATCCCTTCCTCCACGGGAAATAAGCAATATGGTCGTCCATATTTATGAGCAGATCTAGCCATCTTGAAAATCAACTACAACGGTGACAAAAACAGGATATGTAAAAGGATTCACATACCTCAACTAAATGAATCAAGTAAAAATCGACCAAGTATACTTCGATGCAATAAATACACAAAAGCAAAATCGAAACACTCAATACAACATCACTTTAACTGGGGTAGATGCAATTAAAGTGTAAACAGTAGTTCTGATGCGTAATTTACGATCAAAACAGTTAATTAACTCAACGAGAAACAATACCACTGTCCTTTTAAATAGAGCGCAGGTTGCTTTAAAGAAACAAAACGTAATAGGTTATATTTCCGGTGACAACATTAACACTGGAATGGTGGTACAACACCGCTAGCAAGTTTAAAATAAGAGAAAACACATATCCTATTCCATTATTACCTACGATCCATTCACTCTATAAAATCAAATTTTTTACATATGTAAGTTCGTTAATAATGAATTACAATTGATATTCTATCAATATTATTGTTATTTAACTTTAACTTTCGTTTAAATTTAGTTATAAAAATGTAAATAAATTAGATTGATTTAAACAAATAAACAGAATATCAAAACAATAAACAAAGTACAAGTGTACAGATTGGAAAACAAACAAAAAAACCAAAAAAACAACTTTAAGTAGTATGATATTGATAAACAGTTAAATGATCAAATGAAACTTTAATGAAAATCATTCCTAATCATTTTTTTCCTTGTTTTGTTTTATTAAATTAGATTATTCATTCTTTTATTTCATTGATATACTCGTTTATTATTTGTTTTTTGTTGTTGTTTTTTTTTCAATTTTTTTTTCGTTTAACAAAATATAAACTCAACATAATTCTCGGATTTAGTTGAGTGATGGATAAAAATAATGAGAATATATATATGAGAGGTATAAACACTCAAGTTAAAATCAATTGGGATTTAATATACACACTACAATATGACGGGAATAACCTTATTATATTCTGTTTTGATGAATTCTTATGCTGTCTGTTTTATTTTTTGTTTTGTTTTGTTTCAATATTTCATCATTTCGACATTTATTCTCTTGAGAGAATAAAATGTAAATGAAAGTAGAATAGAAAGAAAATAAGAGAAAAGCGTGAATTCTTAAATGAACTTGTACAACCTTATATATATATATATATTAGACGTTGGAAATGGATAGGATATACATTACGGAAATCATGAGACTGCATCATGAGGAAAGCTCTAACTTGGAATCGAAAAGGGAAACACAGAAGAGGAAAGCCGAAGAACACACTGCGTCGAGAATTGGAAGACAAGGAAAAGATGAATAACAAGTGGAAACAACTATAAAGAATTGTCCAGGATAGGGTTGGATGAAGAGTGATGGTGAGCGGCCTATGTTCCGCCACTAGGGGTAACAGGTGTATGTTAGTATATATATATATATATATATATATATATATATATATATATATAAGTTTGTTTACAAAGCAACTGAAATTCTTAAATTTAATGAATCTTGTATTTCTCTTACGCCTTGTTATCTTATTATATTAGATTAGTTGGTCTTGTAAAAACATCGATCATTGAGTTAGCTCGAGTTACACTAACTATTAAAATGAACAGAAAAAACCTTCATGACATCTATAGAACTGTTTATTACTGTCTGAAATTTGTTACTTATTACGATTCTGTTAATAACATTAAAAGGATATCGGAATAATTGAAGGGCAATTAATTATCTTCAATATTTAATGTCTAAGAAAGTGTGAAATCATAAGCTGAAGTAAATATAAAGAACATCTACTTACCGTTAATGTGTACAGAAAGACATTTTTGACAAGTTATCAAATTTGGTCAAACTCAAAAAAGAAATGTAAAGACGGCAGATGAGGATCTGGTTGACACCAAATGTAGCTCAAAACTATATTTCGATACACTGATTTTCATTCGCTTTATTTGCATTGATTAATAGTTGGATTTGAACAAAATGAATTGCTTAGCAACCGACACTAATTAATCAATAACTAATTTATGAATATAATTTTCTGTAATTATGTAGTTAAAGTTTTAAAACCAACCAACGTTATAGCTGCCTTAGACTCAGTAACTTCTGATTCTAATATCTGAAGAGAACAAAATTACAACTATCAATTCCTAGCATTTTTCACATTATTTCGTGAAGCATAAATACTAAAATTGATATAGTCAGAAATATTACATGACATTCATGAACAATTTCTTTGGTCGAGAATAGTATTGGCATATTTCTTGGCACATAACAGAGTATTTAATGCTAGCTAGTTTGACATAAACTTATCTTCTGGTCTGACCCTCTGAAGTGCGCTGAACTACTTTCATAAAAATTATAAAAACTTGCAATTAAATACGGATTAGTATTATAATTGTTACATTGATTCGTAAGTTTCATACTTTTTACTTTATACCTATTCTATTAATCCTCAGTTATGTGTCAGAAAACTGTAGAGAATAAAAAAATGTAGAATTTATATTTTTAAAAGATCCTTAACGGTAATAGTCGTAAACATAAAAAAAAAGCTAATTGTTTAGAAAATAGAACAAGGTGGTTTTCAACACGTTACGCGAAGTGAACCCGATTTTAAGTATATTTTTAGGTACCCCTAACCCATGTTCTAAAAAGTCATAAAAATGAAAATTTTGCAAACGCTATAAAAATGATCTTGGTGGTCTTGTAATTGTATTCCGACACGAGACAATGAATTTTAAGCGTTCTTTAAGCCTTAACGCTTCAGGCTGGGTTGTTTCGCTTACTACCCTACATATGTGTTGTATGCATTATAAACTATATTGATATGTAGAGCTGAAGGTCTCATATGAAACTGGAGGTTTGCTATTGATATTGTGAATGGTTCACCATTACTTTGGCAAGTTTTTCTGACTGTTCATGCACAAAATTAGTTTGTTGGTTAACCAATTTTATTCATACTGTTGGTTGCTTTTCAGCGTTCTGAAGGACCATTGTCATGTAAGCGGAATAGGTCAACTTTGGTCTGTTCATGCTGTGCATAACTGATTTACGTGGTCAGTGATCGGAATAATTATACATGTGATGTGAATATATATATGAATGATGCGAATGGTCCATCAGCTGGCTTGGTACCTACGAGGTTACACCACAGGATTGAGCTGCACTATTCCGATTGCAGCGTTAAAGCTTATATGATGTCTGGCTCTCCTGTTAAATGGGATTGTGTTGTACTGTTTAAGTTGTTACATGAAATTACGGATGGTGTTCGGTTCTCCTGAAAACCAATGTAAAATTTCCCCGGCCTGCAAGGGTATATTATATAACTGTGAATAACTTAATACAACCAACAAAAGAACAACAACTGGAAACTCAAGCTTCTCTTCAATCATTTTAGATGGCAGGAAAATTCAAAAATCCAAAGTTTCTTTATTAAAGCACAAATTAACCTATTGAATGATTCATTAAATTCTATGGTTATTTGTCAAATAATAGTTGACGTAAAATGACAAAAATTACTTGAACGTAACTGTTTTTTCACTATGGCATTGACCTTATTCCTAATTCCTTTTTTCTAATGCATTCATTCGCATATATCGTTTATTCTTTATTATTCTACTCAATATACAATAAAACGCCATATAATATGATTCTTTTTTCTTTTTTGTCAATGTTTATTTATATAAACTTATCTCAAGTCAAGTATTTATCTTCTTAGCTCTATTGTCTACTATTTGCGTGTCTAGATTATTTGTCTTTTTCATCAACCGACAACAACATCAATAACAAAAAAGAACCAGGAATGAGACTGAAACTGATCATCTTTCTTTTTTTAATCTCGATCAGTAAATTACGCTTCAATGGAGATTTAGAAGAACAGAAAATAAATATCGAATAGATTTCAAGTAAATAATAAGTAATGAAATAAAGAAGTAATTAGATTTGACCTAAATTACAATAAATTATTTGTAGAATTATAAAAGAATGATAGAGAGAAAACAAGCTATTGGACATTGAATCAAAAATGTTTCGATAATATTTTAAATCGTTGTTTACTATATTTAGTTGTTATGTATATAAATACATTTTAGTTGAGACAATGTTAGAAACCAGAGCCTAGTGGACAGATACTACGTCGTGACATGGGCTTTTCGGCAGTATACACCCACAATTTCATCAGTGATCTAACCCAGAACGTTTAAGTCTCACGGCAAACAACAAACCCCTTATACTACAGGGTCGACATCCCGTGTTACAATTTTGAATTCAGCCCGTTGATATATTGCATGAGGACCACTCATTAGTGACGTATATCTAGAATTTCCTGTGGTTCTAGTGACAGAATGTGACAGGTGGAGTTCAAGTATGTCGGGAGTGTAACGGCTGTCATGAAGTGCAATGAACGGTCATTGTGTTGTATTGCAGGTTGGTTATGTTTATAATTGCGCGATTGGACGCCGACTAATTGATTGTAATGGTTATGAGAAACCTTAAAGTCCTTTGTCCGATCCTAGGTAAGGTTGTAGATGATTACGTCTGAGGGGTTTATAGTGGATTCTTCACTAGAACGCCAACGCAAATTGCTCTAGCTTATTCCGTATATCCACATTCATCTTTATGAAGTACTTAAAGGTTCACTAAGAGTCTTCATTCTAAAGGCTTGTGTAAATATGTCTATTTTCATCCGCAAGTTGATTGTTTGTCTATCTAATCACTGCATTTTACACAGTTTATTTTTATGAATATTATTCATCTTCTTGAATATTAGTTGGCTGGTTCGCCAACTTCATGGTGCACCTACTTGACATTCGCTGACACGATTGTCTGCTCATAAATGGATGCATGAAATAGACATATCCTCACTACATTTTGTATTTCGGCTGTGTGATTCGACATTGTTATAGTATGATATACCACTGGCTAATTGTGAAATTGAAAATATATGATACATGAATATTAATGTAGAGTCAGTCACGGGTATTAAAGGTTTCATACAGGACTGAACAGTTATTCAATGTCCCATGGTTCACAAAAGTAGCCTGACTGAAATCAATGTGTGAAGAAAAAACGAACAGATATATGCATATCAGGATTGGAGAATTTGGAAGATCATTAGATTTTGAAGTATTTTGAACCTTAAACTTATCTGTGTTAGATATGCACTGAAAACAGACTAACAGTGGACAGTCAATTTGTCATAATACAAAATCAGTCAGTAGTGCTCACTCACGACCCAATCAAAACTTGCACTCTGAACCATCACGTTCAAGGTAACAGATTTACTTTTAAATCACTGATTCATTTTTAAAAGTATACACTGTTATGTATCTTTAGTTAATCATCAATTGAATTGTTCCATCTCATATTATGATTTAAGGTTTTAAAATTGTGGGAATTTTCTTTCCACATCAACTATACGATAAGTGATGGGATAGTAAACATCGTGTCGAGAATATACCGCTATTAAGTAGTCCTTAATTTAATATAAGTTACCTAACAATACCGATAAGAATAATTAGCTTGAAATGAAAGAAAGATCTTTGATTTTATACTTTTGTGAAGTAAAAAAAACAGTGCAGATTATTATCAACTTAATATAATTGAATATTTTTTAATTAAAACAGTCCTTACATTATAACTAATATGTTTTGTTAGTTGTTGTATGTTGAACACAATTAAGACATACTTGTATTTCAATAGTGATAATTCATATATCTGGAGGATACTTAAAATAATGTAACTATGTTGACTACGTATTAATTGAACATTCAAGATTGTATATAAGGTATAATTTTTATCATATATATACATATATATATATATATATATATATATAAGTGTTACTATAAAAGTAATTAAATTCTATTATTAGTTTTGTTATTCAATTGTACAATGATTGACTGATTTAATAATGATCATTAAATCTAAATACTTCAAGTACTTTTGTTCCCATATACTCATTCACATATTTGGTAATACAAAACAAGAAAAAACATGGCTTATCTCTTTACAACACACTTCAGGGTATAAATTAATCTAATTTATTTTATTTTTCAATCAAAATGACAAGTTTATTTGCCATTTATTTATTTATTCTGACAAGTATGTGTATCTAGGATTAAACAAACAAACAAAAAAACACGCTTGTTAACCAATAAAAGAAACACGTACACACACAAACATAGCGAGAGAGAGAGAAAGGGAGTAACTGAGAGAGACCGAATTAAAGATAGTAACTAATTAATTTTAATGAATCAACTGACCGAAATTAATCTTCATGAGTATTGTTAATGAATAAATAATGAGAAATGAGAAAGAAAAATAGTAACTAATAATGAATTAAAATTTTTTTTAACAAAACTAATTAATGAGTGAAATGAATAAAAAGAGGTTGGTTTATTCATTTATTTATTTAATCAAATCATTATTCTCATTATCTAATGTGATAATGGACACTAATAAATACTAACATTGTTATCACTGAGTGAAACATTATTTGAGGTCAAATAGTGATTTAAAATAAAACGATTTAATTCTTTTATAAATTTAACTAATAACACATTGATAATTAATTTACAAGTGAAATGAATACTTTAATTTTTATGCGGTAATCTGATCATTATAAATTGAGATGAATAATAGTTATTAGTGAACGTGCGTTTCGTCCTATTTCAGGACTCGTCAACTAGATGTACCTATATCCAAGAGTTGATGTGTCAGTTCGAAACCTAAATTCAGTACTGTTTACTTCAAATGGTATTGTGTTATCCACTTGCTTACTGAGTTCAGATAGCTACTAGCTTGTGAAATAGGGTGAAGTTTCCAATTTATTTTGTATTGTTTGTATAAATCATCTTATCGATGTTTAACATGTGTTCATCTTGTGAGGATTACCTCGATATTCCAATATGAGATTGATCAATTGCAGTTCTAAACATCAGTTGTAAGATTCAAATAACTAATACAAAAATAATCTGATCACCTGTGAATGAGTAAAGTAGGAAAGCATTAGGAAAACAGTATTTTTAAAGTTAAATTGATACAAAATGGTGAAAATAATAATAATGTTTTAACTTGCAAATTATTACTTGATAAATTGTGCATATAGTGATTCCGTATGAGCACATCGTAATGGCTGGAATCTATTCATTGAATTCAATTTTCATATTATTGACAGTGTAAATTAGTTGTTAGATTTGTATCCAACTATCTCATTAGCATTAATACTGAATAAAAGTAGCTTAGATTTAAACATCTTTCTTCTGATATTTATGTAAAAAAAGAATTTTATACTATATTTGTTGTAATATGACTTGACATACAAGTTAATGGCGAAGATAAGAAAATTAACACACTAAATAATTGTAAGTACTTTAGTTTTCAGAAAGTTCAGCTATAAATCACTTTACATTTAAAACAGAAGATCGTACTGGTTAGATATTTGGAGGAACGCGATATGAAGCTAAAGGATTAAATAGTTGACACTCATACAAACATTTAAACAAACATAATATACAGGAGTAAATCCTTGATCGAGTGATTACTCTTTCAAATCGAGTAATCGAGTTTAATCGATAGAAAAGCCACACGACACTGATCAATACTCGCAGACTGAACACTGAGAATTATACATTTCGATAATGCAATGAGAAGACGTAGTTTATCAGAATTATGTGATATATTTGCGCAATACATTTCGAACAATCTGATCACACATATACTTGTTAAGAACATTTATATATGAAAAATTAAAAGGTCAACTAGACAGGTTAAGGGTAAGTCATAACAAAGGAAAAAATATTAAAGTACACAAAAACAAATGTGATTACCACTCTGGACAGTAAATCAGTACTACCAGGGTAGGTTAAGTGTAAATACAAATTGTTTTTGAACACATAAAGGGGGTTTCAATTTTCGTATAGCCAAGGCTTCAATAAACCTTAGTATACGTCCTTGAAGGCTTTTGTACAACACAACAAATGATGATTTGATATCAACCTTATGACCCGTCTCAATCAAATGTTTCGCAATGGATGATGATGTCTGTCTATCCTGTGGTCTTATTTCACCATTGGAATTCATCTGATTTTGCAACCATTTTGGTATATGTTCACCCACCCTTAATTGCAAATCACGATTGCTCCTCCCTACGTACGTGTTTCCACACATACATGTAAATTTATAGACACAATGGGATGTGACACAATCGTTTTCATGCTGTTTGGGCTTTTGGTGAAACATAGACCTTGTCTTTTCGATAATGACAAGTTGGGCTGCATAAAATGTCCGGTTGATAGCTAATTTAAGTCTCTGTTTCAACATGAGACTATTTGTGTCACCTCTGAATGGTAGCGTAATATAAACTCGCTTTTTGGGTGCCAGAAGCATCATAGGTCTAGTCATATTGCAACCCTTCCAGCGGTTTATGAACTTCAAAGGGTAACCATTATTGAATAACACATCAGTCAGGAGCTTCATCTCTACTTCAATAGTATCACTAGTACAAATACGATTGATTCTATTGAATAAGCTCTTTATTAAACCACGTTTATAATGAATAGGACAGTGACTATGAAAGTTAAGATATTGTCCTGTCCATGTTGGTTTTCTATATGTAGCACGTTTGATGGAACCATCATCTCTCCTAGTAATCAGGATGTCAAGAAAAGGAAGTTGGTTGTTCTTCTCTTCTTCACATGTAAGAGAAATGTGGTTTTGACTACTATTGAATTCTTCTAACAAGTGGCTTATGTCTTCAATTTTATCACCTATGATTATTATGTCGTCTACATATCGTTTATACAGACTCATCTTTCGAATTGAGTCTCCAACTAAATTTTCCACATATCCCATGAACACATCAGCTAGCAATGGTCCTAGAGGGCTGCCCATAGCTACACCATCTATTTGTCTGAAGTGTTCACTTTCAAATGTGAATTTTACATTGTCTGTACATAATAATAATAAATCTTTAAGAGTTTTAACAGGAAAAGGTAGTGGATGGTTTTCCGACGTAATAAAGTCACACAAAATATCAATGGTTTTCCTAAGAGTTACATTTGTAAATAAAGTGTTTACATCAAAGGAGCACATTGTCTTTGTCTTTATATTTATATCCTTTAAGTAATTGATTAATTCGAATGAGTCAGTCAAAGAATACTTACAATATTGATTTCTGATAGGGTTTAATAATTTTGTAAGCCATTTTGCCAGGTTGTGTGTAGGTGACCGACACATAGATAGAATTGGACGTAGGGGGTATTAGGCTTATGAATTTTCGGTAATCCATATAAATTAGGATATGCCGAACCCATAGGTTTTAATAAATTAAACTCATCTTTGTTAATAGCATTCATGTTTAACAATTTCACAAGATTCAAGTTCACTTTCTTTTCTAATTTACGTAATCCATCAAAGTCAACATCAGCCAAAAATTTGCTTTTATCACTGAGAATGGATTCCATTTTATTTTTGTAATCTGACTTATTCATAATAACAACACCAGATCCTTTACCGGGTTTAAGTATAATAATATCGGCATTATTTCGCAATTCTTTTAATGATTTGAAATGCTGAAAAGTTAATATGCTTCTCTGCTTTGGTCCAGAAGAATGAAAATGATGCGCTATATCCACTAGTTTGGCTTTAAACCAACTTTGATTCTCTAAGGACGAAGGGGTTAAAGTACTCAATTGATCATAGAGGTTTTCAAATTGGGCATTAACTGTCAATTCAGAGATTTGTGTTATCGGAACAGAAAATTTTAAACCCAAGGACAATGCCTCCTTTTCATGAACAGACAATACAATGGAGGACAAATTAGTGACATATTTATCAGGATTGATTGGGAAGGAAGTAAGATTATTATTATTGCAGCAAGATTTTTCTAGCTTTTTCCTTATCCTTTCTTTTGTTTTCAAAATGACAGTACTACAAAAATTGATGAATTTGATATGGCAAACTATAGACAATTCTGTTAATACAGGTAATGCTTGAGTATGAAGTTCAATTAAATTGATCAACTTATCATGGCATTTGTCTATATACGATTTCGTCAATCTAATAAGATTTGGAATATTTGGTTGTAATTTACTTGAACGAAGATTCTTATATAACTGAATCGGGAAAATGTGATCACATAAGCAAGATTTATAAAAATCCAATTTCACTCGTTCTGATATAATTTTGCACTTGAGGTTAACAAGTTCATCTAACCTTTTAATAATTTGCGTAGGGAGTCTTCTTTTCAGAAATTTAAAACAATTAGTCCCTTTGATAAATTTCGATAATGCAATGAGAAGACGTAGTTTATCAGAATTATGTGATATATTTGCGCAATACATTTCGAACAATCTGATCACACATATACTTGTTAAGAACATTTATATATGAAAAATTAAAAGGTCAACTAGACAGGTTAAGGGTAAGTCATAACAAAGGAAAAAATATTAAAGTACACAAAAACAAATGTGATTACCACTCTGGACAGTAAATCAGTACTACCAGGGTAGGTTAAGTGTAAATACAAATTGTTTTTGAACACATAAAGGGGGTTTCAATTTTCGTATAGCCAAGGCTTCAATAAACCTTAGTATACGTCCTTGAAGGCTTTTGTACAACACAACAAATGATGATTTGATATCAACCTTATGACCCGTCTCAATCAAATGTTTCGCAATGGATGATGATGTCTGTCTATCCTGTGGTCTTATTTCACCATTGGAATTCATCTGATTTTGCAACCATTTTGGTATATGTTCACCCACCCTTAATTGCAAATCACGATTGCTCCTCCCTACGTACGTGTTTCCACACATACATGTAAATTTATAGACACAATGGGATGTGACACAATCGTTTTCATGCTGTTTGGGCTTTTGGTGAAACATAGACCTTGTCTTTTCGATAATGACAAGTTGGGCTGCATAAAATGTCCGGTTGATAGCTAATTTAAGTCTCTGTTTCAACATGAGACTATTTGTGTCACCTCTGAATGGTAGCGTAATATAAACTCGCTTTTTGGGTGCCAGAAGCATCATAGGTCTAGTCATATTGCAACCCTTCCAGCGGTTTATGAACTTCAAAGGGTAACCATTATTGAATAACGCATCAGTCAGGAGCTTCATCTCTACTTCAATAGTATCACTAGTACAAATACGATTGATTCTATTGAATAAGCTCTTTATTAAACCACGTTTATAATGAATAGGACAGTGACTATGAAAGTTAAGATATTGTCCTGTCCATGTTGGTTTTCTATATGTAGCACGTTTGATGGAACCATCATCTCTCCTAGTAATCAGGATGTCAAGAAAAGGAAGTTGGTTGTTCTTCTCTTCTTCACATGTGTAAGAGAAATGTGGTTTTGACTACTATTGAATTCTTCTAACAAGTGGCATATGTCTTCAATTTTATCACCTATGATTATTATGTCGTCTACATATCGTTTATACAGACTCATCTTTCCTGTTAAAACTCTTAAAGATTTATTATTATTATGTACAGACAATGTAAAATTCACATTTGAAAGTGAACACTTCAGACAAATAGATGGTGTAGCTATGGGCAGCCCTCTAGGACCATTGCTAGCTGATGTGTTCATGGGATATGTGGAAAATTTAGTTGGAGACTCAATTCGAAAGATGAGTCTGTATAAACGATATGTAGACGACATAATAATCATAGGTGATAAAATTGAAGACATAAGCCACTTGTTAGAAGAATTCAATAGTAGTCAAAACCACATTTCTCTTACATGTGAAGAAGAGAAGAACAACCAACTTCCTTTTCTTGACATCCTGATTACTAGGAGAGATGATGGTTCCATCAAACGTGCTACATATAGAAAACCAACATGGACAGGACAATATCTTAACTTTCATAGTCACTGTCCTATTCATTATAAACGTGGTTTAATAAAGAGCTTATTCAATAGAATCAATCGTATTTGTACTAGTGATACTATTGAAGTAGAGATGAAGCTCCTGACTGATGTGTTATTCAATAATGGTTACCCTTTGAAGTTCATAAACCGCTGGAAGGGTTGCAATATGACTAGACCTATGATGCTTCTGGCACCCAAAAAGCGAGTTTATATTACGCTACCATTCAGAGGTGACACAAATAGTCTCATGTTGAAACAGAGACTTAAATTAGCTATCAACCGGACATTTTATGCAGCCCAACTTGTCATTATCGAAAAGACAAGGTCTATGTTTCACCAAAAGCCCAAACAGCATGAAAACGATTGTGTCACATCCCATTGTGTCTATAAATTTACATGTATGTGTGGAAACACGTACGTAGGGAGGAGCAATCGTGATTTGCAATTAAGGGTGGGTGAACATATACCAAAATGGTTGCAAAATCAGATGAATTCCAATGGTGAAATAAGACCACAGGATAGACAGACATCATCATCCATTGCGAAACATTTGATTGAGACGGGTCATAAGGTTGATATCAAATCATCATTTGTTGTGTTGTACAAAAGCCTTCAAGGACGTATACTAAGGTTTATTGAAGCCTTGGCTATACGAAAATTGAAACCCCCTTTATGTGTTCAAAAACAATTTGTATTTACACTTAACCTACCCTGGTAGTACTGATTTACTGTCCAGAGTGGTAATCACATTTGTTTTTGTGTACTTTAATATTTTTTCCTTTGTTATGACTTACCCTTAACCTGTCTAGTTGACCTTTTAATTTTTCATATATAAATGTTCTTAACAAGTATATGTGTGATCAGATTGTTCGAAATGTATTGCGCAAATATATCACATAATTCTGATAAACTACGTCTTCTCATTGCATTATCGAAATTTATCAAAGGGACTAATTGTTTTAAATTATACATTTAACGTTTTTGTTGATAATATCCCCCAATTGATACATTGGTAGATTAACATAATCCGTTTTTTGAATTCATTTGAAATATTTAAAACAAGAGATAATTCCTAATATTATGGATTCATTATCCTATCCTTAAACAGGAGTTTAATCCTACTTCATTATAAATGGCAAAAGTCTTGGGTTTTTATCTCCGTTTAAAGTTATGAAAATCATGTTCTGAAAATTTACAGATTTCTGAATGATACCACTGTTCAAAGTTTTACAAAAAAAGTTCAACAATCTAGTAACTAAAACTTGGCTTTTAGAATTCATCATCATCTTTTGTTTTTTGTCTTACTGAAACATAAAAACTATGATGTAGATCCATTTAGAGACGTTCATGTAATCAGTAAACTACCAGTAAACAAGTAAACTTTCACCAATTCTACATGGTTGTAAAGTTGATGTTTTGATAATATTCGATGTACATTTTGAGAGTACTACTATATATATAGTAAATTGTTAAAATTATTTTATCATATTAGTTATACAGTAAAGATTTAAAAGCAATACATTTTGGATTGATCATTACAGGAAGTAGAGTAGTTAATAATTCTAACACATCTATCATAGACATCATTAGATCTTTGAAATAATAACTAAATAATATGTAAAATACCTTAGAATCATGCATAGTGTAGTGGATTATAAATATTAAGTTGTACAGGCAAAGTGTTTTTACCAATACATAAGAGAAGACAGAAGGATCGACTAGCTTTTGCCAACTTGCATCATTTACGGAGTAGGCGAGATATCCGTCTATCAACCAAAGGACGGGTTTACTACGCAGCAGTTCGTTCCGTCCTACTTTATGGCAGTGAAACATAACCGGTTAGAGTAGAGGATATTCGTAGGTTACTAGTATTCGATCATAGGTGTCTTCGAAACATTGCTCGTATATCCTGGGACCATCGAGTAAGTAATGAAGTTGTTAGGAAACGGGTACTAGGTAAGGATGGCACGGGTTACGTATGCCCAACCACCGACTGCCAGGACGTGCGATGTTTTCTGGCGTAGGAGTAGTTTGAAATAAAGCTAGGAGCGGCCAGACCAAAACATGGCATAAATCCATGAAGTCACTGACAAGTGGACTGAACCCTGTTGGTAGGTGTAGACTACCTGGTTGGGATCCGCGAGACGATAGCAACCGATGGTTAGTGACCTTGAATGACATTACTCAAAATCGTTTGCAATGGCACAGGTGTATCCACTCTTTGTGTTCTCCCAAATTCTAATCTTCTGAATTCTTCATGTCCCTTATTTCCTTTCCAAATTTATTTCACTGTATTATACTTCTTGAATAACATCTTCAAACCCTAATGTTTCCGATTATCGCTTATACTCTTACTACCTCTACCACTGTGGGATTTGAATCGACAATTGTATCTCCGTGCTAATGTGGTGTGGCAACTTGAACTGATGTAAGTACATACGAAGTTCTACGTTGTTACTGACGGACTAACTGACTTAGTATCGACAATTTATATAAAACTCTAATTAAAGTTTGAATATTTTTTATCCTCAGTTTTTCTACTAAACAAGGAGATTAACACCATGTATCATAAAAATACCATTGTGATATTGCTTGAAACATTTTGGTCTTAATTATAGTAGACCTAATTAACAATAAAATGGATTTTCCATTGCTAAAAGCAATACCTATGAAATTTTGTTATCAGTAGATTAATGGATAAACCAGTTATCATCTACGTATAAATCATTTTGGATTAGATGGAACAAATTCAAGTCAACAATAAGCATTCGTTAGTTAAAAGTGAGAGTATGAATATGGATAAACTATAAATTATTTACTCTTAGTTGAATATAGTTTGAATTTCGTTTTATTGTTCACTATTTATTCTATCTTGTTCTTTGTTTTCACTTTGATATGGGTGTTATATTTGATTTTGTAAAGAAGAACTAAGTAACCATTTAGCTTTCTTTAATAATAATTAGCTGCTACTGCAAACGTAATGAGAAGGATGAGTTTTGTGGAGAGTTTTAGAAATTTCACAGGTTGAAATCATGAGTCAGTTGAAGCTAGACCACCATTGAAAACCTGGAAGCACTGGACGGCCGTTTCGTCCTGGTATGGGACTCCTCAGCGGTGACTGACTTCAGGAAAAACTCCTGGAGTTCTAGTGAGAAGCCGTTACCAGTGGAGTTCAACCGGTCTCTTGTGAGATAACAACTCACTGAAGACAATGGTGTACGGTGGCGCAACTTCGTGGATTGGTTGAAGTTAGACATCAACACCGTTGGATGCCGGCCCAGTGGTCTAGTGGTTAAGTGCTCGCGCGCGAAGCCAGTAGGTCCTGGGTTCGAGCCCCGCGTGGCGCGGGATCGTGGATGCGCACTCATGATTTCAACCTGTGTAATGGGAGGGATTAAGTCAGAGAGGTTTTTAAGGTATAACCTTTACAGAATAAAGCTACGAATGTGTTTCATAATTACAATGTGTGGTACAAATTACTATTTAAACGATTTTTATGATAATATAATTTACTGAACAAACGTTGCCATTTTAAAGATAAATAAATATGTTAGCTACTCAGTATTCGGCACCGTTGGTGTTAATTATGGATGATAAACAGGCTGAAAAAATGTGATCAAGTACGTATTCTATGGTTGAAGTTATCAGTTGTGGGCATGAGTTATTCCTGAAATTTACCTTTTAGCTTTTTCAGATTTTTATTCTTGTGTAAATGCAATATCTCTTTTCATGGAAAATAACTACACAAGAGATGTCAGATAGCAGTCTAATGAATATCACTGTCATTGAATTATGTTATGGCCAGATCTTTATAACATCAGTATCCAAATTAGTTCGTGAATATTATGCTGAACCTTTGAAAAGTAATAGTTAAAAATGTTTTCAACTGATAACAAACTAAATCTTTCAATAAAAGTCTACGCTACTAGATTCCTTCCACAAGATTTTGGATTCCTAAAAGATTCTATGCGATTTAAAGTAATCGTATTTCAGGTATGAAAATTCCCACTTTTCTAAACAAGTTAAGTTTCGATTAAAAATAATAATGCACATAGTATACTTAGTTTCTTAAGTTTACTCGGTGTTGTTTTACTTGTATCTTCCCACTGTTATTTAAGACCTCAACTGATCAGTTTTATGCTGGCATATACGCATCCCGTGCGCATTGCCTCGATATAGCAAAGATTTATAGTGCCTATCAGTGGAATCCAGAACGCGCGTTTTGTCCTATTTGGGAATAGTCAACTAGATGTACCTATATCCCAGAGTTGATGTTCACTCTGGGACTTGAACCCAGTACCGTTCGCTTCAAACGCTATCGCGTTCTCCATTTAGCTACTTCTTAAGTTTTATTATTTCATTTAGCTCTATAGAGCATGAATTCGTCTATATGTCCCCCCATAATTTATAAAAGTGTCTGTCTAACATTTCATGATTATACATTGATAGAAGGCTATTTAAGATCCTTTTATGTTGTTGACTTAAGTAAATAACATTAGTAAGTAATTAGAATATTTTCGAAATACATTGAGTGGTATTTGATTATTCATTCCTTAAATGTAAATAAAAGTTAATGGGATTTAAAACTTTACCCATATAGTTTTTGTCCTTATCATTAAAATGTTTATTTATTTTTCTTTAATTCAATAAACTACCAATTACTTAATCATGAAGTATCTTTAAACTTTGTATGGTTTACAAGATGTTTGATCAGAATTATGCGAAAGTGACATTTTTAACCATTATCTTATCATTAAACTATGTATTATAAAACTCGGATCCTCAACATTGTTGATCCTCAATAATGCTCACTTTATTTTTTTCTGTACCATTGTCTGTTAGTATGAGGACAAAACTTTGATTTTCTTAAAATTAATATTTAGGGTTTAGATCAATAGGCAGTCAGAGACATGGTATAAATTCGGTTGATGAGTAGATATATTGTATACACTCAGTACATTAAAATATGCATTCATTGTTAAATTTATATTTTCATCTTGGCTAGTTCTAGACACATTATGATAATTTATCTTTAGTTTATCAAATTCATGGAGTATGTGTATACTTTACTCCACCGTAAGGATAGTATTCATCAGGGACTGATATCAGCTAGAGAACTGATAAAATGATCTATTTTCCATATTGAGTTAGAGAGTGACAGTAATGAATATAAAGTTTATACCAATTTTTATTACTATACCTTTCAAAGGAAAACTACCTCATTTTAAACCTATTTCGGTTTCACTGTGACTATAGAAAATTCAGATCAACATAAGTTATAGTTTATATTAAATGTAAAATAGACATATTTCAAACTTTTCCCATTTACTTGTAACCTAAACCTAATTAATCATGGTTTACGTTCAGTCGTTTCAATAAATACTCAACCAATTTTGTTTTATATTATTACCCAATCACCGTTTTGAGCAGAGCTGTTATATAAACTACAGTGTTTAGTACCTAGTCTTAACTTCGAAGAAAATCATAATTGCAATAGACAACTTGTTGAAATTGTAATTATCATTAAACTTTAAGGTTTTGAATTCAATCTTCAGTGAGTTTGTGAGAGTACAGAGATAAGGAGTTTAAAACAACGTCATATCAATTATTATATGCCATACAGTTTTAATATTTTTCACAGATATTGTAAGTGAATGAAACCAATTATATAATATTAATACTTTAGAAAACATGTCAAACTTAAATATATATAGAATTACTTACTTACTTACGTCTGTTACTCCTCGTGAAGGAACAAAGACCGCTCACCAGCATTCGCCATCTCACCCTGTCCTGGGCAATCCTGGGCAATCACCACCCAGTGATCAATCAACTGTGATTGCATCTCAATCCTACAGGAGGTCAGTTGCGGCTCGGACAGCTCAGTCGTAACATCTCTGACCGTGAAGCTGAGTGACACGGGATCGAATCCGCCAGGGAGCACCAGTTCCCTCAGGATTACAGGTACACCTTGCTGACGAGTGCCAAGTAGCACGAAACCCGGGTCCAGGGTTTCTTGTCGACTACCTCCAACCACCATCTAGCTTTGTGTATTCAAACAATGTGCCGAAAACGAAACACACAACTAAATTCTTGTTCAGTGAAAAAGTTTATACTGTATAACAAAATTTATTTTAAGGAATGCTTGCTATGTGTTTATATAAGTGGATATGTTTACATATATATATATATATATATATATATATATCCATTATCTGAAAAGCAGTAGTTTATCTGAAAATGAAATTTTTGATCATAACAACAAATAAATCTAAATGACAGATACCATTAACTTAATTAGCTTTATGAATGTTTTGACCATATTGAAATTATTAATGATTATCTTGTTAATAGCTAAACGAAATATCCATTTAAATGTTTATTATATTTTAGGTATTAACAATGAAAGCATGATTTGTTTATTGTAAATTTTAAAGGAATCCAAAACATCAATTTATCTGTATTCTGGAATATATGAATATATATTGAAATGTTTACTTGAAACAATTTGATTCTCAGGAAAGAATCTTACAAAGCGATATGATAAGTTTATTTCTTAATGTCAGTCATTACTGATGACTACCTTCAGTAGTACTATCATACTGTAATGAAAAAGAATACTCAGAAATAACAAAAACAAACACAATCAATTTAAAAATCATACAGTTATTCTTTTGATGTCAAGCACAATAGACGGAGGAAATAAGAAAAATATGTTTTCTTGTTATTTATAGTCTAACTTGAAGGTACCCTCAAATGTACAATAATATTAAACAATAAATTACTAAAATGTTGACCATGTACTTTATTGTAATGGGAAAAAATAGCGTTTCATGCAGTCATCAGTCAACAGTATGGATTAATTCAGTTTCGTCTGGTCAATATAAATGTGAAAATAAAAAGATGTATGCAAATTGGTAGTTGTTTAACAAGAGTATAGTGTGAGAGATAAGTTGGTTACTAATCACCTCGACTTCAAAAACTATATGAATATTTTACAAATAGTAAATAAATAATTTAAAATATTTTGATAAGGCAAGTATGGTATTCGTACATGTGAAAAATATCGAAATATCGAAATAACTGTCACATAATACAAATATCTGAACTTTCAGTACAAATGTCAAGATAGTTCTGTTGTGCTGAGCTGAAACTTGGAGAACTACTACAATCAACATCAAAATGGAACAACACACACACATGTTCCTACAAATATCACTATACCAACAATTGACGAAGACAGAGCAACCAGAAGTGAAATGAATATTGGAAAGGCATCAGTAAGACCAGACAACATGCCAGCTGAAGCCTTGAAGTCGGACACGGACGTATATACGGAAATAGTCCACACACTATTTAGAAAGATTTGGCGGCAATAACAGAGACTAGAAAAAGATACTTTAGGTGGGGTTTTGTTCTCCGAGCTAGATGATTTTGTCACGGATCATACTTTGGTCTTCTGAACAACATCTCACTTCTATATGATTTATGGAAAGACAATGAAAGCTGTACTATCAAACCACCCAGTTTAGAGAACAAGTTTCCACCCAAATTAACCATCTGAGCTACAAATCTTCTCCATTAGAAGGATACTTTATCAGGGTACCGAAGGAGAATTCAGCAAGTGTGGGAAATACAGAGACACTACACTACTGTCAAGATGTTAAAGTTTTCAATAGTGTTGTTGAATCGTATGATAGGTTCAGTAGACGTTTAACTCTAGAACAACAAGCTAAATTTAGTGAGGATTGATCGACTGACCAAATCACGACACTGAAGATCATTGTTGAAAGATCGTCAATCGTAGCACACTCATCACTATATGTGAACATTGTTGACTATGAGAAAGTGTTTGTTAGGGTGGATGGTAGGAGTTTGTGGACTATTGTTCGACACGATAGAGTGTCTGAGAGTGTCGTCACCATGATATGGAATTCTCACAATGGATTACAGTGAGAATTCATGCAGCTCATAGATCCATTCAAAGTGAAGATCGGTGTGAGGCAAGACTGTCTACTGCCAACTTTTCTCTTTGTTCTGATTGTCGAATGGATTATGAAGACCTCGAAATGTGAGTAGATGCACACAAAGCATTGGATAGATTGAATGCAGCTGGATGGTCTCTTTGTAAATGTATCTGAAGAGAGGGAGTGTAGCAGTTGCGTTCATATCAGTATGCATGGACATTCATAAGAGAAGAGGTGAGATGCTGAAATACATACAGTGAGTACCAGGCGAATTGTGTTTGATGGTCATGCTGTGGAAGAGATGTGATCATTTACGTGACTTGTCAGCATCACTGATAAACAAGGTGGATGTGATATTGTTGTGAGTAGGTGAATTGTTAAGACAAATGTAACATTGTTACAAGTGAAGAATATCTGTAACTAGAAACAACTGTCACACAGCATAAATGCCGGAATTTTCAATACAAGTGTCAAGATAATTCTATTGTACTGAGCTGAAACTTTGAGAACTACTACAACCATTATCAAAATGGTACATGTATTTATAAACATTCGTCTGCTCAAGATACTCCAGATCCATTTGTAAGACACTATCAGGAATAACCGACTTTCAACCGTACAAATATTTTACAAATAGAAAACAAATAATTTAATATATTTTAAGTGTACAACCATTATGACAAAGAAGCATATGCAAAGTGAACTCTTATTACATTTAGCATTTAGAATAAATCACTCATAAGTCTTGAAATGGAGATTGGGACTCTGTTTGACTTTCTTGAAATTATCGAACAAAGTCATTGAGTTCTTAGTTATTTTCAGTTAATATTTTATTTTATAGTAACAAAGAGTATGTAAATTTATTTATTGAATGTATTTATTAAACTAATAAAATATATAAATAAAAGTAATCTCTTAACTTTACCATGAAAATCTTAGTCTGCTGTGTTAGTAGGATGATTTAAAATCTTCATTATGTAGTGTGGTGTGTGTCGATGGATATAAGTAGAATGTATCATCAATTCAAAGGGAAATACCTGGAGGCAGAAAGTTAAGAAGATCAAATAGAAAAGAACGAGAACAGAGAGTGGTTGGTGTGAAATAGAAGAATCAGTCAAGTCTGAGACAATTGATTAAAATTTTGTTGAAGGAACAGTTAAGTTTGATACAATTGATTGATATCTAGCAAATGAACGATTTACTGTATGGTTCTCAGAGTTTCCTAAGATATTCTGTAATTTTATGCTCAAATTCATTCAATTGTCCCCACTAGTGTTCTCGTTCACTACACTAGTATCTAATGCTATTATTATCATCAGTATTAGTGGCTTTATTTAAAATTATATTTTTGCTACAATGTAGAATTCTCAGCACAAGGCGGCCAGCTTGAATATCTAAGTTACCTGTTGCTGCCATTTGGATATTACAACAAGTTATCTGTTTTCCTGTTTGTTTCAAAATATCATAATGCCTATTAGTTACATAACCTATTCAGGTGCATTTGTTAAAAGTTTACGACATTTCGCCGTATAAGTTACAAAAGAGCCCAATCAGAGACATCGTTATTGCTGGCAATATGAATAAAAATGAATATACATTAATCAGATGCCGACTCCTGAACTGCGAAAATCTAACTGGCGACCACGTAATATTTATCACAAGGGTCGATCAAAAAATAAGAAAAGGAAACTTACAATACTTTGTGCTGAAAATCTTATATTGTACCAAAAATATAATATTGAATAAAGCCACTAATAATAATAATATCGCTGCGGTAGATAGATTGAAATAGAAGTAGGGTGAAAGTATATTGATCGTTTAAATGTTCAAACTATTCAAACATATCATTTTTATTGCTACAATTTTCATCGGCATAATCTTTCATCCCAGGACATATTATTGCTAGATGAATAAAACTTTGATACTGAATTAGAGTATAGAAGGAAGTAGTTTAAATGGACACAAAATTCCATCTAAATTTTAAATCACAATGATTAACATGTGACCTTCAAACAATGTAGCGGTACACAATTTGTTTTAATGATCGGATTACAACACAAAAACTAAAGCTAATTGAATTATCAGCAACCAGAATTATACCGATTTATTTTTCAAGTGAATTCTAATTGAAAAATGAAATAATTCATGTATTCAAACAAGGAGATATAAACTTGATTTTATATTCCCTAAGTGATATATGACAGTCATTTCTAAACCCCGAAAGTTTAAAACTGTATTGGTTGTTTAAAATGTTTAATTTGTCACTTTTACAAAATTTTAATAGTTGAACTCATGAGCCGATGTAAGCTAGACCACCATGGAAAACGTGGAAGCACTGGACGGCCATTTCGTCCCAGTATGGGACTCCTCAGCAGTGCGTCCACGACCCCGCACGCGGGATTCGAACCGAGGTATTTCTGTCTCGCGCACGAACACTTAAACTCTAGACCACGGACTCGGCACTCAACGGTGTTAATGTCTAACTCTTGTCGATCCATGAATGACTGCACAACCACTCACCCATTGTCTGAGTAGATACTTGTCTCTATCCGACATGGATGAGACTCCACTGGTCACGGCTTCTCACTAGAACTCCAGGAAAGTTTTTGGAGCCAGTCACTAGTGAGCATATGACGATTATTATCAGCATGGGTTTGTGGAGATTGTAAAAAGTTTAAAATGTAGATAAAAAAGGAATCATTAATAGACTAAACGTAGTAAGTCTCAATGAGTAATAATGTAATTATGATTTCAACTAAATATTCATATTTAATCTTTATTCATATTGACAGAAATAATTATGAGATGGTGGAGAAGATTTGTAGCTCAGGTGGATGATTTTGGTGGAGAATTTCGCCAAAAAGCAAGCTTCCACTCGAGAACAACACTATTTTCTCCATGACACGACCAAACCATCCAGCTCAGAGAACAAAACTCCACCAAAAAGAAATAATTATTAATTTCAATGATGGACTGAAAATAGGCCTCAAAATTAGGGACACGGTTTGAGTAATACATACTTAAGTGAAAGTATGACGGGTAACGAATATTTATTTACGTCTTTGATTAGAAGATCTAAACAATATAATATGCTTTCAGATTAAATAACTATTAGTAAGAGCACGAGGTTATCCGAAAAGCATTTCAGGTTCTGTAAATCTTAATGAAAAAAGTAGATTTAGAAAAAGGCTATAATTGTTGGTCTATCTGTTTCATGCAGAAAAGTAGATATGTATTTAAATATCTATCTAAATGGAGAGGGTAAATACAGATCAATCTCAAGTGTGACTACTATTAATTTAAACTATTGAATGCTCATTTGTTCCTCTTTCTTTGTTAACACATAATAATTGTAACAGACATATTGTAATAACGCCGCATTAAATGACCTGGTTTAGTATTGTTTTTCTCTGAGAACAAATACTGACAAATTAATAACTGTTTATGTAACATATTTTAACAATAAAGTCTAGGGATTAACATCCAGATTGTGTTTCATTCCATAATCTACGTAGAACTCAAGTCATAAGCAACTAAGTACTGGATGAAAAATGCACTCGATTTATTCTGTGCTCTAGTGAATATATATGCCTATATATCAAAGTCAGAATCTTCAATACGAACGTTAAGGCAGTTCTATCTTACGGAGCTGAAACTTGGAGAACTACCACATACATCATCAAAAATGTAAAAGTATTTATAAGCTCTTGCCTACGCAAGAAACTCTATGTCCGTTGACCGGATACTACCAGCAACAGCCTACTGTGGAAGAGAAAAAACCAGCTTCTATCTGAAAAAGAAATTAAGAAAAGACAATGAAAGTAAATAGGATATACATTACGGAAATCACCAAACTGTATCACGAAGCAGGAGCTTATCTGTAATCCTGAAAGGAAAAGGAGAAGAGCAAAGCCAAATAACACTGAATCGAGAATTGAAAGCAGATGTCAAAAGAAGGGATAACAACCGGAGACAACTGGGAAGGATTACCCACGACTGAGATGAATGGAAAATGCTGGTTGGCGGCCCGTGCTCCTTCATTAGGAGTAACAGCCGTAAGTAAGTAAGTAAATGGTTTTATCATTGTCTGCTGTTTCGTTAGAGTAAATACCATCAGGAAGATATAAACAAGTTTTTTAACCACACATATTCACTCAGCATCAACTACATGGATACAAACTTTAAATTTAAGTATTGAATCCAGGGTGTGTCGCAATGTTACTATATATATAATCCTATTTATTATCATCTGGTCTCCGTTTTACCTATTGTAATTAAGTTGTCAGAGAATTTGCATTTCAATTTTGTATAAATTCAGTTGTGTAGTTTACAGCATTTCAAACGAACTAATCATGTAGTACTGAAATAACTTATCCGGTTATAAAACTAACATATTAAAAGTTCAAAGCATTGGTTTGTGAATGATAGATGAATTTAGAACAGTTAAAATCATCAAAAATAAACATCTTTTGCAGTAATCCTTATAAATACTTAAATATTCATCAACAAACAGACATTTTAAAATCTTGACTTCATTATGCGATTCTTGTGGTTAGTTTTTAAAAAACGTGTGGTAAAATATTCCTATCCATTTAGAATTCGGGTACAATTAATCCGTACCAATCGAACGCATAGTATATCTATCATAAGACGAAAAAGACACATTTTCAATAAAACCATTTTCTTTCAAGCTCTAAAGCACAAACTGTGGAAAAAATAGATTCCGTTAATAGCGATTTCCATTCACTACTGATAAACCTACCTTTATAAAGGAATATATGTTTGGCTGTTTCTCAGTGGTTGAGCATATATGCTGATAATCAATGCTTAATTTTCGTAACATGTTAGCATAGCATAAAACGATTTAAAATAATCTAATCTTGCGGTAAGTAACTTGCATATAATTCGGACACTTGAGTTTCAGATTCGTCATTTGACAGTGTAAAATACTTACTTACTTACTTACGTTTGTTAACCCTCATGAAGGAGTATAGGCTGCCCACCGGCATTCTCCATCCCTCTTTGTACTGTGCTATCCTTTAGAGTTTTCTTTAATTGACATTCATTCTTTTAATATCTGCTTCTAATTCCCAACGCAGTGTGTTCTTTGGTCTTCCTTCAAATTCCATGTTGGCACTTGCCTCATGATGCAGTTTGATTTTTTCAATGTGTGTCATATACAGCTTCATTGTTTTTCCTAATTTCATCTTCAGATAGAGGCTGGTTTGTTCTCTTCCACAGTAGGCTGTTGCTGATGGTATCCGGTCAACGGACATTCAGTATCTTACGTAGACAATTGTTGATAAATACCTGTACCGTTTTGACATTGGTTGTAGTAGTTTCACGTTTTAGCTCTGTACGATAGAATTATTTTAACGCTCGTATTGAAGATTGTGACTTTGATATTGGTTGAAAGTTAAGTTCCATATGATCTTCAGCTGTATGAATGATGTCATTGCCTTGCCAGTCCTCGCTTTTACGTCTGCATCAGATCCTCCTTGTACATCGGTGATGCTACCGAGATATGTGAAATTTTCAACCTCTTCCAGAGTTTCTTCAACAGGTGTGATTGGGTTGGTGTTCTCAGTACTGTATTTGAGGATTTTGTTTTTTTTCCTTTGTGTATGTTGAGGCCTACCGATACAGAGGCTGCTGCTACACTGTTTATCTTGACCTTCATTTGTTGATGTGTATCCGATAAAAAGCCCAGTTCATTTGAGAATTCCAAATCATCTAGTAAAATAGCTTTAGTTAAATATATCTATAGATCTGTGAATGAACGTAATTCAAATTATGAAACATTAACTCGTTCACAATCTTCAAACGTTAATTTATATACAACAAATTTAATAAATATCATCTGACAGTCATTTCCAAGAAAATGATCAAATATGTTTTTCTACCGGTTGTGTTTAACAGTAATGGAGCTATGCGAAATAGAACTCTTAGGATTAATTTATTTTTCAAAGATAATGGTTAACCATCAAATTATCCATATATTAGGAAGAAATTAAACCATATATATCAATATTATTAGTATTAAAATGATACGATATTTAGTTTAATTAACGTTAATATCATAAAGGTCAATATGACAAAAACATATTACTATACTTTAATTGAACAAACCAAATAATCAAGAAATATATTAGATCAAATTATTTATTCAGTTCTACACGCTATACATGTAAATCATATAACTTATACTAGCCGGATATTAAATATCATTGTTCTTGTCATGTTGTAAGTTGTCCTAAAGTACATGGCAATATAGAAAATTTTTCGAGATTTTTATATACAGCATTATTTTTGACATATTGATAAAATAGAGCTATGATTATTTAATAGTTGAAATCATGATTCGATTAAAGTTAGACCATCATGAAAAACCTGGAAGCACTAAACGGCAGTTTGTCTTAATATGGGATTCCACAGCAATATACACTCATGATCCTGCTAGCGAGATTCGGACCCAGAAGCTTTGATCTCGTGTGCAAACGCATAACCTATAAATCACCAAATGTTAATTTCTAACTTCAACCAATCCACGAAACGGCCGTTCAGTGCATCCAGGTTTTCCATGGTGGTCTAGCTTCAAATATTAAATTATTACAATCTCCACAAAACCCCCTTTATGATTATTTAATTATGTCAAAATAGTAGAAATTAATTAAAAATTAAATTTTCAGTCACTTAACTAAATAAACTTCTTTTTTACTACAGTGACATCAATGAATTACTCAATAATATTTAGTAATATAATATCAGTACAAGTTATATGAGTTATTTCTTGAAATAAGTTTTATGATTAATCTTGACCATTATAATCTTTCAACGGTTGAGATCATGAGTCAATTGAAACTAGACCACCATAGAAAGCATGGAAGCACTGGATGGCCGTTTCGTCCCAGTATGAAACTCCTCAGCAGTGAGCATTCACGATCCCACCCCCGCGAGGTTCGAACCGAGGACCTATCAGTGTCGCGCACGATCTCTTAACCATTAGACCACTGAGACGGCATGCAACGGTGTTAATGTCTAACTTCAACCAATCCACGAAATTACGCCACCGTACACCATTGTCTTCGGTAAGCTGATATTTCATTACAGACCTGGTTGAACTCCAATGATCACGGTTTCTCACTAGAACTCCGGGGAATGCTTCTTGAAGTCAGTCACTAGTGAGCAGATGATTATTATCAGAAGGGGACCCATACCAGGTTTTCCATGGTGGTCTAGCTCCAGTCGACTCATGATTACAATTATTGAAATTACTAAGATTTCCACAAAACCCCTTCTGATATTATAATCTTGTCTTTCTACATTTCAGTAGATCAAGAGTTCTTTAAAGTCACAATTAAATTTATTGAGTAGAAACTATATTGTTGTTATCTATTAATGAATTAGAATGAAATTGTCATGCTTGTCTTGGTAAAAATCAGTATCCGACTAGTATCTGGCTTCCTGTTCAGTGTTTATATTAAAAGCTATTTATTAATTAACTTACTATGATATTTAGTCTAAAATTTAGTTGGAATTTTTCTGCATTATTACATAATTTAAAAGTCCGTTCAAGTTTATTTATAAATTTTACATTATTTAATTGTCTATCAAACTATCTCAATAAATATTATATTCTATCTATCAACCATAATATACCGCCAAAATCAATGTTTAGGCGGTAAATGATGGTTAAACTTTCACTTTAACAGGTTTATAAGCAAGAAATTATAAAGTGATATATTCTTTATGCACAAACTTAGTATCTAACCCAAACATTGCTCATTGTTGTTAATATACATTATTTTTACTATGGTAATTTCAGTTAACGATATTCAGAAGAACTTAAGCAGAACACTTAATGTTTTGCGAGTTGTAGTGACAGAAAGTATGTGACAAAAGTTGAAAATAAATCTGAACGTGTTTAGTTTGCATACGAAATGATTTCTGGTCTGCCAATTGTTGGAAAGTAGTCTATATAGTTTATCAGTTGAAACATTTTAGACGTTTAGTTTTAAAATATTCAAAGAGGGATGTAGTGTTACCATAGATACTATTCATAAGGTTAATCTTGCATCAGATTAAATGTGACTCTTCCTAATCTTTCCTAAAATAACATGACATACTATTGAACTGAAATAGTAATGAGCTAACAAAAGAAAATACTGTTTTGACAAAAGACAGAAAAATCTGAGGAATGGAATTTTGACATCATCGGCACATAAAGAATAATATTGGCAACTGGATTATGATTTTTTTAAATCTGAAGGAAGACAAAATTAACATATTAGGTAGTTTACGATTAACCGAGGTGATTGTTTATCAGCGGTTTTTTCTTTCGAATGTCTAGTGGTCAATTAGTTTAGAATACCAGAATTAGTTTTCATTTCTATTTGTATATGTAAAAATGTAAAAATAACAATGCATCATTACAAAATTTAAACTAATCTCATCCAAAATCACTTTCTTTCTACTTAAGAACTTAGATTCATTGTCCTGGAGGTGAGATTTGTAGATCCTTGTTCATTATGCAAAGATGGATAGTGGCTAGCACTGGAATGAAGGATGCACGTTTCGTCCTATTTGGGACTCTTCAGCTGGACTCGCCCTAGTATCCACTGCTAGCCTGCTTGCCTAAAAAGCTTGTGACACAACGCTATATTGAGGCAATCCGCACTAGATGCATTTATGCCAACAAGTGACTGATCAACTGCAGTCCTAGATAACAATTGGAAGATACAAGTAAATTAATACCAAGTAAATCCTTGTTCCTTGTTTTACAGACTAGGTTGATATAGTTGTCTAATGCTTTCTAATCTTTTACAGTACTCCTATTGATATCATTTCATTATGTAAGTCATTACAAGATTGAAAATTAAATTTACTCCAAATAGCTGTCATAGTAACCAAATAAATCTAAGTTTATGTTTCTGATCGATAATAAATGTTTTATACATTTCCCATCATTTAAATAAACCCTGTATTTCAAATCTCCTGTAATGTAGTTTTGTATAAATGGAAAACAAAACAAAAAACCAATTGTGTCGTTACATTTTTACTTACTTAATTAAAGTTTCTTTTTATGTATTTAAACATGAATGGGGGGAGGTTGAGTGCTTCATTAACTGAACAAGAGAAAAATAATGTAAAACTGAACTCTTCAAAATACATTAAAATAACTGAACATGAAACTCTCACATTCAATCAGTTCAGCAGATTTGTTTTTATCATTATAGAGAAGATAAAAATGGATTAGATCTAGACTAAGTATTTACAATTTTATAAAATTTAAACTAACAGTTTTGTTACCATAAATGGAATAATATTGTCCGACCGGCCATTTTTTTTATAAAAAAAATTTTCCAACCCCAAATTACAATATTTTTCATCCCGTGTTTCGTCCAATGAAATGGCTAGTTCCAAAAATTAGATTTAATTGGTTAGTTATGTCTTGAAAATTGTTATAAATTATCAGTACTTGTCGACGAAGCACAATCTCAATCGTCATTATGGAGCAGAGTAACGTGCCGAGTACGAGCGCTGGTGTTTCTCACGTAACGGAAATGGAGGAAGTCTTTTTGACTACCTTGTTTCTGGTTGCGTTTCCATCGGTTGAAGCGTTAAAGACCACTATCACAAATTTTGAAAGATCGACTTACAGTCATTATGTAGTGAGAGATTCGCATATTGGCAGAGATCAAAAATCCTACATTAAATTTGTGTGTTGGCGAAATGGGCGTATAAGATCTAGCGGTTCGTCACAACGTATTAGACGGAGGAGGTAATTTGGTAAATTGTTTTATAATTTTTTTTAATGAAGGGCTTCTATGAACACCCAATGTCCAGCATTTATGTTTTGTAAGATTATAGACGGCTATTGGACTGTTGTACGTGGGAATGTACATCACAATCACGAGTGCAATTCCCTGAGGTACCAGGGTAATTCATGGATGCGCAGGTTAACGGATGGGGAGTTTGAAACTGTGAGACCGCTGCTGATTTCCGGTACCGCTGCATTCCACATCAGGAATTTTGCTTACCAATCTTATGGGAAATGTCTGACCGCTCAAGATGTCTGCAATATGCGGTACAAAGTGTTCTCACACGCGAACCTTCCTGGTACGGAATTCGCCAATTTATAATGTACACTATAGGTGATTACGGGAAATTGAAAGCTCACATAACATCCTTGGGTGGGCTTTGCGAATACGAATTGGACGATGAGAACTGTCTATCGTATTTCTTCTTCATGACTGCTGAGCAAGTGAATTTGGCTGGTCACTTTTGTGACGTAATTGGTTTTGACGGGACGTACAAAACTAATAACGAGAACGTCCATTTATATCAAGTCGTTGCCATGGATATGAATTTTAAGGCAATACCCATGTGCATTGCCTTTTAAGTCGCGAAACGTCGGCCTTGATTTCTCGATTCCTCTTCTTTTTCCAACGGTGTACCAACAGTCGACAACTGGTAGGCATTGTGACCGATGATTCACCTGCAATTGCTGCTGCTATTACGCAGGTGTATCCGGATGCACACCATATTCTGTGTCGCGTACACCTTGTTCGGAATGTGATAAAGAGGGTAAGTGTTTCGTTCATTAACATTAACCCAGTAACCGTTATTGTAGAGGGTGCGATCAGAAATTGTACAACTGTTCTTTCGCCTCATGTTCACTCGAACGGTTGAAAGGTAA
Source organism: Schistosoma haematobium (assembly GCF_000699445.3). NCBI lineage: Eukaryota > Metazoa > Platyhelminthes > Trematoda > Strigeidida > Schistosomatidae > Schistosoma > Schistosoma haematobium. The sequence continues at coordinate 17,974,912 of NC_067197.1, read as the reverse complement.
ATCAAAATCTACATAACATGATTTTGTAGTTTTAACAACGTACTTTGGACGCCACGGGGACGTACTACGTACACGTCGACACTAGCCGGTGCTCGTGTCCATTCTTCATTGAAAACGGATTACCATGCCGTCACATATTGGCTTACTGCATACACAGTAACACCGAAGTGAACGTACAGTCAATTTGTGACAGGTGGTTACACTATGATGGTTATCTGACTCATATTGCAGTTGAAAATTATTTCCCAATGCAACTGAGTCAGCCAAGCATGAAGAATGCGGTGATAGCGTTAATCAGGCGAATGTCGGAGGAACAATGCAGTTCACTTCATGACTTCATAGTTCACGGTAGACTACCAACAACGCCAGTAAACTTACATGGAGAACAGCATTCGTACACCCTTTCAAGAACCTCGACTAACGTAGCAGTGCCGTTTATACAACGAGGAACTGTTGATTTGGATGAAACGCTCAGTAACGATGAGGAGGAAGTAATTTCTATTAACTCGGAAGAGTTAACTGAACGGGACATCGAAAATGAAGAAGAGCATGACGAGAATCGACTCTGCGACATCTGTAATCTTGCGCAGCCTCCGTGTGAAACCGGTGATGCGGTTGGTTGGGTTTTCTGTAGATGTGAAGCAATGTTTCATACCTTCTGTGCCTACGACCCATCGCCGAACGTGCGAGCAGTGCACTGTCCTATCTGTGGCGCCATTACAAACTAATAGTGATGACGTTCGACCGCGAGAACGAGTAAAGGCCCTTTTCAGGGCCACCCACAATTTGATTTCCATTATTTTTTATCTACTACTTTTCCGCCGCAAAGGTCAAGTGATTAAGCACTTATTAATGTCTCATGAATTTAGATATCCCTTAGAGATTAATAGTGGAAAAGCGATTATCGTTCATGTATTCGTAAACTTGTTTCTAACGTTTATTAGATATAAAGGTTAAGAAAACTTAGACAAGATTTTGTCATCTAATGAAGACTAATCTAGTAATTTTATATTGAAAATAATGTGATTAGCGTTCATGTTTTAGTAACACATTTGTAAACTATCTAATAAAAGTACATTTTGAGTACATTTTAATAGGAATATTTTAAATGAGTGAAAATCGTAATTTTGTCGTTAGGTCAATAAACTTATGATGACATTTATTAGTGAATGTAATAAGATAATTACAAAGATGAATGTGATTAAAGCTCATAGAGAAGTAAACGAAATTGAGAAAATTAACTTATTTAGGAATAAAATAATGACATTTGAAAACAAGTTGAAACCATCATCATTGAAATGATGATGGTGATAAAAGGTCATACAGTAAGTGTAAAAAGAAATAAGAATATTATCCGTTTCATAGATACACAAAACAAGAACTTCATATTCTTGTTTTATATTAAAATTTCCTGAAACCAGAACTATGCGTACGTAAGAAGTACGTCTGATCGTAAACTAAGCCTCCATAGTTATTCATAACTACTGATTATATCACCGTATTCATTTGCACACCTCATCAACTATTTATGACTGGTACAATCTCGTTGTACCAGTTAAATATTCCCTTAAAATATTCAAAAATCAAAAATAATTTAGGAAACAATCGTTTTCCTTAACTTCATCATCACACTATACAGTTATTAGTCCATAATTTTATTATTTTATAAAGTCCAAAAATAAGGCATGACATTTATGAATTTGACAATGTAATGTGTTAACAATGGTTAACGTTTACATCTGTAACGATATATATATTTACAAATTAAAAAGGTCATTCACTAAAGGTCGGGATGATTTGCAGTAAAGTGTTCAGTCACAATAAGTGACTAAGCATTATAGGAAAATTGAAAATGCAAAAAATTTTGTGTCAATGAAATACATAGTACAAGAATTGAATCTTGTCAATTGACATAATAATAATAATAATAATAATAATAATAATAATAATAAGGAAAATAAATAATACTAATAGCATTGTAAATGTTCATTGATACAGTTGACCTTACTCATATTTATACGTTTAAAGTCGATAAATATTTGTTGAGTCAGTCAGACGACGTAGGATTGTTCATTTACACTTCATGAAACTGATATTTCAAATGCTTGTCAAAAATGGTTACATTCATAATGTCTAGATAATTCAGGTTTCATATTACGGCGGTTAACAATATTCACACATGACTGATTAAACAAACTAGTTTTTATTACGACCAAAAAATTAATTTTAAAATACAGAACTACAAATAATTTACAAGTGAACACAATAAGCCGTTTCAATGGACTTTTACAATTTAACCACATTTAAATCTAACGTTGTCTAATTCTCATTATGAATGAACATTTACAAAATAATCCTTTACTAAATATTAAGTGTCTTTTTCGGAAAATTTATTACTACTTTCATATACTGTCAAAGTCAGTTCATTAAATGATCGTCTACGGTTGGTTCACCTGAATTATACATATTGCAACCAGTAATTTATCATGATGATTTATTGATATGTTGATTTCTTTTTCCCATTAACACACCGTGTGTTACAAAAAAGCCTATGCACACACTTTGGTGATAATTTGTTTATTAATTTGGTATTAAATATTTGACTACCGACCTCATTCAGTAATCACTATTATCAAATATTCAAACCGGTTTACAGATGCTTTTTCCCAAAAACTTTCTTTTACTGAGATACATATGATTATTCCTGTTCCGATAACTAACGACTTCAATTCAAGGTATACTTGATCGGAAAACAAAAATTGATCCCAATACACATTCACTAACAGTAGGATTGCATGGTAATGCAATTAAGTTGGTGTCTTTTTCTTCAAAAGTCTAAATTTTTTTCAAGACTAAGATTACACAAAAAAAATTATTCATTATCATTAAATTTCAAATGTAAAAAATGAAAATTCTGGTATCCAATCACAGCTCCAGATGTGATTTCGATTTCAACTAATCAGATTACAAAGATGAACAGTTTACGACCAATCACAAAATTATTAAAGGTAACAAAATGTTTGTTCATTATCACTTGAGCACACACTTGCAAAACAAGTCCACCAATCAATGATACCTAAATTTTTCATTCACACCCCACAATTTTTTTAAAAGGGGTGGTAGGGAATCATATAGGCCGGTTACTTAATGTCAACCCCATAAATGATACAATATTATGAAAATGTGAATTTGAAATGATGTAACTTTGCATTTTAATCTTGGAAGATAAAGAGAAATAGAGAACTTTATATTTAACTCGTGAATGTTGTAAATTGCGAACAGTCAGTAATAAGATAAATCATTTGTAAAGTGTGATCATTACATGTTTGAATATTTTATTTCTGGTTAATATTAAAGTATAATAGTTTATCGAATAAACCATCTCAATGCATTACATAATATAAATGTGGTACTAACCTGGAACAGTGAATATATATGTTAAAATTTGGTAAATTCAAGGATATTTGAAAAATAAGAGACTGATCAATTGCAGTCCTAAACATCAATGGGGAGATTCAAGTAAACAACACCAAATGAATTTAAACTTCACTACATTGCACAAGCAAGTGGTTATCAGGACTCAGTAGCTAAGTAGATAACGTGATGATGTTTGAAGCGAACGATATTGGATTTGAGTCTCAGAGTGAACACCAACTCTGGGATCCAGCTAATGAGTCCCAAATAGGACGAAACGCGTGTCCTGTGTTTCACTGCTAACCACTATTTATCATTACTGATATTTGGAAGTTGCTTATTAAATGATTGTCACAACTGACTCCGAATTGTGATAAATATTAGGGATGAGCTAGCCATTTCATTGTCTTAGCTCTAATTGCTACGTATATCTTACTTCCGCCTTGTGATTGACGTATTTTCATTTTGAAGATGCATTATGTTTGAGTAACTCGGAAAAAATTTCATTTTTCTCAATACTGTTATTATCATTTTATTGATTTTTTATCTTGTTCTCATTTACAATGACCTTCTATAATTTATTTTCGAAAATCTACACCAGTATATTTAATTATGCAGTAACAGAACCTATGTTTAATTCCCTAGGCTTCCAGTATCATGTAGTTGATCTGAATATGAATTTGTGAATTTAGTTTGTCTTTCAATATAAGTCTGACTTTGTAAATCCCATATAAATATCTGCTATTAAACAATAATGCCATATCATTTTATATTAATACGTGTTATACAGTCAATGAAGTTTTCACATTAACTATTTGCCGCCACATCAAAGTTGCTTTCACACTCGAAGTATCAGTGATGCTTGTTGTCTTCCTAGCTAAAAACATTGTTTCAAACGTTGTAGCCACTAAATGGACGTTTTAAACTTTACTGAGCATATAAGTTTACAGTTTGTAAACTAGCTGGTGATCCAAAGCACAAATGTCAGCACTTAGATCCAGATTACAGGTTCATATTTTTAACGTCGCTCAAAACTCTACCATCATGTAGTGGCATGCGTGATAACTGGCACACTACCGTATGGTCAGAATTCACAGGCCACAGTTCATCGCTGGAAGAGTCCATCTGTCAGTTAAGTTAGATAAGCCATAAGAAATACTAGAGTTGATATGATCACCATTCTGTAACAAACGATTGTTAAATATTATAATGTAAAGAGTTGATTTTTTGGACCATTCAATTCAATTTATAAAATTGTAAAGATTTAAATATTTTTACTATCTTATACTAATTAGTTGATGCGTTTGGTTAGTATTAAACTTTGAAAAAAATTTATGATGGTTTTCGACCAGAGTATTGAACCTTGGAAACTTGAATAAAATAACGGAACTAGACATTTGATAATATGACCTGATGGAACATTTTGGTATCATCAGTTATCGTAATGAATTATTATTCAAATAATAAACTCTTCTTTTTCGTAGGTTAATAAAAGAAACATCGGACATTTCATTGAATTCTATTAACCTTATAGTCTTACGTAAAGTGTTTTTAACATTTGATACAAAGACGTTATTTGTTCATGGATTATAAATATCTTTCGATAATGAAATAAACTACGGTTACAGTTTACTATAATCATAATCGTATTTCATCATGTGATGCATAGCTTATTCTAGCCTCCTTACTCATTCACCTTGAGTCATATATTAACCTTGATAATTATTCGCTTATTAGACTTAACTGTTTTTACATTAGCGTATGTGTATGTATTTCTTATCTTATTTATCAAATGTCTGTAGCTTATTTTTGTTTGACTATAAATATCGATTTACGCTTGAGTTGGCTCACACGCCTTCTGAACGGCGCGTCATTGCACTTCGCTCCGTTTCCTAGAGTGTCTGTTCAGATCAGCGAGCGTACAAAATAAACGTATTCATAAATTGATTCTCGTATTTGACTTATTTAATTCCGTTATTTACTAACGCGATTCAAGTCGATAATTATATGCGAGGATATCCATGATGTATATTTCGACAAGAATCATTCAATACGAATTAGAAACAATCTATCTAGTGTTAGATCCCGAACCACCAAAATGTACTCGAAAGTAATTATGTTAAACCAAATTCAGATTTAATTCATACTTTTTGTGATTGAATTTTATAATGAATTGATTGGCGGCCTGCTCGAATATCTGGGCTACCTGTTCCTCCGATCTAGATATTTCTTCAAGTTATCTGTTTTGTTGTTTGTTTTAGCACATCATTATGTCTATTATGCGCACAATCTATTCAGGAGCGTTTATGAAAAGTTTACAACCTTTCGCTATACGGGATACAAAAAAGTACAATCAGCGACATCATGGTGGCTGGCAATATGCATTAAAACGAATGAACATTAATCAAATGTGGATTACCGAACTCCTAACATCTAACTGGTCATCATTCAAAATTTATCGTAACAATCGATCAAGATATAAGAAAAGGAAACTTGTCGAAATACTTTATGCTGAGAATTCTATGTTATACCAAAAATACAATGTTGAATAAAGCTTCTAATAATAATAATAATGTGAATATACTAGAGTTCTTTAAAATAAAGTTTACTTTACATTCAATTAAAAGTTGACATTATGTTTGTAAAAGTACTAAGCTGAATCAATATTCATTCGACTGTCTTGTATCATATATTTCATTGTCAACTGAACGGCGACAAAATATACTTTTTAACACTAGAGTAAAATTTATTAAGGGAGCTCGGTCAAATCCACCATCAACCTATTGTTAGAATGAGTAAATATTAGAATAAATTTCTATATTACCTACTTCTTTTGAAGAATTTATTATGTTCGTTAGTTATAAAATATACTCAATCTGTTTAATGAAAAGCTACCCTATATACAAACTCCATTAAGGATCTACCACAGTGATTGTTTTATTTTTTATTCATATCTGCTTTTGTTTTTGTTTTTTCGAAGAAACAAGATGAGATTTAATTAGACTCTATGCAACAAGAATATTCGTGATTAAAAATGTTCTTACAGAAAAATGATTTGTTGTATTAATGTATATGATTGGAGACTAATACAAATCACATTGTAAGGTAGTAAACTCATTCACATAAATGAAATTACGCTTTAAATGCAAATTAAAATACAGTAAACTGATGGTAGTAAGTTATTGAGTGGACTTAATTCTTTAACCTGTAATAATACACTAAAGACTAGAAAGTATTATTACCTGTGTTCTAGCTTGAAACGTCTATCTTTCATGCTAACGATTTATTACAACGTTCAGAAATTAAAAACAAAACACTTAAAGCGTTATTGTATGCTTGATCAGTAGTAAATAATAAAATTATTCCAAAAATTGTTATCAATCAGAATAAAATATGTTATTATAGTTGTGGATAGACATCTAAAGTCATGCAAACTCCTAGCAGGTAATATCTTATCAGATACTAAACATCCCCTTCACTCATATCTTTCTCTTTGTATTTTATCTGGTAGAACAAGACGTCAATACATTAAAATCCATGCACGCAAGCAAAAGTATAAAAGTTCTATAATACCTTTCCTAGTAAATATACTCTGTGACAAACAGGTTGTTAGAGTTAACCTAGTCAATAACCTGCATTCTTAACATGTCTCTAATTTGGAAAGTTGTACAGTTTTTCAGATCTTTTTTAACCCTTTCCATTTTCTTTTTTTTGTTATTGTTTTTTTCTGTTAAAGAAACTTGTTGAAATACCTTGTGCTGAGAATTCTATGTTGTACCAAAATATGATATTGAATAAAACCATTGATAATAATTGAAAAAAATAATAAAAAGACTTTAACAATTTGAGTCCGATAGGTAGTTACCATCACAACTTATTTCTAAGACACACATTGAGGAAAGCACCCAACTATGTCACAAGGCAAACACTCACATGGAATCTTCAAGGCCAAAGGGAAAGAGGAAGACCAAAGAACATATTACGTTGAGAAATGGAGAGAGACATGAGAAAAATGAACAAAAATTGTATAGAACTAGAAAAAAAGGTCCAGGACAGAATGGGTTTGAGAATTCTCGTCGGCGGTCTATGTTCCATTGGGAGTAACAGGCGTAAGTAAATAAGTAAGTAAGTAATCACAATTTATTTAAACTTTTTCAATAACCTATCTAATACAACTGAACTAATGATCATGACTTGACCACGAGTTTATGATTTAATTCACCAATGAACAATCTGAATTTTATCTTTATCATTATAATATAGATTGTAAAATGATTTAGTAGATGTATATTTCAGAAATGTTGTTGTTGTTGTTTCGTGTTTTTGTCATTCAAAATATTATCAATCATTATAATTGTCAAAGATAAAGTTATAGATATAATCGTTTGAAATATAAATTTTTCTTCTCAGATTATAGTTCTATAAAACAAGACAGATCAAAACAAGTGATTAGTAATTCATTTTTCTGTTTCTTGAATATAAAGTTTCTTTTTTGTTTTGGAGATTTTTATTTTTCTGATGAATCAATAGTTTGGTTGAAATTTTGTTTATCTACTATTTTACATGAATATATTGTTTATACTATTCTGAAACAGAATAACGGTATATATAGATGATTGATTGTGATAAAAGAAAAGAAGGAGCAATGGTGTATAACTAAAATATATCCACTTAATGAATAGGACCACATGAGGGTTATAAACCAGTATAAGGAATTGAAATTATGGTTTGGAGTTGATGGTCAGGGTTAGGAGTCAGATTTAGGGTTTTTATCACGAACTGACATCAGCTATAATGCCAAGGCTCTATTTAACCAAATGGATGAGTGAATTTCGCGCCAAAATCCGAGACCTGTTATCTCATGCCTGATTAATTCGTTCAGAATGTATAGTCTTGCCATCATGTTTATTAAACACTGAACCCGTCCCATTTGGTTCACTTTTTCTATAAGTGTCAAAGTGTCTCATAATAAAATGTTTTAAGTATACCTTCTGATTAGCTCAATCTTCAGTTTCCATCGAGCTTCAAATGTGATTTAGATAACAAGTGACACATAATTAATACGTTGAGAAATATGAGAACCTAGTAAGCATTAAATCGTTTGTGAAACACTGACGAGAACATTTTTAGGTGTTACATTATGCTGTAATATAATAATGGGTCGTCATGTATCTAACAGTTTGGAATTATACGCATTTCACGTAACCAACTATAGACAATAATAAGGGTTTTTTAAAGATTTTATAGAGAGAGAATATTACACTTTTTCAGATCTGTTGACCCTATTCTGTATTTTATAGTTTACCTAACTAACTGACCTCAGTTGGACAAAACTCGAAAATACTGGGGAGTTATTCCATCTTATTATGGCGGCAAAACCGAATATTTCTGATCACCTTTTAGTGTTCATGGATCTTCAATGGAGTTTAAGCAACTCACTCTTTAAGGTAATGTGCATGTGGCCATTCTTAATCCAAAAATTTGTGAATTCAACCATTTTCGCAAGCACTTCACAACAGTAGTACTCTAAACGTTTAATCTAAACAACAGTTTTTTTGTTTGTCTACAAAATAGCAAATTATAACCTACGAAGTTAACACAAACCATCTATAGTGTAGATCATTCCAACTGAACTGAGACCGTTTGACCTATTAGTAAGTAAATGGTGATTAATCTCATGCTGTATAAACTTTAGTGTACCATAAAAGTGTATCACATGGTCTGTTGGCTACATTGAAACCTGATCGATATAATTTGATCAGGGTCAGGAACTAAACAAACATTAAAATAGTTAAATTCCTTGACAATTCAAACTACTTACATAATTTTTTAATCTTTAAATTAACAAGTAACGGCATCCAAATAGAGCTCATAACGTAAAATAAATGTTTATAACTACTCTCTTTAGTCATTTCTTCTTTCCAGTAAATCTATTGATCGAGTGTAAATTTTTTTCTGTTATGATTAAAAAAACGATATCTGAATTATTTTTAATTCATCATGGATCCGCACTGCTGACGAGATCCATAGTGGGACAAAACGGCCGTTCAGTGCTTCCAGGTTTTCCATGGTGATCTAGCTTTAATTGACTCATGAATTCAATTAAAATCTTCACTAAACTCCCGTCTGATAATAATCATTCAAAAATATTGATAACTCTATCTTGGAGCATTATTATGTAATATGTAATGAACTTGGATATTCTTTCAAAACATAGATTACGTTAGTTTTATAATGAGTTTTATTTATGTTTACAATAAAATATAGAGCGAAATGCCACAATATTTCACTTTTGCAGAAAAAATTTAATGAAGTTGTAGTGTTTATAAGTATTTGAATTATCGTATGAACTAGGAATCCCAGCAATAACGTAATCGGATCAAGAACTACTAGATAACCACAAACGAATGTACTGTATTTAGAATTTGAAATCAAGCATTCAACAAGTACAAAGGTATCATTAGTTCATTCAAACACCACAGAAATACGAAATAATTCATCAGGCAGTTAGTATACAAATTACAAGGTATTAGGTGATACCAAAAATTCATTGTTTACGCAAACAATCCTCAAGATAAATAATAATAAAATGAACGTCAGAAATCTTCTGAATAATCCCATAACAGATATTCATTAAAAACAGTTAATTATGACATTTTAACGGATGATATTGTGGTTTGTGCTACTTATGTCAACATGAGTATTATACAATGCTAGTCAGGAATAGAATGTCTGGCAGTAGAAGGTCGAGAAGATTGAGGAGGAAAGGACAGGAACAGAAAGCAATTGTTATGGAAATGCAGGAACAGTGAAGTCTTAGACAATTAGTGAACATTTTGAAAATGAAGTATTTACTATATGGTCCATAGATTTTTATAAAATGTCCTGTAATTTTGTGTTCAAATACATTCGTTTGTCCCCACTTTTGTTCTCGTTCACTACAATATTTGTCGTCAGCTTGACAGCTCAATTATATAAGTCAATGAAAATACTATCAGAAACTATATTCAAACAATAAAAAATTGGGGAAAATTTATCAATCCAACTGATATTCTACATAATTTTATGGTTGTTATTGATAGGTATCAATTTTAAATTCGGATAGAAAATTGTTTGAAGTTGGAAAATGAAACATTGTGTACCAACCCAGTTGTTTAAGTACAACACATTAGCCATGAACTTTAAAGATCCCAAGCTAGATCATTATCTAATTTGTGGGTCCTTCCATGTTATGATGAATTGGTGTCTAGTGTTTTCTGGTTTTACATTGACTATTAAGCTGAATTCAGTTCATAATGAAATGAATTATTAAGCCCCATTGAATCAAATTTTTGTAGCCATCATCTAGTGAATTAAACTTCACTCCATTGCACAAGCAAAAGGCAGCCTGCTTGAATATCTGGGCTACCTGTTCCTCCGATCTAGATATTTCTTCAAGTTATCTGTTTTGTTGTTTGTTTTAGCACATCATTATGTCTATTATGCGCACAATCTATTCAGGAGCGTTTATGAAAAGTTTACAACCTTTCGCTATACGGGATACAAAAAAGTACAATCAGCGACATCATGGTGGCTGGCAATATGCATTAAAACGAATGAACATTAATCAAATGTGGATTACCGAACTCCTAACATCTAACTGGTCATCATTCAAAATTTATCGTAACAATCGATCAAGATATAAGAAAAGGAAACTTGTTGAAATACTTTATGCTGAGAATTCTGTGTTGCACAAAAAATATAATTTTCAATAAAGCTTCTAATAATAAATAATAAATAAATAAAAAGGCTATCAGGAATCAGTAAATAATTGGATAATACGATGGCGTTTGAAGCGAATGGTACTTAGTTCGAGTCCAAGAGTGAACATCAACTCTGATATACAGGTACATCAAACTGACTAGTTCCAAACAGGACAAAACTCGCGTCCAGAATTCCACTGCTAGCCACTATCCATCTTTATAATTATTTTTATCTTTCAATATGTGAAATGTTCAAATGTTTTTATGTTCGCTTAGGAATACAAGCTGTAAACTCCCATATATATATATATATATATATATATATGCTATTTAAAAAATTAATGAATTTTATATACCTAGTTGTACTGATAATCATATGTCAAGTACGAACGACTAATTTGACAATGTAAATTCTTTCCTTTCAATAAAAAAGAAATAGATAGGTTTACCATCACTCTTACAAAATACTATAATCTGTTTAAATGAAGTGAAATCTTTGTTTTCCACACTGATAATAAAGAATAGTATATCAACATAAATATTTAAATAAAGAATTATGTTCCGGTGATAAGTTAAATTACTGAAACATTATTAGCAATATTAGAAGGTAATATCGAGACAATACGCATAGTATGCATATATGCCAATACGAGACTCATCAATTACAGTCCGAAATATCAATGGGAAGATTCATGTTAACAATACCATGTGAACTAAAACATTATTCACATAAATTGTATTGATTCATATAATTTCATGAACACATACAGAAATTGTTGGCATAGTCTCAATTTTTCTGTTTCTTCAATTGTCAATAACTAAATATTTCACCTAGTCTTTTATTCCTCTCATTTAATACACTATTGTATACAATAAAATTCATGCATTAAAGTTTATACTATACAGTCTCAATAAGGGAATCCCATTTCTAAACAGAACAATACACGCATCTTCAGAAGGTAAATGTATTACAACAGATTTTTCTATGATTTCACAAGTAAAAACGTTTATTTTAAGAGAAAAGAAAGTATTTATTAATCATAGAATCAAGTGTAGAAACATCAATCAAGTTTATTTTGATCTATAAAAGTACTTTATCGTTGACATTTGTTTTCATATACATATAATGAGTAAACAAATTCTTATTTCATTCAAAAATAAATTGCACCATATACTAATGGATTGAACAAGAACACAAGTATCGATAATCAAATGTATTTGAATACAAAATTATATAATACCTTTGTAAAATCTGAGAATCATACGGTAAATACTTCATTTGCAAACTATCAGAATTCATTGTTCTTTCGTTTTCACACTAATCATTCTCTGTTCCCATCCTCTTTTCTTCGATCTTCTTAACATTGTATAGTGGAGGAATTTCACTTTGAATTGATGATACATGCTAATTATATCTGTCGACATTAGTAACACACACAACACTACTATTCATTTTGTGTTCAATCACTTATTGTTTTTTACCAATATCTTAGTGTCATTGATATTATTCAATGCTGATTTTGATTTCAGATTATTGTAAATAAACTTACTACATGACTAACAAAAATATAATTTAAAAAAACCAAATTTCCATTCACTTGGTATTGTTTGGCTTGTATCTTCCCATTGAGGTTTAAGACTGCAATTGATCAGATGAGTGGATAACATAATGGCATTTGAAGCGAGATGCAGGTACATCCAGCTGTCGAGCCCCAGATTGGACGAAACGCGCGTCCTGGATTCCACTGCTAGTCATTATCCATCATTGCTAAAAAACTTCCAGTTACAAATACATTCTTTCTCTTTGAACTCATTCTTTTGTCTTGTTTATTTATCTTCATTTTATGCATGCTGCGACATTTTTCTGATATCATTTATAAAAATTATATGTTTTCTTAATATTCACCGACTAGAGACAATATATAGTGCATGAAATTTCTTCTCACTTACGTATATACACAATATGTTTTCTTAACACTTTTGGTTTCACACTAGATATCCCTTATACACCAATGCAAATACCTACTTTAGTATACAGTGAACTGGAGAACCATGTACCTATTTATATTCGATAATTTTGATTATATCTCCTTGAAAAAGCTTGAACCAGATTGCCAGGCAAAACGTTGGATTTACCTTAAATTCTTTCGCTGAGATTTTACAAATACATTCTTCCTCTTTAAAGTCTCACATCAACCCGGAGTCCAAATATTGTGAAACTGTTTGATCAAATTTAGATGAAAGTTCTTGTTTTTATAATTTAACATTTTGTTACATTAAACAGTTCGAGATTCACTCAAAAATTAGAAAATTAAAAGAATCAATTTAAGAAGAAAGATTTTTGCAATAACTTCAATGTTCCATGTTTGATATAAGATTTTCGGCGAGACCATAATTTATGGACAAACCAATCAGGTATAAGATAGCAAGTCCCGGATTTTGGCATAAAATTCACTCGTCTATTTGGATAAATTGAGTTTCAATATTATAGCTGATGTCAGTTTGTGATGAAAACCCTAAATCTAATTCCTAACGCTAACCATAAACTGAAAATTATAATTCTAATCACCCACAATGTTTTATACACCTTATTTGGTCCTAGTTATTAGGTGGACACCCCCAAAATCACTTTAGCGTCGCTCAACGATCGTCTATAAATTATAGTCTCACCAAATTTTCAATTATCTAATATTAAGTTTCATGTCTAACTAGGCGGCTAATATTGTGTATAGTTAAACATAGAAAGACATAGTTGTTGTTTTTTACTGATTATGCGAGATCTGTGTGTTACTGTAGTTCAAATGAAACGTTTTTTCAAAGAAACCATTTAGATGGATATGACATTTACATATTTGTTAGATGTTTTCGGTCTATCTCTTAAACAAGAATTCAAGTGATTAGTTAATAAAAGTACGAATTCTGGATATATATTTATACAAGAAGTGATGAACAATAGAAGAAAAAAATACATGAATACATCAATAGCAACATCATGAAGAAAAAAACAAAGAAACGAAGTAGATTACTTCATCCATAGAAATAATTTAATAAATACGCATAAAGAAAAACAAAATATCATTATTTGTTTTTACATAATGAATATACTACTCATTTCATTATTTTAATTTCTAGTTCATAAAATAAAATATATAAGTGACCAGTGAACCAAAACATTCATTGAGAATAATAATAATGAAAGATGATGAATAAAACACCGGATATGAAAATGAATATGAATTAGTTAATCTGTTTACTTGATTTAATTATCCGCTATGACTTTATATCTGCTCTCTATATTTTTTCTTACACCGAATAAGTAATTATAACAATTTCAATAGTTGAGATCATGAGTCAATTGTAGCTAGACAACCATGGAAAACCTGGAAGCACTAAATAACCGTTTCGTCCTATTGTAGGACTCCTCAGTAGTGCGCATCCACGAACAATCATATATTTTACTTGTATTTTCCCACTGTTATTTAGGACTGAAATTGATCAGTCTCTTGTTGGCATATGTGCATCTGGTACAGATTACCTCGAGATTGCCTGAAGTCACAAGCTTTATAAGCAAAGATGTATAGTGGCTAGCAGTGGAATTCAGGATGCGTGTTCCGTCCTAATTGGTACTCATCAGCTGGATGTACTCGAATCCCGGAACCGATGTTCACTCTGGGACTCGAACTCAGTTACCGTTCGGTTCAGACGCCACCACGTTAGCTACGTAGCTACCGAGTTCTGATAGCCACCTGCTTGTGTAATGTAGTGAAGTTTAAATTCATATGCTGTTATTTTACTTGTATCTTCCCATTGTATTGTTAACGTTGACTAACTGATAATTCATCTAAAATGATTTTGGTAAATTTAAAAGTTGATATTCGGAATAATTACAATGACAACAATAACATCTATTAACCTTCCTTTAAACAACTGTCACATTCTGGCAAGATTCCTGTTCTATTCACGATAACATTTTAGTTTGAAGTAGACTGTATAAAACTAATTGCAACAGTCTATCATCAAATTTTAAGTCTAAACACTTAATAATTTTAAGATTAGAATGATTAGTCAAGCAAATATTTCTTGATTCATAGTAAACCTAATATGAGATATCGTTATTTTTAAAACTTACTGTGATATGAAATGCAAACTTTGCTCATGTTATCAGAAAAAATTTTTTTGGATATTACAGTAATTTAATAATTGAGTTCATGAGCCGATTGAAGCTAGACCACCATGGAAAACCTGGAAGCACCAGACGGCTTGGTCGTCCAAGAGACATCTCAGCGGTGCGCATCCACAACCCCACCTCGCGAAATTCAAACCCATGACCTATCAGTCTCGCGCGCAAGCGCTTAACCATTAGACCAATGAACCTTCATTCAACGGTGTTAATGTCTAACTTCAACTAATTTATGAAGTTGCGCCACCGTCCACCATTGTCTTCAGTGAGTTACTATCTCACAACAGATTTGGTTCAACTCCACTGGTCACAGCTTCTCACTAGAACTCCAAGAAATACTTCTTAAAACCAGTTACTTGTAAGCATATGTTGATTAGTATCAGAAGAGCTTTTTGTTGATATTGTAGTCGTCTAATAGTTGAGCTCGTGATTCAATTGGAGCTATAAATTTTATTACTAACAAAACGATTATTTCAGTTCATTAAATTGACTTTAAGCATTATGTAGTTTTTTAATCCTGTAGAAAATAATTTGCTCAAAATTGTGTCTATATATTATAAGAATATGTGAGCGGTACAGCAACAATGATAAATCTTATAATACTAGATAATCATACAGAATATATATATATAAATAAAGAGGTAAGAAAAACAAAACGATAAAACAAAGAAACATTGATTCCACACTGAGATGAATTCAGCAAATCACTAAAAACCATGAGCCACTGGTCAACTATTTCATTGCATTGAAGAATTTAGAAGAATTCAACTAAGATATCTAAATTGATCGAACTCACAGCTCTCACGTTTCTAGGCGGAAATGTTACTTAAGTATCCATTAGTTGAATACAAACTTTAAAAAAATACCTATCTGGTGCTCTTTGTATTTCAATGCTAATTCAGTTAATCTCAGTCTTTAACGAAAACTAACTGCCATATCTGTTTCTTTAAAAAAGTATGTTAATTAGATGCATAACTTGTAGCACGAATATTATGTTTAACCGAACCAAATCAAAAATGTTTGTTAAGGCAATCAGATAGTATTTTACTAACATTTGCAGAGCATTTGTACATCACTCAAGTTGTTTCAATCATAATCGTGATGATATTAAGCGAATATATTTTATAAAGTTACATATCCTCACTGGTAAATGGTTTCAAGAAGTATTTCCTGGAGTTCTAGTGCGAAGCAGTGACCAGTGGAGTTGAACCAGATCTGTTGTGAGATAGTAACTCACTAAAGATAATGATGGATGTGTCGCTAAATTTTTTGGATTGGTTGAAGTTAGACATTAACACTTTTGTATGCTGGCTCAGTGGTCTAGAGGTTAAGAGTTCTCGCGCGAGACCGATGTGTCCTAGGTTCGAATCTCGCGAGGAGGGATCGTGAATACGCACTGCTGAGTAGTCCCACACTTGGACGAACTGACCGTCTAGTGCTCGCAGGTTTTCCACGATGGTTTAGATTCAATTAACTCATGAACTCAACTATTAAATAACCTTATTCATTGATAATTAGCTATGAAAATCTTGTATGATTCAATGAATTCGAATTAATTAATATAATTATTGTCAAATGTAATATATTTACACTAGATAAAATGGTAGGAAAAATGTATATAGGTACAAAATGAACATACTACTTGTATGTTAAATATTGTGTTTAACCTTTTGAATTTATGATAGCAACAATGAAAAAAAATCATCAAAGAAATTGTATCTTTTTTATTACAAGAAATGTCTCATTTGTTCAGTATAAAATCTAAATTAAAAGAAACTGTAATATCAATAAATCACTTCAATATTGATTATGAATGATGATTTATATAGTTAAAGAAGTTTAAATCAATAATAAATTAAGAAACAAAAACAGGAACAGTTACATCAAATCAGTCATTGATTTGAATTACGTAACACAGATGAAATATTATTTATCAGATAGGGGTTGTGGAGATTATTAAGTTTTTGATTAAGATCATGAACTGATGGTGGTCTAACATCAATCGATTCATGATCACAATCGGAAATATTCTTTGATTGCTTAATTAATCTTCTTGTTAATTTAAATAAAGGTAGATAAGGAAAAAAACTTTGTACTTTTAAAGTATATGAACATATATGAAGGTATATTTGAGTAGTATGATTTCATGTGAAACAAGAGTAGGAAATTAACAAGAAACATTAAAGTTTATTTAAAGAAAGATTTTATATGATTTCTTATTGATTGATACACTAGTATGTGTAAATCTGTATTCATTTTCCAATAGAATGTATATAATTGTAAATTCTATACTTCTTAAAATGGTGTGATGCATTTTCTTAACATGGGAAAACACTACGTCATGAAGAATAAATGGCATATTTGATTAAAATGACAGTTCTGTTTAACGTATTAGCTTTAGTAATATGGTTATGTGGTTTTCATTAATAGATTCGATAGCTTGGTCAATTAAATGCCACTTTCAAATCACATTAGTTTTTTTATGAAAATGTAATGGGAACTAAGAAGTATTTCTGAATGTTGCATCATTAATTGTAGCTAATTTAAGATTATCTTGATATTGATGGTTTTTACAATTGAGTGACAAATATTTAGAAACATTTGAAAGTGTAGATGTGTAGTCTCATTAATAAGTTTCAGTCTGGATTTCGGTGATGTTTTTATATAATAATTCTCACATAATATATTCACATATGCATATGCACTGGATCGGTGATCTATTCTTAACTGGTAGAATATACGTTGAGTAGATCTTAGAGTTACCAGTTCTTATGCTACATTGAGTTCTATTGTTTCTTTTTATTATAACATGATATGTAATAATTATATTTCTTATATAAATTTTAAAATACTGTAAAACTATGTATTTTCATACATATCAGCTATCTGTTAAATTTGCAATTTCGGAAACACTGAATACGATTATTAATTCATTAGATGATGCTGCTTCCCGTGACCTCGCTGGCGTATGTATAGTATTGAGTCCTAGGGCAAAACTAGCTCTCTTAGACTGGATCTCAATAGACAGTTGTCTGTGTGCTGTCCGACTAAACGGAACAGTAAGGATCCGGAAAGATAAGGACACTCGTCGTTGCCTATTCGTCATTTCTGAGTGCTCCCCCACTGACTGCAGCTCAGATGATGTCAAAGATGAGTTACAGAAAGCTTTCCAACCTCCACCGAAAAGCTAGGTGCTCTGACGTAGTAATAGTGGCTGGTGACTTTAATACTCGAGTAGGTAAACAAAGCGATAGGGAAAGACACCTGGGTGGATCTTATTGCGTCGTGGCTCAAAGAACAAATAATGGCGACCGTCTGTTGCAGCTATGCTCAGATAACCGTCTGTTTATTGCAAACACTAACTTTAAGCACAAGTAAAAAAATCTTTTGACATGGCGACCCCCTAATTCGTCCCAACGTTGGACCCAAATAGATCACATCACTATCAGCCACCGATGGAGGGGCTCGATAGAAGACTGTCGCTCATTCTGGAGCACATGCTTAGATTCAGATCATGCCATAGTACGAGCGCGTATTTGCTTGCGTCTTACTGGACGTAGAAAAGACGCTGCGAGGCAAGCCTCTTAGGGTCCTATTTAATGATAGTCAAGCTAAGAGTATATTTCAGGAACAACTAGGAAAACAGTTAGGCATCCATGTTAGTGATGTCCACCCCGAGGCACCATGGAATGACATCTGAATAGCTGTGAAACAGCAGTGATGTCTGCAAGTACGGTAAACCATAAGGTTACGTAGAAACACTGGATCTCAGCAGCATCTACCACACTGATAGACGCTCAAAAACTCATTCCATCTGGCTCTGAACACAACGAAGAGTGGAGTCAGCTCAAGCGTAAGTTGACACACAATGTTCGTGAACAGTGGTGGGTAGCGAAAGCAAGGGAGATGGAAAAGGTAGCGGCAATAGATAACGGCAGACAATTGTTCTGACCTGTTAAGGAAACCGGTATTAGGAACCCGAATGTTGGCGAAACAATCTCAGAGAAAGATGGACATATTATACATTTTCAATCCGGGAGATTGGATTGATGGGCAGAACACTTTAGGGATCAGTTCAACTGGCCTTCAGCCACAATTCGGTTTCTCACGATCTCTAGTCAACCTGAGTGGCAAGTTGGTGTAGGTCCTCCAACTCTTTACGAAGTTGAAAAAGATGTAGAAAATCTGAAGTGAGGGAGAGCATCAGGCCCCGACGGGCTTACTACTGAGATTTTTAAGGATGGTGGCCCAGTATTAGCAGCAAGATTAACTGAGGTCTTAGGTAAAATCTGTGAACTGGACGTAATCCCATCTGACTGGTCTCAATCACTGATTGTGCCAGTCTATAAGAAAATAAAAATCCTCTTGTGACAAACACAGGAAAATCAGTATGACTAATATAGTGTCTAAAATATTAGCTTCAATAATACTTCTACGCCTAACTTAAGCTCGTGAAGAACAGACTAGAAAAAATCAGGCTGGTTTTCGACCTGGACATGGTTTTTTAAACCACATATTCACACTACGTCAGGTCCTAGAATACAGACACATATTCAGATGCACCACAATCGTATTTCTCGACCTTAGAGCGACATTCGACTCTGTTGATCGTGAGGTTCTATGGCAGTGTTTGTCACTGAAAGGAGTACCAAAGAAGTACGTTAACCTTGTAAAGGCTCTCTACTCGAACACAACCGGTCGAGTGAGAGCTTATGGTGAACTGTCATCAGAGCTGTCCACTCTCTCCATTCTTGTTTAAATTTGTCGTTGACGTGATTTTAGAGATAACGCATTCCTCTTCTGACTTTCCAGGGGTTGAAATTCTACCAGGAGATTCAATTGTTGACCTAGAATATGCCGATGACATAGTTCTATTTGGTGAAGACGCTGACAAAATGCAGAGTCTTCTGACCACTCTAAGCAACAATGCAAGCATGTTCGGGATGCGATTCTCTCCCTCGAAATGCAAAATGTTACTCCAGGATTGGGTTATATCGACACCCGAACTAGTGATAGGGAGTGAAGTAGTTGAGCGGGTCGACCGCTTCACTTATCTTGGAAGTCTCATCAACCCTTGTGGTCTGGTGTGTGACGAAGTCTCAGCACGGATACAGAAGGCTCGACTAGCTTTTACCAACTTGCGTCATTTATGGCGTAGGCGAGATATCCGTCTATCAACCAAAGGACGGGTTTACTACGCAGCACTTCGTTCCGTCCTACTTTATGGCAGTGAAACATAACCAGTAAGAGTAGAGGATATTCGTAGGTTACTAGTATTCGATCATAGGTGTCTTCGAAACATTGCTCGTATATCCTGGGACCATCGAGTAAGTAACGCAGTTGTTAGGAAACGGGTACTAGGTAAGGATGGCACGGGTTACGTATGCCCAACCACCGACTGCCAGGACGTGCGATGTTTTCTGGCGTAGGAGTAGTTTGAAATAAAGCTAGGAGCGGCCAAACCAAAACATGGCATAAATCCATGAAGTCACTGACAAGTGGACTGAACCCTGTTGGTAGGTGTAGAATATCAGGTTGGGGACCGATGGTTAGTGACCTTGAATGACATTACTCAAAATCGTTTGCAATGGCGCAGGTGTATCCACCCTTTGTGTTCTCCCAAATTCTAATCTCCTGAATTCTTCATGTCCCTTATTTCCTTTACAAATTTATTTCACTGTATTATACTCCTTAAATAACATCTTCAAACCCTAATGTTTCCGATTATCGCTTATGCTCTTACTACCTCTACAACTACGGAATTTGAATCGATAACTGCATCTCTGTTCTTATGTGGTATAGCAACCCGAACTGATGTACGTACGTACTACGTTCTACGTTGTTACTGACTGACTGACTGTTGGCTCTGCTTAGTCATTCACTGAAAACTAGAGAACTGTGAAAAAAATATTTCATCTTATTACCGGGTTTACTATTTCTGTGTACCGACGATATAATTCGGGGACTAACTTGGAATTTACAGGAATCGTGGATAGCGTCTTGTCTTCAAACCACTGAGTTGGCATCTAAAAATTCACATTTCCAATTTCAGCTAATTAGTAGGATCGTCGACAGGTTATTAAAGTAGGTGAATATCGTGCAGTGCAATTCATAGCCAATCGAAAATTACTGACGAATCACAAAATTATAAAGCGAACATACTACCGAATAAACAATTATCAAATGATAGGACGAATGATAATTACATAACTGATAGTTGTTTAGTCAAAGTGATCACTTATAGCCGATAAATGAAAGGAAATAGATATGAATAAAAGCTGAATATGGTATAGTATCAAGTATATAATTATGTTCAACGATTATTGAGTGTCAAAGAAATTTATTAACTGAGATAGAGGATAGTTCACTAGTTGTTATGATGTTAATCTCCAAAGGGGTGTATAAATTGACATAACGCAGCTGACGTAAAAAAAATCTCGATTTTGTACAGTAATAACATAATGATGTTAGCTTTCCACAGATTTATATTTGTACTCAGTTAAAGTTTCTTGTTTCGTATTCTTCCTTTTCTTCGAAAGATTATTAGAAAGAATGACACCCAAGTAATAGAACCAGCATAACAGCAGTTCATTAAAGTTGGAACCTTTCAGATTATATTACTCAAATAACAATATTTGCATAAACTAACGCAAATGAAAGGTCTACAACATAGTTTCCCATTACATGAATTAATTATTTAAGATTAGAATTATCCTCTGACTTATGTAAATAACAGCTGAATTCCAGACTCTTGGTTGATTTACACTTATATTCCACTGATTCAGATATATCCAATGAAAATAATCAATACTGTATTTATTATCTACTGGACAAAATGTAGTTAAGTAATATCAGCTTGAACGTCCTTACAAAATACAATGAAATCTGTAGAAAAAAGTAGGTATGTAATTATACATTAAATTCTACTCCCTCTTCTCTATTTAAATATTAACTAACTCTTCGAGATAATCTATTTAAAGTCAATATCAATCATTGTCTATATTGAAAACTTCTTTATTCATTTGATATCTTTTTCTTTTCAAGGTACGTCTATTATGGAATGAAAAACGACGTCGGATGATTTGGTTATAATAAAAATGATTAATTATCTGATATTGTTGTGAAACCTTCTTGTAATATTATGTTAAATAAGGAGTAAAATCTTAAATGGGTAGAGTATGTTTTAGATAGAAATCATATTTATAAATAAAGCATGTTTTCATATTAAGACGAAACGAATTATAAACACGATATAAAATTGTATTTGTAACTCATAATGCAAAAGGTTATATTACATAATTCACCAGTCCAGTTTCATCAGCTCTATTTAAATCGCATTTTAGGTTGACAACAACAAACCTCATTCTATAAAGTGAAAATTTTTGATCTGTCAATGTACGTATGCTTGCGAATTAATTCATCTTTTATTTTTTATAAATAGGCCACGTCTAAATATCAATGCATATTGAATAGTTGCTTATTTATTTTTTTCACACAACAACTTCAATAATTATTTGATAACAGCTTAAGGAGTTTGTGGAAACAAGCATTAAGTTTTTGTCTATGATCAGTGTTAATTAGGACTTGCCTGTAGAGAGTATCTACAATATTTAGAGAGTTGATACTTCTTGAAGGACTCGAACAAAGTCACAGATACTAGAATTAGAAAACAAGACTTTACAGTTACCAACTGCACGACCCATAAATACTAGTTAAATAGTATATTAAATTATTACATTTTAGTAATTCAGGTAAGTTTTGTTAGAAGTGTTTAATTTAAAACTTAGGTTCAACTTTCGTGTATTCTCCTTCTTCTGGCATTTCTATCATTAATGAATATTGAGGAAGTAACCAACAATCAATGATTTAGACTACATAAGTTGTAAAACGATTTCAACCACACATAAGTGTTCCTAATTTATGACGATTGAGTCCAAGTATTTGAAAATGGTGTAAACAGTTTTTATATCATTGATGTTTAACTTATGGAATATCTCACTTTTTGAAACATTGTTCGTTAACAAACAAAGGGTATATTTCCTTAGGAAAAGTACTTTACGCCCAGTACTATGATTCAAATCAACCGCTTCTCGTCATAATAACGTTATACACTTGAATGAACTAGTCGCTGTTACCCAGTAGAATGACAAACAGATTAATCAGGCAGTAGTTATTTTTTATTGATCCATAAGGTTTCATACATAATAACCAATACCAACTTAAGACCTTAAAATCAATACATAACGTTCGTTATTTTCGATAACGTAAATTTCAATATCAAATAAATAAATCTTTTAGTAAAAACGTCACAGTGAATTAGTTGTGTTTTACACTTTCAATTCATTAGCTTTATTTGTTTCTTTTAAATTATGACACCTATCCTCACCTATCCGTCATAAATAAGATTATTTTCTTTTCAAAATTCTCGGACTAAGCTAGACCATCATTGGAAATCTGGACGCAAGTTTCGTCCTGGCATGAGACTCATCGACAGTGGGCGTTCACGACCCCACACACGGGAATCGAATCAAGAAACTTCGGTGTCGCACGAGAAAGCTTGACCTCTAGACCACAGGCTTAGAATCGAACGATGTTAATGTCTAATTTTAACCACTCCATGGTTTGACACAACCCTTTATCCATTGTTTGGGGTAGATAACTATCTCACACATGATACGGATTGTATTTGGCTGATCAATGCTTTGTTCTAGACCTCAAGAAGCTACAACATGAAGCTGGTCATTAAAGATCACATTCATCTTTTTGCATTACAGTAATAATTCGCACATTCGGGTTCGAATGGTGTACCTACAGATTAAAGTTCCCTTTTATTTTAACATCTGTTTAAGTAAAATTTACACCAAATTGAAACCGATCAAACGTCCTTCTGAACAGAAAACTTACAACGCTTTACGTATAACGACATTTTAACATATTTTCAATCATAAGCAAATCAGCCGTAAGAGAAAAGATAATGTGCATGTATACACCTATACAAACACACATACATAAACTAATAACGAACACGCACACTAGCACTTATGTCAATAATAATACACAAAGTAAAACATTCATTTGCGGATATTTTGATTAATGTTTTCTTTTGTTTTACTTATGAAAATCAATAATAATAATAAAAAATTAACCACAGCAACATTAGCCACAATCATAATAAAAATAACAAGTTATAATAGTAGAAAACAATCTAGAAAGACTGACAGAATTATGATTTATTTTTCATTTAAAATACTGTTGTTTTTCCAGAGAAAAAAAAGGTTCATTTTACTCATATTTTAAGCAAAGAACAAAAAAAAATAAAAGAGAAAAATAAAAAAAACTAATCATAGAAAGTCAATTACATTCATTGTAATAGTAAGTAGTAACATCATTTTGAGTGTAAATAACAAAAGAAGTAGTTACATGATATTTTGCAAAGAAAAAAAAGAGTATTTTCACTTTCACTTTCTTTACTTTATCTATTTATTCCCTGTTATTGACATTGGCTAAAGTTTCATTGGTTTTTTGTTTTGTTTTGTTGTTAGGGTTGTTATTATTATGAAATGTTATTTAAACAAAACAAAAGTTGTATACATTTATATATAGAAAATCAATACTAGAAAAATTAACATTTATTGATTTATTGAAGTTGTTTAACTGATTACATTGACTGATACACTATTTGTCTGTTTTTATCCTTTTGAAACTGAACAGCAAATGAAGAATAATGGTAATAATAATACATTTCTATTCATGAGCTTAGCCATCCTTTCCTATTGACAATTTCCCTATTTATCTAGTTAAGCCATTACCAATCAAACGATTATTAAACTTTCCTTGTTTAAAAAAAAAACTTTTTTTAATACCTTTGTTTATTTAACCTCACTATCACTATGTCTAACAGAAGTTTATTATCAGTATTATTATCATCCTGTTAAAATAAGTATATATATTTGTAATTGTACGGCTTTGAAAATGAATTCGCGGAAAAGAGAACACTTTGCTGAACTAATCTTCACTTATATAACGTCTTAATGGGTTCATTCCGTTTATTATTCATGATGAGTTGTTTAGATAATAGTTACTTATTGTTATTAAATGATAAACCTCTTCATACAAAACATAAATCTATGAATAGAATTAATTCTATAAAAATTAATACTTAATGAGATTATTTTCTTTCTGGTAATCAGTTTGAAGGGGAAAGAGATAGAGAATAAGAATGATTTATCAGAAAAGTAAGAATGATATAAGTTGAATTAAAAATTAGAAGATCAAGTTACCACATAATTAGATAATAAATTAAATTAATTATATTTTTATTCAGGAAAGGGTTTTGTAGAGATTGTAGTAATTTAATAATTGAATTCATAAGTCAACTGAAGCTAGACTGATAGGTCCTGAGTTCAAATCTCGCAGAGTGGGATCGTGGATGTGCTCTGCTGAGGAGTCCCGTACTAGGATGAAATGGCCATCCAATGATTTCAGGTTTTACATGATGGTTTAAATTCAGTTGAATCATGAGTTCAATTATTAAATATATTTCTCCTAAGAAATGATATTTTATTAAGAAAAAGTGTCATTACTGAACATATTTACCATCATTTTCTGGGTTTCATATCTGTGAGAAATATCTGTTTATATTTGATCTATTCTTTAACCACTAGACATATAATAGGTGGATGTAGCTTGTGTCTAAAATTTGGTAAAGTTGACACTGAACATGTGCATTCGTATGTTTTCCAGTGACCAGGTAAATGTTTTCTATATATTATGATGGTTTTATAGAAATTGTCTAGAATTTGAAAAAAAATCTTGACAAAAAATTAAAGTAACTTGGATAGCAGTTAAGAACTAAAGATCAAATATCTGTTTTGTTTTAATGTATGACTCATTAAGAGTGCTGAAAAACAGTAATAAATATCGGCAAACGTTTAAGGATGACTGAACAAGGGCTCCTTATGGCACTACAACTAGTTACCGAGGTATGTCAGAGAATAACCAACGCTAAACGTGATGCTGCAATGTCTTAACAACTGGGATGATCCAATATAGTACATACGAGGAAGACATAAAGACAATCGTTCAGTCAACCTTCTCAAATTAGTACCATGTAAATGCCTAAATCACATTGTTAGTACTGTGTGGAACGGCATACTGCAAAAGTTTGTTACTTTAAGGAACATCGTTTTCACCAATTTACTATATATCAACATACAGATAAATAAGGTAAATTAACCCCCAAAAGCACTAGATCTACACCGAAGTAGAGAAAATTCTTCTAAATCCAGCTTTCATTTTTATTCTGGAGACGTATTGACAACATTCATGGTTAGTGGTAAAGCTAGAAGAATATATGTCTTTTTACCAATAGGTGGATACCCTGCATTTCTACATCTATTATTGTTATTATTATTATCAGCTTTATTCAATATTATATTTTTGGTACAATATAGAATTCTCAGTGCAAAGTATTTCAACAAGTTTCCGTTTCTTTATTCTTGGTCGGTCCTGGCGATGAATATTGAGTGATCGCCAGTTAGATGTTAGCAGTTCATTAAATGAACATCTGAATAATGTACATTCTTTTTGTTGTATATTGCCAGCAACCACATTGTCTCTTATTGAGTTTTTTGTAACGTTGACAACGAAAGGTTGTACACTTTCCAGAAACGCAGCAGAATAGGTTATGCGATTAATAAACATGATGATATATTAAAACAAACAAAAATAGATAACTTGTTGAAGTATTTAGATGGCAGAAACAGATAGCCCAGATGCTCGAGCAGGCCGCCCGTTAAGAGATCCGATATTAAAATAATATTAACTAGACAACAGAATTGACTGGGAGGGTACTGGAATTACATAGTACATATTAGTTGTTTGTAGTTGAAATATTGTATCTCAAAGCATAAATACATCGTAATGCTACGTGTCAAGACAAAACTACCGCTAAATAATACTCTAGTACTAATGCAAACTCGAATACACTTGTATATGATTGAATCAACAAGGTTCATCACCAAGGTCAAAAGAGCCTAACGTCAGATTTTTCTGAAGAAAATTTGGGCGTGACACTCAAAAGTGAGGTTAAACTATAGACTGGAGTTATGGAAACTGCACCCCAACTGTCAGAATCTCATAACACCACAGAGCCACCAATAGTACTTTATGAAGAAAAGCAAAGCGCAGCTATGACGGCAAAAACGGAACCATCTCTTGAGCTGACATGTAACGTGAACGATCTTAGAGACCCAAAATTTAAGCCTAAAGGAGGTGGAAGAGGTAAAAGAAGATAAAATTGAAAAGATGACAATCATAGTCGTTTTGCTTAGCAGAAGCAGAGATTATCTGACCAGAGAAATGGAAACGGAAATTGATATTCCCTGGGTTTCGATAGTCAAACAATATCCGGAAGTGATGACATAGTGAAAGTTTGTCGTCTCTCAGAAATTGTTGGAAACCAGTCCACGTGAATCTCAGAGAAATTCGAAGTTGAGAATACCGTCTTAGAAAAAATCTACAAAGATGAACTCGAACAATATAGTTTGGAATAACAAAATTTATGAACAACTCTTCTTAATAAATGTCCTCATCTTGTAACAAAACTAAAAGAAAAAATCAATTCTTCTGGATAAGATCTTAAGGTGGGAACAAATATATTAGTTATGATGTGTTATATTTCGTAATCAATTTAATTGACTTGTTATTTTTACAAATTATATCCGCACATGGAATAAACGATTAATTGCTAGTTTGATTCGCCAGAATTTATTGATTGACTGCCCATTTAAAAACGATATATATTTCATCATTCTTTTCTCTTGTTTTCCTACTGATTAATACCAGTTTTATTCACTTATAATAAGTAACAGGCAATGAACATTCCGCAATCATAACAAATAGCCGTACCTTTAACAGTAGTCAACATTTGGTTCAAATTGCAACCATTTTTTTAAAATCATTAAACTGAAACCTTATCCTACTATGTTCATAACACTTTTTTTGGTTAGAAGAGTATCATTCATCAACACTTGTAATCGTTAAGTCGTTAGTCACTTCTCCATTGTTTATCACTCAATATCAACTTTCTAAAAGAAAAAAACCCTAGTAACCTTATTTTTAAAATACGTTTATTATAATTGTTAGAACCCCAATGGATTGCTAATCCATTGGGGTTTCCCCGCGTGGGTTCGAATCCCATCCCCGTTGCTAATTTGCTATAGCTGTGACGGCAGATTAGAGGACAGCGAATTATTGATCGGACCAAAGACGCGCAAACACGTAGAACGGCCTAGGGTTCTGATTGGTCCCGCTTCCCTGTCTAGCCCAGCCAGTTGAGTCCAGAACACAAGTCACAGCCTCGGAGATATGAATCCTTATATTTCAAACACACTCTGTTTATATACTAATCAAGCAGACCACATCGTACCATAAAACAGAAAATAACATTGTAAAATATTGACCAGTAGAAAAATGACACGTGAAATAAGTACTGACCAATTAGAAAATAATACCATCTCCAAGTCCAAGAATAGCATTAGACTTAATAGAATAATTCTTGGGATATTTTCCTGAATATCCCAACAATAATAAACAAAGTTTGTTTCTTTATATTAAAATTATATATACCAGTGTTATTTTCATTTTAAAATGATTAAATGGTTCAAGTAGAAAATAACCATTAAAAACTCAAAGCTAAAACAATTTCTTCTATTCAATATATTGTATGATGTTTTTACATATAAATGTAAATGATGTTTGTTTTTTAGAGTGTATAAATGCAAACAACTACAAGAAGAAAATGACCCTCCCCCCACCACCGTCCCATCTCCACCTCCCCAAATTTTTATCAAGATCACGCAAAATATACAACTTAATAAAATCAATTAGGAGAAATTAGAAAAACGAAATGATATTTCATTATATATATCTTTTTTCTTTTTTTGATCGAAAATAAACGGAAATGAATATATCTTGTTTCATTATCTTAAAACAAGATTCTTTCTTTTATTTTTTTTCATTTCAATCTATATTTTGTTGTTATGGTGGAAAATTAGTATAATGAAGAGATCCTTCTTATCAACTAGTTCATTTTT
The DNA here is from genome assembly GCF_000699445.3 of Schistosoma haematobium. NCBI lineage: Eukaryota > Metazoa > Platyhelminthes > Trematoda > Strigeidida > Schistosomatidae > Schistosoma > Schistosoma haematobium. Next base: position 17,945,480 of record NC_067197.1, on the reverse strand, counting down.
ATGGTTGAGAAATGGTATATGAAAAAAATAATAAATTAAATTATTAGTAAAATAATATTTTGTATATTCATTAACTTGTTAATAAGTGAGTTGTAAGTAGAAGAATGAAACATTAGTTATTAAGATTATGGATCCATTTAAGTTGGAAAATCAGCTAGAACCTGGAAGTAGTAGATATCTGCTTCATCTTCTCAAAAACATTGGGAAATCTCCACATACTTCCATATTGGTAATGAGATGCAGTTAAAAAGTTAAAAGAGAGGTCATTTAATATAAATGACATCCAAAATATATGAGTGGCGAAAATTTCGCTAATGTAATAATTTTGAAACAAAATTCTGTGAGCAAATACCTTTAGCTTGAAATCATGGATAGATAAAGCTTCTTTACCATAAAGTATGTTTGGAATAGGATGTTCAGGAATTTTTAATTGGATATTGTAAAGTATGATTGAATTAAAATTCGAAGCTATATGCCCTGAAAATACTGGAGCGTGGAATTTTATATTTACTTAAAGACGAATAAGTTGTTGTCTATTATAAGTTATACAAAGATTTATTGCCTGAAATGTCTTCTGAACATATTGAACTAGTCGATTTCCTATTTTAATGGTAATATCTTCAATGGAATTTCATGCTCATGAATAATAATGTGTGGAACTAAGTATATGATTCTAAAAGTGTTTAGTTCGACTATTTTCTAAAATAAAAATAAATGAATATCTACTTTCCTAAATATTTTTAAATTTTAACAAGGATGTTTATCCTTCATTCACTCGTGTGAACATATTTTACGATGCGAATAACAGGGATTGAGTCTAGTTTCGTTTCTTACTCAGTAAAATATTAGTAATCTGCTTATTTCATATAGGTTTTATAAGTCTGGCTGTTATGAAAATATTCTTACTTAATCAAACTATCGTCATCAGCTGTTACATTTTAGGTGTGAAATGCCATTTTTCCTATGATCGGGAATTGCATTCAAATATTCACGAAACTTTATACTAAATTTACATATATCATGTAAACAATAGGAAATCAATGGAACAGGAAAAAGATTAGTTAAGTATCAATAGTGGTACTTTAAATAATTTACTTAAATTTTTCTACCGTATTAGGTTATTATTTCTGACAGTCGAAAATTTTATTTTATGGACTAATCGTATTGCTGATAGTCTCATTAATCATTTATTTATTGTCTTAAATTGGTCTCTATTGAAGTCTTTCAATAATAAGGGTAACTGTTTTATTAACTTTTGATAAGTATGATGTTATAATTAAACTGTTCAAGTATAGTAGGTATGATAACGACTTATTATTCTTGCAACATTTTATTCGTAAAATAGTCAAATACGGGAAGACAATATCTTGAAGGCTATGCAAAATGGTAGGATTCAAGGTTTAATAAAGTGTTGAATAAATCAAGATTTATTTATACTCAGCTAAGATGAATTTTATCGAGTAAAGAGCTCTGAAATATTGACAATCTGGTGACTCATTGTTTTTTAGTGTAGTATTCGGTACGTATTTATGGTCCATTTTAAGTTGCCAATACATAAAAACTCTTGATTACTATTATAAAGCATATTACTTGAATATTACTGAACAAATGAGGTCAAATTACGATCTTCAGTTTAATGTACTGACCATATATATATGATATGAAATACATTAATCTTTTTTCGATAGACCATCGGTTACTACTTTTATTTTATGGGATAAAATAAAGTGATTATAATAATTACTTACAGGTAAAATAAGATTATAAGATAAATAATCGGAATAGACATAAGTTACATGGAATGAGAGGCATTCTTGTAAAATGGTTACTTAATGCATGGGTTAATGTTAAATTAACTACGGTTTGATGAAATGAAGTAACTTTTCAAGTGTATATGAGTAAACATTATTTCAAGGGAATTAGTCTAGGTATTTTTACACATTCATTAATTCTTCTTCCAGTTTGTTGGTGGTACATATCCTTTCTACCCTATAAAATAGTGTTTAAACCAATACCTTCTTGTAACTGTTTGAACAAAAAACTATTGAAATTTAGGTAAAGGCCATTCCAAGTACTTTTTCGATAAACCGAACATTGGACTGTCCCATCTCCCCTACATTTTATGGCAACATCAAGAAAGTGGAACATGACGTTCTGTTCGTGTACCATAGTAAGTAATTTAAACCCATTATATAATTATGATTTTAACTATCACAGGTTGTAAGTAGCTAGTGAGAACCTACGAAATAAAAATGAATTCATACGATTCTGCTAGAATCTTTGTTCTTGCTCTTTTCAAAATGATAAATGGAAGTATATATAAATAAAACTTTTATCTTTAATCTCAATGACAATTTTATCTTCTTACCTATACTAATCAGTAACAAATTTATCAGTCAATGGTAATAATCCAAAAGAAAGAAAAAAAAATCATCCATATTACCTAACCCTTAGATTCTGTTTTTTTTTCCATATCAATAGAACTTCAAAAAATCATTTGATCTACTTACAAAAATCAATCAAAAACTTAATTAGTTCCTAAAAATAAAAAAACTATCAATTTATCCTTCTTACTGGAAAATTTTTTTTCATTATTTGTATTACTTATATTGTTTATATTATGAATACTAATAGAGTAATAATGAGAACATAATATTATTATTAGTAGTAGTAATATTAAAGAGAAAAACATTGATAAAATGATTGAATATGGTATGATGTTGTATTGTTAGTTTCGCTCATCTCTCATATACATACATATACTCTCTAGGCTAATCATCAATTTTCACTGAGATCTGTTGCACTCTAATATAAAGTAAGGCTAATAAATAAAACAACTGGTTACAACTCTATTTGTATTATTTTTAAAACATTTCTGTCTAATTAATTATATAGGTCAAGTGAGCAGATGTTTTGGCATATATATATATATATCCTTCGAAAAAATCCAGAAAACACTAAATTAGTTTGGGGTCACACAATGTAAAAAGCTAAATATTTAATCATAAATGTTCTTTGGTATTTTTAATAATCCGAAATTGCATTATTATTTCATACTGTAAAATGTAGGATAGAAAGAAACGCATATCCCATAACATCAAACTTGATATTACTACAATTATTATTCTGCATGATATATAACTACCGGTTTCAGAGTAATACACTGATATGTTTCTCAATTGTCATTGATCAGTTTATGAATATAAACATTGTTTACAATATAAATTTGTTTACTTAATACGAAAGATATATCCGACCACATTTTATACGAAACGAAAATCGATTACCAGTATTGTTTATCTATTTTTGTTATCAAGAACAACTAGTCAGTAAACTGAGTGTGTATAATACTCAGCCTCCTGTACATAAATCTTATATTGGTATTGGTAATTATGCACTTTTTTTAGAAATGATTTCTGCAATCAGTATCTTTTGACAGTTTGACAAAACTGATGTTTTATTGTCCATGACTTTATACACTAAGGGTAAGGGATAAATAATAAAATACCGATTGAAATACTATTGAGCTCGAATTATATATATATACTTACACCTGTTACCTCTCGTGGAGCATAGGCTGTCACCAGGATTGTCCAACCAAGTCTGTCTTGGGCAATTCTTTCCATTTGATATTCATTTTTCGATATCTGCTTCTAATTCTCAAATCAATGTGTTCCTTGGTCTTCCTCTTTTCCTTTTTGTTATCTCATGACATTATCGCCAATCAGAATACCGATTTACACTACCTTGGTCGTGGGCAAAACCGATCACGCTTTAACCAGTACAAGCAGCCTAGAGTCAACTCTGAGTACTTACTGGTTATTCTCGCTCTGTCCTGCCCGTTGAGTACAGAACACGATCTTGGTTTCTACAGTATGAATCACATGTTTCAGATATACTTGGTTTATATCCAAACAAAGCAGACCGCATCACACCATAAAATGAAAAATAATAATTATACAAGATCAAGCTAAATTGGCTGCGAGTTTGAGACAATGTAACTAATAGATTGGGGATAACTGAAGAATAGTATAATATATCAAATGAAAGAAATACGGATATGTAAGCATAGTCTGGTTAATTAATAATTATCCAAAATAATATATATATTAATAGTCCATAAATAATTCCTATTAGTTATCATTCGTTTATTCTTCCTTAGGATATAGCACTTTCTTCCTCCAGCATTCCAAGTTAGCACTTATCTAGTGATGTAGTTTGGTGATATTCTCAGTGTATTTCCTATTCCCTTCAACTTGGTATGTCCTCTCCCACGGTAGACTGCTGCTGATGGTGTCCAGTTAACAGACATTGAGCATCTTGTGTAGACAACTAGTTATATAGACCTTTACATTTTCGATGATGGATGTAGTAGTTCTCCAAGTTTCAGTTTCGTAAAGTAGAACTATTTTGACGTTCGTATTGAAGATTGTGACCTTGATATAGATGGGCAGTAGTTTTGAGTTCCATATGTTCTTCACTTGTAGGAGTACCGTCCTTAATGTGTCATACCTTGCATTCATATCTGCATTAGGCCTACCTTGTTCATCGATGATGCTTCCCAGGTATGTGAAAGTTACCACATCTTCCAGAATTTCTCCGTCAGGTATGATTAAGTTGGTTGTTGTTCGTGTTATATTCGAAAATCTTGTATATTGAAGTCTGTTAATTCAGAAGTTGATGTTACACTGGTTAATCATCACCTTCATTAGCAATGATACAAAGTAATTTTTAATTCAGACATAATATTATAGAAGTTTATTTAGTAAGAAATAAACAATAAAAAAAAATAAAGTAACAATAAATTATACATTCGATTATTGTTTGATCTAATTTTCTTTGAAGAGAAAAAAACATTTACAACAGAACAACTATTTGTATTATCCAAATTTGGAATACTTTTATGTAGTTAAAAGAATGCCAAAATAAAAATTAAGAAAAAAAAACAAGAATTCATTGATGTAATTTCATTTTGGTCACGAGTAAGTTACATTTGTCAATGGAAAGTATTTTTGTGAGAAAAAGAAAAAGAAACTATAGTAAAATTTTAAAAAAAGAAAAAAAGAAAACAAAAATTGAATAAAGACTCCATTTGAATTTTGAAATTTATAAATGATCATATGGTTTGTGTAATGTAGATATATGTGTGTGAAAGTGTTGATTAATTGGTGCTTTTTTTCATAGACTTTGAGTTTTATACATATATAATTATTCTTTAGTCTCTGGTTAAAATTACTTATAAAGTCTAAAGGATATACTTTACTTACTTACTTACGCCTGTTACTCCCAATGGAGCATAAACCGCCGACCAGCATTCTCCAACCCACTCTGTCCTGTACCTTCTTTTCTAGTTCCATCCAATTCTTGTTCATCTTTCTCATGTCTATTTCCATTTCTCAACGTAATGTGTTCTTTGGTCTTCCTCTTTTCCTTTGGCCTTAAAGATTCCATGTGAGGGCTTGTCTTGTGACGCGGTTGGGTGCCTTCCTCAATGTGTGTCCTGTACACTTCCAGTGCTTCTTCCTGATTTCTTACTCCGCTGGGATCTGGTTTGTTCTCTCTCACAGTAGGTTGTTGCTAATGGTGTTTGGCCAACAGATCCGAAGTATTTTGCGTAGACAATTGTTAATAAACACTTGTATCTTGTGGATGATGGCTTTCGTAGTTCTCCAAGTTTCCACCCCATACAGTAGAATTGTCTTGACATTTGTATTGAAAATCCTGACCTTGGTGTTGGTTGACAGTTGTTTTGAGTTCCAGATGTTCTTCAGTTGTAAATATGCTGCTCTTGTTTTACCGATCCGCGCTTTCTAAAGGATATGGTAACATTCAAATGTTACCATTTACGTAATAATGACAATTCTTATAATTTTTTCTCGTTTAATTGTAAGATGTATTTCAGAGATGAATACTTCATGTTCATTTTATGCTAATTATATAATGTTTTAAATTCACTTGATATTGTTTGTTTGGATCTTCTTATTGATGTTTAGGATTGTAATTGAGAATTTCAAGTTATTATGTGAACAACATAAGCATTGATGTTTACCCAGTCTATGATTATGCATGGGAATGGTTTATCAGTCAGATGATCAAGAGGCAATGGAACAAAATAATAATAATTAATAAAATAATGACATATATAAGTAAATAGAGGCGAGGCTATAATTAATGGACGAACCAATCAAACGTAAGATAACTAGTCATGAATTTTGGCGCGAAATTCATTCATACATTTGGCTTAATCGAGTTTTGGGATTATAGCTGATGTAAGTCCGTGATGAAAACCCTAAATCTGATTTATCACCCTAACCATTAATTGTAAATCATAATTCTAACTGGTTTATAACCCTTACTTAGTTCTAATCAGTAGGTGTCCAGTCTCTAGGTCACTTCAGCGTCGCTCAAAAGTCATCCAAAAATTATAGTCTCACTTTATTAAACTTTCAAAGACAGTTGTTTAAAAACAGTCATCAGAATAAACTAACATAATGATCGCGAGAAAATAAAGGCACTAACTTCTTTTCAATGTAGGCACTGATAATTTGTCCAGAATGAGAACCAAAACGTCTCACTTAAACCATTTAGACGATAAAACTTAAGACTGCTAAAAATCTGAGCCCTAAGTCCGACACATGACTTTTAGTTTCGTTTTAAGATAGCTGACTTTATGGGATGGAAATAAAAACCTAGTCAGATAACACCAGCTCAACTTTAGTTTTACTATAAATCTCAAAATATATGAGTTTGTTGATGATCCCTTAAACAATATAATCTGTTAGACAAACATAACTTTATGCTCATATATAAGTGTAGGGTACAAACAAAAGATAGATAAGGAAATTACTTCAGAACTTTATTTTTAATAATAATAATACTAAAGTTATTGTAAGACTAAATAATTCTTAATGTTTATTTGTAAATTTTTAATGAGAATGAATTAATTCATGCCCTATATTCTTTTTCCCGCCTAGGTTATTATCATCTATGAAGTCAGTTCAGCCGAAAGTAGAAAATTCCATACTATGGATGTTAAGTGATAAACAATCTTTATTATAAGCCAAAGGGAATTTGAAATTATATGTACTAAGGTATTAAGACTAAACGGATGAATTATATTTTTATCCCTACAAAATTTGAAGTGTCTAAGTTTAAGCTTTTGTAAAGTCATGTATGCATACAGTTGGCTTCTCTTATCAAAATTGTTCCGAGATTCTATAATCTACAAAATCTAGTAATTTATATATCTGGTTTTTATAAGTGGAAATATACTATTTCTATTTATTCAGGACAAAGATGATATTTTATCATAAAAATAAAGAGGATAATATCTCAATGAAACTTTCATTCACGTTCCCTTTTTTTTCTTCACCGTTGTTTTCGTGTTTTATATTTTGTATCAAGACGCATATGATTGTTAAATCAGTTGGGTTTCTTTCTCTTGTTATTGTTGGTTGAATGACACTTGTTGATAAAATAACCTGATAATTTCTTCATTTCTCATTTATTTGTTCGTTTGTTTATTTATTCGTTCATCAATCAAAAATCGAATTTCTGAAAGAAAGAAAGAAAGAGAAAAGAAAAGAGAAATAGATAAGTATCTTTAAAATGTTCAAAATAAAATACTAAACAATATCATTTTCATAGTTCTATGGTTTGTATTGAATGAGAATTGAACTAATGAATTGGTTGAAATGTTATAAAGATTGGTATAATAAAAGTGTGATTTATTTTTTAACTAACGAATAGACAACATCCAGAGAACCTTTAGAAATCAGAAAGTATTGAACGTTTGCTTTGGGTTAGTATTTTACTTAAAAATTAACCTTTTCTTTAAAAAAGAAATCCTTCAATATATTCAATTCTGATGGGACTTTGAATCAAACTATAACTGTTTACTTATTACTGAATAAATTTTAGATAGTTAACCAAAAGTTTTAATAAATAATCGTGTATGGTTTAGTTAAATCAAGTTGGAAATAAAAGATCTACTTACCATTTTCATTTAATGATTATAGTGAAATGTTCGAGTTTGAAGGTGTAGATGATGCAGCTTCAATCTATTAGTTTAAATATCTTACTTGCACTGTGTAACATAGAGTTGCTAGGTTTGACATGTGATGGAATTATGAATTCTCAATGTTTGATATTGGTATACGATAACGAAACAACTATTCAACTTGTCAGTAGCCCATGCATAAAAGAATCTCTGGAGTAAATTAATCTATGAATAAAAGAGGTTATTAGAATTTGTCAATCATTTCAACTGAAATCGTATAGAAAAAAATTGTCCGTGTTTACTTTGAATCAAGCTGTACTATCACGTTACAAAACGTTCAAATGAACAGATTACTTACTTACGCATGTCACTCCTCGTGAGGGAGCATAGGCGGCTTAGCAGCACTCTCCATCCAACTCTTTCCGAGGGAACTGGTAACATGTACATATATATTTAATGGTGAAAAATACTTAATCATTATCAAATTCCATAAGATAAGATATACATTAAAATGATGGTATTGATCTATTTTTAAAAAAAACCAGTATCCCTAATCAATACATCATGTGACATAAGTTCTTGTAGGCATTCATTTTCATTACATTAACTTGGTTGTGGTGTGCGCTACTGATGTCGACAGATATAAGTAGTATGTATCATCAATCGAAAGTGAAATACTTAGGGGCAGAAGGTTAAGAAGATCAAAGAAAAGAGAACGATAACGAAGAGTGATTAGTGTGGAAACGAAAGAACAATGAAGTGTGAGACAATTGACTGATATTTTGCAAATGAAGCATTTACTGTATGATTCCTAGATTTTGCTAAGATATCCTATAATTCTATGTTCAAATACATTCGATTGTCTTCATATGTGTTCTCGTCCACTACAAGCATTTTAAATTGACAGAACATTTTTGTAACTAATTACTTTATTATCAACTGTGAATTAAAATGTTTACAACGTATCAATGAATTTTTCCTAAAAAAACCCCATCTATTTACCATACATTTTAAATTTATTTAGTTATCAATAACGATTAATAACTGATATGGTGGAGAAGATTTGTAGCTCAGGTGGATGATTTTGATGGAGTTTTGTTCTCTAAGCTGGATGATTCGGTCATCGAACCTTCATCGTTCTTCTGAATGACATCATCAACACGAATTTCAGCTCAGAGAACAAAATTCCATCAAGATTAATAACTTTCTTCTTTCCAACTAATTGTTTAATTAACTTTTGTAGAATTATGATAAAGTATTAAATGGATTTAATAGAAAGAAATTTTGATATTTCCAGTTACTAGAAAATTCCAAATAACTCTCTATTGATCTTTATTTTTGCATTTAACAGAAATGTATTTATAAGACGTTAAATGATTATTAGTTATTTAATAAATTTATTTTATTTCCCTATCAGATGCGATTCTATAATCATATTTTATTATAACACAGTCAGATGTCTGTGAAAACGACTTGTATTGACGCTTGATTCACTTCATTTCTGTGCGAAATTGACTATATAGAACAATTTATTATTAGGGACAGTATGTCAGTAAACGAATTGCTTACAAAAACCATCTTTTCACTAGATGTATTTCATTAATGCTATTAATTCATGCAATCTAAATATTCAGATGACAAGTAGTAAATACTTTAATGGTTGGATTCATGAGTTAATTAAAGCTAGACAACCATAGAAAACCTGAAAGCACTGGACGGCAGTTTCTTCCCACTGTGGGACTCCTCAGCTGTGCGCATCCACGAACCCACTCCACGAGAGTCGAACCAGAACCTACCATCCTTGCGCGCGAGCGCTTAACCATTAAACTACTGAGACGGCATGCAACGGTGTTAATGTCTAACTTCAACTAATCCAAATATATTCATTCTTTAGATGTAATAAAGAGAATGATCTTTAAGTTCCTCATTCATTTTACCGTTATAATAAATTTCTTGTATATTTTCATATTATTGCTTTAGTTCTATTTTACATTCAGACATTAAATAATTCAATTTTGAAACTCTATTTTATCTCTGTCTTATTCATAGCTATTTGGCTAATTGTATTTTTATTATTACTTAATGAGCTTTAACAAAATTGTAATTCTGGTCATAATTTATGTCAAAATAATTGAGAATATTTGTAGCTGTGGAGGAAAATGTTGAAGATGTATTCTCTGGGTTGAATAATTTATTTGTGAAAATTTTGTTGCCCTACTGAACAACATCAGCACCTAGTTCAAAATAAAGTGAACTATTCAAATTTCCAACAACTTTCACACAATGTATTTTGAATTTCAACTATATTTTTCATTCGTTTGGAGTCGAATGTACTATGTTGATATTGATAGTTTTGAGAAAAGAATAGATCCACTAAATCTTGACCTTTATTCAATACATGTAGGGTTGATTATTAATTTTAAAAAATGACAACAAATTATTCGTATACAGATCGTTGTATTCGTCGTAATAACTGATGTTACATACAATCATGTTTCTCGAGGGTAGATTTAACATGTTTTCTACTTAGAATTCATACTTGGATAAAGATAACTAGGCTTGAATGAGAAAAAAAAGATTTTTAATTTGTAAATGACTAATCAAAACGCTTGGCAGTTGTAAGTAGTCGGTATTAAAATCTGAGCCTTCACTTTGTACTGCTCGGGACACGTCAGAAAGGCCCACCTGTATACTTGAAGTAACTGATCCCAAATGCCTAATCATCCACTAGACTATGATATTAGTCACAATTCAGTGAGTAGTCAAATTTAAATATTTCAGTCCTACATAAGGTTATTCACTAACCGAATACATAATTGGTAACGTCTCAAACCAGAAACATCAGGTTCGAATCCCCGTCCTCGTGATTGTAGGTAACGCTTACTAACGTGTGCTAGATAGCATGAAGCCTAGATCTAGGGTCTCTTGTTGACCATCTTTAACCGCCTGACGTCTCAACAGTGTACAAGATATCGATTCACGTAGACTGAAGATCACAATCAAACTTCATCAATAGAATTTAATCAGTATTAAAGGACTAGACAAACATGACATAGGTCACTTATCGGTAATCAAATAATTGTGAACTGTAATTAACTGCAACTCACTATTAGTTAATATATAACTTATAGTAGGAAACTGATTGGCTCATGTCGTAGTTGGAAATGTATCATAATCAACAAAAATTACTTATTTACTGAGTTATATACTTTTAGTTATTGCCATGAGAAAATGATATACAGCGTTTCATTTAACAATATACATATAGGTTAGTTACATGAATCACTATTCAATTTTTACCTATAAAGTTAGAATAATCATAGAGTTAGAATATATTGTTCTTAAACTTTTATTTCTTAATAAAAGTTTAATGTGTACTTGATTGTGTAACCAGTAACAATATATGACTTGACCTTGTAATTTACGTATCATAAATACATTTATATACGTATATATCTATATCATTCAGACAAAACATTCCTATTTATACTAATCAGTATAACATATTTCTATAGAATAATATAAATATACTTCATAAACAGCATAATAATTGTAAAATCTATTTGATCTTAAGGTCATATTATAATTACAAACAGGCAATCAAATAATTCAACATTTAAATAAAGAAAAATAAACATTTTATATAACTTAGAAATATACTACTTATAATGTAATTGAACAAACCATATAGGATTTAGTATTATTTAAATATGAATTAATAAACAACTGGAGAAATGAAGTAAACAGATTAGAATGAATACCATAGAAAACAATTGTTATGAAGTAAAAATTGTAAACATGAGATGGGGAGTGGAGTGTTTGTTTACAATTTTAAGAATGAAACATTTCTATTCATGTAAATGAATAACATTTATACAATTGCCTTAAATGATTTGAGTTTATCTACTGAGGGACTTTTATAATCATTTAAGTATTACCTAAAAATAACAAAATATTTTCAATGGTTAAGATCATGAGTCAGTTGAAGCTAGAACACCATGGAAATCCTGTAAGCATTGGACGGCCGTTTCTTTCTAGTATGGGAATGCTCAGCAGTGCGCATCCACAACCTCGCCTCCTGCGAGATTCGAACTCAGGACCTACTGGTTTTGCGCGCGAGCACTTAACTACTAGACCACTGATCCGGTATACAACGGTGTTAATGTCTCACTTCAACTAATCCACGAAATTAAGCGACGCATCCACCGTTGTCTTCACTGAGTTACTATCTCACAACAGTCCTGGTTGAACTCCAGTGGTCACTACTTCTCACTAGAATTCGTGGATGCGCACTACTGAGTAGTCCCACAATAGGACGAAACGGCAGTCCAGTGCTTCCAGGTTTTCCATGGTGGTCTAGCTTCAACTGACTCATGATCTTAACCATTGAAATTAATATAATATCCACAAAACCCATCTGATATTAATTAAATATTTATTAGGTAGATTTTTTGTCTAAAATTTTTGTTTCAATGTTTGAGTTCTCAAAGTATCTCCCATCATAATATGATGGTTTGTAAAGAAAAGGAGATCAATTTTTTTGTATGATCACTTTTAATCAATTACAGATCTGCATCTTTAATTCTACTCCATAGTCTTTTCTCCATTATTTAATTTACCATCAGTTACTTCTTCAAGCAAAATTTCATATATATTCAAACTGTAATTACATTGAATCATATTGACAAAAACAAATGAATCATGAATCATACAATTATTTTTTTGTATTGTTCCTGAAAATCAGTTCTTCTTGGAAGGTTTAATAACTAAATGAACCATGAATTAGGTGATCACAGAACTTTAGCAAAACTTGTGCCTAAAAGTATTATAAGTAATGATGGATAGTGGCTAGTGGTGGAATCTGGGACGCATTTTTCTTTCAATTTGGTACCCATCAGCTAGATGTACCTAAACCCCAGAGTTGATGTTCACTCCGAGACTCAAACCCAGTACCGTTCACTTCAAACTTTATCATATTATCCACTTAGCTACTGAGTCTTGATAGCCACTTGCTTCCGTCATGAGGTTAACTTTAAACTCATTTGATACTGTTTGTTTGAACCTTCCCATTGATGTTTAGGACTGCAATTGATCATTCTCTTATGTCTAATATAAATTGTTTTCACAGTATAGTGAAATAAAGTTCAGTGCTTAAACCCAAATTTCCTAAAAGCATGTCTAGATAAAAAACCTGTAGTTGAATGTTGAGAAAGTATATTTTATACTGTGCCACAAGTTTTAACTGAATGATGAACTAACCTATAAACTTCAAAATTTTATTAGCACAATTATATCAGCTTTGATAATGAAATCCTAAAACCCTGTGAATATCTCGCAAGTTGTTTTCTGCCAATCTTGTAACATAAAATTAGATATCTTTACAACTATTTTACTTCATAAATATTTACACTCTACTTCATATTATTCAAGCGAGTTAATATACACAAACCGAAAAACTGCAAGCACCTTTTGAATGGTAGCAAATAGGGCAACTTAGGACAAGCATCTCGTCCTGTTTGAAATACTAGCTGAATGCTCCTAGGTTTAAGTATTGATGTTAACTTTGAATCCGAGAATGCAGCATCCAATGCCTAAAATACCAGTCCCTGATCTTCTAAAGTGCTGAGTTACTATACTTATCAAATTGTTCATAAAGTGTTCTGTTTACCATTATTAATAAGAAATAAGATTTCTTCGTTGTTGATATTCGGGAAAGTGTTTGTTCAATATCTGATGACATATGTGCTATTTAAAGTTTACATCTGGATATCTCTTGTTATCAGAGTACTACATAAATAAACAATCATAGTAGTAATAGTAGTACACACACGTACGGAAAACAACTGAAGACATTAACATAGTTTATCTATGTCCAAATGAAATATCATTCGATTAATAATCTACTAAATTTCTTTATAGACTCATGTCAAACTGTACAAGCTTCTTTAACCATCTAATAAAGAATTAAACTAGTATTTGTTAATCTTTTGTTCTATGAAATCGAACCTCAGTTCCGATCATAAATTTCAAATGAATCTTTTTGATTTAGTAGTTGAATTCATGAGTCAATTGAAGCTAAACCACCATGGAAAATCTGGAAACACTGGACGGCCTATTTCTTTTAGTTTGAAATAAGATTGTTTTATAAATTTTCTATCCAACTAATAAGTAATTTGAAACAGAATTCATTCGTAAATTAATTTAGTATTTTTTATAAACTTAATTAATTAAATTATGTTTTGTCTTTTATACTCTGTCCAGAACTTGACATATTTGATAAATCCATCTTTTTCATAATACTGACAAGAGTACAATGAGAATGAAACTTTCAAGATTATTAATACAATAATAATGAATGGTCTGAATTGTAATATATTGAAATCTAAATAGTTGTACACCATAACTTAGATTTTTATTGATGTCCGTTATTCAGTTTTCGACTAGTAAAAGCTTATTTTACATTATGGTACTTACTTACTTACTTATTTACTTACTTACGCCTGTTACTCCTCGTAAAGGAGCATAGGCCGCCGACCAGCAGTCTCCATACAACCCTGTCCCAAGCAATCCTTTCCAGCTCCCTCCATTTGTTATTCATCTTTTTCATATCTGCTTCTATTTCCCGACGTAATGTGTTCTTTGGCCTACCACTTTCCTGCTTCCCTTCAGGATTACAAGTTAGGGCTTGCCTCGTGATGCAGTTTGACGATTCGTGTAGTGTATGTCCTATCCATTTCCATCGTCTTTTCCTAATTTCCTCTTCAGTTCGAAGCTGGTTTGTTCTCTCCCATAGAAGGCTTCTGCTGATCGTGTTCGGCCAATGGATGTTGAGTATCTTGCGTAGACAGCTATCTATAAATACTTGCACCTTCTTGATGATGGTTGTTGTAGTTCTCCAAGTTTCAGCTCCGTACAGTAGAACTGCCTTGACGTTGGTATTGATGATTCTCACTTTGATATTGGTTGAAAGTTGTTTTGAGTTCCATATGTTCTTCAACTGTAGGAATGCTGTCCTTGCTTTGCCAATCCTTGCCTTTACGTCTGCATCTGAACCTCCTTGTTCATCGATGATGCTTCCCAGGTATGTGAAGGACTCTACATCTTCCCGAGTGTATGGTACGTCCTTTAATATTTGTATATAAGTGCTGGATATAGAAGATTCCAATACGCCGGCTTACCACCATGTATGACTAGTCAGCTAAGTAATTAATGATAATGAAGACTAATTACTTCACTGTGACTTGCAGTTCTCAATTACTATTACAGTATATAGTAGAGTATCCACTGTATTGGTTAGTTATGGTCCCAGTCTTCTGTAAAATGGCATGGATATTTATGAGAAGTTTGTATTTGCCACTTTTAAAATTGTTTTAATTGAATAATTTGATTTTACCATTGATTACAGAGGCTTGAAAAAAGCTATTAAAAGCATGTTAAACAAAAAATTTTTTCTGAATTCTCATGAAAATTTCCAGTCTAGTATGATGCAAAGATTTAGATTTACTTCTTTTAAATAATAATAATAATAATAATAATAATGAATCTCCGTTCATGTGACCTGTGGTAAACAGTTACGGCCAGTCTTTTATAATCCCCTTAGAAATAAATATATGGTTGCACGCACAGTACTAAATGAAAACATAAGCATCCATTAAAATCAGACATACTTTATCGAAACTAATATACATTTCAAAAACATCATAAATACGAGAAACAATGGATAGAAATACTTTAGACATTACTCTAGGTTAAAGTATAGTTATTTTCAATTCAGCTCTTAAAGGCATGAAAAGTCGTTCAAGTATATATTAATAAGATATGATTGAGAGGATATTATTAGTACTGGGGGAATCAAACACAACCATTGGTTAAAATATGTTTCAGCAGCTTGGTGTTAGTTGATTACAGCAGCTTGATCATAAAGAGATAAATAGGAAACCAAACAGCTGTCATTTCGCTACATATCTAAGCATGTTAATGAAGAAAACTATTCTCACTAGATGTGATGAATCTATTCTAAGTGGTAAGTGATTCTATTTCATGTATTACTGTAATATGGTTTCTGGGTAACAACAGAAATTGTAATTTGTGTTATGTATTACAAGCACATATACTGGTAGGATAGTTTTCAACGTAATTGATTCATGGAGATTAGATGGCAAGTTTTGGAAAATCATGTTTCCTACTAACTGATTTTGGGTGAACTAAATGGATAAGACATTTGAATGACTATAACAATTAAAGTTTAAATAAGGTCGGATACGTTTGCCGAAAGAAAGGTGAGAATTATTTAAACTTCAATTTTTGAGACCATTCATATATACATTCTACAGACAATGTTTTGTAAATAATTAGAACACAATTTCTGGCAAACTGTGTGTTCAAATTTGAACGAACGTCCATATAAATTGATAAACATTTATAGTTTTCCACCATTGTTGAACAAATATTACTGAACCATCTTTCTAGATTAGATAAAAGTGTTCTACTTGTATATAAAACCTTTTGATTAAAGAAACTGATAAAATATACTGATTTTATTTTTGAAACATAAAACTTAATAATGAAGGTGAAATAATGATGAGTCTATATTGCCGATTTCTAACATTTGAATCTCAGTCCCTCCCACTCTTTTAAGATCAAATTAAAAGCCATACATATTATATTTTGATTATTTCACAATCGTTATGATTTTTGATGCAACTCAAAACATTTTTTGCATTGTTTCACATGTTTTCTATGAAAAAACTACTTTCCTGTGGTGATGATGATAATAATATAAACCATTCTTATATAACAGGTTTTAAATGTAAACTATGTATATGTATTAACTCAAAGTGTGCATAAAATGAATTATTGGATCTAAAACTAAATTCTAATTTAACTTAGAAAATAAATAAATTGTAGACGAATTGCCAGTGGGAAAATGTGTCATTGTATTAACACTTGGTTATATATTTGATAATTTTTCTAATTGAACGCTTGATTCGGTTTCCTAAGTTCTAGTAACCCCCAGGCTATCTCTACACAACAACTTGAAGCCGAGAGAATATGAGCGAAATATGGAAACAACGCTTTACTCTAAGATTAGTTTATGTCCAGGAAATTAAGGGTATTTTATAGCATTTTAAACGGTCTTGGTTTTCTGGAAAGTTCTGCAACCCTTCTAAACATATTAGCATTATAGGTAATCAATCAGTAAGAAATATGACATGTGATTCCTTACTTTCTAGATGTTTCTGAGGAACTTCTATTTGATACTGACTAGATATTTCTCAGCGTCTTGTAGGGCCCCTTCGGGTTTACTTTAAGGGATTCTCTGGGTCTACCCAACAATATGTATATATTTATATGTTATTTCAGTAGTGTGTTCAAACACCATAATTTGTAATAAACTGCCATTAAACTAAACACAAAATAGTTACGAAATAATTGTTCATTTAAAATATTGAATGATCAACAATTTTAAGGTATTTAGTTAATTTGAAAGATTCATAGATTCTCCTTAAGTAATTTAAAAAAATATCTACACTAAAAATTGTGTTTTTACGGATGCTGACATGAAAATAGGATGACTAGAGGGGAAACCACCAATACACTTTACTCTTCATAAAATTCTATTTCATTTTATGATTTTGTTTCCGGTAAATTTTGTTTAATGTTACTTTTTATTCGATACTAAGCAAGTGCTTTTATTAGAACATTCTCAAACAGAACTTGATAAACAAAATAGAAAATTCTGAGTTAATACAATGAAAGGAAATGAAATAAAATACAAAATATTTTATGAATTTCCCAGTAGAAAGGTTTTAAAAAAATACTCGGTGAACTGATTTTAACTATCTGTGACGCTGACATTATTGTAATACTATTCTTTTCTTTATTGAGATAGATCCACATCAATGTTGGAGAATTTTAGGTAGTGAAAGTGAAATTCCATCTCAAACAGAATAATCACAACATTGATACTAACGAAAATACGTTTAATCAACAAGGAGAAATTTGTCAAAAAACAGGAACAACAAGCTTATGAAAAAATAGGTCATTTATTTCACGAATTGTCTTCAGTTAGCTACAACATTGAAACTAAAGTACTAAATACTTAAAAACAAAACGCATTTCATACTTTATAAAATAGTATCGGAAAATTTCTCATTAATGAAGATCCAAAAAATAACAATATTTATGAAAGAATTGTAAGTAATATTTTTAAGATTGGGTTTTGGAGATCGTTGAAGTTCATCACAACCATAAACCGATCAATATTAGACCATCATCGAAAACCTCGAAACAGTGGACGACCATTTCGTCCTAGTATGTGACTCGTCAGTAATGAGAATCTGCGACTTCCTACACGGGTCTTGAACTCAGAACCTTTGGTTTTGCATGAACTCCTTAACTCTGGACCACTGAGACAGTATCCAATGGTATTAATATCCAACTTCATCTAATCCACGATATTAAGCTGTCATCTTCAATTGCCTTTGTTCGGCAACTGCCCTCAGGTTTTTAATAGTAACCTAGCGTTATCTCAAGGAAATTATATTTATATGTTAAATAATGTGCTTATTATAGAGAAAAATACTAAAAAAGCATGGATACCGGAAATAAATGTTAAATGTATAACAATCACGAAAAACACTGATCATTCGATTTAGATGAGTAAAGCCCAGAAAAAACGTAAGTAAGAAGAAAGGAAAATTGATAGGT
This sequence comes from Schistosoma haematobium, assembly GCF_000699445.3. Classification (NCBI taxonomy): domain Eukaryota; kingdom Metazoa; phylum Platyhelminthes; class Trematoda; order Strigeidida; family Schistosomatidae; genus Schistosoma; species Schistosoma haematobium. Next base: position 17,926,771 of record NC_067197.1, on the reverse strand, counting down.
GTAGGCAATAAAAGGAGATAATACGCAACTAGTTGTTGCAAAATGAGGCCATCAAGACAAATTGATATTGATAACAGTATCATTTTGAATGCTCAAACCCAGTTCAAACTTTTTTCTAGCTATAAGTTTAGCAAAACGTAATATTTTTAGAAGTCGTTTACTGATTGATAACTTTGAATGGTTTTAGAATGCCCTGCATTAAGTCTGGAGATCGCACACTTGACCTTCTTTCGTGATTATTGCTGTTATATAATACTTTATTGATGAAAAACTCTTTATTATTATGATATGTGGCATGCACATCATTTTGTTTTAAAATAAATAAAACTGTTGTGTTTAGGCTGTAAACAGCTAAAGAGGGTTCATAAAATAGATAAGGTCAAATTATCTAGTTACATTTGTTGCTCATTGTTGCTTTTATTTACATTTGTTAATCGGAAAAAAGCCTGTCGATCAAGTATAAATTTCTTGTTTATATAATCCTCAACCACGCTGTCACGAGCAGCATTGCCAACCAACTCGAAAACTTCAGCCGTTATGTATTCGAGGACAGCTGCCAGCTCCAACACGTTCTGTGTAGTCACCCTTACGAAGGAGGCAATGGACACGACCAACTGGGAACTGCACACCAGCACGGGCTGATCGGGTTTTGACCTTAGCACGAGACTTCCCGCCTTTACCACCTGCATTCATTGTCCGTCAGAGCTGAGAAACATGCAAACAAACTATATCAAAATACAGATATTAAAAATAAGTTTATACTTGATAAATAATAAATCATTCATCATTTAATGCTGTGCACGTACATATAAAATAAGTATTAAGGTTTGTATGGTCTCAACTCAAAATAAAACTGATTCAACTATGCTTGATCTCAAATGTACTTACTATTTTAGCTGAATAGCATAGATTCATTTTATCTCGTTTGGTTCGCGTCAGATGCTTACAACCTGTGATATTTAAAAGTCATAATAACAAAATGGATTTAAATTACTTATATGAAAGAGTTTAGTTGGAATTCACTGTGAAAACACATCAGTATAATATGGCATGGGTGCAAATAAATTTAACAGGCTGAATAAAATATTGTAAATATATGCCTTATGTAGAAGAATATTCTACAACATTGACTGGAACGAGAGTCCAAAGGGCTAGAAACAGGTGATTACGTAATGAGCAAACATTGATAGTAAAATTAAGATGAATAAAGCTCAGTTAGTTAAAATGAAACTACTAATCTAGTAGACAGTTGAAATAAAAAGACATCATTCCCCTTTGAAGTTTAGAATTGTAGATTTTGCTTTTCTTTATTGACTGTAGTCACTCCTGTCTTATTTTCTTTAGATTTTTTATATTTGTCAATAAAATTCTGTGGGTAGCAGTTGTCGCCTAGACAACGTTGAAAACGTGATCGCTTAGTGACAAACATCCTTTTATTGCATCTTAAAAAATTCTTTTCAACTCTTTCATTTGATTACATTATTACGTCTTCTTATTTGAACTGTCTACTAGATCAGTAATTTTATTTTAACTAACTGAGCTTTATTCATCTTAATTTTACTATCAATGTTTACTCATTACGTAATCACCTGTTTCTAGCCTTTTGGACTCTCGTTACAATCAATGTTTTAGAATATATTTGACGCGAACCAAACGAGATAAAATGAATTCATGTTATTCAGCTAAAATCATCGTTCTTACTCTCTTCAAGAAACTGAAAATATTAGCAGTGACGAAGAAAATGGAATAACATGTTATTTGTGACCCTTTCCTTTATCGATTGAATTATTTACCAAGGTAGAAAGAGCAGTTATACAAATTTATGGTGAATTCAGAAGTCCGATTTATTAAGATGAATATTAATGACTTCAGCTGTATTTTAATGGTATTTACAAATTTGGCGGTATACAACTCATCATTTGGTAGAATTAGTTTTAGTCCACTTGATATCCTTTAAAAATAAAATGGACCCTTAATCAAACTTTATTATCCTCTGACCAGCCAAACACGACCTTGTTCAAAAGCTCAATTGATCACTTACTTTATTGTGTTCGTTGTGAAACTGAAACAATCGAGTCAGTGAAAACACATATATGAGGCGAAGTCATGGAGTCTGTCATCTTTCAAGATGTGACGAGAACTAGGAAAATGGCATTTGGCAGCAGTAGGTGTTTCTTTAGAGAGCTTTGCCAAGTCGTCCAGTTATCTTTCAATGAAATTGTCATCTAGAATACCTAGTATTAGTAAAATGGATCTCCTATGAATTGTCTGTATTTACAACGTCTATATGTTAATCCATGAAAATGAGACCATACCTGAGAATTTTCACGTGGTTTGTTTTGTACATGAAGGGTACAGAACTGAGTTCACTTACTAAATGATGTTAGGTTTACATTTATACTTATTTATAGTTCGATCTACTCTGTTCGTTAACAAGATATCTAGAAATAAAATAGCCTTATTACGTTCTTTTTCTCAGATGAACAATGATAAATAAATGAATGTTATTAAGTTTATCAGGTATAATATTATATTTTGTTTCATCAGTAAATTACCACTAAATTATCATCTATATGGAGAAAATAAATAACTAGCTAATTAATTTAGCCTTAAAGTGCATCATCCTCTATTTTGTCATCCAGTATACCAAAGCAATGCACCCAAAATTTAATCCAGGAGTAAAATCATTCAGTTGTCTATATTTTTTTCATATAACTATAAAATACAACATTCACTGTCTCGAGTGAATGTACGCTGGTGCTCGAATAAAGTACGTCTGAAGATAATATGAAATTACTTTAAATTATCAGATTTCCGATTCTGTTTTCAAGCCAAAAAGAATCTCATATACTATATTTGATAAATTTATCATATACAAGATTAGTTGGAGGAGTAAACAGTTTTTATTTACTATTGAAAGACCATGAGATCTCGTACGCAGATGACCTGCCTCTTCTATCTCGTATATATCAACAAATGCAGATCAAGACAAACAATGCAGCATCAGCCTCTGCATCAGTAATCCACAACATACACAATGGAAAAAGCAAGATCCTCAGGTATAACACACAGAACGCCAATCAAACCAATCACACGTGATGGAGAAGCTATGGAAGATGTGAAATCCTTCACGTACCTGGGAAGTATCATTGACGAACAAGAAGAATCTGATGCAGATATGAATGCAAGGACTGACGAAGCAAGGACAATGTTGAAGATAATATAGAACTCAAAACAACTGACTGTCAACTGACATCCAAATCAGAATCTTCAATACGAACGTCAAAACAGTTCTATTGTACGGAGCTGAAATGTGGAGAACTACCACAAGCATCATCAGAATGGAACAAGTATTTATAAACAATTGTCTACACAAAATACTCAATGTCTGTTGACCAGATACCATCAGCAACAGCCTACTTTGAGAGAGGATAAACCAGCTCCTATCTGAAGAGGAAATTAGGAAAAGACGCTGGAAGTGAATAGGACACAAACTGCAAAGGAAAAAAGGAATGCCAAAAAAACATACTACATTGGGAATTGTAAACAGACATAAAAAGGATGACTAACAACTGGAAAGTATTGCCCAATACCGAGTTGGATGGAGAATGCTGGTGAACGGTCTATGCACCTCCATGAAGGGTAACAAACCTAAGTAAATACGATCTCGGAGTTGTTTCCCTTTTTAGTTTTTAGTGATTCAATCGAATGTGTTTGATATCAAAGCTTATTGTTTAATCTTTCCTCAATGACTGTTGATTTTTTTTTAACTTAGTCTATTATGTACATTTTACTAAAAGATTTTAATATTTATTCATATCATTACATAAATCCTAAATCTTATTTACATAATGTGTTTAAGCATATTTACAAAACCAGAATAATTCTACTGTTTTTCATAGACTAAAACATTTATCTCTAATAAACTCAATGATGTGGTTTGTATATAGTTTCCACCACAGGCTGAATTCATTCAACCAACCGTTGAAAAACAGACAACATTTAATAGCCATTATTTCCTACCCTAATTATATGAGTACAATTAATTTAAAAATTTACTAAGCTTGAATAGAACAAGGTGATTTTTTCGGTTGAACAATAGTTTTACATTTAATAAACTGAATTAATTCATAACCTTTATAAAATTAAAATATTTGCTTAGTATTATTATCATTTCACAAGTAGTTACTAGAGAGTTAAAGAAGTTGACTTCATCAATTTGAGTAGAAGAAGAACTAAGAAGAAGAAGGGAGAGAAGAAGAAGAAGGAGAAGAAGAAGAAAGAAGACAAGACATCTATGAATAATTTGACGATAAAATTCATTTCTTATTATCTTATCAATTCGTTATTATAGAGTTATTTTAGTGTTTTACGTAACAACATTTTTGATTATAAATTAAAACTCAGTTACCAAGTTGTTTTACAATTACCAGAAAACAAAAACTTACAGATCAATAAATACTTTGTAATCAATAATATTTGAAATTGAATCAATAATACATTTTTGATAAAAGTTATGGAGATGGGGATGACAAACTTATTTTGTAAATATTTTTTTTGATAATACTTGCATTTATTTCGTTAACTTTCACAGATTTTACATTTACCATGACATGATTGTAAATATCGATTAAGTGCATGACCTTGAACACACTTTCTGTTGTGTAACTCTCATAGCATGACACACACTATTAACTGTTCGTAAATACAGCATTATACACACATTTCCCGTTCTACATTGTCTGTGGTTATGATAACTGAACTTTGAAATATCTATTATCTACAGTTATAGACTGCAGCCACATTTACATTATATTCTATGTCTGGTTATATTAGTGAAACCATAACAACCTCATTGGAATTATTAATTATCTATAATTGGGGATTCTGTTACCAAATACAACCACGAACACACACAAGCCTGCCGATTTAAGTAATGTCCTTTAACTTTTATTTGTATTTATTACTTATAGCTAATATATTATAATAATAACATTTGGACGTAATAACTTTATTGCTATTTTTGACTTAGTACATTTATTGGTTCACCACAAAGTCACTGAAATGTTATAACACATATAACGAATAGCATTATCGAAACTTGTTTAATAAATCTAAGGTTGTTAATAATGAAATAGGAATAACAAGTCAAAATTTCAATGCATTTATTAATGATAGTACGATATTTTGTTAACTGAACTGTTCATTCTTGAAATGTTGAATGTTTCTTTTTCTACAAAAATTGACATCAGTTGAAACTATAAGATAAATTGGATTACGAGGATTTATACATTAACTAATAACTTATTTTGTTCTCAAGTAATGATATCCAGGAAATGTGAAATCAGTAATAATAACATAACACTATCCAATTATTTCTACTGAGTTATACGTTCTTTTTACATTTCCTTAAAACTCTTGGCTTGTTAAACTATGATAAAATAATAACCACAAAGGATTATTTAAAATACAGTCTAATCTATCAGTTGACAAATAATTGATCTACAGAGTTTGATTTAAAAAAAGATCAGTATAGGGGTTATGGAGATTATTATGTTTTTGATTGAGATCATGAACCGATTGATGTTAGAGCAACGTTGGAAACCTGGAAGCACTGAACCGCCGTTTCACCCTATTGTGCGCATCCACGATTCCGCTCGCGGGAAGAAAAAAAGATGTCCATTTACTATGACCATCATTGCAAAGAACAAAAAATGTTTCATAAATGCCTTTGTTTTACTCATTCAAAGCTCTTTTCTTTCTTTTCTTTTCTTAATAAGATTTTTAATACCTTTATATCTTGCCTACAAGTTTTACATCATATGAATTGTAAACACTTAAGTCAGTTTACCAGAAATAATATTTAACTGATCAATTTAGTTAGTTTTTAAAGGAGGTGAAATATCTAAGCTTTTAGTATATAAGAATATAATTTATGCGTAGTACTAAATGAAACTGTATATATCTTCGTGTTTTTATTGGAGGTGGGGTATCTTCAGTGCTACTTCAGTTAAGAATACAGCTTAATATACGATAGACAGAATACAGAACACATAAATAATCTTCTGTTCATGTATTAAGAAATATAAACCAGTATGTTTCTAGTATGTATGGAGTATTATATTCAACAGTAAACCTTACAGGAAACAAATTATCCAATACTAACAGACAGAAAATGATCTACTAGTTAATCAAAAAACTAAAAAAATGTTACAAAATTCCAGAAACGTTTATAAACAAAAATTATTTTGATGGATTTGTAAGATACTACAATGTTAAACTCTTTTATGTGAACAAGTTATAAGTTGACCTATTACATAATAAAACTCCTGAATTCAATTCAATTAATTAAAATATTTCAAGTTTCATAACATATGTAATCCTATTTGAAAAGAATCGGTTATTACAAATACATATTCACAGGATTGTGGTAAAACTATCGGTGAGACTATAATTTATGGATGACATTTGAGTGACGCCAAAGTAACCTTGAGATTGTCTACCTACTTATTAGGGCTAAATGAGGGTTATAAGGCAGTTTAAACAATAAGCATTATGATTGACAGTTGATGGTTAGGGTTAGGAATTAGATTTACGGTTTTTCATAACGAACTGACATCAGCTAAAATGCCAAGATGCTATTTGGTCAAATGGGTAAGTGAATGTCGCGCCAAAATCGAAGACCTTTTATCCTATATATATATATATATATATATATATATATATATATATATATATATATATATTTTAAATGAAACTTATTGAACGGAAAAGTTATGTAAAGTATGAAAAACGGAAATATTTAAGGCTAATCTCATGGATTGTTGTGGTTAGAAGATTTATTGAAAACGAATGCATGTAAACAAATTCAACTCGGTCATATTTTTCAGCTTCACAATACCATAGTTCTTCATTTCAAAATAAATCTTATTTCTATTTCAGTTGGAGCATTTGGTTAACACATTTTGGAGATAGTCTTAAAAAAACTCGAAAAAAATGTTATAAAGAAATGGGTATCATAATTACTTCATTGAAAGATGCGTGTTTGGGTTCAAAAATAAGACGAAAATCACAGTAGATTAGGGAACTTTTTGGGTATGACTATAAACTTAGTTAAATTCTAACATTTTTATTCGTGAGACATGTTGAAAATGCTTGTAGTGCTTCTAAGTTCTACCTCATTTCCATCGAATCAATACTACTCCAGGAAGTAGGGAATAACTAACTGATGCTAAGGTCACCAATATATGTCTTTGACTTCTGTCAATGTATGATTACTACATAAGCTTTGCTGAGATGCCAGAATTCTGTTATAAGTGAACAGATGTTTTTTGGCCTAGCTCAGTTAATTTTCGTCTGATAAAAAGGACTCTGAATACCACACACTTTGCCAAGAAACGGAAATACCATTAGACTTAACTTAAACCAGTATCCAAACTTTGTAGTGTTAATATAGTTGAGTCGCTTAGGAACATGTGGTTTAGTCATACATGACAGATAGTTAATATCATAAAATAAAAAGCCTTGTTAATTTTATTCGTAACCATCATAATTGTCATGAGGTAGAAGATAATGTCTTTTCAATATAGCAAACATTGAGATTAATGTGACCGAATGAGCTATTATTCAGCCCTAATGTTGATTTTATGTGACAATATAGTCATCTTATTTTAAATATGTGCAGTTTTGTCAGTTATATATCATAGACAATTTTCATTAGCACAGGATGAAGTAAAAATTTTCTTTCATTTTCTTGATAAGATTGAAATTGTTCGTTCTTGTCTATTACTTCATTTTATATTCACATGATTTGAATTTGCTGATTATAACATATAACCCTATAATATAATTTTTTGAATCGTCTAATACATATCATTCTTCAACCTTACTAATGACGTATTTTATGAGTATTTGAAACATAAAAGAGGAAGAGTGTATTTGTAAAATCTCAGCGAAAGAATTTGAAGTAAATCCAACGTTTCGCCTGGCAATCTAGTCCACGCTCTTTCAAGGAAAATATAATCAAACAACAAAATTATCGAATATAAATAGGTACATGGTTCTCTGGTTTACTATATACTGAATAAGTCATCCAATCAACGTTAACAGTGTTAAAAGTATGCATTTAGATTAGTATGTAAGAGGTAAGTGGTGTGAATTTACTTCAAATTCTTTCGCTGAGATTTTACAAATATATATTCTTCCTCTTTAATGATTCACATTAACTCGGCGCCCAAATGTTCTGAAACTATTCGTTCTAATCTAGACGAAAGTTCTTATTTATTTGAAACATAATCAGCTTATAATTCACTAGTCTTAATTCATAACATCGACTAATTCAACCATATACCCTTGTAATACTGTCTACTATAATCTAATATATATGGATTTATTATGTTAGTGCCTAAAAACAAAATTATTGGGAATCGTAAATATAAACACGTTTTCTTCTTCTTTGGATATTACATAGAGGGATTTAGAATACTATCCTTATTTATAACTGATAATACAGTTAAAAAGAAAAACACTTTCAAACTCCAACCAAATTAACTAGTTTTTGTTTATATCAAGAAAGACATTTCCAGTCGAATTTAAACTACACATTTCGTTACTGTACAGATATTCTCATTATGGAAAAAAAATATTAAAAAAAAAACACAACACATTTCTTTTTGCCAGAATCAAAATGAAAGTTAAAATATATTTTCAATAAATTATCCGTTAGACTAACATTACACTTTTATTTCCAAATGACTTTGATCTTAGATACACGAGAGAGAAAAAATCAAGAAGAAATTGCCAGAAAACAAGCGGTTTAAATGTCGTTTTATTTCAAGTCGATAAAAAAATGTTTGTTAACGAGCTTTTTTTCAAAAAAAGAGAGAAAAAAGAGAAGAAAAAAGAAATTCATCTTTACTTTAAAACTTTAACTTGTGTAATTTTACTGTCAAATATTCAGTCAGTCTGGCAAATCATTTAAATAAAGTCAATTGTTCAAAGTATTGTAATAAGATTGTTACAAATGAAGAATATAAATATTTATTCAAAATTGTTCCATTACTTACTTATGCCTGTTACTCCTCGTGAAGGGCATAGGCCGCTCACCAGTATTCTCCATACAACTCTGTCCTGGGCAATCCTTTCCAACTCTTTCCAGTCGTTATTCATCTTTTTCATATCTGCTTTTATTTCCCGACGTAATGTGTTCTTTGACCTTCCTCTTTTCCGCCTTCCTTCAGGATTCCAAGTTAGGGCTTGCCTCGCGATGCAGTTTGACGATTTGCGTAATGTATGTCCTATCCATTTCCATCGTCTTTTCCTAATTTCCTCTTCAGCTGGAAGTTGGTTTGTTCTCTCCCACAGAAGGCTGTTGCTGATGGTGTCCAACCAATGGATATTGAATATCTTGCGTAGACAACTATTTATAAATACTTGTACTTTCTTGATTGTGGTTGTTGTAGTTCTCCAAGTTTCAGCTCCATACAGTAGAACTGCCTTGACGTTGGTATTAAACATTCTTACTTTGATATTATTCCATGGTCAAACTTTAAATTAGCTAAGTATATCTCAATGAAGTAATCGGGTATAGAAATTTAGAAAAAAGATTAACTACAGTCTTAGATTCTAATTTGTTGATCTGAAAATACATTGGTTGTTGAGAAACCAGAAGTTTTTTGAGTTGGATTTTATGTAGAGTTATGAGTGCTTATGACTGAGAAATCTCAGACGTTTTTCTATAGTTTCTTAGTTAATGTCAAGAAATGTATGACGCGGAAATAACTAGTTTTTTTTAAAAATAGGCCTTTTTATCCAGAAGAATTCAAATTTTCATAAACAAAATTCCCAGAACTGATACAATCATACACATAGGCAGTTAAATACTAATATACTAATGATGTTCACTGAAAACCATCCTATATCATGGATCATCTAGAAATCAAAGTGAAACTTGAAGGTCTTATATTGTTGTTTTAAAAGTATCTTACTAACTGCAAGACATAAAAGCAGTGAGTTGAGTTATTCGTGAAAAGACCTAAGTTTCAAGCAGGTTCGATAAAATTTTTAATTATTTAAACACACAAACGTTGTACAACGAGCCACTAAATACATGTGCGCCGCATAAATCATACGATTTGTGTGAGAGCCGGGATACTGTCCAGGCGCCCGAACCGAAACAGATGGTTTTCTTAGGGAGCCTACCTGAAGCCTTTGACCTAAGTGGAGCATCATAAGGAGATTCAGTCCCATGGTAGCCAGTGATCAACGAGTGATTCATACGATAATTGTTCCCTCAGGATCCTAGAGTCCGTGTGCACTACTGGTTTGCAATCAGGGTTTTCCAACTCCCTTGGGCGGATCATCCATATCTACCAACCCGCCTAAACAGACAGATATTCGCCTTTTGTCTTCTCGATTACATATAAAACAGTAATGCCGCGAGAAGGCAGTGAGTAAGAATTCCCTGGCAGTGGCTGTATGCACGTGGCCATGTGAGAGCATTTGGAGAGGGAGAAATGACTCTCCCCACTTTCAGCCGTACTAGGGAATTTGCGAGCCCTTGATTTCAATAGTTATCTTTAGTCTTTTTTACATCCTATTAAATGATTATCCAAATGACCTACCACTACTCAATTTATTTTTAAACTGATATCGTACTATTTAATCTGATAAGCGTCATTAGTAATTGAATTTATGTGGATCAATTCAACATGTATTCATACATCAACATCAACTATAAATAAAGATACAGTAAATAAAAATGTTTTAAGTAGTCGGTTTTGTTAGAATAAAGTTAGTCGCTTATTCATAGAAGAACAGGAAAACGTTTACAAATTTTGTGTTATAAAACTTGTTAAATTCATACAAATTTTATTCTAAATATTAATCTGTGAATTAATAATCTATTAATAATTTTATAGTTGAATTCATCAGTCTATTAAATCTAGACCATCATGAAAAACCTGGAAGCACTGGACGGCCGTTTTGTCCTATTATGAGACTCCTCATCTACAATCCCGCTTGCGGGATTCGAACCGAGGACCTAACGGTTTTGAGCGCGAACGCGAGTTGACCCATCGTTATTTTTCTTTAGAAAAATTGATTTCGGTCATTTAATTTGTAGTGTTGATGGTTTAAGTGTAAAACGTCATACATTAAACAGTGGAATTTTTAAATTAGACAGATTAAAATAGTTATGTTGAGTCCAATGTTTGACAGAACAATTAAAAATACATAAAATAACTGAGGATGCCGCATTATTTAAATTTGTTTTCCAAATAGAATCCTTCACATATCTGGGAAGCATCGTCGATAGACATGGAGGTTCAGATGCAGACGTAAAGGCGAGGATCGGCAAAGCAAGGGCCGCATTCCTACAATTGAAGAACATATGGAACTCAAAACAACTTTCAACCAATATCAAAGTGAGAATCATCAATACCAACGTCAAGGCAGTTCTACTGTACGGAGCTGAAACTTGGAGAACTACAACAACCATCATCAAGAAGGTGCAAGTATTTATAAATAGCTGTCTACGCAAGATACTCAACATCCATTGGCCGAACACGATCAGCAGAAGCCTTCTATGGGAGAGAACAAACCAGCTTCGAACTGAAGAGGAAATTAGGAAAAGACGATGGAAATGGATAGGACATACACTACACGAATCGTCAAACTGCATCACGAGGCAAGCCCTAACTTGTAATCCTGAAGGGAAGCAGGAAAGTGGTAGGCCAAAGAACACATTACGTCGGATAATAGAAGCAGATATGAAAAGGATGAATTACAACTGGAAGGAGCTGGAAAGGATTGCCCAGGACAGGGTTGGATGGAGAATGCTGGTGAGCGACCTATGCTCCTTCACGAGGAGTAACAGGTGTAAGTAAGTAAGTAAGTAAGTTTCCAAATAGAACTGACTATTCATCAATATAATAGTAAAAATAAACCATTAATCTTAAAATATAAAGAATTAAAATTTATTGAATGATTAATAGATAAATAAATGTTGTTCAACTCTTTCCAAACACTTTCGTGTAGTCAAGACACTAGTTTAGATTTCGTTAAAGTTTTTTCATGAATTGTTTGAAGTTAGAAATAAACAGCATTGGATGCTGGCTCATTGGTCTAGAGGTTAAGCGTTCGCGTGTGAAATCGAAGGTCCTGAGTTTGGATCCCGCGAATAGGATTGTGGATGAGCACTGCCGAGAAGTCACATACAAGGACAAAACGGCCGCCTAGTGCTCTCAGGCTTTCCATAGTGGTCTAGCTTTATTTTACCTATGAGTTCAACAATCAAAGTTATTATATAACATAATGAGTAGAAGCGCTCTAAACGAACGTTATTTTAAGGTTCGGTTAAAAAAACTGGTCACAAAGTTCATAGAATCAAAGACGTCATCGTAATAAATAGAAACGGAGATTATAAGTAAATATGATTGGTAGCTAGAGTAAAATCCAGGAAGCGCGTTTCGTCCTATTCGGGACTTCTTAGCTAGATGTACCTGCATCCTAGAGTTAATGTTCATTCCGAAACTCAAACCCAGTACCATTTGTTTCAAACGCCATCGCGTTATCCACTTGCTTACTGAGCACAGGTAACTTCTAGCTTATGTAATAGGGTGACGTTTTGACGCACTTTTGTATTGTTTGTTTAAATTCTGTCCTTGATATTTAGGACTGCAATTGATCAGTCTCTAGTTGACGTATGTACATCCTGTGCGGATTACCTCGATATTGTCTTAAGTCACTAGCAATATAAGCAAAGACGGATAGTTGCTAGCAGTGGAATCCTGAACATCAATGGGAAGATTTAATCAAACAGTAGAAAAATTAAAAAGGAGATTATTTTAACAACCTAACTGTTTTAGAACATGTATTTAAAAGCAATAGTATTCAATATATTAATAACTTTTCTGATCTAAAATAACTTTAATAGGATTATCAGTGTTGGGTTTTTGAGATTATTAAGTTTTTAATTGAGATCATGCACCGATTGATGTTAGGCTGTCATTAAAAACCTAGAGGCACTTGAAGACCAATTCGTTCTATTGTGGGACTCCTCAGCAGTGCGCATTCACAATCCCGCTCACGGAATTCGAACCTATTTCGATCTGAAAATTTAAATATATAACCAACTTAGTAAGCATTCGTTAGACTGGATTTACACATAATTCAATATTTCATCATTGACTCACACACTACTTCTTTTTTTTAAAATATGATCATTTAACATTCAAATTTACGTTTTTAATCTTCCATACCATTATTCAGTTTCATTTAATCAACTATGAAACTTTATCTTCGATTCATAATCCTTATTTCCTTTTTTTTACATTTCTGTTACAGATTTTATGTCCTTCAATAATGATCCAATTATTTATAAACAAACTATAAACTCTTTAATTTAACACTACATTAACACTAAAAAGAATAGATAAACGAGTGAAATTAGTAATGTTTATTTGTTATATGAATTCTAGTATTGCACAGCAATATCAATAACATTAGTAATAGTACTAATAATAGTAGTAATAATAGTAGTAATAATAGCAATTATAATTATAATTATAATCGTAATAATATTTACTATAATGATACCCTCTGGATTAATGTGAGTAATATTTTTCAGAATATTTTGTTCCATTTCATTTTCTTTAATTGATAAGTTTATAGTGAATAAATCTTATGTATATATATAATAAGTTGCTATAATCCATCCATTATAATGCATGGAATATCTTGTCTAATTCAATAAAGTTAATCATAAGTGAATGAAGGTAGGGGGAAAAAGTTGAAGAATTAAAAAAACACTTAACAAAAGAAATAGAAGCAGAAATAAAACTGAAAAATAACTCAAAATATCTAGAACTAGCCTTTTCACATGAACATGAGTTTTTAATTGATTACATCATCATCATCATCATCATCATCATCATCATCAACAGTGTTACAAAAAATAATCAAATCATTAGCATAATTGTCGTTGTTGTAGTAAGTATATTTTTATTTATGTGCCTTATTTCTGTTATCATTTATACATTTAAGGATAAGGAGTGAAAAAAAAACACAAGAATCACATTATTGAACATTGATTATTTCTTAATGCATTTTGTACTGCTCTAGCTGCAGTAGGCTTATGTGCCTGTTCTCTATTCTCTAAAATACGCATTAACTCTCTGAAAACATTCATGACATGCCAATTGTATTTAGCAGAACATTCAACAAGTATAGTACGTTTCCATTGTTTTTTAATAATCATATTTATATCACGACGTATATTAAATCGATAATTAGGATTATTTAAATGAACCATTTGTAATTGTCCTTGTATTGGCATAGTGATTGCTGAAGATGATGTAGAAGATGTTGAATAAAATGATGGTATAATATTATTTGAATTAAATCCATTTGTAATTTGTTGTAATAAATCAATTTTATTTGCAACTAATAATAATGGTACATCATTAAATTCACTAACAATTTGATCACGTAAATGACGTATATGTTGAAATGATGATTCTGAATTAACATCAAAAACTAAAATAAATGCTGAAGCATTTCTTAAACCCCAACCACGATAATTCTCCCATTCCTCAATAGAATTAGTTGGAAATTTTTTATCAATTGGTGGACAATCTATTAAACGTACATAATAAATACGATCATTGAATGATATCATTGGATCGTAATATTCTGGATGTTTACAAGTAGGAAGAGGATTTCCAGGATCAATACAATGAATAAATTGTTTAATTAATGTAGTTTTACCAGACTGACGACTACCAAGTACTGGAACACGTAGTATATGATCAGAATATTCTACAGAGGATGATGGTTTCACTTCATAAATCAAGGTACTATTAGATAGATTATTGTTTGTGTTAGTAGTCTTAATAACGTTACAATTAATATTACATGAAACAGTGTTAGGTCCATTGGTTGATTTCAATGTTGGAATAGATGAATAAGATTGTAAATCAAAAATATTTTTCAATGGTATACATTCACTGAGTTTATTTAATGAAGACGATTTTTTCGATGAAATTATTAATTTTAATGTTGTTGATGATGCTGAAGATGATGATACTGTTGGTGATGTTGATGATGTTATAAGTGATGGAAAAAATTTTATACGTGAACGTGAAAATTTCACATGATGATCATGTATACATGTTGATCTTGTTGATTTTTTCTCATTTATTTCTTCTTTATTTACAAATTTTAATAAATTTGCATCATCTTGACGTAATAATTCATTTTGATTAATAAGTGATTTGATATTAATTTCATTAATATTACTAATTTTTGCTTTACAAATTGATTTACATTTATGTAATATAATAGGTGTTGTTTCTTCAATAGTATCAGCATTTGATTCTGTATTATGAATAATTGAAATCTTTTGTTTTGGATGAACTTCATTATTTTTCTTTTTTTTACCTTCTTCTAAATCTTCTTCACTCGTACTGATTTGTTCCCAACCAGCAAGCCTGGCAGCTGACCCACTACGTAAATATTTGAGTTTAAAAATTTGGTCTGTGATAATTTATACAATCGAATATTTCGGTATGTAATAATAATAATAATAAAATAAATATCTAATGGTCTTAAGTACATATATTAAATTATTATGTATAATGAATAATTTAATTCTGTATAATAATCAAAATATTTAATTATTTTAATGAAAAACATATACTACTAATGATTAGAAATGATGAGTAGTATTATGAAATTATTAAACTGTATATTAATTTAATTTTACTATAATAAATAAGATCCATTTTCATTCATCTTCATTATAATGTTCAATATTAGGCATCATTTGTTAAAAATGATAAATAATTCAGTAATGATATAATCCATTTTAAAGTTTCTTTAATGTCTTCTACAAATACTACTATTATTATAATCGTTGATGTTATATATTTAAGTTTATTATTATTATTATTTTGTTTACAAGGAGAATATATATTCACGTTTTCTTTCCTGTCCTACATCAAAATAAAATTTTATTCGATAAAAAATGAACAGAAACTTGGTTTGGTAAACGTAGAAAGCATAACAAACTAACTGACAGTGAATCTGTCAATTCATAAGCACATATATTATATATATACATATAAACAACCACAGACTTTAAAGTCCATATATATATATATATATATATATATATTAGATGCTGAAAGAATACTGATAAAGACATGAGTAGTGCATACAATATATACATACACATATATTATATACATATCGATAAACATAAGATCTGTTTATCGTTTGTATTAATGTAAATCTGCGAAACCGTCTTTTAAAAGAACCAATGGAAAAAACTTTAGATTATATGCACCAGTCTATTTACTCTAAATGAAATAAGAGTTAATGTTAGGCAGGCATCAAGAGAAAAAGTGTATCAGGGAGAGAGAGAATTATGAAAATCATCCATAACATATCTTATTGTGTGTTTAGGTACATAGAAAGTAATTCCATAGAACTAAGTAATTAAACGAATAAGTATGTGATATTACACTTGTGACTGATAGTCAATGCTTTTTTTTGTTGTTGTTAGTTCATTAAAGCAAATTCTGATCATATTTCGTAATTCGTTTATTTTTCCCTACATTCTATTCCTTATAAACTAAAAGCCAGAAAAAAGATTATAATCTTAAAAGTCAAAACCAAAAGAACACAAAAAACAAGAAAACAATATTCATGGACTTATGAATGTTCGTTATAAGTTACATACCTTTGAATCAATAAAACGTATATATGGTGTTATTACATAAATATTTTTTTTATTGTTTAAATGGCTAATGATAAAAGATTTAAGTTATTTGACTTGTTCAATAACATTTATTTTCTTCTTTTCTTTTTTTCCCACAAATGAAAAATTCTATTCTGTTGCTATAGTGTAATTCATGCATAAAATAATCATGAACAAGATTCTTATTCTTTTATGCTATATTTTTTAGAAAAATATAAACCAATGTAGAATTAACAATTTAAATGCTTAATTGAACTGTCAACAACTGTACTAAACAATAAAAATGGTTATGAATTGTATAAAATTTGTAGTTAAAACGATAGTGAAATTTAAATCTAATCAAACAACTAATCAAGGATAAGTTATCGAAGATGGGCTCCTCCATGTTCAACTGCTCCTGGGGAGCTAGTTACATAGGCCGTACTCAGAGGAATTTATCCTTAAGTGCTGGTGAACATGTGTTAGCATGTTTGAGAAAGAGAGTTACTAAATCGATTAATAGCACCATTCTTTCTTACTTGGTAGATAGTGAACATCATATCAAAATAGGAGAAGCTTTCTCTGTTTTATATCAAGTTCCAAAATATCTATCTCAAGCAGCTAGGTTACGGTTGCTCTGCATAGCATCTAGATCAACTCCAGAAAACTAAACTGATGTATCCAGGAAAGGTATATCCAACCTTTATGTTTACCTTGGCCTACGACTGGATCACCGGATAAATAAATTGAATATTATAAACATCTTAACCCCTTCTTTTTTTTATTACCTCTATCTTAATCTTCATTTCCATCATTCCCAATTCGTTTATCGTAATTACCTTGTTAACACTCCCCTTATTACATATTATATTCACACAACAATATTATTATTATCTCAATTGACAAAATGAAATTCTCCTACTATGCATTTTATTCACACACTTTTTTGGCATTTTCATTTTTGATATAATACTATTCTACTTATTGTGACTGGATACTTTACTCCAAATCATTCTGACCTTCATTGAATGACTTTTCTAATTTGTCAAATAATACAATTTTTAAGTATATATATATCGTAACAGATGTAAACTTCATCATTTTTAACACATAACACTGTCAAATTCATTAATACATGCCTTATTTTTGGCCTTAGTAAAATATTATAATTATGGACTTATAACTGTAGAGCTTGATGATCAAGTTATTGAAAACAATCGTTCGCTCAAATATTCTTCATTTTTGAATATTCTATGGGGATTTTTAAACTGCTGAAATCTATAAGTGACTGATGTACTTTTAAAGTTGTTACTCAATATTTATAAAAGCAGAATATCTTCCATTGTAGAAAAAATGTCATTTATTTGAATAGGATTCCTTAGATATTAAGGCTCTTGATCGGATAGTAAACTCCACCTTATAAATTTATATAAAATATGTATAAAAATATATTTAAATTTTCATTGAATTGACTATCAACTATCAATAAAGCATATAAACTTAGTATCTGATATTTTTGAACATTTTGTTGTGTCGATTCTAAACATGTTAAGCGCTAAACAAAGGTACTCTATTCAGAGATCTCTTTACGGTACGTATTAAATAGCAACACATTTTAAGTTTCGTACGAAAAAACCGGGTCCTGGCCCTGCGTTGTAGCTCACTGACTGACTGACTGATGAAACCGGAACTCGGAATTTTGATTCCTATTGACCTATTCCTATAGTGTACATATATGAAATCCTAGAAATGTGTCAAAACAAAGGTTTATTGAGGCTAGAAGTACTAAAGTTTTATATAATGTTTTACTACGACAGTTATCTAACCTCGTTGACATGAATTAAATTTCTAAAAGATAATTTGTAAGTATATAATGCAACAAAAATATAATTATGCAAAAAGTGAGATTTATACACATTGCAATTCGATGTAATGGAACTAATGATAATTAAAACTCAGTTAAAGTACGCATTTAAGTATTGCATAAACTACACTATTAATTCGTTTGATCGATCCTCAAGTAATTATTCAATCATTTTACTGATTAATATATAGTTGATGGCTCGAAAAAATATTCTAATGTTAATTCTGTTACTGATACTACTTTTTCCCATCAATATCATGCAATTGTGAGGTATATAACTAACGAAATCTTATGGTATAACTCAAACAGCCATGTTTTTTTAGTTTTAATTATATTTACAAAGAAGCGCAAATCGAGGAGTCTATTGTTTAACAGTGTCCCTTGATAACTCACTAATCTCTGAGACGCATGAAATGATATATCTGTTGTTATGATCAATATGGTAGTAATATAATAAACCGTGTGAATAAAATTCATAATGGGTGGATATCGTTTCGTCAATGGAGGTAATAATAATAATAACGTTGTGTGATTATGATATTTAGTAAAAGGGGGATTGTGAGGGTAATTACACTAAAAAAGTATTCATGTGAATTCGGAAAGATGGATATGAAGATTTAAAAAAATTAATCAATGCGTGGTAGGGGAGTAAGAGGTTTATGATATCTAGATTAGGTAATCGGTAATCCAGTCGTAGGCCAAGGTATATGCCGAGACTGGACCTAACCCCTCTGGATACACAAGTTTGGTTTTCTGGAGATAATCCAGATGTCTTCGTCTATGTAGAGTATCTGTAATCTGGCTCTCGTAGATAGGTTGTTTGGAACTTGATATAAAACGGAGAAAGCTTCTCCTATTTTGATATGATGTCCACTATCTACCAAGTAAGAAAGAATGGTACTGTTAATCGATTTAGTGACTGTTTTTCTGAAACATGCTAACACATGTTCACCAGCACTTAAGGATAAATCCCTCTGAGTACGGCCTATGTAACTAGCTCCACGGGAGCATTTGAATTGGTATACATACATGGAGGAGCCCATCGTCGGTAACATATCCTAGTTGAGACTACATGTGACGTAACGGTGTGAAATGTCTTTTAAACATGTCTTTTCAGCTAACAAGTAAAAATTTTCCCCTGCTATATCCCCTTTAATATCCAGTTTAGATAGAGTGTTTTCGTGATGACCATCTTACATATGTAATCTATAGTTTCAGTCAGTGGGATGTTACTGAACAAAGAAGTTGTATCTTAAAGGAATCTCAGGTTTAGAAATCTTAGGTAGGTCATCAAGTCGAGGGTTATGTGTTTTACAAATGACGCGATTGTGATGTATATACGTCATAATAAATGCAAACGTTCACCATTTTCAACGTATAACATCGTCAAATTCATTAACACATACCTTATTTTCCTTTGTGAAATATCAGAATTATGAACCTATAACGGAAAAGCATGATGATAAATTTATGGAAAACAATTGTTTACTTAAACATTCTTCATTTTTGATTATTATCAGTAAAAGATTAAAACTAATGTAAGTTGATACATGTAATACTCGTGACGAAAATAGAAAAATTCATAAAACTATGGATCGATATTTTAATCTGGGAAATATGTCAAAGGTTGGAAAATGGATTTTAAAATAAGGATCACCAAGATTACGTAATCAAAAGTGTATGAATAAGTGTTATATGTACGAAGTGAAGTAAAATAAATAAAAGATATGAAAAAATTGTAAAACCACTAATTAAGTATTAGTGATAATAACAGTTTTGTTCAACAATGTAAATTTCTGTTTAGTAAAAAAATTCTAAGCACCAGTTGTACAACATTATGACTGGAAGCATAGAGATTGACATTCAAACATACAGTGTGAACAACCGATCAATTATTTAGTCCCTATTATGATGTTCCTTAAAAATAAATAAATAAACACTACAGTATGAAAGAAGGAATTGGCTTTCACATTACCTCTGGCACTAAAAATAGTTCAAGTGAAACACAAATTTTGTTTTAAATAGATCAATAAATATTAATTTATTCACTAGACCACTGAGCCGGCATCCAACGCATCCACGAAGTTGCGTCACCGTACACCATTGTCTTCAGTGAGCTGATATCTCACAAGAGATCTGGTTGAACTCCATTGGTAACGGCTTCCTTTGACTTAGAGCCACCAAAAACCTAAAAATATATCACTTCCAGTATTGACGTGATAAACCAAAGAACATTTTTTGATTTATTCTACGACATCTCTTTCATATTGATTTATGAATTGTCTATAATTAATGTTGTTTTGGGAATTTGTTTGATCACTGTGAACTGCACAGCTAGATTATTCCTACTTAAGTTTATATAATAATGTACATTATTGTTAATAGATATGTAGCATTTATGTTTCAAACATGGATATATTTTGAATGTTTACATAACATATGAACACTTAGATTCAATTTAATAATGTTTAATTTTCTAATCAAATCTTTAAGAGATCTACTTAAATCATAATGCCATTCCGCTTGATTAGTATTGATCAAAGTAAATGTTTTAAAATTCTAGAATATACAAATCAACCGAGAATTTGTTACTTGGAATATTACAATTTGTTGTTTGACCGGATTTTTCCGAAGTCAATAAGTTTTCAAATATTTCACGCACCGTCATAGCCAGGGCGATTTGAGTGTCGACTAGGTTTCAACTCATGCAGGTATACTGACATTTCTTAAGACTGAGGCTGAGTCACGGTAATAAATGTTAACTAGCATGAGATCTAAATTTAGTGCTTCATATCAGTTACTGCAAATCACTCAGCCAAAAATGGTCTACGAAGACCTTTGAATTGTATTGAAAATATATTTCACGTTTGATTCATGTGAATCCTTTATAGCGTAAACTAGAGTTTGTATAAAACGAGTAAATTTAATAAAACATTTTGTACAAGAATATATTATTAAAAAGAAAATTACTTTAAACTGTTATAGTGGTCTATATTCCAATATTTTACCAGATAGGCGTGTGTTCATGACAAAGCTAGACCTGTTTTGTAGTTAAATTACAAAGTTTCGGAAAGCTTTTCAACTTATTAGGATGACAAGTAAATAGCTAATTTTCAATTCTCTCTGTATTAATGGTAATCATTACCAAGAATGAAATAACACTAGCCTTCGTACAAGTTAGCTTCAGAGAAAATAACACAACTCTTACTAGGTAGTTCAGATCACCAGTTGATTACAGATAGACAACCAATAAAAACCAGACAGCAATGGACAGTGACACCTTAGTTGTAGGCACTTAAATCCTACTAAAAATTAAACCTAGAACCTTAAGATCTCAAATAGCGTCCATTCCACATAGACAACTCAGTCACATATTAAAATCTTCACACAATCAGATTCGGTTCGTTTGAAATGTCCTACAATAAAAAAACCACCACTAATGGTGATGCTCAGTGTTCCGTGAATTTTGATGATTGCTTAACTAAGGTTAATCAGTTATGTAAACAATTTTGAAACTCAACTATCTCTATAAGTCACCTATCCTAACAACAACAACAACCACGAATAGTTGTTTACTTAGATTCCAAGAGATTTAATGTTCATTTCACAATCAAAGAAGAAGAAAAAAAACGTTATGCATGATTTAGTGCAGAGTACAATTTGAAATGACTGAAAATCAATTCTTAAATTAAAATTACTTTGATTCAATATGTTTCATCGAAATTTCTTTCCAAAAAAAGTGAATTAAGCAGGAAATTAAGTGGAACAAATGTTATATAATATAGAACTACTTTATGTACAGACTTTTGAATGAACACACGCAATGTAGAAAATCAAAAAGAGAAAAAAGAAAAAAAAGAAACTCAATTAATGAAACAGGAAAGGATATTTCACGTTCTATATAATATATATATATATATATAATTCTGAAGAACCAGTTTAATAAATGTAACTTTCATGTAGATAAACTTTTGCAGATATTGATTTATTTCAACTTTTAAGGAAAAAAGGATCTATGGTATCTACTCTAGCATAATTATCTTCTTACTCCAGGATACAGCTATCCTTGTTTTATTCATTTTACAATCAAATAAACAACAATATTTACTTGAGATTTTTAATTTAGTTTAGTTTTACAATTAGGATTTTAATGTTGTCTGAATGTTGTTATGGGCAATATAAATCAGTGGTCAGATGTTTTATCATAATATTGAGCTTAATAATGACTGATTTTGATGTGTACTTCCAAAGTTCAAATAGAAAAAGTGATTAGAAGAGAAGTTCTTCAGTCATGATATCAGTCACTATATATAAGTAGTATCTAAAATCTTTAACTAACCTGTTTTAAGTAAGCACTAAGCATAAATTCATGACATTTCATGTTGTTGTAGCGTAGCTTACAAAATTAAGGCACGAACGAAAATATAAATGGATAAAACTAATCCATCTATAAGAAAAGCTAAAGTACATTTCCAAATACTCAGTGTTTATGATTTTCAAGATAATGAAGTAACTAATGGCACGAGAACATGGTACCGATGAAATGCCTTCTGAATTTGTTCTAGATGTTAATTAAAGGTTAAGATCGTATTTAAAAAAAATGATACTAGGTCAAAGCAAACATTTCATTTAGTTTTAACGAGGAATTAGATTTTTAGCTGACATAGAAGTTAAGGTTCCATATGCCTAAAAATACTATCAGCTGTCAACTTGACAATTTAAGTATTCCAAAAAACCACAAGTACCGAATACACTCGGTTTACAATAGTATACTTATGATGATAATGAACAAAACGTTGAAATCGTTAAGGATAATCGTGTCTAATTCGACTGTTTATTTTTTATTTCTCTTGTTAATACAATTAATTAAAAAAATAAAATAGTAGCTCAGAGATACTAGAAGAATACATATTACGTAAAAAACATTCCCCACCTAATAATGTGCTGCTATTCATTAGAACTTGATCCATCTTTTCTCATGGTTATCACGAAAAAGTGTCAATTTTTACTGTTATCAAAGAAAGGTTTCCGTCTGACTTACAACATAAAGAGGCTGTGTGCTTTTGGGATTACTTGACATCTACTCTTACAATTTGTCTATTCCTGTATATTACCTGTTATTGTTTAATATTATCCATTATTCTTCCACTTACTTTTGAGGAAAGACTTTGCTGTATTGCAGAGAGTGCTGAATACATTTAGCATGGTGTGCGGTGAATCTTTTGAGGTCACCATTAATATGGTTGTGGATAGACGACTAAAGTCTTGCAAACTCCTGGAAGGTGTTATCTTATCGGATACTAATCATCCACTTCATTCATATCTTTCTCCCTGTATATCTTCTGATAGAACGAGACGTCAATACATTGAAATCCATGCACACATGCAAAGGTCTAAAATTTCTATAATACCTTACTTAGCAAATATACTCTGTGACGAGCATGTTGTTAGAGGTGATCTAGTCAATAACCTGTATTCTTAAACATGTTTCTAACTAAAAGTTGTACAGATTCAGATCTTTTTTCGTCGTTTTCATTATTTTTGTTTTTGTTGTTTTGTTTCTTTTTGTAACAAAACTTGTTGAAATACCTCGTGCTGAGGATTCTATATTATACCAAAATATAGTACTGAATAAAGCCATTAGTAATAATATAAATATAAAATATACTTTATAATTTGTGTTTTACTCACCACTTATTTATTTACTGTCACTTGACAAGAAAGCGTTATCAATGTAATTCCTATCACGAATTGATGGTAGCCCATATATTTCACTTGATTATCTGTAAAAAACAACAAATTATACATTCTTATAAACATCCGTCAAAATTTGTTTTTATAAGGTAAAACGTTTTATCTTTATTTTTGTTTGATGTTCACTCATTTATTCATATTCACAAGAAAACAACGGAAGTAAAATTTTTGATTGAGATCATAAATCGATTGATGTTAGACCACGATTGAAAACCTGGAAACAACGGACGGCCGTTTCGTTCTATTATGGGACTCCTCAGCAGTGCACGTCCACAACTGCGCCCGCGGGATTCGAACCCAGGACCTTCGGACTAGTGCGTGAACGCTTAACCTCTAGACCACTGAATCGGCATCCAACGGTGTTAATATCCAACCTCAACCAATCCACGAAATCGCACGAATATCTCTCATTGTACTGAGATAGATGCATGTCTCTAACTGACATGGATTAACTCCACTGGTCATGACTTCTCACTAGAACGCCTAGAACTGTTCATGAAATAATATTTCCAAATTTTTAATATAAACAAACGTATATATTTTATACCACAGTGAAAATCAAGACATTTTGAATAAATTGGTTTGAAAATTTGGATAATGAAGTTTTCAGTGAAGTTTAATACAGTGGAACCCATTTCTTTATTGATTATTTGAAATATTCCGAGATTTCAGTGATTCATTCAGTGCAGAAAAATAATGTGGAATTTCACTACTAAAAACAAATTGTGCCCTTAGTCTTAAGTTCTGTGATGTAATTTTAGAGATGTAATTGGTAATGGTAATCTGTTAAATATTAATGCGAACAAACAATTACAGAGAACATAATGCTTACTCATGTCAAGCAACGAAAATCTATAAAAACTTCACATGACATTTGTACTTTTTGCTACAAATTCTCTTCTAACATCCATTTAATTTTAAACGGTTATGAATGAATTTAAAATCATATTGAAAAGTATTGTACACAATAAATTTAATAGTAACTAAATCGTTTTATTCATTCCATTTCCCTAATTATGACCATTAATGAGTGATCAACTTTCACAAAGATCTGTTATAAACCCTTCACAGTTATATAACTACTATTACTGTTACCCTTTTATTATGATTACGATAGAGTTACATACTAGTCCAGAAATGTCCAAAAATTTAATACCGTCAAAAAAAAACAATCAAGATGTAAAAAAAGTGGAATGATTTATTGCTTAGTACATACTACTATCCAGTTATTTTTCTTCACTTTATGATATCATGTTTTGTAACTACGGAACTTAATGACTATAGAATAATCAGTTTACCTTGATGTATACTTCCCTTTTTTAAATATATTATTTGCCTACTTTCTAATTTTGTTTTCTATCTTTCCTTTCGTAATGATTAATTATAATTATACCATTAACTGATTTTATTTTTAACTGATCATTTAAGTGTTCTAGTCTTTATGTTTCTCTTTTTAAACTGATGAGATATTACCTTGTGATAATCTTAAATGTCGTCAGGAAAACAATAAAAAATAATCACTAGTTCATAAATCAATAGGGATTTTCACATAACAAATTCATCTTTGTTTTTTTAATCCGAAAATAATGTGAATAAAGATGATAATTGATTAGAAGCAATTTACTCAACTGTGGAATATTTTAAAGAATTTACTACAATGTATGTTCTAATTTAAGAGATTCAGAAATACAATTCATTTACACATTAAAACATTACATCAAATAATATAATAAAAGCAATCTTTATAAATTTCATAGACATAGTTCCCTTTATCATTTTGAAAAGAGCAAGAACAAAGATTCTAGCAGAATAGCATGAATTCATTTTATTTCGTAGGTTCTTGTCAACTGCTTACAACCTTTCATGTTACCGTCAACTGTATTTATAAATTTACGTGTACCTGCTAAAGCAGCTACATCGGTCGAACTGAAAGGAGAGCATATCTTAGACGTTTTGAACATGTTCCAAAAAGTCTTAGAACAAGGAAAAGAAAGACTCTGAACAGTGCAATCACCAAACATCTCCTCGATACAGGACATCAGGTAGATACCTTACAATCCTTTAAGGTGATTAGTAAGCAGCCAAACTACAGTCTTCTGAAGTTTTCTGAAGCCATTGCCATCAGGCGTCAAAAACCTAACCTATGTATTCAAAAAGAGACGGTGGTTAATCTTTCCTTGCCTTGGTGACAAATATTCTTTCACTGGACCTTAAAATTTTTTTCTTTTTTTCTTTTGTGTTTATTACACCATTTATTTTATTTTATTGTTTCAACTGTCTTTCAAATTAATGATCTTTCAAGGGAACTTTACTCACTATATTTCAATCAATGTTTATTCATTATGTAATCAATTGTTTCTAACCCACTTTTGAACTGTTGTCACAATTAATGTTGTAGAATATTCCTTCACATTAGGTATATATTTACAATATTCAGTAAGCAATTTAAACCGATTATGTAATTATGATTTTCAAATATCACAGGTTGTAAGCAGCTGACGAGAACCTACGAAATAATATGAATTCATCTTTATAAATGCCAGTATAATTATGTTACTAGTTTGCAATGCAAGATGATTGTTTAAAAGGAACCATTATAGACCATAAAACACTAAAAAAAACAGTTTGATTTTGCTGTGGTTTCTTTCAAATATAAAAATCATGAGGAAGGGAACATGATATAAAAACCATAGAGATACGTTTAATATATATATGGCGGTATATTTAACTGATTGAACTTTATTATGTTGTCTCGTGTGTTTGAATTCCAAAGTTTAAAATGTAATAGTTACATCGCGATGAGAATAATGAATAGTAACTTTTAGGATCCATTTATAGACCAATACTATACATATATTTTTATCGTATAATTGATAAATGACTAAACTATTCATGTTCTTGTTCCTCTTATCAC
The DNA here is from genome assembly GCF_000699445.3 of Schistosoma haematobium. Taxonomy (NCBI): domain Eukaryota; kingdom Metazoa; phylum Platyhelminthes; class Trematoda; order Strigeidida; family Schistosomatidae; genus Schistosoma; species Schistosoma haematobium. The sequence continues at coordinate 17,899,501 of NC_067197.1, read as the reverse complement.
AAGCTGTATTTTGACCTATGAATTATTATTATACGATTTACCATTCTTGAGTTATACCCAGTCTATCAAACACTACCTCCCTTATTCATAGCCACATTTGGCTAATTCTTGTACAAATGTTGTTTTCTATTTCATGATACGATGTTGTCTGTTTGGTCGTCATATAAACTTAGTATGCTTGGAATATATGATTCATATTGCAGAGGCTGAGATTGACGTTCTGGACATTAACAGGCTGGGCTAGGCGGGAAGCAGGACCGGTAAACACTGCAGACTGGTCATACTTGTTTTATGCGTCATTGGTCGGGTTGATAATTCACTGTTCTCTAATTGGTGGTATCATTGTTATACCCCACAAGTTATATCAGTTCCATTTTGCACTATGAACAATGGACTTTCAGAATTTTGTTCTATCTTCAAGCAAGTGAGTATAGTCTAGCTTAAAAGATTTTAAACTGGAAAAAACTAATAATACAATTATTTCCCGTTTCAATCTGACCAGTAGTTGATAAGAACTAACTTTAGAACAATCGCCTTCTATTTTCTTAAAAGTGAATCATTTGATTGTTATTTAAAAATCTTTTTTAATGTTGTAGTATTCATGGACTGAAAAATACTGATACTACGTAAAATGTAACTATACTTACGGCAAAAAATTCAATCCACTACTAAGAGATATTTATCTCGTCAATTCATATCGCTGGATATTTCTATTACAAATAATACACATCAAAAAATGTGTGTCTACAGATTAATGATATGGGGCAGATGAGAATTATAAGCAATCACTTTGTAACATGGATTCACCCGTTATTTAATCCATCGTACTATATTACTTGAACACATTTTTTTACGAATATCTGTTTTCATTCTTTAATGTGTACGTGGAGGAGATGATAGGTCCCGATGTTAATTTCACTTTTGACATGTGGTCTGTCGTTATGAGGACTTAGGCTCAGGCCATATCATGTATGAATTCGAGGTCAGAATAGAGACGTGGACTTGACACCGGAACCAGCTATGGAAAAACAGTTAGCCTCAGATAGCCCATCGAGAAACGAAAATCTCCCGCCCAGTTTTTTTGGCTACCTTTAACGTACCCGCATTCTCTACGCAAGAAAAAGTACAACAAGTTTGTCTACGTTTCAGAAGTCGACAGCGGTAACAAATGGTCAAAATGCAAGTGAACCCAAGCTACTAAAAAAAGGGGGTGTTGGGGATGTTAGATCCCTAGACATTACTTGGTAAACATCTTATTTTTGCAGTTTTATTTTAGAAATTTTGATTTCTCGTTTTTGCTCCAAAAGCGCCTATTTTAAACTTCAGTTTGTATTTACCATTTAGGAGGACCCTGAACGTCATTGGTTCATATTCCTTTTTTGTACGCTATTATATGACGTTTTCCAAGGACAATTTTGTACTGTATATATCTGCATGAGTTGTGTCCTTGTTCATCCGTGCTTCTGATTACTTCTGAAATCAACTTTTCCCTCGGCTGAATATGATTATCTCCCTCTAGATGACAGAGCTGGGGCACAGTGGGATAATTTAGCTTATCTTGTTGTTGTGTTGCTGATTTTCGTTCCGTTCACAAGTTTTCGATAATATCATAATCATTTCAAACATAGTAGTACAATCACTCAATCATAAGTCCTTTTTTTAAAGAAAACTAAACGACACTTAAAAGTCAGTTCAACTAATAGATTGGTTTTAAGATGAAATAGAATTATTTCAGTAATTTTATTCATCGATTGAACTATCACAACAAATTAGACTATAAATTCTATGTATTAATTTTTTTTCGAAATTTTAAGTAGGTGAATTAGTTCTATTTATTGAATAGAAAAATAACCGCCCAGAACTAAGACTAAGTTGCACAATTCACATTTCATGTTTTGTACCTCCAAGAAAAGATTGAAATAACATCAACACATTGCTATTTTTTCTTAATTTAATGAAGCTTCCATAAACCTACATTTTTGTTCAACTTTGTTTTGTTTGTTTTGTTGAATAAAAAAAACTAAAAACGATACTTGATCATAATACAAATAATCATAAGTATCATATTGATTAGGTAGGTAGACTAAAAATACAATGTTCAGTATTTGTAATATCCAAGTGAGTAGAAAAATTAGATTTTCTGACGTTTCGTGACTTAGTGTAAGTCACATCTTCAGAGAATAAATATACAATTTATTTATTTATAACAATCTACTCAATTTATTCGAAATAATCAAATCAAACCTTGGTAATGATACCTACAAAAATGTTCAGTATTGTTTATTTAATACAACACATTTACCCAATTAGACATTAAACAGCAAACATTTCAATCTGACAAAACAAAATTACAAAGTTATATGTTAATAAAGAAGCAGAATGTATTTATAAAATCCTACTGAATGAATTTGGAGAAAAACCCAATATTTCACCTAACAATATAATCCAAGTTTTTTTCAAGGAAATATGTTATAGGTTAATCTTTTTTGAATTTTCACTTCTGTTATGATTATTTTACACAATTAAAATGATTAAGGTATTAAAAAACTTATTTTTGTGCTAATGTAAAAAGATATAAAAATGTGTTCCAAATGAACTTCGCTGATAATTAACAACTCATGTATGCATACATATATATGAGCTTGTAGTCATGACAACCAATAAGTGATATGCGATATAAGAGTGATTTATCTTCTTAAAAAGAATCTACCTCGAAAGTGAATAAGAAAAAATGGGTTAATTAAGAAAAACAACGCTTGTGGAAAAAACTTCTAAAAATGAAACATAGTTTTCAACTGATTGTTTTCTTTTTTCTATTGTTTTTCCTTATATACCATGGATGTGTCGCTCAATTTCGTGGATTAGTTCAAGTTAGACATTAACACCGTTGGATGCCGGCCAGCTCAGTGTTCTATTATTATTATTATTATTATTATTATTATTATTATCAGCTTTATTCAATATTATATTTTTGGTACAACATAGAATTCTCAGCGTAAAGTATTTCAACAAGTTTCCGTTTCTTTATTCTTGGTCGGTCCTGGCGATAAATATTGAGTGATCGCCAGTTAGATGTTAGCAGTTCATTAAATGAACATCTGAATAATGTACATTCTTTTTGTTGTATATTGCCAGCAACCACATTGTCTCTTATTGAGTTTTTTGTAACTTTGACAACGAAAGGTTGTACACTTTCCAGAAACGCAGCAGAATAGGTTATGCGATTAATAAACATAATGATATATTAAAACAAACAAAAATAGATAACTTGTTGAAATATCTAGATGGCAGGAACAGGTAGCCCAGATGATCAAGCAGGCTCTCGCGCGCGAGATTGATAAGTCCTGTATTCGAAACCCGAGAGGCGGGGTCGTGGATGTGCACAGTTGAAGAGCCCCGCGATAGAACAAAACGGCCGTCTTGTGCTTCCAGGTTTTTCATGGCCGTCTAGCTTCGATTGCCTCATGATCTCAACTAATGAAATATACCATTTTGTTAGATAATAGTTGACTTCCTATAATAATAAATTTTTAAAAAATTTACTATTCAGTCTTGATATTTGATATGGTTTATCAGAAATTTCATAATAAAAGTTCTTTGTTGAAAATGAGCAAAATTCTTCTAGTAAAAGAGGTAAGGATTATTAACTTTTTTATTTGAACTAATGGATCAGCTTATTGACCAGAAGATATTTCAGTAAAATGTTGGAAAAGATCATAAAGCTTATAACGATTAAAATCCAATTTTGTCCATTATGTGTATTACTCACAGTGATAATAAACCTCCTCTTCATTTTGACAACATGACAGAGTAGAGATTGATGTATAGTTTTTATTTAAATTACAAATTTATGCAGATACATAAATATTCTTATAGAATACAATAAATAAACATCAGGATAACTAAGATAGAGATAGATTTAGTTATAGTCTACAAAGAAATTGGAAACAATTATTAATAAAACATTACTTCATCAGAATAAAATAAAAAATGGTTGGATTTAACATTTGCTATTGTGAGGATGACCCATGAATGGACTCGAGGAAGCTCTGAAAAGCTCAGAAAGAGTCAAAAACATTCAATCCTATCATCTTTTAGAAGACCATTCAAGAATCTTGACATGTAGCTTCCCAATTCGACAAACGCTAAAAACCTCAGTATGCGAATCAGATTACTATAATGATGATACAGTGACTAAAAATTATAGATAAATGAGAGTTTTGTAACATATTTAATACTGTTTGGAATAGCATTCCTTTCACTTGTCTTCTGTCTTCTCATTTGCGACTTAGAATGTTCTAACGCTCGGGTTCTCAAGTAGTATGCGATATATCAAAGAATCTAAGTTCTAGATATAACAGTCTGGCCCTGTCTGTTAATGTCCAGAACACCAATCTCAGCCTCCGAGACTTGAATCATGTATTTCAAGCATACTGTGCTGATACAACGACCAAACAGACAACATCGTACCATAAAATAGAAAACAACATCTGTACAAGATTTAGCCAAATGTGGCTGTGAATGTTGGAGGTAGTAATTGATAGACTGTGTATAACGCAAGAATGGTAAATCGTATAATATTAGCTTATAGACCAAAATAAAGCTTATAATAAGAGGAATATGTATATACACAATCTAGCTACTGAATAGTTATACATTCACTATATACATATGATATTTGTCCATAAATAGTTCTCAAAAGTTATCATTCATAATACTTGCCGGGATATAACACCCACCCCACTTCTCGTTGAAGATTGACTTTAAATTTTCTGACTTTAATAGTCCATTGGCATTTAATAAAGAGATGCATTAAATAAGAATCTAGTCATTTCTTCAAATTTATATCATAAATAATAATCACTGTATTCATTAAGATGTATTTAGTTCTAGTAGAAAGTTTTCGGGCACAAAATATATAATTTCATGACAAATTCCTATTTTTCATGATACTTTTATCATGAACTCAAATGTGATCATTTCTCCTGTCTGCAAACTATTAATATGAAGAATACAATGACCAATGATCTCAAGTTTCGTAAAACAAGATAAGAATGTTGATGTTTATATTCACACTGTTAAAAAGTGAATAGCCTAGAGATCTGAGCAAAGTATTAACTTTAGTCTAAATAGAATTTAATTGATTTAAGTTGATTATTTAAACATTAACAAGGTTTATTAATTTGTTTCTGAAGTTGAATTTCACATATTATACCTGAAGATAATATAAGTGAGTAGATATTTTGTTTTCGTAAACTTTAAATAATCCAATAATGTTTGCAATTATTAATCATTCTTTTCAGATGAGAATTTACAAAGTAACTTGAGAGATTGGTTCATAACGGATTTTAGAGAAAACGTGATAATTGAATGGCTACGACAAATGGGACTACTAAGAAGTTCCCCTATTTGTGATTGTGGTAATCAAATGACTTGTGGAACTTGTGTAGACTACTGTGATGATGCTATCTTTCGATTTAATATGTGTTGGAGGAAGAATTCTGCTAGAATAGGATATTTTCCTTCAATCCAGATTGAGGCTAAGGCAAATTATGACAATTATTGCGAACTTTATAATAAAAGTAGCAGTAACACTGACTGCAGCCAGGTACCATAATATATATGGATGATTGGAGAGCGTAAAGATGCCTACATAGACTTTGTTATGTGCATCGTGTCATTATCCACAAGTGGCATTTTGTGGACTCAACAACTGAAGTGCACACAAACAGTATTGAAGTTATGTGGTCGAGGTTGAAAGAGTTTGTGCTACCTTGTCATGGCTCCAGATGCTGACTATTATGGAGCCAGATGAGTGATTTCCTCTACCGTATACTTTAGAACCTCTAAATCTCTTTCTAACCTTGACAAGTTTTTAAACCATGTAAAAGATGTATATCCACTTTAATTCTTTGATTTTGTATAACATCTCTTTACTCTATACTAACTGTTTACTGATTGGCCAATATTTCTCAAGGTCACTTAAGATTCGTTCAAACGTTGACCATAAATTATAGTCTCGGCACTATGGAAATCATGTATGTAATGGGATTATGTAGTTTTATAAAGTGACTGATATATAATGAGCATAATAATAATAAGAATCCGTAAATTTAAAGACGCATTTGTTACAAAAGAATTCACCAAGATTGTCAGAAAATACACTAATGAAAATTTTTATTACTTAACAGTCATTGGATTTCAAAGTAGGGGACTCAATAAAAACATGGTTAAAATCATTATATTCTGGTGTTCAAGAGTATCTAACTGATACTCAACAGTAATGGTAGATACTCATGAATAATACATTAATGAGAGTATATTTTGTATATAAAATGATTACAAATTCTTTCTGTAGATTATCTTTTAAACACATTTGTTCACTTTTAGTTAAGTACGAAGAAACTTATGTAGTTAAAATATTGAGTTAATGATATTGTGGTGCGTGCTACTTATATTGATATAAGTAGTATATGGCGCGAGTCAGGAATGTAATGTCTGGCGGCAGAAGATGGGGAAGATCAAGAAAGGAAGAACGGGAATAGAAAGCAATTAGTATGGAAATGCAAGAACGATGAAGTTCGAGACAATTACTGAACATTTTGCAAATTAAGTATTATAATATGGTTTTTTCTGTTTTATCACGTAACTGTAATTTTGTGCTAAATATAATTCGGTCGTTCTCACCTGTGTTCTCCTTCACTACAATATGATTATTTAGTGTAGATTTTCTCAATTTGATCCATAAATTTTTGGAGAATTATTTCGAATTATCATCCATTTCGTACTATATGGTAATTATCATTTTAAGATGGATCAGATTGAAAATTTCGGGATATTTTTGATGTGCTTTCTGTATCAGAACAAGTCGGTGAACCACCCACAATTTTAAAATAATTAATTTCTAGTCAGTAATTAACCATAAACATATACTAAAAAAGAATGTTATTAATGAAATGGGTCAATGGGTACATATTTACCATATTATTATTTATTACATTAATAAAATAAATCTTAATAGCAATGATAGATAGTGGTTGGCAGTGGAATCCAGGACGCATGTTTTGTCCTATTTGTGACTCGTCAGCTGGATGTACCTGCATCTAAGTGTTGGTGTTCACTTTACGACTCGAACCCAGTGCCATTCGCTTCAAATGCCATCGCGTTATCGAAATAGCTACTGAGTCCTGATAGCCACTTGCTTGTGCAATGGGGTGAATTTAAATTCACTTGGTATTATTTGGCTTGTATCTTCCCATTGAGGTTTTAAGACTGCAATTGATCAGTCTGTTATCGGCATATGTGGATACTGTGCGTATGCCTCGATATTGCCTTAATTCACAAGCGAATGGTACTGGGTCCGAGTCCCAGACTGAACATCAACTCTGAGATGCAGGTACATCCAGCTGATGAGTCCCAAATAGGACGAAACGTGCGTCCTGGATCCCACTGCTAGCCACTATCCATCACTGCTTACGAAAAGCTTGTGAATTAAGGCAATATCGAGACATACGCACAGTATCCACATATGCCGATAACAGACTGATCAATTGCAGTCTTAAAACCTCAATGGGAAGATACAAGCCAAATAATACCAAGTGAATTTAAATCTGAATAGGTTTCCATCTTGATTTCTGGTAATAATATCAGTTAAAGTATTCATCAATTATGAAAATAAAATCCTACAACAAACTAATCTTGGACACCTATATGATTCAGGTCTTGCAAAATTGAAGTGTTTCTTTTCACTTGTCATGATTTAGTTATCATAGACTAAAATTTCAAGTTATTGAAATAAAATTTACTGATCAACAATTCAGGCTTTAGAATGATGACATTTAATTCAAGGAAAGTTGGAAGATTACAAATGATTGAAAGAACAGAACTATCTTTTTGAGGACGGTTTTATGCTCAATTATCAATCAACGTCTACCTCAAAAGTTACGCTCACAGTTTATATGTCATGGTTTGTGTGTATGAATTATTAAATTCTTATAACGTGTTATAACAAATAGAAATAAGTTTATACTCGTAATGGATTCTTTTTAAAGCTCAATTCACCTGTTGCTTATCAGCATATCATCTCACAGATTCCATTTTTGTCTACATTTAGATTTCCTTGTTTGCTTTGGATGTCACATGATACATCAATCACTTACCAATGTAATGTATCTTTAAAAAAAGTATCTACTAAGCTTACTTGTTGCTTGCGATATCGGTTTTAACGTTTAATTTTGAGCAGAACACATATACAATAAGATAATTAGTAAATATTACGTGACTTTAATTTATATGAAACATAATTATAAAAGATTTACGTGTTCACTAATAATCTGAAATGCATCATATTTCTATGTTGCATTTTTTTTAAACAATGAATTTCACTTTTTCAATTATTTAACTGATGAAGTAATGAAATGTTTCTCTCCTTAATGATTTGAGACATATAATTTAAACGAAATACTTGTATTTTAATTATCATTAAAGGTTATACAAATTAGTTTAACTAAAGGATTCACTTCCTGAACTGACTTTGACTAAAATATCCACTGAAAATTGAAAAGTATTAGATAGCTTTTTCGTCCTAGTTTATGACTCTTGAACAGTACTCATCTCTGATCTCATCAGAAATTATATCCGAGACATTCAATTTTCATGGAAAGTGATTAAAGTTTAATCTTCAGAGTTAGCACCTATTAAAGTATATTTCTTTTTCCAGTCCATTCCCAATATTGCACGACTATAGTCCACTATCTTAGGTGAAATTTATCATCCCCAACATAGTTGAAGATTGCTTATCATAGATTGACACCGTTTTCCTGTGTAATGAGCATGGAGATAAGAATGATATTAGCTTTTTTTTCCAACAATATTAGTAAAAATCATAGTAACATCAAACTAAATGAATATCAAGCGAGAGGTTTTATTCTTAGAATATTTGCTATATCAGTTTTTCATAACATTTAACTTTATAAGAATAAAAAAATATCGGCAGTTATCGATTGAAATTAGAATTGTTTTAAAGTAAATATATACTATCTTCCGATGTCATTTAATAATGATTAAGAAATTAGTTTATCTCTCATCCATTACTTACTGGCTTGGGTACCAATATTTTGTTATTTACCCTCGAAGTGTAAGTGTTCTATTGGTTAATTGTAATAATGACATATGAACTGAAGAGCTGTTCACTTATAACTGTAATAAAGTAAACATGTTGCACAACTGCTGGCAACAACACTATGTTCCCCTCGTGGATATCAATATTAATGAAGCCAAAATAATTATTGTAAAGTATAATCTATGGGTTTTAACAATATCTTCGAGGATGACATGTTTTACGCATAGTGTTACAGAATTTTTTGTTTATTGTCTATTATCATTTTAAAAGTACTTCAATTTTGAAAAGGGTAATTCTTAGCTGATCGAAAAGCAATTACTTATATTCCCTAATTAAGCTGATAAAAGTTAAGTGGTATGTCAAACAATAAATAAACTGTAATGAATATTATATTTTGTTGCCTTCCTTGTTCATTAAAGTTTTATTAGACAATTCAGGCAACAAACTTAATTTGTGATATATTGCTCATTCTAGCAATCGTTTGCAATAGCGTGTAGAATAAGTCTACTAGTTATATAATGCTTATCGCTTGTAAAAATTCAATGGAAAACCTTGAATCTGGATTATATATAAGTTGGAATTAGTCAATAAACTGCACCACAATGACAAGCCGTATAAACTTGTGACTGTAATAATAATCATGTATATAACACAAATTTTCGACTGATCCCTAGTAGTGAATTAACACTGTAGATTCAGTTGCGTTAAATTAAACTTATAAATGTAACAAACCTTACAAACCATAGTTTAACATCAGACTAATAGTTAGAACAAATTCAATTCGTACTCTGATGTACTGTAAATTTGCTGCTTCCGTACTACAACTCAATAGAAGGATATATTTCACTCGATTAAACAAACGATTATTATTCATGTACTAAAATCCTATGATGTTTTCATGTAGTTATTGACTTGGACATTTCATCTTGTAGTCATGTGATTATCAAAGCGGAAATCCAAATAAAATTTTCTAACATTTTTAATTTATTTAACGGCTTAACAGTTATTCTGTTAATATTAGTGAATTGATGTTTAAGTCTTTCAATTTGTACTTCGCATAGATCATCTTTAAAAACTGATTAAAATTTGCTATTGCAGAATTTTTAAGTATTTAGAAAGGATTAAAAAGGTTTGCGGAGATATCAAAAAAAAGAGATGTGAGCAAATGTGAAAACTACAGAGGCATCACACCATTATCGGTATCAGGATAAATTTTCAACAGAGTTTTTTGAACCGGATGCAAAATTCAGTAAGTGTCCGGCTTCGAGATCAACAGGCCATATTCAGTAAGGATCGATCGTGCACAGACCTAATCTCGTCACTACAGATCATTATTGAACAATCAATTGAATGGAATGCGTAACTATACATCAACTTCCTTGACGATGAGAAAGCACTTGACAGTGTGGATAGTGGAACTTAATGGAACTTTCCTCGACACTACGGTGTACCTGAGAAAATCGTTAACATCCTACGGAATTCATATGACGCACTACAGTGCAAAGTCATGCATGAAGGACAGCCGACAGATGCATTCTAAGTGAGGACTGAATTGTGAAGATCTTTACATCTGACGTGAGGCAAGAAATACAATGGAAAACTCGGAATCAACCAGCCGACTTGGACTTTGCAGATTACCTAGCCCTTCTATCCCATACATACGAACAAATGAAGATGAAGACAGCCAATGTAGCAGCAAAATGCCTCAACATGCACAAGGGAAAAACCAAGATTTTCAAATACAACATGGAGAACACCAAACAACCCAATCACATTTAATGGAGAAACTCTGGAAGAGGTGGAAAGTTTCACCCTACAACTAGAGAAAATAAAACGGAAGTAAAGAGTATGGAATAAAGGCAATAATTACTACAATAGGTTGGTCAGGTCTACCATAATACATATGTAAGGCTTTTTTCTGGTATACTATTTGTGTTAGATATTATTCAAATTAGTTCAGGTTGTCAGAGATGGTGTTAGTGTAGAGTAACAGCAGGTAGGGAGGTTTGCTTAGTGAATTCAGTAATAAAAGCGACAAGACATTTAAAATTGCTATAATCTCAATTGTGGAATAAGATTCACTTACAGGTGTAAGAACATTTAAAGCATCTCCAAAGGAAAAGTAAGCATCGATACAGTGAAATAAGAACGGGAGTGATTTTAATTCACAGATAGATAGTGATAAATTATACCAGGGTCTCGTAAATTTACTCTTTAAGTAATTCATATGGAGAAATTTAGAATGTGATTGTTTCACCAAAGGTAAAGTTACGGATGTTGTAACTAGGAGTTTCTACATATTGAAATACTTCATTGGAAGTAAAAGGTAGTTTATTAGGCATTTCGAAGAGAAAGATTAAATTTAGTTTGAGTTTGCTCTTTCAAAAGGAGTCAAGTTTAAGTTTATTACATCTTAATTTATAATTTAAGGTAGAATCAATCCCAAGAATACGAAGCGTAAATCGTCTCTAAACGGATTCCAGCAATAATTTGTTATTTATGCAAACACTACTCAGAAGGAACTTTCAATATTCTATGAGTGATCTTGCATGTACTATAAACATTAGAATAGGTGACTCGTTACCATAGAGGTTACGAATTTTGTAACCCATAATACGCTGGAACATAAAGGTCTGTTTCGAGACTTGTTCTGTGAAGGACAAATTGTAGCAGTACCTAAGTTCTAAAGGTTGGATAAACAATACTGAATGTTGGATTCACTTGGTATTGCTTACTTGAATCTTTCCTTTACTTTTTTGGTCTGCAATCGATCAGTCTCTTATTGGTACATGTGCATACTGTGCGTATTGCTTCGATATTGCCTTAATTCACAATCATTATAAGCAAAGATGGATAATGGCTAGCAGTGGAATCCATTGACGAAGCAAAGATACTCGTGAATTAAGACAATATCGAAGCAATACGCATAGTATGCACATATTCCAATAACAGACTGATCATTTGCTTTCCTAAACATCAATGGGAAGATTCAAGTAAACAACACCAAGTGACTTTAAACTTCACCCCATTGCACAAGTAAGTGGCTATCAGGACTCAGTAACTAAGTGGATAACACGATGATGTTTGAAGCGAACGGTAATGGGCTCGCGTCGTAAAGTGAACATCAACTTTGAGATGTAGATACATGCAGCTGACGTGACCTAAACAGGACAAAACATGCGTCCTGGATTCCACTGCTAACCACTATCCATCTTTGTTTATAATTCTGAATGTTATTCGCTATCTAAATTTCTGAAAGACATTTTATTTAAGTATCAATTCATTTCATTACAAAATATCAATATCATGAAATAGAAATTTTAAATAATCTGTCAACTGACCATTTTGTTTAAACGTCAGTATAAAAAGATGACACATATTGGATGGGAGTTTTTCTTTTTTTCTCTTAAGAAATGTCAGTAATATCTTTATACAGTTATCATGTAGTCTGTTACATGTATGTTGAGTTATTATTAAATACTATGTAAAGATGAATGTAATTTGTGAATATGTATTAATAATGTAGTTATATTTAAGTTATATATATATATATATATATATATATATATATATATATATATATATATGAATAACAATGTCAGTTTGCTACAAATTTATCATATATTGTTGATAATAAGTAATTATCTTTACCGTCAACTGATCCAAAATAAGTCACTTTAAAAGTAGTATATTTAAAAAGTTGAAAGAGAGAAAGATGGAATAAAAATACTTTAACAATGTCTTCTGTTTCTTTGACAACTGTAAAGTAACTTGAATTCAGTGCTTGTTTAATATGTAAGATTCTGACTATATTCAACTGTCAAAGAAGTATAACTAATAACATAATCTTCAACAAAATTCACTTCTTCATTGAATATACAATTAAAGGTTCAAATATATACACACAGAAGTCTATGTGAAAAAGAGATGCCGTTAAAATGGATAATTCCTATGAAGGTTTAATAGAAAATCACATATTCTGCATTGATAATATTGATATTAACTTGTCATGGAATTTGAACATTTGTCCCAGTATAACAAAAAGTCACTTATCATTTAATAAGCAACGGATTATATTTTGGAGGAAGTTAAATTAAATCTCAAGTCATGAAACCCTTTTAACTAAGGTACTGTTTACCAATGTAAAGTATCTTACATTTAAAACATTTCGAGTTGAATGATTGTAAGAAATAGACTGGAAACCTTGTCTCTGGATTTAATTCGGTTTTACAGATTTTAACCAGTCATTTCTGCAGTATCTGAACACCACAATCAAGTTTACAAGTGATCTGTGGGATTCAAATATTTACACTGAATAACCATAATTTCTTGATGTCTAGATTTTTGTGCTGGTCAAAATTTGTCAATTATGTTGTAATTTAGCTACTCACCTTAGCGGATCAGCACGAAATGGATATCTAGAGAATCCTGACGAACTTCGACAACCATCTGATATCGAACATAAAGAATTGTGATATAGAGTCACAGACATCTTGTCAACTTAAAACATAATCCACAAATTTTAATTGATATGAGGGAAAATTAAGATATTTCAGCTAGTGTCGTTGCTGAGTTTGAATGTGATAGTTTTGAATAAATTGAGCAATGGGTAGAAAGTTATCAGTGAATATATTTTTGGGATACCCCAAAGAGTAGAAAGTTGTATTTTTGATGTTTCGTTACCTAGTGTAGGTCAATTCTTCAGGGTAAACAAATTTATTTATTATTATATTTACTATTAATTGTAATTATATTTAATTTTGCATCTAGCATTCTATAACATGAGAGGTATTGCGTATATGCGAAGGCAAACGAAAGTTTTCGTTTTTTTAAATTTCTTATGTTATAGTACCATTGACTAGATGACATGATATTGTTTCATATGAAAGGATCACTTAATGCAAACACATTCTCAACGTTGTGTAGCTTTATTACTTCTCAAGAATACAATTTCAAAAGGAAATTCCTTTCAATCCAATGTATTTGTATGAAAATAGTGAGTCGAACAACAGTCACTTGTTTCATGATACAATAAGTCTATTTCTGACTCAATGTAATAAACTATGTTGGTATAGTTTACATAACAGTAGAAATTTCAATTATCAATGTTAAATTATCATTTTATCGTAATAAAAAAATATACTAAGCTCAACTCTGAACAGCTTTAATTTAAACAAGTTTATATAACTAAAATTATAAATAAGGTGACAAACACTTCATTCTAAAATTGTCAGAACGTTATTCATTTGTACATGGTAACTTGTGCAATTTAGTTTTCAATCAGTGATATGTGGATGTTATGAGCCTATATATTTGCAAGTTTTATATACAATACAGAAAATTATCGTCTTTGAGACACCTGATGAGACTATAATTTATGGACGACCTTTGAGCAACACCAAAGTGACCCTGAGAGTGTTTACCTACTTACTAAGGCTAAATGAGGGTTTTAAGGCAGTTTGAAGAATACGAATTATGATTTACAGTTGATGGTTAGGGTTATGTTATGTCCCGATAAGCATAATGAATATTAACTTTTGGGATCCATTTGCCCAAATCTTGTACAAATGTCGTTTTCTATTTTATGGTACGTTGTGGTCTGTTTGTTTGGTATATAAACTCAGTATGTTTGAAATATAAGGATTCATATTGCAGAGGCTCGGATTGGTGTTTTGGAATTAAGTGGCTGAGCTAGGCAGGAAGTGGAACCAATCAGGACTCGAGGCTGCTCTCACGGGTTTATGCGTCATTGATCCGATCGACAAGTCACCGCTCTCTAATCGGCGGTCACAAGCTATAACAGGTTAGGAATTGGATTTACGGTTTTTCATCACGAAATGATATCAGCTAAAATGTCAAGATGCTATTTGGCCAAATGAGTAAGTGGATTTCGCGCCAAAATCCAATACCTGTTATCCAAAATCTTATTGGCTCGTTGGTAAAATATAGTCTCGCCGGGACACACTTTCTCTTAAGCTTTGAAAATTAATGTATCTATAAATAAAGATTGGCTGTTAAATAGACCAGAATTGTACTTTCTTATAATAGATTTATATCTAAAAATATTTTAGTAGTATGTAAATTTTATGTTTGTTCTCATGTTGTAAAAAAATTAAAATGTAAGCCAAAAGTCGGAATCAATACGCCTAAGGACCACCTAGCCAACTCAATCGTCATTCAATAAAAAGGCGATTAAAAGTCCCTTAATCAGATGAAATAACTGTCCGCTGCTATTAGTGCATGCTTAGCTAAAGTTATTCTATAAACTATTTTTTTAGTGGAATATTGTCTTTGACTATACCTATTCACCAGTCTTTCAATTTCATTAGGCTTGTTATGAAGCATACTTACTGGTAAATTAGGATAGATTAAGCGTGTTCTTCTAAAAAGAACTAGACTTTTTGTCAAAATAGTTTACTTAAGTCTATTTTTAAACCTCTTTGATATTTATATTGTCACTCTAGCATTGTATATTGCAGGTAATTTCCTTTCAGATCGTTTTTTACATTAAGTACAATGGTAGAAATTTATTCTAATTTAGTCATTTTGCTGATAATGCAAGTTTTCAAAAACAAAGAATATTTGAGAGAACAATTGATTTCAATAACTTTATTATGAAGCTATACAGTTATAAGTCCATGATTATTGTGATATTTTACAAACATCAAAAATAAGAAATGTATTTAGAAAGAATACATGGACGGGTAAATATACCTGTTTCCATAGCTTTACACCTCAATAAGAAACAAATTTAATCAAATGTCTCAGACACAGAATCAAACTATTAGGTTCTGAAGGTAGGATAGATAGGAAATATATAAATTAATGAACATATTACAAAATAATGGCCATCCAGATGATTTCTTCAGAAAATTATCATCACAAGTTAAAAATAGAAATAACTATGACATGGTCAGCAAGAAAACACCCTAAAACTGGATATTGAAGGGGAAATAGCAGGTGATGATTTTTACTTGTTGATTGAAAAGTTCTGTTGAGAGGATGTTTCACACTGCAAAGTTACAAAGTTACAAATACTAACAGAAAAAATCAAGGATATGTTACCGACGATGGGCTCCTCCATGTGTGTATACCAATTCAAATGCTCCCGTGGAGCTAGTTACATAGGCCGTACTCAGAGGGATTTATCCTTGAATGTTCGTGAACCGGTGTCAAAATGTTGAAAAAAGGAGTCACTAAATCGATTAACAGTACCATTCTTTCTTACTTGGTAGATAGTGAACATATCAAAATAGGAGAAGCTTTCTCCGTTTTATATCAAGTTCCAAACAACCTATCTACGAGAGCCAGATTACAGATACTCTACATAGACAAAGACATCTGGATTATCTCCAGAAAACCAAACTTGTGTATCCAGAGGGGTTAGGTCCAGTCTCGGCATATACCTTGGCCTACGACTGGATTACCGATTACCTAATCTAGATATCATAAACCTCTTACCCCCCTACCACGCCTTGATTAATTTTTTTTAATCTTCATATCCATCTTTCCGAATTCACATGAATACTTTTTTAGTGTAATTACCCTCACAATCCCCCTTTTACTACATATCATATTCACACAACGTTATTATTATTATTACCTCCATTGACGAGACGAAATTCACCTATTATGAATTTTATTCACACGGTTTATATATATTACTATTATGTTAACCATAACTTGACACTTTTACGAATCATTCCGATGTTTCTAGTTTACAAATAGCACAATTTTGTAGTATTTATGTCATAACAGTTTCATGCTCATTACTTTTGATATATAACATTGGTAACTTAATAAATGCATAAAATATCATAATGATTATGGACTTGTAACTGTATGGCTTCATAGTGAAGTTATTGAAGACAATTGTTCGTCTAAAAGTTCTTCATTTTTGAATATTCTATGGCGATTTTTAAATTGTCAGTTTTTATTTTTTTTTAAAGTATTGTGTTGAAAAATTACTACATCTTAGATTACTCTCTTATTTTAATCCTCCGTTATCTGTTTTCTGTTATGTTCAACTTTATTGGTCGTTGTGTTATTTCATTTATTTTTCTTTCACTATGAATATTACTTATCAATAAATGAACCTTCCTATTTTAAGTTATGTAGTACTGTGTTATATCTGAAACATTGTTGAACACCTCTCATGATCCTAATAAAAGGTCATGAAGTAATGAGATTATTTACAATCATTTATACGGGTATATTAGAATAGTCTTATCATATGATTGTATTCTTGGTATTTCAATACATCATTCTTATTTATTTGATAATAATGATGTAAAGAACTAAATTAACTCATGTATACATTCAGATGTTAAGATTTGTTAATTGGAAGTCAATATTTGTTTTATAATCCTCAGATCTTTTAGAGTCTTAATATGAAACTTTGCATTATATCTATTAGTTTATACACTATAGAAATTAAATTTTTGTTTGTTTTTGCCAGTCTTTAGTTCAACTGTTGTGATCACAAATAATCTTCACTAGAAAAATGATTGTGCTCATGTATTTTACACACAAAATTATGTTTGTAAAGCTTTTTAATTATACAAAATAGTAAATGAAAGATTTAAAGTTTCTGAAAGAAAATGTATTCAATTTATTACATATTGTCTGTTTACTCTGGTTATATAAATGTTTATTAAAATGGACTAGGTTCGAATCCTGGTAGAGACACCAAATTTAATGAGCTAGAACACAAGTGGAAACAATCGGATGTATTTGAAAACAAAGTTATACAATCTCATAGTAAAATCTCACAGCCATACAATAAATACTTCATTTTTAAAATGTCAATCAATCGTCTCAGACTTCATGAACTCTTCATTTTCACACCAATCATTCTCTGTTCTCGTTTTCTTTATTTCGATCTTGTTAACCTACTGCTAGATATTTCAGTTTCAATTGAGCGTGTCGATCGCTTCACTTATCTTGGAAGTCTCATCAACCCTTGTGGTCTGGTGTGTGATGAAATCTCAGAACGGATACAGAAGGCTCGACTAGCTTTTGCCAACTTGCGTCATTTATGGCGTAGACGAGATATCCGTCTATCAACCAAAGGACGTGTTTGCTGCGCAGCAGTTCGTTCCGTCCTACTTTATGGCAGTGAAACGTGGCCGGTAAAAGTAGAGGATATTCGTAGGTTACTAGTATTCGATCATAGGTGTCTTCGAAATATTGCTCGTATATCATGGGACCATCGAGTAAGTAATGCAGTTGTTAGGAAATGGGTACTAGGTAAGGATGGCAAATCGATTGATGAAGTGGTGAAACTTCATCAGTTGAGATGGCTGGGGCACGTGTTACGTATGCCCAACCACCGTCTGCCTCGACGTGCGATGCTCAATGATATAGGAGTAGGTTGGAAGAAAGCTAGGGACTGACTGACATACTAATTATATATATCGACACCAGTAGCAAACAGCACAGTTGGACGAGAATAATCAACACAAAACTTTAATGAAAATATATTTGTTTTACATGAAACGTAGAAATTTATTTTTTTGTTTGGTCAGTTTCATGTTAGGATACCTTGAAACATCATGTTGATTGGTTGTCTTTACAAAAAAGATAATTATGCAATGGTCAGTTTTTTGAAATATTTTAAAGTCTATGTTGAAATAAATAAAAGTGTATAAGATATACACTTTAAGAGTCCTAACGGAAATAACGTTTCAAGTTTTATTTACAGTATTGACAATCATTGAGTTTTTTAGTATAGAGGATGGTGAAAACTATTGAATTTGCTATCTTACATAAAGATACTAGTTTAATTGAACATCTAATGAAAACTAGGAATCTCTGATTAGTTGCTTCCCTAGTATCCATTTAGAAATTCATTAAAAATCTAACTCATGACATTTACAAATTACTGCAAAAGCTAAATATTCATGGGGTAAGACAGTAGTTAACGAGAATTCGAGAATTGATAAAATAAATGGCGTAGCAACTATAGAAGATTTGAGTAATCTACATAAACATTTAGAATTGAGTGAGTGAAAAGATAATTGTAAAACACAATGAGAAGATTAACTTTACTAAAACTCTGTTGCTAAATATATAGTTCGCACAGGTTATAAGACTGTACTTAACTCTTCTTTTATGGTTTTATATAAAAGTTGTCTAAGGTTTAATACATAGATTTGTTAAAATCTGAGGCATAACAAAGTTTAAACTTATCCCTCTGCATGTTCAAAATGATTTGTATTTTGACTAAAATCCATGCTGATAATATTGATTTTAAATTTTTTAAAAATGTAATTTACATCGTTTTTTTCTTTTCCATTTGTCTTTGTTTTTCTTATGTTTCAATTGAAATCATGAGTAAATTGAAGCTAGACTACCATGGAAAACCTGAAAGCACTGGACGGCCGTCTCGTCCTAGTATGGGACTCCTCAACAGTGCGCATTCACGATCCCGCACCCCGCGAGATTCCAACCCAGGACCTATCAGTCTCGCACCAGGCGCTTAACCAACTATATGACTGAGCCGGCATCCAACGGTGTTAGTTTCTAACTTCAACCAATCCACGAAGTTGCGCCACCGTACACCATTATCATCAGTGAGTTGATATCTCATAACAGACCTGGTATTATGACCCTTATATTTTTTTAATACATAAACGTCTTAACAAGTAAATATGAGATCAGATTGTTCAAAACGTCTTTTCCTTGTTTATGATATGGTTCTTAAAAAAATTCTGCTTTCCTACTGTATCCTGTAAATGTTCAAAATGAATGAAATAACAAGTAAACAAAATAAAATTGCATAATGAAATACAAAACAGTAGTAATGATTCAGTAAAGATTGGAAACGATTTATTCAAATATATCGATCATTTTATGTTACTCATTTAACAAATATGATTGATTGAAATATAAAAAGGTTTATGGAGTCTAAGTGTTTTCGTTACACTGAACTTTCATATTAAACATCTTACACTGTTCCATGTTGCAAAAAATAGTAAGTGAAAGTAGATTATATCTAATAAAGAGTTTAATGATGGTTCTTACTGGATATAACTTCTTAATGTTGATCCATATTAGTTCTAATAAACTTCCTATTGTCATTTCGATGGCTTGTTAGTAAAAAACATAGTGAAAATTAACAGAATATGGCAGTGTGGTGAGTGTTACTGAAGTCAATATATATATATATATATATATATATATATATATATATATATAAGTAGTTTATATCATCAATTGAAAGTGAAATATCTAGATTAAGAAGATCGGAATAAAGAAAACGAGAACAGAGGATGATTGTTGTGAAAATGAAAGAACCATGAAGTCTGAGACGATTGATTGACATTTTACAAATGAAGTATTTACTGTATGGTTCTGAGATTTTACTAAGAGATTCTGTAACTTGTGTTGAAGTACATCTGATTGTCTCCACTGGTGTTCTCGTTCATTACACCAGTAATCTATTCCAAATGATTCAGTACCTGAAGATTTTCTGAAAAATTAAGCACTATGCTATTTTTCTGGTTATTTTTTTTTGCTTATATTTCAATAACTAATCTTCCATATTCTATCAAACATTTTTATTGGAAAATTTAGAAAATCCGTTTGTATCATTTACAGTTTTGTTAATGTTTCGACTCCCAAATATTAGATTTTTCCCAATCACATGTGTTCACATCAGGTGTTCTTTACTTCATGACAGTTGAAGATACTCATATATCACATATTGATTGTTGTTTTAATATCCAAGTTCTTGTCTGATATTGTCAATGTTTTCACTTCTTTATAAGTATCATATAACAAATTTACAGTCCATAACAAATCTTTCATTCAAAAATTAGCTTTCATATTAATGAAAAGGAAATTAAGGAAATCGACAGAAAATTATTGATGTCAACTGTTCTATTTGGTCAAAATCAAACGTATTTCAAGCGCGATGTTAAACCGTAACAAATAAAATAGTTCAGTAATGAAATGAATATAAATATAGAATAATTGCAAATGTAAAATTATTCAACATATAATTAAAACGATTTACAAACTAGTAATTAATTATTTGTGAAATTTTTGAATTACAAAACTAAATATGTATGTAATTAGTTATTGTAAGCGAATACAACAGATTTGTATTTTCTTCATAAGTTTCCTACACATAACCAAACGTTGTATGTTAAGATTAACATATGATTTATGCGTTTACTTCGAAGTAAACATGATGTTATTGCCTATTTTTTGGCAGGTTGATGAAAAACTCTTCTAAATGTACTAAACCTACACATAATACAGTTAATGTTAAACATTATTCAAACTGTATTATATATCATTGCATTAATTTTTTTTATAAATACTTACTTACTTACACCTGTTACCTTCATGGAGTATAACATTTCTATAAAATATTTAGATTTAAGTAGTAAAGAAGTAGTATTGTTTTCTATTAAACATTTGTGACAGAGGTAGACAACTAATAGCCTGTGAGATCATTTTGAAAAATTCTTCAAAAATGATCAGGAGAAAAAGACATTTATAAAATTCATTTTGAGGAAACATGTCACACTGTACTATTCACTGGACAGCCTTTTTTGAAATTAAAATCAATCTACCATAGAAGCTATTAATAGAACTTAAATAAGCTTATTTTCCTGATATGACGAGTATAAACTGTCCCACAACAATTCTCTCAGTAATATAGTCTCTAGATTTCGATTCTTAAGACATTTAGATTATAATTTGGTTCTCTGACTGCAACAATTTTTCTATAATTTCAGCAGTTGAGAGTCAATTAAAGCTAAACCATCGTGGAAAACCTGGAAGCACAAGACGGCCGTCTCGTCCTAGTATGAGACTCCTCAGCAGTGCGCATCCACAACCCCACCCCGGGGGTTTCGAATACAGGTCTTATCAATCTCGAGCGCACGAGAGCTTAACCACTAGACCACTGAGCTGGCCGGCATCCAACGGTGTTAATGTCTAACTTCAACTAATCCACGAAATTTAGCGACACATCCGCCATTGTCATCAGTGAGTTACTACCCCATAATCATTGTATTTTCCATCATCATATAACCATAAGTAGGCATGTTTCATTATTGTTTGAAGTGAAAAGTTATTATAGATAATGATTTGTATTATTTCAGTTTTTTTTGTTTTATTTATTCATCTCCCCCCCCTTGCGAAAAATTAAGTAATTACAAAGCATCATTTATAAAGATAATAGACATTTTCTATACAAATTAGTCTATAATTAAAAATATTTTTCTATTTCATCGAAGATAATCTAATCACAAGAGTAGGATAAATTATTGAGTTGTCTCTTTCATATTCACTTTGTTTTTTCTTACTATAAACATTGAAAAAGTATCCACTTTACTAACAACCAAATAAGAAGAAATATTT
Source organism: Schistosoma haematobium (assembly GCF_000699445.3). Taxonomy (NCBI): domain Eukaryota; kingdom Metazoa; phylum Platyhelminthes; class Trematoda; order Strigeidida; family Schistosomatidae; genus Schistosoma; species Schistosoma haematobium. Next base: position 17,877,003 of record NC_067197.1, on the reverse strand, counting down.
TATAAGGAATGCAACATGTAACTTAATTTGTTTATTTACTTAATGAGAAAGAATGTGTCAATCTATATACCTGTGAAGAAAAGTAATTAAAATATTATGTATATTATTTATTATGACATAATTAATGAAATAAAGATTAGTAAACATGTTAACGAAGTATACTTTGACTTAAGTTTTATGTGTTCCGAAGAATTTCTGATTAAAAAAAGTTATGATATACATTAAAGTAGAGATATAAAAGTAGGAAATAAGAACGCTTTTTTATGTCTATGTGAGTAAAATGTGATGCAAACAGAATAGTTAGTCTTACAAAACTACAATTAGAAATAATAAGCAAAGATGGATGATGGCTAGCAATGGAATTTAGGAAGCACGTTTCGTCCTATTTCGAACTCGTCAGGTGGATTTACCCGAAGTGGACATTAACTTTGAAATGCAGGTACATCTAGCTGACGAGTCCTAAATGGGATGAAACGCGTGTCCTGGATTTCAATCCTAGCCACCATCCATCTTTGCTTATAATGCTTGTGAATTAAGACAATATCGAGGCAGTTCACACAGAATGCACATATACCAACAAGAGACTGATCAATTGCAGTTCCTTAACAACAACTGGAAGATACAAGCAAATAATACCAAGTGAATTCACGATTAGGACCTATTCAGTTTTAAGTTTATTTCACCTACTTCATATCATTTCACAGCCCACTTAATCGTTTTGACAAAAGTTGGTTTCAGGGTTACAGATTATGTTCAGTTTATCTTCAACCCTACAATATCTAAATTTCTTCAGATTGTAATTACTAAACATATATTCTCTATAAAACACATTTACTTTTTAAAAAAGTTTAATCCTAAAGTAAAGATCTTGGTGATGATTTATTAAGCAGAATACTTTATATTCGACTACTTTTATATGTTCACTATGAAGCAAAATGTAAAATCCTATTAGATATTACTGAGCTAGATTAAAGGTTGGCATATTTAAGCCTCCATTGGTATTTCATTAAAATCATGAACTGGTTTAAACTAGATCATCATTGAAAACCTAAAAGCTCTGGAATGCCTTTTTATCTTATGATGGGACTCCTCAGCAGTAGGAATCCACGACCCCTCACGCGGTAATCCAACACAAGACCTTCAGTCTCGCACAAAAACGCTGAGTCAGTATCCAACGGTATTATTGTCCATCTTTAGCCAACCAACGACACTGTACGAACATTTCCCATCATTTTTCAGTGGGTAACTGTTCCATACCTGACACGGTTCAGCTCCACTGAACACAGTTTCTAATAGTAGACTGTATACAAATGATACAAACACAGCATGAACATGCGAAACAGTAAATATATGAAGTAATGCATGGACAGTACTACTATCCCATACTTATTCCATTCATATATAAAATGTTTTCTAAAGGTGGAAATAATTCAAAGGAAAAGATGAAATAATTTCTAGTAGGCTTGTATAAAAAGTGCATTGTTGAATTGGAAAACAACAATACACTTCAGCATTTCCGAATAAGAAGGTGTTTATGAAAATTTTGAACTTGAATCTTATAACATACGTAATATGTTTAAATTGTTTTGATCGAATTCTTGCACAGTATTTGGATGCCAAGTTGATGTGAGACATTTAAGAGAAAGAATGTATTTGTAAAATCTCAGCAAATGAATTTGAAGTAAATTCAACGTTTTACCTGGAAATTTGGTTCAAGCCTTTTCAAGGAAATATATTTTCTGTTTAACATAATATGTTTAGTTAGCAAACAATTATACAGAATACCTATCAAAAACGAAATTTCTGGGATAAAATTTTCATCAAGAAGATCTTATTACACTAATAAGATTTTTCGTTCTTGGATTTTTACCATGTTAATACTCATCAACAAGAAATATATGGAATGTATAAGAAACTGATTCTGAATTAATGGTAGAATTCAGTTATTACTAGATAAAGTATTACTGCCTACTACTCAGTGGTCTAATAGTATATATGAATGTTTATATTCTTAAAAATCTATCCAAATCAATGAGTGTGTAGGTGTCATTACCAAGGTTTGATTTGATAATTTCGAATAAATTGAGAATTGGGTTGATTGTTATAAACAAAAATAATATATTTGTAATATCCCAATGAGTAGAAAATTGGATTTTCTGACGTTTCATGACTTAGTGTAAGTCACTTCTTCAGAGAATAAATAACCAAATTAAAATTAATCCAAGTTTAAATAGTACAACGGAACAATGCAGTAATAATATTGGATCAAACAAAAACAGGTCTGAACAAGTTGATGTCTTGTCATTTCTGTCAGGGTGATTCATAAGTGATAAGTATGTAAATTTGTGTGTGTATGTATATGTGCATTGTTTAAGAATGAAAACTTGTGTGACCTTTATGGTAAGACAGGATAGAGTTTAAATTTGTAATATGATAGTGTGAAATTGTGAATACGATCAGACTGAATGGTTAGGATAGATGGTCCAAGTAGGATGTATAGTAAGACCTTCCTTTCTATTGAGAGAAGTAGGATTAAGCATTATATGGAACGCCTCAACTATCCTCCTTTCTTTGTAGTTGGAAAAGCCTTTTTGCAATAATTTGATATTTTTAAAATCGATTTGGTGGTTGTTGAAAATGGCATGAACTGCTATTGCCGATTTAATTTGAAGTTGGTTCAATTCTACAGGATTGTTAGGAGGTTTCTTTGTGTACCTAATATGTTCTTTGGCTCTAGTCACGATTTCGCGGGATGACTCTCCAATATAATAGGCATCACAATCAATACAACCTAATTTGTAGACCCAGTTCTGTGTGGACATGAACGGGATTTTGTCTTTCAGACGAACTAAAGTATTACGTAGTGTGTCCGTTGTTTTGTAATACACTTTGATTCTGTGATGTTTTAAGATTCTTTGGATTTCTTCTGTTGTGCCATGACGGTATGGTAGAACTACAGTACCAATCCATGGCATTTCATTCGAATCATTATTATAATGTAATAAATTGTTTTGTTTTAATATGCTTTTAATAATCTTCATAGGAAAATTATTAAATTGTAAGATGCTAACTATATTCATTTGTTCTTTTTGTTTGTCTTCCTCTGATGTGATGATCTTGTTAGCTCTTCTAAAAAGATTTAAGGCTAGAGAGATCTTAGCACTGAAAGGATGTGCTGAATGGAAGTCAATATAACGATTTGAATGTGTCGGTTTTCGGTAAATGGATAGGTTTAGACTTCCATTTGGATTTCTTTTTACTAAGCAATCCAAGAATGGTAGCTCACCATGTACATTTTCATTTTCATTGGTGAATTTGATGTGTGATGAAAGTGTATTTATTCGTTTAGAAAAAGATCTTAGATGAGTCTTTTTTATAACAACAAATGTATCGTCTACATATCTAAGCCAAATTCGTGGTATAATGTTGTGGGCGAAGATATTTGATTCTATATATGCCATAAAAATATATTATTTTTATTTATAACAATTAACCCAATGCTCAATTTATTCGAAATTATCAAATCAAACCTTGGTAATGACACCTACAAACTCATTAATAACCGGATCAAATTATCCAAGTGTAAATGCAATTGGTACAATCACAGAATATTTAATAAACGATGTTTACAAGACAACATTATCCCTAAATCTCTTGTTATAAAACCTCCAGAACGGTCCTGGAGATCAATCCAGACTTCGCAACACGCGTCCCGAATATTCTTACGAGAACGCATTCACAAATGCACACATTTACTAGAAAAATATCGTGAACGAATCAAAAACCTTGATGATTTACTGAAGCTTTTAATCCCGACCGAATTACAAACTACGATATCCAACCTGTTTATAGAAAGAGAACGCCACTATTTAAATTCATCGAAACACCGACAAATTAAAAAATTCGAAAACATCAAAGAAAAGAAGAAAGATAGGAAAACATCAACAATAAAATATAATTCGAATGATCTAAGAAGAACTGTTCATAATCTGTCTAACAGAAACTTAAACAGTCACGAAATCACTCTACTAGAGAAGGGACTAAATTTCAATTTACACAGAAAACCACTTAGCACTCTTGAAATTGCTCCAATTATAGAACCAATGATCGCACAACTACCGGAAAAAGAGTCGCATTTACTACGTCAAAAGACATCCCATATTCTGACTAAACAAAAACACATTACACCAAACATTTCAAAAGAAGAATTGAAGGCTCTGCATTCACTTAAAAAAGACAAAACGATTATTATCACAAAAACCGACAAAGGCAACACAACAGTAATCATGAATAAAACAGATTACATTAATAAAGCTCTTGAACATCTCTCAACAGGACCATATGAAAAAGATCACTCCAAAAACTTCTCTAACGATTAAGAATAAAGTCAAATTAGAAACAAATCAACTTCTGAACGAGCTAAAACCAATCATTGGGGTCTCGCTTTGGTTTGCGTTGCATCCCAAATCATGTAATGTCTCACGATTTTATGGCTTACCAAAAATTCATAAACCAGATATTCCTCTAAGACCGATAGTAGACTTCACAAACACCCCAACATATGGATTATCAAAATATTTAAGCAACATATTAAAACCACCGCAACTCAACTTACATAATATAATTAAAGACACATATGACTTGAAATCAAAATTATCCGGATTAGTCATCGAGAAGAATGAAATCATGGTAAGCTTTGATGTCGTTTCTTTATACACAAGTGTTCCCATTGATAATTGCTTAGAATTCATTAGTGGTTTACTTGAGAACGACAATACTCTTCCTGACAGATGTCCGTTGAGCATCAGTCTAATCATGAAATCTTTAAAACTTTGCTTAAATTCAACGCTATTTACTTTTAACGGTATGTTATTCAAACAAACTAACGGTGTAGCAATGAGATCCCCCGTGTCCCCGATTGTAGCCAACCTTTTTATGGCATACATACAATCAAATATCTTCGCCCACAACATTATACCACGAATTTGGCTTAGATATGTAGACGATACATTTGTTGTTATAAAAAAGACTCATCTAAGATCTTTTTCTAAACGAATAAATACACTTTCATCACACATCAAATTCACCAATGAAAATGAAAATGTACATGGTGAGCTACCATTCTTGGATTGCTTAGTAAAAGAAATCCAAATGGAAGTCTAAACCTATCCATTTACCGAAAACCGACACATTCAAATCGTTATATTGACTTCCATTCAGCACATCCTTTCAGTGCTAAGATCTCTCTAGCCTTAAATCTTTTTAGAAGAGCTAACAAGATCATCACATCAGAGGAAGACAAACAAAAAGAACAAATGAATATAGTTAGCATCTTACAATTTAATAATTTTCCTATGAAGATTATTAAAAGCATATTAAAACAAAACAATTTATTACATTATAATAATGATTCGAATGAAATGCCATGGATTGGTACTGTAGTTCTACCATACCGTCATGGCACAACAGAAGAAATCCAAAGAATCTTAAAACATCACAGAATCAAAGTGTATTACAAAACAACGGACACACTACGTAATACTTTAGTTCGTCTGAAAGACAAAATCCCGTTCATGTCCACACAGAACTGGGTCTACAAATTAGGTTGTATTGATTGTGATGCCTATTATATTGGAGAGTCATCCCGCGAAATCGTGACTAGAGCCAAAGAACATATTAGGTACACAAAGAAACCTCCTAACAATCCTGTAGAATTGAACCAACTTCAAATTAAATCGGCAATAGCAGTTCATGCCATTTTCAACAACCACCAAATCGATTTTAAAAATATCAAATTATTGCAAAAAGGCTTTTCCAACTACAAAGAAAGGAGGATAGTTGAGGCGTTCCATATAATGCTTAATCCTACTTCTCTCAATAGAAAGGAAGGTCTTACTATACATCCTACTTGGACCATCTATCCTAACCATTCAGTCTGATCGTATTCACAATTTCACACTATCATATTACAAATTTAAACTCTATCCTGTCTTACCATAAAGGTCACACAAGTTTTCATTCTTAAACAATGCACATATACATACACACACAAATTTACATACTTATCACTTATGAATCACCCTGACAGAAATGACAAGACATCAACTTGTTCAGACCTGTTTTTGTTTGATCCAATATTATTACTGCATTGTTCCGTTGTACTATTTAAACTTGGATTAATTTTAATTTGGTTATTTATTCTCTGAAGAAGTGACTTACACTAAGTCATGAAACGTCAGAAAATCCAATTTTCTACTCATTGGGATATTACAAATATATTATTTTTATTTATATCCAAATCAATGTCTAAAATAGTATTGATAAATAAATCAAGATCATTTTTTGATGCATCAATGCAATATACGTAAAAAGTAAACAAAACTATCTTAGATATCTTACATTGTTATTTAAGATCCGTAATAACATGTTGTTGATATTCAAGACTGAATTTCAGCTACTAGTTGTTAGCATATGTTCATTCTGGACAGATTGTCATCATGCAGCCGTCAGTCACAATTTGTCTGATTGAATAATGACAGTAAAATAAATTTACTACAAACTACTTAACTTAATACTAATATTTAAATGTTTCACAATTCTGTTCATCTATACAACCTTTAATTGTTTGGACGTTATTCTAAGAAGAAAAAAATAAAACATGTGAATCCCCATTTATATTATTCACATGATATATATATATATATATTGATCGATTATTTCGGAATAGTATCTCGATTATCACTAAGGCCCAGATGAAAACCAAAGCATTTATTACTCGTTAATCAACCAGTGCAAATGTTTCCATCCTATCAAGTGTCATTTCCAGCCAAAATAACTCAGCGATAATATCTACCGCAGATAATGTGTGGCTATGTTTTGAGTGAAATGACAGATAGAACTAAGAGGCTCATTCATAATGTGGAAGATACTGGCCACTCTTGTTTACATCTGTAGTGTTTCCTAAGGAATAAAATCTTTTAATCAACCTGACTATTTAACAAATATCAGTATTCAACTCCCGAGAGGTTTGTAAATATTATTGATGAACATAATGAAATTTTTAAAACTATATCAACGGTTTACTAAATTACCAACCTTAGTACACAAACTATTGTTTTTGGTATTGTATTTGTATTGTTTAGTACCATGTCAAGACCATATGGATTATTCTAGCTTCCAGAGACCAATTTATTCATTCCTCTTGAGTCACATTTTGACCTTGTTAGTTATTCACTAGTCAACAATGACTGTGTTATGTGAGCGTATGTGTGTATATCGCTTATCCTAGTCATCACATGTCTGTAACTTATCTTCATCTGACAATAAATATCGATTAATGTTTGATTAAATTGTGTTGGCTCATACGCCTTCTCCGATTTGTTTCATTTCTCTCTCTCCCTCTCTTCTTTACTCCGGTTCCCTGATGTCTGTCCAGATCGACGATTGGATGAAATATCCGTATTCACACCCCATTCTCGTATCTGACTTACTTAATTCCATTATTCATTATTGCAAGTTAAACCAATGTTTATATACGAGAACAGTCGGTTTTTATGTTTCAATCAACAACTAACATACGATCTAACTGGAGTCAAATACAGGGCCATTAAATATTTAAATGAAATCCTAGTTTGTTTTTTATCATCTAAGTAAGAATGTCAATGTTAATGTAATAAAGTAATTTCTATTTTGAAACTAATTCTAACAGAATATATTGTCTATTGAACAATCCTTTAATTTCTGTGGTAGTTATTTACGCCTATTGATAGGTAAACAAGAACAGCAGTTTGATCATTTATAACATTAAAGAAAAACAACAACTGTTCAAATGAACATTGATTATGTTATAAATTACTAATTATAGTAGGGTATTTTGAAAAATTAATCATTTCAGTGAAAAATTCACACAACCACTATAGAATTCAAGGTTATTCAATAAAAAGAATAATGGAAATAAAATGAGTTTTTATCATTTTAGTACTTTATAGAATTAAATTAGCTAAATCAACAGAGCTGAAGAATTTGTAGTGGCTTTGCTTTGTTAATCAATCACCTTGATATTCCTTATAATATAAATCTCAACGGTGTTTGAAATCAGAAGGCAATAAGAAGTAGAAACTACAGTTTATTAACAGATAGCACAGATGATAAAGCTATAAGCACTTCTAGTGAATTTGAAGCAGAGAGGCGAATGTGTACGTGCGAGCGAATACACAGGCGAATTTATAGTTAAATGGAATAAGGTGCAAACAGGAAAGGCAAAGGTTGATAACGGGATTCGAGTACATATATACATGGGAAAGAGGATGAATCATTGAACGATATTTAGGCGATCAACATTTTAACTAGAGAGAGATATGTGCGTAGGCTGTCATGTGAACAAGCGTACACATTTATCCAAACAACTTAGTGATCATAATAGCGCAAAGAAATAGACAAATTGTTACTGTTCAAATAACATTGTCTGTTAATTAAATTAATAAAAGAGCTCAACCAAAATGTAATAATAATCAAAATTGATTGTAGTAGCTAAGTGGAGAACGCCATGGCGTTTGAAGCGATCGGTACTGAGTTCGATTCCCATAGTGAACATCAACTCTGAGATTCAGGTGCATCCGGCTGACGAGTCCTAAATAGGACGAAACACGCGCCCCGGATTCCACTGCTAGCCACCATCTATCTTTGCATATAATGATTGTAGTATAGTTACTATAAAGTGGGTAACATTATCAAATTTAAACGAATAAGTTTTTATGAGCACTACCAAACATATGTTCACCTTTAACAGTATTTATAAAAAAATAATAGATATCAGAATGAATTAACCAAAACGTTTCTATCTGTTTCAGTAGTTTACACATTAATTGACTAATAAGACAGTGTTTTTATTAAATTAGAAAATTTTCAACATGTAATCATTCCAAGTTAATTTCAGTTTCCAAATTAATTTCAAATGAAGATTCTTCCACGTTCTAATTAAAAATACAAACTTTATATTCATTCATTAATGTTATTTGAAGCATCATATCATTATAGATAATAATTTATATATCTTACTTGTAATTCTATTTATAATGTAAGATAATAGGGTTACCTTAAAAATATGGCTACTTCTTAGCTTAAACTCGGTTAATCCACTGAATAGATAATGAATGTTTCATTTTTTTAAAAAGAAGGGGTCTGTTTAGTTTATCATGATTTTAATTTGTAAATAGATAAAGCAAGAATTCAACTGATATTAATTTTCATTGATTAGTTACTATTGAAAATTTTTTTTAAAAAAAAGGTAGTGATTAATTATTATTTCACCTTGAATCTATTAATTTATGATTGGTTAATTTATTAATTAAATTTATTTTCTTAGTTTCATATTCATTTATATAGTATATGAAGATTAAGTTTAAATAAGAAGACTCAAAATATTCTTATATTGTAAATTTAGAATAACATAGATATAAGCGAACAATATTGTTTTCGTTTTGATACTCATCAGGCTTTACTCTCATATACAGTAATATTTATATGCATATATGAAATTATTAAACCAATCAAGGTAGTTTATGAGTCAATGTTAACAATCAAAACGATTACATAATAAGTGAAAAGTACAAATTGGTAGTGGGATAATAGGTTCATTAGTTTTAATAAGAATAATAAAGACTCAAATCAATGTTACATAATCGGAAATAGGTCAATGATTAGAAAAATATAGACAATGAGATAACATTTATAAAATTATAAGATAGACTACCACGGAAGACCTGGAAGTACTGGACGGCCGTTTCGTCCTATTGTGAGACTCCTCAGCAATGTACATCCACGATCCCACCTCGCTGGATTCGAACCTAGGGCCTTCAGTCTCGCGCCAGGCGCTTAACCAACTGGACCACTGAGCCGGCATCCAACGGTGTTAATGTCTAACCTCAACCAATCCGTGAAATTGCGCGACCATCTTTCATTGTACTGAGTTAGACACCTGTTTCTACTCGACACGGATCAGCTCCACTGGTCACGGCTTCTTCCAGTCAGTGGCCCAGTAGGTTAAGCGTTCGCGCGTGAGACCGAAGGCCCTGAGTTCAAATGTCGCGAGTGGAACCATGGATGCACAATGCTGAGGAGTCTCACAATAGAAAGAAACGGCTGTTCAGTGCTTTCAGGTTTTCAATGGTGGTCTAACATCAATCAGTTCATGATCTCAATCAAAATTTAGATTTACTTACATTTAAATATTGGTTAGTTATTAATGTGTAAAAAGCTTGTAAGGTATATATTTACGTACATATCCTGCTTTTTTCAAAGTATACAGCATTCGGAATTGTGTCAAACACACTTTTTCTAAAATATTCTGACTGGAAAAATCTTTGGTAAGACAAAAAACATGTATTATGATCAAAGATACAATCAATTTACTTTTCAGTATAACTGTTCAAACAATGTTCAATTATTCTATGGTTGAATAATGTTAAAAATTATTACAAAGAAATGTACATCAATAAATTCACTGGTTAATTTAAATACATTTGAATGATTGAGATCATGAGTCAATTGAAGCTAGACCACCATGGAAAACCTGGAAGCATTGATAGTATAGCTTCAATTGACTCATGAACTAAACTATTGAAATTACTATTACTTTACTTAAATACGCCTGTTACTCTTCGTGAAGAAGCATAGACCACCCATCAGCACTTGCCATACAACCATGTCTTTGTGCGATTCTTTCCAGCTCTTTCCAGTTGTTATTCATCCTTTTCATATCTGCTTCTATTTCCCGACGTAATGTGTTCTTTGGCCTTCCTCTTTTCCGTTTCCCTTCAGAATTCCAAGTTACAGCTCGCCTCGTGATGCAGTTTGACGATTCGCGTAGTGTATGTCCTATCCATTTCCATCGTCTTTTCCTAATTTCTTCTTCAGGTGGAAGTTGGTTTGTTCTCTCCCAGAGAAGGCTGTTGTTGATGGTGTCCGACCAATGGATGTTGAATATCTTGCGTAGTAGTTCTCCAAGTTTCAGCCCCGTACAGTAGAGCTGCCATGACATTCGTATTGAAGATTCTGACTTTGATATTGGTTGAAAGTTGTTTTGAGTTTCATATGTTCTTCAATTGTAAGAATGCGGCCCTTGCTTTGACAATCCTCGTCTTTACGTCTGCATCTGAACCTCCTTGTTCATCGATGATGCCTCCCAGGTATGTGAAGGATTCTACATCTTCCAGAGTTTTGCCATTAGGAGTGATTGGATTGCTGTTCTTCGTTTTGAATTTGAGGACCTTGGTTTTCCCCTTGTGTATATATATGTTGAGGCCTACTGATGCAGAGACTTCTGTTACACTGGCTATCATTATCTGCATTTGTTCGTGTGTATGTGATAGGAGGGCTAGGTCGTCTGCGAAGTCCAAATCGTCTAATTGATTCTGAGCTGTCCATTGTATGCCGTGTTTTCCCTTAGATGTCGAGGTCTTCATAGTCCAGTGGACCACCAGAAGAAGGAGAGAGTAGACAGCCTTGTCTGACTCCGGTCCATACTTGGAATGCGTCTGTCAGCTGTACTCTGTGCACGACCTTGCACTGTAGTCCGTCTTATGAGTGCCGGATAATGTTGACAATGTTCTCAGGAACTTCGTAGTGTCGAAGAAGTTTCCATATTGTTCTCCTATCTACATTGTCAAATGCCTTTTCATAATCAATGAAGTTGATGTACATTGAAGAGTTCCACTCAACTGATTGTTCGACGATGATCCGTAGTGTCGCAATTTGGTCTGTTCACGACCAATCCTTACGGAATCCAGCCTGTTGATCTCGAAGCCGGGCGTCTACTGCATCTTTCATCCGGTCCAGCATTACTCTGTCGAAGACTTTCCATGGTACTGACGGTAGTGGTCTTTAAATTTGCTCAGATCTCCTTTCCTTGGAGTTACTTCTGTATATGACTTCAGTACTTCAGCTGGTATATTGTCAAGTCCTGTTGCTTTCCCACTCTTGATTTATCTAATGGCCATCCTGATTTCTTTGGTCGTTGGTGGATTGACATCTATAGGAAGGTGTGTGTGTGCTGCTTCAATGTACGGTGAATTCATTGGAGCCGGACTATTCAGGAGTTCCTCATAGTACTCTACCCATCTGTTCCACTGTTGTTGAATTTCAGTGATTGGCCTGCCTTCTTTGTCTTTGACCGGTCTCTCTGGTTTACTATATTTCCCTGCTAGTTTCTTCGTTGTATCATAAAACCGTTTCGTATTTCCTTCTCTTGCAGCATTTTCCGCTGTCGTTGCTAGTTCTTCCATATATTTCTGCTTGTCGGCTTTAATGCTCTTCCTAACTCGCTGAAATTACTATAATATCCACAAAAACCCCTTTTGATATTAAATACATTTATTAACGTTTATTAAGTCTATTCTCTGTTTTTATCTTTCCAACGGTATATCTCATTACGAGATAAAGCTCATGGAGGTGATATTATTTATATCATTATTATTCTGTGTTTTATCAAATGAACACGTTTTATATTAACAAATTATATTCTGCTCAATGTATAGAATGTAAAAGAATGTGATTTTTTAATTCAACAGTTAAATGTCATTTTGTTTTTTCTTAAGAACACAAATCCTGTCTCATTTACTTATTCGCTTTACAAAAAATTTAATTTTTTTAAACTTCAGATTATATAACTTTGATGGTAAATAAGATCAGATCTTCGTTGTTGATTAGAAATAATAAATGTAGATAGTTCTTGAACGAATTGAATATTTGACAGACTAAACAATTTTTTAAAAAATGTACTTTATTCACTTTGTTACTTATTCTTATGATACTTCCAGACTACATTAAAAGATCAGATAATAGTTTGTTGTCGTTATAAAAATGTCTGAAAACTGATAGGATTATGCTGTTTTAAAAAATCATTCTTGATAGGATTTTGTGTATTACAGATAGTTTATACAGATCTGTCAAAAACTGGTGAATAATAAAAAAGAACTTTACAATCTTGTGGTTTGTTTCTTTATTTAATAGGCTTTTATTTATATAGGTAAAGAGTATAAATTGAAGAACATCTGAATCTCAAAACAACTGTCAACCAACACCAAAGTCAGAATTTTCTATACAAATGTCAAAACAGTTCTACTGTATGAAGCAGAAACTTGGAGAACTACGAAAGCCAACATCCACAAGATACAAGTGTTTGTTAACACCTGTCTACGCTAAATACTTCGGATCCGTTGGCTGGACACTATCGGCAACAACCTACTGTAGGAAAGAACAAACCATATTCCAGCGGAGGAAGAAATTAGGAAGAAGCACTGGAAGTGGATGGAACACACATTTAGGAAAGCACACAACTGCGTCACATGGAATCCTCAGGACAGAGTGAGTTGGAGAATGCTGGTCGACGGCCTATTCTCCACTAGGAGTAACAGGCATAAGTAACTATGTAAAGGGTATAAGGCTTCCAAACAATCATTTGAGAGAATTATCCTGAAATATTTCTACCAAGCGTATTTAACTTGTAATTACAAATTATAACAACATTAAATGTGACCTATATATTACAAAGAACATAATAATTGGAATTTACGAAGGTCATATTCATTTGAACGAAAAATATCAGATAACAAATGTATACACTAGTTTTATGTTTTCTTGCCTTGTTTTACTTTTATTTTCTAGTATTTATTAAATATAAAAGGATATTCACCTTATTCGCATATCATGTGAATAGTAGGTAATCTGCATCAAGTAATATGATATAGATTGAATAATAAAACCATAATCGGTGCCCTCTATTTATCATCCCGTTCAAATGGAATGCAATTAAATGTAGCTTCTTTGTGTATAATGGTTACATAATTTATTTATGTAATATAACAGTAGGGAATTTCGTTGAGAATTTATAAAGTTTCAGATTAAATGTAATTTTAGTTCTCTATGATTACTGAGATGTACATGTAATAATATAAGTAGTGATGTATAGTGTCTTAAATGGGTAGGTATATAGATGGGATTCTCCGTTTTGTTGCATAATTTGTTGTTTTTTTCGAATGACTTATTTCATTTTATAAACGATTTAAAACATGTTAAGCCGATTGGACTACGTAAAATGGAACTTCTTGTAAACAACGTTATTCCTAAAAGGTTATAAAATACAGTATGTGGTTTCGTGAATAATCGTGCGGATACCTTCACGATTAAAAAAATAATCTTGTGTTGGAGTGATTTGATAATAGCCATTTCTTCAACAAACCTATAATGAATAATTTTCTCTCATATTTTCTAACTATGAGAATGTAACTTTGACATAATAATTATCATTTGTATTTATGCTAAGAGATATTTATTATCTTTGTCAATCTTTATTTAGGATTACGTTTTAAATCACATTAAAGTACACTTAAACGAGCGATAGGACCATTAATTTGGTGTATTTTAATGATTTACATTGTGATGAAACTGAATTACAATATATTTTATCCTACATCAACTCTGTATTAGTCACAAATAAAACCCGATTCATATGATAAAAACTATAATACAGTTTAAAAGTTCGATTTCTTAAAAGAATGTAACTTAAAAATTTAAGACAACCTATTATTATTATTGTTATCATTATTACTATTAATTTCAGAGTTCTTTTGATGAAACCAGGAGATTTTGTTTTGATGATCAAAATGATGGAAATGATTTTCATGTAGACTAGAAGAAAACAAATTGCTTTTCTTCTCAATAATAAGATAGATCCATTTAAATGATTTATCCAATAATAATTAAAAACAATGGACATTACATCTACTTTAAAAGTAATAACTAATTGTTCTCAGAAGTGGTTTTTTGGAGATTTTAGAAATTTCACTAATTGAAATGATGTATCAATTGAAGCTAGACCACCATGGAAAACCTGAAAGCACTGGATGGCTGTTTCGTCCCAATTGTTCATTATAATTAATATAATGCACAATTTATTTTATTAAGGATTAACTTATCTTATTTACTTTCCTAACACATACGATATTCAATGTTCTTTTTTCTTTTTCTTCTTTATAATTTCTCATTTATTTCTTATTCAATTAACAACATTTTTTATGACAGTTCTTAATTATTAAATTCAGCACGTAAACATCTAAGTTTTCTTGTTAAAATACAATGTCATCCTATTGATTAAAACCCTTCTAATTACAGATGAGTATTTCAATAGTAATAATAATAACAATAATAATAGTAATAATAGTAATAATTTTGATAATATTATTAATCCCAATAATTCAATAAGAGAAAGTTCATAATGTGTTTAGAAGCATTGGAAAATTATGTAAATCAATAACTTACAGAAAAATACATTATACTACTACTACTACTAATAATAATAATGATAATAATAATCTCTATCCAATGCTCAATTTCTTTGAAACTATCAAGCGCAATCATGATATGGATATCTATAATTATATTAAATAAATTTCATTCATATAATCAATTATAATTTTGTCTCTAAATTGATAGATGTTCTATCTGGAGATTAGATTCTTTCATATATTGCATACGACTTAAGCACTTGAACACTAGAACCTGAAAAAAATGATTAGTAGCTGCAGAAATTATTGGATTATTTAAAGTTTACGAAAACAAAATATCTACTCACTTATATTATCTTCAGGTATAATATGTGAAATTCAACTTCAGAAACAAATTAATAAACCTTGTTAATGTTTAAATAATCAACTTAAATCAATTAAATTCTATTTAGACTAAAGTTAATACTTTGCTCAGATCTCTAGGCTATTCACTTTTTAACAGTGTGAATATAAACATCAACATTCTTATCTTGTTTTACGAAACTTGAGATCATTGGTCATTGTATTCTTCATATTAATAGTTTGCAGACAGGAGAAATGATCACATTTGAGTTCATGATAAAAGTATCATGAAAAATAGGAATTTGTCATGAAATTATATATTTTGTGCCCGAAAACTTTCTACTAGAACTAAATACATCTTAATGAATACAGTGATTATTATTTATGATATAAATTTGAAGAAATGACTAGATTCTTATTTAATGCATCTCTTTATTAAATGCCAATGGACTATTAAAGTCAGAAAATTTAAAGTCAATCTTCAACGAGAAGTGGGGTGGGTGTTATATCCCGGCAAGTATTATGAATGATAACTTTTGAGAACTATTTATGGACAAATATCATATGTATATAGTGAATGTATAACTATTCAGTAGCTAGATTGTGTATATACATATTCCTCTTATTATAAGCTTTATTTTGGTCTATAAGCTAATATTATACGATTTACCATTCTTGCGTTATACACAGTCTATCAATTACTACCTCCAACATTCACAGCCACATTTGGCTAAATCTTGTACAGATGTTGTTTTCTATTTTATGGTACGATGTGGCCTGTTTGGTTTGTATATAAACCCAGTATGTTTGAAATACATGATTCATATTGCAGAGGCTGAGATTGATGTTCTGGATATTAACAGGCTGGGCTAGGTAGGAAGCAGTACCGATAAAGACTTTAGACTGTTCGTACTTGTTTTATGCATCATTGGTCCGGTCGATAATTCACTGTTCTCTAATTGGCAGTATCATTACGTCATATAATGATAGAGGCACAAGGCCACAATTGTTTGTGTTTCCTACATTCAGGTATACTTTTTACTATAAAATTCTTATTTTTCATATTAGTGATTAAATTTGGTACCTGTTATAAGTTTACATTTAAAGTGACTTTTCAAACTGTTATATCTAGAGCTTAGATTCTTTGATATATCCCATACAACTTGAGAACTCGAACGTTAAAATACTCCAAGTCGCAAATGAGAAGACAGAAGACAAGTGATAGGAACGTTATTACAAACAGAGTCAAATATGGTAAAATACTCTCAGTTATTTATAGTTTTTAGTAAAATCGAAATCATCATTATAGTAATCTGATTCGCATACTGAGGTTTTTAGCATTTGTCGAATTGTGAAGCTACATGTCGTGATTCTTGAATGATCTTCTAAAAGATTATTGGATGGAATGTGTTTGGCTCTTTCTGAGCTTCTTATAGCTTCCTCAAGTTCATCCATAGGCCATCCTCACACAAACAACCCATCAAAACTCATGAAAAATACTTTGGCCTTCATGGCCTTTTGAAGTGAATAGAGTTTGCCATTTCAGGTCCCTTATAAAACACGCATAAACATGCTCTTTCTCTTTCACATTCTGACATACTCTACAAAAATAGACAATAATGCTCTTTACTCCTATGAATCATGTCCTCTATAAATATCATATAATTAATTCAACTGCTCGTTTTGTCTGACACAATTAAATTGTTTTGTACAAATACATCTGTATTATTTTTCATTTTTAACATAAAAGACTGACTTATGTTAAACAAAGATTGAAAACCCTGAAAACACTGAACAACTACTCCATGCTAGTTTGAGACTTCATAACAATGTACAACAATAACTCTACCACAAAGGATAGAACCTATGACCTTCGGTTTTCTTTTCTATTGTCATTTATATCAAATTTAAATTTTGGCAAAAGGAAATATAAAACAAAACACTTCTAATAATACCTTCTGTATTACCTATCTTATATGCTTAATTTATGTGTATAAAAACAATGCTACTTTAATTAATCTGAATTGTACAGAAAAAATTTTAAAAATACGGAAAGAGAAGTTTTAAGTACTATCTTCTTTCTGTCTTTTGCTTCATCATTAATTTCCCAGTAGGATAGTTTCTATTACTTTTACACTCTAATTAAATTGAAATCACTCAGACATCCGCGTACATAGACAAATACACAAAGATTACCTAGTATTGTTGTAACAATAAATTAATTTCAATCTATCTTCTTCTTTCCCTAATTATATTTTTACGGTTTATTTGTTCTTGATTTTATTTATTTCCTTTTGTACTTTCGATAAAAGTTCGTCCATCACTCTCATTCTTCCTCCCTCTCCCTCTCTATTTCTATATATATATATATATATATATATATATATATATATATATATATATATATATATATATATATATATATATATATATATATATATATATATATATGCATTTCGTGCAATTTCGTGGATTGGTTGATGTTAGACACTAACAACATTTGATGCCGACTCAATGGTCCAGTAGGTTAAACGTTTGTGTGCGAGACGGAAGGACCTGAGTTCGAGTCCCGCGAGCAGGATCGTGGATGTGCACTGCTGAGGAGTCTCACAATGGGATGAAACGGCCGTCCAGTGCTTCCAGGTTTCCAACCGTGGTCTAACATCAATTGGTTCATGATCTCAATAAAAAAAATTGTGATAAAATTCATATTCTCATTGCATTATCGATATATACCTAATGTTTCTCTTTGGTTTCTAATGAAAGCATTACTATATTATGCACAAGTGCTAATGATATAACAAATAAATGTAAACGTTTCATTCAAATATTTATTATACTTTTTTTCCCATTTTAATACTGTAAGCAGGATTTTAATTCAGTATGCACCTAGTGTACAATAGAGAATTTGTATTACGAAAAATGCAAAATGTTAATTAAGTTTCTTTGATTAAACTAAAAATTGTTTCATTGAAGTAGATCACATATCACTAAGAAATGATGAAATGTAGAAGTCTAGTTTATTCATAAAATGTTTAGTTATATTTCATTTCGTGTTGAAAATGTAGTGTTATGCATCAGATAACATGGCTGGAACAACACACTAAACATTAAAGAGACTGTTTTCATCAAACTTGGCTCACAAATTGAATTTTCTTAAGAATCAAACCTTAAAAAAATCATCTATATAACTTGAAGTTGTATAAAAAAAAACTCAATACCCATGTGACTATTGTGACGTCGGTTACTATGTTAAGCCCGGATAACTTATTCTAGCTTCTCGATTGGCCAGTTTATCCATTCTTCTTCAGTCACTTTTTGACCTTGTTAATTATTCACTTATCAACCTTGACTGTTTTTATATGGGCGTATTTGTGCTCACTTCTTACTCTATTCATCACATGTATGTAGCTTATTTCTGTATGACTATAAATATTGATTACCGATTGATTAAATGAAGTTAGTTCACACACCTTCTCCATAGTGCGTCATTTTCCTTCGCTCTCTTCAATTAGCTTCATCCTTCTCATTTCCTGTCCCAATCAGTGAGTGTACAAAATATGTATTCAAAAATCCATTCTCGTATTCGATTTATTTAATTCCGTTATTCGTCAACGCGATTTAAGTCGATAATTATATACAAGGATAGCCGACATGTGCATTTCGGTAATAATCAGTATACAATCCAATTGGAGTCAGATATAGGGCCACAAAACTATAATCTTTGATTGTATCACCTAATGGTAAAAGTAGGTCAATTGTTTCCTGTAGTTTGATTCCGAAAATTTATCATCCAATTTGATACACTACTAAGTTGAACCACTTAGATTAGTGACCAGGCAACAAATAGACCGACATTTCTTCATTGTGAATTTTAGTAAATCTGGAAGTCATATGAACTTAGTTATGTAGTTATCTGATTTCCAAAATCAAGTCCATTTTCAGCGACTTACTATATTGTGTTATTCACACATATGTATTCGACGTATTCCACTTTGTATAGCAGCACTGCAAAAGTAAGTTGCCGCCCTTGAATATTACTCATGACGTAGTTTTACTAGTGATATGACCCTAACCTTGTCAGTTTAATATCTGAAATACTACTTATTGATTAATACCAGATAAGACTTGAACCTCTCCTTTGAGTTTTAATCTCATTCATTCTACCTTTGAAACATATTGTCTAAAACGTCAAACAATTCCATGAATCTTATGAGGATCTAGTTGATGTTAATCATAATATAATTGAAATATTTTTGTGGGCTTTTCTTTTTTTACGAAAAATTCATATTTCCTGATTGTCTAGTTGACTGATGAACACCAATTCAAGTGATAGTTTCTCATCTCAACAAAATCTAAGTTTAGCTTATCAAATATTAGCTTTAATTCTTTACAAATATCACAACGGAAAAAGTTAACAATCTATCACAAAAAATAACATGTAATTATTAGTGACATTTATTACAGTTCAGGTATATACTTTTTATCGTCTTATAGTTTTGTAATAAAATGTAAAAGTATGACATAAAACTCCTATCCTACAGTAATCACTGTGTTCTTTAGAGCTCATCAAGGAATATGATGAGTACATAATTCAAAAATAATTAGCTACTTACTGATTAATTGAATTAGTCAGAAGATACCTTTTAAAGCCATCGGGTTAAAGAAACAAAATTCATACTACATTAATCTTAAGTTGTAAACAAACCCTAAAAATGAGTACGAAAAAGTAACAGAAAATAGATAGGTTATTTGAAAATTTAACTGATGACTAGTTTTTGATATGTTCATTTAAACTGCATTCCATATTTGTGATTTCAATGATGAATTAATCATCTATTCAAAGTTTCCTTATGGAACATCGGTTGACATTAAGTAACCGGCCTATATGATTCCCTACCACCCCTTTTAAAAAAATTGTGGGGTGTGAATGAAAAATTTAGGTATCATTGATTGGTGGACTTGTTTTGCAAGTGTGTGCTCAAGTGATAATGAACAAACATTTTGTTACCTTTAATAATTTTGTGATTGGTCGTAAACTGTTCATCTTTGTAATCTGATTAGTTGAAATCGAAATCACATCTGGAGCTGTGATTGGATACCAGAATTTTCATTTTTTACATTTGAAATTTAATGATAATGAATAATTTTTTTTGTGTAATCTTAGTCTTGAAAAAAATTTAGACTTTTGAAGAAAAAGACACCAACTTAATTGCATTACCATGCAATCCTACTGTTAGTGAATGTGTATTGGGATCAATTTTTGTTTTCCGATCAAGTATACCTTGAATTGAAGTCGTTAGTTATCGGAACAGGAATAATCATATGTATCTCAGTAAAAGAAAGTTTTTGGGAAAAAGCATCTGTAAACCGGTTTGAATATTTGATAATAGTGATTACTGAATGAGGTCGGTAGTCAAATATTTAATACCAAATTAATAAACAAATTATCACCAAAGTGTGTGCATAGGCTTTTTGTAACACACGGTGTGTTAATGGGAAAAAGAAATCAACATATCAATAAATCATCATGATAAATTACTGGTTGCAATATGTATAATTCAGGTGAACCAACCGTAGACGATCATTTAATGAACTGACTTTGACAGTATATGAAAGTAGTAATAAATTTTCCGAAAAAGACACTTAATATTTAGTAAAGGATTATTTTGTAAATGTTCATTCATAATGAGAATTAGACAACGTTAGATTTAAATGTGGTTAATTTGTAAAAGTCCATTGAAACGGTTTATTGTGTTCACTTGTAAATTATTTGTAGTTCTGTATTTTAAAATTAATTTTTTGGTCGTAATAAAAACTAGTTTGTTTAATCAGTCATGTGTGAATATTGTTAACCGCCGTAATATGAAACCTGAATTATCTAGACATTATGAATGTAACCATTTTTGACAAGCATTTGAAATATCAGTTTCATGAAGTGTAAATGAACAAGCCTACGTCGTCTGACTGACTCAACAAATATTTATCGACTTTAAACGTATAAATATGAGTAAGGTCAACTGTATCAATGAACATTTACAATGCTATTAGTATTATTTATTTTCCTTATTATTATTATTATTATTATTATTATTATTATTATGTCAATTGACAAGATTCAATTCTTGTACTATGTATTTCATTGACACAAAATTTTTGCATTTTCAATTTTCCTATAATGCTTAGTCACTTATTGTGACTGAACACTTTACTGCAAATCATCCCGACCTTTAGTGAATGACCTTTTTAATTTGTAAATATATATATCGTTACAGATGTAAACGTTAACCATTGTTAACACATTACATTGTCAAATTCATAAATGTCATGCCTTATTTTTGGACTTTATAAAATAATAAAATTATGGACTAATAACTGTATAGTGCGATGATGAAGTTAAGGAAAACGATTGTTTCCTAAATTATTTTTGATTTTTGAATATTTTAAGGGAATTTTTAACTGGTATAATGTGATTGTACCAGTCATAAATAGTTGATGAGGTGTGCAAATGAATACGGTGATATAATCAGTAGTTATGAATAACTATGGAGGCTTAGTTTACGATCAGACGTACTTCTTACGTACGCATAGTTCTGGTTTCAGGAAATTTTAATATTAAACAAGAATATGAAGTTCTTGTTTTGTGTATCTATGAAACGGATAATATTCTTATTTCTTTTTACACTTACTGTATGACCTTTTATCACCATCATCATTTCAATGATGATGGTTTCAACTTGTTTTCAAATGTCATTATTTTATTCCTAAATAAGTTAATTTTCTCAATTTCGTTTACTTCTCTATGAGCTTTAATCACATTCATCTTTGTAATTATCTTATTACATTCACTAATAAATGTCATCATAAGTTTATTGACCTAACGACAAAATTACGATTTTCACTCATTTAAAATATTCCTATTAAAATGTACTCAAAATGTACTTTTATTAGATAGTTTACAAATGTGTTACTAAAACATGAACGCTAATCACATTATTTTCAATATAAAATTACTAGATTAGTCTTCATTAGATGACAAAATCTTGTCTAAGTTTTCTTAACCTTTATATCTAATAAACGTTAGAAACAAGTTTACGAATACATGAACGATAATCGCTTTTCCACTATTAATCTCTAAGGGATATCTAAATTCATGAGACATTAATAAGTGCTTAATCACTTGACCTTTGCGGCGGAAAAGTAGTAGATAAAAAATAATGGAAATCAAATTGTGGGTGGCCCTGAAAAGGGCCTTTACTCGTTCTCGCGGTCGAACGTCATCACTATTAGTTTGTAATGGCGCCACAGATAGGACAGTGCACTGCTCGTACGTTCGGCGATGGGTCGTAGGCACAGAAGGTATGAAACATTGCTTCACATCTACAGAAAACCCAACCAACCGCAAAGCCCACCCAAGGATGTTATGTGAGCTTTCAATTTCCCGTAATCACCTATAGTGTACATTATAAATTGGCAAATTCCGTACCAGGAAGGTTCGCGTGTGAGAACACTTTGTACCGCATATTGCAGACATCTTGAGCGGTCAGACATTTCCCATAAGATTGGTAAGCAAAATTCCTGATGTGGAATGCAGCGGTACCGGAAATCAGCAGCGGTCTCACAGTTTCAAACTCCCCATCCGTTAACCTGCGCATCCATGAATTACCCTGGTACCTCAGGGAATTGCACTCGTGATTGTGATGTACATTCCCACGTACAACAGTCCAATAGCCGTCTATAATCTTACAAAACATAAATGCTGGACATTGGGTGTTCATAGAAGCCCTTCATTAAAAAAAATTATAAAACAATTTACCAAATTACCTCCTCCGTCTAATACGTTGTGACGAACCGCTAGATCTTATACGCCCATTTCGCCAACACACAAATTTAATGTAGGATTTTTGATCTCTGCCAATATGCGAATCTCTCACTACATAATGACTGTAAGTCGATCTTTCAAAATTTGTGATAGTGGTCTTTAACGCTTCAACCGATGGAAACGCAACCAGAAACAAGGTAGTCAAAAAGACTTCCTCCATTTCCGTTACGTGAGAAACACCAGCGCTCGTACTCGGCACGTTACTCTGCTCCATAATGACGATTGAGATTGTGCTTCGTCGACAAGTACTGATAATTTATAACAATTTTCAAGACATAACTAACCAATTAAATCTAATTTTTGGAACTAGCCATTTCATTGGACGAAACACGGGATGAAAAATATTGTAATTTGGGGTTGGAAAATTTTTTTTTAAAAAAAATGGCCGGTCGGACAATATTATTCTGGAACATCAGCTCGTAGAATATCGCTATACATCAGTTTACTTCATTCTAAAAAAAAGAAGACGAATATACATAGTTTAATATTTGAAAATAATACCGATTATCATTTAAATGAATTAAAGCTGCTACAATCAGTTTACCTCAACACTTCATAAATTCATCTATTTACTAACCAACCAATCAATAAGATTTAATCAGAAGTGATGGAAATTAAAGAAATAGATAAATAATAAGCAAAAAAACCCCACAAACATCGACCATGAAGATAACAATAAACTTAATTAGCAAATAGGGTAAAAATAGTCTTTTCTCTTTGATGATAAGAGAACTTCGTTGTTGTTGTTATTATTATTATTATTATTATTACCGTAGGTTTCTTTGTATATTTTCTTTACAAGCATGATATTTCATCAGTTTAAACAATTTATTTCGTGTTTCCTCCGAAAAATTCTCCTTTGCGTAATGCGTTGTTTATTTTCCATCACCAATTCATTTTCATTTCTGTTCATTTCTTTTCATCTATATACATTTATTTGTATACACTAGGTGCGTTGTGTGTCGTTTTATGTGTATTTATTTGTCAATCTGTTTATTTGTTGATATGTCAATTCATTATACTTAACCAACCACTTGCCACGTACCTTTTTTTTCATTTCATCTCTTTTTTGTTTTTCTTTGAGTTTCTTTTTGTTAAAATAATATAGATTTTTGGATGGAATTCTCAACAGTCAATGTGTTTATGGAGATTATAATTAGAATGAACTCCGCCTGGGGTTCCTCCGGGGGCTACTGCTGGTCCCAAGCCCGGATAAAGGAGGAGGGTTGGGCATGGGGTTAGCGTCCCCATCCCGTAGAAAACTAACTCGCTAAAAAAACGCTAACCAGAAAAAATTATTCAAACCTATAATTAAGATGATTGTAATTACTTTTTTATAATGATTATAACTATTCATTTGGGACAATTAACCAGTATGTAATTTATCAATGAAATAATATTTAATGTTATCGAACGAATACATAGATCATAACAACAAAAATTCGACAAAAGGATATTATATATATAAAGGATACCAATCTGTAATATAAACTTCCTCATAGCTAAACAATCCATACATCCTACTAAAATAAATAATAGTTGTGTACCAATTAGCGAATAATTTCAAGATGAATAATAGAAGTTCTAATAAGAAATCATTATTAATGGAATTTAACCATGTTGGAAGCGACGTCTAAAGATTCTGAGTTTAATCACCGCATTTTTCAAAGGATGTCAGTATATATGAGTGATTTTCTTCATATTGAAGTAATCATCATGATTCTCATGTAATATGCTACTTTCTCTTCTTTTTGACTAAACACATCAAATTGACTGTAGATGGAATCTGTTTAACTTTCAAATAAATTCAAGTCAAGTTGCTTTTAACTTGATTATACTAAAGACTTCTAAATTATTGTGTAGTGTTTATCCACGTTTTTAATTTTAAGTAATTTACCTGTTTGAATTGTCAATAGCTATTTAAAATTAACATTTTTGATCATGTTAGCGTTCCCAGACTTTATATAATACAATCTAGGTTCATCGCTTTTAATAGATCATCGTAATATCAGCTGTGGATTTGTGGAGATTGTAGAATTTTGATTGTTCATAACTACAAAGCAATACACAGCCATTTCTTCGTAGTATAGAATTCCTAAGCAGCGTATATAGACGAATCGAACTCAGGATCTTTGGTGTTTTGTATCGACTTTTAACCTTATCAACCATTGAGCTGGCAATCAACGGTCTAACCACTTCAAAAATTGTAAAAATACAAATAAAACAATGACAATATTGTTATAGGTTATGACGAGTATTCAATATGAGTTACCATGAAAAGTTTTATTCGTGATGTTGATAAAATAAGTAAAGGGTTTACGACCTTACGCATGGTAGTCACTTTTCGTTAATATTTTAATCAAGTTAGCATTCAATAAGTAGCATATCAATTTCCAAAGTTATCTGCCGAACAGTAAAACGGATGACATGATTCATTATTAACCATCGCTTGTCTAACAGATATGTATTGATATCACAAATGATGATAAACTAAAAAGATTCAGGGAAATAGTTACCGAGAAAACAGTGAAGACAAATTGGAAACAACGGCAGGAGTGATTTTGTTTTTTCCCAAGATATTTTGCTATCCCAATCTCTGAAAAAGATTCATCTGTTTTACTTCCCTATTCACTACCCATTATTCTCACATAGTCGAACTCTCCCAGCCACTACAATCCACTAACATTTCAAGAACTTTCATGGTTTATCTAAAATATTTTTAAAGTTCTAATGATAAGTATGATTATTTTTCCTGTTTCTTCCTTCCTTGTGATTGTACATAAAGCGTTCACGCGCGAAACAAATAGGTCATGAATTCGGGTCTGTTTGTTACGGGATCGTGGATGCGAACTCCTGAGGAGTCCCATACTGAAACGAAACGACCATTCATTGCTTTTAGGTTATCAATCGTAGTGTACGTAAACAAACTGAAGATATTCTCGAAATAAATATTTAGGACTCTAAAAAATGTTTTTCATTTTATGAGAAAAACTTAACCTGCATAATTTTAAAAATTTTGTTAAAAATTCAAATAAAATACTAATTTCTACAATTGGTAGTTTATTCATGATTTTTCAGTGAAGTGAACTTGATTTACGAACCATTCTACTTTTTAAGGAACAAGTACAATAATATTATAATGAAATAACTAATTTTATGATAAAACTTTATACAATGTTCATATTATTAGTAGATACTGAAAGAATTTCATAGAATTTAATATAATTATATAGAGTATTTTGATATAGGGATGTGGAGATTGTTGAGTTTAGATTGATATCTTGAATGGATCAGTGTTACACTACCATTGAAAACGTAGAACCACTGAACGACCGCTCTGTTCTAGTATAAGACTTCTCAAAAGTGCGCATTCACGATTCTTGACAAACGCGCTCAAACCTAGGACCTTCGGTCTAGCACGCGAACGCTTAACCTCTAAACCACTGAGCCGGCATCCAACGGTGTTAATGTCTAACTTCGGTCAATCTGCAATATATATATATATATATATAGAGAGAGAGAGAGATGGTTGTTTTGTCTTATTTTGAGACTCTTCAGTAGTACACACACCAAATATGGGATTAAGCTCATTACCTTCAAATTTCAATAGGCTGATATTTGACTGTAATAAAACAATGATTTAGTCAAATATTTATTATAATCAGAGAAAGGTTTTGTGGATATTATAGTAATGTAATAGTTGAATTCGTGAGTAAACTGAGGATAGATCACTATGGGAAACGTGGAAGCACTAGATGGCCGTTCCGTTCTAGTATGAGACTCGTCAGCAGTGACCAGTGGAGTTCAAACGGGTCTACTGTAAGATGGTAACTCACTGAAGACAATGGTGGACGGTGGCGCAACTTCGTGGATTGGTTGAAGTTAGACATTAACACCGTTGGATGCCGGCTCAGTGGTCTAGAGATTAAGCGTTCACGCGCGAGACCAACAGGTCATGAATTCGGGTCTGTTTGTTACGGGATCGTGGATGCGAACTCCTGAGGAGCCCCATACTGAAACGAAACGACCATTCATTGCTTTTAGGTTTTCAATGTTAGTTTAACATCGATCCATTCATGATACCAATCTAAAGTATTTTAATTAAAATGTCAATTAAAAAAACACTAAAACATTAAAGAATTCATTTCAATGATAAACCTGTTCAGTAATTAACTAATGTGTTATTACT
The DNA here is from genome assembly GCF_000699445.3 of Schistosoma haematobium. NCBI lineage: Eukaryota > Metazoa > Platyhelminthes > Trematoda > Strigeidida > Schistosomatidae > Schistosoma > Schistosoma haematobium. The sequence continues at coordinate 17,849,309 of NC_067197.1, read as the reverse complement.
CAGTTGGTTTTATTATAAGAAATGAGATTAACAGAATTCATTAATGTGATCATTCAAATAATCCAACAACTATTATTTATTAACTACTGACTACTTTGATTAACAAATAATATCAGTTTACTAACTGACATTGAAATTGTTAAAGTTTTAAAAAATTATTCAAAAATTCTTAATCTTCTAAAAAACAAAATTTGTCAAATTATAGCACCCTTGTCATAATGACAAGTGGTAATATTTATTGTTGATAAACGATTAAGGGAAAGTAAGTGTTTATCAATGAAGCATAAATAAATTCTATTCTGTTATATAAACGTCAATGATAAATGTTTCTTTCTATTAGTGTTTTTTTCTTGTAGTCAAGTCTGATGTTTGGTAACTGGGATTAACTGACAAAAAATGACATTGATATTTTCTGAAAAAAAAATATTTACGTAAGTATTTTAACAAAACAACAATAACAACTTGTTAAGAAAAATGTCATCTGACTACTAGATAAATAGAATTAATTCTTAAAACTTAGTCAAGCGTCTAGCCACAAAAGAGTCATTATATATTTGTACAAAATAAGGTTGGATGTCATTGTCATTTAATTGATAGTAATAATAATCAAAGTCAGAATTTTCGATACAAATGTCAAAACAGTTCTACTGTATGAAGCAGAAACTTGGAGAACTACGAAAGCCATCATCCACAAGATACAAGTGTTTATTAACACTTGTCTACACAAAATAATTCGGATCTGTTGGCCAAACACTATCAGCAACAACCTACTGTGAGAGAGAACAAACCAGATCTCAGCTGAGGAAGAAATCAGGAAGAAGCACTGGAAGTGGATAGAACACACATTGAGGAATGCACCCAACTGTGTCACAAGGCGAGCCCTCACATGGAATCCTCAATGCCAAAGGAGGGGAGGAAGACCAAAGAACACGTTACTCGGAGAAATTGAGACAGACAGACGTGAGAAGAATGAACGAAAATTGTCTAGAACTAGAAAGGAAGGCCTAGGACAGAATGGATTGGATAATGCTGGTCGGCGGCCTATTCTCCATTGGGAGTAACAGGCGTAAGTAAGAATGCAAGTCAGTAATAACAACTGGTCTCTGATTATTTTAAGTTGATTTATCTTGTTTCTTTCTCAATATTAAGATGTGTTCTTGAATTTTATATTTCATGCGTAACACTCGTCATTTTCATTTATTTTAGAAACATCATGTGATACAAGATAGGATCTTCCTGTTGGTTACATTCAAACATCTGTCAATGCATGAAATACATCACGATTTCTTGTCAGTTCGCCTAGTGATCATACAGCTATGTTGAATAACTGAATGCATTAACATTTTTGAATGGGCAATATATCATTAGTTCTTAATTATCGACTGTCTATTATACATAAGGGAGGTCGCGAAAATGATTCACAACCTTCACCGTACTAATAAACAACTTTTAAAATAAAACCTTGAATCCTCAACGACAAACTCAGACAGGTAGAAAAAAATTCACTCAATTTTTATCAATCAATAGTTATGAAACCATGGATATAATTAACGGAATAAAGTGCAATTAATCTAAAGTTGAAGTGATTTGCATTTTATTCTTTACCGTTCAGTGTTATTTGTCTTTTTATTTGCTTCATTAACCAAGCAAATAAACTTATTTTCTTTAGTGAATGAGTATAGTTTACTAATTTTTGTTGTTGTTGTTGTTGATTTAACATCAAATAAAAAGTGCATAGTAATACAAACCCTAGACACGTTAATTATCATTTAAAAAATTGTAACTGTGCGGAGGAAATTTTTGTTTTGCAAAAGTTATGTAGATTTTTTAGAACTTATATTATTTTTTGTTATTAATTAAACTTGATGCAATTTTCAATACATAAAAATGTGGTCAACATAAGTTTCCGTTATAAAGTTGTGTTACAATGAATTTCAATATTGTTCAATAATTTGTCAGAAAGAGTTTTTGTAGATATCATAGTAATTTTACTAGTTGAGATTATTAGTCAACTGAATCTAGACCATCATGAAAAACTTGAAAACACTGGACTGCCGTTTTTTTTCAAAAGAGGAATCCCATAATACGACGAAACGGACGTCCATTGCTTCCACGTTTTTCACGGTGATTTAAATTCAACTGACTCATGATTCCAACTACCCAAATTAATTATTTGTGTCTAAAGCGTTCAATAGAGATCATTTAACAAAAAATACATTTTATACTGCATTACATTACAATCATGTAAATAATTATCATATTTTGATGGAGTTTTGTTCTCTGAACTGGATGGTTTGATCATGGAGCTTTCATCGTTCTTCTGAACGACATCATCAGCACAAACTTCAGATAGAAGTGAAGTGTTCGAATTTCTCCATATGCGTTTCACAGCTTGTTCCGTACACTTCGACGTTGATTGGTTGATTGGATGAAAGCTCCACGACCAAACCATTCAGCTCAGAGAATAAAACTTCATCAAAATCATCCACCTGAGCTACAAATCTTCTCCACCATCTCAATTATCATAGTTATTTGCATAATCAAGCATATATTCGGTTAAACATGATTAATTAGTAGAGATTTTTTAAATTTCGCATATTCTTATTTATGTATTCAATAAGAAATCAAATACTCCCTAAGGTAACCATTCATTAATTAATTTAAATGATCTAAATAATTATCTTTATTACATCATTATTCATAAAGAACTTGGAGAAAATGACTGATATAATCATAAATAATCAAAATAATCAATTGAGTTGTTTCTTTGAAGTAACCAAATTAATTTATAGAATAATGGAGACACATTTGGAACTTAATATGTTGATGTGTATTTTACTTCAAATTAGTCGAAACATTAAAACATTCCAAGTTTTTAAACTGTCTGTTTTACAAATTGCCATGATCCTATTTTATGTAATCAGACAGAAAATTACTTGATGTTTACTAAAAAGAAACTAAAGTATCAAACAAAAACAATTAAATGATATTATAGAGCAAATTTTACTCAAACTATACAGTTCCATATTTTTAATTTGGATGATAACTTGAGTTCAATCTGAAGATTATGAGTTGTTTCGCCTGTGTGATCGTGTGAACACATTTCTAAGGAGTTTTAAACAAAAACAAATGGTTATCCAGATTTCTCCTTCTTTTTAATAGTTTGTCAAATGAAGTTAATTCACGACAAGAATTCTCTTCAAACTGAGCTAATCTTCACAATATATCTAACTAAACTATAAGCATTTATTGATTTCAAGCTAATACATACACAGTCCGTATGTTTAATTATAATTACATGAAAATAAATTATTGATAGTCTTTGGACAATATATTTAAAGATTTTAATAGTTGATTTCATGAGCCAATTAAAACTAGACCACCATAGAAAACCTGGAAGCACTGGACTACCGTTTCGTCTTAGTATGGGACTCCTAAGCAATGCACATTCACGATCCCGCCTCGGGAGATTCAAACTCAGAACCTATCAGTCTCGTACACAAATGCCTAACCTCTAGACCACTAAGCCTACATCCAACAGTGCTAATGTCTAATTTCAAACAATCAATGAAATTGAGCCATTGTTCACCATTTAAAAATAATAAAAAAACAAACCTTCATAAAAGAAATTTTCAACTGTACTATTTTAAGGATAATTAATTTACTTGTTTATTCCCTATAAATTTTATAACTTGATCAACTCATGAGAAATTTATTACATCGTTTATTAGTTTTTTTCTTTATCAGCTTATTTATCACTTTTTTTTTATTTACCGCTGAAAATACTCATTTTAATTTATATCATATTGATATACATCTCTTAGCATGAATCTAATGTACACATGATAATAGAAGACATTATTATGCCTTAACTAATATACATAACAGTGTCATGTGAATATAGACGTTATTTAGTTGAAAATTTGTTACTTTGCAACAAGACAAGATAGTTTAACGTCAAAAATTAGTTCATGAAATATGACGTTTGTTTTGTTGAAATATCTTTATTAAACAAAAAAGCAAATAATATGAATTTTAAATATAGTTAAAAATCAATACTTCAGTTCGTCTTGAAATAAATGACTTTCATTAATAATCTAAAAGATAAGTCTATTTTTTTCACTTCTTTTCTAGTAATGGAAAAGATGACCAGTGTGTTAGTAGCCTCAACAGCAATAGGTCTTAATATACATAAAGGGAAAAGCAAGATTCTCCGATACAACACAACATGCAACAATCCAATCACAATTGACAGAGAAGATTTGGAAGATGTAAAAATTTTTAGATATCTGGGAAGTATCATTGATGAACACGGTGGATCCGATGCAGATGTGAAGGTGTGGATCAGCAAAGCAAGAACAGTATATTTACAACTGAAGGACATCTGGAAATCAAAACAACTGTCAACCAACACCAAGGTCAGAATTTTCAATATAAATGTCAAGGCAGTCCTACTGTATGAAGCAGAAACTTGGAGAACTACGAAAGCCATCATCCACAAGATACAAGTGTTTATTAACACTTGTCTACACAAAATAATTCGGATCTGTTGGCCAAACACTATCAGCAACAACCTACTGTGAGAGAGAACAAACCAGATCTCAGCTGAGGAAGAAATCAGGAAGAAGCACTGGAAGTGGATAGAACACACATTGAGGAAAGCACCCAATTGAGTCACAAGACAAGCCTTCACGTGGAATCCTCAATGCCAAAGGGAGAGAGGAAGACCAAAGAACACATTACTCGGAGAAATGGAGACATACAGACGCTAGAAGAATGAACAACAATTGGCTCGAACTAGAAAGGAAGGCCTTGGACAGAGTGGGTTGAAGAATGCTGGTCGGCGGCCTATTCTCCATTGGGAGTAACAGGCGTAAGTAAGAAAGTTAGTAAGTAAGTAATTACTTCCTGATTGCTACTGGATTTTATGGCGTTTGTTTCAATCATTGAATGTTTATAAATACGTATTGTTAACAAGTTCCAAACAATGATGAAGCAGTTGTTTATTACTTTTTATTTCACCATGATGTTTTCTTTGATATTTTATCAGAATAACCGTTTATAAACTAAACTTAATCCATAATTTAATAATGTAGCAAGCTTTATAATTGCAACCCTACTGAAACTTATATGTAAACATGTTTAAAACCAAACAAATTATGTAGTAAATAGGTTATTCTAACCGTATTAGTTACTTTGTAAATATTCTCATTATAAGCTATTAACCTTTATTAAAAGTGTCATTATTAATCCATTGGTCGTATTGCACTTAATCTAATTTACAGTTGATTGATTACTAGGTAGTGATCAATCTCGTGTGTAACAGGTCCTTTTTAGTGCAGATCGAATTCTATCGGTCCGACAAACATGACATTGTTTACTACCCTGTGATCAATCAATTTTAAATACATCTTAGCCCTACAGGAGGTTAGTCACAGCCTGGATAGCTTAGTGGTAACGTCTCTGACTGCGACGTTGGGTGATACAGGATCAATTCCGTCAGGGACTACCAGTTTCCCAAAGATTAAAGGTATACCTTGCGGACGAGTGCCAAATAGCACGAACCCCAGGTCCAGGGTATCCTGTCGACTGCCTCCAACTATATTTTCAACTCATTCTAATATAATTAACTATTCACTTATTATATATCTATCTTCACAATAGATATGTCTGTCTGTGCACATGCCTACTAACCATCTATATTAATAACTCTTTTGAACTATATACAAACTTAATTGACGAGTCCTAATTTGAGTTGACTGACAAACCAACATTCGTACTTCATCATTCATTCACCTCTATTTGCTATTGTTTGTCAATTGATTTGTATACCTCGAATATATATGTTCTTAACACATTTCGTATATGACTTATAATGGCGCATTTTCCAAAGGGATTGGATCAATAATATATAATAACTTAGTCATGGGAATAATCAAATGTTGGAGTCAGCCAACCACTAAAGTTTATTAGTCCCTGATTATTACTACGGTATTCTCTTGAAAGTTGTGTCATTTAGTTCGACAGTAAAAATTAAACTGTTAAAACAAAAAGATACTTAACTTGCAACACATGAATCCTTAAAATTTGTCACTTGAGATTAAGATAAAAATATTTATTACAATGGATGTTTTATATACGGGAACGCAGTAAGTTTTCTATTAATTGCAATAGTCATATGTACAATTTTGTTCATACTGAAGGTAGTATTCGTCTCAATTCTTCTTGAGCTTATGAATCAATAAAACTTGGGCGTAATTTACTTCTGTTTTGATCAAGTTAAGGAATATACGATAATGAGTTCTTAAAACTTCACCAGGAACGAATTCAAGTTTGCGGTTTGAGTGAGCATTGAAGGCTCACGGTCAATTTATGATCTTGATCTTCTAGTCCCAAGGTTATAGATGATGAACTGAGCCTCTTGAGGGATATACTTATCAAAAACGAGTATCCTTCGATATTCATTGATAAGAACATAAAACCTAAACCACCGAAAACACAAATAACTTCAGTCAAAAAGAAAGCGTTATACATGAATATCGACTTTAAGCGTGACAGAGATACATATGCCTTAAAGAGGAGAAGTTCTGATTCTTTAAAAATAACGTTCTTCGCAGCAACGTTGCGAATATTGTTCTCCAGCTGATCATTGTTTACCAGTAATTTTAAAGATAAATTATCTCATCTGACCAATTCAATCAGCATTTACCAATTTACCTGCTCATATGGAGCCAGGTATATAGGTCGTTCGATTCGTACTTTATCCGAAAGAATTCAAGAACATTATCCGGCGTGGCTAAGAAGAGGAGAAAATTGCTTAATAAGACGTTCAATAATCGAAGACCTTGTGAACACAGGTCACTTAATCAAGACAGACTCTACGTTCAAAGTCATCTACAAGGTAAGTAGAAGTCTTCCAAAGACAATTATACTGCATTTTCTTAGCATTGCCAAAGCAATAGCCATACATTTGGGAAAACCAGAATTGTGTGTCCAAAAGGGATTTAATTTTCTCCCGTTTTTTTATCGCACTTGTAAACTACAACTTTGAAAAAGCACATTTATTAGGACTGTAATTCGAATAGTGCATTCAAATATGTAAGAATATTTAAGTATATAATGTTTAAACCAAACAAAAGTGAAATTCAACACAAATGACTACTAGATTTCATGATGAATAAGAAATATTATTTCTTTTATATCCAGCTTTGATATAATTCCAATTTATTCGACAATGAAAACTTCATTAAGATTATGTCACAAGATTTCAGGAAGATTTTGAGTTTAATTGAGTCGGCTAAGTTGTACTATCTGAGCATATATATGTATAGACAGAGAATATGTTCTAGTGTAGTGAAAGAGAACACAGGTGAGGACAACCGAATTATGTTTAGCACAACATTACAGGGGTACATGGTAAAATAGAAAAACCATACTATAATACCTAATTTGCAAAATGTTCAATAATTGTCTCGGACCTCATTGTTCTTGCATTTCTATACTAATTGCTTTCTATTTCCGTTCTTCCTTTCTTGATCTTCCGAATCTTTTGCTGCCAAACATTACATTCCTGACTCGCATTATATACTAATTATGTCAATATAAGTAGCACGCACCACACTCGTCACCCCTTTTAGTAAGGTATCTCCTTAGTCTTTCTGATCGCCGTATATCTGTCTTCCTTGGTGCTGTTCATGAGTCACACTCATAATGATCTTGAAGCCATCTCTGCAGTTCACTGGCATTTACGCGCTTCTGCTTGTCTTCTCTCCTGGTCGAGTAAACCGAGCCACAACTCTCCATGATAACGTACGATCCTTTCCACTTTGGGATCAGCTTTCCCGAACCTGATCCCCTTGCTATGTTACTTTTCTGTTCTCTACACTTGACTAGGTCCCCCACTGCAAAAGGTTTCCACATCCTCCTCTGTTGTTGCGCCTTCTTTATGTCTGATATTCGACCATTAAAAAACCTCTGATTTTATTCTTTTATTCTCATTTTGTTTTTTATTATTCAAAAGTTAAGATATATCATGCTTTTCAATAGTTTACAGCCGACTGGAACAACGTAATAATTAAGTTTTTACTTTATATCATGAATGTGTTTTCTTCTCTTTTCTGTATTTATTCAAAAAACAAGAAGTTTGATTTGTTTTTTTCAAAATATCTACAATTGAGTTGTATATTTTATCAATAAAAATCATCTCATTGAACTTTGAAATGGCATCTGGATAATTTTCCCTATATTCACAGTGAAACTTTGTTTGATTTTTTCTTTTGAAAAAAACAATACTTTTTGATTATGGTTGAAAAACTTTCAAAAATAAAGAAACACAAGCCAACTTATTCCTTTTGTACACTTCTAACTAGTTTTACTTACATATAAATATTAACTTCTATATATAAAGCTGATTTTTAAATATTAACGTTTATCAGAAGCTGATGAGAAATAAAATGAATTCTCAGTAAACAGTTGTGAAAATTTTTGAGTTTAAATTAATATTATGAACGGGTCAATGTTAGACCAGCATTAGAAACCTGGAAGCATTGAACGGCTGTTTCTTCGCAGTATGGGACTCTTCAACAGTGCGCATTCAAGATTCCTCACCCAGGGTTCGAACCTAAGATCTTCGGTATCGCGCGCGTACGCTTAACCTCATTTTTATTCTGCTCAAACCTTTTACTTTATATTATTCAAGTCAGTACATGAAATTATACGTATATCAACCGAGTTTAACTGCTGAAACTAGTGATTTTATTTTTTCATGCCGAAATTATTCTCTTTGACGCTCATGTGTCCATCTTGATCGAATGCGATCTTTCCAAGCTCCGTTTACCACTGCATATGTGTATCATGATTATTTCAAAGACGGTGGTGAGAATAAAAAAAACAAAGTGTTATTATTATTATTATTATTATTATTATTATTCAATGCTGCTATTAATTTCCAAACTTTCTTACATAACGTTTGACTTTTATAAATAACTACAAATTTGCAACAGGTGATTGAAACTTGCAATGGTTATTATTAAAGGTATATCTTGTGTAATCATTCATTCATTTATGCTCTTTGCATTTGGCAAAACTGTATTTTGTATCACAGTTTTTGACTGTCAGCATTATTTACCACGATAAAGTATGAAATTATTTTACTTTATTGGTAAATGCTCAGATGTGTGCGTATTTATTGTCATCGTGAATAAAATTAAATCTAAAAACTTTCTGATCTCATCATAAATATTTCATATGATCAGAATTAGTCTCACATTGGATAAATCTCTACAAACGAGTTAATCCAAGTGTTGACTGAGATCATGAACCAATTGAAAACCTGGGAGCAGTGGATGACCGTTTCATTCTATTGTGGGACTCTTCAGCAGTGCTCATATACGATCTCGCCCGCGGGATTCGAACCCAGGACTCTCAGTTATTTAAATCATTTAAATTAATTCCCCCATATAATATTAGTATTCCATATAAATATATAAATTAAGTTTAATTTGTGTGCGTTTTTTTCCATGCTGAACATAACGGACCACACAATTGATCTTTAAAATCATTTAGATTACTGTCAGTTTGTTTAGCTGTATTATTAGAACACTCTCATGTTTATTATTTGTCTAATAGTGATGTGAACTTACGTCGTACTAATACATTTAATCTCAGTTTACCCTCATTAAACTAATGAATATTTATATCAGAAGGGCTTTTTGGGGATATCATAGTAATTTCAATGGTTGAGATTATTAGTCAATTGAAGCTAGACCACCATAGAAAACCTGGAAGCACTGGACGGCCATTTCGTTCTATTGTGGGACTCCTCAGCAGTGCGCATCCACGATCGTTGTTTTATTATTGTCAAATATCAGCCTAATGCAATTTAAAGGTAATGAACTTTATTCCAAATGTAGTGTGTGTACTACTGAAGAGTCTTAAAATAAGACAAAACAACTATATTGCTCTTTGGTTTTCAATAGTACCCTGGTTGTTATGAATCCATGATGAAAATGTATTTTAAAAGTAAATAATTTTAGCCAAATATCTTTTATTATCATTGCTTTTTCTCAAAACAACTATCGAATCCACCAAGTAATAAGTGTACAGTTATATTTTCATTAGATAGCGGAATATTTCAAATATATTGAGGTAGGTGATGGAATTTGTAGTTGTTTAATATGAAAATGCTTTTCACCCGACCGTAAAATTAACATTATACATTTAAAATATCATCATAGTGAGAGATATAAGTTTTACATTTGATACCTTTGTTTTATGTTTTAATAATAAAAAAATGGTCAAGTCAACGTATGAATACAAGGCGATCTGATTAAATATCTGGGCTACCTGTTATTGTCATCTAGATATTTCAGCAAGTTATTTGTTTCCTAGTTTGTTTTAAAATGTCATTATATCAACTCATTGCACAACCTAATCAGGTGCGTTTGTGAAAAGTTTACAACCTTTCTCGATACAAGTCACAAAAATGTACAATCGGAGACATCCTGATTACTTGCAATATGGATTGAATAGAATGAACAATTGTTCAGATGTCGATTTCTGAAACGCTTACATCTAGCTGACGATCGCTCAACATTTATCTTCAATATCGACCAAAAAATAAGAAATAGGGACTCGCTGAAGTACTTTGTGCTGAGAATTCTATATTGTACCAAAAATAAAATATTGAATAAAGCTAATAATAACAGACGATAAAAATTCCCTACTAAAACTTTTGTGAATGGTACATAAATTTCAATGTTTAATGTTGAAACAGCTAATCGTATTTTTGTTATAATTTGTTCCTTGTGTTCTTGTTAATGTATGACATAATGATACCGTCAATTAGAGAACAGTGAACTATCGACCGAACCAATGATGCATAAAACAAGTACGAGCAGTCTAAAGTCTTTATCGGTCTTGCTTCACGCCTAGCCCAGTATGTTAATATCCAGAACACCAATCTCGGCCTCTGCAATATGAATCATGTATTTCAAACATACTGGGTTTATATACAAACCAAACAGACCACATCGTACCATAAAATAGAAAACAACATCTGTACAAGATTTAGCCAAATGTGGCTGTGAATGTATGGGATTGTAATTAGTAGACTGAGCACAACTCAAGAATGGTAAATCGTATCATAATAATTCATAAGTCAAAATAAAGCTTATGATAAGAGGAACACGAATATAAATAGTTTTGATTTGGTTATTTATTCTCTGAAGAAGTGACTTACACTAAGCCACGAAACGTCAGAAAAATCCAATTTTCTACTCATTGGGATATTACAAATATATTATTTTTATTTATATAAATAGTTTAGTTCTTTATCAATTATACAATAAAAATATACACTAAATTTACTCAAATAACAGATTTCATCTACTTGTTTATTTCTGGGTGAAGTGTCATGAGAGTTTAAAATGAAGTTCAATAATTATAACCCTGAAATGTACATGCATATTATTATCTTACTGCTTTTGTTTACATTTGCTATTCAATTACCGCATAAATACATGTCCTCAGAAGCTTAATTAATGTTTAAATATAGTTAATAATATTGTACTAATTAGCATAAACTAGTTATTGTTGAAAATATAACAAAGCTTTATTTAATTTTGTTTAAAAGTAATCATAGAAAAGATTCCAGTTGTGAATGAAATGTTACATTGAAAATATTTCTCCTTCAATATAAATAAAAGATGAATCCATGATTACTTTTATGCCACCTTGATTGATTTGAAAAATTGCTGTAACAACTGAAGCGTTCGAAATGAAAATATATCAAGTAACTGATCTTCATATCTAAAATGAATAGATTTCAGAATACAAATCACTGGATGACTTGATAAAGATATAAATGTACATAAATAAAAAAAGGGATTTCAGTAAATATTTAGAAACTAACCATTCAGCCAAGATAATCTGGGGATAAATGACTCATAAAGTAACAAATGAATGATCAAGAATAAGAATAAAACGCATAAAATAATTAAGTATCTTTAATTTTCACTTACTATAACAACTATGCTAATTAAAAAGTAACTAGAAGATCATAACGTCTGCTCTAAAATAATGAATGATTTACTTAAGTTAGGCTAACAACAGTAAACATTGATAATAAATTAAAATTTTGTATTCTCATGTTTAGTTACCTGAGTGTTATTGACATCATGAATCAATGATACCGGCTGTATTATAAATAAATCAGAAAGGATTGTAAACGGTTATTTTTGCTTTACTAGAATCTCTTATTATCCGTATCTTCATTTGCATAAAAAATCTTTAAAGCCTTTGTAAACAAAACAAACATCATTACTAAAATGAGATTTCTGAGACAACAAAAGAACTTGATCATATAATTAAATAGAAAATCCAACAACAAAAGTTTCGTCTCAAGGTTATTATTTACTGAAACTTTACAATTCTATTTGTCATTTAAATTCTACAGTCGTTCAAACCTGAACTCTGAGTATATCAATAATATGCCTAATTCTTCATCTTATCATTGTTCAAACACTTTTCTAAATAACCAGTTGTTATTAATACTTTGAAAGTTCACTTTTCTTCTTTTGTTAATTAGACACTAATCTATCATAATTGTTGTAGCGGTAAATAAATCCGCAAAATAAATAGCTCTGTAAGTCTTAGAAATTGGATGCTGACCACATTAGTTTTAATGGACTCACCTAGCTGAAGGCACTCGGTCATGCATCCGCACCAGATCATGAGTAGGAACGCCGTGATCAACATCCCCTGCAATCGCTAAATCAATTGATCCTCAATATATATTGATAGCCTATCAAATATATCTTCGAACCTCCTTGCTTCTGTTTTTTGATTTCACTTGGTGGGTACGATTTATGGTAGAAAGTGTTACTGTTTAAAGCGGTGTCTAACTCCAAATACCTATGATACCTTCACTTTCATCCATAAACTATTTTCAATAAACTTTAGATCATTATGCAATTTTCATTTGATGCTTGAAATATTCGAATATTTTGTTAATGATACAATTCAAATAAATTTCTATTTTCAGAAGGGGTATTGTGGAGATTTTAGAAATTTCACTGATTGAAAATATGAGTCAACTGAAGCTAGACCACCATGGAAAACCTGGAAGCACTATTGAGAAGCCGTTACCAGTGGAGTTCTACCTGGTCTGTTGTGAGATATCAGCTCACTGAAGACAATGGTGTACGGTGGCGCAACTTCGTGGACTGGTTGATGTTAGAAATTAACACCATTGGACGCCGGCTATCTCAGTGGTCTAGTTGGTTTAGCTCCTGGCGCGAGACTGATAGGTCTTGGGTTCGAATCCCAAGAGGTTCGGGATCGTGGATGCGTACTACTGAGGAGTCCCATACTGGGACGAAACGGCCATCCAGTGCTTCCAGGTCTTCCATTGTGGTCTAGCTTCAATTTACTCATGATTTCAATCAGTGAACTTTCTATTTATTAAGAAATAGATAACAAATATGATTACGCAACTCTAATGAACGTAATCAATCATAAATACGCTTTTCTCCTTAGTTTGCTTTCAAAAAAAGAAAATTATTTTTAACATTGACTAATCAGTAATCAAAGTCAATATTTCTTTTTGATGCAATTTTATGATTATTTCTCTTTATTATCAGTGAATAAACTTATTCGCATCATTAAAATTTACTCCTTAAATCATAATCATATATAAACAACATAATAACGGGTTGTTGTTGTTTTTTCTTTGTTTTTTCTTAATGATTTTCATTTAACAACAACATCACTTGTTATCCTCTTGAAAACTTGTTCTTTTTCCAAAATTTAGTTTACTTTTTTAAGGATGAAATTAATTCTGAAATTATGTATAGATATTGTGTATAGGAAGCACTTTGAGGCAAAACAAAGAAATAAATAAACAAAAAAAACGACAAAAATACCTTCTTTCTAAGTGTTATTGAAAAAGTAAATAAATAAACAATATATATAAGGTAAGCAAACGATTTATGCTCTTTATTCTCTTCCTCCTTTTTCTTTGCTTATTATTACATTCTTCTTTACTTGGAAAACCATAATTATCTTTGAATATATATATATATATATATATATATATATAATCCATTGGAAAGAGTAATATATCGTTTGACAGTGAACAATGAATTATTCCTGTGCAAGTAAATAAGCAAAGTGAATATTTTTTTCTCAATGCCTTTAAGTGCTTCATTATGAAACATTTAAAATATAGAAATATCTTTTTTAAGTATAGACTAATTTCTGATTTATCTGTCGTTTAAACAATTGTTGGTTGAAGTTAAACATTAACACTGTTAGATGCTAGCCGGCTCATAGGTCTAGAGGTTAAGCATTTGCACATGAGATCGAAAGTCCCGGGTTCGAATTCCGCGGGTGCGATTGTGGATGTGTGCTGTTGAGGAGTCCTATATTAGGACGAAACAGCCATCCAGTGTTTCCAGGTTTTCAATGGTGGTCTAACATCAATCAATTCATAATCACAATCAAATAATTATTTTCTTTATTGCAAACCAATATTGTAATAATAATGAATTATTTTATTGTATCAAGCTAAGAACAATCTTTTCTTGAAACCATTAATTATTTATTGATTTCTAATAGAAAATAATAAGATTCTGAAATTGAGTGAAGAAATCTCTTTTCATTAGAAATTGTTAACACACTTGGTGAATAAACTGATGTTATATGATGACAATAATATTCATAATCATGTAAAACAGTTACCTATTGCATTTACTTAGTTAGTAATTTGATGTTATTTTTGGAATCACTAGTGAGATTATGATATTACTTAACATTTCTGCTTGATTAGTATCATATTATTATTATTATAAATCACATATATTAAGTTAGAACCATGATGAAAAGTAATTTCGAAGATAGTTCCCACTCTCTTTGTTTAACTTTTCACTGGATATTTGACAGAGGATTTTTAGTATATTATTGAATATGTTTATTGTAATTGATTGTTAGGGATGCTGAGGAATATACCAATCATTATCATGTTAAGTCTAATGATGTCCTTGGACTCTAGATGGGCATTCCCTATTGGCCATTATCTATT
Organism: Schistosoma haematobium; assembly: GCF_000699445.3. Taxonomy (NCBI): domain Eukaryota; kingdom Metazoa; phylum Platyhelminthes; class Trematoda; order Strigeidida; family Schistosomatidae; genus Schistosoma; species Schistosoma haematobium. The sequence goes on along the minus strand of NC_067197.1, from coordinate 17,834,230 downwards.
TCACTCATTAAATATTGTACAGATGTTGTTTTCTATTTTTATGGTACGATGTGGTCTGTTTGGTTGGTATATAAACAGAGTATGTTTGAAATATAACGATTCATGACTCAGAGGCTGTGACTTGCGTTCTAGACTCAACTGGCTGGGCTAGACAGGGAAGCGGGACCAATCAGGGCACTAGGTCGTTCCCTACGTATTTTCCGTGTCACTGTAATCGATCGATAAAACGCTGCTTATCATAACCTGCAGTCCACACGTTACAACATTGATAAACTCATTAAAGTCACTGGAAATCACAGTTTGACGCTAATAAATCATCGGGTGGTAATCCATATCAGATTGTTTAAGTTTTATGATCATATATCGCAGCGTAGTTTTTTAATATTATGTATTTTAAAGCAATTAGTACTCTTTCGACTTAATTAACATTATTCAGTAAGATATATCTAATATCTTGAGGCAAATTATTCTTCCTATCAGCTTCCTGTAGATTGTTTACAATCGTCTAATATCTGACAGTGTGCATTCCGTTAGTCAGTTAAGCAGCCACTTGATCACATTACAAGCTACATCAATACAATTTTGTCACCGATATTGACAGTCCAACAAGAGACTGATTATTACTCAACTGTTAGTTATTATAAATATTTCAAAACAACCTAAGGTGAAACATGGCTGAAATAGCTTGACGATAGCTTTTCTGAATTTCCGTATAAATGTCATCTTTCCTTTTCTCTTATTTGACAGTTACTATCTGAACTGCATAATGAAACTATTACTATTCAACAGGGTGTTGTTACGATCCACGGCGTCTGATTCAGCTCGAAGATATATTCGCTACCTACAGGTTGGTCCAACCAGCTATACGAATAATGAGATTTAGAATCAACTAAGAAACTGTACTTGGTAAAATCGAACGGATAAATGCATAAATCTTTGGTATTTATACGTTTTTTCTTCTAATCCAGACAAGTACATGTGGGCTGAAACCTTGAGACAGCATGTAGGTAAAGGCAAGTGAGACGCCTAAACTTACCAGCCTATCAGATATATTTTTCAGATAAAAATATTTTTGTTATTCTTCTGATTATTTAAAATGATAATAATCAACAACAAAATGAATGAGTTACTAGACGACAATCTTTGATAAGTACTCCAAATAAATCATTGCCTCTTCATAGTATGGACTCATTTTTAACATATTAAAAGAGCAATAGATATCCAAAGTTTGATTTTGCTCAAAAACTGATCATCATATTCATAACTAATCGAATGTTGATTCGTTTGTGTATTGGTTGTTTGAATGTTCCCATTGATGTCTAGGACTGCAATTGATTGGTCTCTTTTTGGTATATGTGTATCCTCTGCAGATTCCCTCGATATTGCCTTCAGTCACAAGCATTATAAGCTTAAACGATTGTACATCCAGATACATTCTAACCGACGCGTTTCAAATACGACGAAACGTGCGTCCTGGATTCCACTGATAGACGTCATCATATAAGCTTATAATCGAATGGTACTTATGAGTGTTGAACGATATTATTAAAATTGATAGACAGAAGTCAAAATTTATAAATATGACTATACAATAATACATATTAGATCAAATACTTCTGTCAGCGTTGCTGTAAAGTATTCAACATGATTCACAAAAAATGTATTTCACTATTTTAATACAAATCATTAAGAAATCTTAGTATTTTATAGTTGAAACGTTGTTACCAATATTTTTATTTAAACTATCAACAATGTGTAAAAAATAATTTCAGTTAAAGTTAAAAGTGTACATTAATTGCATCAATCATTACTAGCGCTTAACCCAAAAAATATGACTACTACAAGTCCTGAAACATAACAATATTAGGGTGATTACAAGCTATGGCCTAAAAATCACAGCATACTTTAGTATATTTCCCATTAGAATACTTAGAATATTACGACTGCTCTTTGGAAGCATCCAAGTTATTTAACCAGTAAAATTTATTCTTAGAACAATTAATGGCTTGATTAAAGATTTAAAAAATTAGCTTCGAAAAACAAGTCATACTATTAAATAAATAATATATTTTCGTATGACTAAGGCTTCAATGAACCCTTGCCATACGAAAATTCAAAAACAGTTTGTTCTTACTTTAAACCTACCCTGGTAAATATATCCAGAGTGGTTAGGTTTCGAATTGTGTTCAAATAATATATTTGTAATATCCCAATGAGTAGAAAAATTAGATTTTCTGACGTTTCTTGACTTAGTATGAGCCACTTCAAATTTTTTATTCCCTGAAGAAGTGGCTCACACTAAGTCACGAAATCTAATTTTTCTACTCATTAGTATATTTCAAATATATAAACTTATTTATAACAATCTACCCAATGTTCAATTTATTCGAAATTATGTCAAACTTTGATCATGATACCTACAAATTCATATTATTCTTTTAGATAAACTCTTTTGAATGTAATCAAATCATCACACAAAGATAATCCAATTGAACTGAAAATTGTAAGACGAGAGTTTCAAATTTCAAAATGTTTATTTAAATGTGTTTGAGTAACTTAGCAACAGACCATTTTTCTCTATTATTTAATATATACAGCGTTTTGACATTGAGATATCCTAAATAACTATATATATCACTTTTAAGATTTAATTTGATAGATTCACTTAAAATAGAATAAAATATGTGCAATACAAGTAGTATAACCCTCATTTGGTCCTATTTATTAGATCGACACAATCAAGATCAGTTCAGAGTCGCTCAAAGGTCGTCCATAAATTATAATCTCACCAATAAATTCATTTTACAAGTCATTAGACGTATGATTAATCAATGCAGGATTGAATAAAGTGTGCACAAGCACAAAAGCACAGTTACATTTCGATATGTAAATGATACATTTTTTAAAAATTAATTGTAAGGGTTTTTCGAAGCTTGTGGACTTAAATTAAATTTACTTTCGAAATGGATCATGAAATTTTGAGTTAAAAGGAATTTAACAAATGGAACTACTAGAACTATTGTAACTATATTTTGTTTACATTGATGAGAAATTTATTCAGAAAAGTTGATTGTATGTGGAAATAATTTAATATAACTAATAATAAACTTCTTGTCGACCAGTAAGTAGGGTTAAATCAATTTGAGCATCATACTTTTACGACGATACAGATTATTAAATCTTCTAAGAAAAAATCAATAACTAATATATTTCTAAAATGAAAACATTTTGCACTTTAAAAAAATTGATAATTCACCACCATATATATTATAGAAGCCGAAACTTCAAAGTCAAACGAATACCACACCTCTAGATCATAATCACACTCTGACAGTTCAGATTACCAACTTTGATTAAACCATGGTATTTCGAGATTATCATTATTGGTGTATGTTTCACTTTTGTGGTGGTTAAATCCTACCAGTCTCAAATTCACGCTGTCATTGGTGTGATCTGAGAATTTTTAACCGACGATGAAACACTTAACAAACTATTTACACTTCCTGAAAGCTCTCCATTTGCAATCAATTCATAAAGTGAAAACCTTCTACAATTTGTACTAATCTTCACAAATGAACTGGTTTAACAACTATATGTTATATACTATGGCTAAAATTTCCCGAATACTGATGTAGAAATATTTTAACTGTAAATAGTTCGTAAAATATTTTACTATTTCTGGTGGAATAACATATACCAACCGATTTCATACGTTTATATGTAACTACATGTTAATTTTACTCTTTTCATTATTACTTACTTACGCCTGTTACTTCCGATAAAGCATGAACCTCCGACCAGCATTCTCCAATCCACTCTGTCCTGGGCCTTCCTTTCTAGTTCTAGACAATTTTCGTTCATTCTTCTCACGTCTATCTGTCTCCATTTCTCCGAATAATGTGTTCTTTGGTCTTCCTCTCCTCCTTTGGCATTGAGGATTCCATGTGAGGGCTCGCCTTGTGACACAGTTGGGTGCATTCCTCAATGTGTGTCTTATCCACTTTCAGTGCCCCTTCCTGATTTCTTCCTCAGCTGAGATCTGGTTTTTTCTCTCGCAGTAAGTTGTTGCTGATAGTGTTTGGTCAACGGATTCGAATTATTTTGCGTAGATAACTATTAATAAACACTTTCCATTTTCACCACCCGGATATTACCATCGAGATAAACATTACGATTTAATACTAGGAAATTACATTGAATATTTAACAAACTGGAAACTATACAGTCTGATTTTTTAAAGACACTACTTAAACTTAATTTCGAGCAAATATTATATTTACTATTGTCAAATACAAATACGATTCATAAGGATTCTTAGATTTAGATTTTAAAGGAATAACTTTCTTTAGTCCAAAGTAAATATAGTCAAATCTCTTTTTTTAAAAAAAAAGAAAGCTAAGACGAAGTTGATGGGAATCTTAATAATATTTAAATGCGAATAGAATGCTAAAATATAATATTTCTACCTAAATACATTGAAGATACTCAAAAAATTCCACACAAGCAGAATACCATGGGAACAGTTGTTTATCGTAAAATCCTTGAATTAAAATAAGTAATATTAATCTATGGGACCAAATAGAAATGATATTACACATGAAGCTACATATTTTGATAATATAACCAAAAAAATATATCTTAAATTGGTTTATTTGTTTCCAAGGACTTTGATTTTTCCTTTGCTGATACTCAAAATTAACTTGTTCAGTTTAAACTACTTACAGCTATCCAGACATATATATATTTCTGGATGGTAATTAATTTTCAACTATTTTTTTTAAAAATTAACCAAATATAATGGTACGTAATATTCACATTACAATGTGTTCAGTCACTAACTACACCTCCATTATATATTAACTCCTAGTACTATATTTTTACTGACCAATTATTTCTTATAACATTTTTATATAGATCTATTCCATTGATACTTAACAACAGTTTCGATTTTGGTTGTCCATCTCAACATTGTGTTTTAAAGCTAAACTAATATCATGTAAATGATGTTGTTAATAATAATATTTATGAACTTCAAAAAAATTAGCTTGAGATGATGTAAGTAACTTATAGGTTCATCCACATATGCAAGATTTTTAGTGATTCATCAATTAAAGTCATTTTGTGTTGAAAACTCTACATCTAAGTAAAAGTAATAATTATGTAACTTAAAGATAAATCCCGAAAGTTCTAGTAAGAAATCATGACTGATGAAATTCAAGTATATCAGGAATGAGACTAGTATCACTGATAACTTAACTCCGCCTGTAGCCCTTCTAAGGTAACTTCCATTCTCAAGCAGGGATAAAGGAGGAAGGTTGGAGTTAGCAACCTCACTACATAGAAAAAAAAAACGCTGACCATAAAAAGTCACCGATAAAATGGGTATATTATTGTATTGAATCATGAATCAATGAAGTTAAGAATATAAACTATCATATACTTTCTCAGAGAGCTCATCTTGAGCACAAAATGTTCATTTGTTCAATCATCAATGGGATAACGTTTATAATCCTGAGTAATGGTGAACCAATCCAAAATATCTGTCTACTCCTTTTTTGACTTTCAGTGATTCACTAACTGAAGTCAGTTTATGATTAAAGTATTCTGTATTCCATTTACTTTTCCTAACACTAAAACTTAAATTTCCTTTATAACAAGAAAATTCTCATTTAAGTTACTTATTGTAACCGAAACCATTAAATCGTTATTATAAAACAACAATTAAATATTAAAATCAAGAGTGAGTTGAAGCTAGACCACCACAGAAAACCTGAAAGCACTGGACGGCCGTTTCGTTTTAGTATGCGACTCCTCAGCAGTGCGCATCCACGATTTCATCCATGATTTCAACCATTGATATTACTAAAAATCTCCACAAAACCCCTTGTGACAATTAAATATTAATCAACTGATAATATGAAATAATATGATTTTGTCTAAGAATAGTAATTTATAAGATTACATCTACAGAATCACTGCATTCATTGATGTATACAGGCAAATAGACGAGCTGAAAATCTCTAGAAGTTTATAGTAATCAAGAACAAAACAAACAGATGGATATTAAAGTAGTAAGAATTAAATATTGTGGAGTTCAGTATAAATGTAGAATTTTTTTTTCAATATGTAACAATTAATATTTAACCTAGTGAAAGAAAATTGTAAGAAGAAAAGAGAAAGTGAAAAAAAAGAAAGTGGGAATAAATAATGATGACGACCAGTGTTGATGCAAATATGATTAGAAATGGTTAGATACATGATCAAATGACGTCAAGTAGTATAAGAACGTCATTAAAGTTTAACAAATTGAAAGTTTTGGATAGTTAATTAGTTTTCTACTTCTTTTTTACAATAATCTTGTAATTGATCATTAAAGTTGTTATTGATTTCTTGAACATATCTAACATGGTTACAAGCACGAAAATGATTCTAAAGTAGTACAAAGAAATTATTTTTGAAAAAAACCTTGAATTTTCGTAATTTTAGGTTCGCATATATTTTTTCTAAATTGATTGTATTGGTTTTTACTTCGTGTCAACTTTATACTAACCTGTATAATTTTATCTCACTGTTCCAATGTGTGATGTTAACTTGAACCGACGTGTCAAGTATTATGTTCCATATGATTGATAGACTAATCTGTTACTGAGTAGCTAACAAGGTTATGTTTTCCAGACCTCATATTTGGCTGATTCCTATTAAATTCATTTGAAATAAAGTCACATTTCAGTATGATTCGGAATCTCAATGTACTTTGACTAAAACTATAGAGTTAGAGGTAAAACTGACTATTATAAACAAGTCAGCTTAGTGGTAACGTCTATGACGATGATACTTAAGGAGGTTTATTCAAACCTATAAAGTCGCAGGGCCCTCTTGTCAGTGCAAGCCAATCAGTACAAAAATTAGATCTACAGTTAGCCCATGTCTGACTGTCATAATCTGAGATTTTCTACTCTTGTCCAGTTAAGCTCATCAAGCTCGCATTGACTTCATTCCATTTAAGTGTTTTTTGTTAAAAAAATAAAGTAAAATCCATCAAATTCGTAACTAAGAGTTCTTACTAAACACCTTAAGGAATAAAATATTTTATGGACTCTTTAAAATTTGAATATAGTTTGCTTATTAACGGCAAAATCTTTTACAATTACATTAACCACTATATTCATTATTAAAACGTTTATTATTCTGGTAATCAGTAACTGAAATATTTATATGTAAATTAAAATACATTTGTTTAGGCATTTTTATTCGAGGTATCTTTTAAATTTAATCGTCAGAAGTTTCTTCATGCATCATAATATAGTCTACAGGTAATTTTAACTCTCTTAGTACAATTTGAAATAATACTTTGCCAATGTTCTTTATGTGTGACAGAAACGTCACAGAATCGTGAATGATTTTAAGCATACATTCCTGAAAGGAATAACAGCGTGGTTGGATCAAATCTTTTAGCTAACTTAAAAATTCCATAATGTGGTCCTTATAAAATTCGAGTAAATATTGTCATTTTAATTATATAATGATAATAATAATGTCTTACTAGTAATATCCCAGGTTAGTTTGAGGAATATCATTCCTTCTTTAAAGAAGCAACTTACATTAACTCATGAGTCATCAGAAATTAAATTTTCTATTCATTGGGTTATTATGAATAACATTACTATTGTATTAACGTAAATAGTAATAGTCAATATATTTAAACCTTCATCCTGACATAACACTACCTAGATCTATCAATGAGACTAGCCGTTTCCAATTCATTAAGTCAGATCTCGTTAACAACCTATACAAATTCTATTGTGATCCATGCAAATAAGGAACAATTATTTTGCAACTTACTACATATATATATTGAGAATTTATGTTCATTTTATTGAAACGTTTTGTAGTCAAGATGCAACGAGTAAACGAAAGTTCTTAGAAATGTGTGATATTCGTAAATTCCTCGATGCACTCTGAAGTGAATAAACCTGAAAACAGGCTGGACGGTGAGCTCATCCGCTACTATAAAAAGAATTGTAGAAAATAAACGTTAAAACGGCAGTGCAAAAGATTGTGAATACCAAAACATAGGAATTGAATGTAAAGATCTACATAAATATGGACTACTTTTGGAATAAACGAATGTTACTACTAACTCCTCATATATTTGTTGGGTAATAAAATCCATAAAGCTCTCAACAATTTGGTTTTAATGTATATTACACAACATGAGGACCAAGTAGATCATGAAGTTATATTAATTTAAACACCTAGACGTTCCACTGTTCAATACAGAAAAATTTGAAATGCATTGCCTTCATAGAATAGGAAATTCAATAACCCTACCCTCTGGTTTAATGGTTTTTTCTAACCGCAGGTCATCAGATGAGTTTTGGCGCTTATATTCACATGCTAAAAAAGTACATCAACGGTGGATTTATACTCAATGCTGTGACGTCAACCTAATGTATCTCAAACCAGAACAATGATCATATTCACGTTCATGTAGTCATCTTATTCGTCATACTAAGATGTAATTTTTATTAAAAAGCTAGATTATGCTTTGAAGTTTGCTATGGCTGTAATTGTTATTTGCCAAATCTGACTGAATTACGCCGATATGCATTGCATATTGGAAGGATATTCCAAGTCTTCTTTAAGTAGACCTTCAGTGAATATTGTTACTGAAGAAAGGTTTATTGCGCTGTAAACTATGTTCTCATGCGTAAATAACTGTTATCTCTAGTCTTAGAATAATATCGTTTGTTCTCTGTTAGGCAGGACTTACTGGCGTTTAGTTCTTGTTTTGGGTTTATACACTTTCTCAATTATACTGCTTAAATTGGAGAAAAACATGACATTAAAGCCGGTTACCTTTGATCTATGAAAAATGAGCATAATAACACATATTCTTCCTTCTACTCTCTGACCATAGCCCATCGGCCTTCTTTTATGATCGTGTAGGTCACCAACGTAGATGATCTATGTCGAAATGATTGGAGGCCTACTCGAGTTAGACGTGAATAGTGTGACGAACCAACTAACGTCGAAGTCACACCTCGTGGTCAGCACCTTACGTGGACTACCCCCATTGACGTAACAAGGTACTATAGATGCTTTGAAGACTGTACAACACAAAGGACGTTATTACAGAAATATATTAGTTAAAGTAGATACAAGCGAAAGTAAGACCACTGCCGCATGGGCCAGTCCATGGCGTATGATTAACTAATGCGCGTTTGTTGTACATGACCTTGGCAGGGAGCGACGATCTGTTCGACATTCAGTGATCCAACTGCCGGATGATTTGGCTAGGGCTCAGTGACATTTCACTGGCCCTACGATCGAAACAACAAACATATACTGCATACTGGTATCATACTTCCTACCTTTCAATGTTGAGCGTGGCATACTTTTAATGACAAACCTTCTTCAATAGATTGATAACATCTCTGACTTGGTCCCAGGTTGTCGGATGCCTGAGTTTCATAATCCTTTCGAAAACATTACTGGCATGCATAACTACTGGACGCTCAGTACTAGTTCAACTTCTTGATTGGATAGGGTTATCTATAATACTGCATAAAACAACAAGCCGGGGTTCATTTTCTTAGCACAATAATGTGCTTTTCAGATTTGTTTTTTTAAGTAACCAGTTCAACCTCAAGGCCACTGAACTAGTCACAAAATCGAACCTGTGCGATGCAGGTCCCTTTTGTGGAATTTGTATGTGGGAATTTGGATCCTAGTCCATGGCACGATGGAGTTGTTGGTGCTTGCTGGTTTGAAGTATACGTTTATATCCCTTTGACTTTATTGTGTACAATCACCTCATTCATTTATTGCGTTGTCCTGTGTCGGCACTTAGCATTTGACAGTTTTTATTGTTCAGTCTTCTATTTTCGAGTGGCCATAGATATAACAATCGTTACCAGCAGTGGTGTAATTATCGTTCTCGGGTTTCTTCTTCCATACTACGAGGAGGGGTTTTCTATTAACTCTCGTTTTTTTGCAATTCACAGTTTCATAACAGTAATACTCTGGATTACAACACTAATCCTTGATTATCTCCATGGTAAAGCCCTCAAATATACTTCAAGGGGTTCTCGGATTCATCTTTCGTTTTCAATAATATACTTCTTTTGCTTAGCTATAAACTGCTGGTCTTTTCGTAGAGAAGTGGATGCGCTATGGAGACCATATGTTATTGTTAATTGCTATATTCAATTACTCCTGTTATGTCTGCATTTACTTTCCAAGGTCCCAGTGTTCTACCCCTCGGAAGAGCCTAGGCGCAGAAGGGCTAGGATCTTAAGACAAAATTCCAATAGCATCCAGTTGTCTACAAGTTATCAGTCAAATGAAATTACACAGAGACCCACTTCGCAAAATGTTAATGACCATGAAGATTCGGCTTCATGGTTTTCAAAGTTATGTTTTTGTTGGGTTAATAATCTAGTGCGTAGTGGTTATTACGGAGAATTGTATTCACTCACAAATCTACCTTTGGTCCCTAAACGTCTGAATACATACACTTTGGAGTCAAAAGTCCCTAAATTAAAGTTGAAATCTGTAACTATTGATGAAACGATTAGACAAAATCACGATATTTCTAACAAAGGGTGTTCTATCAAAGCTTGTGTTCTATTTTTAAAAGCAAGTTATGAAGCATTCGGTCGTGAATTCCTGTATCTCGGTTTGCTCAAACTTTTACTTAGTGGCTTCGGTTTATGTGGTCCAGTAGTTTTAAATCATTTCATTCTAAACGTGACAAACTCCGAAACTCCCTCATGGTCTTGCATTCTTGTTGGGTTCGGACTAGTTTTTTTGTCATTGAAGATAGCAGTTTTGAGCACATCTTACAATTACAAAATGGCAAGTTTCGGCTTCAAAGTTAGAGTCAGTGTAACTGGGATGGTTTACAGGAAAATTTTATCCCTTAAAACTTCGTCACTTAATTGTATTGGAACAGGATGTTTGGTTAATTATCTGACCTCTGATGCTGATAGAATAGTCAATTTCGCACCTAGTATTCACGAAGTGTGGGCAATGCCTCTGCAGTTATCTGTTGCAGTCGGACTACTTTACCACCAACTCGGGCTTGCCTGTTTAGTAGGCATTGGGTTTCTACTTGTGTTACTTCCTCTGAATCGTATTTTAGCAACAAAAATCGGGAAGTTTAGTCGCCGTTTGATGATGTTTAAGGATACACGGATTAAGGTGAGTGTTTCAACTTCTCATGTGTCCTAACTGTACTCGTTTTCTATATTGCTTTGAAGTGGTCGGCCAACCCGAAGTAATTGAGGCTGTCTAAATATCAGTTACCTGCTTTATGTTACGAGATTACTGCATAATTATAAACACCAATTAATAATTCACGATTACAATTAGCTTTTTCAGTTATTTCGTACTTGTTTCCTTAAAACCCCCTAGTTTCTGTTCTGTATAAAACCCCGGTTGCCTTAAAATTTGTCTTCTGTCGGGGAGATAATCTGAAAAATAAGTTGTAAGTTCACTTGAAAAAGGATTGTAAATGGTTCCCTTTTACCAAATTTTACCATAATATAAAAATAGTAGTGTCTTGAAATGTTTCTACCCTATGCATCACCGCTTCTTTTGATTAAGATGTTCAGATATAGTTCACTGCTAGTTAGCAACGTATCTAGGTAACACCAAATAACTTTTTTTATCTTTGGAAAACATAGTCAAGGAAACATTTTTGTATTCTCGCGACATCTTTACTTGTCAATAAAATATGACTAAAAGTCATAGAGGGCTTCGAACTTCTGTCTTGCTGTTCCTAACCTCGTTATTCATGTAACTTGTCATCACTAATCGTTTATCTTAAAATCGGTCAATGATGCTTCCATGATCGCGACTAATCTTTTCTGTTAAAAAGGACTAAACCACCAAGTAACGCACTTGTGTTGCAATGAGTAATGTTGTGATTAGATTCAAAAAAGTATCACATAGGATGTTTTTCCATGTCTTCCCGAGATTAAAAAAAAATTGTAGGTAAGCATGCACTTTGTTCAAATATGTCAAACTTTTATCCCATAAACAAGGTCTTCCAAAATTACTTTGTGTTCTCCCCAATGGAAAACTTAAGCAGTCATTTTACCTATAGTTTCATTTACCTAAACAATTTCTCTAAACGATTAGCATCCCTGATTTGGTAATATTAAGTTCGTTTACTTGATTATTTCCAATGTATTGACCAAACTGAGCATATTTCTGCACGATAAATATTGACCCTGTGTATCTCTCCCTTGAAGTTGTAAACTGTGTAGTTAACCCATACATTTCTGTGTGAAAATCTTTAGTTATAAATTCAATCAGTAAAGCTGATGCTCATGTATAAAAATTTATATGCAAAATTTCTCAATTCTCATTTTAGAAATTTTCTTGTGATATAATTTTGATACTAAATCTTACTTTGGTAATAAACATTATGATTGCTTTCTTTTCGAAAATTTAGTTGATGTCTGAAATTCTATCAAATACGCTTTCAGTGAAACTAGCATGTTGGGAGAATTTAATGAAAAATCGTGTCATGCATTCTCGCATTCAGGAGTTGAACGCTCTACGTGGTCAAAAGTTGCTGGACGCTTGTTGTGTATTCTTTTGGGCTGTCTGTCCTGCACTGTTAGCCAGTTCAACATTCGCAACTTATGTGGCTATCGGTAACGAATTAAAAGCTTCTGTGGTAAATATTCAGTTGCATTTATGTTATCTTGATGTTTTTAACTTAATCACTTATTGGTCTTAAAGATAGCCTAGTATACATGATATATGTTAGGGTACATACCCAATTTAGATGCTAAGGCTTTTTTCGACGTTTCCTTCCCTTAATAATATCTACGTGTTTAATTTTAAAAGCGAATTTCAACACATCTAAATATATATATGGGAAAGTAGACTTCCTATGCTCGGTTGGACATAACCACTGGGAGACGCTTTTCTTGCCAATCTATTATGCCACACCTGTCTTAAATAAGTGTCAAGTTTTACGTTCCAAAAAGTAGATGCAACTTTTTAATAATTTGCTATTCCTGTATCTAATTTTCAGTACACTAGTTGTTGAAAAAATATATTTGTTTAAATCAGGTTATCTTCAGCGACTTCAGTTAATAATGCTCAATTTTCTGATTATAGTAGGTGAATGTTTTCAGTGTCAACTAACACTAATGACCGTCTATGAATTTCAGTAGAATAATCATTTTGAAATACATATCATATATTCGTTAAAAAAGGATAAAGTTTCTCACTGTTGTTTCTTAAAAACTCTACTTATCTGGCATATGGTTTTATTGAAAATTATTGGTGGTAAATTTTCAGTTGTGTACATGACTCAATGGTTAACTAAGTTGCATCGAATACCTTGGATTTTTTAAATTACTGTCATAGTCACTTGTTAGCATCCTCAAAATGATTTTCCGGTCTTATGTATTCCATACCATTTTCTATGGAATAAATTTCCCCTTAAATTTATCATTTTGAATCTTTTAAACTGATTCACACTGATATTGGTTTGTAAATTAATATCTGCTTATTATTTGAATACTAAATTACACTCTCTGTCTTCCCTTAAACTAAGAGATTAAAATCGCTTCATATCTTTTTTTCTACGAACTAAATCTTTCTTCCTGTACTATATCCTTATTGCAATCTTTCTTTTATATATTACCACAACTGAACTAACTACTTTTATGAATCCGATGTTTATCTTGTTGTGTTAATGAGGTATGGCAACTTGGACCGATGCATATATGTGCCTGGTCCTACGTTGTAGCTGACTGACTGAATACTAAATACTCATCTTTTAAATATCCATTTAAATCTGCACATCCACTCAGTATCATCTTGTTCTCTTTAAGGTATTTTCTAGTCTTGCATTATTTGGAATGTTGATTGGTCCGATGAATGCTTTTCCTTGGGTTATTAATGGTGTTATGGAAGCAACTATTTCCATGCAACGTATTACAAAACTCTTCTATTTATCATCTGGTTCATTTTCATTAGAATTAACTGATACGCCGCTCTCTGATGTTGGAATTCCAACAGATATTCCGATTGTTTGTTCTTTTGCCGAAAAATCTACCATCAGCATGCCAGTAAACATTATGAATGAATCATTCTATTATACTAACTGTGATAATTTAGTTTTAAAAAATATCACTCTCCAGGTGCAGTGGGTGAGTTAAAAGTTATTAGTTGATTATATAGCACCACTAAAATTCGAATCCCACTTTTGTAAGGATTTAGATCTTCATGTTGTTGTCATTTAGGAATGAATGATTATCAGCTTCTGTTGGGATATTTCAACCCAAAGGGGATACCTCAGTATCCCCTGTAGTTGTTTTGTTGTATTTTTGGGTTGTTGCCATCAGAGGTTACTTGCTTTTCCATGTACAGAACAATAGTTCATTTTATTGTACTAAGTGGCTGTAAAATGTGTTCGTTGATAACAGACTACTTAAGCTTACTGGTACTGAATTAATCAGGATCTTCGAAGTTTAAGTAATTTTGTTAGAACCAACATGCGCGTATTTGTAAAAGTTGAAAGCCAATCTGTTGATGTAATGTTTTGGCTCCTGTCTACCTAAAGGTGATGTTTCCTAAATTATTATCGAGCTACCAAGCGAACTACTAGGGTCAGACAAAAATATGAATTCGAAGTTCTTAGTTGGTAATTGGAGTACCGAATAAGAAGTATATTTCAGTGGTATATCAACTTATATTGGCGCATCGTAGTATCATACTCTATGTCAATTTAATTACCCATTCCACATAATTATTCTTCTTAACAACTCTATTACATTCATGATCACTTACAGGGACAATTAATCGGTGTAATTGGACCAGTTGGTTCCGGGAAATCATCTTTACTTCTAAGCATATTGGGTGAATTACAATCGGTTGTTTCAGGAGACGAACTTAGAAATGAAAGTATGAAAACGAATCCACGACTTCGATATGCTTATGTGGGACAAACTCCTTGGCTTCATTCTGGAACTATACGCGAAAATATTTTATTTGGCTCAGATTGTGATTTAGCATGGATGAATACTGTAATTGAAGCGTGTGCCTTAAAAGTTGATCTGGGTAAACTTCCGAATGGTTTAGACACAGATGTTGGTGAAGCTGGCGGAAACAGTCTTAGTGGAGGTCAACGGGCTCGTGTTGCTCTTGCTCGAGCTGTTTATCAAAAGGCCGATGTTTATCTTTTAGATGACCCATTATCTGCACTTGATGTTGATGTTGGTCAACAGATTATCACCAATTGTTTACTTGGTCTTTTATCAGGAAGAACTAGAATTATCGTCACACACCAGTTGGATTGGTTAATGAACACTGTAAGTAAAGATACGTTTCTCCAAGCAACTATGTATAGTATCATTTGTTTGTTTACCTTATATATTTCTCTCGAACTTGTCTTAATGTTCTTTTTATCTTTTTAGAAAATTGTAAATGAACGTGCTCAAGTGGATTTTATTGTTGAATTAAAAGATGGAATAATTACTCGAAAAATTCCAGGTAATCTTTACCCTGACAATGATGATAACGATCATATGCATCAACCCGTTCTTGACATCAACAGCAGTCCTCCTTATAATGAATCCACATTATCCAGTGATAATCATCATGACAGTAGTGAAAACAATAATAATTCGACGTTGGAAAATGATGATGTTCCGTTAATTACTATTAAAGAATACAGCAGTGTCAATCAATCCGAATTCAGTCCGAATTGTGTAATCAATAATAATAACAATAACAATGTGAATATAAATATGGAACATATGGCAGTCGGTTCCATTAGTCCCCATGTCTACAAATCGTATATTCATTCTGTTGGCTACTTTTTAACATTCTCCATTATTTTGTCTTTATTGTTAATGCAAGGTATGTGTTAATTGCGTTAATTCGTAATTAGGCTATTTAGTTTGTCGTGCGCAAATAAATTCGATAAGTTATTTCATTCATCATCATAATTCTACACTGATGACCAGCTAAGTGACTGATATCATAGAGGAACATTTTTAGACATTTATAACAGACGCCAACTGAAATCGTCAACGTCACCTGAAGTACTTATTGCAAATTAGACCCAGTTGTTTAGACCTAAATTAGGATTTTTATCAAAAACTGTCAATTTCTCACCTTTCGTTTTTGATACTAAGGAATAACTAAATAACCGTGTGCACGACTTTCAGTCTTACAGGTCATTAGCCATAGTATATCTATAGCTTTTGGTTTGCAAGGTTAGTTAGCCGTAAGTCTTAGAAATATGAACGAAAGTAATTGTCAGAATTCGGAGTTTATGTGAAAACTGAGTAAATTAATGGATGCACATATCTACTGAGTTGTTTTGTTTAAGGATTTATACTAGTTAGAGATGGCTTTTTTCTTCCCATAAATTGAAGATTGCTTTACATCACAGTTTTACGAAAGTTAGTGATATATAGACCGGTCTTCGCTGTGAACGTTTTCTCGTGATCTGGCCCGTATAAGAAAGCATAGACCTCCTGTCTTAGACTCCTTACTGGTTGACCCCAGTAATTAATATGCCTCGGAATCAATCTCCCTTACTTACTTACGCCTGTTACTCCCAATGGAGCATGAACCTCCGGCCAGCATTCTCCAATCCACTCTGTCCTGGGCCTTCCTTTCTAGTTCTAGACAATTTTCGTTCATTCTTCTGACGTCTATCTGTCTCAATTTCTCCGAGTAATGTGTTCTTTGGACTTCCTCTCCTCCTTTGGCATTGAGGATTCCATGTGATGGCTTGCCTTGGGACGCAGTTGGGTGCATTCCTCAATGTGTGTTCTATCCACTTCCAGTGCTTCTTCCTGATTTCTTCCTCTGCTGAGATCTGGTTTTTTCTCTCGCAGTAAGTTGTCGCTGATAGTGTTTGGCCAACAGATCCGAATTATTTTGCGTAGACAAGTGTTAATAAACACTTGTATCTTGTGGATGATGGCTTCCGTAGTTCTGCAAGTTTCCGCTCCATACAGTAGAACTGTCTTGGCATTTGTATTGAAAATCCTGACCTTAGTGTTGGTTGACAGTTGTTTTGAGTTCCAAATGTTCTTCAGTCGTATATATGCTGCCCTTGTTTTGCCGACCCACGCCTTCACACCTGCATCGGATTCACCGTGTTCATCAATTATACTGCCTAGATATGTAAATGTTTTTACATCTTACAAATCTTCTCCGTCAATTGTGATTGGATTGTTGCATGGTGTGTTGTATCGGCGAATCTTGCTTTTCGCTTTGTGTATGTTGAAACCTACTGCTGTTAAGTCTGCTGCTAACCTTGTCATCTTCTCTTGCATTTGTTGTTGCATTTGTGATAGGAGGGCCAGATCATGTGCGAAGTCTAAATCGTCCAACTGCATTCTAGATGTCCATTGTATCCCGTGTTTCCCTTCAGATGTTGACATCTTCATGATCCAGTCGATCACCAGGAGAAAGAGTAAGAGTAAGCAACCTTGCCTGATACCAGTCTTTACTTCGAACGAGTTTGTCAACTGTCCTCCATGCAAGATTTTGCAGTTTAATCCATCATAAGAATTCTTTATGATATTGACTATCTTCTGAGGCACGCTATGGTGTCGAAGAATCTTCCATAGTGATGTCCCGTCCACGCTATCAAATGCCTTTTCGTAGTCAATGAAGTTGATGTAGAGTGATGAATTCCATTCAATTGATTGTTTCACAATGATCCGTAGAGTTGCGATTTGGTCGGTACACGATCGATCCTTACGGAATTCAGCCTGTTGGTCTCGAAATTGGGCGTCTACGGAGTCCTTCATTCTGTTTAACAATAACCTGTTGAAAACTTTTCCGGGTATTGAGAGAAGAGTGATGCCCCTGTAGTTATCACACTTGCTGAGATCGCCTTTCTTTGGTATTTTGACCAGAAGTCCTTCTTTCCAGTCTTTTGGTACTTGTTCCTCATCCCAAATCTTATTGAAGAGAATGTGGAGTATCCTTGCAGTTACCGCTACGTCTGCTTTCAGTGCCTCTGCTGGAATGTTATCTGGTCCTGCTGCTTTGTCACTCTTGATTTGTCTGACGGCCATGCCAATCTCTTCAATTGTTGGTGGGCCGACATCGATTGCGAAGTCTGTGGGTGCTACTTCGATGTTGGGTGGGTTCATTGGAGCCGGTCGATTCAAGAGTTTTTTTGAAGTTTTCTACCTACTTGTTTCGCTGTTCTTCGATGTTGGTGATCCTGCTTCGGTTTGGGCACCCGGGCAGTATCACAGCCCTCACACATATCGAATGGGATTTGTGTGGCGCATATGTATTTGGTGCCTCCTTGTACCTATGTGTTAAAATAAATAATAAAATAATAAAGATGTTGGTGATTACTTTGCTCTCCTTGCTTTTCACTGGTCGTTCTGGTTTACGATAATTTCCAGCGAGTTGCTTTGTTGTGTCATACAGTTCTCTCATGTTTCCTTCTCTTGCAGCCTTTTCCGCCGTCGTTGCTAAATCTTCCACATATTTACGTTTGTCGGTTCTGATGCTCCTCTTCACTTGTTTGTTTACTTCTGTGTATTCAGCTTGTGCCTTGGCTTTCTCTGCTCTTGTTCGGTTGGTATTGATTGCTGCTTTCTTGTTCCTCCTTTCTTGAATCTTATCCAGTGTATCAACGGTGATCCATTCCTTGTGATGGTGCTTCTTGTGACCCAGAACCTCATGACATGTTGAAGTGATTGTCTCTTTTAACGCTTCCCCTGTAGCTAGTCGTTGTTGTCCAACTTGCGTCCAATGTTTCACTAATCCCAAGCACCTTCATGTTGTATCTCCTTATTTTCGCATTCCGTTTACTTAAATAAATGGTTGCTCTGGTTGTCAGAAAAAGCATCCGCCTCATGACTTCCGAAGGAACTCGGCTTTCATCATGAGGCGTCATAACTCTTCTAAATGAAGACCTTCTGGCTCCTAGGGCAGAGTTTAAATGGTTTGAAAAATTTTTTCTGGTTAGCGTTTTTTTAGCGAGTTAGTTTTCTACGAGATGGGGTCGCTAACCCCGCGCCCAACCCCCTTCCTTTATCCGGGCTTGGGACCGGCAGTAGCCTCCGGAGGTGCTCCAGGCGGAGTTAAACCAATCTCCCTACTTTTATTGATTTTCTCTGTGCTACATTTATGGCGTCGTGACTTCAACTATTATGTTATCCTGTTACATTCTACGGTTTATTGTTTATGTCTGCCGAAAGAGTACTGCATTTATTTTCAGACTATTACTTAGTTAACTACCTACAAATGTATACTGCATGATGTGTCGCTACTGTTTATCCATTTATGTACATATTTTTGTTTATTTTAGTTCAATTAAGTTTTTAATGCATAGATTTTATTGTAGAAAACCAATTATATGTTATTTGTTCATTAACCCAAACATATTCATTGTTCAGATAAACTAAACAAACTCATATTGAAAATATTTCGGTTGACTGATACACCCTTATTTTTGCAAATAATTCAGTATTTATAATCAGACCAGTGTATCAGTATACTGGTTTAGAAAATGACAGTTATTTACTGACAATTACTTCAAATCTTCCATTCTTATAAATATTTAATTAGTTTTACTTTGAATGGAACATGTAACTGCTTTTGTAGCGATAATAGTACTTTATACTTTATTAAAACTCTTATTATATATACATAAAATATATGTACAAAATACTGAATAAATTAACTAACTGCTAACGTCACTGAGCCTCTCATCTATAGGTTACAGGTTCGAACCCAGCCTTATACAAATGCGTGCTATTGACCACTGATATTAAAATTAGCGGAAGGTTTTTGATCGATAGTCATATTTATATCGTCTTTACAGAAAAGTGATTTACTTAAGTTATAATACCCTTTTTGGTATATATACCGCTGCTGCATATCTTAAATCTTCATTTTGTTGTGCATTCCCCCTTTTAATAATAGGTACTCGAAATGCATCTGATTGGTGGTTATCATACTGGGTACAAAATGGGAATTTATCTGCAGTAGTTTCATCATTTCAAGACTCATCTTACCAAACAGAATTATTCCCAGATAATCATACGAAAAATAAATATCTTCACTCAACTCATAATTTATCATCAATTAATTACAATTCATCCATTAATGAATTGCTTCAAACGAGCATACATTCTGCTGTACGGTTTGGTGAGCCTAATTCTATCACTGGATATTATTACTTAGAGATCTATGCATTTGTAGTGATAAGTAATCTGATTGCTACAATATTTCGTGCTGTTTTATTTGCTTTCGGTGGTCTAGTCGCTGCATCTGTTGTTCATGAATCTGCTTTGGACACAATTTTGGAGGTTTGTCAAATAAATTTGAGATTTTACGTTTTTGATAGGTAGTGAAAATGTGTTGCATATTATTAATAAGTTTTATTTGTCTTCTAGGTCAATTTACTATTATTGTAGTAATTATAATCATGTAAATTGTATTGTGGTGTCTGCTACTTATACTGACGGATATAAGTAGTATGTATCAGGAAGCGAGAGTAGGATTCTTACTGACAGAAGAGGAAAATGAGGAGAAGAGAAAGAAAAACAAAAGCAGTCAGAGTAGCAACAGGAATGGAACAACGATAGAGTTTGTAAGAGACACTTCAAAGAAGCTGTGCAAATAATGTATTCAATGTATTGCTTTCATATTTTACAAATTCGGTATGTGATTTTGCTTAGTATAACAAATTGGTTTACTTTCCCGGACTCTTTGTTCATTATACTATTACTAAACGTTTTACAACGCATAGTACATAAATATAGCGAGTTATAAATAGGGTTGCACATCTGGCACCGAAGTTATGTAAACCTTTTGATTAAATATACGAAAAAAATGCGAATATCATATTTGCGATTTATTTCCTTACATTCTTATGTAAGGTTGGTATAATACATGCTGAAAATCCCACCATACAATTACACTGTACATTTAAAATTTTTGATCGTCTTAGTCCAGTGGTGACTTAATCGACATTCGGAACGTATACCCATGAAAACAGTAGTCAGTCAGTCACTCAGTCGTAAACAACGTGGAATTTAGTACAAATGTCCAATGATCTAATTTGCTAAACTTCGTAGGAGACGTCTATCTTCATCGATAAGAATCATCGTAGAATACCACCCAATACTCCGTTATATGTTTTCGAGATCAAATCACTATAATTAACCAGGCACATTCCGAAGAAGGCAAAGGAAAAAACCACGTCTTTATTGCCAAGAAAGTGTATAGATAGAAAGCATGGACGGAAAAGTCTGATATAAATGGATCTTAAAAACAGATTCTATAGATCTACTCTGGTTATTCCATACGTAGGTTAGGTAAGATCTCATTGGTTGGTCCGCTTTCAATTAATCATTGACAGCGATTATATTAAGAATGTGCTGAGAATTTAAATGTAAACCGTGTATAAACTCCAATTTTCTTACCACTGTCTCTTATTGTTCGCAACTTCAGAATATATATTCGTCCGCTTCTAATCCTTGTTTAAATTTGGGACATGTGGGGTGAAGTATTATTTCCAAGGGTTTACTTATCAGTAGAAGACGTACCACTAAGGTTGGGATTTCGATATCAAAATTTGAGACAAGTAACCTTAACGATCTACTCCGGTTTGAATAATTTAGTAGTTGATATACGCAAATCAGTACTATTCAGCGTCTAATTCATTCTTATACTAGAACACGTAGTCAAGCTCAAATTATTGCTTTTATACTTTAACTCTGATATTTCGTAATCGCAAATAAAATATAACTGACACTGTAAGTTTGTAGAATTATCCAAGGCATATACATTCTATTTCACACCCGATAACCTTTCGTTACGTCATACACATACGCAAATGGTCATAATTATTGGCCTAGCAATTTTTCCAAACATGCATACCAAAGTTCTTTCATAAAAGCTAAAACGCTTATGAGACGCTTGTAGCCTCTCTCTCTCTCTCTAAATATATATATTTCTCTCATTGTAGGGACGACAGAATTACTTTAATACTACACCGCAAGGTCGTATTCTCAATCGTTTCTCATCTGACGTTGGTACAGTAGATGACGCATTACCATTCCAATTAAACATTCTACTAGCCAGTTTAGCTGGATTATTGGGTGCATTAGTTATTGTTTGTGTATCACTACCAATGTTAATCTTCTTTCTGCTACCTCTTGTATTCATTTTCTGGTCTATTCAAAGGCAATATCGTGGAGCTGCTAGAGATCTAAAGCGAATTTCTAGGTGATTTAATTTGTCTTTTTTTTAATTTTACAATAATGATCAATCTATCATTCATTGGTTAATTTCTCTTTCGATTTATATCATGTGGCGGCTTTTTTTTTAATCTCGTAGTTATTCTATAATTCCTTTATAATGTTTTCATGTTACTCTTCACGATTTATCTCCTAGTGTTTATTAAATATAGGAAATCTTAAACTTTCACTGATAATTACATTAATGCTGTTATAAGACCGTACAATTCATCTTGATTACCTATCTCATTCGATTATTATTGTCATTAAACTAATAATAGTTCACTTTAATTACACCGGTTTATGCTATAGATTGTCAGCTGTATTTGTTATTTATTTGAAAGTTGATTATTTATTCTAACGGACTGCCTTATGTAAATGAGGTGAAATTCAAACCTACGACTGTTTATCTTGTATATAAACTAAACAGAGGTTAGATACCTCTATAATGTGTATTTTTTTCGCGATAAGATAATTGTTAGAATTTGTTTGTTATACAACGTAACAATAATTTCGTGAAAGTTAAAAAGTAACGCTAATCGAAAATAAGTTATTTATTTTCAAAGTACTGACTGTCCTTAACTCACCCAATCGAATACATATTATTGTCAATATTTCAACTGAAGTATATATAAATATTTTTGTGACCTATTAATCAATTATTTGTTCATCTCCCTAGCTTTGAGCTACACTTTTACTGTGTACTCTAATCATACTACTATGTCAGTAGGTAGGTGGAACCAGTTCGTAAATTTTGACCATACAGTTGATAGTTTAATTTACCAACCATTAGGGAAACGTTTGAGTGACAATAATAAAATCTCATGGACATACGTGAATTATGTTTATGTAATAGCTGACTCACAATTATTAAACGATTCGCTACACCCTTCGGTGTTATTTGAATTTCATCAATCGATAAATGGCATTTGAATGCTCACTATTAGACTTAGAGTTCTCGACGTTGATCTTGGTTGATGTGCACTTTTAAGTAGTCTCAAGGCAAGATGAAATAGCTGTTTGTGGTACTTTATGTAATATCTGTCTGTGATAAAACTTACCTGTGAATGCTTTTGGTGGTATTGTGTTTCCTGAGTCATATGGCTAAATTGCAGAGCTTCATTGTATTCCTGGACAATATCAGTGCCTACCTTCATGTACAAGTGAATTTTACTGCTATTCCACAAGTGTCATATCGGTTTATTCCGATGGCCTTGTTTGTGATTGTCTGTCTTCGTAAATTTTGGTTCTTTTCATTTTTCATTGTATTCACGTGGATTGTTTTTTATTATTTGATCCCCAGCCTTGTAATTGATCGATCACTTTTGTATGAGTTCACATACTGAATCCATGTCGATATGTTTATTGATTGCCGATTGATCTGAATGCCATATTTCTAGAAGCTTGCTGTGAGTTTTCCCGATTATTTGAACGCTAGATATTCACAGTCTATTGATCGTGAAATCCGTGCCCAAGTTTCATTTTCGTCAAAACTCGCTAACCAAACTATTTATCGAAAAACACATACTTTCAAGTTCATTCGTTGCATAACTAACACTTCTTACTGTACATACATAGATATTTCTCAATTGATCTAATAAAATTTTTTAGATCAATTTCAATGCTTGTTTGGAATGCAACCATAAATTTTACTTTATATTATAGACTTGTATGACGAATAACATACTTATTACAAATATCGGTTGCTCGACATATAGTCTACTTTCTATTTGAAATAAGGTTCGTTAATAGGACAAATTAAAACTTTCGTGCCTTTATCGATCACTTTCCGAATTTATATCTTTCAATATATATATTGCTTGCATTGTATACATAACTTACACATAGACTAACTCATTTACTTTAAAATACATGTTTGAAGTAATGTTCGAAAATAGGTATCTACTCAAAATCATTTTACCATAAGCTTATTTTGAATTATGTTAGTTGTGTAACAGTTTTGGCTTTTCATAAATAATTACTTTTTAGTCATACGTAATCATAAACCACTTATCTAAAAGAAAATTATACTTTATTTCACTTCTTTTTTTTTTACTTTAAACGTTTTCTATTAATGTTGATATTATTACTATTCACAATTCCCAGTATTGTTCGTTCACCTGTTTATGGTCATTATACCGATACTTTATCTGGATTAGCAGTAATACATGGTTTAGGTCAAGAAATCCGTTTTCGACAATTAACAGCTTGTAAATTATCTGATCAAATACGTGCTGAGTTAGCTAGCTTGGCTGCTAGTTGTTGGTTAAGTATAAGACTACAATTAATTGGCAGTGCTGTGATTACTGGTGTGGTCAGTGTATCATTAATTGGTCGATTGTTTGACTGGACACATGTAAGTTATAGTTCGTTTATCATTCAAAATGTACTTAACTACATCAATGATTTACATTGAGTCATTTTTCTTTAGCCATGTTATATTTTAAGTTGATCGTATATATAAATTATGGTTTCAGTCATCTAGTGGTTTTAATAAGTATATGATGAATAGTGTAATCTTGAGTTGTCTAGTCACAATAAAATTCAGAAAACTTCGCTTTGACTTCTTCTAATTCTTATTGGTTGTTTGATTGAAATCGGTTTGTGACAAACAACCAATCTATGATCTTATACAGAAGTGATCGATCAATTACAAGGCTGGGGATCAAATAATAAAAAAACAGTCAACGTGAATACAATGAAAAATGAAAAGAACCAAAATCTACGAAGACAGATAATCACAAACAAGGCCATCGGAATAAACCGACGTGATACTTGTGGAATAGCAGCAAAATCCACTTCTACATGAAGGTAGGCACTGATATTGTCCAGGAATACAATCAAAACTCGGCAATTTGACCATCTAGCCCAGGTGACATAAAACTGAAATCATTACTTAACCAGAGGATAGGTGGTTCAATTTCCGATAAAAAGTGATGTTTATTGAAAGCTACAGGCATCTCATTGACGATATAACTAATGAGTATAGGTACTTTATAGGATATCATCCATCCCATATGTATATATCTGTATAAATATTAGTTTATTTCATCTTAATACGACTGCCACAAAGATACGAAATTCAATCAGAAGTCATTATATGTGAAAACTATATTTGAAATAATCTCAGCGATTGAAATTTAAAATAATTCCAACGTTTTGTCCAGCAAACTTATCTGAACTTCTTCAGGGTAATAATCAAAATCATCAAAGGAATATATTACTTACTTACTTTCGCCTGTTACTCCTAATGGAACATAGGCCACAGACCAGCATTCTCCAACCCAAGCTAGGTACAGTTAATTTGATTCCGCATTCATTTACTGGTTGAGTGCTGAGCTTACTTATGTACAACTTACCTACAAATTTTCTGTTTGATCACAACACGTAATGCTTCTGTCAAATCTAAATCTGTTCAAAAATCCTACTTAAAACATGTACAGCTTATTTTTATTATTTCGTCTGTTTCTAAAACAAAATTAGTATAATCAATGCAGTAGTTTTAAATAAATACAGTCGTTTAAATAAGCTATTACATACACTATGCTGAACAGTAATGGATAACAGTTACGCTTCTACGTATAGATTAGAATGTTTAATCTTATAGTAGTTAACATATAAAAACAATTGGAAGCCACAAACAAAAATTCGACCAATTTAAAATGGTAGGCATTCATAATATCATTTTTAGTTGCTTGAATTGCTTAATTCTCTCTCTCTCTCTTTGATAACTTTAATCATTAAGGTTTTCAATGCATGGTTTGAAGAACTCTAACTCCACCTTACGAACCATATGTTTCACAGACAGTTCAATAAGTCTCTAAGATTAGATAAAATACAACCAATCTCAAACTAAACATGAAGATTCCACTTTTTTTCTTTATTTCAGATAGCTTCTATTGGTTTGTCGGTTGTGTATGCACTTAATATTTCCGGTTTAATGACTAGTGTTGTGTATGATATGACTGAAACAGAGAAAAATCTTGTAGCTGTAGAACGTTGTCAAGAATTAATTGATGATACTCCAATTGAACATGATATTGTATCAATTAAACCCATGGTTAGTCCATAGTTTACTATTCGTCTTTTAGTTATGTATAAATTTCTTTTAGAATTGTATTTAATTATTTCTTGTATATGTTTGTCAGTCTAAATATAACAATTTGATGTAAATAGTTACTAGCTATATATGTAATATATTCGTCCCCACAAGAAAGTATACTTAGGGTCCTTTTAAAGGATTAGATCTAATTTTGATGGAGTTATATTCACATTACTAATATTGTACTGTAGGATTTAATTATCTACAGACAAATTTCTAAACTAGTCCCTAGGCTGTTGATTACAGTCTTGGGGTGGCCAAAGTAAAAACAAGTTATTTGACTTGAATAACTTCATGTTTCCAAGCTTAGATTAACACAGTTACTATGAGAACAGAAATCAATTCAATCCGCTGTGGTGCATAGAAATTGCTCTAGATCATTATCTCCACCCATTTGATACTCAAAATATTCACCTAGGGATGTGATATGATTTTGCGTAATCCCAGACATTTCACTGCGTACAAATATATACGTCACTAAACTGAGCGATTGACCCGTGAGAACACTGTGCCACGTATTGTAGGTGGCCTGCGGATTCAGCTGCTCCCTGTAAGATTGTTACACAAAGTGGACAATAATAAAGCTTTCGTCCCTGAAATCAGTAATGGTCGGACAGTTTCAAATTCCGCCTCGGTCAGCTTCCCCATCCACGAATTGTTGTAGCTTAGGAGATTGAATTCATGTTTGTAATTCATATTACCACGGAAAACGTTTCAGTAGCCTTTAATGAGTTTATAAAATACGAAGCCTGGGCAGCACTTTAGGAAACAATGTTGTAAAATTGATCAACTTATCTCCTTCGTTGAATAGGATTATCAGATCTACCTGCTCTTCAATCATTTATCCAACATTTAAATGTAATATACGCTTTCTAATTCTTATGGAAATGGAAATACTAAATCGCTGTGTTAAATGTTATGTGTTACAATTTTTATAAAAATAATTTGGAATTACCTCGTATTCGTGTAATTACTCTTCTGAAGGGGCCTCAACCTCGTTCTTCGTCACACAGTCACCTTCGTTTGCCGAAAGAGAGGAAAAGTGGTATTGCTTATCCTACAGGACTACTGCCTAACTGGCCAGCATCTGGATCCATTTTTTTCAACAATGTTTCGCTTACCTATCGTCAAAACTCCGAGTCAGCTAATGAACAATCTGTCAAAGCTCTTGATGATGTCAGTTTTACTGTTAAACCCGGTGAATGTGTAGGAATTGTTGGCCGTACAGGATCTGGTAAAAGTAGTCTCATCAAAGTGTTATTACGTCTGGTTGACCACCTCCCTGGACCGTATACAAACCAATATATAGCCAATCAGACGGGATTCATAGGTGCCACCGGTCAAGTATGTTACATTTGTTTAGTTTTTTCAAGTTGCTCTGGTCAACAATATAATAATTCCTTAACAACACCGTTTTTTGCTCATCCAAAGTGGTAGTTTGTGATACTAATATATAATCACTAAATACAGTAAAATTTATGATCTGATCTTTAGTAACACAAAAAGTCCAAGCAATTACTAGCCGTTTGTTTGGTATGAAATTGTAAATAATGGTATACATAATGGTTAGTAGAACTGGGATGTGTGGAAGGTTCTTGCCTTAAAAGTAAGATGTTAACTTTGAGGTCGTCCTTTTATATCAACTACCGTGGTTCTGCCACAAGTATCATTTCCATTGGCCGTTGACTGCTGAATGCTGTCTAGCGAGATTAGAGTAGCCATCTCAGCTTAAAGGCAGTGTTGAATATCATCTACCATCTTGATCGTGTGCACAGATTTTGTGTACATGCATGTATTTTTCAATCCCTATCTTGTTTTTCATTTGTCACTCCCCCTTCCCTACTTGTAATTGATATATCCCCCTATTTTCAATATCCACTGACGTAGCTTTCTATTGTATTCAATGTCATGTGATTAGTTGTCTTTTTACAAATAACTTAAACGATCCCGAACTTCGGTCATGATCACTCAATTTATCGTTTTCTAAATGTTCAGAGCTTTTGATCCACTCCTTATTGAACTTAGATGCTCATTGGCCCTGGTTAAAATCTCTGAATCATAGATCCTTTCTTTTGTGCTAATTTCCTAATATGAAACGCCGTTAATGCATTACTTTATGCGTAAATATATTTATAGTACCTCACTTTGTGTATTTTGAAATACATTTATAACACTTAAGTCATTCTTGATTTTGGATTCATTTTAAATAAATATTGGTTTACTGTACCTATGTTTTGAATCAGTGTGTTACTTCCTTTGGTCACACAACTGTAGTCGACAACACTGCGATTTTTTTGCTTGTATTCTTTCAACCATTTTTCTATGTAGAATGTTGAACTAATTATATCCATCTTCTAAAAGCTCAGCCGCATAAATCAGTAATTTTGGTGTAATCTAATAGTCAAACTGCGGTCTCCGTCATACAAAGGATCACTAGAATTATGGGAGCTTAATTGTCTTGTAAATTTACTAAAATGACTAATATATTCGAACTCACCATTTGCTTATGGAATCGTTTTCCAAATATTATGGGAATAGATCTCAAAACGTGGAACTACTCCCTAATCGACTGAATATGTTAATGAATTTATATAATCATTCATGTCTCAAATATTCAACTTAAAGAATATGATTAAGTTATTTATCATATCATAAGTAAATCCATGATACTCCACTTCTCGTTATATCAAATCCAAAATTACTCACTATACTAAAGTAATGATACACCTGTTGGAAATTCTAAGAATTTCAATAACTATAAAAGTTAGAATGCAGTCAATAGTATGTTCTGATTGTTAAATAGTAAATGTATAGTCTTTCAACCAACAATCTTTATCTCGACAAAGAAAGTACAACTTTGTATACTTTAATGTAATTCACACACTTTTTGAAAGTTACAGCATTAGGCTTATGAAAACGGAATTCGAACATTCAAGTCGGTGTTTGAAAAAATTAGGTAGTCTGTATACGAAACTCGAATTTATTTGGTCAGCTGATTTGATAAATCAGCTTACAACATAAATGTAAGATCAGAATTAATTATATATATCTTATCTATATATTACTTGTGTTATGATTTTCATCCCGTGCCTGCTTATTGTAGCGAACAAAAATGTAGGTGGGGACAATCGAATGTATTTGAATACAAAATTACAGGATCTCTTAGTAAAATCTGAGAACCATACAGTAAACACTTCATTTGCAAAATGTCAATCAATCGTCTCAGACTTCATGGTTCCTTCATTTCCACAGCAATCATTCTCTAATCTCGTTCTCTTTACTTCGATCTTCTTCACCTTCTGCTGCTAGGCATTTCACTTTCGATTGGTGACACATACTACTTATATCTGTCCACATCAGTAGCACACACCACATTATGAGTTCACTAACAGTCAATAGTCCTCACAAAATTCCCTCTCCTCTCTAAATTACCAGTCAGATGGCCGTGTGGCTAAGTGCTGATATTATGCTGCACTATTAAAATTCACATGTGGTGTGTACTTGAAACACATGACTATGATATTAGATTTACCGGAATAACGCACTCGAGGTTGAATAAATTAATGTCTTGTCTTTGCTTCTCAAAATATTTATGGGTAAAAATAGATAAAAAGTAAGAGGTTCTACAACAAATAATAATGAGTTTACGTTAAACTCACATTCAAGGAGGAGAAATTCAGTCAATATTTATCTGTCATTTGAATATACGATAGTATGATAATCGATTCAGTAATCTGACTGGACACACTATAACAGATACTAAATAATTAGACTACTCGATTAAATCACATTTCACGACTAAACAGAGTACCAGGGTACAGGTCAGACAATAGTTTGCTTGATACAATTAAGCGCAATCCTCATTCAGTGAAAATCCGAGTAGTAAACCAGAGTTTCGTTATAAGCATAATGATTTATACAAAACATTGTAGTGGGCCTTCTCATCAACCTTCATTGATTAATCACAGTTCACTTTCATCTGATGCATCAAATATACATGCTGATTTCTCAGGGGATAAGTTTCAAAGTTTCACTTTCCTTCCGTTTTAGCAGCTTATTTATTATCTGATTAAAATGACATCGAAATTTTCACCGACCGTATACTTTATTTGTTCACTGATATTATTATTGTTTAGTATTATCATTCTTCGCTTTCCCCTATCTATTTTTCATTTGCAAGGTGTTTGTCGATGGAATAGATGTTCGCACTATTCCTCTCACCTTACTTCGTTCTCGGATTCTAACTATTTGTCAGGAACCATTTCTCTTTTCTGGGTGCTTACGAGACAATCTAGATCCTGAGAAGTATGTTCATTAGAAGCTATTTTCCCTCTATTGCGATTAATCTTGTCATATAAAACATTTTCAACTTATTAATATTGAAATTAACTCACGCCGAAATGAAATCCCGTATCTCTTCGTTAACTGATCACAACGTCAGTCAACCGTAAACACCGTAGAACCTGGAACATTCGTGCATCGGTTCAAGTTGCCATACCATATCAGCACGGCGAGATAAAATTATAAAAACAAATGCCATAGTAATAACAGTAGTAACGGTATTAATGATAACAGAAAAGATTAGCCATAGACAGTATAATTCGAAAAAAATAAGTTCATGGAATAAAATAACATAATTTGATCATAAAACCCAAGATCCAAAACAATAAAAAACGTGACTGAATCTGTGCCATTGTTACTGATTTTAAATCATGTCACTTGACAGCCCCAGCGACTCGTTACGATAATAGTGCTGACCCTAACTAGGTCATCTTAACCTACTAACACGACTCAATCCAACAGTCAGTGACTAGATAAACTGATGCAACGTCCTGGACTGGTTTTCGCTTACTTTTTTCCACCTTATTCATACATTCGTAGACATCACAACAACGACCAAATTATAAGGAAGGATGTGATTGTTACTTTACCAGTAGGGATTTTTATCCAACCAATGATAAGTATCTCATCCGTAGGATTAAATTCGTACATTATAATATCAGTAGAAAGTAGATTAAATAGATTATATCCTACTAGTGTATTCAACATGTGCTGTACACAAAACTATCATTTATAATGATGGCAGCATAGTATACGGGCTTATTCTATCATATTTAAAACAATAAAAGTGGTAGATCCCGAAATAGGATGAGAAATGACCTAAACATTCTACTACCCTCCATCATCTAACTCTTCAAAGCTATATCGCCAGTTTTTCTTAACCGATCTTTGTTTAAGTTCAGTCATTATTATTACCACATTTATAATCCCAACACTTCCCTCATATTTTTTTCTCCCAAAAAATTACCACTAGTAAGCTAAATGATTCTGTATTGGAAGACGTTTTATTGAAATGTCAACTGGCTACAAGTCGCTTACAAGCCTCTCAGTGGTTACTTCGTGAAGTTGGTGAATCAGGACGAGATATATCTGCCGGGCAAAGGCAATTGATTTGTTTAGCTCGAGCTTTACTTCGTCAACCTAGGCCAAAAATTATTTGTTTAGATGAAGCCACTGCTTCAGTGGACAACAAATGTGAAGAAACTATTCATGTAAGATTTTATTCTGTGTTAGTCATTAATTAATAAATTAATTGTGTAACATTACTGTCCAGACTTTGGTTACTGTATAGCATGCTCCAGCTTGTTGTAAAAAGTTATTTAATTATGATGCAACTATTATGTCTAAATTCACAGAGAATTTAAATATGTCTTTGACTTAGCTATTGAACGAAATAAGGTTTAAGTTACTGTACAAATAATTTATCAATTTTACTTTTTTTCTCATTAGTTGGATCATAATTGCTGGAATTCATATTATTGTTTAAAAGTTCGGATGTTATAACTCTCATATCTCTTTTAATGCTTAATCCTTTCTTCCATTACTCAGTGAATCGAATTCTATATTCTTAGTGATTTCTAACTGGCTGAATTATTCATCTGTAATTTCGACAATAACATATTCAGTTTCAGATAACATCTTGATGTGGTTCCTTTTTAATTCTTTCACAATCAGATTGATATGAACAGCTAACTCATTTCCATGTATTTAAAGCGGAAATTAATAAATTATGTGTTCAACACATTACTTTCCACCTTGTATTGTATTTTATTAGTTAATTGGCATTTTCTTTCTGTCTTAAATTAAATGGTCGTGAAATCGTACGGTCTAGATTTACGGGCCTGTCAGCGTCAACTTCCTCGCCATGTTTCAGCAACATTTCGATTATGACCTTAAGTTATCGACGTACGAGATATGGATAACTAGTTTATCAGTTTGTTTTTTATACTATCCTCTCGTTTTGTTAATTAATTTAAACGAAAATACAAACTTGACGTATTTTCAATGGGCTAATAATGTTCAGAAGTTATTTAGTATATAGGTTAAACTTTATTGCACAGAATACAATCTCTAACTTTCCTTCTTCATCATTAGTTCTCGTGACAAAAATATATTTGACTGAGCAGACTATATTCTGATATTTTCTTCCTTGCTAATAAGTTGAGGAAAAAGTAACTACTGACACGTATAAGTCCTACTAATGACTAATTTCCCACTTAATAACGAAATGTACTATAACAAGAATATATATGTCACTTATGTAACAGTGTTTTAACATTTATTTATATTTTCCATACAAACAGCAAGTCCTTGACCAAGAATTTCAAGGAGCCACAATATTACTCATAGCCCATCGACTTGCTTCAGTTCGTCGTTTATGTTCACGTGTTATAGTCATGCAGTCTGGACGATTGGTTGCAGAAGGTCCACCAAAAGAAATTTTAGATGCCTTATTCAATCATATTGAAACCAGAGATCTGGTCACATTGTAAACAGTGACATTAATTTATAGATCTGATCTGTTAGCTAACTAAATTATGCATTATTGTTTTACTATTTTTAATAATATGTATTTGATTTCTTTCTGATTAACAATGTATTTTTCCTAAAGGTACATATTGGCTGAGAAAAAGTAATTTTTCGCCTTCAGTTTAGTATGTCAGTCAGTCAGTCAGCTACAACGTAGGACCAGACACATATATGCATTGGTCCAAGTTGCCATACCTCATTAACATAACAAGATGGACGCCGGATTCATAAAAGCAGCTAATTCAGAGGTGGTAATATATAAAAAGGGAAAACAAATCAGATCTAGGTTAACCAAAAGTCTAAGGAACGACCGTGAGCAGTGGTGGGCAACGAAAGCAACAGAGATGGAAAAGGCGGCGGCTATAGGAAATACAAGACAGCTCTACAGATTAATAAAAGAAACCGTAATTAATAAGTCAAGTGTAACTCAGACTATTTCGGAAAAAGACGATACTCTCATCTGCTCCCAGTCCAGACGCTTAGAACGATGGGCGGAACACTTTAGGGAACAGTTCAGCTGGCCTTCAGCTACTCTAAAACTACCCTCCATTCCTAGACAGTGTGACTGGAACATTGAAGTAGGTCCCCCAACTCAAGCAAAAGTTGAAAAGGCTATAGTTAATCTGAAACGAGGAAGGACAGCTGGTCCAGATGGATTGGCTCCAGAGGTCTTTAAGGATGGTGGTCCAATTTTAACGATTAGGTTGACTAATATTTTAGCTCAGATCTGGGAGTTAGATGTTATCCCATCTAACTGGTCACAATCACTTATCGTCCCAATATACAAGAAAGGGTTAAAATCATACTGTGACAACCATAGAGGGATTAGTTTAACTAATATAGTATCTAAAATAATTATCAGATGCCCAACTAAGACTGGTGAACTGCAAACACGACAAAATCAAGCTGAGTTCACACCTTGTTGTGGCTGCATCGACCACATATTCACCATTCGTCAGGTTCTAGAACACAGGCATACTTATCAAAGTCCGCCAAAGGTTGTCTTCCTTGACTTAAAAGCAGCATTTGACTCCGTAGACCGCGAGATTATGTGGCAGTGTCTGTCATTGAGTGGTGTACTTCAGAAGTACACACACCTTGTGAAGGCTCTTTACTCGAACACTACTAGTCGAGTCAGAGCTTACGGCGAACTGTCATCTGCTTTTGCAAACTCAAATGGTGTCAGTCAGGGCTGTCCACTATCTCGATTTTCGTTTAACTTCATCATACACATACTGATGGAAATAACATTCTCGTCAACTGAATTCTCGAGTATTGATCTCCTCCCAGGAGATCCACTTATCGACTTAGAATACGCAGATAACATAGTCCTGTTTGGTGAAGACGCTGACAAAATGCAGAGTCTTCTGGTAGCACTGAGCAGCAATGCCAGAATGTTTGGAATGCGCTTCTCTCCCTCTAAATGCAAGTTGTTGCTTCAGGACTGGTCTGCGTCAACACCTGAACTAAGGATAGGGAGTGAAGTAGTCGAACGCGTTGACAACTTCACTTATGTTGGAAGTCTGATCAGCCCTAATGGGTTGGTGTCTGACGAAATCTCAGCACGGATTCGAAAAGCTCGTTTGGCTTTTGCCAACTTACGTCACCTATGGCGAAGGCGAAGTATCCATCTATCAATAAAAGGACGAGTATACTGCGTGGCAGTTCGTTCTGTTTTAATTTACGGCAGCGAAACATGGCCATTAAGAGTCGAAGATACTCTTAAGCTATTAGTATTTGACCACAGATGCCTTAGAAATATTGCTCGCATCTATTGGGATCACCGGGTAAGTAATAGTGAGGTTAGACGTAGGGTATTAGGGAATGATGGTAAATCACAGTTGATGAGGTTGTGAATCTCCATCGACTGAGATGATTGGGCCACGTGTTGCGTATGCCTGAACACCGATTACCACGGCGTGCAATGCTAACAGGTGTTGGGGATGGTTGGAAGCAAGTTCGGGGCGGCCAAACTAAAACATGGCATCAGTGCTTGAAGACGCTAACTGTTGGTCTGAACAATGTTGGGAGATGCAGACTACTTGGTTGGGGTCCGTGTGACTATCGTAACCAATGGTTGGAGACTTGGTGACATGGCTCAGAATCGATCACAATGGCGTCGGTGTATGCACTCTCTGTCTTTCCTTAAACTAAGAGATTAAAATCGCTTCATATCTTTCTTTCTACTAACTAATTCTTTCTTCCTGTACTATATCCTTATATGCAATCTTTCTTTCATATATTACCACCTCTGAATTAGCTGCTTTTATGAATCCGGCGTCCATCTTGTTATGTTAATGAAGTATGGCAACTTGGACCAATGCATATATGTGCCTGGTCCTACGTTGTAGCTGACTGACTGACCTTATAACTGGACTCTTATTGATACATTTCTTTGATGTTTTACAACTTACTACTCTAGAGAAATATGTCGTCGGATTTTGAGAATGTGCTGTGCTAAGTAGATCACTTTAGAAATGGGTCTAATTTAGCTACTTTGGCCAGGATATCCTGTTTTTTCTTGGTCGTAGATATCAAAACAGATGACGTAATAAACATTTGGAAGGAATTCCGATACTTTTTAGCATGATTGCAATATCTTGGTCGGAAGGCTAAGCAAATTCCATAAAAACACGCAGCAAACCGATGGCGTCTTATTATCTGAGACTTGTGTCTGCTTATATCCTTTGTGATTAACTGACGGGAATAATAGAAGAGCCGTGTATTTGGGTAGTTAAATGAATGATGCTGTCAAGTGATATCAGTCCATGTGTAGCAAAGACCAGAGTGATGTATGCTAATTCTTGTAGCTTATGAGACGTTTTAGTGGGTGCAGTTCTACTTAGTTATTGTGAAATCTAGAATTCTAAAGATTGTCTGAAGAACTGCATTCATTCTGAACCAACAGTGTAGTGAGGCCCAAGAGCGTGGACTCTGGAGATAACCCACCAAGTGTTACATTTTGGAACATTATCTTCGGTCTTTTGACGCTCAAACAACACGGAAAATGACCGGAAGAAGTCAAATTATTATATGGTTTCGTAAATTGCAAAATAATCTTCATAGGTTTATTGTCCTATAATTCGTCACAAACAGAATAGAGCTATTAAGGTTGTACTGCTCACTGACTCAAGATAGAACCCACTGGCAATCTTGAAGTCTTAAATTGTTTATTTTCATAAACATGGTGAACCCTCACACTGTAACCTAATTTAGTAGGATTGTTAGTTATCTTCGGATACTTGTCATTTCCCTAGGAAAATGATTTTCTGTTGCTTTTCAATAGTGAACATATTAATTCCAAACTAAGTGTAAGGCATGATCGATACACGAACCCACCAATGTCAGTGTCAAAAGCCCACCACCACCTTGACTTTCTTTGATCTTAAACGTATATTTATTTATTGATTTATTTGAACACATAAATATTGGTACAAAGGGGCATCGAATATATATGCGCCACACAAGTCACTTGATTTGTGTATGATCCATGATACTGCCCGGATGCCCAAACCGAAGCAGGTGATTTTCTTAGGGGACCACACCCGGAACCTTCGATCTAAAGGTCTAATCCACAAGGCAGTGGAACGACGATAAGAGATGCAGTCTCATGGTGGCCGGTGACCAACAATAGGTTCATACTCTACTTGTCCCTTCGGGATACTGGAGCCCATGTGCACCATGGGTTTGGAATCAGGGTTTTCAAACTCCCCTAGGTGGACTCTCCGTGTCCACCAACCCGGTTAAAGGGCCGGACATTCGCTTTCCGTCCTGTCAAAGTACTAAACAACAGTAATGTCACGAGGAGGCAGTGAGTAGGATTTCTCTGAAAGTGGTTGTGTACGGGTGGACATGTGAGATCGTTTCGAGAGGGAGAGCTGACTCTCCCTACCCTCAGTTGTACCAGGGCATTTGGGGACCTGCCTTGTTTACTAACTAATTACAACCTCTCGTTTGCCATAAATGATATTAATTTTTAGCAAAGGGATCCAGGACGCGCGCTTCGTCCTGTTTGGGACTCGCCAGCTGGATGTTTCTCCATCCCAGAGTTAACGTCCACTACAAGACTCGAACCCAGTGCCATTTTCAGACGCCTTTGCGTTATCTACTTAGATACTGAGTCCAGATACCCACTAGCTTGTGCAATGAGGTGAGGTTTTGTCCCATTCGTGACTCACTCCCTGTACTTCACGGCTAGCCACTTCTACTTACAATGCTTGTAACTTAAGACAATCCGCACATATGCCAGGCAGAGACTAATCAATCGCAGTCCTTAAATTAAGTGGGAAGATTCAAACAACCAATACAAATGGGTAGTAGGTTTTCTTGACTCACTTCCCCTCTCTTCTGATTACTATTCAGTATGTTACTTATGTCACTCTTTTTCTGTTTAATAGTCTATTAATTTGTTTTTCGTATACTAACCGTGTTAATTTGCGTCCTAAAATGGAAAGTTAACTAAGCCAAATAGCTTACCTATTCTAACTTTGGCCAAGCTAACACTGTGCTCGACAACCAGGAAATTAACTTAGAATTGCGTTTGTAGGTAATTACTTTCTATATAAAGTGTGCTTTGGCTGAAATATGGACTGACAAAGTTTATTTTTCAGTCAGAATCACTGGATATCAAATACACCCACCTGAAAATCCACTTAAAATATATAAACAAGAATATTCAAAAATCTTGGTAACTGACGCCTCCAGATACTTATGATACATTCATCCCGAAGTTTAAAGTGTGTTAACGTTAATCGCTGTAACCGAATATGGTGCTACAATTGTGTTTTGTTCCACGCCAATAACGACAATTCCACAACTAGGCTGTTATATCCTAACGCCGAAGAAAACCTTGCAATGTTTACCGTTTATCTATTCACTCAACAAAAATGGTGTAGGTCGTCGTTTTTTAGTCCAGATTTCCAATCACCTTAGTCCTCTGAAAAATCCATTATTTCAGATTATACAGTCTACTTATGTCACACAGGTTTCTGGGATATGTTCAGTGATTAAAAAGTCGCCACAATATTGTGGTTTAAGAAATTTATCAGTGAGATTTTTTAGACAGCCAATTCATTCTTTCATGCACTCAATGATCAAAAAGTATATTTTACATTGATAATCGTTTAGTTTCCCTCCTAGTAGACTAATCAGTTAAGATTTTAAATGTGATTTTGTGAGCAGTTTTTTTAATTGACTACATCAATCTACCATTCATTAATTATTAACCGTATCTGTATCTTACTAATAAGGCGTGGATTCATAATAAGTTCACTTTACAAGGATCGATAAAGAAACACTTAAACGAACAATCTTAGTCGGGTAATTTACAATAAGACATAGATTGTTCCTTTTTGCAACAAAAAATGTCAATAATGAATAATTTACGTAGGATGAATCGATAAACTTGTGGTTCATATGAATAACCTGTGATATGAAAAACAGATGATACAACATATACAGTCAAAGAGCATTGGAGATAATAGTATACAAGGATCCAGAAGTACAATAAGCCAGAAGCAATCACTTATCACTAGTCCAAATTTTAATCGTTTTATCGCCCTCTAACGATCCTGAAGCAATCATGTTCATTTGAGGATGACAAGCAGTACACAAAACAACATCTATAAAAGAATTAAAAAGTTTAGAATAAAATGTGAAAACAAACCATTATGACCAGAAAGTTTTTGTACAATTTCCTTTGTTTGCAAATTCCATAAATAAATACAGTTGTCTTCAGACCCCGAGACAATCCACTAATCAAAAACAATCATCAAATAAATTATTAAACATACTTTGCCTCCGGTAACTGAAAAATTTGCAAATATACAATACTTCTCATTTTTGTGCCCTCCATAAATTTTCAAGCATCTACCCTTAGTGTAATCCCACAATTTGAGACAACTATGTTTGGAAAATTCATTAGGATTTAGTCATGTTAAGTAACTTGAATACCTATCGAGTGTAGCAGCTAGAATATATTTGCCATTAGGCGAGAATTTAACAAATGAAACAGGAGGGTTATCATCATCTGAAAATCAATCAATTGAGCAGTATATGTGCATGCACAAGTCAAGTTACCTATTAATGTTTTTAAACACTGACCAGAACCGGTATCCCAGATTCGACTAAAATTTAGATTAATTGTTCAAGAAATACAATTTAAACCACATACCATAGTCCATCATAACTGCTGGAAGCAATAAGTGAACCATCACGATTGAAATTAACCTAAGCAGGTTTTTAAGAAAATTATATATATAATGACATACAGCTGTAACAGGATCAGAGTGGGCAGGAAGCGTGCGGATACACCGGCCTGTTTTCACATCCCATAACTTGACACTTTCATCAAACTATACCAGTAGCAGTTAGAAAACAACAAAGACGAAAGACATACCGAGCCGGAAACGATCAGGTTTGACTGTGGATTAAAATTGCAGCAAAAAACATAGTTACTGTGACCTTTAAGAGTTTTCAGGCACTTGCCAGAGACGAGATCCCACAGTTTTAAAGTTTTATCATCGGAGGAACTACACAGAAATCTTGAGTCGTAAGACCATGAAACATCTGAGATTCCCTTTAACATATTATATATGCATAGCAAATAAAAATTATTAAAGTAAAAACTACCAGTTTATGACCGCTGATAGATTTTTCAAATTTCCCGTCATAAGCATTCCATACTTTGATTAATTTATCAGCTGCTGTATTGTTTCAAAGGGGGAATGTAACTAATAGTCGAGTGCTTACATGAACTTGCCAACCACTGACCATTTTCACTAAATTTTACTGATGAGACTGCTTTTGTATGACCAGTTAGAGTGAATTTTAAGAAGTAATTGGGGACCTAGCAGGGTGTGATAAATCCATCACCAGTACTTACTTCACTACTCATTAGATGGGTAAAATATGTGTTTCAAGTCTATAAAAACAAGTATTAAATTATGCATCCAATAATAAGCTACGTAAACAAGATGCTTAAAAATAAATTAATCCAGTTGACAGCTTACTTACATTTTTTAGTGATTTTCCTACCGGGTAAATGATAATTGTGGTTACCAAATCTAAACTAGATTATGACACAAGCAGACACAACAAAGTAAAGCCTCACATATAAAAGAGCCCACACACTAATCAAGTGACTGGTGTGACGCATATGTATTCGGTGTCTCTTTGTACCAAGATTCATGTGAATTTTGCAGACAAGATAAGAAACAACTACAAAAGTTATTTAAAAATGATTTTAAATACGAAAGCACACTGGGAAGTATGTATTTCGCGTTTGACTGTACTGAATAACGGACCAGACAACGAGAGAACCATGATAAAACGTTTAAAAATTCCTTACTCGATTATCTGAAGCTATAATTTAGAATAATTAGAACATTATTATCCTTAAAGGATGATAAGTGAAAAACTATAAATCGCAGACAGTTTTGAGGAATATAAGCATTACACTCTATGACATGAGATATTTTATTGTAAATTGCTTTGTTCAGAAATTTTTGCAATGCAATGCAACCACCATCTTTAGTGCAGAAAGCCGCCTGTAGCGTAATTTTAGGTAGTTACGAGGCCACAGAAAAATTATGAAAAACCAGCTTTTTCAAAGCCGGTAGACTGTAAAATTTGTTGGCCATAAGATATTCAAGCAGTCGACTTGACGTTAGCAATACCGTTTGGAAATTCTGACATGGCATAGACTAATACCTAAAGTCAAATATCTGTCCTATAATGTGCAGCCATTCACTTAATCTCATAAACTTTCTTAGAAATACATGCTGTAAAAGTCTATAATAAATTCTATTTAACTAACGTCAAAAGGACGTTATAGATCTGCGACGGCTTCTCCAGAAGAATCATTCGATGTGGATCATCCGAATCTGCTACAGATGTACAGACAGCAGTTGCGTACGTCAACTAATGAATCTAAAACACATCTATTGCTATGTACAGACAATTTACTAAACCCTAGGACTTAGCAAGAAGGGCTTTTGTTCCAAATTCACCTTGAAAACTGTAGAGCGCGCCTTTCATTCTTCAACGTCCAATTTCCGATAAATTCTCACTCTAAAAATAAAGATATTTGATGGGTTGAACAGTGTTTATGAATCCCGTAATATTGTTGTATTCACATATTCTTGGGGATTTTCAACAATGGCTTGAATTAGAAGGAATAATATCGTATCACAATAATAAACTACGCTTGATAGGACATCTATATAAAGTAGAACACAATACCTTTGACCA
The DNA here is from genome assembly GCF_000699445.3 of Schistosoma haematobium. Classification (NCBI taxonomy): domain Eukaryota; kingdom Metazoa; phylum Platyhelminthes; class Trematoda; order Strigeidida; family Schistosomatidae; genus Schistosoma; species Schistosoma haematobium. The sequence continues at coordinate 17,792,743 of NC_067197.1, read as the reverse complement.
AAATTTGTTCTAATTGTTAGTGATGGAACCTTCTGAACTATGATTCAAAGGAAGGGCCAGTGTTTACCTAAGCTGCATCGGTTCTGAAGTCGATTTCATCAGACTTTTCCCATTAGTTATTTATACTTATCACTTAGCGTTGACACATTCAAACTTTCTCGCTACTTATTGTAGCGACCAACAAGTTACGTGTAGTAATAATAATTTGTGCGGACGAGGAAAAGTATTCATGAGTGACCCGACAATCATAATCGGGAACGCAACTTTTACGTTACTGCATAAAATAAAATATTGTACGTAGCAAGATGTAAAATTACTGTTAAATCATACCTAAAACACGCGAAATAGTCGCTTAAAATTCGAATTTGGCATCATCAAGTAGAAACGATGGTATCATAGAACCCATTTTGGTATGTCTCTACACAATATGTTTGGAAATATTTTCGTGTGTATTTTTTTAAATTATTAATACTGTGTTCTTTCTTTCTATCTACTGTTTTTGACTGTACTGACACATATCTTCTATCTATTTTGGTTTACTTGCAATAATTATTACTATACAGTCTACATATAAGAACTTTAGTCCAAATTTGAAAGAACAGTTTCACAGTATTTGAACGCCGATTTAGTGTGGGATATTTAGCAAGAATAATGTATTTTTACAGTTTTAGAGGTTGAGTTTTAAGTAAATCGTTTACAGTTAACGAAACACAAGACAGCGAAGCAATATACACTACAGTTGATGTTAGTTGGTGAATGAAAATTCCAATCTCTTACCTATTGCTTTAAGTACCTAATTCTAACTAGAAGTCATATAAGGGCAATGAAAACCTATTTCTACCATTCTGAGTTTTCGAGATGAATAGCCTATGTCCATTGTAAGGAGTTTATATAGTTACATGTTAGATCTACAAACAAACAACCTGAGGCAGACCTCAATTTCCTTACTGTTTGCATAAAACTGGTTCATACTTCACGATTTTATTGTATGCTAAAGTGGTATTGGTTCCTAACCACACAATCTTTGGAGCCGAACATACGATGACTGAGAAGATTTATATTAAACGCTTAACACTTGGAGAAAGTCAGATATAGTGAACTCAGAAGGACTCAACCAGTATGACTAGGCTTGGACATGCGGGGGTAGTCACTCCGTATTCTTTCTTCCATCTCATGTTAAGTTTATAACTCTATCCCAAAACTCAAAAGAGTTCATCAAAAGTCTTGGACAGCATATTGCAGACTGTAACGACAGGACGAGCCAATAAAGACGATGGTGTGACTTCCACATAGGATCTTGTAGATTGCGTGGTCTCATTATAGTAAATCTACTGCCTTAGAATTAGATCTAGTATTCTAGTAGCACGGATAAATGCAATTAATATTGATCTACACACTAGTCATGCAAGTGCTTTGTAACGTTAAGAGAACGATGAAAATCCCTCTGCAGTTTTTTATTGGACAGTACTGTCATTTATTTGTTTCTTCGCCCTGTCGTGTATTTCAACCTTTGTTCAGATCTCGTTTAACCTCACCTTTTGTTCTTCAGTGATCCTCGTTTGAACTTTTATCACATGATTTCGATTAAAGACTTATCTTTTGTCACCTGATTTTCTATTGCATGTTGCCGGACTATTGACAGTAAGGTCGTGTTTGACTAAGCTCAAGGTCACGGCGTGATTCAGTGTGTGACTGTTAACTTTTTGACTGTCTACGTGGGAGGATTGCTGGAGTCCATGCAGATAGATATTTGATCCCATTTTGTTGGGAATATTTTTATTGATTCTCAGATATCGGACCCTTTGGCATTAACTGTTCTTTTATTGTTTAGCGCGCTACTTTGCGCGAGAGAAATTTCTGACTGTATAGCACAGGCTGTACCGTTTGATGTATTTTGTATTTTTGATGTAATTTGTTCTTTTCTAAGTTAGAACCGTTTAAATTGAGCACAGAGTTTGTGTTTTGATATAATTTATTACGAGTGTCTCAAAAACGCTTTGTAAGCTATACAGGCGAACGTAGTCTGGCCTATTCGAATAAATTTTGGTTCGTCAGTCCTGCGTTCAAACCGAATAGTGGCAATTCGGTCGTTACAGCTTAGTTGTATGTTTTCATTGACTTCACATTTCCAATAATCTTACTTGAGTAATTCATTTGTAAATCCATGTTGTAAATTATTGACCGTAACACAAAGGTAACGTGAACCTGCTGTCAAAAATAAATTATAATTAACATCGTAGCTACCGAAATACCAGTATTCGGGGTAGATGCAGAACTAATGAACTAAAGTTTATTCGATTAGGCCAGACCACATTCTTCCGTAAAGCATACGAAGCGTTTTTGAGTGACTCGTATCAAATCATTTCAGAGCACAAACCCTGCGTTCAATTTAAACGGTTCTAATTTAGAAAAGAACAAATTATATCAAAAGTACAAAATACCCCAAACAGTATAGCCTGTGTTATATATTCAAATCTTTCCCTAGCACAAACTAACATACCAGACGACAGAAGGAATAGTTATTAAGCAAGGGTTAGGTACCTGATAATCCATAAATATATTCTTAACACAGTGGACTCAGAGATCTATCTGCGAGCATTCCGGCAACTTTTTCAGGCAGACTGTCAGAGGTTAACAGTCATACACTGAAACACACCGTGACCCTGAGTTTAGTCAAACACGACCTTATTGTCAGTGGTCCTTCCTGGTAACATGGTAGCTGCTTGTTTCAGTGAGAGCATTGCTCCGAGACGAAACTATCAATTTCAAATCAATAAATGTTGGGTTCCAAATAGTTCTCAGTATCAGCAGGAATAGTGGGGATGAATTGACGAACTGCCTTTATTGGACGTCACAGCGGACCCAAAGCAGTTTCTTAACACCGAGATTTGTGTGCGGAGAAATCATATGATTGGCGATATTTATGAACACTTGGATAATGTAATGTCTTTGTAATCTTTCTTACAAAACAACAGTGAAGCGACTGGAATCATCTCTTTAAGCTAACACAAGTACTCATGATAACTTCGTGGTGACTTTCAGATTACTAATTATTCTTCGTTTTTCTTGGCTTGTGGAAAAGGTGAATTTGAGTGATGTAAAAAAAATAGTACAGGTGCTTGTTACTTGATTAAGAGCTATAGTACTTATTCGTCAATAATTGTGACTCTGTCTCGCCTAGTTACAACTGCTCTCCACATAGACTCATTCGAAAGAGGATAAGCAAACCGAGTCTGTAGCCCATGTTTTATCTCCAGTAAAACACAAATCCCACCTAGTGTATGTAGTAATATGACTAATCCCATTTGTATAGCAGTGGTATTAGTAGGCCAGACACGTATCCAATACATTAAAATTCACAGACAAACTGTGAGCGTAAAATGAATGTCTGAAACATCAACTCCAGGTACGATACCTAAAATTGGTTTCAGCGTTATTAGATAGACAATGAATAAGCCAAGCAATAAACAGGCATTTTACAGGAGAATTTAAGACATTTGGCCGATCGAAAGCTGTTGTGTTGGATAATAATTTCACCGTTCTTGCATATATTTATATTACTCAACTTCCAAACCTGTTTGTTTACATCTCCGACTTCGTAAATTTTGGTTTCACTCTGTGATTGTTCTGATATTTGGAAGTTTTTGCTCCGGAAATGTATACAAATAAAGGTTGGCTTCGTAATCGTTAGATTTATTATTAAAACGAGTATTTAATAATAATAATTATATATTTCTGCATGTGCAGGTACACACCGTTTTTACAGGCATGATCTATAAATTACGACATTTGTTGGTTCGCAAAATGCTTCCCAACTTATTAAGTTTATAGTTGTTATAAAGTGAAATCGTAGAGCGCTTGCTGTAAACTATGACCTTGAGAGGACGCGTACGTCAAGTTTGCTCCAAACGTCAGAAGTTTCATAGCTGTGCTCTCAGAGCAAGATTCTGAAAAAGAAAAAAAGAGAAACAGAAGAGCAGCAAGGCACTTGGATATGAACGCCAAAGGTTGCTTAACATTGTGTAGTAGTACGGACAGAGGTAGAATAAATTAGAATAAATCCATATTATGTCTTGTTAGAGTGAAGTGAAGTCAGAGGCTCCATATTAGAGAATGTACTAATAAAGAACAATGAGTTGTGATGTTTAACAAGTTGGAGTAAGCTCACATGAAGGAAAGGAAGTCAAGGTTGGTACAAGGGAAGCGGTTTATTAGAAGGGTCTGTATAGAGAGGGTGTAGTGTTAAGAATACTAGTGACTATATCTTTCATTGTCTTTTTTCTTTTCTTTTTTTGTCCATCCGATGTCAGCCACGCAATCCTAGTGTAAAAGTCCGAGTTAGCATGTTATAGGTTGTCTTAGTAGAATAGCTAATCCAGCATAATATTGGAAACATGAGTCTGAGTGGTGAGCGTAGGAAGACAATATATATCTCAGATTGACTGTCTTATTCTCAATTATAAAGAGCCTGGTACATACAAAATGCTCTGTCCCCACAAACACGGGTGGATTGAAGTTATCGCCCTCACCATCAATGCTTGCTGGTCAGTAACTCCACCATCCCTCCTTTTGTGATGTTAGGCTCATTTAGGCTTATTTTTTGTATATACGTCATACCTCACACAATCCTCTGTTTCACAACCTGTTAAGAATTAATTGTAATTTACGAAGATATTAAGGTCCCTTGAAAGCGAAAATAGTTCACTTGAGCTTCGAAGCGAATTCACAATAATGGAGAGTTGGGCAACAGACAATTGGTTAAATTTAACTGGTCAAAATATCTGGCCATGAACACTCAGACCCGTTGGACACAAACAACTTAAATTCCCATGAAAACCCGCTCTCGACTGTCTTCTCAGAGTACGACCTAGGTATGATAAATGCAGAGTTTGGAAACCAGATGAGTATACATTGGAGATGTAGTCAAAAGAAACGCAACTCTTCACTTTATGCCTATAAAACATAATACATTTACCCTGAGTTGTTTCTAGCACTGCCCAAAACTTACTAACGCCCTCTCCTTGAAGTCCACAACGTAGTTCCTCCTACTCTCTTCAAAAGGGACGTATATATCTTGGACCACGTACAGAAACAGGCAACTTAGTGGGTTATAAGGCGAATGAACAAATCCTACTTAGTTAAACTCAAACAAATGAGATTGTTGTAACTGAGCAGTAGAAAAATTGGGGATTACCTGATCACGATTTACAACATATAACGTACACCAAGGTTCTCCAACATGAATCCCCTCGGGGCAATACCAGAAAATCGTACGTCAAAGAGCAAAAACACGGGTACGCTCTTACCTGTCATTAACCGTTCTCCTTACTTGGAATGAGCTCCCAGCAGAAGTGACCGCAGATATTTCAGTCAATAGCTCCAAAATAAAATTTAACAAACAAGTACTAACTAGTATATTATTATCTCACGCTTGGACTAGCTGTGACTGACTCATGTGTCGTAACTTACTGTCACTGTGGAGTGTGCTACTTATATTGATGTAAGTAGTATAATATGCGAGTCAGGAACGCAATGTCTGGCAGCAGAAGATGAAAGGAAGATCAAGAAAAGAAGGGCGAGAACACGATGGAATTTGTTAGAAAACGCATGAGCAATGGAATGAGAGACAATGGATTGGTGTTTGTAACAGAAACAGTCCAGTTTGATATGATGCATTAATATTTTGCAAATTGACGATTTACTATATGGTATTCAGATTTTATCGAAATAGTCTGTAACTTTCGTGTTAAGTACATTCGATTGTCCCCACCCGTGTTCTTGTTCACCACATCCCCATCATTACATATATTTACTTACATATTTAGTTCTTGAAACTGCAGTGACTTACTTTTATCAAGAGAACGCGATTCGTCCAATGGAAACAATTATTATTATAACCAATTGTACCAGTGACTGTTTTATTGCGCTTGTTTGTTTAACTGTACTAAAGACGTCAATTATTCTTCCGTTGACCATGGCCTCGTACGCTCGCAATTTCGCCCATTGACCCCGCTTGTATTTCCTTTGGCACGATCTCGGTATACTTTCGATACCGCAAGATAGCCAAAGAATAAGTCTTGTTACAACCTTCATTCACCTTCTGGTTTGCTGGTACGCGTTCTTCTTGCAGCGGTGTTCATAGTCAACCGCGACTCAACCCCACACTAAAACACAATTGCCGTCTATTAGCATTCGAATTTTCTATTTATTAATTTTCACATCGCTGCAAACTAGGCTTCTACCTGGTAATGTGATAGATGCTGGTACTCAGAAACCGTATTGACCTGAGACAAGTGAACTCACCTCGTTTACAAGATAAGCAACCAAAACCGACAAGAATTAAAGCAGTCGAGTGACTGGTTTACCGCACTCGAAACATTCAAAAAGTTTGAATTTCCGCATAACCGGCAAGAGGTAATTTCACAGAAATCAACCGTTTTATATAAGCCAGTCACACAGATTTTGTGTTTGTTGTGATTACCCTGCTTTTGTGTGATTGTTACATCAAAAACATTCTTAGTCTATATCAAAGTACTTTAGTTAAGGTTTGAAATCTTGCTTAAGTTTGTCGTGTGGTACCCTTTTACTCACTGACTGACACTTGTGTTCATACTGTGATCATACAGTGTTTTACACCTTAATCTGACTTAAATGGTTGGTAGTACTCACAAATGTAAACAACCAAACTGTTTGTTCACTGTGGAGGAAGGAATGCAATGTGATGGATGCAAAAAGCGGTACCATAAGATATACACCCGTTTAACTCCCACCTCATACAAAAGATGCTCAGAGCCTAACTCGAATTGGCTTTGCATGTGTTGCTGTACAAATAAGAGGTTACTAATTCAGGAGGCTATGAGCTTACCAGCTTTGACCCGTAAGAAGAACGATGGTGGTTGCTGTAGTAACGCGAGTACTGACAATGAAGAATGTGTCAGTGTAGTACGTGCTGTTACGGAATGAGTCAAACACCCGACTGTGATTGACAAGAAAGTGAAATCTCTGTCAAAACTAACGAGGAGTGAAGTGCCACTTGATATTGGCATTGGTAATCAAGCATCACTAGTGGAAACTGAAAGCCCAGATAAAACCGTCATCGTTCTAAATAGTCCCAGTGTGGCTGTCTTGAGGGGTGAAGAATGGACTACAGTACGGAGAAAACTAAACGAAAAAAGCGTAGGCAGTACGCAGGTGATTAGCAAGTCATTGGTGGACTCCCATTGTGAGTCACAAAATGCACTACCAAAATCTGGTAGTAAGAGAGAAACCCACCCTTGTGTGACTGAGAAGAATCCAATATCATCGGATATTATTGTGAGCAAATTGTTGGAGTCAAACGACCCCGATCCCCAAATTAGACACACGCATGATTTAGAGAAGCTGGGAGAATATATTCGTAGTGTCTTATTAGAAAACTCTAAAAGAGTTCAGGTAAAAAACTGGTTAGAATAGGCAAGAGAACCGAGGACAATGTTGAACCTCGACCATGGAGACTCTTTAAAGTAATCCTAGGATCGGAGAAGCAACGGGATCACCTGTTAAGTAGCGCTCGTTGTCACGACAATTCCAACATCCGAGTTAGACCTGATATGTCTCTCGAAGATAGAATAAAAAGGAAGAAAGCACTAAGTGAACTAGGAACCCGTCGACAAAACAGTGAGGAAAATCTCCGGTTAGTGGGTCTTCGGATAGTCAGGTCTTGGAACCGAATGAAACCAAGGCCTGTGTTGATAGGCCGTTCTACCTAGGAGTTTTATATGCCAACGCTCGTAGTCTAAGAAGCATTAGTGGACAGATTAAAGCCACTCATTGTATCTGTGACAGAAACTTGGTTAGTCCATGACTTATACATTACTCTAGAATTATCCGGATACCATTAATTAAGGAGTGATAAACATAGATGTAGAAGAGGAGGTGGCGTCCTGTTATATATAACCAATAATATAAATATCCGCTCCTCTGCTGGTGAATCCCATGACTGCGTTAATTGTGAAGTCATTAGCTGTAAATTGGGTATCAGACTCAGTATATTTATACTCGGTGTCATCTATCACAACCCAATCTGCTTAGCTGATGACTTTATTTTAGAGCATATTCATATTTGGAGTGCAAATACCAGATGCTCGATAATAGGAGACCTTAATGCACCTGATATTAGTTGGACTGAGATGACCACGGAAGAATCTATAAACTCCTTTGGTAGCAGGTTCCTGATAACAATAATGGAGCATGCACTAGTGCAGCATGTATACAAACCCACACGTTTTGGTGCAAACCAAGGTTCTTCTCTGTCGGACATGGTAACCACTCAAGATACTGAGGGTATTGTCGACCTAAATATTCCTCCACCGTTAGTGAACAGCGATCACGATGTTTTGTCATTCATGTTTAGAACTAGGGACATGTTATACGATCAGGTTACTCCCCCCCCAAATGTATGGAAAGCTAACATATCAGCCATTCAAAAATGCGCTGCTAAGACAGATTAGTTTGTAGATACTAGATTATCAGTTGAAGAAGCATGGTCTGTATTTAAAGGTAAGTTTAGCTTAGTTACGTACCCGTTCATGCCGTACCTGGTACCGCGAAGACCGAATAACATTCCACCATGGATAGATAAAATGGTCAGTTAACTTCTTATTAAAAGAAATAAGCACTGAAATATGTTCATCTCTACTGGCTTAGAAAAATACAGATCCAGTCATTTTAAGGTTAGGAATGCTTGTAAAGCGTTAATAAATAAGACTAGACAATCATATGAAAAACAATTTGTTAGGGATTCTAGATATAGTCCGAAACGGTTATTCTCGTGTATGAAAAGATGAACTCAGAGAAGCGATGGAACTCTATCACTTTTGATACGAGAAAATTAGTTAATACTGGCAAGAAATAATACCAAAAAAGCTGCAGTTTTATCGGGCTAGTTCAGTAAAGTGTTTTCTATCAGTCATGAAGAACGACCAACCACTCATTATAATTCTGGCGGCTTGTTGATGGACCTCGTAGTCATTGAGAAAGGAAATGTTCTAAGACTACTTTAGCATCTCAAACCTGATAAGTCCAGTGGTCCTGATGATATTGATCCTAGGATTATGAAAATCATATCAGATGTAATTGCTGAACCCTTAGCGATACCGTGTGATATGTCTCTAAGGCAGTCCAAACTGCCTAGTGACTGGAAAGAAGCTATAATAAGTCCGATATATAAGGCTGGGAGTAGGAATTTAGTTAGTAATTGTAGGCCCGTTAGCTTAACTAGTTCAGTTGTAAAACCGAAGGAAAAAATTACTAGGATAGCTGCTATAAACTATGTTGAAAGGCACAATCTTTTATTCAGAGAACGACACGGTTTTCGGAGAGTCCTATCATGGTTGACAAACCTCTTCATCGCAAGAGAAGATTGGGCTGTTGCAAAAGATCGAAATATTTCTGTAGATGTGATTTTCATAGACTTAAGTAAAGCCTTCGATAATGTCTCTCACTCTGGTCTTAAATTCGAACGGAAATGTCTTGGAATCCATTAAACAGTCATAGATTGAATAATTGATCTTCTCCATGACAGGGGGCAGAGGGCAAGGGAAAATGGAGCTCCCTCCTCGTGAGAACCTACAAAATGTTGAGTTCCCCAAGGCACAATCCTCGGTCCTCTTCTCTTTTTACTTTATTTAAATAAATTACCAACTGTAGCAAAATCATCCGTTCTACCCTTCGCTGATGACATAAATATTTGGAGACCCATACACAGTATGTCGGATAGGATAGTATTACAGAATGATCTTAGCTCAATAGTGGTATGGTTGGACAGGTGGTCACTAGAAGTAAATCCTAATAAGAGTGTGGTGATGCAATTAAATAACTATGATGAATCGTATCACTATAGAACATGTGGATTTGTGCTACCCAAATTAAGAAACTATAAAGGTTTAGGAGTCATATTAAGCAGTGATCTCAAAACAATTAGTCACTGTAAGGCTGCTGTTGCGAAAGGCTATAGGGTATTATGGTCTATTCGTAGGTCTTTTCAGTATTTAGATGATGAAATGCTTAGATTATTATACCCGATTTATGTGCGACCACATTTAGAATATGGGATTCAAGCAGTGAGTCCTTGTTTCACGTATGAGGTGGATATGCTGGAACCAGTCAAATGACGATGGACTAAGATGGTAAAAGGTCTATCAGGCCTATCTCATGAAGGCAGACTGAGACATCTTAACTTATTTCCGTTATCTTACCGTAGAATACGGGGTGATCTAATATTGGCTCATCGTATACTGATCAAAGAACACATGGAACTCAAAACAACTTTCAATCAATATCAACGTTAGAATCTTCAATACGAACGTCAAGACAGTTCTACTGTACGAAGCTGAAACTTGGAGAACTACAACAACCACCATCAAGAAGGTACAAGTATTTATAAATGGTAGTCTACGCAAGGTACTCAACATCCATTGGCCGGATACCATCGTCAACAGCCTTCTCTGGGAGAGAACAAACCAGCTTCCAGCTGAAGAGGAAATTAAGAAAAGACGATGGAAATGGATAGGACAGACATTACACAAATCATCAAACTGCATCACGGGGCAAGCCCTGACTTGGAATCCTGAAGGGAAGCGGAAGAGAGGAAGGCCAAAGGACACATGACGTTGGAAAATAGAAACAGATATGAAAAGGATGAATAACAACTGGAAAGAGTTGGAAAGGATTGCCCAGGACAGGGTTGGATGGAGAATGCTGGTGAGTAAGTAAGTATACTGGACAATGACCTTGGTATTAATACTCCTTATCTTTCACTTTCGTCTAGGACTGATCGTTTGAGAGGACATTCGAAAAAAGTTCAAAAACCGAGATCAAATCCTTTACGTTTGCAGTTTCGTTTCTCGCACCGAGTAGTGAATTACTGGAATTCTCTACCGGAACACGTAATATCAGCATCCTTTGTTGATATATTGAAAACGAGATTGAACCTCCACCGTATTACAAATTGCAAAGATTATTATAGGTCGATAGACCTATCCTTATTACTGAGGACTGAAGACTGATATGAGCATGCATGGGTTTGAGCGCCAAATTTAGTAGATCCGTTACGAGTGGGTTGGAGGTTTCGCTGCAAAAATGGTCAGACTCCTTAGTGTATGTTTTTATGTGTAGAAAATCAAATGCTCCTTTAGATCCGTCAAATGGGATTAACTATGAGGTCCGTTTCCAGAGGAATGTCAGTTTCTGGTAGAACATACGGATAATCATTAAATGTTTGTTGTAGCTCGTCGTCTTAAGGCAGATGTTGTTGTCATTGGATCGGGTCCGGGTGGATATGTTGCCTCCATTAAAGCTGCACAATTGGGCCTGAAGGTTTGTCTGTTAAACGAGAGTAACATGACCTGAATTATATTTTCCGCAGACAGTGTGTGTAGAAAAGAACGACACTTTGGGCGGTACTTGCTTAAATGTTGGTTGTATTCCCAGCAAATCGTTGTTAAATAATTCTCATTTATATCAGCTCGTCAATTCCTCAGAGATGCAACACCGTGGAATTGATATTGGAAGTTTCAAGCTTAACCTACCTGCTATGTTGAAAGCTAAAGAAAAAGCTGTTTCAAGTCTAACTGGTGGGATAGCATACCTATTTAAGCAAAACAAGGTATGTTTTCACACACAATTTAGACAAAATGCTCATTCTAACATAGGGCTTTTACAGCATGCCCGGTTTCAGACCCTGTTTCAAATCCCGGAGATAGTTCGAGTTAGTTGACGTTAGGTTTCCATGTGTTCTAGAAACAAACGAAAGATAAAAGTCTATTTCAAACTGCGTTAGTCACAGTTGAAGTCTGCTTGGCTTTCTTGAGTTCGGTGTCACAACCTACATCAGTGAGACCATTATCTATGGACGACCTTTGAGTGACGCCAAGATGACCTTGAGAATGTCCACCTAATAACTAGGATCAAATGAGGATTATAAACCAATGTGGAGAATAGAAATTATTATATTTAGAGTTTTCATCACGAGCTGATATCAGCTATAATACCAAAAATTTATTTAGCCAAGCGGATGAGTGAATTTTGCGCCAAGATCCGAGACCTGTTATCTTATACCTGACTGATTCGTCATAAATAATAGTCTCGGCCCTACACCTGTATTATAAAATATGCATGACAATGAGCTACAAACGTCAGACATGCTTTTTTTGTGAGTATCACACAAATGTTTTCCCTTTCACAGAAAAGAGTGATCTGGTTTTCATAATAACTCCAAGTAGTTATGTCCATTTTCCGTGCTTTAAATCAACGTTCAAGGGTTTCAAGATCAGTATCACAATTATTATTTCTGATTATAGGGCAATACAGTTCAGTTTTGGGTCACTTAAAATATTTAACTGAGAAGCTTGTTCGATCTCGACTCGATTCGTATGATTGCATGGCTTTGCCCAGTCTGTACGCAACTGGAATATTTCTGCCAAAACATAAAGCTAAAGAATAATTTATATAAGTTTCCTCTGACTGCTACAACTAAAACAATTTGACGTTTCAGTAGAACTAGTGAAATTTTACTTTTCCCACAATGGGCTTTAAAAAGTTCTCTACATTGCATTCTATCAGGTCAACGAATTAATTAGTAAAGAGTTACTTTTTATCTGTCAAAAAGTGGTAGAGATTCAGGTATCTGATTTTAAATGATACTAACACGTTTTCCGTACGACTTTTACTGTTGAATACTGTTTGGCCTTGTCAGTCATCATTGCAACCTTAATTCACAATTTAGAGGTATAAAAATGGTTGCTTCCGTATATAATATTAGCTAGCTTTAGACACGATTCGTCAATATCACCAACTAGGAGTATTCATATCTTGTTGTGAATATTAGTGATAACATTAGCCCTTATTTGTTCCTCGTTAAGTCTGTAGATTCTTTCTTAACGAATAACCATTCGTGATTTCCAGTGTTATTTAATAAGATCTGTCAGAAGTTAGTGTATTAAGTAGTCGAATATTTTATCTCTATTCTTCTTGACTAGTATATGTATTGTTTTATCTACTGCCAAACAATTTTTTACACATCAGCACTCTCACTTTTAATACTCATTTGAAATCAGGTTGATCATGTAAATGGTTTTGGTTCGATAGTTAACCCCAACGAAGTTTTAGTCAAAAAAGCTGACGGAAGTGAAGAACGGATTGCAACTGAACGTATTCTTATTGCAACAGGCAGCGAAGTCACTCCATTCCCTGGGATTGATATCGATGAACAGTCTATCGTATCAAGCACTGGTGCGTTGTCGTTAACCAAGGTCCCTCAACATCTTATAGTTATCGGGGCTGGAGTTATCGGCGTCGAATTAGGTTCTGTATGGAAGCGATTAGGTGCTGAAGTAAGCTTTTAGGGATCAGTATTAACTGTTATATATTGGTTTAGTCCTTTCTTAAAATTTAATTTACGACTGATTCTCGATTGCTGAGAAAGCATAGCTTCTCGGTCCAAATATACATCATTGTTGGTTAGATCACTTCTGTTGTACTAGTCCTTTCTTATCCTCATACTTCAGACCATATGTTTACTTGTCCAACCGGAGTAAATAGTGCAAATCGATTTTACCGTTTAGTGAGTTAAAAACTGACACTTCTGCGTTTTTAAATTCTAATCATATGATTATTTACACGACGTTTGTGTTCAGTTCTCTTGTGTTGATTACGTAGTTTTTCTACATTATCTTCGGTGTACCAAACACAGACCATAAGCTTATCCTTTTGATTCACCATTATTTATCCTAATCACACAAAGTTAGTATCTGTAAACCATTCAAATAATATTCTCTGAGGATAACCCTATGTGTGTTACATATAAAAGAACGTGAATACATAAAGTTCAGTCCACTCAATATCCAGCTTTTACCAACCTGTTATTACAAGTAGACTAAGTTCAAAATGACAGTCACAAACTTCTGTATAAAAAATTATGATACACTCAGTCGAAAGAAACATAAAAACAATGTTAAACTGAACGTAATTATGCTTTTCAAACATTATCTTCCAGAAGTCATCTGTATTGACATCTAGTTCAACATATGATTGAGAATAATAATCACTTTGAGTATTTGTGATGTTGAATTATTCTAAATGACTGAACAAACCTTACAGTTTATTTATTATTATTTATTTGAACACATAAATATTGGTACAAGATAGCGCCAATATATATGCGCCACACAAAGCGATGAGAATTTAAAGAGAAGGAAAAAGAAAAAAGGTAAGGAGCGTTAAAAAGAGAACAATAACGAAGAGATTGGTGTAAGATAGTGTAGTAATAATAATAATGGGGGAACGGAAAGGTACAATCGGAAGAAATCTTTCAGTTAAGGAAGATACAACCACTTTTTACGAAGAAGGTTACAGCAGGATCGCCACTGGCTTCTATTCTCAGCCATATCTGATAACGTCTCTAGCCACTGTGTAGCACCACCCCTAGGACCCCAGCCAGGGAGTCGTGAAGGGCCAACAGAAGCCAGTCCTTTGCAGCTTTCTTTCATGCCATGACACCATGTCATATACCGGCCACCTCTCCGCCTTTTCCAACCAGTCCCAGAGTCGGCAAATAATGCACGACGTGGAATTCTCTGGGACGACATTCGTAGAACATGTCCAAGCCACCGAAGTCGATGTTCCAAGATGGTGACACCGATTGCATTATCATCTCTGTGCCCGAACACACGATGCCGAACCTCTGCATTACTGACATGGTGTTGCCACTGGATGTCAGCAATCCTTCGGAGACAGCGATGATCGAACACAGAGAGTCGTCTCACGTCCTCAACTCGGAGAGGCCAGGTTTCACAAGCATAGAGCAAAACTGCTCTCACCGACGCGTTGTAGATCCGATCGTTCACAGCCAGACTAACATCACGAAGGCGCCAAAGGTGGCCCAGATTGGCATAAGCCGCTCTGGCTTTCACTATTCGTGCATTGATCTCACCACTCACACCCCCACCAGCACTTATGCGGCTACCCAGATACACGAACTTCTCGACTACTTCCATCTGCTCACCATTCAGGGTGAGTACATGATTAGAATCCTGCCAGTCTTGTAGAAGTACTTTGCACTTCGAAGGTGCAAAGCACATACCATACCTACGGACACTGATTGCCAACTGATTAAGTGCGGATTGCATGCCTTGGGCATTGTCGCACAGTAAGACAATATCATCCGCATACTTAAGGTCGAGAAGTCTTTCTCCAGGTGACGGATCCACACCACCATTACTTACATCCATCAGAGCTGTTTCCAGAATGTCATCGATGGCAAAGTTGAAGAGGAATGGTGAGATTGGGCAACCCTGCCTAACCCCACTGCTCGAATGGAACAATGGAGAGAGGTGGTTGTATTCCCCGACACTCTGCTTGAGGTGTTTGTATATAGGGCTTTTAGGATGTTAAAAAACCTTACAGTGATTCCATAAAATTAGACTGGTATTTATTAAGTTGCCACCTGTGAAAGTTGGATAGACAGACATCTTAGTAGAATTTCGTTTATAAGTGCATGATATGTTCATGCACTGTACTAATAATTTTGACACTGAGCGAAACTATTCTATTCTCCTCTTTTCCCTGCTCCGCTAACTAGAGTAGAAACACCAGATTTAAAGGCGAAGTTATCTAATGCTGACCCAGTGTTCAATTAAAAGACCAATAAAAATTATCATAATATGTCATTGACACAAAATACCGTAAAATTGTATTGAAATTCCGCAATTACTGTTCACACTGAATTATTTAATGTAACAGGATTTCAACCTAATTGACATCGATTTCATTCTCATGATTTGTAATTTAAGGTTGCATATCCTATCCTTTTAATAGCGTGGTTCTCTTGTGTTCACTTAAAATTGGACCGTCTGCCACCGTCTTCGGGCCGACTATCTTCTAGGTCGTAGATTTACCAGTTCTTGCGGTGCAATGTTTTCTTTTTAATATTTTGATTGGGAGCCGTGATAATCTGAAATTATTTAGTAGTATCTCAGGCGGATAATGTACGTCTTCATAATCGGTTGAGATGTCATGTTCGATTATCTCTTTCTGCCGTTACCTCATACATTACTTGACATAGCCTTCGTGTCACTCGTCTCTTTGTCCATGTGTCATACCTTGGTCTTTAATCTCGGACAAATGCTGAGGCTCTCATTGATACCACATTTCTTATGGGTAGTCTTTTTTGGTAACATCAGTTTGTGGGTTATTCCTAATCTGTGACCCGTAATTTATTAGTGTCGTTTGGTATACACCAACAAAAAATCGTGCAATTTATCGATGAGTGTTCTTTCTCCCCCTGAATTTAGTAATACTCTTTTTAAAATCCACAAACTGCTCTGCTTGTTCATTTGACTGATGATGATAAGCTTATATGTGTGATGGATTGTCAGCGAAAGAACTCTTGAAAATGTCCTGAAATAAGTTAAGATCCATTATCTGACACTATAGTATCTGGTACCCCGTTGCAAAGAAAGATCCCCGTCAGTGTTTGAAGGGTTCTCGTTGTTGATGGTGAGACCAACTGAAGAACCTTTGACTATTTTGGGGATACCTGCTTCGGTTTGGGCACCCGGGCAGTATCACAGCCCTCACACATATCGAACGAGATTTGTGTGGCGCATATGTATTTGGTGCTTCCTTGTAACAATATCTATGTGTTAAAATAAATAAATAAATAAATAATTTTGGGGATGCACCAACGAGAACCAAAATATTTGGTGCATTGACTGGTCCTGCAAAGTTTGTGTGGATTGTTGATCGTTGTTTCTTGTTAATATTTAGCGCAGCCGTTTACAAAATCCGTAATCTGATGATCCATTATCTGTCTATAGGTAAAACTCTTGGCAACAGACTTCATACGGTTTATGCTTATTATTATTAATGGCTTTACTCAATATTATATACCCGGATGGCTGCTGTGAGATTGCCGAAGTACCTAAGGACGGAGGTATTTAAGCACCACCACCCATTCGCCAAACACTAACCAGTCATCTACAATGCATAATAACTCACGATGGGAAAAAGCTGTTTTATTTTTTCTTCTGAATTAGTCTTTTCTATCCATTCATGACGAATCCAAATGATTGCTGAATTACAGGACGTCTGTAATTAACATTAGCAAAGCTCAAGTGGCTCTCGTATATTCTCGTTTAGCTAATATTGCGATTACTAATACTCCAACTCCTGTTGGATCCTCACTTATCAAACGAGACTGTGCATTCACTTGACGGTATTGTATTTAAAAATCATATCCATATAGAATCAGCGCCCATCTCTGTAAGCGATTTGCTACGTTTATGAGCATTCCAGATGTAAAGCTGTAAGCCCACTAGTGACCTGTGATCTGTTATAAGAGTAAATATTTTCCCCTACGCCAGCTTGTGCAAGCGATGGATGACAAACATCAAGTTTAAAGCTCCCCTTTTTTGCTTAGCAGTGTCTTCTCACCCTCCGGATAAGTGTTCGAGCAGCTTATAAAATGGCTTTTTCTTTTCCGTCCGTGAATAAATGTGTCATGACTGCGCCTACACCATGACTCGCAACACCAGACACTACAATGATGGGCGACGTAGAATCGTAATGTCTCAGCAGCATTTCGGAACGCACTGCAGACTTCAATTCACAAAATGCTGATTCACATTCCTTTGTCCAGTTCTACAGTGCTTCTTTTCTAAGTAGGTGGTTCAGTTCACGACACATTTGATGTGACAGTGACATGAAATCTGAATAGTAGTTCATAAGTCCTAGAAAGCATCTGAATGATGTTATATCTGTCGGTGTTTCCAATTACTAAGTAGCCCGGATATTATTTGGATCCGGTCGATTACCGTTGGCAGCAGATATAAATAAAGTGTTCCAGTAATTTTCTGGATAGTAACGGAAGCTAGTTTCTTTGATATGTTGCTGTATGGTTTTTATGCAATTTTGCAAGTCTATTGGTGAGTCTGAGTCAATTAGGACATCATCCAGCATGCAGCAACTTCTGGAATACCAAATAGAAGGGTGTTCATTAATTACTGAAAAAATGGCTTGGGCAGTACATACTACTTCTTGTGTATGATTCCGCTAAAGAGATATGTTAATATTTTATTTATTCGAACACATAAATATTGATTTGTGTATGATCCATGATACTGCCCGGATGCCCAAACCGAAGCAGGTGATTTTCTTAGGGGACCACACCCGGAACCTTCGATCTAAAGGTCTAATCCACAAGGCAGTGGAACGACGATAAGAGATGCAGTCTCATGGTGGCCGGTGATCAACAATAGGTTCATACTCTACTTGTCCCTTCGGGATACTGGAGCCCATGTGCACCATGGGTTTGGAATCAGGGTTTTCAAACTCCCCTAGGTGGACTCTCCGTGTCCACCAACCCGGTTAAAGGGCCGGACATTCGCTTTCCGTCCTGTCAAAGTACTAAACAACAGTAATGTCACGAGGAGGCAGTGAGTAGGATTTCTCTGAAAGTGGTTGTGTACGGGTGGACATGTGAGATCGTTTCGAGAGGGAGAGCTGACTCTCCCTACCCTCAGCTGTACCAGGGCATTTGGGTGCTGTTAGTGTTTACAAACCAGTCCTATCATGAAATCTGTCTAACCATCACCATGCCCCCAAATGCCCTGGTATGGCCGAGAGTGGGGAGAGTCCGCTCTCCCTCTCGAAATGCTCCCACATGGTCACGCGTATATAGCCTCTACCAGGGAAGTCCTACTCACTGCCTTCTCGTGGCGGGGGTGTTGTTTACGAAAATGAGAGGACGAAAAGCGAATGTCCGGCGCTTTAACCGGATCACAAACCAATGGTGCACATGTGCTCCAGTATCCTGAGGGAACAAATGGCGTATGAACCAATCGTTGGTCACTGGTTATCATGGGACTGCATCTCCTCACGATGCTCCACTGCCTTGTGGATTAGACCTTCAGGTCGAAGGCTCAGAGAGTGGCCCCCTAAGAAAACCACCTGCTTCGGTTTGGGCACCCGGGCAGTATCACAGCCCTCACACATATCGAATGAGATTTGTGTGGCGCATATGTATTTGGTGCTTCCTTGTACCAATATCTATGTGTTAAAATAAATAAATAATCACCGATACTGTGCCGTAAGGAACTGTTCATGTCTAATATTCGATCCACTTTATTATGTACAAATAAATTATATTCTAGTTCATTTTACGAACAACTACTTATGTTAATTCTAACCTTCAGTACGTGGATCTATCGTTTTCTGGTTGCTGGAAAACATCCATAATGGAAACTTATTCCATTTCAAAATACTCTGTGCCATGTAAACAGTTTGTCCATTTGCGTTTTACCTCGTTCATTTGATCTATTTTTCTTTTTATTTCAGGTCACTTGTGTGGAATTCCTTGGTCATGTTGGGGGTATGGGCATCGATATGGAAATAAGCAAGAACTTTCAGAAAGTCTTGACTAAACAGGGTCTCAAATTCCTTTTGAATACTAAAGTTTTGTCAGCGTCAAAATCTGGTGACATCATTACAGTACAGTTAGAAGGTGTAAAAGATGGTAAATCTCAAAGTGTGAGTGATTCTGTGTGTCGTTGAGACAGAATTTCTAAAATATTCTAATACGTGTAAAAACTAATTTTTTATTTCATTGTCGTTTATTTTCAAATCAAACTTCTTTCTTATTCTAGATTAGCTGTGACACCCTTTTAGTGTGTATAGGAAGGCGTCCTTACACCAATGGCCTTGGTTTAGAAAATGTTGGAATCAGATTGGACGAGAAAGGTCGAATTCCCGTTAATAAAAACTTTCAGACATCTGTTCCGAAGTATGTTTCTTAATCATTGCAAACCATAGTGTCCATATTTGACTTTATGTCTGTTATCTTTTTTTGATGTACTAAATTTTCATTAAGAATGGAAGTAATTTTCAGAGTCATATGGACTACTTATGAATAAGAAAAAACCAATGACCTTGATCCAAGTAACATCGTTTAGTTTTCAATGTTTATATCTTATTAGTAGTAAGCGACTTTGATCAAGCAGAGTGTTTAGTTCATCATATCCATCAAAATGATCCATCAAAATAGCATGTTCGGGATGCGATTCTCTCCCTCGAAATGCAAAATGTTGCTTCAGGATTGGGTTACATCGACACCCGAACTAGTGATAGGGAGTGAAGTAGTTGAGTGTGTCGACCGCTTCACTTATCTTGGAAGTCTCATCAGCCCTTGTGGTCTGGTGTGTGACGAAATCTCAGCACGGATACAGAAGGCTCGACTAGCTTTTGCCAACTTGCGTCATTTATGGCGTAGGCCAGATATCCGTCTATCAACCAAAGGACGCGTTTACTGCGCAGCAGTTCGTCCCGTCCTACTTTATGGCAGTGAAACATGGCCGGTAAGAGTAGAGGATATTCGTAGGTTACTAGTATTCGATCATAGGTGTCTTCGAAACATTGCTCGTATATCATGGGACCATCGAGTAAGTAACACAGTTGTTAGGAAACGGGTACTAGGTAAGGATGGCAAATCAATTGATGAAGTAGTGAAACTTCATCAGTTGAGATGGCTGGGACACGTGTTACGTATGCCCAACCACCGACTACCTCGACGTGCTATGTTCAGTGGTATAGGAGTAGGTTGGAAGAAAGCTAGAGGTGGCCAAACCAAAACATGGCACAAGTCCATGAAGTCACTGACAAGTGGACTGAGTCATGTTGGTAGATGTAGACTACCTGGTTGGGGACCACGAGATGATAGCAACCGATGGTTAGAGACCCTGAATGACATGGCTCAAAATCGTTTGCAATGGCGCAGGTGCATCCACTCTTTGTGTTCTCCCAGATTCTAATCTGAATTCTCAATGTCCCTTTTTTCCTCTTTCCAAATTTATTTCACTGTATTATACTCTTTAAATAACATCTCCAAACCCTAATCTTCCCGATTACTGCTTATAATCTTACTACCTCTACCACTACGGGATTTGAATCGACAACTGCATCTCTGTGCTAATGTGGTGTGGCAACTCGAACTGATGTACGTACGTACGAAGTTCTACATTGTTACTGACTGACTGACTGATCCATCAAAATGGGGAATATCATACAACAACACACTGTGATTTTTCACATCGGATGGATCGCGATGGAGGGTAAATAACATGAAACAATCGCAGGTGTTTCACCATTAGACCATTCAAAACAGTTGATCCGGATTCAGGTTTCGAAATACTGACATTGGTAAAAAGAAACAAATCAATTCGTTAAATCTCAAATTTACACTAATTTGAGCGATGTCATCATCCGTCACATATCTTGAGTTTTTTCTTTTACATATATACTGTTGAAATGTCTTTAGACTTCAAACAAATGTCGGAATGTATTTCCCTGTTCTATTTCATAGTTCTGATAAACTTCATCTTGCCATTGAATTATTAAAACTTACCAAAGAGACAAACCATTGCAGATGATACTTCTATTAAAGTGTATGTAAATAGACTCATTGAGCTATGAAACGGAAACATAAGATGAGCAAAAGTAATTATAGGAGTACGACTACCTCAAGGTCAGTTGAGTTACATAAACTTAAGGATGTAGATATGGTCACCAGCCATCTTATGGTTCTAGAAATCGTCAGAAAAACATGAAATTATTAATGATTGTTATGTTTATTGAGTCAAATCAAGAAATAACAGGTATATGGGGTTTCGGGATTTTCCGAAAGTATTACTAACTTGAGCCTGTTACCTATTGGGGCACAGGCTTCTAACCACGAATCTCTAACCCCCTCTTTCATGAACTCTCTTTTCTAATTGCTGTCAAATGCTATTCGTCCTTTTGATTTCTGCACACAATTCCCAGCGTGATGTACCTGCGTCCTCTCCCTTTGCCTTGATAATTCCAAGGTAGGGCTGAGGTCCTTATAGGGTCACTTCCACTCCCAAACCCGGGTAAAGGAAGGAGATCGAGGATAAGGTTAGCAACCCAACTCTGAACAAAGAACCATACCAAAATAACGCTAACCATAAAAAATAATCTACACCACTTAATGTTATATATGCAGTTTTTTGGTTTTCTTGAGTTATTTGATACATCTATATGAATTTCAAATTGAGATATAGTAGCTTTATTCATACTACACATGACAGCCGTTATTTTTTAATGCCTGATAATGTTATTTTAGTGGAGGAAAAGAAAATCCAATAGTTACAAGTTACTTTGGATTGATACAATCCTCCTAAATCAATGTTACTCATAGAACATCTGATTGTATAAAATTAACTCAGTCAGATATTTAATGAGTATACAATTCTTTTTTCTAATCTGTGTTAAGCTTATTAGCCAATGTGAGGAAAATTCCAAGAGACCTTAAAGATATGAAATATGCATTAATTTCAAACAAACTTCGGAGTGTAGAAAACTATGCATTAGATAAATTAATACCAGTTAACTACTTAAAACTGACTGAATAATTTTTAACTACTAAATTCCAGAAACGTAGTTCATAAGTAATAACCTCTTTGTTCTGTTTTAAAAATAATTCATAGTTTCTTTTTAAAAAAATATTAACATATGTCTAAACAGCCTGTCTCTGGACCGGTAGCTATGCTACAGAGATGTATTCATTTACTGCCTTTTCTTAAATCATGATTTTTAATATTGCTTCGTACTGGTTTTTCACTACTTAGTTTTATCCTTTTAGCATATCTCCTCTCTGTCTTTTTCTCTTTACTGATGTATCAACTTAAGTTGTCACTTATTTGTAGCAGACTGTAAGCTACTTATAACTGAATAGTGATTAACTAATGATCTTTGTTATTCACTAGTTTCCTCAGGTTAGCATCAGTCAAATATTACAACTATTCTCCTAAATTTGGTATTATTGCCAAGGTTTGAATTTATAATTTCGAATAAATTCAGCATTGGGTAGATTGTTATAAATGAAGTAATATATTTGTAATATCTCTTAAAAGCTACTATTTTAGGCAATGGCTGTAGTTAAAATGTTTGAATCAACTGGTGTTATTGTGATTAAGATACATCACTATGACACAATGGGTCTTTTTATTAAAAAAATATCACTCTTTGTTATTGCATCACTATGGTGGTCTTGCTTGACTTAAAAGCAGCATTTGACTCCGTAGACCGAGAGGTTTTGTGGCAGTGTCTGTCATTGAGTGGTGTACTTCAGAAGTACACACACCTTGTGAAGGCTCTTTACTCGAACACTACTAGTCGAGTCAGAGCTTATGGCGAACTGTCATCTGCTTTTGCAAACTCAAGTGGTGTCAGTCAGGGCTGTCCACTATCTCGATTTTCGTTTAACTTCATCATACACATACTGATGGAAATAACATTCTCGTCAACTGAATTCTCGAGTATTGATCTCCTCCCAGGAGATCCACTTATCGACTTAGAATACGCAGATAACATAGTCCTGTTTGGTGAAGACGCTGACAAAATGCAGAGTCTTCTGGTAGCACTGAGCAACAATGCCAGAATGTTTGGAATGCGCTTCTCTCCCTCTAAATGCAAGTTGTTGCTTCAGGACTGGTCTGCGTCAACACCTGAACTAAGGATAGGGAGTGAAGTAGTCGAACGCGTTGACAACTTCACTTATGTTGGAAGTCTGATCAGCCCTAATGGGTTGGTGTCTGACGAAATCTCAGCACGGATTCGAAAAGCTCGCTTGGCTTTTGCCAACTTACGTCACCTATGGCGAAGGCGAAATATCCGTCTATCAATAAAAGGACGAGTATACTGCGCGGCAGTCCGTTCTGTTTTACTTTACGGCAGCGAAACATGGCCATTAAGAGTCGAAGATACTCTTAAGCTATTAGTATTTGACCACAGATGCCTTAGAAATATTGCTCGCATCTGTTGGGATCACCGGGTAAGTAATAGTGAGGTTAGACGTAGGGTATTAGGGAATGATGGTAAATCACAGTTGATGAGGTTGTGAATCTCCATCGACTGAGATGATTGGGCCACGTGTTGCGTATGCCTGAACACCGATTACCACGGCGTGCAATGCTAACAGGTGTTGGGGATGGTTGGAAGCAAGTTCGGGGCGGCCAAACTAAAACATGGCATCAGTGCTTGAAGACGCTAACTGTTGGTCTGAACAATGTTGGGAGATGCAGACTACTTGGTTGGGGTCCGCGTGACTATCGTAACCAATGGTTGGAGACTTGGTGACATGGCTCAGAATCGATCACAATGGCGTCGGTGTATGCACTCTCTGTCTTTCCTTAAACTAAGAGATTAAAATCGCTTCATATCTTTCTTTCTACTAACTAATTCTTTCTTCCTGTACTATATCCTTATATGAAATCTTTCTTTTATATATTACCACCTCTGAATTAACTGCTTTTATGAATCCGGTGTCCATCTTGTTATGTTAATGAAGTATGGCAACTTGGACCAATGCGTATATGTGTCTGGTCCTACGTTGTAGCTGTCTGACTGACTGACTATTAACATATTTTCATTTTATCTGTGATGACATTTTCACATCCTAGTAGAGGTGATTATAATAAATTGTACTGTTTATGGATACCGTTTTACGTCATTGTATATCTGTTCGCAACATATTACAGTTCAAAACATTCATATAAATGATTTAAAAGGCTAACAAATATTAACAATCGTACAGTCATGGTCGTTCGTATGATTTTGTCACATAATTGTTACATGGTTTATCGTAATAAAACTCGGAAGAAATTAGTTGTGCATTGCTTACCGTCTTATAATTTGATATAAACCATGTTTTTGTGTGATACTCTAGTACTTCTAATTATTTTATTTACTGAAAACATTTATAAATATCTTATTTCAAATATTAGTATTTATGCTGTCGGCGACTGTATACCTGGTCCAATGTTAGCACACAAAGCTGAAGATGAAGGAATAATTTGTGTTGAGGGGATGCTTGGTGGTGCTGTACACATTGATTATAACTGTGTTCCTAGTGTTATCTATACTCATCCTGAATGTGCTTGGGTTGGTAAAACTGAAGAACAATGCAAAGCAGAAAACATTCCATACAAGTTAGTAGTTATTTTATTGATAGCATATCATTTACTGTTGTGTAGTTTCCATATATATATATATATATATATATATATATATATATATATATATATATATGCTACCAGAAGACTCTGCATTTTGTCAGCGTCTTCACCAAACAGGACTATGTTATCTGCGTATTCTAAGTCGATAAGTGGATCTCCTGGGAGGAGATCAATACTCGAGAATTCAGTTGACGAGAATGTTATTTCCATCAGTATGTGTATGATGAAGTTAAACGAAAATCGAGATAGTGGACAGCCCTGACTGACACCACTTGAGTTTGCAAAAGCAGATGACAGTTCGCCATAAGCTCTGACTCGACTAGTAGTGTTCGAGTAAAGAGCCTTCACAAGGTGTGTGTACTTCTGAAGTACACCACTCAATGACAGACACTGCCACAAAACCTCTCGGTCTACGGAGTCAAATGCTGCTTTTAAGTCAAGAAAGACCACCCTTGTCGGACTTTGATAAGTATGCCTGTGTTCTAGAACCTGACGAATGGTGAATATGTAGTCGATGCAGCCACGACCAGGTGTGAACCCAGCCTGATTTTCTCTTGTTTGCAGTTCACGAGTCTTAGCTGTGCGTCTGATAATTATTGATGCTAGTATTTTGGATGCCATGTTATTCAAACTAATCTCTTCATGGTTATCACAGGATGACTTTGACCCCTTCTTATATATTGGGACAATAAGTGGTTGCGACCAATCAGATCGCTATATATATATATTTACGCGGTGCTCTTTAATTTTTATGTTTTTTTTCCTGTCATATAGAGTAGGCAAATTTCCAATGTCTGCAAATTCACGAGCTAAAACTAATGATGAAACTGATGGACTTTTCAAGGCTTTAGCCCACAAAGATACAGACAGACTTCTTGGAGTACACTTACTTGGTCCATCTGCTGGTGAACTGATCAACGAAGCAGTATTAGCTATGGAGTATGGCGCTTCAGCTGAAGACGTTGCACGTGTCTGTCATGCCCATCCGGTTCGTTATGTTTCAAAGTGTATAGCCCCTTTTCATATTTAAATTAGTTTTACTTCTCACTATTAGTTATCCATAGAGGTTTACAAGTAGTAGTATGTCTTCGTTCGAAACAAATATTTTTTAGGTATATGTGGTCTTTTTAGATGATATGTATTGATATTTTCCTATTCATGGAATTTTGTTACAATCACCCGAAATGAAACTTAGTAACTTTACTATTTTCATGCTGAGAAATCGGAGTTAAACCTAGTCAGCAACTCAGAACTGAGAAAAACTACATTACAAAAATCAAGAGAATCGGTGATTACTCTTTAACGTTTACATTCATATCCATTCACTAGCACTAGCATAATTAGTATGTGAGCTGTCTTCTACCTTAATATTCTCACTAGTTTGGCAGGGTTTAGGTCTCAGTATGTTGATTCCCGTTCGTTCGACTTTTAGTTTTATATTAGAATACTTGACTGTGTCTTTCTACTGTTGTACCACTTTTCCTCAATCTTTTTGTTGCATGGCCGCTTTAGTTTAACAACCAAAAAGTAACAGTATTCTATGCATTAATGAGTAGTGGATTGGTTTTTACTTAGTACCTTAAAATAACTTGCGGTTTCTCATGCTTACTTTAATTTTACAATACGGCTTTTGGACTCATTCCACCTTGACAGTAAAATGTAAAGCGAGGTCAACAAAAGGTCATTTAAAGGATATTTTAGGAACCTGTAAGAAAATAGTCAGTAGTCTTGTGAGTATACAGCAGATATCGTAACGTTTCTGGCAATACGTTGAGTCAATGAGTTTATACATACTGTTTATCTAGTGCTTTGTCACCAAGGTTCTCCTAACACTAATTTTTGACATTTCAAGAAGCCCGGCTACAAAATCTAAATTTTCCTACTTGACTGGGATCAGTTTTTAGGAAATTATATGTGGCATCTTAACATCTCTAAGGAAATCTCACATCCCCAAATCAAGTTGGTACCATCCAACACTATTGTCAGAAACTTAGAAGTAGGAATATTCATTTCAGATAATTAAAATAACTCCTAGTGTCATTGATTAAGAAAAAGAGAATTCACCGAAGAAAATTTTCTTTTTGACGAAATTATTTATTTCAGTTATAGTTATTAAAATTAAAATACAGGTTTAATAATTAACAAATGATAATGGCGATGATAGTTTTGATAAGAATCGTCCACCTGCTTTTAGTATAATCATTAATTTATTAAGACTTGTTTGTGTATATATAATGGTGAAGAATGTGTTTTGTCGTATATATGAGAAAATGATTGAATAGTTGGTAACTACCTTGAATACACAAAAAATGTCAAATTAAAATCAGAGCTAATATTAGCACTAGTAAAAATAAAAAAAATAATAGAGATGTAATCATGACATTAGCATCCACTCCTATTCAACCTGAGTGGAACAAAGAATAACTATTATTATGACCCCACTTTAGAAAATGAGATTGAATAAATGGTTTTAATGGTGCATAAATTTGATCATAAAGTTCTAATCGCTGTTTCATTTTATACGTTTGATAAACAAGAACACACAAATTATTAAAAATGAATGTTTGCTCAAACTAAATTCACTTGATGTTGTTGTCGATAACGCGATAGCATTTGAAGCGAACGGTATTGGCTTCGAGTCCCGTAGTGAACATCAACTCCGAGATGCGGGTACATGCAACTTACGAGTCCCAAATAGGTCGAAACGTGCGTCCTGGACTCCACTGCTAGCCAATATCCATCTTTGCTTATTTCGCTCAAACTGTTTTTTAATTTATGCATACTTCTTTGATCCAAATGTTCTAGAATCATAAGAAGTAGTAACAATAATATTTTAATTATTATTCTCAATTTGACTTCTGAAGTTATAATATACCGTCAATTAATGCTTTCACTGTTTTTATTTTTCAATTAGACGGTGTCTGAAGCTCTGCGTGAATCTTGTCTCTCTGCATTCTGTGGCAAAGCTATCAATTTCTCATAGTATCCAATAGGCAATTAATCAACCTAACGTATATATATTTATATAGGTTAATACAATGTGGAAGAAGATGGTTGTTTTTTTTACTACATAATACTCTTTCTACTGATAAATTTCATTTAATTCCAAATGGCTTTTATATCTTAAAGTCAGGTTGGCAACTACTGTTCTGAGGTGACTTTCTCAAAACACCTAATTCTTTTCTTCTATTTTTGTTTGTTTATCCCTCTGTGTTTTAACTGATAGTTTATTTGATTAGATTCATTTTATTTAGCATGTTTGTAAAGCAGAAGTTTCTTCTTTTAAAGAACAATAAAGTAGTTATTATAATGAATATACTTAAGTATCAAATATTATTCGTCTTTAAATTCTTAATATAACTATAAAATTATTTATTAAAAAATTAAAACACTAATGTATATGCAGTATTTTACGAAACAGATTGGTCGAAACAACAATCTGAAATCTCACATATTTTTAAAATTTTTAATTTAATAAACATAATTTTTAGTACAACTGGTCAACAAATAGAGCATGAGCCACACAAATGGAAATAACATTGTGAAGAAGTGAAGAACAATGAAGGAGTACAGTGAGAAAAATAGTATACAACCAGAGATACAATTTAGTTAAACATACAATCAAGGACTTCTTTCAACTAAAGAAGTTTCTTTTTATATAAAGAATGTCAAAGAAAACTACAACAGGATTGTTCCGGGTTTCTAAACTGAACCATTTCTGATAACTAATCAACTCACTGAGTTGCATCATCTCCAGATAGATAATCTTAACTTATGATATTCATTAGACTGCAGTTACTTGTCGATGGCACTTGGTATGTTTTTCGACTTCAGTGCTCAGTCTATAGGTTGTCTCAATATGAAAAACGTTATGCTTTCCGATTATCTACTGCCACACAATAGTGGGGGGTCAATATTTATCATCGCTGTCATTGGACCGTAGGCATTTATTTGTTTTTACAGCCATTTACACACGTCTACCGTTATTAACAGTAGTATATGATTCCATGGTTTATATGAAATTACGGTTTGTGGTGAAGCACGAAGTCTCTTATTCAACTGTGGCAGGTTCGAGCCTTTCGATGTATGAGTGACTCGCCTCCGAATGCTCCTGTTCGACTCTAGATGCTCATTACTGAGGAATCCCAAACCAGTTTGAAACAACTCATGCTCACTGGTTTTTTAATATTTTTATGGTTGATATCGATTTGTCACACAAACTACCTTCAAAATGACATCCTCAAATACTTAGATAGTTAGATTGCCATCGTATGTAGTTAATATATAACTGATGTATGTTCTAGAATTTGTCATATCTTGATATAATTAGATTGTAGTACGAGTATGGACAATTGATTTTCATTATCACTCTAATCTTGTGTTGTGCCTCTTTCATATACAACTATGACAAATGTGCGTGTGTATGATTAGGTCCCTTGAAATATATTGTCTTACGTATCATAGTGGTGGTAATATATGTTTTCTTATTTTTTGTTTGATAAATATGTGAACACACTCAATGAGAACACTGTTATTTTGATCATAGTGGTTAAAAGTGTAGAATGGATGTGTTCCGATTTCTTATAGTTTTTACCTTTTATGGTTATAATTTAAAGTCAACTACTCATTAGTCTTATCATATTCAGTTCTAAGTTGATCAGTTTCTATTAGAAGGTAAGTCTGCTGAACTGATGCATCGATATTGCCTGCATTTATATGACGAAATTGTAAATCAAACTAATACCAAATCAGTCATAATCAACATAGTCTAGTATAAACATGAGTTAGACCAACTTGCCATATTTCATCAGCACAATCAGATGTAATTAATTAAAGGAATAGCAAAATAGTCGAGATGATAGTAGTATAATTAATAGTTGGAAAAACTGAATATTGAACAATACTTTGGACCATTGTATTTTCTATGGGATATTAATAAAGCAAATCATAATCAGTTGAATAAACATAAATCAAACGTTTACACTGGTTTAATTAAAATTCATTTAAGAAGCAAAAATTCCGACAAATAAATGCTTATATTCTTTAAGTATAATACCGGATATGGTGAAGATCACTTGGGTAACATGAATCATGGATTTGAAAAAAAATTAGTCATTTTGTGTCCATATATCAGGATGAGCTACTTCCATCTATTCAATAAGACCAATCACTGTTGATTACCATTTCGAACTTTCATCAAGCAAACATCAGAAAAATAATTATATCAAGTGTTCGATCAGGGAGTATGTAATATATGGAATGTATTAAGTAGGAAACAGGTAAAACGGGGTGAGTACAAATAAGAGTTATCTAACATATATACAAACAAAAGCAATTATCTCAGATAAACCGGAGTTAAAGAAACACAGAAGGGGAATATGTAAGTTAGATAGGGTGATCTTATAGTAGAGTTGACTATCGCTTTGAACCAGGTCAATAAAAAAGAAGTAATAAAATCTGCTTTTTTGGACCCTACAACATATATGTGATCAGACGAAGAGTAGAGGAAAACAAGCTCCATGAACTTAATACTGTTCTGTCTTAAATGTAGCACTAATTTATATTTCAACAAGTTCAAGTAAACAAGTGATGATGCAATCAATTGATTTTTTAACTTATGTAAATCTGTTGAGTTTACTCTTTTACTAGTCATTCAATTTATATGTAGTTGGATTAGCATAACTTTATATTTTTCGAAAATTATTTATCTTACCTAAATTTGTCTTTTTATTGATAAGCTACACTTACTTATGTATTTGCAAACATTTCGATAATACAAGTTTACACATCTTACTTAAATTCATGTAGTGAACATTGTGAAAACTAAACTGTTATATCCGAGCAAAGAATAAGTGGATAACAGTAACCGCTAGGATCTATTTGTAGACTATTATTATATATATTCTTATTGTATAACCACTAGGTAACTATATTATATGTATATTCACATTTCCTTCATTATAAGCTTTTATTTGACCTATTGATTATTACTATGCGATTTATTATTCTTAAGACATTTCCAATTTATTAGTAATAGTCTCTCACATCCACTTTTTGGCTTAATCTTGTAAAATTGTTATTTCTTATTTTATGGTACGATGAGGCCTGGTTTGTTTGCATGTAAACCCAGTGTGTCTGATACATATGATTCATATAACGGAGATTGATATTTGCGTTCTGGACTGAACCGGCTGGCTTAGGCGAAAACCTACTATCTCAAATAACTTTAGGCTGCTCATACAAGTATAAAGCTTAATGGTCTGGTTGTATAAGTCGGTGTCTCTAAATGGCGATATTTTCTCGTGATATATTAACAGGCCACAAGCCATAACATAAACCGTACTACTTAATTCCTTAGAACAAAAACACAATAAATTCAAGACATTTCAAGTCAATAAAGATGATTTGAAGAGGTTGACTAGCCAAATGATTTAAAGTTAGGGTAACTCATTCATTCACTTTGCTTTAAAATAAAATTGACCAAGATCAAATCAGAACCGGTGTTTGAAATTCAAGAACTTTTGTAACTAGACCATCTAATCTTCAACTAAATAACTAGTGTTGAAATTGTAGTGACCTACTTTTATGAAGAGAACGCAATTGGTATATTGGAAACAATTATTATTATTATTATAACCAATCGTCCCAGTGATGGTTTTACTGTGCCCGTTCGTTTAAGTGTACTGAAAACATACATTCTTCCGTTGTCTGTGACCTTGCGCGAACTTGTGTACGCTCACTAGTCCCGCTTGTAAACTTTGACACGATCTCGATATTCTTTCGATACCACGAGATCGCCAACAAATACATCTTACTATAACCTTCAATTGCCTTCTGATATTTGGTCTGGTAACTGGCACGTAGTCTTCCTATAATGGTGATCATAATCAACCGCCACTCGACGCCACACTATAAAATCATAATTTCATAAGAGAAATTGGTAATCTTTTAATAGCCTAAATGTTAAACTTTGAATAACTGAATCTCTGATTCTAACTATTTGAATTAATACATATACAACTAAAATTCAGTAAATGAAGCATGTACTCGGTTACTGAGTTATTTTAACATTTAATTGAACTCAATAATGTATATCGCTTCGAATACTATCTCCGGTGTACCAAATTTTATGTTCGAGTCTTGAGTACGGAATCGTACTGCCATCCAGTACTTCAAGGTCAGATCAACTCATGATTTCAATTGTGGTCATAAAATGAGTCAGGTAAATAAATAACTAAATGTATTTGTCTGACAATCTTTATTTTTTCCAAAAAAATGTTCATCTAAATAATAATAGTAATGTATTAGACGAAATCCAAAACGTTAGCGAAGATTATACAGTCAGTAATATTCGAAGAGAAGAAACTGCTTCTGTATATATTTATTATTATCACTATGATTTTCATTACATTAAACATATATCGCCTATTATAATATGTTTACTTTTTTTAAAATATAATTATTTTCCTCTACAAATGTTTTTAGATAAATGATAAACAAATCAATCATAATTGAGAAACAAATTCCCAATAATTCCAATGAATAGATAGCTAACATAATTGTTTAAGTATTATTAATATTAATCAATTCAATTAAAAAGCAAAGAAGAATGGATAGAGTAAGCAATGGAAGGTTTCAATATGTATATGCGAATCCAAGTTGTAAACTTACACATATACACAGACATAAATAGAAAACCAAAGTAATAAAAAAAAGAACGATATAGTGTTCAGCAGGAAAAAAAAATCACTAGATATATACATACACAACAACAGTATTGAGTTTAGTTGAAAGTTTAGGTAACGAAGACTCTTAAAAAAAGAGATAATAAATAAAAATAATGATTCAGAACTAAACAAAATATAACTATAAGATATATATATATATAACAGAGATAATGGCGAGGTTTATCCAATATTTTGTCTAGTTGATTAAAACAACGGATGTAATTTGGCAAAATATTGGTGTATATAATTTAATAAACATGCAATGATAAAGATTATTTGTTAATTGTGTACATAATTTGCATTTTTAATTCACAATAAAATGCATCCAAAAACAACTAAGAAGAAACATACTGAGTATTACAGGAAGAAAAATAAAAGCTTCTTTTTTGACGACAATTTGAGAATATAGTAAGCGTAACATTGTGCGCATATATAGTGACGTAAAACGATTGTGTACTTTATTATTATTATTATTATTATTATTATTATTATTATTATTATTATTATTATTATTATTATTAAAAGTATGGTCAATCAACAGTTATCCAGTGAAAGGCGATATTATAGGTAAGACTATACTTACACACCAAAACAGATTATGTTCACTCGTCACAAATTACGCTGAGTAAGATTTTGAAAAAAGGCGCTAAATGCATATATGTAGTATCCAATATATTATATTTCCAAAAGTGTTTGTTTCCATCTGTTCAATATTTGATAATTAGGAAAAATTCAAATGGTCAAAAGTTTATTGAATTCAATACTAAAATGAAAAATAAGTAGTATGTACATACCATAAATAGAGCTGTTATATTTCGTTAAAAAAACCTCGAATAAAAACAATGAATACAAAATTAACGAAAAAAACAAGTATAGAAAGACCGAAAGTATGGTAACTTTTCTTCAGCTAGTTTCGAGAGTCTTATTTTCTTGCATAAATGTTTCATGAATATCACCATTGTCATCATCATGTTCTTTATAATGAGTTACGTTTCTCATTTTCCC
This sequence comes from Schistosoma haematobium, assembly GCF_000699445.3. Taxonomy (NCBI): domain Eukaryota; kingdom Metazoa; phylum Platyhelminthes; class Trematoda; order Strigeidida; family Schistosomatidae; genus Schistosoma; species Schistosoma haematobium. The sequence continues at coordinate 17,758,947 of NC_067197.1, read as the reverse complement.
ATCTCTCGTTTTATTATTATTATTATTATTATTGTCAATATAACCATCGCGATTAACAATATTCACAGTTTTATGATTGATGATAGTTGAATTGTCATTCATTTCGGTCATCTTATATACAGAAGTATCAGACAAATTCATTGCTTTTTGGAATTGTGATTTATTTTCACTGTTTACTTGACTATCTGGATTATCAATATCTACATTGTCATCGTTAGTACTGTTGTTTAAAGCATCTGTATTGTCTAGCATTGAAGAAGCTGACTTTAACTCTGGAATCAAGCGTTCTACAATATCTGCAATTAATACACGAGCCACTGGTGCTTCAACACAAACTGGTGATAGACCAAGCATAGCACGTAAACGTGAAAATCTCCATTCAAGTTGTTCAGTAACAATTTGACATAGATTTGTATGTTCTTCACTTTTATGGTTGTAACAAGATAATTTAGTTAATCGACTAATAGCCAAATCTAAGGCTACACGAAGAGCATGAAGTGATTCGACAGCTGATCTACATGAATTTAAATCGTCTGATTGAAATTGAGACTAAAATTTTAAAAAAGTCACAAGATAAAAAATCAATAGTGCTATCAAAATTTTCTTAAAAGTAACAAAGAAAACATTAAATTTTGGTAGATGTGATAGGTAGCTCGCAGTCAAATCCATGGTGTGCATGTCATTTTATTTGGGACCAGTTATCTGGATGAATTTCCAACAATCGATGTGTCAAAGTTCTTTTGCACTAGAACTGTGAGAAACCTTTTCTAGTATATGGGATTAGAACCGACTGAATACCTACATAAAATACATAAGATATAATACTAGGTAATATTTGACTGTGTACTCATGTGCACGGACATGTTTCATACACAAATTCTAGTCAAATCTAATCAACAACGACTTTGATAACAAAATGGTTTGAACAAGATCAACCTATATGAATGAAGCTGTCTGGAGTTTATTGATGGAGGATAAATACTTCACCTGATCTAACAAAGTAAATCTGGTTTACGCGATAACCCCAATCAGTGGTTAGTGAAGGCAAATGACACAAATTAGAATCAGTCACAATGTCTCAGATGCATTGACTGTTTATATTTCTCTAGATCTCCAGTTTCAGTATTTCTATATAAGTACCTTTTCATTCTGTCTTTTTCGAATCATATGTTTAGCCTTTCCCATTATCATTTTTTATATATTACTATTTCTATTTGTTTCCTATTCATATTGTCGTGCTAATAAGGTATGTTAATTTAGGCCGACGCATATATATGCCGGGTTCCATGTAGATTATGATAGATTGACTATTTAATCGGCATTAGTTCACCTTCAACTATGATAAAGACTATACTTACTTAGACTAATTGAATGCTGAAATTTATCCTCTACAGATTACTTTTAGGAACTGAGCAAGAAACGAAAAACGAAGAAGAACATAATTACTTGAAATCCAATTGACGTGGCATATACATTTTCCTTACTTAAAATCATGGATCAACATAATTAATCTATTTCAAGTAAAAAGGTTAACGAATTTCATATAGAGGATGAGTTAGCAAACTAAAAACTAAGTAAATTGAATTCAGAAAACCGAATAACGAAAATTACAACATACTACCTAATTTGCACTAGTGAAGAGACCAAAAGACCTGATATTCGACTATTTATGTATTTGAAAAGATACACCATTGAAATGTAGTATAAAACAAAACAGCTGTCCAGTGCTCTGTGATTTTATATAATTTCTCAGTGATGGAATGAGGGAAGTTACCTTTTAATCGCTTTTACTAGTTTCAAACAGAGGGGATTCGAACAGTGAACATATATAAGTAAACATGACAAAACTGTAGCTTAGAATATTATCAAATCATATTGATCACTTTCAGGTTGATACATAAAACGCGGGATGAATGGACATCTACATTCGACTGTGAGATGACAGATCAGCAATTAGTTTTTCATACTGATCAACACGCAAATGCTAATTACGATGATTTTCATGTTTGTCAGCTTACATCATATGGTCCAAATAGTTGCAAATAATGTAAAAACCGGAAGAAATATATTAGTCTAAGTCATTATGAGGTATGGGAAGTCAACATGGTATAAAGCGAAAAGTCAAATAGAGCAAAGAATAGTAAGAGATAGTTGACATGAAGCATTTGCAGTCTTGAGTTTACCTAAACTTATACTGTTAATTATAAATAAAAATAGATGAAGTTATTAAAATTTTTATAACCACTGACTACAAAAAATTAGTTGGTATGAGCATGATTATTATTGCTTATATTCCTATCAATGTGAAAAAAACCCATTGTGATTTACCGAAGTTGAGTTTGGAGTATGTGTTGAGCTCTTGGGCACAGATTCACTGTTCATTCGACAGTTTGTCTCTTGCATAGTGGTAAGGTATTGTGAAGAATATTTTTTGACAGCAGGCAAACGATTCTTTGAATCTGAACGGCAAAAATGCAGTAATAATGACTAGTTTAACATTTATTTGACTTTCAACTTACAAACGGTATATATATAAACACAAATAGTGCAAAGTTGATCTGATTAAAATATTTGGGCCATCTAATTTTTTATTGAAATTGTGAACCGATCAATGTTAAACGATCAGTGAAAGCCTGGAAGCACTGGACGACCGTTTCGTTCTAGTATGGGACTTTCCAGAAGAGGGTATCCACGATCTGGAACGCGGTCTAGCATGCGAACACTTAAGCTGTAGACCAGTGAGTCGGGATACAATGGTGTTGATTTCCAAATTAAATCGATCTTTGTGTAGCCACCTTCCATTGTCTTCTGTGGGTAAATGCTTCTCTTTTTTAATGGTACAAATATTAAAATTAATCCATGTTTTAAATTTATTTGAACTCAATAGTTATAGATGTTAACTGGATGTAGACATGTTTTATCGTAAAAGGTCTGTGATGGTAAAAACCAGAAAACTCAAACATAAACACTAAAACTGCCTATCTTTAGAAAAAACGAAAGACAAAACTACGGGATTCATACATCTCATATATGAAAGACGGAAAAATAGTTGTAGCAACCAAACTGATAGAAAATCCTGTTGATCGTAAGCAGTTAGTAGATATTGAATATTTAAAAAATTCTATGAAAAATATTTTCGAATAATTACAATATCAATGTATGAAATTTGTTGCAATATTGGACAATCGGTGAAGAAAATTCCTTACTCTATTGAACTACGTTGTCATTATGCAACGACTAGGTTACGAATGAATGATCCAAAAGTGAAAAATTGAAAATTACTCAAATAAATAATGCCGTCACAGAAACTGAAACGAATATAACGAGTCTACATATTTTAAGTTGTCCGTTAAAGTGCTAAAAAAACGTTTCATCACTAAAATGAAAATGTGAACTTGATTTAAGTGAACAAAAAGCAAAAGTAGGAAACATCCAGTGAATTAGGAGAAAATACATAGCTAAATCACATGTAATCATCAGTAATTGAAGAAATAATTAAGATTTCAAAACAGACCACTCAGTGCTCCTTTCTTGAATGATATGGTAGTTGACCAAATCAGACCGTAATAGAAATTTACGAAAATATTTGAGATTAACTAAGAGGTTTCTGTATAAAAAAAAGCTGAACGAGAATCGAGATACAAAGAAGTAGTATATAGGAAAATGGACAAACACAGTGCAATAGTGGGACAATGAGAAAGACTTTGAAAAAGAGGATGCTCTACAAGTGCAGAAATGATTGAACATAAATCTAACTACTTATTGTCTGTGATAAGTAATATGAATCAATACACGAAGAAAAACAAACGGAATGAAGTAATGGGGCATACTATCACAGAAAGAAGACAATTATATTTATTAATGAGATACTCTGGTTTGAGTTACGAACATGTGTGAACCCTGATGATACTAGCCAACAGTAAGAGAGTGAGAGTGTCACGTTCAATCCAGATTAATACCATCAGACTACATACATTTGTGCAATATGACTGAAAAATATTTTGTTATTATATAAACAAGAGCACAAAGTACAGTTCTAGTTAAATTTTTATTGCATAAATTCGTCTGTCAAAAACTCGAAAAATGCACAAAAATAGTTTATTTAACCGTAATATCACATTCATTAATGAAGTGACCTAGTATCTACAATAACAATTGAGAACCAAAATCGAAACATCAAATGATCAATGCTATTTATCAAGAACGAAGGGACAAAATAGAATTATCATGATAATAAAACGATGAATGAAGTATACATTCAAATGTGTCCATTTACCAGATTAAAATGTGTGCCGATTCGAGTTATTGAAAAGAGATTTTTTACAAACAAAAATCAATACGCATAACAAAAACCTAATTGAGATCAGGGACAACTGAACTATCTTTTTAAGGAAGTTATCTATAACATGTGTATGTGTGTAGCATAGCTAAACAATAAATATCAGTATACTGTATATTGTAATAATATACAACATTATACATATAACCAATTGCAGTTGCTTTCTTGATGTGGTTGTCAGGATTGCATATCGTGATAACTCAATCGAGCCATGTTGGCTGAAATACATGTGTCTATCAAGTTAGGCAGGTCTGTTGGAAAACGGTTAATTAAAACACAGTAGACGTCAGGTCTAAAAGAGAAGTGACACTGTCGTTGGATGGAGAATGCTGGTGGGTGGCTTCTGCTCCTCCACGAGTGTAATAGGCATACGTAAGTAATAATTCCCAGAACTATAAATGTTTGCGCAATATCCTGGATTGATTGAAGTTAGATATTAACATCACCGGATTCTGGTTCAATGGTCTAGCGGTAAGGTGTTCGCGCACGAAACGGGAGGTACTGGATTCGATTCTTGTGCGGGGAATCGTGGATGCCCATTGCCAAGTAATTCCATACTTAAATGAAACAACCGTTCCGTGCAGCCAGGTTTTCAAGGGTGGTCTAAATTAGGTCGTTTCATGACTTCAATGAAACTCATTAATTTCCACGACCCTATACTTATAAATGTATAGTAAGTTTTGCAGAATTTAATATTATATAACTTTAGAATTTGACCAATCGGTTTTAAGATGGCGTGCGCAACATCTATTTATTTGCATACACCTACACATCAAATCAGTGTTTATTATTTATTTAACTGCTCAAAATAAAAAAAACTTGCCATGATAATTTGATGATGATATTGATGACATCAATAAAGCCTTTGAAGTTATATCCACCTAAGTTAGTGAAGAATATTGAAAAAAAGAAAAAAAAACAGAGGAACTAGAAATGTTGAAAAAATTTATTTTCCATTATATACAAAATAAGTATCACAAATATGAATACATAATTTTGTTAAGTCCTAGTAAAAAACCGTCTATATAACCATCTATTTTGGTCTAGCGACATTGTATACACACCTTTTCTCAAATATCGTCGTTATTTAGTAGTTGAATATATAAAAAAAAACACATATAAGATGTATGCTACTTTTCAATATTTCATTGTTTGAAATTAAACGGTAAAAACTAGAGTGGAATATTAAAAATAAAAAATACAATAACCAAATACAAGTATTCGCGTGCTTAGTTTAACCTCATGCTTACTAAAACAGCTACATATGAAATACATGATTCTTTGAACCAAAACAAAACATGAAAAATGGTTCGAAATAATTGATTTAACTGTCGAAGATTTAATATTTGTATTGTATAGCCATACGTAATATTTAATCGCATTTATTCCGTTTTACACCTCTATACATCACAAATAGATTAAAACACTAATTATTCTACAATGAACTGTTCAAAATGTTTAGACTGGTAGTATATTCAATGACATGTCGGCCATATGACCAGTATTTATCACATAATCATATCCAAATAAATCATTTTGATAATCACTAACAGTATTGAGCTCATCATTTAACAAAACAGATAGGGGACATAACTAACCAAAATTCACTAATCTTTGTTAATAATAATAATAATAATAATAATAATAATAATAATAATAATAATAATAATAATAATAAAAGTAACACAAAACCTACAGATGCACGCAAATCCTTCGACTGATTACGCTGTTGACAACGATCACCATAATTGTAATTCAAAGCATGAATTGTATTTGTGTCATCAAGAAAATGATGTAAACTATTTGTTGAATATAGATTGACAGAATCATCAACAATTGTAGAAGGAGGAGGATTGTGTTGTTTAGGAGAACTGTAATTTAGGAGGGAAAAATGTGGAAAATATTTATATTTAGACAAAATATGGGAAACTATGTGATGTATTCGATTCAATCGTTATAATAAAAATGAAAAAACAAACAAGTGAAAAATGAACAGAAAAGTTTTCGAAGTGAAAAAAAGGAAAGAGAAATGAAATAAGAAAAGTTTGAAAGATATTAACCTCTCTTTATTTGTTAATTTTTCAGTATAAATAACTGAAACAACTAATTTAAAAAAAAACTAAGCTTATAGAGATGAAAACAGAAAAAATCACAATAAAAAAATAAATTAAAACATTGAGACAATGGTTAATTAATGAATTCCATTTATTGACACATCACTGAAAATAAAAATGAAGGTAGATTGGTTAGAAGTATAGTAGTATACGAAGAATAATAAGAAGAGAGAGAACACAAAAGAGAAATGATTAAGTTATGTAACTCAGAATGATAGGAATAAGAAATAGGATATCGTTCATTATTAACTGAGTGTCACTTTCGACAAATGATAAAATCACAGTTGATTTAATTTAGTCAAACAACAGAAAAATGTGAGTTATCATAAAGATTCTTATTTATCAAACAAACGTTTATTGTTATAACAAATCAACAGTTTCCGTCTATCACCATTATTACGGAAAAAGTAGACAAACTATAAAAATATATCGTTCGCTTTTTTAAGTCATTATTTGATACATAAGTATGAGTGAATAATTCAATAAAATAATTAGTTATAGATAAACAACTATTCTGTAACAAAATCATATTTACGTTTGCAATAGTACAGTTTGAATGGAGCTAATACACATACGATAAAATTGTTAACTATCAAAATTTTTTTATTCATTCTAAAAGTGTATTCAGGTAGCTGAGTTGATTTGTGGAATTTATGTTAAGTTTCAAAGTGGATTTCTTTATGAAAAAGTTGAGGAATACTGCGTAGTTAGTTAACCCTAGTTTTGAACGCCTCAATAACATGCACAAATGGTCCCACAAGAGTCTGAAACCAGGATCCAAAGATGGAGTGGAGGATAAGATGAACTTGAATGCTTTTTGGTATGTGTGTATGCGGTTCACTTCTCGGTTGACTACACTCTGTGAGGATACTTTCCCTGGATCTGATAAGGAAACTGGGTTGTTTGATCTAAACGATTTGATAGAGTGACCGCAAAGTCTTATGACCAATTGATGTGTTTAGCGACAAATTGTTTTTTATTATTTCGAAATAAGTCCTAGATTAGTAAAAACAAGAAGAGTATCACCAGTAGTAGGAACGATTAGATACAGACAATTTAATTTGGAAAGAAATTCATTGGATAAAAAGAATAGAATAGTTTTAAAACTCAAGATTTAAAGCAAGACAGAGTGAATATGTGTGCGTCAATGCAATCTATCCTGGACCATGTCACTTAACATTTTCAACCATTGGTTATGATAATCGTGCAAACGAACCAACACGAATCAGCCTAACTATCAATGACTCTATGGACTGATGTCATGTCATATTCTAAATTTATACTGTGTATTGAATAATTCAGGAAAAAAGACATAATAATTCAGAAGCACAAAGATAAAAACATCTAATGGTATTCTGGAACTACAAGATAGAGTTATTTTAATATTTCGATGGTTACGAGTTAAAAAAGATAAATTATAAATTGATGGATACACAACTGACAAATCACTCCCCATTATTATTATTAGTAGTAGTAAAATCAATTATAAATAAACCAAAATATAGTGAACCAATCCATTGATAATAACAATAAAATAAGGTTAGTTAAATTGGTAATATTAATGTATGTATGTGCGGTTACTGCATGAACACACAAACACATATTCCAACAATCAGTATCAGAATATACCTAACAGGAAACCAACTGGCACGAGATCGAACATGACGTCGTTCTTGAAGTTTGACTTTATTTCTACAAGATATTTAGATAATATAGGATAAGAAAAATTGAAATCTTAAGATATATTTACAGGCATTATTTGATTCAATATAATGGGAAAGTGACTGTATCATTTGGTAATTAAAAATCGAATCAGTTCAGATATTGAAACTTAATCAATTTTTCTTTAATTTGATAATTTTTTATGTCATTCGTAAATATGTGAAAATGGAAGTGGTGAATAGATGAAGGAACCATAGTATTTCGATACTCCGTAAGTTTCAATGATAACTATTCGACTGGCATCAATATGTCAAGGAATTCACCTTTGAAAGTATCCGTATTCCTAACTTCCAATGGCTATGTAATGAACGAAGACGTGGTTGGAGCAGATCAATTTACTGTATTATGAAAAATCCTACATTGTATTTTTAAAATATGAGAACAACACAGCGAATACACCATCTACTCATCTTCCTTAAAGTGTGTCAAAAAAACTCCATTGTTTTTTCATTCCTGTTGACATTTTGATTGCTTTCTGTTTTTCTTCCTCTTTTCATTCTACTCTTCTGTCCATAAGAATCTTACTTCCGATTCCTGATATATAATACTTATGTCTGTCCGTATAAGTAGCACACACCAGAATTACACAATCTACTCACAAAAAGTTTAAGATGTAGACAGAAAGCCTTTTTCCTTTTTTATTTCTTTCTAGTAAACTTGAAATAACTTAGAAAAGTTAAACTGACAAATGATGTGGTTTGTGAAGATAAGATATTATTACGTACATTTAAACTGATTAGAGAATGAAAACTTCGATTAATCAACGGAACTATAAATTATGAACAGATAAATATCTACTGTTTAGAAAACGCAATGTTGTCACCGAACTTGAATAATCCTCTAAAGAAAAAGATGACTGAAAGCAGAAAACCATCATCAAACATCTTTTACTTCAAAGAGACCGATTTTCATAAGTGAAAAGCAAATTAATTAAATTAACAAGAGTAATGAATCAGTCAACAATAAACTGACCGAATAAACTTGAATTAAATTAAAATTGTACTCACTAACCCCCACCATATATATACACGAAGTACGTGACTGCAAATGATGAAATTATATAAATTAACCAATAATTTCACTAATAAATGTCCCGGAAAACTGGGTAAAAATAGCGAAATCCTAATATGTTTATTTACTAAATAAAAAGTACGACTGACAGCTATGACTATTCAGGTCATTGAAAGCTTGATACTACGTGAAACAATGCTGCAGAATTCTAAAACAAGACGAAAAGACTGCCAAGTAATCTGATAAGCTGGACAGTATTCTCGAGTTTTCCAATATTCTTTATTCATCAGGTACATAATTTGAGTAAATCAAATATTTAAAATAGATCCGTCGGGATATTCAATGATGATTTATATTAATAAACACTGAATAATCAAGAATGTAGGTAAAGATCAAAATAAAAACCACAGATCCTTTACATCTCTTTGTTGTATAACGTTAACTTGCAATATTTACGCATCGTTATGATTATGCATTAGTGAATTAGAAAAGCCTTCAATTATAATTGATTGCAATATAGTTCAGATGATAAGTATCATAGGATTATAGACAATGTAAAAAACTATTGCTTTCTATATATAGACACGAAACAATGGTCATTGTAGCAAGATATCCATGCACTGTATGACATTTAAAGCAATTAAACCTAATTAGGCTGGAAAAAGGTTATTACCGCTTAGTAAAAGGTGGTGTTAAATATTATGAAATACAGCAGCGGAAAAATAAAATGGATAAGAGAGAAGATGTAATGAAAAGGAAACAATCAACGGAGGTACTGTGGAAAAAGAACAAAGCTGTGTGAATACAAGAAGAGAACTAAAAGTAATGTTTCTAAGCCAGAAAAGTTGGAAACTGAGTTGTTCACTCAATAAAACAAATGAGAGGTAGTTAAGTCCAAATGTTAAAAGAAACTTTAATAATTTGTTCAAAAATAAAAATGATAAAATTCTGGATAATTAGAAGTAACAACAGTGAAAAGTATCATAAGCCAGTAAAGGTTTGTAATTTATTTAGCTGTCAGTTGTCTACATGTAATAGATGTATTCAAGTAAACTTTGATTGATGCTACTACGTGGTGCATATAATTCTACTGGGTAATTTATGATGCTATTGGACCAATCAGCATAAATCATTTGACGAGATTCATCGTTATAATTTAGGTTAGTTAAAAATATACATAGAACTTTACCTAAATAACTAATCTCGATCACAGACCAGATGTAATTTTCTAATATTTATGCAGTTCAGACTTGTGCTAATCAATCCATTCTTTATTATCAAAACAAGTCATTCGGTTATATCAGTAAGAAGATTCAGATCAGTCAAGATATCTTATTTATTCCCATTTGTTGTTGAACAAGATGAATTCAGAGTGTACAAAAGTAATCAATTCTTGAAAAAATATTACATAAAATATAAAGAACAAATGGAAAACTACTTTAAACAATAAATTAGAAATTTAAGAAAGAACATTCACAATCGTCTGTATCAAATATAAACCTGTGTGAATAAAGCTCCAAAAAAGTGTAAATTTCATACATCTAGTGCTGTTCAAGGATAAATCGCAGTGATTCTGTAGCATGTACCTCATTCTTTTTACCACTGGTTCGATTACACTTCATTTTTAACTGAAACTAGTATAGTATCGGTTAAGTTAGTCAACCATAGGAAAGTGCCGTATACTGTTTCGTTCAAACATTGATTATTCGTAAATTACCTAAGTGTAAACTCGATTCAACAATACAAGGAGTCAATCATAAATGAGTTATATCGATAACAACGTCACTGACTACAATTGAGCTAAGTGCATTTGTCTGTAGATGAAACAGATTTTTCGGAGGTTCTACAAGAATCTAACAGACTGAACGCCAACGAAAATAAAACACAGAATAACCAATACTTTCTGCTGATTTGATTTAACTATCAATGTTAGTAGAATACATTCTAATGAGATTGAGTGTAAATGGTTATATTGACAGCTATGTTTTACTCATTCTCTATCAATTTTGACAAATATTCCCGTTTGTTATTGGCTGTGATTTTGTATTTTCTGTTTGATAAAATCGAACAAATTGAAGCTGAATCAATGTACTTATGAATGGTGAATCTGAGTGTTAACTTTTTTTGAGAATATTCTTACTTGATAAAAAAACAACATAATCTCATACCTTGAAGGAATTAGTTGCGTAGCCGAATAAGATCGTTGTTGAGATGATTTATTTTTAGGTCTGTTAAATAATGGCAATGCGTTCGGACAATCTCCACCAGTAATCGACTCATTCATTATTAGTCGATTAGCACAAACTTCATAGGTATGTGTTGGTGGTGTGAATTGTTCTAAAGCCTGAATACAGATGAAAAAAGAGAGACAATAAAAGAAAAGTTAGCCTATTTTTGAATACTTTACAATTGATCTAATCGATATGAACATGATTTAAGTTGTTTGATAAAACTGTTTTAATATGAAATAGAGTGAACAACCCTCTGGGAAATTAGAACTCAATGATCAGGTAGAGATTTATGTCGTCAGCTTAAAGCTACACTTTCTATATGAGCGCAAGTGATTTTGACAACGTTAGTCGAAGTACAATATGTGAAAATTGACAACATTAAACATCAAGCACTTGTTCCTAAAGTTTTTATCATACCTTATACAGAATACAATAAAACTTTAGTTTTCACAGTTTTTCAATTAATTATAAATATTGATATGGTGAGATCACCTCATCATACTTAAAAAACAATGCTCGACAGAAGTGACTAAACAAGAGTAAGAAACAGTTAAGTAATGTTTTCGTGAAAAAAGGTTATCCTTAAGATAGTGGGGAAAATTAGTAGCTTGGGAGGATGATCTTAATGAAGATGTATTATTTGAGTTGAGCGGTTCAACTGTACAGCATTGTTTATCCTCCTAGACAACATCATAAGCAAAAGGAAGTAATCTATTAGAATTTAACCATAGATGACTAACAGCCGGTTTTGTTGACAATGCATATGAATGGCTGTTGCCAATACTTGTTGTAATATTGCCTCCATTTTTATAAAAATATTTACTAGGCGGAACCAATTATTTATTAATGTGTGAACACTAACTTCGTTGACCTTTAGACTGTTACATAATACTATATAAATAAGAATATAATCGAATATTTCTATGATAAAATAAAATCGATGCATGTTTCCTATATTTATTTTTTAGAATTACAATTCACTAATTGAATTGAAAAAGAATGAGAGAGACTTTAAAGTTTAGACTCTCATTATTATCACTTACAAATTGAGTTCGAAATTTCTGAAAACAAAAATATCGCTAATAAACAGTGATCTTTATTTTGAGTAAATGAGCCATGTTTGATTATAGATCGCCTGCCGGGGATCCAGTTCTTATGTAGTTTTACTGTTATTTTTAGTATTTACTTTATATAAGTAGTGAAAAAATCAATTATATACACAACAATCCTACATCACTACACGTAAAATCAAATATTCGTTTAAGAACTAACCAAATCCTTAGGTCTATTTTGAGCAGCGACTCGATTGATGAAAGATGTTTCCACAGTCTTTTGAGTAGGATGAAGTTTTTTTACAGAACTGTCAATTATCTTCCGTGTTCTTATAGTTGTAGTAGTCGTTGTTCCTGATGTCACTGGTGTTGTTGTTATCATATTTCGTTTGTTATCTACGCTATAAACATCTTTTTTCCAAGAACGAGGTGTATCCGGAGCAGAAACAGCACGTGTAAACCAATTGTTTTTTCTTTCATGAATTATTTGTTCGTTAGAATTGATTTCATCATTCTGATTAAAATTAAAATATTCTCTAGTGTTGTATTCTGATCGAGACATTTGTGAATGAAATGTATGATTATGGTTATTGGTTGAGATTGTCGATTGGGAAACAGATAATGATACAACAGTAGTAGTGGTAGTACTAGACACTGGTGTTAATATATCCTTTTAGTAAAAGAAAATGTGCATAAAAATAGAAAAATTTTCTTGAGAAAATAAAATTGGAAGATGACATTTACGATAATAATATAAGAGTAAAGGAAATACACTGATTATTGTCTAATAGATATTAACCACAATACAATGATTCTGTGTTACAATCACTACGTTGGCAAGCCTAATTTCAAAAAATTAATCCATAAACTCACTGTTACTTTATATACTACTTACTAATAACATTATTTAGAACAAAAATTTAAATCATTCAGCATAAAGTAACACAAAATCATTAAAGGTATCCATTTAAACTACAAACTGTCATCATCAACATTATTTCATGAAATTTCCTAATCATCTGAAACAGTTACTTAGAATATTGAGAAATACAAATTAATCATCATTGACAATTCAGATGATATTTTAATCCCAAATATGTTTGATATGATTGTTGAATATATATATATATATATATATATATATATATATATTAGAATAAATAATATTGTGTGAATATCAATACCAATGTTTGACTTGACCAGTTCAAATCACTGAATTGGATATCAATGTAATATTGTGTTATATTTGTAAAATTCTAATGAGTTGTAAAGTGAATTTTAAATGCTTTATAGCTCAGTGTAAGTCGTTTCTTCAGAGAATAAATAACTAATCGAATTAGACTAACACAAGTTTAAATAGTACAAAAGAACAAAGCAAAATAAGTAGTACAATCACAATAAACCTGATCAACTCAATTCCATGTAACTCGGTCAAGGTGATCCTATGTAAGACATGCTTGTGTACTTGTATGTTAGTGGGTGTGAAAAATGCGGTATTTGTAATGTCAAGAAGTAGGGTTAAAATTCTATGTTTGTGTAACGGTATGAGGTGTGAATAGAAGTAAATAGAGCTGTTTGGATAAATAGTCCAAGTTTTCTATTTTCTATTGAGCTCAGTAGAGTTTAGCAATAAACGAAAAGCTTCAACGACTTTCTTTATAGTAGGAAAAACCTTTTGATATTTTACATACCAATTTATTGATTATTAAAGAAAAATATGTACCACTATTGACGGTTTATTTGGAGCTTCTAAAGTTCTATTCGATTATTAGGTCTTTTTGTGTAGTGTGGATGTTCCTTGGTTCAAGTCAAAGTTTCATAAGATAACTCTCTAATAAAGGTGTCACAATCGACACAATCTAATATACAGACAAAATTCTGTGTTGAAGCGACCTGATTAAGCTTATTTTGGTTGTACTATGTATTTTTTAGTGTTAATTCAACTCGACTATTTATTTGTTCTATGAAGAAGTGACCTACACTAAGTCACGAAACGTGAGAAATTCAATTTTTTACTCATTAGGTCATTGTAAATATATTATGATTTTTCACTACATCCTTATGTATGATAAAAATTTTCAAATAATCAAATAGTTCTTGATAGTTTAATCAAACAAGTATACATGGTGGTAAAAGTAATTCACAATAAAATGCATCAATTTTTGATTTACTTGTATGAGTTGTTGGTGTTATGAATTGGAATATATTATTCTCTATTGGCATATGCGTGTACTATATATTAATCCCAGCTACTAAAGAGCTCTGCTTAAAAATCACTTAGACTTAATAATAGTATCAAAGCAATCTGTTAAGATTGCACATATGTTGAAAAAGACTGATCAATTACAATCCTTAATATCAACAACAGGAAGAAAAAATTTTGGGAAATGAGTTAGAAATTCATGTCTGTTGCACAAGCTATTGGCTATCTAGACTCAGTAACTAAGTAGATAACGAGATAGGCGATTGGAGTCAATGGTACTGAGTCCAAGTTTCGCTGTGAATATTGTCACTAGGTGCAAACATATTCACCTGACGGGCTCCAAGCAGGACGAGACGCAAGTCGTAGATTCCGATGCTAGCGACCATTAAACTCTGTTGAAAACATCTAATTCGAACTCATAGCATCAAATGATACAAATATTTAAAATTTATCATGTTAATTACCACTTTGAAAAGTATTCAATTTCACGAGGGAAACAAGTTACTTTCAAATCAGGACATTTGTTGATCAAATAAAATTTCTCTGTTTATTATAATCGACTGTATGTACTCCAAGAATACAAACTATACTGGATCGTAATTATGATTCTTAATAGTGAATAACAAAGAATTTGAAACTTATTAGCAAATAAATAGACTAGATTATGTTGAAAAAAGGATTTATTTCTTGACAATCTCTCTAAAATCACCTGGTAAAAATTAACTGTCAAATAAGTCATTTTGGAATTTGTATATCACATGCGAAAACTTTAATTTGGCTTTCTAGTTACTTTATTGTTAGTAGATGATTGTCAAAGTCATGCTAAAAAAATATCAACAAATTTTCTCTTATGTCATCAGATTTAACAACAACACATATTTTCCTGTGTTAATTCATCATTTTAATTTTTAGGCGAACTGGAATAGAGAATAATACAGAGCAGTGTGAGCGTGAATTGTTGTTTATTGAAGTACTCAGTCGAATGAAATAGCGGTAGTACCACCGTATAAGAGATTTGTTAGCCAATACTTTCAATAAAACTATTTGTTAAAATGATGTTAACGAGTGACAAACTATTTTTACAAGCACAAAATATCTCCTTACAACGCTCCGTAAAGGGATGGCCTAATGATTCAGGTGTACGACTTTTAACCACTAAGTCCCACGTTCAAACCCCGCTCCAAATACTTCGGTTTGGGCAACCGGATTGTATCATAATGCCTCATGCTCTAGTACTAGGCGCTTTGAATGTTCACCCAGCTACAAACCTACAATCTAAATTTATATACGGTTCAGGAATTCCTCGGACAAGTTAAACTTCAGTATAGAAAATCAAAAAGAATATATTACTTACTCTATCCAATCCCTGTTACCAAGAATAACAAAATTTAATGGAAATGCACTGTTTATTGATTTTCATCATAAAAAAAATTTACTAAAAATAATTATGTAGTGAAATAATAACATTATTAAACTGACTAACTTTTTCACAAATGTCTTCAATTGATGTTTTGCCGCGAACACGAGTATATTTTGATCTTTTCTTTGTTGCTGTGACTGATGATGACAATGGATAAACATAGTTAGGTATTGTTTCATGGGAACAGGAACCACTAGTCGATACAGGCAATATTGGACCACTTACTACAGAGGTTTGACTAGCTGAATCCGATCCATTCACATCAAATTCACTATTCAAAACCTAAATAATAAAAGGAAGCTACTATACAGACAGACCAAATTTGAGAGAGAAAAAAGTTTAAAATTAAATCAACAAAGATCTAGGAAAACGAATAATAACTACAAAATATTTTGTCATATGTGTAAGTTGTAATCAAGTTAATACACAAATTGATAAACATGATTATAAAATTAACCCGTAATTAATTGGTAACTTTCAAAACTATGGGTTAGTAATATATTGCTTAACCAAGCAATATATTTACACTTTGTTATGATCTGTGCTGAAAATGAGGTGAAATGGATGACCAATGATTATACGAGTATAAATACAATCGAATTTAAAATATTAAAGATTCCCATTGTGAAAATTAGAACAACACATATAAGCGAACAATTGTTGTCAATTAGATCGTCATCAGGCTTTACTCTAATATACATGAATATTTATACGAAAATTTTAAACCAATCAAGGCAATATGAGTCAATAATCACAATGAAATAGAATAAGTCACTAATCCGCCTCTTTGTATTCTTCACTATCTAATTATTTACACACATCTTATTACGTAATGATTTTAATGTTTTGTGATTACTATTCCTAGTCTATTTACCCATGTTTATTTGACCTTCTATTTCCAACGATTAACTATTGATAAGAGTTTTGTTATTGTAGTTTATTATTCTTACCACTATCTGTTCACCTGTCTTCGTACTATCAACTTGTACTTTTACCTATTATGTGTAGTGACTTATTCTATTTCATTGTGATTATTGACTCATATTGCCTTGATTGGTTTAAAATTTTCGTATAAATATTCATGTATATTAGAGTAAAGCCTGATGACGATCTAATTGAAAACAATTGTTCGCTTATATGTGTTGTTCTAATTTTCACAATCGAATTTATTGTAAACTAAAACAAACAATGATAACAATCATAACATTTCAATAATCATCAATAACGAATACAGAATGAAAAAGACATTTTGCAAAACAGAGATTTTCATGCTGAATGTAATGTGTAGATGAATACTAAAAAGGATAGAAGGAAACCATGGTAACAAGTGAAGCTTTTATAATTTGCTAATCATAATGAACTTTATAAAGAAAAAATAATTATTTGATTTCTAACAACAATAATATTAAGATGATAATAGGAGCTGGTTTGTATACGTACATGCAGCATTTAATCGTAAGCATGATTAATATAGTGCATTATTATTATGCAGCTAAATTACCAGAAACAAAAAAATGAAAACAGAGACCATACAGAAAAACAACAAACTATACGCCTCTATGTAACATAGATCATATCATTCAGTTACTTACAAAATTAAAAATAAACAATCTAAATATGTGTAACAATGATCTGGGTTTGGTTGCATACACGCATATGCAAAAGAAGAAGAATGCTAAAATGTCACAAGATGGAAATGAACAACACAAAGCAAAAGAAACATAAAGATATGTTTATCACCTGTGTCAAAGAGGTTGGGACAATGGTCACTGATTCACGACGACTCAGCTAAAGATATATACATTGAATGAAACGGTAATAGATTAAAATATGAAGGGCCGAAATATATATATATATATAAAGATACACTAATTAAATGAGTTCAACAACTAAATACACTGATTAGAGTTTAACATTAGCACTGTCGGATCCCGGCTCAGTGGTCTAGAGGTTAAGCGTTCGCGCGCCAAACTGAAGGCACTAAGTTCGAGTCCTAATTTTGGGGTCACGGATGCGAGCTGCCGAATAGTCTTACAATAGGATGAAACTGCCGTGCCATTCAAAGTCTCTAACCATTAAGTACGATAATCACGCATACTTCAAACAGGTAGTCTCCACTTACCAACACGGTCAATGTCTCCATCGACTAGTGCCTTGGTTTGGTTACCCCTATTTTCTTCTAACCTAATTCTAAACCAACCATCATCGCACTCTGAGGCAGTCGATGGATGAGTATACGTATTATATTTCTTTATCATTTTATTCGACAAATATTCACTATCTCGTCAATTGGCTTGCTATAGTTACATAATACTATATGTCTAACCTCAGAATTGCTAACTCAATGGCCCAAAAGTATACGAGCAGTGCCTCGAAAACACCTACGATAGGGTATTAATTATCTACGAATATCTATTTCTAAAGACCATATTCCACAGCCATAAAGTAGAACGGAGAACACTTAGGCAGTAAACTGGTCGTTTAATTAGCGAACGGATTACTCGTTAAAAGCTAACTAGGGTTTCTAATCTCATATTTAGATGACGTTTTAATCGAAGACAA
The DNA here is from genome assembly GCF_000699445.3 of Schistosoma haematobium. Taxonomy (NCBI): domain Eukaryota; kingdom Metazoa; phylum Platyhelminthes; class Trematoda; order Strigeidida; family Schistosomatidae; genus Schistosoma; species Schistosoma haematobium. The sequence continues at coordinate 17,740,293 of NC_067197.1, read as the reverse complement.
TTCCACCGTTCACATTTAGAATAGCAAAAATAATACTGATTACACATATATATACGCTAAAAAGTGAATATTTGCAATCACACACACACATATGATGTATTTTATATGAACTTAAAACATTAAAGTAGTTGCAACAGAATGATAGTTTGTAAATTTAATCTATTACAATATCAGTCTCAAGAATAAATTGAAAAAAAAACAGAAAAATTGATTAGTGGCTATAACTAGAAGGAGATTTTCAAACTCGCTGGGTTATAATATAGTAATTTTCAATGACTTGGAATGACTAATTAGAAGTTAGTTTTCAAAATGAATTGATACCAACTGAGAAAATGGTTAGAAATTAAACAGTATCCGACGAATGTTTTATCCTAGTTTTGGACCTCTCAGGTGTGATCAATCACGACTCCACATGGGGGTTTCAGCTTTAGGTATTCATGTATGGTATATCGTTTGCTGCTTCTGTCATTATATTTCAGGGAAATTTTGAGAGAAAAAAAATCAGAATCCAAGTTTACAATAAGTTCCCCATTCCACCTCAGGTGCTCTTATATAGCTGTAAGTTCACAGCTTGTTACAGGCTGTTTCCATAAAGCTGAAAGAGCGGAAGCTAATATCCAGCGATTGCATCAGATTAGCGGATACAGAGGGTTGGAAAACTCTAACTCGAGATCAATTGTTTTCAAAACATGGTACATAGAATGTTCATTTAGATTATTTTGCTAAAACCCAAATAATCTTTAAAAGTATGTCCATACAACATCAGTACCTAGATGATAAATATTAATAATACTTCGAAAAAAATATCATAAACACTATTTATATTACCTTTCTGCGCGCCCAAGCCGGAAGTGCGCTAACACTAAAATAGAATTCCGGCTTCTTTCCTCCACTACGATTACTACTACTACTGCCATTATTATTTTGATTGACAGAATTTGTAACTGTACTACTACTACTATTACAATTAGTAGCAGTGGTAGCGGAAACTTGAGATTTAATCAAGTGATTGGCAGACAAAATATTTTTTTTATTATTGCTACACCAATTAGGTGAATTGTCCTCACTGCAAAAAATGTAAGAAAAAGAAACGAAAAAATGAAATATTTTAACGAACTAAAATAGAAGCAAAATCATAAAATACAGCGCAAAAAGTACCGACTAAACCAAACTTGGTGAAGAAGTCCTGAGAGAAGTGGAGAGTTTTACACACTTGGGAAGTATCACTGGTAAACAAGGTGGGAGGTACTGGCTTAGAACCTTCAGCGTATTGTGGCAGGAAGTCATATTTATTTCAGTGGTTAAAATTTTCTTGTTAGATTCACAAGATGAGCTTTAGAAAAAACTTCTGGTTAAATATTGTGCAAAGAGAAAAAATATGATTCAGGTCTGTTTACTTTTTATTATGTACTTGGTAATAAAAGAGTGATTTTCTTTAATTCTTAAAACTCATAAATTAACGTTGTTGACTTGTTCAAAATTAAATCAATTAGTCACTATTAATATATGTAATCGGCTTTGATCTACATTCTTTTTGTGTGAGTCCTAGTGATACTTTCTCTCTTTGTTGCCTAAACTGAATTAGTTGGAATGAGACTGGAAAATTGTAACCTAATGGTTAAAAATTGAGTGGTTAACCAGTAAACCAATATAAGTATCTTTTAAACACCGTTGAAGGAAACAGTACGATTATAAATTGATTACCGTAGAAGTTAAGCTTAGAGTGTTAAATAGAGATAGTATGTCAGTTACACAGGGAACGAGTGAGTTGACCAGTTGTTACGCATATTGGGATTAGGAGAGGAATCAACTGGTAAAAATCTGAAGCTGCTAAAACAAGATACGATATCAGTCCGTCAAGTTACTTTTCGATCACAAAACTAGTAATTTGACGGCTTTTTAGTACTGATCCGATCAAAAAGTACTTTATTCTAGAAGAAAAAGAATACAATAAAAGCGATTCAAAATAATAGTCAAAGAAATTAATGACAAATTACTTACTCGACAATAGATTTATGTTTCGTTACAATATGCTTATTCATCAAATGATTCATTTGGATAGTAATAGGATTTGTAACATTAACTGATAATACATCATCTAAAGGAAACGCATCAAATTCACTATCTTCACCACGATTATCATCATCGTCAGCATTACCACCACCAATATCATCATCGGCATTCTCATCATCATTATCCAAGTTTTCAATTTTATCATATTCTGCAAGTGATTCACTCCATTCAGATGGAGGCATTGTTTGACTAAATGATGTTACATCGTCATCATCATCATCATCATAGTTATCGAGATCATTATCATCGTCAACATCATTCTCATATTCATTCATTTCACTGTTGTATAACATACTGTTACAATCATTTAGAACATCATCACTATTATTATTACTGTTGCTGTGTTTACTAGTATATTTTCGAGATGTTATATTTCGATTTGTATCAACATCAATATTATCATTATCATCATTACGAATATGATAATAATCGGAACGATTAATATTAAACAAACCATTATTATCTCCTCTACTAGTTTTTAGTCTTGCATTTGTTATTTCTAATGGAATTCCGTCTAATTGAGGATAACTAATCGAATTGCCTAATATATTTTTCAACATACTTGATGTAGTGATACGTTCATGTAAATATTGTGCTAAATTTGTTGATAAACGCCAAACAAATATACAACTATCAGCACTAACCGATATTAAATAACGTAGATTAGGTAGAAATTTTAAGCCTAAACACAATTCTGAATGACCGTATAATGTAGCAATTGATTCACCCGTGAGTAAATGAAACAAATTCAACTGTTTATCTGAACCTACAATTTAAATAATAATAAAATTAAGTGGAAGTAAGATGCAATAATTAATTATATTGATTAAATATACGTAAGGGAAAATGATTATCAATACAAGTATAAATATAACATCACCTTTGAAAATTGACCACAGTTAACGAACATACATGCATGTTTGAACCATGAACCGATATTAGTTAGGTTAATGAATATTACCAGAACACTGAATATCGATTTCATTATAGCTCAAGAACGATGATGGCTTACTATCCAAGGCGTTCGACGTTTGGTCACTAAGTCCCAGGTTCGAACTCCTGTCGACTTGTTTCGGTTCGGGACACCAGGAGGTTCCATTAGCTTTCAAACTTAAAGTGTGCCTCATACCGGGTAATTGGCAAATGAATCAAGTTAGTTCAAGATTTCTTGACAATACATTCGATCGGAATCATATGAAACAGAACTCAAGGTCTTCCGTTAGTGCGATAAACTTAATTTGTATTCAAAGTTTTACTAGTGTATGCATAGACAGTCAATTAATGATATACCACGACTAGAGTCCAACGATATTAATGTGAATTTACTGTGTCATTCTGAATTTGTCTGGCATTAATAATCAACGTTTTTTATTTGAACCTTGAGAAATCCATTAAAAAAAACTAGTCACCCTTTAGTATGCAAATATTATGAATACTAAGTACTTTTTGTGTGGGCATCGTATAGTTTGAAGATAATTTTTAGTTAGCGATGATTTATTTGTAAGCGTAAATATACTATTTTTATTTTCACTATGAATACATCCAAAGTAAAAAAAAAATAATAGGAACCGAACAATCAATGAACAGTCTTTCTTGTACTACAAATAAATGAGGTTCTTAATGCTAAACTTAGGAACCCTCGGATTTAGAAACAAACTGTTACCTTCATCTTGAAATATAATCAGCTTTGAGTATTACCACAAACAATCTATGGATTAATCTGATGTCGTAATACCAAAAATAAAAACCAGTTAAATATTTATCACCACTCATCCAAGCTAGTAAAATTTATTCGTCAGCCGGTAATTGAAAACAGTTGAAGTAACACCCAAGGATAGTACAGTTTGAAAAAGATTCTTTAGACTCTATCACGACAAAATTGAAGAATGGAAGTTTAAATTTAAGAATGTACAAAAGTCTTCAGCTGCTGCGACGATCCATTATTGTTAAATGAGAAAGAGAATAATATGTTAGGCTCAGACTAACAATTTAAAACCTCATTTCTTGTGAAATAAATATGATAATCTTCAAAACCTGTTTAACATAGAAAGTTAAAATGATCTTTTTCGTTTCACCAAACGCAAACATTTGGAACAATATATGTACCGAAAAAATCCTGGAATGAAAAAAAGTTAGTTTAAACGAACATGCTCTTGAAAAAATTTACCTGAAGTTGCAATCAGCGATCCAGTTGGGTCAATTGAACAACGAACTAGAAAACCATCTTCAGTATAACTTCCACGATAACATCGTACAGGACGTGCAGTGACAACATTATAAATTCGTAACCTTCTATCTTGACATGCAACAGCTAGATAACGTTTACGACTAGTGGAATTCATTCGACTTTCTATTGAACTAGGTAACATTGGTGTAATAGCAGCATCTAATTGGGAATGACGTCCAACTAGATGGTGTTCAAGTGCGAAATGTGCTGTTTGACCAGATTCATCAGGCTTTGATTTAGAAAATAAGTTCAAAATAAATGAAAGATCAAATAATAATAGTCTGAATAACACTACTTCCATAACCAATTATGTTATACATTTTATCATATTCAGGTAGAATTATGTTATTCACTAAAAAGATCCCCTTAGTTGTTCTTTTTTTACTGTACACTAAATGTATATTAATTAAAATTTAGTAGAACATACAGAATGAATGAAGTGAACACAAGTGAACATCAAAAATAGCAAGTTCGAATCTTGCTCCACCTACACATTGAATTAATTAATTGAGAAGTAATATAAGCCTATATAATACAACAGATATAACTTAATGTAGATTAGATAAATATGTACTTAGAAAGTAAATTATAGCATTTACTATTATTTCACAAAATATAAAATATCCCGTTTTAATTTACGCGGAAAAAACCCAGTTTTTCTTCTACTGAATGAAATTGTAAAGCTGTAGTCATATCAACCTCAAATGTTTTTTAAATCCAATTATAAATTTGTAATGGAATTCATCATACAACAGAAATACATTACCAACGGTTGGGAAAACAAATTTAAATTGACTTTATTTAGACATTTTAATGTAATTACATTTCACCACTATAATGCATAAATATGTAAGTACACTTACTTCAAGTATTCTAAATAATAATGATTTATCCATACCACAAGAGATTAAACGAATTTCACCATCATCTGTTTCAATGATTTTTGCAGAAAATATAGCACCCGAATGATCAGATATTGTTTGTACACGAGAATATTCTTTATTCGGATCAAATATATGAATCATACGATCACGTGATGCAGAGCATAACAATAAAAGTTGAGGAACTGAAAAAAGAGAAAGAACCATTTGGCGAGAAAAAAAACTACACAATAATATCGAAGCATGTAGATACTAAGAAAGGAAAGGGTAAACAATGCAATGGTCTGAAAACAGGCAATTCATTTGCCATTTATCTTATCATATTCAATAGGTCAATAGTAATGAAATGCTAAGTTTAGCTGAAAGTAATTATTTATTACTGGTTTTTCAAATACTATGTTACTGCAGAAATTCATCTACAGAACAAATAAGTCACTATACTAATGAAAAGTGAAATATTGTTTATCTTTGTGAACTAATGTTACGTTTGAAGAGATTAACTTATCACCTAAACTCGCGAGTGGAACGAAAGTCAGAAAAAGAAGAAGATAAACTATCCCACAAGTAGTCGGAAGCACGAACGGAGAAGCACACAACTCATGTGTATATATACAGTATAAAAATGACCTAGGAAAACGTCCGAAATAGCGTACTAGAAGAGGAAACGAACCAATGATATTTGAGGTCTATCCAAATAGAAAATACAAACTGAAGGTAAAAGTGGGCGTTTTTGTTGCGAAAATGAGAAACTGAAATTTCCAAAATAAAATTACAAATATGGGAGGTTTAGCAAGTGATTTTTGTGGATCTAGCATCGCCAACAACTAGTTGCAACGATAACAAATAATTTTTATTAGTTACAATACATAAAAATGAAAAATAATAGGACAAATGAGTGGTAGATAAACAATTCACTGATAAATAGATATTTACAAAACTTTCAAGTTTTACTTAGAATCATATCAGAAAGACAAAACAAAAAGAAGAACCTATTCAAGGGAACAGTATCATTTAGGTAGATACCAAACAATTTAGAAAAAGAAAAAATTCTAAATGACAACTTACCTGAATATGATTGAAAGAAATTCAACGATAGAATTTCATTGTCATGAGCAGGTATCTGATAACATAATTTTAATGTCTCCAAGGAGTAAACTCTAAAATATATATATGTATATATATACAAGTTTATAAATCGATTAACGGGTTAACTAATAATAATAGTAGCAGTGTTTATCTTAAGCTTAGAAACCTCTTTAATTTAAATATCATATGATTTATTTATAATGTAAAATTAATAACGGTCAATAAATAGAAGAGATATAAATATACAATCATATGTTCATGCAGGCATAATTTTATTATTTATGTACATATATCTGTGTACAAAGACAGTCAGTCATAATCAATATGGAGCCTGGAGCATATATACGTTAAGCCCAGGTTGACGCATTTCATTAGCACAATGAGATGAATTTACATGAAAGAGCACCGACATAACCGAAATAACAATATATCAAGAATGATAATGAGAAAGATTAAACATTGAGAATATGACTTGAAAACAGAATAAAAACGTATTCACTTGATATTGTTTTACTTGAATCTTCCCATTGATGTTTTTGGACTGAAATTGATCAGTCTCTTATTGGCATATGTGCATACTGTGCGTATGCCTCGATATTGCCTTAATTTACAAGCATTACAAGCAAAGATGGATAGTGGCTAAGCAGTGGAATCCAGGACGCGCGTTTCGTCCTGTTTGGGACTCGTCAGCTGGATGTACCTGCATCTCAGAGTTGATGTTCACTCTGGGACTCGAACTCAGTACCGTTCACCTCAAACGCCATCGCGTTATCCACTTAGCTACTGAGTCCTGAAGCGAACGGTACTGAGTTCGAGTCCCAGAGTGAACATCAACTCTGAGATGCAGGTACATCCAGCTGACGAGTCCCAAACAGGACGAAACGCGCGTCCTGGATTCCACTGCTAGCCACTATCCATCTTTGCTTATAAAAACGTATGTTTGAATAAATACCGGAATTCAAAATCGACAACAAGATAAGAAGTGAATGTATCTAAATTATTGTGAATGACTCTTAGTCGCCAACGTCACCAACCGCTGATCCCAGCTATCTCGTAGACCTCAACCTACTGACTTGTATTTACAAATATCGCTCAATCACTTCACAGATTCATCTCATGTCCTGTTTTGGTGGCCCTTGGCTTTCTTTAAACTTACTTCTGCACCAGTGAGAATCGCTCGTCAAAGTACATTGTTTTAGGTCTACGTGAAAAGACTGTTTGACCTAGATGTTTTAATCAGCAAAAATTAACAGATCAATCGAAAATCCAGAAGGTGGATAGAAAGTTTTAAATTATTCATAATTCCCATAACTAACAGATAAATAACTTTAATCAGAAAACCAAAATTTAGGAAACTGTTTGAATTAAACGTAAACGTGTCAAATGTAAACTAAAAAGCAACGATTTAACTGTGCAAACACTGGTTATACTAACTACCCTTTCAAACCAAATTATTTTGAAATGAATTCATTAAAAGATTATACGAATTATAAAGTATTATATGAATTTAGAAGAACGAACGAAAACTGACTGAAATCCAGTTCGGTACGTTAAAGCTTCAAATACTTTCCTCACATACCTTGAGCATCACAAGTAGGAGCTTAGGTATACTTGAGGTTTTGTAGTTGCTGGATCTAATTGTCAGATAAATAACCACACAACGTTTAACTTGGACATTTTTATTGAAAAAAAACAAATCAGCTTTAAGGAATTGAAGGAGACATAGTAACTAAATATTCACCTCTACTCAAGTCCCGTGACATAGATATACCAATAGACATCTAATCCAGACTCATCTATAAAAGCAAACAGCAAAGTGAAGAGAGGCATCAGAGCTAACAAGCAGAGAAAAGTGGGAAATCTAGCGATGACAGCGGAAAACGCTGAAAGAGAAGGAAATAGGACGCAATATAGAAGCTAGCGTAAAAATATTGTAAACCAGCAAGACGAGTCAAGGATAAATACGGCAAGTTGATCACTAAGGTTCAAGAACAGAGGAATAGTTGGGTAGAGTAATTCGCAAAACTTTTGAATAAACCAGTCACATAGAACCCACCGGACATCGAAGCAGCACATACAGACCGTCTTATAGTTGTCACTCCACCAACGATCGAAGAAATCAGCATTGCAGTCAGACAAATCAAGAGTGGGAAAGTAACAGGTTGACTACATTGTGATGACCTCTATAACTCAGAGAAAACATGGAATACAATGGACAGCTCAGAATCAATTAGAAGATTTGGACTTCGCAGATGAACTAGCTCCTCTATCCCATCCCATACACACCAAAAAATGCAGGTCAACACAACTAGTGTAGCAGCAGCCTATGCAACAGTAGGCCTCAACATACACAACCGAAAAACCAACATCCCCAAATACAACACACAGAACACCAACCAACCCAATCACAATTGATGGAGAAACTCTGGAAGAGGTGGAAAATTTCACGTATCTGGGCAGCATCATCGATGAACAAAAAGGATCTGATGTAGACATAAAGGCAAGAATCGACAGACCAGGGGACACATGACAAAAGTTGAAGAACACATGGAACTCAAAACAACCGTCTATAAACCAACATCAAAGTCACAATCTTCAATACGAACGTAAAAACAGTCCTGCCGTACCGAGATGAAACGTGGAGAACTACCACAACCATCGTCACCAAAGTACAAGTATTTATAAACAATTGACTACACAAGATATTAATTGTCCGTCAACCATATACCATCAGTAACAACTTACTGTGGGAGAGAACAAGCCAGCTTCCAGCTGATAAGGAAATTAGGAAAAGACGCTGGAAATGGATAAGACACAGATTGAGGAAATCACCAAACTACATCATGAGGCGAGCACTAACTTGGAATTCTGAAGGGAAAATGAGAGGCGGAAGGCCAAAGAACACACCGAGTCAGGAATTGGAATCATACATAAAAAGGATGAATAGGAACAGGAAAAAGTTCTCAGGACAGATTTTAATGAAGAATGCTGATGGGCGACCTTTGTTCTTCTGTGGGGTATAACAGGCGTAAGCACATAAGTATGTAGATAAGTAATTATGTCTTAATAAAAAGCCATCTTCAAATCACAGCTTTAAAACTCAAGTAGCTGAATAAAACAGTTGCAAAGTAATGTTTCACATATTGGATGACAACCGCAAAAGTTAAATTGCGTTATTATGCATCAAACAGTTTCACAAAATAACGAACATTCTACGCCCACATTTGAAACGTTACTGCAAACTCCCTTTTATGTCCAGAGTAAAGTGGACTCCAATAACGTACAAGTACAAGTTATCTAACGTAGTGTAAATGTTTCGATAAAGCTTGAGTCATTTGTACCTGAGTCTCATTTGGACAAGTTTGGATTGTGGCCACGTGATTATTATGAGTAACAACAAGAATCAACTGAGACTACTGATGGTATCTGAAATATGAGATTAATAGTTTTTTCGGTGTAACATTTATTTTCTTTCTCTGGTTCTTTGTGAAGAACATAAAATATATACTACAGAACAAGATACATATTAGAGAAGTCCTGAAACAAAACTTTATCCAACTTTAAAGTAAGTTTCAAACTCATATAATATGATTGATTGTTGAGTCCAGAGAGTGTTAATAATATCATTGATTGAATGAAATTACCCTGTATTAACTTGCATTACTAAATTTTTATTTCAGTAATTAAAATATATAATATGCAAGTATACTGAGGTGAAAGGAAGTGAATCCTACCAAACAGTTAAATCTAAATCTGACCGAAGCACCCATAAATGTATTAAAGTTGTAAATTTTCTTCGAAAACATGTAATTTATGATGAGTATTGATGTTTTAGACCGATTCTGTAAATACTTATAACTAAATGACAATTCTTCTTATAGCCTACATTAATAGAATTTATGTGTCTGTTACTTAATTTCAGTTAGCAAATATTATTTAACTGATTATCTAAGGATTACACAATATATTCCAACAAGTTAATCATACAATGGGCTAAGATTTTATGCCTAAGACAATGATTCTGGAAACAACAAATTTTTAAAAAAATACTTATTATTAGTTTTAAGAATTCCTAATGAAACACATTTCTATATGTTGTTCTTACATTAGCTTTATAACTGGCAAAGTAGTCTGCTTCATCAAACATCCATATCGAACAAAACGATAGTGATTTCTTATTTATTTACTTTTTTAAATATACTATTAACCTTACTGATGCTAAGAGACCGCGAATTTGGCCAGATAAAAAGCGTATTTTGAAACAGACAGTTACCCGTAAAAATATCCAATAATGGATGCCAATTATTTGAAAATATTCGTGACGTTCACGATAAAATTACATTTATAACGATTAGACAGATAGATACCATGAAAAACACACTACAATAGGTAAGTCACAATCCCCACCCCAAATCCCCTGGTACAGTTGAGGGTGGGGAAGGTCCGCTCTCCTTCTCGAGATGCTTTTACATGTTCATGAGTATACAACCAGCGCCTTCTTGCGAAAGAAGTGTTGTTGAGGAAATTGAGTGGATTTTCGGCGCTTTAACAGAGTTGGTGGGTATGGAGGATTCACCTAGGGGAGTTGAAGAACCCTGATTCCAAATCAATGGTGCACATAGGCTACACGAAAGTGACGAAACAAATGGCGTATGAACCCGTTGTTGGTCAACGGCTACCATGGGACTGCATCTCATAACATCTCTCCACGACCTTGTAGGTTAGACCTGTGGGTTAAAGGCTCGGAGGGTGGCCCCCTAAGAAAACCACAGTGATTGGTTTGTGCTCCCGGGAAGTATTACAGCCCTCATACAAATCGAATGATGAATTATGGATTACATATATTTGGCACCTATTTGTACCAATTTTTATGTGTTTAAATAAATAAAATAATCACAACACAAATAGCTCAATGGTAACACCTACGGTTAGAAAGCTCGATATATTGGGTTAAAGTTTCGTAAGAAACCTTGTCGATGAGTGTCAGCTAGCAAGAAACATAGGTCTACGGTTTCCTGTCAACTACCTTCGACCATCTAACACTATGTAAGTATGTCAACATAAAACTATCGACAATCGTCTTCATTTATATACAGACAAAAGAAACAGACGAACGAAAATAGACTCAACACACATACAAGTGATCGCTTGTCGCATACCAGCAATTCTAAATTTTTCTCCTCCAAAATGATGAATTAATGCAAAAGGAATATTAAAAAAACATTCCCACAAAGTTTACACGAATGACAGTAGAAAGTTTAAGAGGCGGACGATTATAAACTAGGAGTTTTCATCTATTTAACAAAATAAATTATATCATAGAACACACATAAACATATATTAGTAGTAAGTAAAGAGGAATAAAAAACAAGCGAGAAAAAATAGACGACAGCAGTGGAATCTTAAAACAATTCATCTTTTTTATATACTATCAGCAACTATACCCGGTGAAGCTTTACATATTTCCAATAAATTATCCCGCAACTCGTACACTTCGGTATCATAGAACTAAACTGATGGTCCTCAACGACTCATTGGACAATCGGAGAACAGTGTCTAGTTATAGAACAATGTATCATTGCAATAAATAGAATTACATAGAATAAATAATTTTGACATGATAAACGATCCTTTATATGTTGAATTATTTACCATAGTGCACAAAACGGTATAAGATTAAGAATTAAAAGTAGCAATAGGGTTAGAGTTATGCTTATGAGTTGAGGTTGAAATATGAGAATACTTTTTAACCACACAAATAACCTTGACTACACTTCGAATTAAATCTGATCCGCCTAACGAGTAATCAGCGTTACAGATAAAATCTGAATAAAGAGTAAGGCGCTTCTCGCACATACTATGTTACATTTATTGTACGGTCGCACAACAGATGTATTTAGCAATTTAAGGCCTCTTAAGAACTAGATATAGGTTATTTTACAGACACAACCTCTATCGCATCCGAATTTTGCGTGAAAATTCCATAGCCACAAACTTAAATCTGATTGAACCCTCCATAATGCAACAAAGTCACAAGCACAGCATCCGAGTCTCGGTGTGAAAATCAACACTAGTGTGACGGTACATTCACTTGGCGAGTCAAATAGAACGAAAAGTGCGTCCTGTATCCCACAGCTAGCGGTTGTCTCACGCTACTTTCAATACTTGTAACGTAATGACAATATCAAGGCAGTTCGCACAGAATGCACATATGTCGAAAGCGGCTGACACTTGAAGTTCATTAGATCAACGGTACGATCAAAATAACCAATACAAATTATGAAATACTAGAAAATTAATCACAATAACCAATTAGAAAAATCAAAAATATTGTCATTAAACCACACGTACCGTAGACTACCATCACGATCACCAGCTGCTAGATGACGACCATCAGGACTTATACAAATGGTACGAACACAAGTTGGTCCGATATTGGTAGTAGCAGTAGTACAGTTACTACTATTAGTATTAGTATTATTACTAGCACCAACAGTATTAAGTGAAGACGTTAAACTAGAAATCAACTGACAATGTTCACTGATTGATGGACGTGATGGTGATGCAGGTGATTGAAGTGCAGAATCAATTTGTCCCAGGTCATTTGTACCAGGTACAAAACCTGGTCCACCTAACAGACCTATCCCACCTTAAAAAAAGCAATAAGAGATTTTCTTTTTACTGTTTTTATCAAGTGAATTTATTTCATATACATGGATTGTGAAATGTTTCAATTAATAAGTTCCAAGTCTAAACTTCCCTTGGCCTACTTTAGTTTGAACGCAGTTAGACAGTGTGTTATTAGTCTTCTTATAAACACTGTGCTAAAAAAAGTTGAGTAAATAAACTGGTACATGGTAACTACTACTCAGAGACAGTCATTAAAAAAATGTATGGTAGTAACTGACGTACTTTAGATTTATCCTTTCTTGAAATAATCAATACAGAAATATTTACTTACTAACATTTTTGCGAAAAACGTGTTCAGAAATGATTAAATTCCAATTATACATTTATAATAAATTGGTTTTGTTTGCAAGAATATTGAAAACATCAAAAAATTAAACAGTTGTTTCTACCCTTAGGTCATGAATCTTTACATGTTAGAGCACTACTGTGTTTGTGTGTGATTTATGTACAAGTACATACTCAAATGCCTTTATTACAAAAATAATTCAATTATTTTTGATTCACTGAACTATGCCATAGAGTAAGAGTTTTGAATATTATTAGAAATTTCCTTATTACGACCCAGCTACTCTCATTGTTTATTATTCTTGAGCACTACTTCACTCAACAAGTTTCCAAATCCGAATACAGCTGAACAGGAACGTGATTGTATTCCAAATAAGAAATTTGGATGGAAGTATAGATCGCAATAAGAAAAACGTTAGTTTATCTATAATTTTTACATACGATTCTAGTCTTCTCCAGGTCTCCACTAGCGCTGATTGGTTGGAAAACAGCCAATCAGCGCACCCCAACACAATCCTTCATGGAACAAACTTAAATCCAATCTACGTCCCGCTAATAACTATCTGTGATCAGTAAATTGGGATATTAACATGAAGCCGAGGAGTTTGATATAATGATCGCTAGGAACATTGAGTTTAACTAAAGTGTGTGCTTCCAATTTACGCATTTCGATTCAGTAAATAACTACTGTTAAACACAATAAAATCTATATCATTCACAGTTTCAACATAGACTGATTGATCTCAGAAAATATTAAAGCTGAGAATATCAAGCTCCAACTGGAACAATGCTGTATTTAATTTCTAGAAACTCCAATTTAGTACTTTTTTCCAGTATAAGTAGTCACAACACAAAAAAATGAAAAATCAAAAGTAGACAAACCTTTACCAAAGCCATCGAAGAGAGGACATGCAAATAAATTCAATGAGTGGAATAAAGATTTCATAATTATATTATATACACATATACATTTATATACTTTCAACTTGAAATATTCATTGGCATGATAACACTACATCCCACGTGTTATTAAGTGAAATGTTGCGTTAAATCATGCTAAGAAAAGAGGAATTCAAAGTATCGAGGAAAGGGAAAGGTAGAATCATACTTTAAATTGATAATGACTATGGGAAATAAAACATAGTTAAATCAGGTAGGTAATATGCAAAAAACATCGGTCATTTTAGTTAACTAATGACTGCTATGGAACGAATGGAAAGCAAAGAATTATGAACAATTTCGTTATATTTTACTTCTTGAAAATGACTACTTTAGATTTAACACAAAACTAGATTCATAGCTAATGTAACTTCAATGACTATCATAAAATTTGACTATTGATTGGAATTAGTGGCATAAAAATTCAACTACCTCGACAATAAAGCAACGAGTGTAATGGCTTACGGGAAATAACTAAAGTTTGAATACATTCGAAAACTGTTTGATTTATAACAAGGAGCCCAATCAAAACATGATTAATTTCGATTCTGTAAGGGGCTGATAGTAGTAGTTGATGACTAATTGTCTTTATATTTCTCAAAACATCACTTTTCACATTAACCACACAACGAATCTTATTGTGTGAAAGATGGCGATCATAACAAATTTACTGCATGAAACGGATTTTCGAAATACAAAACGAAACTATTGGTGAGCAGTAAACTCAATTTAGTTTAAACAAAGCTATTTATGATTTACATTGTGAAAGACAAAACGAATGATAAATCCGAATTCATCATATGTATATTCTCTTTCCCCACATCCTCTGTTTTCTTGGATAGTGAAAATTTCTGCCATGTCTCAAAGAAAACTTATTCTTAGTTAAGAATGTTTACTTATCTAATATAAATTATCAGTAATTCAATACATCAGTATTCTTGTTGGTTTTTAAAGAGATAAATGTATTCTGATGCGAAGACTTTTTTCGAACGCTACCGTGGCGTAGGTTTTTGCGAGATAAACGCCAATGCCTTGATAAAAGTAAAGTTATTATTTCTTACTAATCTTTCAGATAACTCAAAGAGACTAAGATGAAAAATCGATGACAGTCTAAGTGGTGTACCATAGTAGTCAAAAATAACTGTTTCTTATGATCACCTAGTGATGAAGAGTCAAGAAAAAAAGTGAGTATTGGATTGTCGATCTGCTATATGAGATTAAACATAAGAACGTCAAATCATCTAACAGAACTATAGGTACAAGTAAATTGCTTATTTCTTTTTATTCAGTGAATTTCAATGAGCTGAATGGTTCAAACTACAATACAGTATTTTAGCTTTTGGTCAGTTAAGTTTCATCTTTCTTTCCCTCGCCCGATCGTATGTAATTATTCTTACTTTATAGTTGTTCGCATAACAGAAGACATTTTAGTAACAGTTTGTATCACCTTATCTGTAAAACACGGTGGATAAGGTTAGAGACAGGCACTAATGAATCAGCACCAAAATGCACACATATGAATATAAATATATTGATGATTCATATAATTTTCCAAAGAGAAACCGAACACTAATGTTACCCGCAAATCCAAAACGTGGAGATTTATGGAACTGGCCAACCATAAATCTGATAAAAGTATGGATATATGCAGACGTTTAAATGTTAATCGAAATGTACGCAAACAAACAAACACTGATATTTGATGACAATGAGAATGATAAAGGGTAAAACATACAGGTGGTACAGAAATAATGATTAAGGATTTTTTCGAAACTGAGATAACTAAAAAAAGTTAATTACAACCAAAACAGACCACATAAAGATGGAATTCAAGGAAGACTTTACGCTTGCTCAGCAAGACGCCTTCAATAAGCTTACACTGAATGGCTTTCCCCTAATAGAGATATTAGGCTTGGTAGTAAAATTGACTGCTACGCTTTGATTGTATTAGGAGTGATTATAAATGTGATCTAGTCAAACTAAATGGAGGTGTGGCTAAAATCTTTATTGTCGAAATATGGAACCGATTGAAGTTAAACTGAAAAACATCACAGAGTTAACTATATTCCAAGCTAGATGTATTTCACGACCAAACTTTCTATGGAATTCGATATATCGTCCGACTAGCTGAATATAACTGTGGTATTAAACAACTGGATGTTTTGTAAATACTGCGAGTAGTGATTGGACTTTAAGACATACCGACCCATGTTGGATTCTACTTTACGGATGAAGCTCAAAGCCTGTTTTATAAGGTATATGAGGATGATGATAATCAATATGACAATGTCAACACTTAGATCGATGAGATTGTATTGTCAAATTGAGCACACTCATCCAATCTATCTTGACAGGGAAGCACAGAAGAAAAAACTGGAAAAATCATTTGAGGATTAAAACAGTGCTGAGTTTATGGCTGCGGTGAAACAAGTATACTTATTTATTGTGTGATATCGAAAGCCACTTCACATCACTTTATATATTATTTGTATAAACTTTTAAATATTATGAACTACTTTATAAAATGGTCAGTAACTCAGTTGATTTTACTGGTAATGTTGATGTTAAGATTACCAATGAATATTGTACGTATAGATGTATTGTAGCAGCACGCTATGATAAAGCGATACACAACTTTCCTACTCGGTAATCATACTCATTAGGTTGGTGATGGGGTACAACGACATGTGTTTGAAAATTCAGTTGGTGAGATTGGGAGAGATTATTTAATTTGCTTTGTTTATTATAGGAAACATGATTTCTTTATGTTTGAATATCTTATGACACCCTAGCATAAAGAAAGTATGCAGGCGTACTTGGGTAAATCCTACACCCTCCAGTGACATTGACAAGTTAGCTAGGGGAGCCATGACTGAAAGTGACTAGGGTGCTTTCGTGTCATATAGAGGGATTTCGGACACCCGTGTAGAGTCCTTTTGTATGTATGTGTGTGTCTGCTTGTGTAAGAAAATCACACCATGTGTGTGGTCAAAGAGACTTCTTGTTTCACACTGCACATAACGTTATTCCTTTAACTCTCTGTATTAATGTGTATTATGGTCATCTTTTGGTTCAACTTGAAATCCCTTTTATTTTGTCTTACATTTTTAAACCTTGATCGTTTCTTTGATTCGATTTTGCATTATTTTGCTGAATGTGCCAGTTTTTTTTTGTTGCTTTACTTGACCCTATATTCTGACGACTGATATATTGAGCGATCAATTTCCTGATTGATTTAATCTATCCAAAAACGATAGAAACTTTGTTTTCTAATTTAAAATGTTTACAATTAACATTGACAAACACTTTGTCGTATGATTCAAATATAAGGGACTGTGGATCACATCGTTGTGATACCCCAAGATTATTACGACGAAATAAAAATGTTCAACGATCTTTGATTATTGATGGTTATTAAGTTGATGATTTCCACGAGACACAAATTCAGGTTTCGATGTCCGTGTGAAAAAAGGTGATATTGAAATGAAAGTATCTATACAGACATTCATCTGATGAATCGCAAGAAAATAGGTCACAAGTTTCCCTACAAGTAAGTACCTCAACTTAAAAATGATATGAAATGAATACAAAAACAGTAGTGGTCAATAATTCATCAACTTGATATTCCAATCGATGCACATGTGCAAATGATCATGGTGATGGGTCAACCAGATATATATATCAGACATGCATTGGAAGAAAGCGATGAAAATATCAATTAGCTTAATATCATGCGAAATGAAATGAGATTGCAAAAGAAAAACACATGGATACATTTTTACACATGTAGACATAAACACAGAGGTATGTATATGTAAGTAAAATTTCACACATATATATGCATAAATGTCTATATGATTTACCTTCTAATTTAGACAAGGTAATTTCAACTGGAGGATTATAAAAAATGGAACAGGTGAGTGGGTGGGTGAGTGATTGATTGAGAAGAAGAGAGAGAGAAAGAAAGGGAGACAAAACACAAACAAAAGGGAAAATAGACAAAATTATCAGTTTCTGAGATGAAAATAGCAATAGATGAGCAAGTTACCATAACAAAGTAAGATTTAATTCATTCATTTTACATCTTGAACTGGATTGCAGCAAACAAGCTTACAGGACTAGAGATACACCTTACCTATTAAAAATACATATTACCTTGAGTAGTCAAAATAAGTGTTTCTAGTATTCATTAGGATCGATTGCGCTCTGGTATCGATAAAAACCATAAGACCAAGGGATTTCATTAGTGTCAGATACTTTGAGACAATTACCGTGTGACAATACCGTGAGATCAGTAAGTAGGTATCTAACCGTTTATATAATACAAAATTCAACTAAATATTGATATACTGCGACTATCAAAGCTAATGCTATCGATGAGTAATCATAATTTCCGATTTCCTTGATATTATAACGGAAACTTGAAGAAATTAATCACATGGTTAGTTAATATTTTACAGCTTATTAGCGATCGAGGAATTTAAATTTTAAAGGAAAAGGCACAAATAAACTACTAAAGAAAACCATTCTTGGGTGCTTTGATTAACAGAAAACAAAACTTTCATAAAAACCCAATGATATAGGAGGATAGTATGCATGGGTAAATCAATATCCTCCGATACAATTTACCAAGGACTGAGCGAAAAGTTTATCCTCATTGCTAAAAACATTCACCGATTCACTGAAGAACTTCATAAAATAGGAAACTGCCACATAAGCAAAACTTCAACGAAAATCACCTTATTGGAAAAAAAGAAAAACAATCATCTCAAATCTGCAGATGGATTTTTTTATATTAGGATTGTTTCGAAATCTGATTGTCAAATAGTATGTAGTAAGTTGAGATAATAATTGAAAGTGTTCACTTTACACAAAGTGTAATCCAAACCTGCATTTAGAAAAAAGCGTTTCGATCATTTTCTTTTCGAATAGTTTACATAACAGCATAAAAATGATATGAACAGTCTATACTCTGCCGAGTATTTTGTTGAAAATACTTCAAACTATAATTCTTACCATAAACAGAGATGAATGTCGGTTAGAAATGAAATCCTACCTTAGAATCTTCAGCTGAATGTCCCTGTACCCCAGAGTTAACGATTAACCAAATAGGATGGAATGTGTGCTCTGGATTCCACTGCAAGCAAACATCCATCTCTACTCATCATGCTTGTGACTTAATGACAATATCAAGACAAACCGCACAGGATGTACATGTGAAAAAGAGACTGATCAATTAGTCTGAAATACCAACGGGAAGACTAAAACGACCAATACAAATGTATATAGAATTACAATAGACAGTAAGGGATATTCAATGATCTATATTTCCTAGCTTCACTAAAATGAAGATATACGTTTTTATAGTCAAACTGACCGGGAGTTTAAAAATAAATCACCAGTGAAATGGGATGTAGATCGAACTATAACGCAATCTGATTAAGTTAAAAATGTAAATTAGCGAATTCCCAGTTCAGTAGTTTGAAGTTAGAGCCAATCGTAAGACTGTCGTAGGTTCGATACAACAAGAAACGTTGAACGATAATGAAACAGTTGCCTAGTTTTTCATAGTATCAGACGGTTGAAGGTCGTTGAAAGAAAACCGTGAATTTAGCTACCGTGTTATTTGATACTCATCAGTAAAGTGTACCCGTAAACTTGGAGCGACAGATGGTCCATGTGGAACTCGAATCCGCATCACCCAGCTTCAGAATTTGAGATGTTATCTCTGAGCTATTAAGGGAGGGAATAACCTTTTACATGGCTAAAGTGAGACACTATAAAAACATGGATTTGGAAGAAAACAAATATATATTCACTATGATGAAATAGATATTTTATTTTCTAAGATTTAATATCTCAATCTTCAACAAATTACTAAATTGTATCACTGAACATTTTTTAAACAAAACCGCCAACCCTAGTTTTAAATAACGAAAACACAAATTTAGATTCATATGTGGAACTTACTTGAAGAACGATCAATAGTACATAGATATTTGTGACTTGGATCAGTGTATATAATGCCAGCAAGTTGCTAAAATAAACAGTAAAACAATGATCATTAATTCAATAAAAAGTAAACTGAATTGATTTAGGAAGGTTTATAACTGTACAAGTAGATTTTATGGCAGTTTGTATCGTCACATGCAGAAGTGAGCTGGCTTAATCAGTCTGTTCTATGAATGTTTGCACTTAAAGGTTTTGTCAGCTTCATTTGTCACTGTATTTCTATTTTGAGCTAAATTCACATACTTTCTTATCCTTACTTAATTTACGAACTATTACCTTCAGTATTTACAAAAAGGACCCCACCCTCTTATCAAAATTTGAACTCTTAATTTCCTCCATATTACACACAATTTATTTAGCATCGATTAACAATTCATTTCCCAACATTATGTTAACAATCGGAAATGATCAAACATAATAGTTTCTATGTAGTTGAAGAGAAAGCGATGAATTAGTTATATTCTGTAAATAATATCATTCTTGCTTTGTGTAAATCTCTATAAACTCTTTATCATCATAGGCACTGCTTAAAAAATCATTAATTTGTAGCAATAGATAGCATGTCGAAATATGAAATGAGTGGTAATAGTTGATAAGAACCCCCAGACACCGACTTGGTGCTAGTTGATAATCGTCTACAAAGTGTACCTGAAATCGTAAGAGAATTGATGCTCCGTGTGGAATTCAAACCTGAATCGTCCAGCTTTACAATCTGGGACATGACCACTAGTTATTACTTTTGTAAACGTATCGAAGCATCTTGATAAAAAATTTATTATAGTAACAGAAATTAAATAAGTCTATTACTGAATAATCAAAAAAGTGGGGAAATACAAATTATTAGTTAGTTAATATTTAACATTCATAATTATAGTCACGAGAGTTTATGTTGATTGATGGATTAATACCAATATTATATAATGTGACATAAATAGATACAAGTCATGTAAACCTTCTGACTGTAACAATAATCGATAAAAATATATAAAACAATGTTATATATATAACTATTTTTTCGAAAATGCATATTTTTCTTTAACTCTAATGTTTCTTTCATTAACCTTTTAAACCATTTATTCAAAATCTTTGAACTCCTTGGTTAATGATATGATAGACCAATGCTGCGTATTATATGAAAAAAAATCCTTATCAGTATGGGGATTTATGGAGAACGTAGTGGTCTAGAAGTTAACCGTCCGCGCGCAAGGCTGAAGGTCCTGGGTTCGAGTCCTGAATGAGGGATCGTGGATGCGCACTGTTAAGGAGTCACATACTAGGACGAAACGTCTATTCAGTGCTTTCAGGTTTTCAGTGTTGTTCTAGCTTAGACCGAATGGTAGTTTCTACTATGAAAAAAAGATTGCTTTACAACTATCAACCATATAACATATGAATATTGAAATCCATTCATATGACCTATATGAACGTTTATACAGTGTGATAAAATATAATTTTAGCAAATGTGTTGACCTATTGTTAATTTGAACTGGAAAACGTTTGATCAGATTAGTTATTATCACTACTATAAATAAAAAACTTTTTTAGAAAAGAATCACGAACACTTTTTTATTCTGTCAGGAGAGAAATTACAATTTAACAAAAAAAGAGAAGTATTGTCACGAATCAACAACCACAGTAAATTTATGGATAAAATTCAATTGTAAAGTTGTTTATTAAGATTATACAAGGGAAAAGTCAGTCAGTCAGCTAAAAAGTAGGACCAGGCACATATGTGCATCGGTCCAAGTTGCCATACCTCATTAGTACAGGAAGATGAACACCGGATTCATAGAAGTAGTTAATTCAGTGGTGGTAATATATAAAAAAGGATTGCATATAAGGACATAGTACAGGAAGAAAGAATTGGTTGGTATATATATATCTTGATATTATTATGGTTCATTTAAGATATTCTATAGAGGAAAATAATAGATAAAGCCAATTTGTTTTATGCAACTTCATTAAGAAGTAATGATTATGAATGAATAGAAATCAATAAACTTTGTAATATTTCGTCTTTTTATAAACTTTCTCAACTGTATTCAACGAAATAAATATATACAATTAATAATCAATGAAAATAGAACATTTGGAAGAAAAGATGGTTGACAAACTATGTAGGAAAAACAAACTCTAAATGAATGACAAATCTATTGAAACACAGGGTTTGGTTGAATTAAAGTTACGTAACCTATTTTGCTAAGTGGAAGGAAGAATAATAACTAATAATCAACACCACTGTATGTTTTTTTTTTCAATTAAAACATACTTTTAAGAAATTATGCATTCACTTACTTCTGTACACTCGAACGTTGTAGATCTTATAAATTCTGAATTGGCTGGAACACTTGTTGACAATCTAATTCCATTATCAGTAACATTATTTGTTGTCGACTGACAATTTTCAAGAAGATTCCAAAATCGAATAGTTCCATCATCAGAACATGTGACAAACATATCATTCGACCACCAAGATTGTAAATGATTTAATGGAATAGTATTATTATTGTTATCGATGTTATTATTATTCTGTCGCCATTGTTCCGGTAAACAATCCACTGACCAAATACCTCGACTATGGTAATAATACGATCGACATTTATTGATCGTTGTTAAGTCATGTATATCCCATACATGAATGCTTTAATGAACAAAATAATGACAAAAATTTCAGTGGAAATATTAATTGTACTCATTAGAACAAACTTGAAGAAACAAAGCAAAAATGCCATTTTTGGTTGAATATTTTCAAGTGACTAAACATCTTCTCCTTCGTTTTAATAAAATTATCACGGATAAAATTATTATAAGTATAGTGTTGTGGAGGTTGTTGAGTTTAGATTGATATCACGAATGGATCAATGTTAGACCACAAAAGAAAACCTGGAATCACTGGACGGCCGTTCCGCCGTAGTACGGAACTCCGCAGAATTGCTCGCCAATGGTCCCCAACATGGGAATCGAACCAAGGATCTTCGGTCTCGCACGCTTAAGCCTAAACTCTAAATCACTGAACCGGCATCAAACAGTGTTAATATCTCAAATCAAACAATCCACGACACCGCGCGACCGTCCACTATTGTCTTCAGTGAGTAACTATTTAACAACCAACACGGATGAACTCAACTGTTTAGGATGTCAACTTTAACTCAAAAACTTCCACAAAATTATACTGACAATTATCCTGTGTTCATTAGAGACTAGCTTCAAGATGGATTTCCTGGAGTTCTAGTGAGAAGATGTGACCAGTCGAGTCCGATCCGTGTCCGGTAGAGAGAGGTATACACTTCATACAATTGATCAAAGCTTAGTCGACAGGATTATGAAGATCTCCATATCAAGAAAATCACAGAATACGATGGACGGCTCAGAATCAATTAGAAGATTTGGACTTCGCAGATGAACTAGCTCCTCTATCCCATCCCATACACACCAAAAAATGCAGGTCAACACAACTAGTGTAGCAGCAGCCTATGCAACAGTAGGCCTCAACATACACAACCGAAAAACCAACATCCCCAAATACAACACACAGAACACCAACCAACCCAATCACAATTGATGGAGAAACTCTGGAAGAGGTGGAAAATTTCACGTATCTGGGCAGCATCATCGATGAACAAAAAGGATCTGATGTAGACATAAAGGCAAGAATCGACAGACCAGGGGACACATGACAAAAGTTGAAGAACACATGGAACTCAAAACAACCGTCTATAAACCAACATCAAAGTCACAATCTTCAATACGAACGTAAAAACAGTCCTGCCGTACCGAGATGAAACGTGGAGAACTACCACAACCATCGTCACCAAAGTACAAGTATTTATAAACAATTGACTACACAATATACTAATTTTTCGTCGGTCACATACCATCAGTAACAACCTACTGAGAGAGAGAACAAACCTGCTCCCAGTTGAAGAGAAAAGGTTAAAGGTGGTTACGATACACATTGTGGAAACCATCAAACTTCACCACGAGGCGGGTCCTGACCTGGAATCCTGAAGGCAAACGGAAAAGAAGAAGGCCAAAGGACACATTGAGTTGGGAACTGGGAGCAGACATGTGAAGGATCAATAGCAACTGGAAAGCATTGCCCAGGACAGAGTTGAATAGAGAATGCTGGTGTGTGGTCTATGCTCCTCCATGATGGGTAACAGGTGTATGTAGGTTTTTAAATATGATATATGTAAGAGGTTGAAACAAAGTCAGTAGTATTGCATTAAATCTTTTTTCATAGTACACTTATTGACATAAAAAGAAGACTTATTTAACAAATTTTGAAGTCGAATTTCAGTGGTACAATTTTAGTGAACGAGAACACTAGCGGAGACAACCAAATATATTTTAATATAACATTAAAAAATATCTTAGTAAAATCTGAGAACCATACAGTAAATACTTCATTTGCAAAATACCGATCAGTTGTCTGAAACCTTGTTGTTTCTTCGTTCCCATATCAATCACTCTCTGTCTCGTTCTCTTCTCTTCGATTTTCTGCTGCCATGCATTCCGCTTTCGACTGGTGATGCATACTATTTATATCTGTCGACATCAGTAGAACACACCACACAATCAGTTGTTTTTCCCTCTTTTGTTGATGATATACCATTACCAAACAGGAAGCTTTTATAATTTTTCTCAAGTATATTAATCATTTGTAATTAAATGAAATTTAATAAAAGGGGCGTTAACGTTTTCTTACTAAAATGGCTACAAACTATGTAATAGAGATGATATGAAAGGAGAACAGTGAATAACACGTCAACATTGCATTTCATGCTCAATATATGTTACAAGATATGTAAAAACTACTGAAATATTGAATCAAAACCAAATATCGGATATTCTGTCATTCATTCTATCCCCTGAAATGTCTTAATTTAACATTAGATATCTGAGAGAGAAAACCATTTATCTGATAGAAAAAAGCAATTATCAAATATCTCAATGATATTAAAACATATTTACAATAAGATGCAACAATGTCAAGCAATTAGAGATAATGAAAGGTGAGCTGTAGATTTAGGTACTGTACTAGGTAACACCTAACATTAAGGCGTGTCTGTAATCTTAAGAGAATTAATTGTAAACAGACATAGAGCAGATTATGAGACATGAAAAACTTGCAAGTTGACATGATGCAGGGTACTTTGTGATGTGAAACAAATTGGAAAACAAATCATCTTCTACATACAGTAAGTAATGAAGTTCAACATAGGGATTGTACCATATATACTCGTCCCTGAATATTGGTGGTATTCATAATGATTTGCAATACTAAGGCTGCCCACGTTTGATTTAATTGACTTGTTGACAGAATTACATTTCCTACTTGTCAGGAACGCATTATCTTTAATAAGTAACTACTTTTTGTATTTTTAGTAGATTTATCTACTTGATGTACTACAGTTTTAATTGTGCAAAGTTTTCAGTAAAGAATATTGGCCGCATAGTCTAGAAGTAAATCTTTTCGGATATTTTGTATGATCTATATTTAGTTAAGTGGATAACGTGATGGCTTTTGAAGCGGACGATACAGGGTTCGAGTCCCGCAGTGGATATAAACTCTGGGATGCAGACACATTCAGATGACGAGCCTCGAAAAGGACGAAAGGCGTGCCCTGGGTTCCACTGCTAGCCACCATCTATCTTTGCTTATAATTCTATATTTATGTTTATGCTTAATTGGTAACGTAGTCAACATCCAACAATTGTGCTTCGATATCACTTGGAATGAATAAAATTCACCGAATTTATCCAGGCTATACAAAAAATCAGCCGAAACTCTGGAAATTTTGTACGTTACATGGGTATAATCAACTTATTATTTCAGTTACACATGGGTACAGTGTCAGTACAAGTTCAAGACATCTTCGTTAATATGAGCTTGCACTTGATCATTAGGTAATTAGAATCAACCTTCAGGAAACAATGAAAACAACTTTGGTGTTTATTATTAACAAAAGACCAACGTTAGTGAACGTGAATTCCAGTAAAAGTAATGTATAGTGATTAATCAATAAGAATAAAGAAAAAGACTTTTGACTTTCCACCCGAAACTTCAAAAAATGACCTTTACATTGTATCAAATAGAGAGCAGCAGGATTAACTGAATATAGTCCTCAGAACATTTGAAATGATAATGAAAGATCAATTTTTTTCTATTGCAGACAGAAAAACTAATGGAAAACTACAACAAATTCATTAATAGTAAGTAATGTTTCTAACATTATTTTATAACATATAAGCCATTCACATCAAGTAGCTGATCCTTAATTGGTTAGTTATGGGCTGAAATTCATCACAGTTATTTTGAATCATTCAAGGTTATCCTTATTCTACTCTCTTGCCTAACCTTCGGTACACAACTAAAATAAAATAAGCCAGGGGAATTTGACTCCAAACTTCTTCATCAACTGTTATCAACTTGTGACAATAATAACAAAATATGAACGATACAATCAAAAACCTTTACAAACAATCAATCAAATAATTAGGATTCTGTAAAATACCCCCCCCCCTACCCGAAGCTGCCTCCTGAATTCACAGATTATAAAAAACAGTGAATCCAAATATTTTAATAGTTGACCAGTGGAGTCCAATCCATGTCGGGTAGAGACAGGTATTTAACTCAGACAATGGATGAATAGTTGCACAGCCATTCATGGATCGGTGAAAGTTAGACATTAACACCGTTGGATTCCAGATCACTGGTCTAAAGGTTAAGCGTTCGCGCGCGAGATAGAAAGTTCTGGATTCGAATCCCACGTGCGTGATCGTGGAGGTGCACTTCTGAAAAGTCCCATACTAGAACGAAACGGCCGTCCAGTGATTCCAAGCTTTCAATAGTGGTCCAACTCATGAATTCAACTATTAAAATTACTACAACCTCCATAAAACCCATTCTGATCATAATTCAAATATTAGCGATTAGTTAACAGTCCAACGTTGATACACAACTAAATCATATTTGGATCTCGACGACGTAAATCCATTTGATATATAATTAAACATCTGTTCATTTAATTTCAAAACATGTAGTAAATGTACCACCCTATAACACAATTGAGATAAAAATGAAGTCAAGATTGTTTCCTCCCTACCCTTTCTAGTAGTTATACTACTTCAAATGTAAATTAATTACAAATTTTGAAAAGTATTTAGTCAAAAAAGACTACTGTTCAATTCATTTAGGTTTGATTGAATTAATTTAATGATTTAAATGATAATCAAACAGAACGCCCAGAATTTTTTTTGCTTTATGGATAGGCACTGCTGAAGTGTTCAGAACTAGAACACTAGCTTCATTTGATGTCAGTCCATGACGAAAATTATCAGTGTAAATGAACAAAACTTCCTTATGAAATCATTATCAGATTTTAGAGAATAATTCAAATCTATTTTCATTAAACCATAGAATTCTAAGCCACAATAAAGAAAAATAGATATTTAATGACCACTTGGCACAGAAATGTTACCAAACACACTATTTTCGATTATCAAGGTTTAAAGTGATACATCTTTTAACTAAACGCTTGAATTGGTTTCCTAAGCTCTTCTAATAACCCCAGGCTAAATATATACAACAACCTGGACACGAGAGAAAAAGCGTGTAATATGGAAAGAGAGCTTCCACTCAACTGATTGTTCAACAATGAACTGTAGCGTCCAGATTTCGTCTATGCACGACCGATCCTTAAGGAATCCAGCCTGTTTATCTCGAAGATGTACGTCACTAATGAGGACTCAAGAAAATCGTCCATATCATACAGAATTCATACGACGGAATACAGTGCAAAGTCGAGTATGGAGGACAGCAAATAGATGCAATCCAAGTGAGGACCGGAGATAAACAAGGCTGCCTACTCTACTTTTCTCTTTCTTATAGAGGTCGACTGGATTATGAAGATCTCCATATCTCAAGGAAATCACAGAATACAATGGACGGCTCAGAATCAATCAGAAAATTCGGACTTCGCAGATGAACTAGATCCTCTATCCCATACACACCAAAAAATGTGAACCAGAAAGACCAGTCAAGGATAAATACGGCAAGTTGATCACTAAGGTTCAAGAACAGAGGAATAGTTGGGTAGAGTAATTCGCAAAACTTTTGAATAAACCAGTCACATAGAACCCACCGGACATCGAAGCAGCACATACAGACCGTCTTATAGTTGTCACTCCACCAACGATCGAAGAAATCAGCATTGCAGTCAGACAAATCAAGAGTGGGAAAGTAACAGGTTGACTACATTGTGATGACCTCTATAACTCAGAGAAAACATGGAATACAATGGACAGCTCAGAATCAATTAGAAGATTTGGACTTCGCAGATGAACTAGCTCCTCTATCCCATCCCATACACACCAAAAAATGCAGGTCAACACAACTAGTGTAGCAGCAGCCTATGCAACAGTAGGCCTCAACATACACAACCGAAAAACCAACATCCCCAAATACAACACACAGAACACCAACCAACCCAATCACAATTGATGGAGAAACTCTGGAAGAGGTGGAAAATTTCACGTATCTGGGCAGCATCATCGATGAACAAAAAGGATCTGATGTAGACATAAAGGCAAGAATCGACAGACCAGGGGACACATGACAAAAGTTGAAGAACACATGGAACTCAAAACAACCGTCTATAAACCAACATCAAAGTCACAATCTTCAATACGAACGTAAAAACAGTCCTGCCGTACCGAGATGAAACGTGGAGAACTACCACAACCATCGTCACCAAAGTACAAGTATTTATAAACAATTGACTACACAATATACTAATTTTTCGTCGGTCACATACCATCAGTAACAACCTACTGAGAGAGAGAACAAACCTGCTCCCAGTTGAAGAGAAAAGGTTAAAGGTGGTTACGATACACATTGTGGAAACCATCAAACTTCACCACGAGGCGGGTCCTGACCTGGAATCCTGAAGGCAAACGGAAAAGAAGAAGGCCAAAGGACACATTGAGTTGGGAACTGGGAGCAGACATGTGAAGGATCAATAGCAACTGGAAAGCATTGCCCAGGACAGAGTTGAATAGAGAATGCTGGTGTGTGGTCTATGCTCCTCCATGATGGGTAACAGGCGTAAGTAGATCATTTAAGTACTTGAGGAATTAATCCTTGAGTTAGAAAAACGCTTTCATGCTACGTACATGTCGATGCACAAGATGATATATATTGATTAAGAAGAGAACAAAATAGTAATTAGATCAGTTATAACTGAAAATGTTAGTCATTAGCTTTGAAAGATTCTCATATGACTGAATCATGATGTTTATCAGATGATTTCAACATGAATATGTCAATTGTAGTTGGATGAGCTAATTTATACTGTTTAGCGATTAATATATCACATTCAACATTTAAAAAATAAAAGCGAATTCTTATGAATCAAAATGACAAAACAAATACAGTCAAGCAGAGTTGTAGTCTTGTCCGGTTATCAATAACAAAATAAGCATGTATAAAATACCTAGACATCATTCGTTCTCACCTATGATCATTATAAAAACAAATTATACGATTACGTATGCAATCCAATTTAATTGCAATAATATCAGGGTAAATGGGTTCATTTACATTCAGCCCACTTGAAATAACATCCGGAAAAAGCTGAAAAACAAGATCAAATTGTCATTATTGATACTATAAGTAATGTTGATACTTGTAATAAAACGTCTTGAAGATAAGTTTCAATATGAATTAACATAAGTCGAAGAATTGATTGAAATACAGAAAACACTAGAAATAGATCTTTAGAAACTGGAAATTCAGCTAATTGTTTAAAAAATGATAGTGTTGATTATCAAACATACAGATACCAATATTTATGTAATGATCCCAGTTATATGATTATTGAGATAAAGGATTCTGTTTACCCAATCTTTTCTGGCACAAGTGCGATCTGAACGAAGTACTTCAAAAACATCTCCAGACATAAGTTTTGTTTAATACTGAGAGTAAACAGGACTGAAATCCAGGAGGCGCGTTCAATCCTAGTTGAGATATATTAGTTAGGTGTACAAGATGTTCAAATACCGATGTAAACGTCAAAACTGGGATGTAGATATGTTTAGTTGATACATCCCAGCGAAGACGAAACACACATCCTGGACTCCACTGATGATTGCAACCCATCTTAACTAAAACAAAAATACTGAGTTCGTTATCATTCGAATAAGCAGTTGTGTGTGCATTGAAAAAAGAACTATCCTGTCAGTCAGTCAGCTACAACGTAAGACCAGGAACATATATGCATCGGCCCAAGTCGCCACATCTCATTAGCATAACAAGATAAACACCAAATTCATAGTAGTTACCTTAATTGTAATAAAAAACACTTCATATTAGGATATGATACAAGGAGATAGAATTAGTTCGTAGAAAGAAGGATATGAAGTAATCTTAACCTAAAGGCTTAAGAGAAGACAAAAAGTGTATACACCCACACCATTGTGATCGATAGTGAACCCAGAGTCTCCAACCACTGGTTACAAGAGTCGCGTGGACCGCAACCACGTAGTCTGAATCTACCAACATGGCTCAGACCAGAAGTTAGTGACTTCAAGAACTGATGCCACGTTTTGATTCGACCACCCCTAGCTTCCTCCCATCGGTCTCAAAAACACCGTAGTAATCGGTAGTTAGACATGTGATACGTGGCCCAAGATTTACAACCTCATCAACTGATTTACCATCATTTCCTAATACTCTGCATCTAACCTCACCATTACTTACCCGGGGACACTAGCAGATGAGAGAAATATTTCTGATACATCTGTGATCAAATACTAGTAACTTACGAGATTCCTCCACTTTAAATGGCCACGTTTCGCAGCCGTAAAGTAAAACAGAACAAACTGCTGAGCAGTACACTCATCTCTTAATTGATATACGGATATCTTGCCTTCGACATAGGTGACGTAAGTTGACAAAAGCCAAACGACTTTTCGAATTTGTGCACAAACTTGTCAGAAACCAAGTCGATAGGGATGATCAGACTTCCAACATAAGTGAAGTTGTCGATGCATTTGACTACTTCACTCCCTATTCTTAGTTCAAGTGTTGACACAGATCAGTCCTGAAGCAACAACTTGCATTTAGAGGGAGAAACGCATCCCAAATATCCTGGAAATGTTGCTTAGTGCTACCAAAAGACTCTGACTTTTGTCATTGTCTTCACCAACTGCGTATTCTAAGTCAATAAGTGGACCTCCCGGTAGGAAATCAACCCCACTGACAAAAGATGAAACCAAATGTTTAGTGCTTCCTATATTTTGTTTTTCAAATGATTTTCTGAGACTAAACTTTCCAAAACAATTAACTAGTTAAACAATCGAGAACTATGCAAACTATGTCTTACTATGCCTTAACTTCCAGTTACAAACAGTAGAAGAGCAGATTTCCTACAACTGTCTATTATTTTTGATTAGACAGAACTATTAAATTTCCTGGTTATATATAACAAGTAATATATTAAACAACAATGTACCATATAATTTGTAAATAACAGTACGTTTAACAAACGAAGATATTTTTGCGTCATTAGAAACAAATTAATTCTACTTATAATTAAAAGATTATCATTTTTGACTTGAGAAGAAAATCTAACATAATTCACAGGCCAAACAAAAGTTTACAACTGGAAGTATATAGCAAAACATTTTTCTGAGAAAATCATGAGATAAATACTCATGAGAAAATTACACATAATATTTGCACACAAAGAACAGGTATTCAATTTTTATATCTCTAGTTTTTGTTTCCGCCACCTTTCCACATAGCAACAGTCATAACATATAAACGGACACAAATAGTTAACGGTAAGGAATTTTTCCGACCAAATTGTTTACTTTGTCACATACATGATTAAATCTATGCGACAAATAACTTTAAAGCTTTGTGTGTGTGTTCACATAGATTTATGAAATCACTGCGATTTGAGACATTTCAGGGGAGTTAAAATAATACTATTAAATACAACAAGACATGAAAATTAGTTTTCACTTTTTTAAGAAAATAAATGAATCGACTAAACAGTCAACCAACACTTTTGATTGGTGCTAGAAGAAAGTGCAATTGTTTAGAACAATCCATAAATTTAAATATTCTGACGAATATAATCACTTAGTGTAATAGGAAAATGTGTACAAAGAAAAAACAATTTATGTAAAGAAAGAATTCTTGAGTATTTAAACAAACATGTAGATTTATGATAAACTCAACTCAACTAGATAATCACTGCAATGAAGCATTTGATGAATCCATCTATTTCAATAGAAATATATATATATAGCTTTGGCTTTTCTACCATTATTTGACTGGTTGATGCGTGAAATTTATGTCTCCTGGAATAAAATCGCTGTGGACGACGATAGATCTTCTCTTTATAGCAGAATTCCTTGTGTCCCTTATGGTGACATTTAGTGCAACAGTAGTTTTTATATGGACAAAACTTCGTGTGATGTTTGTCATTCACTGCATAACCAGCACGGTGATGGAGACTACTTGTTTGAGCTGTCCTGCTTTCATGTAAAACAATCTTTTTTGTACATTTGTTACTTGCGTGTATGGTGGCCAACAACTGTTTTGCACCATAGAAGTGTTATGTTTCAAGTTCACTAACCTCTGACATTCAGTGGTCACTTCTTACAGAGTTATCTTTGGACATTGTTCAATTTTACTCAAAATTCTGGTTCTGATATTGGCATCTTCAGGCGACTGCAAGCTACATACAAAAACAAGACACTTAAACTTGTCTGCTGTCATTGCCGATAATTTAAAACGCTCACACTCGCGATTTACTAGGCCGGCATATTGCACTCAGTCATCGGCGCCAGCATTTGCTAACTCGAGATATTGGTAATGAATATTAAACAAAGATCACTGTTCATCAAAGATTTGCAACAAAATTTCGTTCATCTCCATCTGTGCCAAGTTTGCGTAGTAGAACTCTGACTTTTGTAGCACCATCGAATTTCTCTAAGTCGACCGAGAATACAGCTTATTATTTGTTGAACCAGGATTCGAATGTCAAACTGACTAAACCACCAAAATCAAATTCGTAGATAGAATTAATGTAGTTGACGTGGGATTTGAATGAATCATCTGTAAGCCCCTTTTGATTTCAATTCATTTGCTGGGTCATGCACAGTTGAAGATGAACGCTACACCAACTTCATTCTTCCCAAGAATCTGAGAGACCTTTCCTATGATGTGATTTATACATGGAGCAAGTGTGCTATTAGAGATTCATAGTCGACAAAAATGGAAGAAAACCTGATCCAGAAAACGTCGAGGCTATCAAGATCATGCATCCACGATAGATATATCAAACTTAAGTTCCTTCTTGGAGATGGTTAACCATTAATATGTTTTCCCTCTAGACCTGCATCGTCTGCGTGCCCCGTTGAATTGTTTACTAACAAAGAATATCAAATGCATCTGATCAACAGGATGTTAAGAAGGACTCTAAAACTAAAACAGCTCCTACCGTCAAACCTTCTACTTACGCACTATGATCGAGTCCTTCCTATTGTGGTCGCAGTAGATGCGTCAAATTATGGAATTGGAACAGCGATTTCACATATCTACAAAGATGGATCTGAGAAAAAGGTTGCCGAAGCTGCATGATCACTGACAACGACAGAAAGGAACTATAGTTAGATAGAGAAGGAAACTCTCTTCATTAATAACCATAATAATAATAACGATAATAATTCAAGTTCAACTGAACATGTAGAGCCAACGTAAGAAAAGAATATAAATGCGTTCACAAACTACAGTGAGATTAATATACAATCAAAATTGCTTGTAAATTAATTCCACTGCTAAAATACCACAAGAATTCCTCAACAAAGTGTTTATAAACAGGAAACTTTGTAAACATTCAGTCTAACCAGGAAGAACTGTGAAGATTTTAGTAACTTTGAATAAATTATGTAATTAAATTATAATAATAAGAAAAGAATATATCCATCATGTAATCAGGTAAGATTTGTTTAAATTGATAGTTTTTCCAATTTCATTCCGTAATAAAAATAGTATCGCATTTTTTTTCCAATAAAAACAGATTATATTATTTAGTTTAATACGCATACAGGATTGGCATGGAAACAGGAAGATGTACAAAAGCGAGTAAGTAAATATTGAAGAATATCATGAAAATATGTAAAGAATGAAATGCAAAATTAATGGTGAGAACATATACCTAAAATAAAGGCAACAAATACATGGAAGATGAATTCCAGAAGCTTTTATTGATATTTTCGTATTGTTCATGCAGAACCGCTATACCGATTATTTTCTATTAGTCCATTATATAATTTTAATATTTGAATTCATGAGTTGATCTAAGCTAGACCACCATTGAAAACCCGGAAACACTGGAAGGCTGTTTCGTCTTAGTATGGGACTCCTTAGGTGGAGACAGTTATCCACTTCAAACAATGGATGAAGGGTTGCTCAAGATCATGGGTCGACTCAAGTTAGATATTAACACCGTTGGATGCCCGCTCAGTGGTCTAGAGGTTAAGCATTCGCGTGCGAGACGGAAGGTCCTGGGTTCGAGTCCCATGTGCGGGATCGTGAATGTGCAATGCTAGGAAGTCTCATATTAGGGCGGAACGGTCATCCAGTGCTTCCAGGTTTTCAACGATGATCTAGATTACATCGATTCATAAATTCGACTATCAAAATTACCACAATCTCCACAACCCCCTTTCTGATATTGTATAATTCTCACAACCTCAAACGATCGGACAGACATCACATTTTACAACAAAATCAATATATACATATTTTCTGTTAAAAAAAAAGAAAATATTACTGTGCATCAGGAAGACAGCACAACTTACATGTAAACTGGAACCCAACGAATGAGGTAAAGGAAGTTTAGCTATAAATTGCAAACTTTCAGCTTCAAATAATAGACAAACACCGGTGGTACAACCAACAGTTAACCATGAACCACTTGTTGAAATACAGTTTGCTCTAGAAGTCTAAGAAAGAAAATAAAAAAAATAAGACAATCAAATAATGACATAAACCTAGACTGCAATGTATGGAAATCAGCCTGTGACAAAATGATGGCTGAAAAAGTTAAGTTTCAATAGATTTTTCAAAGCTTCCGATAGAATATTTAAAAAATACAGGAAATACGAGAGGACGATTGTCATCAATCTTTTGTTTCTTTAGGCTCTCTAGTTTATAACTATTCTATTACCGTATCCAATTTAATTAGGATATACATCAGTGAAGTTATGATTTAATTTTATTGAAAATGACAGTTTTTTAACAGCCTTACGTAAATCTGTTCTTTTTTGAACTAGCAAATATGTGCCCGTTTTAATCTTATAATTCAATTTAATTAATTGGTAATCTTTTTACCTATTTACATATTTGTTTATGTATGAATGTAGTTGTCTGTCTGTTTATCGATTTTTCATGATAATTGTATCCTCTTTAGATAAACTGAGTCAACGATTGATGGTCCCCATTAATCCACATCACCCACATTTTGAATTAACAGACAAATAAATGCACATACAATAGGATTGGTCGTTACAATAATCCACACCACGACGCATAATAAACAGCTTACAATCTCTTTGTTTCATACATGTAGTCTGCTGAACCAATTTGTGTGAAATTTATACATCCTCCAAAATATTTTACGTTAAACGTTTATATGCGAATACGTAACAAAAGGGTTAGATTCACTTGGTATTGTTTGTTTGAATCTGCAATCGATCAACCTTTTATTGGCATATGTGCATTCTATGAGGATCGCCTCGATATCACCTTACGCCCATATTTGCTTATAATAAAAGGATTAGTTTAAGAAACACACACAAAATAAAGTCGAGTAAGAAGCCAGATTTATCAGAGATTGTACACAATTTCTAAATGTTATAATCATAATCTGTGTTAGTTTGAAAAGGAAAAAATCGATAGTCTTTATCATGTACGAACAGATATACAAGTTAAAAGTTGCATAATACAAAGATATAAATTACATTCACCAGTCTTGAAATGGTAAAGATTTGTAGCTCAGGTGAATGATTTTGATGGAGTTTCGTTCTCCGAGGTGGATGCAGGTACATCCAGCTGACGAGTCTTGAAAAGGACGAAACGCGCATCCTGGATTTCACTGCCAGCCACCAACCATCTTTGCTTATTATGTGAAAAAATTTCTCTGGAAATAGACTATTTTGTAGAACGAATCCAGTGGGATTAGTAACACTTATCATTGATGTAAATGACTGACTTCCAACTTCAATACAATAAAGATTAGACGAAATATACAGAAATAGTTAAGAAACCTTGTATAACTGAATAGGATATGGGATTCAATAGAAGTAGCGGCTTCATATTACTTAAAGTATACATTTTTTTATTGGTTGAACGTCCTTTTTAATATTAGTACTAAACCTTGAAGGTAAATTCCATTACCACCTGTTGTCAATTAAAGAATGAACGAAGATGTTTGATCCTAATTCGGCAGTCCTAGTAGTAGTACACATTCAACACACAGGATAGTGGTCTGTATTGTATTAATCAATTGGAGGTTGCTATAGAATGAGTCATATATATACATTGGATGCAAATTGTACCACATTCCAAAGAGAATAAACTAGAAAACTTAGTCTATTAAATTCTAATCTAGCGGTTTGACATTTGGTCATCGATTTTCAACTTCGCATGACAACGTATAGGATATTACTGAACGGTTTCTAACTATCAACAGTTTTTTTTTTAGTTGACGTCAATTCTTAACAAAAATCACCCTTAAACTAAACAAATATACATTAATTTTAAATGATTGGCAATTAATATTGATTAAGCTTAAAAAGAACATAAAACACATTAGTAACAAACAGATACAAATCAATAGTTTGTACCATTCATTGAATGTTATAAAGAAATAAGTTGCATATATTATTGACTATTGAATGTAGTGAAAATATAAAAAAAAAGTTACAGTTACAGTCATTTGTTAATTGTACATTGGATAAACAATGATATAACATGAATGACAAAGTTTTATAAATTAATTGAAAAAGTGTTCATTGGTTACCCTGGGGAATAATAGTATGAATGCTACACTGATTAAAATGATTATCATTCAGATCTAGTCGATAAAATTAAAACAAACTATAAGTATACATAAAAGAAACAAAGGATGAAGTGTTAATTTTGTTATTAAAAAAAAAGGAATCAACTGACGTCATCTACAAATATTCATCAATAAAGCATAAAAATAAATTCATTGGTGTATTTTATACGTATTAACTGATAATTTAATTAAATCTCTAAACATACATTGGATGAATGATTTAAAAAGAACAATGTACGCAGTAGACAAGTATAAAATAAAGATAGGTAGATAAACACACATAGAAAGAGAGAGATAACGATGAACAATTCAATAACTCACTTTTAAATCAACCCATTTGTCTAGATCTCTTTGACCATTAAATTGTATTAAACGACCAGCTGTATTTACGACTAATGTCAAAGTATTAGATGTTGTGGTTGATGTTGTTGTAGAGCCGATACCTGGAGACGGTGATGATGATGCTGATGCAATTTTACCACTGTTATTATTTGTTACATCTTCACGATCTTTTCCTTCGCCTCCTGCTGTAGACTTCAATTTAGCAGAATGAATTTGAGTAGAACCGGGATTAGAGGAAGACAAAGTAGGCGAAGAAGAAGACAACGACGACGACGAATTAACACAGCATACATCAGTAAATACACTGTTGAACATATCGCCTAAGATAGCATTTCTCCCATGAAGTGGTAGAGTTTCACGAATCTATCAGTTAGAATGAAAAAATAAAGGTAAAGAAAAGTGCAGAACAATCGTATACTTAATGTTTGTATTGTTGCTACGATTATAATGAGTGTTGACTTACCCTAACTTCGTACATATCACCTCACATTTCACTTCATTTGGTGTAATACCCGTTTAATGAAGACATTATGTTTAGTTAAACAATATATTGCTACGACATACGCATATTAATAACAAATAGAGATGTTCGAATTCCAGCCCAAAAATTTTAAAGTACCATATGATCATCGTGATGGAGACTAGTGTTTTTGTCTAATCTGAAGTCAATGATAACAGTGGAATAGATTGCATAAATTAACATAATAAGTGAAAGGTACAAATCGGTAGTGCGATGACAGGCGTACTAGTTGCTATAAGAATAATAAAGACTTGAATCAATGTTTAGTAATGGGAAAAAAGTCAATGATTAGAAAATATAGACACTGAAATCACATTCCAAAAAAAATCATAAGATTATGTAATAAGCGTCCAGATTATTGGACCGTGAAGCGTATATTTGAGAAAAGAAAAGGGTGGAAGAGGGTGAAGAAAAACAAACGAAAAAGTATGGAATATAATAATAAATAAAATCAGTTGATAGGGTCGAGGGGAAATAAAGGTGTCAAAAATTTCTTATGAACGCAAAGACTTGGGTCGAGTACAATAGACAGATGTTAGCTGCATTAAACGTTCTCATAACTGCTCTAGTCAGTCTATCATGTAGCATATCACCAGCGACATCTCCATTGAATTCCAGTTTCAGAAAGAGGGGTTTCTTACTAGCTGTTGATGTCCCCATTTTCTTGTTTGTTACATGCAAGTATTTCTTCAGGAAACCTTGTGGATAACCCATTTCCATCAACATATTATGTATAAGAATTTGGTTATTTATTCTCTGAAGAAGTGACTTACACTAAGTCACAAAACGTCAGAAAATCTAATTTTCTACTCATTGGGATATTACAAATATATTATTTTTATTTATAACAATCAACCCAATGCTCAATTTATTCGAAATTATCAAATCAAACCTTGGTGATGATACCTTCAATTGTAATAAATTCATTTTAATGAAATAAACCGGGAAAAATCAACTATTTTAGTCGTAATGATGTCGATGAGACATTATCAGAATGACAGAAAGCTGAAGAACTCGTCAAAACACTTAGAGACACAATTATTATGTCAATGCATGGGATTTGTGGCGCACGTAGAATTTTCACCGTTCAAATTACGAACTGATTCTTAGCTAGATCATGAGTTGAAATTCCGAAAGAACTGAACAGCCATCTCGTCCTACTATGGGACTCCTTAGTACTGCACGTCCACAGCTCTGCACTCAGGAATCGATCTATTCAAGCATAAAAAGCATGAATTTCTAAGAACGTTCCTACTTCCAATTAATAGTAATTTGGACTCTTCAGAGAGATCAGTATTCATGTAATGTCAGTGAATGAGGAGTGTTTTCAATAATTCAGAAAAAAATCCATAATTATGTAATTAGTAAATCAATATTTTTCGTGTGATTAGTTCCCTTTACGAATGTGAAATAAAACGAGGTCCGCGATATTTGTAGACTACAATGAATTAATTAAATATTGTTGCTTTCTCACCACTTAAATACAAGTTAATAAGCTAAGTTGATTTAAAATATTAACTTTTTTAAGAAATGAATCATCATGAAAGATCACCGAAATGTTTAAGTGAAACGGTAGTTTAATGACAAAAATTTATAGCTTTCCATCAGGTAGGTTACACGTACGAATCTACAACTACCTAGTTCGGGGCTTAGATAACCGGCAATCTCTAATTAAAAAGTAGCTGAACACTCAATACATAAATCTATGCTTGGTACATTAGTTAATCAATTAAACCATTGAGATTCATTAAAAGGTAACATCGTAATAACGATTCTTAAAATAAAGTTCTTCGAAAAATGCCATTTTACTTCTGATTATTTACGTTCAACTGACAATTATTTTTTTGAATATTGCCACTGTTAAGCAATTTATATGAAAGTATATATAGTGGACAAAATGACAAAAACACTTACTTTACTGCGTTTATTTTCTAAATACCAAAAACGAACATAACGTACACCAACTGTAACAAAAAATTGTCCCATTGGACTGAAAGCAATTCCATAGATCTATTAATAGGGAAAAAATGGAAAAAATTTATAAAATAAAATATTTGTAGAATAAAAAATATATTAATTGCTATACAAACTTTCATTCAAGTTTAAAAAAGATAACTTCACAAAATATTGAACTCAGTGTATACAAACGAATGGTGAATAGTGCATTAACTAATATATATACTCAATGTATATGAAGGGTTGTAGATTTCATGAATTTAAATTTAGAACTAACTTTTCACTTTTACTGCTTAGATTAGTTTTTTGTAATATATCCTTGTGAACAATTAAGAATCGGTACTACACAAAATCTTTCAGTTTTTATTTAAGAGTTACTAATCCTAAAGAATCCACAGAGAAAAAACAATATAATTCGTGTTCTTAAATGTGCAATACAATGGATGGATAGTTTAATGATGAGCGTACACTTAACGATTCACAAAGCTAAGCTGAAAGTTTGAACGTTACCATTACACAATTAAATTACAGCATTGAAGTAGTCTGTAAAGACTAGTAAAGTAACCTTGGGAGAGAAATGCCGACTTTTAAACAATAAAAATCCTGGTGATATAAATCAACATCTTAATGCAAAAAACAGAAAGTCTATGAGTTTTGGTTCGGATTAGGAGTTAGAGTATGGTTTAAAAATTACAGTTAGTAGAAAGTGTTAAAGGATAGGAGTAATGATAAAAAATCGAGTAAGTAAATTCCAAGTATGCATGAATATTTATCAAGTTAGTTCTTTGATTTTAAGTATTTGAAACCGTATAGATTATCTTAAAAATGTATGGATCATGCAACGCTATCTTTAATATTTCTCGTGTATATCCGTTTTAACCATTTTATTGCCTAAATATTGGTTGTATTCACTCAGACTTTAATAAAATACACGCTGTCTATCACTGTGTTCTGAATCTCAAACAAAATTCCAAGGTTCAGCATCTTAAACCTCAATGCCCAGACAGTAAAATACAGTTTTACCAACTACACTAGCATTAATTTAAATAAGATCACACAAAACGTTTTTCTCAAAAAATGAGATCCTACAAATTTATACTTCACATTTATTTTTCAAGAAAAAAACACTTTGAAAAGCTACAGAAATTGTTTAAATTACTACATTTATATTAATGGAATAAGTAAATAATCAAAGTTTAACGCTTTTTTACCAGTTTCAAACATTTGTTGATGTACGGAAATGCATAACCGAAAAAAATGATTTACAGAGTTCCATTGAACTAGATTTCAGTAGAGGAATTCATTGTTAAACAGTTTGACGTAATTTGAATAAAAGCTGAAAAATTAATTGTCAATTTATGAAACGATGCACAAAAATGAGGTCTGACAGTCAACTCTTAATTGATTGACCTACAAACTGAATTCCTTTAATAGATTATGGTATTTTATCAAGTTTATTATGTTCGTATTCACGATGTATGTCATTTTATTACATGAAGAACTATCCACCAGCCTAATGGTCTTGCCATTGAGTTCTAATCATTCATAGACAATAATATGGTCTTTCGAGTAACCATTACTCGGGAATATCATATCACTGTGTTCATTTGTCGGTTGACATTCTATAGATTGATTTTAACAAACAAAAATCTCATCGCATCATATCACCAAACACCTCTCCATAACAGTTTGTGCATAAATAGCTGAAATAACACTGAAAAACTAAGTATTAATGAGCTAAAATGTATGAGTTTTATCAGTAACAGCTATGAAGTCCTAAATTACGTTAAAAATCAAAGTTATGTACAAAACATATGACCAGATAAAAATAGGTTTCACTTCAAGTTGCAAAACTTCACTCACCACAAATAGGAGCAAAGAAATCGAAAGAATAAGACGGATAGTAGAAAAAAGCAATCATAGGAAATATAGATCAGAGATATGAAT
Organism: Schistosoma haematobium; assembly: GCF_000699445.3. Taxonomy (NCBI): domain Eukaryota; kingdom Metazoa; phylum Platyhelminthes; class Trematoda; order Strigeidida; family Schistosomatidae; genus Schistosoma; species Schistosoma haematobium. The sequence goes on along the minus strand of NC_067197.1, from coordinate 17,698,194 downwards.
AAAATTAATAAGTCAGAAATATGCAGTAACATAATCCAAGATTTAAAAGGATGATACAGAATGAAAACAAGGACAATCGATTTATTAAATTACTACGTCTGACAACAACATTACTCATTTGTTGATGATTACACCGAAATTGAGTAGTGCTTCGAAAACAATAACACTTTGCGAAGGAATGAAAATCGAGTTTTTTTATTAGTATCTGTAATCGGAGCCAAAATTATACCATACTATACTATCCTTTTCTCGCCCCCTTAATCTCTTCAGAAATTTCGTGCAATTGCTTTTATTTTATGAGTTCGAATAAATCCAAAACAATAACTGAGGCTGAATAATATGAATTTATTATATTTCGTGGTTCCTCATCAGCTGCTTACAACCATATATGTAATGAAATGTAACATTGAGGTAAGATGTAATGTGAAGCAATTGATAATACTGCCTCATCTGCCTTCTTTCTATGTTTTTTGGAACTCGATCTCCAAATGGTCTCACATCTGTTCCTCCACATTATATCTCACCTTAAATGTTACATTTCAATACATATATATGGTTGTAAACAGGTAAAATGAGAAATCACGAAATATAATGAATTCATATTATTCAGCCTCAGTTGTTATTTTGGCTTTATTCTGAAAAATAAAAGAGTACATACTTATTGTCTAAGTAGTTTGATGACATTGATTTCATGAAGAAGTGCATACAAAAAAAATTTATATAAGTAGTTTGCAACTCATATTGTTTCTTTTTAACCATTCCTGCTTATCAAATTTTTAGGACATTTCTATGCCAAACAAAGATAGATGAAGGCAAACACATAGATAGAATAGAAAGTTGATTTCTGAAGAAAACTCTATTCGAAAAGAAAATATGATGACATAAAACCACTGGGTTTGAAAATTATCCAACCAATTTTCAGAATATAAGTTCAATTATAATTCAGTCGAGTAAATTCACGTGATTTGACCGTAAAACATCATTTTCAAGGTTAAACTTGTATTTAATACAATTTTTTCGTGAGAATATTCTGAAACGAAAGAACTAACTGTTTATATCACATTAATATTTTTAATGAATTAGAAACGTTATTCTATCCATTTCAAGTTTCTATAACAAGACAGATAATCTTGAATTTATGCTTGTCAATCACCGCATTTAGTCAATTGTAGTACGGTACTAGATATAAGTACATTTTATGTCTATTGAGCTGTCGACTCATGTTTTCTTTATTCCTCTCTACCTTCAAGATTTACTCATCCACATCAACGTTATTGGTTAAACTCTACAACATTACGTCTTTAGGTCAGATGCAAAACTATAGAACGTTACATTAATTAAAATCATTAAAACCTATAATTAATTGATGGATGCATATGTGTATAAAGTTTAACTACATATATTTTTGTATAATATTTTTAGGTAAAGTAACTGATATCTTGAAAAAACACTGACTACTTTTTTCATGTAACAAATAAAAAAACCAAACGAATTGATAGCTCGGTGATTAAGGTGTATGAATTCTGGGTAATAAGTCACAGATTCGAACTCTATCCCATCTACATTGGTTTACGTAACCCTGTTACATTTAGAGTGTGACTCGAAGTTAAGTACACGAATTCGTACTTCATAAATGAATTGAATAGATAAATACAATAGAAACAAAAGCGATGAAATCTTTATGAAACAAAGATATGAAAATTAATATTTTCCTAATACAATCTATTTTCGCAGATATACATACGTATATAAGTAAAAAAAAAATGTGAAGACCATTTTGTCAACGTATTTCACATAATATGTATATGTATTAACAAACTAAAATGGAAAACAAGAAAAAAGGGATACTGAAATTTCAACATAACTTGAATAAAAAATAAGTATGTTACTTCTTATGTGTTTAATAATAGTAATACTAACACTACTACTAATAGTAATAATAATAACAGCAATAAACCGACAATGAACTCAGACATACTCGGTTGAAGTAGAATAAGTCATTCTAACATTCATTCACAAAAATGACTTTATTAATAAGGTGTAGAGTTTGTCATCATGTTACAGAAGTTCTTAAAACTAACACACATACAGGCAAACATAAGAACGCTGTATTTTGAACAATAAAATATCGGCTCAAATATCTATACCATGTGACAAGAGACAGAAAATTGTCAAATAAATAGGGAAAATATAAATGAATAGAAACTAATAAAATATACTAACAAGATGCTTAAGATTGGACTCATATTATTTTGGTCGATTTGAAATTGACATTTGAATTATTCAAATCATGATCTTTAATATGTTTCACAAGGGATTCATTAATTGAAGATGCTTCGAATCTTAGTTATTTTCATTACTGAAGATTTCCATTCTAATTAATTAGCTTAACTTCCCAAATAGTATTTAACTTGTGTAAATCCGATTCAATGATATTAAGAGTAGGTAAATTAGTAAGAATATAATATGTTAATCTAATATATTATCGTAACCTGAAAAAGTTTTCACAATTGATAGTTATCAATAGATATGTCAATCTGCATTGTAAGTGCTTTTTTTCAACTAACAGCTGAAATAAACAATTTAGTGTACGTAAATTAAGTTAAACCAAACGGACAAAACGTATTCAGTTTTATTACACAAGGATACAGGAAAACTAATTATGTTAACAAAAATAAATATATTTTTTGTTATTTCCCAATAAGTAGGAAATTGTATCTCTGGCGCTTTGTGACTTAATGCGAGCCACTTCTTCGGAGCAAATAAATAACCGGATGTTTGAGTGATAGTTTATATAAGAACTCTATGTAAAATAAGTGTGAACAGTCCAACTTATTAGAATTCAATAGATACATAACTAGTTGGTATAGAATAAATGGAATGCGGTTAGCAGTGAAATCCAGTCGGCGTGCTTCATCCTATTTAGGATGAGTATCCTGGATTCCATTGCTATTCTATACCAACTCATGTTACAATGGCTAGATCGAGACAATCTGCATAGGATTCACATATACCAACTAAAACTAATTGAATTTCAATCAACGGAAAAACGACGGGATGATTCAATCCATTCCAAATCAAATTAAATACAAAGCTAGCCCCTTGTTATCAAGTAAACTGACAACTCCATGTAAATAACATATTCTAACTGTCTTTTCTTTATACATTTTTTCAATATCACTGGTTACTATAACTACAACTAATTGTATACTACAAATTCAGTCAGTCAGTAACAACGTAGAACTTCGTACGTACGTACATCAGTTCGAGTTGCCATTCCACATTAGCACACAGATGCAGTTGTCGATTCAAATCCCGTAGTATTAGAGGTAGTAAGAGTATAAGCAGTAATCGGAAAGATTAGGGTTTGAAGATGTTATTTAAAGTACTAAAAATTACAATCTGATGTTAGCCTAATCGGAATTCTATTTATTAAACGAATAAATCGAATACTATGCAAATAAACATCTCTATGTGTACAAATGTAACTATATGACTGGTATAAATAGTATTATTAATAAAGCTTATCAATTATCCAGTAAATTATTCTATAATCTGTAAATAAAAACATCTTATTACTAAGATGTTTCTATAATCTTATAGAGAGGAAAAATAGAATGATAAGCATAAAACTCACGATGATAATTTCTAAATCAATCAATTAATAAAGAGGCTATATTCACTACAATTATTTAGGCATATATTTAAAGACAATATTATATAAATTGATTAATTGTTATGCAATTTCACAAACATTTTTAAAGTTGACTATCCTAGTTTTTCTATTATCTGTAGAGAAAAAGAATGTAAGTGTTTACTAGTTAAATACAACTGAATTATTATATTTCATTAGCTCTTATTAAACAATGATTAGAAACAGAAAATGAATTTTTTTATTGATTATGAACCGATCAATGTAAGACTACCATTAAAAACCTGGAAGCACCGAACGACCGTCTTTCCCTAGTTTGGGACTTGTCAGCAGTACGCAGCCACGATCCTACACGCTGAACTCGAACCCAGGATCTTCGGTCTACAAATATTTCCTTTTATTACTTTATGATCGTATACACCAAGCTGACTAGATAGGAAATACTATCCCCATAAATTTTGTGTAAGATTCCTTTTTTTTTAAAGAATATATCAGTCAGGCATAAATAACGTAAAACCTGTTAAACGTGTGTATCAGTTCAACTTGTTACATCTTATCAGCAAAATAAGACAAGATTATTCAGATACATTTTAGGGTAGTAGAAGTAGAAGTAGTATTGATGGTAGTACAAAAGATCAACCATGCAAAATATGTTTCGCGAAGAAAAAATGAATTAACATTACAAAAGAGAGTGTAATTATAAGAGGAGTAAAAGATTGAATCCAAAAAAATATCACATTAATTCAACGAACTAAATACATTCATTGATATAATCAGTTTCCAGATTGGATCCATTGTGAATTTAAGCAAGATCAAACACACAGAACAAGATCCAAATTTATAATTTCAATGTAGAATACTTGATTTATGAAAAAATAAAAACAATGTAACATCACGAAGCTCAATTTATAGACAGAAAGAAAAGTGGTGTTACAGGTTTGCATATCAGCAATCAATTTATTTATGAACAATGCTATTAAACATAGTAGATGGGAAACTGTGCTGCTAGTAATGTATATCACTAGTTTTCTTTAAAAAGAAAGTCACACATTCACATTTTAATGTTGAAAAAGCAAATATTGAACATATACAAGATTACACAAAGCAGTAAACAGATATCATCATATGATAAGAAAAATAGTATACATATGTTAGTCATCATTTGACGTAAAATAATCAATCGTTTCATAGTCTAGAAGATACATCATTAACAAATTGTACAAAATACGACACATGGTAAATAATTAACTAACTAATCGTGACCGAGGTTGGAAAACGTGGACCATAAACCATACTTTCTCATTATAATAGAGTAGTTGAAAACCGAATGTGGGTTCATATGACATATATTTGTTCAGGAACCCGGAGTATATACACACGGAATGTTGTGAACGAAAACTCAGGTAGGGGACAATCAATCTACTTTTTAATACAAGATTAGAGTTCATTGGTAAACTGTGAAAATCATACAATCAATACTTCGTTTGCAAATCCTTCATCAATTATCTCAAGCTTCATCGTTCCTTCTTTGTTATTGCAATCCTCTCTGTTCCCGTTCTCTTCGATTCGACCTTCGCAACCTTCTGCTGCCAGGCCTTACACTTCTGACTGGTGTTATACACCAATTATGTCTACATAAGTAGCATACATCACGAAATGGTGCAACGGTCTTTTCTTACGAGAGTTTTACACTACTCTAAACTATTTCCGATATACATCAAATTAAAACAAATTGTCAATTTGAACTAGTTTTTTTATACATCCATGGTATTATCATACACTTTTGTACTGATAATCATTAGAAAATATACTAATAACACTATTTTTTCATCATTTTAATACTCAGTCTGAAAAACATTTATCAGATTGTAAAAGAAATTATTAACATTTGGACAGACTAGAATTTTATGAAAAAAATTAAGCATTTAGCATGCATAGAACTTTTGCTAGTTTATCCTTTCTCATGATTGCAGCAGTGTAAAACGATGAGGACTTTACTGTTATGATATACATTAAAGGAAACAGTAATTATGTCAATTCAAGAAATCTCATGGAAGTTAATTACGATTAATTTCAAGAGATGTGATCTATTCGGATTGTATTTTTCGAAAAAATAATTCAGCCAAGATACAAGACAATCATAACCATAACAGTAAGAAACTAACTATATATTGTAGCGAATAGAAAAATCAAGATTTAAAATAACAAAAACATCTATTTGTTAAAAGTAGTTTTTCTCCCAATCTAAATGATTTTTTACTTCGCAAAAAAATACGATATATCCCCAATGCTAACTTGATACGAAAGTAAAACTACTCAGAAACACATCCGCGAATGAGTATGCATCAATGCATAAATAAAGAGTGAGAACAACGACGAAACACTTATCAATGAGTGTTGTCAAAATAAATCAGATGTATGTAATAATTTTAATTGAAATGATTGATTTCTTGAGAGCGTAGAGACTAGTTCCAGTATAAATCGATACCTGTTAAGAAGTTGCTAAGATGGCAGGTGTTACATGATTTGTTTAAGTTGGTTTCGGAACAAACTCAAAAGACACATACATTTGGTTGAACACAGAGAATTCAAACTTAATTGTAGATGCACATTCTCAGGCTTATGAAAATAGGATCAGTACGCCAATGATTTTATCATCAATCAGTAATAATATTATTGATTAGTGGTGAGATATTTCAGTTGAACTAATGAAATAAAAAAGAGACAGATCTATACAAACATACAAACCAACAGAAAAGTATGTTGTATTGTACAACCACAATGTGAAATATAAAACCATTAGTTTAAAAAAAGCAATAGCATTTTTTCTAGGTTTTATGTCTGGTGTGTTATACATGTACAAACTGATCTTTGAAAAAAAATACAAAAAAGCCTATCAACTATGTATTCTTAAAAATTGTATCACAAAGGTATTCATAGAAAAACATCGTATATATCATATATTCATGAAAAGAATGATAATTTTGATGCAATTTCAAAGAGTTGAGTAGTATGATGGCTTATACTAGGACGAAACGGACGAGAAAGAAACGTCTCAAAGTTCTAGTGAGAAGTCGTAACCAATGGGGCTCAATCTTGTTGGGTATGAAGTATTTATCCACCAAAGATAATGGAAGATGGCTGCACAATATCGTGGATTAATTGAAGTTATAGATTAAAACTGTTGGGTCCTGATTTGGTGGTTTAAAGGTAAAGGGTTCACACGTGAGACAGAAAGTCGTGGGTCCGATTCGTCGGTTGGGATATCACATACTAAAACGAGACGGCTCTTTAAGTCTTTTGGGTTGGTTCATGATTTAAGCAAAATTCGACAATCTCCACAACCCTATATTTCTACATTTCACACTGTGGTCATATAACGTAACACCCATCTCTATTCATGCATTTTGTCGTATAGAGATAGGTCTTATGGTGTTGTCATTTAGAAGGATAAAGAGAAATTCACGAATAAACCATCCAACTCAGGTAAGACAATGCTAACATCCTCGTCCTCAGCTACAATTACTCCCCCATCATCTCAATAATCTAGATAATGTCTAAGCAATTAATTGCCGGATATCATAGAGCTGGAAAGAATGGAGAAATTATTATTAGATAAAAACTAGAAATCTATCAAAAAACCATGAATGTATAGTTATTTTAAGTCATAAAAACGGTTGGTCATATATTCCTACAATTAAAAGTTGGTAACTTCAAGTGATGTAGCTTAAAAGTAGCCGACGTTTTGAAGACGCATTTATTTGTTACCTTTTGCCAAGTTTTGAACATAATGTACTAATTAATGATTTTGATTCGTCACTCCTATTTGTTTACCTTGTATTTTCATCGTTCAATTTCCACTCCATGTCGCTATTAATATTTATATGTCCAACTGTTCGATTTTAGTGTTATTAGCGATTAGAACCTATTAGGTTTGCTTAAAATGACGAATAGGTACTGTTTTATGAATTAGATTAACCGTAAACTTCATGAATAAGTGGGTGTAACATCTTGAGATATAAAAAATGCTATCGCATCTGTAACGCAAACAGCCTCTGGTCTATGTTTGACAACATGGAAGTTTCTTTTGATGTCAAATACCAATCACACATAATTCAGTTTTCACACCGACATGAGGATTTTATCGTGGATTTATAACAAGTGACAGGACAATTGAGAATCACCTGATGCTATTTTCGGACTTCAATGTTCATATCATGGACTGAATTCAAATTGACCTTCCGAAACCAGAAAGCACCGGACAGCCGTTTCGTCCTAGTATAGAATTGCTCAAAGGTATCCATCCATGATTCCACCTCAGGGGAGTTAACCCTGAACATTTAGATATAGAGGCGAGAGCCTAACATTTAAACCACTGAATTGGCATCCGGTAGTGTACATCCCCAACTTGAATCAACCAATGATACTGCGCAACCATTTTCTGATCTTATTCGTGGGTAACTGCTTCACTTTAAGCACAATGAAACTGCACTAGTCACAGCTTCTCGCTAGAAATCCGGGGATTGACTCCAGAAATAAGTTATTGGTAAATACAGGAGCATATATTTTCGAATGGAATAATTCCTCGTTACAACAGACAAAACTATAAAACCAGTAGTGAGATCTGTGGCTAGCGCATATACGAAATAAAACTATCACGTAAAATAATGACAAACAATTAGCATAATAACATACTATAAAATAAGTGAATACCATTTCAAATAACAAGTAAACCTAATCAGTATTTAATTTACTTCTCAAGGTAAAAAAGAGATAATTACAGCTCTGCCGAATTAAGAAAAAACAAAAACAAACAAACGAAATACACTGGACGAATTACGTGGAGTGGGATTTCAATACTTAACCCAATAACTTAAAGTTGAATTCTTCATGAAGCAGATCACATTACCCAGAGCCTATGTAGTGACCTACTTTTATCAAGAGAACGCGATTGGTTTAACGGAAACAATTATTATTATAACCAATTGTACCAGTGATTGTTTTACTGTACTTGCTTGTTTATCTGTACTAAAGACATTCTTCCTTCCTTTGATTGTGACCTTGCACGAATTCGGTTACGCTCAGTAACCACACTTGTAATTCTTTGGCACGATCTCAGTATTCTTTCGATACCAACAAATACATCTCGACTACAGCCATCAACTGACTTCTGATATTTGGCTTACGGGGGATCTTATCGGTTAACTGGCATGTAGTCCTCCTATAGTGGTGATCATAGTCAACCGCGACACGACGCCACACTACACCTACATCCACTACCTTTTATTATGAAATTTATCACGTAGGACGTGTTACTTAATCCAATTTACCTGAAAAGTTTTATTTTGAAGCTAGCCATATTATCTGACAAAACATTGGTAAACAGAACGTGGGTTCTGAACTGGTGATCTGTTCATTTAAAATTAGAATGTCTGAACTAATATCTCCAAATAGTTTGTAACTCTACACATCGGCTCTATTTATTCCGAAACAGAACTAGTCTAAATGGATTTTTATATTCGGAGTTCCCTTATTTATGCAAACACATATACATTGATTGATTTGTCCATCTAAGGTCATTATTATGACAACTAGATGACGAGAAGTATCATTTTCTCATCCAATAACCACCAATTTGAGTGTTTCGCATTAGTGATGAACACCTAATCCAAAACAGTTTGAACTGAAACAATTAACAGGACTGATTTACGATCTAAAAGATGTGATTGGTAAGAAACACAACGATTTTAGATAATAACAGAAACCTACATAAAATTGGTCATATACAATGTTGACAATATGAGGAATGGATGTGTGCAGGAAACTAATGTGACTCCATTTTTTTTACTATTTGCCCTAACGAAAATATTTCTCAAACTTAAGAAATACCTACATCATAGAAAAAGGCAAAAAAAGCTCTTTATGTATAATTCCAACGTAGCACAAGAAAAAACTTGATGCCAACTGAAACGTTAAAAAATTAACTGCATTAAACAAAATGATAGTATTTTTTTTCTGGTGGGGAAATATAAAAAGGAAGGAGACAGTAAGCAGTAATAATTATGGAGGGGTGTAGTAATAAAAAGGCTGAGAAAAAATTTCGAAAACTACTAATACATACCGTGTACTAAATTTATTTTGCCTACACTCCGAGTCTTGGCAAAGGGAAACAATATACTCCTTTACAATATCGAAGGTCCTGGGTCCGATCCCTAGTGGTAGGGTTGAGGATGAACGCTGACAAGGAATTACATGCTAAAACGAAACTGCTGCCTACTGTTCTCTGTCTTTTTTCAGTGGTGATCTATCTGAGATCAGTTTCTGATTCAAACTATGAAATTCGATAATCTTTACGAAACCCCGTAGTCACTCATTTATGATTTTATTAAAACTTCATCAATGAGCACCGAGTTAAATAAAAGGAGTAATCGTGCTGACACAAAGCAACTGAATGAATTATTCGAATTCTGACTAATTCATTTTTAGGGGATTTCTAAGTTACTTATCACTTGCTTATAAATAAAGCACCTAGGTCGACTTACTAACGACTGGTTTTCAAATGCGTGAAGCGATGGCCTAATGGTTGGAATGTTTAAATTTTACTCACTAAATTGTGGTTTCGAATCTTGATTCACTTATTTCGGATTGGGCAGTCGAGTAACATCACTAACCCTCAAACACGCAATGTACCTTAAAGCTGCGTTTATGAATCTGTCTTTTGTGAGTTGCTACATATCAAATTAGAAATTGAATATTGTCAAAATACTAGTGTAATGTTGTGACACTAACCACATTCGCGGCTGAAACAGTTATCCATACAGTAAAACTAGATGAAAAACACATCATATTAAAAAATGACCGAAGTTGACAAAATGGTCGACTAAATTACAACCAAGTCGCTGCCAAAGCTGATTATCCTAGGTTTGAATATTGTCCAGTGTCTTGAAAATGGATTCATAATGAACTAGAAATTAGCTAGAAACAGTTGTTCTGAGCTCCTTGGTTTGCTACGAATAGCTAGTGGACTGTTTAAATCTAATAAATCTTGACAAACAAACTAAATGAAAGATAAATAAATTATCTAACAAATTAAAATTAATAAAACTTATATGTATGCAAACCACAACTGGTTAGACTTAAACTGTTTAAACACATATCTGAGATTAATTAATTCAAATATGACAACAGTCCTAATCAGTACAGAAGTTTTAGAAATTACAAAGCTATTTAATTAATTCTTAAGGAATCTCACTATTAATAACTGCTGGGGAGTCCCATAGTATTTCTTGGGAAAGTTCAGGGGGATTCAGAAAACGCTTGGAAACACTTTACCCAGTAAGGGTTGAACAGAAGCTACTCATAAACACCTAGAAACTGAAGAGCCATGTGCCACGTTTCTAACAGGATATTTGCCCATACCGTTACTATATTTAGTGTGGTTACAGAAATCTCCAGAAGCCGAAGGTTGTGCGTAACTCTATAAATACTCTCGTTTTTCTGTATATAAACTAACCTTGGAATAAAGTGTATTTTTTGTACTTTGCGTTTTTTCTCTTGTGTTCAATTTACCGTGTAGATTTAGCCTGAGGTAAGCGCTGATCACTTATACTCGGAACGAGGGACCTCGGCAATTCCCACGATGTGAAAGTAAGAACACAAGACTGGTATAAGTAAAGATTTATTAGCCCAAACACTATGACAATGACGAATCAAATATAGTATAAAATACACTGGTTTATATATTGGTTGTACACCCATTTTGATTAATAATTAGGACGAAATCACATACTCAGTTATAACAAATCACTTAATGAGCATAGTTCATGTCAAGTGAATACAAGAATATCGTTTATTATACAGAAGAAAATATCATACTGGAAAAACAATCAAATACTACATTGAATGATCCTCATATTGAATCAAAACGGAATTAATCTTGAATAAAACTCATAACGAGTAATTCAATCGAAAATTGACTTTTCATCCCATCATATCAAGCAATAATTAATCTACTGGGTATAAACTCGGGTCCTAACAGGTAATTAGAGAAGGCTACGGAATCGCATCGAGTGTTCACTTAGCAGACTTATCAGCAACCGATTTATTTACTGTCCAACTAGCAAAAACATTTAAAAATACACGCTGGCTTATTTGAACACCTACTATTGAGATTCTGATATGAAAAAAAAAACTTTTTAAAAAAAATTATACACCACCTTTGTCTTGCACAAAGTTTCAAAAGGCTATGAAATAACAATCGATGGTAAAAAAACATATATGTCAAAAACAAAAATCGTTATTTACCCGACTTGTAACTTTTGCACTGGCTACTCGTTGTCCACTCTGTCTATCCCATACATACAGAGTATGATCTTCTTGACTACCAACGCTAACTAAATATTGATCGTTCGGGCTGAAACGTACAGCTACGACACGAAAATGATGACCACCGAATTCAGCTAACTGACAATGATCTGACACACTCCATAGTCGAACCATTGGTTGATGACCTGACTAGAAATTATGATAATTTAGGGAAAAAATACTATTAAAACTATGATTAAACGGGTAGTGATCAAAATAATGGAATAACCAATGAATACATCGTCTTATTAGTCAGCTATTCTGATTAAAAAAAACATTTGAACTAGTAGACTGTGTTATATTTAGTTCATTACAGAAGTGGTTAAATTACTTTGCTTTCATCTTTGAACAAAGTTTAAATACAGAAAAAATAACTTAGAAAACACCCTGTATGGAAAAAACGCTCTAGTAAAAATCCCTTGTCCACTATAATGAACCTTATGCTGTAAGTTAAAAGTAACTTGGAGGCATCTTAATTAACTATTTAATAGAGACGAAATATCATATTGCCTAGACTGTAACGCTGATCGAATCTAGTCAGTCGAATCGCAATGTGACTAATTGATATAGCTGTGGTATATGTTTGGTGTTACGCAGGTGTAAGTAATCGGTGGGGAACTTCAAATCTAGGTTTGGGACTAATTAGTAATTGTCGTTAAAAATGTTATTAGCAATCCTGAGGAAGTTTATGTCCCTCTACGGAGGGATAGCTTAGTGATTAACGTACCCAGCTCTCAATCAATAAGTAAGCAGTTGAAACAATTGCATACCTACTTCGGTTTGGGCATTTGAGTAGTATCACTATCCCTAATACAATCAAATTAACTACGAGTCGAATAGATGAAGGAGTTATATTGCTCAATATTATACGGTAATGATGTTTAAGAGAATTGATGCAATGATAGGACAATAAATCCTATTCAAATAGAATATGTCAATTGAATGACACAAGAAACTATAAATCGACTCAGAAAGTAGGTTTGAATAATTGATTTTCGTAAACAGTAAATCATATGAAAATAAATAACTTGGTACTTTTGTTGAGTAGAGTAACCAAGATGCTTGAAAGTGTATGATTTCCTATATGTGAGTGAAGATATTAATGGCCGAAGAAAAACAAGATTCTCAGTCATGGGAAGATTAGAATTAGAAATTACTGACAAAAAATAAACCTTTCTTTGTAAAAAAAAATTCAGTCTCTGTCAATCAAAACTACTTTAAAATAGTCTAATTTATAAGTTATTTGTGCAGTTTTATTATTCTCAAAACAACTATTTAGTGAAGAAAACAGCTATTTTTGTAGTATTTTATCAATCACAGGATATTTATTGGTGAAACAGATGACTTGGTTGTGACGATTACAATCTTTTCAAAAGTTGAAGTTAAGAAATACTATTAAAAATATTCCTGTATGACTTCAATGATCTAAAGTAAAAACTTCAACGTAGGTAGTAATATTTTATCATTATAAATTTAAATGGACAAAACTGAAAAAATCGATACACAAAAAGGAAAGTGTTCCTATGGCAACATGTGTACCTTTAAACGACAGAATTTGTTTTGTTTCTATTCTACCCCCTACCCCGTTCGCCCATAAGCCTACCCACTCGTTATAGCTTCTCATCAATTTGAAATAGGGGAAGTATGGAATTTCTCGTCACACAGCTATAAGACAATACTTTGGTAAAAGATTATTTCAAATAAATAATACGCATTCCTAAAGTAAAAATAATCTGTTCAGAAACTAACAGTAAAAACATATAGCTACATTATATGTGCAAGATTCTCGCCAGTTAGTTACAAACTTCATGCAGATTAAACGCTAACATAGTGATACATGAGCTACGAGTCACGTTAACCATAAGTCCGAATAAGATTTGCAAGTAGTTGAAAAAAAACACCTAATATAATAAGAGTTTGTAATGCCATTCTCCCCTTACTCAAATTCATGAAGAAAATAAGTTGTATAGATTTAGGTTGTTTGCCACCCAAATAGAAAATATTTCAAAACGTTGAAGATTTTTAATTTATAACTGAAAAAATATGACTGTTCGTTACTTTCTCAGAATAGTATATTTCTCTTTAAACGCTAACGTTATCCACTGACTTACCGATACCAGATAACCAGTAAACTTGTTCAGTGGATAGGATGTTTAAATTATCTTGTTGAATATGCTCAAAACTGAATTCCGATCTATCTTTGTTAGCATATAAAAATCTAACGAGGATTTTCACAGTGTAAACGTCAACATCAGGATCCAGGCACATTTAGCTGACGAGTTTCAAATGGGACGAAATTTCCAACCTGAATTCCACTACAACTCATAGTACATCTATTCTATGGAAAGAACTTGTAACAAAACAGGTGTATCTAGGAAATTCGCACAATATGAACGTTTACCAACAAAGACTGATCAGAACTCTGTCTAGAATATCAATAACGGAAACATTTAAAGGATTACTAGGTGGCTAAAACATATAAGACATTCATAATATACTATCATTTTGTAAAAGACATCATAATGGAATTTTACTGATTTTGATTACAGTCCAGTAGGACACTGTCATATTATCTACTACAGAATTAAACCATGAAAATTAACATTTTAATCAATCAAAATCCATGATATAATATTACAGTGGGAGTCGATAACACTAACAATAACTATGTGAAAGAAAAATATCATTTTAGCCAATACAACACTGAAAAAAACAAGTAAAGAAATTTTCGACCTGGAAATGTTGCCTTAAATATAAAGAAAAAAGAGTTATGACAAAGAAAAACAGTCTATTAAAAAGAAATAACACTAATCAAATAATCATGACTGTTAATTTTGAAACGGATCAGTATAAGTTTTAACTTTGTATATTTAAAAATTAGGGGAAAAGGATTTTCCAGAAGACTTTCTTATCTCAAATAGTTTTCAAGGAAGAGAAAAAAACAGCTATCCATTTGCTGTTATATATTAGGGTAAATTAGATTAATGTTTGCATATCAATGAAATAATTGTATTGATATTTAAGAAATGTCCTGCTTTTTATGAAGAAAAAGGATTAATCTTGAAATCCAGTAGGAAAAAACACCGATGAATTTCAACAGGGACTGATACCAGCAGAAAGAATCACTGGAAACCGATGAACAATAAGATACTTTAATTCACTTGATATTGTTTTACTTGAATATTCCCATTGATGTTTTAGGACTGAAATTGATCAGTCTCTCACCCCATTGCACAAGCAAGTGGCTATCAGGACTCAGTAGCTAAGTGGATA
Source organism: Schistosoma haematobium (assembly GCF_000699445.3). Taxonomy (NCBI): domain Eukaryota; kingdom Metazoa; phylum Platyhelminthes; class Trematoda; order Strigeidida; family Schistosomatidae; genus Schistosoma; species Schistosoma haematobium. The sequence continues at coordinate 17,682,905 of NC_067197.1, read as the reverse complement.
ACGCGATGGCGTTTGAAGCGAACGGTACTGAGTTCGAGTCCCAGAGTGAACATCAACTCTGAGATGCAGGTACATCCAACTGACGAGTCCCAAACAGGACGCGCGTCCTGGATTCCACTGCTAGCTACTATCCATCTTTGCTTATAATAAGATACTTTTCCTATTCCAGTTTTCAACTCTTAAGTAGTGTACATTAACAAAGAAGTGTGATATTGAATCCAGAAATTCCAGTCAGCTATGGTAAGATTGTAACTGTAAGCTATTAATGACAGTATTATTTATTTATTTATTTATTTTAACACATAGATATTGGTACAAGAAGGCACCAAATACATATGCGCCACACAAATCTCATTTGATTTGTGTGAAGTCTGTGATACTGCCCGGGTGCCCAAACCGAAGCAGGTGGTTTTCTTAGAGGGCCACACCCCAGGCCTTCGACCTGAAGGTCTGATCCACAAGGCAGTGGAGCATCGTATGGAGATGCAGTCCTATGGTAGCCGGTGATCAACAATTGGTTCATACGCCATTTGTTCCCTCAGGAAACTGGAGCCCATGTGCACCATTGGTTTGGAATCCGGTTAAAGCACCGGACATTCGCTTTTCGTCCTCTCATTTTCGTAAACAACACCCCCGCCACGAGAAGACAGTGAGTAGGACTTCCCTGGCAGAGGCTATATACGCGTAGCCATGTGAGAGCATTTCGAGAGGGAGAAAGGACTTATTTAATAAGACAAGATTATGAAAGGGAGAAGAAAAGCATTAAAATAAACAAAACAAAGCAAAGTAAGAGCTCTGTGCAACAACCTAAAAACTAGATAATCAATATGTTTTTTTTAAAAAGATTAGCAATTTTACTAATGACTATTTATGCAATGAATTTAAACCTGTGATCTAGTTTTCTTTTTTTTTCATCAGTATAGGGGGTTATGGAGATTGTTGAGTTGTTAGGTCTGATGTTTAATTTCACTGAAATTAACTCACTAATATTTGTATATGTTACCCGCATAAAATTTGCAAAACATTAAGACAATGGAGAATAAGAATAAAACAGTAGTCTATATCAGACAGCAATTTATAGTCTAAGATTTAACTTGTAAATCACCGGGTTAATTTATGTCATTATATTCAAACAATAAAAATTAATTATTTAAATATGATAGATAAATATAATGCATGTTTACATTAAAAGTAAAAATCAAACCATAGTTAATCATTTCATTAAATGGACTGACGATAACATAGAAACAAACAAATGAATAAATAAGTATGATTCACTAAAATAGTGAGTTAGAATGATGATTAGTATCACTTATCATTACTACATATGACTATATTTGACGACTGGTTACGTTCAAACCAATGCATTATACATCATCAAAACCACCAATCATTAAACATAAACTTATTTGACGATACATTGAAATTAATGAAATAAATACAAACACGTATTTCTATAGTACCCAGCATAAGATGAAAATGGTAGAACGACTGTAAACATAAGCTCACTTATCTACATAATGATTTATGGTGAAAATTTATAAAATAGAATAGTCTACACAATACTATACAGGCGTTATTATAACAGTCATATTTTGATATCATAAGGTTTTAATGATTAATAATTAAACTTTACACACTACAAATCCAGATTTTGCTGTGTTGGCGATAGTCGGATCATCATCTAGAAATATTTTCTTTTTCTTAAATCTCTCTATGTTGATCTCTTATTATGTTATTTTTTATGTTCAATTCTCAAGAATATATACTTATACACAGGCGTATTAGTAACTGAATTTTTCTTATCACGAGTCCAATAAACCTTTTAGTCAAGATTTCATTCCTTTCATTTAAATTAGTTAAGAATATAGAAGAAAAAAGGCTACTGATCATGATAATTCAGTTTAAGGTTATCTGATCTCACTACCAATCATACATCACTCTGACTATACATGTTTCTCACTTTTTTAATCACTCAATCCAACAACTGAATCCCGAAAGGCAAAAGTTCGTTAACTTTTATACTGACTGAGTGATAACTTTTTGATAAACTGTCATACAACGACAAAAGTAGTAAAAAAAAGATATATATGAATGAAAACACATATTTGTGAACTAAACTAAAAATGAAATAAATCACTTCTGTGAAAAAAAAACTCAAATAAAGTTTGCTTACAGACAACAGTAAACCAATATTTGAATAATGTCACATAATAATTAAGTTATAAAATGAAGAAATTCATTTGAACAAAGTTAACCACTTTTGTAAACGTTCAAATATTATTTACTTTTATACGTGACAAGAAATATTTGACTCTTTGACATAACGGGGTCTATTTGGAACTAACAAACCACTATTTTATGATTATATAATAAAGCGTACAGAGAGCAGTGGAAAACTATCTGAAATATAATCCAAAGGTTATAAGGAATACATAATTAGGTTCAGTATAAATCCATTTTGTATAATGTGTTCTTCTGAAATCCTAATAATATACGAACCATGAAGAAATACTAGACTTAGTGCAGTAAATGCTTCATTCGAGTTCATCTGTGACTTCAAGAATATAAAACAATAATTTTAAAACCTATAAAAAAATCTTTAAAACGACTCATATAACAATATTTAGAAAATAAATGTTTAATAAAATGGAAACAAATATAAAACAGAAATTAAAAAATACTATGTAGTAGCAATATTCAAAAAGTATTGTTTTCGCGTTGTTAACCAAATTCATCAAGAAATAACTTCATCGGTCTTATAAATTGGATCCAGCAAACTTATAATACTTCATGAAGGCGATGGTCACATGCTTGAATAACAAAACTAGTCGTTATCAAACGTATACAACACGGATTACAAATACTTTATTAACTGATTGAACATTATTTTCAAGACACTTAAAGTCTGATATAAACATTGGTCAACACATCAACCCATCAAAACGTAAGATTTGGAAGGCATTGCTAGAAAGTTATGCACCAGCATGGTCATCAGTAACGGGTGCTCCTAATTATCAAGAAAACAGTAATAAACAATAGCAAATGTACGGGTAATTTTCATTATGCATTGGTGTCATCCAACTTTGGAACATCTTAACAATGTTTACTCAAGACCATCAACTCTTACAGTTAACACAGTACCATGTGTCAAGATATAATGGTGCAAATTTTTCATGATAAAAATTATCTTGAAATTATGCAAAAAGCTCCATTCAATATTAAAGAAAATATCTTAAGAGACGTATTATACAGAACAAAACGATTTCTGAAGACTAGAAATTATTGAAAAGTGATATATATACGTTTATTTATTATAACTGTTGTAAGCATTAGAAAGATCATTACTATGGTCAATAGTATTGAAGGAATAATTTTAGTTCAAGGTCATTTATCCATTAAAATCTAAACTAGTGCGAGGAAATGCAAAGTACAGATTTAAGGCTACAAAAGGAACATTAAAAATATGAAATAAAGTTCATTGATAATAAAACAAAAATCACAAAACAATTATCAGACATTCAGTACTGAAATGTACAACCGCTAGAGTCAACTAAGCAGGGAAAAAAACCCGGATTGTAAAACGATTATGACTGTGTACTTTTCACAATTCAAATATATATACAATCAACACATATCCATTCATCGTATCTAAGTATATATGTATGATATTGCTGATAAGTTTGGGATTATCTTAGTAATTTTCATCGTACATAAAAACACTGTTGTATTGCGGAGAGTGCTGAAGGCAGTTAAGAGGGTGTGTGGGAAATCTTTTGATGTTATTATTAATATGGTTGTGAATAGACATCTAAAATCTTGCAAACTCCTGGCTGGTGTTATTTTATCAGATACTAACCATCCCCTTCACTCTTATCTTTCTCTTTGTATATCTTCTGGTAGAACGAGACGTAATTACATTAAAATCCATGCACACAAGCAACAGTATAAAAGTTCTATAATACCTTACTTAGCAAATATACTCTGTGACGAACAGGTTGTTAGAGTTAACCTAGTCAATAACTTGCATTCTTAACATGTCTCTAATTTGAAAAGTTGTACAGTTTTCCAAATTTTTTAAAAAAAATTTTAAACCCTTTTTTGTCTTTGTTTTTTTTGTGTAAGAAACTTGTTGAAATACCCTGTGCTGATAACTCTATATTGTACCAAAATATAATATTGAGTAAAGCCATTAATTATTAATAATAATCATAATTAAATGGAGTAAAATGCAATAAGGAGTTCAGGTTCACTTATTATTAATCGCCATAGGACAATTAATTGTATTCAATTTCTCCAATTACTGCTGTTTGGATTTGTCCATATGTGTAGCGTTTCGGCTGTTAGCCTCTCTTTGTCTGAACTAGAACATTTTGGAGGATTCTTGTGCCATTGAAACCAATTATGCGGCCCAACTCTTCTGAGTACAGTGCTATCGCTGACCTGTTCCCTGGCTTTTTGTCAGGTTTTCTGATGACTTAGAAATGTGCTTCAAGCAAAGTCTGTGTTCCTCCACCCTAACATTCAGCTGCTGTGATGTTTCAACTACATATATAGCATTACAGTCACTATATTTGATCGCATTAGCACAAGTTTTTGTTCCCCTTTTAGCGATGAATCTTTGGTTGTTACCAGTTTGGGTGACATAATAATAACAATCAAAGGATAAAATAATAGTGACTGCACTGTACTTATAACTAGTTCAAATTATATGATTGATATAACTAGTTCAATCACCACAGACTAAAACAACTCATACAGACGTCAAAAAGGACAATGATAGGATATATAACAATAAAAGTACAGTTATTATTGAGTTTAGGGCTAACCAGATTTATTAATTGATTTAAATATCGTATATACTGTTGGTACAAGTGCATTTAATGTTTATCTTTCTTTAAAACCTTAGTTTTTAAACTAACTTATTAGCTTTACTACTATTTCACTGGTCTATATTTTCTTCTTGAATAAAATCTTTCAAGTTTAGTTTTTGTATTACCATCAATACTGTTGCTATCTCTACTTGCCTCGTAAATTTTATTGAGGTTCGGTAATGGGGTGTAGCAAGTGGAGCAGATGTATACATGTGCCAGATTCTACGTTGCGTATGACTGACTGACTAACTAACTGAAAAATTATGTCGAGTTTAAAAGCAATTTCTTATCAAACTAGGATAGTGTTTTCTAAGAATCAATGATTTTTCAGATGACGTTGGTTTGTAATGCAAATTACTTACAAACTATTTAACTCTTACAATTTTTTAACCAATAGTTATTATATCAATGAAATTCTCCACCTAACTTTATAAATGTAAACATGATAGAGAAACACATTACAAATTTATGAAGTAAAACAAAAAAAACAGGGTTGATTGAACTGTAAAATGTAAAGTACAATTATGCAGAAATTCTATAAATTTATTTTGATTCAAAATAAATTAACTAACTTCTCCTGTGGCTAAATATTTTCCATCTGAACTAAAATCCACTGCTGTAATGGCTTTACGACTTTGACTTTGTATAAATTGTTGTCGTTCATTTTCAAATGAATGAAGAACTGTCACACACCTATTTACAAATGTATACATTATTATTATTAAATCAATAGCTTGAAAAACATAATTTTAAAAATTATTCATCTGAACAACATAATAATTTAATGTTTTATTCTGTCACTTAGTATTAGTCTACATAAATTTTCATACTAATTGATGCTATTATCCAACTACAGACGTTTAAAGGGTGATTACATAGAAAACATTTCACTCATTGTTGCATAATACATACAAAACATGACCACCAAAAGTAGAAGATGGTTTTAAGCTGCATGTCATTGATTATAAGCATTTTTAAAGTCCTGACAGTGTGTGATGGAAGAACAGTGTTAGTTTTCTGTGTGATGAATTTCTTAGTGTTGATAGGACTGTAAACCAATCTCGAACAAGACAGTTGAGCTTACTCACGATCAGCTGATGTTATATTGGTGTCCTGAGATGGTTATAGGTTGATTCGATAAAATATTAAGATGACTGAGTTCACTGGACTGAAATTCCACTTGCACGACGGTTTCAAGAATCCTGGACAAATAAACTTACCAAAACAAAGCCATCGATCGACTTAATGAGTATTTGATTATGTGCAACAGAATTACATGTTTGGAAAATGTTAGGCTATAATACTATACCTGAATTACTTATCAGATCATGATTAATTAAGTATACGAATTAAAAAAAATAAAGTACTCAAAGGTCCTTCATTTCTGCTTAACACGATCGGTTAAAGTGGGAGTGAATTGAAAAAAGAACTACGCATGGTTATACCTTTAGCGGTGCGAAATCTGACTCCAAAACGAATGAACGATAAATGAGCCATGAACATAAGTCTTATATTAAATTCCGTATATTCCACTTAGACTAACACTTTTTAGGCGACGGCGGTGATTAAAATCTAAATACGAATTAGGTTTGATCCATTTATTTCATGTACTTGTTTACTCAGACATTAAGATGAGAAGCGAAGCGGAGTGGGGGAGGAAAGCGTACCAACTCCACTTTATGGAAGGTGACTCACTATTTATGGTCAGAAAAATAAGCTAAAAAGATGTGATGAATGGAGTAAGCCACAGACAAAATATGTTCAAGGCCAGGGTTGCAAACGGATAACTGACAAATTTGTGGATAATGATGCAAGAAGAATAATTTAATTGGTCGTTTTAGACGTGATATTGTACTAAACACTATCAATACGATGTAGCATTAGTCTACAAAGTAACATCCTAAATCTGAAAGTTATGAGATAATCCAAGCTTCTTTTCACAGGATAGCAGTAATCGATGGTTGAAATTTGAAGCGTTTTCTAATTGATCCCCAAAACTCGAACAACTTGAAGCAGAATAGAAGCTTTATCTTTACATACTTTCCCTGAAAATGTCATCAAAAAACACGAGTGCATATTGGCAATGGAAATTAAAACAAATGATTAAAAACAATTTTTAGCAAAAGAGAATGATATATTATGGCTTTTACTATATCTGATAAAAATAAAGCTGATTTGAATATCGCACTCCCTAGTTAGACAAACTATGAAATCTATTAACTACAAAAAGTAAAATATGTTGCAAACTTTATGAAATTTGTGCTACAGAATAACATCTACAGAAAACATATCATATAAACGATATACGTACTAAAATGCAACTCACCCAGCAGCATGAGCAATAAGACCAGTTTTATCAGAGAATGCAACTGCGCAGTTATTGTTCAACGTAAAACCTATTACCCGTTCAAGTGTAACCTGAGTATTAGGCTAATTAAGATGAAGAAGTAATGAAATAAGAGTTCCGTTGAAATGAATTTTAAAATATCGTTAACAGTCACGATCTGACACGAAACATCTCGATAATACAACAGATATGATTGGAGAAAAGTTAAGTACAAAGATCCGCAATACTAACGACCATCACATAACATATCTAAGCACATGGTGACACTTGGTTACATCTATAAACAGAAATCTAAGAGTACACTAACTGATTCCCATAAGAATACGCGCTTTAAATTCTTAAGCAAAAAACATAGTATACTGAAAGCGTATAAAAAATAGGTAAAACCAACATGAATTCTTTACTCTACCAGGTATACTATTTTGTGGTGGAAATAGTTTGACAAGCTGAGATTTTACCTATTATATTGATCGAGTAAAAACCTCAACGCAAAGTGGTAATCACGAAACAAAAAATTATTTACTTCAGAAATGATGGGTGTTTACCAACTTTAAAACAAAAAGACAATATTTCCTAATAAACTTTCTCTTTTTGGGAATGTTACTTTTAGTGATTACTTGGACACGAAAAGCCCGAACACATATTTTTTGAATCTATTTATTTGATAAAAAAACTTAACAAGCACTATAAGCTTATAACACACCACCTTCAAAGTAATAAACTAAGAGGTAAATGTCCGATCCAGAATTCATTTTTTAACTAATAGTTGATACTTGCTAAATTTGGATAAAATGATAATACTACATTACTTTTGGTCTGATCTGTCTACTTTTCTGTACTGAAAATCACTAGCCTGAAGTAGTTCATGGCATAAAACGATCTGTAAATATCAGGGATTTCTTTGTCCTCTAATTCTTATGAGAAATCCCCGTTATATGAAAAAGTGAGTCCTGAAGTTGTTAACAAATAAATGTCTGAAAACGATGTGACAACAGTGAACCACCCCAAATCCTATAGTTCTTCATTTCGAGATACACGAGTTAGGTATTCGATCGTAAACAGTGGCTCCACAGATTTGAGAGCGAATGCAGAATGTTTCGACATGATATTTTCTAAGACACACTTACCGATCTTAAAATATTTGACAGAATTTTGCACAAACAATTCTGATTTAAAAACACGTGGTCAGGGATCATAGAGGTTATTTACAAAAATCTTTTGGTTTGTGTACATTTTAAGCGGGATGACATTTATACCAAGCTAACACTGAGGTTTATAGAAAGGAATAAGAGGCGGTCATTTAATGGGATGGACCAATATAGTGAAGGGTAGTTTAGTGGTATTATTACTCACTAGCTCGTTAAGATCAGATACTCTGCGGTATTATTTCTACCAATTACACATGTAGATCATAAGACGATTGAGATAAAAAATCTGAATGAACGGGATTGGTCTGAGAGCGCCAAAGGCTAGCATAAACAAGTCTCTAAGTCCCTAGTTTATTCTCCGGTATACGTAGGTAATAATTCATACAACTGGTAGGAAGCGACTGGTAGTTTTTTAAATCAATTTTGATTAGACTTAACACGAAAAGATAGAACTTTTGGAGAAATAGTGTTACATCTGAACAAAACACTGATATGAATACTTGTCATGACGGCGGAAAAACTGTTACTTGCTACTTGTGACAACCAAGTAGGATTGATACGGCTTGATGAGAAGGATGAAAAAGAGTGCACATGAACATTTGTTATGAGAAAAATAAAAAAATGTATCAAATATACTGAGATGCACATGTTTACTTATCTGATCAATTGTTGGGTTTCAGTACACTGAACTTGGTAGTACTTGGCTTAACATGTTTTCAATTTAAAATATTAATAAGTTAAACTGCTTTGGCTGACAAATATTACTGATCTGCTGAGCTACATATTTACTCCTTTCTGACAATTAGTAAAGTTTTTAATACTTTTGATTGAAGAATGAATCTGTCTTTAGTTTCGAAAAATTAAGACTAATCAGATCAATAAACTAGCTACCAATCACTCGGAATCGAAGAATCTTCACATCAAAATACATTAACTTTAAGAACGAGATAAGACAAGAAAATTAGAAACTAGATAAATGTGCAGACTTCACTATTACCCTTTAAAAAACTTACTTGTATCTTGCATGATTTAGAAATCGTATGTGAGCGCACTGGGCGTTTAGACATATCTCAGTTATTTTAACCAAACATTCTACTAAACCTCTTGGCATTCTGCAATCAGAAAACAAAAACATGACATGGTCTAGATATCAAGGGATGACAAAAACTTAAAGAAATATAGTTAAATAATAGTGGTTTGTGACCAAGAATTTTAAGAGACTTGTTGCATTGAGTTATTAGTTTTTTAAAGTTCAAAGCAAAACACTGATTAGGCCGAAAAATCCGTCTAGAAAACAATGCAGAGAACGAATAAATAAAACACCATTATAAAAATAAATACTTGAAGAAAAATTGACAGATCCTTGGTTGCGATTGATTTTTGTACATTTCATATGGCGTCTTAAAAAGTACGGTGCAGATGGAGAACTGGTAAGGGCTAAGATAGATAGTAAAAACTTGACAGAAATGCATGGTCTCTATTGTTGTACTTAGTTACCAACAGGAAGTTAAAATAGTATCGCTGATTTTTGTACATAAAAAGTCCGAAGGAAAATACTACTGTAGATCTTGAGTCTAAAATATCAAAAATAATCGAAAGAATGAGCGACGTATACGGTGATCACTCGAGAAAAACGACCCGCTTCCAGCCGATCAAATGCAAAAGTTAAACCGCTCTATTACTATATATAATCCCTTAAAATTCAAAAGCGCTAACTAAATTTGAGGAAATCGTTTTATAAAGACTACTGATAATGCACATAATCGCAAATCGAAATAGGTCAGTCAATCAGTCATTAACAACGTAGAACTTCGTACGTACGTACACCAGTTCGAGTCGCCACACCACATTAGCACAGAGATGCAGTGGTCGATTCAAATCCCGTGGTGCTAGATGTAGTAAAATTATAAGCTGTAATCAGAAAAATTAGGGTTTGAAGATGTTGTTCAAGGAGTACAATCCAGTGAAATAAATTTGGAAAGAGAGGTAGGACTGAACTTAAGATGTTCGAGCACTAGCAAATAGAACGCTGTCACATGCCCCATTGACTACTTGTACAAACATTAAAAATAAAACTCCTAAATTTCTCACAGAGACCTTATTTAATTCGACGGTTGAACAATATGCTACTATAGAAGTATACTACGAAGTCACCAATTGATAACCTAAAATGATATTTCGAGAGGACATGGAACTTAAATCCCTATATACCAGAAAAACGAAAACTAATATGTTGAAGCACGTAAAAATAAGAGGTTGATTATGATTATGGTAATCTATACCATAAAAACAATGTCCTACAGTAAAGTGTCTACTCAAAAGTAACGTGGTAGTTTAGTGCAAGCGGCGATTTGGTTAGGTCTGCAATACCTTTTCTCATGGTGTCCAATCTGACCAAAATCTAACTACATTCAGAACACATACAAAGCCTTTTTTTGAGAAGAATAATCAACTTAGAAACAGATTAATAGATGACAGTCATCAGAATGAGTTGCTGGTAAACACGATTGATCCTATAAATAACCGTGATCTATCAGTCTTCGGTAATTAGAATAGGAGGTCTATTAACCTATATTATTCCTTGCAGTTTGTAACACTGTGGAGGTTCAATCTCGTTTGCAATATATCGGCAGAATGTGTTGATATTATGTGTTCCGAGAGTTTCAGTAATTCATTACTCAGTGTGAGAAACGAAAATCCAGATTTAGATGATTTGATCTCGGTTTTTGAACTTTCTTCGAATGTCCTCTCAAACGATTAGTCCTAGACGAAATTGAAAGATAAGGGGTATTAATACCAAGGTCAATGTTCAGTATACTTACTTACTCACTCCTGTTACTCCTCGTGGAGGAGCATAGGTCGCTCACCAGCATTCTCCATCCAACCCTGTCCCGGGCAATCCTTCCCAGCTCCTTCCAGTTGTTATTCGTCCTTTCCATAAATGTTTCTAGTTCCCGATATAATGTGTTCTTTGGCATTCCTCCTTTACGCTTCCCTTCAGGATTCCAGGTAGGGCTTGCCTCGCGGTGCAGTTTGATGATTTGCGTGATGTATGTCCTATGCATTTCCATCGTCTTTTAGTAATTTCTTCTTCAGCTGGAAGCTGGTTTGTTCTCTCTCAGAGAAGGCTGTTGCTGATAGTTTCCAGTCAATGGATGTCGAGTATCTTGCGTAGACAATTGTTTATAAATACTTGTACCTTCTTGATAGTGGTTGTTGTAGTTCTCCAAGTTTCAGCTCCGTACAGTAGATTTGCCTTGACGTTGGTATTGAAAATTCCGACTTTGATATTGATCGAAAGTTGTTTGGAGTTCCGTATGTTCTTTGTTCAGCATACGATAAGTCAATACTAGATCATCCCGTATTCTACGGTAAGACAACGGAAATAAGTTAAGGTGTCAGTCTGTCTTCATGAGATAGGCCTGATAGACCTTTTACCATCTTAGTCCATTGTCGTTTGACTGGTTCCAGCATATCCACCTCATACGTGAAACAACGACTAACTTCTTGAATCCCATATTCTAACTTTAGTAGCATATAAATCGGGTATAATAATCTAAGCATTTCATCATCTAAACACTGGAAAGACCTACGAATAGACCATAATACCCTATAGCCTTTCACAGCAGCAACCTTACGCTGACAAGTGGTTTTGTGATCACTTTAATATGACTCCTAAATCTTTATAGTTTCTTAATTTGGGTAGCACGAATCCACATATTGTATAGTGATACGATTCATCATAGTTATTTAATTGCATCACCACACTCTTATTAGGATTTACTTCTAGTGACCACCTGTCCAACCATACCACCATCGAGCTAAGATCATTCTATAATACTATCCTATCCGACATACTGTGTATGGGTCTCCAAATTTTTATATCATCAGCGAAGGGTAGAACGGATGATTTTGCTACAGTTGGTAATTTATTTACATAAAGTGAAAAAAGAAGAGGACCGAGGATTAGGCCTTGATGAACTCAACATTTTATAGGTTCCCACGAGGAGGGAGCTCCATTCTCCCTTGCCATTTGCCTCCTGTCATGGAGAAAATCACATATCAAATCTATGACTGTTTAATGGATTCCAAGACATTCTCGTTTGGATTTCAGACCAGCATTATCTAAGGCTTTACTTAGATCTATGAAAATCACATCTACAGGAATATTTCTATCTTTTGCAGCAACCCAACCTGAGGCTTTTTTGGTATCATTTCCTGCCGGTATTAACGGATTTTCTTGTATCGGAAGTGATAGAATTCCATCGCTTCTCCGAGTTCGCCGTTTTATAAACGAGAATAACCGTTTCGGAGGATAATTACAATCCATAACAAATTGTTTTTCATATGACCGTCTAGTCTTACTTGTAATAACTGTACAAGCCCTCCCAATCTTATGATAACTGGATCTGTATTGTTCTATCTCAGTGGATATAGGCGTATTTCAATGCTTTTCCCTGAGTTTAAGAAGTTTCTTGACTTGTTTAGTTATAAATAGTGGACTGTTATTCGGTCTGTACTATTACGGTCTACTTCGATATTAGTACTGATCTAATAATAGATCTAATCTTATAATTGTAGATTTGCCATGATATAACTGCCTAATATACAAAATCTTACGTGGATGTCACATCATCGTCTACATCAACTCACTATATTATAACAATTACCAATACATGTTGGATAACAAACTTAGGCTAGAGATAGAACAATATATTTAATATAGATAAAAGATATAAGATAACATTCAGCAGGGACCACGCCTGCATGACCGAGCCATACCATCCGATCAACTCGAAATAATTCGATTCATTCTTCCCGCCCTATCCATAGTTAGGTATTTCTCCGCGTTAAATACTGAATGTCTATTTCCCACAATGTCTCGTATTAGGGCCCAGTGCCACTAACAAATTTATATATATTAATGCCAGATAACTCTAAACGAGTTCAGGACAAAAACTATGTTAGAATAGAGAAGAGGACCGACGAATGTGTTAATCACCGACCATAAAGAGGCACCTTAAGGAAATCCGGAGGTCGGAGGAGCAACGTGATCTTCTGTTGTGTGACGCTTGTAGTCACGACAATACCTACATCCGAGTAAAACCTGATATGCCTTGAAGGCAGAATAAAAAGAAAGACGGCACTAGCTGACCCAGGAACCCGTCGACAAAACGGTGAGAAAATCACCGATTAGTGGCTTTTCGGATAGTCAGGATTTTGAATCGAATGCTATCAAGGCCTGCGCGGGTAGACTGTTCTCCCTAGGTGATTTATATGCTAATGCTTGTAGTCTAAGAAATAAATTCTATGAACTGAAAGTTGTGGTGACCTACTTTTATCAAGAGAACGCGATTGGTTTAAAAAATAATTATTATAGCCAGTTGTACCAGGGATTGTTTTACTGTACTTGTTTGTTTGACTGCACAAAAGATATTCTAGTTTCCGTTGATTGTGACCTTGTGACTGGCACGTAGTCTTCCTGTAGTGGTGATCACAGCCAAACGCGACTCGACGCCACACTACAAAGTATTAGTGTACAAACTAGGCCCGCTCATCGTGTCTGTGACAGAAACTTGGTTAGTCTATGACTTTGTCATTGCTTCAGAATTATCCAGATGCCACTACCTAAGAAGTGATAGACTCAAATATCGGGAAGGAGGTGGCGTCCTTTTATACATATCGATAATATAAAGATCCGCTCCTCCATTTGAGAATCCCATGAAGGTGGAACTTGTGAAGCCATTAGCTGCGATCTCACTATCGGACGTGGTACATTTATACTCGGTGTCATCTATCGTAGCTCAATCTGCTTAGCTGATGACTTGGCTATGGAGTGCAAATAACAAATGCTTAATATTAGAAGACTTTAATGAACCTGATATTGGTTGAACTGAGATGACAACGGAAGGATCTATAAACTCCTTTGGCAGTAGGTTCCTGATAACAATAATGGGGCATTCATTAGTACATCATGTATCCTAACCAACACGTTTAGGTGCAAACCGAGGTTCTTCTCTATCGGACTTGGTAATTACTCATGCGACTGTGGATATTGCCAAGTTAAACAATTTTCCACTGTTAGTGAACAGCGATCACGCTGTTTTGTCATTCACGTTTAGAGCTGGTGACATGATATACGATCAGGTTACACCCCGCCCAAATGTATGGAAAGCTAACATATTAGCCATTCAGGAGTGCGCTGCTCAGACAAATTGTTCAGTAGATACGACCTCATCAGTTGAAGAATCATGGTCTACATTTAAAGACAAGTTTAGTTCGGTTACGTCCTCGTTCACACCGTACCTGGTACCACGTAGACGTGCGGTGAAATTGGACCATAACCACACAATCCTCAAAGCTGAACACGAGACTACTCGGGTAATAATTATTCAATATTTAACGCGGAGAAATACCTAACTATGGATAGGGCGGGAAGAATGAATCGAATTATTTCGAGTTGATCGGATGGTATGGCTCGGTCATGCAGGCGTGGTCCCTGCTGAATGTTATCTTATATCTTTTATCTATATTAAATATATTGTTCTATCTCTAGCCTAAGTTTGTTATCCAACATGTATTGGTAATTGTTATAATATAGTGAGTTGATGTAGACGATGATGTGACATCCACGTAAGATTTTGTATATTAGGCAGTTATATCATGGCAAATCTACAATTATAAGATTAGATCTATTATTAGATCAGTACTAATATCAAAGTAGACCATAATTCTACATATTCTCCGAGCTTCGCCAAACCATGCGCGTATGTAATTTTGAGATCAGGATCGTTTTACCTCAAAAAATTACTCACAGTAATATTCGATAAGATCATATTCTTCTCAGTCACACTAGGGTCGAGTTTTTTTCTTAATATCAGACTTCGGTAGTGTATTATGTGACTCTTAATGTGATGTGTGCTACTTATACTGACACAAGTAGTATATGATGTCAGTCGTGAACAGAAGGTCTGGCAGCACAGAGACAAGAGGATCGAATGGTAATGAATGGAAACAGGATGCAATTTGTTTAAAAATTTAAGAACAATGAGGTCTGGGTCATTTTGAGACAGTTGATGGACATGTTGCAAATCGAGCATTTACTTTATGATTGTCAGATTCTATCAACAAGTCCTGTAATTTTGTGTTAATTACATTCGATTGTTCACCACTGGTGTTCGTGTTCACTACACTAATGGGAGTTCACCAATGATTTGCCAGTGAAGTGCATATTACCTACAGCTTTTTTAGTTTTATTTATTGTTCTGCATAATGCAGTCCATTTTTCATCACTCAGGACAGCTACACAGGGACCATTTGGAACGGTGACGGTTTTATCTGGGCTTTCAGTTTCCACTAGTGATGCATGATTACCAATGCCAATATCAAGTGGCACTTCACTCCTCGTTAGTTTTGACAGAGATTTCCCTTTCTTGTCAATCACAGCCGGGTGTCTGTCGCATTCCGTAACAGCACGTACTACACTGACACATTCTTCACTGTCAGTACTCGCGTTACTACAGCAACCACCATCGTTCTTCTTACGGGTAAAAGCTGATAAGCTCATAGCCTCCTGAATTGGTAACGTCTTATTTGCACAACAAAATATTCAAAGCCAGTGCGAGTTAGGCTCCGAGCACCTTTTGTATGAGGTGAGAATTTAACGGGTGAACATTTTATGGTACCACATTTTACACTCATTGCACTACATTCCTTCCTCCACAGTGAACAAACAGTTTGGTTGTCCACATTTGTGAGTACTACCAATCTTTTTATTCAGATTAAGGTGTAAAACACACTATGATCACAGTATGAACACAAGTGTCAGTCGATGAGTAAAAGGGTAACACAAGGCAAACTTAAGCATGATCTCAAACCTTAACTAAAATACATAAGTTAACGCAGACCGAGTACAAGTACAAAATGGTAAAATCAAGATGAAGATATATTCAGCCATAGTCACGAAATTATCTTAACTCGACCACCACTGAAAATCAGAAGGCACTGGATAAGAATTTCTTCCTAGTATGGGACTTCTTAAATTATTTATGATTTATCGATAATCATAATTTGCCGAATAAGAGGACCAACCTGTGCCAACTAAAAGCTTTCTAATTTTCAACTGCGTGTTATCGAACAAGAAATAGAAGTTAAGAGTCACAGCCTGGTAAAAATATTCTTTTGGCACGATCGTGAATAGCTGGAGTGACAGCTGTTATTTTGTATTTTAATAGCACAAGATTATTTGCGCTTTCATATATTTTCATGGTTATTCAGTATATATTCGTTTAAACGCGCTGTATATTCTCAAAAAACATTCTTCCCGATGGAGCACTTTTTCACTTCTATATTATATTTAGTATCGAAATAAAACCTTGTCGTTATGCTTAACTGTTACATGTCCATACCTGGTAATACTAGTACATCAAATAGTTTGAGTACGGCCATTGTCAACTTGAACTTTCTTCTTCAACAGCGGCTGCTTTTTCCATGCTTGTAAAGTTGGGAGAATCTGAAAATATCCTTAACAAATATCAGCATGTAAGTGATCAATAAATATCTCAGGGGCACACTACGTATAATAATTACATTCATTTACGTGGAAGTAGGAATAAAATTAGGAGTTGGAAATAATTATTGGTCACCTTTAAATGCACATTTGAATTTAAGGAGAGGGCCACAAGGAGTCGGTCGTTCTATGAAACCGTTAAAATAATTCCTAATGTATGAACAGGTAGGTCCTAGTACTTTGGTTGTCAATCGGTGATTTTAATTTCTTTACGGAACAGATTACTAGATTAGATATCACAAGATGATTCTTAATATGTGAGTTCTACAAGCTCCATGTTAAGAAGTGCATTAGGCAGAAGATTCTTCTCAATGAAATGAGGACTTATCTCCTGCACGCCAGAAGACATTCATGTAGGATAATGTGGTGGAATGTATAAAGAATTTGTTTCACAAAATATCATCATAAATGGCGTGAGCGATCTGAAATCTAGGCATACTAAAAGTAAGTATGTAATGAGATACAATTCAGATTAGTGCTCTCTCAATGAAGCATTTACTTTGCTAGGTCGCAATGAGTTGTCGGGTTTTATCTAGGAGACAGAATTTTAGCCCTATTTTTTCCGCCAACTAGCAAACTAAACTAGGTTGAAATTGTTCAAAACACAGAATGAATAAGGAAGTGTGAATGATTACCTCCTAGTTATTTTTTAAATATCCGTCTTTCCCATCGGTTACTAGCTCTGGTTAATAACCGACGAGGTGAAGACTATTTGAGAGGGACTGAGAATACCTTGTCGCCGAAAGTATAAAGAGAGTAAACAACTGTTTGACAGGAATCCTCAATAGATCGGTAGGGATGTCCTAGCCCGATTCCTTGTTTGTACATGATCAGTAGCAATTGGTAAGTGTTAAATATCAGCATAGAATAACACCTAAAGTCCCATAACTCAGACTAGTAGTTTCGACTTCGAGAAAGACATCTTTTTGCAAGTTAGTCCTGCTAATAACACAAATTTACTGGCCGTCAAATATCGTTGTAATTGTATTCAGACGGACCGTCGATTTTTGAATGAGGTCACGAGCCGACCAGCGTTATCCAACCACTGAAAATGTGGGAGCACTGATGTTATGCCCCGATAAGAATAATGTGTGGTAATTTTAGGGTTCCATCTGTGGACCAATACTACACTTATACTTTTACCGTATAATTGTCAATTAACTAAACTATTCTTATCGCTTAAATGTTCAAATATTTCAATGGCAGTCGACTGACTAATTTATCGATTATATGCTTAAAAAACTTCAATGACAATATCGATTACATATATATATACGTTTTGAATTGCGTTTGTTGTGACCGCTCGTTCTGGCTGTTTCGCATAATATACTTCTCATTCCAAGCTTGAACTTCTCCCTCTAGTAAGCGGGTCTGAGACGCATCAAATAGCTAGCTTGCTAGTGTTTGGTCACCGAGTCTTGTTTCTCGTTCGTACATTAAGGGAACTTGTGATAGCTTCAAACCTAGCAACTGAACGGCCGTATCATAATAATATAAGAATCCTCAGCAGTGTGAGTTCATGATTCTGCACGCAGTATTCGGACTCGGCGCCCTCGGTCTCGCTTGCCAACCATCAACCTCCAGAACACCGGACCGGCATTCAGTTGTGTAAGTGTTTAACCTCAACCAATTCATAATGTCGTGCGATCATCCTACATTGTCTTCGGTAAATGCTTCACACCTGATATATTATTGTGGACTGATTCGGGTCATGCATTGACACGGTTAGATGTCGGCTGAGTGGTCTAGAGGTTAAGCGTTCGCAAGCAAGCACGGAGGTCCTGGGTTTGAGTGATGTGATCAGGATTATTATTGCGGACTGTTGAGAAATTCCAGTGCCTTGAGGAACGTAAATGTTCGAATCCATAAACGACGTCCAACTTAACTGTATGTGACCATGCTCTCGACTGTTTTTACGTTCCGTAATAAAAATATGCAAAATAAGCTGGTCATTATGTATTAACTGTTTATTACCTTCGTATTTGCAGCAAAGCATAGAAGCAGATCAGTGGTGTCTGTAGAGTTTCTATAGCCAATGACAGTCTCAAATTTGGAAAAAAAAGAAGTTTGAGCATGGAGTCAGCAACCCGATTCCATAGAAGATAACTCTGCCAAAAATGCTGAGAGGAATAAATGAATTAAATCACTTACACTCTGCCCTCCGAGTTGAAGGATCATCATTCAGAAGAATTAAAACACCTCATAGTGAAAGCTGAGATGCTTCGAAAGTCACAAAGGTTGATGTCTCTTCTAACAACCAGAGCAACAGCTAAGATCGGTACATGAAATGTCTGGACAATATGGGAGACCGATAGGATCAATCAAATAGCTACGGAAATCAGGAGATACAACTTGGAGGTGCTCGGAATCAGTGAAACCCATTCGATCCAAGCTCGACAGAAAGAATTAGATTTGGGAGAGATGCTGTTGCGCTCTGGTTATGAAGAAGAAAACGCTCCACACACTCAGGGAGTTGCTTAGATGCTGTCCAATGAAGCACGGAAAACACTTATAGGATGAGAATCTCACGGATCCAGAGTCAGTCAGCTACAACGTAGGACCAGGCACATATATGCATCGATCCAAGTTGCCATACCTCATTAACACAACAAGGTGGACATTGGATTCATAGAAGTAGTTAATTCAGAGGTGGTAATATATAAAAGAAAGATTGCAGTAAGGATATAGTACAGGAAGAAAGAATTAGTTCGTATAAAGAAAGATATGAAGCAATTTTAATCTCTTAGTTTAAGGGAAGATAAAGAGTGTTATACACCGACGCCATTGTGATCGATTCTGAGCCATGTCACCGAGAGTCTCCAACCATTGGTTACGATAGTCACGCGGACCCCGACCAATTAGTCTGCAGCTCCCAACATGACTTAGACCAGAAGTTAGTGACTTCAAGCACTGATGCCACGTTTTGGTTTGGCCGCCCCTAACCATGGATCCAGAATCATCAAAGCATCCTTCAAAACAAAGGAGATCACAAAGAATCCTATCCAATGTCATGCACTCACCAATCATAGCAATGAAGACGATAAAGGCCAGCTTTACGAGAGGACGCAATCGGTCGTAGTGAAGTGTCCAGGAAAAGACTTGGTCATCCTGACGGGAGACCTAAACTCCAAGGTTGGAATGGACAACGCCGGGTGAGAAGATATCATCGGGCGACATGGACTGGGAGAAAAGAATGACAATCGCGAGAGATCTGCAGATTTACATGCATTCAACAAAATGGTTATGGGTGGTACTGTATTCCTCTTCCCCCCACAAACGCAAACACGAAGCTACATGGGTCTCACTGGATCACATTACAGAGAACGAGATCGACCAAATTTGCAATGCTAAAAACATTCAGAAGCTCAATGGAGGATGTGAGGACCAAGAGAGGAGCTGACATAGCAACTTCAGATCACGACCTGGTGTTTGTCAAGATGAAACTGAAGCTAGATAAGCACTAGACATGTGAATCAACAACCTCAAAAAGGCTGAATGCTGATTAATTCAATCGGTATAAGGAAAAGCCTTCAATAATGTGTTGTTGAACCGGATGAAAAATTCAGTAGATATCCAGCTTCGAAATCAACGAGCCGAATTCCGTAAGAATCGGTCGTTCACAGACCAAATCGCGATACTACGAACCATGGTTGAGCAATCAATTGAATTGAATTCGTCATTATACATCAACTTCTTTAACTATGAGAAAGCGTTTGAAAGAGTGGATAGGAGAACTTTACGGAATTTTCTTCGACACGATGATGCACCTGAAGAAGATCGTCAACATCATACGGAATTCATACGATGGATTACAGTGCAAAGTGGTGTATGTAGGATAGCTGACAGACGCATTCCAAGTAAGGACCGGAGTCAGACAAGAACGATTACTCTCTCCCTTTCTCTTTCTTCTGGTGGTTAATTGGATTATTAAGATGTCCACATCTCAAGGAAATCATGGAATACAATGGACAGGTTGGATGCAACTAGACGATTTGGACTTCGCAGATGACCTAGCTCTTCAATCCCATACACACCAAAAAAAGCATGTGGAGAAAGTCAGTGTAGCAGCAACCTACTACGACCATCATAAAAGAAGTTCAAGTATGTAGGATAGCTGACAGACGCATTCCAATTAAGAACCGGAGTCAGATAACGCAAGCATAACCTAGCTCATATATGACTCCATGACAGCAAGCGAACATCTTAATCGATTTGACAAAATTTCGTTTAAGTTCAAGCTTACTACTCCGAAAGACCTAAAACACTAAGAAATGACATTTACTTGTTTATTCACAAGTAGTTTATGATGTTGATCACCTATTTTCGAATGAAAAGCACAACAGACGTGCTTTACTTACTGTATCGTCACCCTAGATTGTCCAGTGACAATCATTCAGTAAAGTGATAATAGTTTGAGGTAACTCCAATAAAGTGGCTGAAAATTAGATTTAATGGTCTATCCGAATGAATTTCATACTGAAACACTTACTACAAGCACCGATATAATTTAATAATTTTGCCATCCAATGTTGATGAAAGTTTAGCTTCTAAGCTTGGCGTCAGTTCGAGGTTTGTAGACCAATATTACATACAACGACAGTACAACTTTATTCATCTTAAACTTCATGTCATCTGTTAATCTCAGTATTATCTTGAGATCAGCATACAAGACTGTTTTAGTGAGTATATTTCTGAAGGTGATGCAGTTAAACCTTAATCTATCAGGTGACTCTCAAAATAGAATTTTACACACAAGCACTTGATTTCAGTTTGCACTTATCAAGGAATCATCACTGGTAATTTTGTCATTTTACTATTTCGTACAGTTAATCGCCATAGAAGGAGCAGTAATAAACATTTGTTGCAAAATCCTGCTTTTTAATGTGTACATTGACTTCACTGTTCATTTCCAGCGGTCTCAATGAACACCATGATAACACAGGAATTCATGCAAGCGCCTGTAGGTGGCTTTCAAGGCATACCTAAGAAGCGGACTTTGCATTCTAAGGAACCGATATATATTTATAAGTGAGCGCTTATGTAGTCAATTCGATTTGCTTTGATAAACTTTCTTTGCCACTCCTAGTTGTTTCATTCAGTAGCTGGTCAAGACTCTTATGTGAGACATTTGTACGTTACTACCAGACTATAACACAGCATGTTATATGAATTTATAATACTCTGTTAGCAGTTCTGGGTTACTAATAATCGCAGTTTAATGTGTCTACTCAGCCTACGTTGTAGTCAAACTATTTAACCTCGCCCCCACGGGGCATTTACGGATGAAAGGTCGACTATCATGCTGCTTCAAAATTCTTTATGAACATAAGCAATCTTTTCTGCAAGATAGTACACTGGTGATAAATGTAAAAACTGCATATGGCATATGGTCCATATTGCAGGTATGTGTAAGATTTGTTCTATGTTTTCTGTGAATGTGTGCAAAAATCCTTTTATGTCATGTTTTGTGCGACTGTAATGCCGTCCTTTTGGTGCTGCTGGTCACCCATAGTTTTACATGTTGAAGAATACAGGCCAGTAGTTATAGTAGGTTTTTATTCAGATTGTGGAACAGACCAAATGTAATGCGAGATTATACTTCCAAGCACAAAACACTTGACATCCAATGTAGGATAACAGGAAATGTAATGACTAGGCAAAATAATGAAGTAGATGAACACTTGAGCAACAGTGTTTCGACATTAGCAGGATTTCTCCGGCCACCTCTCAACCATCCAACCCAAGGTGTTGCATATTCACTTGGATGTTCAGGTAGCTGATTTTCTGCCTCTATTTGTGAGTTGCTGATTTTGTTTTGCATGATCTTATAATCTTTTGGACTGTCCACAACCTTAGTCTTTGACTTTTCCCTCGCTATTAGATAGTATGTCGATGACCATTCTGATTTTGTTTCACTCAATTACTTTACCTCACTGGAAGACGATTATACTCGTGATTGTCATCGCTCGGTCCACTGAACTGATTATCGCTAATCAATTGATGCCAGGTTCCCTGTTTGTTAGAAACGCATATTTCTGTTGTAAACATACGCGATTTTATTTTCATCAGTAGCACTTGGGTAGTGAATTGTTGTGTTCCTAGCTGTCTGACTCAATGTATGTTCACTGTTACAGTAATATCAATCCAGATCTCTAAGAGTCCTGGACTTTGTAATACTACTACTAATAATAATATATTTCTGCATGAGCAGGTACACGCCATTTTTACAGGCATGATCTACAAATTACAACATTTGTCGGCTCACAGCATGCTTCTCAATTTATCAAGTTTATAGTTGTTATAAAGTAGACTCGTAGAGCGCTTGCTGTAAACTATGACATTGAGGAGACGCGTACGTTAAGTTTGTTCCACACGTCAGAAGTTCCATAGCTGTGCCCTCAGAGCAAGATTCCGAAGAAAGAAAAAATAGAAACAGAAGAGCAGCAAGGCACTTGGATATGAACGCCAAACGTTGTTTAACATTGTGTAGTAGAAGAGACAGAGGCATAATAAATTAGGTTAAATTCATATTATCTCTTGTTAGAGTGAAAAAAGTCAGCGGCTTCATATGAGAGAATGTAGTAATAAAGAACAATGAGTTGTGATGTGTAACAAGTTGGAGTAAGCTCACACGAAGGAAGAAAAGTCAAGGTTGGTACAAGGAAAGCGGTTTCCTAGAAGGGGTGTGCATATAGAGGGTGAAGTTTTAAGAATACTAATAACTATATCTTTCACTGTCTAATTTTTTTCTATCTTTTCTTTTTTGTCCATCCGATGCCAGCCACACAATTGTAGTGTAAAAGTCCGAGTTAGCATGTTATGGGTTGTCTTAGTAGAATAGCTAATCCAGCATAAAATTGGAAACATGAGTCTGAGTGGTGGGCGGAGGAAGACAATCTATATCACAGATTGACTGACTTATTCTCAATCATAAAGAGCCTGATACATACAAAATGTTCAGACCCTCAAACACTAGTGGATTGAAGTTATCGCCCTCACCATCAATGCTTGCTGGCCAGTAACTCCACCCCCCCTCCTATTGTGATGTTAGGTTCATTTAAGCTTATTTTGGATATATGTCATACCTCACACAATCCTCTGTGTTTCACATCATGCTGGAAAACAGTATAAGTACCATTTTACAAGCTTATCAGGCAGTTACAAGTTATGGACTGTGGGTAAGGCATCGTTACGGTGCTTTAATTGACTATAGTATTTAGTTTGCCAATGAGAGTATAAGCATTAAGAAGGGTATACTGTAGGATAGTTGTTTATTAAAGCAGGCGGAAAAGTATTGAGGTATATGAGTTGTAGATAAGGTAACGAGTGGGGAAATATTGGCGAGACTCTAATTTATGGACGAACCATGAACCAATCTTAAATGACCTTGACAAGTATTAGCCAATCAGAAGACAGTATAAAATAAAAATATATTATAAGAAGCTGATGGACTACAGTGGATATTCTTCTTTTACGTGATTTAAAAGCTTGGTAAGGTTTGATAAAGGTTCAGATGTTCTGAAATCATAATGCATACGATGTAGGAACTCGTCCATATGGCTCCATAATAGTCGTTCTCTAGAGCCGTGGTACGGTCTTAAAAATTCCTTCAATCTCGATCACATGGCTTCAATGTTGTTAGTATGAACGCCAGTGGTAGGGTCGACAAAATGGCGTTTATGTGCTATGACATAATGGACATACCCAAGTCTATTAAGGCATCTATGAGCTCCCCAATCATCCCTATATACCGTAGTGCCCGGCTGCACGTTTCCCTGTATAATTGGTATTATTGTGCTTGCTTGCCGGTTTCTAACCCTCTGAAAATGCCCCTTTTGCGTTTATCGATCATAAATTCCAAGTACCTGTCAAATATATTTACGGAAGTGCTACTTACCCAATCTTCTTTCATACTACGTCTCCTGTTGTATTTTCGCCTTCTCACTACTTTTCATCTATTTCCACAATACTTTCTACTCCTCCGAATGATTGTAGACGTGTCATTTTCAGTGCACATATATCACGACAATACTCATACCACTGGACGGCTGACGTTTCAGTAACATCTGCGAATGCCGCAGCTAGTGTTACTTGTGCCTTTATTATCCAATTCGTAATTATTATCATGATTTGCCTCAGTTTCAGTCGTGATCGAGCGAACAAAGTCCTCGTTCGAGCAGACTTTTTCCTCCAACATAAAAAACGACGAAACACAATCTCATCACGATAGTCTGCACGTTTTACTGCAGTCATTTGATAACCGCAGTCACAGGTACAGGAACTTCTTAGTAGTCTCATCTCTTTTAGCCGCTCAATAATCACCTCTTCTCTAAAATCCGCTGTAAACCGATCGTATGTGAGCATCAGGTGTTGAACTTGGCTCTGTGATCTTGAGATTCCTCAGACGCTCCTGACTGGCTCGTCCATAAGTTAGAGTCTCACCGTGTTTCATTATGATTCCGTACTAGGAACTCATTTTTTCTTAATTCACTTAAACAATCTTCTACAACAGGTCTCGTCAGACGTATTACTGATGGAGAAGTATGCAACAAAGAGGATAATCTAGCACTTAGGAGGGCCTGACTCGACCTCAAAGTTGAACAGAAAACAACGGACGTGCCTTTTAACACTTCGAAGTGTAATTTAGTTCACCTGAAACATGTTGCAGACTACGAATACATCATAGGTAACTACTCATTAGAGGTATCTCATGCTGAAAAAGATTTAGGAGTATTTGTACCCTGTGATCTTAAGTTTGACGCTAACTGAAACAAAGATACCATTCGAGCGCACTTTGGACTGTCTAAGTTGAAAAGCAGCTAGACTGTAGAATTTTCCATCTAACTTTCAGCAGTTTTATTCGACCCTTTTTAGAGTATCGAAATATAGTGTTTTCTCCTTCACTTCAAAAGAACAAAGACACACTGGAAAGTATCCAACGGAGAGCCACGAAATCAATTTGGGACTTCAAACTCGAGTCTTACCAAGAACGCCTCCAATCACTGGAGCTTTATTAATTAGACAACAGACGTCTTAGGAGTGACATTCCAATGACTTACAACATCCTCAACACTCATATGCATCCCACTAAACACTTACTTAAGCTTAGTTCCAACACAAACTCCAGTGGGAATACCCAGAAACTTTAGAAACTGAAAAGCAGGACGGACTACAGGCACAAGTACTCTATAAGAGTAGTCAGATGCTGGAGTTCGCTGCCGTCTGAGCTAGTACAAATGACATCTCACGAGTCCTTTTAGAAAAAACTTGACATATTCTCAAGAACTAAGAACAGTATCCTGCTATAATTTGTTAATTTCCCCTTACATTTATCGTTAAACCTACCAGGGTTATTACCTGTGTGCACCGGTGATCGATTGCCACTAGAAACGGAAGCCCGTTATGCGAAAGCTTCTATTCCATCCAGAACCAAATGAGGCTATCTATTCACTTACACGTGAGCATTCGGTTATATCACCTTTCTTTTAAACGCAGCCACACTAACTGCACATTGGCTGTACAAATCCTTGTCATTTAATTTAAGGATTTTAACCCCAAATAAATGGCCCATATCGGAGGGGTACGAGCATTTGTATCACTACTCATTAATTTTATTAGTATTATCTAAATTGTATGACTGGACTTAATTATTACTTGGCAGATCAGAGTAAACTTTGTCTTCAAAATTAGCACGAGACATAAGTCTGAGGACTATCGGCTCGTTAGCTTAACCGCGGTAATTTTTTCGAGATTCTAAAGAAGATTTTTTGCAAGCACTTGTCTAAGTATCTGAAAAAACGCTACACCAACAGGAAGAACTATGGATTCAGAAAAGGATACTCATGCATCACAAACTTATTACTAGATCAAGGAGTTGGTTTGCACTAAAAGCCAAAGGCTACACATAGATGGGTCATAGATAGATTTTAGTAAGATTTTCGACAAAGTTCCACGTCAACACGCAGGTATTTAAGTTTAAGAATGTTACAACTTGGGGCGACTTATTTATAAAGACAAAGGATCTTCTTGTCAAACATCGAAGAAGAATACGGGTGAACACCAAATAGTCTAGTTAAGAAACTGTACTTGGTGAAGTTCTCCATATTATAGTCTTCAGGTGTGTTATTCCTCCTGTTTGTAAATGATCTTCGTGTTCTTCCATCATTGTTTTTGTTATATAAGGATACGTGGAACTACAGAAGACAAGTGTGGCAGTTTACATTTCAAATTATATGAATATTTTAAAATTTTTCAGTTGCCGATACATTTTTACAAGCGCATTGTGCTGCATATTTGTCACCAAGGTACAGATTTATACATGGTGAATAACCTTGAAGTACCTACTGTCTAGACATATACTGATCGAAGAGTCATCGTAAGCCAAGGCTTGAAAGATACAGTACACCGCTGTTTAACAATTGTTAAAAATTTGAGAGCTCGTTTCAAAAAGGGCAGTGATTTTTGTACTTGTTGTGATTATACTTGCTTTGGGTAATTATTGCACCAAAAAGCATTCTTGATCTACTTTAACTAAAAGTACTTTGGTTAAAGTTTGATATTTTTTGCTAAATTTTGTCCTGAGTACCTTTTTTTACTCCTGACTAACACTTGTGTTCACATTGTGATCATTTTGTGTTTTTAAACCTTTTAAATCGAATTACAATGGTTGGTAAGACGCACAAATGTGGGCAACCAAATTGTTTGTTCCCCGTGGAGGAGGGAATGCAATGTGCTACACAAATACTTGCAGCCTTCTAAATAAAATGGCGGAGCTGAAGTCAGTGGTGGATAAAGAAAAACCGGACGTTATCGCTGTCTCGGAAACTTGGTTAACGTCAGGAGTATTAGATCGTGAAACCCAGTTTCATAACCAGTAGGGCTGATAGATTAAACCGTAGGGGAGGCGGGGTTATTCTGTATACGAAAAGTACCCTAACCATAAGATTAGCTGAGACAGTAGCACATGTTTCAGGGACATGTGAACTGGTGAGATGTAAGTTGAAATGCCGACGGCAAGATATTGAATTAGTTGTAGTATATCGCAGTCCAGAATGTGTAGCAGATCATTTTATCCCAAGTAAACTCAAGTCCTGGTGTAACAACGGTAAAAGTCTTGTAGTAGGCGACTTTAATGCACCACATATGAACTGGGTTAACTTAGAAGTAGGGTCATCCATATCGTCGTTCGACTCCAAACTGTTAGAAACCTCGATTGGACTAGCATTATTCCAACACATTGGAGATTCCACAAGATACGACTTAAGAAACTCTTCCTTTCTTTTAGATTTAGTCTTCACACACGGTGATGACGTTGGTAAAATGGTCTTTCTCCCACCACTTGGGAGAAGTGACCATGCAGTCATCTTATTCAAATTCATGGCTGAGATTGCCTGTCAAACAGTTGCACCGGCCCGTCCCAACATATGGACGACAGATATGCAGGCAATTAACTCCGCAGCATCGGCTGAAAACTGGGAAATTGACTCAAATGCATCAGTACAAGAGGCATGGACTCTATTCAGGCAGTTATACAATCGGGTAACTCAACCACACATACCCTGGACTGTCCCAAAGAAAAAGAAGCATGGCCATCCCTGGATAGGCCTGGATATTCGACGTTTACTAAGACAAAAGAAGAAATGCTGGGATGTTGCCATCCGCCTTGGCACAGCAGGTACGATGGAACGCTACAGATCTATAAGAAACGAGTGTATAACGGAAATTCGGGAAGCTGAAAGAAAATATGAAATGCAGTTGGCACAATCTGCACTCAAGCAGCCCAAGAGAATATTCTCGTACATAAACTATAGAACAAGGATGTATCACTGGATTCCCAACCTAATTAAAGTAGGAAGTGGATCTGAAATGATAGAGGAAGATCAAGAAAAAGCAGAGGCTGTGGCTGACTATTTTGGGGCAGTTTTCACTCAGGAACCTCCTCTAGAGACAGAACCAGACCCAAATATAGAGTCAACAAACCAGTTGCTCACCGTGGACTTCGACCAAAACGATGTACTTAAGGCTCTTAGCACTCTAAACATGGAGAAGTCAACAGGACCAGGTGAACTACACCCCAAAATCTTGAGACATATTGCCCAATATATCGCAGCCCCACTGACTGTGATATTCAATATGTCACTTGACCAATTTGTGTTACCTATGGACTGGAAGGACGCAATCGTCACTCCCATACATAAAACAGGTCTACGACAAGTTCCATCGAATTACAGACCCGTAAGCCTCACCAGTGTGGTAATTAAAATACTGGAAAGAATAATCAAACGGACCATAACGGCATTTATGGAAACCAATAACTTGCTGAACATGGCACAACATGGTTTTAGAAAAGGTCTATCTTGTACAACGAACCTCCTTATAGCTAGGGAGTTCTGGATTAATGCGCTAGACAACAGAAACTCAGTGGATGTTTACTAAATAGATTTCAGTAAGTCTTTTGACAAGGTGCCAACTAATAGACTGCTATTGAAGTTGGCAAACCTTGGTATTGACGGACCTCTTTTAAAATGGATTAAGGATTTCCTAGTAGGTCGTAGGCAAAAAGTAAGAATAAATTCCAAGTGCTCCATCTGGAGACCAGTACTTAGCGGGGTACCTCAAGGTTCCGTCCTAGGTCCTTTACTTTTTATAATGTATGCTACTGATCTTCCAAGTATAGTGCGATCTCCAATGTTATTATGCGCTGACGATGTAAAAATTTGGCGAGTAATAACTGGAGACAAAGACGCATTTACTCTTCAGGCAGACTTAAATAATATGATAAACTGGTCTAAAGAGTGGCTGATGCCTATCAGCGCGGAAAAGTGTGTCTACATGCACTTGGGGGATTCAAAGGTTAATAAGTACAACATAGGGGATGTGCCATTACCCGTAGTCCGATCTCATAAGGATCTAGGGGTGACAGTGAGTAATGGTCTTAAGACGACGGCTCATTGCCGGGAGGTCGCAGCTAAGGGGTTTCGAACCCTCTGGGCTTTAAAACGGACATTCACTAAGTTAGATACTACCAAGTTCACCACAGTATACACATCATTAGTGAGAACTAAGCTAGAGAAATGCGTTCAGGCTGTAAGCCCCTGTTTAAAAGGTGACTCGGACATACTAGAAAAAGTACAGAGGGCAGCTATCCGAGCAATTTCAGAACTCCGGGGTTTATCATACAAAGAGCGGCTTGAAAATCTGGACCTCTTTACTCTGTCCTATCGCAGAGTGAGGGGAGATCTAATATTGATGTACGGAATACTGAGAAATGATTTCGGACCTAACTTATTCTCTCTCTTTCTTCTCACTAGATTGGGACACCTTAGAGGACGTAGCAGGCGAGTAGAAAAGCCAAGAACGAACAAAATACCCGTGGCATACAGGTTTTCACACCGAGTCATCAATACTTGGAACCTGCTGCCTGAAGCAGTGGTGTCCGTACCTTCAATTGACTCTTTCAAAAGAAGACTGGACACTCACAGAAGCATACTAGAAAAGGAATGACATAGGCCGTAGGCCTTCTGTCCTTACTACATAAACCTGAATCTGAATCTTTCCGACCAATCAGGAGAGGCCTCGACCACCTAGATGCTTAAACCACTTTGACTCGATGTACAGTGTTTATTTGTCATAAGTCTGTGTGTTATGCACACGCAACTCACCGTCGCCAAAAATAATGCAGTAATTTGTTACAAAGGGTCCAAAGAATCCCCACCCGGCCGGTTTCTGGAATCTCATATCTGACGCATGACTAGAGACTGTCTAAAATAAACCTCTTTCCCCTGTCATACAAAAAGACCAGATGTAATACATTCACTTTTAAGATTAGTTTTGAATCGCAAATGACCTAGTATTTGACTTTATCTAAAGTTGAACGTTTATATGGGCATTCCTGAAACACCCACAAGTTTAGCAAAAGCTACATTCTAACTAACTGCTGACTTCCCCATCAAATCATTAACGAAATGAATATGTATATATATTTGAGTTTTATAATGCGATATTAATCCTTGGCAGACCATACTTGTTACCACTTTAAGTAACAGGGTTTTGTTTGTTTGTATTTGATTAGAGTTGTAAATGCACGCGGACATCTTTTAAATACATCACGGGATATATGTTGGTCATTATTTTCCTGCAAGACTCTAAATAATCTAGTTTTAGGTAATCAATCAGTTCCGCTTGATTAACTGCTTCTTCATACATTTTCGAGTCAGTTTAAAAATAAAAACGAAGGGATTCGTCAAACGACGTTAATAACGACTTCACACACCCATACACGGGTTAGGGTTACCCATATGCACCCATGGGTGCATATAAGGTTTGTCATTAAAGTGTACTTATACGTACTACAAAGACAACATGTCTTTGGGGGTTTTGATTTCAATTTGGTAAGAACAGGAGCCCGAATGGATTGTGTTGTCCCTGTCGTTGGAGTCTCGGTTGACTTCTTTTGGATGGGTCAACTGATGGAGCTTCAGTTGCTTGTTGAGGAAGAGTCTCATGGTTTAGATTTTTTGATAGTAAAGGCAGTAGTCAACTGACTAGTAATTAGTGCTGGATTTGTGGACGTTTATGGGACGTCTCCCTCAATTTTCTGTTCCAGAGGACTAAAATTGTGGCGTTTCACGTGTCAAGTCAGTATTAAGCAGTTTGATGACAATGAGTTAGTAATCTCGTCCTTGTATATAACAAATTAATAGGTTTAGTTTAACCGGTTTCACTGTACGTAAGCATAGAGGTTCCAGTAATTGACTTAGTTGCAGTTCCTTGATCCTTTCTTAACAATTTAGTCATCTCACATTACTAGTATGTAAGACACGAGTAACTTGTCATGTAATTGTGGTGCTTTTTAGGAAGTCATATTTTCATCTAGGTACTCCACCTTACTAATAATCTTTTTATGGCCATGAAAGTACATTGGCTATAGGTACGGGACGATATTTCTAAAATTTATGCCTTGTACCTGTCTGTAAGACAGGACTTACTATGGGACCACTCCAGTCATTCGGTAATCTACTCTGGATTGAAGATAGATTAAAACATACTTAAAGGACTTGTGTTGAAGTGTGCCAGTTGCTTAGTACCTTTCAATACATTTCATCCGATTCCATGAATCTTCTTACTAGTTTAATTGGTGTACAAATGAGGTCGAATTCTTCGCTATTCACAACCTTCAGAGCGTGTGTGGCAGGATATATTTATTTTATTTATTTGAACATAAATATTAGTACAAAGGGGCACCGGATACATATGCGCCACACAATAATAATGAAAATGGGAAGAGAAAAAAGGTGAGGAGCGTGGAGAAAGAACAATAACGGACAGATCAGTGTAAGGTAGTGTAAGAGTAATAAAAATAATAATAATAGAATTAATGGGGAAAACGGAAAAGCACAATCAGAAGAAATCTTCCAGTTAAGGAAGAAACAACCATTTTTTATGAAGAAAGTAAGAGGTTACAGCAGGATCGCCACTGGCTTCTATTCTGAGCCATATCTGATAACGTCTCTAGCCACTGTTGCACCATCTCTCGGACCCCAGCCAGGGAATCGTGAAAGACCGATAGGAGCCAGCCCGTTGCAGCTTTCTTTCATACCCCGACACAATGTCATACACTGACCACCTCTCCGCTTTTCCCAACCAGTCCCAGTGTTGGAAAATAATGAACGACGAGGAATTCTCTGGGACGACATTCGGATAACATGTCCAAGCCACCGAAGTCGGTGTTTCAAGATGGTGGCACCAATTGAGTTATCATCTCTGTGCCCGAACACACGATGCTAAACCTCTGCATTACTGACATGGTGTTGCCACTGGATGTCAGCAATCCTTCGGAGACAGCGATGATCGAACACAGACAGTCGTCTAACGTCCTCAACTCGGAGAGACCAGGTTTCACAAGCATAAAGCAAGACTGCTCTCACCGACGCGTTGTAGATCCGACCTTTTACAGCCAGACTAACATCACGAAGGCGCCAAAGGTGGCCCAGATTGGCATAAGCCGCTCTGGCTTTCACTATTCGTGCATTGATCTCATCACTCACACCCCCACCAGCACTTATGCAGCTACCCAGATACACGAACTTTTCGACTACTTCCATCTGCTCACCATCCAGGGTGAGTACAGGATTGGAATCCTGCCAGTCTTGTAGAAGTACTTTGCACTTCGAAGGTGCAAGCACATACCATACCTACGGACACTGATTGCCAACTGATTAAGTGCGGATTGCATGGCTTGGGCATTGTCGCACAGTAAGACAATATCATCCGCATACTTAAGGTCGAGAAGTCTTTCTCCAGGCAACAGAACAGTTAACTAGTGGTAAAATTCATATCGAGAGGTGTTTCTATTTTATGTTCGTTGCTAAAATTGTCCGATAGTACGTGAAATTTCCTATAGTTGCCTTTAGCTAGTTCTGTTATAGTTTCACCTCTATAAACTGCTATTATACGACCCCGTTCATCTGGCTTATGGAAGAAGTTAAGCGTTTTAGGTATTTTCTGGAGTTCCTAACAATATTTTGTTTGTAATCCTAAACGTGCGTAGGTCTAAGGCACGAATATTTCTAGCTTTCTGATATTCAGACCTAGTCTCGTCAGAACCCAGTAATCTTCCATATCCTTTCATTTCTACTGAAAATGCTATGAGCTTCTTTGTGAAACCATGATGGGGAGTTTCTTGGTTGCATTAACATTTAAGTACGATTTCCCAAAGATCTGAGACATTTTTTACAAGGAATCGAGGTTTAGTACCTCAACCTACTGAGAACTCTCCATGATTCCCTGTATATTTCATTGGTGAAAATGTTTTGGTCCTAATAGTTCGTACGCATTAAAGGCCCTAATATACAGCGTTAAATACAGATGCGAAAAGTCATGCTGTTTTCTGGATTTTTTGCTAGCGATTTTAGTTTCATAACAAAGTTTTCAATGAAAGATAGGCTTCGTCGATCAGTAAAATTTGGGGGACCTTATAATAAATTATTTGATAGTAGGCCTCTCAGCGATAACGAGGAAAATGGCTGATGAAAACTGAGCTATTGAGGTGTTTTACATACTTGACGTTCGTATTGAAGACTGTGACTTTGATGTTTGTTGACAGACAGTTGTTTTGAGTTCCATATGTTCATCAACTGTAGGAATGCTGTCCTAGCTTTGTCAATTTTTGCCTTTACGTCTGCATCAGATCCTCCTTGTTTATTGATGTTGCACAGGTATGGCTTTTAGTACACTGCTACTAATTAAATAGGAGGCAGTTATATTTCATACTGATTTGTTTCTCTGCTAACAGTAATGACTCAGGCGAATCTAATTATTTACTATTCACTTAGTTGTTTTGAAAAGTAATGAAAACCACAAAATAGTTTCTTTTGCTCCTGTGTTGTATCACTGTAATTTAGTTGTTAGGAGTTCAGTCTTTCCTCACCAGAAAATGCTTGTCCCTTTCTGTTTTAGTTCCATTATGACTCTCTCTTTACGCTGCTCTGTTGTGATTGAAGAGTTAGCTTCTGACAAGTGTACCGTAAAACGTCGCACAGCACTTCGTGAATCGCAAATTTCAGCAGTTAGAGATGAATTACAGCAAATTCTCATACGTATCACTCCTATGAACAATTCAGGCTGCAAAAAGATGGTGAAGAAAAGCATGGGTTATCCAGTCATTGAATTAGATCTTTACAAAAACTTTTTATCACAAGGCAAAGCCACTATATGTTTACCGGTTCATTCTGTAAGAATAATGATTAGTAACTGTCCACCAGATAAACTTCGTTTTTTCCTCGCGACTCTTCGTACCAAATTAAAGACACAAAAGACTCACGTTTTGAAAAGACCAGTACCACCGGATGCTCCTCCTACATCTATTTCACTTCTAGAAGAATTAAGTCCACTACCCCTTCCAAAGAAAATCAACTCTCACCCAAAAGTCATAGAACCATTTTCTTGTGACATGTCTGTCATAAACTTTCAAGATGGTAGGTATAATGATTTTATACTAATGTTAACTGATTTATAGTGAAGATCAGAACGAATTCCAGTTTTCCTGAGACCGTTCAAAATATCTAAATAATAATATCTTTTTTAAACGAATGCCTGCATCTTCTCTGTAGTTGATTTATATGTCCAACATTCGTCACCAAATATTTTATGGTCATTCATGACTTTTGTTAGTTAAACTCTGGAATTTCATCCTTCTGTGTTTTAAGAGGACTACTCCATCAATAAAATTCATATCCTGTTGGGGTGTGCAATCTCAATTTACAATTTATAGGGATAAAAGCAGTTTCAATTAGGTTTAAATACTATTACAGTAAATTATTCTGTGTAAACACTATTTGTAAGATTTCAATACATCTTTACTCAACAAATATTGTTATATCCGAACGAAGAATAAGTGAATGGTAATTGCTAGAAATTATTTATGGACTATTATTACATATGTCCTTATTGGATAATTATTAAGTAACGAGATTTTATATATATTCGTATTCCTTTTATCATAAGCTTTCATTTAACTTGTTAACTGTTATTATATGATTTACTATTCTTAAGTTATTCTCAGTCTATTTGTTACATCTTACACTCACAGCCACTTTTGGTTTGATGGAGTCTGATTTGCTTATTTATAAACAACGTATGTCTGGAATTTATGGTTCATACAGTGAAAGCTGAGGTTGTGTTCTGGACTCAATGAACCGTGCTAGGCGAGAATAACTAGTAAGGACTCAGAGTTGACTCTAGCCTGCTCGTTCTGTTTTGATGTGACATTGGTTTGTGTTCTGATTAGCAATGTAGTCACGTAATAATTAACAAGGCAAGAGGACGTAACAATATAGGAACAAATCCTGGTAAAATGAAAGTAGACACCAACCATATTAACTATTGTAGAACAATACAAAACCGGTAAATGAGTTGACGCGATTGCCTACTGTATGCAGAAGGGGAAATAAAGTTAATATGGACAGCCAATTATTATCACCAGTCGCCATAATAAGAATCTAACTCGGCGCTCAATACGTGGATGTTTACTGAGTTACATTGGTTGCGTAATTAATTACATCGAAACGGCTTAGGTCGTCTAAATGTGCTTATAGTATTTTGACTCTTTGTATATTCAGAAGACAAAAGATAGCTAAACCATTTTTTAACGTCATAGCAGCAGCAATGACGTGTATCAATTGTTTACTGTAAATTCGATAAATCCTGATTTCAAACTTCTAGGCACAATGCTTCAATTTATCACTCTATCATACACTTTTTTATAGAAGTTTCAAATACCTGTTCACCAAGATGTGGATCCTTACACCCGACTCCTCTTGTTTCCACTCCCGTACGAAAGGTCGCAGCAAAAAGTCGTGGAGACACTAATCGGTCATTTGGTCATATCTTTGACTCACGGGAATCTGATATTTCAAGTCAAAAAGGTCACGACGAACAAATGACAGTCATAAATTTCGTAAAGCAAGGGTGCAATGTTTTCTGTACTGGTGGCGCTGGGACAGGAAAATCTCATCTTATTCGTCGTGTAGTTGGTAAGTAACCTATATATATATATATAGTTTAAAAATTACAATATCTTATCAAGATGATTATATATAAAAAACATCCGAATACATGTGTCTTTTGATGATTCTTTGTGGAAGATTTCTTAAAATATGTATCGGTTACTCTTCATAGCATCTGTCACATTGCTTAATAGCTTTTGATCAGTTATTTGAAGCCACTTTTGCTTTACACTTCAACCATTTATTTTATTCGTCAGTGTACCCAAAGTGTTATGAAGGTCAAGACTTCTTTGTATATTGTCATTAGTTGCATCTATGTTTGACGGCTGTTGCAATTGTGTGAGAAACTGCTTATAGTCAGCGTGTTAGATTGTATGTGTTCCCATGGGTGGCAATTTTCTTCATGGGTCTTGGTATATTTGTTCTGCATAATCCTGTTGTAAGATGGGTTAAACTTTTTCTGATTGAATTTATGGGACCATAATCAATCCCAAGTAATGTATACGACGGAATGTTTTCCGGATGTAAAAATAAAGTATCAATTTAAAATATGTGCTCTTAGTTTGTACGTGGTAACGGTAAAGCTTTCTGGTGATATTCAAAGTTAATATATTTATAAATGACCGTTTTACTACTCATTATAAATAGTAGTATAACATTGTAAGGATAATTATCATCTACTGAAGTGATTTTCACGAATTAAAGACAATCAATACTTAAAAAAACATTGTCATCATATATATATATATATATATATATATATATATATAGTTGTGAAGTTTTTTACGTGAGACTACCGTAGCAGATTTCTGTTCCAACTGTTTATCAAGAAGTTGTGTTTCTTAAATATGCAGGTCTACTTCCACCGGAGCATACTGCTGTAACAGCTAGTACAGGGTCAGCTGCTAATATTATTGGTGGATTGACAGTACACGCGTTTTCTGGATTAGGAGGTTTACTTGAGTCAGATCTAAAAATGGATAAAGATAACATTTTGGTTTGGATGGAGATTTTGCGTACTCGTTTAAAATTCCGTCCAGATATAGTAACTCGCTGGCAAAAACTGCAATATCTTGTCATTGATGAAATTAGCATGTTAAGTAGCAGACTGTTTACACGTTTAGAACTTATAGCCACTGAGTGTCGCCGTTCAATGAACAAAATTTCTGAACAAAAAGCTTTCGGTGGCATCCAGTTGGTTATCTTCGGCGACTTTTTTCAACTTCCACCTGTTGTTCATCCATCTGAGGTAGGTTATAATAAACCCAAAATTTACAAATGTATACGGTTTACTTTTATTTTGCATTCATACAGTGTGACAGGCTGAACAGTGTGTTTCTTTTTTATTTTTAATGGCAAGTATGGAAACTTGTGTTAACGTATGTTTACGCTAGATCGATGCTTTCGATAATGGACTGAGGTTTTAATCGTCAAATTTCTCCAACTATTACATTAAAGACGTATTACAACCGTAACTCAAAACGTTTTCCATTTAGCCGTTTTTATGGTCTTATTTACTTGGGCCGGTTAGCCATCATGGAGGAACGCAGGCCACCCACCGGCATCCTCAGTTGAACTCTATCGTGAGGAGTCCTTTCCAGTTGCTATTCGTTGACTTGATATCTGCTTCCGAATCCCGACACAATGTGTTCCTTGGTCTTCCTCTTCTCACTTCCAGTTACGGATTCCAGGCTAGCTCCCGCCTCGTGGTTCAGTTTACTGTCGATACCAGGAAAAGTTTTCAACAAAGTGTTGTTGAACCGGATGAAAAATTCAGTAGATATCCAGCTTCGAAATCAACGAGCCGAATTCCGTAAGAATCGGTCGTTCACAGACCAAATCGCGATACTACGAACCATGGTTGAGCAATCAATTGAATTGAATTCGTCATTATACATCAACTTCTTTAACTATGAGAAAGCGTTTGAAAGAGTGGATAGGAGAACTTTACGGAATTTTCTTCGACACGATGATGCACCTGAAGAAGATCGTCAACATCATACGGAATTCATACGATGGATTACAGTGCAAAGTGGTGTATGTAGGATAGCTGACAGACGCATTCCAAGTAAGGACCGGAGTCAGACAAGAACGATTACTCTCTCCCTTTCTCTTTCTTCTGGTGGTTAATTGGATTATTAAGATGTCCACATCTCAAGGAAATCATGGAATACAATGGACAGGTTGGATGCAACTAGACGATTTGGACTTCGCAGATGACCTAGCTCTTCAATCCCATACACACCAAAAAAAGCATGTGGAGAAAGTCAGTGTAGCAGCAACCTACTACGACCATCATAAAAAAAGTTCAAGTATTTATAACAATTGTCTACACAAGATACCCAATATCTGTTGGCCGGATACCATCAGCGACATCTTACTGTGAGAGAAAACAAACAAGCTTCCAGGTAGAGGTAGTTAGAAAAAGACGCCAGAGGTGGATCGGACATATTAAGGAAATCACAAAACTGCATCACGACTTACTTAATAACCTAATTACCTACTCCTGTTCCTTCTCGTGGAGGAGCATTGGCCTCCCACCTGGATTCTCAATCGAAATTTGTCCTGTGCAATCCTTTCCTGTTGTTCTTCCTTTATTTACTTTTGTGCAGAGCTTCGATGTGGATCCATTCTTTATTGTGATGTTGCTTGCGGCCCAACACCCCTGACACGTTGAAGTTAGTACTTCCCTGATCATCTTTCACTTGTCCTCCATAGCAGTTTCTTCTTCATCCAGATCTTGTAAGGCTTGGAACCTGTTGTTGAGAGCTATATTGAATTTGTTTAGTTTGCCGCTATCTCGAAGGAAGGCTTTGTTGGACCTTTGTAATACAGTTTCTCCAGCTGTCTAGTGCTTGTCTAGCTTCAGTTTCATCTTGACAAACACCAGGTCGTGATCTGAAGTTGCTATGTCAGCTCCTCTCTTGGTCCTCACATCCTTCATTGAGCTTCTGAATGTTTTTAGCGATGCAAATATGGTCGATCTCGTTCTCTGTAATGTGATCCAGTGAGACCCATGTAGCTTCGTGTTCGCGTTTGTGGGGGGAAGAGGAATACAGTACCACCCATAACCATTTTGTTGAATGCATGTAAATCTGCAGATCTCTCGCGATTGTCATTCTTTTCTCCCAGTCCATGTCGCCCGATGATATCTTCTCACCCGGCGTTGTCCATTCCAACCTTGGAGTTTAGGTCTCCCGTCAGGATGACCAAGTCTTTTCCTGGACACTTCACTACGACCGATTGCGTCCTCTCGTAAAGCTGGCCTTTATCGTCTTCATTGCTATGATTGGTGAGTGCATGACATTGGATAGGATTCTTTGTGATCTCCTTTGTTTTGAAGGATGCTTTGATGATTCTGGATCCATGGTTAGGGGCGGCCAAACCAAAACGTGGCATCAGTGCTTGAAGTCACTAACTTCTGGTCTAAGTCATGTTGGGAGCTGCAGACTAATTGGTCGGGGTCCGCGTGACTATCGTAACCAATGGTTGGAGACTCTCGGTGACATGGCTCAGAATCGATCACAATGGCGTCGGTGTATAACACTCTTTATCTTCCCTTAAACTAAGAGATTAAAATTGCTTCATATCTTTCTTTATACGAACTAATTCTTTCTTCCTGTACTATATCCTTACTGCAATCTTTCTTTTATATATTACCACCTCTGAATTAACTACTTCTATGAATCCAATGTCCACCTTGTTGTGTTAATGAGGTATGGCAACTTGGATCGATGCATATATGTGCCTGGTCCTACGTTGTAGCTGACTGACTCTGGATCCGTGAGATTCTCATCCTATAAGTGTTTTCCGTGCTTCATTGGACAGCATCTAAGCAACTCCCTGAGTGTGTGGAGCGTTTTCTTCTTCATAACCAGAGCGCAACAGCATCTCTCCCAAATCTAATTCTTTCTGTCGAGCTTGGATCGAATGGGTTTCACTGATTCCGAGCACCTCCAAGTTGTATCTCCTGATTTCCGTAGCTATTTGATTGATCCTATCGGTCTCCCATATTGTCCAGACATTTCATGTACCGATCTTAGCTGTTGCTCTGGTTGTTAGAAGAGACATCAACCTTTGTGACTTTCGAAGCATCTCAGCTTTCACTATGAGGTGTTTTAATTCTTCTGAATGATGATCCTTCAACTCGGCGGGTAGAGTTCAAGTGGTATAATTTATTATTTATATTTCACTAACCAGCTATTGTGTAATAATAATTTGAAAGCGTGCTCGTCAAATTAATTTCATTGAAGCAACTTTAAAACGAAATCTGAAGAATATTATATAAGTATCAAATACTTCTATCATCTGGAGGTTTTCGTCATGTAACTTCTTGTGTTATGTAGGCATTGTGAAACCGTTCTAGACGCCTTAAATTTCATTGATAAAAATATGTAGTTATCTTGATGATATCAACCGTTTTATGTTTTCTCAATCGGAGATTATTCCATACACTTTTGAAGTCACTTATCATCTTTGACTATGGGACTTTGTTACATGATGAACTTTGTTCTGGATGACCAACAGGGTTATATCGAAAAAAAAATATCTAGTTCGACTTCAAAATTTCTGTCTGGAAAGTGCCAACTCCACATAAAATACTCTTGGATTGATGTGCACTTAAGATAAGAACGCTGATTTTATGTAATGTTAACAATCAGTGTTCGGGAATCGGCTTAACCTATTGTAAATATTATTGAGTTAGTGTTAAATACTGGTTTTATTTGTTCACTGGTTTCGGTAACTGTAGATTGTACATCGGCATTTTTAACTGTTCCAGGAATTTAATTATTTTAAGAACTTCGTAGATAGGACTGAGTCATTTGTTAATATCCTACGGCGTACTTTTCAAATACTCCATAGATTTTTAGTTGTTAGGTGTTTATGTGTTAATCAACTGTTATCACGTTGTGACGTGAAATAACTAGTCATTACGTACAACTTACAAAAAATCCCCTATTAAGAAACTATGTTAACAGCGTTCTTTTCAGTACTTGTTGGATTGTAAATTTCTCTGCGAAGTTAAGTAGTTTTAAGTTGTCTATTATTAGTTCATCTAGTATACGTCAGTTGTATTTCTTATTGTAGTATCCTTTTAAATTCCTTATCACAATACACACAACACTTGAACAATCATTAGAAAAATGTTAATTTATTTTAAGAGCTTTTGATAAATAGTCAACTTGACGTTAACTGGTATTCGTCAGGAATTTCAGCCTTATCGTAATTTAATTTAATGATTGACATATACTATAGAGGGAATGTATACATCGTCTATCCTATTGTACTACGCTGTCTGCCATAGTAGGTTGGAAAAACGTTAGTGGTGATTAGACTGATACTTAATAATAGTCCGTTAGGTTATTGACTGCTAGTTTCAGCTGCCTGGAAATTTCCGTGCCTTTTATCATGCTGATTTCCACTTCTATCTCATCAACGTGAAGTGTAACAACATAGATGTGTTAACATTCATGCCAGGTTTTATGTTTATGACGAACTAACTGATAGACTAGATAATATAAATGAAATGGTTTCCAGATATCCGGTGTATTTATTATTATGTCCTCTAATATCAGTCGAATTATATGCTTGTCACCAACTTTTATCAGTAAGATGTTCAATGTTTTAAAACTGAGAATGTATAACCACTAGCAATTTGTATCCCTTAATATTAACTCTGTTAAGAAAAGACAAATTGAATTAACCATTGTTTTTAAATTGATCCTGATTGATTTCACTTCGAATCCGGCAAATTATGACTTAGTGTTACACCATATTGACTTTCCTATTTAACGGAATCCAACGAGCACTAAGGCTATATTCATTATATTTCCTCAAATTTTACTCCATGTAATTGGTTGTTTTATTATCTTTTTTAATACTGTAGT
Source organism: Schistosoma haematobium (assembly GCF_000699445.3). NCBI lineage: Eukaryota > Metazoa > Platyhelminthes > Trematoda > Strigeidida > Schistosomatidae > Schistosoma > Schistosoma haematobium. Next base: position 17,640,574 of record NC_067197.1, on the reverse strand, counting down.
CTCATAATAAATTTGCATTCCAATCATCTTCTTGGGCTAAATGTCGTTTTCGAGTTATTGAACTTACTCACTCTTGGCGACAGTCCAATGATCCGAAGTTGGCTCATTTACTATCAGTAATTCGTGAAGGTCAGTGTCCACAGTGGGCTGTGGAAAGATTGCGATCTCGTTTGGTTTCTGAACTGGTTAACGATCAAAATAAACCCAAAATTATAGCAACACGTTTATGTACTCATCGCGCAGACGCTGATGCCTGGAATCAACGCAAGTTAAGTGAACTGCCAGGTCGGTTAAATAATTTTCATTGGATCGTATAATTTCAGAATTTTATATAGTTGTTATTACTTTGTAGCTAGTACGCAAGCCAAAACGCATGCAACACAAAAGAATAATATCATTACTCTTTGGTGAACCCTGTTTTTTGATGGAATGTAGTGTAAATATTGTTATTGGACTACTCCCACTGACACTGGAATTTATCTTTTGATTCAGTTTGTAGTAAGTAATCGTGCAAGAAAAACGTTAGCAGATTTTCCAGCTTTGACATAAATTATGTGTCTGTCTATTTTACTTATTAGTTATTTAAACAATATCTAAAGAAATTTAACCATTCATACATAGATTGGCTCCTAGGTCAATCCATAAGCGCTATGCAAATTCAACCATTCACTCCTCCCTGCTCATAGTCTGGTCAGTTGACTAGTGTGTCTGAGATATAATATTCCCAACCACTACGTATTTCGGATTTTTTGCTTCCATACTGTTAATAATTCTTGGTGGTGTTTTAATCATCGATTTACTCGAAATAAGTACACAACCTCCAACAAAATGAGGCTAATAAAACGTATTTTCGCATCCACTACGAACACCCCTCTACCCACTTTGTTTCAAGACTGACATTAAAACGAATGTGGTTTCTTTTTATCCGCAACTTTTAGTTTTTTTCGGTATGACTATAAATATTAAAAAAGTGATTGGTTGAAGTGTTATTAAATTATAAGCTCGATATGCCAGTGGTCGACTCCATGAGTCGATCTAAGCTAAACTACCAATGAAAACCTGGGAGCACTGGACAGCTGTTTCGTCCTAGTATAGTACTCCTCAGGTGAAGACGGCTATCCACTCCAGACAATGAATGAGTGGTTGCTCATTTATTCATGGATCAATTGAAGTTAGACGTTAACACCGTTGGATGCCGGCTCAATGGTCTGGAAGTTAAGTGTTCGCACGCGAAACCGTAGGCCCTGGGCTGGAGTCTCACGTGCGGGATCGTGGATGCGCGCTGCTGAGGAGTTCCGTAATAGCACAAAACGGCTGTTCAGTGCCTTTGGGTTTTCAGTGGTTGTCTAGCTTAGATCGACTGAACTGTTAAAATTACTACAATCTCCACAAACCCCTATCCTGGTAATATGCTCAATATTTCAAGGTGCACACTTTTTTAGCCTAAATATACAAAGATAGCATGCTGGGAAAAAAATCTCTGGGCGCAATCACATTCGACCGTGAATCTAGACTATTGATACAGTGATTATTGTAATCACTGCACAAATTATTGACTTGTATATCTGTCTTAAACTAATAATGGATGATACTTTTTTTGATTATTAATATTACTGAACGACAGGTTTAAGGATTGCAAAGGAGAAAGATGTGCAAAAATGTATATTAGTGGGGCTCGATGTGAATGATACGTTTAAACCCTAGTTGTTTTAATGTTATTCCTGTTTTGAACAGCTTGCTAGCATTAAATGCTCAAAGCCTAATCTACACTAACCTTTTATTAAGTTACAGCAGTTCGAACTAATTAGGGCTTTGAGACTCGTTTTCAGTTTTAATTTAAAACTTTGGAAGATATATCGACTAAGAGTTTTTGCGTTGAACGTAAGGTGTTATTGCTAACAAAACAAAATATATGGAAATAGGAATTAACATTAAATTCTATTCATCAGTTTTACGAATTAGTTAAATTTGAATAAACTGAACATAAAATATGTTAAATAGAAAAACAACAAAAACAGACAGTTATTGGATAAATTCAGAAGTAGATCTTGTTCGATAGAAAAACAATGTGGTAAAATTCAAAGAATTGTTAGAGAACACCTTTTAATGTTGACATTATGCATTTGAGAATCCGGACTCCAGAAATTCCAATATATGCACATTAAATGTATTCTAAACCAAAAGTACTTTCTAATACACTCCAGAGGTTTTACCTAGCTGATGTAAATGAATATATTTTTATATGTTATATCAAATCAGTTAGTGTTAGTATAACGTTAATCGTCACAGTTTTCATGAAATCTATTTACGAATTTTCTTATTTTCCTGTTCACTCATTCAAATAGGTTCATTTAAAGTTTATCGATCTCAAGACAGGGGAGTTGGGAAAGGTATTTCAACCACAATAGATTCATCTTGCCCAGCTCCTTCTGTACTGAATTTAAAAGTTGGTGCTCAAGTAAGAACATGTTTATTTATCGCAGTTTATTTCATTCTGTATTATGTTGTGCATACCATTTAGAAAGTTTTGAATCAGTGATATATGCGCACACGTAAAAATATGCGTCAGGGTTGAATACAAATTTTCATTCTTATGAACATTATGTCGTTAAGTGAATTCTACAAACGCTCAAAGTTTGACACTTTTAAACTTGCTTTACATCCCTCACACTTTTAACAACCAAAAAGCAGTAAAAGTACAATTCAGAATTAGATCTAAATTTATACTTGTTATATTGTTGAAAATTGCATGAATCGGTTTATTCTTTTAACAGCATGTTGTAAATATAAAACTTTAGGTAATGCTACTAAGAAACTTGGATACCAGCCGTGGACTTGTCAACGGAGCACGAGGCGTAATAGAGAAGATAAACAACGATAATGGTCTTCCTGAAGTTAGATTTTATTCTGCAAAAGCGAATGGAACTAATGGTATCTTACATGTCGTACAAATGGAAAAGTGGACTATTCGTGGGGTTGATGCAGAAGAAATCGCGAGTCGACGTCAATTACCACTAACTCTGGCTTGGGCGATATCCATCCATAAAAGTCAGGGGATAACATTGGAATATGCGGAATTAGCTCTGTCAAAGGTTCGTATTTTGCAATAGTGTGACGGACTAAAAAGTTTTATTTTCATAATAAATAATTTAGTTCAAAGTAGTTGGGGTCCATGTTTGCAGAATACGTACGTTCTCAACCGATTAACTCACAATCGTTTGTTTCCAGCATTGTCGTTACCTTAAAACTCTCAACAGAGTATCTTCTGTTACTAGTGATAATGAAATTAACACTTTGCAATTAAAAAGTAATGAACAAAAAACAAATGATTTGATAAGTCATAGTAGTTATACCAGGATAGCGAATAAAAAAATCATTATTCACTAATCAATTTCAGACACAAGGTAGCTCAAACCAATATTAACCATTAACGCGAGCAACGTTTCAATTCCTAAACAATTTTGTTAACGGTTCAATGTTCAGATTCAATAAATAATAAAAAAAAGTGATGCTGAACCAATAATTAAAAATAATAGTAATAATGATGCGAAGGTTTGTAAAATGAAACAACAAAGACAATAATATTTCGTTAAGTTATATGTAAATTAATCAAATCAGGTTATTCTAAAAATTGAGATAACTATTGATTTATTAACCTTGAAGTTGGCTGAGGCAAAAGGAGTTGAACATATTTCTTTTGCACACATAGTTCTTTTTTTGTCGGTAAGAATACTTTTGTAATTAAAATTGTTGTTCTTATACTAATAATTGCTAATGTGGCTATGCAACTGTAGAACCTAAAGAGAATTTATTAAAAAGAATATTCTTTGTTTAATATATCAGCGTTTCCTTTAATCAAATAATTTCACATTTAAATATTTTTTGGTTGAATGGTAGTAGAATACTCATGACCATAACTTAATGAAGTATAATTAGGTACATAGGTCTCATCGGATCACATTACAGAAAACCAGATCGATCATTTCTGTATCACTAGAAAATTCAGAAACTCAATGAAGGATGTGAGGACCAAGAGAGGAGCTGACATAGCAACTTCAGATCACGACCTGGTGTTTGTCAAGATGAAACTGAAGCTAGACAAGCACTAGACAGCTGGAGAAACTGTATTACAAAGGTCCAACAAAGCCTTCCTTCGAGATAGCGGCAAACTAAACAAATTCAATATAGCTCTCAACAACAGGTTCCAAGCCTTACAAGATCTGGATGAAGAAGAAACTGCTATGGAGGACAAGTGAAAGATGATCAGGGAAGTACTAACTTCAACGTGTCAGGGGTGTTGGGCCGCAAGCAGCACCACCATAAGGAAGTTTAGAGGGGCGCTGGAAACGCTGGTAAACATTTCATCCAATCAGTGTTAAAAAAGAAGCTTTACAGAAACATTCGAAAAGTGAGGGGTCACGTGTCACATTCCTAATTGATTAATTACCAATGATGCTAATATATTTGCTATAGTTTCGAGAACTTCTAGAACCCCTTGATTTTTTGTACATTAACCAACTTTTGAGTAAAACGCTCTCTTCACACTTCGAGCTTTTTTCTCTTGTGTTCAAGTTACCATGTAAATTTAGCCTAAGATAATTAGAAGCGTCTAGGAAACGGATACAAGCATCCAGTTAGAAAGATTATCTTATTCGTTATGTTATTGTCAATTATGAACAATCAGTTGTGGTATGTCGACTTATTTCACCGTTGTAGTTATTGATTTTGTTGTTGTTGTTGTTATTCTGTCTGTAAAAATTTCAACTATCATTTCCGCTCCAAATATGTTAGTATGTTGAATACCTTCTTATTTTTGAATTCTATGGATTCTTATGTCGCTTTGTTTATTCCAGGTATTTGAATGTGGACAAGCCTATGTAGCTCTTAGTCGGTGTCGTAATTTAAATGGCCTATACTTACTCGATTGGCGCCCTGAAGTGATTCGTGCAGATCCTAATGTGATAAAATTTTATGCCAAAATTAGAGAGACCAATAATGAGATTAAAAACAAGATTATATGATAATATTTTTACAATTTTCTTTATACATTTTTTCAAAAAGAAACTATCCTCATAAATCGACGCATTTTAATTATTTTTATGTGAATGAAATGAATATTTACAAATGAATAAATTTTAGATAAAGTTATTCGAATCTTATCTAATTTCGATAACTAAACTGATTACAGTATATAATAATGAGCGTCGACTTATTCATCACTGGACACAAAAAATATTTACTGGGAAATATTTACATGGGAAATATGATAACGAATATGACTAATATATTCAGAATGATGACTCTTGAATGATCTGAGAATCACTACTTTAAGATCAATTGGTCGATATTTCTTAACTTTCATCAGTAAACGAGCGGTTTCTCTTTCAAATATTTTACTAATTATGTTTTTACTTACGCCTGTTACATAGAGAAGCATAGGCTACCGACTACCTTTCTCTATCCAACTCTATCTTGGGCAGTCCATTCCAGTTGCTATTGATCTTTTCACGTCTGCTTCCAGTTCTCGACGCAGTGTGTTCTTTGGTTCGTAGTGTCGCGATTTGTTCTGTGAACGACCGATCCTTACGGAATCCGGCTCGTTGATCTCGAAGCTCGATATCTACTGAATTTTTCATCCCGTTCAACAACACTTTGTTGAAAACTTTTCCTGGTACCGATAGTAGTGTAATGCCCCTGTAGCTATCACACTTGCTCAAATCTCCTTTATTTGATATCTTGATAAGATGCCCCTAAATGCCCTGGTATGGTCGAGAGTGGGGTGGGCCCCTACCTCCCTCTCGAAATGCTCTCACACGGCCACGCGTATACAGCCTCTGCCAGGGAAGTCCTACTCACTGCCTTCTCGCACTACAGGTGTTGTTTACGAAAATGAGAGGACGAAAAGCGAATGTCCGGCGCTTTAACCGGATCCCAAACTAATGGTGCACATGGGTCCCAGTATCCTGCGGGAAGAGATGGCGTATGAACCAATTGTTGGTCACCTGCCACCATGGGACTGCGTCTCCTTACGATGCTCCACTGCCTTGTGGATCAGACCTTCAGGTCGAAGGCTCCGGGTGTGGTCCCCTAAGAAAACCGCCTGCTTCGGTTTCGGCACCCAGGGAGTCTCACAGCCCACGCACAAATATGAGGAAATATCGATATTTATGGAAAATACTTGTCTTGCTTCGATTAACAATCAAGCGATTCACTATTATTATTATTTACGTCATTTATCCACTCTTTTATCCCCAATCTGTGTATCCTTATTTTTCGACTTATACAGCAACTCGCCTATGGTGGAAACTCGGTTCTATTTAAACGCTCTCGAGTCACTGTCCGGTTGAAAATTGTTTGCTACCACCAAATACGAATACTGAAGCAGTTTTTCTGAAACCACGTGCACCATTCAAACTGGCTGCCTTCAACGTTCGCACAATTATGCAGGTCGGACAACGAATAGGGCTGTATATGTCTTTGGAAATTCTTAATATCGATGTCTGCTGTCTATCCGAGATCCGTATTCAAGACTCTGGTGAAGTACTACAAATTCGCTCTCCATCTGTCGCTTCGAAAAGCTTGTTTTACGTGCGCTTATCCGGGGACCCTGTGGCATCTTCGTCTGGTCTCGCTGGCGTTGGTGTTGCACTAAGCGCTAGAGCTGAGGCAGCACTAGTCGGTTGGATCCACATTAACAGTCGGTTATGTGCTGTTAGATTAGAAAGTTCCATCAAAGCGAGAAGAAATCGGCGTGAGAAACGATGTCTTTTCGTCATCTCCGCCTATGCCCCGACAGATTGCAGCCCGGATGCAATCAAGAATGAATTCTACCACCAGTTATCTGTTCTTCTCCAGAAAGTGCGTTCGACAGATATTGTAGTGCTAGCCGGAGACTCGAATGCTCAGGTCGGGCGTCTAGGCACAGAAGAGAGTCGTTTAGGTGGCCGATGGGGACTCGTTGGTCGCAGGTCAGATAACGGGGACCGTCTACTGCAACTATGCACAGACCACAACCTGTTTCTGGCTAGCACTAACTTCCGGCACAGTCATCGCCGATGTGCCACCTGGCGTCCTCCCTCTGCATCTCAAGCCTGGACTCAGATTGGTCACATCGCGATCAGCTACTGCTGGCGTGGTTGTGTACAAGACTGCCGCTCCTTTTGGAGTACCTATCTGGACTTTGACCATGCCCTGGTCTGCGCCAATCTTACCTTACTTCTCAGTGGCCAACGAAGTGACCGCCAACAACGGATTGATGTTAGCAAGCTGGTTGCAACTCCTGTTGCTAGTAAGTATCGAACCGAGCTAGTTTCTAGGCTAGCTACCATTCCACCGAAAAGTATAAATGAGCATTGGTTGCAATTGTATGACGCGATGAAAATGGCGGGTACAGTCAGTTGTGGGCTTGCGAAACGTCCCGCTTATAAGCACTGGGTTTCTTCTGGTTCCTTACAACTCATTGAAGCCCGTCGGTCTACTCCGGGCGGCCGTGACTTTGACCACAAACGAAGGATGTTACGTGGTGAAATTGGGCACAGCTTGCGTAAGAACCGAGAAGTTTGATGGTCGATGAGTGCTAATGAGCTGGAAGCAGCAGCTGCATCTGGTAACTACCGGAAGCTCTTCCAACTCATCCGAGCCACTGGCAGCAAGAAGTCTGGTGTGAGTGAAACAATCCTAAAGGCCCTATATACAAACACCTCAAGCAGAGTGAGGGCATACAACCAGTGGGGTCAGACAGATTTGCCCAATCTCACCATTCCTCTTTGATTTTGCCATCAGTGACATTCTGGAAACAGCTCTGATGGATGTAAGTAATGGTGGTGTGGATCCGTCGCCTGGAGAAAGACTTCTCGACCTTGAGTATGCGGATGATATTGTCTTACTGTGCGATAGTGCCCAAGGCATGCAATCCGCACTTAATCAGTTGGCAATCAGTGTCCGTAGGTATGGTATGTGCTTGCACCTTCGAAGTGCAAAGTACTTCTACAAGACTGGCAGGATTCCAATCCTGTACTCACCCTGGATGGTGAGCAGATGGAAGTAGTCGAAAAGTTCGTGTATCTGGGTAGCTGCATAAGTGCTGGTGGGGGTGTGAGTGATGAGATCAATGCACGAATAGTGAAAGCCAGAGCGGCTTATGCCAATCTGGGCCACCTTTGGCGCCTTCGTGATGTTAGTCTGGCTGTAAAAGGTCGGATCTACAACGCGTCGGTGAGAGCAGTCTTGCTCTATGCTTGTGAAACCTGGCCTCTCCGAGTTGAGGACGTTAGACGACTGTCTGTGTTCGATCATCGCTGTCTCCGAAGGATTGCTGACATTCAGTGGCAACACCATGTCAGTAATGCAGAGGTTTAGCATCGTGTGTTCGGGCACAGAGATGATAATTCAATTGGTGCCACCATCTTGAAACACCGACTTCGGTGGCTTGGACATGTTACCCGAATGTCGTCCCAGAGAATTCCTCGTCGTTCATTATTTTCCAACACTGGGACTGGTTGGGAAAAGCGGAGAGGTGGTCAGTGTATGACATTGTGTCGGGGTGTGAAAGAAAGCTGCAACGGGCTGGCTCCTATCGGTTTTTCACGATTCCCTGGCTGGGGTCCGAGAGATGGTGCAACAGTGGCTAGAGACGTTATCAGATATGGCTCAGAATAGAAGCCAGTGGCGATCCTGCTGTGACCTCTTACTTTCTTCATAAAAAAAATGGTTGTTTCTTCCTTAACTGGAAGATTTCTTCTGATTGTGCCTTTCCGTTTCCCCCATTATTACTTTTATTACTATTACACTACCTTATACTGATCTGTCCGTTATTGTTCTTTTTTCTCTTCGAATTCTCATTATTTTGTTTGGCGCATATATATCTGGTGCCCTCTTGTACCAACATTTATGTGTTATAATAAATAAACTTGGTGAGATATATTTATTTCCAGTTTGTCTGTGACACTTGTTCTTCTTCTTGTTTTGTTGTGACTGACTGACTTGTTCTTCCTCCCAAATCTTCCTGAATAGAACGTGTAGCATGTTTACTGTTACTTCTTTGTGTGACTTTAGTGCTTCGGCTGGTATATTGTCAGGTCCTGTTGCTTTCCAACTCTTGATTTATCTGATGTCCATGCTGATTTCTTCGATCGTTGGTGGAGTGACATCTGTAGGAATGTCTAAGTGTCTTGCTTCGATGTCCGGGCGGGTCTATTCAAAAGTTAAAATTATGTGTTGGACCTTTGTAATACAGTTTCTCCAGCTGTCCACTGATGATCTGAAATTGCTATATACGGTCGCTCCCATCAATAATTGTATATGTCAGGATTTAATGAATATAATTATTTCTACCATTATTTTAAGTTGTTAAAATGTTGATGCTTTCTACAAAATCATATAACGAGGTCTAAGAGACTGGGAATTAAACTCCAATTTAATTCATCCATTTGAATTGAAACAACAGTAAGATTGATTAGATCGAGTGTCCACTGAAAACATTGCATCATACCTGTAGACAGTAATGAGATGCTCCTTGAAATCATAATTTCTCTGTATAATTGTTAGTGGTGGGGATTGATTATTGAGCACAAGTCAATGAGTTTTTCTGTTTGTTGACCCAACTGGCATTCATTCATGTGTTACTGTAAGATGACTGGACACAGAAACCAACAAACAAGTTTTACTGTATATAAAAGATATATCAGAAATTACAACCGGATTGTTGGAGCCTTTGGGAATAGGTGTAGTACACAAACCAACAAAATAATACTCCTGGAGTTCTAGAGAGAAGCCGTAACCCGTGGAGTTCAACCAGGTCTGTTGTGAGATATCAACTCACTGAAGACAATGGTGTACGGTGGCGCAACTTCGTGGATTGGTTGGAGTTAGACATTAACACCGTTGTATACCGGCTTAGTGGTCTAGTGGTTAACTGATCGCGCGCGGAACCAGTAGGTCCTGGGTTCGAATCCCGCAGGGGGCGAGGTCGTGGGTGCGCACTGCTGAGGGGTCCCATAATAGAACGGAACGGCCGCCCCGTGCTCCCAGGTTTTCCACGGTGGTCTAGCTTCAATTGACTCATGATTTTAACCAGTGAAATTTCTAAAATCTCCACAAAACCCCTCTAAAAATAACCTCAATCAATCCTATGCAAACCAGAGGACGAAATGACAAAAGAAAAATTGAACATCATCTACAAAATAAATTGTTGCAAATGCGAAAAACACTACATCGAACCAAGTGGACGTCCCCTTTACCTTCATCTGCAAGAACAACGATTAGCAGTCAAACGCCATGACTCATATGAGCAAATGTGGACACATTCGACTGAAAAAAATGTTGAGATCTTGGATAAAGGCAATCCTAAAAACAACGGAATTTTTGAAACTTAGGTCAACCAGCAGTCAATAAACACAGTGAAATCGACCCAATTCACCAACCAATCAGAAAAATCATGGACAAATGTAGGACTAAGAATCAAATCAACTGGAGATACAATCAAAATAAGGAAGTAAACGATGACAGGTTCAAAATCAACAATAGCCAATCAAGGTTGAGATCTACACATGACAAGCTGTGAGCCATGTGTGGAGAACTTCAAACATTTCTTTTCTATCTGAAGTTTTTGTTGATGTCGTTCAGAACTACGATGAAAGCGCCACGACTAAACCATCCATTTCAGACAACAAATCTCCACCAAAAAGTAGTTATTTAGTATCAATGAACTAGTTCAAACATAATTATTGGAAGGTGCAATTGATGGTCATCACAGTTCATTATCTACGGTTAAACTACAAAATACATTATGGTTAGGACTTCATAAATGGATAATAAGGTCGAAAAATGTGATGTTGCTTGCTGTTCATTCTGTAAGAATGAACGTTTGTTTCATGCATATATGGCATATATCAAACTCTTTTTACATTACTGTTGATCATTGCAAAGGTATCTCACGAGTCCTTCCTGACCTCAAACATGTTTTGGCAGAAAATTGTCTTGCCAGTTTGGTTGTATCAAGTCAATAATTAAAATGACTCAGGGAAGTATTATATTCATCTAATAATCCAGAACCTTAGAGAGTGAAATGTCATGAGCAACTCGACAAGTAATCATACATGGTGATTGCCTTGAAACACATCATAACACGATTGGTGTAATTCCACAAACGGAACAGACTAAATCTATCTAGGCAAGCATACTTTGGACTGTCAAACGATAAGAATAGGTTAGAAGAGCAGAGATATTTGAATAATCAATACTATCCTACTCTACATACATAAGAAATCAGTAATAGACACCAAATCGTTATTATTTCCAGACTAAACAAGACAGTGTTTGACATAGTACGACATGTATACTATACATAATAAGGCAAAATGTTATATAGAAGAGGTGAAATGTCGCCTACAAATTTGATTAGAAAAAAACACTGGATTAAACTAACAATGAAAACAGATTATCTCAATTACTGTATAATCATAGAAGTCAACTGACAAAAATAATAAAGACAGTTTATCAGTGTGTCGTAGTATATTCACTAGTGGAAGTTTTAAAATTGGATAAAATGAAATTCCTTCTTATATCATCTAAAATAATTTCGAATGAAAAAAGTAGGTAGTACAATGGAAACTATCAAATAAATGTTTGTCTTATGTGTTTGTGTGTGTATGTGATACAGCTTGCAAGTGTAAATGGTGTATAAGAAATCTGCTAAGAGAGAAACCTAATTTACTGCATAAATAGTGTGAAAAAAAACCCATAAGGATAAAGAAATGATAATGATTTCTCTCGAAAAATTAAGGCATCAGTGTATCATATAACAAAAGGTGATTGTATATATCCATATGTACAAATAGGGAGACTGGAGGATGGTGTAATACTGCCGATCATCATATTTTAAAGATACAGATAAGAAACAAAATAATACTAATTGGAAATTGTTTATAGAAGTGAATAGTGAAAATGATATGGTTGATTGTTTAAAAAAAGTATACCCATGAGCATACGTTCGCTATGTATAAAAAAATTAACATGGTAATAATAATAAGGCATAAACAAGGGAAAAACGAATTCATCAAGTTTCTTTATTTCATCATAAGTCAGTATCTCGTGAAACTCCACTTAAACGAACATAAGGAGAAGTACCTCTGAAATTTCTGTTCATCATCAACATACCAGAATAATTACTTTTATTACTGTGGACACTATTCACTGGACTTCTCGCAGATGTTTGTGTTGTATTCACAGATTTTTTCAACGTCGGTGTAGTAGAAGTACCTGTTCTAGTGGTAGTCGATGATGAATCCGAATCTTGCAGTTGTACATATTCTGATTTCGGCAATAAAACTGGTTGAAAATAAAGATTTTTTTGAACATATGCTGTAGGAACATAACCAATTTCATGTATCCGCTGTTTACGACATACATGAAGCCAATCAGTAGTATCTTCCGTTGGATCAGTTGCCAAAATATAAAATTGCTCATCAGCCTCAAATGCTAAGTAACACGATTCAAAACCATCGCCTAGTAATCAATTTATTCGAAAAAAAGTAAATATGAAACAGATTAGTTTATTATTAACACATTTATATAATATGTTTATTTGAATACAATGTCGCAGTGAATGGCGCGTTCGGCCATCAGTGGTATTTATTTTATTTATTTGAACACAAATATTGGTACAAAGGGGCACCAAATACATATGCACCACACAAAAATATCATTTAATTTGTGTGAGGGATGTGATACTGCTCGGGTGTCCAGACCGACGCAAGTGGTTTTCTTAAGGGACCACACCCAAAGGCCTTTGATCTAAAGGTCTAGTCCACAAGGCAGTGGATCAATGTCAGGAGAAGCAGTTTCATGGTAGCCGGTGATCGACGATTGGTTCATACGTCATTTGTCTCTTCAGGATCCTGGAGCCCATGTGCACTATTGGTTTGGAATCAGGGTTTTCCAACTACCCTAGGTGAACTCTCAATATCAACCAACCAGGTTAAAGCACCGGATATTTCGCTTTTCTTCCTCTCAATTTCGTAAACAACAACCCCGTCTCGAGTAAGCAGTGAGAAGGACTTTCCTGGCAGTGGTTGTATACACGTGGTCATGTGAGAGCATTTCGAGAGGAAGAGCTAACTCTCACCACCCTCGGCTGTACCAGGGTATTGGGAGAAGTGAATGGAGCTGGCTGGTGGGAGTGAACCTGTCTACATCAATCCAGAGAGGGCCGCAAACCACTTCAATCAAAACCATCCACAATATGCACGGCATCAAGATTATCAGTAGCGACTCCCTCCTTACTCATTTATGCCCCCCAAACGCCCTGGTACGACGGAGGATGGGAGAGTCCGCTCTCCCTCTCAAAATGTTCTCCTATGGTCACGTGTGTACAGCGACCGCCAGGGAAGTCTTGCTCACTGCTTACTCGAGGCGGGGGTGTTGTTTACGAAATTGAAAGGAAGAAAAGCGAATGTCCAGCGATTTAATCAGGTTGATGGATACGGAGAGTTGGAAAACTCTGGTTCCAAACCAATAGTGCACACGGGCTCCAGGATTTTAAGAGAACAAACGAGGTATGGATTCATTCTTGGAGACCGACCATCATGGGTCTACATCTCCTAACATCGCTCAACTGCCTTTTGGTTCATACATCGAGGTCAAAGGCTCAAGGAGTGGCCCCCTAAAGAAACCACCTGATTTGGTCTTGGCACCAAGGCAATAACCAAGTCCTCACACAAACTTTGTGTTTCGTATATCTATTTTGATGCTCTTTTGTACCAATGTTCATGTGTTTGAGTAAATAAAATATTGGATACAGTACTTCAATATTGTCACATTAAAAATTATATTGCAACACACCTACACTTTTTTAAATACCATTATGCGAAGAAAATTCATTGGAAATTGATGAACAGTAACATCATGATTATCTTTCAAGCAAATACTAGTGTAAGTATATGGATAATTTTAAGATTCCTTAATATTGAGGGTTATATAAAATACTGTAAGACATCAAAGTGTCAGTTATAGAGTGATCAATTGAGAACTTTTTCTGTATACTGATCTATAGATCAACTGATATAATTAGTATCGTGAGTGATACAGCTTATTGAAGTAGTCTTGGTTATTTCACCAGCAAGAATCTTATTGAGCTGAGATATAGATTTTCGAAGCCTATGAATTACATGCGATTAAACATCTAAAATTCCACTACTATACCATAAGCCTTTATCCGACCAAAAACTTGGAGGAAAACAGGATATACGGCTCAGGACCTTCTTCAAGTTTAGTTCAACTAACAGTAGGCGTGACTTTCAATATATCCTGGTGCGAGGCCTGTTTATCTACGCGAGGGGTAACAGGTTTAAGTGACGTTCAATAATCTTTAAAAAAACAAACAAAGTGATGATTCATAAGACGGACCAATCAAACGACAAATGAACATAAATAATGTTGAGTTTAAAAATGTAGCAAAAGCGCTGATCAATCAGACAAATTTCGTGCATTTCACGGCTTCTGTGGGATACGGAGCGAAAATAAATCAATATTTTTCTGACCGATAGATCTCATCGATTCAGATTGAGACAAACAAGTTTCGAAGAAAAAGCAGTGTGACAGAACAAGGTGATGTACACATGCCTTTATTCACAAAAAAGATGGTGACTAATTAACACTTGTTAATAGTTAGCTATCAAGCCTTTAGTTTATGATTTCATAAATATGGGAATTTTAATGTATAAATCCTTGATTCTCAATAAACTTTAATGAGTATACTGTATAGTATATGCTCATTGTTACTGATACACGTTGAACTAACCGTTTAATTGTACTAACAACAACAGTAGCATAATAGTTTAAACTTCATACACAAAACGCGTTACACAACATAAGGTTGTCTATCTACCAAGAACAGCAGAAATTCACAAATATACATTTTAACAACAAACGGACAATTTCCGAGATTATAACAAAATGTATCGTAAAATATCAAGGCCAATTAAGCATAAATGGTTTGTAATTGGGACGGTTTATATTTCAATACATCAAGTGCAAAAATAAGCGTTTTATTTGTACCAAGACAAATAAACAGAAAACTGAAATTTTTCAAATAAAATGGTAATTTTCTATATAGCCATAAAGTTTTTTTCATGTATGAAGAATGCAGGCGCTCGAGTGGCATACATACAATGTTTATAACAAGGAAACATTGTAAAGTAAGGGCGAAAATGCTTATAGTCAAATCGTGGCGGTGGAATTACAAAGAAAGCACGTTTATCACGTATATAATCAATACTATTATTATTATTACTCAGTATATTTAATAAAAATCAGGTCGAAATTTATTCGTCGTTTCAATCGAATTTTAACATGATTTCTAATTGTTCAACAGTAAGTATTAAAAATAAGTTTAATTACTTATTGTCACTCATCGAACTTATGTAACCTGAACGAGAAAATTAAGGTTTTAAACAATAGTATTATCAGTCAAATTCTGAGTTTAGTATAACCGTTTCTTCATATTAAGTTGTTTATTTAAAATTAAATTAAAAACAAACTTATTGGCCTGCTTGAACATCTGAGCTACCTGTCCCTGTCATCTACATATTTCAACAATTTATCTAATTTTCTTTGTTTTAATACATCATTATGGCTATTAATCGCATAACCTATTCAAGTGCGTTTCTGAAAAGTGTAAATCATTTCGTTGTACAAGTTACAAAAGGCTCAATCAGAGATATCGTTGTTACTGGCACTATGCAGAGAAAAGAATGTACATTATTTAGATGTCGATTGATTCGACTTTTTATTTTATTTATTTTAACACATAGATACTGGTACAAGAAGGCACCAAATACATATGCACCACACAAATCTCATTTGATATATGAGAGGGCTGTGATAATGCCCGGTGTCTTTGGAAAGTCTTCATATCGATGTCTGCTGTCTATCCGAGATCCGTATTCAAGACTCTGGTGAAGTACTACAAATTCGCTCTCCATCTGTCGCTTCGAAAAGCTTGTTTTACGTGCGCTTATCCGGGGACCCTGTGGCATCTTCGTCTGGTGTTGCTGGCGTTGGTGTTGCACTAAGCGCTAGAGCTGAGGCAGCTTTAGTCGATTGGATCCCCATTAACAGTCGGTTATGTGCTGTTAGATTAGAAAGTTCCATCAAAGCGAGAAGAAACCGGCGTGAGAAACGATGTCTTTTCGTCATCTCCGCCTATGCCCCGACAGATTGCAGCCCGGATGCAATCAAGAATGAATTCTACCACCAGTTATCTGTTCTTCTCCAGAAAGTGCGTTCGACAGATATTGTAGTACTAGCCGGAGACTCGAATGCTCAGGTCGGGCGTCTAGGCACAGAAGAGAGTCGTTTAGGTGGCCGATGGGGACTCGTTGGTCGCAGGTCAGATAACGGGGACCGTCTACTGCAACTATGCACAGACCACAACCTGTTTCTGGCTAGCACTAACTTCCGGCACAGTCATCGCCGATGTGCCACCTGGCGTCCTCCCTCTGCATCTCAAGCCTGGACTCAGATTGGTCACATCGCGATCAGCTACTGCTGGCGTGGTTGTGTACAAGACTGCCGCTCCTTTTGGAGTACCTATCTGGACTTTGACCATGCCCTGGTCTGCGCCAATCTTACCTTACTTCTCAGTGGCCAACGAAGTGACCGCCAACAACGGATTGATGTTAGCAAGCTGGTTGCAACTTCTGTTGCTAGTAAGTATCGAACCGAGCTAGTTTCTAGGCTAGCTACCATCCCACCGAAAAGTATAAATGAGCATTGGTTGCAATTGTATGACGCGATGAAAATGGCGGGTACAGTCAGTTGTGGGCTTGCGAAACGTCCCGCTTATAAGCACTGGGTTTCTTCTGGTTCCTTACAACTCATTGAAGCCCGTCGGTCTACTCCGGGTGACCGTGAGTTTGACCGCAAACGAAGGTTGTTACGTAGTGAAATTGGGCACAGCTTGCGTAAGGACCGAGAAGCCCGGTGGTCGAAGCGTGCTAATGAGCTGGAAGCAGCAGCTGCATCCGGTAACTACCGGAAGCTCTTCCAACTCATCCGAGCCACTGGCAGCAAGAAGTCTGGTGTGAGTGAAACAATCTGCGAGGATGATGGGATGCCAATCATTAACATCCATCGACGTCTTGGACGATGGGCAGAATTTTTCGAAGGGCAGTTCAACTGGCCTGCTGCTCTGGTAACATCGGTCGAACTGTCCTGCCTTCCATGGCCGGTGACGACTGATCCACCAAATGAGGCGGAAATCCGCAAGGAACTTCCAACCCTTTTTAAAGATGGTGGTGACTTTCTGGCTAAGAAACTGACGACGTTTACAAAAACCTGGGAGCTAAAGAGTGTACCAGCATCATGGAATCAGTCGATAGTTGTCCCTATCTTTTAAAAGGGTTCACATCGTCTCTGTAACAACTATCGGGGGATAAGTCTACTTCCGATTGCGTCCAAACTACCGGCTTCCGTCAAACTTCGTAGATTGCTCAAAACCCCAGAAAGATTGACTCGTGAGGAGCAGGCTGGGTTTCGTTCTGGTCGAGGATGTATTGATCATATCTTCACCCTCCGCCAAATGTTAGAACACCGTCATACTTATCAAAGGCCAACAATCGTAGTGTTTCTTGACATCAGGGCTGCCTTCGATTCGTTGGACAGGACTGTTCTCTGGGATTGTCTATTGAAGAAGGGTGTGCCTAAGAAGTTTATTAACATCCTAAAAGCCCTATATACAAACACAGGTAGAGTGAGGGCATACAACCACCTTTCTCCACTGTTCTATTCGAGCAGTGGGGTTAGACAGATTTGCCCAATCTCACCATTCCTCTTTGATTTTGCCATCAGTGACATTCTGGAAACAGCTCTGATGGATGTAAGTAATGGTGGTGTGGATCCGTCGCCTGGAGAAAGACTTCTCGACCTTGAGTATGCGGATGATATTGTCTTACTGTGCGATAGTGCCCAAGGCATGCAATCCGCACTTAATCAGTTGGCAATCAGTGTCCGTAGGTATGGTATGTGTTTGCACCTTCGAAGTGCAAAGTACTTCTACAAGACTGGCAGGATTCCAATCCTGTACTCACCCTGGATGGTGAGCAGATGGAAGTAGTCGAAAAGTTCGTGTATCTAGGTAGCTGCATATGTGCTGGTGGGGGTGTGAGTGATGAGATCAATGCACGAATAGTGAAAGCCAGAGCGGCTTATGCCAATCTGGGCCACCTTTGGCGCCTTCGTGATGTTAGTCTGGCTGTAAAAGGTCGGATCTACAACGCGTCGGTGAGAGCAGTCTTGCTCTATGCTTGTGAAACCTGGCCTCTCCGAGTTGAGGACGTTAGACGACTGTCTGTGTTCGATCATCGCTGTCTCCGAAGGATTGCTGACATTCAGTGGCAACACCATGTCAGTAATGCAGAGGTTTAGCATCGTGTGTTCGGGCACAGAGATGATAATTCAATTGGTGCCACCATCTTGAAACACCGACTTCGGTGGCTTGGACATGTTATCCGAATGTCGTCCCAGAGAATTCCTCGTCGTTCATTATTTGCCGACTCTGGGACTGGTTGGGAAAAGCGGAGAGGTGGTCAGTGCATGACATGGTGTCGTGGCATGAAAGAAAGCTGCAAAGGACTGGCTTGTGTTGGTCCTTCACGACTCCCTGGTTGGGGTCTGAGAGATAGTGCTACACAGTGGCTAGAGACGTTATCAGATATGGCTCAGAATAGAAGCCAGTGGCGATCCTGCTGTAACCTTCTTTTACTTTCTTCATAAAAAGTGGTTATGTCTCCCTTACCTGAAAGATTTCTTCTGAATTTACCTTTCCGTTCCCTCATTTCTACCATACTACTTTACACCAATCTCCTCGTTATTGTTCTCTTTTTTTTGCGCTCCTTAGTTTTTTTTCTATTTCTTTTCGAATTCTCATTGCTTTGTGTGGCGCATATATATTGGGGCTCTCTTGTACCAATATTCATGTGTTCAAATAATAATAATAATACATGACCACGTGTATACAACCACTGCCAGGAAAGTCCTACTCACTGCTTACTCGAGACGGGGTTGTTGTTTACGAAATTGAGAGGAAGAAAAGCGAAATATCCGGTGCTTTAACCTGGTTGGTTGATATTGAGAGTTCACCTAGGGTAGTTGGAAAACCCTGATTCCAAACCAATAGTGCACATGGGCTCTAGGATCATAAGGAAACAAATGTTGATCACCGGCTACCATGAGACTGCATCTCCTGACGTCGATCCACTGCCTTGTAGATTAGACCTCTAGGTAAAAGGCTCAGGGAGTAGCCCCCTACGGAGTCGACCTGGTGCGACGTTGGGGTCCGGGCAGTCTTCCAGCCCTTAGAAGAATCGGATGGTTTGTGCTGCGCATATATATTTGGAGCCTCTCTGTACCAATGTTTATGTGTTTAAATAAATAAATGGATATTTGTTAAAGGACATATATAGCTACACTATGGCAACTGTTATTAGCAAATAAAAACATTTTCTTCTACAGTCACCCCTATATTTACGATCAGTAACAAGAGTCCAACAATGGTGAACCTTTTACTAATAAGCCAATTAATATGTTTGAATTTATCTCCAATTACTTTTCAACATTAAAACACACTATTCAACTATTCTTCATCAACACATACCTTGATAAATTCTATTTGATCAAACGTACGCTTAGTTTTATAACAAAATAATTAATATATTTCCAGTCATAGTTAAAGGCTCCATTTGTTCACTAAATCTTTAGTAACGATATTATACAAATATACATGCAAAAGGTACATATCACACTTGAACTCATTTCACGTCAAACAAAAAATTAGATTTGCATAAAAATAAACAAGTGTTTAGTGTAAACTAATTTTAGGCTTTATATACCTACAATACAAACCATTCAGTCAGTTAACGTAGGACTTAACACATACGTGAATCGGTCAACGCTGCCATATTAGAAAAGCCAGGTGAAATTAACAAGATTAATTGCAAGTGAATCGCAATAAAAGAAGGATTGAACACTGAAAATAATGACTACGATTATAACGCAAACTCTAACCAGATAGTATTCACCTTTTGAAATGATGTCACCTATTGGTTTGACCCCTAGCTAACTTCCAATCCACTTCTACATCGTACGTCAAGGTAGGTTATGGTTTGATATAAGTGGCATATGTCCCAGACACGTTATTCGATGAAAACTCACTGCCTAACTAACCGATATGAAAAATTGATCGAAACAATGCTAACGAAAAAGTACATTTCTATTGGATAGTGTAATAAGAAAACAAAGATTATCGGACAAATGGAAAGTAAGAGGAAACAAAGAAAGTAAGAAAAATAATGTTCAAGACAATTTGAAATTTACTACGCTGGATAATAAATTAATATTACCAGGGTAGGTTTACGGTGAGAACAAACTGTTTTTGAGTTAACAAAGGGAGTTTGAACTTTTGTATGGCCGAGGCTTCAATAAACTCTTGTATACGCCCTTTAACACTTTTGTACACCACCACAAAAGCCATGTTAGGATTAATCTTATGACCTGTTTCAATTATATGTTTGAGAATGGAGGACCATGGATGTTTATCATCTACTGTTATCGGGTTATTTAACTGTATTTACTTTTTCAATCATATAGGTGCATGTTCAAACACCCTAATTTGCAAATCACGATTACTCTCTCTCTCCACATGTGTGGCCACACACATACATGTAAACTGATGAGTATAGTAGGATGTGATATAACTGTTCAGTGTAAAATCTAGACGGCATGAAACTGATCAATTTCAGTCCTAAACATCAATAGGAAGATTCAAGCAACCAATAACAAATGAATTAAAGAGACCAATTGTTTCGCATTTTCTATTGGATTGAATGTAATATAAACCATGACTAAAATATGTTTCTATTCAATCAATTACAAAATTCTAATATTATAAATACAAAATTCATTCTAATTTCAATTACATGTTATTCACTTGTAATTGAAGTACTTTATGCATCAAAATACATTTGTCACTCTTCTTCTTTGGTTAGTACTATACATAAAATTGAATCACTATGTACAAATAGTGAATTCATCAAACCACTTGAAGATAAATAGTAATGATACAGTAATTAATCCATTACAAAAGCATTTTATTTAATCAACCAATTTAATGATGCTGCTCTAAACATATTCACACAAATAATATACATTGTAAGGTGATGTTATACATATTATTTAATGAAAATCCTTTTCTTATATTCTACGAAAAAATCAATAATGACAGGTATTATTGATCTGTTGGAATTATGAGTGAAGTTTTAAGAACAAGTTTTCCGCATTCTTTCATATATTGTATAATTGAATTAAGGATAATAGAATGATTATTTGAGTTTTACTTATGACGATTCAATGAATGAGTCATTGAGTCCTAATGTAAACAAATAATAGTAGTACAATCTGGCATTTTATGGATTGAAGTTGATCTAGTTACATTTTGATCCATCTAGATCTACATATGCCCAACTGTGAAAAATAATTTTTTACAAGTGAAATCTCTTCACTCTTTCAAACTCATGTTGACTTTCTGAGTGCATTTTTTTAAATGAACTATTCATAAAATAGGTATCATTACCAAGGTTTGATTTGATAATTTCGAATAAATTGAGCATTGGGTTGATTGTTATAAGTAAAAAATAATATATTTGTAATATCCCAATGAGTAGAAAATTAGATTTTCTGACGTTTCGTGACTTAGTTTAAGTCACTTCTTCAGAGAATAATATAAACTTGTTCAGACCTGTTTTTGATTGATCAAATATTATTCTTGCATTGTTCCGTTGTACTATTTAAACTTGGATTAATTTTAATTTGGTTTTTTATTCTCTGAAGAGGTGGCTTACACTAAGTCACGAAATGTCAGAAAATCTAATTTTCTACTCATTGGGATATTACAAATATATTATTTTTTATTTATTCATAAAATATTTTATATTGTCAATATATTATTCACAAGCGAAAAACTGGAAATGAGATGCAAAGTTGAGAAGTCGGATGATAATTAATCCTGAATTTTACGTCCTAGAGATGTGACGATTCTAGAATCTAACAATGTCAACTTTACAAAGGAATCAGGCTTTCCGATGTTAAAATTTCAGTGGATTAGAATAGGTTTTATGAATCTTAGTCGTCTATAACGGACATCAATGAATGATTTGTGTAGCTTAAGAAGAGAATAATATTCTTCCATAAATTAACTGGGCTTCAAGGCTGCTAAACGCAGGTCTACTCCGACCGACTATGAAACAACTGGCTGTGGGTTTGAACAGTATCGAGGTTCATACTCAGACTATCAGATGATAAGCAAGAACTATAAAATCTGATACAGGAAAATCAATGGAAAAATATGAGAGACATGTCATACTAATGTAGTGTAAGTGAATATCTACAAATTCATCAGTCGACTAATATCCTACATTACTGACTAGATGATTACATCATGGCTCAAAGGAGTATAAAAATGACTACTAACACAATTTTGAAAATATAAATGAAAATTTGAAAAACGATATAAAGTAGAATCTCCATCTCGTTACCTGTAAATGGATACAAGGCATTGCAATCACCAATAGCAACGATCTGTGATTCTTTTGACTGTCTATTACTATTATTATTATCATCTTGTTTGTGATAAGAACTAGAGGATATTGAACAAGTGGAATCAATATTATCGACTATGTCTTCAGTTACTTGTTGTTCGTGTTTGAAGTGATGACGTAATGACTGGTCCTGTTGTTGACACTTTTGTAGTTGTGAGTACCAAAGTCCTTGCTGTTCATGTTTTTTTAAGAGATTTTTATTATGATTATATAAAACTTGATCAGAATTTTTTAATTCGAAATGATTATAAGATGAATTCATTTGAGAATAGATTGTGTTATTATTGTGATTAGACTTTAAATTAATATGGTGAGAATCTCCATTTATTGTTGAACATTTACTATTATCATCATTATTATTAATTGTAGATCTATTAGTGAATGAATTTTGTTTTAAAGTAAGCATTTGACCATTCAATGGTTCAGGTAGTTGACTGCGTGATGAGGTTAACGTTGACTGTGAAGATGATTCAACTGGAGTTACAATAGAACCAGTTTCTGGTTCAGCTAAAGGAGCAGTAAATAATTTATCCTGTTTTAATAATTGTTTAGAGGAACCACCATTTTCCATTGACTTTCCTGATGTAGTAAGATAATAAAGAGGGATGGAAGACCTTTCATGACCAGACGATAAGCCTTTCGCTTGAGAGTCAGAACGAGAATGAAGAGATGGTGAAGGAGTATGAGTTGTTGTTGTTGTTATCGTTGTAACAGGAAGAACAGCAGCAACCGCACCACAGCTGGGAGCATCAGGAGATTGACATGACGATGCCACAGACTGAGGTACTCCATTTAGGACAGATGTTGATGCATAGGCTACATTATCACTGTCAGTGGTTGAATGAATTCTAAATTGTCGTATATAAGTGTTATTATTGATAGTTATTTTGTCATTTCCATGACCATTATTTCCTAATTCAGAATTCGAGTCAGAGAAATCACTAGGATCTGTAATAGCATTGTCCCTTAACCTATTAATACTACCAGTAATTCTAGAATTATGAGTTGCTCTCCTTTTCGAGTCAAACAGACTAGATAGAAAAAGTAAATTAAAAAAAAACAGAACTACAGAAATTTTGAAAGCTGATGTTAGCTGAACTCATCAAATCAAATAGAAACCAATCACATAAACCATAAATCTTAACAGATTCTATGAGTAACTTTTAATATTAAAGATTTGATATGAACTTAAGCCTCCTTGAAACGCTAACACTAAATGAATTATTATCACTGTGCCTGAATACACATTTCCGAATCTCAACACTATTATTGTAGAGTTGGCAACAAATAACAGCAGTCCTTCAGAGATAACGATGACCAGAGACGGATAGTTGTTGAATAGCCTCAACTTGGAGAAAGGGGTTTCATAAGCCATGAACTGAATGGCTCTCACCGACATCTAATACACCCAACCTTTTACAGTCAAACAAACATCACGAATGTTCTAAATATAGCCCAAATTAGCATAAACCGCTCTGGCTTTAAATATGTGGAAGTTGATTTGATTTATCATGTAACCACCAGCACTAACACTGTGGTGCGTGCTACTTATATTGATGTAAGTAGTATATCACGCGAGTTAAAACGTAATATCCGGCAGCAGAAGATGAGGTGAAGATCAAGAAAGCAAGAGCGAGAACACAATGGAATTTGTAAGAAAACGCATATACAATGGAATGGGAGACAATGGATTAGTGTTTGCAACGGAAACAGTCCAGTTTGATATGATGCATTGATATTTTGCAAATTGACGATTGACTTTATGGTATTCAGATTTTATTGAAATAGTCTGTAATTTTCGTGCTAAATACAATTAGTTACCTTCACCTGTGTTCACCTTCACAACACTACTACTGGAATACTCAAACTTTCTGACTTCTTCAAAAGGCTCACTAGCAAGAGAAACTGGAGATAAAGGATTATGTCAATCTTGTAGAAGTACATTGCATTTAGAAGGTACAAATTACATGCTATACTAACGGATACTACTAATTGTTAATTGATCAATTGCAAATTCTAATGTATGAATCACCGCACATTAAGACAATGATATCCGTATACCCAATATCTAAAAGTCTTTTTCCAGGTAGCCGACTATAATAGTCAGGTGATGATGATCCGGATTCTGTTTCGGATGTTAAATAGTGAGTTTAGAAATCAAGATAATCAACTAGTCTTTTTGAAGTAATTAACAGACACGTTATAATGAACTTTATAAATCATTATCATTCTCTGTGAAACAGAACGAGGTATACTTTGCAATTGTTCAATATGTATTCAGTTTTAGAAACTGAATAAAAGTATATAGCTGTGTCTATCATGCTGTTGGGGATGTTAGATTCCCAGAACTCACTTGGTAAATGCCTTAATTTTGTAGTTTTATTTTGGAAATTTAAATTACCTTGTTTTCGCGCCAAAAGCGCTTTTTTCACCTTCATGTCGTATTTCCCACTCGGAAGAATCTTTAACGCTATTGGTCCGTTGTGTATTTTTAGTATGCTATTTTTGCAACGCTTCCCAAAGACAGTTTTATGCTGTATAAATACGTTTGTGTCTGTTATTATTCACTCGTGCTTTTGGCTTACGGAATATACTTTCCCGTTCCAAGCTTGGACTTCTTCCTCTAGTTAGCGGGGCTGGGACGCATCAAATAGCTAGCTTATTGGTCTACGGTCACAAGTCTTTGCTCCGGACGCATACTAAGTGAACCAGTAACAGCTTCAAACCTAGCACATGCAGTAGGCATGACATGGTTAAAAGCACTTTTCAACAATTATTATACTTTTATCTCAGGAATTGATTTCAATTAGATAACCAATGAAAACGGGAAAGCATCAGATAGCTGTTTAGTCCTAGTATGAGACACCTATGTAGTCCGCATCCACAACTTACCAGAGAACGAACCCAGGACCTACGGTTTCGTGTCGCGCGCTTAACCACGAGATCACTGAGGTGCTATCCAATGGTGTACATGTCTAATTTTAATTAGCAATATAATGCAACCATTAATAATTATTAACCAATTTACAAATTGATTTAGACCATTTAGCCAAACTACATTTTTAAGACAAACAAAATCGTGCGGATCATCATGATAATTGGACCGTTTTGTTCAGTTAAATACTGAAAAATCGGTTTCTAACCTACACTACCAACCATGTTTGTTAAAATACACAGCGCAATTTGAAATAAACCCTAATTTAATAGCAAAACATCGTAAAACTCTTTCTCATATTTCAATAATGTCATAGAGTATAACACTGATACGCAAGTGCATACGTATTAATTATAAACACATGGTGGGGGAGATTTCACTTTTCGAAAAGCCATATTATCGATCTCAACTAGGCGATGAAATATGACACTTTGTTTAGACAAAAAACTCATTTTGTCATTCAATCAGTGAGTTTCGCGTAGTCAGTGACATAACTGTTCTGATGATTACCAATTGTAAGTGTAAATACTAAAAGGGCTGAATAATTTAACTTAACCGACGCAAGAGTTGTTTTAACATCAGTACTTGAATGTATATTTACAACTAGGTAATAATATATAGATTTATGTAATCGGCTGATAGACAATTTTCCGTGTACGTTCAAGGACCTATAGTGCATTAAAGCTACCTCCACCACACAAGATGAAGCATGGCTGAAACAAGTTATTTAAAACCAGTTAGATTGAGCATCAGGAATTAATGATATGAGCAAATTAACAATTTGTTTACTTCAGCCATTTGAGCAGTTTTATCGGTCAATCACGCATTTGTAACAACGCTAATCTATTTTGATATCAGATGGTTAGAGCTAAACCATATTACTGCTTAGACGTAGGATTTCGTACTAGTTGGCATTTGTTAGTCAAATCTGTTCAAGTCTATACTTGTTCAGTAAACACAACGGAGAACTTCGCATCTTCGGATTGAGATTTCGCCACTTATTTTATTCGGAAATACATATATCATTCTTTATTCTACACTATATTAATAACTAATCAATCGTGCTTTCATTTGTTCTTTTTCTATTGTGGATTTGAAGAAATAAAAATTAACTGTAGTAATTAATAATGTTGTTTCTTTAGTCCAATGAGAAATATAAGTGAATACAATTTGTTTAAGAAAAACTAACTCATTATATTTTAGAGATTTATCGAAAGTGCACTAATGTGAAGAGAAAAACAGAAAATGACCATTCCTACAAAATCGTTAACAGATTTATTCTCTCAGTAAATTATTGTTGGTAATAATAGTATTAACTTTGTGCGCCTTCCTGTGTATGTGTGTGTGTGTCCATTTAAGGTGTACCAGCTGCAATAGTAAGATTTATCTGCTTACAGAGAATATTGAAATAACTAATCTATCAGTGTGTTCTGCCAACTCCGTACTTTCGATTTACTGGAACTCTTTACTTCATCCGACAATTGTAGCAACTTCTAAGTCACGTTTCACAACACACTACTTACAAATAATCTTGTGAGTAGCGTCCACTACAACCAAACCAGGTCTGACAACGAAATGTCGAAATGATTGATTAGGCTCCATTGGTTCTTAGATTCGGTGATTCAATTTATTACTTTACTTTTTAAAGATCATGTAATAATCTGGTCAATATATATATATATATATATATATATATCATATTATCTTCAACAAATTAGTACAATGAAAAAAGGATAACTAAACTGTACACTTATCACTTGTCCAACACACAAAATATATAATTCGAAGTAAATGATTAACATTCAAATAGAAACGAGAGTACTCAAAGAAAAACTTTTTGAACACAAACAAAAAAATATTATTTACCACGTGACTTGATTATTTGCTTTCTGATGTTTGGTTCGAGCTGGTTCGCATAAATCCGCTACTGTTTTTAAATTCACAACGCTCTAAGACATAAAAGCGGAAGCAAGAAATAAGAACACGAGTTAAAATTTATGCTAAAATATAATTAGCTGTTGAATATACAGTAGATAATTTACATCATAAACTGATGTCAACTGGAGAAATGCTAGAACTGAAGGAAGTAAATGATAGCCACTTCATTCAAATTGAGCACTTTCCAGAAAGACATATTTACAACTTTATACAAGATTGAACTTACATTATCTTAAGTACCATGACAAGCAAATCATGATAGTTAAATACTATAAATAGCAGTAACCTTGTGTGCACTCATTATATTTGTCTACCAAATAGTAGACGTGTATGTTTAATATATGAAAAAATAACCAGGACACATAAACCATGAGAAGAATTATCAACAATCATGATTGTAATCAAACTACATTTGCTTGTGTATCTGTGCTTAATAATGATGGAAACAAACAAACAAGCAAAATTTAGACAGATAACAAACTACGCACAAAACACTAAGCCATAAACACGGATATGAAGATTATTAAAGAGTAAAAAATCAAAGATGTATAATGCGTATGTGATAGAAGGCATGGAAATGTGAAACATTCAGTGGTCGGAAAATGAGGTGAAATAAAAAAAGAGATGAAACCCGCCAAACAATGAACACAGAAACACATCTAATATGAACAATACCAGATCTCCGGTACTCTGTGAAGTTCTAATATCCAATGGACTCTTGATACAGATTCTCTCATCATTATAATTATCATTGTTGTTGTAATCAGTTGTTCGCTGATGACGAGAGGAAAATTTCTTACGAAAACTATGAATCCGACGTGTTTTATGTTGATACTGACGTGAACTTCTACGCCATGGAACAACAGGTTCAAAAAATGGATTCGACCAACCTGATACAACACCATCTCCATCAGAATTAGCTTCACAATTTACATTCAATGAATTGTGCTGATGATATAGATTAATTTTATGATTTATACAGTTTTGATGTAGCAAAGACAACCCAAAACGAGTGTATAATAAAAATAAAATAGAGGAAAAATATAAAAGAAATTAGATTAATTGTTCACGTATTGGCTTGTAAATATTAGTTATAATTTGATTATGTCATTATTGGTTAGTTACATAGACTGATAACCAAAGGGAGGGAGCAGATCTTCACATAGGATATAATCAATGATAACTCCAACAAATGTGAACAGCAATAAGCGAAAACATCTAACTAACCGATATCCTAACGTTCAAATGAACGGCTAATTGTCAAATTACAACATAGAGTAAGCAGTGTAAAAGATAGATACATGATGATCACAAGTTCTAATAAAATAACGTCAAAACATTTCGACGAGTGGAACGTTGAAGCAACTACATAATTTTCGAGTCGGAAACCCAGTATGACATAGCACTCTAATACCATATTTCTTCCTATGAGTATCGATTGATTTGACAGCAAAATAACTGTCACAACAGAAGAAAATGGTATTCTTGTGTAGATAGATGATCGATTCTCATGAGCTGATGTGAATCATGACAAAGCAGAGATTGCATCCTTTGACATAAAGCTCTCACATGATGTAAAGATATCAGAAGATAGAACGCATTTATACACAAAACATCGAATAAAAAATACACGTAATGTTAAAGTTACTTAAAATACAATTGACTACATGGTGTTAGTTTCCTAAATCCAATACCGCCTAGGAAATTGAAATCTAACTATCAGACTTAATTCTCGCTTATCATATCAATAATCAACTCAAGCTTTAACAAAACTTTCCCATAATCCCATATTTAAACACTATCTTGTTCACAAAAACCATTCAACCACAGATCATTAGATAACTCTAATCAATTTATGAAAACATTGACGGATGATTTGAGACATATATTATGTTCCAAGCTTCCTTGTCAGGATTTTTGAGAGAGTAGTAATGTATGATTGGAGATCATAGGTAACATAGTTCGAAATTAACGTTACGGTAGCATCTTACAATGTATTCCTTTTTATTTAAATTTTACACTTTGTCATACACATTTTAGTTAGAAACTAATGTATTATTTCAAATAACTTTAAATTCATAATGGTGTGGACCTGTTAAATTTTACTAAACTCCCATTGAATTTTTATACGCGGTTTTCTTCCTTATTAATTGATGTATGATTAGTCTCATTATTTTATTTTAATATTTTCTTGCTGTGCTGACTTGATTAAAGCAATCAAAAGTCGGTATGTACTACGTTGTCGGTTGTATTTATACTATTTTGTTGCAGGTTGGAACTCTTCTCTTCCTACTCTGACATAAGCAGTAAGTTGCTACCACAGATACCTTTAAAAAAACGTGTTAATTCGAAATATGTACACGAACATCGACTTTCAAATGTTCTAACAGATAATGTGAGATTTTTATATATTTTCTATGTCTGCCACCTACCAATTAGGTCATATTATACTACTAATAATATTACTAACAGTAATAATGACAACGGATAAAAAACAGTGAATTAAACAAGAAACGATATTAACGAATAAATAAAAATTAATGGCAATAACAGTAAGAAGACAGTAAGCAAAAAACGTAACTAGTTTTTTACATGAACTTTAACCACACCTAATCATGAGAAAAGATGTAATTAATGGGATTAAGAATAATTTATAGTAAGGGTGACACTAGCAGGTGCAAACAAGACATTCTTTATCTATAAATAAAAAGCATGGATCGGCTGTTTATTGTATCAAGCGATTATTTATATGAAAATTTATAAGGAATTATCCGACTGTAACTTCTACTCTAATATGGTAATCAGCCATGCCTAAGTGTGAGTAATTGGTAAGTGACAAATCGACCCACATCTTTAGAATCACTTGATATTATCTTGTCCACGTTTAAATCTTTCCTCTCTTCCTAATATTCCATCTATCCTTACTAGCAATCCTTTTCTGATGGTTTCATCTTCATCCGCATGAAGTGTTGTTTGTAATCTCCGGAAAATGAGCACCAAACCTTATCACAAATCTAACAATATACTTTACTAATTAGGGCTCCAGAATCCCGTTCTATTGAAATATGTTGCATCTCTAAAACTGTCTTTTATTCATTCGTCTAATCCCACTTAGTCAGTAACAGAAATCGGCAAGATTTACCCTTCGCAAATCTGGGGATTTGACTTCTACTTCTCAAAGCGTCGTTGTCGTAGGTAAAGTATTAATTTCCAAAGTACAACAGGCTCCCTTGGATTAGATCCCGATAAACAGCTGCTTATGTGCTGTCCCAACAAATGGTATGGTAGGAACCTAACAAAATAGAGACTTAGTTTCTCTTTACGCTCTCATTGACTGGAGTTCCGATAGAAAAGTGTTTTACAGAAGGCTTTTAACCCCACTGTTCAAAAAGCTAAACCTTCAGACATAGTAAGTGTAATCCTGAAGTACAAAGATCTTTGCATGACGACTGTTGGTAGAAACCAAAGATTTTAATGTGATGTATATGGAAATCTCTTCACATAAAAAGGCGATTCGGTTAGAAGCTATTAGTAGAAAGCGGCAATTTCAGTGCAATAAGTTTAGAAAATACTTCACTCGAAAATAGCGGTTCAAATATAAAGTCTAAAGTAATCGTTTATAAATAATTAACGGTAATTTAAAAACGAAAAAAAATAAGGCAACAGTAAGTAAGAAGCCAAGGATAAAACAATATCAAAATACCGTACATCAAATATTTGGTAGATATACATTGAAAATATATATGCTAATTCACCGAACAATAGCTTTCAAAGTTTCTCACTACTCTTTATTCAACCAACTATAGCAACAAGTGACCAGGTTTTTTAAATACTCTTGTGGACATGCAAACCAAAAGAAGTGATGCGCAAATATTTGGGACATAGATATAGGAAGTCGTTTTTATTAAAATAATCCCAATGCAAAAAGATTCCAAATGGGCATCATAAAAATAAAAACAAATACGTTAACTAGTTAACAACCCTCAATTATTACTCTACCGGTTAATGAAGTCAGTTGAAAAAAATGGATTCTGAAATGTACTAGAGATTATAACACGAGCCAATAAATAGAGAAAACGACATTACATGTAGCATATTGGGTTCTGGATACTCCTTTGCCTAATATATCAACATTTATGAACGTGATACAAGCAACTGATATAAAATGGTATCATTATTATAAGATGTAAATATGACAAATGAAAGAGTGCAAACAAGAAAAGGTAAGCAATTTATATTCTAAGTAAAGAGGGTTTTCGGAAAACAAGATACGAATCCGAGCAAATGTCACATTCATAAAGTCGAGAACATGAAAGCGTCGACACATCCTAACAGTCAGAAGAATATTGGATGGGTTGTATGTGACTAGCAGCGGAATTCAGTGTGCTTTGTCCTATTTGAGACTCGTCAGTTGGATGTACCTGCATCCCGGAGTTTATATTCACTACGAGACTCGAAACCGGTGCTGTATGCTTCAAGCTCCATCGCGTTATCCACTTAGCTACTAAGTCCAGATGGACACTCGTACAACGGGTATGAGATTTAATTCAACTTGACGAGTCCCAAATAGGAAAACATGCGCGCATTCTGTCTATTCTATATCAAATTGTGTCATAATGGCTCTATCGAAGCGGTACAGGATGTCCATATATCCCAACTAAGATATCAGATTTTAGTCAAAAATACCAACGGAATAATCTAAACCATTTCAAATTAAATCAGATTTTAAAATGGTTTATGGGTGATCTATAGATATAAGGATGTGTCTATATATATCCCAATTAGGATGGTTAGGTGGCAGAAAGAAAAGTTACTTTTCGTTCCATAGGAAAAAGACGTTTTAAGAAATACATCTACCACTCAATAAACTAGTAATGAGCATATGATTATTATTTAGTTTTAAGGTTTGTGGAGATTTTTTTTAATTTCAAAGGTGGTTTTTTTAAACCGCTGAGAAGTGCCCAAGTTTTTTACTTTTTTTAAATAAATGAGTTCTGATTTGCAAAAAAAGCCTTTAGAAAATTTTATCTAAGTCATATTACCCCACTGACCTGTGCTATTATCGAACTGATTGTTTTTGCTTCTAGTTTGCTATTTTCGTTGTATCCTAAAGGGATAATTGCTGGTATATAGGCAGAGATGTTCTACTGTAATTTCGACTTTGAATATCAATCTAATCTTGAGTTTCTGACCTATGTCTTTAATCGAGTAGTGGATTATTGTTGGAGTGTTACGTATTATGCATCCAGTCTATCTAGTTTGCGCAGACGATGTTCCGTACTAGAAGACTATTCCAACCTATCGTAATTCAGAATAACCGTAAGGTATCTCAAAACAGGACGGTAACAGACTAATATCAGCAGAAGAATAACTAAAAAATGTCCTCAAACTGAATCATCACTAGCAAACTATGTAACTAAATAACTGATTACTACTGATTAGCATCACATTTTCAAAGCAAATTTATTGATATAAATCTTACGAACATGTAATTTCCCCTTATTCATGGGAAAATAAGTCGTTAAGCATCGTGAAAAAAACCCAGGCTAGGCTAAAAAAAAATGCAACACATACACGCACATTTTTAAATCGTTGAAGATCACAGTCTCTTTCAAAAAAAGGAATTAGATCAATCAATCAATGGAAAGTAGGGGTGAAAAGAATCAGAGACATGCACATCTTACTGGACACAAATATAAGTATAAGTAGATTAGAAAGCCGATTATTAAGCAAAACATTTAACGGTTGCACCAGAAGGCGTTACGATTAGAAAATAATAAATATATTCTCATGTATGTAGAATAAGAATATGCAAGCTGCAAACAATACAAATGGATATTTTATTGCACCTCTCTATTTCGGTCAGTTGGTAAATTATAGATAATAATAATAAGAAGAAAAACACGTTAGATGAGTTATTTAAATTAACGTGTTTAAACAAGCCAATTTATTACTAAAAATAAACCGACCGATCATCTGTGGTACGCACGATTTATCAGTCTGTTGAAATTGTCACTATAATGAATGTTTAATGTTAAAAATATTTACTTCTTTGTTTTTTCAAGCAAATTGACTGAGAGAATTAGGGCATATTATAAAATCAAGTTTTATTCCACACTGTATTAAGGTCAAATTGTGTGAATAACAAAATATTGACCATCTAAAACAATACAGATAAAATCACTCACATCTCTACTGTAAACAGTGCAGTTAGTCTTGAAACAAGTTAAGTAACTTAGAAAAAGAATTGCAAGGTACTGCATTCTATGTAGGTTGTTAGTTATATAATAACATAATGGATATTCACAAAAATATTCAGCCTAAGGAAACAAAAAAAGATATGTTGCCAAAGGGTGTAAAGCAAAACCAATTTTAGCATGTTTGCTGAATCATAAGCTAACTTATGTAGATATAACAAATTGACTATTTAAGATGCGATTATACGTCATAGACCACTGGGGAAAGAAACCGGATTTCATATGTTATTCGCAATCTAATCACCTTAGTCATTATTTACCACCATATCATAGTTTCACTAAACATAATCATTATTTAATAAATTTCAAAGATGAACACAGTTATGGTGACTGCGAGATGTGACCTGAAATTCCAAATGAGAACAAATAACATCATAAAAATCTGTGTATCAATCCGACCACATTGATCTAAGCAACAGAATATACGGTACACTTGTAACCAGTATAAAAAGAACCATGCAAACAATCTGATTCGGACTCTTGATAATAAAACTGCAAATACCATATATTTATTGTGTGGTATAAAAACAGCAATACATTTCATTTTTAAAATCTAAGTGCGTTTGTGAAGAAGTGAACATAAAAGCTTTAGTGATGTAACTGAATGATTATTACTTCTGTGGTATACAGACGTTTACAAACAAACTTGAATATAGGTAGCTAAAGTGCTGTAAAGCATTTCATTTAAACATTTGCAGCACGTAAACTTATAAAAAGACTTGAAGACAATGTTCAGATAAGGAATAATTAGGAATGATATGGATGAACTCGTGAGATGAATAATACCGTGAAATAATAGACTATTTAGATGCCTGAAAATCGGATATAATGTAATCCTAACATTGAAGAAGCAATTATGAATGCTGAAATCGTAAAAACCAAGCACATGTTTTACCTCAATAAACAAGTCTTACGTTAGATTGTGTATGCTTATTGGTTAATCAGTATCATGGTAATCTTAAGGTCACAAAACCTAACTATATGATATAGGCCTGACCATGATGTATGTTATAATTAAAGAGAATGAAACGAAATGTAATAGTTATGTTGATATTCTACAAACCTAATAAGCCTTATTTCGTTAAGAGAGGTGTAGGCAAGATATCGATAAAACTATTGGCTAAGATCACCGCTTCTCTTAAGTTGTTTCCTAATACAGAGATATTCAAATATAAAGACAGTTCAGTGGATAATAGGCCCAGATCGTCACAAATGTTCTTACACTATTCCTGTTGAAAGCAACAAGTTCCTGAAATCGATAAAGGGGTAACACGTAAAGAAAAATAAAACAAAATTACATGTATGAGCTTTTTTTACAAATGAAAATCTCAACATCAAACAGTGAATAGGTAAAGATGTTAATTGCATATCTTCGCTATGTTTATATGAACACATTAAATAGTGATGAATTTTGCCAAGTTTACAGAAGACCAATTCCATCCTTAACCTTTAGTAAAACAAAAATCGATATCTTCATTCATATGATTAACGCGTCATAAACGGAATTATGTAATTCATATAAAATTAAACTTAGAGTGTATACTTATGGCGAATACAGACATAACAGCCATTTCAATATTTGAAAACCGAATGAGTTGGTTGAACTAAGATTGAAAAATAGATATAACAAACGAAAATGTTGATCAATGAGTGTGTGAAATATTAAATATCACAAGTACTTCATACAGCAGTGAGATAGACACGGAGTTAATACTGTTTAGAATAACAGCGAGAGATTAACAAACAAATCATCTACCTCGCTAAGAGAACATAATATTATCACTATCACCAAAGGAATTACAATAGAGATTTACAAATTCCACATGGCTGTTGAATAGTTGGACGCAACCAATAGGTAAGTATATTAGTCAGCTCGTCGAGCATAATCACCAAAACAGATTCATCAGACCACATTTAAAAAAAACGTTATCTTAAAAATACGAACTTACTTTAGTGAACTGGAATAATTTATGATTATATGATTGAGGCTGTTTCATTGTCATCGTCGTGATTCAAGTAAGCACATGTTCAGGGCAAAAACTCTTATTCAATGATATGCATGAAATACACACACAAGACTATTTCATCAGATGAAGAATCTTACAAAAAATCATCCTCGATAAATTAAACACATCACCATAATTGTCGTATGCAAACTACTAAGACTAGATAACTAGTTTTCTAAGTCTATTTCAACTATATTGAGAACGTAATGAGTCAAATCTATCTACCGATTACGTTAGTGATCTAGGTATTTGGATTAATTGTGAATTTGGTGATGACATCATTAGAATTAATATATCTAATTTATCTGTGCTATGGGTGTTTCGCTCTTAAGTACGATTTAAATAATAGTACGGCAATAAAGTATTAACATTTTATATTTCATTTATCGCAATTATTGATCATAATTATTATTAAACTACATTAGTTTAATTCTCATAAGTAGAAACACATTAAATAATAACAACGTAATGAAAAGCAAATTAACCCAAGGTTTCAATCCATTGTTTTCTCACTGTACACTTAAGTTATTCTTCCCTATTTTGATCAGATAAAAATCGATAAGCAAACGAAACGACATGAATATTCAATCATAGATACAGTAAATTAAAAAAGTGACAAAAATACCTGTACCATATGAGTCTTAATGACTCAAAATAAATTGCCACCACCCAACATTTGCCAGTAAGTAGTAGTACAACCGCCTACAAGAACAAGTCAACTTGATAAAAGTAAATCTTAATTGAAA
Organism: Schistosoma haematobium; assembly: GCF_000699445.3. Lineage (NCBI taxonomy): Eukaryota > Metazoa > Platyhelminthes > Trematoda > Strigeidida > Schistosomatidae > Schistosoma > Schistosoma haematobium. The sequence continues at coordinate 17,604,043 of NC_067197.1, read as the reverse complement.
TTTACGTTTACTATTATTTTACAAATAACTATGCATTCCTCTTCGCTTAATTTGTCATCATTCAGTATTGACTAACTTTCAGTAATTTAGTGCTAGCTGATGATGTGTTAATCGATTTAATTCATTGTGCAACACCTTAACTAAGAATTACAGGTTTACATACTCGGCTTTCAGCTACACTATGTGAATGCCGATGGCACTATTACTACTACTATCACTACCCAGCTACCCAAACCGAGTTAGGTATGGAGGGGTTTGAACCTGGAATGTACTAGTACAATGCTGAATATTTTGACCACTAAGTAACCGGCGTCACAGAACTAGACAGCACTGAGTATCTGTTTCTTCCTGGCATGTGACTACTCCTAAGCAGTAATGTGTGCACACAAACGAATCAGAGATCGAACCCAGGGCCTTCAGTTTTCACAGAGAGAAGTTCAACCGTCAAACTAGTGAGTTGTTTAATTCACAACTTTGAATGTGTACATATAAATGCATTCATTTATAACAAAAAAACTAGAAGAAAAACAATACCAATAGCATTAATGATATAATTACAACAATAATATCGATATTATCAAACGGGATAACAACTATGAAGATGTAGAAGACTTTCATCGTGTTTATTTTTCTTCTTTCCTTTCTCTATTTGCATATTTTCAAATTTACTTTCAGGGTTAAAATTAACAGATCATAAATAAATAAAAAAAATCCTTTACAAGACATAAATACCAAGTAAATTAAATCGAAGTTTATTTATAGGATCATTGAACATTTAAAACAGAAAAAACGCTATTAAATACTGAGAGAGAGGGAAGTGGGAGGACAAGAAAAACAACAACAAGAGTTAACCACAGGATGAATTATGAGACAAGTTTGTCAATACCACTAAGTGAAATAGTAAATTAATTCATTATTTAATGACAATCAATAAACGACAGACAGTTTAGACAAAGAAAAATCACACAAAAAGGAAGTACAAATAATTATATATGTATTATTATATTATGTAGTAAATTATAAAAGTATTTATGTACTTTTCCAAGGACTTGGAAAACCAATCTTTCAATACAACTAAGAGGAATTATCAGTAAAATATTATTGTGTGAAAAATTGCTATGTGATCATATCATTTACTATGTATGAGTCTATGTATTCGACGTTGAGCTACTGTTTGTGTGACAGCCATTGATACTACGTAGTTGCCCAAATCGAAGGCAGTCGAACAGGGTTTTAATTCAAAGCCCAACGGCTGAAACCCGAATATCTTAGATGCTTTGGAGCATATAATGATTTTAATGAAGTGCAACTATATCTTGATGACCGTAAAGTTTGGTCGGCAATGGGTTAGGAACCCATCATATCTATTACAGTTTGGATCACATGATAGAATCGTCAAAAAGGTTTTGTACTTAGCTGGTAATTTCCATTAACAATCTTACCATTAAAAAAGAATGAATTACTTAGAACAGGGTGAAATCGAATAACTTAATGCTTGGTATGTACTTTATCGGAATTATTTCCCTTTAAGGAGGTAGTTTGTATTAGGTTGATATCATATGGAAAAACAATGAAAATTAAGCAGTATTGGACATTGGTTCGTTCTAATTTAGAATTTTTCAGAATATTTCCTCATCATGAGAGCTGAAGACGTAGATGTTTTAGCTTTTTTAATAAAATTGAGGTATGCATTGCTGAAAAAGCTAATAACTAAAATGAAACTATTATTCATAGCGTCCTATTTTTGACTTGTCCACCAGTCAACAAAAACAAAAACAAACTATTTTTTGATTCAAAACAATCTTTTTACAGAATAGGAGCTCTGAATATTTTTCCGTTCATTTAAAGGATGAGTGTTGCATACAAGAGAATAATTTAGATTGAAAATTTCATTTGAATCCTCAACTTTCATTTTATTTACTTTTTTCATCCGTTAATTTGGGATGCGCTACAGTGGTGTGTTCATAAAAGATAAATGTGAATAGTTTCAAATAACAGAAAATGAAATCTCCAGTGGAAATTATACTCTTGTATGGCACTAAAAAAAAACGGGAAGATGTTCAAAAAAGCTAGACATTACGCTTTCATTGAACATTGAAGTAGGATGATTATACCTACACCTTACAAAATAATTAAGTTCAATTACTATACATATATGCAGGATGCAGTTTTGTAGTCCGTTAATCTGACTCATCGATCGATGAACGTATATGCTATAAACATAAATCTCCCATTTAACTCCGTATATTACCTAGACTAACCCCCTTCGTGTGATGTGGTAATAAGAAGTTAAATACGGATAGCGTTGGATAAATTTACTACAAACACTCGTTTATCCAGACAGACATTTAGAACGATAAGCTGGAGAACGAAGCGATGTGCAGATGGCATGTGTGCTAACTCGATCTGACCAAAAGTGATTAGATATTTTAGTCAGACAAAAATAAGCTACAGACATGTAATGGGTAGGATAAGCAATGCACAAACATGTCTTCATATAAAAATTCAAGGTTAACAAGCGAATGATTAACAAGACCAAAATGTGGATCAAGAAAATGAATATATCGACCTGTCCGGAAACTAGAATGACGCATGTGGGCTTGACATGAAATAGACACTACGGCAGAAAAAAACGAAGATGACATATCCCATCTTTCATCGGATGCCGTACCGACATGAACATACACAATTTAAACCGTCACCTATATAAAGACTGATTTATGATATGCATTCAATGTCAAATGAACAAGCGATGTACTTAATTATGGTGATTAACAAATGTTTGAAATAATTTCCATGTATGGCAAACACCATGTACAGTACTAATGAAATTAAAGTGCTTTTTGTTCTAATTTTCATCCACCCTATCCCTTCAAATGAGGTAAAACCTAGATCCATAGCATATTGCATTAAATATGAGAGTTCAGCTGTTCAGTTGGAATTTGTAAGAATTGAATAAATAACTTCTGAAAAGCTGAAACAGACAATTGTCATTCAACCACAGACACATGGCAAATCTAACAAAAATAAATTCAAAGATATAAAAATAAGCATAGTTCAACGATGGAATTTTTTGCCATAGACGTAAGTGACTATTTTATTGTGAGAGTTGATTGGTTTCATCAGTGCTAAAAAAACAGAGATGAATGATGTCATCATTACAGGTGATTTATTATTAGGATAATAAATAAGTTATTCTTAATTTAGACGAAAAGGTAAAAGAAAGTCAAATGAAGACAATGAGTTAGAATAAGAAATAGAAAGAAAACTGCTAAACCTCCTAGACTTGAGAGGGAGTTCAAGCACTGCAGTTTTAACTATGAAATCTCAATACATCGAGGTATAATGATACAAATGTGTCACTTATCAGCTAGATGATTAAAAGAGAAGAGGCTTTGTGAAACTATATTTCACCAGTGTAACTACGCCTGGGAAACAGAATATTTCACTTTGAAAAATAATACTCTACGTCAAGTGGATTTTTAGGAAAAGGATTTATATACTGAAGAATATTTAATTACTACAAGTGAACTGAATAATGTAGGCGTTAGTCAAGAAAAATAAAGCACAGGTTGACATCAAATTCACGAAGGAATATGAACGTGATAATCAACACTTAAATTACAATAGTTTTCTCCTGTTAGTTACAAATATTCAGTCAAAACCCTATTTAATAGGGCTCGAATGTCATGTTCAACAAACAATACACAGGAAGAATTGGCATAGTACATGTGCCTTAAACATGTATGTTCAAAGAAATTTATTATGAAGTACGGAAAAACGATAACGTAAATTCCAAAACAAACATCTACTAACGGAAAACCTTCCTTCATTCGTCTTGGATTCAAAGGTGAGGAGGTTTCAGGCATGATTGATAACAGGGTCAAGACAGCGCAAAAGATAAGCTTCCTGAAGCCCAACTAATTATGGTGTATTGCATCAAATTTTCCTTAAATCAATCAAAAGTGAATCAATACCATTCTGAAGTCAACTCTAAATGTTTTCGGAACATATTTTCAGTATGTTGTGTCTAAAAGGAAGTGAACTCTTCACAAGTGCGACTAATAAACATCTAATGCATGGTAAACACAACGTGGATGTCTAAAAAGGGATTCAAAAGAATTAACAGACAACGTACATCAATTTTACTCCGTCTCACAGAGGTCACTGTCATCAATTGCTTTCGACATGACCTTTGCATACAGAAAAATGTGGTAGACCTACCATTGCCGAGATAGTTAAATTATTTTAAAGATTGTCAGATTCACTATTTCTTCATTATGGTTTATAACATGAAGCAAAAAATATCTCACTAATATTCACACAAGACGTTAACATTTATGTTATGCTACATAGGTGTCTTGATTATTGGTCATTCGGCAGCAATCTGTTCATATTCATTGTCACTTTATTACCATTTATAACTTCATTATGCCTTTTTATGATTTCATTTTCAACATATAGATCCAAATGGATCGTGACTATTATGTTAAATATGTTGTTTCTTCTTGTTTCTCAAGTTGTTTAGAACCAAACTTAATTGATTATGGTATGTAATAAAACATATTTATGATACCACTAATGTAAATATAAGCCGTTCGTAGGTGATGAGCAGCCTTAAAACGAATTCATTTTATTCTGTAAATATTATACTTCTCGCTTGACTTTAGAATAAATCAGTTTACGTTTAGGAAAAAAACACAAAACATAGTTGTAAGTCTAAATATGAGTGTTGCTAGATCTCACTAATCGAGTATAGATCCATGCACTTGAACTTTGAAATACAAATGTTACACAACGGGATTACATACAAGATTAGGTTGTTAATGTTTCAAAAATCTTATACGCATTATTTCCCGATTAAGTGATCCACTTAGTTGTAGGATTAAGTGGCAAAATCTCAAGGTAAAGAATAACATTGAAAACAATAATCAACCCATTTATAATCCTAGTATCAAATGGCTTTACGAAAATACTAGAATACAACCCTTATTTCACTTACATCTATACAAAAAATAATTCGGATTGATGTAATACTTATCTATCACATTAAATTAAATAATAAATATGAATCTGAAACATTTACTGGATGGATCAATATTATTTTCAATGAACGAATAAGATAAATCAAAGTACGTTAATTATTCGAATCACAGACGTACAGAATTTGTTTCCGAACTGCAAGACAATTGTATGATTCGAGAGATATTGTATGTATCTATCAATAATAATCTTAAAATATCCGTTATCAATTACTGAAGAAAGGTTCTTGCAGAAGAAGTGAATAGAAAATACACATTGAGACAAAAACAACTAATATTATATATATAATCGGTAATCTTACCCTACTACGTCGTGAAAAAATTCTCCGCAAAAACCCTGCACCATTTATAGGCATAGAAGGATTGCGTAGATTTGACGCACTATAATTATCACTAACACTTGGACGACGGCTACAGTTACTACCAACGCCTACTCCACCATTGTGTAAACCATTAGTTGATGTTGTTGAAGCATAAGATGCAGAGTATATGGAAGCGGATTCACCATAGATTGAGTCTCCAATGGAAGTGGAAGATGATGGTACATAATTATTATTATCATTATTATTGTTACCACCACATTGTTTACTCGATTCCAATGCTGCGTTATCTGCTGCCCATACGGAACAGTGAAAATTCGATGGAAGAACAACACTACCCGATGAATAAATTGGTTCACTTGAATTAGTTCTTTGTGGTTTTGCATATGTTGACTGTTTAACGGTTGATGGTATAGTACTATTATTCACTGCAGATGAATATAGATCCACAAAAGCAATATCCCCAGGCGGTGGATTATTACTTTGTAAATATTCTATAATTTCTTTAGAATCCTAGTTTGCATTAAAAATAAAATTAAGTACATGACCAAACTTTAAGATACAAATATTAATATTATTACTATCACTAATACTGTTATTATTGTTGTGAACGTAGTGAGCGTTCATCAATTCGACTTTGTGTTAGACAACTACAAAAAACAAAGAACAGAAAAATAACTAAATTAACCAGACAAAAGAGAATCCGATCATAAGTGATCTGAATGTCAGAAGATTCAAATCTCCTAGTGTTCTTCCGCTAGACAACTGCAATTTATGCTTAAAGACCTTATGTGATATTGGTCTAAAATCGATTGCAGAGGTGTAAATACATTTATTTTCTAGCTTCCCGCAAATCTTGAACTTAGTATTACACCATATATAATTGATTCTGTCTAGTCATGGGACTTCCTAAGCTTGTAATTTAAGTTGTGTGTGTGAGCAGCCAAAAAGAATGTGTGGATTGCCCAAACAATCAAAAGTCAAATGCCCATTAATTTTTTAACTGGTTTTGTAAATGCATATGATCCATAAGTGCTACTTTTATCAGTCAACTTTACTTTTTTGCTATCCTGTAAGGGAATCATAGTACCCGAATGCAGAGTGAAACTGATATTAATCACCGGACATCAAACGGTGGAGCTGAAAATAACCGAGAGGAACAACTATCCATCTTCAATTTTCTCGACTGATAACAAATCACCACTCGGAAAACAATAAAAACACAGGAACACTATATTGTACGATTATTCGGAGAAATTCATCTCACTTCACTGTTTTCAGATAAATGTACCTTCAAGAAAGAAAAATCTTTATCTTAAAGGGATAACAGGACTCCGTAGCTCAATGGATTCTGCGTTGAAATCTGAAACGAAAGGCAACAAATCATACATTCGAAAAAGCTTGTTACAAAAATGGCCATATCAAAGCAATCCTGTCAGGATGGATACTTACTTGATCTGAATTAAGATGTGTACACACTGATTTGAATTCATCGCATACATTGTTCATACGATCAATTGCCACTCGTAACCGTTCATATAATATATTGATTAAAGATTGGGTACGTGCATATCTTTCAACTTCTAAACTTTTGCCAACTTGTGCCCATGATGGTAAACAACGAAAGTAATAATCTTGACGGTATAAATTAAATTGGTTCAAAGCAGCAGAATAATCTTTTCGTGCTCTCTCAAAATCAATCTCTTTCAATCGTGCATAATTTAAAGCCTACACACATAAATAAAAACAAGGTATGAAAAATTGAATTTATTCAGTAAACCACTGTAATACAAGCCTAAAAACTGGAATTAACAGTGAAAAAAGGACTGCAGTTTATGCAAACAAATAAACAATTTGGATTATTGTTGAGACTTTGGAATAATTCATTTGTCTCATTCTGTATCTATGTTAGGCTTTGCTTTTTTTAGTTCAGACAATGCAATTAGGTCCAACATACCTTAAAATGTGGATTGAAGAAATTACTGGCCAAAATAAAACAGCATTAGTATTGACCTCTAATTATAGACACTGATAATTTAAAACACATTCTTAAAGTTTACCTTGAAAAGATTTCAGCGAAAAGTATTAATCTATGAAGCTAAATACCACAATCAAGTTGTAGTATTAATGATCGTAAGATTTTTACCACATGTAATATAACCATAATGACTGGTAGATCTTATAATTAAACCCCGACATAATTTAAGGGAGAAACTTACTATGGAACAGATGAAGTGATTTATGCGGTAATTTGCCTAATTTGAAAATATGTATTATCATCAACCGATATCAACTAGGTAAGTAATATAAACCACACAGAGTACTGAACAGCTATACATTTTATAGTGGTGCGTACCATTGATGAACCCCTAACTAAGACGAATATCAACTTATGGTGTAAATTATCTTAACAAAGGCTGATTAGTAAATCAATCATAATCAACACATCCTGATACAAATGTGCACAATCCCTGATTGTCATATCACATAAGCACAGAAAAATGAAATTAATAATAATAATAACAAAATAGTCCAGTATCAATGATCTTGAAAACAGATTTTCAAAAAATATGGATTTCAGGGATAAAAAGTGAAAAAATAACATTGCAATCCAAAACTTAGGCGAAGATGGAGAGTGAATGCAGTTGTGTCATTGTGAACGATTTTAAGTAGTGTTACCTAATACCTCTATCCACTGATTGACGTTATCAAGCAAATTTGCAGGTAACTTGTTATTTTTAAGATAAAGTATATGAGTTGAATCATAGCTAGATTGTTTTGCATTAAATTTTAACCACTAGACTACAGATTTGTACCAGATTCTACTAATTCTTTATTTTCATTTATTTATGTTTATTCATTGATCATAAGGTTTTCTCTCTTCCATTTCGCAATATTGTGATTTTAATTTGTGTGACATAGTGTTGAAGAACTGAACGCCGTTTTTTGAATTCTGGATAGATGGATAGTATCACTAAGTTCGCACATATAACGTGTAAACAAGAGCTGACTACATGAATCCATGTACTTAGTAGCTAAATTACTTTTGCTATTATGAATTTTTTTTTCTATGGACATTGGTTATGAAACAGATAACACAATGTTTGTACTGTAAACGCCCGATCATGTAAGCGTCGGTCCCCTAACTACTAACCAGGACATCAGAAAAATAGACTGATGTGCCGAAGTACCTTTTATGAAACTTAGAAAAACACGTGATCAAGCAAACCAGACAGAAGAAAGCGATGCACCAATTCAAGAAATCTCAGACTGAACAAAATAAAGTCATTTGCGGTGCAATCCAGATGAACAGGTTGATATTTAATTAATTGTAATTTACGAGCGGTAAGAAATATATCAACAGTTAAGGAATTAAATGAAAGCTTAATGTTAGGATAAGCCAAAAAATACCGTAAACCGATCATTTAATACATACGACATATACATAAAGTCATTACTCGGAGAATCGCTTTCAACATTTCGAGTTTCTTATTGTATTCGTTCATTTCTAACGTTTTATTCTCATAATACCTGCACAGAAGACAGATCTATGCATCAAACATTATAGCACTTTCTATTCTTTTCAATAATAAAACTTTTCAACAGGCAGCATAGAAAATGTTAGTAGAAAATGACAATAACTACTAACATATTCTTTGGACTCTTGAGATTAACTAGAATTTCAGGAAAAGTTTGTGGATATTTTCCTGTTAAATTAATGAGAAATTAAATTATAGAAGCACGATAATTAGTTTTGTTAAAAATGTGACAAATTCCATAAACATATTATTTGATGGTTCGACAAGATTATGTAGATGTAAGATTATTATTATTATCAATACTCAGTTTATTCAGCAACTTGTACTTCATTGAATCTTGTTGATAACTTGACAAATCAGAGTAGTTAGTAAGAATATGGTAGGTGGCTAATCAGTTTCCAAAATTCAATTGCCTTAAAACAATGTAGAAACATAGTGATCTAGTAAAAAATCATGGAATATAAAAACACGTGTTCAAGGAGCTGATATACCGACTGAGACTGGTTATTTCGGCCTTAAATATTAACAATGGAAAAGTGTAAGTCCTTAAAAATAATAAAATCTGGAAGCGATCATTATAGTCCAAGCAGGTAATCTTTAAGCAAAACATCAGAACTATACAGTGGCGATGATAAAAAGGTTAGATAAACATTAAACAGGTACAGAACAATTGAATAAATAGTTTTAAAACATTCATCATTCTGTAGTCTGTTTTTCCCTGACTCTATTTCAATCAAGACTAAGAATGGAGAGACAAATAACTTGCAACCAATTGAAGTAACCCTGTCAAAAATCTCATCAACCTGATAATTTTTTGCCTAAAAGTTTACGTATTGGATCAACAGTGGTACATAACATGTTTCAATATAAGTACGAATGCTTTGATTACTTGTGAGTATTGGAATTTAAGCAAAAACTTAATATTTACAGATAACTAGTTTGTGAATGAGGCTCGTACTGATACTGACACTGATGAACAATGACCTTAAAACTGTGAAATCTACGAAGAAATCTAATTAAAAAGGTAAAACTAATTTTATTGATATTGTACGGAATCATGTTGTAGCATCAATAAAGTCGAATAATATTGAATAATGGTACCTAACTATAGTTATGTAAACAGAATTCAAGTAAATGAATTAATCAAACATTAGCACCATGAATAATCTCGCATAACCACTATCCTTTGCTTTGCCAATTATTCATCAAAACGAATAGCTGACTAATCATCTTGACGAAAGCAGGTATACTAGTTTTACAACATCCACAGACGTATACATACATATATTTATGAATCATTAAAATGTTAGTGGTATAATTAGGGTAGCTAGCAACCACCACAAAAGGTAACAAAAATAAATAAAGATTCATGATTTTAGATTAGTCATAGGAATTATGGTATTGATCATAATTATTCGTGTATACATATTCATATTGATGTGTGCTTTTACGATTATGTAATACACCGATGGCAATAGGTATACAGCATCAAACCAACAAGATGAAAGAGAATATAAGTCAGTGTTCTTCATGAATTCGATATTCACTTAAAACCAATAGGTATGGGATAATTATAGACTCGCGCATAATTGGAACACCCATTTATCAACACAAATAATAATAATAATAATAATAATAATAATAATAATAATAATAATAATAATAACCATTACTACTACCAATAGAAATGATAGTAATCATACATTCAGTTGACCTTATACAATGTTTTGTATTTTCACGCCATAATTGCTCCACCATACACATAATCACACCCATATTTTCCAATGATTAATAAATGTGGTCAATGTAAATAAGAAAAGGGAAAATTGATAATGAATAATTCACTCGAGTTTATTACTATCAAGAAAGATTTGCATTGAGGTATCATATATACATACATATACGTTATTAACCAGGGTACCGATTCAAAGAGTTTAAATTCATTTCTTTGAGGTTCATTTGGTCAATACCATTAGTTCATAAGTTTTAATTTGGTTACCGAAATGTATTTCATTTTACAATCTATATAGAAGTTTTTTTGCATTTAAACGGATTATTTATGGATTAGTCCTATGAGGTCAATTGTGCATAGGTACATTTTTACATTATTTATGGGACAAAGGTATAAAAGAATTTGTCTCAATAAATCATCGTTGTGCTCAAGCCGCTATACAACATGCGAAAGCTACGGCTCGTCTATGGCTAGAAATTTTTGCAGTACGAAAGTGGTTTAGATCAGTCACTATACTTTACTTACGATATTTATTTACTGAGTTCGAAGGACTTTATATTTTGATTTCCAATTATAGAACACAATTTACTTCGTCACAGTCTAACGATCACATCGTCCAGTTAAAAACTTTCCAGTCATCTCGTACAAATAATTTAGATGTACTGAATCCTAAGGACAAGTTGAAAGGGACATCTGAGTTGGTGGAAAAGTGATGGAAAAACCCGAGAGGTTAGACAGTAGATAATTTAGTACATCTCCGTAGTTTGTAGTGTTGGTTGCTATGTTAAGCACACATAGCTTATTCTGGCTTCCAGACAAGCCGATTTATTCATTCTTCTTAAATCACATTTGACCTTGTTAATTATTCGCTTATCAACCTTGACTGTTTTTATATGAGCGTATGTGTGTACATTTCTTATCATATTCATCACATGTCTGTAACTTATTTTCGTGTGACTATAAATATCGATTAACGCTTAATCAAATTGAGTTGGCTTAAATGCCTTCTCCACCGCGCGTCATTTCGCTTCGCTTCTCCGATAGTTTGCCTGGACCAACGATTGTATGAAATATATATAATCGAAATCCATTCTCGTATTTGATTTATTTAATTCCGTTATCCACTAACGTGATTTAAGTCGATGATTATATACGAGGATTGGCGACATGTATATTTCGATGACAACCATTCATACGATCTAAGTGTAGTTAGATATAGGGCCACTAAAAGTTTATACTATTAAAAACCTAAATGGACTCCTGAATTTATAACAAATACACACAGCAATGTAATAATATAGTCAGTTAAATGTAATGTAGAACCAGGCACACGTGTACATCAGTTTAAGTTGCCGTACCTCATTAGCACAACGAGGTGAAATTGTTAGAACGAATCCCAGGAAAGTAGAGGTAATAACAGGATTAATAGTACTAGAAAAGACCATACATCAAGGGTGAAACGTGAGAAAATGTAAGTCAGCGAAATATTAGAAAAGAAATCATAAGGAATTTAAAAACTTAGGATCTAAGGTAAGGCAAAGAAAGTAAATGCTCCTGAGCTATTCCAAAAGATTTTGAGCCATGTCATTTAAAGTCTCTAACCATTAGTTACAATGATTACGCGGATTATAAAGTTAGTTTGTATTTAACTACATGGCTTAGTCCGACAGTGAGCGATGATTGGAACTAAGTCAACTGATAAACATATAAATCAACACTGTGAAAAGAACAATCATAACAAGTCCGTTATTACCAGACAACTTCATATAGAAATAACCTGAGACATTTAACAGACCCTACTACCTGTTGGGGAGATCCAGTAAACTCCTCGAAAAAAGCCACGAAAGGCTCTGAAAACACTGAAAAACATCTTATCCAATCAGCGTTCACTAGAAGTTTTGCCAGAAACATCAAGAAAGTTAAAAGTCACATGTCGAGTTTCTGATTGGATGATTACCGTACTGCTACTATGTTTAGTAGCATTCCAGAATTTTCGGGAAACCCAAAGACATCTAAAACACTATAAAAACCCTCTATTTTCTGTACAAAACGAACCTTTGAAGTAGTGTTCCTTACACACTTCGCGCCTTTCCTCTCATGTTCAAGTCTCTGTGTAGTTTTAGTCTGGGGGTTACTACAAGAGCTTAGGGAATTAACCTAGCGTTCAATTAGCAAGACTTATCACTACCACCGTAGATTTCGTCAAGCCAGCTGTCTAGAGCACGTAATTGTATGAATATATTACAGATTAACACATACGCAGAACCTTATGTATAGGATTTTCAAGGTTAGGTGGCGTAACGTAGGCTTGGTGAGGCAATTCATTTTATTAGCTAATTATCATTTCATTGACCTTAAATAAAATATTTGGTTGCTACTTATTTATGAAGTATGTACAAAAACGGTTCATTGTGTTATCCATACAATCTTCACTTCCAATCTATGATCCCTTCAATGAATCATTCACATAATGCTCTTGATTATTCAGTTGGACAAATTTAGACTATGGTTACATGAGTGTATCAAACTCAAGTACATTCAATGAACAGCTTTCATACAGTCGTATAGATTTACCCCTAACCTCATTGGGAATGCAACAAAATTTCAACTGCCTTTCGAAAGATATATGAGTGGATACAAACCAGTCAGCAATGTTTATTAGGTATCCCAAAAATGTATAAGCTCTGGACAACTTTATCAACAGGTAAACAAATTTAGTTTGGCGGATCTAAAAATAAACTATTCACTGACCAAAACAATGTTAGCAGTTGTGCAATAAATCATTAATTCAAGTCGTCACAAAAAAAATGAGAACATAAACAAATTGGAAATATAGTCTCCAATACATTTTATTAAGTTCAAAAATAGTGCTCTTGAAGTATATCACTTAGAGCTCACAGCAGCGAAGTCTAACTACTGCGTATAAGTCAATTAATCCATTTGTAGAAAAGGGATAGCCAGTATTTTAGATATGTCAATTTCTATCACATAGAAAGCGAAGCATAACTGCCTACAAAATATTTTCTATTTGTAGCAGTTAAGACACAAACACAAACAAAATCTTATTAACATCATTTACATCATTTCTTTGAAAACCCTGTGCCCAAAGTAGGAAATAGGCAAATTCAACTCAAATATAAACCTTTAAAACAATAAAAATTAATAAGTTCATTACTAACCTTTTCGACATCAAATTGTGAATGACTCTGATCAGCGTTGATGCGTTCATAGTCTTCTTTAGCCTTGATCATATCACGATATTTATCTCGATATCGTTTAATTTCATCATCGATAATACGTGTTTGAGATTTTAGTTCATTTGATAATTTTGATCTATAAGAAACGCATAATTATTATGAATACTATTGTTTTCTGAGTGCTTTGTGGTGGTTAGATCATGTCTCAGGCCAACACTGCCTTGCGAGTTTTATTTATTTGAACACATAAATATTGGTACAAAGAGGCACCAAATACATATGCACCACACAAAATTTCATTTAATTTGCGTGAGGGCCGTAATACTGTCCGGTTGTCCAGACCGAAGCACGTGGTTTTTTTAAGGGTCCACACAAAAAGCCTTTGATTTAAAGGTCTAATCCACAAGGCAGTGGGTCAACGTCAGGAGATGCAGTTTCATGGTAGCCGGTGATCGACAATTGGTTCATACGCCATTTGTTCCTTAAGGATCCTGGAGCCCTTGTCCACCACTGGTTTGGGATCAGGGTTTTCCAACTCCCCCCGGGTGGACCCTCTGTATCCTCCAATTTCGTAAGCAACATCCCCGCTGCGAGTAAGCAGTGAATAGGACTTTCCTGGCAGTGGCTGTATATGCGTGGCCATGTAAGAGCATTTCGAGGAGAGCGGACTTTTCACACCCTCGACCATGCCAGGGAAATTGGGGTCAATGCTAACCAAAGTATACTGAATAAATCGGAGTCATCGATGATACGAGATCATTGATACTTCTGAGCGCTAAGCGAACGGGAACTACTTATTATATTCTTCTCGGTCCACTAACTAGAGACAGAATCAAAAATCTGTCCAGATTTGTTAATAGAGCTCATTGTATACTACTTTCATCTACTTACTTTTTTATCCATATAACTACTGTTTTTATTAGATTCACCTTCCTTCGTCCATGTTTTGACAACTTCACTCACTGGTGTGGCATATAGTATTTTGGTGCATATTTGTACAAACGCTTATATTTCAAATAAATAAATGATACAAATGAATTTATATGTCTACAGACTTTATTGCAGTGATTAGCTGTCGAAGAATTTCACATCGATTTCATACAGATAGCCATCGTCGTGAATAGATTATACTAAATTGACACGAAAACTGATATGATGAGCAATGTCTTAATTAACTAGAGGACGGGTGACATGTGAAATCGATTTTCTCCGACTATTTATAGAATATAATCACATTTTAAGAAAAAAAATATTCAACATTGGTTTCAACTAAGTATCTTTGTTCAGTAAGACATTAGTTTCATTTCATTTT
This sequence comes from Schistosoma haematobium, assembly GCF_000699445.3. Classification (NCBI taxonomy): domain Eukaryota; kingdom Metazoa; phylum Platyhelminthes; class Trematoda; order Strigeidida; family Schistosomatidae; genus Schistosoma; species Schistosoma haematobium. The sequence goes on along the minus strand of NC_067197.1, from coordinate 17,588,901 downwards.
TACATGTATTCAGTATATTATTCCTGAATCACTTTTATCATGAATTTCCATCAGTATAACAAGTCAAATAAATGGATATCACGCTGAATTATTTGCTTACTAATTAATACAATGAAAGTTGCCTCGCATTAATACGAAATCTAGCCAAGCAAAAACCGCATTCCACCATTATTTAATCTTAAACTTTCCTTGCTAACAATCACTACGCTACATTGGGAATCGACTGAAGTTGAAAATGTAAACTACTTGATTTCCAGATACCATGAAGACTATGGGTTTTGAATTCGATCCTGTTTAAGAGAAATTAGTATTATCTACTGAGATATTCCGGGCGAAAATGAGTTGTTCAGCGTTCACTGTTTCAGTAGATACAAGTGTGCCCCCAGATGCCCTGGTACGGTTGGGGGTGTGGAGAGTCCGCTCTCCTCGAAATGCTCTTACATGGCCACGCATATACAGCCACTGCCAGGAAAGTCCTATTCACTGCTTACTCGCAGCGGGGATGTTGCTTACGAAATTGGAGGATACAGAGGGTCCACCCGGGGGGAGTTGGAAAACCCTGATCCCAAACCAGTGGTGGACAAGGGCTCCAGGATCCTTAAGGAACAAATGGCGTATGAACCAATTGTCGATCACCGGCTACCATGAAACTGCATCTCCTGACGTTGACCCACTGCCTTGTGGATTAGACCTTTAAATCAAAGGCTTTTTGTGTGGACCCTTAAAAAACCACGTGCTTCGGTCTGGACAACCGGACAGTATTACGGCCCTCACGCAAATTAAATGAAATTTTGTGTGGTGCATATGTATTTGGTGCCTCTTTGTACCAATATTTATGTGTTCAAATAAATAAATAAATAACTAGTGACGCAAGTTATTTTTATATTACTACTAGTGTTAACATTGTCATTATTATCGATCACAAAATAAAACAAAATAGTAAAACAACAAAATGAATGTATCTAACCTTTCATTTTTCCATCGTTTCAATTGTCTTCTTTCATCTTCAATAATCGATTTACCTTCGCTACCAGCGTGTATTTCGAAGGAGCATGAAATTAAGTTTTCAGCATCTACGATATGCTGAACAATTTGAACAAGTTCATTAAAAAATGAAACATAGCTATTAGAAACACCAAAATATTTCTGTGCATCAGACAAATGTTTTTCACATAATCGCCTGGACAACAGAAAAACAAAAATTTAACATGGTATGCATAGACAAGTTTACTTTTGTGCAATAAATGCTTCCTTTTGTAGCTTGGCAAAATCGACCAGAAATTTGTATAATCTTTCATGAAGATTTATACCAATATCATGATATTTGATATAGTTAGTAGCTTGATCCTACAAAAATCAAATGAGGAAAAAACCGAACCATAATTTGTAAACAAAACTACTAAAGAATTAGTTCAGTTTAAAGAAAAGTAACTAAGCAAATATTATTCAAGTTAGATTGGGTTATGGAAATCCAAGTTTATTTTAAAGGGGACTTATCTGTTGTCATAAACTGATGGAGGGACTATTAAAATCAGAGCATTCTGAAAAACTGTTTCTTCCTAGTTTTCGAGCTAAGAAGAAATGAATATTTACGATCTTACACTGGATCAAATTCATGATACATAAGTCTAGCGGTGAACATGATATGTTGGTCCACTAAAAAGGTCCAGTACAGTTGCTTCGTCTAATATATAAGACAAAAACGACCTTAAGCACAACAGAAAAAAGTAAGGTATGAGAGTAAAGTTATTTTTCTAATATCACTGTCAATTTCTTAGATCAAATTTGTTTTATGATTTCAAATAACTGTAGACTATTTTTAACAATACCTTTGCTACATTTTCTGTTCTATTAACTACTAATGCTCTCGATCATCGCGCACAATCCTAACCAATATGTATTTCAACTATCGCTGGGCTGGTGTTATTAGCCCACAAAGAATCTATACCAATCTTTACATTTTGTATCTCACAAACAAAATTGGTTGCCAGACTGACTTTTTACAGTACAACTGTTATCGACAAGTTAACATGAGATAGAGAAGACACCTTCGATTTATTATCCTGAAAAAATTCGATTTTTTGTTTCTGCACGACTATGTACGTAATACTTTGATCTACAAATTGAAGCTAAGTTGGTGGGGATTCTCAATGTCACTTTAACGCCGCTCAAAGGTCGTCCATAAATTATTATTCATTTATTTTTTATTTTAACACATAGATATTGGTACAAGAAGGCACCAAATACATGTGCGCCACACAAATCTCATTCGATATGTGTGAGGGCTGTGATGCTGCCCGGGTGCCCACACAGAAGCAGGTGGTTTTCTTAGGGAGCCACTCCCCTAGCCTTTGACCTGAAGGTCTGATCCACAAGGCAGTGGAGCATCATAAGGAGATGCAGTCCCATGATAGCCAGTGACCAAAAATTGGTTCATACGCCATTTGTTCCCTCAGGATACTGGAGCCCATGTGCACCATCGGTTTGGGATCGGGTTAGAGCGCCGGACATTCGCTTTTCGTCCTCTCATTTTCGTAATCAACACCCCCGCCACGAGAAGGCAGTGAGTAGGAATTCCCTGGCAGAGGCTATATACGCGTGGTCATGTGAGAGCATTTCGAGAGGGAGAGCGGACTCTTCCCACTCTCGGCCGTACCAGGGCATTTGGTCTCACCCAAACACATGCACGTCTTCTAAACATTCATGGCTTTAGAAAGAAAGGGTCGCCACATGGTTTATAATAGCATTCGGATGTTAAGAGCTTATTCTTGTTGGCAGTGTGGTACAATAAATTCTAGAATCTTACTTCGGAACCTCTAAACATAAGTACTAATATCATAGCAGTAAATTGGAATTGGTTTTGAAAGCAGGAGGCAATCAACATAGGAAAGGTGAGAAACGTGTCCATGAGTACGAGAAATCTGTTTGTTACTGGCATATTAGTAAGTATTAGTCCTCGTATATCAGAATTAAAAACGTCCATATCTTGCAAAGCATTGTACGGCCAGTGAAATGTCACTAAACCCTAGTCAAATCATCCGGCAGTTGAATTACTGAATATCGAACCGATCATCGATCCCTGTCAAAGTCAAGGACAACCAACCCGCATCAGTTAATCGTATGCCATGGACTGAACCATGAGGCAGTGGTCTTACTTTCGCTTGTATCTACTTTAGCTAATATGCCCCCAAATGCTTTGGTACGGCCGAGAGTGGGAAGAGTCCGCTCTCCCTCTCGAAATGCTCTCACATGACCACGCGTATATAGCCTCTGCCAGGGAATTCCTACTCACTGCCTTCTCGTGGCGGGGGTGTTGATTACGAAAATGAGAGGACGAAAAGCGAATGTCCGGCGCTCTAACCGGATTCCAAACCAATGTTACACATGGGCTCCAGTATCCTGAGGGAACAAATGGCGTATGAAACGATTGTTAGTCACCGGCTATCATGGGACTGCATCTCCTTATGATGCTCCACTGCCTTGTGGATCAGACCTTCAGGTCAAAGGCTAGGGAGTGGCTCCCTAAGAAAACCACCTGCTTCTGTGTGGGCACACGGGCAGCATCACAGCCCTCACACATATCGAATGAGATTTGTGTGGCGCACATGTATTTGGTGCCTCTTTGTACCAATATCTGTGTTGAAATATATAATAAAATAGCTAATATATTTCTGTAATAACGTCCTTTGTGTTGTACAGTCTTTAAATCATCTATAGTACCTCGATACGTCTATGGGGCAATCCACGTAAGGTGCTGACAGCGAGGTGTGACTTCGACGTTAGCTGGTTCGTCACACCATCCCCATCTTATTTTAGTAGACCCCTAATCATTCGACATAGATCATCTACGCTGGTGATTTACAGTATTTTAAGTAAAAAAACCAGCGTTGAACAACGATAGGACGGGAAAATCGAGGTCAATTATACCTAACTACTCTAATGGCGATGGAAGCAGTAGTTTTACTGTACAGGAAACAAAACTATTTCTGGTAATCTGGATGCATAGAGCAAGGTGTAACTCTAAGGACCGATCTGTACCAAATTTACTGGTAACATAATTTATGGATGACCTTTGAGCGACGCTAGTGATCTTGGGAGAAATTGTCTACTCAGTAAGTTCGAAATTGTTCAATAAATACGCGCGTAGTTTTAGGGATGAGACTGATTCATAGACAACCTTTGAGCAACATAGAAGTGACCTTGAGTGTCTACCTACTTACTAGGGCTAACTGAGGGTTGTGAAGCAGTTTGGAAAATAAGGATCAGGATTTACAACAGATAGTTCGGGCTAGGAATCAGACTACGGTTTTTCAACACGAACTGACAATAGCTAAAATGCCAAGACGCTATTTGGACGAATGAGTGAGTGGATTTCGTGCCAAGATTCAAGACCTGTTGTCCTAAGTCTGATTTGTTCGTCCAAAAATTACAGTCCCGCCGAATTATGGTTAGAGTTTCAAGTTAGATGATATGGTTGAGGATTAAGGTACGAGTTTTCGCCACAAACCGACACTAGATATGATCACAGAATGCTGTTTGCCCAGACGAAAGAACGCATGTTAATATTAGAGCAATATGAATCCTACTACAAGTCATTTCTTCTTTACTATACAACAAGAATACAAACCAAGTGGGGCTCATGGTCGAACGAAAACCTAAAAGGGCTCTCCAGTACCGTTAAACTGGGTCGTGGGAACTTATTTCGTTGTCTGAGATCTTTCCGTAAGTTCGTTTGCTAAAAATTCTCCGCATGTCTTCCCAGCTCCTATGACCTCCAAGACAATTTCAGAGTCACTGCCTTCAACATTCACTCACATGGATTGTCTAACAACGTCGTATTTAAAAATTATTAAATGCCGAATCGAACGAATTAAAAAACGTTACAGAACAAAAACACTTACCCAAATACTAACCCATGAGGACATTTGGACCATTTTGCGAACATCAATGCATCCCTGGGTAACGCACAATGCAATTTGCCACCAAGACTAATGGTTCAAATGGTTCAAATAGTTGTGGACGGAATAGAAGAAGCTTTCGCTTAACAGGCTTCCGTGTCTAGTAGCAGGGGATCACCAAATCCTCCAGGCAGGAACCTAGGTATGTTAACAATAAAAGAGGAAAAGATATTAGTAAATCATAGTGTGATACCATCCTTAGTCCTTAAGAATAGATCAAGTTGCCTCTTAAAGGACTCCTGGGAAGTCGCTTGGACTAGCTCGGCCGGCAGCGAAATCCAGCATTTGACAACTCTTAAGGAGTGGAAGTTGTGTTTACAGTCCGTTCTGCTATGTTGTGTCTCCAGTTTCTGGGTGTTACCCCTTTGGTTAGTGTTGGAACTAAGCTTAAGTAGGTGTTTAAGAGGATGTCCAGAAGTGTTAAGGATACTGTAAGCCATTAGAAGGTCACCTCTAAGACGTCTATACTCTAATGGGTAAAGGTTAAGTGAATATAGGCGCTCTTCGTAAGGTTTAAATTTGAGTCCTCGAACTGATTTCGTGGCTCGTCGTTGGATACGCTTCAGGGTGTCCTTATCCTTTTGGAGTGAGGAGAAATACTATGTTTCCGTACTCTAAATGGGGACGGATAAAACTATTGAAAATTATATAGAAAGTTCTTCCGTCAAACTGTCCAAAAATGCGTTTCAATGTTACCAGTGCAAGATTTGCTCGGAAGGCATTTTTGTCACAGTTAGCGTAAGACTTCAAATCGTAGGGGACCAAGACTCCTAAATCTTTTTCGACTTGGGATACTACTAGAGAGGAGTTTCCTAAGTTATAACTGTAGTCTGTGACATGTCGCAGATGGACTACTTTACACTTTGAAGTGTTAAAGGTAAGTCCGTTATCGTCTGCCAAACTTTGAAGTCGAGTCAGATCCTCCTGAAGTGCCTGTAGATGGTCTTGGTTGCGCATCTCTCTCCAAAGTTTCACGTCGTCGGCAAAAAGTAATAAGTCTGGCGTTACCTGTTGAGGAAGAACATTTATGTAGATCAAGAAGAGAAGAGGCCCTAGTACTGAGCCCTGGGGGACCCCACTAGGACATTCCATAGCCTGAGATAAAGTGAAATTAACCCTGACCTTAAATGTCGATTTTTCAGGTATGAAGTGAGCCAATCGATTAGAGGTGGTTTGATACCTAATCGTTTGAGCTTATTGATAAAACATGTATGGTTAACCTTATCAAAAGCTTTTGAGAAATCTAGGTAGATGATATCAACCTTCCCCTTGTGATCAAGGATGCTTGTCCATCTGTCCACCCCAGTCAGCAGGTTGGTAATACAAGAGTAACCCTTCCTGAAACCATGCTGTTGGAGTGAGGAGAAATTTAAGGACAGTAAATAGTCATTTATACCATCGCATATTAGGGACTCCATGATTTTTGAGGGTGTGGAGAGAAGAGCCACCGGTCGGTAACTTGAAGGTTCACTGCGTTGACCTCCTTTGAAAATCGGTGTGATGTGAGCCAGCCTCCAATTTTCCGGTAGTTTTCCTCGACTTAGCGAGTGTGAGATCATCACGCTTAGCGGCGTTGCCAAGATTGAGGCTGCTTCCCTCAGTATGGCGGAATGGACCATGTCCGGGCCAGGAGAAGTGTCTAATCTTAAGTGCTGCAGTTTCCGGAACACCAAGTCAGCGCTTAGGTTCACTTCGGAAAGTCCTGTGGAGTTGCAAACGAAACTGTCATCAGTAAAGTTAACGTCGGTCGGTTGAAATGTCTGGGAGTAATGTTCAGCCAGAAGGTTAGCGGCGTCGCCATCGTTGTTGGTCGGGCCGTTAAGGCCTACCAGTTGGGAAACTCCAGTTTTGGCTCGACGAAGAGAGGCTGCATAAGGGAATAAGCTTTTAGGATTAGAGATAAATTTGTCCATAAGCTTTGTCTGGTACTGAAGCCTATCTTCTCTTATAGCCTTCGTGCATATGTTCCTTATATGTTTGTATTGCCTGCACGCTCCATTGTTGTCAGTTCGTTTGTATTCCGCCCAACAGTGCCATAACGCGAAGTGAAGTGTGATGAGTGATTCAAAAATTTTTTTCATTGTGGTAATGGAATAAAATAAGCTAGCTTAAAATTCAGAAGAAGTAGAGAAATTTGTTTAAGCTAGTCCTAGTGACTTCCCAGGAGTTCTTTAGTAGAAAATTTGACTTATTCATAAGGACTAAGGATAATATCTTACTATGATTTGCCAATTTCTTTTTCCTCGATTATTGTTAGTATACCTAGGTTCCTGCCTGAAAGTATTGGTGATCCACTGCTACTGGGCACGAAAGCCCGTTAAGCAAAAGCTTCTTCTATTCCGTCCACAACCGTTTGAACCATTTGAAATGTGATAGATTAAAAATGCTAAAACCTGATATATTCTCTTCTGGTATGTCTAACAATCCGTATACCTTCAGCCTAAAGATATTAAGGTTTATAACTAGTTTGAATTTGGCAAAACGTATAGTGGTCCCCCTATTTTTGAATAGCGTCCAGCAGTTCTAGTTTTGACGTTATTTAACACATTAGTCAAACACTTGATTTTACGACCTTTCCTGTGTATCTGGATTAAGATCTCAGTTAGGCATGTTTGTTGCCATTGCAACGGTAAATAACTCAATAAAATGAATCGTCCTGTAAGCCTTCTACAATGATGCTGACATCATTAGGTTTATTGGACACACCATAACTGGAAGTGTTTGATCATACATCTACAGTACATAATGAATAAATATTCCGTGCTAAAAATCCCTGCCAACAACTAGACAACTTAGATTGAACCCTCCAAATAAAACTGTCACTAAAAAGATGTTTCTAGACCACGAGAACCAGATATTCCTGGTTAGTGTTGGTACCACAACAAATGCAGTAGGTCTGCTAGGTATTGCAGGAAATCCTGCAGTTTTCTCGACCTTAAACCTCCCCATGTATACAAACGACTATCTACAAGATATGGTCATCAACAGTCAGGTGGGAAATGGAAAACCGACGACTATATTTATTGAGAGTTGTGTTTATCTTAAGGTGGGTTTACGCATATCCATACCCATTTCAGTTGTGACAAATGTTTCAATCATTGGTATAGATCTGCTGTAATACAACAATCTACTAATCAACACAAGCAAATGGAGGTTATTATATGAAAATTTTAAATTGTCTATTCGCTGAATTTCATTTTACGGTTGTGGGTTATGCCCAGTCATGTTTAGAAATATAATAGATACGTATTTGTAACAGGTTCATGACCAGTACCCGGGAATACACAAAACAAGACTGAAACTTCCTTAGGTATGGAGTAATGTTATACACCATATCACGACTACATACCACCTGTATTTTTAAAAACGTGACACGTAGCTCCAGAAAACCTAAGGTTGTTCAAAAATGAATTTTATCACATGATAAACTTCTAGGTTATTCGGTCCCTATGTATCTCCCTTGCACACAATCCCCAGAAAGGATAGCAACGATTAGTGTACAACTGATGATTATTGGCGAGAGAATAAAAAACAGCTCCCTATCTTTGCATGCTGTCAGATATTGACGATCTAAAAGCTACCTTCAAAGTTACAACTGTTTTCCCAAACATTGGTCTGTTTAAAGCATATAAACAAGTTCTCATGGCTGCTGACGGCAGTCGAAAAGTGACTATCACATATCCCTTTAAGCTCTAAAAACTTTCAAGAATAACTTTCGGTTTAAGAACTTCTACGCAAACTTTTCAAGGATTCATCGATGACGTCTTTAGAGGTCACAACTTCGTGGATGTGTATGTTGATGGCCGCTTGATCGCAATTCCGGACGTAAAATCTCATCTCTAGCACACGGATTGCAGAAACACATCATTTCTGTAAACATTCAGAAATTTCAAATCAGAGCCGACTATCAATATTTTCTCGAACACACTAATGATGTTCAATGCATCAGCCCTCTGCGAAGCAAAGCGGAGGGCATTCTGGATTACCCGGAACTGATGTCAACCAAGCTGTTACTTACGTTCATCGACATGATAAGTTTGCGTCCATCAAGCGAAAACATGTCACCTTTCTTTCTAGCTCGTGTTCAGACTAGTATTCTACACGACAGTCTCTACAACTAGATTACATTTGCACTCCACTTCAGATATACAACATATTTCTGGGGCAAGCGATCTAGTCGCAATCTTCTTGATTCGTATAACTTTCTAAAGAGTTTGAATGAAATCATGCTTCTTAAACTCACCCAGCTTCAAAAAGAGGAAACCGATCTTCAGGACGAGTTATTTTCGATTACCCTTGAATTACAGATAGGGATTGTTCAATTATGCCCAAACATTATCTGCGCAGTATATCTGACACGTTGCACAAACTTACCCACCTGGGTGTTCGCGCAGTCATCAAGCTTACGCCAGAAAGTTTCTTCTGGTCTGATGTGAATGAAGACGGGAAAATTTGGCTAAGCTGTGTAAGCTACCGGAATCTAAAGTGATTGAACACAATAAATGTCCGTGGACTAATTCAAAACTTCCTATGCTTGTTTCAACCATTTTCATCTGGAGTTGGTAGGACCTTTACTAGAATAAAATGGATACTCTTATCTATTAACTTCCGTAAACCGTTTCACTCGATGGTGAGAAGTAGTACTCATCTTGCACATTACTGCTGAAACAGTGTCCCGCACCTTCGTCGAACGGTGGGTAGCAAACTTTGGCGGCCCCTCAACTATCACTAAAGACCGTGGAAGCCAGTTCAAATCTAGAATATTCCGTTGTCTGACCACAACATTAGGAATCACACGACTTCGAAAAACCACCTACCAACCACATGCAATCGGGTCGGTAGAACGATTTCACCGACAGCTAAAAGCTTCCATTGTTGAATTATGGTCTACTATGATATTAGTACTGCTCCAATAATAGACCTAATCCTAAAATTGCACATTCGTCATGATGTAACTGCCTAATCTACAAGATCTTACGTGGAAGTCATATCATTATCCACACTGACTCAACGTTTCGTAACAATTACCAATATATGGTGGAGAACCTGTAGTGGCATTGGACTATAACCACACAATCTTCAAAGCTGAACACAACACTACTCGGAAAATAGATATTCAATATTTAACACGGAGAAATACCTAACGATGGAAAAGGCGGGAACAATGAATGGAATGAACTGGAGTTGATCGGATGGCATGACTCGGCCATGCAGGCGTGGTCTCTGCTGAATGTTACCTTATATCTTCTATTCATATTAAATATATTGTTCTTTCTTTAGCCTAACCTTGTTCTACATAATGTATTGGTAATTGATACGATACAGTGAGTTGGTGTAGTCGATGGTGTGACTTCCACGTAAGATCTTATAGATTAGGCAGTTATATCATGACAAATCTACAAATTTAGGATTAGGTCTATTATTAGAGCAGCAGTAATATCATAGTAGACCATAATTCTACATTGGTGAGCCCAACTAAAGAAACGCAGCCTATTATTGCTAATCCTTAGATCCACCTTAACCTTCTCAATCGATTCTTATTTGTGTAAATCCATTATTCTAATAGTCCTCTGATTAATGGTCACATATATTATCGTAATGTTATATCTATTAGTTCTTATAACTTACTAGCTCAATCGATAATAAAAGTTGATCATCTATATCAACTAATTAGCTTTGATTGTTCGTTAACAAGCTTTAATAGCATTTACATGCTTCAGCAACATAGACTTGTTTAAACATCAAGCTCTAGCAAATATGACCTGTCAATAGCGTAAATATACATTGACTAACAATGCAATCAAGGATTGAATAGTTATCTAAATCTAATTCTTAGTGTTCCTTATCTTAACACCTCATCCTGTTTTAAACTATGCACTATCCTGTAATATCTTTTCTTCCGACCACTGCCTGCCTAATTTCATATTCTCGAGTTCCATTGCCAAACAACAAGGATGACACTTCTCCAAAAACATACGATGGCTCGTTCAATAACAACCACACAATTATCTGGATTCATTCGATTGTTCTGATCCGAGCGACTGGAAAAAACCTCAACAGCATCAAGCACCCTGGAAGTGATTGCCATACTGCATGTTTTATTCTGGATACTTTTGGATCATTACTACTCCTTACAAATGGCGTTATATATGTCGTACACTGAATAATCTAATTTTCAAGAATAACCCAGGCGAGTTCAGTTATTTTACTTAATGATTTTTTTATACTTAACATGTATATGTTTTCCAGTTGCTCTTGCCATATATTTGTAAGTGTCCGTAGGCTAAATGCGGTTCATAACGCATCATATTCCTGCCTGAAGTTTCACAAGCAGTCTTAACTTTAAAATTATTTTCTGGTCATGTTCATTATTTTTAAATCGTCATATACGTCAACAACCTGCTTGTTAACCTGGCCCATGCATACGTTACACTATATCTTTATGTTTTCTAAATTTAGGAATCATCTGAATCGCCTTTAACATTTATCAATAAACCCATCATAGTCGTTGTTGCTAATCGTATTTGGGTTTATGGATTGGTTTGTCATATTAGCAGCCTAAAATGCGAACATAGTTTAGATAATAAGATGAAAAATTTAGGTACTATCAACTGCACTAGTAAAATAACTAAATCCCCAGGTAGCTGTTGGCTAAACAAACGTTTCAAATCAAAACTCCGTAGCCTACTAGAATTAACACTAAACGAATCTTTCTGAATTAAAATTTATAATTAAATTAGGCGTCTCGGATTTTTTAACGTTATAAATTTCTGATAATTTCGAATCGCCTAAGGCAACAATATCTATTTTCCCACTGACTAATCCTCAATCAACACTATAACTAGTTAAATTTAATAGTTTCAGGATATCGTCATAAAACATTGTCATGACTTGACAATCACGTAATACGATTGATAAAATTAATGAAACTATTAACAAAATCGGCCAGCAAATTGACTTACAATTATCACTAGTGTTGTTTTCTTGGTATCTTCATTCGCTACAGATGATTACAGTATGTTTCTCTATCAGTTTCTCATTCAGTAAATATCTCAAAACCTTGTCAGTCTAATTGATGGTTTAGCGACACAATCATGCATGCAAATAATCAGTATAAGCAGTAGAGCAAATCTCCTGCAAACTGAAAACATCAATGTCGAATTTACTGCAACACTGACTAAGGTTCAAGCCATCATCATAGACATGAGTTAGGAGTGTACTCCCCCTGGTTACAACTTATGTTCTCCCTGATAATCACATGAGCATCACTCACTATTAATCATCTTGTAAAAAATTATTTAGCTAAATACATCTTGCAGCACCACATCACTTCGTAATATGACACAGGCCTAACTGATTTTAATAACTTATAACCACTATATCTCAATTAAATCGTATTCCGCCTTATTATAAACTGCATACTTACAACTAACTTGTATGCACAATCAGCCAGCAAGTATAAATATAAATAAATAGTCTGCCGCAGATCAGAACATTGAGTCCAGAGCATGTCTCTTACGAACACACTCATGTTTAACGATTTGTTCCTAGCTATCTGTCCAAAATTCATATAATTATCACTCATGTATTTAAATTTTATTTTGATAACCATTCATGTGTATTAGTAGTATTACTAAATTCTATCACGGTCAAGCAAAAGTGAGGCTGAGGAAATCTCCCCGTAACTAAATAAACCGTATCAAACTAACTGGAACACTAGTTGGAATTCTTCTCCACGGTAATACTTTTGTTCCTTCAGTTAGCCTACTAACACAGATGCAATTGGAAACCAATTCATATGGACAACTTACCGGCATAATCGTTATCTGATTTCATAATTTAAACCAAAACTAATAACAATATTAACATTTCTACAATATTCATTATTTTAATATTTCTAAACACAAAATAATTACTACCTATAAGTTAAGTTATTAACACGCATCGTTTTATTATTATTATTATTGTAATCCCATTTTTTATAGTTCAAATAATCTTCAACCAAATTTTCATTTTAAGCGTGTTAATCATGAAAGCAGATATTTTAAAACTATTACATGTATTTCCCGACCAGATGCTGCCGCCTTCTTTTTGATTTACCTTTCAGCTTATCAATATCCGGAGGATCCTTATTATCCTTGGTAACCTCCGGCGCGTGACGATCCCATCCAATTTGGTATCGAACCAACATCACGTTGATTCTGGTGGGAGAGTAGTGTAGTGGCATTGGACCATAACCACACAATCTTCAAAGCTGAACACAACACTACTCGGAAAATAGATATTCAATATTTAACACGGAGAAATACCTAACGATGGAAAAGGCGGGAACAATGAATGGAATGAACTGGAGTTGATCGGATGGCATGACTCGGCCATGCAGGCGTGGTCTCTGCTGAATGTTACCTTATATCTTCTATTCATATTAAATATATTGTTCTTTCTTTAGCCTAACCTTGTTCTACATAATGTATTGGTAATTGATACGATACAGTGAGTTGGTGTAGTCGATGGTGTGACTTCCACGTAAGATCTTATAGATTAGGCAGTTATATCATGACAAATCTACAAATTTAGGATTAGGTCTATTATTAGAGCAGCATTAATATCATAGTAGACCATAATTCTACAAACCCATGCAGGCTGGAGATAGAACAATATATTTAATATGAGTAGAATCAAGTTGCACAGAGCGATCACGCCTGCGAGGCTGAGCCATGCCATCCGACCAATTTAATTAATTCGACTCATTCTTCCCGCCTTCTCCATCATTGGTTTCTTCCCCGAGTTAAATGTTGACTATCTAGTTCCCCAATCGTCTCGTGTTCAGCTTTGAAGATCATGTGGTCAGGGCCCAAAGCCACTACGCCCTATCAGCTGCAAACGTTTCACAGTGGACCGAAGCTCTTCCAGTCGTCTTACTTAGTATTCGCAGTGCAGTGAAGGCTAACAGTGGAAACACTGCAGCTCAACTCGTTTTGAACATGTTCTTCTTCATATGGTAGGATATCAAATTCATGTTAACACTTACCTTTTAACATATGTGGACCATAGCAGTAGCTGTAGGATTTTTTTGAAGGCTTTGTATGTGAAGACCTATCCACGTATACGCTTATAATTTTTCCACCTTGATTCCGTTACATATGCATTCGGTTGATCTTTTGATTAGCAATAATATATCGTGTTAACAACAGTCTTACTAATTCCGTCAAATCGAAAATCCTGGAAACGGCTGAAGCAATTGCTATTCGGAATAAAAAGCAGGAGCTTTGCATTAAAAAGATGACGATATATAAATACGAAGGGACCGGACAACACTGGTCCCTAGATATGTTACGACGAATAACATGATCATAGATAAGATCATGTAAACCGCAGGAAGATGATAGGATATTGTAGTGGCTAACCCAAAATCTTTCAAAACTTACCTTATTTTTTCAATCAAAATTACCTTTGGTAACATGGGTCCCTCCAGTTATGCGAAAGATGACCGTAAACAGTTGTTACGCAGCCTGGAATGAAAGCCACGCTATGGTGAAAATTATCTTTCTTTAGAAAAATTTAAACATAGTTTGAATGAACTTCAGGGACCAACGACAGTGCAAATATCAGAAGTCCATGAGACATGTAATGATTACATGGATCAGCCGCATACAGGAAATCATAGTGAACGTTATACGTTGTTTTAAAGTTTAAAATCCACGCTAAGAGAAGTCGACAAGTTTTCGTCCTCCTAAAATCTGTATAAATATCTAACAATGTGGGACAATGTAGGTCGAAGCATCTTTGAGTTTGGTCTATTTAATATCGTTTAGGGAAACCAACTTTGGTAAAGCGATAACATTTTTAAATCCACACTATTCTAACCCACAGTATGTCGATTTAATAGTCTATTGGAAGAGATTTCGTGCTGAACTATCAAAGGAATACTTAATACAGACAATAACTCAAAACAAGTGACCCATCATTTACACCTACAGTAGAAAACCAACATGCTAGACTAGCTGTTTACTGTTACCATGTATATTATTATTTCAAATAGGTTTTGACAACTGGTTCTCTCTGTAATCTTGACCTTGATCGTTTTCGATTTCAAAACATCTTGGTTTGGTATTTTGGAAATTTCGTTATCGGATCTTAAAAACTGAAGATTTGTTGTAATGTATTATAATTATTTTTGGAATAATATATTTTGGTTGATTGCTCGCAATTGACGAACAAATTTTGGTACCTGGATTAAGATTTTGGTACTTGTCAGTTGGTCAGTATATTAGGGGTGTACCAATCTGCCGCACTTCGAAAACAGACCAGGGTAGAATTTGGACATGAAATCAAAGATTGTACATTAAAGCAATGGAATGTGAAACTTATGAGCATGTCGTCGGCTCATAGTCAGTTGACAATGTGATAAACATTAGAACAACAATTGATCTGAGGATCAGATTAATGGTAAATTTTCTTCAGATAACATACTTACATTTACTACAGAAAGTGGTTAACTTCAGTCTTAATCTGTTAGGAGAATTTTAAAAAATACTTTAACATGAAGCTAGACTTCAGGTTTCCCTCATTGCTTTACAGCTCAAAAGCCGATAAAATGACAGCAACAAATTCTATGTGGTTCAAAGCAATATATACTTTGATAAATCTGGACAGTGCAATAGTAGACGAAGATGAACCCATTAACCATACCAGCGAAGATGACAAAATGAATGTTAAAATCGGGTGCAGTCCATCGCAAAGAAGTATTCAACAGAATACCTAACCATCCTGATTAGGTAAACTGGTTATCAAGATTGCTATGATGCTAATATACCACATAATTATCATAATCTTCGTATTCTAATTAAACAATCCAAATTTTGTATGAGACAGTTGTTAGATCCAAACTATTTTGGCCTGAAGAATAGCTATCTAGGTGGGTAAGATACGCGCCCTTGCCCGGTTGAAACTAAAACAAAGTGATTGGGTAAAATGACGGTTTTAAAAAAATATGACTATCTAGCTATTCAACCAATAATTGTTCAATTAATCAAATTAATTACAACAAATAAATGTTATTCTATCCTGTTTGAATAGACTACGCACAGATTCGTTCAAAAGATAATATTTGGTTGCCTTATAATACAGAGTGTTTCCAATTCTAGAAGAGTGCTTCAATTCGTAATCAGAAATGCACGATTCCAGTTAGTACAAGCAACACAATCAAAATGAGGGACAAACCAATATAGCTGACGCCAAGACTAAGTATCAACTAAAATAAACATAAATTCAGTTCAAGAAGAAACATGAAAACTTAGTGAAGGTGTAAGAAAAATAAAAAATAAAATACAAATATTACCAACTCAAATGGAATCAAAAAGACTAACAAAATGTAAAACTAAAGGAATCAATAGGAACAAACTGCAAGTGTATACATGTAGGGATTTTCACACACAAAACATTCAAAATGGATCTTATGACGATTGACGAAATAATGGCAAAGAGAGGATTGAATAGCAGTACAAAATAAGTCAATCCAGTCGCAAAATATTCAGAGATGCTGTAGGATCTCAGTTGTTTTCATATATAGATTCCATAACTGTCAAACACAAATTCTTTTCATCGATATGGCTAAATTGAGTAAATCGTGCCACTGACATAACTATATTTATGAATAGATGTAGTTATTACAAGACAGAGAACAATAAGAAAAACATTGAACTGTATTGCAAAATATTCAGTTGGTACCACCATTCCCTCTTTACAAACGAATTCAACAAGAATAGTGTCTTTAATCCAGTATAAACATAAATTAAACAACGTGGGAAGCAAGTAGTGCTGGTCGAACTTGTTCGAGTACATAAGCTTTCACCGTTCAGTACAGTGAATAGGACATATAATGAGGTAAACAAATAATGCACTTATAGTACAATTGAATGTTTCGTGTTATATATTTCAAGTTGCTGTAATAGTATCGTAAAGTTCCATATTGTTTGTGCTGCAAATCAGAGTGGCAAACAACCTTGTACTATATCTTTTAACGCAGCCATTCTAAAGTATTTTTCATGGACAACTGCGTGGGTAAGTTTGAGACCGCCTGATTTTGAATATGAATGACCGCTTTATACCCGGGGTTGGCTGTGTCAATCTTGGCGTCCAGTTCCTTAATCAGAATGGTCAAGTCTTTTCCTACACAGTACTATACAATGGGTAAAACCTGCTCTTAACATTGATTTATTTCATCTTCACTGGCACAACTGATGGGTTAATCGCACCGGATGACTTTATATATGGCCCCTCTTCTCTCGTTTCGAAAGATGCCGTCATGTTTCTGGATCCGTGCGACTTTCATCCTATTTACTTACTTACTTACACCTGTTACTCCTCGTGAAGGAGCATAGGTCGCTCACCAGCATTCTCCATCCAACCCTGTCCTGGGCAATCCTTTCCAGCTCCTTCCAGTTGTAATTCATCCTTTTCATATCTGCTTCTATTATCCGACGTAATGTGTTTTTTGGCCTTCCTCTTTTCCGCTTCCCTTCAGGATTCCAAGTTAGAGCTTGCCTCGTGATGCAGTTTGACGATTTGCGTAATGTATGTCCTATCCATTTCCATCGTCTTTTCCTAATTTCCTCTTCAGCTGGAAGTTGGTTTGTTCTCTCCCACACAAGGCTATTGCTGATGGTATCCGGCCAATGGATGTTGAGTATCTTGCGTAGACAGCTATTTATAAATACTTGTACTTTCTTGATTGTGGTTGTTGTAGTTCTCCAAGTTTCAGCTCCATACAGTAGAATTGCCTTGCCATTCGTATTGAAGATTCTCACTTTGATATTGGTTGAAAGTTGTTTTGAGTTCCATATGTTCTTCAATTGTAGGAATGCGGCCCTTGCTTTGCCAATCCTCGCCTTTACGTCTGCATCTGAACCTCCATGTCTATCGACGATGCTTCCCAGATATGTGAAGGATTCTACATCTTCCAGAGTTTCGCCATCAAGGGTGATTGGATTGCTGTTCTCCGCTTTGAATTTGAGGACCTTGGTTTTCCCTTTGTGTATGCTGAGGCCTACTGATGCAGAGACTGCTGCTACATTGGCTGTCTTTATCTGAATCTGTTCACGTGTACGTGATAGGAGGGCTAGGTCATCTGCGAAGTCCAGATCGTCTAATTGGTTCTGAGCTGTCCATTGTATTCCGTGTTTTCCTTCAGATGTCGAGGTCTTCATAATCCAGTCGACCACCAGAAGAAAGAGGAAGGGAGAGAGTAAACAGCCTTGTCTGACTCCGGTCCTTACTTGGAATGCATCTGTCAGCTGTCCTCCATGCACTACTTTGCACTGTAGTCCGTCATATGAGTTCCGGATAATATTGACAATCTTCTCAGGAACTCCGTAGTGTCGAAGAAGTTTCCATAATGTCCTCCTATCTACACTGTCGAATGCCTTTTCATAATCAATGAAGTTGATGTATAGTGACGAGTTCCACTCAACTGATTGTTCGACGATGATCCGTAGTGTTGCAATTTGGTCTGTGCACGACCGATCCTTTCGGAATCCAGCTTGTTGGTCTCGAAGTTGGGCATCTACTGCATCCTTCATCCGGTTCAGCAACACCCTGTTGAAGACTTTCCCTGGTATTGACAGTAGTGTAATGCCTCTGTAGTTTTCACATTTGCTCAGATCTCCTTTCTTTGGAATCTTGATGAGGTGTCCTTCTTTCCAGTCCATCGGCACTTGTTCCTCCTCCCAAATCTTTTTGAATAGAGGGTAAAGCATGCTTGTGGTTACTTCGACGTCTGATTTCAGTGCTTCAGCTGGTATGTTGTCGGGTCCTGCTGCTTTCCCGTTCTTGATTTGTCTGACGGCCATTCTAATTTCTTCCGTCGTTGGTGGGTTGACATCTATAGGAAGATCTGTGTGTGCTGCTTCGATGTTCGGTGGATTCATTGGAGCCGGCCTATTCAGGAGTTCCTCGAAGTATTCTACCCATCTGTTTCGCTGTTGTTGAATTTCAGTGATTGGCTTGCCTTCTTTGTCTTTGACCGGCCTCTCTGGTTTACTGTATTTCCCTGATAGTTTCTTCGTTGTATCGTAGAGCTGTTTCATATTTCCTTCTCTAGCAGCTTTTTCTGCCGTCGTTGCTAATTCTTCCACGTATTTCTTCCTGTCGGCTCTAATGCTCCTCTTCACTTGCTTGTTTGCTTCTATGTATTCAGCTTGTGCTTGGACTTTCTCTGCTCGTGTTCGGCTGTTGTTAATTGCTGTCTTCTTGTTCTTCCTTTCTTTGATCTTGTCCAGTGTTTCTATAGAGATCCATTCCTTATGATGGTGTTTCTTTAGGCCCAGAACCTCTTGACACGTTGAAGTCAATGTTTCTTTGATGCCTTTCCAGTTGTCCTCCATGGTGGTTTCTTCTTCCTTCAGTAGATCTTGAAAGGCTTGGAATCTGTTGTTGAGAGCTATCTTGAAATCATTGAGTTTGTCAGTATCTCGAAGGAAGGCTGTATTGAACCTTTGTATTGCTGTTTGTCCAGTTGTCCAGTTCTTTTTTAGCTTCAGTTTTAAATTGGCTACAACTAGGTGGTGATCTGAAGCTACGTCAGCTCTTCTCCTGGTTCTCACATCTTCCATTGTCCTTCGGAATTTTTTTTTTGATGCAAATATGGTCTATTTGGTTCTCTGTAGTGTGGTCCGGTGAGATCCATGTAGCCTTGTGTATACGTTTGTGTGGAAATATTGTGCCTCCTATGACTAATTTTTTGAATGCACACAAATTTGCAAATCTTTCTCCATTTTCGTTCCTCTCTCCCAGTCCATGTCGTCCCATAATATCTTCATATCCAGTGTTGTCTATTCCGACCTTGGCATTTAGATCTCCCATCAGAATGGTGAGGTCCTTTCTTGAGCATTTCTCTATGATTGACTGCAGCCGCTCGTAGAATTGATCTTTAATGTCGTCGTTGCTATCATTGGTGGGTGCATAACATTGGATAATATTCATTAAAATCCCCTCCTTCTTTGTTTTGAATGATGCTTTGATGATTCTGGATCCGTGGGATTCCCATCCTACAAGTGCATTTCGTGATACTTTGGACAGCATTAGAGCAACTCCCTGTGTGTGTGGAGCATTTTCCTCTTCGTGACCGGAGTATAGCAGCATCTCTCCCGTAGCTAGCCTTTTCTGTCCAGCTTGAGTCCAGTGGGTTTCGCTGATTCCCAGTACTGCCAAGTTGTATCTCCTCATTTCCGTTGCTATTTGGCTGGTCTTCCCGGTTTCCCACATTGTTCTAACGTTCCATGTACCTATAAAAATTTTTGCTCTGGTTGTTAGAAGGGGCATCGGCCTCGTGGCTTCCGAAGGAATTCGGCTTTCACCATGAAGCGTCATAATTCTTCTAAATGAAGACCTTCTAACTCTCAGGGCAGAGTTAAAATGGTTTGAATTATTTTTTCTGGTAAGCGTTTTTTTAGCGAGTTAGTTTTCTACGGGATGGGGACGCTAACCCCATGCCCAACCCTCCTCCTTTACCCGGGCTTGGGACCGGCAGCAACTCTAGAAGAGCTACAGGCGGAGTTACTTTCATCCTATGAGCGCACTTAATGATTTAGCAAAAGCATCATTGAAAACGCATGCGTGAGAGAGGCATTTCGTTAGTTGTGGACAGAATACAAGATCAGCTTTATTAAAGTTTGTTCGTTTTGTTTTAATTGTGATCTGGTGCCGTGTAGCACCTCCTGCTCGCTGGTATTTTAATAATCTACTTGCTCTAACACATTTATCGTGAATTCATGCGGCTTTTTGTTTGTGCTCGAAATTACTTACTTACGCCTGTTACTCCTCGTGAAGGAACATAAGCCGCTCACCAGCATTCGCCATCCAACCCTGTCCTGGGCAATCCTTTCCACCTCCTTCCAATTGTTATTCATCCTTTCTATATCTGCTTCTATTTCCCGATGTAATGTGTTTTTTGGCCTTCCTCTTTTCCGCCTTCCTACAGGATTCCAAGTTCAGGCTTGTCTCGTGATGCAGTTTGACAATTCGCGTAGTGTATGTCCTATCCATTTCCATCGTCTTTTCCTAATTTCCTCTTCAGCTCGAAGCTGGTTTGTTCTCTCCCACAAAACGCTGTTGCTGATGGTATCCGGCCAATGGATGTTGAGTATCTTGCGTAGACAGTTATTTATAAATACTTGCACCTTCTTGATGATGGTTGTTGTAGTTCTCCAAGTTTCAGCTCCATACAGTAGAACTGCCTTGCCATTCGTATTGAAGATTCTCACTTTGATATTGGTTGAAAGTTGTTTTGAGTTCCATATGTTCTTCAACTGCAGGAATGCTGTAATTGCTTTGCCAATCCTCACCTTTGCGTCTGCATCTGAACCTCCTTGTTCATCGATTATGCTCCGCAGGTATGTGAAGGATTCTACATCTTCCAGAGTTTCGCCATCAAGAGTGGTTGGATTGCAGTTCTCCGTGTTGTATTTGAGGACTTTGGTTTTCCCCTTGTGTATGTTGAGGCCTACTGATGCAGAGACGGCTGCTACACTGACTGTCTTTATCTGCATTTGTTCATGTGTATACAATAGGAAGGCTAGGTCATCTTCGAAGTCCAAATCGTCTAATTGATTCTGAGCCGTCCATTGTATGTATATCGAATCGAGATTGTTATTATACAGAAAATGTGTCTTGCCCATTCTTGAATATGGTATTTTAGTTTGCAGTAATTGCAGACATAATGACCTGATTAAAATTGAAGGCGTTCAAAGAAAGTTCACCAAAGCTGTTCTGGGGTATTCCGATAACAAAGATTATCACCAAAGATGTCAACAGCTCAACTTAGAACCTCTTTGGATCAGACGTATCAAATTAAATCTTGTCTTTATCTACAGGCTTATTGACGGTATTTCCTACTCTTCCGTATCCACCCCTTCATACCTTATGATATCATCCCACAATCTACGCAATAAGGAGAATATTCTAGCGATTCCAAGAACCAACACAAACTTATGTCAGAATTTTTTCCTTATTCGCTACTCAACCATGTGGAACAGACTGCCAGTGAACCTCCGTTGCAGTGAAACTACAACCCGGTTCAAAAGTCTCCTTGATGATTTTCCTTCCGAAAGTGGATTATTTCACCTATTGAATATCAATGTATTCAACAATGCACGACCGATCCTTGCGGAATCCAGCTTGTTGATCTCGAAGTAGGGCATCTACTGCGTCTTTCATCCAAATCAGCAACACTCTGTTAAAGACGTTCCCTAGTATTGACAGTAGTGTAATGGCTCTGTAGTTTTCACATTTGCTCAGGTCTCTTTCCTTTGGAATCTTGACGAGGTGTCCTCCTTTCCAGTCCATCGGCACTTGTTCCCCCTCACAAATCTTTTTGAATAGAAGGCGAAGCATGTTTGTAGTTACTTCGATGTCCGACTTCAGTGTTTCAGCTGGTATGTCGTCGGATCATGCTGTTTTCTCTCTCTTGATTTGTCTGATGGTCATTCTATTTTCTTCCGTTGTTGGTGGATCGAAATCAATAGTAAGATCTAGGTGTACTGCTTCGATGTATGGTGGATTAATTGGAGCCGGCCTATTCAGAATTTCCTCAAATTACTCTACCCATCTGTTTTGCTGTTGTTGAATTTCAGTGATCGGCCTGCCCTCTTTGTCCTTGACTGGTCTCTCTGGTTTACTATATTTCTTCGTTGTATTGTAAAGCTGTTTCATATTTCCTTCTCTTGCAGCTTTTTCTGCCGTCGTTGCTAGTTCTTCCACGTATTTCTGCTTGACGGCTTCTATTTACTCAGCTTGTGCTTGGACTTTCTCTGCTCGTGTTTGGTTGCCGTTAATTGCTGTCTTCTTGTTCTTCCTTTCTTTGATCTTGTCCAGTGTTTCTATAGCGATCCATTCCATATGATGATGTTTCTTGAGGCCCAGAACTTTCTGACACCTTGAGGTTAAATGCTTCTTTGATACTTTTTCAGTTGTCATCCATAGTAGTTTCTTCTTCTTACAGTAGATCCTGTAAGGCTAAGAACCTGTTGTTGAGAGATATCTTGAATTCATTGAGTTTGTCAGTATCTCGAAGGAAGGTTGTATTGTACATCTGTTTGTCCAGTTGTCCAGTTCTTCTTTAGGTGGTGATCTGAAGCTATGTCAGCTCCCCTCCTGGTTCCCACATCTTCCATTGTCCTTCGGAATTTCTTATTGATTCAAACATGATCTATCTGGTTTTCTGTAGTGTGTTCCGGTGAGATCCATGTAGCCTCGTGTATACGTTGGTGTGGAAATACTGTGCCGCCTATGACCAATTTGTTGAATGCACACAGATTTTCAAACTTTACCCATCTCCGTTTCTCTCTCCTAGTCCATGTTGTCCCATGATATCTTCATATCCGGTGTAGTCTGTTCCGACTTTGGCATTTAGATCTCCCATCAGAATGGTGAGGTCCTTTCTTGGGCATTTCTCTATGATTGACTGCAGCCCCTCACAGAATTGATCTTTAATATCGTCGTTGCTGTAATTGTTGGGTGCATAACATTAGATAATATTAATCGTGATCCCCTCCTTCTTTTTTTAAATGATGCTTTGATGATTCTGGATCAGTGAGATTCCCATCCTGCAAGTACATTTCGTGATACTTTGGACAGCATTAAAGCAACTCCTTGAGTGTGTGGAGGATTTTCCTCTTCGTGGCCGGAGTATAGCAGCATCTCTCCCGTATTTAGCCTGTGTTGTCCAGTTTGGGTCCAATGGGTTTCGCTTATTCCGAGTACTACCAAGTTGTATCTCCTCATTTCCGTTGCTATTCAACTGGTCTTCCCGGTCTCCCACATTGTCCGAACGTTCCATGTACCTATAAAAATTGTTGCCCTGGTTGTTAGAAGGAGCATCAGCCTCGTGGCTTCCGAAGAAACTCGGCTTTCACAATGAGGCGTCATAATTCTTCTAAATGAAGACCTTCTAACTCTCAGGGCAGAGTTTAAGTGGTTTGAATTATTTTCTCTGGTTAGTTTTTTTTAGCGTGTAAATCACCAACGTAGACGATCTATGTCGAAATGATCGGAGGCCTACTCCAGTTACACGGGAATGGTGTGACAAGCTAGCTAACGTCTAAGTCACACCTCGTGGTTAGCACCTTACGTGGACTACCCCATTGACGATCGAGATACCATAGATGCTTTGAAGACTGTACAACACAGAGGACGTTATTACAGAAATATATCAGTTAAAGTAGATACAAGCGAAAGTAAGACCACCGCCGCATGTGCCAGTCCATGGTATACGATTAACTGATGCGGGTTGGTTGTCCTTGACCTCGACGTGGATTGATAATTTGTTCGATAATCAATGACCCAACTGCAGGATTATTTGACTAGGATTCAGTTGAATTTCACTGGCCCTACAAGAGACTTAGTTTTCTACGAGATGGGGTCCCTAACGCTATGCCCATCCTTCCTCCTTTACCCGAGCTTGGGACCGGTAATAACTCTAGAAGAGCTACAGACAGAGTTGTTGTAAAAGCTAGTGCCACATAAGTTCAGAAGAATCTCGAATTTTAACGTGAGGTTTAACCGCTCTTACGTACTAAGACCGTTTGACTTCCTAAAAGAGATCTGATTGAGTTAAAATAGTATTTCTGTCAACTTTTATCATGGCAAGGTATATCTTTTTGCTGTGGTATTGCTACAGACAATCAACGAACCACAAGCATCAGATTAAGACATTTGCGGTGTTTTTATGAACTAATGATTCCTTTGTACTGGATATGACTGATTTTAAATTCCAAATATGATACATTTGTTTGTGCTCACTTAGTTCTGTTTGGTGCAAATTGTGTTATTTCGAAGATTCCTTGTTAATACAATAATTCGAATACTTCTAGTCGTCACACTTGCGTGGTGATGAAGTCTGTGATAGATTAATTTAATATAAATTCAAATTTCGATGCATTTGAGGATTACATGAAAAGTTTCGAAATCTGGTCTATGACTATAAAGATGTTGATGGTAATAATATTGTGGCTCGTTTCCTTATATTCATCGGAAAACAAACCTGAAGCTTGTTAGTAATGTTGGAATTTTCAGATAAGCGTATTTCACTTCCTTGTGCAACTCTTAAGGAACCACTACTAGATCATGTAAATTGTGCAAATTTAGAGTGCTGTAACAGAGGAATATTTCATAAAACTATTCATCAGGATGTCAGGAATTCCACTTTATTACCAAGTCATCACAATCCAATGCGTACTCAAAGTTATGTAGATGATTCATCCCGATCAACCAACAAAGGAAAAGTAAAGGCGAACAAAGAGGAAACGCGCCAAAATTTTTGCTTTTTCGCCTGTCCCTGGGAAATAATGCGGATTTCCCCTTTTTTGTCGCTCTGTTGGGAAAATGTTCTACCTTTCGCCTAAATATCCGCCGATGCAGGACACGAAGATGGACACATGTTTGGTCAGTGTTTGTCCTGTGGCAAATTTCACTTATATAATCCATGTGTAGTTCGAAATTCTAAATGCTCTCAATGTGGCAAGATTGAACACATTCAGTCAGATTGTATTATTACTGTCTATTTCGTTGCAAGTAATGCTAGACTTTGTAATTCCGATTCTTCTGATTTGAATGTTCCAAATCAGTCATACTGTAATCAGATTCATGGCATTATTTTACCAGATATGCATTGTTCTCATGATTCTTGGATTTCTAATGAAATTATTTACAGATATGTGGAAAATATGTTGAGTTCATTAAATCCTGATCAGATCTCTGATGTTGTGGAATCAGATGTTGGACCTTCTCACAACCAGTGTTTTTCAAGTACAATTCTTAGTCAGTGGTATGACGAATCAGAGGAAATGGTAAGCCGGTCAGAGAACCGATTCGCCCAGATATGAAGTTCGCACAGGCAGAAAATTCAGATCGAGTCCAAAATTATCCTAATGAGATTGAGGTGGATGCATATTTTCCATCGGTTTGTTTTGCAGGTGAATCAAGCCCATATGAATCACATATGTTTATTACACATGTCAATGCATATTTACCTGATAACCGGGACAACGACGTCGTATATCCTAACGTGAAAAGCAGAAGGAATATGTATCATAATTATTGTGCAAGTTAACGTCGAATTATATATCAGTGTGTATCACCGAATACTCACATATAAAAATCGTAGTGTGAGATGTGAGAAAACAATACAAATTAGCAACGTCAAATTGTTCATGATATCGCGACACAAGAGCCCTACACAATGTCGTAGGGTAGGATATTGTTGGAAAGTCTGTGGTTCGACTTCTAGGTATTAGTGATTTCAGTACACAAACGATATATCGATCAGATACAATACCAAGAACCAGGCTAGTCAGTTTCGGTTTAAGTTGTGAATTATAATACTGATGAGTATATTACAGATAATATAGAGTTTGTATCCAAAGCACAGTATGACATACAATGAACTTAAGGGGAAGACGTACAATGGATTACATAGACTTAGATTCCAATTTAAGCTTTGGTGGATGACTTGTTCGTATGAACTAATGATTTCTTTGTAATTCATGACTGCTTGATATTGGATTTCAAATACAATACGCTCGTCCGTGCTCATATAGTTCTTCTTGGTTAAGTTGTGTTATTTCGAAGATTTCTTGTTAATACAACAATTCGAATACTTCTAATTACCACAACAGTCTTAGTATAGAAACTAGAGTCAGATAGTTCAACCCACTATAAAGTCACGGATCGTCGTAACAGTCAGCATACTTCCAGTGGAAGCATATTTGAAACTAAGGCAATTGCCATATAATACCGGGGTTAAAATCTTCAACATAAACATTGAGATAGTACTTTGAATAGCGTTGAGTTTGAGAGCTACTTCCGCTATCACCAAATAGGTACAGGCAGTCATAAAAACTAATGGTCAGTGATAGTTATCATCAACTCACTCTGGCAGAGGAGAAATCACCTTCCAGTTCAGGAGGAGCCTCAAGAAAAGCACAGGAAATAGATTGGAAACACTCTAAGGAAACCAACAAAGAACATTACAAGGCAGGTCATGGCTAGGAATCCCAAAGGTGAAAGAAAAAATGATAGACCGAATTATACGAAGCGTCTAAATGTGAAACCAGGTGTGGATAACCGAAATAGGATTTGGTAAGAAGTTCAAAGGACAGCCTGGAAACTTGGAGAACCCTAGTTGGTGACCTTTGATATGTAAAGGAGCAACAGAGTTGGGAACGTAATGCTGTGTAAAGAGTGTAGAACAAAGCTCTATCAACCTCTGTGAAAGCCCACCACAGACACATGACCGTCCTAAAATGTGTGATGGCCACCCAGTAGACCTAGAAAGTATTGTCTTGTAAAACCACCCAGCATAATCACTCAAATTCTTGTATTGAGATCGGATGGTCTATGGCCTGTGTTAATCCTTTCCGATAAGCTTCCGAGAGTGTCAAGTCTACTCCTGAATGAATCAAGAATAGGAGAGAGCTCCATCTCTTCGAGTGATATGTCCCAAGAATTGATGACACGGTGCAAAAAATTATATGTTTCTTATCGGAGTGGATTTTGTAGTAATTTTAAAGTTCGAGTTCACGAGTCGATTCAAGTTAGACCACCATCGCAAACCTGAAAGCACTGAACGACCGATTGGTCCTAGTATGAGACTTTTCGGCAGTGCAGATCAACGATCCTTTATGCAGGAGTCGAACCTAGGACCCTCAGTCTAGTGCGCGAACACTTAACCTCTAGACCACTAAGCCGGTGTCCAACGGTGTTGTTGCTCAATTTTAATCGATTTGTGAACTTGCGTAAGCCCCCATTTATTGCCTGAGGTTGAGATATTTCCCTAACTGGATCAGAGAGGACTCCAAGGGTCACGGCTTTTTACTAGGAATTAATTGAGCAACTAGTCACGGGTGCGTTTGTTTTTCTTGGCTTTGTGCTCACCTGCTATGTGCTCCGAGTTATCCCGTTCTGATAGGAAAAGAAGAGGGAACACATAAGGTCCGAACTCAACCCTTGGTATTCTATACATAAAAATCAAATCACCTGTGAATTTTCGGTAGGACACAGTGAAGAGCCACTCTTCATATGATAAACTACGGAGTTCTGGAATTGCACGGGTAGCTGTCCTCTGTAATTTGTTCAAGATATCCGAATCGCATTACAAACTGAATACGGTTTTCAAGTTTAGACCTAAGTGAGTGTATAATTTAGTGAACACATTTGTATCTGTCTTGGTAAATGTCCCCCCTGAAGCCCTGCGACAGAGCCTTGTGGAACTCCATCCAGTACTAACTACTTGGAGGAGCATTTGGAATTCATCTTTACTTTCTTTATACGACCTTGGCAGAAGTCCAGAAATAATACATTTTCCGGGTTCTAGAATAGTCTATGTTTGGCACCCTACTAAATGTTTTGCTGAAGTCGACGTAGACAGTATCCAATGATTTTCTTTATCTAGATCCTCCGGCCATTGCTATCATGCTATAGAGAGGTTTACTGTAAGAGATAAACCTATCCTGCACGCATTCTTTGCCGTCTGAAAAGTTGTTGGTATCTACAAATATCACCATGGCATTTTGATTATAATTTCCAGTATTTAAACCATAGCACTGGTGAGGGTGACGCGTCTTTTGTCCGAAGAGTGATGTTTAAACCCTCTTTTACTAACTGTTATGACAACAAATCCTTCCAGTTCATAGTTAACCGACCTTGATAGTGACCTCAAAGAATTCGCAGTTAGTGCAGGAGCAATGGATTGTGAAACATGTATCTAGATTCCATGGTGAAGTTCAGTCAGCCATGTTGAGTTTCATGAGTCTAAAGTGCGAGGGCCTTTCAAATGGTTCAAATGGTTCAAATGGTTGTGGACGGAATAGAAGAAGCTTTCGCTTAACAGGCTTCCGTGTCTAGTAGCAGGGGATCACCAAATCCTCCAGGCAGGAACCTAGGTATGTTAACAATAAAAAAGGAAAAGAAATTGGTAAATCATAATGTGATGCTGTCCTTGGTCCTTAAGAATAGGTCAAGTTGCCTCTTGAAGGACTCCTGGGAAGTCGCTTGGACTAGCTCGGCCGGCAGCGAATTCCAGCTTTTGACAACTCTTAAGGAGTAGAAGTTGTGTCTACATTCCGTCTTGCTATGTTGTGTTTCCAGTTTCTGGGTGTTACCCCTTAGATTATTATTCGAACTAAGCTTAAGTAGGTGTTTAAGAGGATGTCCAGAAGTGTTAAGAATACTATAAGCCATTAGTAAATCACCTCTAAGACGCCTATATTCTAGTGGGTAAACGTCTAGTGAACGGAGGCGTTCTTCGTAAGGCTTAGATTTGAGTCCTCGAACTGATTTCGTGGCTCGCCGTTGGATACGCTCCAAAGTGACCTTGTCCTTATGGAGTGAGGGGGAGTACTATGTTTCCGTACTCTAAATGGGGACGGATGAAACTATTGAAGATTGTATGGAAAGTTCGTCCGTCAAACTGTCCAAAAATGCGCTTCAACGTTACCAGTGCAAGGTTTGCTCGGAAGGCATTTTTGTCACAGTTAGCGTAAGACTTTAAGTCATGGGGCACCAGGACTCCTAAATCTTTTTCGACTTGGGATACTACTAGAGAGGAGTTTCCTAAGTTGTAACTGTAGTTTGCGACATGTCGCAGATGGACTACTTTACACTTTGAAGTGTTAAAGGTAAGTCCGTTATCGTCTGCCAAACTTTGAAGTCGAGTCAGATCCTCCTGAAGTGCCTGTATATCGTCTTGGTTGCGTATCTCTCTCCAAAGTTTCACGTCGTCGGCAAAAAGTAGTAAGTCTGACGTTACCTGTTGAGGAAGATCATTTATGTAGATCAAGAAGAGAAGAGGCCCTAGTACTGAGCCCTGGGGGACCCCACTAGGACATTCCATAGCCTGAGATAAAGTGAAATTAACCCTAACCTTAAAGTGTCGATTTTTAGGTATGAAGTAAGCCAATCGATTAGAGGTGGTTTGATACCTAGTCGTTTGAGCTTGTTGATAAGACACAAGTGGTTAACCTTATCAAAAGCTTTTGAGAAATCAAGGTAAATGACATCAACCTTTCCCTTGCAATCGAGGATGCTTGTCCATCTGTCCACCGCAGTCAGCAGGTTGGTTATACAAGAGTAACCCTTCCTGAAACCATGCTGTTGGAGTGAGGAGAAATTTAAGGACAGTAGATAGTCATTTAAACCGTCGCATATCAGGGACTCCATGAGTTTTGAAGGTAATGACAGAAGAGCCACCGGCCGATAACTTGAAGGTTCATTGCGTCGACCACCTTTGAAAATTGGTGTGATGTGAGCCAAC
Organism: Schistosoma haematobium; assembly: GCF_000699445.3. Taxonomy (NCBI): domain Eukaryota; kingdom Metazoa; phylum Platyhelminthes; class Trematoda; order Strigeidida; family Schistosomatidae; genus Schistosoma; species Schistosoma haematobium. Next base: position 17,558,637 of record NC_067197.1, on the reverse strand, counting down.
TTCCAGTTTTCCGGTAATTTGCCTCGGCTAAGCGAGTGTGAAAACATCACGCTAAGCGGCGTTGCCAGGATTGAGGCTGCCTCCTCAGTATGGCAGGATGAACCATATCCGGGCCAGGAGAAGTGTCAAGTCTTAAGTTCTGCAATTTCCGGAACACCAAGTCAGCGCTTAGGTCCACTTCAGAAAGTCCTGTGGAGTTGGAGATGAGACTGTCGTCAATAAAGTTGATGTCAGCCGGTTGAAATGTTTGAGAGTAATGGGCCGCCAGAAGGTTAGCGGCGTCGCCATCGTTGTTGGTCGGGCCGTTAAGACCTAGCAGTTGAGAAACTCCTGTTTTGGCTTGATGAAGAGAGGCTGCATAACGGAATAGGCCTCTAGGGTTAGAGGCGAATTTGTCCATAAGCTTTGTTTGGTATTGAAGCCTGTCTTCTCTTATAGCCTTCGTGCATGTGTTCCTGATATGTTTGTATTGCCTATACGCTCCATCGTTATTAGTTCGTTTGTATTCCGCCCAACAGTGCCGTTTGCGGCTTAGGAGGCGAAGGGTACGGTTCTTGATTACTGTAGGTGGCTTGAAGCTTTTGGGAACCGTTTGAGGAACTGAATGGTCTGTAGCACATAAGAGCGTGTGCAGTAAGAAGTCCCAATGACCATCCACATCGATTTGAGGGTGAACATCCCAAACCACCTGTTGTAGATAGTCATGTAGAGCTGGCACATTCAGCCGTTTAAAATTCCAACGCAAATTATTGTTGGGATACCTTAGCTTAGTTTTGATGACAAAACTGAAGGCTATGACGGCATGATCGCTTTTTCCCAGAGGAGCCAGGATTGAGAGGTTGTCGACTAGGAATTCTTCGTTAGTGAATACACAGTCTAAGCGCGATGGTGTCTGACTGTTTCTCCAACGAGTTGCCGATCTCACATTTTCATATAAGCCCAAGTCATCGATGAGGTTGAAGAACCGAGCTTCAATTGAGTTGTCGCCTCCAGTGTACGTGTGTTCCGCGAAGTTGACTCTAGGGAGATTAAAGTCCCCTAGAATCAGGATGTGTGTGAAACCGAGACGGATAGAGCGGGATAGTCCTTCCAGCATACGACTATCGTACTCGGTGTCGGCAGTTGGCTTCCTGTAAATGACTCCGACTAGACACCTCGAAGTACTAGACAATCTTACAGAGCACCATATGGATTCCTCAAGATTGTTAAACTCGAGGGTGTGAACCTGGTGCACCTCCAAGCAAGAGTTTATGTATATGGCTACTCCGCCCCCAATTCCTGTTTTTCTGTCGTTGCGGAACAAAGTCATCCCAGGCAATGCTAACTCTTGGTCCGAGAACTGAGAAGATATCCATGTTTCAGATATTCCTATCAGATGGGCCTTATTAGCGTTGCTTAGTTCACGTAGTTCATCCAGTTTGTTTGGTAGACTCGCGGCGTTCATATATAAGCAGTTTATGCTTTCAATTTGGAACGCGTGAGCTTCGTCCTGTTTTTCTGTATGAACCTTATGTGAATGGACAGGTAGCCCACCTATGTGAGGTTTGCCGAGGTGGTAGGCCCTGTCCTTTACACGTTTTTTTTGTCGTTTAGATAGTCCACAAGTGGAATGGTCAGCTCCAACTTGTCTTTGTTCTTGGTCCTAACTTCGTATGGCCTATCCGGGTGCATGTGGATTCCAGGTGGCAATCGACGTCTATTAGCACGAAATGCTTCCAGAACTGCAGCCGCCATGTGGGAAGATGGGAAGGTTATCTTCATTAGACGGGGTCTAAGATCACCGTCCTTCTTGGCTAGTCTCGTCACATGCTGAGTCAGTATGTGTTTGAGCCTCAAGGACTGTTTGATGAATTTCCATTCCCTGATGTCAGAATTTGATTGAGTAGGGTCTGCATTTTCCGGTATACCTTGGACAATTATGTTTCTTCCGCGGAAAAACTTCTCACGAGATTCTTTAGGGACGTTTCGTATGATACTGCGCTCAGAGTACGGTATGTCGGGCAGTATTCTTACGTTACCATCTGATTTCAGCAAGTGGCTTGCTAGCAAGACGTCCTCTACGTCGGTAGCAGCCTTAAGTGTTACTCGGAGAAGCCTCGGGTGATTTAGATGCTTAAAATCCTTTCCTCGAGTGAGCCGGGTGACCGTCAAAGGCTCTATTCTAGGAAGTTCGAGCTTCTTGTTCAATTCACCCCAGAGCATCCTGTCGTTTTTGTCCTGCAGACTGAGAGGAAGATCAGGCTTGTCAACGAGGTTCATGATAATGAGAGAATCGTCACGAACTGTTGTTAATTTACCAGGTTTCACGATGGGTTCAGGTTTAGTAACTTGTTGTTTGGAGGTCAGTGTGCGTTTATGAATCATGGGCTCTTTATTGACCGGACGAACAGTCTTGGGGGTAGACTGTGCGACTAAATTACCAGTTATTTTCCGTGCAGCAACTCTTGGGTTGCTCGGCTTAGGCGGTGATGCCTGGTTCTTTTGGGCTCTCTTAACGTGGGTCGAATCACATGCAGGGTTTTTGGCAACCCCTGTTGTGTTCGGGGACCCTGAGCTGGGAGACCCGAGTTTGCCTAGAGAGTTCAGTACCGTCGACGTAATGATGGTACTGAGCCTCGACACGTCGTCGTTAGTGTGGATGGATGCTCCATCGATGGAATACCTATCGATATCCCTGTTTTTGAGTCCGTTGCACTCTCTTGTTTGTATATCAGTTTTTTTACTATCGTATTCCAAGTTAACTGACAACTTGTTCCGAAGACTTGTCAGTAGGACAATGATGTTACTCAGCAAGACTACGGAGTCTGTGTTGCACGTGACACACACCCACTTTTGCTCTGACTTGCTGAGTCTGTTGTAAGCAGTTGCTGTCAGATCTGTGCATGCTTCGTGGAACCAACCTTTGCAGTTGTCGCACTGCATGCCAGTTGTGACAGCAAAACGGCATCCCGGACGTTTGCATGAGTTTTTCATGACGGTGTTGAAGCAAATTATGTTATAGATGCTTGCAAGAGCCTAGGACCTTTTAAAAAAACACTAAAAACCACACTGAAAACGGACAAAAATGGACAAAACGAGTGATATAAACTGAAACTAGTCTATACGTGAAAAACAAAAAAAAAACCGAATAGTAAGCTGAGGCAAAACCACAGGTAACTATTAAATATAGTGAAACTCAAAAAAAAAGTAATCTACCGAACGTATAGCTCAGGATAGATTCTTTAGAACTGAAATGGTACTTTTGTTGCGTAAGAATACAGCAAAAGTTTGATAAATGCAAATCACGTTAGGACTAAACTTCCCGTTCGAAAAGCGCGGTCGGTTTATATAATTTTATCTCACTAATTTTAATAATGCAAAATTAAGTGTTGAAGATATTTAATATGTCGTATCGATCGAGGTTCACAAGGAGAGACTGCTTCTCTGACTTCAGATTCAGGGCTAATATTTTGTCTAGAAGATGGTCATGAGTGAAAACTGTCCTGGAATTGTCTACTACGACCTCTGCATTGTCCTGGTCTTCCTCCATTGACTGGGACCCACACCATACTGTAATTGCGTTGAGGAATCACTGGTGCGTCCTTATTCTGTAACTTATGTACAAGAACAGTCTCTTTGGCTGCCTGTTCTCGGATTGTGCCAACCTATTTCCACATTTTTACTGAACTACCTGGGTTGTACTTCACTTATTTCTGACCGACCTGAAACGTTTCATCGTATTTGCTGTGCCAAGGCTGATGACAGCGCTCCAAAGCCTTTTTTCATCCTAATGATCGTCGGACCTCATGGTCGATCTATAAATGAGAGTGATTCTTCTCTAGGACTGTCAGGATGCAAATAATTGAGTTACATGACTGCAATGATGAGATCACGTCTCTCCTACCGATGAGATCATGTTATTTAATTTTAAAATCTGCCTGACTGCAAATGACTATTCTCATATCACCAGTTCCTGATGCATGGATTATTAAATCCCTTGAGAGCAACCTTTGTTTTAACCATCTAATTCGGAAGTTCCAGAAGTTAGTATATAAATTCGTCGGCTGTTTGCATAGTCTTCATTACTGTATTCCAAAAATATTTGGGGAATGCAAATATTCGTGAAGACGTTGACTGGTAAGACGATTACGTTGGAGGTTGAGCCTAGTGATACTATTGAGAATGTGAAAGCTAAAATTCAAGACAAAGAAGGTATTCCTCCTGACCAACAACGTTTGATATTCGCTGGTAAGCAGTTGGAAGATGGACGTACTCTGTCTGACTACAACATCCAGAAAGAGTCGACTCTGCATCTTGTCCTTCGTCTACGTGGTGGAATGCAAATCTTTGTGAAGACGTTGACTGGTAAGACGATTACGTTGGAGGTTGAGCCTAGTGATACTATTGAGAATGTGAAAGCTAAAATTCAAGACAAAGAAGGTATTCCTCCTGACCAACAACGTTTGATATTCGCTGGTAAGCAGTTGGAAGATGGACGTACTCTGTCTGACTACAACATCCAGAAAGAGTCAACCTTACATCTTGTTCTGCGCCTACGTGGAGGCATGTGATTTCTGTTAAAGTAAAATTGAAAAATAAATTTTAGTTTGATTTTATTTCTAAACGTAGTTCTGTTTTCGCGAGCTGCGAATGATGTTGGTCTGTTGTGTTGTACTAAGTAGTGCGTTTTAACAGTGTGATACGGTCGATGGATATTCGAGCTTGGTTAGATTTCAGCTAAGTCATTCATGGTTTAATAATGTAGGACGAGTTGTTTGGACACAATGTGTTTGATGACATAGGCATTAGGAGTTGTATGGTATTGAGTAAGGATACGCGTTATTGACATGGTGTTGCCACTGGATGTCAGCAATCCTTCGGAGACAGCAATGATCGAACACAGAGAGTCGTCTAACGTCCTCAACGGACAATAAGTATCTTGTGTAGAAAATTGCTTACAAATACCTGTACCCTTTTGATGGTGGTTGTAATAGTTCTCGGAGCCTAAGCTCTGTACAGTAGAACTGTCTTGACGTTCGTTTTGAAGATTCTGACTTTGATATTGGTTTATAGACAGTTGTTTTGAGTCCCATATGTTTTTCAAATGTAGGAATGCTGTCCTTGCTTTGTCAATCCTCGCCTTTACATCTGCATCAGGTCCTCCTTGTTCACCGATGATGCTCCCCAGGTACGTGAAAGACCACATCTTCCAAAGTTTCTGCATCAAGTGTAATTGGATTGGTGTTCTCCATGTTGCATTTGAGGATCATGATTTTTCCCTTGTGTATGTTGAGGTCTACTGCTTCAGAGGCTGCTGCTACACTGGCTGTCTTGATATGTATTTGTTGATGTGTACGGTATTGAAAGGCCAGGTCATCTGCGAAGTCCGAACCGTCTAGTTGCATCCAGCCTATCCATTGTATTCCGTGGTTTCCTTGAGATGTGGACATCTCGATAATCCAATTAACCACAAGAAGAAATAGAAAGGAGGAGAGAATAGAGAGCCTTGTTTGACTCCGGTCCTTACTTGGAATGCGTCTGTCAGCTGTTCTACATGCACCACTTTGCACTGTAGTCCGTCGTATGAATTCCGTATGATGTTGACGATGTTCTTAGGTACTCATTCCATAGTGCCGAAGAAGTTTCCATAAAGTCCTCCTGCATACACTGCCGAATACTTTCTCGTAGTCAAGGAAGTTGATGTATAGTGACGAGTTCCATTTAATCGATTGCTAAACAATGATCCTGGTGTCGCGATTTGGTCTGTGCACGACCGATCCCTACTAAATCAGGTCTGTTGGTCTTGAAGCTGAACGTTTACTGAACTTTCCATCCAGTCCAATAACACTTTTTTGAAACTTTTCCTGGTACGGATAGTAGTGTGATGCCCCTGTAGCTCTCACACTTGCTCAGATCTTTTGTGATATCTTGATGAAATATCCTTCTTTCTAGTCTATCTGCGGCACTTGTTCTTCCCCCGAGATCTTCCTGAATAGAACGTGGACTATGTTTGAAGTTACTTCTATGTCTGACTGCAGTAGCAGCAGACAACTGTTAAGACTTGTCAAGGACACAGGTATTATGAATCCAACTTTTAGCGAAACTATCTCGGGAAAAGATGGACATATCATTCACTCTCAATCCAGGAGATTGGATCGATGGGCGGAACACTTTAGGGATCATTTCAACTGGCCTTCAGCCACACTTCGGTTCCCCTCAATCTACATTAGACCTGAATGGCATGTTGATGTAGGTCCTCCAACACTTAACGAAGTTGAAAAAGCTATAGGAAATCTGAAGCGAGGGAGAGCAGCAGTCCCTGACAGGTTTACCTCTGAGGTTTTTAAGGATGGCAGTCCAGTATTGGCAGTGAGATTGACTAAGGTCTTAGGTAGAATCTGGGAACTGGACGTAATCCCGTCTGATTGGTCTCAATCACTGATTGTGTCAGTCTATAAGAAGGCACAAAAGTCCTCTTGTAACAGTCACAGAGGGATCAGTCTGACTAATGCAGTGTATAAAATATTAGCTTTAATAATACTTCGACGCCTAACTAAAGCTCGTGCAGAGCAGACTAGAGAAAACCAGGCTAGTTTCCGACTTGGACGTGGCTGTATAGACCAGATAATCCCAATTCGTCAGGTCCTAGAACATAGACGAACATTCAGACGTTCCACAATAGTAGTATTTTTCGACTTAAGGCGACGTTTGACTCTGTTACTCCGACAAGCGATGTTTTATGGTGTAGGAGTAGGATGGAAGAAAGCGAGGGGCGACCAGACCAAAACATGTCACAAATACGTGAATTGAACTAAACATCGGTTTTCAGTAATAAATATTATAGGTTGAAGGTTGATTTGGCTGTAGCAATTCTTACACTAAGTATTTCTGTTAAGCTTTAGTTTCTTCTCAAAAGGTCCATTGAGGAAACTGATATGACTTGTCCGGATAGAGGATCTTGTCGATGACCACTGAGAAAATAGAATCCTATCTTGAGTGTGTTTAATTGTGAGTCTTTTTATCTTTTGTGAAGGCATCGAGGATGGTTAGTCTTCAAGCTAACAAGAAGGTAGACATGTCAGCACATAACTGATCGTTAAGGGTACGAAATTCCAATGTAACCTGGCCGCACATTTGATTATAAGGTAGAGAATTTAAGTGTTGTAATTTCTTATGATGCGAGAAACTGGTCAGGACATTTACTGTGTTATTACTTACTTGTCAGACACGCTCGAGAGTGTCAGTATCTTTAAAAAGACATGGATTAGCTGCGTGGATGCAGTATTTTAGGTGAAGTGTCAGGTGAATGGGGTATGAAATCTGAAATATATTTTCGTCAAGGAATCTAAAGATTTTGCGAAGTGACCATACTACGCAGCACCATTTAGCAGCTGTTGCATTGTAGTGTGAGGTCTTTTTCAAGTCACGACTTAAAGTTTCTAGGTGTTCTTAATCTTGTGAGAGTGGCGTTCCATTTGTCATGTAATTCTGGTCGTTGTTGTTGTTGTTGTGGCTGATGTGCACTCGGTCACTTTCTGATATTGGTCTTCCAATCCAAACTTTGCGAGCACCTAGCTCATTCATTTGAACCAGCTTACTCTCGAGCTTAGTATTATCACTACTTATTATTCTCCAGACTTTTATATCATCTAGAAAGTATACTGCGGTCATCCCACTGAACACATTTGATCACGGAACTGAATTAACATCGTATGGATTATTCAGATCGACAAGATCCTCTATCCGGACAAGTCATATCAGTTTCCTCAATGGACCTTTTGAGAAGAAACTAAAGCTTAACAGAAATACTTAGTGTAAGAATTGCTACAGCCAAATCAACCTTCAACCTATAATATTTATTACTGAAAACTGATGTTTAATTAAACTGACAACACTAAATCGATTTCCCAAATGTAGTCTGAGTAAAAGGAAGCTAAAAATGCTTCCAAGCTACCCACAATATTCTTTGTATAAATACAACGTCAAATAAAAGTGTTGTTTCAGTTCCTAGATTATACACTATACTCAGGCATAGTAATAAAGGTAAACGCCATATTAATTACTTTAAGGGAGAGAAATAACTTGGTTATGCGCTGTGGATTCGAAATATTATAAACCTGATGGGTAAACAATTCTTAGTTTTACTCTGAATGCATGGTGTAGTATCAATGTACCAAGTATGTTTTTGGTTGTGTAACTGATATGAGGTTGTCGTATGGAAAAGACCTTTCGGACGTTAGCCCAACTAGCTTTGAAGTCTAGCTTATGAAGATTATTTATTCTTGCTTATGATCAGGCACCTCAATCTGTTTTTGATCAGTATTACGTTTAAAAAACCAAGATTGTCTGCTAACCATCCAGATGGATTTGTTACGAAAATTAGGTTGTTAATAGGTATTAACTAAAGCGATTTCAAGCAAATTTACTGATGTATACCGTAAATGTGACATTTACTGAAGCATATCTCGCTAGATGGTATAATCCTTTTAGTAACTATCAACATAACGATGGATTGTTAGTTAAAACATCCCACTTTCAACTAATAGGTTTTGGGTGCAAGACCGCTCCATACTTAAGTTTGGATAACCGAGTATTATCAATGAATCTCAAACATTGACTGGGAGTGCACTTACATATAATGAGAGCCAAGATCTTTAGGTCTGCAGAAGAACACCATAGTGTCAGACCACTTTAGTCCATTTCTTATAAACCACAATCCTCATCTACTGCTACCATTGATTTTTCATCTCAACGTGGATCTGATTAGATTCACATGTCATAAATATTTACTAGGATTCCAGGAAATGCATGGCAGTCACCAATTGAAGCAAGATGATAATCCAGACAACTTTTGCTGTAGCTCTCTTAGGGTTTATGCCAGTCCCAAGCCCGAACAATGGAGAAGGGTTGGACATGGAATCAACAACCCCACTACATAGAAAACAACCTTGCTAAAAGCACACTAACCAGAATGAACAGTTTAAGCCATTTGAGATCTTCCCTGGGAGTTGGAGGATCTTCATTCAGAAGGATTATGACGCCTCATGGTGAGAGTCGAGATTCTTTGGAAGTAACGAGGCCGATGCCCCTTCTAACAACCAGAGCAACAGCTAAGATCGGTACATGAAATGTCTGGACAATATGGGAGACCGATAGGATCAATCAAATAGCTACGGAAATCAGGAGATACAACTTGGAGGTGCTCGGAATCAGTGAAACGCATTCGATCCAAGCTCGACAGGAAGGATTAGATTCGCGAGAGATGCTGTTGTACTTTGATCATGAAGAAGAAAACGCTCCACACACTCAGGAAGTTGCTGAGATGCTGTCCAATGAAGCATGGAAAACACTTATAGGATGTGAATCTCGTGGATCCAGAATCATCAAAGCATCCTTCAAAACAAAGGAGATCACAAAGAGTCCTATCCAATGTCATGCACTCACCAACTATATCAATGAAGATGATAAAGGCCAGTTTTACGAAAGGACGCAATCGGTTGTAGTGAAGTGTACAGGAACGGACTTGACCATCCTGACGGGAGACCTAAACTCCAAGGTTGGAATGAACAACGCCAGGTGAGAAGATATCATCGGGCGACATGGACTGGGAGAAAAGAATGACAATCGCGAGAGATCTGCAGATTCACATGCATTCAACAAAATGGTTATGGGTGGTAGTGTATTCCTCTCCCCCACAAACGCGTACACAAAGCCACATGGGTCTCACTGGATCACATTACAGAGAACGAGATCGGCTATATTTGCATCACTAAGATACATTCAGAAGGTCAATGGAAGACGTGAGAACGAAGAAACAGATAACCACCTGATTGTCAAGAGGAAAGTGAATGTAGACAGATAAAGTTTTCCATATAGGTAACATTAAGTACTGAACGACTTATTTAGCCAATGGATATATAAACCTTGTCTTTTAGAAACTACCTTGCCGATGAACTATATCAGTGTCGTCGTCTTTTCGTATTTATGATTTTTAGTTCGAAAGGTTCAATAAGGTACAGGAAAGTTAATTTGTCCTAGTTTCAAACTCCTCACCAAGTTTTACAACAGTTACCATACTTTTAATTCATTGAGTCATAATCTTTGTGTATTCATTAATATACACTGCGAAAATGTTTCGGATGTGGGTGACGCCGTTGTCATACAATCTCTTGTATTTCAGTCGATGGTCGTTCGTGAATAAAATTATCATGCTGAAGATCTTCTAGCAACAGAGATAGAGATGTACTATAGAATTGGCTATTGAAAGTGATGAATGAGTATAATTGGTGGTATTGATTGTCTGCACATGATGTTATTATGATGAGACATGAAGAGGAGATTACAAAACACGTGAAGTGATTTTCGTAGGAATCAGTTTGGTTATCCCTCATTTGTAGATGTTAAAAGTTTGATTTATGGTATTTTCATATTATCTGAGTTGTAGGCTTTTACTAACTCCCACTAACCGTTGTGATATTTCTCACCTCAATACGTTCCAGTTAATTAGCCATAAATCTGTTATTTGTTGCAAATTTCCAGTGTGTATATCTTTGCAGGTTTATTGTTTTTGATTTTCTGTAGTCTAGCATTTTATGTTTTGTCACGTGAGTTCTTGACTTCGAATAACAAGGTGTTTGGGTGATCTTTCTGGTATTCTGATTAATGAATTGTGTGAATACTGTTTGAGTCTATCAGTCGTTAGCGCTCACAGTAACTTCGTCGGTGGAATCAGTGTTATTAGCCTAGGTGGGAATATCAACAAATATCTGTGTGGAAACTGATCAATCTATGATTTTGATGTGTAGGCCGTTGAGGTACTTATGGTTTACTGCAGAGTTTGATAAGAATATGTCCAAGGCTGGTTACGAATGAGACTTAAAGGTTTTGAACAAGCTGTATAAATGGATGGTTTTCGATCAAACCTACTTTGAACCCAGTTTTGAATGACAATGGTTGTGAAGGTCTAGTCTTATCACATTAATACTTGAGTAGATAAGTTTAGTTTTGTTACCTGACCTCAGCATTGAGCAAATGTTGGAACAGAGACTGTTGATAACTGCGTTGACGTCATTTATTTTTTATGTCATAATCACATCTCAGACAATAATCGGCGTTTGTGTCTAAGGCAGTATATGAGACTGTTTTTCGAAGCCTAAAATGTTTACAAAATGTATGATTCATCTCACTGATATTAACATCGAACCGGGCAAATTTGGAAAAAAACGACAGTATTGTGGAAAATCTGGAAATTTCAGTTACTGAGTTGGAAACTATGGTTTACCGAATGTTCACTTTCCACTCATGATTTTCAAATGTAACAATAGTTATTATTAAAAAAATAAGCGAAAGTCATGTGGTATAACTATGATATTTGTGGGAATGTTTAATAAATAAGCTGAAAAATATTTCTATGCATGTGATTGTTAAAATCAAGACGACAACAGATTATGACTAATATAACTGATTTATTTGATTTTTCGTAATTTGAGAAAAACATGCTCTGTCGAAATATTTTAGCACATGTGGTCCAACAAAGATAGGAGTTTTTGAAAAAAAGACAACAGCAATAATTCATATGATGACGCCTAATATGCACTTTTCTTGATGCAAAACGATATGATTCCATGTTAATGTGATACAAATTATATGTTAGGTTTGAAATGGCAATCGTATACAAGAGTCGATTGCGTCACAAGTGAGATGGTAGCATATCTTGGATATAGGTGTAGTCGAAAAGCGAATGTCCGGCGCTTTAACCGGATTTCAAACCAATGGTGCACATGGGTTCCAGTAACCCGCGGGGACAAATGGCGTATGAACCAATCGTTGGTCACTGGCTACCATGGGACTTCATCTCCTTACGATGCCTCACTGCCTTGTGGGTTGGACCTTTAGGTCAAAGGCTCGGGGTGTGGCCCACTAAGATAACCACGTGTTTCGGTCTGGGCACCCGGGCAGTATCGCAGCCCACACGCAAATGATTCAAATGATTATTATTAGTAGTATTATCATTATTCTTAGTAGTAGTATTATTTTTATCATTATCATTATTCGCCACATAATTCACCCTCTTTTATACTTATACAGCGGCTCGTCTTTGGTGGAAATTCGACTGTATCTAAACGTTCTCAAGTCACTGTCCGGTTGAAAATTGTATGTTACCACTGAATATGAGTACTGAGTCAGTTTTTCTGAAACCACGTGCACCATTCAAACTGGCTGCCTTCAACGTTCTCACACTTATGCAGATTGGACAACAGATAGGGACGGCTATATCTCTGGAAAGTCTTAATATCGATGTCTGCTGTCTATCCGAGACCCGTATTTAAGACTCTGGTGAAGTACTACAAGATTGCTCTCCATCTGTCGCTTCGAAAAGCTTGTTTTACGTGCGCTTATCCGTGGACCCTGTGGCATCTTCGTCTGGTGTTGCTGGCGTTGGTGTTGCACTAAGCGCTAGAGCTGAGGCAGCTTTAGTCGATTGGATCCCCATTAACAGTCGGTTATGTGCTGTTAGATTAGAAAGTTCCATCAAAGCGAGAAGAAACCGGCGTGAGAAACGATGTCTTTTCGTCATCTCCGCCTATGCCCCGACAGATTGCAGCCCGGATGCAATCAAGAATGAATTCTACCACCAGTTATCTGTTCTTCTCCAGAAAGTGCGTTCGACAGATATTGTAGTACTAGCCGGAGACTCGAATGCTCAGGTCGGGCGTCTAGGCACAGAAGAGAGTCGTTTAGGTGGCCGATGGGGACTCGTTGGTCGCAGGTCAGATAACGGGGACCGTCTACTGCAACTATGCACAGACCACAACCTGTTTCTGGCTAGCACTAACTTCCGGCACAGTCATCGCCGATGTGCCACCTGGCGTCCTCCCTCTGCATCTCAAGCCTGGACTCAGATTGATCACATCGCGATCAGCTATCGCTGGCGTGATTGTGTACAAGACTGCCGCTCCTTTTGGAGTACCTATCTGGACTTTGACCATGCCCTGGTCTGCGCCAATCTTACCTTACTTTTCAGTGGCCAACGAAATGACCGCAACCAAAGGATTGATGTCAGCAAGTTGGTTGCAACTTCTGTTGCTAGTAAGTATCGAACCGAGCTAGTTTCTAGGCTAGCTACTATCCCACCGAAAAGTATAAATGAGCATTGGTTACAATTGTATGACGCCATGAAAATTGCGGGTACAGTCAGTTGTGGGTTCGCGAAACGTCCCGCTTATAAGCACTGGGTTTCTTCTGGTTCCTTACAACTCATTGAAGCCCGTCGGTCTACTCCGGGTGACTGTGAGTTTGACCACAAACAAAGGATGTTACGTAGTGAAATTGGGCACAGCTTGCGTAAGGACCGAGAAGCCCGGTGGTCGAAGCGTGCTAATGAGCTGGAAGCAGCAGCTGCATCCGGTAACTACCGGAAGCTCTTCCAACTCATCCGAGCCACTGGCAGCAAGAAGTCTGGTGTAAGCGAAACAATCTGCGAGGATGATGGGATGCCAATCACTAACATCCATCGACGTCTTGGACGATGGACAGAATTTTTCGAAGGGCAGTTCAACTGGCCTACTGCTCCGGTAACATCGGTCGAACTGTCCTGCCTTCCATGGCCGGTGACGACTGATCCATCAAATGAGGCGAAAGTCCGCAAGGAACTCCAACTCTTGAAGCGTTACAAATCACCTGGCCAAGATGATTTACCTCCGGCTCTTTTTAAACATAGTGGTGACTTTCTGGCTAAGAAACTGACGACGTTTACAAAAATCTGGGAGCTAAAGAGTGTACCAGCATCATGGAATCAGTCGATAGTTGTCCCTATCTTTTAAAAAGGTTCACATCGTCTCTGTAACAACTATCGGGGGATAAGTCTACTTCCGATTGCGTTCAAACTGTCGGCTTCCGTCAAACTTCGTAGATTGCTCAAAACCCGAGAAAGATTGACTCGCGAGGAGCAGGCTGTTTCGTTCTGGTCGAGGATGTATTGATCATATCTTCACACTCCGTCAAATGTTAGAATACCGTCATATTTATCAAAGGCCAACAATCGTAGTGTTTCATGACATTAGGGCTGCCTTCGATTCGTTGGACAGGACTGTTCTCTGGGATTGTCTATTGAAGAAGGGTGTGCCTAAGAAGTTTATTAACATCCTAAAAGCCCTATATACAAACACCTCAAGCAGAGTGAGGGCATACAACCACCTTTCTCCATTGTTCTATTCGAGCAGTGGGGTTAGACAGGGTTGCCCAATCTCACCATTCCTCTTTGATTTTGCCATCAGTGACATTCTGGAAACAGCTCTGATGGATGTAAGTAATGGTGGTGTGGATCCGTCGCCTGGAGAAAGACTTCTCGACCTTGAGTATGCGGATGATATTGTCTTACTGTGCGATAGTGCCCAAGGCATGCAATCCGCACTTAATCAGTTGGCGATCAGTGTCCGTAGGTATGGTATGTGCTTGCACCTTCGAAGTGCAAAGTACTTCTACAAGACTGGCAGGATTCTAATCATGTTCTCACCCTGGATGGTGAGCAGATAGACGTAGTCGAGAAGTTCGTGTATCTAGGTAGCAGCATAAGTGCTGGTGGGGGTGTGAGTGATGAGATCAATGCACGAATAGTGAAAGCCAGAGCGGCTTATGCCAATCTGGGCCATCTTTGGCGCCTTCGTGATGTTAGTCTGGCTGTAAAAGGTCGGAACTACAACGTGTCGGTGAGAGCAGTTTTGCTCTATGCTTGTGAAACCTGGCCTCTCCGAGTTGAAGATGTTGAAGACTCTCTGTGTTCGATCATTGCTGTCTCCGAAGGATTGCTGACATCCAGTGGCAACACCATGTCAGTAATGCAGAGGTTCGGCACCGTGTGTTCGGGCACAGAGATGATAATGCAATCGATGTCACCATCTTGAAACACTGACTTCAGTGGCTTGGACATGTTCTCCGAATGTCGTCCCAGAGAATTCCACGTCGTGCATTATTTGCCGACTCTGGGACTGTTTGGAAAAAGCGGAGAGTTGGTCAGTGCATGACATGGTGTCGTGGCATGAAAGGAAACAGCAAAGGACTGGCTTCTGTTGGTCCTTCACGACTCCCTGGTTGGGGTCTGAGTCAGTCAGTCAGTCAGCTACAACGTAGGACCAGACACATATATGCATCGGTCCAGGTTGCCATACCGCATCAGCACAGCAAGATGAAGGTGGTAATATATAGGAGAAAGATTGCATATAAGGATATAGTACAGGAAGAAAGAATTAGTTAGTAGGAGGAAAGATATGAAGCGATTTTAATCTCTTAGTTTAAGGGATGACAGGGAGTGTATACACCTACGCCATTGTGATCGATTCTGAGCCATGTCACCAAGAGTCTCCAACCATTGGTTACGATAGTCACGCGGATCCCAACCAAGTAGTCTGCATCTACCAACATGGCTCAGACTAGAAGTTAGTGACTTCAAGCACTGATGCCACGTTTTGGTTTGGCCGCCCCTAACTTTCTTTCAACCACCTCCAGCACCGGTTAGCATTGCACGTCGTGGTAATCGGTGTTTAGGCATACGTAACACGTGGCCCAACTATCTCAGTCGATGAAGATTTACAACCTCATCAACTGATTTACCATCATTCCCTAATACCCTGCGTCGAACCTCACTATTACTTACCCGGTGATCCCAACAGACGCCAGCGATATTTCTAAGGCATCTGTGGTCAAATACTAGTAGCTTACGAGTGTCTTCTACTCTTAAAGACCATGTTTTGCTGCCGTAAAGTAAAACTGAACGGACTGCCGCGCAGTATACTCGTCCTTTTATTGATAGACGGATATCTCGCCTTCGCCATAGGTGACGTAAGTTGGCAAAAGCCAAACGAGCTTTTCGAATCCGTGCTGAGATTTCGTCAGACACCAACCCATTAGGGCTGATCAGACTTCCAACATAAGTGAAGTTGTCAACGCGTTCGACTACTTCACTACCTATCCTTAGTTCAGGTGTTAACGCAGACCAGTCCTGAAGCAACAACTTGCATTTAGAGGGAGAGAAGGGCATTCCAAACATTCTGGTATTGTTGCTTAGTGCTACCAAAAGACTCTGCATTTTGTCAGCGTCTTCACCAAACAGGACTATGTCATCTGCGTATTCTAAGTCGATAAGTGGACTTCCTGGAAGGAGATCAATACCCGAGAATTCAGTTGACGAGAATGCTATTTCCATCGATAGGTCTATGATGAAGTTAAACAGAAATGGAGAAAGTGGACAGCCTTGACGGACACCACTTGAGGTTGCAAAAGTAGATGACAGTTCGCCATAAGCTCTGACTCGACTGGTAGTGTTCGAGTAAAGAGCCTTTACAAGGTTTATGTACTTCTGGGGTACGCCTTTCAATGACAGACACTGCCACAGAATCTCGCGGTCTACCGAGTCAAATGCTGCTTTTAAGTCAAGAAAGACCACCATTGTCGGACGCCGATAAGTATGCCTGTGTTCTAGAACCTGACGAATGGTGAATATGTGGTCGATGCAGCCACGACTAGTTCTGAAGCCAGCCTGATTTTCTCGTGTTTGCAGTTCACGAGTCTTAGTTAGGCGTCTGATAATTATCCAGGCTAGTATTTTAGATATTATATTAGTTAAACTAATCCCTCTATGGTTGTCACAAGATGATTTTAACCCTCTTATATATTGGGACGATAAGTGATTGTGACCAGTCAGACGGGATAACGTCTAAATCCCAGATCTTTGCTAAAATATTAGTCAACCTAATCGCTAAAATTGGACCACCATCCTTAAAGACCTCTGGAGCCAATCCGTCTGGACCAGCTGTCCTTCCTCGTTTCAGATTAACTATAGCCTTTTCAACTTCTGCTAGAGTTGGGGGACCTGCTTCAATGTTCCATTTACACTGTCTGGGAATGGAGGGTAGTTGTAGAGTAGCTGGAGGCCAGCTGAACTGTTCTCTAAAATGTTCCGCCTATCGTTCTAAACGTCCGGACTGAGAGCAGATGAGAGTATCGTCTTTTTCCGAAATAATCTCACTTACACTTGACTTATTAGTTCCAGTTTCTTTTATTAGTCTGTAAAGCTGTCTTGTGTTCCCTATAGTCGCCGCCTTTTCCATCTCTTTTGCTTTCGTTGCCCACCACTGCTCACGGTCGTTTCTTGGACTTTTTCTTAACCTAGATCTGATTTGTCGTTGCTCTTCATCGTGTTCAGAGCCTGATGGGACGAGTTTGCGAGAATCCATCAGTGTGATAGACTTTGAAGAAATCCACTGGTTCTTTGTAACTCTGTGGTTTAAGTCACTAATAGATTTCATTGCTGTTTCCACAGCTGTTTGTATATCTTTCCAAGCAACATCTGGGTCAGCCTCGTTTTTAGAACTACCTAAGTGTGACCTCAGTTGTTCCTGGAACCTACATTTGGTTTTCTCGTTACTCAACTCGGTTCTAATGGGTCTTTTTAATGTGGCGTTTTTGCGTTCAGTGAGGCGCGAGTAGATGCGTGCCCATATTAGGGCATGGTCGGAGTCCAAGCAGGTACTCCAGAATGAGCGACAATCCTCTACCGACCCTCTCCAACGATGACTGATGGCAATATGGTCTATTTGAGTCCATCGTTGGTTTGTCTGAGCATAGTTGCAGCAGACGATCACCATTATCTGTTCGCTGTGCCGGTGTGCTAAAATACCCACCTAAATGCCTTTCTATTTGGTTTAAACTACCTATCTGAGCATTAAAGTCACCCCCTAAGAGTACTATGTCAGAACGTTTAGCTTTCTGAAGGAGTTCAGATAGCTTTCTGTAAAATTCATCTTTCACTTCATCTGAGCTGCAGTCGGTGGGAGCGTAGGCAGAAACGACAAAAAGGCAACGACGTGTGTCCCTATCCTTCCGAGTTCTTACGGAGCCGTTTAGCCGAACAGCACATAAACGACTGTTGACAGGGATCCACTCTAACAGCGCTTGTTCCGCCCTCATGCTTAGTGCTATTTCTACTCCTGGCCATCGGGTCACCAGATACACGGAGGGTGTATCTCGTTGGCTCTCCGTTTTGCCGAGGTGAGGTCAAGTGAATGACCACACTGGGATCCTGTATGCGTGTTTCGGAGACACAGCATACATCAATGGTACGAGATTCTAGGGTTCTAGCCAAGGAAGCCTGCTGACCGATTTGACATAGGGTGCGTACATTGAAGGCTCCAATGTGTAGTGTGGAGCGATGTTTCAGTAGACCTGGGACAGTGTTTTGCGCACTAGAATCGTTGGCTATGGTGACACTTGAGGGGGAACCCGAAAAAGGAAGTTTGGGGGTGAAAGTCGATGTAGGAGCAATAATAGGAAGTGAAGACGGAGGTTGATTATGAATACAGTGGTCTTGAGTGCTGCTAGAGGTACGAGGGCGGTTATCACTTCCCGCTTGCCCACACCGTGGAAGGGTTGTTCTGGAGGTACCTGAAAAGGAAATTGGGTTAGAGGTGGTCTTAGTGACGTGGGAGCGTGACCGCAGTGCCCAAGGGACAACTGCTTGAGGTCGGTCACACACGACCTTTTTATGGGTGATTTTTGTGTTAGCTCCGTACTTGTCGAGACCTTACCGCCGGAGACGGATATCCGTGGGATAAGGCGAGGTGTGCATTTTTAGGGTCGAGCTTTCTAATCCCACCCCTCCTTGTGGGAAGGCAGCATCGCTGTCATGCTGGTTGTCTGAAGGAAACACCTTACTGCTGTCACACCTCTGTACAGTCAGCAGTACGACTTCGATTTTGGACCTTGGGTTTGTTGCTTTTAGTCTTACCGCTCTTCAACCGACCTTTCTGACGTGGTGGGACCTTGAGGAACAGTTGTTCCAGTCAGTATAGCTCGGTTGCTTCATCATGATAGGCAAGCCCGACCACCACGTCAAGGTAGCAACAACGGTCGGTCGGCCTCGTAACCATTAACATACGGTTTCTTCCAATACAAGATGATATAATCAATTGAAAATTGTAAATCTCACAGGAACCAACATTAAATTCAATGAGCGCTAACAATGCGATGACGTCGAAAGTAATATTATTCATTGTAAATTGCCAACCAACTCACTTTGTACAGATTTCAATAACTGATAAACTGGACTCGTGTTTGGCACATAATCAATTGGAGTACGATTCTCTTTATCTAGAGAAGTCGGAGATGCACCAAATTCTAACAGTAAATAAGTTATGTCAACGTCATTCAATTTCGCTGCCATATGCAAGGGAGTTGTCAATCGTACTCCACGATTCGGGTCTGCACCTTTAGAAAGTAGAAAGTAGAGATGGTGCTACACAGTGGCTAGAGACGTTATCAGATATAGCTCAGAATAGAAGCCAATGGCGATCCTGCTGTAACCTTCTTTTACTTTCTTCATAGAAAGTGGTTGTGTCTCCCTTAACTGAAAGATTTCTTCTGATTGTACATTTCCGTTCCCTAATTATTACTATTATTATTACTACACTACCCTACACTAACCTCTTCGTTATTGTTCTCTTTTTTTTCGCCTCGAATTCTCACTGTTTTGTGTGGCGCATATATATTGGCGCTCTCTTGTACCGATATTTATGTGTTCAAATAAAATAAATTACTAAAATAAATGGTGAAACAGAGATTGTTGATAACTGTGTTGACGTCATTTATTTTTTATGTCATAATCACATCTCAGACAATAATCGGCGTTTGTGTCTAAGGCAGTATATGAGACTGTTTTTCGAAGCCTAAAATGTTTACAAAATGTATGATTCATCTCACTGATATTAACATCGAACCGGGCAAATTTGGAAAAAAACGACAGTATTGCGGAAAATCTGGAAATTTCAGTTACTGAGTTGGAAACTATGGTTTACCGAATGTTCACTTTCCACTCATGATTTTCAAATGTAACAATAGTTATTATTAAAAAAATAAGCGAAAGTCATGTGGTATAACTATGGGGAATGTTTAATAAATAAGCTGAAAAATATTTCTATGCATGTGATTGTTAAAATCAAGACGACAACAGATTATGACTAATATAACTGATTTATTTGATTTTTCGTAATTTGAGAAAAACATGCTCTGTCGAAATATTTTAGCACATGTGGTCCAACAAAGATAGGAGTTTTTGAAAAAAGACAACAGCAATAATTCATATGATGACGCCTAATATGCACTTTTCTTGATGCAAAACGATATGATTCCATGTTAATGTGATACAAATTATATGTTAGGTTTGAAATGGCAATCGTATACAAGAGTCGATTGCGTCACAAGTGAGATGGTAGCATATCTTGGATATAGGTGTAGTCTAATAGACCAACTAACTGGTTAAAATGTGGGATGACTATCGAGCGGTATGTGGGTCGTGGTTCCTCTGGTATGTGAGTTGATGTACGAAGTTTACCTAGTTTTAAAATAAACCGAGGTAGTATTTCAGTGTTCCTTACTTATCCTAGCTGATATATTTTCGCGATGAAAACTATTTCCAGTGGGATATATTCCTTTATAAAAGAATAAATGTCAATAGCACCCTCTCCAAATGCTGATGTAACTGGTTCTGTTAAACTGCAAGCTAAGCGTCACTGAGTATTACAGCTCATAAAGTTAGATCAATACTTTGATCTCTAAGGATTTATGATGAGTTGAAATAAGGTTAATTTTACTGGGGTACTCTCATTGAGCCAACGTGTTTTTGAGATAATTTGGCTATGTAATGCACTAATAAAAATGTAGAAACATTCGATTCTTCAAGGAAATGTGGTTTCTTACCATCATTTTTACCAAGAAGAAACGTCTTGGAATTGATACTAACTGATCACTCAGCAGTAAGCTATATCATGTTGTCAAGTCCTTATTTCTGAAATGTGGATGTCAGTTACAGATCCACGGGTAACATAATTGGTTGTGATACTGGCCAATGGGAGTGTAAATTCTGTTTGGAAAAAACAGTACCCTCGGGAGTGTAGGTACAGCTCTCCAACGAGCGCCGACGTTCACGAAACCTAGTTCTAGAACCTCCAATATCCTAACAATGCAGTTCACCAGATTTAGAGCACCAAAGATGGATTTAGAAACAATTTACCTTAGGGTTATCAGTGTGTATAATAGTTCCAGAGCAATATACATATAAATGACGATTTAATACAATGATTAGTGAAATAGTCAAACGTATTTGCTAAACAATTTTAGTAGGAAAGTATCTACTTATAAGTAGTATTTCCCACAAGTACAAAATTATGAATATTGGGTAATTTATAATTCAGTCACATATAGGCAGTCAGGAGATCCTGAAGTAATTGAGTTAGAAACTAGTGAATTCGGATGAGAGCGGCATCAAAGCCATTCTCTCATGTTACATACAATATATCAAGCAGGAACCCGTAAATTGAAACGAAGGTCCTAAAGCGAAATATCGTCTTAGGTATTACTGAGACCACGTAAGGGTCTAAGCTGAGAAATCATTAAAAACCAAGAGGCGTTGGACAGCTGTGTCTTCTTATCATGGGAACTCTCAGCAATGTTTATTCACGACTGCACCACAGGAGTCGAAACTAGGACCCAAAATGTTGTGAACCAGGTTGAAGTTACACATGTTCATCACTGGATTCCGACTCAGTATTTTTGAGGCTGGGTGTTCGCGCGTGATACCGAAGGTCCTAGTTTCGACTCCTGTGGTGCAGTCGTGAATAAACATTGCTGAGAGTTCCCATGATAAGAAGACACAGCTGTCCAACGCCTCTTGGTTTTTAATGATTTCTCAGCTTAGACCCTTACGTGGTCTCAGTAATACCTAAGACGATATTTCGCTTTAGGACCTTCGTTTCAATTTACGGGTTCCTGCTTGATATATTGTATGTAACATGAGAGAATGGCTTTGATGCCGCTCTCATCCGAATTCACTAGTTTCTAACTCAATTACTTCAGGATCTCCTGACTGCCTATATGTGACTGAATTATAAATTACCCAATATTCATAATTTTGTACTTGTGGGAAATACTACTTATAAGTAGATACTTTCCTACTAAAATTGTTTAGCAAATACGTTTGACTATTTCACTAATCATTGTATTAAATCGTCATTTATATGTATATTGCTCTGGAACTATTATACACACTGATAACCCTAAGGTAAATTGTTTCTAAATCCATCTTTGGTGCTCTAAATCTGGTGAACTGCATTGTTAGGATATTGGAGGTTCTAGAACTAGGTTTCGTGAACGTCGGCGCTCGTTGGAGAGCTGTACCTACACTCCCGAGGGTACTGTTTTTTCCAAACAGAATTTACACTCCCATTGGCCAGTATCACAACCAATTATGTTACCCGTGGATCTGTAACTGACATCCACATTTCAGAAATAAGGACTTGACAACATGATATAGCTTACTGCTGAGTGATCAGTTAGTATCAATTCCAAGACGTTTCTTCTTGGTAAAAATGATGGTAAGAAACCACATTTCCTTGAAGAATCGAATGTTTCTACATTTTTATTAGTGCATTACATAGCCAAATTATCTCAAAAACACGTTGGCTCAATGAGAGTACCCCAGTAAAATTAACCTTATTTCAACTCATCATAAATCCTTAGAGATCAAAGTATTGATCTAACTTTATGAGCTGTAATACTCAGTGACGCTTAGCTTGCAGTTTAACAGAACCAGTTACATCAGCATTTGGAGAGGGTGCTATTGACATTTATTCTTTTATAAAGGAATATATCCCACTGGAAATAGTTTTCATCGCGAAAATATATCAGCTAGGATAAGTAAGGAACACTGAAATACTACCTCGGTTTATTTTAAAACTAGGTAAACTTCGTACATCAACTCACATACCAGAGGAACCACGACCCACATACCGCTCGATAGTCATCCCACATTTTAACCAGTTAGTTGGTCTATTAGACTACACCTATATCCAAGATATGCTACCATCTCACTTGTGACGCAATCGACTCTTGTATACGATTGCCATTTCAAACCTAACATATAATTTGTATCACATT
Source organism: Schistosoma haematobium (assembly GCF_000699445.3). Taxonomy (NCBI): domain Eukaryota; kingdom Metazoa; phylum Platyhelminthes; class Trematoda; order Strigeidida; family Schistosomatidae; genus Schistosoma; species Schistosoma haematobium. The sequence continues at coordinate 17,535,675 of NC_067197.1, read as the reverse complement.
AACATGGAATCATATCGTTTTGCATCAAGAAAAGTGCATATTAGGCGTCATCATATGAATTATTGCTGTTGTCTTTTTTCAAAAACTCCTATCTTTGTTGGACCACATGTGCTAAAATATTTCGACAGAGCATGTTTTTCTCAAATTACGAAAATCAAATAAATCAGTTATATTAGTCATAATCTGTTGTCGTCTTGATTTTAACAATCACATGCATAGAAATATTTTTCAGCTTATTTATTAAACATTCCCACAAATATCATAGTTATACCACATGACTTTCGCTTATTTTTTTAATAATAACTATTGTTACATTTGAAAATCATGAGTGGAAAGTGAACATTCGGTAAACCATAGTTTCCAACTCAGTAACTGAAATTTCCAGATTTTCCGCAATACTGTCGTTTTTTCCAAATTTGCCCGGTTCGATGTTAATATCAGTGAGATGAATCATACATTTTGTAAACATTTTAGGCTTCGAAAAACAGTCTCATATACTGCCTTAGACACAAACGCCGATTATTGTCTGAGATGTGATTATGACATAAAAAATAAATGACGTCAACACAGTTATCAACAGTCTCTGTTCCAACATTTGCTCAATGCTGAGGTCAGGTAACAAAACTAAACTTATCTACTCAAGTATTAATGTGATAAGACTAGACCTTCACAACCATTGTCATTCAAAACTGGGTTCAAAGTAGGTTTGATCGAAAACCATCCATTTATACAGCTTGTTCAAAACCTTTAAGTCTCATTCGTAACCAGCCTTGGACATATTCTTATCAAACTCTGCAGTAAACCATAAGTACCTCAACGGCCTACACATCAAAATCATAGATTGATCAGTTTCCACACAGATATTTGTTGATATTCCCACCTAGGCTAATAACACTGATTCCACCGACGAAGTTACTGTGAGCGCTAACGACTGATAGACTCAAACAGTATTCACACAATTCATTAATCAGAATACCAGAAAGATCACCCAAACACCTTGTTATTCGAAGTCAAGAACTCACGTGACAAAACATAAAATGCTAGACTACAGAAAATCAAAAACAATAAACCTGCAAAGATATACACACTGGAAATTTGCAACAAATAACAGATTTATGGCTAATTAACTGGAACGTATTGAGGTGAGAAATATCACAACGGTTAGTGGGAGTTAGTAAAAGCCTACAACTCAGATAATATGAAAATACCATAAATCAAACTTTTAACATCTACAAATGAGGGATAACCAAACTGATTCCTACGAAAATCACTTCACGTGTTTTGTAATCTCCTCTTCATGTCTCATCATAATAACATCATGTGCAGACAATCAATACCACCAATTATACTCATTCATCACTTTCAATAGCCAATTCTATAGTACATCTCTCTATCTCTGTTGCTAGAAGATCTTCAGCATGATAATTTTATTCACGAACGACCATCGACTGAAATACAAGAGATTGTATGACAACGGCGTCACCCACATCCGAAACATTTTCGCAGTGTATATTAATGAATACACAAAGATTATGACTCAATGAATTAAAAGTATGGTAACTGTTGTAAAACTTGGTGAGGAGTTTGAAACTAGGACAAATTAACTTTCCTGTACCTTATTGAACCTTTCGAACTAAAAATCATAAATACGAAAAGACGACGACACTGATATAGTTCATCGGCAAGGTAGTTTCTAAAAGACAAGGTTTATATATCCATTGGCTAAATAAGTCGTTCAGTACTTAATGTTACCTATATGGAAAACTTTATCTGTCTACATTCACTTTCCTCTTGACAATCAGGTGGTTATCTGTTTCTTCGTTCTCACGTCTTCCATTGACCTTCTGAATGTATCTTAGTGATGCAAATATAGCCGATCTCGTTCTCTGTAATGTGATCCAGTGAGACCCATGTGGCTTTGTGTACGCGTTTGTGGGGGAGAGGAATACACTACCACCCATAACCATTTTGTTGAATGCATGTGAATCTGCAGATCTCTCGCGATTGTCATTCTTTTCTCCCAGTCCATGTCGCCCGATGATATCTTCTCACCTGGCGTTGTTCATTCCAACCTTGGAGTTTAGGTCTCCCGTCAGGATGGTCAAGTCCGTTCCTGTACACTTCACTACAACCGATTGCGTCCTTTCGTAAAACTGGCCTTTATCATCTTCATTGATATAGTTGGTGAGTGCATGACATTGGATAGGACTCTTTGTGATCTCCTTTGTTTTGAAGGATGCTTTGATGATTCTGGATCCACGAGATTCACATCCTATAAGTGTTTTCCATGCTTCATTGGACAGCATCTCAGCAACTTCCTGAGTGTGTGGAGCGTTTTCTTCTTCATGATCAAAGTACAACAGCATCTCTCGCGAATCTAATCCTTCCTGTCGAGCTTGGATCGAATGCGTTTCACTGATTCCGAGCACCTCCAAGTTGTATCTCCTGATTTCCGTAGCTATTTGATTGATCCTATCGGTCTCCCATATTGTCCAGACATTTCATGTACCGATCTTAGCTGTTGCTCTGGTTGTTAGAAGGGGCATCGGCCTCGTTACTTCCAAAGAATCTCGACTCTCACCATGAGGCGTCATAATCCTTCTGAATGAAGATCCTCCAACTCCCAGGGAAGATCTCAAATGGCTTAAACTGTTCATTCTGGTTAGTGTGCTTTTAGCAAGGTTGTTTTCTATGTAGTGGGGTTGTTGATTCCATGTCCAACCCTTCTCCATTGTTCGGGCTTGGGACTGGCATAAACCCTAAGAGAGCTACAGCAAAAGTTGTCTGGATTATCATCTTGCTTCAATTGGTGACTGCCATGCATTTCCTGGAATCCTAGTAAATATTTATGACATGTGAATCTAATCAGATCCACGTTGAGATGAAAAATCAATGGTAGCAGTAGATGAGGATTGTGGTTTATAAGAAATGGACTAAAGTGGTCTGACACTATGGTGTTCTTCTGCAGACCTAAAGATCTTGGCTCTCATTATATGTAAGTGCACTCCCAGTCAATGTTTGAGATTCATTGATAATACTCGGTTATCCAAACTTAAGTATGGAGCGGTCTTGCACCCAAAACCTATTAGTTGAAAGTGGGATGTTTTAACTAACAATCCATCGTTATGTTGATAGTTACTAAAAGGATTATACCATCTAGCGAGATATGCTTCAGTAAATGTCACATTTACGGTATACATCAGTAAATTTGCTTGAAATCGCTTTAGTTAATACCTATTAACAACCTAATTTTCGTAACAAATCCATCTGGATGGTTAGCAGACAATCTTGGTTTTTTAAACGTAATACTGATCAAAAACAGATTGAGGTGCCTGATCATAAGCAAGAATAAATAATCTTCATAAGCTAGACTTCAAAGCTAGTTGGGCTAACGTCCGAAAGGTCTTTTCCATACGACAACCTCATATCAGTTACACAACCAAAAACATACTTGGTACATTGATACTACACCATGCATTCAGAGTAAAACTAAGAATTGTTTACCCATCAGGTTTATAATATTTCGAATCCACAGCGCATAACCAAGTTATTTCTCTCCCTTAAAGTAATTAATATGGCGTTTACTTTTATTACTATGCCTGAGTATAGTGTATAATCTAGGAACTGAAACAACACTTTTATTTGACGTTGTATTTATACAAAGAATATTGTGGGTAGCTTGGAAGCATTTTTAGCTTCCTTTTACTCAGACTACATTTGGGAAATCGATTTAGTGTTGTCAGTTTAATTAAACATCAGTTTTCAGTAATAAATATTATAGGTTGAAGGTTGATTTGGCTGTAGCAATTCTTACACTAAGTATTTCTGTTAAGCTTTAGTTTCTTCTCAAAAGGTCCATTGAGGAAACTGATATGACTTGTCCGGATAGAGGATCTTGTCGATCTGAATAATCCATACGATGTTAATTCAGTTCCGTGATCAAATGTGTTCAGTGGGATGACCGCAGTATACTTTCTAGATGATATAAAAGTCTGGAGAATAATAAGTAGTGATAATACTAAGCTCGAGAGTAAGCTGGTTCAAATGAATGAGCTAGGTGCTCGCAAAGTTTGGATTGGAAGACCAATATCAGAAAGTGACCGAGTGCACATCAGCCACAACAACAACAACAACGACCAGAATTACATGACAAATGGAACGCCACTCTCACAAGATTAAGAACACCTAGAAACTTTAAGTCGTGACTTGAAAAAGACCTCACACTACAATGCAACAGCTGCTAAATGGTGCTGCGTAGTATGGTCACTTCGCAAAATCTTTAGATTCCTTGACGAAAATATATTTCAGATTTCATACCCCATTCACCTGACACTTCACCTAAAATACTGCATCCACGCAGCTAATCCATGTCTTTTTAAAGATACTGACACTCTCGAGCGTGTCTGACAAGTAAGTAATAACACAGTAAATGTCCTGACCAGTTTCTCGCATCATAAGAAATTACAACACTTAAATTCTCTACCTTATAATCAAATGTGCGGCCAGGTTACATTGGAATTTCGTACCCTTAACGATCAGTTATGTGCTGACATGTCTACCTTCTTGTTAGCTTGAAGACTAACCATCCTCGATGCCTTCACAAAAGATAAAAAGACTCACAATTAAACACACTCAAGATAGGATTCTATTTTCTCAGTGGTCATCGACAAGATCCTCTATCCGGACAAGTCATATCAGTTTCCTCAATGGACCTTTTGAGAAGAAACTAAAGCTTAACAGAAATACTTAGTGTAAGAATTGCTACAGCCAAATCAACCTTCAACCTATAATATTTATTACTGAAAACCGATGTTTAGTTCAATTCACGTATTTGTGACATGTTTTGGTCTGGTCGCCCCTCGCTTTCTTCCATCCTACTCCTACACCATAAAACATCGCTTGTCGGAGTAACAGAGTCAAACGTCGCCTTAAGTCGAAAAATACTACTATTGTGGAACGTCTGAATGTTCGTCTATGTTCTAGGACCTGACGAATTGGGATTATCTGGTCTATACAGCCACGTCCAAGTCGGAAACTAGCCTGGTTTTCTCTAGTCTGCTCTGCACGAGCTTTAGTTAGGCGTCGAAGTATTATTAAAGCTAATATTTTATACACTGCATTAGTCAGACTGATCCCTCTGTGACTGTTACAAGAGGACTTTTGTGCCTTCTTATAGACTGACACAATCAGTGATTGAGACCAATCAGACGGGATTACGTCCAGTTCCCAGATTCTACCTAAGACCTTAGTCAATCTCACTGCCAATACTGGACTGCCATCCTTAAAAACCTCAGAGGTAAACCTGTCAGGGACTGCTGCTCTCCCTCGCTTCAGATTTCCTATAGCTTTTTCAACTTCGTTAAGTGTTGGAGGACCTACATCAACATGCCATTCAGGTCTAATGTAGATTGAGGGGAACCGAAGTGTGGCTGAAGGCCAGTTGAAATGATCCCTAAAGTGTTCCGCCCATCGATCCAATCTCCTGGATTGAGAGTGAATGATATGTCCATCTTTTCCCGAGATAGTTTCGCTAAAAGTTGGATTCATAATACCTGTGTCCTTGACAAGTCTTAACAGTTGTCTGCTGCTACTGCAGTCAGACATAGAAGTAACTTCAAACATAGTCCACGTTCTATTCAGGAAGATCTCGGGGAAGAACAAGTGCCGCAGATAGACTAGAAAGAAGGATATTTCATCAAGATATCACAAAAAGATCTGAGCAAGTGTGAGAGCTACAGGGGCATCACACTACTATCCGTACCAGGAAAAGTTTCAAAAAAGTGTTATTGGACTGGATGGAAAGTTCAGTAAACGTTCAGCTTCAAGACCAACAGACCTGATTTAGTAGGGATCGGTCGTGCACAGACCAAATCGCGACACCAGGATCATTGTTTAGCAATCGATTAAATGGAACTCGTCACTATACATCAACTTCCTTGACTACGAGAAAGTATTCGGCAGTGTATGCAGGAGGACTTTATGGAAACTTCTTCGGCACTATGGAATGAGTACCTAAGAACATCGTCAACATCATACGGAATTCATACGACGGACTACAGTGCAAAGTGGTGCATGTAGAACAGCTGACAGACGCATTCCAAGTAAGGACCGGAGTCAAACAAGGCTCATCGGCGAACAAGGAGGACCTGATGCAGATGTAAAGGCGAGGATTGGCAAAGCAAGGACAGCATTCCTACATTTGAAAAACATATGGGACTCAAAACAACTGTCTATAAACCAATATCAAAGTCAGAATCTTCAAAACGAACGTCAAGACAGTTCTACTGTACAGAGCTTAGGCTCCGAGAACTATTACAACCACCATCAAAAGGGTACAGGTATTTATAGGCAATTTTCGACACAGTCAGTTGTGGGTTCGCGAAACGTCCCGCTTATAAGCACTGGGTTTCTTCTGGTTCCTTACAACTCATTGAAGCCCGTCGGTCTACTCCGGGTGACTGTGAGTTTGACCACAAACAAAGGATGTTACGTAGTGAAATTGGGCACAGCTTGCGTAAGGACCGAGAAGCCCGGTGGTCGAAGCGTGCTAATGAGCTGGAAGCAGCAGCTGCATCCGGTAACTACCGGAAGCTCTTCCAACTCATCCGAGCCACTGGCAGCAAGAAGTCTGGTGTGAGCGAAACAATCTGCGAGGATGATGGGATGCCAATCACTAACATCCATCGACGTCTTGGACGATGGGCAGAATTTTTCGAAGGGCAGTTCAACTGGCCTACTGCTCCGGTAACATCGGTCGAACTGTCCTGCCTTCCATGGCCGGTGACGACTGATCCATCAAATGAGGCGAAAGTCCGCAAGGAACTCCAACTCTTGAAGCGTTACAAATCACCTGGCCAAGATGATTTACCTCCGGCTCTTTTTAAACATAGTGGTGACTTTCTGGCTAAGAAACTGACGACGTTTACAAAAATCTGGGAGCTAAAGAGTGTACCAGCATCATGGAATCAGTCGATAGTTGTCCCTATCTTTTAAAAAGGTTCACATCGTCTCTGTAACAACTATCGGGGGATAAGTCTACTTCCGATTGCGTTCAAACTGTCGGCTTCCGTCAAACTTCGTAGATTGCTCAAAACCCGAGAAAGATTGACTCGCGAGGAGCAGGCTGTTTCGTTCTGGTCGAGGATGTATTGATCATATCTTCACACTCCGTCAAATGTTAGAATACCGTCATATTTATCAAAGGCCAACAATCGTAGTGTTTCATGACATTAGGGCTGCCTTCGATTCGTTGGACAGGACTGTTCTCTGGGATTGTCTATTGAAGAAGGGTGTGCCTAAGAAGTTTATTAACATCCTAAAAGCCCTATATACAAACACCTCAAGCAGAGTGAGGGCATACAACCACCTTTCTCCATTGTTCTATTCGAGCAGTGGGGTTAGACAGGGTTGCCCAATCTCACCATTCCTCTTTGATTTTGCCATCAGTGACATTCTGGAAACAGCTCTGATGGATGTAAGTAATGGTGGTGTGGATCCGTCGCCTGGAGAAAGACTTCTCGACCTTGAGTATGCGGATGATATTGTCTTACTGTGCGATAGTGCCCAAGGCATGCAATCCGCACTTAATCAGTTGGCGATCAGTGTCCGTAGGTATGGTATGTGCTTGCACCTTCGAAGTGCAAAGTACTTCTACAAGACTGGCAGGATTCTAATCATGTTCTCACCCTGGATGGTGAGCAGATAGACGTAGTCGAGAAGTTCGTGTATCTAGGTAGCAGCATAAGTGCTGGTGGGGGTGTGAGTGATGAGATCAATGCACGTATAGTGAAAGCCAGAGCGGCTTATGCCAATCTGGGCCATCTTTGGCGCCTTCGTGATGTTAGTCTGGCTGTAAAAGGTCGGAACTACAACGTGTCGGTGAGAGCAGTTTTGCTCTATGCTTGTGAAACCTGGTCTCTCCGAGTTGAAGACGTTAGACGACTCTGTGTTCGATCATTGCTGTCTCCGAAGGATTGCTGACATCCAGTGGCAACACCATGTCAGTAATGCAGAGGTTCGGCATCGTGTGTTCGGGCACAGAGATGATAATGCAATCGATGTCACCATCTTGAAACACTGACTTCGGTGGCTTGGACATGTTCTCCGAATGTCGTCCCAGAGAATTCCACGTCGTGCATTATTTGCCGACTCTGGGACTGTTTGGAAAAAGCGGAGAGTTGGTCAGTGCATGACATGGTGTCGTGGCATGAAAGGAAACAGCAAAGGACTGGCTTGTGTTGGTCCTTCACGACCCCCTGGTTGGGGTCCGAGAGATGGTACAACACTGTGGCTGGAGACGTTATTAGATATGGCTCAGAATAGAAGCCAGTGGCGATCCTGCTGTAACTTTCTTTTACTTTCTTCATAGAAAGTGGTTGTCTCCCTTAACTAAAAGATTTCTTCCGATTGTACTTTCCGTCCCCTCCTTACTACCACACTACCTTAAACCAATCTCTTCGTTATTGTTCTCTTTTTTTACGCTTATTACCTGTTTTTTTCTCTTTGAATTCTCATTGTTTTGTGTGGCGCATGTATATTGGCGCTCTCTTGTACCAATGTTTGTGTTCAAATAAATAAATAAATTCTACACAAGATACTCATTGTCCGTTGGCCGGATACCATCAGCAACAGCCTACCGCGGGAGAGAACAAACCAGCATCCAACTGAAACGGGAACTAGGAAAAGACGCTGAGAATGGGTTGGACATACAAACTCAAGTCTGATATGCGGTCGATATCTACAGGAAAGGAATGTGTGATGTCACGAAATCGGTTGTAATATGACGATCAATTTATTTGCGGTTACTTTCCCACAAATTTCAAAACGCGTATCCTTACTCAATACCATACAACTCCTAATGCCTATGTCATCAAACACATTGTGTCCAAACAACTCGTCCTACATTATTAAACCATGAATGACTTAGCTGAAATCTAACCAAGCTCGAATATCCATCGACCGTATCACACTGTTAAAACGCACTACTTAGTACAACACAACAGACCAACATCATTCGCAGCTCGCGAAAACAGAACTACGTTTAGAAATAAAATCAAACTAAAATTTATTTTTCAATTTTACTTTAACAGAAATCACATGCCTCCACGTAGGCGCAGAACAAGATGTAAGGTTGACTCTTTCTGGATGTTGTAGTCAGACAGAGTACGTCCATCTTCCAACTGCTTACCAGCGAATATCAAACGTTGTTGGTCAGGAGGAATACCTTCTTTGTCTTGAATTTTAGCTTTCACATTCTCAATAGTATCACTAGGCTCAACCTCCAACGTAATCGTCTTACCAGTCAACGTCTTCACAAAGATTTGCATTCCACCACGTAGACGAAGGACAAGATGCAGAGTCGACTCTTTCTGGATGTTGTAGTCAGACAGAGTACGTCCATCTTCCAACTGCTTACCAGCGAATATCAAACGTTGTTGGTCAGGAGGAATACCTTCTTTGTCTTGAATTTTAGCTTTCACATTCTCAATAGTATCACTAGGCTCAACCTCTAACGTAATCGTCTTACCAGTCAACGTCTTCACAAAGATTTGCATTCCACCACGTAGACGAAGGACAAGATGCAGAGTCGACTCTTTCTGGATGTTGTAGTCAGACAGAGTACGTCCATCTTCCAACTGCTTACCAGCGAATATCAAACGTTGTTGGTCAGGAGGAATACCTTCTTTGTCTTGAATTTTAGCTTTCACATTCTCAATAGTATCACTAGGCTCAACCTCCAACGTAATCGTCTTACCAGTCAACGTCTTCACAAAGATTTGCATTCCACCACGTAGACGAAGGACAAGATGCAGAGTCGACTCTTTCTGGATGTTGTAGTCAGACAGAGTACGTCCATCTTCCAACTGCTTACCAGCGAATATCAAACGTTGTTGGTCAGGAGGAATACCTTCTTTGTCTTGAATTTTAGCTTTCACATTCTCAATAGTATCACTAGGCTCAACCTCTAACGTAATCGTCTTACCAGTCAACGTCTTCACAAAGATTTGCATTCCACCACGTAGACGAAGGACAAGATGCAGAGTCGACTCTTTCTGGATGTTGTAGTCAGACAGAGTACGTCCATCTTCCAACTGCTTACCAGCGAATATCAAACGTTGTTGGTCAGGAGGAATACCTTCTTTGTCTTGAATTTTAGCTTTCACATTCTCAATAGTATCACTAGGCTCAACCTCCAACGTAATCGTCTTACCAGTCAACGTCTTCACAAAGATTTGCATTCCACCACGTAGACGAAGGACAAGATGCAGAGTCGACTCTTTCTGGATGTTGTAGTCAGACAGAGTACGTCCATCTTCCAACTGCTTACCAGCGAATATCAAACGTTGTTGGTCAGGAGGAATACCTTCTTTGTCTTGAATTTTAGCTTTCACATTCTCAATAGTATCACTAGGCTCAACCTCCAACGTAATCGTCTTACCAGTCAACGTCTTCACAAAGATTTGCATTCCACCACGTAGACGAAGGACAAGATGCAGAGTCGACTCTTTCTGGATGTTGTAGTCAGACAGAGTACGTCCATCTTCCAACTGCTTACCAGCGAATATCAAACGTTGTTGGTCAGGAGGAATACCTTCTTTGTCTTGAATTTTAGCTTTCACATTCTCAATAGTATCACTAGGCTCAACCTCCAACGTAATCGTCTTACCAGTCAACGTCTTCACAAAGATTTGCATTCCACCACGTAGACGAAGGACAAGATGCAGAGTCGACTCTTTCTGGATGTTGTAGTCAGACAGAGTACGTCCATCATCCAACTGCTTACCAGCGAATATCAAACGTTGTTGGTCAGGAGGAATACCTTCTTTGTCTTGAATTTTAGCTTTCACATTCTCAATAGTATCACTAGGCTCAACCTCCAACGTAATCGTCTTACCAGTCAACGTCTTCACAAAGATTTGCATTCCACCACGTAGACGAAGGACAAGATGCAGAGTCGACTCTTTCTGGATGTTGTAGTCAGACAGAGTACGTCCATCTTCCAACTGCTTACCAGCGAATATCAAACGTTGTTGGTCAGGAGGAATACCTTCTTTGTCTTGAATTTTAGCTTTCACATTCTCAATAGTATCACTAGGCTCAACCTCTAACGTAATCGTCTTACCAGTCAACGTCTTCACAAAGATTTGCATTCCACCACGTAGACGAAGGACAAGATGCAGAGTCGACTCTTTCTGGATGTTGTAGTCAGACAGAGTACGTCCATCTTCCAACTGCTTACCAGCGAATATCAAACGTTGTTGGTCAGGAGGAATACCTTCTTTGTCTTGAATTTTAGCTTTCACATTCTCAATAGTATCACTAGGCTCAACCTCCAACGTAATCGTCTTACCAGTCAACGTCTTCACAAAGATTTGCATTCCACCACGTAGACGAAGGACAAGATGCAGAGTCGACTCTTTCTGGATGTTGTAGTCAGACAGAGTACGTCCATCTTCCAACTGCTTACCAGCGAATATCAAACGTTGTTGGTCAGGAGGAATACCTTCTTTGTCTTGAATTTTAGCTTTCACATTCTCAATAGTATCACTAGGCTCAACCTCCAACGTAATCGTCTTACCAGTCAACGTCTTCACAAAGATTTGCATTCCACCACGTAGACGAAGGACAAGATGCAGAGTCGACTCTTTCTGGATGTTGTAGTCAGACAGAGTACGTCCATCTTCCAACTGCTTACCAGCGAATATCAAACGTTGTTGGTCAGGAGGAATACCTTCTTTGTCTTGAATTTTAGCTTTCACATTCTCAATAGTATCACTAGGCTCAACCTCCAACGTAATCGTCTTACCAGTCAACGTCTTCACAAAGATTTGCATTCCACCACGTAGACGAAGGACAAGATGCAGAGTCGACTCTTTCTGGATGTTGTAGTCAGACAGAGTACGTCCATCTTCCAACTGCTTACCAGCGAATATCAAACGTTGTTGGTCAGGAGGAATACCTTCTTTGTCTTGAATTTTAGCTTTCACATTCTCAATAGTATCACTAGGCTCAACCTCCAACGTAATCGTCTTACCAGTCAACGTCTTCACAAAGATTTGCATTCCACCACGTAGACGAAGGACAAGATGCAGAGTCGACTCTTTCTGGATGTTGTAGTCAGATAGAGTACGTCCATCTTCCAACTGCTTACCAGCGAATATCAAACGTTGTTGGTCAGGAGGAATACCTTCTTTGTCTTGAATTTTAGCTTTCACATTCTCAATAGTATCACTAGGCTCAACCTCCAACGTAATCGTCTTACCAGTCAACGTCTTCACAAAGATTTGCATTCCACCACGTAGACGAAGGACAAGATGCAGAGTCGACTCTTTCTGGATGTTGTAGTCAGACAGAGTACGTCCATCTTCCAACTGCTTACCAGCGAATATCAAACGTTGTTGGTCAGGAGGAATACCTTCTTTGTCTTGAATTTTAGCTTTCACATTCTCAATAGTATCACTAGGCTCAACCTCCAACGTAATCGTCTTACCAGTCAACGTCTTCACAAAGATTTGCATTCCACCACGTAGACGAAGGACAAGATGCAGAGTCGACTCTTTCTGGATGTTGTAGTCAGACAGAGTACGTCCATCTTCCAACTGCTTACCAGCGAATATCAAACGTTGTTGGTCAGGAGGAATACCTTCTTTGTCTTGAATTTTAGCTTTCACATTCTCAATAGTATCACTAGGCTCAACCTCCAACGTAATCGTCTTACCAGTCAACGTCTTCACGAATATTTGCATTCCCCAAATATTTTTGGAATACAGTAATGAAGACTATGCAAACAGCCGACGAATTTATATACTAACTTCTGGAACTTCCGAATTAGATGGTTAAAACAAAGGTTGCTCTCAAGGGATTTAATAATCCATGCATCAGGAACTGGTGATATGAGAATAGTCATTTGCAGTCAGGCAGATTTTAAAATTAAATAACATGATCTCATCGGTAGGAGAGACGTGATCTCATCATTGCAGTCATGTAACTCAATTATTTGCATTGTAGCGGTAAATAAATCCCTAAAATAAATAGCTCTGTAAGTTTTCGACATTGGATGCTGACCATATGTTTTAGTGGACTCATCTAGCTGAAGTCGCTCGGTCAGGCATCCGCACCAGATCACGTGTGGTAACGCCGTGCTCAACATCAACCGCAATCGCTAGCCAGATTAGATCAGAGAATTCCGATATATTGGTCATCGCCAAATATACTCTTCCGGTCTCCTCGACTCTGTCTTTTGATTTCTCTTGGTGGGAACGAAATATATTAGAAAGTGTTACTGGTAGAAGCGTTGTCAAACACTGAATACCTGTGACATCATCAGCATCCTGACAGTCCTAGAGAAGAATCACTCTCATTTATAGATCAACCATGAGGTCCGACGATCATTAGGATGAAAAAAGGCTTTGGAGCGCTGTCATCAGCCTTGGCACAGCAAATACGATGAAACGTTTCAGGTCGGTCAGAAATAAGTGAAGTACAACCCAGGTAGTTCAGTAAAAATGTGGAAATAGGTTGGCACAATCCGAGAACAGGCAGCCAAAGAGACTGTTCTTGTACATAAGTTACAGAATAAGGACGCACCAGTGATTCCTCAACGCAATTACAGTATGGTGTGGGTCCCAGTCAATGGAGGAAGACCAGGACAATGCAGAGGTCGTAGTAGACAATTCCAGGACAGTTTTCACTCATGACCATCTTCTAGACAAAATATTAGCCCTAAATCTGAAGTGAGATAATCGGTATTCTTTTGTGGAATCGTATATTGGTGTAAATGCTTGACTTTTCAAATGACGAAATCCAGAACTGTGTTCAGTACATTGGATTCCCTTAGGTGGTTTGCTTTGTAAACATTTTAACATCTCTTTACTGTCTTAACAAACTAATGAAGCCTATCGGACAAGTTTTCCCACCGAGTCATATTTCATTTGATTAATAAACCATTTAACATCTAGTCATCTTAGTTACCCGTGGTGTTGATGGTGAGCACAACATGTTCAAACATAACAGGATGTACTCTATGTTCTTGCTCCTTGAATCATGTTCTATACGTATTTTTTTAAAGCATATTCTAACTCTCGAATTCAGACGGAAGTCGAACTTAGAGACTGACACTGAAACTGAGTTTATTTTCCAGAGAACTTACCGGCTGAAGATTTACGTCATTTCTCTGATGATGCTTTAGACAGTGTCCATTCTTACTTACGCCTGTTACTTCTGTGGAGGAGCACAGGCCGCCCACCAGGGCTATCCATCTAACCCAAACCTGGAAAATCCTTCCTACGTATTTCCAGTCGTCACTCATTCTTTTCATATCTGTTTCTATTTTGTGACGTGATATGTTCTCTAGTTTCCATTCTTGACTGGCTAATAATTCAGCCCCGTCAAATGCGCGGTATTGTGACTAGTTGACAAAATGCGGATGTGGTGCTCTAATAAAAACAGTCAGGATATCGACCCGTATTTCTTATTGCTTCCTGACAGTTTTGTGCTTGCCTTGTGTCTACGCTTTTATCACGTATCAATATATTACTAATCTCATAGCTTCTAAGGACACTCTGAAGTATGTTCTATTTAAAACGCCTGTTTTAATACTTTTCTTTCTTACTTAATTGCGTACGCCTTTTGCCCCCAATCGAGCATAGACTGCCGATCAGCATTCTCCAACTTATTCTGTCCTGGGTCTTCCTTCCTAGTCTTATTCAGTTTTTGTTCATTCTTCTCATGTCTGTCTCCGTTTCTCGGAGTAGTGTGTTCTTTGGTCATCATTTTCTCTTTTGGCATTGGGGAGTCCAAGTGAGCGCTCGCCTTGTGATGCAGTTGAGTGCTTCCCTCAATGTGTGTCCTGTCCAATTCCAGCACTTCTTTCTGATTTCTTCCTCCTCTGGGGTCTGGTTTGTTCTCTCCCAAAGTAGGTTGATGCTGATAGTGTCTGACCAACGGATTCGAAGTATTTTGCGTCGATAACTTTTAACAAAAACTTGTATCTTCTAGATGATGACTTTCGTAGTTCTCCAAGTTTACGCCACATACAGTAGAACTGTTTTGACATTTGTATTGAAAATTCTGACGTTGGTGTTGGCTTGTGGACAGTTGTTTTGAGTTCCAGATGTCCTTCAGTTGTACATATACTGCTCTTGCTTTGCCTTCACATCTGCATCAGATCTACCATTTTCATCAATGATGCTCCCCAGATATGTAGAGGTTTTTACATCTTCCAAATCTTCTACGTCCAGCGTGATTCGATTGTTGCATGCTGTGTTGTATCGGGGAGTCTTGATTTTCCCTTTGTGTTTATTGAGACCTACTGTTGCTGGGGCTGCTGCTACACTGGTCGTCTCCTATATTTGTTGTTGCGTGTGCGATAGAAGATCCAGATCATCTGCGAAGTTTAGACCGTCCAGCTGCTGTCCGTTTTAAACCATGCTTCTCCCCAGATGTTGGCCTCTTCATAACACAGGCGATCACCAGGAGAAAGAGAAAGGGTGAGAGTAACCTTGCCTGACGTCGGTCTTTACCATCATAGGAATTCCGTATGGGATTGGGTATCTTTTCAGGCATTCCATAGTGTCAAAGAAGCCTTCATAGTGTTGTTCTGTCCACACTATCAAATGCTTTCTCGTAGTCAATAAAGTTATTATTATTATTATTATTATTATTCACAAACATCTTATGGGTACATAAGTGTTGTGAAGAAACCATTTCGGGTTTCTTCAAAAAATGCAATAATACACAATTTTCAATAATGTCAGCATTATATTTGCCATTCAAAAAAAATTAGAGCAATAATAGTAGAATATTAATAATAATAAATCGGGTCTGTGCAATTGAGAAGAATATTGAATTGAGTGTAAAGAAGGAAATGGAGAAAATAAGGGAATAGAAATAAAGGAGACGTTAAATACGCAAACAGTCTAATAGGCGTGTTTATGAACACAGAACAAGAATAAACGACTATGTGTGTATCGTTAAATTAGTAACAAAAATAATTAGAAAAAAACAAACTTATAATTGCAGTAAGATATGACGCTAGAATAAATGTTTGTGCAGTTATAGTTTAGAGTGATGCGATGTAAAGTGATGAATTTCATTCAATCGATTGTTCCACAATGATTCGTAGAGTTGCGAATTGGTCTGTACACGATAGATCCTTACGGAATTCAGCCTGTTAGTCTCAAAGTTTGGCATCTACTGAGTACTTCATTCTGTTTAACAATACCCTGTTGAAGACTTTTCCCGATAGTGAGAGAAGAGTGATACTCCTGTAGCTCTCACACTTGCTGAGATAGTTAGGTATAAATTCACGTAATTTTGAGAGTATATATAAGCCCTGACCATATATCCATCTGAAACATCCGAGGCATTAATGATGGCGCAGGATAAAGTCACTCGTTCCATATGCGTTATCGGTGGCATGTCTGAAAAAGAGGGTAAAAAAGAAAGGTCGAAAATCAAAGCAGACAATGTTCATGCATATTGTGGTGAAATAGTGAAAGTATGACTACTTAGTTTAATTTTTTATTATTAAGATTCTTTTTAAGCAAGAGCATTCTGGTAGGTTGAATAAAACAAGCGTAAATACGGTATGAATGGACAAAGAAATGTATAAATGGACGTGATCCAAAAAGAATCTGAAAGTATAGGATTATGTGAAGTTTTAAAATATGGTACTGAAAAACTGGCTACCTCGCTTTTTTGTCGAAGCTATTTCTGCTCATTTTTGCTTTTATCGATTCGATAGGGTCATGAGCAGGCTTCGCATTTAGCAAATTGTCTAGGATTACTCGATAGGAAGTGAAACCAAACAAACATGATTTAAAGGGGCAGTTTGTATAATAATTTAGCATCAATACCATTTGTTCATGAAATTCCACCAGACCATAAGAAGCATTAATTTAACAAAATGTTCTGCCCTATAGACATGGGTGGATAGCAGTTATCTGCCCACCATCATGTTTGCTGGTCAGTAACGCCAACCTCCCTCCTTTTGTAATGTTAGGCTCTCTTACGTTTGTGGTGTGTATGAATATTGCTTTAATCTAAGCCCCTTTCTGGAATACACTGTCTCTACTAGCTCTATGTTACAAGCAAATCAGATCAGATGGTTAAAGCTTCTATATTCTGAGTTAGATATCCATTAAGTATATCACACCGCTATGAAGATAACTAATGGTAAAAATTAGAAAACACATATCAAATTATATGTGGTTTATAGATGGCAAGGATATATAGCAAATCAAAGGATATGCAAGAGTTGAGGATTGTAAATTTTTCGGAGTAAGAAAACAAAACATTGGACGACTCATAGGAATTTAGGACATATGTAATGTGAGATGATAGTGATGAGTTTCTATGTGTGATAATGATGTGAAATGTGAATAGAACCAGACGTGATAGCTCAGATAGATGGTCCAAGTTCGGTGAGTAGTAAGGCCTTCATCTTATTGGGGGGGGGCAGTAGGATTTAGCAATATATAGAAAGCTTTAGCTACCAGTCTTTCTTTGCAGTTGAAAAAGCTTTCTTGAATTTTCACGGTATTTTTAATATAGAATGGATGGTTTTTGAAGAGGGCATGCTATTTGGAGTCTTTCAACTTCTTCCGGATTATTAGGTGACTTTTTGTTCATATCAGACGTTTTTTGGCTCAACTCAGGATTTATCGAAAATATAACGCATCACAATTAAAAACCCCATTATCGATAGATACAATTATTTGTTGGTATAAAGATAATCTCATGCTTCACATGAACTCAAGCATTTCGAAAGGTGTTAGTTCTTCAGAAGCCTCCTTCGAGTCTGTATTGCTTTAAGATCTTTCGAAGCCTTTCTGTCATACCATGGTGGTATCGGGAAACCACGGTACCAATACATGATACTTCATCCAAACTTCTACACAAATCATTTCACCTTAGTGTGTGTCGGTTTGTGATAGATAGTTAGGTTTAGAGTTAAGCATATATTTCTTTTAATTAAGCGAACATAAAATTGACGGGTAACCGTGTCCATCGTCATTCTCGTAAGTTAATTTCATGTGTGATGAGAGTGCACATATCAATTAAAAAGTTCTAAAGGACTTTCTTCTCATGATAGAGCATCATCCATATTTTTAAGTAACATTCACAGTTCAATGAAATTAGCTTATGTTCTAGGTCAAAATGTGTCGGTTTTGTGACAAAGCGCATAACGTAGATTGCTATCAAATCACAAACTCGGAGTTGCAGACTCCAACCACCTGATGTATGGTGCAGTGAGGTCTTAATGACGGTACAGCAATTATCCCTATTTCAAATGGAGTTATGAATCACATCAAAGTTGTCAGCAAGACAACCTAGAATATGATATATTCCTCCCGCATTCACTGAATCATGTGTAAACGTCATTACAAAACTACTTATACTACATCTATCATTTGCGTGCCTCCTCCCATGATGTGCATGAATGCACGCAAAATTGACATGAAATCTGACGCTTGACGGACATTTGCTGGGGTAGTTTGTCAGCAAAAATCTTTTTTGGGATACCTTTGGTTGTTTTGCCTCCAAAGATATTGCGACTTTAAATATATTACACTAACAAACCATTTTTTGTTGTAATCGATACCTCACTCGCAAACTACCTGAAATTTGGAAGTTGGCTCACATCACACTAATTTTCAAAGGAGGTTGACGCAGCGAACCCTGAGCTACTGATCGGTGGCTCTTCTCTCTATACCTTCAAAAATTATGGAGTCCGTGATATGCGACGGTATACATGACTATTTATCATCCTTAAACTTATTTTCACCCCAAGAGTATGGTTTCGGGAAGTGTCATTCTTGTATAACCAACCTGCTGACTGCGGTGGACAGATGGACAACCATAATTGATCGCAAGCTTAAGAGTGACGTCATTTATTTTGACTTCTCAAAAGCTTTTGATAGGGTCAACCACATATGTCTTATCAACAAGCTCAGGCGATTGGGTATCAGACCACCTCAAATTGATTGGCTCACTTCATGTCTAAAAAATCGACATTTTAAGGTCAGGGTTAACTTCACTCTCTCTCAGGCTATGGGATGTACAAGTGGGGTCCTCCAGGAACCAGTACTAGGACCTCTTCTTTCCTTGATCTATGTAAACTGTCTTCCACAATAAGTATTGTCTTACTTATCACTTTTTGCTGATGATGTGAAACTTTGGAGAGTAGTACGCAACCAAGAGGATATACTGGCACATGAGAAGAGCTGACTGGACCTCAAAGTTGGGCATATCAAAATGGACATACCTTTAACACTTGTAAAGTAGTCCATCTGCGACATGTCACAGACTACAGTTATAACTTAGGAAACTCCTCTCTAGAAGCATCCCAAGTTGAAAACGATTTAGGAGTCCTGGTACCTTTCGATTTGAAGTCTTACGCTAACTGTCGCAAAAGTGCCTTTCGAGCATACCTTGCACTGGTAATATTGAAGCGCATTTTTAGCCAATTTGACAAAAGAACTTTTCACATAATCTTCAACAGTTTTATTTGTCCCCATTTAGAGTACGGAGACATAGTATTTTCTTCTTCACTCCAAAAGGATATGGGCACTCTGGAGCATATCCAACGGTGAGCCAAGAAATCAGTTAGAGGACTCGAATTCAAACCTTATGAAGAGCGCCTCAAATAACTAAACATTTACCGATTAGAGTACAGGCAGCTCAGAAGTGACGGTCTAATGACTCGCAGTATCCTTAACACTTCTGGACATCCCCTTAAACATTAATTTAAGTTTAGCTCCAACACAAACCTAAGGCGTAACACCCAGTCATCGGAGACAAAATACAGCAAAACGGAATGCAGACACACCTTCTATTCCTTGAAAGTTGTCAAATGCTGGAAGTCGCTGCTGGCTGAGCTAGTCCAAGCGAATTCCAAGGAGTCCTTTGAGAGGAAACTTGACCTATTTGCACTCAAGCAGCCCAATAAAATATTCTCGTACATAAAATACAGAACAAGGATGCATCATTGGATTCCCAATCTAATTAAAGAAGGAAGTGAATCTGAAATGATAGAGGAAGATCAGGAAAACGCAGAGGCTATGTATGACTATTTTGGGACAGTTTTCACTCGGGAACCTCCTCTAGAGAAAGAATCAGACCAAAATAAACAGTCAACAAACCATCTGCTCACCGTGGACTTCGATCAAGAGGATGTGCTTAAGGCTCTTAGCACTTTAAACATGGAAAAGTCAACAGGACCAGGTGAACTACATCCCAAAATCTTGTGACATCGCACAACACATCGCCGCCCCACTGACTGATATTCAACATGACACCTGATCAGGGAGTGTTACCTATGGACCGGAAGGACGCGATCGTCACTCCCATACACAAAACAGGTCCGCGACAAGTTCCATCGAATTACAGACCTGTAAGCCTCACCAGTGTGGTAATTAAAATACTGGAAAGAATAATCAAACGGACCATAACGGCATTTATGGAAACCAATAACTTGCTGAACATGGCACAACATGGTTTTAGAAAAGGTCTATCTTGTACAACGAACCTCCTTATAGCTAGGGAGTTCTGGATTAATGCGCTAGACAACAGAAACTCAGTGGATGTTTACTAAATAGATTTCAGTAAGTCTTTTGACAAGGTGCCAACTAATAGACTGCTATTGAAGTTGGCAAACCTTGGTATTGACGGACCTCTTTTAAAATGGATTAAGGATTTCCTAGTAGGTCGTAGGCAAAAAGTAAGAATAAATTCCAAGTGCTCCATCTGGAGACCAGTACTTAGCGGGGTACCTCAAGGTTCCGTCCTAGGTCCTTTACTTTTTATAATGTATGCTACTGATCTTCCAAGTATAGTGCGATCTCCAATGTTATTATGCGCTGACGATGTAAAAATTTGGCGAGTAATAACTGGAGACAAAGACGCATTTACTCTTCAGGCAGACTTAAATAATATGATAAACTGGTCTAAAGAGTGGCTGATGCCTATCAGCGCGGAAAAGTGTGTCTACATGCACTTGGGGGATTCAAAGGTTAATAAGTACAACATAGGGGATGTGCCATTACCCGTAGTCCGATCTCATAAGGATCTAGGGGTGACAGTGAGTAATGGTCTTAAGACGACGGCTCATTGCCGGGAGGTCGCAGCTAAGGGGTTTCGAACCCTCTGGGCTTTAAAACGGACATTCACTAAGTTAGATACTACCAAGTTCACCACAGTATACACATCATTAGTGAGAACTAAGCTAGAGAAATGCGTTCAGGCTGTAAGCCCCTGTTTAAAAGGTGACTCGGACATACTAGAAAAAGTACAGAGGGCAGCTATCCGAGCAATTTCAGAACTCCGGGGTTTATCATACAAAGAGCGGCTTGAAAATCTGGACCTCTTTACTCTGTCCTATCGCAGAGTGAGGGGAGATCTAATATTGATGTACGGAATACTGAGAAATGATTTCGGACCTAACTTATTCTCTCTCTTTCTTCTCACTAGATTGGGACACCTTAGAGGACGTAGCAGGCGAGTAGAAAAGCCAAGAACGAACAAAATACCCGTGGCATACAGGTTTTCACACCGAGTCATCAATACTTGGAACCTGCTGCCTGAAGCAGTGGTGTCCGTACCTTCAATTGACTCTTTCAAAAGAAGACTGGACACTCACAGAAGCATACTAGAAAAGGAATGACATAGGCCGTAGGCCTTCTATCCTCGCTACACAAATCTGAATCTGTTGTTAAGGAATAAGGAGTTATCAATATCTTTTTCCTCTGTTATTGCTGATATATCTAGGTTCCTGCCTGAAGATATTGGTGATCCACTGCTACTAGGTACGGAAGTACGTTAAGCGAAAGCTTCTCTATTCCGCCCACAACCATTTGAACCATTTGAAATACCACCTTGACCTTGTAAACAAGCGCATCTTTTGAGTCTCAGCGCGTGGTTGGCCAATGCTGAAATTCGGCATCGCTAATTCTACTGATGACTTTGAAATAGTAACAAAAGTCCCAAAGCTTTCGGTAGGTACAGTTGTTTTACATATTTCGGCAGCGTAAAAGACCTGAAACTGTGATTAAAAGTGCAAAGACCGGGAAGAAAAAATGCACAAAAAAGGCTAAGGAAGAAGATCAAGTTTTGAAACCTGCGTGGACGGATGACGATGATATTACTCCACAAATATCAATTCGGTGTGTTTGGTTCTGTTAACTCATTTTATAGGCCTCCACGAGCCTTAGACGTGTTTGCAAAAATAGATCAGCTTAAAAACGTGAAATCAGTTGGCTCAGATGATGAAGGGAATTGCATTTACTCTCGGAAATCTGCTGCATGTGATGAGAAAAGCTCTAAAATACTCTCTTACGGAAAAGAAATAGGCGTTAAGAGACTTAGTGATGTCAATCGTGAGAGAAGGTCAATGGCTTCAATCGTATCAACTGAGTTCAATACACACCACCGTATGCTTTTAACTGCAAGCGTAGATAGTACTATGGCTTTTTTCAAGGTGATATTGATTTACTATAGGTGTTCTATAACCTTTGAAACCGCATCCAACTGTTTTGTTTTAAATGTATTAATGTTTATCAACTGACTCAGTGTTCATTCATACTTAAATTGTTAGTTACAGCGGGGTTTATCCTGACTTTCTTTGGCAGGTTTTACCCAAGTCTTGGTGACTATCGTGCTAATATCGATACGTAACTTGTGCAGCTTCACTGGATTGTTTTTACTGAGGATATTTTTATGCTAGTCCGATTATTTAAGGTTTGAATAATTTTTTCTGGTTAGCGTTTTTTAGCGAGTTGGCCTTCTACGGGATGGAGTCGCTAACCCCATGCCCATCCCTCCTTCTTTATCCGGGCTTGGGACCGGCAGTAGCCCTCGGAGGGACTCCAGGCGGAGTTTACGTAATACGTTGAGAACTTCACCTTTCAATGAAACGGTGAATTACTGGTTTTCAAACCTAAACCATCTACTCTAGTCCAAACAGCTGGTTGATATGATTAAGCCTCAGAAAAAGCAGTGACTCAAATTCTGGTTTGAAATCTGTATTTCGGGTTATAAGGTAATGATCACTTTTCATGTTTTAACTCCTTTGATGTTACCAAGTTGAAGTCATTCAAGTTCAGTTATCGATAGTAGACTCATTCTTTGTAATACCTCATTGACCTTTTGAATACTTTACCAATGTTGAAAGTTTTGTTTAAGTCCTATTCAAAGTATAGAGTATCATCATATGACTGAAAAATATACATAGGATGAACCAAATTGTCTATTTCGTGCTGAAATTATAAGTGTAAATTGGGATTGCTTTTGAGGTTAAACATCACTTCTAATTTTCGTATGTGTATAGTTTGTTTTACAGAAACAAACTTAACCTCTGTCGAAATAATAAGCATATATCACAGTTCCAAAAGTTAGATTCATTTTCTTTTGACTCGTTTGCCAAACCAATTACTGTGTATTTGATATGTCGCTAGTAAAAGTAAATGTAACTCACCAACGAGCGTGAACTGATAGACATTCAGGTCACTGTCTGTTAATTATGCGATTTGGTTGCTACAGATTTCTGCTTTGAATTCACTGAATATAGACCACCTATAATTGTGTTGAATGAAGCACTTTCTAGTCTATACTGGTTCCCTGTTTCGGTTTGGGCACCCGGGCAGTACCACAACCCTCACACATATCAAATGAGATCTGTGTGACGCATATCTATTTGTGGCCTCATTGTACCAATATTTATGTGGTAAAATAAATAAATACTGGTTCCCTATTATTGGTTGTGAACCGCATATCTGGCGTAACGTGACTCGTCTGTGTATAGTATAGCGACCGAGTACAATCTCAATCACCGGTCCCATTATCGTAACAAAAAATAATTTTTCCCTCCGTTGCATCATTCATTATCAAATGGATTAATAGACTTATTACATAAGTCCACACTCTTCTAGAGAATCTGCAGAGATTATCTGTGCAGCTCTCGTAGAAATATTTGGGAGACATGTCATAGAGTAACATCTTATCGTTTCGGAGATTCGAGTAGACCAATGTGTGATTGATGGAGATTCAGGCACCCACTTGGTTTCATAGTCACTGTATACCTGGGAATATTTAATCAAAAAGGAACATCGACATCGGTTTTGTGGCAAACATCATCAAGACAATCATTTCAAAACGTTTCGATTTCGTTGTAAGAATCTACATTTTATTCTTTTAGTTTCACAGCCTACTCATGTGTAGGTGGATATACATTTTTTGAGTAGTTTTGAGACGCTTTTCTTAATCCGAGGTAAGCTTTTTCAGCTCGTCAGATTCAAAGTCTGCGTCCTTATCTTTTCATGCCTTTGGAACTTCGCATTGATTATCGAGTTCCAGTTTTGAATACTGCGAATATTTATGATAAATCTTGTAAAAGTTATTTTCAGTAATTTTGTCGGTTACATTATCAATGTTGCTGTACCTTATGGTGGTCTTGTTTGATTATGGTTTAACTACACATTAGGGCTAGGGGATATCTCGTACTTCCAAATTCTAAGTGGTTGCTCTCACCTTGACCTAATGGTTAAAGCAGTATATCGTATTCATCGATTACTGAAATTACATAATCCTGTGAAGTTTAATTATCATTTATATTATGTCCTGTTGAAATATAGGTTGATGGCTCGGAAAATGCACTACTGCGTGATCGTGTGTATGAAAACTTTTCTCTTTCCTCAGCTAAGTTTACAGCTTACGGTGATAAAGTTATTTTTACCGGGAATGTTGGCTCGTTTCGTGTAAGTAGGTTTTAATCCTAACTGTTTTAATTTTTCTTGATTTTCTGGTCACAGTAAATTTTATTAATGTTGATTTGTAATTATGAACAGTTATTAGATTTATAGTGTCTATGTTCTCCAACTTCCTCATAAAGATTTACTGAGACAAATACTTCTAACCTGTTATTATTAGGTTACTTATACTAAGTAGAACGTTGATTTCACTTCCAGCTGTTTATTGGTACAAATGGGAATTAAAATGAATATGTGCTACACAAATATGGGAATGAGATAGTGAAAGAATAGAGGAAGAAAGGAGATTATAGTCTAGTAAATAGATGAATGGAAATATGTTGTCGGGAATAAATTATGATGGAAAAAACAAATTAGTTGAAAAAATGGAACTAGGAAGAGTTCTTTTAGTTAAAGACATTTCTTTCACTTCTACGGAACATGTAAATGAAGATTATGGCAGGACTACCATTGCCATCTTTTTTGAGCCATGTCTAATAATGTCTCAAGTCACTAATTTGCACCATCTGTCTGACCCAACCAGGAAGTCATGATGGACCGACTTATGACAATCGTTTATTTTTAGCAAACACAAATTTTAAGCATTAGGAGAGACATCGTCTGACATCGCGACCTTATACACCAAACCAACAATGGACTCAAATAGACCATATTGCCATCAGCCATCGTTGGAGAGGGTCGGTAGAGGATTGTCGCTCATTCTGGAGTACCTGCTTGGACTCCGACCATGCTCTAATATGGGCACACATCTACTTGCGCCTCACTGGACGCAAAAAAGCCACATTAAAAAGACCCATTAGAACCGAGTTGAGTAACGAGAAAACCAAATGTAGGTTCCAGGAACAACTGAGGTCACACTTAGGTAGTTCTAAAAACGAGGCTGACCCAGATGTTGCTTGGAAAGATATACAAACAGCTGTGGAAACAGCAATGAAATCTATTAGTGACTTAAACCACAGAGTTACAAAGAACCAGTGGATTTCTTCAAAGTCTATCACACTGATGGATTCTCGTAAACTCATCCCATCAGGCTCTGAACACGATGAAGAGCAACGACAAATCAGATCTAGGTTAAGAAAAAGTCCAAGAAACGACCGTGAGCAGTGGTGGGCAACGAAAGCAAAAGAGATGGAAAAGGCGGCGACTATAGGGAACACAAGACAGCTTTACAGACTAATAAAAGAAACTGGAACTAATAAGTCAAGTGTAAGTGAGATTATTTCGGAAAAAGACGATACTCTCATCTGCTCTCAGTCCGGACGTTTAGAACGATAGGCGGAACATTTTAGAGAACAGTTCAGCTGGCCTCCAGCTACTCTACAACTACCCTCCATTCCCAGACAGTGTAAATGGAACATTGAAGCAGGTCCCCCAACTCTAGCAGAAGTTGAAAAGGCTATAGTTAATCTGAAACGAGGAAGGACAGCTGGTCCAGACGGATTGGCTCCAGAGGTCTTTAAGGATGGTGGTCCAATTTTAGCGATTAGGTTGACTAATATTTTAGCAAAGATCTGGGATTTAGACGTTATCCCGTCTGACTGGTCACAATCACTTATCGTCCCAATATATAAGAGAGGGTTAAAATCATCTTGTGACAACCATAGAGGGATTAGTTTAACTAATATAATATCTAAAATACTAGCCTGGATAATTATCAGACGCCTAACTAAGACTCGTGAACTGCAAACACGAGAAAATCAGGCTGGCTTCAGAACTAGTCGTGGCTGCATCGACCACATATTCACCATTCGTCAGGTTCTAGAACACAGGCATACTTATCGGCGTCCGACAATGGTGGTCTTTCTTGACTTAAAAGCAGCATTTGACTCGGTAGACCGCGAGATTCTGTGGCAGTGTCTGTCATTGAAAGGCGTACCCCAGAAGTACATAAACCTTGTAAAGGCTCTTTACTCGAACACTACCAGTCGAGTCAGAGCTTATGGCGAACTGTCATCTACTTTTGCAACCTCAAGTGGTGTCCGTCAAGGCTGTCCACTTTCTCCATTTCTGTTTAACTTCATCATAGACCTATCGATGGAAATAGCATTCTCGTCAACTGAATTCTCGGGTATTGATCTCCTTCCAGGAAGTCCACTTATCGACTTAGAATACGCAGATGACATAGTCCTGTTTGGTGAAGACGCTGACAAAATGCAGAGTCTTTTGGTAGCACTAAGCAACAATACCAGAATGTTTGGAATGCCCTTCTCTCCCTCTAAATGCAAGTTGTTGCTTCAGGACTGGTCTGCATTAACACCTGAACTAAGGATAGGTAGTGAAGTAGTCGAACGCGTTGACAACTTCACTTATGTTGGAAGTCTGATCAGCCCTAATGGGTTGGTGTCTGACGAAATCTCAGCACGGATTCGAAAAGCTCGTTTGGCTTTTGCCAACTTACGTCACCTATGGCGAAGGCGAGATATCCGTCTATCAATAAAAGGACGAGTATACTGCGCGGCAGTCCGTTCAGTTTTACTTTACGGCAGCAAAACATGGTCTTTAAGAGTAGAAGACACTCGTAAGCTACTAGTATTTGACCACAGATGCCTTAGAAATATCGCTGGCGTCTGTTGGGATCACCGGGTAAGTAATAGTGAGGTTCGACGCAGGGTATTAGGGAATGATGGTAAATCAGTTGATGAGGTTGTAAATCTTCATCGACTGAGATAGTTGGGCCACGTGTTACGTATGCCTAAACACCGATTACCACGACGTGCAATGCTAACCGGTGCTGGAGGTGGTTGAAAGAAAGTTAGGGGCGGCCAAACCAAAACGTGGCATCAGTGCTTGAAGTCACTAACTTCTAGTCTGAGCCATGTTGGTAGATGCAGACTACTTGGTTGGGATCCGCGTGACTATCGTAACCAATGATTGGAGACTCTTGGTGACATGGCTCAGAATCGATCACAATGGCGTAGGTGTATACACTCCCTGTCATCCCTTAAACTAAGAGATTAAAATCGCTTCATATCTTTCCTCCTACTAACTAATTCTTTCTTCCTGTACTATATCCTTATATGCAATCTTTCTTTTATAGGTTACCACCTCTGAATTAACTACTTTTATGAATCCGGTGTTCATTTTGTGCTAATGCGGTATGGCAACTTGGACCGATGCATATATGTGCCTGGTCCTACGTTGTAGCTGACTGACTGACTGATGAAAGTCCTACACAACTTTCTTTGATAGTCAGTCAGTCAGGTACAACGTAGGACCAGGCGCATATATGGATCGGTTCAAGTAGCCATACCTCATTAACACAACAAGATGGACACCGGATTCATAATAGTAGTTAGTTCAGAGGTGGTAATATATAAAAGAAAGATTGCATATAAGGATATAGTACAGGATACCTCAACCCCATCTCATAAATTGGGTACCATTGTACTTTTTTCCAACCGGTTTCAGCGTTGGCAAATAAAGCATGATGTGAGAGTCACTGTTATTATATTCATAAGAAATGTCCAAGTCGGTGTTCGAAGATGGTGACACGAAGTGATTTATGGTCACTGTACCTGAACATGCGTTGGTGAACCTGAGCCTTAATGATACGATGTTTGCAGTAAATGTCAGCGATGCTTCGGAGACAAGGATAATGAAGAATAGAGTGTCGTCTAACATTATGAACTTGTATAGTCTAGGTTTGAAAAGTGTAGAGGAAATACTGATCTCACTTTTGTGTTGTAATCTGAATGTTTTACAGCCAGGTTAACATGATAAGGGCGCCTCGATTCATCGACTTTTCGACCACTTTTAGCGGTTTACCATAAAGAGCGAGTGCAGTTAGGGCCTCGTTCCGGTGCTGGAAGATTATTTTGCATTTGGACGGTAAATAGAACATAAAAAACCTACTGACATTAATTGTCAAGTGATTAAGTGTGGATTGCATAGCTTGAGTGTCATCCTATGGTAAGACAATATGATTGGGGTATTAAATATTTACACTTCTTTCTCCACCACTACTTTTTCCAAAGTGTCATCGGTGGGAAATTTGAAGTAGAATAGTAAGATTAAGAAAATGTCTAACCCCACTGCTGGGATTGAACAATGGGGAGACGTGGTTGCATGTTCTCGCTCTACCCGAGTTGCTTGTATATAGATGCCTTAATATGTTAATAAACACCCTAGATACCCTCCTTAAATGGATAATCCCATATTACTGTATTGTGTGGCGCATATGTATTTGGTGTCCCCTTGTACCAATATTTATGTGTTCAGATAAATAAATAAAATACAGTCCTGCTCAACAAGTTGAATAACAACAATTGTTTTCCTGAGATAAATATGACGATGTTTCAATATTTATCAGTGTGAAGACTGGGTCAATACATTCACGACCGAAAATATAAATTAACCCGCTTGTAACGAATCAGCCTTTTAGTGGCTTTAAACAGTTTGCAAATTGTGATGGAAGTCAATCATTTGGACACAATCGGAAGTACTATTTTATTGTGGAGTAGTTAAGTTAGGTGTTATCAATGCACATGTTTCACTGGCAATATAATAAACCACTCTTTTTGGTGAATTTTTCTAAAACTTTACAGCATTATTTAATACGTATGCCTTCCTTTTGTTATACACGACCTGTGGCATACTACTGATTGTTGTTATCTATTTGTATGATGTGTGATACCTTATCGTATACACTCGTTCTATGGTGCCAGTGTTTTTAGTAAAACACTACACAGTTTTTTTTATCAAGCTGGTGTTCGACCGAATTAGACTTTAAAAATTCTACTTACTGTATTGTTTGTTTCTTGTTCTTTTTTTCGAAATGAGTTTTTTGTTTGTTATTTATGTGTCTTATAGATTTATAATTTAGAAACTGGAAATGAAAGTCGTGCAAGACGATTTATTGGTTCATCAACAGACGAAACAATCACTAAATGTTTTATTTCACCAGTTCATCCAAATTTGGTAGCCCTGGGAACCAATGGAAGTGCTGTGTATCTGGCCGATTTACGAGTTAGTTTAAACTACTTATTTCAAAATAGTTACCTTGTCTTTAAAGAGAGTAAATCATTTTTTATGCTAACTGAATGTGACATTAATAAGTTGGTTATCTAGTAATTCTATTGAGTTCTCCCAAGATAGGGAATGATTTACTTTTCTATGTAAAAAAAACGAGTTGGTTGTCTAAGCAAAGCTGTGGGTTGGTGTTCGTAACATCCAACTAGTAGATCATAGTCTCAAATCCTGCTCCACGTACTTCGATTTTGGCAGCCGGATAATATCACTAGCCATCATAAAAACAATGTGATTCATAGCCGAGGAGATAAAATCTGTACTTGATAAATTAGTTACATTATTAATTTGATTCCGTTCATATGCACGTATTTAAACTACTGATATATTAGTTAAACAAATCATAATTTTCTTGTTTCTTATTAATTATTAGTTCGATTAGTATATGTGTATACATAGATATATAAATATTATCCCACCTATCCCTGTGGTATATTTTTAAAATCTTCAGTAAATAGTGTTGACAATATAGGTTGCCTGTAAGTTGTCTTTGATTTTTTTCTTTGGAAACATCAGTGCATGATATATTACAAATTTCTTTATTCACTCATCTAAATATGACTATCAACTTGGTTTAAAAACTAACACTTATTAATTAAAAGAACTAACAATCATCAATTTTCATCTTCTTTTGGCACATATTGTTGTTTACCACTAACTGCTATCCGTAAGACGCTTTCATATGAAGAAAAGCTGTCAGTGTTGTTAATTTTACTTCCAGGATGAAGCAGTGTTATTTCAGATAACATCGATAATAAAGTTTGTACCATTTAATGAGTATTTGAAGATCCAAGCTCAACCTGTCTAGTATGATACTGATTATCTCTTGTGTATCATCAGTTCACTTGTGTATGTACCTCATATTCTTGTCCACACGAGTTGATCGTGTCTCCTCTACAAGGGTCTGAAAATAACGATGATTACATTTAAAGTACAATGAAATACAGTTCTTTCATAAGTTAGAAAATGATGAATCATCCTAAAATGAATGAGTTTCTCTTATTTCTCGCCGTTGTTTTTACAGAGTTTAGAAAAAATTTCAGTTATGAGAGCAAGTGGTATAACCAATTCAATTTGTTTCACTCAAGATGGAACATTTTTGAATACTTATGGGGGTAAGTTTCAAAACAAAGCTTTACATTGAATAGTTTGTTTAGTTTTATTTGCACATTCCTTTGAGTAATGAAGGAGAAAATATGATGCGTGTTTTTGTATATTGATTATTTAACATCAAATTGTTTCGCATAATTTGCAATGTAAATGGTTCAACTCATATACACTAGAATGCAGGTATTCGGTTGGAAAACTACCGTACTCATATGTAACTCCATTCTTCGATCTCATCCTTTTGAACTGTTTCCCATCTGCAGACTTTTATTGTTTTCGAAATTACTCACTGTCTCATATTTTTCTTGTTCATTTCCTCTATGTGTGTTGATGTAAAACGTGTCATACCTTACATTGATGACTGTCTGGTTGGAACGTATGTGCAACTAATATCAGTACAATCCAGTTAGTCAAAATTGGTTGAATGAGTTTAAACCAGCGGGAAAGTTGAACAAAAATTGGGTTAACGTTTCCACGAATTTTATCCATACTTTTAGCATGATTTATGTTCGGCCATCTTTTCTGATCGTCACTATTATGAAAATGTAGCAAATATACTGATCAGACAGATAAAAGTAATTATCATTAGACTTGGTACAAATATGCATCTGTTCGCGTTGTCAAAGTTCATATCGCCAAAAGAATAAATTGACAGAATAGGAAATAAAATAATGGTAGTGGTCAACTAAATAAATGCAAATTGTAAAAAACTCACGAAATCATAAAATGTAAAATATTGTCATACTCAGTACTTTGAGAAAGTTAAAAAAATGAATGGATGGTTTTCGATAAGGATAGTCTTGAACTATATCACCTAAGTTCACTGACCATGGATTACGGTTATTCTACAAATCCTAACCGGGAAGTTTGAGCCTCAACTGATTAAGAGAGTATCATAATAAGGGCTCTCTCAAATCGGTGCTTCATTGTAATAATAATGTTTTGTGTCCTACTTACCTTTTATAATTCATATAATCAATGATAACTGTTTACTATCTCGTTTTAAATTTACAATTTACTTCTGTTAGTTCTAATAGTTTTCTCATCTGGTTAATTTTAGCTGAAGGTTCTATCTATGTATTTGATCTACGAGTTAATAAAGCTAGAATTATTCATCGTTGGTTTGATCAAGCCAGTACAAATGGTTTATCTATCTCTTCTTCACCTAATTCACAATGGATTGCTTGTGGGTAAGATAACTGATCTTAACTAATCGTCTACAGATGATCAAAATTATATGAAAATTGGTAATCGTTAGCAAATGCTTTACTAATAGTCGAGTTATATCTTTACTTTATAAATTCAGATAAACAACACTGTTTGTGTGAATTAAATTTAATACATATTAAATATTTATATATTGTTAAGTGTTTTGTTAAGGCATTACTGTTGTTAGTTAATGAGCCATAGATACCACCATAACTACATGTTACATTTTACTGATAACTAATTCACGTCATCTATCTATAATTATGTTACTCAATCTCTGTCCAATTGTTAAATAGGTTGACTATACTGTGAATCTATCTTAACTGAGATGATTGAAATGTAGATAACAGATATCTGACCACTGTTTATTGTGATGTTCCGTACTAAGTAGTTTACGAGGGGTGGGGTAAGTTGGAAAAAAGATCGGAAGCAATGAGATTATTATAGAACACCAATCTACGAATTCATTAACTATTAACTTTGCTGTTTTTGAGGTCCAAATATATATTAATTGTTGTCACTAAAATAACTGTAATCAATGGTTGGACGACCAGAAGTATCTCGGCATCAGTCAAAGTGGTCTAGATACATTTATTTCTTATTATCATTTAGTCCTTAAACATAATACTACTTCTTATACATATTCAGTAATATAACGTTTCTATACTCTGTTTGTGTAGTATTTTGATGAAGTTGCAAAGTGGATTTTAATCCGCATATATATACTCTCTTAGAAATACTTTTCACCTTAAATAATTTCATGTTATAAGGGCATAAGTCACTCATTGGTTCTACTTTTTTTCGTCAGTACAGATAATATTGTCAGAACACCTTGTTTGTTGACTTTAAACAGTGAACTAACTGTTGTGTAAAACTAAATTCTATTGTATAGAGTTTCTTCATCTTTCACCTAAGGAATAAATATTACTCAATACGCACTACCACCTCCTGAATATTGAATAGCAAATTATAAGAACTTTAGTCAACACAGTGACTTCATGATACGATCTTTAAAATCTATTTGTTATTTATTATTATTATTATTATTATTATTATTATTATTATTATTATAGTGAACAACCGACTGTTATTCACTAGACAGGACCACTTGATTCCTAACCATTAATCAGCAACTCACTAATTAGACTATTATTGTTGGTTATTACAGGTTAAAAATAAATCAGTGAACTTAAATAATCATAATTTTCTGTATTGCAGTTATTCTAGTCTAGTTAATTCTTAAGTAGTCCAAATTGTTGCCTAGCTATCGAAACTAAGTTTAGACATGATGATTTGAAAATATTTAGGTATTGGGTAACAAAAATACACATATAACATATAGTTAAGGATCTATTTGATTTAATAGTTAAAATAACAAACCAGAAATTTGACAAAGGTGGAATTATAATGAGCAATGATTTGATCTCACTTTATACTAGAACTCCTATTGTCAAAAGTCTTAATATCATTTTTAGCTTAATAGAATCAGACATTCTATCAAAAATATGTACACTGAACACCAGCTAAATAACCAAGGCCATAAAATCTTTCTTCGAAACGAATTACTGTATATTTAGAGGGAGCTTATATCAACAAACAACTAGAGTAGCGATGCGGTCACCTGCATCATCTTTAGTTGCAAATCTATTCATAAATAATATATACAGGTGTACATTCGGTGTATTCTTAAGCATAATTAAGCTAGAAATATACCTAAAAACACGTTGATACTTTCGTGGTATTATACACCACTTGTTTTTGTGGAAACTGAACAATGAACACTCCTTCCACAAGCGAACTTTGTCAATACGGATATGATGAGGATTTTTCTTCACATTAACACATGCTGTTTCTTATATTTTTTAAATTCACCAAATCTAACAATCTACATCTGTCTGTTTTCCTTATCAATCCAGTCGCTCTACAACGCAGAATTACTTTGTATAAAAGAACTTTGATGGGATTATAATGTATGAGCTGAGATATATGTAAATTCTAGTTGACTGGTGCTTCGATAAGACTGTTATCATCAGTAAAAACAACTTTGTTTTATTTTCCACTCATTGGAAAATTCATATATCTATGTTAAGGATGCTAGATCCCCAGAAATCATTTGGTAAACGTCTTATTTTGGAAGTTTGAACTTCTAAATTTTCGCGACAAAAGCGCACACTTTTACCTTCAGTTTGTATTTTTTACTTGGAAGGACCTTAAATGTCATTGGTTCGTTCCCTTTCTTTAGTACGCTATTTTGTGGTGTTTTCCAAGGATATTTTTGCACTGTATATATACACATGATTTGTGGAATATACATTTCCCTCAGCTGACTATGATCTTCTTCCTCTAGTTATCAGGGCTGGGGCGCAGTGGGATAGCATAGCTTGTCCTGTTGTAGTGTTGCTGACTTTCATTCCGTTCGCCGGTTTTAGGCGATGTCGTGATATCTTCAAACGTACCAATCTAGTAATACTAAATAATCTAAATGCTCGATTAAAAAATGTGAAATTTTAAAAATCTCTTATGATCTCCCAACTTACTTGTTTCTCATGTTTTATTCACTTTCAGTGTTGTCTATTTGTTTATTTAATAGATGAATGTTAAACTAATATAAGGCACTATTTACCGAATAGTTTCATTCATTTCTTTTTTCTTTTCTTCCCACTTTTTCCTTATTTTTTAAAAATAGAATCTATCTAATCCATAGAATTTAATTATTTCTCAGTATACTCATTTTAAAAATATCACTTTCAGGGCAAAACAAACTCACTTTTAAGATATATTGTGATATTTTCCAAGCATTGAAAACTTATTGTTGTTATTCATCTGTTCATTGTTTACATTAAGTTCTGAAATGAAATGAACATTGCGTGTAGGGCGCTTTCTCATTTCAAACCTTTTTATTTCCATGTGATTTCTAAATATTAGTCTCTACTCGATTTAATTTATTCGCGCTGTCACGCGTTTGTTTGTTTGTGTGTTTGTGTAAATTTAGATCAAGAATTCTGGTCAATTAGATTAAATCTTTACGATTTATTAAAGAGATTATCGGAAATGTCTTTATTTGATAGACTATCGATGTAAGTTTGTGATTTCGATAGGACCATTTGTCTTGATTAGTTTTACAGTTTAATGTCTGAAATGGTCGATTTTTAGTCATATTTTAAGTCCGGTTTGTTTAGGCAGTATTTCTATCTATGCTGACCTTGCAAACAGAAGAAATCTGCAGTAATCTACATGTAACAGTTTGTTACAAACTGTTGATTTGCGATTTTGCTAGCTAACTATTATAACATTTACTCATGCACGACTTGTATGAATCAACTTACTACTTAAATCTGCAAGCTCATGCTTACTAAATGTAATATTGTAGGAGCTGAACTTGTCGTCTTGATTCAGACTTACTGTAATTTTTCGGGATAGACAATATTTCAAACCGCTTGATTGTGAAAAGCCACTGATCAGGTTGATTGATGTGAACTAATTACTTGATTTGACGTATAGTGTGGTTAAAGTAAAATAAAGCTCGAAGGTAGATAAGGGTTAAATCGTGAGATGACACTAGTTCATGACGATATTAACTATTCGTCTGTGTACTGTAGGAAGGCTTATACTGTGAATAAGGTTATTGGTATGACAGAAATCAATAGTCAGGAAAGCCTTCCGTAGCATTGATCAAGTTTGACCAAAGTAGCGAAGTACCCAAATCTTGTTGGTCCAAATTCTGGATACCCTATCACTTTCCATATGATTCCCTATCCTACCTCATATCCTTGTTTATTTTAGTCTCTATTCTTTTTTATTGATTTCCCTAAGTGCACTGTAGGAAGTTATGATCTTTTCAACCAGTGTACTTTTCTACGACAATCTATTTGTCACTGATATGGTAAATACAACATTCTTTTTACGATGAGCTTTTTATACATTTGACATAAAATGCTACATACTACGCTTTTTTTCAGTCAGCATCAAATTGAATAATTACACATTTTAAGATGAACTGAAATTAATCATTCTAATTTGTCTCAAGTAATTTTTATCATATTGCATTCAAATATTCTTTAAATTTCTGTCTTGTTTTACACAACTTTCAATGTCAAAGTAGATTTTATTCTTTATCATTCACAATAGATTATAAACTGCACGTATTTTGCATTCTAATTATTTTCTTCGATTAAATGGATGTTATACAATTGTAATCGAGAGGTAAATCTCTTGGATTACCCGTTCAACTGACGAACTTATCTTTATCCCTTCTGGTAAGATGATTAGAACTAGTAATGATTCATGAGCAATTTTACCACATGAAGAGTCACTTCAATTGCTTGTGTTTTCAACTTATCTTTAGTTACATCAATTAGGTAAGGAATCTTGGCATTGTCCAGAAAGACAATGAAAGTTTCACAGTAATACCATCTTCACTGAGTACAACATCAAAATATTCGTTTTGAACTACAGATTTTGTCCATCAGTACAGAATTTATTGGTCAGAATGTTCTTTTCTTGTTATTGATAGCATAATCATTATTGTAAGTTTGATTATCTGATTATGAATTTATCAGAAAGCTGTTTGCTTCGTTAACTAGTTCCAATACAATCATAATTTATTTATACACAAGGAATTTCTGTTTTATTTTTTTATTATAATTTATCATACTTTCTATGTGCTTTTACTCAACAGGGCAGATAGCGGTTATGTAAATGTTTACAAATGGTCATCTACAATGAATACAGAGAATCCACTACCTGATAAAGCTATTGGTAATTTAGTTACCGGTGTTAATTCGCTTTGCTTTCATCCCTCTAATGAAATTCTTTGTCTGGCTTCTTCACAACGTCCGGATGCTGTTCGACTTGTATGTTTTCCTAATAGCTGTCATATTTGGATAATTTATTAAAGTGTCATGTGGCGGTTAAAACTTTTGACTTTCACGGACTAAGTTTCAAGTTCAAACTCCGCTTTACCTATTTCGGCTTTGGCAACCGAGTGGTATCAGTAGCCTGCACACT
Organism: Schistosoma haematobium; assembly: GCF_000699445.3. Lineage (NCBI taxonomy): Eukaryota > Metazoa > Platyhelminthes > Trematoda > Strigeidida > Schistosomatidae > Schistosoma > Schistosoma haematobium. The sequence continues at coordinate 17,498,563 of NC_067197.1, read as the reverse complement.
TTGAGTATGGCTCATTCTCAAACACCTGACGAATAGGTTAATCAATTATCCGGATTAATTTTTTTATTCAAATCATTACATAAGTTCTCAGTGAAGCTGACAGAGTATACACCTATATTTTTAGACGGAAACCCCACAGAATACGTGTGTTTTATAAGAGTCTTAGTGATGTATCTGTCTAATAAAGAGTTAACTGACGAATCAAAGTTAATGTATTTGTTAAAACAATAGACAGGGGTTGTTTCCAGTGCGATTCAATATTGTGAATTATTACTATCATTTGAAGGTCAGAAGGGTACTTCGACTGGTTTTGGAAGGTCAACAGAAATTTTTGAGATGATGAAAATAAATGGTCGTTAAATTAAAATGTACTCTTAGGATCTTATGGCCTTCCTCGTTGTCTGTCAGTGTACGGTAACAATTTGATCTGGTTCATAAATTTATTCCCATGTCAGTGGTTGTTAAAGCACTTATTATGATCCCTTTTTCCCAAAAACTTGTGGGTAAGCACCTGTCTACTACTTATAAAACTAGTGTGTTCTGCCTGATCTCCGTCAAAAAAATATAGGCGTATATTTTCGGAGTTTAAACCATATCCTATCCTGATAAATTAACATATCTGATGGATTCTCAACCTCTCTCATATAATACAGTCTCTTGTTCAATCATGGCGAAGTTATTATTGTTATGGAATGAACGGATTCTGATTCAGTTAGAAAAATGTTAGTGGTAATAATACATATGCTTCATTGAGAGAAATACTGACGTATTTTTTGTTGATTATTAGGCACCGACAATAACTTACCCCTTAAAATCACATATAAGCTTATAATCTAAAACATTGATTTCTGGTTCGTCAGTGTCTTATGTAAACTTTAAATGTCATTAAATTCAGTGTATAACACTATCTAATTGAACAAATGCATACATTGCTACTAACTTTACCATGTTATTACAGCATCTTTCCGAATTAAGAAATCACCTATATCCATATAAATCATCCCTAATCTATGCATGTAAAACTAATTTTGAAGTGTATCTTTTAGTTGTATTATTGTCTCCTTACATTTTTGAGTTTCAAGTGGCTTGTGGGTGCCTAAAGTTTAGAAGTTAATTCAAACACCAATGTTTGATTATAGGCATGAAAATGTCCTATTTCTCTCTTCCTTTGGGGCGATAAAATGCGGTTTACATATTGCCGGTTAAACTAATGTTTCAGTTGATCAGTGACCTTTGAAATACTACCTAATTCAGACTTTAACACGTTCTGATATTTTAAAATTTATTTTCATTCATATTTATAATGGTAGGCTTTCATGTAGCTTATAGATGTGCTTGATGTTTAATAGTAGATTTCTATCATCTTTAATATTCACATAGATAATCGTTAATAAGGTCGAATGTTGAATTGTATCCACTATTCTCTGCTTGTTAATATTATCTATCGTATTCGATTTAATGACCACAGCAAATGTTGGACATCGAAATGCTTCCTTAATATATCATCTTTTCTTGGAATATTTCTTTCGATTATCTTTAATCTTAAATTTCTCATCACAATTTTATGTAGTTGACAGTTGAACTAGTCATTATGTAAAATTCCATCAATTTAGCCTTGTTGAGACATGTCACCCTAATGTTAGTAGGAAAATATACTTAAAACTATCGAATAATAGTAGTAACGTTTTGTAATGAATTCTAATTCCTTAGATGTCTACCATTCACTGAACAGTGGTTGAATTAGAATCGAATTAATGATGGGGTCAATTTCAAAAGCTAGTTGATTACTATCTTGTGTTAATCGAGGTTTTTTTAAACCTTCATCATCACTTGTGTTATTAAATTAAAAGTGGTTGATTATTTTGTATAACGAGATTTTGTTAAGACTAGTTTAGTTAGGGTATAATGCATTTGAATATAGACATTCAGTGATCAACCTTTTCTTTATCTCTTAATAGCTTCATATCGATTTCGCCATTTTTCTTCCTGTTTAATTTCTTTTTGTGCATATTTATTTTCAGTATGATGTAAACGAAAGTATAATCTTTGAAAACTTTCCCGCTCGTGTTGGTACTTTAAACAAACCCACATCAATTGGATTTAGTCCTGGTGGGCGATTTCTTTGTGTTGGACAATGTAATGGTCGCGCTGCTCTTTACGCTTTGAGTCATTACAACGACTATTGATCTGAATCAGTCACCATTGTACATAGGTACTTTCTATTTGATTTTGTTCTCAAGATTTGTGTACACATTAAATTGTTTAAAATAAAATTAAGTTCGATGATTATGTGATATTTTTTTCACTGATGAAAATGGTTATATTGTTGATTAGTACTTTTTTCCTTACTAAGATGTATGGAGGCGAATTTAGTTCTTTGTGAACAATTCCCTTATTGTCAGACTAGCGTTTTTTATTTTTATTTATTTGATATATATATATATATATATATATATATATATATAATAACATCTCGAGGCACTGAGTTGCACCATCTGTGTGACCCAACCAGGGAGTCACGATGGACCGACTTATGACAGTTCTACAGAACTTTCTTTGATACCTCAACCCCATATCATAAATTAGGTACCATTGTACTTTTTTCCAACCGGTTTCAGCGTTGGCAAATAAAGCATGATGTGAGAGTCGCTGTTGTGATATTCATAAGAAATGTCCAAGTCGGTGTTCGAAGTTGGTGACACGAAGTGATTTATGGTCACCGTTCCTGAACATGCGTTGGTGAACCTGAGCTTTAATGATACGATGTTTGCAGTAAATGTCAGCAATGTTTTGGAGACAAGGATAATGAAGAATAGAGTGTCGTCTAACATTATGAACTTGTATAGTCTATGTTTGAAAAATGTAGAGGAAATACTTGTTTTTGATTAAGATCATGAATCGATTGATGTTGGACCACCATCGAAAACCTGGAAGCACTGGATGACCGTTTCATCCTAGTACGGAACTCCTCAACAGTGCTCAAATCGGTACTGAACTTCGGTGTTCGGTTCATCAGTAACGGATATCATTAGGAAAACTATTTAGTACTGAAGAACAGTTGGAAGCTGGTCTGCTTTAGTTTGAGACTCATATATAGTGTAGATCTATGCAGTTATGATTCAGTGGCTTGATAAAATCCTGAGCGTCACAAGATTTTTCAGATCCAGGTTCCATTTTTTTGTCGTGTACGTTGTACCTCCAAGTTTCAATTGCATTTTATTATTTTCTGTATCAGTTAGTTCACGTAACCGTCGTAAAATAAATCGTTGGTAATTATTCATTTCTCTAAATTCGTATATGTTTATCTGTTGATAATAGCGGCCACCTACCTAATAACTGGTAACACTTCAGATTACTCTCCAAACCTTAACCGGCATTTGAAGATGCTTCCCTACCTAATAGTTAAATTTCAGTCGCCGATTCGTGATCAAATAATTAGCGTACAGTTTTCATTTTAATATATCTTGTTCATCCAGTTTCATATCCAGTCAGTCAGCTACAACGTAGGACCAGGCACATATATGCATCGGTCCAAGTTGCCATACCTCATTAGTACAGGAAGATGTACACCAGATTCATAGAAGTAGTTACTTCAATGATAGTAATATATAAAAAGAAAGATTGCATAGAAGGATATAATACAGGAAGAAAGAATTAGTTCGTAGAAAGAAAGGTATAAAGTAATTTTAATCTCACAGTTTAAGGGAAGACAGAGTATGTACACCGACGCTATTGTTATCGATTCTGTGCCATGTCACCAAGAGTCTCCAACCATTTTTACGACGGTCACGCGGACCCTAACCAAGTAGTCTGCATTTAACAACACAGCTCAGACTAGAAGTTAGTGACTTCAAGGACAGATGCCTCCGTATCCGAAAAGTAGTTGTCTAATTTTCCGAGCTAGTGAAAAATCTGACCGAAAAGAAAGATCAATCTATTTTCAGTAACTCACTACTTACTTACGCCTGTTACCCCTCATAAATGTACATAGACCGCCCACCAGCATTCTCCATCGAACTCTGTCCTGAAAAATCCTTTTCAGCTACTACTCATCCTTTTGATGTAACTTATTACATTTCACATTTATTTTAGTACTATTAAATTATTGAGTTGAGAATCACGGTGGTAATGTCACGTTTACGTGATTGTTTAATCTACTGAATATATTCATTATTTAAAAATTCCAGTTGGTGCTCTTCAATCACTTCTAAGCTTGAAAAAGCCATTAGTATTTTATAATAAATCTCAGATAAATATATCCTCACAGTGAATGTCTAGAGATTTCCTATCATTTAAGGATAATTTTACTACATTTTTCGGATCAACTCCGTCTTTTCATTGTTCTATCGAAATTTATAAAAAGGACTAATTGCTTTAAATTTTACTATGAGCTAATGTCAGTTGGAATACCGTTAAAATCTAGAGATTGCTAAGTATTTGTTTTGTTTTTGTTTGAGACTTCTCATCGGTACAAAGCTACAAAAGACCAAACTCGGTTATTTTTTTAAAGTTAGTTGGGAGAGATTTATTCAACTATTCAATGCCCGTAGTATAGCTTTTAGTATTGTAACTTGTTCTATCAATAACTGAATACATGGCGAAATTCTATTTTCAAAAATTATATATTTTTTAAAAAAATTTACTATATTTAATCTCGGTCACACTGATGATTAGTTTCACATGTCAACAATCAACATATGCTGGAATACTTGAGAAACAGTCACATATTAACGTACAACTTTAGGAATGGTGTAGATTCTTTTTTTCAAAAGAATTAATACTGCTGTTAGTGGATAGCTTATTTCAAGAAAAATATGAAAGGAACAGTATCAAGTAATTTAAGTGAATAAGTATTTTAATAGAAATTCAATTGACATATTGACGGCTGAGTTAAAGTATGATGGTGAATTTGAGCGATTTTTCTAGATTGACCTTGGGAAACGTTTGTTCCCCTATCAGTCAATAGGAGGAAAAATATAAAGGGTTAATTTATAATACGAAATGAAAGAATTTACTATGTAAATTTTCTGAGTGATTAGTGAATATTTCTAGATTGCTTATCAGTTATTCCGCCTTGAATTCAAAGAAAAAAATCCGACATAGCCATCCGTCCACATGCATATATACCGTTTTACCTCGGGTACTTTTAAAAAGTCTTAAGCGCAGTTACATAAAATAATTACTTACATATCCGGCGTTTTTCCTCTTTTACGTATTATGGCTCTTTCCATATTAACGACTACGCCGACACTATCAAAAGATAATAGTAGTCGTATTGTCTGGTTCTGAAACATTTGCCAAAGAAGTTTTAGCTGTAAGCAGGATCTTTATTATCCAATGCATTATCAAGAGCTTTAATTGTCCTAATATTAAAGCAGAACGAGAGAAAAAAGACTCACTGCTGATCGACTTCCTGTTCACAAGGTATTGCTGCATTTTGTAATTCCTTCGATTCCTTGGTAGCAATTTTATCTCGCAGACGAGTGTTTTTCTTAACAATCCGAATTCTTGTGCTTGATCATGCTCACTTAATTAGATTGAGTCATAATGTTATCAGGATCATGATGCGATGTGTTTACCATCACCTTGAGACCACTTTCTTGACTCAGGTTTGGTATTATGTTTAAACTTAACCACAACTGAAATTCGGCGTCTGTTATTAGGCCCATATCCAAATGCCTGAGGATCAGCAAATATTCAATCAGTACATTTAAGTCCAGGTTTGAAACTAGCCTGATTTTCTCACATTTACCGTTTGCGAGTCCTAGTTAAGTTTTGAGTGATTATCGATGCTATCCTCTTGGATCACAATATTAGCCAGACTAATTCTTCTGTGATTATTATTGGAGTATTTGTCCCTACAAACGGACATTCAGTGGTTGCGATCACAAGATACTGTAAATTTTTAAAGAACCCAAAGAGAATTTCAAATTTGAATATGTAGGTTTTCGTATTGCAGGTATTCTGTCGAACTGAGTAGTTTAATTTCCAATGATCGAAAATGGGATTCGACAAATCGTTAAACTTTGAACCTGATACTGTGCACTTTATTCTTAGTTTGCTGATAAAGAAATTCATTACTTTTTATAAGATAACCCTAGGTATTTAATCAGTTACTCAAACTCTCAGTTATGATTTTAATTACTTTCTGTATTCATTTTAACTTGCGATCAAACGGTCCCTCGGATGATTATTATGCAATCAACACATAATCGGTAACAAGTCTGCACTATTTGAGAGCCTTACTCTCCTTCAACTTTCCAATGCATTCATATTTATTACTAACTTTTGTTGATTACCGTACACATTTATAAAACTGTTTAATTTATCGCTTTACACTTTAGAGTTATCAATTAGAAATTACTTCATTGTGACATCATATCAAACAGTGACATATCTAGTAATCTATAATTTGCTTTAAATATAGTTTAATTTACCAAGATCACATTTAATAGTTCTATTTATTTATTTGAACACAAATATTGGTACAAGGGGGCACCATATATATATGCGCCACACAAAACAATGAGAATGGGAAGAGAAAAAGAGAGTAGGGAGCGTATAAGAAAAAAAGAACGATAACAACCACAGATTAGTATAAGGTAGTGTAATAATAATAATAATAATAATAATAATAATAATAATGTGGGAAACAGAAAGGTACAACCAGAAGAATTCTTTCAAGTAAGGGAGACACAACCACTTTCTATGAAGAAAGTAAAAGAAGGTTACAGCAGGATCGCCACTGGCTTCTATTCTGAGCCATATCTGATAACGTCTCTAGCCACTGTGTTGCACCATCTCTCAGACCCCAACCAGGGAGTCGTGAAGGATCAACAGAAGCCAGTCCTTTGCAGCTTTCTTTCATGCCACGACACCATGTCATGCACTGACCAACTCTCCGCTTTTTCCAAACAGTCCCAGAGTCGGCAAATAATGCACGACGTGGAATTCTCTGGGACGACATTCGGAGAACATGTCCAAGCCAACGAAGTCAGTGTTTCAAGATGGTGACATCGATTGCATTATCATCTCTGTGCCCGAACACACGATGCCGAACCTCTGCATTACTGACATGGTGTTGCCACTGGATGTCAGCAATCCTTCGGAGACAGCAATGATCGAACACAGAGAGTCGTCTAACATCCTCAACTCGGAGAGGCCAGGTTTCACAAGCATAGAGCAAAACTGCTTCACCGACGCGTTGTAGATCCGACCTTTTACAGCCAGACTAACATCACGAAGGCGCCAAAGATGGCCCAGATTGGCATAAGCCGCTCTGGCTTTCACTATTCGTGCATTGATCTCATCACTCACACCCCCACCAGCACTTATGCAGCTACCCAGATACACGAACTTCTCGACTACTTCCATCTGCTCACCATTCAGGGTGAGTACATGATTAGAATCCTGCCAGTCTTGTAGAAGTACTTTACACTTCGAAGGTGCGAAGCACATACCATACCTACGGACACTGATTAATGAAAAATTCTATTCACGCTTCAATTAAGAGTCTAAACGTTTAATAGTAAATGGTTTAATAGATAAAATCATCTTTTGGCTTATTTTAACTATAATCAAATTATTTCACTGTAATTTGATCTTTTGATAAATGTCAAGGTGTATGTGCATAGTTTACTTTCATCATAAATAACATTTGACAAGAAGAATAAATTAAAAATAACATTTATTTGTCTATATTTGATAAAGTGTTTCATAAACATAAATAAACATTCCAACTCATATATATATAGTCCGTTAGTTTTAATGAAGAGCAGTTTATTGTCACTTCGTTAGAATGTAAAAATTAATTTATTAAAGCAAAGTGGAAATTTTCGTTAGGTATATGCGAAAGACAATTTTCACTAGTAAATATACAACTGAATTTTGTGTTAGTTAAGATTTGTTTGTTCAAAGAAGTCAGTTTAATAAAATCTCAATAAGTGAAGCATTTATTCATTTTGAGCTTTTACAAATGAAAGAGAATAAACGATAATTCCTGTTTTAACTAGTAAGATGCAAACATGTTGTTTCTTTTATGTTTGCTACTTGATTGATACAGAATATGGTATACAACTAAGGCACTTGGACGTATAGAACCCTACAGTTGCAAAACCAAAAGAAAGCTGAAGAAGTGTTTATTGGGTAAGAATCAAATCGTACAGAAAACCGTGGGTATTTATAGATATTAGCGTTTGTTATATCAACATTGTAATTCAGTCAATCCGCAAAGAGGCAAGTTATAATACTGTCCAATAGTAGCACGCCCCGTTGATATTCTAGAAAACTCCATCACGTACTGGTTGGATGGAGACTCTTCGGCTCCTTTAGGATTTTAGGAGGTTCCGTCGTAGTTCTCTGAAGCCGTCCCAACACCTCTTCGGAATAAGATTTCTTCCTTGGGTCCATTTGTAACCTGACAACTGGTTTGCGGTGGCGTTCCAGTTTTTTTCGCTGTCTTTCTTGTTCAAGTTTTCTTTTCAGTATGTGTCATCGATGTATCTGAGATTAACTCTAGTGGAAGATTAACCTAGTTATCTTGGATGTGCATCATTCCTCTATCATTATGAATTTGGTCCATGCCTCTGATACATGTCCCGCAAGCTTCTCGAACTCTGTACAAAACACTTCCCAATCTTTGTTCGAACTTTCCCGGTTCCCATCCATTCTTTCCGAGGTAGGACTTAACGGACACTTTATCTCCAACGTTAAAATTTCGGATATTAAGATTTGGTCTGTGCCCGTCCACTGTTTTGGGTGGTAACATGGCATTGAAAATAGTTCGAACACGTCTTCCAAACATGGCTTAAGTAGGCGAATTTCTACCTGGGACAGCTGGATTCGGAGTGGTTCTGTTAGTCGTTAAAAATTTTATTATTACCTATCTGGTTGTCTCCTCATCTCCCCATTTCAATAATGCTCTTTTAAAAGCGTCGAAAAAACGTTCTGCTTGACCATTCGATCGGGGATGATAAGGCGCTATTCCATTTATACTACAAAAATACTTAAATGAGTCTGAACGAATTGTGAGCCATTATCGGTCACTAAGATCTCTGAGACTCAAAAACAACTGAACAACATATACAACTTATGAATTGTTTCAGAGGCTGTACAGTTTGGCATTCTATATATACTTCTAACCAATTCATAAATACATCCACAATAATTAGAAATATTTTACCTTGAATTGAACCGGCGAACTCTTCATGAAGTCTCTTCCAGGGTCCTGAAGGTGTCGGCTAATGCTGTAGTTCGCATTTTGAAGGATGATTAGCAGCTTGAAGACATGATGGACAGTCAGGGAATTTGTTTTCGATGTCTTTGTTCATTGAGAGCCAATAAGCATAACTTCGTGCAAATGATTTCATTTTATTGATTCCAGAGTGACCACTGTGAAACTGTTTGGGAACCTTGTGACGCAATACTTTTGGAATCATAATTCGATCACCGAACATAATACACGAGTCGACAACCATCAGCGAGTCACTGACGAAAATATTGTAAAAAATCTCTTTCAAGACGATTGTTTGACCATTTGGTTGAAAGATAGCACTTAACTCTGCTCAATGTCATATCGATTTCAGTGATTTTCTTGATAAATTCGAAGGTAGCCAGGAGTCCATCGATCGCGCTTTCCAATACTTCCAATATATATATGTAAATATACAGGTGAGTGTAAGCAGTTTTTATTTGGAAGTTAATAATCATAGAGGATTGACTTTGTTAGATTAGAATATAAATATATTTGAAACATCAATTAACTTTGTATACTACTTATTGTTCACATGAAAAATACCTACACTTAATTTGAAATGACTAGATCATAAACCAGCGAGCCAAGAAATTTAGAAGAGAGTGATTTGTTAAGAGAAATTCGATTTATTTGAATATATACACTAAAACTGACTGTGCATTTTCCACAAATATATAACTAGAATATAGTTAACAATGACTCTACCACCAACAATATGGACAGTGATGACCCTATTACAACTAAAAATATTCGAAACCTTAGTATTTTTACAATGTGAGTAGGTGATATTAGGGAATTAACTTCAAATTCATAGCAGTGATAGAATTTAATAAGAGGCTTAAATCTACAACCCTATTCAAAAACCATCTTTCTCATATTTTATTGACTCTAAAGTCAGATAAATAGGTTGGAAGTCTTTATCAGGCTTTTGAAGATTTACAAAATACAAGAAACTTTCATAAGTCTAATCATTGAAAGCATTTGATGAATATAAAATTTCGACGTATTTACATTTTCTCTGAATCTAATAGATCAAGTACAAAAACCGTAAATAATTTTATTCCTTTTTTTCTTCAAGTTTATAACTCTAAGGTAACTTGTAGCAACAGGATAATTATTCTTATACTTGTTTATTCAGGGGTTTTTTATCGATAAGGTTAAGTTAAGTATGAAGTCAACATCACATGAAATCGGTTCAAAAAACTTCAACAAAAGAGTTTTGTTCTCCAGCTCAGAGAAAAAAACTTCATCAAAATCATCCACCTGAGCTACAAATCTCCAACATCTCAGTATCAAACATTGTTCTAGTCATTAATCACTAGTTGATATTCTCTATTCATTTTATATTTTATCAAATTTGATTATTGTTTTGTTGATTTGAAAATTTCATAAGTAGTCTATTTATTATTAGATAAGTTTAATTGTTTTTTCAAAGCAAATAATCTAACAGAAAATATCTGTAAGATTAGTAAATAAAATTTAACTCCGTCATTTTCAAAAATTTACTCTTAATTCTTTCTTTTTTAATGGAAACTTTACACATTATGATTTTTGATTAAGATCATGAATCGACTGATGTTAGACCACCACTGAAAACCTGGAAGCAATGAGTGGCCGTTTCATCCTATTGTGGGACTCCTTAACAGTGCACATTCACGATCCTGCCTGCGGGATTTGAACCTTAGACCCTCAGTCTCGCGCGCGAACGTTTAACCTCTAGACCACTGAGCGGGGATCCAACAATGTTAATGTCTAACCTCAACCCATCAACGAAACGGACGTCCAGTGCTTCAAGGTTTTCAATGGTAGTCCAACATCAATCCGTTCATGATCTCAATCAAAAACACAATAATCTCCACAACCCCATTCTGATACGTGATTTATTTGATTGATTACACTACATAATGGTTTAATTTAGGTATAATCCACTTCATCATGTTAGGAATTTCTCGGAAGCTAGAGGAGATCAAATATGTTTGTTATTTCAGTATTGTATTATCCTAATAGTATGTAGTGGTTGTAATCAGAGGGAGTTGCTGTAATCCTTGGAACCGGAAACCATTGTATTATGGACACGAAAATTGATTGGAGAACGATATTTATTTCGCTCTTGGAAACACATGTCAACTCTAAATAAAAGATGAATTCATTTATATATCGAATTTTACACACGGATTATGACTAATTATCAAGTATCCTGTCTAGACAAAATACATAAAATTCTTACAAAATACACGGTGCATCTGCTGTTGGACAAAGTTCATACTGAACCAGTACAACGTATATCATAGTGAATAAATATCACATTGAAAATAACATCAATATTATACTAAGCGAAATGGCATATGAAAATTAAAATATTATATTATATTGAAAAGAAACGAATTTTATAGTTAGTAGTTATGAAACTGAATTAAAAATGTAACACAATAAAAGTCACATTGTGTTAAGAAATCGATCTCCATTCTAATAATAGTATATTCTTATCAGAATGGGTTTTGTGGAGACTTTTAGAAATTTCACTGGTTGAAATCGTGAGTCAATTGAAGCTAGACCATCATGGAAAACCTGGAAGCACTGGACGGCTGTTTTGTCCCAGTATGGGACTCCTCAGCAGTGCGCATCCACGATCCCACACCTCGCGAGATTTGAACCCAGGACCTATCAGTCTTGCGCCAGGCGCTTAACCAACTAGACCACTGAGCTGGCCGGCATCCAACGGTGTTAATGTCTAACTTCAACCAATCGACGAAGTTGCGCCACCATTGTCTTCAGTAAGTTGATATCTCATAACAGACCTGGTTGAACTCCATTGGGAACGGCTCGCACGCGAGACTGATAGGTCCTGGGTTCGAATCTCGCGGGATGTGGGATCGTGGATGCGCTCTGCTGAGGAGTCCCATACTGGGACAAAACAGCCGTCCAGTGCTTCCAGGTTTTCCATGATGGTCTAGCTTCAATTGACTCATGATTTCAACCAGTGAAATAGTATATTCATCTATTGTTTGACTATTGCACCGACTGGTTTGAATTTCTGTTACTCACTTCATTGATTTAAAGATAATATGTTAATTAAGTAACTTGTAATTGTGTCTTCTGTATTGAATTTAATAAATAATGGATTATAATATCTAGGAAATTACAAATAAATGTGGACTAACTTCAAAAGAAAGAGAGAACGAACGAGGTTCCAGTGGAGGAAGAAATCAGGAAGAAGCGTCGGAAGTGGATAAGACAGACATTGAGGAAAGCACCCAACTGCGTCACAAGACAAGCCCTCATTTAGAATCCTCAAGGCCAAAGTAGAAGAGGAAGACCAAAGAACACGTTACACCGAGAAATGGAGATAGACATGAGAAAAATGAACAACAATTGAATAGAACTAGAAAAGAAGGCCCAGGACAGAGTAGACTGGAGAATGCTGGTTGGCGGTTTATGCTCCACTGGTAGTAACAGGTGTAAGTTACTTCAGAAAAAATTATTCTTCTGTGATATTAGTTTACCAGTAAAAAGCACCAAAGAACTGACAACTTGTTTACATAAATATGTATATTAATGAATGAAGATTTATCATTTTTACTTGAATGTAAACCTTAAAATATCGACATAAAGGTCAGTGAATCATGATAGAAAATGAGAGTAAATGTACTTTTAAGGCAAGATGATAAATTGAGGTTTATTTTTTATTCCCACGATAAGTTTTATAATAAATTACTAGAATTAATATGAATAAGAAAAGAAATTCTTCTTTCATAAATAAGTTTATTCTTATAGATACATTTTTCTCACTTGTTTTCCTCGTGTTGAAATTTCTCCCAATTGTCAGTTTATATCTATCTATCTATCTATCTATCTATATCTATATATATATATATATATATATATATATATATATATATATATATATATATATATATCGAAAATAGGTAAATTAAAAACATTGTAAAAAAGTGAATTATTATTTAAATCTTGACTTAAAACATTTAAATAGAATTTTGTTTCCATAGAACCAGTGTCCACTAACAGTGTAATACTGTTTAAATTGAGATCCTAGACTCAGATATTTCGAAAAAAAATTTGGTCATAAACTTGGAACACTGTAGAATATATTAAGGAATTAGAAAAAGTCATTAGGAATTCATCAACTTGGTTTTTTTTTTCTAGATAACACTCACTAAAAAAGCTCATCTACAATCTTGATAGAAAATTTCTTTTTTCAATGTGCTATGTCAGCAATATTAAAATTGAACTAGGTCCAAAGATGTATGACGATTGCTTCCAATAATCTAGAACCAAAATATAATACATCACAATGTCAATTCATTTAGACTTTTGGAATTGTCGCAACGTCATTGATATAAATTAATCAGTACTAGAGATTAAACATTACATTATCTGTTACTGACATTTATAAATCAAAGTATAGATTACATAATTAAGTGTTGACTTTATGAAATTATGAACGGAGGAACGAAAAATCAATTGATTCTAAATAAATATAAGTAAAGAATCAGTATTCTTACTAAATTAGGCTTAAATTTTAAATAATTCTATGTTGTTTCACTGTTAAAAATTATACCAAGATTGTTGTGTCCGAAGAAGATTACATTATGGATAACTTCTGGGAACTATTTATGAACTGTTATTATATATATTCTTATTGTGTAACTATTAAGTAACTAGATAATATATTGTGATAAATAGAAGTATTTGAATTGTAGTATGAACTAAGAATCTCAGAAATAAATACTAGATAACCACAAACGAATGTATTGTATTTAGAATTCGAAATCAAGTATGCAACAAGTACAAAGGTATCATTAATTCATTCAAACACCACATATATATTTATATTTCTCCTATATTAAGCTTTCATTTGGCTACTATTATACGACTTACTATTCTTTAGTTATTCCCTATCAATTACTTACATTCTCTCACACTCGCAGCTACATTTGGCTTGATCTGGTATAATTAATATTTACCATTTTATGATGTAATGCGGTTCGGTCTGTTTGTGTATAAACCAAGTATGTCTGAAATATACGATTCATACAGTGGAAGATGAGATTGTGTTCTGAACTCAACGGGCAGAGCGAGATAAGAATAAATAATGACTCAAAGTTGATTCTAGGCTCATTAACTCGTCATTGGTTTGGCATTAGATCAAGGTTGTGTAAGTCGGTGTTCTGAATAGCAATTTTGTCACGTAATCTTTTGACAGAGTTTATGATATAACAAATATACATATGTGAGTAGTAAAAAATATGAGAAATAAGTGTTACATGTTTCAACTATCAGCATAATTGAACTAAAATGACTACAATTTACGAACTAAATGAGTTGAATTTTAATTCTGAATTTTGTTTTTTGATTAGTACACACCGAAGACTCTATTGCTTATAAGTCATATCTAAAATAAGACAACTATTCAATACGACCTAGTTCACAATTGTTTTATAATTAATATCAGTTTGTTTTATAACAAACTCCGCCTGTAGCTTTCCTAAAGTTACTGCCGGTCCCAAGCCCGGGTAAAGGAGGAGGGTTGAGCATAGGGTTAGCGACCCCATCCCGTAGAAAACTAACTCTATAAAAAAACGCTAACCAGAAAAAATAATTCAAACCATTTAAATTCTGCCCTGGTTGTTAGAAGGTCTTCATTTAGAAGAACTATGACGCCTCATGGTGAAAGCCGAGTTCCTTCGGAAATCACGAGGCCGATGCCCCTTCTAACAACCAGAGCAAAAATTTTTATAGGTACATGGAACGTTCGGACAATGTGGGAGACCGGGAAGACCAGTTGAATAGCAACGGAAATGAGGAGATACAACTTGGTAGTACTCGGAATAAGCGAAACCCATTGGACCCAAACTGGACAACACAGGCTAAATACGGGAGAGATGCTGCTATACTCCGGCCACGAAGAGGAAAATCCTCCACACACTCAAGGAGTTGCTTTAATGCTGTCCAAAGTATCACGAAATGTACTTGCAGGATGGGAATCTCACTGATCCAGAATCATCAAAGCATCATTTAAAAAAAGAAGGAGGGGATCACGATTAATATTATCTAATGTTATGCACCCAACAATTACAGCAACGACGATATTAAAGATCAATTCTGTGAGGGGCTGCAGTCAATCATAGAGAAATGCCCAAGAAAGGACCTCACCATTCTGATGGGAGATCTAAATGCCAAAGTCGGAACAGACTACACCGGATATGAAGATATTATGGGACAACATGGACTAGGAGAGAGAAACGGAGATGGGTAAAGTTTGAAAATCTGTGTGCATTCAACAAATTGGTCATAGGCGGCACAGTATTTCCACACCAACGTATACACGAGGCTACATGGATCTCACCGGAACACACTACAGAGAACCAGATAGATCATGTTTGAATCAATAAGAAATTCCGAAGGACAATGGAAGATGTGGGAACCAGGAGGGGAGCTGACATAGCTTCAGATCACCACCTAGTTGTGACCAATTTAGAACTGAAGCTAAAGAAGAACTGGACAACTGGACAAACAGCACTACAAAGATTCACTACAGCCTTCCTTCGAGATACTGACAAACTCAATGAATTTAAGATAGCTCTCAACAACAGGTTCCAAGCCTTACAAGATCTACTGAAAGAAGAAGAAACTACTATGGAGGACAACTGGGAAGGTATCAAGGAAGTATCAACTCCAATGTGTCATGAGGTTCTGGGCCTAAAGAAACATCATCATAAGGAATGGATCTTTATAGAAACACTGGACAAGATCAAAGAAAGGAAGAACAAGAAGGCAGCAATAAACAACAGCCGAACACGAGCAGAGAAAGTCCAAACACAAGCTGAATACATAGAAGCAAACAAACAAGTGAAGAGGAGCATTAGAGCCGACAAGAAGTACGTGGAAGAACTAGTAACGACGGCGGAAAAGGCTGCAAGAGAAGGGAATATGAAACAGCTTTACAATACAACGAAGAAACTATCAGGGAAATACAGTAAACCAGAGAGACCGGTAAAGGACAAAGAAGGCAGGCAAATAACTGAAATTCAACAACAGCGGAACAGATGGGTAGAGTACTTCGAGGTAATCCTGAATAGGCCGGCTCCACTTAATCCACCAGACAGCACACCCAGATCTTCCTATAGATGTCAACCCACCAACAACGGAAGAAATTAGAATGACCATCAGACAAATCAAGAGAGAGAAAACAGCATGATCCGACAACATACCAGCTGAAACACTAAAGTCAGACATCGAAGTAACTACAAACATGCTTCACCTTCTATTCAAAAAGACATGGGAGGAGGAACAAGTGCCGATGGACTGGAAAGAGGAACACTTCATCAAGATTCCAAAGAAAGGAGATCTGAGCAAATGTGAAAACCACAGAGGCATTACACTACTGTCAATACCAGGGAAAGTCTTCAACAGAGTGTTGCTGAACCGGATGAAGGATTCAGTAGACGCCCAACTTCGAGATCAACCATCTGGATTCCGTAAGGATTAGTCATGCACAACAACCACCATCAAGAAGGTACAAGTATTTATAAAGGGTTGTCTACGCAAGATACTCAACATCCATTGGCCGGATACCATCAGCAACAGCCTTCTGTGGAAGAGAACAAACCAGCTTCCATCTGAACAAGAAATTAGGAAGAGACGATGGAAATGGATAGGACATGCATTATAGAAATCACCGAAATGCATCACGAGGCAAGCCCTAACTTGGAATCCTGGAGGAAAACGGAAAAGAGGAAGGTCAAATAACACACTACGTCGGGAAATAGAGGCAGATATGAGAAGGATGAATAACAACTGGGAGGAGCTGGAAAGGTTTGCCCAGGACAGGGTTGGATTGAGAATGCTGGTGGTTGGCCTATGTTCCTTCACGAGGAGTAACAGGCGTAAGTAAGTAAGTAAGTAAGTAAGTAAGTAAGTAAGTAAGTAAGTAAGTAAGTAAGTAAGTAAGTAAGTAAGTAAGTAAGTAAGTAAGTAAAGTAAGTGATATGAAACAATTTTTGTAAATTAAAAAAAATAATCCATTAATCATTAATTGTAAATCAGCTGTATCTTTTGTTTTTCTTTTTGCCTAATCTGTACTTTGAATTATCTCACTTTATCAACTTGTAGATTTGAGTATTATCATACCTATAAATCTTTCTAAGGATTCATTCCAAAGATTTTTGTTTTTAATAATCAAGTAACTGTCTCAATTTTATAAATCCTTAATATTTAATTGAACATTGTTACAGAAATCGATAATTATTTCCAAAAAAAAGTAAATGACATTTTATACAAGGATGATAATACGATGGTTCTTTTGAACAGTCATACATTTTTTTCTTGTTACTAGGACTAATACACTTTAAGATTTTCAATATCATTCAAAGAAAATCAATATTTTTTGAAAAAAAATGTATCAAACTTTTTATTGATTGTTAAATTATTTCATTTTACATTACAATCTGAGTGAAAAAAATGCTTTTTTCCTTTGAAAGAAAACACAACTCATTGAAGATTGTGTTTTCCCTTTATCATTTTAGAATCTCTTTAAATAAAGCAGGAAATAATTAAGTAACTTTAAAAAAATAAAAAAAATAATGGCTAAAATAACACATTTCTAGCTAAAACCAAAACAAAACGAAACAGAAACAAACGTTGTCTACAGAATTTAATTTTTATTTTCAATAATTTTAGTCAAGTAAATGGTCGTTCACTGCTTCCAGGTTTTCAATGGTGGTCTAACATCAATCGACTTTATGATCTCAATCAAAAACTGAATAATCTCTACAACCCTATACTGATAATTACTATGTGCTTATTAGTGACTAGCTTCGTGGGAGAATTCTCGGAGTTCTAGTGTGAAGTTGTGACCAGCGGAGCTAGAGATAGGTATCTACCTCAGTAAAATGGGAGATAGTTGCGCAATTTCGTGGACTGGTTGAGGATAGATATTAACACTGTTGGGTACCGGCTCAGTGGTATAGAGGTTAAACGTTCGCATGCGAGACCGAAGGTCCTGGGTTCAAATCCCTTGTGCGGGACTATGGATGCTCACTACTGAGCAGTCTCACAATAGAATGAAACGGTTGTCCAATGCATCCAGGTTTTCAATGGTGTTCTAGCATTAATCGATTCATGATCTCAATCAAAAACATAATAATCTGCAAAACCCCATACTGATAAATGTTTACAAATTAACTAACAATAATAATCTTGTCAAAAAAACAACAAGAAAATACCAAATAGTAATTTGTAAATTAATTTGTTAAATTTCTACTTGAGTAATTATTTCTTATTTATACTAATTGTTTTCTTGTTGTTGTTGTTTAATCTAACAAACATTTTATCACCTGTCAAAATGACTAGAAATTTAATTAGTTTTTCTTTCTTTTTTGTCAATAAAACTTAACCAAGAGTGAGAATTCGTGCGAAAGAATTATGTAACTGTAAGAGAAAGAGGTATCAAAAGCAATAAATGACAAATAAAAAAAATAACAATAACATATCAACAGTACAATAAGGTGTAAAGTAAGCAATACATTATTTTGATAGAACAAGGAGAAGACGGAGTTTATCTGGAAAATGTGATGTATTTGCGCTATGCATTTCGAACAATCTGGTCACACATATACTTGTCAAGGCATTTTTATATGAAAATTAATAAAGGTCAATTAGATAAAAGTTCAAGTAAAATAACAAAGGGGGGAGAAAGAATAAGAAATTGTCGCATTATCCTAGGCTATAGAATGAATTAACGTACATTATTATTATTATTTTATTTCTAAGGAACTTGAGAATAGGTTAATGAAATCTGATTACATGCAAAATATCTGTTGATTAATTGCATTTACAAATCAATGTATTACGTAATACTGGTTTGAATGAATTTTCTGTTAGGATTTATTTATATTGGTTTATAAAACTAATCGAAATAACGATAATAATATATGGCATTAGAAGTTTGCTCAAGAAAAAATGTGTCTAAAACAAAGTGAAGAAATGGAAATATTTGTTAAAAAAGTGTTTTAGAAAGGGGAATATGTATACTTTTGTTCTTTATTGTAAGTAAATAAAGAGATTTTGAACCGTCAATGTCCTATAGACATATAATTGTTCTTTCGTGTCATGCACAAACTGTTTGAAGTATATTTGGAGACATCCAAATTAAGGGTTTGTGTGAATTCGTTGTGCCCGAATACCATCATCAACATCATCATCATCATCATCTTCTTCTTCTTCTTCTTCTTCTTCCGTGAGTTGTGCACTTTCTATACTATGTGAGTGATGCATAGATGCAGCAATGTATCCTCGGGCACACTGATGATATTTTAGTTGGTGTGACTGTTTTTCAATCCCTTCCTATATCGGCTTAGAGATATGCTGTGATTATTTTCATAGTGGGTTTCGCACTGTATATTATTTCCCGACTCTACAAGTGGGTAAAGAAAACCGAGGTTTTGAACAGTTTATGGCGCTGAACAGTGACATGAAAAATAGGTGAATGGAGCTGAAAACTGTTGATTTATCGTGGCTAGAATTCTAGAGATCATGTAATTCAGTGTATTGAGACGTTATCAGTCATAGCTTCGAATAGAAATGAGTGCTATAGCTTTCTGTTACCTCCTTCATCAAGGTTAAATAAACGTTCTTATTTGAAAAGAGTCGACATCGGTTATATCATTATTCAAACCATTTCTTTCATTCAGTATCATTTTTGTTCACTTACGTATTAAAAATAAAGGCTTTTGATTTTTTTTTTTTCAGTGAAATTATTATTTAATTTGCTGTGACTAATTATTTTAGTGTTCAGTTATATCGAACGTTTTGTGTTTTAGTGATACAAATAAAATATAATCATTTATACATTTTTGAACGTACATGCTATTTATCTAGAGAATACAACTAAAGATTTCTATCAACTTGTTCGAAGATTATGAAGGAATTTCAAAGACGATATAATAATAATTTATATATTCTGAAAATAATAATTACAGAATTCACGCCAGTTTACAGGCATAATCAATAAGATATAAATAGTAACATTAGATATACAGAACAAACATGTGATAGAAGAAAGTTTTAAGTATACTAGTTCAGTAGTTGTTTAAGTGGTACATATATTACAGCGATCCAATGCATCAGCCGGGAATTTTTAATATTTCTTAAATGAACAGCCTGTTGATTTATAAACGGAGTAATTAAGGTCATTTCATGTGCCAGATCGAATTAATGATAATTATCTACAACTAGAGAAATTAAAAGGAAAACACAGGGCACGGAAAAACAAAGCAGTAATTACCAAAATATGTCAGTCAAGTCTACCAAAATGAGTGTGTCATGTGACACAGTGATATACTGTTGATGTTACTCAAATTAGTTAACATAAAATGACAGCAAGTAGGTGGTTTTACTTAGGGAATGCACTAATAAAGATGGATAAACATTTAAAGTTCCTATAATATCACTCGTGGAATGAGATACACTTACAGGTGCTGGAACATTCAATGCATTTTCAGAGGAGCAGTATGCATCGATGCAGCGAACAAATAATGGGAGTGATTTTATCGTACGGATAGATTGTGGTAGGTTATTCCAGAGTTTAGAAAGTTTACAGGTGAAATAATTCATATAAAGAGATGATTTAGAATAAGTTTGTTTCCCTAGTGCCAAGGAATTACGGATGTCATAATGAGAAGTTTCTGCATATTGAATCACGTGATTGAACGTAAAGGATAGTTTATTAAGTAGTTTGAAGAAAAAGATAAAATTTAGTTTGAGTTTCCTCTTCCATAAAGGGTCTAGCCCAAGTTTATTACATCTAGAATTATGAGTTAAGGTACAATCAGCTCCAAGAATACGAAGTGTAAATCGTATACCAATGTGATCGAATATGTTAGTTTGTTATTTATACATTGAGTTGAGAGCTTCCAATAAAAGAACTTGATACAGTTATTTAAAATATACAGCTTCTTAGTAGGGGATTTGGACAGTTTAATAGCTAATATTGATTCTAGTATTAAAGTTCCAAATCGACTGAATCCATACCGTAGGTTTTTCTTAAACATTTTTAGTTTAAATTTTGTTTTCGGTACCTGCTTTTATATTTTCATTCCATGTAAATGTTTCTACGTCTAAAGAACATATTTTATCTTATACTGTGGACTAAATAATTCAAATTTTTGGTAAATTAACTTTTATAGTGTTCAGAAGTTTTCATTCTCCATGAATGAGTATTATTAGAACACATAGAATGATTGGTAGCATATTCCAATCGCAGTAAAATTAGACTGAAATTAGATCATCAGTATTTGGAATTTCTAAATGTCACCATACCGTCAAATGAAGGCCATATTTCATCTGAGTTTTGAGTGTTTAACGACTGAGAGGTTAACTGATTAATGGTATCCACAAATTTGGATCAGATTCAAATGATGGATATTGATACTTTTCACATTAACATGACATGGTTATGTGGTTATATTTTTTTAAAAAAAACAGTGATTCTATTGAAGCATAACTTTCGTTCAAACATAGGTTCATGTTTTGGGAAAAAAGCTAAACCAATGAGAGTACGGGACATCTGAAATTCAATTAGCATAAATTAGTTTGAATGCTTTTAAAATTTCAAAAAATTAGGTCATATTGAGTTTTAACTTATTTTATAACAATAACCTCTGCGTTTTTCCCAATTTTGGTATAAAGATTCAACAAAATATTGTTCACACAAGTGATTTATTAATTTAGCTTTCAAGTGTACATTCTTAGTTAGAAATAAATGTAACCACGAATTAACATCAGCTACAAAATGTAAGGAAACTATTGAACACTAGATAGCCTTGTTCTAGCTCGGAACTCTTAAGCAGTCAACCTCCACAACCATTCACAAGATTGTATTCAAGACCATCAAATCTCACAAAAAATACAATGGGATTGAATTCATTAAATGAAACCTTCAGGACTCAATTTACAAATTCTATCAAAACATGACGGAGACAGATTTTCATTCAGCCACCCAAATCTCTATTTATTTGACTCCATAAGTTATGAACTCCCAATAAAACTACACCAAAGAATTCAAAGTTAATTACAAATGAGTATACGATTATCATTTAGTTCTGTTGTCCATGTAGACTTCTTCAAATTGAGTTATCGTGGATTAATGAAAACTGGAATAGATGAGTTCCATCTTAGTAGTCTTGATAAAAGATCTGATAATAATCTTCACTAAGAGTTAGTGTTTTTATCCGAAATTATCTGAATCAATACAGAGGTTGCAAATATTCATATTTTCTTCAATAATAATTCTATTGAAAAAAAAACCATTTTCTCTGAACAAGATTATTCATTAATTAGATGATAATTTCCAATTCATTTATACATTTATACTCTATTGTTTTTGTTTCGAAATCAATAAAGAAATTATAAATTCACTTGGTGTTTTTTTACTTTATCTTCGCATTTTTATTTAGGACTGCAACTGATCAGCCTCGTGTTGGCATATGTGCATCCTGTGCGAACTGCCTCGATATTGTCTTAGTTCACAAGCTTTAAAAGCTTTACAAGTAAACAACACCAGGTGAATTTAAAACTTCACACCATTGCACAAGCAAGTGGCTATCAGGACTCAGTAGATAGGTGGATATCGTGATGGCGTTTGAAGCGAACGGTAGTGGGTTCGAGTCCCAGAGTGAACACCAACTCTGAGATGTAGGTACATTCAACTGACGAGTCCCAAATAGGACGAGACGTGCGTCATGGATTTCATTGCTAGTTATTGCCCATCTTTGCTAATAAAGAAATTAGTTCTGAAGAGAAATATCATATTTTTGGTTTGTGAATATATATTTATAATTCGATTAACTAGACTTGTAAATAAAATATTCGCTGAAAAATCTCGTTTAAACCTTTCTTTGAATCAATGATCTCCAATTGTTTTAATTTCTGTTACCATTTAACACTGCCATAACTATAACTGAAACAAGAATATATTGTCACCACATATATATTCACATATGAAAACAAAGTTGTGTCAAACGTAGGATTTGGACGAACAGTAGTTACTGATACATTTAAACACTGTCGAGCAAATAAATACTGAATATCACAAATAATAAATCGATATAATTCTAATCATTGTAATCCCTAAATATTTTCATCAGCTAATAGATATCTCGAACAGAATAGAATGTTAATGTTTTTGTTGCTGACAGTTGTTATATACACAAAGGTGATAGAATTCATATTTATCAGATAGAATTTAGTGGAATTACTGGTAATAACTTAAATGATGTAATCATTCTGACTATCGGTTATTGACAGTGTTTTTTTCACCATGAGATTTTAATATCATGTGTTTGATTGATCCAATAACTGGTAAAATTCAATCATGTTAATTGGTGAGACGATTATCAGCTTATGCACTCGCCTGGGAGACTACAGATACTGAGTTCGATTTCTGGTCAAGCAGTACTTCGGGAGGATTAGTAAGAAGAAACACCTGTTATATGCTTTCAAGTTTTCAATGACTATCTAACTAAAAGCAATCTATAATCTAAACTACTTCCAGATTAAGTAATATGTAAAAATATCTCAATGTTTCATTTGTGTCACAAATAGTTTTAAATCAGTGTGATGGTAGTTTGAGAAAATTAGTGAGGAATATCCAACAACTGGCACATGTAAGGCTCATATAAGGGTAAAATTAATCATAAGCTAAATTACAATTGCTTTGTCATAAATTATTTTTTATCTGTTGTAGACAGTTATTAAAAATAACACAGAATAATGAGTGATTGTTATCGTTCAAATCAGAGCCTTTCGAATTTACGATGAATTGCTTGGTAATGATGGAAACACTCAGTGATTAATGTAATAACACATAATGTTACTGTTAACGGGGTTACTATAAAAACTACGGTAGTATTACTGGTAGCACGTATATTTCACACAAATATATTAAGTAGACGGATTTGTAGAAAATTATGGAAACCCTTCTGTCAAGTTGGCTAGATGAGTTTTCTTCATAAGCTTTTCCATGTACAGTAGTTACTTTAAACTATCGTTAAAAAAGGCAATTATTTAACCCTAAACATAGTACTTTATCTGAAAACGATGGTTGTATATTATTTACACTAATAACCAAAAGATACTATTAATATTTTATTTTTGTTTCATGTAGAGGTTTTAAGAAAGATTTATTCAACAACCTATTACATAACTTAGTTTTTGTATATTTTTACAACTCACACTGGATGTTTCGTTCAATACAAAATCTATTAATTGAATACATCATCGTTCTAGTATTGATGTGCGCTACAAGACATAAACATAGATATTTTTACTACTAATCACTAAAATATTTATTCAGCTTGTAAATAGAGGTTTTGAAATAGAATACATCAACAAAATTCAAACAATGTATCATATTTATTTTATTATGTTTGTCTAAGGCAAAAAAATGCGAATGTTCAAGTATATGATAATTTAGTTAACTGTTTAGATAAAATTTATTTGTTGAAATGATGACAATAATATTATTATTGGAAAGAGGTTTTATGGAGATTGTAATAACTTAATAGTTGAATTCATGAGTCGATTAAAGCTAGATCACCTTGGAAAACCTGGTTGTACTGTACGGTAGTTTCGTCTTAGTATGGTCAAATTTGTGGATTGGTTGAAGATACACAATAACATCGTTGGATACCCACCCAGTGGTATAGAGTTTAAGCGTCCACGCGCGAAATCGAAGGTTCTGAGTTCGAATATCGCAAACGGGATCGTGGATGCGCACTGCTGAAAAGTCCCAATTTATAACGAAATTGCCATCCAGTGCTTCAGGTTTTCCGAAACGGTCTAGATTTGATTAGTTCATGAATTCAACTATTAAATAATAATCAGCATAGGGTTGTAGAGATTATTAAGTTTTTCATTGAGATCATGAAGCTATTGATGTTAGACCACCATTGAAAACCTGGAAGCATTGGACGGCCGTTTCGTCCTATTATGGGACCACTCACTAGCGCCCATCCATGTTCCCGCTCACGGAATTCGAACCTAGGGCTTACAGTTTCGCGTGCGGACGCTCAACCTCAACCAATTCACGAAGTCGCACGACCATCCTCTATTGTACTGAGGTAGATACCTATCTCTACCCGATATGGATTAGCTCCATTGATCGTGCAATTTCGCGGATTGGTTGAGTTTAGACATTAACACCATTGGATACCTGCTCAATGGTCTAAAGTTTAAACGTTCACGCGCGAAATTGAAGGTTTTGAGTTCGAATCTCATGAGTGGGATCGTGGATGCATACTGCTGAAGATGAAACCGTCATCCAATGCTCCCATGTTTGTCTAACTTTAATCAATTCATGAATTCAACTATTAAATAATAACAATGATTAAAAAAGAAATCTTTCTTACCCTGTTTTATTTTTATTATACAACTATCACAAGTGATAATATTTAACATTATTTCAATATAATTCATTGAATGATGAAACTGTAAAAGAGAAAAATAATAAACGAAAACAACTTATAAATGTGTTGTTTAACCTGAACAAATCATTTATTCATTAGAATAATTTTGACTTATTATTTAACTATTCAGGTCATAAGAACAATTTCATAATGAAAATAATAATTATAATCAGTATATGTAAGTATTGTATTATAACAATTAGTTATGTTGACTCTTCCAAAATACCATATTACAATTACATATATATACATTATAAATGATTCATTGGTAGTTTATATAGGCATAGCAACATAGTTGGATATTTCATATGAAATACAGTTTTAATAAATGACTTATTCATCAATTATTTTTGGATATGAATCGGTTGTTAAGTGATTTGATATTTATATTCATATACAAATAGGTATAATAATTAAATGAATTTCTTGTTAAATAATTATTAAGTTCAGAGTTATGACAAAGTAATTAAAAATCAATACAAAAAATATATGAAATTATTTAATGAATAGTAGTAATATAGTTAAGATAATTTAGATTGATAGGGGGAAAAATAAAGTTTTGCTTTTGTATGTGTGTGTGTGTAGTTATTTGATGAGATACAATGTTGTATGAATTCATAGATATGAGATATAAACTGATCCTATTGTAAATTATATTGATGATCTGAATGATCTGAAGACTAGTTCTATTTTTGTATTAACATAGTTTATACGAAGTCATTAGATAAGTTATTTGTGATTCTACAAGAAACCAATGAACACATATAATTTTAATATGAAAATATGCTGAGATGTGTAAATTAAAAATCATTATAAATCCTGTTAACATTTATGAACTTATCAACATAGCATGCACCAATCCAGTCACACTTGACGGAGAAGATTTGGAAGATGTAAAAACTTTTACATATTTGGGCAGCATCATTGATGAACAGGGTGGATCTGATGCAGATGTGAAGGCGCGGATCAGCAAAGCAAGAGCAGCATACTTACAGCTGAAAAACACCTGGAAATCAAAACAACTGTCAACCAACATCAAGGTCAGGATTTTCAATACAAATGTCAAGACAGTTCTACTGTATGGGGCAGAAACCTGGAGAACTACGAAAGCCATCATCCAGAAGATATAGGTGTTTATTAACAGTTGTCTACGTAAAATACTTCGGATCCGTTGGCCGGACACTATTAGCAACAATCAACTGTGAGAAAGAACAAACCAGATCCCAGCGAAGGAAGAAACCAGGTAGAAGCGCTGGAAGTGGATAGGACACACATTGAGGAAATCACCCAACTGCGTCACAAAACAAGCCCTCACATGGAATCCTCAAAGCCAAAGGAAGGGAGGAAGACCAAAGAACACATTACGCCGGGAAATGGAGATAGACATGAGAAAAATGAACGAGGATTGGATGGAATTGGAAAAGAAGGCCCAGGACAGAGTGGGTTGCAGAATACTGGTCGGCGGCCTATGCTTCATTAGGAGTAACAGGCGAAAGTAAGTAAGTAAGTAAGTAAGTAGTGTATACTTCTGAGGAGTGCTATGCTAGGACCAAACGGTTACTCGGTGCTTCCAGGTCTTCAGTGGTAGTCATGCTAAGAGCAGTTCGCGGTTTAAACTATGAAAATAAAGGGATTAGTTTACGTAGAAACTATCACTAACTAATCGGTCAGTGAAAGCATTGTTGGGGAAGGGAATATCTTTGAACAACAAATATACTCATAGTCCAGTACAAAATATCCTCGAAATAAAATACTATCGAAGTATTAAGTAACGCCTTAAATTTCTATAAATGCCAAATAAATTTGTTCTGATAACCTTCATTATGATTAGCAGTCATCAGAAACTGTTATTCTTTTATGAGTTTATATTTATGTAAAGCTGATTTGATAAGTTCATTTCTGACATTGAATATTTGACCTTTTTGTTTATAAACTTGGTAGTTTGTGCAATCAGTGACATGTAATATTGACCGCCAAACAAAATGAACAGAAGATTTTCAGATGTCTTGAAGTATTTTTCTAGTTTACTTTAAATTAAAATTTGTTTATTTATTTTCAATGAAATGTTAAATCATAATTTCTTACCTGAATATTAGATCATTCAACCAATAAGTTACATTGATATTTATATAAGAAGAAGAAATTTACAATGGATTCACAATCAAAATGATTTTGTTATTCATTTGTGTTTTTCCCTTGTATAACACAAATGAAAGTGATCATAACTGATTGTTAATGACCTTAATTTAATTAAGATTGGAAGTTCTAGTAGAAGGTTTTTCATCACATGTTATTACTATGATTCAATTTTCTTACATCGTTAAGGTTATTGGGACAGTCAGTTTTCTGAAAAATGATGAGATGAACTTTTTAATGTTTTGCAAAGTAGAAAATATTGTATTAAACCTTAGATCTGTAGATATCAATGTCTAAGTTGGACTTGATAGTCTCAAATAGATTGAGAATTGGGTAGAAAGTTAATAATAGATATATATTTTTCGTTATATCTTAATGAATAGAAAAATTGTATTTCTGACGTTTTACAACTTACTGTAAGCCACTTCTTCAAATTAAATGAATAACCGAAATTAACACAAGTCATGATATGTAAGAAATACAATTTCTCTACTTAGTGGGGTATAACAAAAAATATATTTATTATTAGATTTATAGAATTACGACAGAGTTTATTAAATATAGTTGATAGTAGTCAGTGAAAATTTACAAAATGTAATTAAGTGTCTGAAATACTATAGTTTAACTAAAGTATGTATTTTCTTTTACCACTTGATTGAATAAACTTTCAAAACTTATCATTTGTTTTAAAACAATCTACAGAAGACTGGTACTTAAAACAATCACAGAAAAAAACAAATTGCAGTTTGCACAACGGAAGGAAGGAGACATGTAGTGGCTGTGCTTCGTTGACCAATCACCCTCGTAACTGTTATCATATGATCCTCAACGGTATTTGAAATCAGAAGACAAAGAGAAGCAGCGACTACGGTTTTATTAGCAGATAACTCAGATCACAAATCAGTGAGGCGAATGAGTGAGTCAGCGAACCGCGAGTGTAGAGTGTGTAGAGTGTAAACGTACATGAAATGAATGGATCATCGAATCAATTAAACAGCTAATAATAAAGCTAGCAGAATGAATATATACGTAGGCGGTAAGCAATGTTCAAGCATACATATTTCATACAAGTACAACAATAATAAAGGTACAATAAGTTGTTATAGTACGGATGACTTTGTCCGCTGAATAAGTTAACAAAAGGGCTTAACTGAGTTAAATGAGAACAAACTCAATTGCACGTGAGTTTCTGTAGACAAAAACTAATGGTAGATAAAGATTTTAGTTATCCTCTAAAATAAATCATCATGACAACTGATTTATGTCAAGATTTTTGCCATCATTTGATAATTAATCAACGAATATCATCATGGTATATATTGAAAATGGAAGAATTGGTTTTTTACAATAAACGGTTATGTAACCAATGTTATGTGTTATAATGAAAGAATATTGTACTAAATTAATACGAAAATATGTTTACCTGAATAGATATCATGCTAAAATTAAAACAATTATAACACTGATATTATAATAAGTGCTATTATGTTAAGTGCTCGCGCGCGAAACCAGCAGGTCCTGGGTTCGAATCTCGCAGGGGGCGAGGTCTTGGATGCGCACTGCTGAGGAGTTCCACAATAGGACGAAACGGCTGTCCAGTGCTTCCAGGTTTTCCATGGTGGTCTAGCTTCAATTCACTCATGATCTTAACCATTGAAATTATATTAAATTATCAATAAAATAGATGATACAACAAATAGATATCATAGTTATTTTATATATATAACATAAATAAATACTCACTGCTGAGGAGTCTCATACCAGGAAGAAATGGTCGTCCAGTGCTTCCAGGTTTTCCATGTTGGTCCAGCTTTAATTGACTTATGAATTCAACAAATTTTTTTCATACACATAGTTCTCTTTATCATTTTGAAAAGATTAAGAACAAAGATTCTAGCAGAATATCGTGGATTCATTTTACTTCGTTGGTTGTCGTCA
Source organism: Schistosoma haematobium (assembly GCF_000699445.3). Taxonomy (NCBI): domain Eukaryota; kingdom Metazoa; phylum Platyhelminthes; class Trematoda; order Strigeidida; family Schistosomatidae; genus Schistosoma; species Schistosoma haematobium. The sequence continues at coordinate 17,468,752 of NC_067197.1, read as the reverse complement.
GCTGCTTACATCCTGTGATATTTATAATCATAATTACATAATGGGTTTAAATTACTTACATGAAAGGGTTTGGTTGAAAGTTATGTTGAAGACATATTAGTATAGTATAGCAAAGGTATAAATAAATTTAATGGACTGAATTTTGTAAATATATATATTATTTAAAAGAACATTTTACAACATTGATTGTGACAACAGTTCAAACGTCCAGAAACAAGTGATTACACAATGAGTAAAAGTTGATTGAAATTTGTTGAACGTTGATGAATGTTGATAGGAATAAAATGAATAAATCTCAGTTAGTAAAACAAGATTACTAATCTGGAAGATAGTCGAAATAAAACTCAGTGATGTAATAAATGCAAAAGAGAGTTAAAGAAAAAAAGTTTAAGATGCGACGAAGGGATATTTGTCACCAAGGCAAGGCAAGATTAATAACCATCTCCTTTTGAACACATAAGTCAGATTTTTGACGCCTGATAGCAACGACTTCAGCAAACTTCAAAATACTGGAACTTGGATGCTTACTAATCACTAAGATTGCAATGTATCGACCTGATGTTCTGTATCGAGATATTTATTAATTGCACTGTTCAGAGTCTTTCCAAAAAGCCTTAAAACAAGAGGGTTGTAATAGACTTAATTCATCTTTGATTCCTAACCAGTTCATAATAGACTGAAAATATCTGTATCAGAGCTCTGACATATTATTCTAGGATAGTATGTTACATACAACTGTTGATCAGCAAAACAACGTAGTGATGTGCATTGCTACAATTAAAGCTTATAACTATTTAGTATTAAAACAATTAGTCCCTTTGATAAATTTCGATAATGATATTTAGTATCAGTTTTAGAGGAAGAATTAATTGATTTTTACAAAAACTGTATTTATTATTGAGTGTTTATTTATAGTATTCTGTTATTATCATTGATCGAAATCAGTCATTTTTTTATGTAGACTGTAGTAAGTGATATGAAAATTACAACAACCGGATCGACAGTAATTTTGATGAACATTTATCAAGTCTGTTATACTGATAGGCGTCTGAAAAAAAATAATTCAGAATTTAATGGTTTTTTTAAACATTGGAACTTGATAACACTTGGTTGTCTTCCCCCAAACATAATTCTCATAATTGATCTGACGTTATCATATTGCTGATCTCTGTAGTGTTTAAGATCTCTTTTGTCTGAGACATAAAACTCAGTGGGTTATTTTTCTTACTGTATATGGCCATATAATATTTTGGTTAGCTCTTTCAGTTATTTGTTTTTCACAAATCCCATATTAATTTATAACTAAGATTGACAATAAATACTCTTTACGGCTAGGGATAATACTCTATCTGTTATTGAAATGAGTCTCAGAAAGACTAAGTATTTTCATAACATAGCAATAACAAATTCACAGATCCCTAAAATTGATAATAACCATGTGCTCACTAGTGACTAGCTTCAAGATGGATTTCCATGAGTTCTAGTGAGAAGCTGTGACAAGTGAAGTCCAATCCGTATCGGGTGTGAGAAAGATACCCTCCTCAGAAAATGGGTGAAGGGTCAGCAGGAGCATGGATTAATTGAAGTTAGACGCTAACACCTCTGGGTGCCGGCTCACTAGTCTAGAGCTTAAGCGTTCGATTACAAGCAATCTTCACAGGATGTACCTATGCCAATAAGAAACCGATCAACTGCGGTCCTAAACATCAATGGAAAGATTTAAACAACCAATACAAAAATGTATATTGTTGACTGTTTTAATTGACATCTAACAGTAGAACGTGAGCCAATGGATTATGAGATGAGAAGCGTATTGTAATTGTCTTTTCATCAAAGTATCAACTATATGTATTGTCATTATTTACATTAAGGAAATTTTTAGTATTATAAAAGAGTATAGAGATTAAACCTTAGGCATTCACTCAAATAGTACTTGAGAACATGTATAATATAGCATGAGTTTTGTTTAGAGCAGTGCGCTTTTAATTTATCAAATCAATTAAATATGTCTATTATTTTAAACTCATTATTGCTTCAATGAAAAATTACAGTTAGTAAAGTATTTATTACCAGAAAAGGGTTTTGTGGAGATTATAGTAATTTAATAGTTGAATTCATGAATCAATTAAAGCTAGAACAACATGGAAAACTTGGAAGCACTGAATGGTCATTTCGTCCTATTGTGGGACTCCTTAGCAGCGCACATCTCCGATCCCGCTCTGTGAGATTCAAACCCAGGACCTGTCGGTTTCGCGTTCGAACTTTTAACCTCTAAACCACTGAGCCGACATCCAACGACGTTAATGTCTAAATTAATGCTGAACTTTGAATAAATCAATTAGGTTTCTTTTTCTTTTCTTTTTTAATATCAGAGTGCATTTTAATATTACAAAAAATAAATATTTTTGATGAGACTATAATTTATGGACGAAGCAATTAGATTTAGGAATAACAAGTTTTGGATTTTGGTGAGAAATTCCTTCCTTCCTTCATTCATTTAGCTAAATAGCGTTTTGGCATTATAACTGATATCAGTTCGAGATGAAAACCTTAATCATTAACTGAAAATCATAATTCTAATTTATCACATTGGTTTATAACTCTTATTTGGTTCTAGTTATTAGGTGGACCCTCTTAAGGTCGTCCATAAATTACAGTCACACCAACTATCACTTTAAATGTGAAGTTGTTATATTTTGTTACAAATGTTATTCCTTTTTTTGCTAGTTATTATCACGGAAAATGTCATTATGGATAACTTCAGAGTATCACCTTGACAAATGTTTCATAAACCTTAATAGTATATTTATAAAATAAACAAGAAAGTATATTTATTACCAAGAATGGAGACTTTTCAGTAAAAAGAATATATTCTCGACAAGATCATTTTTTAAACTGTATAATCGTAGTTATAGGTAGTTTTTACAATGATCAGTCTATAGTAAAATAGAGAAGTGTTACGAAATGAACAATGATAATCAAATTTATTCAAGTATAGGATATCATAGTCAATGAAGATGAAATGGTATTGCACTATTCAGTGAAGTAATTAAAGATGATCACAAAATTTGTAAGTATTGAATAAAATAAATGTTGTAACATTTAGCAAAGTAATAAAATTGCCAAAAGATAAAGTTATGTAATGGTTTAGACGTAAAAAGACATAATAATTTATATGATAAACACAAAGACAACTGTTTACTTTATCAGAGAGAAAAAGAATGTGAATAATAAAATAATAATTAGCACGTACAACTCGTAAAATTAGGATGGGTGCTAAAAATAAGGGATTGAACATGACTATTCTGAATATAGAGTTTGAATTTGAAATGGTGAATTGTTATAGCCTCGACTGTGCACAAAATACTCATCCAAACCTTTTTTGAGCATATTCTTTCTACTTTATAAGGGATTTTGAATGAGGTTTCCAGCGATGGGGTGTGACCAGAATTAATCATGTAATGAAGGATTGAATTGTGCATTGATTTATATTCCTCTTTATATAACCGTACAGGGTAATACTCGGATATTTGTTTATCAAATGCGCGCTTTTTAACCTGTTCAACAAAAGCAAGTAGACTGGTAAATGCATATTGAAGTGGCCCAAAGTAGCAGTTTATCCTTGAAACTTCTTTAAATGAGTTTCCTACTGAAAACTAAACTAAAATAACACCCATTTACAAATTATTACATTAACTACTTGAAATCTTGTATTAATCTTCGATTATCTCACTGGATGGTTCAACACCACTTCATTTTCATTGACTATGATATCCTATACTTGAATAAGTTCGATTATCTTTGTTAATTTCGTAACACTTTTCTGTTCTACTAGACTGCTAATTATAGGAACTACCTATAACTACAATTGTACAGCTTCAAATATGATCCTGTCGAGAAGAAATATATTTGCTGAAACGTCTACATTCATTTTTAATCAACCAATAAGTTTCTTAACTTGTTTTAAAAATATTATTTCGCTAAGTTGGTTTCGAAAAGTTGTTCAATAAGATGGATGTCTTGTAAAAACTGTTAGTGAAACATTAACATAGGTCAGCAAGTTTACACTACTTTTGTTATTCGTCACCAGCATGAATTTAATACCTTTTAGTGGTACAGTAAGGATTTATAGATTGTTTTTATAAAAAATACTCATGTTTTATACTGGAGTGCTTAACGTTTTGTGTTCTTACTGGAATCCCTGAAACTGTTTCTCAAAATTAGTCACTAGTGAGCACATGTGTCCGACCAAGTTGATTGTTAGACACATACCAACTAATAGCATTTGAAAATGCTAGCTAAGTATCACGAACTGACTAAAATCAGGTAGGTAAACTATTAGATACCGGCTTAGTGGTTGAAAAACTTAGCGCTGTCCACGGAAACTAAAGATTTTAAGTTCTATTCCTAGTGCAGTTATAGATGCGTACTGCTGAGTAGTTCTGTACTTCAGCAAAACAGCTTTCCAGTGTTTCCTGGTTATCGCTAGTTGCTTAACTAAGGTCAGTCTGTGATTTAAACCATTCAGAACCTTAACGATTTATTAGTGTTTACCGTTTGCGGATATTTCTTACAAATAATTGGGTAGTTCTATTTTCTATGTTTACTTAATGACAATATGTTGTCAGATGTTTTCGTATCCTCAGTCATTATGTAAAGAACACAAGCTGCTAATGAAAAGCATTTTAATATACTACTGAGATAATTTATAGCTCAAGCAAGTAAAAGTACAATGTGTATTAGTTGTATTCTTTGGGACATTATGCAGATTGTTGAATTAACATAGATGTATATAAATTATATGTGATGGATAAACCCTGAAAACTATAAGCTACAACCCATTTACCTCTTTTCGAAATTACATTGCAATTACATCCAATAAATGTTGATCGTATACACAGTATGGTTCTAATAACTTAATCAGCCAATTGTTAATTATGATCATGTGAGTACTTTGAAATACAGCAGTTTTGACGGCTAAAAAGTGAACAAAATCAAAACAAAGTTTGTAAGATAATTTCTTCTAGTTGGCATACCTACAGATAAAAGTCTAAAATAATAACCTTGTTTAAAAATAAATGCCTGAAGGAACATGTCGGTATTTGGTTAGAGCTAGAGTGAGTTATTCACTTGGTTACAATTATAAGAAATCTATCAATGTTAGACCACTACTGGAAATCTGGAAGCACTGGACGCCTGTTCCGTCCTAGTATGGAACATCTAAGCAGTGCTAATCCACGATCCCTCACGCGGGATCTGAACCTCAGACTTTCCAGGTTTTCAATGGTAGTCTAACAATGATCGATTCATGATCTCAATCAAAACTTAACAATCTCCATAACCCTATATTAATATAAGAAATCTAGTGAATTCGATTTTCGATTTTTGAACAACCATTATCTTTTACTGATTTCAATTTCAGTTATTTTCTTTATAGAACATTTATCTAATCATTTTACAAGTAAACACGTTAGCAGATCACTTTTACAGCTTTATGCGCATTTTATAGTCAATGTACAGGAACACATACACCTATCATCTTTACTTTCGAGTAAGTTTCTTATTAATTAGATAAAAGCATAAACACTTTTTGTTCATTTTATATTCCCGAAAACAAAAATGTTAAATTATCTATAGGTGTTAACTCTCTTGTATTATTTATATTTCAGTATTTTTCATAAGCTAATAGGGTTAATTAAAAAGGAATTTATTTATTATTATGAACTGTTTAGTTATCTTGATAACTGTTTTATTTTATAAAAGGAAGTAGTTGTTTGTGTAAAAATTTTAAAACTAAGAATTCTTTTTAAGCAAAAATGGATAATGAATGGCAGTGGAATCCAAGACGCGCGTTTCGTCCTATTTGGGACACGTCAGTTGGATGTACCTACTTGTGACTTTAGGTTATATAGAGGCAATCTGTATAGGATGCACATATGCCAACATGAAACTGATCAATTGCACTCCTAAATAACAATCGGAATATACAAGTAAAACAAAACCAAGTGAACTTAAGAATTATTTTTGCCTATATAGGAAATTTTTCTTAAGTTAGAAAAGTATTAGTTCATAAGTTTGTCAAGAAAAAAATAACTTTATACTAACAGGGAAACAAGAAAAAGGGTCAAGTATCCATCTTTCATTGTAAAATATAAATGAAGAAAGATTTTACATCAAATCCTTGTAGTAGAATTAAATTACCATACAGTAAGTTATCAGTTTTAAATATCATTTAGCTAAAGTTAAACTATAAAGTAGGCTACTTGTTTTTTTCTCGTCTTTTTATCTATACAAGCTATCTTTTTCTTTTCTTTTTTGAGGAAAAGATTACCGAGTTCAATAAAGTATACATTGAAACATTGGACAGATGAGTGTATTGATACTGATAATCTAATAAGTAACTGAAAGCCTTGAACTTAGTTAAATCTACGTTTTAAATTTCTGTGAATCATGTTTAAAGAAATTGACTTGATTAACTCATATTTCATGTTAAGGGTTAATTTGGGAGGTTAATTAAGCTTATTGCAAAAATGTATATTCTGATTTGATCAAAGGGGTTAACTTTTGCACTTAGTAATTCTAATGCAATATAATCATCAAACATTTCATTTTATGATGTGATATGTTAAAATTTAAGGAAGTCAGAACTCAACTACTAATAACTCATATTAGCTAAATGTCAATTATATTATGGTCAATATATAATGTGTAGCATATAGTTATTTGAAGCTACGTGCGTTTTTGTTTTCGAATATGAAAACACATCGGAATTTCTCTTTATTGTCATAAAGTTGGAATAGTTGGAACAATCTATTAGTTGTCAGTTAAAAAAACTCAGGACCTATCAGTCCCGCGTCAGGCGGTTAACCAACAAGACCACCGAGCCGACATCCAACGGTGTTAATGTCTAACTTCAACCAATCCACAAAGTTGCGCCACCGTACACTGTTGTCTTCAGAGAGTTGATATCTCACAACCGACCTGGTTGAACTCCACTGGTAACGGCTTCTCACTAGAACTACAGGAGTATCTCTTGAAGTCAGTCACTAGTGAGCATACTAGGACGAAACGTCCGTCTAGTGCTTCCAGGTTTTCCATGGTGGTCTAGCTTCAATTGACTCATGATTTCAGTCAGTGAAATTTCTAAAATCCCCACAAAACTTCTCCTGATAATATTGAATTGTAACATCAGTTTTTATGCTTCATAAATCAGTGGGTATTTTTATTAATGTTTGTCTGAAAATTTCTTTTGAATTAAAATATGTGATTGGTAAATCGCTGTCTGAAGATAAACAACAACTCTCTAACCGGAAAGAATAAGCCTAAAATTCAAATTTGGTATTATTGTTGACTAACAATAAAATGACAATTCCTTTGGTAACATTTATATGCGCTATAAACATATATCAAAATATATCTTTTAAAAAGTTTATAAAATGTTTATCAAAGAAATTGAAGATAGTTTTAACCATTCATTAAAATCTAATGGTAACTCATCTTAATAAAAAAAAACAAGATTAGAGAAAAAATATAATTTTTCATTGAATGTAACAATTGCTCAATGACGCTGCGAAAACTATTCTATTTAACACATAGTTGAAGATGGGGAGTAGATATTACTTATATCCCTCAATCTCATTTTGAACAATCACAGTGAATATAAATTCTCATAAGACAGATAGTGTATTAATCTTGGGTGAGCTTTTTTAAACTAGTTTCTCTACTTAACAATATATTAGGTATCAAATAACAATATAATCCTAAGAAAAATCATGTAGGTTAATATTAAGGATTACTTCTTTATTATTGTTTATTTACATTGCATATTTCATATACGATTCACTTTCATGGTGATAATCTAACAGAAAGGAGAAAAAAATGAAGATAAAGGAAATTGGTGTTGAATTTATTATTTGAGAAGTTGTATTTCAACTTTAAATTTCTCATGTGTTTTTTCTTGGAACAAAGAATATTCTCAACTGGAATGAAAGAAAAAGGACATAATTTATTCAATTAGGGTTTCATTTTAAGATAATATTGATTGCAATTATTATAAGTTATATTAATGTGTAAATTGCTATTGTATTCATCATAAGAGATTATGCCATTATAACTTACAGTGTGTTAACACATAACTACAATGTTAAAACAATATGCTGATTAATGTGAATGAAATGAAAGTTTATTTACATTTTGTAATTTTCTCACTCTTTGTATACTGGGAAAATTTCAGTACATTTTTTTCTTGATTGTAATTCAATCATTATTAATTTCACAATCAAAAGTGTTTTCAGATGATAGACATATATTATCATCATACATTTGTAAATATATACTGTATACTTTCAAAAGTTAAACATTTATGCTTGATTGGATATTATTAAATATCTTTATGGATCAATACAGCAAATGCAGGAGAAGACGATTAGTGTTGTAGCAGCCTCACTAGTAGTAGGTCTCATGCAAAGAAAAAAAGCAAGATTCTCCGATGCAACACAGCATGCAACAATCGAATCACACTTGATGGAGAAGATTTGGAAGATGTAAAAACTTTTACATATTTGGGCAGCATCATTGATGAACAGAGTGGATCTGATGCAGATGTGAAGGCGCGGATCGGCAAAGCAAGAGCAACATATTTACAACTGAACAACATCTGGAAATCAAAACAACTGTCAACCAACATCAAAGTCACAATTTTCAACACAAATGTCAAGACAGTTCCAGTTCGATAGCATTCGATCTGCACTAATAGGGACTAGACAAGCATGAGATTGATCACCACCCAGTGATCAATCAATTGTGATTACATCTCAGTCCTACAGGAGGTTAGTCACGGCTCGGATAGCTCAGTGGTAACGTCTCTGACTGTGAAGCTGGGTGACACGAGATCGAATCCGTCAGGGAGCACCAGTTCCCTCAAGATTACAGGTACACCTTGCTGACGAGTGCCAAGTAGCACGAAACCCGGGTCCAGGGTTTCCTGTTGACTACCTCCAACCACCATCTAATCTCAATACATAGTGCCCGCAGTGTCGAGTCACCTAGACTGGTGGCCACATTGCAACATGATCGATAGCATTCGATCTGCACTAATAGGGACTAGACAAGCATGAGATTGATCACCACCCAGTGATCAATCAATTGTGATTACATCTCAGTCCTACAGGAGGTTAGTCACGGCTCGGATAGCTCAGTGGTAACGTCTCTGACTGTGAAGCTGGGTGACACGAGATCGAATCCGTCAGGGAGCACCAGTTCCCTCAAGATTACAGGTACACCTTGCTGACGAGTGCCAAGTAGCACGAAACCCGGGTCCAGGGTTTCCTGTTGACTACCTCCAACCACCATCTAATCTCAATACATAGTGCCCGCAGTGTCGAGTCACCTAGACTGGTGGCCACATTGCAACATGATCGATAGCATTCGATCTGCACTAATAGGGACTAGACAAGCATGAGATTGATCACCACCCAGTGATCAATCAATTGTGATTACATCTCAGTCCTACAGGAGGTTAGTCACGGCTCGGATAGCTCAGTGGTAACGTCTCTGACTGTGAAGCTGGGTGACACGAGATCGAATCCGTCAGGGAGCACCAGTTCCCTCAAGATTACAGGTACACCTTGCTGACGAGTGCCAAGTAGCACGAAACCCGGGTCCAGGGTTTCCTGTTGACTACCTCCAACCACCATCTAATCTCAATACATAGTGCCCGCAGTGTCGAGTCACCTAGACTGGTGGCCACATTGCAACATGATCGATAGCATTCGATCTGCACTAATAGGGACTAGACAAGCATGAGATTGATCACCACCCAGTGATCAATCAATTGTGATTACATCTCAGTCCTACAGGAGGTTAGTCACGGCTCGGATAGCTCAGTGGTAACGTCTCTGACTGTGAAGCTGGGTGACACGAGATCGAATCCGTCAGGGAGCACCAGTTCCCTCAAGATTACAGGTACACCTTGCTGACGAGTGCCAAGTAGCACGAAACCCGGGTCCAGGGTTTCCTGTTGACTACCTCCAACCACCATCTAATCTCAATACATAGTGCCCGCAGTGTCGAGTCACCTAGACTGGTGGCCACATTGCAACATGATCGATAGCATTCGATCTGCACTAATAGGGACTAGACAAGCATGAGATTGATCACCACCCAGTGATCAATCAATTGTGATTACATCTCAGTCCTACAGGAGGTTAGTCACGGCTCGGATAGCTCAGTGGTAACGTCTCTGACTGTGAAGCTGGGTGACACGAGATCGAATCCGTCAGGGAGCACCAGTTCCCTCAAGATTACAGGTACACCTTGCTGACGAGTGCCAAGTAGCACGAAACCCGGGTCCAGGGTTTCCTGTTGACTACCTCCAACCACCATCTAATCTCAATACATAGTGCCCGCAGTGTCGAGTCACCTAGACTGGTGGCCACATTGCAACATGATCGATAGCATTCGATCTGCACTAATAGGGACTAGACAAGCATGAGATTGATCACCACCCAGTGATCAATCAATTGTGATTACATCTCAGTCCTACAGGAGGTTAGTCACGGCTCGGATAGCTCAGTGGTAACGTCTCTGACTGTGAAGCTGGGTGACACGAGATCGAATCCGTCAGGGAGCACCAGTTCCCTCAAGATTACAGGTACACCTTGCTGACGAGTGCCAAGTAGCACGAAACCCGGGTCCAGGGTTTCCTGTTGACTACCTCCAACCACCATCTAATCTCAATACATAGTGCCCGCAGTGTCGAGTCACCTAGACTGGTGGCCACATTGCAACATGATCGATAGCATTCGATCTGCACTAATAGGGACTAGACAAGCATGAGATTGATCACCACCCAGTGATCAATCAATTGTGATTACATCTCAGTCCTACAGGAGGTTAGTCACGGCTCGGATAGCTCAGTGGTAACGTCTCTGACTGTGAAGCTGGGTGACACGAGATCGAATCCGTCAGGGAGCACCAGTTCCCTCAAGATTACAGGTACACCTTGCTGACGAGTGCCAAGTAGCACGAAACCCGGGTCCAGGGTTTCCTGTTGACTACCTCCAACCACCATCTAATCTCAATACATAGTGCCCGCAGTGTCGAGTCACCTAGACTGGTGGCCACATTGCAACATGATCGATAGCATTCGATCTGCACTAATAGGGACTAGACAAGCATGAGATTGATCACCACCCAGTGATCAATCAATTGTGATTACATCTCAGTCCTACAGGAGGTTAGTCACGGCTCGGATAGCTCAGTGGTAACGTCTCTGACTGTGAAGCTGGGTGACACGAGATCGAATCCGTCAGGGAGCACCAGTTCCCTCAAGATTACAGGTACACCTTGCTGACGAGTGCCAAGTAGCACGAAACCCGGGTCCAGGGTTTCCTGTTGACTACCTCCAACCACCATCTAATCTCAATACATAGTGCCCGCAGTGTCGAGTCACCTAGACTGGTGGCCACATTGCAACATGATCGATAGCATTCGATCTGCACTAATAGGGACTAGACAAGCATGAGATTGATCACCACCCAGTGATCAATCAATTGTGATTACATCTCAGTCCTACAGGAGGTTAGTCACGGCTCGGATAGCTCAGTGGTAACGTCTCTGACTGTGAAGCTGGGTGACACGAGATCGAATCCGTCAGGGAGCACCAGTTCCCTCAAGATTACAGGTACACCTTGCTGACGAGTGCCAAGTAGCACGAAACCCGGGTCCAGGGTTTCCTGTTGACTACCTCCAACCACCATCTAATCTCAATACATAGTGCCCGCAGTGTCGAGTCACCTAGACTGGTGGCCACATTGCAACATGATCGATAGCATTCGATCTGCACTAATAGGGACTAGACAAGCATGAGATTGATCACCACCCAGTGATCAATCAATTGTGATTACATCTCAGTCCTACAGGAGGTTAGTCACGGCTCGGATAGCTCAGTGGTAACGTCTCTGACTGTGAAGCTGGGTGACACGAGATCGAATCCGTCAGGGAGCACCAGTTCCCTCAAGATTACAGGTACACCTTGCTGACGAGTGCCAAGTAGCACGAAACCCGGGTCCAGGGTTTCCTGTTGACTACCTCCAACCACCATCTAATCTCAATACATAGTGCCCGCAGTGTCGAGTCACCTAGACTGGTGGCCACATTGCAACATGATCGATAGCATTCGATCTGCACTAATAGGGACTAGACAAGCATGAGATTGATCACCACCCAGTGATCAATCAATTGTGATTACATCTCAGTCCTACAGGAGGTTAGTCACGGCTCGGATAGCTCAGTGGTAACGTCTCTGACTGTGAAGCTGGGTGACACGAGATCGAATCCGTCAGGGAGCACCAGTTCCCTCAAGATTACAGGTACACCTTGCTGACGAGTGCCAAGTAGCACGAAACCCGGGTCCAGGGTTTCCTGTTGACTACCTCCAACCACCATCTAATCTCAATACATAGTGCCCGCAGTGTCGAGTCACCTAGACTGGTGGCCACATTGCAACATGATCGATAGCATTCGATCTGCACTAATAGGGACTAGACAAGCATGAGATTGATCACCACCCAGTGATCAATCAATTGTGATTACATCTCAGTCCTACAGGAGGTTAGTCACGGCTCGGATAGCTCAGTGGTAACGTCTCTGACTGTGAAGCTGGGTGACACGAGATCGAATCCGTCAGGGAGCACCAGTTCCCTCAAGATTACAGGTACACCTTGCTGACGAGTGCCAAGTAGCACGAAACCCGGGTCCAGGGTTTCCTGTTGACTACCTCCAACCACCATCTAATCTCAATACATAGTGCCCGCAGTGTCGAGTCACCTAGACTGGTGGCCACATTGCAACATGATCGATAGCATTCGATCTGCACTAATAGGGACTAGACAAGCATGAGATTGATCACCACCCAGTGATCAATCAATTGTGATTACATCTCAGTCCTACAGGAGGTTAGTCACGGCTCGGATAGCTCAGTGGTAACGTCTCTGACTGTGAAGCTGGGTGACACGAGATCGAATCCGTCAGGGAGCACCAGTTCCCTCAAGATTACAGGTACACCTTGCTGACGAGTGCCAAGTAGCACGAAACCCGGGTCCAGGGTTTCCTGTTGACTACCTCCAACCACCATCTAATCTCAATACATAGTGCCCGCAGTGTCGAGTCACCTAGACTGGTGGCCACATTGCAACATGATCGATAGCATTCGATCTGCACTAATAGGGACTAGACAAGCATGAGATTGATCACCACCCAGTGATCAATCAATTGTGATTACATCTCAGTCCTACAGGAGGTTAGTCACGGCTCGGATAGCTCAGTGGTAACGTCTCTGACTGTGAAGCTGGGTGACACGAGATCGAATCCGTCAGGGAGCACCAGTTCCCTCAAGATTACAGGTACACCTTGCTGACGAGTGCCAAGTAGCACGAAACCCGGGTCCAGGGTTTCCTGTTGACTACCTCCAACCACCATCTAATCTCAATACATAGTGCCCGCAGTGTCGAGTCACCTAGACTGGTGGCCACATTGCAACATGATCGATAGCATTCGATCTGCACTAATAGGGACTAGACAAGCATGAGATTGATCACCACCCAGTGATCAATCAATTGTGATTACATCTCAGTCCTACAGGAGGTTAGTCACGGCTCGGATAGCTCAGTGGTAACGTCTCTGACTGTGAAGCTGGGTGACACGAGATCGAATCCGTCAGGGAGCACCAGTTCCCTCAAGATTACAGGTACACCTTGCTGACGAGTGCCAAGTAGCACGAAACCCGGGTCCAGGGTTTCCTGTTGACTACCTCCAACCACCATCTAATCTCAATACATAGTGCCCGCAGTGTCGAGTCACCTAGACTGGTGGCCACATTGCAACATGATCGATAGCATTCGATCTGCACTAATAGGGACTAGACAAGCATGAGATTGATCACCACCCAGTGATCAATCAATTGTGATTACATCTCAGTCCTACAGGAGGTTAGTCACGGCTCGGATAGCTCAGTGGTAACGTCTCTGACTGTGAAGCTGGGTGACACGAGATCGAATCCGTCAGGGAGCACCAGTTCCCTCAAGATTACAGGTACACCTTGCTGACGAGTGCCAAGTAGCACGAAACCCGGGTCCAGGGTTTCCTGTTGACTACCTCCAACCACCATCTAATCTCAATACATAGTGCCCGCAGTGTCGAGTCACCTAGACTGGTGGCCACATTGCAACATGATCGATAGCATTCGATCTGCACTAATAGGGACTAGACAAGCATGAGATTGATCACCACCCAGTGATCAATCAATTGTGATTACATCTCAGTCCTACAGGAGGTTAGTCACGGCTCGGATAGCTCAGTGGTAACGTCTCTGACTGTGAAGCTGGGTGACACGAGATCGAATCCGTCAGGGAGCACCAGTTCCCTCAAGATTACAGGTACACCTTGCTGACGAGTGCCAAGTAGCACGAAACCCGGGTCCAGGGTTTCCTGTTGACTACCTCCAACCACCATCTAATCTCAATACATAGTGCCCGCAGTGTCGAGTCACCTAGACTGGTGGCCACATTGCAACATGATCGATAGCATTCGATCTGCACTAATAGGGACTAGACAAGCATGAGATTGATCACCACCCAGTGATCAATCAATTGTGATTACATCTCAGTCCTACAGGAGGTTAGTCACGGCTCGGATAGCTCAGTGGTAACGTCTCTGACTGTGAAGCTGGGTGACACGAGATCGAATCCGTCAGGGAGCACCAGTTCCCTCAAGATTACAGGTACACCTTGCTGACGAGTGCCAAGTAGCACGAAACCCGGGTCCAGGGTTTCCTGTTGACTACCTCCAACCACCATCTAATCTCAATACATAGTGCCCGCAGTGTCGAGTCACCTAGACTGGTGGCCACATTGCAACATGATCGATAGCATTCGATCTGCACTAATAGGGACTAGACAAGCATGAGATTGATCACCACCCAGTGATCAATCAATTGTGATTACATCTCAGTCCTACAGGAGGTTAGTCACGGCTCGGATAGCTCAGTGGTAACGTCTCTGACTGTGAAGCTGGGTGACACGAGATCGAATCCGTCAGGGAGCACCAGTTCCCTCAAGATTACAGGTACACCTTGCTGACGAGTGCCAAGTAGCACGAAACCCGGGTCCAGGGTTTCCTGTTGACTACCTCCAACCACCATCTAATCTCAATACATAGTGCCCGCAGTGTCGAGTCACCTAGACTGGTGGCCACATTGCAACATGATCGATAGCATTCGATCTGCACTAATAGGGACTAGACAAGCATGAGATTGATCACCACCCAGTGATCAATCAATTGTGATTACATCTCAGTCCTACAGGAGGTTAGTCACGGCTCGGATAGCTCAGTGGTAACGTCTCTGACTGTGAAGCTGGGTGACACGAGATCGAATCCGTCAGGGAGCACCAGTTCCCTCAAGATTACAGGTACACCTTGCTGACGAGTGCCAAGTAGCACGAAACCCGGGTCCAGGGTTTCCTGTTGACTACCTCCAACCACCATCTAATCTCAATACATAGTGCCCGCAGTGTCGAGTCACCTAGACTGGTGGCCACATTGCAACATGATCGATAGCATTCGATCTGCACTAATAGGGACTAGACAAGCATGAGATTGATCACCACCCAGTGATCAATCAATTGTGATTACATCTCAGTCCTACAGGAGGTTAGTCACGGCTCGGATAGCTCAGTGGTAACGTCTCTGACTGTGAAGCTGGGTGACACGAGATCGAATCCGTCAGGGAGCACCAGTTCCCTCAAGATTACAGGTACACCTTGCTGACGAGTGCCAAGTAGCACGAAACCCGGGTCCAGGGTTTCCTGTTGACTACCTCCAACCACCATCTAATCTCAATACAGTTCCACTGTATGTGGCATAAACTTGGAGAACTACAAAAGCAATCATTCACAAGATATAAGTGTTTATTAATAGTTGTCTACGCAAAATACTTCGGATCCGTTGACCAAACACTATCAGTAACAACCTATTATGGGAAAGAACAAACCAGATTCCAACGGAGGAAGAAATCAGGAAGAAGTGCTGTGAGTGGATAGGACACACATTGAGGAAAGCACCAAACTGCATCACAAGGCGAGCCCTCACCTGGAACCCTCAATGCCAAAGGAGAAGAGGAAGACAAAAGAACATATTACGCCAAGAAATGGGGAGAGACATGAGAAGAATGAATAACAATTGAATAGGATTAGAAAGGAAGACCCAGGACAGAGTAAGTTGGAGAATGTTGATCGGCAGCCTATACTCCACTGGAAGTAGCAAGGGTATGTAAGTTATAGATCAATAATAATTACTATTTTGTTATTATCTTAGAGTAATCTTGATCGATAAACTCTGATGTTACATAGAAACTGATTAAACTTTAAGAATCACCGAGTATCTATTGGTTTAGAATATAATACTTTGGAGCTATTTCATAATTATTGACGAAAACTATTTAAAAAAACAAACAATACAAGTATGAGACGAATATTTCAACCGTTAAGTATGAATATCTCATTCAGTAATTCAGATTATATTTTGTAATGTTTACAATTTATCCCAATGATAACTAAATTCTTTTTAAAATGTTATCAATATTTATGTCATTTGTTCGAACAATAAAACAATTTTTAAACAAAAACTATACAGATAGTTTGTAAACATTTCAATTAGTTTTGTTATTGTTCTACTATAAATTCATTAAATTAAATGTTCTAAGCAACTTTCGATAGTGTTATAAGAAGATGAAACCTTAGTCATACGAAAATTCAAACACCCTCCCCCCCCCACACACACTCTGTGTTTTAAGCAACCTTTCATTTATATTTATATGACAACTATTTACAATAATCTATCTTTTATAGTTTACATTTTTTCTATGTATCACAAAAATACGATATGTTAACTAATAGTTGTCAATCATTTAGAAATAAAACAATTTTTGTTTTTTAAAAAAACCCCCCATATTAACAATAATGATTAAATGATGGATGGATAGAAATTTTTTAAAAAATAAAACTTTTTAATAGTTGAAATATGTTGACCATCAGTGAAGTTTTAAGAAGTTGGGGTGTTTTTTTTCTTTGTCTTTTGATTATCAACTGTTGATAAATATTTTCATTGAGTAAAAGGGTTGATTTTTTACAATAATATAATAGATGTTTAAAGTTTCATCTTATTATGTTTGTTGAAAATATATACGATTCAATATTGAGTTATTAATTGGCAAGGAAATGATCGACTATATCTGATATTGATGAAATTGATGAATTCTATGAATTCTACAGTTATTTGGGTTGATTACTTCGTAAAAACGTTTTGGTAGAATAATATAGTTACTTACTTACTTACTTAGGCCTGTTACCCCCAATGGAGCATAGGCCGCCGACCAGCATTCTCCAACCCACTCTGTCCTGGGTCTTTTTTTCTAATTCTATCCAATTACTGTTCATTCTTCTTATGTCTGTCTTCATTTGTCGGCGTAATGTGTTCTTTGGTCTTGCTCTTTTCCGTTGACCTTTAGGGTTCTAGGTGAGGGCTCGCCTAGTGGTGCAGTTGGATGCTTTTATCAATGCTAACTAGAATAATATGGTTACATAACGTCTATCAGTTTCTAATAAATCTTCATTTGATACCAGTTTTTTGTAACATAAATTATCTTGCAATTACTCAAATAGTTTGTTTTTCTTTAAATATTCAAGTAAATAAATCATCATTCTTATTGTAATATTATTCATGAATTATTATTTGATTTTTGTCATTTCATATCATTTATAAAATAGATTTTGATTAAAATGTACAGTTTAAATTGATGATTAAACACTTATGATTATTTCATCATAACAAATACATGAACTATTGAAAACATTAGTTGAAGTAAATACATATTAATGATGCTACGATATTATTACTTTTATACAGTCCCAAAACTTAATAGTTGAATTTATAAGTCAATTAAAGCCAGACCACCATGAAAAACCTGGAAACACTGGACGGCTGTTTCGTCCTAGTATGGTACTTCTCAGAAGTACGTGAGACCGATAGGTCCTGGGTTCGAATTACGCGAGCAAGATCATGGATGCACATTGCTGAAGAGTCCGATACTAGGACGAAATGGACACCCAGTACATCCAGGTTTTTTATGATGGTCTAGTTTTAATTAACTCATTAACTCAACTATTAAATTTAACATAGCGTTTAATATTTTTATGAATTCTGTACAGAAAACGTGTAAGCACATGTTTTCTACAGAATGGAACTAAATTTAGTCTACGTGGTGAATTAAGAAATCGCTAGATCCTATGTATATTTGGCGTTATTTTTTGAAAGTAAAAACATAAGAATATGGCTATAAATGATTTCCGTCATGTACTTATCAATGAACAGTCAACAACAGCAAACACAACCAGGATTAGTTAGGACATATAATTTTAGAGATGGATAGTAATGGATGGAAAAGCTTAAAAGACTCGTGTGTGATATGATATTGTATATAATATTTTTTTAAAATTAAAAATTCTATTTTTTATGAAACCTTTTTAATTCAAAAAGACGTAGTAGTTAGTACTTTCATACAGTATATGCAAATATAGAGATTTAATCCAGTTTTTCTGGTCATGTGTTACAATAAAATAACGACGAGAACCGAAGTGGAACAATATAAATTTATTGATTTGATGGATTTTCTCCAGAGTTACCGACAGTTTTTAATTACAGTATTAAGTATTTGAACAGTGACATGTAGACACTATGTATCGGGTAACAATGAAAAGAGGTGACAGAGAGAAGAATCAGTAAAAGGTAATATATATGGTTGAATGTATGAGTGTTTTCCGTAACGTCCAGTATTTATAGAGAAAGTGACGAAATACTCCTGATGATGTAGCTTACGTAATTTCAACCACAAACGTCATGAACAAGTAGGATACAATAATCATATCTGACCATTCAACCAACGAAAGTTAACTTTGATTGAGGGCCTGAAATGAGATATTACTGAAGTAACTAGTAATAAATGAGCTTACAGTAATAATGTTTTATGCATAGATATGGTTTGGATTTAACTATAACTCCATGAAATTACGGTAAATCTTAGATTATTTTCTTATTGATTATTTTGGAAAAATCTTCGTCATGTGTATTATTGGTCAACAGACCTTTTCGCTCCATTCATATTTTAGTTCTCTCTTTTAGAATATTTAGGTGAATACTATAAATACTCACTTTGTGGGCCATTTTTACCACATATATTCTATTGATTTATCTCTATTACGCCTCCAACCTCTGCTTAAACTTCTGTATAAACGTGATTTGAAGTGTGTGGATGACCGTTCATAAGTAATGAATACTATGCTTATGGACTGCAAGCAACTCAGGATGGAAATAAATAGATATACAACTAAAATCATGAAGTGATCTACGTTAGAGCACCATGAGGAACCTCAATTTCGGCACGGCTTTGCACGATTTGTCACGGCATTTCACTAAAACTCCGGAAATTTCCTCTGAAGAATCCTACAGTAGAACAAAACGACCATCCTATGCTTCCAGGTTATCAGTGGTCGTCTGACTTAGATCGGTTCATGAATTCAATGAAATTGAACAGCCTTAACAACCTGTTACTGGAAATTATCATGTGCTCACTAGTGACTAGATACGAGAGGAAATTTCTAGAGTTCTAGTAAGAAGCCGTGACCAGCAGAGTTCAACCATATCAAAGACAGTAGAGGTTGGTCGTGCAATGTCGTGAATTGATTGTGGTTGGGTGCTAACACTGTTGGATGTCGGCTCAGGGGTCTAGGGGTTAAGTGTGAACGCTCGAAACCGAAATTCCTGGGTTTGGTTATTGAGTGCAGGATTGTTTGTGGATATCGCTGAGAAGTCCTATACTTGGACGGAATGGCTGTTCAGTCTTTCCAGGCTTTCAACAATTATCTAATTTTGGTCAGTTCATGATTTTAATGAAATTCAACAAACGCCACAACCACACACCTTAAGTGGATATATATGTTATTGTACTGTGATTTTAATACTAGGCATTAATTAAAAATTGTATTGAAACACAATATTTATATGTGACTAAGAGTTTTTGTAATAATCATGTATAATATTGAGTCATATACGAATAAAATGTCACCAAATTACTGAATGGAAATACAATGCGCATAACCATGAACGTATAAAAAGGAAACTACTTCACGGTTACGTAACACAACTTTCATTCAACTGGAAAATTTCAAATTATACATTTATATCAACTTCAAAAGTTGCTTTTAACCTCTGGATATACATATAAAAAAGTGAATACATATTTTATAATCTACACGGTTTCTTTTACAATCTGTCGGAAATTCATAGTACGTCAAGTTAGAATGATTAGGTTATCAGAGTTGTTATAAAAGTATAGACGACCTGCTTCAATAAGTCTATAACTGAAATAGAATAAACTATTATCGACAATAATAATATATTCTGAAAATAGTTATAGAATCTATGCGAGTTTACAATGAGGCGAAATTTGGAAGAACTTAAGGCATATTTTTTAGAAAGACGGGATTAATAGATTATGTTAACTAAATGCTTGTTAAAGAAAGATCAATAATATAAGGCCTAATGTACCTGCTAAACATATATTCATAGGATACAACATTTTAGAGTATCATGTTATAATGTAATAGCCATCAATCTTGTAAATGAAGGGTTGTCTTTAATAAGTAATAAGTGAACAACAAAACTGCCCTAAGAAAGTAGAATAATGGTAATGTCACAACTTGACGCGCTAATTTCAAAAAGGGCAGTGATTTTTGTACTTGTTGTGATTATACTTGCTTTTTGTACTTATTGCACTAAAAAGCATTCTTGGTCTACTTTAACTAAGAGTTCTTTGGTTAAAGTTTGAAATTTTTTGCTACATTTTGTCCTGAGTACCTGTTTTTAGTCCTTGACTAACACTTGTGTTCACATTGTTATCATTTTTTGTTTTTAAACCTTTTAAATCGAATTACAATGGTTGGTAAGACTCACAAATGTGGGCAACCAAATTGTTTGTTCTCCGTTGAGGAGGGAATGCAGTGTGACGACTGTAAAAAGTGGTATCACAAAATGTGTACACGACTAAGTCCGACGGCTTACAAAAGATGCTCGAAGCCTAACTCGCATTGGCTTTGTATGTTCTGCTGTACGGATAAAAAGGTACTAATACAGGAGGCTATGGGCCTATTGGCTTTGGTCTGCAAGAAAAACGATGGCGGAAGCACTGATAACAGGAGCACTGACGATGAAGAATGTGTCAGTGTAGTAAGTGCTGCTACTGGACCCATTAAACACCTGACTGCGGTTGACGGGCACGTGAAATCTCCGTTGACATTAACGAGAAATGAAGTGTCGCTTGATATTGACATCGGCAGTCATACACCTCTAGTCGAAATAGAAGATCCGGATAAAACTGTCACCGTTCCACGTAGTCCAGGTGTGGCTGTTCTGAGTGGTGACAAATGGACTTCGGTAAGAAGAAAAAAAATAAGAAGAAAAAGGCTGTAGGCAAAACGTAGCTGGTCAGCAAGACATTGGAAGGGATGTTATCAGAAGAAAAACCCTCACCGCGTGAAAAGACAGATCTCTCTGAGAGATCAGTCATTTTTCATAAGATAAGAGAATCTTCAGATACTGAACCAAAGGCAAGATTTGAACATGATCTCAATCATATTAAGACACCATTAAGTAAACTACTCCCAGATACAGTTTCAGGAGTTAGTATTTGTAAGCTTTATAGAATAGGAAAAAAGGTGGATTCCGAAAGTCCTCAGAAAAACCGCCTCCTAAAGGTTACATTCAACACGGTGGAAGAAAGGAACCTGATTCTAAGTAATTCACGTAAACTGATTGGATCCGGAATATATGTCCGTGAGGACCTCAGCCTAGCTGATCGTATTAAGAGAAGAGCTGCAGAAGCGGAAATAAACGAGCGTCGCCGAAACGGTGAAAGAAACCTCGTTCTTAAGGGTTTTCAAATTGTAAAAGTTCGGAGCAAAACGATACCCAAGCCACTCTGGGTGGCAAGGGAAAGCTCTTCACAGACTTAAAGGTATGCTACACAAATACTTGCAGCCTTCTAAATAAAATGGCGGAGCTGAAGTCAGTGGTGGATAAAGAAAAACCGGACGTTATCGCTGTCTCGGAAACTTGGTTAACGTCAGAAGTATTAGATAGTGAAATCCAATTGACTGGTTTCATAACCAGTAGGGCTGATAGATTAAACCGTAGGGGAGGCGGGGTTATTCTGTATACGAAAAGTACCCTAACCATAAGATTAGCTGAGACAGTAGCACATGTTTCAGGGACATGTGAACTGGTGAGATGTAAGTTGAAATGCCGAAGGCAAGATATTGAATTAGTTGTAGTATATCGCAGTCCAGAATGTGTAGCAGATGATTTTATCCTAAGTAAACTTAAGTCCTGGTGTAACAAGAGTAAAAGCCTTGTAGTAGGCGACTTTAATGCACCATATATAAACTGGGTTAACTTAGAAGTAGGGTCATCCATATCGTCGTTCGACTCCAAACTGTTAGAAACCTCGATTGGACTAGCATTATTCCAACACATTAGAGATTCCACAAGATACGACTTAAGAAACTCTTCCTTTCTTTTAGATTTAGTCTTCACACACAGTGATGACGTTGGTAAAATGGTCTTTCTCCCACCACTTGGGAGAAGTGACCATGCAGTCATCTTATTCAAATTCATGGCTGAGATTGCTTGTCAAACAATTGTGCCGGCCCGTCCTAACATATGGAAGGCAGATATGCAGGCAATTAACTCCGCAGCATCGGCTGAGAACTGGGAAATTGACTCAAATGCATCAGTACAAGAGGCATGGACTCTATTCAGGCAGTTATACAATCGGGTAACTCAACCACACATACCCTGGACTGTCCCAAAGAAAAAGAAGCACGGACATCCCTGGATAGGCCTGGATATTCGACGTTTACTAAGACAAAAGAAGAAATGCTGGGATGTTGCCATCCGCCTTGGCACAGCAGGTACGATGGAACGCTACAGATCGATAAGAAACGAGTGTATAACGGAAATTCGGGAAGCTGAAAGAAAATATGAAATGCAGTTGGCACAATCTGCACTCAAGCAGCCCAAGGGAATATTCTCGTACATAAACTACAGAACAAGGATTCATCATTGGATTCCCAAACTAATTCAAGTAGGAAGTGAATCTGAAATGATAGAGGAAGATCAGGAAAAAGCTGAGGTTATGGCTGACTACTTTGGGGCAGTTTTCACTCAGGAACCTCCTCTAGAGACAGAACCAGACCTAATTACAGAGTCAACAAACCAGCTGCTCACCGTGGACTTCGACCAAAACGATGTGCTTAAGGCTCTTAGCACCCTAAACATGGAGAAGTCAACAGGACCAGATGAACTACACCCTAAAATCTTGAGACATATTGCCCAATATATCGCAGCCCCACTGACTGTGATATTCAAAATGTCACTTGACGAAGGTGTGTTACCTATGGACTGGAAGGACGCAATCGTCACTCCCATACATAAAACAGGTCTACGACAAGTTCCATCGAATTACAGACCCGTAAGCCTCACCAGTGTTGTAATTAAAATACTGGAAAGAATAATCAAACGGACCATAATAGCATTTATGGAAACCAATAACTTGCTGAACATGGCACAACATGGTTTTAGAAAGGGTCTATCTTGTACAACGAACCTCCTTATAGCTAGGGAGCTCTGGATTAATGCGCTAGACAACGGAAACTCAGTGGATGTTTACTAAATAGATTTCAGTAAGTCTTTTGACAAGGTGCCAACTAATAGACTGCTATTGAAGTTGGCAAACCTTGGTATTGACGGACCTCTTTTAAAATGGATTAAGGATTTCCTAGTAGGTCGTAGGCAAAAAGTAAGAATAAATTCCAAGTGCTCCATCTGGAGACCAGTACTTAGTGGAGTACCTCAAGGTTCCGTCCTAGGTCCTTTACTTTTTATAATGTACGTTAATGATCTTACAAGTATAGTACAGTCTCCAATGTTATTATACTCTGACGATGTAAAAATTTGGCGAGTAATAACTGGAGACAAAGACGCATTTACTCTTCAGGCAGACTTAAATAATATGATAAACTGGTCTAAAGAGTGGCTAATGCCTATCAACTCGGAAAAGTGTGTCTACATGCACTTGGGGGATTCAAAGGTTAATAAGTACAACATAGGGGATGTGTTATTACCCGTAGTCCGGTCTCATAAGGACCTAGGGGTGACAGTGAGTAATGGTCTTAAGACGACGGCTCATTGCCGGGAGGTCGCAGCTAAGGGGTTTCGAACCCTCTGGGCTTTAAAACGGACATTCACTAAGTTAGATACTACCAAGTTCACCACAGTATACACATCATTAGTGAGAACTAAGCTAGAGAACTGTGTTCAGGCTGCAAGCCCCTGTTTAAAAGGTGACTCAGACATACTAGAAAAGGTACAGAGGGCAGCTACGCGTGCAATTCCGGAACTCTGGGGTTTATCATATAAAGAGCGGCTTGAAAATCTGGACCTCTTTACTCTGTCCTATCGCAGAGTGAGGGGAGATCTAATATTGATGTACAGAATACTGAGAAATGATTTCGGACCTAACTTATTCTCTCTCTTTCTTCCCACTAGATCGGGACACCTCAGAGGACATAGCAGGCGAGTAGAAAAGCCAAGAACGAACAAAATACCCGTGACATACAGGTTTTCACACCGCGTCATCAATACTTGGAACCTGCTACCTGAAGCAGTGGTGTCCGCACCTTCAATTGACTCTTTCAAGAGAAGACTGGACACTCACAGAAGCATACTAGAAAAGGAATAACATAGGCCGTAGGCCTTCTGTCCTTACTACACAAATCTGAAATCTGAATTTTGGAACGATGGATATCGAACTTTTGACATGGAATTTAAATTAAGCAGTTTACGGATTAGCGTTACCGTTTAATGTTTCACAACCACTTCCTTTTCAGAGCTTACTAGGGACTATGGTTACTGTTTAGGTCCCAAGCGAGTTGAGGGACTACATTATGTTCTTGATTTGTAGAAGAAATACTAATTCAATAAACCATAGCATGTGACTATTTACAACAGGGTTATCACATCATAATCAGATGGAGAATTGATTTTTTGATTCTTCCTAGTCATAAAATCACTTATTTAGCATTCAGTATTTCCTTAATAAGAAAACTGAAAGTCCAACTTGTAAAGAAGAGATATAGGTAGTGTTGGGTGATTATAGTCCAGTGTTTATACATCCACTAGAAGGAGGAAAGCAAAATCAGTAACTACTGGACAAAAGGAAGTTCCCGTAATAGGTCTTTTTTCTTGACTGTCTTCTAACTTACTGATTTATTGAGATATTATAAAATTATTCTTATTTTCTGTATACCACTGATTTCATGAACCGATCAATGTTAGACTATCACTGGAAACTTGAAAGCACTGGACGGCCGTTTCGTCCTAGTACGGAACTTCTCTGTAGTGCACATTCACGATCCTGCAGATAGGATTTGAATCTGGCACTCTCGGTCTCGCGCAAGAATGCTTGACGTCTAGACCACTGAGCAGAAATCCAACAGTGTCAATTTCTAACCTCAACTAATCCAAGAAGTCACACAAAGAGTCCTATACTAGGACGAAACGGCCGTTCAGCACTTCCAGGTTTTCAGTAGTAGTCTAACATTGATCGGTTCATGATTTCAATGTAATGTTGTGTAATCATCATAAAAATAAATAAAGTGAATTGTACTAATAAGTTAGAACTTGTGATAATCAGGTATGACTTATAGAACTTATGATAAAAATAAAAGTATTACATCTTAGTATGAAGGAAAGATTTCAAGATATGCTGAATAGCAACAGCATTTACGCATTTAGTGTACCTATAATTTCACTAACGGATTATATTCTTATTGATGTAGGCAATTTTAGGTCAGGATTGAAAGAGAATAAATTTTTAATGTATCATACCTATATACAACGTTGTTTTAAACTTGTTTTAATAAAAATATGAGCACTCAATAATTGTTTGTCTGTTTGTTATTAATTTCAAGTTAACACATTTTACATATGATTATTTAATACTTAATACCATAATGAGTAACTGAGTAACTTTATAGTGGAACTTTAAAATCTCAATTAAGTAAAATTTTTAGTTGCGATTTTATTATAACTTGTGGTCTGTGTGCTCTGTTAATGTATAGTGTAACGATCGATTGGACCTATGACGCATAAATTCGTAAGAGCAGTCTACAGTCCTTATCGGTCCTTCCTACTGTCTAGCCCTACCTGTTAAATCCAGAACACTAATCACAGCCTCTGCCATATGAACCATTTATTTCAAACATACTCGGTTTATAATCAAACAAAACAGACGAAATCGTATCATAAAATAGAAAATAACATTTGTACAAGAATTAGCCAAATGTGTTTGTGAATGAGTGAGGTAGTAATTAATAGACAGGGCATAATTCAAGAATGGTAAATTGTAGAATAATAGTTCATAGGTCAAAATAAGGCTCATAATAAGAGGAATACGAATATGAATAGCTTAGTTATTTAACAATTATACGATAAAAATACACGCATAGTATTGATCCATGAATGGATCCCAAAAGTTACCATTCATTATGCTTATCGGAGCATAACAAATTTGTAACTTGTTATGAACTTGATACTCATTTAGAATGTTAAGCTAAATTTATAAATACTTTCAAATGGACAATTATTACGAATAATTATTTCATTGTTTTGGCTATTTTGTCATTGTCATCTTATCATAAATGATTTGTTATAACTGTTGTTTAAAGCAATTAGTCCCTTTTATAAATGTCAATAGAACAATGAGAAGACTGAGTTGATCTGAAAAATGTGATGTATTTGTGCTATACATTTCAAACAATCCTTAAGTCATTCTATGGTCTAGGGTACGCGACAATTTCATATTCTTTCTCTCCCCTTAGTTATTTTAACTGAACTTTTATTTGTTTGACCTTTAGTATTTTCATATAAAAATGCCCTGACAAGTATATGTGTGACCAGATTGTTCGAAATGTATTGCGCAAATAACTGTTGTTCTCATGTTATAATTGTTTTGTGGCAGTCGGCATTTGTTTTAATAAATGAAAATTCTTAAAAATAAGCATCTATTCAGAATTTACTAGTATTGTTTATTACATTTTAATTGGAAGATGTTTATTTGATTAATATAAAGATAATTCATTAATAAATGCATATTATTACACTGAAAGTAGTTAATAAGCATATATCATAGGAATGAGGTAGTGAGATAAGAGTTTAAAAAAAGTATTTTTGATAAAAATTTCAATAAACTAAGGTCACGTTTATGCTGTTGATGTTCAGAACCGGAAATGATCGGTTACTTCTGATATATGTACTTTCTAAGTGAATTTGTTGCTGTTTTGTATTTTACAAGACCAGTTTTACTCAAACGATTATCATAATTGAAGCGGAAGTTCACAGAACTGGAGATTTTCAAGAAGATAATGCATTAGATCTAATCAATCTTAGGTCAAAAATATTTTAAAACCAAAGACTATACTATATATTGCTATACTATATAATTAGTGAAATAACTTTCATTTTGTTATGTTATAGTAACAAACTATATTTGGTTGGTTTGGAATTTTTTAAAATTGATTTTCAAACTTACTAAAAATCCTGGTTTTTATCACAAGCTGACACCGGTTGTAAATCCTTCAAAAAATCATTAGAAACTGAATAGATGCATCGTTACTGTTTATGACGCCTACAGATTACATGAAAATATGGTCGCAATCGCAACTGAATCTAGTACTCTGGACCATGATTTCATTAAAAAGAAAACTAAGAAATCTAGTTATAAGTATTTCATAACTTATGTTTTTATAGGAATCTGTAATTTACTCAATTCTGATATTAATAACTCTAAATACCCTCTTGACTTCGGCTTATTTATCTTAAAAGATATCACAAGTGTTTACATAGTTATTACTTGTTTAGGTACTTCATTCACTGATAAATTTGGTCGCTAACTCGTAATCTTTAGTGGTATGAGATACAGAGTAAAAAGAAACAGTTCTAGTCTGTTTTCAACTTTTCAATGCTTCTTATACTTATGTCAATTCATAATCAATATCATAAATGTCTTACTGCATTACATTTTTCGATTATCGTGTTCGTTAAGTCATCACAATCAATCGATGTTATAAATACCGACAGAATTGCTTGCATGTACCTATGTGGAAAATGAAAAAATATGGTGAAACAGCGAAACAGCTCTTATGTAAGTACACAGTTATTAAACTTTTATTTGAATTCAATTTTGAAAAACTTACAAATTTTCAAATTAATCTCCTCTAGGAAAAGTTTCAGAGAGTATTAAAACGTTTTTCGATACATTGATTTGTGTAAACTATTCAAATCTGTTAATTTCATATGATTTAAACAACTCAACTAATTCAATAAACTAGGGAGAAATCTTTGCCTTATGTCGAAAGAGTTATAACCTGTACACCTATCAATGTATAACGTAATGATACTGTCAATTAGAGAAACAGTGATTTATTGATCGAACCAATGACGCATAAATCCGTAAGAGCAGTCTACAGTCCTTATCGGTCCTTCCTACTGTCTAGCTCTACCTGTTAAATCCAGAACACTAATCACAGCCTCTGCCATATGAACCATTTATTTCAAACATACTCGGTTTATAATCAAACAAAACAGACGAAATCGTATCATAAAATAGAAAATAACATTTGTACAAGAATTAGCCAAATGTGTTTGTGAATGAGTGAGGTAGTAATTAATAGACAGGGCATAATTCAAGAATGGTAAATTGTAGAATAATAGTTTATAGGTCAAAATAAAGCTTATAATAAGTGGGGTATAGATATACACAATCTAGCTATTAAATAATTATACATTAAGAACATAAGTATAATATTTGCCCATAAATAGTTCTCAAAAGTTACCATTCATAATTCTCCCTGAGATATAACAGAAACCTTTAAACAATGTTAACTAAATGCTTCATCTATTCAAAATTTAAGTGGCTACTAAACAAACTAACTCATTTCATAGATATATGTTTTGTGCATCTAGTAAAAAGTATTCCAGAAGTTGTATAGCCATTGCTATGAACAAAATTAAACAAATAAACATAAAGATTATGAATATGTTTTATGTTGTGCTTAAAAAATGTTATAGTTGTACATTATGAACATAATCTGTCAATAAAATGATGTTATTTACTACACTTCATTTTAATGAAGATAAGCAATAACAACTCTGAATATGTGTTAATGATATCGTCGAAAATATAAGTTTATTCAAACACAGTTATATGAACGAAGAATATTCGTTTCACTTATTTCTAATCAGATTCTATAATTATCTCATATGCAATATAATAATCCGTAAAATTGACCACATTTGAGGTAGAGTACATTATTTAAAATTGTAACATGTGAATTAAGGATTATTGTTTGTCATATAAAGTCAAATCAAATCGTTAACGTTGGGGTTGACGAATTCGATGTGTTAACTTGAATCCGTTTATAAGTGAAATGACATTATGAGATGAATGATCAGAATAAATATGGTCAACATGGGGTGAGAGAGAGAATAATGCAGTAAGAATCAGAAATTACGGAATATGTAAAATAATATGAATCAGGTCAGATACAGTCAGTCAACAACGTAGAACTTCGTACATCAGTTCGAGTTGCCATACTACATTAGTGTGGTGAGTGCTACTTATATTGACACAGGTAGTATATGATGTTAGTCGTGAACAGAAGGTCTGGCAGCAGAGAGACAAGAGGATCGAACAACAAAGAATGGAAACAGGATGCAATTTGCATAAAAATGTAAGAACAATGAAGTCTGGGTCATTTTGAGACAATTGGTGGACATTTTGTAAATTAAGCATTTACTTTATGATTGTTAGATTTTATTAACAAGTCCTGTAATTTTGTGTCAAATACATTCGATTGTTCCCACTGGTGTACTTGTTCACTACAATGAGTACAGAGATACAATTGTCAGTTCAAATCCCGTAGTGGTAGAGGTAGTAAAAGTATGAACAGTAATCGGAAAGATTAGGGTTTGGAGATGTTATTTAAACAGTATAATCCAGTGAAATAAATTTCCGAAGAGAAAAAAAGGAACATGAAAAATTCGTAATATTATAATTTGAGAGAACACAAAGAGTGGATACACCTGCATCATTGCAAACGATTTTGAGCCATGTCATTAAAGGTCTCTAACCATCGGTTGCTATCATCTCGCGGATCCCAACCAGGTAGTCTACACCTACAAACGTGGCTCAGTCCACTTGTCAGTGACTTCATGGATATGTGCCATGTTTTGATTTGGCCACCCCTAGCTTTCTCCCAAACTATTCTTACATCATAAAACATCGCACGTCAGGGCAGTCGGTGGTTGGGCATACGTAACACGTGTCCCAGTCATCTCAACTGATGAAGTTTCATTACTTCATCAGTTGATCTGCTATCCTTACCTAGTACCCGTTTCTTAACAACTGAATTACTTACTCGATGGTCCCAGGATATACGAGCAATGTTTCGAAGACACCTATGATCGAATACTAGTAACCTACGAAAATCTTCTACTCCTATCGGCCAGGTCATATACAGTATATAGGGGTCAATAATGAATAAATTACTCGAAAAGGTTAGCGGATTTAGCAATTGTAATATAATGATAATAATGACGATAGTAAGATGTGTGGATAAGATGAGTTTAAGATATAAAAATGAACAATAATCGAATTGCGTCAACTTATCATAAAATTGACTATTGATTAGTTGGTGCCGAAGTTGGCCAAGGTAAAAGAACGGCTAAACATATTTCTTTTGGATGCAAAGCTCTGACTTTTTGATCTAAATAGCAATTTCTTCAGTCGTTTTAATGATTCTCAGTTTGATGGAATTAAGTAAACTGTCGTTGACACCATATATAATCGTAAAATATTGCTTCTTGTTAGCTGTATGTCCAGTCTGAATTAAATGAGCTAGAATGGATCTGTTAACAGTTTTATATACGCTTTTGCTTAAGCACACTGAGAGATGTTCACCAACTCTTATATACAATTTCCTAAACCATCTTCCGCAATAACTTGCTCCACAGGAGCAATTGAATTGACAGATACAGAAAGAAGTGGCTAGTCTAAGCAATTTATCTTTCAACCTCGAATTGATCATCCATTGTGTAAAAAACATTAACTTTTATTTACTTGCATTAAAAGTTTTTTTGGATTGATCTTGTAACTTTTTCTTAAAAGTAGTTTGTTGTTGTCCAATTATTTACCAAATTGTTTATAATTTCAAAACATACATATATTTATTCAACAAAATAATTGATGATTACAAAGTGAATGAAAATATATTCGAGTAATTAAAAATGTTTATCTTTTTCTAAGGCTTTAATTTGATTTGGTTATTAATAATTTCTACTTCATGATTATTCACTAATTATTAGGTACTATTTGTGTTGTTTGAATAAAATGACGATAAATGTTTTAGTTATTTGTATATTAATCTTTGATCAAATGAAAACAAAACAAAACAACAATATTCTCCTTTTATGTTAATATACAATTTTATTTTAATAGTTAAATTCATCAGTTGATCTAATCTAAACCACCATTGAAAAACCTAGAAGCACTGAATTGAGACTTTTCAGCAGTGTGTATCCACGATCCCGTTCGCGGGATTCTGACCCAAGGCTATAGATGAGCACTGTTAAAGAGTCCCATACTGAGATGAAACTACCATCTAGTGCTTACAGGTTTATCAATGATTGTTTAGCTTAGATTGACTCATGAATTCAACTATTAAATTATTAAACTCTACACAAAACCTCATTCTTATAATTCTATTTTGTTTTATTCATTTTGTTTAAATGAAGAAAATATGAAATTAAATTATGCTAACTGTTTTAGGATCATAGATAAGAACCGTTCAGTTTTTTAATGATTTTTTGTAATTGGTAAATTTTCTGTTTTCGTGAAATTAAAAATATGTAGGTCACATGTAAAGATAAGATCAGTTGATGTATTTAACTTTATATAGAACACTTTGGTATCATATTTATCTTTCATGAGTAAACTTGAAATTATGAGTAAAAGTGATTTCATGAAAACTATACAGATCATGATCTTATTGATAAGGATTAGAATATTTTTAAAAAATGAAAACTGATTAGTATCAGAAGGGGTTTTGTAAAGATTGTAGTAATTTCAACAGTTGAGGTCATTAGTCAATTGAAGCTAGACCATCATGGAAAACCTTGAAGCACTGGACGGCCGTTTCGTCCCATTTTGGGACTCCTCAGCAGTGCGTGCCTTGTGCGAGACTGATAGGTCCTGGGTTCTAATCCCGCGAAGCGGGGTCGTGGATGCGCATTGCTGAGGAGTCCCACAATAGGGCGAAACGGCTTTCCAGTGCTTCCAGGTTTTCCATGGTGGTCTAGCTTCAATTCACTCATGATCCCAACTGTTGAAAATTGATTTATTCTATTTTGTAATCCAATTTATTCAATATATTTGAGTTTTTATTTGACTTCTCTTATTCATACTTTTTTTAAAATTTATAGAAAATAATTAATATAACAAGTTTTATAATTAATAACCCCACCCGGAGCCTTTCTGGGGCTACTGCCGATTTCAACGCCGGATAAAGGAAGAAGGTTGGGCATGGGGTTATCGACCCCATACCGTAGCAAACTAACTCGCTTAAAGCAACGTTAACTAGAAAATACTTATCAAACGACAACTAAGATGAACTTGCATAAATTACCAATGCTTTCAGTAAACTAACTGACTATTTTCACTTGAATTATTAAACATATTGAGAATAATGAATTGTAAACCTATTATTTATCGCCAGCTACTTACAACTTCAAGTGTTTACTTATTGAATAGGAGCAAGAATTTAATAAAGTTAACGTCATTGTGACAATATAGAACAAATGAATAGTAAAATAGAAGGATAAATGGTGTACATGAATACAAATGTGTCTGTTATATTATTGAGAAAAAGTATATTTCTTAATTATAAATCCACAGTGATTACAATAACAGTAAGCAAAATGACCATATGAATTGTAATGAATTGTATAGAAATATATTTACGTATGAATTATAACGGTTGTTCTAACTAGTATGAAAGTAAAGAAGACAATTTGTAAAGAGCTACATAGGTAATTAAAGTTCATCAACTAGTTTATTTCGAATATGTTAATCCAGTTTTGACTAGTTTGTTACAGCAGATTTAGTATTTAAACTATTGGAAATAAAATTTACTTTTGATTATTCCAAATAATTTATCTGATATCTTTAGCTTGGTAAATATTTAAAGAAAGGGGGTTTTGTAGAGATTTTAGTAATTTAATAGATGGATTCATGAATCAATTAAAGCTAGGCAACCATGGAAAACCTGGAAGCACTGGACGACCATTTCATCCGAGTACGGGACTCTTCAGCAGCGCACATCCACGATCCCGCTCACAGGATTCGAACCCAGGACCTGTCGGTTTTAAAGAATAAAGTACTTCTAATACAATTTAATATCCAACAATGCAGATTCCTTGAAATATATTATATTAATCCATATTTAAAATGTTTAAAAATATGAAAAATGATAAAAATGAATAAACACTTTGAACAATATATTTCAAGATTTATTGTAATTAGTTTTACTTACTTACGCCTGTTACTCCTCGTGGAGGATCATAGGCCACTCACCAGCATTCTCCATCCAACCCTGTCCTGGGCAATCCTTTCCAGCTCCTTCCAGTTTTTATTCATCCTTTTCATATCTGCTTCTATTTCTCGACGTAATGTGTTATTTGGCCTTCCTCTTTTCCGCTTCCCTTCAGGATTCCAAGTTAGGGCTTGCGTTGTGATGTAGTTCGATGATTTGCGTAATGTATTTGTTTTATGTAATAAGGAAAAATAGTATTTCCATAAAATGAACTTCATTCTTTGCAAGTTATATCATTGTAAAAATCTATTCTTATCAAGTAAATATCAAACATAATTGATGGAAAAGAAACAACAGGTATTTATTTTATTATCATTGATTTACATAAACTGTTTACAATTTATCAAATCTAAATATGAAATCATATTTAAAAAAAAAGATCTTTACAAATTAATTGAATTCATTGAGATGAGATTAATCAGAATGGGTTAAGTAAACAACTATTGACGTTATATATTAAAAAGAAAACAAATAAATCTATAGAAGTAAGAAACAATACTGTAAACAATCATGTTAGTCATAATGCGATCATGAAGTTTATGATGAAAATCTAATAGGTTCAATGTAAAAAAGAAACAAACAAACTGAATACAAATGAAATATGAAATGAATCCAGATACAATTAGTTAAAGTTGGATTTTTTCTTAAATTGAAAGATGATTTGAATGGAGTATAATGTAGTGAGATAAGAAAATGAATTTTAAGAGATCGACTAGAATGATGAGCGGTAATATCAGAGTTTTTATACTAAAACACTGTGGGAGATTAGAGTTATTTATTTATTTGTTGATCATGATAAGTGATTCACAAAAAATGCATGAGCTTGAAATTCTCTTGTCATTTAAATGGATAAAAAATGAGACCAATAAAGTCTCATTGTTTTCGGTTGTATGATATTTAAGAAACGATAGTTTTTTCTAGGCATAGATATTTCCAACTAAATTATCAATATTTAAAGCAAAGATGGATAATGGCTGTCAGTGGAATTGAAAACGTGAGTTACGTCCTATCCCGGACCCGTCATTTGGATTTACCTGTATCTCGGAGTTGATGTTCGCTTCGGAACTCAAACCAATTGCCATTCACTTCAAACGCCATCGCGTTATCCACTAATCTACTGAGTCTTGATAGCCACTAGCTTGTGCGAAGGGGTGAAGTTTAAATTCACCTGGTATCGTTTACTTGAGTCTTCCCATTGATGCTTAGGATCGCCACTCATCAGTGGCTATCAGGATTCACTAGGTAAGTAGATAATGCGGTGGCGTTCAAAGCGGACGTGTTGGGTTCGAGTTCCAGAGTGAGCATCAACTCTGGGATGCAGGTACATTCAGCTGACGAGTCCCAAATAGGTCGAAACGCGCGTCCTGGATACCACTGCTAGCCACTATACATCTTTGCTTAGAATGCTCATGAATTAAGAAATACCGGGGCAAAACGCACAGTATACACATATACCAATAACAGACTGATCAATTGCAGTCCTAAACATCAATGGGAAGATTCAAGTAAACAATACAAAGTGAATTTAAATTATCAATGCTTCTTCTGAGAATAAATAATAACGGAACAACACAAGAAAATTATTGTGTTGTTCCGTCGTACTATTTAAACTTAGATTAATTTTGATTTGGTTATTTATTGTCTGAAGAAGTGGCTTACATTGAGTCACGAAAATTTAATTTTTCTACTCACGGGGATTTTACAAATATATTAATTTATTTATCCATATACTTATACATATATAATTCTTATTACAAAACTCTTATGTCAACAGAATGTTTTTACGTTATCAGATGACACTGGACTTACTCGGAAGGAATGTGAGCGAAATCATTTATGATAGATTCACACATTCCATAGAAAAATCAGTTAAGTTCTTTTTTGGGTTTTATTCTACGTTAATTATATAAATGGGGGTTTGTGGAGATTGTATTAATTTTAGTAGTTGAATTCTGGCCATAATCATTATGTGCTCACTAATGACTGGCTTCAAGATGGGTTTCCTTGAGTTGTAGTGAAAAGCTGTGACCAGTGGAGTCAAATCCATTTCAGGTAAACACAGACATCTGTCTCAGACAATCGATGAAAGGCTGTGCAATACCATGGATCGATTAAAGTTAGACGTTAAGAGCGTTGGATCCCTGCTCATTGGTCTAGATTTTAAGCGTTCGCGCGTGAAACCGGAGCTCCTAGGTTCTAGTCTCACATGCGGGGTCGTGAATGTTCACTTCTAAGGAGCCCCATACCAGGAAAAAACGGCCGTCTAGTGTTCCCAGGTTTTCAATGGTGGTCTGGATTAGATTGACTAGTGAATTAAACTATTAAAATTCTATAAATATCTGATCAGTTTTATTTTTGACTTTTATTTTTGCTGGATTTATTTAGGTGCCAATTCTCTTTGTGATCATTTTTTATATGAATGAATTTTTTAATTAACTGAACTTTCGTATAATTACATAAATGAAACCTAATTGTTTCTATGATGCCATAGTTTATAACAAAAGCATTAGTGTGGTTTTCGAATTAGTTAATTCTATAGTCATTCAGTCAGAAGAATAATATCCAGTTGTTGTTGACTTGAGCTAAGTAGTAATTGGGCATCAGAGCTGAAATGCTATATCCTCTTTGCATTTAAGAACTTAACAATGCATATTCGTGATTCTCGAAGTGACTGAACTCAAGTAATACTTGTTTGTCTCGTTATTAAACTCGTCTATGACGGTGAACAAGGAGGTTGTAATTATGAAAAGTCAAAAGTACAAATCATTGAACTTTACTCTATTATTTCAACTACAACACACTTCTCATACAGTTTTAAGACAGGTTCAATATCTAACTGGGTATACATTGTCGAGCAATTCCAAATTAGGAAAAAACAGCTCTTCGGTAATCTATTGCTTTTAAAAGTTGTCTAAGTGAACCCAATCTTATTTATTTCCATTTTTATTCATTCACCATGGGAATAAAATGTTTCAATTTACTTACGAAAAGAAGAGATTCACTTTGATTAAAAAAGTGACGATGAAAAAACCCAAATAACTTGCCTTTTTTGATTATTCAAAGTAACTTCATCTAATTTATACATTTATGTTAAAGGAAGTCAAACAATCTATGTAGAAGAAAACTTGATTTGTAAATATTCTCTCTTCTAACAAACGAAACAAGAAAGGATTAGACAAAGAAAGATAACAGTTAAAGAAAATCTATATACAGAACAACTTTCACAGAGTTAAATGTATATATAGTCAGTGTATTGAAAACAAGGTATTATATAACTACGGTTTAGATAATACTTTTCATGAAATCACTCAGATAACTGTAGAATTCAACAAAATTGTATTTAGTTTCAATATATCGATAAGAATATTATTTAGAATATTTAGAGCGCTGATATTAACTATCTTGGAAGACAAAGTCGGGTGTTAATAAGAAGGTGTGAAAAAGTAATCGAAATCTGAATGAATTCATTAATCAGCATATTGTCTGGAACGGAGAATTTACTATCAATCATCCATGGTCAATACAAATCATATATATATAAACAGTTACGTTTAAAGCCATAACAATTGTTAATTATTAAAAAGAGGTATCATTGATGCAAACTGTTATCTTATTGTCTCTCAGTTTAGATATTACTGGTTGATTGATCATGTGTTCACGATCTTTGTTTAAGTGGACCAGACTTCTTACTCTAGCCTTTACTCTTTCTTTAGGTGTTTGACTGGATTATGAACATCTCTACATCATAGGAGAATCACAGAATACAATCAACAGTTTGGATGTAACTAGACGATTTGGACTTCACAGATGACCTAGCTCTTCTATCCCATACACACCAATATATGCAGGTGAAGACAATCACTGTAGCAGCAGTCACTGAATCAGTAGGCTTCAACATACACAATGGAAAAATCAAGATCGTCATATACAACACGGAGAACAACTTCGAGAACTTCTGAAACCATCTCTAAGAAGATACAGGTACTTTAAAACCGTTGTCTATGTAAGATCCTTAATGTCCGTTGACCAGATACCAGCAGCAACAGCCTACTTTGGGAGAGAACAAACCAGCTTCCATTTAAAGAGAAAATCGAGAAACGACACTAGAGATGGGTAGGACAAACATCACGGAAATCATCAGACTGTATCATGAGACAGATGCTAATTTGGAATTCTTAAGAGAGAAAGAAAAGAGGGAGATCAAATGACTCATGGGGGGCGGAACCCGGATGCAGACATCAAAAGAATAAATAGCGCTTGGAAACAGCTGGAAAAGAGGGCCCAGGTTAGAATCAGTTGGCGATTGCTGGTCGGCAGCCTATGGCTCATGAGGAGTAGGAGACGCAAGTCAGTAAATAAGTATTAAAGTTTCACGTAAAGATCTCGTAAAACATTTTTGGCGAATAGCTGGTTTATTATAAACATGAGACATTTTTAAATTTTGAAAATGCTAATCTGATCATTAACACTTTGAAAATGTTCCAATGTAACACTTTTTACAATGTTCGAACAAACTTTTCGGTTTCATCATCTTACATTAAGGAATTTTATTTACTTGTGAACTGTCTATCAAATATGACCGAACTATTTAAAGCGCTTATTCATACAGTCACTAACTGTGGTCCTAAATTACTGTTATAATCTATGTAATGCTGTTTGGTTGCAATTCAAAATTGTGTTATGTCCTGACAAGAATAATGAATGGTAACTTTTGGGATCTATTGATGGACCAGTACTAAACGTATATTTCTATTGTATAACTATTAAGTAACTAAACTAGGTATATTCATATTCCTCTTATTATAAGCTTTAT
Source organism: Schistosoma haematobium (assembly GCF_000699445.3). Taxonomy (NCBI): domain Eukaryota; kingdom Metazoa; phylum Platyhelminthes; class Trematoda; order Strigeidida; family Schistosomatidae; genus Schistosoma; species Schistosoma haematobium. The sequence continues at coordinate 17,430,064 of NC_067197.1, read as the reverse complement.
TTTGACCCATAAACTATTATTATACGTTTCATTATTCTTGAATTATACCCAGTATATTAATTACTACCTCCCTCATTCACAACCAAATCTGGCTAATTCTTGTACGAATGTTGTTTCATATTTTATTGGCACGTTCTGGTCTGTTTGATTGGTATATAAATCGGCGGTCACAAGTTATAACAAAAATAAAGACTATTTAAGGTATATTTCAATACGAAACTAGACTGACTGAAAAGCATGTATACAATGATACTTCAACATTGATAACTACTTACGAATAAGAAGAAAACGAAGACAGAACATTTTCATGTTTCATATGAGTATGCGTCACTTTGTGGATCGTCTTGTTTAAAAAAGTAAAATTTGAAAATATCTGTAGATTTTGTTGCGTCACCAATCTACACAGGTATGAAAAATTATGATAATAGCTGTTGTGGTGGCAACACAAACCTATTACAATAATAGTAATTTTGGTCAAGGTAACAGTTTTTTATCAGTATTGTTTATTCTGACGGCAACCGTTTTTTTAAAGTTTTCAACCATGTGCTACAATAAATGCCAACAGTTGCAAAAACGTGATTCAAAACTCCCTGTTTAAAACATTCATCATTATAAACATTTGAAATGAAGTGTATTGAATACGAGTCTCAGTATTAGAAATTAATATGAATGCAGTACCATTCGGTTTATAAATTTCAAGTGAAACGTTTATCTTGAATTCCACTGCTAGCTACACATTCATACATTCTTCATCTCAGTCAGTCAGTCAGTAACAACGTAGAACTTCGTACGTACATACATCAGTTCGAGTTGCCACACCACATTAGCACAGAGATGCAGTGGTCGATTCAAATCCCGTAGTGGCAGATGTAGTAGAATTATAAGCAGTAATCAGGAAAATTAGTGTTTTAAGATGTTATTTAAAGAGTATAATCCAGTGAAATAAATTCGGGAAGAGAAAAAAAAGAGACAAGGAGGATTCAGGAGATTAGAATTTGGGAGAACACAAAGAGTTAACGCACCTGCGCCATTGCAAACGATTTTGAGCCATGTCATTCAGGGTCTCCAACCATCGGTTGCTATCATCTCGCGGTCCTCAACTAGGTAGTCTACACCTACCAACATGACTCAGACCACTTGTCAGCGACTTCATGGATATGTGCCATGTTTTGGTCTGGCCGCCCCTAGCTTTCTTCCAACCTATCCTAACATCATAAAACATCGCACGTCGAGGCAATCGGTCGTTGGGCATACGTAACACGTGTCCCAGTCATCTCAACTGATGAAGTTTCATTACTTCACCAATTGATCTGCCATTCTTACCTAGTACCCGTATCTTAACAACTGAATTACTTACTCGATGGTCCCAGGATATACGAGCAATATTTCGAAGACTCTTATGATCGAATACTAGTAACCTACGGCGACCGTACCACGTTGAAAGCACCGGTTCTCGGCCGATCACCGCAGTTAAGCAGCGTTGGGCCCGGTCAGTACTTGCATATTCTTCATCTATTCAAGTGATATTTTTGTGTTTACACATAGAAATAAAATAAGTCATGTATATGTATATTTGACATCTTCGTAGATATTAATCAGAATTTTGGAAGAATTCACACTCTGTTCGAGTGTCCATAGTAACTTTAATACTGGAATGCAAGAAATTAAAATAAAAATAAAACCATTGACTATTGAAATATTTATTTAACAATCAATTGAGTTCATTTTAATAAGAATAATTTAAATATTGAACAATCTTAAAAACTATAGAAAAACGAACGATATTGTTCCGCTCTAATTAATGACAAGGTATATATGTATGTTCATGAAGCTTTATTTATATTCATCTTTATTTTCTATCCGTTTTAAATAAACAAATGATTTAGATATTTACTGACATAAATATGCTCATTATTTTAAATATATTATATTAATAAAAGGAATTCTATATAATGGATATTTAATAGGTTACTATTTATTTGTTTACTGTTTGTCAATTCTATCATATTATTGGTTTAAGATTGTGTTCACAATCTCATAGATCGGATCTTATATATCTAAGCTAATCTACATATATTGTTTATAGTTTTAATCAAGATTAATATTATCTTAAGACTGTATTATCATTCATTTTTGAAGTTAAAGTTCTAAATTAATGATATATAAACTGTTTGGAATGTAAAACATCTAGTTTGATATACAGAAATGTGTAAGGGGATTGGTGATAAACGTTATATAACCCATTTTAGTGTGGAAATCATCGCTGTTTAGACAAAAAAGTGTTTTGTGTAAATGAACATGGTGTTACACTAGCGAATCAAGATAATTCACTAATTCTGGATATATTTTTATTTTTGAATGATTCGTCAAAAATATTTGGGGTTAGTTATTAGTTTCTCTCTAAAAAGAATTTTAGACCACTGCTAGCCACTACCCATCTTTGCTTATAATGCTTGCGACTTAAGGCAGTATCGAGGCAGTTCGTACAGGATGCACATATGTCAATAAGAGACTGATCGATCGCAGTCCTAAACTTCAATGGGAAGGTTTAAACAAACAATAAAAAGTGAATTTAAACTTTACCTCATTGCGCAAGCTAGTGGCTATCAGAACTCAGTTTGAAGCGAACGGTACTGGGTTTGAGCCCTGGAATGAACATTAACTCTGTGATTTAAGTAGATCCAGCTGACGAATCCCAAATGGGACGAAACGCACGTCTTGGACTCCACTGCTAGCCACCATTCATCTTTGCTTTGAAGTAGTTTATTGTAAATTTTTTACTACGCAGTAAATTAATGTATGCATAGATACATGACGCTATTCTAGTATTTTTCATTTAGTCACGTTTCTGTTAGCAAAAATTAATTTTTTGAACTTTTTTCTAAGGTGAGAGTTATCTTTTGAGTAGCTGATGCTGCTTATTCCTGACAGTTATGTTTTAAAGCAAGTAGGTTTAAAAAGAACAAAATTAAGATTCGGCAATACTTCTATATATATATATATTGCATACCATACGTCTGTCAGTTCACATAGTTTACACTCAAAGAATAAACTACAAGTAAACGATCTTACGTTATTTTAATAAAGAACGTGAATACAAAATACATAGAAGCAACATATTGTATTGCAGTTATATTGTTATCACATAAGGAGTTTAATAATTCATGATTATTATATTTATCCGATCAACTATTTCTGTTCATTTTATCTAGATTGAATATTTATATGCTAATGTTAATATTATATATCAATACATATGTATCCTTATTTCACTGAATACAACTTTCTTCTGGTATTTATATATTCAGCAATTAAAACTCGATTGATGAACTATGTATTAGTGTTTATTGCTCAGTCATACTTACATAATTTGATAACCAATTTAATCAATTAAATCAGAGAATACTATACAATAAAAGTTTCATCACGTTTTACAAATGTTTATCACATTGGAACAAAAATGTTGTTTGTTTTAATGCAAATCAAGATGTATAACGATGCCAGACATCATTCTTGCCAAAACAGAAGTGGCTAAGAATGATTAATTTTTCTTTATCATAAACACAGTACCGGTTGAGAATGTTTCTGTACATGAAACTGCATTATATATATATATATATATATATATATATATATATTAAATGTGCTACTAAGTTTCATGTTAGCATTTGACAGTTACATATTTCAGTTTTAATAATGGTGGTACTGAAGTTTTTATCTACTGCTTTGTTATATATATTATCTATCTATATTTTCTAGCCTGAAACTTCCATAATTTAGGCAATATTTTAGCCCCCAACCAAATTTTCCTATTAATTAACTGATGTACTGACATTCAACAATATATCTTGCAATATAAAACTTGATTTGGGATAACCTTTTATTTTAGTAAGGGGCATTCTGTACAACAATAAGTTTGGAAACCTTTTACGACACGATATTTGGATACGATAAAAATAAAGAAATTGGACTGAGCACCATATATTGGTATCAAATATCACTGGTTTTCCCAGTTCTTTCTATCTCATAAAGCATTAGATATATTAGAAAATGACTTCAGACCAGTGACTAGAGAGTATTATTTAAAGGAAATACAACACTATATATAAATTCTGTAATCAATTCAATAGAGAACAATTTGATTGATTTCTCTTGATTGCACCAACAACAGAAAAGAACTATCCACTTAGAATATAAAGACCACACATAAGTAGGAATCAAAGTAGAGAAAAAAGTGGTCGTTTTATCTACATATTTATCATCTGGGTTTTCAGTTTATCACATATGAGATTGTTAAATTTATTAATTTAACTAACTCTAAGGTAATTCAGTCAATAAAGTAACCGTTTATTTAATTCATCTATTCAGTTTGACAAATGGATATGGATGAAACTAACTACAAGGGAATATTAATATATTTACTGTTTATACAATGATTAGTAGATTGGTACAATCTACTTCTTATTGTTTTATAATATAAATGATTGTTTTACTTGTAAATTAAGAGCTTTGTTCATTTAATACATTTTCATTATGTTTCATCATATTCTCAACGAATATATTATCAAGCTGTACAATTGTATATATATATGAAAATATGAATAGAAGTAGTTGCGACAGGAAAACCTCTTCATAAGTGTGGAACTTAAAGGGAGTCAAACATCCGACGTAAAAATTGCCTAGCGACAGCTTTTAAAAGAACATTTATGCGGGAAAACTGCGAATAACCTTCACTAGTAGAAGCTCATTTTCTGGATCCATAAAAGATAAGCTTCCACGTCTGGTCGCCTCCATGTGCATCCACTAGTTCACCTGCTCTTGCAGAGCAGGGTACATTGGCCGTAGCCAGTGCTCGCTTTCAACTCAGATAGGAGAACATGTCCCAGTTTGGTTCTACAAAGGTGAAAGGAAAGCAGTTAGGGGTTCTATACTTGAACACCTAATGGACTATAACCATTCTACAGATCCACAAATTGATTTTAAGGTTGTTTATATGATTCGTTCAAATCTGCCCAGATTTCTTCGTATTCAGCTCTTAAAAATAGCCGAAGCTCTTACCATCCAGGAGCTTAAACCAGAACTATGTGTACAAAAGAAGTACGACTTATCGTTATCGTTACCTTGGCCCTGATTAATATTATTATTATTACTGCATTCCCCTTTACTTATGTCTTATATTTTCATTATTTTATTCATAAATACTCATTATATCACCTTATTTATTTTCACACCTCTATGACGTTTAATGACATTTTAATCATCATAATATATTCATTAAATCTACCGTTATTGTTCGTATTACACAATCTAGTATTACCATCTTTCTATTACGTCATCTTGGTTATTCATGTTCACATTTCCTCGCGGAATTAGTACTTTAACAAAACATTTTCATATATATACGATTGTACAGTTCGATAATCAGTTCGTTAAAAAGAGATCGCTTCGTTGAACTTCATGTTTTTAATATTTAATGTTTAAATGGGAACTATTTGCCATTATATTTTTACAATGTAATGAACATAAACAAAAGATTGTTTTTCTATTTAGTATCGTTTTATGGATCATATATTATTTTAAGTTTAAGAAATTTATACTGTAAAAGAGACCTATCGTTTATTAGGTGTTTCTATATTGAAAATAATGCATAATTAGAGAGTTGTTTTCATATAATAAAAAAATATGATACATAAAAATGGTTACATTTGATTTTGTGTTCATTCGAACTTTTCAAGATTAACATTGACCTATTTCTAAAAAAAAGTTATCTACATTGTTGAAATTATTCTAGAAGATATTACATAAAGAGGAAATCAGGTTATATACATAAACGTATACATATACCTCTCTCTCTCTCTCTCTCTCTCTTTATATATACATACGGTAAGTTGACAACCGAGCACTCGTTGTATTTGCTGAAGTAGAAAAATAGGTCAGGTATATAAAGGCTTAGCTAAAAAAATGAGAAGACAGCTGAAGTTCAATTCTAATGAGTTATTTGTTAGAAATCAAGTTTACTAAATAAATGTTACAGTTCGTTTCTGTTCATGGTATGTTGTATATAATCAAGAAGTACTGGGAAGAGAATTCAAAACCTTCCATTTTAACTGACGGCAATTCTTTCGTATTTAACTTTCTCAACACACATCAGCGTGTGTTGCACAGTGAATAAACTTTCAAACTTGTTATCTAACACAGAACAGTAGGATAAATTATTACATCTATAGTTCTCTGTTAACAAGTAAACGATAGTACATCCTACTATGTTTTTACTCAAAGTGGTAGAAAGCTGTTAGTGATTCTCTTCTTAAAGTTTGATTTCACCTTAATCAATAAATCAATCAATAAACAGACTCAGAGGATATTTATAGGATTAGTCCAAATCTCTCACGGCTCCTCTATTTCCAACTTACTAAGGCAACAACAGAATAATCATCCATTAGATTAAACCTGAACATAGTTTTCCAACGAAACATTCTTCTTTTATTTCCTTTGGCTTTGATAAATTATTATTTCAATTACCCAATTCCTCTAATTTAGCAACGTCCTTATTCTTTACTATTTCTTTCATTGTTTTACGTCTAATTTTGTTTTGGTAATATTTCACTCATTCCTTCTAATACTTTCATGTTTAACTAGTCAGAGAAAAAGCATTCTAATTACCATGTCTAATTCACATCATAATGCAACTGTAATGTTTCAGGTTTAATGCTTCTATTAAGAAAATTTTGTGAACCAAACGGAACCCCTTTGCCATTTATTATTTATTTATATATTTAAACACATAAATCTTGATGGAGTTTTGTTCTCTGAGCTAGATAGTACGAAGGGGCACCGAACACATATGCGCCACACACTTCACTTGATTCGTGTACGGACTGTGATACTGCCCGGGTGTTCAGACCGAGGCAGGGGTCGCACGCGAAGCCTTCGACCTAAAGGTCTAGTCCATAAGACAGTGGAGCAACTTTAGGAGATACAGTCCCGTGGTAGCCGGTGACCAACAACCGGTTCATACGCCATTTGTTCATTTAGGAAACTGGAGCCCATGTACACCATTGGTTTGGAATCACGGTTTTCCAACTTCCATAGGTGGGCCCTCCGTGTTCACCAACTCGCTTAAAGCTCTGGACATTCGCTTTTCGTCCTCTCAGTTTTGTAAACAACGTCCTCGCCACGAGAAGGCAGTGAGTAGGACTTCCCTGGTAATGGCTGTATACTCTTGGACATATGACAGCACTTTGAGAGGGAGAGCTGACTCTCCCCATTCTCGGCCGTATCAAGGCATTTGGGGGAATCTTTAGATAAATGTGAATTAGCGTTGCAATCTTTATTATTTCGTTAACATATTGATTGTTGACAATAATAATCACGGAATCCAACGCTTAAAACTACAAATATAATACATATAAGTGAGTTTTGGCTTCATAATAAATTTGTTTTTAAAGAATTTTTATTCCGAATTTCTTGTTTTTGACGATCTAATGGGAATTTATTTTTACGGAGAAATGAGTGTAAAACTGTTAAAATAATTGACCAAAATAATGAAGTAAATCATTAAAACAATGAAAGGAGAAATATATTTAAAAGAACGACTATTTACAAATCGGAAGAAAATTTAGTATATACAATGCTTAACGATTCACAGTAATGGAAATAAAGCGGAATTTATGATTAAGTTTAAGGTTAAAACGTTTCTAATCAATAATCACATTATAAAGACACTTATACAGGTAGAACTGTTTCGTAACGACTGCCCAGTATTTCCCGGCTTTCGATCGTGACTAGTTCGTAACTTAAACTAGGGAAATTGTGCGATCACTACAAACCCCTATACTATTAAGTCATTTGCTCACTAGTGACTAATTTGAATATTCGATTTCCCAGAGTTCTATTGAGAAGCTATGAGTGGTGGAGTTGGACGTTAGGCAGTTTCCGTTTAAGGCAATGAAAGATAGTCGCTCAAGATCGTGAGATAGTTGAAGCTAAACATGTAAACCATTTGATTCCGTCTCAATGGTTTAAAGGTTAAGCGTCCACACACGGAACTGGAGCTTTTGAGTCTGATCCTCTGTAGTAAGGTCGTGGATGGATACTGCTGATAAGTCCCATACTAAGATGTGATAACTATTTGATGCTTCCTGGTTTTCAATAGCCGTTTTACCAAAGTCTGTTCGTGATATAAGCTATGAAAATTCCGCAGTTCCTACGGACCTCCTCAAGCGTATACTTTACCTTTTTGTGAATAAATGCATTGATCCAGTTGTTATTGCTAAAAATATCACTAAGCTGTCAGTTGTAACAAATGAATCTGTTTCTTAGGAAAAAAATTTGTGAACGTTGAAGTAATTCAGTTTTGTTTGGACGTTTTACTGAGGTAGTAGTTGAACAAATGATGATATCGTTTAATTGTTGCAAAGTACTGATTTATAACAAGATTTATTTAGCGAACTTCACGTCTCTAGTTCCTACTAGATTCGTTATGTTGTTGTGGATATTATAGTAATTTCAATGGTTAAGATCATGATTCAGTTGAAGCTAGACCACCATGGAGAACCTGGAAGCACTGGTCGGCTGTTTCGTCCTATTGTGTGACTTCTCAGCAATGTGCATCCACGATCCCGCACCTCGCGAGATCCGAACCCAGGACCTACTGGTTTCGCGCGCAAGTACTTAACCACTAGACCACTGAGCCGGTCGGTATCCAAAGGTGTTAATGTCTAACTTCAACTAATCCACGAAATTGAGCGAAACCATTAGGTCCTGGGTTCGAATCTCGCAGGGGGCGAGGTCGTGGATGTGCACTGCTAAGGATTCCATAGTGGTCTAGTTTCAACTGACTCATGATCTTAACCATTAAAATATATTACTTAATTTACTTACTTACGCCTGTTACCCCTCGTGTAGGAGTATGGGCCGCCCACCAGCATTCTCCATCCAACTCTGTCCTTCCAGTTGTTTGTGGTTTCTATTCATTCTTCCGATGTCTGAATCCGGTTCCCACCCCTACATGGGTTCCTTGGTCTTTAACTTTTACCTTCAGAATTCCAAGTTAAAGATTACCTCATGATCCAGTTCGGTGATTTTCGTAATATGTTTCCTATCCAATTCAAATATCTTTTCCTAATTTCCTCTCCAGCTGGAAGTTGGTTTGTTCTGTACACTTGTGTGATGTTGCCTATCACCTGTAGCCTTCCTAGGGTTACTGTCGGTCCCAAGTCCGGGTAAAGGAGGAGTGTCTGGCATGGAGTCGGTAACTCCATTCTATAGAAAACAAAATTGATTGTTCTTTCGTTTCCACAACGATCCTTTTTTGTTCAAGTTCTCTTCTTCCGATCATCTGCTGCCAGACATTCTATTGTTAACTACCGTTATATAATACTACTTATATTGATATAAGTAGCACACACAACAACAAGACTACACATGAAGCAAAAATCAGTTTCTGATGATAGAGCTTTCAGTCCTATCATCTTTTTCAATTCAATTCTGGTTTTTCTATATTAGCAATCAAATGATGAAATAAACAAACTTTATACATAGTGGAGAAGATTTGTAGCTCAGGTGGATGATTTTGGTGGTGTTTTGTTCTCTGAGCTAGATGGTTTGGTCGTGGAGCTTTCATCGTTCTTCTGAACGACATCATCAGCACAAACTTCAGATAGAAGTGAAGTGTTCGAATTTCTCCATATGTGTTTCACAGCTTGTTCTGTGCACCTCGATGTTGATTGGTTCTTGTTGACCTTAAATTTATCATTGTTTACTTCTTTGTTTTGGTTGTGTCTCCCATTGGTTTGATTTTTGTTCCTATATTTATGCATGATTTTCCTGATTGGTTGATAAATTGGATTGATTTCAATATGTTTGTTGATTGCTGATTGACCTGAGTGCCAAGCTTCTAAAAATTCTCTGGTGTTTTTGGAGTTTCCTCTGTCTAAGATTTCTACATTTTCCCAATCGAATGAATGTCCGTAGTTATCCACGTGTATTGATATAAGTGAAGAGATATCATGGCGTTTGACTGCTAATTGATGTTCATGTAGGCGTAGGTGGAGGGGGCGTCCGCTTTGTCCGATGTAGTGTTTGTCGCAGTTGGTACAATTTATTTTGTAGATGATGTTTGATTTGTTTTCTTTTGTTATTTCATCTTTTGGTTTGCATAGGATTGATTGTAATGATTTTGTTGGTTTGTGTGCCACACCTATCCCGAAGGTTTTCAGCAGTCTCGTTGTGGTTTCTGATATTCCTTGTATGTACGGTAGGGTGATCCTTTTGTTGATTTTTGTGCTTGATTTGGGTTCTGATGCTGTGTGCTGTTGGTGCTTTTTGATGAAGTTGATTGGGTAGCCGTTCTTTTGAAATATGTCCCTCAGGTATTTCTCTTCATTTTTTCGTGCTGCCAGTGTGTTGCAGTGTGTCCTCGCCCTCTTGAACAATGTGTGTACGCAGTTGATTTTGTGAGCTCTTGGGTTGTTGCTGTTGTAATTGAGGATTTGATCTGTATGGGTCGGTTTCCTATATACTTGAGTTTCCAGTTTTCCTGTATCGGTTCTAGTGATCAATATATCCAATAATGCTATTTGGTTGTTTGACTCCTGTTCCATTGTAAACTTGATGTCGTTGAAAACGTTGTTGATCAGTTTGTATGTGTTTTCCAGTTCATCCTTTTGACGTTGACAAAGGTGTCGTCTACGTAGCGAATCCAAATTTTTGGCTTGATCACTGGTAATATCGTGGCTTCTAGTCTTTGCATCACTGCTTCTGCGATCAGTCCTGATATTGGTGATCCCATTGGTGTCCCTTTTGTTTGTTCGTAGATTTTGTTGTTGAATTGAAAATATGTTGTTAGACATAAATCGATGAGTTCCAGTATACTTTTAATTTGAAGCGTCGTGTATTTGGTGAGATTTGTGTCGTTGTTGAGTAGCAGGGATATAGTTTCTTTTGCTAGCTGTGGTTCAATTGAGGTGAACAGTGCTGTTACGTCGAAGGATATCATGAGTTCGTCGTTGTTGATTTGAATATCCTTAATTTGGTCCAGGAATTGTGTTGGGGATTTGATGGAGTGTTTGGCTGAATCTACTAGATGTCTCAGTATTCGTGAAATTTCTTTTGACAAATTGTATGTTGGCGTTCCGGGGAGTGCTACTATTGGACGTAGTGGAATGTTTGGTTTGTGTATTTTGGGTCTACCGTAGAATCGAGGGAGTACTGGTCCACTGGATTTCATTCTCCATTGGTCTTTTTTTGTTATTTCTCCTGCTTTGACTAGCTAGCAAAAGAAACTATATCCCTGCTACTCAACAACGACACAAATCTCACCAAATACACGACGCTTCAAATTAAAAGTATACTGGAACTCATCGATTTATGTCTAACAACATATTTTCAATTCAACAACAAAATCTACGAACAAACAAAAGGGACACCAATGGGATCACCAATATCAGGACTGATCGCAGAAGCAGTGATGCAAAGACTAGAAGCCACGATATTACCAGTGATCAAGCCAAAAATTTGGATTCGCTACGTAGACGACACCTTTGTCAACGTCAAAAAGGATGAACTGGAAAACACATACAAACTGATCAACAACGTTTTCAACGACATCAAGTTTACAATGGAACAGGAGTCAAACAACCAAATAGCATTATTGGATATATTGATCACTAGAACCGATACAGGAAAACTGGAAACTCAAGTATATAGGAAACCGACCCATACAGATCAAATCCTCAATTACAACAGCAACAACCCAAGAGCTCACAAAATCAACTGCGTACACACATTGTTCAAGAGGGCGAGGACACACTGCAACACACTGGCAGCACGAAAAAATGAAGAGAAATACCTGAGGGACATATTTCAAAAGAACGGCTACCCAATCAACTTCATCAAAAAGCACCAACAGCACACAGCATCAGAACCCAAATCAAGCACAAAAATCAACAAAAGGATCACCCTACCGTACATACAAGGAATATCAGAAACCACAACGAGACTGCTGAAAACCTTCGGGATAGGTGTGGCACACAAACCAACAAAATCATTACAATCAATCCTATGCAAACCAAAAGATGAAATAACAAAAGAAAACAAATCAAACATCATCTACAAAATAAATTGTACCAACTGCGACAAACACTACATCGGACAAAGCGGACGCCCCCTCCACCTACGCCTACATGAACATCAATTAACAGTCAAACGCCATGATATCTCTTCACTTATATCAATACACGTGGATAACTACGGACATTCATTCGATTGGGAAAATGTAGAAATCTTAGACAGAGGAAACTCCAAAAACACCAGAGAATTTTTAGAAGCTTGGCACTCAGGTCAATCAGCAATCAACAAACATATTGAAATCAATCCAATTTATCAACCAATCAGGAAAATCATGCATAAATATAGGAACAAAAATCAAACCAATGGGAGACACAACCAAAACAAAGAAGTAAACAATGATAAATTTAAGGTCAACAAGAACCAATCAACATCGAGGTGCACAGAACAAGCTGTGAAACACATATGGAGAAATTCGAACACTTCACTTCTATCTGAAGTTTGTGCTGATGATGTCGTTCAGAAGAACGATGAAAGCTCCACGACCAAACCATCCAGCTCAGAGAACAAAACACCACCAAAATTTTTTTACATAAAATGTTATACCAAGTCATGAATCAAAAACAAGTTCACATCACATTACACTTTAATTTAATTTTACTCAAATATATTGACCTAAATGTATTAAGCAATTTTCCCAATATAATTTAGACTGAATATCACTTATCCAATTTAATGAATAGAAGTAGTATATATCTTATTGAATACAAATTATTCTATTAGAGACTATTAGCGCTTTTTGTAGTATTTATCAGATCATGACTGTTATCTGCTATGATCTACATAGAAAATCAATTAAATATTATGTTAACCTTAATTGAATCTGAGAAGGTCAACATATATTTTATTTAAACAGTGATGTTATTGATGATAGAACTTTATTATTAGTGAAATAAAGTTGTCTTTTTTGGCTTCATTAAATGTAAAATGTTTTAATCGACAGAATATATATCTTGTTCAGTGAAGTTATTTAATTTTGAAATTATTCTTATAACGAACTTCTTGATTGGTTTTATGATTTCTTCAATTACCTACTTACTTACTTACTTACGCCAGTTACTCCCAATGGAGAATAGGACACCAAACAGCACTTGGAGAACTACGAAAGCAATCATTCACAAAATACAAGTGTTTATTAATAGTTGTCTACGCAAAATACTTCGGATCCGTTGGCCAAACACTATCAGTAACAACCTATTATGGGAAAGAACAAACCAGATTCCAACGGAGGAAGAAATCAGGAAGAAGTGCTGTGAGTGGATAGGACACACATTGAGGAAAGCACCCAAATGCATCACAAGATGAGCTCTCAATTGGGACCCTCAATATCGAAGGAGGAGAGGAAGACCAAAAAACACTTTACGCCGAGAAATGGGGAGAGACATGAGAAAAATGAACAGTAATTGGATTGAACTAGAAAGAGAGGCCCAGGTTAGAGTGAGTTGGAGAATGCTGGTTGGTGTCCTATTCTTAATTTGGAATAAGAAGCGTAATTATGTAAGTAAGTGAGTAAATTTTGGACACAATGTACATTAAGTATTTTAATATATTTGTAATATCCCAATGAAAATAAAAATGAGATTTTCTGACGTTTCATGACTTAGTGTTGTTCCGTTGCACTATTTAAACTAGTAATAATTTTGATTTGGTTATTTATTCTCTGAAGAAGTGGCTTACATTGAGTCATGAAACGTCAGAAAATTTAATTTTTCTACTCATTAGGATATTACAAATATATTACTTATATCAATCTACTCAATTCTCAATTATTATTAAGTCAAACCTTGGTAACAATATCTACTATGTAGATTAATTTGAGAAAAAAAGTAGTTTTCACCTTGATTACACAATCTATATACGTAGTTAATACCAATTTTCATATTTTATTGATTAACAACTAACTTGTTTACTATATTTTAGTTGAATGCTCTTAACAACATAAAAATTGAGTTAGGTCAAGTAATTTGAAAAAAAGGGAAACATACTGTAGTTGTTTTAATGAAGTATGAATTTCCTTAGTAATTGACAATATATCATAACACAGATATCAGGTTTAAATGAGAGAAAAAAAAGTGAACGGATTATTCTTTTCAAGTTGAATAAATCACTTTTAAAGCAAAATAAATGAAATGCAAATGTACTTTTATGTTACATTAGAAAATTGGAAATTGAATTTGTTCAATTTTAGTTTTCAAAAGAGAAGTAAATGAATGATCATTAAATGTTATTTATATCATTTCAAATTGATGAATGAACATAATATAACTTAGTTCAATGTCTAATAGACCAGTAAAGTAGAAAAATCTCAAGTGATAAACACACTTATGAAAATTCATCTAAAGATGATTCCTAATTTTCTACCGGTTTTGTTCCTAAGAGATGTCTGTCAATCATATGCTCTTATTAGACTATTGGAATTCGTCTGTCCTTTTTTTGTATGCATTTAGGTATGTGTTTAGTTTAGTCAATCTTACGTGCAGATCGCTGGTGCATTTGTGTCCGCAAACAAATATACACGGTGATGTGCCATACTCTTTTATATATTGCTTAGGTAATGAGTGAAGTATGAATGTTGACCATAGTACAAATGATGATCTAGGCTGTTTAGAAAGTAGCACTGATCGCTTATTTAAGTCTTCGCTTCAATAGAACACTTTTTTAGTCACTTATGAATGGTAGTTTTATACGAATATGTATTTGGGTGTCAAAAACATAATAATACTCAATATATTGAGGCTTGCTGATGTCTTTATGAACTTTAGTGGATATTCAGTTTATACTAATGTTTTCACCGCAAACTTTACTTGTTCAATAATCTCATTTATGATGACACGATTCCTCATTATGAACCTATCTCTGTACTATTGATTTATAATACAGAATGCTGATTGATATTGTCTTTTACATTATTTTTGCCCTGCGAGGAGTCCCACAATAGGACGAAACGGTCGTCCAGTGCTTCCAAGTTTTTAATGGTGATCTAACATCAATCGGTTCATAGTCTCAATTAAACTATATCATTGTAAATTTCGTATGTTTTTCATGGATTCAACAATGTAAAAAATATATTTATCCAATTATTAGCTTGAATAACTGTGAAATGATTTATTTGTTAACTTATTAGTGAAAATAAAGTATATCACCTTTATCTCAAAATATTCTACTAATCTCCTGTGAATAATTTATATTTGAAATTTC
This sequence comes from Schistosoma haematobium, assembly GCF_000699445.3. Taxonomy (NCBI): domain Eukaryota; kingdom Metazoa; phylum Platyhelminthes; class Trematoda; order Strigeidida; family Schistosomatidae; genus Schistosoma; species Schistosoma haematobium. The sequence continues at coordinate 17,414,737 of NC_067197.1, read as the reverse complement.
ATTGTTTCTTCTATGGTTGACAACGATTTACAAATCCACGTAACTATGGAAACAGTAGTGAAATGATAATAGTCGTAATAGTAAGTTGATCGAAATGTATGAACTGTTGTTCCTAGACAAAAAAAATTAGAAGAGGATCACAAAAAGCAAAAAAACTTTCTTATCAAAAACTAAAAAAAATACATGATCAACTATTTGATACCTAAAAATAGTATTGAATATAAATGTGAACCGTGTTCTGTCTGACCAGTTAAATATTGAACAGATTTTTAGATGAATAGTTGCTTATTTATATTCGATTTCTTATTAATTTAATCTATGTAATGTTTTTGTTCTTACTGGTAACACAGAGTACATAAATTAGATTAAAGAAGATACGAACTAAATAAACACAACTTGAAGTTCAAGTAACTATTATTATCACCTTAATCACATATATTCATGTGTATATTGTTTTACCGAGGTGTAATGTATTCACAGTCAAAATAGAAGGGATATTTATTAAAAACAAGGATTTCGCTTATTATATCTTCATTAATGTAGAATTTAAATTTTAACCACATATTGTTTACATAGTACCTGGGAAACGAATGTTATCAATGAAGTTTCAACAGCCTAGTGAATATTTAAAGCAATTAGTCCCTTTGATAAATTTCGATAATGTAATCGGAAAACGAAGATTATCAGAACTATGTGATATATTAGCGCAATACATTTCGAACAATGTGGTCAAACATATACTTGTTAAGAGCATTTATATATAAAATAAAAGGTCAACTAGACAGGAAACGGGGTAAGAGGAGATAAGGATAATAATAAGAGTGAGCATAATTTGAAACCTAATCACTCTGGATATCAAGTATGTAGTCACACATACATAGGAAGGAGCAATCTTAATCTGAAAATTGGAGTGTACCAAAATGGTTGCAGATGCTGATACAGTCTAGTGACCCAATAAGAGCAGAGGATAAACATCCATCATCCTCTATTGCTAAACATATAATTGAAACAGACCATAAGATCGATCTAAACTCGGCTTCTGTGGTGTTGTATAAAAGTGTAAAAGGGCATATACTAGGGTTTATTGAAGCCTTAGCCATACGAAAATTCAAACTCCGTTTGCGTGTTCAAAAACAGTTTGTTCTCACCTTAAAGCTACCCTGGTAACATTGACTTATTATCCAGAGTGATTAGGTTTCAAATTATGCTCACTCTTATTATTATTATCCTTGTCTCCTCTTACCCCATTTCCAGTCTAATCAACCCTTTATTTTTATATATAAATGTTCTTAACAAGTATATGTGTGATCAGAATGTTCGTAATGGGTTGTATTGCGCTAATATATCACATAGTTCTGATAATCTTCGTCTTCTAGTGAATATTTCTTAGTAGACTGAGATAATACTTTCTGCATTCGTACCAATAATATCTTATGCCAGAAAGATGTTTGAAATGGAAAAAAATATGTAAAATGTATTTGATATGCATGTGCAAATCAATCCACTAAAAAAATATCCATGCATGTTTAGCTTTTTTAGATCATTTTGTTTTACTATATTCATATTAGATCGGTTCATAATTTTCAATGAAAAATTAATGTTAATCAAATAAGAATCTTCTATCGGCATACTATGACATTTACAATCAATAAGATTATAAAAATATGACAAACGAACTGAAAAGAATAATCCTAATAAAAATAATACTTGTTTAGATAGCATATTTTCATATGACATCTAGGACACTATACTCGTAGATTGTCTCTTCGAATATTTATTTAAACAAATAAAATTAAACAGGCTATATAAAATATTTCTCAAATCAATTCTGAATATTTCTGAGTACCTATACACTACTTACTTACCTTACTGACGTCTGTTATTCCTCGTGGAGGAGCATAGGCCGCCCAACAGCACCAGTCATCCAACCCTGTCCTCGACAATCCTTTCCAGCTCCTTCCAGTTCTTATTCATCCTTTTCATATCTGCTTCTATTTCCCGACGTAATGTGTTCTTTGACCTTCCGCTTTTCCGCTTCCCTTCACGATTCCAAGTTAAGGCTTGCCTCGTGATGCATTTTGATGATTTCCTCAATGTATGTCCTATCCATTTCAATCGTCTTTTCTAATTTCCTCTTCAGTTGGAAGCTGGTTTGTCCTCTCCCAGAGAAGGCTGTTGCTGATGGTATCCGGTCAACGGATGTTGAATATCTTGCGTAGACAACTATTTATGAATACTTGTACCTTCTTGATGGTGGTTGTTGTAGTTCTCCAAGTTTCAGCTCCGTACAGTAGAACTGCCTTGACTTATATATAATCCACTTGATTTATTTTCATGTTAAATAAGATTCAAATTCAGTTGGCGTTGTTTTACTTGAATCTTCCCATTGAGATTTAAGACTGCAATTGATCAGTCTGCTATTGGCATATGTGCATACTGTACGTATTGCCTCAATATTGCCTTAATTCACAAGTTTTATAAGCAAAGATGGATAGTGGTTAGCAGTGGAATATAGGACGCGCGATTCAATTGATCTAAAACATTTAAATGAAACAAACAGTATAAATAATCAACTGCAGTTACCATAGTAACCCTGAAGTTAATGAAACCAGGAATCATATTTGAATTGTTTTTATATTTTTAAATTTTTTATGGCAAAAATGAAAATATATTGATTGTATTACCAAAGAAATGAGTAAATGAATCCTTCTTCATAAAAATGTAACTAAATTATGAATTGATGATTCTATGCTTTTTGTTTTTAATTCTCAAGTACATAATGCATTGAATTTAGAATTTATCGGGAATGTTATAGTCGATCTAAAATTATAAAGCACTATCAAATTCTATTTTTAATTACATATATTGAACAGTTTTAGTAGTTGATAAAAGACATGATTTCCATTATATCTTCTGATTAAAACTTCATATTAAGTTGTGAATTTTGAAAGAATGAACAGTGTATGAGTGTTTGTATAACTTTATTGAGTTAGATATTATTATATCTACTCGTCGCTACTTGCTAAGTCGGAACCTCTTGTTACTTAAAGTTGTAAAACTAGAAACCACTACAATTTCCACGATGCAATGTAAAAATAAAAAACACTGGTACAAGTGAAGATTTATTAAACCCGAAACACGACGACGACCGTAGTCGAAATTACACAGATTTATATAATGATTGTACACCCATTTTGATTATTAATTAGGATAGAATCAAATATATAAAAAATAACCAGAGTTATAACGAATAACATGCTGCATGTCTTGCTGAGCATGGTCCCTGTCAATTTAATGCAAGGATATGGTATGTTACTTTCCTGGTTAGAGTTTTTTTTAGCGAGTTAGTTTTCTACGGGATGAAGTCTCTAACATCTGCCTAACCCTCGTCTTTTATCCGGACTTGGGACAGGCAGTAGCTCTAGAATAGCTACAGGCGGAGAGAACAAACCAGCTTCCAACTGAAGAGGAAATTAGAAAAGACGATTGAAATGGATAGGACATACATTGAGGAAATCATCAAAATGCATCACGAGGCAAGCCTTAACTTGGAATCGTGAAGGGAAGCGGAAAAGCGGAAGGTCAAAGAACACATTACGTCGGGAAATAGAAGCAGATATGAAAAGGATGAATAAGAACTGGAAGGAGCTGGAAAGGATTGTCGAGGACAGGGTTGGATGACTGGTGCTGTTGGGCGGCCTATGCTCCTCCACGAGGAGTGACAGGCATAAGTAAGTAATCGTATTTTATACCGAGTAAAATATCACACCGGGAAACAAAACAAATATTACTCTGAATAATAATCACATTGAATTAAAACGGAAGTACTAGTAAACAAAAGTCACAATGAGTAAAACAATGTAATTTTGTCTTTTTAATCCCGTCATATCAAATACTCATTGCGAAACGCATGATTTGCTTGTTTTATTTTAACGGTAATTTTTATTACTTTAACTGTACTATGTTAGCATTTATGATATTTTGTATAATTATTTTGGCTTTTTTTGGAAGCATGGATTTTATCATTCTTCAGTAATATTTTATTGTACAGGTAGGTAGTTACGAGCATTATAAAGATAGGATCGATAAACTGACTGAAAATTAGAAATTTTCTGACATTGCATATTCTTTATAATGAACCATAATGGGATTTGTTAATGGAATTTGTTTGTTTCACTCAGAAGGGAATACATTTTACAAACAAATGTACTTCGCTGAAAAATTCTCATCATATTAAAACACAGATATATGAATGAATAGTATACTTTTCAATGATTTCGCTTCAGATTCTACATTTATATTATCCAAATTAATAATCCATAAAATTAGCCAGGTACAGGCAAAGTAGATCATTTAAATTTATATTATGTGAATTATGAGTTGGCTGTAATATAGAATCAAATCGTTAATATTAGAGTGACTGATGTCATGTGTTAACTTTAACTGGAAACAAGTATCTACCTCAGACAATGGAGGAATGTTTGTGCAATATTGTGTATTGTTTGAGGTCAGACATTAACACTGTTGGATGTCGGCTCAGCGATTTGAGGTTAAGCGTTCGCGTGCAGGACCAAAGCTCACGGGTTCGAGTCCCACATGCAGGATCGTGGATGCACACATCTAAGCAGTCCTATACTATGACGAAACGGCCGTCCAGTGCTTTCAGGTTTTCAATGGTGGTCTAGCTTAGATGGAACCATGATTTCAACCATTAAATTTACTACAGCCTCCACGAACCCCCATTCTGATTGAATAAACTTATACGTTAAGATATTCCATAAAAATGTTTTTGTTCTCAACAATATTTCAAACAATCATTAAATAAATAGTAGAATGCTCAACAAGCAGCTTAAGTATGAGGCACAATCTAGATAGGTCTGTATATTTCTGACTTACTTACGCCTGTTACTCCTAATGGAGCACAGGCCGCCAACCAGCATTCTCCAACCCACTCTGTCCTGGGCCTTCTTTTCTAATTCCATCCAATCCTTGTTCATTTTTCTCATGTCTATCTCCATTTCTCGGCGTAATGTGTTCTTTGGTCTTCCTCTCCTCCTTTGGCCTTGAGGATTCCATGTGATGGCTTGTCTTGTGACGCAATTGGGTGCTTTCCTCAATGTGTGTCCTATCCACTCACAGCACTTCTCCCTGATTTCTTCCTCCGCTGGGATCTGGTTTGTTCTCTTCCATAGTACGTTGTTGCTAATAGTGTCCGGCCAAGGGATCTGAAGTATATTTCTGAACTTCACGCTAAATTCATTAAGAGATGCAGTTGTGTAGATCCGAACAACATCATTTGAATATATCTAAGAGATTAATGACGTAATTGTGTTATATCAATTAAGAGCTAATTTTATTTCACATTGCACTCCACTGTAATGATATATTTCATTTATTATGAGTTTTTACAAACAGTTTCATGTCTTTTGGACTTTCTACATCATTCCAATAACTGATCTTACATTATTCAAATAATTAATGTCAATAAGTTTCTGCTTGGCAATGATGATCATTGGAATTGAAAGGTACAGGTTAGTATGTTTTACTTACATAACGACTCTTAATATTAATTAGCTATCGAAACTATTTGTTAAATCATCAGAAATTGTTTTCGTTTACCAATATTTTGATTAGAATTTTGGTAGATTTTTACAATTATAATCCCCTATTGATTATAAACTGTTCCCATAAAAGTTAGTTTCTATACAAAAGAACCATGCACTCTTTTCTTTTGTTTCTGAACTCACCTTACTTTAAAAAACAATATTGTAAACAAACAACATAACCATAATATTTACATAGATAAGTTTCTTACGTCACAGTCTGTGTAGATTTTAAACTGACATATTTTCAGTATGTGCTATAGACTTTACATTGGTTCATACTATGTATTAATAATACACTTTAATTTCACTAAAAATTGTTATAAATGACGTAAGTTTTTCGTCATACCCTAGCGAAGATTAGATTATGGGCAACTTCTGAGAGCTATTCATGGACTAATATTATACAAATAGTCTTTTTATATAACTATTCAGTAACTAGATTGCGTATATTTATACTCCTCTTATTGTAAGCTTTATTTTGACCTATAAACTAGTATTATACGATTCACTATTCTTGAGTTATACCCAGTCTATTAATTACAGCCTCTCACAATTACAAACACTCTTTGGCTTGATCGTGTAGATATGTTATTTTCTATTTTATGGTATGATGTGGTCTGGTTTGCCTGTATATAAATCAAGTATGTCTGAAATAAATGATTCCTATAATGGAGGTTAGTATTGGTTTTCTGGACTCTGGACAGACAGGGCTAGGCAGAAAAAAGACCAATAAATACTCTGAGCTGCTCATACCGGTCAATACTTCATGGTTCGGCACAGTGATAAGATTACATAAGTCATATTCTGATTGGCGAGTAATTCACGCGATATTTAACGGGCAAAAGTCATCACATTCTTTGGTTGAAGAACGTTACATTTTTGTACAATACTGATCACTTTTTAAGTAATCTATAACTCCCTAATGTATTGATTTCAAACTGAGATAATTCCTTTTGAAGTGAAGTAAGTATTGAAGCAATAATCGAAGGTGAAACCTTCTCAGTATTATAAAATCTTTGAAGAGAACTTTAATTGAAACCTTGAGGTGGGTAAAGGTAGACCACAGTAGACCACGGACATACGTTTCGTGTTATTTGACACTCATTTGGGAACTAAACTTCTACTTTTGAGGGAACTTGTGTCCACTATGGGTTCAACCACCTATCCATGAGTTTCACAATCTGAGACACTAGCAATGAGCCGTTCTAACTCTCACCGACTTCCTGTAAAACTGAGATTTCTACATTTTATTGGAACTTAGAAAATGTCTACTTCTGTAGATCTAAAGGACACATACGCAGGTGTATTTGAATATCAGTGAGTACCCCTGAAATACTTCACTCTCATTTTAGTAGACGTATGCAATGCTTTCTGTAGAGTATAATATATTTTCATGGAAGTAATATTCCGTTACATCCCATCTATGCTACATCGGCCGTTGTTCTGAGAGGATTTTTTAGAGCATTATGACCTAGATTTTAGATATTACAATCAAAATGTTTAGTAATGGATTCGTTGCTCTAGAATTCTAGACCCCTGAAATATAGGTAGAAAGAATAAAGAGAATTCTGCTTTCATAGGAAAGTATCTAATTTGTTAGTAACAAGAAAAATGAGATCTAACTCGACGGCATCATACCAAAAATAGACATACTGACTTTTTTGAATCACTCAAAACTATACTTTCTCGATGACTAATTCTAAGTAAAGTGTATTTTATTTGTATTGCGAAATCCCAAATGATTGATTTTGATGTGTTTTAACATGACTAATGTTTGTACTCAGTGTGTTTTCCTTTCAATGTACAATATGTTTTCATTTGATTTTAAAAGTATTCGCCATTCTAGTGTGTTAGTCTAACGAAGTACGCTATGTTCAAGTGTATAGTTTCCAGTAAGTGTTTATGTTTATCTCATAATTACCTATAATGGAACAACCATTTCATGGTTCAGTTATGTCAGCTAGCAATAAAGGACCTTAAACTTACGCGCTCGTAAATAAAAACCGAGTTGATTAAGAAAAGTAATTACATAATTTATTATTCATCTCATTCTTCTCCAATTAAATGATTAAGGCTTAGAACTTAAAGAAGCTTGCTCAATTATATATCAAGTTCTTAATAAATGACCATAAAATTCAGCAGTACGCTTACTCTGGGGTTGTGATAAATTATACCGATTTAAAGGAACCTGACTTTTTTATATTTAAAAGATGAATTCAACGCCTTTGTTTACTAACTTTGGCTCATATCATGGCCATTAATTTGCTGGTTCAAAGTTTCTTAGTACATACAAACATTACTTCCTTATACCTACATTATGATTTATACTACTTTCAAAGACATTTTTTTGCTCATCTTTATTATTGTACATGACATTCGAAATAATAATTATTCTTATTGTCAATATTATCATTATCATAACCATTACAACAATAATTTTTACTAAATAGTAAATTTCTTTTAACTTACTTCAACCTTAAAGCATAAAATTTTTCATAGTTGAATTCATAAGGCGATCTAAGCTAAACCACCATAAAAAAAACCTGGATGTACTGGATGACCATTTCGTCCTAGTATGGAACTCCTCAACAACTCCGTGGATTGGTTGAAGTTAGACATTAACACCGTCGGATACCGGCTCAGTGATCTAGTGGTTAAGTGCTCGCGCGCGAAACCAGTAGGTTCTGGGTTCGAATCCCACGAGCGGGATCGTGGATGCGCAGTGCTGAGGAGTCCCGTACTAGGACGAAACGGCCGTCCAGTGCTTCCAGGTTTTCCATGATGGTTTAGCTTCAATTGACTCATGATTACAACCGGTGAAATAATTTATAAGTCAATTAAAATTATAAGATTATTGATCAAAATGAACTTAGATGATATCAGGTAACAGAAGTAATACAACTAGAAATCATATCAAATTCTTTGTCTATTGGTTACAAATTCTATGATTCATCTGAGTTTTGAATTCTGACATTTATTAAATGATTACATAACCAAAAAATAATTAAGTAAATATATTGGTGTCAAGCCTTTTGAAATCATCTGTCAATTGGACTATTATCTGACCCATAAACGATTTTCTTCCTTACCCTTTGATTAGTACGTAACCTCAATTGTTATTTATTCTCGAATCCATTTTGGTGATGCAATTTTTTCTATCCTCCTATAGACATACATTTTCCATATAACTATATATACGAATGTACAGCTTAGGTAAATGAATTCGTCGAAAAGAAAATTTTCTTCGCTGAATTCTCTTTTTCCTATTCAATGACACTATGGGTTATTTTAATTACCAAAATTATCCGTCATGATATTAGTCGAACAGTCCAATACTTGTTGCTTCATTTAATTAATTCACTTGTGTTATTATTGGTAGGGATATGAGATTATTTATTGATTAGTAACCAGTTTTCATGGTTTTCAAGTTCTTAATATTGTTATAATTATGTGTCTGACGTATTGAAATCTTGTCCTTATTTTAGGTAAACTGATATAATGCATATTATCTTCTGATGTCACATCATCAGTGAGCATCGACAAGAATCATTGTAGATATGTTTACTGCTAGTTGAGATTCATTATAAAAGAGTATCTCCAATCTCAACAGAAAATGAGCATTTAGTTCCCAAGTATTTGAACCTAGAAGTAGTATGATGTGTCTAAGAATGAGGTATTTTAATTAAATAAACAGAGATATTTAACTGGGGAAACATCCGGGATATTCTTCAATTATCAGTGGAAAATGAAAAAAAAGTGAATTATACTATTATACGAATATAAGTATTTAACCAAGATACAAAGATAATAATGTACTTGGTACTTCTGATGATCAGGTTATCTGAGACTAGATGTTAACCACGAAAGTGGGGTATTTATAGCACAATCATTTATCTGAACTGGATTCGCTTTACAATTTGAACATTATGTTGCATGTACTAACATATTGCAAATATACTAGGTGAATTGATGTGATTTTTTAGGTACTAATGTAATAAATGAGAGCACAGGCAGGGATAACCAAATATATTTGAATTCCAAATTACAGAATCTTTTAGTAAAATCTGAGAATCATACAGTAATTACTCTATTTACAAAATGTCAGTCAATTATCTCAGACTTGATTGTTCGTTCGTTTCCACACCAATCACTGTCTGTTATCTTTCTTTTCTCTTCGATCTCCTTAGCCATCTGCCAACAGGCATTCCACTTTCGATTGTTGATGCATACTACTTATATCTGTCGACATCAGTAGCACAAACTACACTAATAGTATAATAACTGGATTTATTTAAAATAACGATTAGGTGATTTCTTCTATAAAGAGATTTCAATATAATCTGGTAAAATGTAGAGAATTGTTAGAAATGACGAAACTATTGACAGTTATTTCGCCAATACACATCTATGACGATACGAAACCTTCAAGTTTCGGAATTTAGTTGATAATTTTTCCCTTAGCGAAACTCTTAGTAAGTGGATGAGTTTTTTCCTAGTACAATCAGATTCAACTGGTGACTTTCTTTTGTTAAATGCTCAAAAAATATCAAGTCACTTCATTAAAACTTATGCTGTAATACGATACTTGGTTACTTACAACATAATGTGCTTTACTATGGCTTTGAAGAAACCTGCTAACATTGGTGCAGTTAGTGTTTTCTCCAATATAAATAGTTTAGAAGTAACAAAGTTTACGATGATTTGTAGAGATTAAAATCATTTAAGGTTTACAGAGTTTTTTTTAAAATGTGACGATCTTAACGTTTTATGTTTCTAAATTCCTGTGGGAGTTAAAAAAATTCAGGAAAGGGTAGAAGATTGATACAAACTATATTTACGAAAATACCTTAATTTGAAGTGATTGTTTCATAACTTCAACCATACCTATTGTTATTCAACTGATCGAGTCATAAATATGGTTAGACCTTTTAATGATCTAAACTCAAAACTCATGAGTTAAGCACCGCTAATCCTAAATTTCATTTTAAACACGCTATCCTTATGGATGTTATTTGGTTGAAAGTAATTGATAAAAAACCGTATATTGAATGTTTATAATTTTGACAAAACTGATTTATTTATGTAATTATCAGTATACGGTTTTGGAGATTGTTAAGTTTTGATTAAAATCATGAATTGATCAATGTTAGACCATCATTGAAATCTGGAAGCATTGAACGGTCGTTTCGTCCTATTATGGGACTTAGCAGTGCAAATCCACGATCCTGCATTATGTGAGTCGGATATCTCAGTATCACAGACAGTAATAGGAAGTTAGCTTAGAATGTATTAAATTTTTCGTTAGGTACATATCCTCATATATTTTACTTACAGTAATAAAGTAGGTATTTGATAAAACATTGGTAGCTCTAGATCTTTGAGACTATAGTTTAACCGTTCGGTGTAACATAGTAAGAAAACTGTCATAACTAAAGAAATAGAACTAAGTATATTGTACATATTTCTGTCAGATGAAAATAATCTCACAACTTAATGTTTTCCATTTCTGATATGAACAAAATCTATCATCATGTTTGTTTCATTGAATTCACACATTATCTAGTGTGAGGTTAAGATCAGAGTCATCTGCCACTTCCTATTAAAAAACCTTGATAAGACCAAATTTAATAGAAACATTTTTGATAAATCCATAATACAATGATTGGATTACCAAATGATTATCTTTTAGAACTAACAAAAATAATCATATAAAAAAGCTTAACAGTTGTTACTGTTATAACTTATGCCCCGTGTCCTATTAAATGTGTAACGTAATGATGCCGGCAATTAGAGAAGAGTGAATTATCGATCGGACCAATATGATGAATAAAACCTGTACGAGCAGTCTAGAGTCCTTATTAGTCCTGCTTTACGCCTAGCCCTGCCTGTTAAGTCTAGAACACCAATCTCAGCCTCTAAAATATGAATCATGTATTTCAAACATACTCGGTTTATATACAAATCAAATAGACCACATCGTACCATAAAATAGAAAATAACATTTGTACAAGATTTAGACAAAAGTGGATGTGAATAAAGGAGATAGTAGTTAATAGACTGGGTATAACATAAGAACGATAAATCGTATAATAATAGTACATAGGTCAAAACAAGCCTCATGATAAGAGGAACACGAATATGAATAGCTTAGTTATTTAACAATTATACGATAATATGTATGTATATTATTAGTCCATAAATAAATCCCAACAGTTACCATTCATTCTCCTCATCGGGATATAACAGTTACCTCATAGTCTATGGCTTTCTGTTTATGATCACTCTAATACTCAAATAAGGAAACATCCGATTATTTGAATTTTAGCAACAAAAAATTACCTAGATGGTATTGGACTGAAATCAATTAGACGAAATTTGTTAACTACAAATTTAGGAATTATTATTATTATTTGATTCTTATTAAACTTTTAATATTATTTTAGAAAGATGTTGAATATTCATTTGAGTTAAGCAAATTATTGTAACTATCCTCTGTTATCTAATTGTATTTTATAAACAGTCTACAGAATTACTGCTAATTATTTTGTTTATATTTATTTTATAATTTGAATTGTTATAGATTTTCCTAGTTCATTTTTCTACTGGTTAGCGTTTTTTTTAAGAGTTAGTTTGCTATGGGTTAGGGTCGCTAACCCCATGCTCAACCCTACTCCTTTACGCGGAGTTGGGACCGGCAGTAACTCTAGAAGAGTTACAGGCGGCTTATCCCCCTTCACGAGGAATAGCAGGCGCAAGTAAGTAACTAAGTCAGTTCCTAGTTCAGTTCATCAGAACATGATTCTACTTATAAACCTTATTTGCAAGATTTGACATTATAATCTTAAATATACTAAGGATTTTAATGAGTTGCTTAAATGTATAGATATACGTCCTAAATCATATGAGTAAAATGCTGGGAATCCAATGTTTCTCAACTAAACTTCTTTAATTATAAAACAATTTAAACTGAAATACAAAACATTAGAAATTTCAATTCTTTTTTGTTTTGTTCTTTTAAATATTCAATACGATGTTATAAATTTATTATTTTTTCATTAATTTAAATCTACTGTCATCGGAACTATTGAAAGACTTCAATTCTATAAAACCTTTTTTTCCATTCACTATTCAATATATAAAGAAAAACACAACGATTTACTACATTGATACAATGGTATCATAGTCAATTGGTTAGTAAGAAATGTTTAATGTATATTTATAAAAACAAAAATTGATTTATTTTAACTACATCTTATTTTTTATTTTTTTAATTTTTTTTTTATGATTACAATGTTTCAAATTGTACTGGTTTCTTTTTTCTCCCTTTTTTCTTCTTCAAGGGTGTGTATTCAATGAATTCTTTTCATTCTATAGTATAATGTCTTGATATAAGGGTATGTTATGATTTCTTACAATGCCTTAGCCACATAAAATTAGTAAATATGGTGAAATGAAAAGAATTTCATGAATTTTATTATGATGTAATATGATTTCGTATACTTTATTATGAAGATTTTTAGGAAAAAAATATTGTCAAATATATGTAGATTATGTAGGAATTTAAGTGGAAATAATTCCGTTTTTTTTTCATAGTAAACATAATTTGTTAGGAGAAAATAAATGTTTTATTGAGTTAAATTGTATAATGGATACTTATTTTCTTAATGTTTAATTGATCTAATTTTATTCAGGAAAGAGTACAGTTGAGTTCTTGTTACTTTGACGTGGTAGTCGAGCTTACCTACCGTGATGAATCAGCCGAGCTATACTGACTGGAACAATCATTCCTCAAGGTCCTACTATGCCAGACAGGTCGGTTGAAGAGCTTACTTACTTACACCTGTTACTCCTCGTGAAGGAGCATAGGTCGCTCACCAGCATTCTCCATCCAACCCTGTCCTCGACAATCCTTTCCAGCTCCTTCCAGTTGTAATTCATCCTTTTCATATCTGCTTCTATTATCCGACGTAATGTGTTCTTTGGCCTTCCTCTTTTCCGCTTCCCTTCAGGATTCCAAGTTAGAGCTTGCCTCGTGATGCAGTTTGACGATTTGCGTAATGTATGTCCTATCCATTTCCATCGTCTTTTCCTAATTTCCTCTTCAGCTGGAAGTTGGTTTGTTCTCTCCCACAGAAGGCTATTGCTGATGGTATCCGGCCAATGGATGTTGAGTATCTTGCGTAGACAGCTATTTATAAATACTTGTACTTTCTTGATTGTGGTTGTTGTAGTTCTCCAAGTTTCAGCTCCATACAGTAGAATTGCCTTGACGTTCGTATTGAAGATTTTCACTTTGATATTGGTTGAAAGTTGTTTTGAGTTCCATATGTTCTTCAATTGTAGGAATGCGGCCCTTGCTTTGCCAATCCTCGCCTTTACGTCTGCATCTGAACCTCCATGTCTATCGACGATGCTTCCCAGATATGTGAAGGATTCTACATCTTCCAGAGTTTCGCCATCAAGTGTGATTGGATTGCTGTTCTCCGCTTTGAATTTGAGGACCTTGGTTTTCCCTTTGTGTATGCTGAGGCCTACTGATGCAGAGACTGCTGCTACATTGGCTGTCTTTATCTGAATCTGTTCACGTGTACGTGATAGGAGGGCTAGGTCATCTGCGAAGTCCAGATCGTCTAATTGGTTCTGAGCTGTCCATTGTATTCCGTGTTTTCCTTCAGATGTCGAGGTCTTCATAATCCAGTCGACCACCAGAAGAAAGAGGAAGGGAGAGAGTAAACAGCCTTGTCTGACTCCGGTCCTTACTTGGAATGCATCTGTCAGCTGTCCTCCATGCACTACTTTGCACTGTAGTCCGTCGTATGAGTTCCGGATAATATTGACAATCTTCTCAGGAACTCCGTAGTGTCGAAGAAGTTTCCATAATGTCCTCCTATCTACACTGTCGAATGCCTTTTCATAATCAATGAAGTTGATGTATAGTGACGAGTTCCACTCAACTGATTGTTCGACGATGATCCGTAGTGTTGCAATTTGGTCTGTGCACGACCGATCCTTTCGGAATCCAGCTTGTTGATCTCGAAGTTGGGCATCTACTGCATCCTTCATCCGGTTCAGCAACACCCTGTTGAAGACTTTCCCTGGTATTGACAGTAGTGTAATGCCTCTGTAGTTTTCACATTTGCTCAGATCTCCTTTCTTTGGAATCTTGATGAGGTGTCCTTCTTTCCAGTCCATTGGCACTTGTTCCTCCTCCCAAATCTTTTTGAATAGAGGGTAAAGCATGCTTGTGGTTACTTCGACGTCTGATTTCAGTGCTTCAGCTGGTATGTTGTCGGGTCCTGCTGCTTTCCCGTTCTTGATTTGTCTGATGGCCATTCTAATTTCTTCCATCGTTGGTGGGTTGACATCTATAGGAAGATCTGTGTGTGCTGCTTCGATGTTCGGTGGATTCATTGGAGCCGGCCTATTCAGGAGTTCCTCGAAGTATTCTACCCATCTGTTTCGCTGTTGTTGAATTTCAGTGATTGGCTTGCCTTCTTTGTCTTTGACCGGCCTCTCTGGTTTACTGTATTTCCCTGATAGTTTCTTCGTTGTATCGTAGAGCTGTTTCATATTTCCTTCTCTAGCAGCTTTTTCTGCCGTCGTTGCTAATTCTTCCACGTATTTCTTCCTGTCGGCTCTAATGCTCCTCTTCACTTGCTTGTTTGCTTCTATGTATTCAGCTTGTGCTTGGACTTTCTCTGCTCGTGTTCGGCTGTTGTTAATTGCTGTCTTCTTGTTCTTCCTTTCTTTGATCTTGTCCAGTGTTTCTATAGAGATCCATTCCTTATGATGGTGTTTCTTTAGGCCCAGAACCTCTTGACACGTTGAAGTCAATGTTTCTTTGATGCCTTTCCAGTTGTCCTCCATGGTAGTTTCTTCTTCCTTCAGTAGATCTTGAAAGGCTTGGAATCTGTTGTTGAGAGCTATCTTGAATTCATTGAGTTTGTCAGTATCTCGAAGGAAGGCTGTATTGAACCTTTGTAGTGCTGTTTGTCCACTTGTCCAGTTCTTTTTTAGCTTCAGTTTTAAATTGGCTACAACTAGGTGGTGATCTGAAGCTACGTCAGCTCCTCTCCTGGTTCTCACATCTTCCATTGTCCTTCGGAATTTTTTTGATGCAAATATGGTCTATCTGGTTCTCTGTAGTGTGGTCCGGTGAGATCCATGTAGCCTTGTGTATACGTTTGTGTGGAAATATTGTGCCTCCTATGACTAATTTGTTGAATGCACACAAATTTGCAAATCTTTCTCCATTTTCGTTCCTCTCTCCCAGTCCATGTCGTCCCATAATATCTTCATATCCAGTGTTGTCTATTCCGACCTTGGCATTTAGATCTCCCATCAGAATGGTGAGGTCCTTTCTTGAGCATTTCTCTATGATTGACTGCAGCCGCTCGTAGAATTGATCTTTAATGTCGTCGTTGCTATCATTGGTGGGTGCATAACATTGGATAATATTCATTAAGATCCCCTCCTTCTTTGTTTTGAATGATGCTTTGATGATTCTGGATCCGTGGGATTCCCATCCTACAAGTGCATTTCGTGCTACTTTGGACAGCATTAGAGCAACTCCCTGTGTGTGTGTGGAGCATTTTCCTCTTCGTGACCGGAGTATAGCAGCATCTCTCCCGTAGCTAGCCTTTTCTGTCCAGCTTGGGTCCAGTGAGTTTCGCTGATTCCCAGTACTGCCAAGTTGTATCTCCTCATTTCCGTTGCTATTTGGCTGGTCTTCCCGGTTTCCCACATTGTTCTAACGTTCCATGTACCTATAAAAATTTTTGCTCTGGTTGTTAGAAGGGGCATCGGCCTCGTGGCTTCCGAAGGAATTCGGCTTTCACCATGAAGCGTCATAATTCTTCTAAATGAAGACCTTCTAACTCTCAGGGCAGAGTTAAAATGGTTTGAATTATTTTTTCTGGTAAGCGTTTTTTTAGCGAGTTAGTTTTCTACGGGATGGGGACGCTAACCCCATGCCCAACCCTCCTCCTTTACCCGGGCTTGGGACCGGCAGTAACTCTAGAAGAGCTACAGGCGGAGTTCGGTTGAAGAGCGGTAAGACTAAAAGCAACAAACACAAGGTCCAAAGGCGAAGTCGTACTGCTGACTGTACAGAGGTGTGACAGCGGTAAGATGTTTGTTTCAGGCAACCAGCATGACAGCGATGCTGCCTTCCCACAACGAGGGGTGAGGTTAGAAAAGGTCGACCCTAAAAATGCACATCTCGCCTTATCCCACGGATATCCGTCTCCTGCGGTATGGTCTCAACAAGTACGAGGCTAAAATTACTCACAAAAAGGTCGTATGTGATTGATCTCAAGCAGTTGTCTCTTGGGCACTGCGGTCACGCTTTCAGGTCGCTAAGACCACCTTTACTCCAATTTCCTTTTCAGGTACCTCCAGAAGAACCCTTCGACGATGTAGGCAACCGGGAAGTGATGACCGCCCTCATACTGCCGACAGCACTCAAGACCATTGTATTCATGATCAACCTTTTTCTGACTGAAAGTTGACTTAACGAATGCTTCTGAGAATATTAATATTAAAATTGTCTACTGATCATGAATAATCTTAAAGAAACTGTTTGTTATTACATGAAAATATGTTTATGAATGAACCAATTAATTATGAGAGTGAATCATTAACTGATAATATTGAAAAAACAAAAAACAAACAATACTGACCTATTCAACGAATTTAATACTAAAATTAATAGATAGAAAGCAATTTTATTTGGTCTGTTTACGATTAAACTAAGGTAGATAATCGATCATGAATTAGGTGAAACCAAATTTTTGTATTATTTTGGTTTCCATTGATGTAAAATTGGCCTGTTAAATAATCAATCATTGAAATAGGTATCCAAAATAGTACTCATTTAGGAAGTGTGTTATAAGAAGAACCTAATTTGATATATATATATTGTTCTGGATATAGATAGTCCGATAAATTTAGTTGAAGAGAGAAAAAGGTGAAATTTTGTACACGTTAGACACCACAAGACTGTTTTCCATGTTACATAAATTGTGTAAAGTAAGGTAAGAAAATACAAGTGATCCTTAGCTTATTTATTCCAAATTTTTTTCACAAATTGTACTTTGTAAGTGCATGGTATGATTTAGCTGATAAGACTTAATAAAACTCAAATCGGTAAACTGAATAAGTTTATCTGTTCTTATGATGTAAGTTATATTGATCGTACATAGCGAGCACTTGGTAGACGAATAGCTTAGGATTACTTTACATGGTTATCTGAAAGGGGATACAAATTCCAATCACACCCCACCGCGCAAATTTTCATTCAAAAAAGGTTTGGATGAGGAATTTGTGTATGTTCAAGGCTATAGCTATTCACCATTTCGAACCCTAACTCAGTGTACAGAAGAATATTGTTCAGTCCTTATTGCACTAGGGTTTTAGCAATCCATTGAGTTTTACGAATTATAAATGCTAATTATTAACTTCTTCTTCTCCATCTTTTAGCAAACAGCTATCTCTATCTTTTATTCTAAAGATTATTATCTCTTATTAATTCCAAAACTATTGCATAACGTAAACTATTGATGATTTTTGATTACTTTGCCAAATGATGCGACCCTTTTTTCACTTAATACTTGAAAACTTTAATTTCATTGGGGTAATATCTTTCCAGTTGTAAATTACTCTGCTCAATACTTAATAAACTTTTTGATAATCTTGACTAGATTATGCAACATCAACTTATTTGCACTGACTTCCATTTGAATAAGTTTAACTATCACTGGTGATTTTGTGAAACTACCTTATTCTACTATAAACTACTACATGTAAAAATGACCGATAGATACAATTGTACATCCTTAGAGAATGAAATCATTGAAAGGAAAATTCTTTCGGTTATTCTTTTTAAATAAATAATTCGGAATTCGAGCAACTAGTGTTATTGATTTATTCATAATCCATCTGTCGGAACAATAAAGATCTCATATCGTTTTAAATGAAAAAAAACGATATGCCAATTCAACATTAGAAGTAAACTATCCAGATGAATGATAATAAGCATCACTTGGAATTTTCAAAATGGTTACTATTCCCTATTGTGCTGCAGTACACAATTAAATTCCATAAAAAGTTCAGCTTCAATACACACATCTTATAAGTTAATTTAAATTATTGTTATCCATTACTTTTATATATCTATTCATAGGTGATTAATTTTATCACTTATGACAAATTGATTGTTATTGATAAAAATAATGTATTTGTAATATCCCAACAAGTAGAAAAAAATTAAGTTTTTTAATTCTTTGAAGACGTGGCTAATACTTAGTCACGAAGTGTCTGGAAATTTAGAAACCTAATTAATTAATTTATTTATCGGGATATTTCAAATATATTGTTTTGCATTATGGGGTTGTGGAGATTGTTAAGTTTTTGATTGGGATTACGAATCTATGAATGCTGGACTACAGTGTTAGGTAGGGACGGGTATCTACTTCAGATAATAGAAGATGGTCGTGGATTGGTGGAGATAAGATATTAACACCGTTGGATCCCTGCTCAGTGATCTAGACGTTGAGCGTTCGCGTGCGAGACTGAATGTCGTGGGTTGGAGTCCAGTGTGAGAGATCGTGTATGCACACTTCTAGAGAGTCCAATATTATGACGAAAGGGCCATCCAGTGCTTCCAGGTTTTCAATGGTGGTCTAACATTCATCGATATATTATTTTTATTAATGTCAAATATGAGGTCAATTAGATGTCATCAAAATAGTTTGGATATTATTTCTTAATTATTATCGGGGTTAATTATTCAATAGACTGAGATATCATACAATCTGTTCATCGTTTGTGTTTTTCTTACAATTTTTGAATTAAAAATGAAATAATTTGTTACCATAAATGCTTGGGTACAATTTCTAATTGTCTATTGAATATATCAGTTATATTTGTATGTTTATTTTTCACTGTGATTAATTGATAAATTAACTGAAACTATAGTTTTGTTTAAAGAATTCATATGTCAAGTAACAATTATTTTTCAAATATTAACCATTAGATTTTCGTTTCAGTTTATTGGTGAAGATTTGTAGAGCAATTGAATGATTTAGGTGAAGTTTTATTCACTCAGCTGAATAGTTAGATTGTAGAGCTTTCATTGTTTTTCCAAACAACATCATCAGCGCAAACTTCAGGTAGAAATGAAGTGTTTATAAGACAAGGTGTTAGTCATATATAGTGATATTTGAACACTTCAGTTCTACCTGAAATTTGTGCTAATGATGTTGTTCAGCAAAGTAATCAAAGCTCCACGACTAATATATATATATATATATATATATATATATAAATTTCACATTTGAACTCTGACGGTCTACTTGAATATGTGGGCAACCTGTTCCTTCCATTTAGATATTCTAACAAATCTGTCTTTATTTGTTTGAACACATCATTATATCTATTTATCTCATAGTCTATTCAGTTGAGTTTCTAAAACGTTTACAACTTTTTCTTGTACAAGTTACAAAAACGTACAGTCAGAAACTAATAGTTGCTGACAATACACATAGAAAAGAATGAACATTATTCAGTTGTCAATTCTTAAACTGTTAACATTTAACTGATGATCACTTATTATTGATTGTCAGGATTAATCAAGAAATAAGAAACAGAAACTTGTTCAAATAATTTATGTTGAGAATTCTATATTGTATTTAAAATATAACATGATATAAAGTCATTAATAATAAAAAAAGTTATGTAAATATATCAGATGGGTTTTGTGGGTATTATAGTAATTTCAATGGTTAAGATCATGAGTCAGTTGGAGCTAAACTACCATGGAAAGCCTGGAAGCACTGGACGGTGGATGTGTCGCTCAATTTGAAGTTAGACATTAACACTGTTGGATGCCGGCTCAGTGGTCTAGTGGTTAAGTGCTTGCGCGCAAAACCAATAGGTCCTGGGTTCAAATCTCGCAGGAGGGCGAGGTCGTGGATGTGCACTGCTGAGGAGTCCCACAACAGGACAAAACAGCCGTCCAATGCTTCCAGGCTTTCTATAGTGATCTAGCTTCAATTGATTCATGATCTTAACCATTGAAATATAAATATATTTTTCTTATGTAGATTTATAATTACATTTTATCGTGACACATCAATTTAATTTAGGAACAAAAGTTTCTTGTTCAATCTTCAATTATTAAAGATAAATAATTTCAGTTAAAATTTTGTTTTTTTATTTATTTTATTTTTAATTTTTTGATAAATCTTTCAAATTTATTTTATTTGTTTCTAACAAACATCATTTTAACTTATCTTAATTAATTTTGTTCCCCCCCCCCAAAAAAGTTGTCAATGTTGTCTAGTCAATTTTATTGACTACAATTACAAATTACTCATAATTTCATAGAAGATTGAAAAAGAACTTTGTTCAATTCACATTCTATGAACATTTTTTTAAAATTTTAAGTCAATTTATTTGTTTCAGAAAGAGTTTCTTTGTGGATATTATAATAATTTCAATAGTCGAGATCGTGAGACAATGGACGCTGGGCCACCATAGAAAATTTGGAAGCACTGAAGTTCAACCGGGTCTGTTATGAGATAGTAACTCATTGAAGACAATGGTGGGTGTGTCACTCAATTTCATGGATTAGTTAAATGCCGGCTCAGTAGTCTAGTGGTTAATTTCTCGCACGCGAGACCGATATGTCCTGGGTTGGAATCTCATGAGGCTGGATCGCGGATGTGCACTGCTACGGAGTCCCACAATAGGACGAAACGGCCGTCCAGTGCTTCCAGGTTTTCCATGTTGGTCTAGTTTCGAATGATTCATGATCTCAGTCATTAAAATTTCCATTTATTTGTTTGAACAGTAAAATGCTTTCACATAGATAAATGAACCAACGAAAAAATGACTATTAAACTAAGCTTGTGGTATGTGCTACTGATGTCGGTAGACATAACTAGTATGTAAGATCAGTCGAAAGTGAAATGCCTAGCAGGAGAAGGTTAATAAGATCAAATAAAAGTGAACGAGAAAAAAGAATGATTGGTGTGGAAATAACAATGAAGTTTGAGACGACTGTTCAATATTTGTAAGGGGAACAGTCATGTTTAAGACAATTAATTGACATTTTGTAAATTAAGTATTTACTGTATGGTTCTCAGATTTTACTAAGATATTCTGTAATTCTATGTTCAAACACATTCGATTGTCTCCACTTGTGTTCTCGTTCACTACAAGCTGAATAATTAGGAAGTTCCTTCATCTACTCACTTATATTTATATTAGGCATAGTTGGACCAATTTATGTTTTATACTTCACAGACTAATAAAGATATGCAACAGTTTGTATTGGATGATGATTTACTTTTAAAATTTATATGGATAATTACAAATTCTCACCTAAAATGATGTCATTCACTAGTTAATTTGATATTTATTCTCAATTCTTATCCATTTTTGTTAATAAGAGATCATAGGAAATTAAAGTTAACAAACAATATATTGTGAACTTTCATAGTTAATAAAGTTTTAAAGAGAAATACCTACATTTAGGCAGACAATTGGATTGTATTTACAGAGCATAGTATCTAAAATGATATTTGTGTTAAATCGCTTCTGTTCAGTCAAATGAATTTCTATTCATTTCAGTTTTATGTAATTTAATATATTACTTCTTAATGATGCATTCTTCATATAAACAATAATTATGCTATATGTTTATAAAATGTGGGCGAAAACCACTGTAACTCAGTAACAGCAAATGAAAACAATTGATAACTGACATTTGCCATATTGGTAGTGGGTAATATTTCTAAACTTGTAATGAAGAAGTTAAATCACACTATTACAGTTTAAATGGATCCCTGTGTTTAAAAACAATAATGATATTATGAAGTAAACTGCTAGTCAAAAGAGAAAGCTGAGGTTACAGTAAACAAATGAGAAGAAACAAATTTTTAATGTTTTCCATGTTAATTCATTAATTTCAGATTTACTTCTACCTGGATAGTTCAAAAACGAAAGTGACGAATATTTATCGTATCTAACAAACTGTAGAAACGACATTTTTTAGGGGTTGCTTACATCTTGTCTAATGTACGAGTGATACTCCTAAAGAAGTATGTATGACTGACTGCTGAGGAGTTGGCCGTACAGTGCTTCCAAACTTTCAACAGTGATCTAGCGTAGGTCAATTCATGAATTCAACTATTGAAATGACTTTAAAACGTTTGAAATCAGTATGAACATTCCATGATTCTCATCAAATATTTTTGAATACAATCTATTGATTCATAATTTTAACAATGCTTTTAAAGCTTATTTCTTATATTACGTTTTACAATTGCATTTGAAGTCCTTTGTACAGTTTGAAGAATAAGTAAAGAATGCAAATCTTAGGAATAAATCCTAACTAACGGTAGTCAAATTTTAATAGACACCTTCTGTACAGAAGAACAAACGTACTAGTAAAAATCAAAGTGGCTTATGAAACCGATCATAACGAATGATGAACTTTTTATAAGTAGTAAATGACAGATTTAGAACACAAATAACTTCATTCTCATTCTAACCATAATTAATCATTCAATGGTTTATGAACAGCATCAGTAAAACCATTATAACTATATAAAAACAATTAACTTGCTAGCGTATAAAATAGGATATAATAAACAAATGCATACAAGTAACGACAAATGAATGACATTTGTAGAGTACTCAAAAAACATTTTTTTAAAAATCAATTTAGTAAAAGATTTTTCTTCAAATTGTTTCTTCCCTTGATTGATGAACATTATTAACTATTCATTGCAATAGAGAATGATAGATTTGATTTGAATGGTTAAAAATAACTTTTTTTGAAAATTTTATTTTATGAATTTTATCATGGAAAGACTTGAAACACCCAATAAGGACGAATGAGCTTTTATCGTGATGATGTATACTTTCCAAAACATAAATTTTCGTAGTCTGTTAAAAACACATTAAGATAAACATTACACAGCAAGCATGTTCAAGATGCGATTCTCCCCCTCGAAATGCAAAATGTTGCTTCAGGATTGGGTTGCATTGACACCCGAACTAATGATAGGGAGTGAAGTAATTGAACGTGTCGACCGCTTCACTTATCTTGGAAGTCTCATCAGCCCTTGTGGTCTGGTGTGTGACGAAATCTCAGCACGGATACAGAAGGCTCGACTAGCTTTTACTAACTTGCGTCATTTATGGCGTAGGCGAGATATCCGTCTATCAACCAAAGGACGTATTTACTGAGCAGCAGTTCGTTCCGTCCTACTTTGTGGCAGTGAAACATGGCCGGTAAGAGCAGATGATATCCGTGGGTTACTAGTATTTGATCATAGGTGTCTTCGAAACATTGCTCGTATATCCTGGGACCATCGAGTAAGTAATTCAGTTGTTAAGATACGGGTACTAGGTAAGGATGGCAGATCAATTGATGAAGTAATGAAACTTCATCAGTTGAGATGACTGGGACACGTGTTACGTATGCCCAACCACCGACTGCCTCGACGAGCGATGTTCAGTGGTATAGGAGTAGGTTGGAAGAAAGCTAGGGGTGGCCAGACCAAAACATGGCACAAATCCATGGAGTCACTGACAAGTGGACTGAGCCATGTTTGTAGGTGTAGACTACCTGGTTGGGGACCACGAGATGATAGCAACCGATGTTTAGAGACCCTGAATGACATGGCTCAAAATCGTTTGCAATGACGCAGGTGCATCCACTCTTTGTGTTCTCCCGAATTTTGATCTCCTTATTCCTCCTTGTATCTTTTTTTTCTCTTCCCAAATTTATTTCACTGTATTATACTCCTTTAATAACATCTCCAAACCCTAATCTTATACTCTTACCGCCTCTGCCACTACGAGATTCGAATCGACAACTGCATCTCTGCGCTAATGTGGTGTGGCAACTCAAACTGATGTGCGTACGTACGAAGTTCTATGTTGTTACTGACTGACTGACTGACCAAGACACTACACAATTTGGAATTCGTTTCAATACAATGTTATGCGTCAAAATTATTGACGGTCATTTGGACGATATGTTTAATCTACATGTGTTTTGCAGTATAAAAAAATATATAACTTACCAGATTTTGATAATCAGATGTTGTTTATAATAAGTTAAGTCGTATTGAGATATTTTATTCACACAGTATAGGTTGTTGTATAGTCAAGAAAAACAGAAAGAATTTTTATTCATAAGAAAAACGAATAGTTGATTACTGTTTCAAAAACAAAAGTGTGAACTTAACTAATTTTAAGGTAACGCATCATATTTTGACTGAATATTCATTGTGTTTATTAAAAAATTGTGATTCTGTTAATTGATTTATTTCAATAGTTGAATTCATGAGTCAAATAGGGCTAAACCACCATGGAAAACCAAGAGGCACTGGAAGGCTGTTTCGTCCTATTGTGAGACCCTTCAGTTATGAGGTAGTAACTCACTGAAGACAATGGTGGATGTGTCACTCAATTTCGTGGATTAGTTGAAGTTAGACATTAATGCTGTTAAATGCCGGCTCAGTGGTCTAGTGGTCAAGTGCTCATGCGCGAGGCTGACAGGTCCTAGGTTCGAACCCCGCGAGGCGAGGTCGTGGATGTGCAGTGCTGGGAAGTCCCACAGTAGGACGAAATGGCGGTCCAGTACTTCCAGGTTTTCCATAATGGTCTAGGTTCAATTGACTTATGATCTCAACTATTAAAATTATTACAATCTCCACAAAACCCTTTCTAATATTAATTGATTTATCCTTAAAAAAAAAAATTAAAATCTCAAGACTTTTTGAATGATATAATTCATGAATTACAAAGCAATCACTTGAATTCATTCATTTCTAATGAATAAGCAATATAACCTATATAACAACTTAATAATCAATCATTATGACTATTACAATCTTAAAAGATATTAACTGATGGATTATTGCTTAAGTATTCATAATTTCTTTAATTGTAAAAAATAAATGAATCATTTTTATTAAATCCTACATGTACTTTTTATTAATTACAAACTATTATTTTCAATCTTTTCTATCATTTGAATTATCTGGCAACAGATTGTTGTTTTTGTTTGAATTCATTATTTATTAAATATATATATATAAAAAACAAATGGTATTATATACAAATGTTATAAAGATTATCATGTTTATAATAGAATTTTCATATTTATTCATTATAAGGAAGACCAAATGTATATTAACAGACTGTAAATGTTTACATGTGGTTAGTTCTTGAATGATTTGTTTTGTTTTAATATTAGAGCAATTTTTGTTTTGTTTTGCACGATGAATATTGTTTGTTCTTTTTTAAAAAAAAATGAAATTCATTTCCCTTTAAGCGGCTTCATAAAAGAATTTATTGCTATAATATATTTTTTATTAAGCTATCTCTAACAAGTATTTATAAATAATTGTCTACGCAAGATATTCAACATCCATTGGCCGGATACCATCAGCAACAGCCTTCTCTAGGAGAGAACAAACCAGCTTCCAGCTGAAGGAGAAATTAGGAAGAGAGGGTGGAAATGGATAGAACATACATTACGCAAATCATCAAGCTGCATCACGAGGCAAGCTCTAACTTGGAATCCTGAAGGGAAGCGTAAAAGAGAAAGGCCAAAGAACACATTACGTCGGGAAATAGAAGCAGATATGAAAAGGATGAATAACAACTAGAAAGAGTTGGAAAGGATTACCCAGGACAGAGTTAGATGGCGAATGCTGGTGAGCGGTCTGTGTTCCTTCACGAGGAATAACAGGCGTAAGTAAGTAGGTAAGTAATCAAAAATTGTATTCATACAGTTTAAATTCAAATGAATTTTCAGTTTATAATAGTTGTAATTTCTTAATTAAAATACGAAGTTCAGCGAAGAGATCTCTTTTCAACGAATTGATTATCAAGCTCTACAATTGTATATACATGAAAACTTTGTTTTTTTAAAAAGTACTAATTCCGTGAGGAAATGTGAACACAGTTAACCATGACGTAATAAAAAAGGTTATAATACTAGATTACATATTACGTAACTGTGTTCACATTTCCTGACGGAATTAGTACTGTTACAAAAAAACAAAATTTTCATATATATATATACGATTGTACAGCTTGATAATAAATTCTTTGAAAAGAGACCTCTTCGCTGAACTCCGTGTTTTAATTTTAAGGTTTAAATGGGAATTATATTTCAGTTTCTTAATTAAACTTTTTTCCATTCATTTACAACAAAAAACAATTCAATAAAATGGTATATTTTTCACTAAATAAATAGACTTCATGAAATGACTTC
Source organism: Schistosoma haematobium (assembly GCF_000699445.3). NCBI lineage: Eukaryota > Metazoa > Platyhelminthes > Trematoda > Strigeidida > Schistosomatidae > Schistosoma > Schistosoma haematobium. Next base: position 17,387,827 of record NC_067197.1, on the reverse strand, counting down.
AAAAACTTCCTGGAAAATAATTTGAAAGGAAATCTTGGTGAGAAAACAGAACGAACTATTCTTACATAAAACAATTAGAATAAATAATTGTTGCTATGAAATAAATCGATATAAGATGATCAGTAAATGAAATCAATTTTATTATTCTTAATCAATAAATTTTTTTTTTGTTGTTGTTTATGATAGACAGATGAACAAAATGGTTCATAATTCAATAATAATAATAATAATAATTTGTAATAATTCTGGATAAAAACTCATTGTAAATAAATAGAATGGACAGATGATCTTAAATTAAAAATAATATATGATTAAAATAACATTAAAATTTGATTGGTTATTATCATCCCAATCTAATCGAAATTCTATTGGTTGAAAATGTTCAATGATTTCAATTGTCATTTTAACCTGGATTCATATGGTTTATTATATAAAATGTATAATAAACATTTCTTAAATAATCTATTCTTTGATAATAAACTTTTTGAGAACAAAAAAGAATTAATAGTGTAGACAAATATGTAAATGACTTGACATTAGAATCTAATGATATATATTCATACAAAAATATAATGGAAATAATGAGTGAAAACTTTATGAATGAGACATAACATGAATGAAATGATTCATTTATTTACATTTGAATCATAATGAAAATCTAAGAACTAATTTGTTTAAAAGAATTTGTTGATATAATGCAATAGTTTTTCCTTGTCTTTTAAAGTTACAATTTGAGAAATTTAAAATATTATTGTACGAAAACAAAATGATTTTTCAACAAGATTTCAATACTCCTCATATATTTTCACCTATTCCAATGACAACACCTCAACCATTCAGTCCAAAAACGACTACTATATTATCACGTGAAGAACGTATGCGTTTACGTAAACAAGAACGTCGTAGACGTAAATTACAGGAGATTAAATCTGGTATTAAAAGATTTATAGCAATGCTTTTTTCACATATTGGATTATCTGGTTTAGTTATTGCTTATACAATTGTAGGTGGTCTATTATTTGGTGGTATTGAACGTGGAAAAGAGAAAGAAGTTAAAACATTAGCTTATGAATATAGAATTGATGCTTCAAATGAATTTCTTCAACTCGTATTTGGTGAACTACACAGTTATTTAGCAAAACAACGGCAAACATATAATGATACTATAGCATTTTTAGAATTTGTCATTGATTTTTTGGAAAAAGAAAAGCCAAAGAAAAAAACGTATTCTGTGGAGAATATAACAGATAACTTGGATTATAGGGATATAAATCATGAAAACAATACGGAAATTTTAATTACTACTGACTTGATTAATAGAAGTACATTTAATAATTTTGAAAATATCAACTTGAATAGTTCGATGAAAACAAATTATTTCAGTAACTTAAGTAAACTGAATACACCAAAGAATTCAGCAGGATTATATTATAAAAATGTAACCAATACAGTAAGCGAATTGGAATTAGATAATATACGAGGTGAATACTCATTAAAAGCTCAATTTGTTTTATTATTACGTGGTCGTGTACAAATAGCACTTATGGAGTTCACTAAACGTGTTGTTGATTTCATCGAAACTGATGGTTGGAATGGTAATGATTCAATGGAAGATTTAAAATGGTCCTTTGCTGGTTCTGTCCTTTATGCCATAACTGTAATCACAACAATTGGTAGGTGAATTTTTTTATTTATTGTATATTTGTAATGGGCTCTGCTTTCTTTGAATTCAATTTTATAATGTACATCAAATGAAATTATGAATGTTAGTAGGTTTAATGTTCTTTGAAAACTGGTTTAATGGGAATACGTTATAAAGTCTTTGGCACTATTAATAAACTACGTAAAGAAAATATGAATTATATAAGACGAGCCGTATTTATCTGTTTCGAATTTCTCGATAAAGTATCTGACAAGGATTTTACTCCTTAACTAGCTACTTAGGAAACACTTAAAATCAAATATACTTTAAGGTTATGAGTTCTCATCAATAGAAGAAAACTATGAAAAGTATGTAAGAAATGAGAGAATGTATAATTTTTGCCTGATCAGTATAAATAAATCATCAGTATGAACTCAAACAAACCAAATTACAATTAGTTTGTAAAGTAAGTATCTAGACATTTAGCTTACTAAAGTTCAGAAAAAGGTAATCTCTTGTCAAATACAATAAGTATTGCTGACTACATGGTGAAATCTTTAAAAAATAAAGTTATTAGTATCAGTAGGGATTTTGTGGAGATCGTAGTAATTTTAATAGTTGAGATCATGCGTCAATTGAAGCTAGACCAAGACTGATAAGTCCTGGGTTCGAATTCCGCGAGGCAGAGTCGTGGATATGCACTGCTGAGGAGTCCCACAACAGGACTAAACGGCTTTCCAGTGCTTCCAGGTTTTCCATGGTGATCTAGCTTCAATTGACCCGTGATCTCAACTATTGAAATAAAGTTATTTTTGTATATATCTTTACTCTGTTTCTTATGATGTCATATTTTTTTGTTACACATTCAAATTTCTTGATTTATATGGTTTCATTTATGACAGTATCATAATAGTCATATCGTTTCTAGATGATTTTGTTCTATCGATTAAATTTTATTACATCGACATGTGGGTTTCTTACACAACTTGATGCGTCCACTCTGTACAGTTATTTTTTTCAAAAAATCATAAAGATTTATGGTTTAGTTTAATAGGTTTGTTATTCTATATTCATTGAGCTAGATTGTTTTAATTGGTAAGCTATTTATCAATAAATTAAATACTGTACCCATGAAGGCTACCGTTAGTTTCGTCTTCTTCCTATTAAAAGTGAATACGTTAATAACAAATCTATTAATAAACGATTCATTTAAACTATGAAATCTGATGTTATGTAATCTTATAGCTTCAAAACTTATTCACTACAAATTATCTTTAAAATTTCAACTTCTTATTCAGTGTACTTTTATAATTTTCCACAAACTATTTCTTTGTATTTTGAATAAATCTTACTAAATATTCCTCAAATTAGCGTAAAAAGTAAAAATGGAAATTAGTCTAAATGCTAGGTGATCTTTATGTAGAAAAGGTTAAATTTCCAAAGTATCTACTAAATGATTGTGTTGCTGAAAAAAACCCCTCACAGTCTTGTTTTTAAAATATTCAACGTTTAATGTTTGAATTCATTCTGTTTATTTAATCATATAAATGAATGTAAAAATCACGAAGTTCAGCTGACGAGTCACAAATAAGGCAAAACGCGCGTCCTGAATTTCACTGCTACCCACTCTCCATCTTTGTTTAGAATGCTTGTGACTTAATGCTATATCGAGGCGATCCCTACAGGATGCACATATACCAACAAGAAACTGATCAATTGCAATCCTAAATAACAATGGGAAGATATAAGTAAAACAATACCAACTGAATTCATGTAGCGATGTTTAGAAAAAGATCTTAGAATTAATTATTCAGTGGTTATATGTTTTTATACCAAAGCTATCTGTATGGATTCTCAGTGGTTAATTTTCACATTTAGATAACATACATAAATAGTACTGGCGTGTTACCAAATAATTTAACAAAGATACCTGAAAAGAAAACTTCTAAGTAAATTACATACAATATTATACTGTGGTGAAACCTTTTTGTCTCGAATTGGAAAATTCATCCTCCAGCTTCTCCTTATAGTTCTTACTTGTAAAATATATTTTAAAATGTATGTAGTGATACATGAAATTGGATAATTATGTAGCTTTCAAAACATTACTATTAGATGTAAAGTAGTAAGGAAATGACTGAATAGTTTTAATTAATTTTACATCCGTTATATATATACAGTTTGCAATTAATGGATAATTGTAACTTACCTGGTTGGTTTGTATAAAAAACCGTTTTTTTCCCAAATGAACATCAGCTGGCAAAATACTCAAAAACAAGGGACATGAACTACTGTTTAATCATCGTTTTTTATTCAAGGTAATCATTAATTTTAACAGTATAATTATTACCCAACAACAGACATTCGTAATTTGGGTAGTCTGATCCAAAATAGTCTTGTTTTCGATCCTATGTGATATACAATCTCGATTGATTGCTATTAAATATTAGTTTAGACAATTGGAAGAAAAAGTCCTTTGTGTAATGTTTATGAATCAATGTAGGATTTACCGGTATGTTTCAAACATAAGATGGATCACCAGAAATATGTGATAAGTGAATGTACAGGTGAAAACTTGGACTTATTGCATTTTACAGAAATTGTATTTTACCGAAATTCCAGATAAGTCAGAGATAATTTTTTCTCTAGCCGACAATGGATTGTATCAAATGATGAACTTACAGCTTATGCTGCATATACAGTTGCAATTAGGTACTAAATTAGGATACAATGATTGAGATCTGTAATTGGAATCTTTACAGATTACCATAAATAAAAAAATTATCTCCAGATTACTTGAATTGACAATTTTACTTCATCAATTCGATCTTGATTTTCTGATCAGGTTTTTTTCATAAATATAATGGTCACTTCAAAGTGTTCAACAGAAGCTATTAATTACCATTTATAAATCCAGAAACATTAAAATATCTCGGACCACATAGTTTTCTAATAAAGAAACATCCGACAGGTACTCGTAAAAATCAATGTATTTGTAATTTATGTTAAAGCATGAATTAGTTCACTTTCCAAACTATCACAAAATGCTTTCTATTCAGTGTTGATGTATAAGCAAATCGTCAAATTGATAGCAACAAACAAACAGAGGTTAACAGTTGTTTCTGCAAAGCTAATTTACTCATGAATAGACTAAATAAAAAGTTTATGTAACTAGACGTAAATAATTTACTTTTATTGATAATCACACATTCTAACCAAACAGAAAAATAATAATACTGCAATAAATTTTCTTTCTAATCTGAAGTCATACCTGGTTATGTGTAAAGAGTAACCATAAAAATCAATTTAAGGTTATAAATGTTTATTGAAGTCGTTATCTACTAGAGTTTTTATATGAATGTTTACTAAGATTTGAACAAACATTTCTAAAATACATTACTATTGACTTCAAAGAAGACATTCTAAATGAAATCACATATGTAAGATTCTCAGGGATTTAAGTTCAATAACTACAATGTTTCGTCTGTCAATCTTTCTTAAAGTCCAATAATAAACTGATGATCATCAGAGTTATCAGATATAAATAAACTATCAGCAATAACCAGATATTAGAAAGTTATTTAGTTATATCAACTACCCATAAAAATAACAATAACAAAAAGATTCATTTTGTTATTTTAAAAACAATAACACAGAAAATTTCCCTTGATTCCAAACGCTTTCTTTATTGATCAAAATAAACAGCATATTGTTAAACTATACGGCTGTACACAGGTGATATAATCCCATTCCATGTTTATGTTCATCAATTTGTATTATATAATAACAATCTTAAAGTATCATCAACAGTATGGTTCCAAAAAGAACAATGTATACATTTGTATATTATTATGACAATCAACTTTCAAATAAGCTGTTGGTATAGTGAAGATGATTAGACAAACTAAGATTTTTGCACCTAAAGTAAGTCATTCTAAGACAAAAATAACATGGATGACATATATATATATATATATATATATATATATATATAGTTTCCAAAACACTATCGTCATTTAGATTTTGCAGCCAGAAATTTTTTCAGAAAACAAACAACAATCATTTAATCAAATAACTGAACAAATATCAAAGTAGTATTATTATGGTTTTTATAATTTTACTATTATATATAATTTGATATAGACTCGTATTGTTTCCACAGCAACTATTTTATATGTTTATTGTTCATCTTTTGCATTTCATACAAGTTTCATGATATTGAATAGATGATAAGTTACACATTTTAATATACTTTAGAATAGTTCTACTTCAATCTAACTTAAATATTATTTTCATGTGATTTATCACATGTTCATTTAGAGGTATAACTTTGATCAAAATTAAATTATAATGCAACTAAGTGGTTTAAATTTAATTTGACAACAACAACAAAAAAAATGATTTTGCCGCCATTATAGACGATTTTAAGAATATTTAATTCGACAAACAAAATTTATATTTTAAAGTGACGAAGGTTATAATTGAATCAGTTTAAGCTCATCATCAAAATTACGTCAATAGAAGAGATATCAAATATTAACTAGTCTGTATGATGTATTTTTGTATGCCTAAGATAATTGAAATTAGATCCTAAACTGAAGATGCAACTGTACAGAATCTTTTACAACATGGTGTTGTTTTATTAGTTGTGCAGAAGACAGTTAGAACTTAGTATTACAAATTATGTGTTAAATAACAAAGGTTTATGGAGCCACTTGTTGATGAGCCTTGATGTAACAGGGCTACGATGATTCTTGTTTTTTGGTTATTTTTAGACAAATGTCAGTTTGTGTTAATTACTAATGTCAATGGATACATTTACAGTCGAAATCACGAATATGCGTTCGCGCATGCGTAATATTGAGGAGCCTCATACTAGGACGAAAGGCAGACCAGCACTTCCAGATCCTAATTAGTGGTTTGGCTAGGATCAGCTCGTGATTAAAATTGTTAAAGTTCCATAATCTCTACATATACCAATCCTTAATATTTTATCGAAATATTCACTAACCGATATAAGCTAGTCGTTTCATGATGGTGAAATTCGGCTAGGATTCATTCAAATTTCTATGATGATATAATCATTCTCACCTGGACTACTAAAATGGATCTAAGTAACTGGATTCATATTTTATGTTAATATAAAATTCTGTTAGTTTAAAAAATGATATTATGAACAGTACAAAGTAGTTTAAGTGAGCTTATGGTGTTTTAACTTCTATAGTTATCATCATCTTAACCTTGATAAATGATAGATTAAATATCTTGCTTAAAGCAATTAAAAAGGAACTAACTGACAGTAGCGTTATAATTACTCTCAGATAAGTATGAATTTTTGACATGCCGCACTTAGTTTATATACGTTCAGAATATTATAGTTTATGGTAAATATAAGAAAACGCTATTTCACGCAATCAAGCATATCCATTTTAACTTGCTTAAACTATATTTTTGGTTATTAAAGTTGATATGCATAGAGCAATGGAATTCATAACGTACATTTTATCTCATTTAGGACTTATCACTTAGATATACCTTCATTTCAGTGTTGATATTTACATTTTGACTAGAACCATGTGTCTTTCTAATTAAATAAGTCGTTGATATTACCAGTAATCAAGCCAAAAATTTGGATTCACTATGTAAGCTCCAAGACCAAACCATCCAGCTCAGAGAACAAAACTTTATCAAAACCATCTACATGAGCTAAAAATCTTCACCATCTCAATGAGTTACTGAGTTTAACATAACAATCGTTGCTTTTGAAATTGTACTATTGTCATAAAGCCTTGCTTGTTTTTACCACTAACTATAGTAGCCCCATTATTATATGAAGTAACTTTATTCTCAATAAAGTGCTATTAATTTACTGTTATTTTATTGGAATTATCATACACATAGTTCCCTTTATCATTTTGAAAAGAGCAAGAACAAAGATTCTAGCAGAATAACATGAATTCATTTTATTTCGTAGGTTCTCGTCAGCTGCTTACAACCTATAGTATTTAAAAAGATAATAATTACATAATGGGTTTGAATTGCTTACATGAGAGGGTTTATATTGAAGAAATATTCGTAAAGTATGACATGGGTGTAAATGAAATTAATAGTCTGAATATTGTAAATATATACCTAATGTGAAAGAATATTCTAGAGCATTAATTGTGACAACAGTTCAAAGGGGTAGAAACAATTGATTACATAATGAATAAACATTGATAGGAACATAGTGAATAGAGTTCAGTTGAAAGACTATTAATTTTTAAAGATAGTTGAAAAAATAAAATCAGTGACGTAATAAATATAAAAGATAAAATTAAAAATAAAAAATTTTTTAAGCTGCAGCGGAAGAATATTTGTCACCAAGGCAGAGAAAGATTAAAAATCATCTCCTTCTGAACACATAAATCAGGTTTTTGGCGCCTGATAGCAACTGCTTCAGCAAACTTCAGAAGACTGGAGTTTGGCTGCTTACTAATAACCTTGAATGATTGTAGGGTGTCAACCTGATGGCCTGTGTCAAGCAGAAAAACGAGTCACAGGCATGCTTAGAGAACTCCTAGAAAAGAAAATGATTGATAATTCCACTTACAATGATCTAAGACCACGTGGTTCACGCCTACCACATATGTATGGTTTACCAAAAGTTCACAAACATGACGTTCCCCTTAGACCTATCCTATCAATGATCAACTCACCGTATCATAAAGTCGCACGGTGGTTAGCAGTAAAACTAGAGGCGATTCGTCGGAGATTAGCAACATATACGTTAAAAGATTCATTCCAGTTTGCTGATAGACTAAATCGTATGAATGTCGCCGATAAGTTCATGGTTTCTTTTGATGTCACATCCTTGTTCACCAACATACCACTTTTTGAAACTATTGACATAATTTGTCAGAATTATGATCTCCTACCTTTACCAGCACCAGAATTCAAAAAACTACTATTAATGTGCACAACGGACGTCCAATTCCAGTTTAATAACACCATATATCGTCAAATCAATGGCGTAGCAATGGGAAGCCCACTAGGTCCAATTCTGGCAGATATTTTTATGGGGTATCTTGAAAACATGGTGCTTAATCAGGCGATTAGCGAAACGACGGAATATTCCAGATATGTTGATGACACGTTCATTGTCTGCAACAATAAACAGCATGCAATCCGCCTGCTAGAACGCTTCAATAATGCACATCCTAACATTCAATTTACTATGTAATACGAACAGAATGACATGTTCCACTTTCTTGATGTTGCTATAAAACGTAGGAGAGACGGGACAGTCCAACGTTCGCTTTATCGAAAAAGTACTTGGAATGGCCTTTACCTGAATTTCAATAGTTTTTGTCCACTCAGCTACAAGAAGGCACTAGTTAAAACACTATTTTATAGGGCAGAAAAGATTTGTACCACTGATAAGCTGGAAGAAGAATTGATGAACGTACAAAAATGCCTACGAGACAACTATTACCCACAAAAGTTTATTGAAAAATATAAAAAGCGTAAAGAAAATAATACTGAAGTAATTACTGTCAATAAAAAACCAATAACTATAAGTCTAAACTTCAAAGGTGACGAGGTTGCAAACACAATCAACAGGAGACTGAATACTGCGCTAGCCAGAACCTATCCGGCGGCCAAACTTCAAATTCTTTATAAAACAACATGTTCATTAGCTCAATCAAAGGTTGATAAGCATCCTTTTCATGTTACCGCCAATTGTATCTATAAATTTACATGTACCTGCCAAAGCAGCTACATTGGCCGAACAGAAAGGAGGGCATATCTCAGATTTTTTGAACATGTTCCAAAAAGCCTCAGAACAAGAGAAAGAAAGACTCTAAGTAGCGCAATCACTAAACATCTGCTTGACACAGGCCATCAGGTTGACACCCTACAATCATTCAAGGTTATTAGTAAGCAGCCAAACTCCAGTCTTCTGAAGTTTGCTGAAGCAGTTGCTATCAGGCGCCAAAAACCTGATTTATGTGTTCAGAAGGAGATGATTTTTAATCTTTCTCTGCCTTGGTGACAAATATTCTTCCGCTGCAGCTTAAAAAATTTTTTATTTTTAATTTTATCTTTTATATTTATTACGTCACTGATTTTATTTTTTCAACTATCTTTAAAAATTAATAGTCTTTCAACTGAACTCTATTCACTATGTTCCTATCAATGTTTATTCATTATGTAATCAATTGTTTCTACCCCTTTGAACTGTTGTCACAATTAATGCTCTAGAATATTCTTTCACATTAGGTATATATTTACAATATTCAGACTATTAATTTCATTTACACCCATGTCATACTTTACGAATATTTCTTCAATATAAACCCTCTCATGTAAGCAATTTAAACCCATTAAGTAATTATTATCTTTTTTAAATACTATAGGTTGTAAGCAGCTGACGAGAACCTACGAAATAAAATGAATTCATGTTATTCTGCTAGAATCTTTGTTATTGGAATTAGTTTTACTGCTAATTTTAAACAAAATAACAGTGGTAAAATAGATTTATTTGATTGAAAAGTTTTCATTCGGTTACAAATGGCCTAGTCATGTAAATGGCTTTCATTTAAAACCTAATAACCATCCTTAAAGTACAATATAATTATAACTTTTATTTGCGTACATTTCCTACACACTTCAAAACACGTAAGTCCCAATTCATTAATCAAGAAAATAACATAGTACTGCAGATGTGATGATTATCTTGTTATTGTTTATATCGAGTAATTTGACATTTACAACTAGACTCATATCTATAATTTACAATGATAACATTTATCTAGTTAAATGCATAAAACAACAATGGCAATAATCTAATAGTTGAATTTATGAGTCAGTTAAAGCTAGACCACCCTGGAAAACCTGGAAGCAATGAACGGCCGTCTCATTTTAGTATGGGACTCCTCAGCACTGCTTCCATGTTTTCCATGGTGGTTTAGCTTCAATCAACTCAATTCAACTGTTAAATTACTATAATATTCACAAAACCCCTCTCTGATTGTAATGGCAATAATGTTGAAAACTCATTCGTGTAAAATATAAAAATGGTTGACCCTCTTCGTATACTTGAGGCTTGAGTGAAATATTTCATAAATATTATTTCATCTTTGAATTTAATACATATTTGATAGACATCGGTTTTTTATTTAACTGAATATCCTTTTCACAAAAGTCATTTTTGAAAACTTTAGTTTTTCTGTCTTGTACCCTTTATTCACCAGTTAAGTTTATATATATTCAACACTTTTAGGTTCTTTCTAAAAATATTTGATTTATACCTATTCATAATATTCAGGGGTATAAAAAAGCGCCATAAATTTTGTGCTTCATAAGTTGTGAAGAAAGACTGAACGTAAATCAAGTGAAAAACAGACATCCAGTTTGATTTATTGCAACCATTTTTAATTAACTATGACCTTACTTTCAAACTTACTGAAATGCTTCAGGAGATTGATTTCAGTAGTTTAATTCAACTTCTAGTTGTTTGTTTCAATTTTAGAACAAACATATAACGCAGAATCACTTGGAATTATTAACTTGAATCTTCCCACTATTATTTACTACTGCAATTGATCAATCTCTTTTTGACATACTGTGCGTATTGTCTCGATATTGCCTTAATTCACAAACATTCTAAGCAAAGATGGATAGTGGATATCAGTGGAATCCAGGACGTGCGTTTCGACCGATTTAGGACTTGTCAGTTGACGTTCACTTTAAGACTCGAACCCAGCACCATTCGCGTAAAACACCATCGCGTTATCCACTTATCTAATAAGTCCTGATAGCAACTAGCTTGGAGTGTAGTTTAAATTCACTTGTTTTTGTTTATTTGAATCTTATCATTGTTGTTTAGGACTGCAGTTGATCAGTCTACCATTGGCATATATGCATACGGTGCGTAGATATTTCCTGAGTTACTGTAAGAAAATTTTAAAGCAAATTTCCTTTAAATATAATGATAAATGTCCATACTTAATTTTTTAATATAATTGACAGTTTAAAAAACACTTTGGAAGCTGACAAACTTTATCATAGTGATTGTGATAGCAATAGCAGTAACGAAATTTTAGAAAAAAATAGTATAATATGTTCTTTATTGATTAACAAATAAATTCCCTTGACATTTTATTTATTTGCAATCAAACCTTTATTAATTAAACTTTTTTTAGTTAAGTTTGGTTGGAAATAGTGTGGTGCGTGCTACTTATATTGATATAAGTAGTATATGACGCGAGTCAGGAATGTAATGTCTGGCGGCAGAAGATGGGGAAGATCAAGAAAGGAAGAGCTGGAATGGAAAGCAATTAGTATGGAAATGCAAGAACAACGAAGTTCGAGACAATTATTGAACATTTTGCAAATTAAGTATTATAGTATGGTTTTTCTATTTTACCAAGTAACTAATTTTGTGCTTAATATAATTTGATTATCCTCACCTAAGTTCTCCTTCACTGCAATAGAAATTAGATAGTTTCCAGTACCTGTATCACCTTTAATATTATATATATATTAGAGCTAATGTTAAACTGTTCATGTTTAAGTGAATGATATCAAACTGATAATTTATTATAAAAGAAAACTTTCGAAAGTGATTGAAGTAAAGAATAATTTTTAAAAATGATTCTTTATAGGCTATAGTCTGACTATTTATAAGTATTATTAAACATGGTAGCTATTTTATAGTGTAGCGGTACATAAATAGCTCTGTAAGGTTTTGACATTGGATGCTGACCACATTAGTTTTAATGGAACCACCTAGCTGAAGGCGCTCGGTCATGCATTCACACCAGTCAATAGATACGAAAATTCCGCCGCAAGCTCAATATTAAATTATTCATTGTTCCAATGTAAATGCTATTCGATATTTTTACTATTTCAAAGAAGTAAAACATTATAAAAGTAATTTTATAGCAAACAATAGAAAGCTTGGGTGTTTGATTTTATACCTTATTTATGATTTGGAAAAAAAATTGATGTGTTCATTGTGAATAATTTAAACCAAGATCGCAGTTTTAAAACATCATCGATCATTTTGTTAAATAAAGACTTTGTATTGAACTGAACTGTATTGTAATATTGAATTATATTGTTCAATAGATCACAAAGTAAGCATACTCAGTACAAAAAGGTGATTATCATAGTTTGAAAGCTAACCATTAATCCTTCAATATGAACTCATACCATACATTTTAGACTAATCTTTCAAAAGAATATTTCTTACCTATATTAAAAATGTTGTAGAAACGTAGTCCACTGTAGATAAATATTCTCTTAAATAATTACAAATGTAATTATAATGATGATATTACTGTTTCAATTCATTTCCTGAGAGGAATACATTAGAAGATACAAGTAATGTGAACATCATATTTCTTTCATTTGTTTATATGTGTACATACATATACGCATAGACTGTTAAAAAGAAAACGACTATATGAATGTATATAATTCTGTCCATTTAATTGTTTAGTTACTTAATATCAGTATTAATCATATAATCACCTTCATTAGCCACATTTATAATGTGGTGGGTATCATTGTTGATGATATTGCATAATTATTAAAAACATATCTGTTATATTGAAACCAATAACAGAAATTAAAGGGATATTTTAATCTATTTTAACTGTTTTCATGAATTTATACTGTAAGAACAAATATTTATAAAATGTTGATTTTACTATGGGATTATGTGAATTTTAAAAGGAATATGGGTTTTTATATAAATCCTTTTTGTGGGGCCCTTAACTTTGTCGTCATTTGGATCGGAAGATGTTTGTTGACGGGCTCTCCACTTTAGTGGCACGGGATCTGACCCCAAGGAGATCGTAATGAATGATTGTTATCGGAATATATATGTTGCCTATCCTCGTATATAATCATTGACTTAAACCACGTTAGACAATAAGGGAAGTAAATAAGTCAAATAACGAGAATGGACTTTTGAATACATATATTTTGTGTATAAAGTGAATGGAATACAACGAAGTAAAACGACGCTCGATGATGACGGCGGGCAAGCCAACTCCCATTTAGCCAAGCATTAATCAATATTTATAGCTACACAAAAATAAGTTACTGACATGTGATGAATGGGATAAGAAATGTACACACACCTACCCGCTCATATAAAGGTAGTCAAGATTGATGAACGGATAATTAACAAGGTCAAAATGTGACTCAAGTAGAACGAATAGATTGGGCTGTTCGAAAACTAGAATAAGTTATATGGGCTTAACATAATAACTGACACTACATCCCCTTGTAAATAACTTACTACTTAGATGTAAACATGAAAAATCAATCAGTTTTATATGGTGTTAAATGGTATTGTTTTAAGGTTTTTTGGATTAATTCATCGAAACCATGGTTACTACAACCTTTTTTTCTCCAAAACTTATCACCAGGTCTACTAAACGACTATTTAAATATAAGAATTATGTGATTTATCCAACTAAATATCATATGGATCATGGATTAAACTGCAAAGAAAGGACTTTAATTCAGATCATTCTATTGTTGAGGTATATTCAAATAAATAAAGATGATAAGATTGAAAGATTATGAACTGTTTAGATTAATTCATCTGTCATCTGTTTCAATTATAGAAAAAAAAACAAATTTATTTTCTCAACAAATACTTTAGATTGATTGTTCACAACATATTTACTACTCAAATTGATGTTTGAATGATACTTGAATGTTGTAAAATACTCTTTGGCAAAGAAAAGAAGATAAAGAGATTAAAACTTTATTGTAAATAAATAATGAAAGTAATTTTGGAGTTGATCATTTAAAATAAGTGTTAAAATGAATCAAATGTAAAACCTGAAGTTAAATTAATCATTTGTCTGATTTTTATGATGGTTAATACTTAATTATAAAAGTTAAGATCATGATTCAATTGAAGCTAGACAACCATGGAAAACCTGGAAACACTGGACGGCCGTTTTGTTCTATTGTGAGACTCCTCAGCATCCACGATTCCGCCTTGTGAGATTCCAACCCAGGACTTATTGGTCTCGCGTGCGAGCACTTAACCACTAAACCACTGAGCTGGCATTCAACAGTGTTAATGTCTAACTTCAAATAGTCCACGAAATTGAGTGACATATCCACCGTTGTCTTCAGTGAGTTACTATCTCACAACAGATCACATTAAGACGAAATAGTCGTCCAGTATTTCCAGGTTTTCCATGGTAGTCTAGCGTCAATTGACTCATGATCTTAACTATTAAATTCACTATACTATCCACAAAACGCCTTCTGATATTAATACTTAATTAGTTATAATAAGATGAACTCTTGAATTTTCTTACTACTATATTCAATTAATAAATAGTACATTTTTGGTAAGAGTTTAAAATAAAGTCTGCATGTACTTGACATAAAATTTTATGTATTATTTTAGATGGGTTTTGTGGATATTATAGTAAGATAATAACTCACTGAAGACAATGATGGATGTGTCACTCAATTTCGTGGATTAGTTGAAGTTAGACATTAACACCGTTAGATGCTGGCTCAGTAGTCTAATGGTTAAGCGCTCGCGCGCGAAACCAGTAAGTCCTGGGTTCGAATCTCGCAGGGGGCGAGGTCGTGGATGCGCACAGCTGAGGAGTCCCACAATAGGACGGAACGGCCGTCCAATGCCTCCAGGTTTTCCATGGTTGTCTAGCTTCAACTGACTCATGATCTTAACCGATGAAATTATTATTTTAGAATGAAATTTTTTTAATATTTATCACCTAGCAAGCGTTTCAACTTGAACGTTATTGGCTTATTCACAGAACGTATGTATTTAATTTTCAGTGTTATCGATAATATAATGTAATAATTTGGTGCAGTAGTGTATAACTAACTACCTTTGAACTGTATGAACAGTTAGCAAAACTAACTGAATACTCAATCAATATTGTATGGTACAATTAACGTTTAGCAATATGAATTCCATTACTCGTTATAACCATCGATTCAACAATCTATTTCTTCATTCATCGTTTCTTAATATTATCTACTATCAATTGTAATGAATCCTTATTATTTAATTACTAGTACAATTTATGCAAATATCCACCATTATTTACCATTTATTCGTTCATTCTAATTCATTATATTCATTATGAAATTACCAGAAAAATGCAAGTTAAAAAAAAGATTTCTTACAAAAAATCTAAATCGAAAACCCCGATAGTCATTTTCTAATGACTATTGCATTACAATTTAACGTTAGTAATGCAATAGTACGGCATGTGATTTACATACACGACACTAACGAAAAATATTAATCAAATTATCGTAAAATATCACTATTATTCATTTGACCATTTATTTTTGCCTATCATAATAAGTTTGGCCACTTCTGTATTAGGATGTATATTATACTTTTCGTTTTCATTTCGACCACTTCATTACATTTTGTCTTTGTATATAAAGAGGACAAAAGACTCATCATACAATATAAATCTTAGGGTGAATAGAAAACAAAATAACGAAATCAAATGAAAATATCAAATAAATTTCACATGAGATTTTATAATACAGTGAAATTTAATGGTTCACTAATGTCAGACAAAGGAAGATGGTTGCGCAATTTCGTGAATTGATTGAAGTTAGACATTAACACAGTGATCTAGAAGTTGAATATTTGCGCGCGGAACTAAAAGTCCTGGATTAGAATCCCACATGAGAGATCGTAGATGCGCGCGGCTGAGGAGTTCCATACTACGACGAAAAGGCTTCCTAGTGCCACCAAGTTTTCAATGATGGTCTAACATTCATCGATTCATAATCTTAATCAAAAGCTAAATTTTCATTTGACTTGATAACTAAATTAATTCACGTAATTTATACTTTGGTTATCATATCCATTCTATATTTCTTTGTTGATTCGAATTCTTTAAAAAACACTTCTCTATAGTATAACTTCAAACATAAATGAAACAAACTAGTTGTACAAATTAATTTAAAGGAAGATATTTTTAATAACAACAACAACAACAAAATAAGAACTTAAGAAATGTGTTTATGATATTTTCACTTGTCTCGTTTATCTAAACATGGTTAAACAAAATTTTGATAACTGTTAACTGTTAAATAACTTCATCTATATAATAATTACAGAATTTATTCCAGGTTACAAGCATGATCAGTTTGATATAAACAGTAACATTAAAGATAGAGAAGAAACATGTGATATAAGATTGTTTTAAGTTTACTAGTTCAAGAACTGTTTAAGTAGTAGATTTATGACATGTATTACAGCAATGCAATGCATCAGCTGAGAACTTTTAATTCTTCTTTAGTGGACATCTTGTTGATTTATGAACAGTGTATTTAAGATCATTTCCTACACCATAACAAATTAATTATGATCATATACAACTAGAGAAAGTAAAATGAAAACAGAGAGCACGAAACAATAAAACAATAATTACTGAAAAATATGTTAGCCAGGTTTACCATAATGCATGTGTCATGTGACTCAGTGATATACTGTTCATCTTATATATTATTTAAATTAGATAGGGTTGCCAGAGTCGGTGTTAACGTAATGTAACATCAGATAGGTTATTTACTTAGTGAATTCAGTAACAAGAATAGCTGAACATTTAAAGTTTTTATAATCTCACTTGTGGAATAAGATACACTCACAGGTGCTTGAACACTTAATGCATTTTCAGAGGATAAGTATGTATAGATGCGGCGAACAAAGGATGGGAGTAAGTTATCTTATAGATAGATTGTGACAGATTATTCAAGAGTCGGAAAAATTCACAGGTAAAGTAATTCATATAGAAAGATGATCAGTTTATTGTTTGAATATACTAATTGTTATCTTAAATAACAAATGAATTGACTATGTTTAATATTTGTTAATCATACAGAAACTATTAGATGGTAAGTTAATTTATTGAGTTGTTTTAATAGAAATATGAGATTGACTAAAATAATCATGTCTTATTTGATAATTTCATGCTTCATGTTAAAAATCACTACATTGAAATTGTCATTTAAGTAAAAAATAATCATCCAAGATCATTAGACAAAATAACACACTACATCGGGAAACGGAAACAGATATAAAATAATGAACAGCAACTGGAAACAACTGGAAAGGATTGCCCAGAAAATGGTTGGAAGGAGAGTGCTGCTGGGCGGTCTATGCTCCTCCACGAGGAGTAACAGGTGTAAGTAAATCATTAGAAAACATAACTGACTAAGGATAACAAGAACTGACAGTAGTAATCCATTTACTGATCCTTTATTTTTACCAGAAAACTGTTTTAGAAATCGAAAGTTAACGTTCAAATTCCTGTCAACAATCTTATACTGATTCTTATCTATACAAAGCTATAAACCTGACTATCTATACTGCAGACGATCTTAGAAGTTAAATTGTATAGGATGTTTTGTTTCCTGAAATTGTAAATTGTTGTTATCGGTTACAATTTACATTATACCGAAAAAAATCATTATTTATTCTGATTATATAAAAACTCAATACGACTGCCAAAATATCGAAGTGCATTACTTAAAAAGAATACGAGTAATTACATTGGTTCCATATAAAAAAGTAATTAACTCGTCTAGTTTATATTCGTTGTCATATCAAATTGATCATTTTATATACAACACTGAAAGTAATATCATGCACGTTACAATTTTTTTTACATTTATGTGTTTACCTATGAACTAGTTTGAATAACCGTGAAACAGTCAACTTATCAACAATGTTCATTTAACAAAAACCCTTGGGAGAGAAAATGAAAATCAAAGAGCAAAAGTGACCGGTAATAATTTAGAACATGCATTAATAGCTAAGTGGTCTAAAATATACACATTCGTCTGAAGCATAAGCAAGCATCTTTTACCTTAATCACCTATGTTTCCCGATTAAACAAGGTAATACTTGAAAGTGATATAAAATGGCTGACAACGCATCATTAGAAGTCCTCGATATGTATATATTGAGATCATGAACCGATTGATGTTAGACCACCATTGAAAACCTGGAGACAATGGACGGCCGTTTCGTCCTACTGTGTGATTCCTCAGCAGTGCGTACCCACGGGCCCGCACGGCGGGATCCGAACCCAGGACCTACCAGTCTTGCGCGCGAGCACTTAACCATTAGACCACTGAGCCAGCATCCAACGGTGTTAATGTTTAACCTCAACCAATTCACGAAATTGTTTGACCATCTTCCGTTGTACTGAGGTAGATACCTGTTTCTACCCGACACGGAATAACTCCGCTGGTCACTGCTTCTTACCAGAACTCCGAGAATTCTCTCACGAAGTTAGTCACTAGTGAGCACATGGTAACTATCAGTACACGGTTGTGGAGATTACTAAGTTGTTGATTGAGGTCTTGAACCAATTGATGTTGGACCATTAATGAAAACCTGGAGGTCTAACATCAATTGGTTCAAGACCTCAATCAATAACTTAGTAATCTCCACAACCCTGTACTTATTATATATAATGAAAAACATGGCTTTATTACCAGATTTTATCGAAATTAAATTAGACTTTGACCCATGAATGACGTTTTGATTTTGAACTGTCATGACGCCGTTTAGTAATGCATTGATCTATAGGTAATTCATATAATTCTCTTTGCTTAAATGTTTGTTACTTTGAAAGCGTCAATTTGGTTAAACATTTTCTCTGTAGTTTTCTTTCTATATTATCATTGTTACTTAAGAAATTGCTTCTAACTGTGAGTAAAATTCCCATTACATTATTGATAAATTTAGCAATTCTATTTGCTTAAAAAATTCAAAACGTGATTTTAACTAATTTCTTATTAATTCAAGTAATTTTCTGGTTAAAATGTAACTTATTCGTCTATTCCTAGATATGCATAGTCCAATCTCAGGCAAATAGCCTTATACATAATGTTTAGAAAATAGATTACGGTAATGGGTGATAGAAAACAGATGTAGGGCAGTTACGGGGAATTTTTTTAAATAATAGTCTTTTGTTTAGGCTTTGTTTACTTCATATTCGTACTATTTTATTCCTGTTACGTCTAGCTAACAAATACATGTGTTCTAGTTTATTATGCATTATTAGTGTAGATACATTTTGTTTAAATATTCCTTAAGCTGTTCGATGTTAAACCCTTTTTACTTAGAATTTTCATCTGACTATAGTCGTTAGAAAAACATGTAAAATCTTGATGGAAATGATATTCAACTGTGATTTGAATTCACCTACTTACTGGTAAATTCAGTATCGCTTTTACTGAATGTTCAACAGGCAAGGATATCACTCTTAATCGATTTCATATTGTAGTGTTAATTTATTAGTCTGATTAGTTACTTACTTACGGACGCCTGTTCTTCTTAGTGAAGTATAGTCCACCGACCAGCATTCTCCAGTCGACTCTGTCCTGTGCTTTCCTTTCTAGTTCTATCCAATTGTTGTTCATTCTTCTTATGTCTCTCCCCATGTCTCGGTGTAATGTGTTTTTTGGTCTTCCTCTTGTCCTTCGACCTTGAGGATTCCAGGTGAGGGCTTGCCTCGTGACGCAGTTGTATGCTTTCCTAAATGTATGTCCCACCCTCATTGAGAGTTTTTTCCTGATTTCTTCCCCCTCTATAATCTGGTTTATTCTCTCCCACAGTAAGTGGTAACACTTTAATTACATAACTCAACATTGGTTACTACTATGTGATGCTTTAGTATCAGATAATCTCATAATACTCGATGTCTTCTAAAATATAAATATCTGAATTATTTTCATTTAAATATGAATGATATATATAATGTGAAAACAAAGTTATACTTACTCTAATGACTGGTTTATGCTGTAACTAGTTAACAATCAAAAAATAATTTATGGATCACGTTTTTTCTTTAAAATGAACCCTTAATTTTTTCTTAATGTCACCTCTATTCCTTATCAACTTGAAATTGTTTGTATTTGTATTGGATTGTGAAATAATTTCTAGAATATATTTTGTTGTTATTACCATTGTCGTTATATCCTATTAAATGGAAAAAAGGAATTGAATTTCTCATTTCACTTTATTCTATGAAGAAACGGTTAAAACTAAGTCACGTAACGTCGGTCATTCAATATTTCTCAACAATATGATCTTTATAAAATCTATTTGTTTTTCATTATAATAATTCATTAGAATTATTTTTTACAGTCAGTCAGTCAGTCAGCTACAACGTAGGACCAGGCACATATGTGCATCAGTCCAAGTTACCATACCTCATTAGCACAGCAAGATGAATATCAGATTCATAAGAGTAGTTAATTCAATGATGGTAATATATAAAAGAAAGATTGCATATAAGGATACAGTACAAGAAGAAAGAATTAGTACGTAGAAAGAAAGATATGAAGTGATTTTAATCTCTTAGTTTAAGGGAAGACAGAGAATGTATACACCGACGCCATTGTGATCGATTCTGAGCCATGTCAATAATATATGAATGTATTCACTAAAAATGTCAAATAGTTAACAATTTCATTATATGTGAAAATGAATTAAATGTTGGGTTCAATTATCATTTAAACATTGTATAATGCTTAACTTAGAAAACTACATTTTATTCAAGGAGTTACAATGAGTTCCATTGGAATTATTAATGATTAATCAATTTTCTTGATAACTCAGATTGAAATAAACATTATTTACATGAATGTATTCTGTAATTGTAATTAAATCAATGTAGCTGTAGCATGCTCTGATATCATTAAGTATACTAGATTGAATCAACTAATGTATCATATTTGATGCTTAATTAAATTATTTTTATCTTGACTATACAAGTAATCGTCAACAAAATAAGATTAAGAAGTTGGAATTAAACTTAGAAACTTGTCTGTATACTTTAATAAATGCATATTGTTGACAAGTTATAGAATATTTTCTTATTTTATACATGTTTATATCTGTCATTTCATTTACCTGAAACGATTTGTACGTATTTTTGTGGAAATATCCTTGATTAAGTGAAAACGAATAAGTTCTATCATGAACTAATGTTAGTTATATATAGATACTGAAATCTCAGGTATACTTTATAAGTTTCTCCACAATTGAAGGGTCATAAACTTCAATGAAGCATCTGTTGACATGAGATGACAATAAAATATAACTCATCATCAGAAGAGATCAATTTATGTTTTCTAATATCAGTAAAAAGAACAAACAATAATGTATATTAAATTCTTATTTTCAGGATAAAAACGGATATCAACATTAGTTTTTTTTGTCTGTTCTACTCATAGATATTTGTTCCATTAAAAGTAATTATCAAATAATTTTTTTTTGGTTTTGTTTTAGACATAACAAGAAGTACACAAGTTTTTTAAACTTGTTCTATCCCAAAAAAACTTTAATTCAGTAGACATAGTTTATTAAGGAGAAAATAACGTAGTGAATGAGAACACGGGAACAATATGATTATGTTTAGTGAATAGTAAAACTTTTTATTTTTTTGTAATTTTTAAATGTGTATATGAGTAGGGAAAAGATTTACCATCATCAGTTAAATTTATGTATGTATGATAATGATGTTTTCATGTAATAGACAATTCATTATATAATTTCATTTTAATTGAATAATTTAATCATTCGTTTGAAATAGTTTTATTAAGAACTAAATCATTTGATGTTCTACAAATAGTCACTAAGTAATAACAAATTTAGTTCTAAGTATCCTCATAAACCATTATATAACGAAATCATCATACTGACCATATGAAATGAACGAAATACACCCATTAAGACATTAAATAAGAAAGAATAGTTCAGTGAAGAGTTCACATTTTGGCGAATTCATTTTCAAAGCTGTACAATCGCCCTCACTGTCACCATGTATAACAAGTTTATTATCAGTATTATTATCATCCTGTAAAAATAAGTATATATATTTGCTATTGTACAGTTTTGAAAATGAATTCGCCGAAAAGAGAACTCTTTGCTGAACTAATCTTTCTTATCAAATGAAATGAGACAAAAAACTTTGACTTGGAATGTACTGCACGTAAAATCTAACATACGGTGATAAAATATTCATACAAGAACAAGAGTGATTAAAGTTACCATATCGTCTTGTCTTGATCACTGTTATGTAGGCACATTCTTTGTAAATATGATATTAATCATTTACGGCATTTTCAAATAATAGTTCCGTTTGGAAGGGAATTAGTTATGATGATAGGTGTAATTTTTGATTTTGATTTATTTATAATTAATGTACGAAATGTAATGAAAGTGTATTTTACAAGCTGAAATACCTTCAATAATTAGTAATAGTCCTGACGTTTCGATAATTGTAGTACATTCATAGAGTTCGTTCGATTACAAATTGATTAGTTAAAAGTATTTAGAAGGTTTATAAAAGTTCAAACCGTAAAACGACACTGGTTAAACAATCACTGAAGATCAGGAAGCACTGGAAAGGTATTTTATCATATTACGCATTGCTCTATCGGTAAGCATCCATGACCCAGCAATCAATTGAATGTGAAATCTTCTATTCTCATAGTAAAGGCTTATATTTCAAACAGTTAAGTCCTTATTAAAGAGTTCACATATTTAACTTTAATCAACTCATATTCTTGTACCATCGTTGGGAGTTATCGATGGTGCATGATTGTATTACAATCTATATTCTTGTGATCTATGTGTAACGTGCTTAACATCTGTTTTGCATTTGATTGAAATCATAAATCAATTAATGTTGGATCATCATTGACAACCTAGAATCACTAGACGGTTGTTTTATCCTAGTATGGGTTCTTAAAAATGTTTATGTAGATATATATGATTTCATCTGAGATCAAAGACGAAAATTTAAGATAAATTCAACTATACCGGCTTTAAACTACTTTGTTGACATATATTTCATACATTCTAGTATTTTTCTAAAGAAAGAATTATCATGTATCAATGATATGGTATAAATACTGGTCAATGATAATTTTCTCTAGAGGTTGAATTAATTTTGAAAAAATCTTGAAAAAAACACAACTATAGATGATTATGTATGGTACTAACAAAACTTTTGGAAACAAAATCGACAGACTAATTAATATGTCTAATTTGTTGTCAACACTCAAATGAAGTTAACCATAATAATAATAATAATAATAATAATAATAATAACTCTATCAGTTATACTGATGTAACAAAAGTACTTATATATATACTACTTATTATTTTGTGAACCTACAAAACTATGATCACAAATGATGACTTACCTTTCTTAATTGTCATTCAAATAAATTAAATTTCTTTGAAATGATCAAAATATTCTTTAACATAATGATCATAAAAATGAATTGACAATTATTATTTGTTTTATTTATGAACTTGATTTATTTTAATAAACTAATGCCAAACTCTTAAATATCAACGTGAATCATGCATTGATAATTTGTATTTTTCAAATTATGAAAAAATGTCATATACATTCGTTTCTATCTTCATCTTGTTTTGTTTTTCTATGCAGGTTCTTTTTTTCTTTTCTTTTTTCTCTCTTAAATTTATAAAATTTTCTATGAAAAATAAACCATTTATGAAATGATTGTTTAAAATTTTGTTTCATTTTATCAAACTAGATGATTATAGTTTGTTGATATAATAGATTAGACATTAATACCATTGGATGCCGGCTCAGTGGTCCAGTAGGTTAAGCGTTCGCGCGAGAGACTGAAAGCCTTTGGTTTGAATCCTGCGAGCATGATCGTGGATACGCACTGCTGAGGACTCTCATAACAGGACTAAACGACTGTGAAGTGCTTCTAGGTTTTTCATGTTAGTTTAGCTTCAATTGACTTATGATTTCAATCAGTGTAATAAATATAAATAAAACTATTAAAGTTGGAAACATTAAAAAGATCATGAAGCAACGATTTGTTGTTTGTTTTTTCTCACTAAGATTAAAACATTGATCATCGTTTACAGTTGAAAGCAATTTAAAATAACACAAAGAGAAGACTAGATAATCTAATCAAATTTTTTAAAAGACAACAACAACAGCAACAGGGATTATGTAACTTTGTTATTATATTTTTTAGTGTTTTTAATTTTCACCAATTTTATAAAGTCATTCATGTTTTGTTGTTGCTTGGAAAATTATTTTTATAATTTAATATTTGAACAACACATATAAGTGAACAATTGTTTTCAATTAGGTCGTCATCGGGCTTTACTCTAATATACATGAATATTGATACGAAAATGTTAAACCAATCAAGGCAATATGGGTCAATAGTCACAATGAAATAGAATAGGTCACCACACATAATAAGTAAAATTACAAGTTGGTAGTAGGAAGACAGGTGTACTGATAGTAGTAAGAATAATTATTTACACACTTCTCATTACGTAATGATTTTAATGTTTTATGTTGACTATTCCAAGTCTATTTACCCACGTTTAACCTTCTATTTCCAACGTTTAACTATTGATAAGAATTTTGTTATCGTATTTTATTCTTCTTACTACTATCAACTTGTAATTTTACCTATTATGTGTGGTGACCTATTCTATTTCATTGTGACTATTGACCCATATTGCCTTGATTGGTTTAACATTTTCGTATCAATATTCATGTATATTAGAGTAAAGCTTGATGACGACCTAATTGAAAACAATTGTTCGCTTATATGTGTTGTTCTAATTTTCACAATGGGAATCTTTAATATTCTAAAATTTGATATTTTTAATAAAACGGATTTTTGTAAATGTGTATACGTATATATGTTTCAATTATAAAAACATTAGTTTTTGTTTACCTATTGAGTAATTTAATAGAGTAGTAAAACCACTTTCTATAAATATTTAACTTGGAAATGAACAATGACAAAATGAAATTGAGAATGAGTTTTGTGGAGATTCTAGGAAATTTCACAGGTTGAAATCATGAGTCAGTTGAAACTAGACCACCATTGAAAACCTGGAAGCACTGGACGGCCGTTTTGTCTTATTGTGGGTCTCCTCAGCAGTGCGCATCCACGATCCGCTGGCGGGATTCGAACCTAGGGCCTTTAGTCTCGCGCGCGAACGCTTAACCTACTGGACTATTGAACCGGCATCCAATGGTGTTATTGTCCAACTTCAACTAATCCACGAAATTGCGCGACCATTTTCCATTGTACTGATTTATATTATTGAATGATAACAGTTGAAGTACTGTTAAAAATTAGATAACACTAAACGTTTATCTCAATTTGTAACTTTTCAATAAGGTACAGTAGATTTCCTTTTTGAATCAAGCTTAATATATTACTCCTTAACAAAATCTAAAGTAAAACTAAAATAATCCTTACAGATAGATGAGTTTGAAGCATATGAATTATGGAAGAGCTTGAAACAGTTTAATGTATTATTGTTTACTCAGTATAAAATTAGTTTGACAGTTATTTTATAACGCAAAGGTGAAAGTTAGCACATCTACTGAAATTATATTATAGAGATGTAAGACGTTGTTTATAAAAAGATTATGCTTCTAATTGTTATTAATTTTTCAAATTAGTCAGTATGACATTATATAAAACATCCGAAGCCTAATGACCTTTGAACTATTGTTTTCAGTTTAATACTAGTTTAATCGATAATCTATGCTCTTCAATTCCGTGTAAGTATCTAACTAAATTAACACTTAATGCTCTAACTGATTGTGTTCGATAAACTGTTGCTATCCGTTTTAAAAAAATAAAAAACCCACACCAATTGCTACGAAAGGATTAACAGTATTAAGTTTTTGTAATAACCAGAAAGAAGTACATGGTTTTTATGGGATATTTTATCAAAAAACATTCCCATCTGTCAGTATTCTCAACAATAAAGTCTATAACAATTATTTTGTCTGATTTCAAAAGGATAATGATATTTTTTATTATTCTTATTGATTGATATTTAGTTAACAAGTTAACTGATCGTTATCAGAAGTATAAGTATATTCTGAGGATAATAACTAACTGTTCTTTAAGACAATGGTATACGGTAGCGTAAGTTCGTGGATTGGTTGAAGTTAGACATTAACATCATTGGATGCCGGCTCAGTGGTCTAGTTGGTTAGGAGCTTGCCGCGAGACCGAAAGCTCCTGGGTTGGAATCTCTCGAGGTGCGGAATCGTGGATGCGCACTGCTGAGGAGTCCCCTCCCAGGACGAAACGGCCGTCCAGTGCTTCCAGGTTTTCCATGTTGGTCTAGCTTCAATTGACTCATGATTTCAATATATGAATGTTCTTTAAGTGTTTAAGTTTTAGAATCCATAGAATAATAAGGCGAAAATGCTATTCATTCAGCTTTATATGTAACTCTAAGTGAATATTCAGTAATACAATATTAAATTTCAGAATAATAATTCATCCTCTTGTAAATAAATTTTTAAATAATCTTTTCAGTTTGGTTACATTTGAATGTTACGTTAATTGCTTAACTCCACTATATTTTCATTCATCATTCTTTATAACTAATTATGAGTAGCACTTTCTGTTCACCTTAAAGAATAAATACATTTATCAAGTACCTAGACAGTTATATTAATCATCAGTATTCACGATATGTGAAGAGCTTTGAAAACTTTATAATTCACATAAAATTACCTAGAAGATAAGTTCTTCTTACCACTTTTTTCGTATACATACATCTAGACATTTTATAAAATGTAAAGGAATTTTGTTTTGTCTAATACTGTCTTATATGACCTTTAAAGAGAGAGAGAGAGAGAGGTAATAAACAAAAGTTTTCAAAAATGAATTACCATAGTATCTCTTAGTAACCCCCTGATCTAGATGATTGATACATACTATTGTATACCATATACTTACAGTGTTTATTCATATTTATTTAAAAAGTTGACAAAATATTATTTAGATATCAATTATAACAAAGAAGAATTTTATTACAGAATAGAAATGATCACTTCAATGAACTTTTTCTAGAGTTGTTCTCTTGATAATATGCTAATTTCTATAGTGATTACCAAATGTAATACATCATAGATTAAACTTTACAGTATCAATTAAAGATTGTTTATTTTGATTACACTTTTTTCCCACGTTACATTTTGCGTAAAAATGAAATGATTGCGTGTACAGTATACATATATGTCAATAAGAAACTGATCAATTGTAGACTTAAACAACAATGGAAAGATTCAAGTAAACAATAACAAGTGGATTTATACTTCATCCCATTGCAAATGCAAGTGGCTATCAGGACTCAGTAGATAAATGGATAATGCGATGATGTTTTAAGCGAACGGTACTGGGTTCGAGTCCCAGGGTGAACATCAATTCTGAGATGCAGTAAATTCAGCTGACGAGTCACAAGTCGGTCGAAACGCCCTTCCTGGATTCCACTGCTAGCCACTATCCATCTTTGCTTATGACAAGTGTGTATTGTTTTAATTTCTTCTAACTAACATTTAAAACCTTGGTAAAATAGCTCTAAGAATATGTGCAAAATTTATCAGCATGAATGAAAGATATTTTACAAAGCATTTGATGAATATAAAATTTTCAAATTGTGTATGGTTATCGAACCTGTCTATGAGTGAGACTTTTTCTAAGTCCTTAGAAATATTCCAGTTTGTAGCTATGGTTATCATATTAGGTTTCAAGTTGTTTGTTTCTGTGTATCTAATATAAATGCTTTGCGAATTATAGGGTCTTATTTAAAAAGACACTGAAAAAAGGATTTAAAAATGAGAATGTTGATAATTTTGCTTTATGGGTACTTACATGTGCTCTGTTTTTTGTTTCCGGTTTCTTTAACTTGAAAGTAAACTTGAATAAAAAAGATAAAAAAGCCTTTCCTATTCCTTGAAAATCATAATTATTTGTATATTTAAGTATTGTTAGGCATTGAAAAGAAATAGAATATATTTGTTAGAATTTTAATCGTGGGTGAGACTATAATTTATGGACGAATCAATCAGATTTAGGATAACAGGTCTTGGATTTTGGCGCAAAATTCTCTCATTCATTTGGCCAAATAGAGTTTTGGCATTAAAGCTGATGTCTGTTCGTGATGAAAACCCATAATCTAATTCCTAACCTTAACCATCAACTGTAAGTCATAATTCTAGTTCCTCACACTGGTTTATAACCCTCGTTGGGTCCTTGTTATTGGGCTGACACTCTGAAGGTCAGTTTGGCGTCATTCAAAGGTCGTCCATAAATTATAGTCTCATTGGGACATCATGTTTTACGTAGCTGACTGATTTGAACAATATTTACTAACAGCTAAATAAATTGGTTTTCTATCGAGTTCTAATTACATAAGTTGTAAAATATTTTGTTTTATTTGATAATTCAATCAGCAGAGTGGGAAATTTGTATGTATAAATCTCAAGTGTACATGGTTGTCATCTGTTTATGCAACATAAAGTACTACTTCGTGTTAAAACTGCATTCTATATTGTAAGTGATTTTCATTCTAAGCCGATTTTTGTTGAAAAAAATACTGAAAAATAGAACACACTATACAGTGGCATGGACTCTTCAGCACAGAACGCGCACCAACTTTCAAAGGCATGAATCCTGAAAAATACAGTCACATATTAATAATACTACTGAAAAAAGTTATAAGAAGCTTTAGTCATTTTTAAATGTTAGAAATAAGTTTATTATTAATGGGCCAAAATTTGCTTGGAATTATGCCTTACACAGCGCAAATAATAAAAGTGACATCAACAACAATACTAATAGTAGGAGGAGTAGTGGTGTTATGTCCTCAGACTTACTGCTAATACCACAAACTGGGGACCATTGCAAACCACACGACGCAAAGTACGAACGATGGTTTGGTCTGCTGTTGTCAGAACGGTGATAACTCATCTTGGTCAACGCAGTATGATAATCTCTAAAAATAACGTGCATCAGTTTGATAGATATCACGGAATTACAATCACGTAATTTTTACTGTCCCGTTTCGTGGGCTGAACGGTTCATTCGTGAAGCTTCCTAGATGTACCAGCTCAGACGTCAAATTATCTAGCTCACTGAACGAAAGTTTTTCATCACTGTCATTCAGAGTTGTAAATAATCTCTAAAGTTACACAATACCATCATCCTTAAGGAAGCTATAAACTGAAAGAAATATCCAGAAATAAACAACAAAGTTTTGCTTTAGTAGTATAGCTTTCAGATAATAAGATCGCTTTTATAATAAATTAACACTGGTTGAAAAATTTCTAAAAAGTGTCAGCCGTTTAGTGACTGTTTTGTTTCATTTTAAGATTCTCAACCTATCATTTCATACAGGATCTCATTTTTAGTCTTCGGCTGTCTTAGCAAGAATGGAATGTCTAAAATGATCAACGAGATATCGTTAGTTCACATCAATCTTCAGATGATAAGCGTGAACAATTAACATCTACTATAAATATGTAAAAATATTTTTTAAATTATTTTTTGGTTCGAAATTTAACAGGAAATTAGGGTTCAAATAGAAAAACTTGAATTTGCACTTCACATAAAAATAACTTTTATCAAATAAATAACTACAACGAATACAATTTGACATAATGTAATGATTGAATTTATGATTATATGAAAAACAACAAGTCAAAGCAAGTGTACTCGCTAGCGTTTTCATTTATACAAGCTTAGTTCGAAAATGTTTTTTTCAATCTGATGAACATAACAATTCGGAATGAAAGTCAATCATATTCAAAAATAAACTTTAAAACGTTTATGAAGTTATCATTATTTTAATCGTTGAGATCATGAGTTAATTGAAGCTAGATCATCATGGAAAGTCTAGAAGCACTGGACTGCCGTTCCATCCTTTTGTGAGACTCCTCGGCTGTACACTCGGGACCTATCGGTCTCACGCACGAACTCTTAACCTCTAGACCACTGAGCTGGCATCCGACAGTGTTAGTGTCTTACTTTTTGATTTGAAATAAATAGTTATTATGAAAATAATTATGTATTAATTTCATAATCCACCAAAAAAAATACAAACTGATCAAACCAGTAATTTAACGATTTCCTACCGATCTACTGAACATAATAAACACGTGGACATTTATAGTACTGAATAAATTTTTAGTAAATTGTACAAGGATAAATGTAGATCAGTTTCGATTTTACGATTGATTGGCGCATTTTGTTTAGTATTTAAAGATATATTGAAGGGTTGAAAGTTGAGTGAGACTAACTAAGAAATGAAAAAAAACACTAGATTTCTCTGTCGTAGATTCAAAAACCTAGAATATATATATATATATACGTAATATTTGTCTACTATTTTCCATATTACAAGGAAGATAAAAATAGTAATTATCATCTTCACCTTCGGGATAAGATATTCTTATCAAATACATATTAATATGTAACGATATTTTCCAAAAACAAAACTATTTTATGCAAATTAATTCTTACTTAATATCAATAGTTGAAATCGTGAGTCAATTGAAGATAGACCACCATGGAAAACCTGGAAGCACTGGACGGCCGTTTCGTCCTACTATGGGACTCTTTAGCAGTGCGTATTATTACTGTGAATTTAACTAGTTTGATATATATTTGTCCAAGAACACGTTGGCAACTATAAGATCGATTAAAGCATCAATCAAATCTTAATTTATCAAAGAAATCACACTAAGAATAACAAGACAAAATATATGATGTCAATATTTTATTCTGAAATCAAAAAGATTAGTTGATTGGTCGTATGTGTAAGAACAAAAAAATGTACCATAAATGATTTAAAGCTCATACTGTCTTTTTTTAAAATATAGTTATGACACGTTCTCTGGCAGTATTAATTTGCTTTTAATGTATTCGTACGAAAAATAGACAAGATTATATGTAGTTTCACAAACGTACGATAACAATTTTTTTCTCCTACACTTATCACATTGTGAAGATGATGATTTGAAATACCAAACACCATAGTTTGATGCATAGTTAAATAATTATTTGGGAAAAGAGGGTTAAGATAAACATTACTATACTTTTATTTTATTGGAGAATTAAGATTTCACGCGCGAGACTAAAGGCTTTGAGTTCGAATCCCACAAGCCGGATCATGGACGGGAAGTACTGAGGATTGAAATTAATAATTTTCTTACTACATAGTTATGTATATCAAATAAGGTATCAGTCATGTATTTTTTTGTGACAAATCTTACTTTAAATAGTGGTTAATTGAACTTTGAAAATTTATTTCTGATTATATCTTATTGTGATAAGTGATTGTGTTTCGGGAACTGTTGATCAGGTTTTCATTTCAATTTCCGAAAAATTACTCTGATATTTAAATGAAGATAGATAAGGGCTAGCAGTGGAATGCAGGACGCATGATTCGTCTTATTATGGGAAGATACAAGCAAACAATGCCAAGTGATGTTTTACGCTGATATTTGTTTATAATTAGTTAGGAACGGTATTAATTTTTCATTCACTCTTCAAAATTAAATGTTTAAAATAAACAACAGATAACTTTAGATTGATGGATTATTCTAACTGTACGAAAAAGATATCTGAAATTGATCAACTTATCCCATTTTCTTTTTTACACTAATTTTTCATACTGGCGGCTATGTTAAAAAAGCAAATACAATTTGATCCTGCTAGCGGTAAAGTGAATGCACACTGCACCACATTAGGACGAAACGGCCATCCAATGCTTCCAGATTTTTCAATGGTGATCTAACATCAATCGGTTCATGATCTCAATCAAAAACTGTAAAAAAATTTACTGAAATTTATATCATAAAAGTTTTCTATTTCTCTATTCTATTAAACTCTATGATGAAAATAGTTAGATCCAATAAAGAAGTATACATTATATAAACTATACACAGGCTAAAAAAAACTAAGACTAGACATTGGTTATGTTTCATTAACTGTATTTTTTTTTCAGTTTCTAGACATATCATTTTATTTAACCGAATATCTGAACTACCGTTCGTTTTTATAGATACGTACAAAATTTAATTGAAAAATTACAAAATATCGTGATATCAACATAAAACTACAATGTTGTTGTATTGAACAAGTGAAAAACCAATACACAATTCAATTGCATAAACCTTTATTCATTCTTTTGAAGTATAGAATTATATATGTGTACTTTATTCGGGGTTTTTTTCATTTACAAATGAAAGAAAGTAGTTTGTTATTACCTATACTTGGATAAATATATATTTTTAAAGTGTTTAACATTATTAAAGTACTACTTAAAAAAGGGGTATCCTTTTTTATGCTAAACATCATCCATTTCATTAAAATAGTCATAACTTATTTCAGTGCTAATACTCATTCATATTTTTAAATATATTTAAACTTTCAATAGTTGAGATCATGATTCAATTGAATCTGAACAACCATGGAAAACCTGAAAGCAACGAACAGCTGTTTCGTCTTATTGTGGGATTCCTCAGTAGTGTGCATCCACGATCCCGCCCCCCCCGTGAGATTTCAACCCAAGACGTATCAGTCTCGCGCGCGAGCGCTTAACCATTAGACCACTGAGCGGACCGGCATTCAACGGTGTCAATGTCTAACTTCAGCTAATTCACGAATTATTTTCTAATGTTAATATACATTTTACTAGGTCTTACATACACAGTTTAAGATAAATGCCTATCGATATTTAAAACATAAAGGGATTGCAGTTATGTAATCGTACCTATATAACTGATTGAATTCAACAATCTATTATATTAACCATCACAGAAGATTTGTTCTCTTACATAAATACTTACACGTTTTCTTTTTGCTCACTCACACTTCAGATAATCCTAATTACGCTTTGAATGAACTCTATATGGCGAATGGGTCATAAATTCACTTTCTTAGTTTATAGATAGGAAAATAGTTAATAAACAAATCTACAACAAATCATAAGTTTCTAATACAGAAGAAATTTGGTATGCACTAAATCAGGTTTCAATAAACCTTAGTATACGTCCTTGAAGGTTTTGTATAACATTAAAAATGCTGACTTGATGTTAACCTTATGACCAAATTCAATCAAATTTTTCTCAATGGAAGATGGTGTCGGTCTATCTTGTGATCTTATTTGACCATTGAAATTCATTTGCTTCTGCAGCCATTTTGATGTGTATTCACCCACCCTTAATTGCAAATCACGATTGCTCCTCCCTACGTACGTGTTTTCGCACATACATGTAAATCGATAGGCACAATGGGATGTGACACAATCGCTTACGTGCTGTTTGAGCTTTTGATGAAACATATACCTTGTCTTTTCAATAATAACAAGTTGAGCTGCATAAAATGTCCGGTCGATGGTTAATTTAAGTCTCCGTTTCAACATGAGACTATTTGTGTCTCCTCTACATAATTTAGCCGAATATTTATTAATCAGATATTTAGTTTAATAATAGTAAATGAATTAAGCGTGTGATACTAACTAACTCATATTTCAATATTCATAAAATGTCAACAATAAGCATTTCAAACAATTAGAGATTTTACCGACCTGACGACTGTTAAAAATATTTCAGATTATTCCTTGATACTTGATGAATATAATATTAATTATCACGTATGAAATCTGGCAAAGTTGCAAATAAAAAAAACTAACAGAAAACAAAAGAAGTATAAAAGAAATAAAATATAATTTTCAAATTGAATTTACTACTGATAATTAGACCACAGTTTTTTTAAGTAGTATATCTGAAACCGATCAAATGTTCAATATTTTTTCAATAGCTTTATTAATTGAAGTGGTATAATGATGAAAATTAATTATGAATATAAGATATAACATGATTTTCAAATTAAGTGATTGTTATACAAAGAAAAATCATGATCTTTTCTATATCACAAATATCTTAGTTACAGTAAATAATGATGAGTAATTTGAATAGTTTTGTGTTATGAAATGAAATTAATGAAAATACAAGTTTCTACATAGCTGCTAAATTAGTCAAGCTGTTTTAGATATAAATTAATCATAACATTTTCAATGATAGAACTGTATAAATTGAAATAGTTATGTTTTGCTTACAGAGATCAAGTAAATCAACCACTGAGGAAGAATAATATGAATACATTATGTTTTGTGGTATTGCATCAACTGCTTACAAATATTGATGTGTAATAAAGTGTAATATTGAGGGAAGATGTTATGTGGAACAACTGGTGTATATCATTGAAATTATGGACTCATCAATATTAGACCGTCATTTAAAACCTGTAAGCACTAGATGGCGAGACCGAAAATCTTCGGTTCAGTTTCAGAGTAAGGCGCCATGGATGTGCACTGCGGAGAAGTTGCTAAGTGGAACGAAACGGGTGTCCGGTGGATCTAGGTTCTTAATGGTGGTCTGGCATTGATCGATTGATGGTTCCAATGATATACATTATTATTAATGATGATCTCTGTTATACTTGTTTTTCCCATCATCAATGTCAATCGTTCTACATTACATCTTACCTGAATGTTGCACTTCAATGTATATCAATGGTTATAAGCAGCTGATGCGAAACCTCGAAATATACTGAATCCATAATATTCTCCCTTAATTGTTGCTTCGGTTATATTCATAAATTTAGTATGCGGAAATTAATAATAAGACAACTTGGACTTGTCAGATTCAGTTCTTGTTGAAAAAAATCGTGGGAAATATAAATT
The DNA here is from genome assembly GCF_000699445.3 of Schistosoma haematobium. Lineage (NCBI taxonomy): Eukaryota > Metazoa > Platyhelminthes > Trematoda > Strigeidida > Schistosomatidae > Schistosoma > Schistosoma haematobium. The sequence goes on along the minus strand of NC_067197.1, from coordinate 17,352,563 downwards.
CTCAACGAGTGAAAATAATAGTAGTTATACGTGTTGAAAAAGTTGGAAGTTACATGGACTCAGTTACTTAACAAGTAATGAGATGACGTTTGAAGTGATAGGCACCAGGATGAAATCTCAGTGTAAACAACAACATTTGATTGAATTGGCAGTCAGCTATCAAGTCCTAAATGAGTGTAGAATTCGATTCTAGTCTAAATCCAAACATACTAAAAGTCAGTAAACTATTTATGAAACATTCATAACGTAAAGTTGATAAGGATGTATATAAATGACATTGTGGATGTTTTTGATTCTTAAAATTGTCTCATCGGTCATTCACAGCAAGTAGTATCTAAGTGATGGAAATTCATTCACTTATGGTTGCGAAATCAAATTTCCGACGAAATCAATAAACACTAAATTATCTAATTAATTATTGTTTAGATAAACAAACATCTTTGTGATAAGAATATTTGCTAAACAAGGGAATTATCTTTTGTCAAATCACCGCTATTATATCTAAGTGCGTTATTTATCTGATTATCTGACATACTAACCTTAAAGAAGAAAATCTTAACTAATTTCAGTCCATATTTCCAATAAATGACAGACAAATTGAATCAGTATATTTTACTCATAATTATATTATTAGTTGACCACAGTTATTTGATGTCATCGTTCTTCATTGTGTAAATTAAAATAATAGAGGAACCCAGGTTACAAATGGTAAAAAATTATAATGCCGATATTTAAAACTAACGTTATTTAATAAATAAGTATGAATGTTTGACAAATCATGTTTTAATTGAATAGGAAACTTTATAATGTGTAGTAAAATAGCTTGTATTTTTAATCAATTAAAAGTAATTTCAGAAGGGGATTTCGTGAATATTACAGTGATTTTAATAGTTGAGATCATGAGCCAATTGAAGCTAGACTATCATGGAAAACCTGGAAGCACTGAACAGCCGTTTCGTCTTATTGTGGGATTCCTCATCAATGCGCATCCACGATCCCGCCCCCCTCCGCGAGATTCCAACCCAGGATACATCAGTCTCACACGCGAGAGTTAAACCATTAGACAACTGAGACAGCATCTAACGGTGTTAATGTCTACGAAATTGAGCGATGCATCCGCCATTGTCATCAGTGAGTTACTATCTCACAATAAACCCGGTTGAACTTGGCTGGTCACTAACCGTTCAAATAAAATTTTAGCTAAAATCACGCTGTTGAATCTAGAAGAACTTTTCAGGTATAAGATATTTATGTTAGATTAAATGATCGCTAAATAAATTCATTCGACAACTTGGTGTACTGTCTTTTATGGTACATCATAGATATTACCAAAATGAGAAAATCGCTATTTCTAAAACTTATTTCTTTTGCCTAAGGACTTCTACAACATAGTTTTGAAATGTTAAATACAACTAAAAAAGAAGTACTGAAAACGTACAACAATACACTACTGTATTGTTCGATGCCCATCACAAAGAATTCGATATCACTTCACAAACTTATTAACCTCAAAGTTATACAGATAAACAATGATCGCTACATATGAACGATATACAGTGGATACAAAAACATAGAAGTAAAGCTACTGACTTAAATGCATAATATAATTGATTCATATCTATATAGATAAAAATAGTTTGAACTTCAGCTTAAATATCACCTCTTTTTTCTACATCTCCATACAATATAAATTTTGTTTGGTCTGTTTCCATATCGTATATTTATCGTCTCCAAAAATTATATCCATTTATATGCATATACTTATGCAACCGTAATGTTTGTTCCCTTCACAATTATATCTGGGTTCTTCTGTCTAAAAATATACATAAGATTATCGGACTATAAGATTTTATTTATTTACAGGTGGATTGTCCGTAAAGATAACCTGAAAGTATTTCAATAATTCCATGATAAATTACTTATTGTTTTTTACTACTTACTAAAAATATAATGTATCATTAGTTTTATGGGCTGAACAATTTTGCATGTTAAACGTTACTGTATGATTTATTACAAGTATTTAGTTTATTTCTAGTTAATTTACTTTTTTACTGGAACACACTAGTTATTAGCTTTCACACTAGATTCTTGAAAACAAACAGTGAACTAGTGTTTAACACACTCAGGATTGAAATAGTTACCGCCAATAGTGAACGAAAACACAGGTAGGGACAATAGAATATATTTGGACACGAAATTACATAACACCTTATTAAAATCTGAGAACCACACAGCAAATACTTCATTTGCAAAATGTCAATCAGCTGTCTCAAACTTGACTGTTCCTTTTGCAAATATCAGTTCCTGCAATTGAATACCAATTGCTTTTTATTCCCATTCTTTCCTCCTTGATCTTTTTGACCTTCTGCTGCCAGATATTCTATTCCTGACTGGCGTTATATACTACTTATATCGATATAAGTAGCACACGCCACAGTAATTTATGACCATCATACTATATGGTAAGTAAACTAGATTAGAAAATATGAACGAGTTATACAAATACTTGGTTCAACTCTGTATAGTATTTATCATAGATTGATAAAATGAATCAATAAAACTATTCAGTGCCTTCTAGTATTCAATTAATAAATAATATGGTCGATATTTGGTATTGTTTACTTGGATCTTCCTATCGATGTTTAGGACTGCAATTGATCAGTATCTTATTAGCATATGTGCATACTGTGTGTATTGCCTCGATATTGAAACGAAGGTTACTGGGTTCGAGTCACGGAGTGACCATCAACTCTAAGGTGTAGACACATCCATCTGACGAGTTCCGAATAAGATGAAACACACGCCTGGGATTCCACTGCTAGCCATTATCCATCTTTGCTTAATATGGTCAATAATTGACTTATATAATTAATATTTTTACAAACTAAACTGATTAACTGTTCGGTGAACCTGTTATTATTACTGTTATATTTGCTTTTGAAAAGAAATAACATAATTTAGCCTATTGTTTCATTGATGAATATATAAATATGAATTTTCCAAAGAATATTTCCTGATGTTGATAAGATTTCATAGCACTTAGTGAAACAATTTTTTCCATGATTGATTTAGTTTCCTGTTTAGAAGAGAAGTGCCTTGTTTTTTTATCTCGGTATTTATGTATAAAAAATAGACTCTATAAGTAGTGGTAATAATAGTAGTGAGTTTCTCCAAGCAGGATGTATTGATATGTTTAAAAGTAGTTTAAAATCGCTTTTATCCTCAAAGATCTCTAAAATTTATTTGGATGATTATTATTCAACAAAAAACCAGATAATGAATGAATTAACTTTTATAGATTAATTGAATGAAGACAGATGATTAGTAAATTATCTTTGTCTAATAACGGTTTGTTAGATCAGTCTATTAGTCCAAAATTTGCTTGTCCACCTTAGTTTAACATATTTTAGATACAGTTTTAAACTAACCAAAATCTTATTATACAAATTTTGAATACCTTCCAGTTAATATATATGTATACTTTGAATATAGAAGTGTGATTTGGTGTACTGTTTACCATACTTAACTTAAAAGAGACTCTTTCCTTCATAGTTATGTCGATAGAATGAACACCATGGTTGATACAAAACAGTTTACTTTTTGACAAGTGTGCATTTTCATAATATGTTACAATGAGTTACAATGTTCGCTGCTCAAAAACTGGTCAATATATTTAGGTTTCTTCATGCAGACACATAGTTAACCTATTTCCTGAACTTTTAAAACTATCAAGATGTGAATTCAATCCTACCTTGGTATTTGAATTATGGTGCTAACCGTGATAACTGGGCATCTTTGATGGGATCATAGGTACAAAACAGTCACGGACTAGGAGAAATCATTGTTCAACGGTGCTTTGACTTTAGTTGTTCTCCAGAAAATGCCAGCCTATGACGAACACTATTTATAAACTGAACTAACTAAATAATAATCATAAGTTCATTAATAACTTGCTACGGAAATGATTCTCGACGTTTTGAACAGTGACAGTTATTCAATTGAACTAAATATAGATCTGCTTTTATCCAAATCTACTAAAGTTGAAAGTTTGGATAAGTGGACTCTGTATTATTATTTCTGAAAACAGTAAAACAGAAGTGAGAAATGATAATTTTAGGATTGATTTTGTATATGATTGTGAGTGTACATTACTGAGTGATATCAAACTGGATAAATTAGATGTCAAGTGCTCTTTAGTTTCCAATAGTTTCCAAGTTAATATGGGATCTTGATAAAACCTCCTTTAACAAATAAAATGAAGATTATTACGAGTGTGGATTTTTATTTCTTAAAGTGTTGAGCAGAACCGAATTCAAGTGATCAGTTATATGTACAAATTGCAGAATCACAATTTTAATATATTTTTACATTTTGTTCATATAGTAATTTATTAACCAATCGATAGCAAGCAGTAATCAGTTGAAGTTATTGAAGGATCAGATATTATCCAATATAGAAAACCTATAAAAATTAATGTTTTAAAATAGGATTTTAATTGACTTTTGCTGTCAAATAAATCTTTATCTCCCATCAGTTTCTTTTTCTTATGGCATCAGGGCGACTTCCTACGGCATAAATAATCTGTTACGTCCAGTTCAGAAGAAACTCGATTGACAACAGTTTTATTTGAATAATGACATCAAATCAATAAGGAAGAAGTTTATTTCTATCCCTTTTTTATTTTAACGAAAGATTTAATGCTTTTACATTGAAAATATTGATAATTTGAATGAAGAGTAACATAGAAAACTACGAACAAAGTAAATTGAATGGTTTGAATAAGAAAACGATGTCGTTTCATTAACCTAACAAACTGATGAACAGATGGTTTGATTAAATTAACCATAACGTCAGATATGTATGCTAATACAATTATTGAAATATATTTAGTTACTTACGTATCAGGTCATTGTTTCATTTCTTCACTATACATCTTTCAATATAAGAATATCGGTAATTATATTTAATTTGATCAATAAAAAGCAAAATTATTTGCGTATGTATATCAAACTTCAAACAATAGCTATTCAGTATGTCTTAACATTATTCTGTCATATTTAAAACTACGTATGATTATGATATTTTGAAAGATTAGCTTAAAGAAATGAATGGCAAATGTCATAATGAAAAGGATCATACCAATAAACAGTATTGAGAATAAAATCATAATAAATATTCGGTTACCTTAAGATTTAATTGACCAAAACATAAGGAGAGAGATATAGACTTCTCTTCCTGTCTCAATCCTAATTTTAATGAAAAATTCAAGTCTTGCAACAAATAAACCATAGTTAGCAGGCATTTACTTGATTCGTGGTGGTTTAGCATCTGCTCCCATAAAAACCATTCCATAGAACCTCCAATGCAAGTGTGACATATAGTGTACAGTAATAGCTCGATTTTCTACAGTGTCAATTAGACCTATTTTTTGTTACATGTTCTGAGACATGAGTGTCTGGATTCTAAATACATTCGATATTACATTTTTAGGAATCGTTTAAAAGTAATGACTTAATTAAAACAGGAATAAGTCATTGAGTGATTTCAGTACTAAAATTTGGGAAAGATAATGAACTAAATGCAAACGAAGGGGAATAAAGATATGTAGTGAAGTAAATTAGGTTATCTGTAATAATATACTTGTAATTTGTGAAAGCGCTATGTGAATAAGTTATTTACATTTGTTATTAAGGATGTCATAGTCTGTGTAAATCCGTAATACTGCCTAGGCGTTCACATTTGGTCAAATAATTGTCTACGTACTACTCTACAGTGGCTGGAGTTGGATTTTTTTTATTACCTGGTGATCATGATATAATCAAATACTAGTTTTTCCTTTAAAATCTCAATGATCATATATTCCATGTGAGGGATTGTGTATTTTGAATAATGAATAATTCTTAGCAGCTCATCACATGACCAACTCCCTTACTAGTAGGTAGTAGTGATCAACATTAAAAGTCATAAGAACGTGAATAAGCTTATGAATAAAAGTAATTAATGACAATAAGATTGACTTCTGTATATAGTGGGAAGTCAATGAGATGTTAAATATTTTCCATATAAAGTTAATAATACAATGTGTGCTTACATCAAACAACATGAGATAAAGTTACTGAAAGTTGAATCCAAAAAGCCATAAAAGATAAAATTAAAAATAATTTCTACGCCTATTTTACACCATGGATTAATTCATTTTAAATAAAAATAATATTTAAATAGTATTTATACTGTTAACTGAAGTCAGTAAATACCAGTTATAGCCTTGTATTTAAATATCACTGTGGTTACGGTCTAATTGTTTACCAATTTATGATATTAACCATAATGCATAGTAACACAATAGGTGATAAATATTGAATATTCACTAAAATATAAACAATAATATAGTTCAGTTTTTCTTTATATATAGTCTTTGATAATTAATTAGATACAATTCACTGGACATCATGTTTTCTAACTACAAGTGAAATGAATTCCTTTCTAGCATTATCTTTAACATTATAAAAGCCATTTATCAATTATTAGTTAGCATTAAACTATAAATAAAGCATTTGACTTGATAGATATAACAAGAAATTACTAATCAATTATACTTCACTGTATATAAAGGATACTATGATTTGCATCAAAGTCATATAAATATTTCTCAAAAAAAAACAAATTTTGTTTAGTTCACTTGGTATTGCTTGGCTTGTATCTTCCCATTGAGGTTCAAGACTGCAATTGATCATTGGCATATGTGCATACTGTGCGTATGCCTCGATATTGCCTTAATTCACAAGCTTTTTGTAAGCAATAATGGATAGTGGCTAGCAGTGGAACCAAGGACGCGCGTTTCGTCCTATTTGGAACTCGTCAGTTGGACGTACCTGCATCTCAGAGTTGATGATCACTCTGGGACTCGAACACAGTAGCGTTTGCTTCAAACGCCATCGCGTTATTCACCCAACTACTGAGTCCCAAAAGCCAGTTGCGTGTGCAATGGAGTGAATTTAAATTCACTTGGTTTTGTTTTGCTTGTATCTCCCGATTGAGGTTTAAGACTGCAATTGATCAGTCTGTTATTGGCATATGTGCATACTGTGCGTATGCCTCCATATTGCCTTAATTCACAAGCTTTTTATAAGCCACTATCCATCATCGCTTACAAAAAGCTTGTGTTTAGTTGATTGAAATCATTGTTTATTACTTGTTAGGTACAATGTACGAATTAGGTATCCAGTTCTAAAATGTACATTCTAATAAAATTGTAATAAGATAATTTCATCATTATTAGTCTGAAGGGTTTTACTGCATATTTTATATATTTATACTAATATCTGATATTTTTTTGTATTGACTTTATAGATTAGATATATATATTGAAAAATATGTGAAATGTATATACCTAATCATTCTCAATGGCTACACATAATCAATTATCATGAATAACATTTCACATATTGAAACCATGAGTCAATTGAAGCTAGAACAACATGGAAAACCTGGAAGCACTGAATGGTCGTTTCGTTCTAGTATGGGACTGCTCAGCAGTGCTCATCCACGATCCCACAACCCGCGCGATTCGAACCCAGGACCTATCTGTCTCTCATGCGAGTGCTTAATCAACTAGACCACTGAGCCGAACGGCATCCAACGGTGTTAATATCTAACTTCAACCAATCCACGAAACGTCCGTCCAGTGCTTCCAGGTTTTCCATGGTGGTCTAGCTTCAATTGATTCATGATTTCAATCTGTGAAAATTTCTAAAATCTCCACAAACCCCTTCTGAGAATAATTTTCTATTAATATAAATTCTTTTGAACTACCATTATAACAAACAGTTGAATTAGTTGCCATATATTAATGTTAGAATGAGTTAGATACAGTCAAAACAATTAACATTATTTCTTATGAAAGATTATAAATTAACTAAGTAGTATAAATGTAAAAATCAACTATAGTAACATCATTCTCTGTGTCTAATCAATAACTGTAGATACATATATAGTTTATAATTTAGTTTTTTTGTTTTTTGTTTTTCGGTCATATAAAATGAAAGGAGACATCCTATTAGCAACAACGTTAAATAAGAAATAAAATGTATCCATTTACTGATAATGAAATAAATATATATATAAAGTGAATGATATTCCTGCATACAACTTATTCACTTTTCCTCTAATAACATCTAGAATATATAGATATGTATATAGGCCTCTAAATAAAAGGAAATTATCTTTATATTATCATATTAATAAGTTAACAGGTAAAGTGATTCACTGATTGTTTAAGATTTGTCGTCGGTAAATTGAATTGATTTTCTTTGGAAATTAAATAAAGGCGATAAATTAATATAAAAAAACAAACATTTTTCATTATATTTTGTAATGACTAGATCGGGACACCTTAGAGGACATAGCAGGCGAGTAAAAAGCCAAGAACGAACAAAATACCCGTGGCATACAGGTTTTCACACCGCGTCATCAATACTTGGAACCTGCTGCCTGAAGCAGTCGTGTCCGCACCTTCAATTGACTCTTTCAAGAGAAGACTGGACACTCACAGAAGCATACTAGAAAAGGAATAACATAGGCCGTAGGCCTTCTGTCCTTACTACACAAATCTGAATCTGAACAATAATTAACTGTCTCATAAGTAAACTAGTGAAATCTTAGCAATAATTTATCATATATTTTCAGAAATTATTCTTTTTTTTAATGGAAAAAAATTATTTATTTATTCATTCGAATACATAAATATTCATACAAAGAGGTGATGAATATATATGCGTTGCACAAGTTACTTGATTTGTATGTGGGTTGTGATATTTGTCCGGGTGCCCAAACCAAAGTAGGTAGTTATCCTATAGAGCTACACTCGGAGACTTCGACCTGAAGGTTTGATCCAAAAAACAATGAAGCGAATTCAGGAGATGCAGTCCCATGGTAGCCGGCGACTAATAATTGTTTCATACGCTATTTTTTCCCCTCAGGATTCTGGAGCTCATATGCACCATTGATTTGGAATCACGTGGATCCTCCATATCTAACAATTCAGTTAAAATGCCGGGCATTCGCTTTTTGTCCTTTCACTTTCGTAAACAGTACCCTCCACCACGAGAATTTAGTGAGCAGGATTTCCCTGTCAGTGGCTGTATACGCGTGGTCATATAAGAGCATTTCGAGAGCGAGAGCTGATTCAACTCACTCTCAGCTGTACCAGAGCATTTGGGGGTGCGGAAAAAAATAGAACTCCTTATTTATTATTTGTATTTCTTGATGAAATTATGTGAGTAGATGAAAAACTACCCTGTAACTAAAACAATACGATGAAATGAGAATCGGATTAACCATGTTTTCTTTCTCTAGAATTATTCATATGTTCTTATAGTTTATCATTTATTGTCGATACACGGTTATTTACAAATCAGTGAATTTTTGCTTTTCTATAGTGTTCGTTTTAATTTTATTGTGGGCTCTTTGTCAAATATCATTGTTTATTTAAAGATAATAATAAACTTTTTCTTCATTTTAAAAGTTTTTTCTGTTATATTTCGTTCTTTACCTCCCAGATTTCAGATAATTACCTAAAATCCCAATCGTATTTATTTAAAGTAGTAGGTTGTATGATTAAACAAATTATGGTTTATTTTTGTTTACATATATTGAATAGATATTCCAATTTGTAGAATCAAATACTTGATTTATATTAAATAAACCTAGCCATCGTATATATCAGGATCAAGCATATTTCAAATAAAGCTATGATAAAGGACAAATAGTTGGGAGTTATTCAGTGAAGTATCATACTAATCATCTAATTACTTTAATTTGTTCAGTGTATATTATTGATTAGTTTATGCGTTTATGACAAACTATTTCTCGTTACTTGAGTTTTTACCAACAGTACATACTATAACATAAGATATTATGTTATCCTGTATGAAACTGGTAATAGTATTCTGATATTTCTAAGTGTTCACTTGATTAGAAATATATTTTCCATTTTTGTTTTACATGCTCTTTGCTTTAGTTTTACCAAATATTTGCTGTCTGTATAAGACAGTTAACGTTTAAATATGATTTTTTTATGACACATAGAATAGTTGCCGTTATTATACATTACAAAGAGTAAATGTAATGCTTTGCATCAGATTACAATTTTACTTAAATTACTCAAACATTTAACCATAATGGTGCTAAAAATCATGATACGTTTATCACTTCTGATATTTATTCATGAGTATTTCTTATTTAACAAACGGAATACACCCATTAAGACATTAATTAATAAAGATTAGTTCAGCGAAGAGTTCTCTTTTCGGCGAATTCATTTTCAAAGCTGTACAATCGCAACTATATATACTTATTTTTACAGGATGATAATAATACTGATAATAAACTTCTGTTATACATGGCGACAGTGAGGTTAAATAAACAAAGGTATTAAAAATAATAAAAATTTTAAAACAAGGAAAGTTTAATAATCGTTTGATTGTTATTGGCTTAAGTATTCATCAAAAGATAGATAGGGAAATTATTATTGGGAAAGGATGGCTCAACATGATAAAATCAAATGTTGAAACAGAGATGAAATGTAATCGGAATGATCGTGGAATTAAAAACAAACCAGTTGGGGGTAGAAGATTTAAAGGGAAGATAGAAGGTGATGTAGATGTCTGCAAAGAAACATGAGTATGAAAAAGAGAGAAAATTTTAATACATTAAGACCATGGTAGAAGAAAAGGTTGTAACAGTCTCTTTTGCACACACAATTATGGTTTTTCCAGATGTATGTCTATTGCTTAGGCAATGCAGAGAAGATGCAATCTGATTGTCTGATTGTACAGCTTTCAAAATGAATTCGCCGAAAAGAGAACTCTTCGCTGAACTAATCTTTCTTATTTCTTATTTCATTACATAGAAAAATCTTATCATATTTTTACTCTATTTTATTTTTAGGTTATGGTCATGCTACTCCAAAAACAAATCTAGGCAAATTTATGACAATAATTTATGCATTAATTGGAATCCCATTAATGTTCTTATATCTTTCTAATATTGGTGATTATTTGGCTGATATATTTCGTGTAATTTATTCACGTACATGTAGAACAAGTTGTGAACGATTTTGTTCTGCTTCAATATTTAATAATCATAATAATAATAAACAAATAGAACAAATGAATAAATTTATAAATAATAATAATTTACAACAAAATGAACCAGTTGATAATGATCCAATTGTAAATCCAACACATTCACATGGTCGTCGACGTAAACGTATTATTCTTCCACCATTCAATACAAAAATTAATGATTATGATACTTCTATGAATAATAATAATAATAATAATAATAATAATTACAATCATATTATTAATAAAGTTAATTGTACAAATAAAAAAACAAAAAATGATCCAGCAAATTTAAATGAAATTGACAATAAAACCAATGTAACTATGGAAGCAACAACAACAACATCAAGTTTTAATAATAAAAAAATAAAATTATTTCATTATTTAAAAAATAAACAATTTTTTATAAAATTTTTAAAATATTCACAAAAATCTTGTGCATTTATTAAAAAATCTTGTATGTTACCATTTGATCGATCAAATAATACAATTGCATTAACTCAAGTAAGTATATTTCGATTATTATCATTAATATTTATATTATTATCTAATATAGTAAATTTTAAAGAATTAAATACTTTAAATGGTTGAGATCATGAGTTAGTTGAAACTAGACTACCATGGAAAACTTGGAGGAACTAGACAGCCGTCTCGTCCTGTTATGGGACTCTTTAGTTTTGAGGTAGTAACTCACTGATGACAATGTTGGATATGTCACTCAATTTCATGGATTAGTTGAAGTTAGACATTAACATTGTTGAATGCCGGCTCAGTGGTTTAGTGGTTAAGTGCTCGCACGCGAGACCAATAAGTTCTAGGTTGGAATCTCATAATTTAAAGTACAGTGCCTTCTCTTCCAATGGTTCCTGGATTGAGTTATGAGTGATATCAATTGTGTACTGGCATAATAAGTTCCAAATTTGTACATTACATATCAGATGACTTACATAATAGTCGTGTGAGATGATATTCAGATATGATCATTTCTTACAGTTAATTTAAAATAGACCAAATTACTAATCTATAGAAATTGTCCTCTTATTATGAACGATTAAAAAAACGTTAACTTGTCTAAGAGAACAACAATGATGAAGATGTATATAGCATAATATAAATGCATATCAGTGAGTTAAATGTTCACAGTTCAACCATAAATGAATGCATATAATAATCAAGTGTAATATCATTTCAATAATTTCCTAGTTGATATTCATTTGTAACAAAAAAAACTTATGTTGATTTGAACAAGTCCTTATAAACAGTTCAATTGAAAATCTAATTTGATTTTAGTTATAATTTGTTTGAAAAATTCCCATATTGTGATTTAGAACAACATATATAAGCGAACAATATTGTTTTCGATTAGAACCTCATCAGTAATATTCATGTGCATATACGAAATTATTAAACCAATCAAGACAGTTTATTTAACACCCTTATCTCTCCCCTGGCTTTAATAATAAATATCTTCACTTGGTATTGTTTGGTTTGTATCTTCCCATTGAGGTTTAAGACTGCAATTGCTCAGTCTATTATTGGCATATGTGCATACTGTGCGTATGACGAAACGCGCGTCCTGGATTCCACTTTTAGCCACTATTCATCATTGCTTATAAATGTCTTCGTTTATTTTTATTCTCCCCCCCCTATCACTTTGTTTTTTTCTCTTAAATTTACGTTTCATGGTTCAATTATCTGAACACTTCTCATTACGTTATTTCAGCGTCTATGTTTTTCGAATCATTGACCTATTTCCCATTATGTAACATTGATTCAAGCCTTTATTATATTTATCACAACTAGTACACCTGTCATCCCACTACCCATTTGTACTTTTCACTTATCATATTTATTTATGAAATCTATTCCACTGCTATCATTGACTCATAAACTGTCTTGATCGGTTTAATAATTTCATATATGTATATAAATACTACTGTATTTTAGAGTAAAGCCTGATGAGGATCCAATCAAAACCAATATTGTCTGCTTATATATAAATATAATCTAGTTAAATGAAATATACTTTGTTAAAACGTTACCCTCCAGGCGCTTGTTACTCGACGCGAAGGAGCATAGGCCTCCCACCAGCACTCGCCATCCAACCCTGTCCTGGGCGATCCTTTCCGGCTCCTTCCAGTTCTTATTCATCCTTTTCATATCTGCTTCTATTTCCCGACGTAATATGTTCCTTGGCCTTCTTCTTACCCGCTTCCCTTCAGGATAACAAGTTAGGGCTTGTCTCGTGATGCAGTTTGACGATTTGCGTAATGTATGTCCTATCCATTTCCATCGTCTTTTCCTAATTTCCTCTTCAGCTGGAAGCTGGTTTGTTCTCTCCCACAAAAGGCTGTTGTTGATGGTATCCGGTCAATGGATGTTAAGTATCTTGCGTAGACAGCTATTTATAAATACTTGCACCTTCTTTATGGTGGTTGTAGAAGTCCTCCAAGTTTCAGCTCCGTACAGTAGAACTACCTTGACGTTCGTATTGAAGATTCTCACTTTGATATTGGTTGAAAGTTGTTTTGAGTTCCATATGTTCTTCAGCTGTAGGAATGATGTCCTTGTTTTGCCAATCCTCGCCTTTATGTCTGCATCCTCCTTGTTAATCGATTATGCTTCCCAGTTTTCTGAAGGATTCTACATCGTCCAGAGTTTCGCCATCAAGAGTGATTGGATTGCTGTTCTCCGTGTTGTATTTGAGGACCTCGGTTTCCCCCTTGTGTATGCTGAGGCCTACTGCTGCGAAGACTGCTGCTACACTGGCTGTCTTCATCTGCATCTGTTCGTGTGTATGCAATAGGAGGGCCAGGTCATCTGCGAAGTCCAAATCGTCTAATTGATTCTGAGCTGTCCATTGTATTCCGCGTTTTCCCTCAGATGTCGAGGTCTTCATAATCCAGTCGACCACCGGAAGAGAGAGGAAGGGAGAGAGTAAACAGCCTTGTCTGACTCCGGTCCTTACTTGGAATGCATCTGTCAGCTGTCCTCCGTGCACGGCCCTGCACTGTAGTTCGTCGTATGAGTTCCGGACAATATTGACAATCTTCTCAGGAACTTGATAGTGTCGAAGAAGTTTCCATAACGTTCTCCTATCTACACTGTCGAATGCCTTTTCATAATCAATGAAGTTGATGTACAGTGACGAGTTACACGCAACTGATTGTTTGACGATGATCCGTAGTGTTGCAATTTGGTCTGTGCATGACCGGTTTTTAAGGAATCCAGCTTGTTGATCTCGAAGTTGGGCGTCTACTGCTTCTTTCATCCGGTTCAGCAACACTCTGTTGAAGACTTTCCCTGGTACTGACAGAAGTGTAATGCCTCTGTAGTTTTCACATTTGCTCAGATCTCCTTTCTTTCGAATCTTGATGAGGTGTCCTTCATTCTAGTTCATTGGCACTTGTTCGTCCTCCCAAATCCTTTTGAATAAAAGGTGAAGCATGTTTGTAGTTACTTCGATTTCTGACTTCAGTGCTTCAGCTGGTATGTTGTCGGGTCCTGCTGCTTCCCGCTCTTGATTTGTCTGATGGCCATCCTGATTTTTTCCGTCGTTGGTAGATTGACATTTATAGGAAGATCCGTGTGTGCTGCTTCGATGTTCGGTGGATTCATTGGAGCCGGCTTATTCAGGAGTTCCTCGAAGTGCTCTACCCACCTGTTCCGCTGCTGTTGAATTTCAGTGATTGGCCTGCCTTCTTTGTCCTTTACCGGTCTCTCTGGTTTACTATATTTCCCTGCTAGTTTCTTCGTTGTATTGTAAAGCTGTTTCATATTTCCTTCTCTAGCAGCTTTTTCTGCCGTCGTTGCTAGTTCTTCCACGTATTTCTTCTTGTCGGCTCTAATGCTCCTCTTCACTTGCTTGTTTGCTTCTATGTACTCAAGTTATACTTGAACTTTCTCTGCTCGTGTTTGGCTGTTGTTTATTGCTGCTTTCTTGTTCTTCCTTTCTTTGATCTTGTCCAGTGTTTCTGTAGAGATCCATTCCTTATGATGGTACTTCTTTAGACCCAGAACCTCTTGACACTTTGAAGTTAATGCTTCCTTGATGCCTTTCCAGTTGTCCTCCATAGTAGTTCTTTCTTCCTTCAGTAGACCTTGTAAGGCTTGGAACCTGTTGTTGAGAGCTTTCTTGAATTCATTGAGTTTGTCAGTATCTCCAAGGAGGGCTGTATTGAACCTTTGTAGTGCTGTTTGTCCACTTGTCCAGTTCTTTTTTAGCTTCAGTTTTAAATTGGCTACAACTAGGTGGTGATCTGAAGCTACGTCAGCACCTCTCCTGGTTCTCACATCTTCCATTGTCCTTCGGAATTCTTTATTGATGCAAATATGATCTATCTGGTTCTCTGTAGTGTGGTCCGGTGAGATCCATGTAGCCTCGTGTATACGCTTGTGTGGAAATACTGTGCCCCCTATGACCAATTTGTTGAATGCACATAGATTTGCGAATCTTCCTCCATTTTCGTTTCTCTGTCCCAGTCCATGTCGTCCCATAATATCTTCATATCCGATGTTATCTGTTCCAACTTTGGCATTTGGATCTCCCATCAGAATGGTGAGGTCCTTTCTTGGGCACTTCTCTATGATTGATTGCAGCCCCCTCCATAGAATTGATCTTTAATGTCGTCGTTGCTGTAATTGTTGGGTGCATAACATTAGATAATATTAATCGTGATCCCCTCCTTCTTTGTTTTGAATCATGCTTTGATGATTTTGGATCCGTGAGATTCCCATCCTGCAAGTACATTTCGTGATACTTTGGACAGCATTAGAGCAACTCCTTGAGTGTGTGGAGGATTTTCCTCTTCGTGGCCGGAGTATAGCAGCATCTCTCCCGTATTTAGCCTTTGTTGTCTAGATTGAGTCCAGTGGGTTTCGCTTATTCCGAGTACTACCAAGTTGTATCTCCTCATTTCCGTTGCTATTTGAATGGTCTTCCCGGTCTCCCACATTGTCCGAACGTTCCATGTACCTATAAAAATTGTTGCTCTGGTTGTTAGAAGGGGCATCGGCCTCGTGGATTCCGAAGGAACTCGGCTTTCAGCATGAGGCGTCATAGTTCTTCTAACTCCCAGGGCAGAGTTAAAATGGTTTGAATTATTTTTTCTGTTTTGCGTTTTTTTATAGAGTTAGTTTTCTACGGGATGGGGTCGCTAACCCCATGCTCAATCCTCCTTTTTTATCCGGGCTTGGGACCGGCAGTAACTCTAGAATAGCTGCAGGCGGAGTTACCTTAATAAAATATATAATGAAATTTAGATAACCCACTAATGAGTATGTATAAATTAAGTCAGTTTCACTGAACAACTTGATTATATTTGTCTTATATAATAGAAATTTTCATGTTAATCTTTATTATCCTAATTTAAAAAAAAAACTAGTGTACTTTTATCAGAAAGGGGTTTTTGTGGATTGAATAGCAATTTTAATGGTTGAGTTCATGAGTCAATCAAATCTAGATTACCACTGAAAACCTGGAATCGCTGGACGGCCGTTTCGTCCTAGTATGTGACTCCTCAGCAGTAAGCATCCACGGGTTCGAACCCCGCCGGTGGGACCATGGAAGTATATTTTAACAAGACGTTTTCGATTTTTTTTAACACAAAGTACATAGTATGTAAACAATTTATAAACAAGCACACGGTAAGCAAAACAAACTTGGTTAGGTTATTGTGTATATAAACTAATAATAGGTTAAATAACTAGATTAACAGTTATGAAAGGATCAAATTAAGATCAAATTCATGTACTCCTAATTTTTCTGATATTTGATCAACAATTATTATTGTTATTTCTTTGATTGACTTTGTAGTGTGTTCTGTGAACTTTTTACTGTTAATGTTTTGTACTTACAAGAATTGTTATGTAACTTGATTGAATATATGACATTGATGTATAAAATTTATTTTATAGAAGTATTTATTTTTCAGTAAAGAAATCTTTTGGTACATTGCAGATTGGATATATCTAGTTAATTTGATATCTAGTGTCTATTAATTGTTCAAGAATATAGTTTCTTATATTTTTTTGCCTATTCTTTACATCCAGTCAAGGAATATTATGTTCATCAATGTCATTTTGAATTTTATTAGTTATAAGTGTAATGTAACTTAATTTATGGAAGCAGGCAAATTGGTAAAAGAACACAATATGTACATTAGGCACGCAGATCAGAAAAGAAGTTTATTTTTGTTAAGTAACAGTCAGATTAGTGATATTTGTTGCATTTAATTTAAGCGTATAAAATGAATGGTTACTGATTGATTTCATGATTAGGGGGATGCAAATGTGAACTGACTGTTTCAAAAATCAATATCCTCTGTTTCACATATCGACTTATGATAAACATATGTTGTCAATGTTACTTAGATTTAAAAGTTATTAGAAGAATAAACTTGCACTCAGTGCATTGTTTTGTTAAATATGTAAGCATTGTTGAAGCGGATGAGATATTTAGCGTATATACTAAAAAGAATAATATTGAACCGCAATTAATGAGTTCAAACAAACGAACAAATATCGTGACTTAAGATAATTAAATGCTCGTTATACATGGGGCTGTTTAATTTCAGGCACATTATTATAAAACATTTGTTAAAAAGAGATTTAGAGGTCATACTGCTATTGTGGATAATGAATGATGAACTTTTCTTTTTTTTAAAATCCAATCTTTATCAAGTTAGATTGAACTGTATAAATATCCCTTTACTTAGAATAAGAATATGTATCTAATGAATAGTTCATTTATTATCGTATAATAGTATAATAGTATATTAACTCTTGTTTATATAAACTGTAGAAGTTCATATTTAAACACCAAATAATTCGTTGCTTTACAACTATTTGACTGACAATTTTATCCAAGGATAAAAATTCATCATATGATAACATACTTTGGTCACTGAAATAAGTTATCTTTATGAATTGCTTTAGATTAAGTTGTTTACACTTACGGTTCAACCTCTTTTTTGTTGTTTAATGCTTTTTACAATATTTAACAATGATCTACTTTACTATATCAGTTGTTTCATTTGATCTTGCATTCTGTACACATTTAATAGTAATTTAATGTTATTTACTACAGGACATGACAAAATGGAATAGATCTATCTATCAATCAGAGAATTTGAATAAATCAATCTCTCTCTTCAATCTATTATTAACAAGCATTATTTCGAACTACCGAACTTCAAATGGTTATCAATAAGATTAAAGATATTTTAAGGACAGTTTTCGATTGACATAACTTGGTGTAACAACTAAGTTACCAGAAGAATTTTTTAAACAACAACTAAAAATATCAAACACATAGTAATTACATTAATAACGCTGTATAATATCTAATTATATTTAGAAATTCTCAGTATATAATAACATAAGCTATCAGAGATTATTTCTTTACAGTTAGAAAACAATCAACATAGGTTATATAAGTAGTTTATTAAAATGTGAGAATAAATAAGACGATTCACGGATACATTAAGACAGCTAGAATAAACTTGAATTAGGAAAAAAACTAATTCAATGATTGTACATTAAGAAACTAAGCAGATCACAGATTGAATCAGACAGTTTACTTACTTAGATTTTGTTTTAGTTCTGTTAGGTTTATAGAAGTTGTTCATGAAATAATCTAATTAAAGCTACTGAATATCATTAAGTTAAATAAGAAGAAAACGAATATTGAAGGTTAAATCAATTAATTGTATATGATGTACCATTTAAATCAGATTCCTTATTTCATTTATCTCATACAGTCTATACTTACCTACTTACTTACTTACTTACTTACTTACTTACTTACTTACTTACTTACTTACTTACTTACTTAGGCCTGTTACTCACAATGGAGCATAAGCCACTGACAAACATTCTCCAACACACTCTCTTTTTTCTACTTCTATACAATTAATGTTCATTCTTCTCATGTCTGTCTCCATTTCCCGGAGTAATATGTTCATTGGTCTTCCTCTTCTCCTTTGACCTCGTGGGTTGCAATTGAGGGTTCTCCTTGTGACGCAGTTGTGTGATTTCCTCAATGTGTGTTCTATCCAATTTCAACACGTCTTCCTGATTTCTTCCTCCGTTGGAATCTGGTTTGTTCTCTCTCATAGTAGGTTGTTACTGATAGTGTCTGGTCTGACCAACGGATCCGAAGTATTTAGCGTAGACATGTGTTAATAAACACTTGTATCTTGTGAATGATGGCTTTTGTAGTTCTCCAGGTTTCCTCCTCATACAGTAGAACTGTCTTGACATTTGTATTGGAAATTCTGAATTTGATGTTGGTTTGTGGATAGTTATTTTGAGTTCCAGATTTTCTTCAATTCTAGATGTACTGTCCTTGCTTTATCATTCTTCACTTTCACATCTGTATGTGATCCATCGTGTTTATCAATGATGCTGCTCAGATATGTCAAATGTTTTACATCTTCTAAATCTTCTCCATCAAGTATGATTCAATCAGACAAAATGTTTATTCAAAAGTATTAAATATTGTTTTCCATAAAAGTACTACATTGACTTAGTTTCTAAACTGATTTGATGATAGTTATCAATAAATGACTAATCAATTACAATCTTAAACATCAATGAAAACAATCAACTAACTGAATTATTTTATTCATATGAATGAATAGCGAGAAAAAACACAGAAAAAAGATAATTCATTTGACAAATATTTATCTAAATTAAAATTCAAAAATTATTTTGTTTTTATTCTTTTCAAAAATTCAAATTTATCTTTTATTTCATTTAATTAATGAACATAAAAAATGTATTTAATTTAAAAATTGAAAATTGATAAGCTAAAGAAATGTGACATAACAAAACAATTGAACATTGAATAAGAAAAAAACAAACTAAAATAACTAAATAATTTCTTAATCTATTTAATTATTTATTTTTAAATATTAATAATTTATATTCTGAAAATAATAATTACAGAATTCACACCAGTTTACAGGCATAATCAACAAGATATAAATAGTAACATTAGATATACAGAACAAACATGTGATAGAAGAAAGTTTTAAGTATACTAGTTCAGTAGTTGTTTAAGTGGTACATATATTACAGCGATCCAATGCATCAGCCGGGAATTTTTAATATTTCTTAAATGGACAGTCTGTTGATTTATGAACGGAGTAATTAAGGTCGTTTCGTGTGCCAGATCGAATTAATGATAATTATCTACAACTAGAGAAATTAAAACGATATATATATAAATATATAACGTTTATTGATTGATTACATTTGCATAAATATGTCTAAGAAATTTGATAAAAATTATTTAAAAAAAAAGAAACATGAACTCATGATTTTCCCTTTTTTTCCACATTGTTTTTATTTATCCCCCTTTTGTTTTCCGTTTAATTCTTAGTTGCTGTTGTGTGTGTTTTTTTTCGTTTTTCAATTATCTTTTGTAATGAATAAAAAAATTATGACAGATTTTCATTCTTAAAATTAGAAACTGAAAAAAAAGAGAAATGTAAAGAAAAAAAAGTGAATAGATTTTGTTACGTTTTGACTGTCATATTCGATCTTTTTAGGTCCCGATAAGAATAATGAATGGTAACTTTTGGGATCCATTTATGGACCAATACTAAGCGTATATTTTTATTGTATAATTGTCAAATAACTAAACTATTTATATTCATGTTCCCCTTATTATAAGCTTTATTTTGACCTATAAACTATTATTATACGTTTTACCATTCTTGAATTATGCCCTGTCTATTAATTACTACCTCCCTCATTCACAACCACATCTGGGTAATTCTTGTACAAATGTTGTTTCATATTTTATGGTCGATTTCGTCTGTTTGGTTTGTATATAAACCCAGTATGTTTGAACTAAATTATTCATATGGCAGAGGCTGAGATTAGTGTTCTGGACTTAATTGGCTGGGCTAGGCGGAAAGCTGCACCAATCAGGACTCTAGGCTGCTCGCACGTGTTTTACGCGTCCTTGGCCCGGTTGATAATTCGCTGCTCTCCGATTGGCGGTCACAAGATATAACAGATCTGTTTTATTTTCTTTTTTTTGTATTCATTTTTCTAAGAATATTATTTGATATGGATTAACATGGTGTTATAGATTTTATATCCTAGCGAAGATTGAATTACGTGTAACGTCTTGGACCTATCAATGGACTAATATTATCTATATATTCTTATGGTATAATTATTCAGTTATTAGATTATGTATATCTATATTTCCCTTATTATAAGCTTTATTTTGACCTATAGAATATTATTGTACGATTTACTGTCCTTAAGTTATCTTCAGTTTATTGATTACGGTCTCCTACGTTCACAGCCGTTTTTTGGCTTGAACTTGTATAGATGTTGTTTCCTATTTTATGGTGTGATGTGGTCTGTTTGGCTGGTATATAAACCAAGTATGTTTGAAATAAACGATTAACATAATGGAGGCTGTTATTGGCATTCTGGACTCAGCTGGACGGGCTAGGTGAGTAATGGACCAGTAGGACGCTAGGCTGATCAGACCGAACGAAGGTCATTGGTTTAGAACAGTACAAGGGCGAATAAGTCGTATTTTGATTGGCGAATACATTACGTGATAACTAGCAAGCCATAAAGTCACAACAGTTTACTTGAATCTTCCCACTGTTGTTTAGGACTGTTATTGGTCAGTTTTTCTTGTTAGCATATGTGCATTCTGTGTGGACTGTCTCGCTTTTGCCTTAAGTCACAAGGTTTATAAGCAAAGATGGATAGTGGCTAGTAGTGGAATCCAGGACGTGCGATTCGATCAATCTGGAATTCGTCAGCTGGATATACCTGCATCTCAGAGTTGATATTCACTCTGGCACTCAAGCATAGTACCGTACGCTTTAAACGTCATCACGTTATCTATTTATCTACTAACTCCTGATAGACACCTGCTTATGCAATGCGGTGAAGTTTTAAATTCACCTGGTGTTGTTTACTTGAATCTTCCCATTGTTGTATAGGACTGCAACTGATCAGTTTCTTGTTGTCTATATGTGCATTTTGTACGGATTACCTCCATGTAGCCTTAAGCCGCAAGCATTCTAAACAAAAATGGATAGTGACTAGCAGTGGAATCTAATCTTAGAAAAATTCTTGAAATTTTCACCTTCATTTCTTTCTAAAAACGTCATCATTCTTCATTTTGCTATCATCATATACCATATAAGCAATGAAGATAAATAATTAGGTCATTCCAATTTTAATATACGCATATATGTACTTAAATATTTAGGCAAATTTGATATAATAAGTAATTAAATGATTTAAAAGTATATAGAAAGTTATAATTCAAAGTGTTTAATTATTCCGAAACATTCAATCAAATATAAATTTTCCTAAAGAATCTAACCTGTCCTACAACGTCCTTCTGTAATTAATTTGCATGCGTGTATAGGAATAATGGACATTAAATCCGTGGCAGGAAAAAAAATAATCTGGGTCACATAGTTAATTTAAAACGGTTCTCTTATTTTTATCAGTAAATATGATTAGCATATAGAGTATTTCACTTAAAATTTAGTCTTTTTCAAACTTAGTTTTAGGGGTTGGTATTTTTTGGCGTAACATTTAAATATTACTGATATGCAACAGTAGATATTTCAAACTCTTTATTTCTCATTGAATGATATATCATTATTTAATTATGAAGCCTACTAGATTAAGACTGTAAACTGTTGCTCATTAACGAAAGGTGATTGAGAATTTAAAGTTCTCAAATAAATTTATAGGCGATTGGGTTCTTCTCTGAATAATTTAAATAATGTTTTAGTTTAAATCTCACATACAGATCAATAGTTCAACAGAAGTATGGAGCTGAATACGTTTTATTTTATTTGAAGCCAAAATTTATAAACAGAAATGGATGGTGGTTAGTAGTGGAATTTAGGACGCGCGTTTTATTCTATTTGGTATACACTATCTAGATGTGCTGTATCCCAGAGCTGATGTTCACTTCTAGACTAGAATCCAGTACTGGTCACTCTAAACGCCATCAAATTGTCCACTTAGCTCTTGAGTTTAGGCATCCACTGGCTAGTGCGATGATGTAAAGTTTAGTTCATTTGTGTTAGTTGTATGAATCTTCCCTAAACAAACAACTGATACAAATACATTATGTCTTAAGTTAGTTGACGTTTGTTTTACATTGATTGCTAGTTAGATTTTGTATACATTTTAACTGGATACCATACTCCACTAAATAATCAGTAACTTACTGCATAGGGACATTTTTTCCAATGATGTCAAATTAAAAACGTCACAATCGAGAAATTTATCTATTCAGTCAAGTTCAATAAACTTTGTAGTTCTTGTTTCCGTTCAATTAATGAGTCCAACCGAATGTATAAACCAATCAAAGCTTGTTGGTAAACTATAAACTCTGTTAGTGTACACAATTTTACAATATCAGTTGAATATAATTACATAAAAGTAACAATCTTTGTAAACAATTTTCCTACCAACCTTTTCCTGTTAATGATGATGTATACAAAAGCAAATTCATTGATAATATGATAATGATAATTTGTACAAATTAATTGCATTTTGGTAATCATTAATTTTCAATCTTAAATCATTGTGTTTAGATTTATTTCCAGCCGAAATTTCTATGGTAACATAAGAAAAAGGAGATTGTTTTTTACATTATTATTCTTATTTTTTTGGATCCTACTAATCATTATTTTTCTATTATCCTGACTTACTTACAGATCAGTTGAATTGTTTACAGACCTATAATTTTTGTCTATAACCATTTTGTTATTATATAAATCAACTTTAACTATATTCAAGAAATATTTAGGCAGACTCATGCTTAAAGTATTGTCGACAGGAAATATAATACTCTGATGATATAATCTTATATTAACCATAAAAGTGTACTAGTGTACTAGTGACTGAAATATATTTTTTTATAACTTATTAAAAAATAATATTATTTCTTACAAAAGAAATTTGTTACTCTATTCCTGTGTTTTTATTTTCTGTCTGACAGATGGAATACGCCCTTTTCATTGATATCCTAAAAGTCAATAAGACAATTATTATTATTACTATTAACTGTACCATGAATACTACTTGTAATAGTAATATATGAATATATCACTTAATATTGACAATTGGTCGGAGAATTAATGGTTTCTAGTTATATGGCTTCTACAAGACTAGTTTACTTGTATAAATGATGAATAAGTCTTGACACAGTCCTATCAATATATACATGATAAATTTATCTTTTGTATAATGAGTTCCTGAAATATTTTCATTGATATACATTAAATATTTCAAGTCACAAATAAAAAGGATTTGCCAAATATTTTGCGCCATAGCTATTAAGCTAACTGTATTTTTTTAATATAGCTTAAAGAATTATTAAGAATAATCTTTTTTAATCAAAACCATGGGCGTTTATCGGGATATTGACTAAGGTTCTGTCTGACATATTCAAGGTCTAGTTTATTCTGTAAAATAAGTTTATAGATTGTCCTAGTGAATGTTTTTGGACACAAAATTACAGGATATCTTAGCAAAATCTGAGAGCCACAAAGTAAATGCTTCACTTACAAAATGTTAATCAATTGTCTCAAACCTAACTGCTTCTTTTGCAAATATCAGTCAATCGTCTCAAACTTCATTGTTCTGATGTTTCTAAACCAATCATTAGTTGCTCTCGTACACTTTTATTTGATCTTCTTAACCTTCTGCTGTTAGACATTTCACTTTCGACTGATGATATATACTACTTCTATCTGTCGACATCAGTAACATACACCACACTTGTTTATCTTATTAAAGCAGTCGTTCTTGCGGTGGTTCGGCTCACCACGCAACTTTCTTTTCTGCAGTCTATGCTAAACTCTCCGTCGAAATGTCTAGTCTGTGTCGTGTTAACATCCATAGTTCTGTCAACCAGTCAAGCCACCAAAATCCGATGTCTACTCCGCACCCGGGATGTTCAGCAACGTGCTGAGCCATTTACATACGATGTACGTCCAATAACCCCACGTCTCACCACTCCTCTCCGTCAAGATGTTTTGTAATTTTGTGTTCATATACATTCGATTGTCCCCACATGTTTTCCCGTTCACTACACTAGTTTTAAATTACTAGTTACAAATATAAATCGTATCGAACATCATAATGAACATAAATTTTAATATTTTTAAAGTCTACAAAGTTTAACATTAAAAAGATAACCACATAAGGTAGTTAATGATATACTGACATAAGTATAAATTTCTAATTTACTGGAATCTAAAAAAAACTATCTCAAGATTCGTGTATGTGATGACCTGTAGATTTCATTGAAAATGTTACTAGACCTGCACATTTTTCGACCGATTGGGTATGCCTTATTCCTTGGCACGGGCAACCAAATTTCAGCCAACAGCGTGTGTCACACTAAGTCGATATCCGGCATCAGTAATAATTGATGAAAAAGTCTGGTTACAGTAATTTGCTTGTCTTTATCTCCTGAGAAAATGCTTACTACCTTTAAGAAAAAAGAATAGAATAGCAGTTATACCTATGAACAGAATTTATATTTTAAAATTTATGGTCAACTTTATATAATTATTAATAATAACTGGTATTTGTAATGCGTCCAGTTACATATAATGAGCATCGTACCATAAGCTAATCATGCAAATTTTAAAGCTATCTATCCTTCAGAGATTAATATATATTGGAGAAGACCCTAGTAACCAAAACGTTTTAGACTGTTCTATAATTTTGAGGTCACTAGCTATGGGATGAAATAAATCGAAAAAAATAGGTAAAGAAGAGAAACAATATAGTAATTTAAGTAAGATATTTGATGCGGATAATAATGTATCACAAATTAACTGAAACTATAAATCTCAATCGTTGATGTTAAGGCACTATGCTCAACACGATATTTAGTTATTGTAGTTTCGATCATTTATAAAATCCATTTCTCTTACAATGAATCAGTCATAGATTCAAATGAGACTGATATTCTACAGTTCTCAGGCTAATATTATTTCGTGACAAAATAACCTCAAATTATATAAAATTATTTGTTTTTACTCGTAAAAGCAAAAATAGTTAGAACCTTTAGACTTAGTTTTAGTTCTGTTAGGTTTATTGAAGTTGTTCATGAAATAATCTAATTAAAGCTACTCAATATCTTTGAATTAAAAAGAAAACGAATATTGAAGGTCAAGTCAAATAAATGTATATGATGTACCATTTAAATCAGATCCCTTATTTCATTTATTTCATACAGTCTATGCTTACTTACTTACTTAAGCCTGTTACTCACAATGGAGCATAAGCCACTGACAAACATTCTCCAACACACTCTCTTTTTTCTACTTCTATACAATTAATGTTCATTCTTCTCATGTCTGTCTCCATTTCCCGGAGTAATATGTTCATTGGTCTTCCTCTTCTCCTTTGACCTCGTGGGTTGCAATTGAGGGTTCTCCTTGTGACGCAGTTGTGTGATTTCCTCAATGTGTGTTCTATCCAATTTCAACACGTCTTCCTGATTTCTTCCTCCGTTGGAATCTGGTTTGTTCTCTCTCATAGTAGGTTGTTACTGATAGTGTCTGGTCTGACCAACGGATCCGAAGTATTTAGCGTAGACATGTGTTAATAAACACTTGTATCTTGTGAATGATGGCTTTTGTAGTTCTCCAGGTTTCCTCCTCATACAGTAGAACTGTCTTGACATTTGTATTGGAAATTCTGAATTTGATGTTGGTTTGTGGATAGTTATTTTGAGTTCCATATATTCTTCAATTGTAGATATGCTACTTTACAGTCTATACTACTATTTATTTCTTTATTCTAATATGTTTCTTTTTTCTCTTTTTCTATTCTAGAAAGCTAAAAATTATCTACATGAATTATTTCATCCACCATTTAGTTGGTTACAAAAAATGATGAGAACTATAATTTGTAAAAATCAATTTAAATCTTCACCAGTATCTATGAATGATAATACAGATAATAAATGTATAAATTATCCAAATATTTTCTTTCAAAATATTCATCAAGGATCAGAATTTGATTTAATGCATAATAATCCAATATCAACTATCAATTCAAATACAATAAATAATTTCTCACATCAAACTACTACACTTAATAATCAAATAGATATCTTATCATGTAGAACAACTGCATTAGTTGAATCGAATAATTTTAATGATAATAATGCATCAACTCATTATTATGATTCAAAACAATTATATAAACAATTAACTAAAAAAAACATTCTATCTAATCAAACAATGAAATATAAACATTATAGTACACTTCCTTTAGTAACCAATACTTTAAGTAATACATTCAATTCTAGTGGTTATATATTCACTTCACCTAAATGTATATCAACAGTAGAAACGTTACCAATATTTAATCAATCGAATTTATATCATTTACAAAATGATTCAACAAAATATTTTACATATGATGGACAACATCGTAAATTCTATTTAATGGCACGTTATTTACGTTCAGCACAAAGACAACGTAGACATAAACGACGTGTACAAAAACGTCTTCAAGAACAGGAACGCTCTGAAAAGAAAAGACTTGAAAATGAAAAACTATATGGTACATTATTTAGTCATCAGAGTAATCAAATCATTGATGATAAGAGACAAAATATACATAAAATAAAATCTTTAACTAACATCTCTGATGATAAAGCTTCAACTGGTTCAACCATACTCAGTGGGTCTGGTATGGAAGATTTTAGTGATGGAAGAATACGTTTATTATGCTGGAAAGATATTGATATTGATTTAGAAGTACGATCAATAGATGAAACTTACGATGATATACATGGCCTAAAGAATATTGAAAATACAAAGGACTGGAGCACAAAAGCAACAGTTGATGGTGCAACTGTGATAGTAAATATGAATGTCTTGGAGCCGATATCTCATATGAATAAAAAACGCTCGATAAAATGTTCTATGAGTAAAATAAGATGTAATCACAACTGTTGCAAAACTCATAATTCAAAATCATATATCAATCTTCAACAGTCTACTCAAAATAACCTATCCTTAGTGCATACTATGACTGAACCAAAAAATGAAACACCAAAGTACTGTACAATGAGCAATACAATCTTAAGTTCATATCCACAAACACCATTCGAAGTGGCATGCTCATCATCTAAACCTTTTCACAAATTATTAACACATTCGATTTCTACATCAGACAAAGAAAAGCTTTATGATGTGAAACCATTATCAAACTCAATTAGACCCAATCCTGCAGCTATACACACGTCGTATCATCAAATACCTATGAATAAACTCAATGTTTCAAAATCAGGTTTATCAAGCCTACCAATACACAATTCACTCCAACAAAAACAAACTTCACAGATTCCGACTACTTCTGCAAGTAGAGCTAACATACCACCTAAACTGAATCAAAATTTAAGCTTTTTTCCAACAGTCACTTTACCCAATTCCTTTCATTACTCACAACCTAATCAGTGTTCTACGATGTCTTTCCTTCCTGAATCCCATAGTTTACAACCTGATTCTTTTCAAAGGCTCTTACAATCCACAGTAATTTCCAATCCATTTGCAACATGTGAAGATGTTTCACGCGATATAAAACCTGAACAACTGGGTAGATCGCGTCTTTCATTAGCGTCATCACGTGGCGATTTAGACAGCGAAATAGTTGTACAGTTAAGTTATTACTCCCAACGTGGTAGTAAACAATCGGAAGATTTATCATTTTTTTCTTATCGTGATGGCTTTTCTGCAGAAGAGGATGTATCCAAAGTGACTGTACCAATAAGTTTATCACTAGTCATTATGACAACTTACATACTTATTGGAGCTATTGTATTTTCTATATGGCAAGATCCAGATTATCTAAAATGGTCATATTTTTGTTTTATTACATTATCAACAATTGGGTTTGGAGATATAGTTCCAGGTAAGTTTGATTAAACAGTAATTTTTTTATCTTGATAGACCGTACTGAATGTATACTTGTCATTTCATTCTTAAGATAACTTCATTATGGTCAACTGTAACTATTTTTTAATGAGCTGACCTATCTAATACATACAGATTGTTGAATGCAGTTCACCAGTTAACAATTAATTACTGAAACACTTCATTCCTTTCTATGATTCATTATAACCAAACACATTAGAAATATTAAGAGATCATCATCGAGGTAAATTTATCGTTTTCTCTCTTTAGCAGCCCTCAAGTGCCTTACTTTAAACAAATGAATTGAAATCAGTGCTTTGCTTTTCCCAGTGGGCTGTAAGTTCGATATATTATGACTTGTTTAGAGACATTTTTGTAAATATTATTATTACAAACAAATAGGTTTAGCACAATTATGAGGCAATGCAATGAACCACAGTTTATTTTTTTACGAATCACCTAAAGAAAAACAATATAATCAGTATATTTTTCTTAAATACACGTAGATTATTTACTGAACTATATGTTATGAGCACAAACATGTTGTTTTTCGTCCAGTTTGATAGTTTAGCGTACATTATATGAATGTTGCAATGAAAAACTACAACAAGATAGCTACTACAGTAAATTCTGAGCAATCTCTGTTAGTGTTTCTTTTCGCTAAGTTGAATTTTGAATGAGGGTGGCGAATTACTGTGCGGTTATTTAGTACATTTGTCTTTTACTTCATATAGCTATTTCATAAACTGATTATCAATCTTTTTTGTTCTTATAAGTTCCAGCACGGTATTTGGAGGTGTTAATATGACACAAAACTATATACACCTATTATTGAAAGGAATATAGAATTTACTTACTTACTTACTTACGCCTGTTACTCCCAATGGATTGTAGGCCGCTGACCAGCATTCTCCAACCCACTCTGTTCTGGGCCTTCTTTTCTAGTTCCATCCAATTCTTGTTCATTTTTCTCATGTCTATCTCCATTTCCCGGCGTAATGTGTTCTTTGAACTTCCTCTTTTCCTTTGACCTTGAGGATTCCACGTAAGGGCTTGTCTTGTGACGCAATTGGGTGATTTCCTCAATGTGTGTCCTATCCACTTCCAGCGCTTCTTCCTGATTTCTTCCTCCGCTGGGATCTGGTTTGTTCTCTCCCACAGTACGTTGTTGCTAATAGTGTCCGGCCAACGGATTTGAAGTATTTTGCGTAGACAATTGTTAATAAACACCTGTATTTTCTGGATGATGGCTTTCGTAGTTCTCCAGGTTTTTGCCCCATACAGTAGAACTGTCTCGACATTTGTATTGAAAATCCTGACCTTGGTGTTGGTTGACAGTTGCTTTGAGTTTCAGATGTTCCCCAGTTGTAAATATGCTGCTCTTGCTTTGCCGATCCGCGCCTTCACATCTACATCAGATCCACCCTGTTCATCAATGATGCTGCCCAAATACGTAAAGGTTTTTACACCTTCCAAATCTTCTCCATCAATTGTGACTGGATTGGTGCATGCTGTGTTGTATCGGAGAATCTTGCTTTTCCCTTTGTGTATATTGAGACCTACTGTTGCTGAGGCTGCTGCTACACTGGTCGTCTTCTCCTGCATCTGTTGTTGCGTTTGGGATAGAAGGGCCATATTATCTGCGAAGTCTAGATCGTCCAACTGCATCCTAGATGTCCATTGTATCCCGTGCTTCCCTTCAGATGTTGACGTCTTCATGATCCAGTCGATCACCATGAGAAAGAGAAAGAGTGAGCAACCTTGCCTAACACCGGTCTTCACTTCGAACGACTTTGTCAACTGTCCTCCATGCACGATTTTGCAGTTTAATCCATCATATGAACTCTGTATGATATTGACTATCTTCTGAGGCACGCCGTAGTGTCGAAGAAGTTTCCATAGTGTTGTTCTGTCAACGCTATCAAATGCCTTTTCGTAGTCAATGAAGTTGATGTAGAAAGATGAATTCCATTCAATTGATTGTTCCACAATGATCCGTAGAGTTGCGATTTGGTCTGTACACGATCTATCCTTACGGAATCCTGCCTGTTGGTCACGAAGTTGGGCATCTACGCAGTCCTTCATCCTGTTTAACAATACCCTGTTGAAGACTTTTCCCGGTATTGAGAGAAGAGTGATGCCCCTGTAGTTATCACACTTGCTGAGATCGCCTTTCTTCGGTATTTTGATCAGAAGTCCTTCTTTCCAGTCTTTTGGTACTTGTTCCTCATCCCAAATCTTATTGAAGAGAATGTGGAGTATCCTTGCAGTTGCCGCTACGTCTGCTTTTAGTGCCTCTGCTGGGATGTTGTCCGGTCCTGCTGCTTTGCCACTCTTGATTTGTTTGATGGCCATGCTGATTTCTTCAATTGTTGGTGGGCCAACATTGATTGGGAGGTCCGTGGGTGCTGCTTCGATGTTGGGTGGGTTCAGTGGAGCTGGTAGATTCAAGAGTTCTTTGAAGTGTTCTACCCACCTGTTTTGTTGCTCTTCAATGTTGGTGATTACCTCTCCTTCCTTGCTTTTCACTGGTCGTTCTGGTTTTCGGCGATTTCCAGAGAGTTTTTTTGTCGTGTCATACAATTGTCTCATGTTTCCTTCTCTTGCAGCCTTTTCCGCCGCCGTTGCTAAATCTTCCACAATATAGAATTTAGTTATCTAATAAGTGCCTACTTATTTTACTGAAGAAAATAATTTTAAATTTTTATTATCCATTTTCTTTATCGAATTTTCACATTTTCTTTTAACTTTCGGTTACGTCATTTTGCCGACTTTGAAAGTGTTGAAAAAGAAAAACAGTCAAAGAAAAATGAGAACAAAATAAAGAATTAAATTAAAATATGAAATGATTTCATTATTTATTATGGTCATAAAACTGGTACACTTATACACTTGTAACTGTTTCCATATTTGAAATAACTTGGAGTACTTCAATAAAGAGATTTCTTCTTGGCTATAAGATAATTAGAACAATGAAATGTGTATATGATATGTGATCGCTCTTTACATCATCATTAACCTACATCTATTTTTTAAGAACATTTTAGGTAGTTTTTTAAAAAAAAGTGAAGTATTATGTTTATTTAAATAAATGAAATTCAGATACAAACCCACCTTGGTAATATTAGGTTACTATCCAGTGATTAGGTTTCAAAATGTTTTCCCAATATTTCTTCATTATCCCTGTCACCTCTTACCCTCCATTTCTGGTCTAGTTGACTTATTATTTTTATATATAAATATTCTTAACAAGTATATGTGTGATCAGATTGTTCGAAATGTATTACGCTAATATATCACATAGTCCTGGAAATCTTCGTCTTCTTACTACACTATCGAAATTTATCAAACGAACTAATTGCTTTAAACTTCAGATTATGAAACTACTCCGAAAAAATTACATCATCTAACATCAAATGATACTTAGACAAATCAAATTAGTGACTCCATTTCTACCCATAACTCTGTTGTGCAGAATTTCAACTTATAAATAAACTGTCCCTTTTCTTATGCGTAACTTAGTGAGAAACACTATGTATTTTGCAATAAACCAATATGAACAAAAGTATGCTGAGCTTACTACAAATATCACCAGTGACAACGTATAGTGGCCGATCAATTTAGCATAGTGACTAAAAGCAGAAATGTATACTATTGGATAAAGACTCAGTCGTCTCAAGGTTAAGCGCTCACTATGTGAACTTATGTTTTTGGCTTTAATCACTAGTGTAGTCATGGATGTGCACTCCTGTTTATTCACTCAAACAAATAACTATTATATAATAAGGTAACTTTAAACCACTGTTAACTCAGTGTTAATATCTCTTATAAGAATGAGTAATTATAAAGATTATTCACAAATAATCGCCAAAGTTATAACTAAAATTAAAACATTCTACATAAACCCTAAAATTTATAGCTGAAAACAGACTTATGTTACGTTCACAACTATCTTCTTCATAAGTATCTTTTTTTTCTGAAAAATGTTAATCAAGATCAAGTGACTCAACCAAAAACGGATTATTATTTAATTTTCATATAAAATGCTTTGACAAGTATATGTGTGACCAGATCATTCGAAATGTATGGGGCAAATACATCACAGTTTTTCAGATCAACTTCGTCTTCCCATTGTTCTATCGAAATTTATAAAAGGCGCTAATTAATTTAAATGTTCATAATTAATAAATTTTTCATCTTTACAAACGTTTTTAAAGTTTTTAAGTTAAGTTAGCTTATTTCTGATTACATAAATTTCAAGTAAATTTAATCACTTGCCATGCTTGTTTTCTGTAGATGAGAACATTAAATCATCATAAAAATATCTTCAATGAAAGTCGTGAACCACTAGATTATGTCCCAGTGGGAGTAATATCTAAAGACGTCATGTTAGGTTGCTGAAACACACTTCTGAAAGGTCAGCGAATTAAAAGATCTAAAACATAGTAATAACACTGGCAACTGGTTGCAGATACAAAATGAAGAAGACTATTGATATACTAGTACTGACTAAATAAGAAGTTGATGATGGACAGAAAAGTAACCAAACGAACAAACAGAATTTTTACCTACTAATAAAAACCATCATTCATCATCTAAAAGACCCATTCGCATATCTTGAAGTATACATTGAGCAGTTCACTGTTAGTACGTACGTAAAATGTACGTAAATTGTAACAATTTATATGATCTAATGATCTAAGTCATAAACTTTTACGTTTGAGCCACCGAATGTTACGTAAATGAAAAAAGAGGAAACATCCGCTTAGTTTCGTCAGTTACTTTCTAATTTAGTCGAATATTCTAGACAATAAGAACACTAAAACTGATGATGAGAGCTCAGTCAGTAAATGTAGTAAAAATCAACAAATGCAACGTTATACACCTCAGAATATAAAAACATAAGATGAAAATGGTGAACATGGCTAATTTAAATAGGTATTCCTGATAAAGGAAAAATTTAAGAAAGTAACTGCAAAATAGTTCACGATTGTCGAAGATAACTAAAATGTATTGGTACAGTAGAGTAATTAGTGAAGTACAGGTTAAAAATATTTTCGGTTAAGAAAGTCAAATCGGAATACAAAGAGTGCTAACATGACTCGCGTTATTGATCTCACCAGTTCATGTTATTTTTATGCAGCTCCAATCATGTTAATCCTACATTTCCATGTCTTTTTGTAATATATTGTATGGATAATTTCTCATTGTTAATTATTTCTAATCGATCTTCGGATTTTAATTTGCATGCTTACTTGTTCAGCTCTTTAAAACGTATGTAATGCTACTGCTATTGACACAAAACTTCAAAGAAAATATGAATTAGAGTTTGCGATATATCATGCTTGAACTAGATATGCAAAAATTGAGTTTCTCTATTTGTTTGGACATCCTTTAAGAGTGGGAGATGAACAGTATTGTCCTGTTAGAGGTTGTAATATGTGAAGCTATGAGGATGGGATAAAATCTTTCGCTACAATATATATATATATATATATATATATATATATATATATATTGATGCTGTGAGCTCTATTATAATATAGAAGTACACTTTTGAGGATAATTAATGGATTTCATTATGGATATAAAGAACTCATTTAACCTTGAAGTGTCATTTAAGAAAAGATAAATTTATCATTTGTCGTTATTTTAGTGGGAGAACTGTCCATAATATTTTAACATTTTTAAAACAATAAACATAAGTTTCATAACATTTTGTCTTTTAAAATATTAACGTTTATCATTGTTGATCGTACTGTCAATATCAGTTGATTTATTGAATCCGGTTATGAATTGTCTGTTATTTTCTTAAATTGAATCTCCGGCTATTTGCTTTCTCCCACCAGTTTCTTTATGGTAAAATTATCTTCAGATTATATGAAATCTCAACACAACCATAATTAAAAAGTTATATATATTTAAATACGTTCGACTAGCTATTTTATTGGTTACTTATCTCTCTGGTTTCATCTAATGACTGTTCAGTTTCCTGTATTTGCATTCAATGGATTACATTATTTTATAACACCTTACCTACTACTTCAGTACTTAAACTCAATGAAAATACTTAAATCAAAGTTGAAAATTGATAGTTCCTTTTATGAGTTAAAAATTTGAGACGACTGCAATCTAATCAATATATACCGTATCACGCAACTTTATAATCATGATATAACTATATAGTAGGTGAAAATTTCTATTTGAATATTCATCTGAGATTTAGCTGGTATATAAATTATAGATTTCTATCTCTTTAACATTAAAAAATATATTACTGATAAAGTGAAAATCTGGTTTAAATTGTGATTGAATCATAAGCATGTTATGAGATACTACATTAATAGAAAGATATTCTGAATTATGGAAACAAATGTTAAGTTTCAGTAGTTAAAATCATGAGTCAATCATCTGCTCACTAGTGACGGACTTCAAGAGGCATTTCCTAAAGTTCTAGTGAGAAACCGTTACCAGTGGAGTTCAACCAGGTCTGTTGTGAGATAT
Organism: Schistosoma haematobium; assembly: GCF_000699445.3. Taxonomy (NCBI): domain Eukaryota; kingdom Metazoa; phylum Platyhelminthes; class Trematoda; order Strigeidida; family Schistosomatidae; genus Schistosoma; species Schistosoma haematobium. The sequence goes on along the minus strand of NC_067197.1, from coordinate 17,316,979 downwards.
CAGCTCACTGAAGACAATGGTGTACGGTGGCGCAATTTCGTGGATTGGTTGAAGTTAGAGATTAACACCGTTGGATGCCGATCGGCGCAGTTGTCTAATGGTTAAGCGCTCGCACGCGAGACCGATAGGTCCCGTGTTAGAATCTTGCGGGGGGCGGGATCGTGGACGCGCACTGCTGAGGAGTCCCGTACCAGGTTTTCCACAGTGGTCTAGCTTCAATCGACTCATGATTTCAACTATTGAAATTACCGAAATCTCCACAAAACCCCTTCTGAAAATTTTTCTCTGATCATGGTAAAAATCTGAAATGCATTCGATATTAGAACTACACTGAACTATCATAATTTCATTTAATAATCACTTAATCGATTAAGTTAGTTCGATTTTTTGTTTTGTAATTGGATCCAGGAATAGTGTTTTAACTTTAAACCACCAGTGAGTTTTCTATGGATTACTTTAGAAATTGTTAATCGATGATTTTGTCTAGTTAGAGTTTTTGTAGCAAAAAATCAACAGGTATCAAAACGGGATATTTTAGTAGAGCTCATTTACTGATAAGTTAGATGATCACTGAAACCTTGGGAGCACCGAACGATCGTTTCGTTCTAATCTTGGACTCCTTAGATGTGCATTTTCACAACTGTACAACCGAAAGTCGGACCAAGGCCCTTCATTCTTGAGCTTTAAAAGATCGGCTCATGATCTCAAGTAAATTCAGAAGTCTCCATTTAGCAGGAGGTTTACTAAAAATATTTTGCATCGTTTGGTTTACTGTGTGATTTCACTAAACTTGTAGCTTCCTTGAACTGGTCTCATTAGCATGTGTCATTGCAACACTATAACAAATATCATTATCTCCTAGTTTCCAAAGATGTCAAAGCTTTATAACTCAGAATCGACTGTCCGTGTTATTCAAATAAAATTAGAGAACTGTGAAGACGGTCCATGGGTAAACTCGAGGAAGCTCTAAGAAGCTCAGAAAGAGCAGAGGAATATTCCATAATCACTACATGGATCTTCTCTATTGGACAATGCTAGTAACCCCATGTTTGCGGATTGCATAACTATAATGATGATTTTGTTTTTACTAAAAAACCATAAATTCCTGACAGTCTTGTACCATAATTGACACTATTTGAAATAACATTCCCTTCACTTGAATTCTGTCTTCTCATTTGCGACTTGGGAGGGTTCTAGCGTTCGAGTACTCAAGCCATACGTGGCATATCAAGAATATAAGCTCTAGATATAACAACTGGAAAAGTCTAGAAGACGTTACAGTGGAGACGGGGTGAAAAAAAGAGCCTAGACAATCAGCATACAGAATTGTCATCGATGTCCTTGAACGACATTGGTTGTTAACTTGTCATACTGTATTTTCTATTACCGAGCTCATTCATACAGAAACAGAAAATAGCTCTCCCTTCCGATCAATTACAGTTGCTAATTCAGCGACAACAGCAGCGTTTTTAAAAAGAATCAGTTGGAATTTATAGACAAATTACACACAAAGCTACTGAATCATCCATGTTTTGGAGATGTAACGGGAGTTGATGAACTAATATCTAAATTGCGTACAAAGCTGGAAAATGATTGCAGAATGTATGAATGTGTCGATACAAGCCTCTAAGAATTCTTGATAAGCAGCAGTGTGAGCAAAGCAGTAGCAGTCATTCATGATCTGCCTAGTGGTCCAGAAACGTCTATTTCAGAGATATGCCCTGTAGCGGGTTCAAACCCCATTGTCCCCGAAACACAATGTATATTCGGTGAAGCTTTACATGATAAACATCCTAGATTTGCAATTCACACAAGAAAAAAGTTCAACGGATTATTAATTTGCCTGAAAGAAAAACTATATTGTTCACAATAGAAACACTTTTACCTTTTAACTGAATGAAACTAATTTGTCTCGAAACAATAACCTTTCCCTTTTTACTATCACACCTTATTCTAATTCACAATGTTTTACTAAATGTCTAAGTTCTATTAACTTATTCTTCAATGATTAAAATCATAATAATCATTGAAAGTGAGTTTATCTAAGATAATCTAACATTAGGTCTTCCCAGTCTCCCACATTGTTCGGACGTTCCATGTACCTATAAAAATTGTTGCTCTGGTTGTTAGAAGGGGCATCGACCTCGTGGATTCCGAAGGAACTCGGCTTTCACCATGAAGTGTCATAATTCTTCTAAATGAAGACCTTCTAATTCCCAGGGTAGAGTTAAAATGGTTTGAGTTATTTTTTCTGGTTAGCGTTTTTTTAGCGAGTTAGTTTTCTACGGGATGGGGTCGCTAACCCCATGCCCAACCCTCCTCCTTTACCCGGGCTTGGGACCGGCAGTAACTCTAGGAGAGCTACAGGCGGAGTTGATGATCTAACATAGTCCTTTTAAAATGCAACAAATGTCAATGTTGACATTAAATTTAAAATATCATTTTGCAAATTCATTAAAACATAATTGGCTTTATTAGGAAATAGCTAATCAAATATTACTTAATTTATTACAAATTACCATTTAATGTACTATAGAACAAAGGCCACATATACTTAGAAGTTACATTTATAATTATATTCTTCATTGATTCTGCTTTTCTATTTGAACTGATTTTATAAGGAAATAGGATATCACTAGTAAACTATTATGTATACTGTATAAATTCCGTAGAAATATTTTCCCCTAATTGATTGTACGTTCTTCATTCATTTAAAATGTTTATCTCCCACAACTGTTGAATTACATTTTAAGTTAGTATCACTTTTGTGACCACTCTCCAGATTCTACACCTATTTTTATAATGTTTCAACTATTAACTTACTGGATAGTTTTATTTATATTATCAGTGTTTTAAAGTTTATTGGATTGAACTCCTATGGTTCACAATTCAAATTTCATTAAATTTATGATTTAACAAAAGGTCATTCATTTGTATCAGTTAGAATATATATATCTATGTATATATATTACTATATATGCATTAAATGAATCTGAATAAAAATCAAGGCTTAAAACGGGCATGAATCTACTCGTTCGGTATAATAACTGTTCATTTATGAACAGACCAAAGTTTATTCAATTAACTTCGAAATCGAACTCATATAAAGCTTGCGACTTCAGGTAATATCGATGCAGTCTGGACAGGATGCACATATTATAATAAGAGACTGATCAATTGCAGTCCTAAATAATAATGGGAAGATTCAAGTAAACAACATCAGGTGAATATAATTTCACCCCATTGCACAAGCAGGTGGCTATCAGGACTCAATAGATAAGTGGATAACGTGATGGAGTTTGAAGCAAACATTACTGTGTTCGAGTCTCGGAGTGAACATCAACTCTGAGATGCAGGTACATCCAACTGACGAGTCCCGAATAGGACGAAACACGCGTTTTTGTTATAAAATGGATTTATACTTTTCTCTAAGGCTAAATATAACACTGAACTGATTATATTTACTCGGGTTTTCTATATTTAATTATTATTTTGTAACAATGATTTAATAGTTTATTGTTTTAATGAAAACGGAATACATATATAACCTTTTCTTCATGAACATTATTATTATTAAACTCATATCTGTTTGAGCACATTCAAATGTAAATAAAGCAATAAATCTATCATTATGTAACATGATATGGTTATTTGATTATTTTACTATTGATCAATACTTTCATTTGTCATTCTGTCTAAGTTTTTATATCAGTTCGATTAAATTAACTATTAAACTCACATAACTATATCTGGTTTCTAGGTTAAAAGCAGATAATGACATTGAAAATAATAGAAAATATGTAAATGTATTCTGTAGGGAAATATTATATACAGTTGTATAAATAATTAATGTTTATAGTCTCGATTACTGCTAATTTTCAATCACTGATTCTACATTTCCTAAAAGTATCATGTCTTTTTTTCTGCTAGAATGTTTCATTCACTTTAGTCATGTAATTGAACATTAAACTTTTTCAAATTAACCTCATTCAATGATTTGTACTATTTAGTTAACTAAATAAATGTCTGTATATCTTAGATATCACCGTACAGTATAGTCATAGGAAAAAAAAAGGAACAGAAAGTTCTAAAGAAGATATCGATCAACTGGTATTCTTTATACTATATTACGAACTGACTAGAAGTAAGTATTAATCTTAAAAACCAATTACATTAAAAGATTCAATGTGTAAATTCGTGTCTATGCGATGAGTTATTAGTGTAATTTGCTTAAACTTCAGTGAATACATTGAAATAACCAAGTATAAATTGTCACATTTTCAATTGTTCTTTGTAGAAATATATAAATTCAACAGAATTCAACTTTGCAATTAGTCACACATTATTACTCTTTTAAGTTTTTCTTACTTATTTTAGTCTTCTTTTTTTTGTTGTTATATTTTTTTTTCAAACCTCTTTTTTCATTCAGGTACCAAAATTGATTCAACTAATCCAAAGGAAAAAATGATTATCATTTGTTTATATGTTGCTATTGGTTTATCAGTGTTTGCAATGTGTTTCAAATTAATGCAAGAAGAAGTTGTTGATAAAATGAAATGGTTCGCATTAAGAATTGGCATATTGAAACGTAAAGAAACAACAGACACTACTGATAGATCATTATATCCTATGAGTAGAATTTGATTTTTTTGTTGTGAATTTCTATACATAAATATCCTTATTTATACATATTAAATTACCAATTCTGATGGAATATATTACTGAAATGTTTTTAACCAAAATCATATATATATATATATATATATATATATGTATATATATATATATATATATATATATATAAAACCAAACAATTTTCAAACTATTGTATATAGAAAGAAATATGTAGTGGTTACAAGTGCATTTAAAGAATGAGTAAATATACGTACATATATATATGGTAATTCTACTTTTCTCAACTATAAATATACATTTATAATTGTTTAATTGTTCATTAAGTGATAATTCATTGAAGGGATTCTCATATTGGTTGTTGAAAGTTAATTTACACAAAAGATGGTGATAATAAATTAATTAAGTAGATATCAAATGTAACGTTGCTTCTCTGTCTTGTTCCTGAAATCTTATACCTTGACCGATAGGGTTCTTGAAGTAGTAAATACTAGACAAATATCAACACTAAGTGATCAGTTATTACAAGCATCTCATTCCTCCATGAGTTCAGGTGTAACCTAAATATCTCAGCAGTGATATCTACAACTATGACACTGTGAGAGGTATATTCAATTCCCATGAAGGTATAGGTTCCTTTGAGATTGTTAGTGAGTTTTTAGTGGTCCGATATATGACTCTAGTTCGATCGTATGAATGCTTGTTATTGAAATGTACATACCGCCAACCCTCGTATATGACTATTGACTTAAATTGCGTTAGTGAATAATGGAATTAAATAAGTTAAATACTAAAATGGAGTTTGAATACTAATTTTTCGTACACTCATTAACCTGAACAGACAATCAGGGGGATGAAGCAAAAGCGGTGAAGGAAGTGAAGAGGAGAGAGCGAAATGAATCGGAGAAAACATTTGAACCATCTCGATTTAACCAAGTGTAAAATGATATTCATAATCAAACAAAAATAAGCTACAGACATGTGATGAGTAGGATAAGCAATGTACACACATACGCTCATATAAAAATAGTCAAGGTTGATAAGCGAACAGTTAGAAAGATCAAAATGTGACTCAAGAAGAATGAATAAATTGGTCTATCTAAAAGCAATAAGAACCGATGCCAGCTTGACACGGTACTAGACACCACGAGTTATGTTGACGGTTGTTTAGATCCAGGGCATCTTGCTGATTACTCCCAACCACTAAACATTCAAACTTAGATCACGTGATTCTGAGTAACAGGAACTGGTAGACACATTACGACATGGTCGACTTGTAACCCTAGAAATAAAAAATGATGAAGTTAATAAGTACTGTGTGCATTTTCATCGTAATGTCAAGTTAAAGATAATTGCTAAAAGCAACAACTACATAATGGATAATGAACTTAGAGAAAGAATTCAAAGAAAGATCAACATTTCAAATAAAACAAACTCCTTGTCCGAACCACAAAAGATGTAAAAGTTTCTGTTATCCATTTTACACGAGCTTTAGGAACAGCATTTACTGAAAGAAAACGAAGAAAAATTTTTATTATAGTTTTGGTTACATTTGTGCAGTCGAACTTAAAATAACTACTACATATTCAAAAGACAGTCGCCCATAAATTACATTTAATGACAAAACCTTGCTAATATCTTTGAAGGTATTCAACGTAATTAGTAAAAACAAACAAAATTATTCACTTATCCCGAAACTCGATTGAGTAATCGTTGTAGATGGTAATTTTATACCTTACTACAAAGTGGAATTTTGACAAATCTATGTAATCTACATTTGTGATTGATTTTTTTTATTATCTAGAACACTCACATACTCATTCATTTGGTGGCTAATCTAATGAGCATAAATGACGATGACTTACTATGAACTTCTAGTTATGTAATCTATTTCGTTTGATCCTCTTTGTATATACATATTGAAACAATGTCCTCAAGAAGTATTTTTTTGTACTATACTCGTTTACCTTGTTTTTAATATGATAATATTTTTGTCCTAATTAAACCATTTGTATAAGTATGTCATCCATAGAATGAATTACATCAAGTGAATTTCCTCTGAATTGTTCAACGTCACAGGACTGTGACCACGAAAACATGATTGCCAATTTAGATACTCCGACTTATACGACCAACTAATTACACAAACACCAGTAAGGGCAGCCAAGAGTCCTGATTGGTCCTTTTCCCGCCCAATCCTACCTGTTGAGTTCAGAACGCCAGTTTCAGCTTCCGCGATATGAATAATGTATTTCAAACTTACTAGGTTTATATTACCAACAAATCAGACCGCATAACACCATAATATAGAAAATAACATTTGTACAAAATCTAACCAAAAGTGGCTGTGATTGTGAGAAACTGTTACTAGTAAATTGGGAATATCTCAAGAATAGTAAATCGTATAATAATAGTCAATAGGTGAAATAAAAGCTCATAATGAAAGGAATATGAATAAACATATGTATAGCCACTTAACAGTTATACAATAAGAATATACATATAATATTAGTCCATAAATAATTACTAGCCGTTACCATTGATTTATTCTCGTTTGGATATCACGAAAATAAATACATAAAATTTAGGAATTAGGGCATAAGTATTTAACAATAAGATTTTCGGAAGAAAACATGCAACTAACGAAGGTCATATTTTTTCATCTTGAGTTTCTTTCATGATCGTCATCGATGAAAGCTTTCTTGTAGCTGTCCGACCAGATTATATGCTGAACTTTAGATAATATCTTGATTGAATTAAAAGTTTATGTTACTGAGAGGTCTGCAACAATAGAGCTACCATGGTAATTTTTTAAAGGATTTCATAATTTATACAAACATTATAAGCAAAGATGAATAGTGGTTAGCAGTGGAATCCAGGACGCGCGTTTCGTCCTACTCGGGACTCGTCAGTTGGACATACCTGCATTTCAGAGTTGATGTTCACTCCGAGACTCGAACACAGTAATGTTCGCTTCAAACGCCATCACGTTATCCACTTATCTATTGAGTCCTGATAGCCACCTGCTTGTGCAATGGGGTGAAATTATATTCACCTGATGTTGTTTACTTGAATCTTCCCATTATTATTTAGGACTACAATTGATCTGTCTCTTATTGATATGCAGGTACATCCAGCTGACAAGTCCCAAATAAGGCTAAACGTGAGTCCTAGATTCCACTGCTAGCAACTAACCATCTTTGCTTATAATGCTTGTGAATTAAGGCAATATACACATATGCCAATAAGAGACTGATCAATTGCAGTCCTAAACAACAATTGGGAAGATACAAGTAAACAATACCAAGTAAATTTATACAAATATTGTTTGAACGTATATTTTGCAACTGAACTCATCATAAGAATAATAATGAAGAGTCGTATAGTGAATCAAATTGATTTCTTTTTTCTAACTAGATTGACTTTCATTGTTAATATCATTCATCAAATTTTTTTTAACCTAATACATTTAAGTAATATGGTGTATGTGTAGCAATTAATCTTGTAAACTGAGAATTATATTCTTCCTTGTTTCCTTTCATTTTTAATTAGTTTAAAATTTTATCAAATAGTAATAGATCATTGATACTGTGTGTTCTTAATTAATATTCATTTAATCACATGTTCATTATAATCATATGATACATCACTTGGATATACACAAAAGATTTTTTTAAAAAATAGGGTAGTTACTATTTCTTAATTGTAATAAAACTACTTTAAAGAAGGAACGAATTGAGCGAAGAAATTTCTTTTCAATTAGTTTTTCATTATGGCTCTACACTAATATATATACGTTTTACAATAATAATATAATACTCATCGAGTAGATACGTTACGTAATAATTACATAATGACATTTAAATTAACCGTTTAAAGATCCCCGTCATATTAAAAGACTAATATTTGAACGAAGAATATTCTTTTCGATAAATTCTCTTCAGGTTCTACAATTATATATCCAAATTATTAATCCGAAAAATGGCCAGGTTAGGGGCAAAATACATCGTTTAGAGCATGTGAATTTAGGATTGTGATAAACAAAATACAATAAAATTGTTAATGTTAATATGACTCATATAGAATGTAAACTTGAATCAACTTATATGTTAAGTGAAATTTTAAGATCCATGATCAGAATAAATAAGAGTCAAATAGGGTGACAGAGAAATAATAGTGCAATTACAATTCGATCAAATAAGTAAGAGGTAATACGGAGGGATGAATGTGAAGTGAATGAATCATGTATAGGGAGATTAGTGATGTTTAACCAATAATACGAATAATAATAATAATAATAAAGAGTAATAATACGAATAATACAAAGATTTATGAATAAAGATAACAGGGACAATTACAATTGACTACGAAAGGTCATAGTCAAATTGGGTCATTCAATAGTTAAGATTACGATTGATTAATTGGCCTTGATGTTGGCCAGGGGAGGAGGAGTGGCTGAATATATTTCTTCTGTACGCATAGATCCGGTTTCTTCATTCGGATGGCTACTGCTTCAGCCGTTTGAAGGATTTTCAGTCTGACCAGTTTTGGCAAAAAATTACTTACCTTATAAATAATTGAAAAAGATTGGTTTATACTGGCACTATGACCGGTTTGTACTAAATGGGCAAATATTGAGCTGTTCACCTTCTTCATCAAACCTTTGTTTAACCACGCTGGAAGGTGTTCACGAGCACGAAAATGCAAATTCCTAGAACTTCGACCAATATAACTCGCTCCACAGGAGCAGTTGAACTGATAAATACAAAATGAGGTGGTCATTCTAGGTAATTCATCTTTTAGCTTCGGTGTAATCATTGGGCGCATAGAAAATACTAATCGTAGTTCTCCGGCGTTAAAAGACTTTTGTATTGTCCTACGTAATCTCTGAGTTAGTATTTCGCTAGCCGCATCCCCTCTGAATTGTAGACGCATGAACAGGGATTTCTTCTTCACTGTTTGTATTTCGCCTACTTTCGCCTTCGTGACCATATATTTAATTATAAACTTTCTAGGGTAGCCGTTCTCCCTGAGAGTATTATGCAAGGTGATAGGCTCTTGTTCGACTATATCAGCAGAACATATAGTGCGAATACGGTAACTAAGGTTTTTGATCAAATTCCGTTTGTACTGAAGAGGTACAAAGCTCAGGAAATTCGTATTCTGCCCAGTCCATGTACTTTTTCTGTTTATATTCCTTTTTAACGATCCATCCACTCTCTTAGTCAAGAGAACGTCCAAAAAGGCTATTCGGCCATCATTCTCTTCTTCAGATGTAAACTGAATGGCTGGATGCACTTCATTAAATCGTCTAAGGACCTCTTGCGGCGACGTATTATCTTTACAGAGGATGAACGTGTCATCCACGTATCTACAGTAAAATGTGAAGTTGTGAATAATCTTTTTCAGTGGACCATTTTCTAGTTTGGCTAGAAAAATATCAGCTAGTATAGGGCCCAGTGGTGAACCCATTGCAATACCATCTGTTTGTCTATATATTTCACCGTTGAACTTGAAATTTACATTCATGGTGCATTTGAGTAATAACTCTTTCACGACGCTAATAGGGACAGTAGTTTCAATTTCATTTTCTATCAGCTGTTCACCTATATATTCTACAGTCTCTATGAGTGGGACGTTTGTGAATAACGATGTTACATCCAATGACATCATCTTTAGTCCCAACGTATTCGCGTTTTTGATTTTATCAACAAATTGCAACACATCCTTAACACTATATTTTACAAGCTTTTCGTGTAGAGGTTTCAATACAGTTACCAGCCATTTAGCTATAGTATGGTAAGGAGAGTTATACATATCTAAAATAGGTCTTAATGGGACCCCCGTTTTGTGCACCTTTGGCAATCCATACAATCTCGGCAGATGGGTTCCCACTGGTTTAATCATTTCATATAAATCCGATGGGATAGCCTGTTGGTCCCTGAGCTTCTTCATATTATATTTTGTATATATTGTATATATTGTATTTTGTTTATCACAATCCTAAATTCACATGCTCTAAACGATGTACTTTACCCTTAACTTGGCCATTTTTCGGATTAATAATTTAGATATATAATTATAGAACCTGAAGAGAATTTATCGAAAAGAATATTCTTCGTTCAAATATTAGTCATTTAAATTAACGTTGATTAATTGGAAGAAAGAGGATTATTAATATTCAGAGTGATCAAGAAGTTGCTACGTTGCGTAATGTAAGAAACGTAGCAACTTCTTGATCACTCTGAATATTAATAATCCTCTTTCTTCCAATTAATCAATATTAATTTAAATGTCATTATGTAATTATTACGTAACGTATCTACTCGATGAGTATTATATTATTATTGTAAAACGTATATATATTAGTGTAGAGCCATGATGAAAAACTAATTGAAAAGAAATTTCTTCGCTCAATTCGTTCCTTCTTTATTTACCAAATGGCAAAATGGGAATTTTCACTATATTAAAACTAATTTACGTCCATTTACTCTATAACTAGTTAAACTTAGTGACAATTCAATGAAGGCAAAATAATATCCATTGAAATTGACTATATCTGTTAAATAAAACTTTCATTATATATTTTTATATTCTTTCTTTATAATCAAATTATGGAAATATAGTATTACATCAGTATTATCATTATTTACTAATTAATGAAAGAAAATTTTCTTTACATACTTTAGCTGTATCTTCATTTGCAAAAGAAATTAAAAAAACACTAAATAAGAGTTAAAGTTAAGATTGATGTAGGAACATGAAATTGTTTTTGATTGAGATCATGAACCAATTGATGTTAGATCACCATTGAAAACCTGGAAGCACTGGATGGCCAATTCGTCCTAATGTGGAACTCCTCAGCAGTGTATATTCACGTTTCTGCTAGCGGGATGAAATTATATTTGCTTGCTTGAAATAGTTGCCAGTATAAACAATTAGTGTAGAAAGGAAAATGGGATAAGTTCATCAGTTTTCTGTGAAAAACAGTTTCAGATATTCTTTCTGTACAGTCAGTATAATCCATAAATCTAGAATTATCATTTTTTTACAAAACGTTTAGTTTTTAAGATTGAATGGACAATGAACACCGTTCCTAACTAATTATAATCAAATATCAGCTTAAAAATTCACTTGGCATTGTTTGCTTGTATCTTCCCCTAATAAGACGAATCGTGAGTCCTGCATTTAACTCCTAACCACTATTTATCTTTAGTTAAATATCAGAGTAATTTTTCAGAAATTGAAATGAAAATCTGATCAACAGTTTCTGAAACACAATCACTTATCACAACAAGATATAATCAGAAATAAATTTCTAAAGTTCAATTAACCGCTATTTAAAGTAACACACGGCACAAAAAAAATACATGACTGATACTTTATTTCATATACATAACTGTGTGATAAGAAGAAAACTAACATTTTCAGTCCTGTAGCTTCTTTAACCAGGCTATCAACTAACTAAAGCCTTACGAGAGAAGAAACTAATCTCTGTTTGTTCAGGTTTTGTACTCATTCTCTCTAGTTTAATAACCATAATTTTAAACTGTCTATAATTAATATAATACGGTTTGCTTTACTGAAGAAATCGTATGCCTGAAATATGAAGGTGTCTTATTACTTAATGTCATGATTAATGAGAGATCGCAATTTAAGTTTGTATATCAGCTCGACGTTCTTGAAGTCTATTAGTTATTCAATCTCTCTCCCTTAAGAATTGATTGTGAATAATACAGATCAAGTTGGAACATGGTGACAAAGCTAGTTTCTATATTTTTCACTTGTTTGCAATGTTTTAAACCAAGTCACAACAAAGTTGTCGTTTAAAAACATAAAATTCCAAAGCTATTAGTGAATACTTATTAATCATAATTAAACAAACTGATATATTATCAAAAATCTGCTTTTTGATTGGAAATATTACAGACAAGTAGAAAATATAGAAACTAGCTTCGTCACAATGTCCCATATTGATCTGTATCATTTAAAACCAATTCTTAAGGGAGAGAGATGAATTAATTAATAGACTTCAAGAACATAAAGCTGATATACACTTTTAAACTGTCCAAGGTCTGCGTTACAAGTCACATCTTATTTTATTCACTCTTAACAGATACGTTTGAATAAAGTTCCATCGGACATGTTGGAATACATTACAATTTATTCTGTATAATGATGATAAGTAAATTATTTGACTTTTACAAATAGCTACATAATTCATGTTAGTGTTGATTTATGCAAGTAACTATATTTATTTGTTGATCACCAACATAGAAGATCTATGTCGAATGATTGGGGGCCTACTCGAGTTAGACGGGAATGGTGTGACCAACAGCTAAAGTCGGAATCACACCTCATGGTGTGCGACCACCACCACATGGGCCAGTTCATGGCATACGATTAAGTGATGTGCGTTGTTTTTCTTTGACACTGACAGGGATCGATGATCTGTTCGATCTCCAGAGACCCAACTGCCGGATGATTTGGCTAAGGCTCACTGACATTTCACTAGCCCTATATATTTGTCTAATCAAAATTATTCAAATGATGTTTACAAAAACTCTTGATTTATTAATCAATCAATGAATATGTTGAATATATGTAAATCGCAGATAATGAGATAGAAATGGGCATATACTTAGATATGAGTGGATTGAATGAATACATGAATCACTTCATTTATCAGTCATCGTTTATTTATGATATGACGGGATTAAAAAGGCAAAATTACATTGTTTTACTCAATGTGATGATTATTCAGAGTAATATTTGTTTTGTTTCCCAGTGTGATATTTCATTCGGTATAACATATGATATTCTTGTATTAAATTAACAGGGACCATGCTCAGCATGACATGCAGCATTAGATTTGTTATAAACCCAAGTATTTTTCATATATGTGATTTTATCCTAATTATTAATTAAATTGGGTGTACAGTCAATATAGAAATGAGTGTAATTTAGACTAGGGGTGGCGTCGTCGTGTTTTGTATTTAATCAATCTCCACTTGTACCAGCCTTGGTGTTCTTACTTCACCTCGTCGGAATTGCAGTGGTTACTAGTTTTACAAGTCTAAGTAATAAGCGATTCCGACATAGCAATCAGCGACAACCAGACATAATAATTTAATCAATGATCAATCTTAAAAACGTGTGTTATGGCCTAAAAAAAATAAATATATTGAGAATTTTTATGTTTATGATTGTCAAGATTTTACATTCGACTTGGTCAAGAAATAAGCTCAGAGATTTTTTTCAGGTTTCGAATTTCATTGGTAAGTGAGCATTAACCCAAACAATATAATCTTAGTCATTCTTATTAGAATCTATATTTCCCAATGAGTGTAAAAACAAAACATCATTTACTCAATGCCCAATTTTTGTAAAACCCTTGGATCTGAACTTGATTTTAACATCTTTACAGAAAGATCATAATTTCATTGACTGATTAATAACTTTAAAAACACCTATAATACACTATCTCATGGTTTAAATGACTTTTGATCATGTGTAATTTCTAGTTAAATATTTTTCAGATACGTGGATTTGAGTTATGTAGTAGATATTAACTTGTAGCGTGGCGTCGAGTCGCGGTTGACTATGAACACCATTACCAAGAAACACGTGTCAAATAAATCCCCCGGAAGCCAAATATCAGGAGATAGTTAATGGACCAAGTCGAGATATATTTGCTGGCGATCTCGTGGTATCGAAAGAATACCGAGATCATGCCAGGATACAAGTTTGGTTATAGAGCGTAACCGAATTCGCGCGAGTTCACAATCAAAGTGTAGGAATAATAATGGAAGCATAATATAGCTGTCATTAGCACAGTTAAACAAAGAGCACATTAAGCAAGCACAGGTAAAATTGGTTATAATAATAATTGTTTTCATTAAACCAATCGTGTTCTCGTGATAAAAGTGTGTCACCACAAACTCAACGATTGAGTGACACATTAAATTCCAAATCTAAACGAAAGGATTATCTGACGAACAACATATATGTAAAATATTAACAAACCACAACTCTTTAGATGTCCGTAACGTTGTACTCATCAATATATACAATAAAAAAAATTATATCAGAAGGGGTTTTGTGGATAAATAGTTATATAAAAATTATTTACAAACATATGATAGTGTAAATAATAGTTAGAAGCTGTGTCTACATTCGCAATCCTTGTCAACAATAATAATGAAGGCGATTGTCACAAAAAATGGAAACGGTTACATTTAAACAAGAGCTTGATGAATGTATGAAAATTATAAGTAACTATCAAGAGTATTAAGAGATTGTCATCTGAATAATAAAAAATGAAATGTTATGGGCTCAAGTAAATTGTAGTGTCGGTAGCTATGTTAAGTTCACACAGATTATTCTAGCTTTAGGACTGGCCAATTTATTCATCTTTCTTGAGTCACATTTTGACCTTGTTACTTATTCGCTTATCAACCTTAACTGTTTTTATATGAGCATATGTGTATGCACTTCCTATCCTATTCATCACATGTCTACAACTTATTTTCATCTAACTATAAATATCGATTAACATTTGATTAAATTGTGTCTGCTCAGATGCCTTCTCCACTGCGTGTTATTTAGCTTGGTTCTCTTCTCTTTGCTTCCTTCACTTCGTCCCTCTGATTGCCTGACCAGACCAACGAGTGTACAAAATATACGTATTCAAAAGTCCATTCTCGTATTTGACTTATTTAATTCCGTTATTCACTAACGCGATTTAAGTCGATGATTATATACGAGGATTGGTGAAATATATATTTCGACAGCAATCATTCAATAACAATCATTTATACAATCTAGTTGCAGTCAGATTCAGCACCACAAAAAATTACTCTGTAATGACACACAACAACCAAGGTGAGTTCTTCATCTTATGCTCATACTGATCAACATCGAAGTTGTTTAGTGAATTTCAAACAGTGTAACTTGATACAGAAACAATTAAAATATGAGTTATGATCAAAATGGAGGGTAATTCTGGATTCCAATGTTGATCATTTGAGGATATTGCGTTGGTGATCCTATTTTAGTGATAAATCATTTGACCAATTATGAATTCTAATTAAACATATAATTGTAAATCTACACCTCTACATAATTTATGCAACAATCTTTAATAATAAGTTTTCTAATAAAACCGTAAGAACGACTTAGTACAGAAATTCGGTACGCAAACCTCTGCAACAGCCTTACAAAGGACCTTTTCACGTGATTTCTCGTCACGAAAAGACCTTCAAGGTTGATCGACGCGGCCGTCGTTGAAAAAGTTGTAAAGACAACTAATAGTGCATTAAAATACCAACACACATGTAAAAATGCTGCTCTTTACTTACATTGTTTGTTACAAGAGTGTCTGAGATTTTGTCATGTAATCCATAATTATAATAAGTAGTTGGTAATTCCGGACACGACATGCATGATCCAAGGTAATGTATATCGGGAATAATCGAGTTATGAGGACGCTATTTGTATCCATAAATGTGTATAGCAATTACGTTACAGAACTGTTAACGTAGCAGCCGATAAAGTGAGAACGAGAAGCGTACGGGCAGAAATGGATCTGTCAGCGATAACTAGTATGCTATGCAAACACAAAACAAAACAATGACGGAAAAGTCACGCCCGAATTCAGGCAACAGTTTTGCGATCAGAAACAGTGAATGTATAAACTATATGCAACTATGGAAAATGTGTAAAATGACAAAAGTTTATTACAAAACTAGTTTAACAGTAAAAGTCTTCGAATAAATAGATCTGTGAGTTTCCGACATTGATGCTGACCTCGTTAATTTTACTGGACACAGCTAGCTGAAGGCGGTCGGTCACGCATAGGCACCAGATCACGAGTAGACCGTGCTTTGCATCCCTTACAACTGCCAACCAACTTAGATTAAACGCCTCTTGGCATAACGATAGCCTCCCAAATATATTTTCGAACCACTTTATTTCTGACTTCTGATTTCACTGGGTTGGTTTACTTACATTTTAAAGGTATTATAAGCAAAAGTGTTTTAAAACTCCGAATACTTGTGTCATCTTTACAAGTTAATGTGAGCCATCTCCATCTAACAACCAGAGCAAAAATTTTTATAGGTACATGGAACGTTCGAACAATGTGGGAAACCGGGAAGACCAGTCAAATATCAATGGAAATGAGGAGATACAACTTAGCAGTACTGGGAATCAGCGAAACCCACTGGACCCAAGCTGGACAGAAAAGGCTAGCTACGGGAGAGATGCTGCTATACTCCGGTCACGAAGAGGACAATGCTCCACACACTCAGGGAGTCGCTCTTATGCTGTCCAAAGTAGCGCGAAATGCACTTGTAAGATGGGAATCTCACGGATCCAAAATCATCAAAGCATGATTCAAAACAAAGAAGGAGGGGATCACGATTAATATTATCTAATGTTATGCACCCAACAATTACAGCAACGACGACATTAAAGATCAATTCTATGGGGGGGGCTGCAATCAATCATAGAGAAGTGCCCAAGAAAGGACCTCACCATTCTGATGGGAGATCCAAATGCCAAAGTTGGAACAGATAACATCGGATATGAAGATATTATGGGACGACATGGACTGGGACAGAGAAACGAAAATGGAGGAAGATTTGCAAATCTATGTGCATTCAACAAATTGGTCATAGGGGGCACAGTATTTCCACACAAGCGTATACACGAGGCTACATGGATCTCACCGGACCACACTACAGAGAACCAGATAGATCATATTTGCATCAATAAAGAATTCCGAAGGACAATGGAAGATGTGAGAACCAGGAGAGGTGCTGACGTAGCTTCAGATCACCACCTAGTTGTAGCCAATTTAAAACTGAAGCTAAAAAAGAACTGGACAAGTGGACAAACAGCAATACAAAGGTTCAATACAGCCCTCCTTGGAGATACTGACAAACTCAATGAATTCAAGATAGCTCTCAACAACAGGTTCCAAGCCTTACAAGATCTACTGAAAGAAGAAGAAACTACTATGGAGGACAACTGGAAAGGCATCAAGGAAGCATTAACTTCAGAGTGTCAAGAGGTTCTGGGTCTAAAGAAGTACCATCATAAGGAATGGATCTCTACAGAAACACTGGACAAGATCAAAGAAAGGAAGAACAAGAAAGCAGCAATAAACAACAGCCAAACACGAGCAGAGAAAGTTCAAGTATAACTTGAGTACATAGAAGCAAACAAGCAAGTGAAGAGGAGCATTAGAGCCGACAAGAAGAAATACGTGGAAGAACTAGCAACGACGGCAGAAAAAGCTGCTAGAGAAGGAAATATGAAACAGCTTTACAATACAACGAAGAAACTAGCAGGGAAATATAGTAAACCAGAGAGACCGGTAAAGGACAAAGAAGGCAGGCCAATCACTGAAATTCAACAGCAGCGGAACAGGTGGGTAGAGCACTTCGAGGAACTCCTGAATAAGCCGGCTCCAATGAATCCACCGAACATCGAAGCAGCACACACAGATCTTCCTATAAATGTCAATCTACCAACGACGGAAAAAATCAGGATGGCCATCAGACAAATCAAGAGCGGGAAGCAGCAGGACCCGACAACATACCAGCTGAAGCACTGAAGTCAGACATCGAAGCAACCACAAGCATGTTTTATCTTCTATTCAAAAAGATATGGGAGGAGGAACAAGTGCCGATGGACTGGAAAGAAGGACACCTCATCAAGATTCGAAAGAAAGGAGATCTGAGCAAATGTGAAAACTACAGAGGCATTACACTACTGTCAATACCAGGGAAAGTCTTCAACAGAGTGTTGCTGAACCGGATGAAGGATGCAGTAGACGCCCAATTTCGAGATCAACAAGCTGGATTCCGTAAGGATCGGTCGTGCGCAGACCAAATTGCAACACTACGGATCATCGTCGAACAATCAGTTGAGTGGAACTCATCACTGTATATCAACTTCATTGATTATGAAAAGGCATTCGACAGTGTAGATAGGAGAACGTTATGGCAACTTCTTCGACACTACAGAGTTCCTGAGAAGATTGTCAATATTGTCCGGAACTCATACGACGGACTACAGTGCAAAGTCGTGCATGAAGGACAGCTGACAGATGCATTCTAAGTAAAGACCGGACTCAGACAAGGCTGTTTACTCTCTCCCTTCCTCTTTCTTCTGGTGGTCGACTGGATTATGAAGACCTCAACATCTGAAGGAAAACACGGAATACAATGGACAGCTCAGAATCAATTAGACGATTTGGACTTCGCAGATGACCTAGCCCTCCTATCACGTACACGTGAACAGATGCAGATGAAGACAGCCAGTGTAGCAGCAGTCTCCGCATCAGTAGGCCTCAGCATACACAAAGGGAAAACTAAGGTCCTCAAATTCAAAGCGGAGAACAGCAATCCAATCACACTTGATGGCGAAACTCTGGAAGATGTAGAATCCTTCAGAAAACTGGGAAGCATAATCGATTAACAAGGAGGATCCGATGCAGACGTAAAGACGAGGATCGGCAAAGCAAGGGTCGCATTCCTACAATTGAAGAATATATGGAACTCAAAACAACTTTCAACCAATATCAAAGTGAGAATCTTCAATACGAACGTCAAGGCAGTTCTACTGTATGGAGCTGAAACTTGGAGAACTACAACAACCATCATCAAGAAGGTGCAAGTATTTATAAATAACTGTCTACGCAAGATACTCAACATCCATTGGCCGGATACCATCAGCAATAGCCTTCTGTGGGAGAGAACAAACCAACTTCCAGCTGAAGAAGAAATTAGGAAAAGACGATGGAAATGGATAGGACATACATTACGCAAATCGTCAAACTGCATCACGAGGCAAGCCCTAGCTTGGAATCCTGAAGGGAAGCGGAAAAGAGGAAGGCCAAAGAACACATTGCGTCGGATAATAGAAGCAGATATGAAAACGATGAATTACAACTGGACGGAGCTAGAAAGGATTGTCCAGGACAGGGTTGGATGGCGAGTGCTGGTGGGTGGCCTATGCTCCTTCACGAGGAGTAACAGGCGTAAGTAAGTAAGTAGTAATCTCCATATTTTGTCAGAAAAATGAAAAAACGGTGTCTTATGAATTCTTTCTTATACATACGCTTTCTGTCCTCCCTAGTTCTAATAGTGAATGGAGCGTCTAAGTTCTAAGCGTCTTCACGCTGTTCCGAGTTACGGGTATGTATTCGAAGTGATGATGTCACAGGTATTCAGTGTTTGACAACGCTTCTACCAGTAACACCTTCTAATATATTTCGTTCCCACCAAGAGAAATCAAAAGACAGAGTCGAGGAGACCGGAAGAGTATATTTGGCGATGACCAATATATCGGAATTCTCTGATCTAATCTGGCTAGCGATTGCGGTTGATGTTGAGCACGGCGTTACCACACGTGATCTGGTGCGGATGCCTGACCGAGCGCCTTCAGCTAGATGAGTCCACTAAAACATATGGTCAGCATCCAATGTCGAAAACTTACAGAGCTATTTATTTTAGGGATTTATTTACCGCTACAGATCACTCCCCCCCTAGTGGGGCAGTGACGACCCTAAGACGTGGCCAGCCAGAAGTTTAAACCCAACGAGTTTGTCGTTGGTAAACACTCTTCTGATAGCTTACTAAATTTAGCAGCGTCTGGTCGTCTTTCCTTACTATATGGGACGGAGGTTCAACATAGTAAAAAAGAAAATGTACAATGAAAATTTCGGATCCTCATAAACGTCATCGTTCTTTTCCAGCCGTCCTGGAAAAGAAAAATAAAATGTAAGTGCATGTCGAAATACACTCGTATGTGTGTAAAAGCACAATGTCAGAGAAAAAAATGGAAAATAAACTCATGAACACGTAATAGCGTTAAAAAAATTGTTTTTTTGTTTTGTTTTTTTTTAAATAGAAATAAAAATATATAAGCATATTAAAATTGTTTTTTTTTAAAAAATAATATACAATGTCGAGAAGTGCCTTACGTGCAATAGTCGTTTAAATGTTCTGGAAATCTCACCCTTCTTCCAGAACGCGTCGTTTTAAGTTTATTTTCGGATACTGTCGAAGTATCTTCGTGTGTGTTGGTTGTCGGATGAGGTATTATAAGTGTCGGAGTCGTGTCGTTCGATTGTACCGAAGGAAAATCCACGTAGATAGGATTTCCTTCTAAATACGCTGCTTTTAAGCGATCGATGCTGATGCTATCGTTGGTTCCGTTCTTATCGACTATATAGTACTTAGATTCACGTTGAAGAACTTTGAAGGGTCCTTCGTATGCTGATTCGAATGGTCGTCGATGCGAGTCTCGACGAACGAAAACGTGTGTACTATATCGTAAGTCAGGTTGAACGAAAACATCAGTTGATTGAGGTCGAGTGAAAGCAGGTTTAACTGAACGCATTGCGTTTGTAAGCCTGTTCGTGTAGGAGGTTAGATCCATGTTCATTGAAGAGGATGAAGGATCCACGAATTCTCCTGGAAGTCGAAGTGTCGTTCCATAAACGAGTTGAGACGCAGTGTATCCAATGTCAGCTTTCACTGCATTGCGGATACCTAGTAAGACGAGTGGAAGAGCGTCGATCCATTGTGAAACGTTTGCAGCTGATAGCGAAGCTTTCAGTTGTCGGTGAAAACGTTCTACCAACCCGTTTGCTTGTGGATGGTAGGCGGTCGTTCGGAAGCGAGTGATTCCTAAAAGTGTGGTCAGACGACGGAAAAGATCGGATTCAAACTGACGTCCGCGGTCTGTAGTGATGGTTGAAGGGCAACCGAAGTTTGCTACCCATCGTTCGACGAAGGTGCGGGCCACTGTTTCAGCAGTGATGTCCTTAATAGGTACTGCTTCTGGCCATCGAGTGAAACGGTCTACGCAGGTTAAGAGATAAGAGTATCCATTTGAATCTGGTAAAGGTCCTACCAAATCCAGATGAACATGGTCGAAACGGGCATCGGGAGTTTTAAACGAGCCTAAGGGACATTTATTGTGTCTGATAACCTTAGATTTTTGGCAGCTTACACAGGAGCGTGCCCACTCCCTCACGTCTTTATTCATTCCAGGCCAGCAAAACCGTTCTGCTATAAGCTTGATGGTTGCACGAACACCTGGATGAGAAAGTTTGTGCAATGTGTTGAAGACATTGCGTCGATAATGTTTCGGCACGATTGGGCGATCCCTACCTGTAGATGTGTCACAAAGCAGAGTTTCCTTACCTGTTCCCATCTGTTTGATGCGTAGTTTAAGTGTTGTGGACGATAACTCGTGCTGAAGATCACTGTCTTCTTTTGAAGCTCGGCGAGTTTAAGAAGGTCGATTCCTTGGAAACTGTTCAAGGAAGTTATACGAGATAAAGCGTCTGCAACTACATTGTTTGCTCCAGAGATGTGTTGAATGTCTGAAGTAAACTGCGAAATGTAGTCCAGTTGTCGAGACTCACGGGGAGAGTACTTGTCAGAAGGAGAGCTTAACGAGAAAGTGTGCGGTTTATGGTCCGTGAAAAGAGTGAATTCACGACCTTCGATGTAGTGTTGGAAATGCCGTACAGAACAATACATAGCTAGGAGTTCCCTACCGAATGTGCTGTACCTCGATTCGGTGTCTAGCAACCTTCTAGAGACAAATGCCAAGGGTTGCCAGGAGTTGTTAACCCATTGTTGTAAGACTCCTCCGATTGCTGAGTCGGATGCGTCTACTGCGATGCTAATGGGTGCTCGGGTGTCCTGATGTGCGAGCATTGTTGCTTTAGCAATCAGTTCCTTAACTGTGGAGAATGCTTTTCGTGCGGTGTCGTCCAAATTAATGGATTTCGCATTTCCACGAAGTTGGTCGGTCAGAGGTTTCATAAGTAATGCGCATTTGGGTATGAAACGTCTATAGAAACTTACGAGGCCGTTGAACGTGCGTAATTGCTTGACGGTGGTCGGTTCTGGGTAATCCAGAATGGCCGCCACTTTGGTCCTAAGAGGTCGAATGCCTTGAGCATCGATAGTGTGTCCCAGAAAGTCTAACGAGTCGGTTCCGAATTGGCATTTCTGAACGTTTACAGTAATGCCATGTTTTTGAAGTCGTTCGAAAACAAGATCCAGATGCTTGAGATGTGTTTCTCTGTCCGGACTTGCGATTAGACAGTCATCAACATACGCGTGTACGAAGTTGAGACCTCGAAAAACGTCGTCTATGAATCTTTGGAATGTTTGAGCAGCATTCCTTAGACCGAAAAGCATTCGCAAAAATTCATAGAGTCCGAAAGGAGTTATGATAGCTGTTTTCGGTATGTCGTCAGTAGCCATAGGGATTTGGTTATACGCTTTAACCAAGTCGATTTTCGAAAAGACAGTTGTACCTTTCAAGGTAGCTGTCAAATCGTGAATGTGAGGCAACGGGTAACAATCGGGAATGGTTTTCGCGTTCAATCGCCGATAGTCACCAGTTGGACGCCAATCGTTGCTGTCCTTTTTAGGGACCATGTGCAACGGAGATGCATATGGGCTACTTGACGGTCGTATGATTCCTAAGTCCATCATGTGATCGAATTCGTTTTTCGCTAACCTTAGCTTTTCAGGAGCTAGTCGTCGTGCTTTAGAGAATACAGGTGGTCCTGTAGTCGTGATGTGATGTGTAACGTTGCTGGTTACACACGGTAGTTTCGGTTGAGTTTGTTGTATCCCAGGGTACTTATCGAGTAGTGGTTGATAGAGTGGGTCTATCATATGTTTAACTGTGACTGGGGATACTCTACAACCAGTAAAAGAAGTTACGCAAACGGGCAAATTAGTGTTCCCGTCTACTAGCCTCCGTTTGCGCGCATCGATGATCAGATTGTGGTGTTGTAGAAGGTCCATACCAATGATTGGTATAGAAACATCTGCAACAACGAAAATCCAGTGTATGGGTTTGCGTAAACCCACGTTAAGGTAAACGTACCTTTTGCCATACGTAGCGATCGGTTTTCCGTTTGCCGCCTGTAAGTTTAGAATCGATTCGTGAAGCCGGTCGTTAGGATTTGCTGGGAGAACGATAACTTCTGCGCCAGTGTCGACGAGGTAGCGAACTCTCGTTGTCACATCTGTGACGAATAACAGACGGCTTTGTTCGCCGGCTACGGTTGCCGTTAACGCGTGCCGGCCTGGAAGTTTCCCGAATTGTTTTTCGAATCAGTCGGTTTCGTGCTGGGAAAATTGCAGGGTTTTCTGCAATTTCTGGAAAACCTTCCATACTGGTTATGATAACAGCACCAGTCGGGGTTATCCATCCCTCGTGGTCTAGAGACCGATCGCTTACGTGAAATGCTTCTACGTGGGCTGTGTGAGCGATTACGGTCGTTACGAAGATTAAGATAACGCGTGAGTGTATGACATAACTCGGTTATGTCATTCTGAGTCGTGTGAGGCTTTTCTTTGACTGAAAATACCTCTGTAGTAGACGATTTCGCTATTTCTAAAATACGATCGGCAGATGCAGCCAGCTCGTCTAAGGCGTTGTTCTGGAACGAGACCAGAACTGCCTGCACCTGTTGAGGAAGTTTAGATAAGAAAAGTTGTTTGAATAGACCTTCGTTGAAAGTTCTTAGGCCTATAACCTCTCTCATCCGTTGCAACATGTCTGTCGCAGAACCGTGTTGCAGGTCGATGTTATTGAAGAGTTGATCTAACCTTTGTCGATCGGTTAGATCTCCTCGTTTAAGAATCGAGCGTTTTAAGATTTCGTAAGGATCGGAAACATCACTAGTAAACATACTAGGTGTTACGTACCTGTTGAATTCGCGCGGTAGTGCCTTGACTACTGCGAGGAATTGTGCACGTGTGTCGATCACGCCGTGCTCGGAGAAGTCGGCTTCTGCGTAGCAAAACCAGGCTTCGATGTTGTCGGGCCAGAAAGGCATCAGTTGAAACGAAGGTGGGGACAAAGTCTTAAGCTTGAGTACTTTAGGTGTCTGTTCAGTCATGATGAAGTATGAAGTACGATAATGAACGAGGGGAAAATATATATATATCCAAGAAAAAACACGAAAAAAAAATCACAATGTTTAAAAAAAAAATAAAAAACAAGGCAATGATATATAAAAATCCCAAAAAGGAACAGACTCACAGTTGCAATTAGGTGTACCAGATCACGTCGGGTTCACCAATGATGATGTCACAGGTATTCAGTGTTTGACAACGCTTCTACCAGTAACACCTTCTAATATATTTCGTTCCCACCAAGAGAAATCAAAAGACAGAGTCGAGGAGACCGGAAGAGTATATTTGGCGATGACCAATATATCGGAATTCTCTGATCTAATCTGGCTAGCGATTGCGGTTGATGTTGAGCACGGCGTTACCACACGTGATCTGGTGCGGATGCCTGACCGAGCGCCTTCAGCTAGATGAGTCCACTAAAACATATGGTCAGCATCCAATGTCGAAAACTTACAGAGCTATTTATTTTAGGGATTTATTTACCGCTACAGAAGTATGGGTAAGTAGTTCAGGATTGCTGTTTTTCTCTCAAACGGGCATCAGATATGACGAAAAGATGCTCTGTAACCACATGGAAAGATGAATTTTGCAAAAAGCGCATTAAGAATTGTTTGATTAGCTCTTGCTTAAAACTCAAATAGATCTAGGTCACGGGTGTTTATAGGAATTGGTGTATTGGGTCGATTTACCTGTTATATGCAATCTACAGTGACGGAATTGAATATTTGATGCTTTCAACACTATCAATCCATCCTACGTTGGCAAAGGTGACTTTTCGTTAGCATTTTACGCGTTTTCAGATGTAAACAACAGTGTTTCGAATACATGTTAAACGTAGCGTTTAGATTTACGCACATGAATTTCATCCTGACTGGCTCTTCAAATTGTATTTAAAGTTGTAACCGTACTTAAACACAAACGACGTACAAACTAATGGTCATGATATACAAACGTCACAATACATCTAAAGAAAAGGAGACACCACAGTCAATTGTGAGGGTTCTAACATCACAAAGATATAAGTTGATGCCCCTTCATGCTTTGATTTAGCAGAGAGTTATCCAGTCCCTCAGAGATTACACTTCTAGAACCTCAGTTGAACATGATCGGCTTATCTAGACATGTTGTAGCTATAATTTTCACGATTGAATTTGTATTGCAGCGCTACTTCCCGTTAGTGAGGCGGACTGTTTGGAGCTTACGATTTCATGTACTCTTAGTAGGGGCTTGGGTTGTTGCAGGTATTGGGTTTGTTTTTGGCTGTTTCCTGGCCACTTATCAAATTGACAATCCTCCCTGCGTTTTTCAAATGGGTGAACGTAAGTCTGATGGTCAATGTGAGTCTAAGAGCTGTCGAATCCATTATACCCGAGTAAGTTTGTTCGACAAAATAATGTTCTACGCTATTAGGAAGAAATCCTGGCAGTTAAAGAAAATGCGGTTTCTACTGCTGAATTTTCGGACGAATTCTCTCGGATAAATGCTTCTGTTATGCGTTCAACTCGCGGAAGGCCTAGACCCAATTCTTTTTCTAAAACTCAGGGAGGTGGTACGTTAAGTAAATTCATTAACAAACGGTTTGTACAGAGAAGACTCGAGATGCTTCCAACATAGTCCTCGGTCCTCAAAAACGTTCGTGGAACACTGGTTGTCATGTCTCTCAACAGCCTCAAGGTCGTGAAACGTCAGATGCAAACAATTCTACTCGTTGGCCTAAATTTAGCTCAGAAAACCGATCCTACGACAAGCAGCATTGTAAAACGACTAGTGACTACAAAAGAGAGTATCGGTCCAACGATATTCGTGGCTCCGGTCGAGGTCGTGATCGCGGGCTGGGAAAACATGCTGAAAGTGCTCCGTTTGTTAAAAACCACAGCAGAGAAGACCGTTACAGTCATGACCGTCGAATTTCTTGTTCGCACAGCGATGATGAACCTGAGTGGTTTGCAGAAGGTCCTACCACGGTTAACGAAACGATTGAACTTGGAGGAATTTTAGAAGAAACCGTGGAATGTGGCTCACTCAGAAAGTGCGTAGGAGTGGAAAATGATATTTCGCAAGTTGATGATAGTATATTGACAAATTCGAGCATTAGTAATAGAAACGTCTTTGATGACAAAGCCTTGGAAGACGACAGCAATGCATTCCCTGAACAACCAAGCAAATCCACAACGAGTGTCACGGATCAGGTGATGTCCGATAATCAGGGAAGCCGTTTCAAACACCTGTTTCAAAAGAATGAGATATCAGATGAAAACAAGCTTCCGAACAAACCAGCTTCTTTAGACAATATCAACGAACAGTTACTTAAGTTGCTGAAAGGTCCATGCGGAAATTCTGCCAGTCATCTCAGTCCTGAAAAGAACAGTGGTATGGTATCTACAAATCCTAATTCTTTTTCAACTCTTCAAGTTGAAAATAAGCTTCGCTCTATTCTACTTGGACATGGCCCTGTTAATCCCCCGAATGTTGGGCCGGTCAAAGGTGAGTGCACCCTGATAATCATATAACTTAATTATTTAGAATCAAAACCAGCAGTACTAACTGTTGAAGAAATTGAAGCTCAGCTTAAATTACCTCAAGGAGATTCAACTGATATAAACGAGTCAATCGATCCAATCGTTGATCCTCTTACTCATTATTCGGATCCTTTCATAGATGATCAAGCCATTAAATCTCGTGGCATACCTATTGGCTCATCAAAAAACTGTGGCTTGTTTTCTCAGTCAGGAACGACTTCCAATCTGGTGCCTATTTTGCAATCACTGATGATCAGGAAACAGCAAAACTCCGTCTACTCTCAGTCTACAAATCCGCAGGATTCACACTCACATTTTGGACTGGTCTCAAATTTTATGGTATGCAATCTTTTCTGTGGACATTAACTATCGATAAATTCTCACATGTTTACTATTTTCTTATTGGCTCAATACAATAGTTTGCGTATGTTTCTTAATAGCTTGGTACTACCATTGAAGTACCTACTATGAATGTTAATGAGGTGTAGCAGCTTAGACCGATGCATATATGTACCTGGTCCTACTTTGTAGCTGACTGATTGACTGAACTTGGTATAACAATTTCATTTGCTCATCTAACTGATTTTTTCTTTCTTTTAGGGAGATGCCACGTCTGCAGGTCCATGTATTAGTCGATTGCAAAACCCAGGTGTCCCCCTTGACGTACCTTGTGATGTCGATCTACCTTCGCATGGTATAGTGATTTTCCTTAAATTACTTTTTAGGTCCCCTTCGTCAAATTTGGAATGGCACGAGGGATGTTGCTTCTCACACAAGCCCACAACTGCACCCCTTAGGTAATAACAGCAGTTTTACTGAATCTAAGTTTAGGTTTGTATCCTGATGCATCTAGATGTCAAACTATTAAAACTCCGGACTCAGGATTACCTGGAAGACCTATAGTTAAGGCCCAACAAAATATTTTCGCTGATTACAACTCAAATAAACAGGCACCAAACTCTACTTTCAATAATAACCAAAGCCATTTGTCTGTCAATCCATCAGTTCACCAAGGTAGGTAATGCCGTTTCTGTGTGTGTATGTAGTTGTGAAGGTTAGTTGTATCTAAGATTACTTATCCTCTTACATGTGATACAATCTTAATGACTACATTGTGAAATGTAATTTCCATATAATTCATAATTGATTCCTTTTTGTTGGAAGTTTGACTAATTTGAACTGACATTGCTCATCTTGCGTTTCGTTCATCTCATTTAGTTTTACGAAATGGCAAACTTTTCACTCGAAGCATTAAACTAAGATTGATGCCTGAGTAATTCTTATCATAATGCCTATTCATAATCAAAGCCATACTACTTCCCGAACATGAATACTACAGTAGTAAGCTGTTTCCCATAAGCATTATGTTCTGTTCCCTTGTCATTTGCTTTCTGTTCTTAGGAGCAAAATTATCAATTAACAGTCATCTCCAAAGTGTGTAGCTTCGTCATCAGTATTCTTTTAAAGTCTTATCATTTTGCTTCGTATCTTGCATCTAGCTTCAGCCCTGTTTACTCGGTGGTCCCAGCATTCTTTAGCAATGCTTCATAGTTACTTTTAATCAAGTAGTAACAACCGGATATTTGTTTTTTAAGGTCAGTTTTCACAGCCATAAGGCTAAGATGAAACCAGTTGCTGTTCGGCTTACTCGTTCTTGTTTTGCAAACAGACATCTTACCTACACCACGGGTGACTCATGCTGACAAAAGTCAAGCGGCCAGGTGGATGAGATTATGTTCATTTCCCAGACTCGCTGGTGTTTCAGTTTGTCGAATTGGTTAACCTAAACTATCCTAAAAGAGTTTAACGCATCATAACCCACTAAAATCCCTCGCTTTAAATTAACTTTAGTCCTGTCAACTGTATTAAGAGTTGGGAGGAGCCTATTTAAATCTACCATTTTCCAATTAGGCCCTCAATATAAATGAGTTGCATAATTATTATAACTTAGACCCAAGTTGTAATTGACAATTGCTACAGCCAGGTAATGTGACATTTTGGAGAGTGTTGCAAACAACTCTAGATTTTGGTGTTGGGATCGAAAATTTTTGTTATTTCTAACTAATGAATTTTAACCCCTCTCATCTGTGTAAAATAAATTGGTAGATATGCTAGTTTTCTACATTAAACACAGTTACTACCAACGTCCTTGTAAAGTCTGTAGTACGATTTCAACCTTGAACCGAAAAGTGAGTAGTCACTGTAAAGACATGTCCATACTCTGATCTGATCGTTTACATATTGCATACAACGAACCTAGGTGAGTTATACTGCGTTAAAGCAAAATTAACTCTTGGTTTACTGCAGTTAATTCATGTTTTATGAATGTTTTTAACTTTTTGTAATTATTATCTTCAGACTCTAGCCATCGTCTGCTTGATATGAATGTGAAGCAGTTCTACCTTGGCAGTATTGAGCCCTCAAATCTAAATAATTCTCATGGATCTTTACCGTGTTCAAAACAAAACTATGGAAATTTATTGCCGTTCCAAAGCTCAAGCCCATCACTAGCGTCATCTATTAATTGGAATAAGAATTCCTCTGCTCAACACCAAACTAAGGTTAATGAATCTCTAACTAGTAATGGAAGTTTGACTTTGTTATCACAACTAGTTGAGTGGGAAAAATCAAAACAACCACTTAGATCTAATCCATCCTTTAATCCAACGAAGGCGAAAACGCTAGAAGAAATAGAACAAGCAGAGTCTTCAAGAGCTAATATATTCTTTTGAATTTGCAAAACTCGTGTACCTAGATTAGAGACTCCCAGAAATTTCGTCGGGTTAATTTCATTCCTTACCAGATCTTGTAAATTTATTTTCTATATAAGATCTGCGTAGTTTTCGCATGTGCGGAAACAGTGTACATAATTTAATTTTCTTCACAAGATTGCGATATACTTGTTTGCGTAACTATTTAATTCTGTCAATACTTTTCTGTGAATATTTCCCTTTATACTGGAATTCCAGTAACAGATCCCTTTTGGTTTCCTAAAATTGCACTTCAGATGTGCTCAGTTTATTCTCATTTTCCCTTATTTTGTTGAATAACCACAGTTTATGCATTTCTTTCTGACAGTTTCGTGTTTTGTCGTTACTGACGTTCGAAAATAAAAAAAATGTTTCTTGGATACGTGTATATCTAAAAAAACATTTGTCTCAATAAATAAAAGTTAAGTCAGGAAATTTTTTCGTAGTTGAGATATCTATTAAACCTAGTCGTGAATGTGATTGTGCAATATGAACTGAAGCTCTTAACTGTTACTCGAATAGATCTAGTTGGACGTAGTGAAATACTGAGGATGGACAAACTGGTAAGTGAAGTCTTGACAAATGTTTAGGACGCACTATACGTTTTGTAAATAGCATTCAAGTACAAAGTACTTCGTGTTTCGATAAATTTAAATTATTAAATTAAATATTTTTGCCAGTTTCCGAAATATGAGGTTATTTAACTGAGTAACTAGATATATTCACTGTTTATGGTGGTCTTGAATCATGTACAAGGATCAGTTGACATTTTAATGTTGGAAAGTAAACTTGTTTTAGTCTAACGATCCTACTAACCTGTGCTATGCGTGGCATCACACCTAAACCGTACATTAGTTATGTTAGAGGGGAGTGTTTTCCAAAACGATGAGAGTTAGGATAAAAATGTGATGGATGTAGGATCACTGTTGAAATAAAAGTAGTGGACAATTCGCACCTACCAAGGATTTCTGTACAAAATTTTCAGCTTGTAACATTCAGTTTATTTGTAATGATAAGATTACATTGAAAGTTACGTCTACATTTTACTAGAAGAGAATCAGAGTGATAGATTCTGACGTCACATTGATATACAACATAATGGCAACGAGGAATTTTGTTTAATTAGAAATAGTCTGGTTTTTTAATTAAGTGTATTTTTCGGTATGTCGTCTGCTAACACTTTCCTGAAAAAGTTATTTTGGAGAGTTTTTTAAATTCGTTATTAGGCGTCACATAAAACTATGATTCCATTTCAAATAGACAAGGGTGTCGATTTTTACGGAAATATATTAGCAAATTTAAAAGATCCTTTGTTGGAAAAAGTTAATAAAAAATGAAAGTCCTATAATCTATCGCTTATGGATTTAAAAGTGCATATTACTTAGTAGTTTCTGAGTCAGGATAAAACAAATTACAATCATTTTTCTATTTTAAAATGGTTTCCTAACTAGTTATGTATTTATCCATGAGCCACATGATGAGAACTGTTAGTTTTTCTTCTGTCAACAAAAGTGTAAGATATTTTGTGTAATCCACAGTGTAACTATGACCACATATTTCAGATTGGAATTGATATCCATTAATTTTTGATTTCCAGTGAAATCTGTCCATGGTCTTTTCCATTCATTCCGTCGTCATAAGTTTTCGTTTTTTCTCTTCGCGTATAAATAAAACCAGTACGCTAGCTATAAGTCGTCAGATTCACTAAACTGGATTTGTCACACGTCAACTAATTAGTACTACACAAATAAAATTTCTGAAAGTTCATATATTCTTGGTCTAATTAGGTTTCATAAATTTAAAATCCTAACCATTTCGTCGAACCTAGACTTATTGACAGACTGTTATATATCCCAGTTCTTTTTCGTAATATTTATTACGAATATTTCTATCTGTCGAAGTTAATTCAAACATCCATGAGTAGTAAGTAATCTGTTAGAATAAAGCGTTGAATAAATTGTTCTGTAATATATATGTATATGGCTTAGTGGTTAAAGTTTTTAACTAACTGTCCTCTCCCTACTTCAGTTTCGAAAACCGGGTTGTGGTATTAGCTCTCACACTCAGAGTGTGATGAGTGGCTAAAATTCGTAGTTCTTTAGGCATGTAATAACGACCGTAGTACATGTTTCGAAATGGAGTATGTTGACACTTGCTAGGCTATAGTCGTGTACATAAGTATCTTTACAACAATTGAGCATTGTCTTTTAAGTATGGTCTTTGGAATAAAGGGAACAAATATTGTGGTGTGAAGTAGACTCATTTAATTTAATACGCTTTAAATATTTACTTATTAATTCCAATATGAAATGTAGTTTTGCATACTGAAGTCGTGGAATAATAAAATAGTACGTGATTCTGAGGATTTTCCTCATCCACACATGTTCAATCCATATAAAAGAAATCGATCATAGCAAACAAAATATCAATTAAAAATGTAGGCAAGTTGGTATAGTTTTTTACTAATCATATAGACGATAATGAACTGCTCACAGTAGTTTGTAAATATGTTTAAGAAGAAAAACGGTACAGTAGCTAGTACGGAAACATTTTCATTAGAGAAATCATGTGTCTAGTGATAATACCGTACAACAGCTTTGATCATGACTAAACTAAGTAAGAAATGCATCAATCAAATTGAATGAAGTACGATGACGAGATAAATAATTTCTATAAAATAATGGAAACATTCGTTAAAAAATGTTAAATTAGTAAAGCGATGCTCGTTAATCTATTAGCCACCTTTGTACAACAAGAAAATTTGGTTTCAAACGACGTGTTTGTGTAAAAGGGGGGGGGGCAGAAATTTTTATTATACAGATATCTACTTAATAAAGTAGTTTAACTATAAATGAGATCATGTTAACTTCACTTATTGTGATATTTGATTCCAGTATTATTGTTTTATTCAGACGCGTCCATATAAAAATTTTACAGTCAGTATCACAGGACTGTATATGGATTCGATAATCGCCGACTACGGCATCCAATTAATATAACATATACAGCAGATTAAATTATGTACTCCTAGTTTAAATTAATCCTATCGATTCTCTTTGAAAATATTAAAACCATTCTGCAAATTACAAATAAATATTCTCTTAAGGTTGACCGAATGCATAATCTTTAAGGTGAGCTCGTGAAGCACAGAGTAGGTCATTGTAAAATAATAAGATAAGGTGTGACCGATGTTTTCTTCTAATTCTTAGATAGGCAATAGAACGTTTTTGGTTTCAAAAATTTACGGTGTATTCAGGAGCTGGCCATACATCTGACCATTCTTGTTCTTAGTTTATTGTGTTGATTATCCTTTACAGAGGAAAAGTAAGTTTACTCCTTTCTTCATTTTCAAAAGACAATATCATTTGTATGAAACAAATAATATTGTCTTCTAAACAATCACATTAGGAATTCTTTTAGGAATTATACTAGTTCAACAATAAATCCTCATGAGGTATAATTATGATATTGTATTGATTTAATTTAAATTGACAGTTAACCTTGATTGATTCCAGATCTAGAGTAGTAAATCTTGATTTACTATCCCAAATACGTAATGGCAAAACTTTTAATTGCCAGTATATTATTTTAAACAATCATTCCCTTTAAAAAAATATATAGCTGGAACAGGTCATAAGACTGAATTAAATCCAGTCATTTTAGTTTGATATAGGAGTGATCTAGAGAGTGTATTTAAATTTATTAAGCTATTAATCATGCGAAAATTCGGATCCTCTTGTGTATTGAAAAATACTTACATTAAACTTACTCTATTATTATTGATTTCAACAATAAATGTGATATGATTGATGATTTTTCTCTTATTCTCCTTGTTCTTTGTTTGTCTCC
Organism: Schistosoma haematobium; assembly: GCF_000699445.3. Taxonomy (NCBI): domain Eukaryota; kingdom Metazoa; phylum Platyhelminthes; class Trematoda; order Strigeidida; family Schistosomatidae; genus Schistosoma; species Schistosoma haematobium. The sequence goes on along the minus strand of NC_067197.1, from coordinate 17,283,259 downwards.
ATTTGTTTAGTTTGACCTTTTTAATTTGTATAAAAATATTTTAATATGTGATCAAAATATAATCTAATATGTCATGATCTAATGTTGTAGAATGATTCAGATAAATTTTATCTGATCGGTACAATATTCAAAATTCATATCAAATCAATGTTATGTAATACTCCTTAAATAAGATGCCCTATACAAACGGGGAAAGTGTAATGTACATTGTTTAGTATCATGTCATTAATTTATGCTAAATAAAAAAGGTTTTTAGTTGAAACACGTTTTAAATAAAGAGGGCAAAATACATATTATTAAACAGGTTTTCTCCAGATACTGGGATGCATTATATATTGTACCTTAATAACGAACAGAGCCAAATACAGTAATGGTCGGAAGGGACAGTATACTTAACCTTAGCCAACATTATGTACCGCCTAAACTTTAAGCAGATAGAAGCGACATTCGGTAGTTCATAGTTCAATTATGTAAAATATCAAATAGTATGTAGAATGAAGTTAAACATGTCGTGTATGTCGAAATGAACCAAACTCCTGAAATTCTAATTTTTTTTTGTTGATAATTAAACTTTTGATACTAAAGTATATGACTTGAAAATATCATTTTAAAATTTTCTTACTAATGGAGTAAATATGCCGACCTCACTTAATAATAATTACAACTTAAATACGTTTCCAGTTACTTAACAGAAATATCTGTGATTGGGACCATGGGTAACGGAGGCATATAACAGAGAAATTATTTACTCATAGTTACAACACAACTTGGTCATGATTTTCAATCTTGAAGGAAAATTTCCTAATCCACTGACTTCATACCTCTAAAAAGAAATACACTATGGTGTCCTTCCAACTAATCTAGTGGGAAAATTGCATTCTTTGATTGATATACTTTGATTAGGATTTATAGTCTCCCTACAATACCACTTATTTGAAGACCGATTTTCATATTCACATTTTTGTTGGATTTTCTCAGCGCATAAATGGGATTTACACCCATTATAAACAGTCTCATAGATGAATAACTGTATTTTTCACAACAGCACAAAAACAAATGATCAGAAGTGATCACATATATTAACTCAACGGGTCCAACCAAAGGACGGGTTTACTGCACAGCAGTTCGTTCTGATAAGAGTAGAGGATATTCGTAGGCTACTAGTATTCGATCATATGTGTCTTCGAAGCATTGCTCGTATATCCTGGGACGACCGGGTAAGTAATGCAGTTATTAGGAAACGGGTACCAACTAGGTAAGAATAACAAGTTGATTGATGAAGTCGTGAAAATTCATCAGTTGAGATGGCTGGGACATTTGTTACTTATGCCCAACCACCAACTACCCCGACGTGCGATATTTTATGGTACAGAATAGTGTAGGTTAGAAGAAAGCTAGGGGGAGCCAGACTAAAAGGTGGCACAAATCCATGAAGTCATTGACAAGTGGACTGAGCCATGTTGATAGGTGTAGACTACCTGGTTGGGATCCGCGAGATGATAGCAACCGATGGTTAGAGACCTTGAATGACATGGCTCAAAATCGTTTGCAATGACGCAGGTGCACCCACTCTTTGTGTTCTCTCAAATTCTAATCTGAATTCTTCGTATTCCTTTTTTTCGCTTTCCAAATTTATTTCACTGGATTATACTCCTTGAATAACATCTTCAAACCCTAATATTTCCGATCACTGCTTATACTCTTACTACCTCTACCACTACGAGATTTGAATCGACCACTGCATCTCTGTGCTAATGTGGTGTGGCAACTCGAACTGATGTACGTACGTACGAAGTTCTACGTTGTTACTGACTGACTCAACGGGTACTATAGTTTTAGTAGTACAATTGTATACAAATAAGCAGATAACGAAGCAATTATTTAAACACATACTAACTGATAGCTAAGTAGTAACCAATATTGTGTTGACTTAAACCTTGGTAACGATCTAATTTTAGCAACTCAGTTACGATGTGGAAACCAGTCCAAGTGTCTCGAAATTGTGTACACGATTTGTAGGTGGTTGAAAATTAATTTTGTGCCCACTATGTGACTCCTCCATGAACGATAAATTAGCCGTGAGTTTAAATTCGCAGTCTGATTTCGTATATTCTATTTAGGCTAATTGCGCTTGGGCAACGGTAGTAAGTAGAAAGCTAAATATTAATTAAGTTGGACGGATTTATTTCAGACATTCTTTTACACTGACAGACGATGAAAGAAACAAACGTGCCAACTTAGTGAGTAATAAGTGATTCAATATTTGTTAGTATGCATCAAATACAAGTAAGTATACAGACACATGATCACTAGCATAAATACATATATAAAGCATGATCAAGGTTACATGTGAGTAGTTGGCATAGCTAAGCAAATATCATCAACTCTGGGATGCAGGTATATCCAGCTGACGAGTCCTGGATTCCGATGCTAGCCATCATCCATCTTTACTTATAAGATGAGACTTAATTTGTTTTTTAAAGAAAAACATTGAATTCATGATTAAAATCAGAATCTGAAGTAGGCAAACGTGCAAATTATCGATCTGACATATCAATAATTATATAAACAAATAGGTTACTGTAGTAATTGATATTTAAGTGAATAATACTCATAATTTTAAAGATTTTAATGTGACACTTAAGTGTAAATAAGAATCTCGAAATTAAAAAAATCGATTAAAATCATCCGTATAATTTATTGATACATTAGATGAATCGATATAATTGATTTATTAAATCCTCCACTTAACAATACTGTTTTTAAAAATTTTAAGAATAAAAGTAAATTATTATTTACGTTCTAAAATAAATGTATTTGGTCATTAAATCAAATTAGGGTTGTGAATTATTGATAATCCAAAAAGAAAAGAAAGCTCATGGAATCAAGAACCATTAAGAGTAAACACTATTAGAAGAGAGGGGTTTTTTGGAGATTGTAGTCATCTAATAGTTGAATTCATAAGTCAATTAAAGCTAGACAACTATGAAAAATCTGGAAGAACTAGACAGTAGTTTCGTCCTAGTATAAGACTTCTCAGCAGTGCACATCCACAATCTCATACGTTCATCCAGTGCTTCCAGGTTTTTCAAGGTGGTCTAGCTTTAAATGACTCATGAATTTAACTATTGAAATTACTAAAATCTCCACAAAACCCCTTCTGATGATAAATAATTAATAAATCTACAAGGCATTTATAATATTACATTCGGTTCAGATTAATGCTTTAGTCTATTTTCAAGTTAGTAAGGCAGATAATATGGATAAACTACTTATTTTCCAAACAATATTAAAGAATAAATAAATACAGTGAAAATACGGAGACTATTTTTATTTTGGACTATCTTGATTAAAGGGAAACAGGATGATGCCTCAACATAAATTATCATTTGAACGAATATCAGTTTATTCAGTTGATTAAGTTAATGAGATAAATCCACTGTGAAGATGGTTTTTATCACAAACTGTATTCAACTGGTTTATTACTAAAGATTGAGAAGTATTGAACAGTTATTTCATCTTAGTTCGAAACGTCTCATCTGTATACAACTATGGCCATTCTAGAGAATGAATTTAAACCTCGTGGTCATTATGTCACCTTTAAATGACTAAGTTGAAATCCTATGATACATAATTCTAATTTTAATGAATTCATTATCTATTATCATCGAGGATAGCTATACTATTTCCTACATAGATGAAAGCCAGTATTCATGACTACTTACTAGGATTTTAGTAATCTATTTCAAAATTAGTCACGAATAGTTTATCACACAAACCAATTATCCGCCAATAAACTGTTCTTGAATAAAGTTATCTAAGACTACTTTTATTTAAGAGTTGGGTTGTTCACATAGATATTAACTTAAACTGCAACAGGGAATGTCGTAATAATAATTAGTATGGTAAAATAAAATGTACAACTTAAGTAAATGATTTCATCGAAAAGAAAATTTTATTCGCTGAATTCTCTTTATTTTTAATCATGTATTTGTTTATGGAATCTTTACAGTATGTCGTACATGTAAGAGATGACTAAGTAAGATACATTAATATTACAGTAAATTAATTAGGCAGTGAAATTATCAAATCACTATTCTGTTAAGAGATAAGATCAAAACGTTTTATTAGTAGATAGGATTAGAATTATTCAGACACATTTCAATGTCCAAGTAAGAAAATCATTATTATTCTACTTGACCAATTTGTTGATAATGTTAGACGGGAAAAAAGTCGAATATAAAGGACTTTTGATAGAAAGGGCTTTTGGTAAAAAAAAGCAATTCAATGATGAAATTTTTATTTCTGATAATACCGTTTACTAAAGCTGTACAATCGTATTCATAGTGATTTCATAAACATATATAAGTCTGGAGAAGAATGGAAAGTCTAGTCACGCAGCATCACCAGAATCATTCTTTAAAATCATTTACACGACCGGATGAGTGGAGACAAGGGGAGGTCAAGTAAGAAACTTGTGTACTGCTAAGATTATGGTAATTCATCACTTGAAGCCTGAAATTTGTGTGTATGAAACCAACACGTTCAATAACTGGTTAGTGTCCTCAAAGTAAAATATAAAAAATTTTAATAATAAAAACATAAAACCAACTGAAAAGAATATCAAGGCTACAGAAGGATGAGAGATTCTTTAGCAAACACAAATTTCAGGCTTCAAGTGATGAATTACCATAATCTTAGCAGTACACAAGTTTCTTACTTGACCTCCCCTTGTCTCCACTCATCCGGTCGTGTAAATGATTTTAAAGAATGATTCTGGTGATGCTGCGTGACTAGACTTTCCATTCTTCTCCAGACTTATATATGTTTATGAAATCACTATGAATACGATTGTACAGTTTTAGTAAATGGTATTATCAAAAATAAAAAATTTTCTGCTGATTTACCTATTTCTTCTTCAATGATAAAATCACTTACTTTTATCATTTGAAAATCTTATTTTGTTACGGTCTGACCATTACCCCTGTAGGAGAATGAGAAATTAAAATACTAAAACATCGACAGTGTAATACAAAATAAAAGCAATCAACAGAAATCAAAATTGAGAACAAATATACATTGTTTTCATTTATCGTAATCTGTTATTATTATTTACTACGACTAATACTATTTTCATTTCCATTACTTTTGTATTTGAATATGTTCCTTTTCCCTAAAACATTTTTTTCGCATTTCCTTCATTATTTCATACCAGATTATTTACGGCATCGTTTTAATTATTTTCCCTCTCGGTACTTCCATGTGTGAACGAAACATTCTGTGTTGATTCAATTTCCCTACTCATTATGCAATGCTTTGATTAATTACAGTCCTACATATCAATGGGAACATTCAAGTAATTAATACAAATAAATGGATGTGTTATTAGTTTTGTTAATTTTACACTACTTCGTTTATAAACAATTTATGGAAGCTACGCAATCTTGCATTGTTATCATTTTACACTATATAGCTCAGGATGTATAGCTTATGAACATTCAGTGTTCAAATCTACTGTTATGGTGGGACAAATATTGGGAAAGTTGGAACTTTCGGAGCTATTTCTCGGATTATTATTTAGATCTTTATGGTATAGTTAGTAAATGACTGCATGATTGCATTTTTATATTATCTTTGTCCCAAGCTTTCATTGGATCTATTGACTGTCGTTGTACGTTTTACTATTGATGATTAATTATGTACTGTTTACTCCGCCTTCGATCACTTACGGTATGATTTTGCTTAAGGTTTGACTTCTTATTTTTTGTGCTGTATGCTCGGTCATTGTAAGCATATTATTGCATGAGTTTCGAGTCATGATTAGATGTAACTGAATACAACAGTGAACTAATTTGCTTCCTGTCGGCATCTTCTGGTTGAGTAATGGATCAGAAAAAACTCAAGGATCAATAAGCGTTAAAGTCTTGATTATTGTTCATTAGTCATTGTGTAAATTTATGAAGTCACCGATCTGAGTGGGAATATGGTAGGCGATATCAATTAGTATGCCAAGCCATGACAAATCAGCGTTTCACAAAGTACGATATTTACACATGATATCAATAACCTAATACTAAGAAATAAATGGATTCGTTGAAATGAGATCTATTCACTGAATTTCGTGAGTTTGATGTGTTAACGGGAATTATTGATTTAAAAATTCAAGGATTTATAAGTGGTTTTCATCACATACTGATCTCACTTAAAGTACCAATGGAAACTAATGAGCAATGGACAACTGATTCATCCTAGTGTGGAACTCAGTGGTGCATTAATAATCTCACCAAGGATCTCGTGGAGAGCGCTTAATCACTAGGATACCGGGTTCATATCCGACAATAAACATTTCCAACTTCGACCAGCTTCAGATACAGCACCGTCGTCGTATGATTTCAGTTGTTACAATCCTAAATCCAACTGGTCAAGACTTCTTACTAGAACCTCGGAGCAAGTCACAAGTGAACATAGGATTATTGTCTTGTCAGAGAAATTTTCTCTTGAACAATGTTTCAAGTATAACTTGTTTTTCTTAATCAAATCAGTGTTTACACGATTATGAAAGGCACTTAATATAGAACAGATGGAATGTAGTTAGCAGTGAAATCCAGGAGGCCCGGTTCGTTTTATTTAAGACTCATCAGTTGGATGTACTTGCATCCCAGAGTCGATTTTCACTCCAGGTTTATTATATTTTAATAGTAAGCTAAATTTCTAACCTCAAATACTCGAACGACTGCAGAATTTGATGGATTGAACTGTTATATTCATTTAGATCAATAAAATATTTTAATCTGCAGTAGTTTATTATAAACAAACTATGCATTATACCTAAGTCCTTTGGAAATATTTCAACTACCTTTGAACTCGTCCTTGATCGTCCTGTGATTAGCCTTGCTTTATAAAAAAAATAGTAAAAGAAACTATATGCATGAAACTAATAAATCTTTCAATAAATGCTTGGTAATTAATATGGTTGTAACTCTCTAGTCTTTACATTTTCAGAGAAAATAGATAAGAGAGCAGGAGAGTCTAACGGTATTTGTTTGCTTAGCTGTTGACGAAACTAAACAAAATGTTTATTAAATGATGTTTCAGTAAACAAACAGTTTTCACTTACATAATAAAACTTAGAATAAATGATAAAAGTTAATGAATCACAAGTGTGTATACGTAAAGTTTTAGAGTTTAAAACCGGAAATACATTGAATATAGATTAAAATATGTAGCAACGACTTTATATATAATGGAATAACCTAATTTGTCATCCCCTTTTTCAGTAAAGTAATTCTTTTTCTATTTTTTTAAATAATCACAAGATTTTAACACAATATTATGCGCTCGCGCGCGAGAATGGTGTGTCCTGGGTTCGAATCCCACGAGATGAGATCGTGGATGCGCATTGCTGAGAGGTCCTACAATGGGCCGTCCAGTGCTTCCATTGACTCATGATCTCAACTATTGAAATAAATACAATCTCCACAAAACCCCTTCTGATATTACCTTTGTATTTTTGTATTATTTCAAACTTATAATAAAAGAAATCTATAGTAAATAGTTTGCTTTTAAATATTTTAATATAAGGTATTGTGAACTGAGTTATGATTTTTTTGACTACAGTTTCTCATAGATTCTTGTTCAAAATCATTACTGGAAGAGCTCGAGTAAAATATTTGTAGGTAAAAAATGGAACACTGAAGAAGCACAATAATAAAATATACACTGATATAATGTGTAGTAATCTTTAATGAACATTTTCAATATACTAAAACTCCAGAAACCAGTTGAATGTAACAGCCGAACTGATGAAGCACGGTTAAAGTTCAAGCTATTTCATATATGTACAGTATTTTCGCTACTGAAAATATAACTGTACATCCTGTGTGTATATTGGGTTTGTATTATAAGACAATAAATGAAGAGATTAGAAATAATCTGGTCATCAGATGAAGAAAAAAATATGAGTCATCTGTGATCTAACCGATTGCATTTAAAAAACAATTTGTGATTCATTTGATTAAACCGCACCAAATATAAAAAAACAAAAAAAGTCGGGAATTATTTATCCATAATACACTAACATCTGTGCTCATATGTAGAATTTTCTAAAGTAAGCAATATAAAGTCGATCGATGGGATTGTCATAGGTTGAGAAGATTTTATCCACTATACCGTGTCAGCATTTCTCTCTCCTAATAGGCTTGGTATAAACTGTTAGAAAAACAAAAGTTTGACAACATAGAATGATTAACTTTATGAACAACATAGACTGTTATTCTAGTTGGTTTTTCGATCAATAAAGTATGTTTTTCACATATATAGGTCTTGGTCACTTAATCGTGATCATTTAGTACAGTTATGGATTAAAACACCATACATAAATCTTAGTCCTCATTTCATTCAGTATTTGGAATTTAATGTTTATCAAACATACGGCTGATATATGTGATGAAAACTGTTAAATATCGATTATCGCACTCGGTTGCATTTGATCTAAAATTGTTTCTATAGTCAAGACAAGAACAGTTCGTTAAGTTCTATATATAAGAAGTTGATAATATCAAAAGAAAAGCCTAGCATATTACCTAAACTATTTATCTCATTCACATGTTACTAGGTTGGTGTGTCCTGTATAATTAATGAGTTCATAGTTCGACTTAATAAAGAATAAAAGGTCAGTTTATTGTGTTTAAAATTCCAAACCTATTTATGAGTCTTGTTCATCTGAGAAAAAACAAAATAGTGATTGAAAATTGAAAGTTGCACTACAAAATTCTTAACAATCACACTCTCTTGCTATAATACCTTAGGATTATTGTCAACAGACAAGAAACTTATTCCCACTAACCAAATAGACTGTTATTTGTTATCCATAAGAAATAAAGTAAACTGTCCTATTATTACTTGTTAAATTATTACGAATAATAGAGTAAAATATATTCATTTATATTATTTGATATTTTCTTGAAAATCAAGATATCAACTAAAAACAAATTCACATTTAATACATATGTAGAAATTTGGACCAAAACAATAGAAGGTAAAGGATTTACAAAACAGGGAAAAATGTGATAATTTCCTAGGATTTGAAATTCCACCATTGATTTGTGATGTAGTAATTTAAAAAAAAAACAATTATCTGGGTTTCAATATTGCAGTACGATTGACCTGCAGGTTGTTTTCAGTGAAATATAAAAAGAATTTTGTTCTAAATAGGAAAAACCTTAAAAATGATCAACTATTGTTTTACTGATACCGATTGTAACTCTTAGAGACTTGGGAAATACAACTCCTGAACATTTTATGACAATTTTTAATTAAGAAACAAATTGGTTCTTCGAAGAGCCCCTTCATTTGTTTCATTCTTTAATCTGTGCAATCGTAAATATATACACAACTCACCATGATAATTTATAAAGTTTGTTAATAATGACGATACTTTATCGATTATGGGGACAAAAAAATGAACTAAGGTGTGGAAAATATTGTTCTTATTACGAAACTAAAAAACGGAATTTGTGAATATTGTATAGTTTTCAGTTTAAATCATGAACTAATCTTGACTAGACCACCATTGGACACCTAAAGGCACTAGATGGCCGCTTCCTCCTAGTACGGGACTGCTCATGGATACCCAGTCACGACCTTGCATTGAGGAGTCAAGCCCAGAACTTTCAGTCTCACATGTAAACGCTTGGCCTCTTGACTACTGAGCCGGCATCCAATAGTGTCAATGTCTAACTTCGAATCTGCAATGCGGAGTCGTGGGTGCACACTTCTGGAAAGTTTCATAATAAGACAAAACGCCCGTCAAGGGCTTTCAGGTTTTTAATGGTGGTCTAGCTAGGATCAGTTTGTGACTTACACTATAGAGGTGGAACTTTGTAGAGTTTGATAAGATAATAAGCAGTGCCAAATGGTCGGTATTTCTGAGTTACTCCCTTATTGCACTTTCTATGAATTTACTGATACCAATTTTGAATCATACCTTTTTGAGCTATTCACACTAAACTCGATTCCTACCATTGGTATGGCTCCAAAAGAGCAAGTACACTGATAAATATATCGAATTGCCCGGATGCGAGAGCCTATCCTTTGGATTACTGATATCCATAAAGAAACTAATTAATACTGGTCTCAAAGTTTTTGAGAATGAAACGTTCAAGAGATCTCGCTACCACTCTATTTTATCTTATGTATTAGTGAATGTTTCCCATTTACTAATAAAGCCGTTCTCCACCAATTACCAAAACATTTTGTCAGCTCACTTTTCTGATTGATCAGTCAGGGTATCATCTAAAAGACCTTCCAGTAATCAATAAATCGCACTTAGTGGGAAAACTAATAGAGCTAAGAGATGGCGTTTATATTCAAAGATTAAAATATGGTCAAAACTTAAGAGCATAAATTACACTACTCGCTATTACTAAGTAATATAATCACTAGCAATTGTTTGAGGATCCATATTAATCTGAAATTGTTTTATATTTCCCATATATTTGAGAAGTATGATAACTTAATAATTAGTTATGAAAACCTTATAATTCTCGACGAAATATCTTTGAGATCTCTTCAAATTAAATTTTCAAAAATCTACATCGTGGAAATCGATATCCAATCAAACTTATCCACAGACACATGACGACAGCGACTGTCCCAAAGTAACTAATCTCAAAACTACAGTTCAAAAACAATGTTATTTGTGAGAAAGAAATTTAACGTAGAAGAAATTAGCTGTAGGATCAGTTACATAAGGAAAACAGTTAGTCAAGCCTGTTATTGTATCTTTGGACACCATGCGGCATGGTTGAGCAAATGATAGTTAAGGATGATTGTGAGTTCCAATCATTCAGACTTAATTGATATATGAAATCAGGTGTACTTGACTGGAGATTTTCACTTTATTTATAATAAAATAAATGGCTTCATGTGTTCGGCATTTTTATGCTTCCTAAAGTATCGGAATTCGTCCACAAACCAATCATTTAACTACAGAATAAGTTTGTACTATTCCTCTGCCTACTTAGCCACCGATATATCCCACACAAAAGAGGCCAAAAAATAAATTTTACCCTCTACTTTTCCTAGATTTCTTTTTACTTTTGTATTTCTACATAACCTTAGTATTCAGCTCTCAACTTAAGTAAAATTTGACTTATTGACGAAAATGTTTTGCTTATTCTCCGATTATATATCACGCAATCTATCACCCAATTAATTATATGTCTTAATTCGTTCATAAATAAATACTTCGGTCGCTAAAAGTACTCTATCTCTCTTCTTTCTTCAAATACTTCGTTAATCACAAGTATTTAACTTGCGTCCCGTAAGACTACTGTTGTTAGACCCAAAAAACCGTTGTTTCTAGCCATATCACAAGAAGGGTGCGCAAACCGAAATCTAAAGATGTTTTTTACTCCTTACTGGTTACGTTCATTATCCTCATTTCGTTCTTAGACTATGCACTGTACCATTTCCAGCATTTTTAGTTAACCGTAATTTGTACTTAAATTTCATCGTGTTGAATAAATGTATACATCATTTCAGCACATATACATCCCCAAATCAAGTAAATAAATCGTCAGAACTAATAATAATTAATTCATTTAATGTCCAACAGTAGTTCATAATTCTTAAGGTACCAATAAAACTAGCTAAAGATATACGATAAAACACTCGCCATTTAGAGTCCTATGTGCACTGCTCGTATATGCTCTCTACCTAGCCAGCTCATAAATATTGCTTCCTGTTTAGAAACTCTAGTAGTTACATGGTTAAGAAGATATGAGTTAAATATTTAAAATGGATACGATAGGCTTAGTCTAGTTTAATCCTGAGAGTTGTAAAGAAAGTTATGAATTGATGTGATCTGCTCACATAAAAATTCAACTAAAATGAGTTGTATTTTATCAATTCGAAAACTTAACCTTAAATTATTAGGTTATAGGACCAAAATCAACACTAAACTACAGTCAGTCAGTCAGTAACAACGTAGAACTTCGTACGTACGTTCATCAGTTCGAGTTTCCATGCCACAATTAGCACAGAGATGCAGTGGTCGATTCAAATCCCGTAGTGGTAGAGGCAATAAGAGTATAAGCAGTGATCGGGAAGATTAGGGTTTGGAGATGTTACTTAAAGAGTATAATACAGTGAAATAAATTTGGAAAGAGAAAAAAAGAGACAAGGAGGATTCAGGAGATCAAGATTTGGGAGAACACAAAGAGTGGGTGCACCTGCGTCATTGCAAACGATTTTGAGCCATGTCATTCAAAGTCTCTAACCATCGGTTGCTATCATCTCGCGGATCCCAACCAGGTAGTCTACACCTACCAACATGACTCAGTCCACTTGTCAATGACTTCATGGATTTGTGCCACCTTTTAGTCTGGCTCCCCCTAGCTTTCTTCTAACCTACACTATTCTGTACCATAAAATATCGCACGTCGGGGTAGTCGGTGGTTGGGCATAAGTAACAAATGGCCCAGCCATCCTTACCTAGTACCCGTTTCCTAACAACTTTGTTACTTACTCGGTGGTCCCAGGATATACGAGCAATGTTTCGAAGACACCTATGATCAAATACTAGTAGCCTACGGATATCCTCTACTCTTACCGGCCATGTTTCACTGCCATAAAGTAGGACAGAACGAACTGCTGCGCAGTAAACACGTCCTTTGGTTGATAGACGGATATCTGGCCTACGCCATAAATGACGCAAGTTGGCAAAAGCTAGTCGAGCCTTCTGTATCCGTGCTGAGATTTCGTCACACACCAGACCACAAGGGCTGATGAGACTTCCAAGATAAGTGAAGCGGTCGACACGTTCAATTACTTCACTCCCTATCATTAGTTCGGGTGTCAATGCAACCCAATCCTGAAGCAACATTTTGCATTTCGAGGGGGAGAATCGCATCCCGAACATGCTTGCATTGTTGCTTAGAGTGGTCAGAAGACTCTGCATTTGTCAGCGTCTTCACCAAATAAAACTATGTCATCAACATATTCTAAGTAAACAAGTGAACCTCCCGGTAGTAGTTCAAACCCTGGAAATCTAGACGAGGAAAGTGTTATCTCTAAACGACAAAGATGAACAAGAATGGAGAGAGTGGGCAGCCCTGACGAACACCACTTGAGATAATCAATTCTGATGACAGTTCGCCATAAGCTCTCACTCGACCAGTTGTGTTCGAGTAGAGAGCCTTCATAAGGTTAATGTACTTCTTTGGTACTCCTTTCAGTGACAAACACTGCCATAGAACCTCACGATCGACAGAGTCGAATGCTGCTTTAAGGTCGAGAAATACTACGACTGTGGGGCGTCTGAACGTGTGTCTGTGTTCTAGAACCTGACGTAGTGTGAATATCTGGTCTATACAACCACGTCCAGGTCGAAAACCAGCCTGATTTTCTCTAGTCTGCTCTTCACGAGCTTTGGTTAGGTGTCGAAGTATTATTGAAGCTAATATTTTAGACACTATATTAGTCAAACTGATTCCTCTGTGATTGTCACAAGAGGACTTTTGTCCTTTCTTATAGACTGGCACAATCAGTGATTGAGACCAGTCAGATGGGATTACGTCCAGTTCCCAAATTCTACCCAAGACCTCAGTTAATCTCATTGCTAATACTGGACCACCATCCTTAAAAATCTCAGGAGTAAACCTGTCAGGGCCTGCACAGTCAGGCTATACTCCTAACCCATACACAAAAGGCGACATAATTGATATATTACAGGTACTGATCACACCATTTGTACAATGAATTTATTCAAATGAGAAAAAACATCTGGAAAAGTATAAGTTTACATTTGATTGCTAATTCGTTTTTATACATACAAAACGAAACAAAATGAAGGTCTTCTCAATTAAGAATTATTATCATCACCAATACTAACTAGATGAATCCATGCGACGTTTCTTAGTTTTAGTATGAGCAGATTTCCATAAGGCATGTTTTACAAATCTTGTTGTAGCTTCTTTGTCCAATTTCAAACGTGCAGAGCCTTCTCTTTCGACTAACGATCTACACCTTTTCAACGCATTCATTACACGATCCTTTGCAAAAAATAAAAATAAACACATAAACAACACACAATTACAGACAAATAACGCGTTAGATGAGTGCAACTTATTTTTTTAAAAATCGTGAGCCCATAAAACTGTAATGCTAGGTAAGTAATGTTTTCAGTTTACTTGTTGATAGATATTTGTAGACTAGTGATTCAGAATGTCGTCAGTTTACAAATAATGAATCACAGATCCATAGTTATTTAGAGCTTTGACCACTCTCCTTATCTTGGAAGTCTCACAAGCACTCACTACAGATTTAGAAAACTCCCTTGGTTTTTGTCGAATTCCATCGCTTGTAGTATAGACAATAACTCCTACTCCCAACCAAGGGACGAGTGTACCGCATAGTAGTTCGCTTTGTCTTACGTTATAACTGTGAAACATGACATTTGTAAGTAATCAGTACTTGACTACAGGTGCCTATGAAGCATGTGAATTGTGACCAACTGGATTATTTCATCCAATTTTATTTTGAACAGTTTAGTAGACTTTCAAGACTTAAAGATAAGAGATATCGATTATAACCCTGTACATAAGTTTAAACTTAGTTAACAGAGTATAATTTTATTTTCCTAAATGTGGTGGATAGTTAATCGTATGCAAATAATAAGTTGTTGAGGCTTGTCAATAAGTGTTTTTTTGTTGCATTTAAAATTTGTTGCAAAAATGTCTGTAATATGACGGACGAGATATCAAGGATAAGACACGTTTCTATTACTGAATGGTGAAATTTACTTTTGCTTAAAGAAAAGTAGATCAATTTGATGGATCAAATGTATTTCAAAACTGACACGTTAATTTACAGAATATATAAATGATAAATAACACTAGGTTATGTACGTAGGCGCTTTTTAGTCCTGGGAAGTTATAACAATCAAGCAAACACACACTAAAAGCTAATGACTTCTACACTCAGACATGTTGCTATAGAACTAGCGGTAAATTTGGTTACTTGAGCACCAATAGAGGATGAGAGGTTTCCTGCCATAACATGAATATCCTACGGACGGGCTCATGGTTGAGCACTGTTGAGTTGTTCCACAATAGGACGAAATGGCCATCCAGTGCTTCCAATTTTCCAATGGTAGTCAAACATCGATCGGTCCTACTCACTGCCTTCTCGTGGCGGGGCTGTTGATTGCGAAATTGAGGGACGAAAAGCGGATGTCCGGCGCTTTAACCGGGTTGGTGGATACGGAGGATCCTTAGAAAACCACCTGCTTCGGATTTGGGCACCCGGGCAGTATCCTAACCCTCACATAAATCGAATGATTTATGCGGCACATATCTGTTTGGTGCCTCATACGAATGTTTATGTGTTTAAACAATAATAATTTCAACGAAATCTAAAAGCTCAAGCTTAATTTCATACTTATGTTGACCGAAATAGGAAGTCATAGGTTATATTATTTATTGATAAAAAAGGAGGTTAAATGATCATAATAAAACATACAGTTTGTTTAAAAATATGACATAAGAATAGGTGGTCTAGCAGGTAAAGCAATCAGCTCCAACAGTCAGGTAGAGGGTTTGAACTCCACTACACCTACTTCGGTTCGGAAAGTCTTATAGTACTGATAATCCATTCACAAAATTTAGTTTAAAGCCGATCACGTAAACCTGTACTTAACAGAGAAGTTACATTAGGCGGTGAATTAAAATTGCAGCTGGTTAAATTAACCCGTATTCTGTTTTCGAGCATATATCACACAAAATAAAATACTAAAATAGTAAATATAAGGAATATTTTGATAGATTTCTATGGGTAGTGAAGTCGTATTAGGTCAGTGTTCTAAGTCCAAAAGCAACCCGGAAACGAATTTTGCTATTACAACATAACAGTGAATGGCTTCTATAGAAACAGAACGTTTGTAAACAATTAGTAGAAAATGTGTTGTTCGTTGTTTGATTTAATTTAGGACGAAGGACTCAACACTTATTAATCGGTACAACATCCAAATTATAACCTATGTACAGGCTTCTCATTTAAAATGACAAACTGAAAGTTTTTAATGGTGAAAAACACCGTAAGAATACTGTCCATTATCATGAAAGAATAAGTATAACAAATACTAAAATAACGATCTTACCAATTCCTGCATAATAGGATGGCTTTGAGTTTCTACACCATTGCACCTAAGATACACTGAAGAGAATTATTAAAAAGGAATTCCTATCGACTTACTGAAAAACAAAGCATTAAAGGCGTAGCATAAAGACAGATCAGTTTTGATGGTATCCAAATCACTGACCTAAGACATTTTCTTGTTAATAAATTTCAATAGCATTACCTCAGTATTAGAATCATTCGAAAAGTTGCTAATTTTTTTTACAAGCTGTTCAATATCATCAGTAGCTTCTGAAAAAGAAACTAACTGAGCGCTTATTTCTTCAGGTATTTCATCAAAAATACTGCTGTCAACCATTCCAAGTCAACAAGACTGTGCAGTGCATAAGGCTAAGATGTAAAAATAATAGTAAACAACAGCAACTCAATCTGGCGACAATACTAATACAATTTATCAAATTACTACTTGCTTTACAATCTAGACAAGTAGTCTGTTAGGTTTACGGGTTCTCACCAATAATGGACGACCGTTCGTATGTTAATGGCTTTACCAACCAGTCAAATTGGCTTAACTGTACCCGCAGTGACATGATATAAACATGAGGTTATGAAACCATTACTCCTGGAAAGTATTTCCTTAGTTGTGAATTCTTAGAATAGTTTGAAACTATATACAAACGATCGAGCAAGCTGATTCCATAGGAAGATGTTCATTGCCAAGTGTTGGTCCGTCAGTCGATAGGCTTTATGGTACTAAAGCATATCGAAAAGAATACCAAAGTGCACCCTATGGAAGCTTTCTACTAAGACACTACAGGTTGATCCTCGGCTTTCGTCAAACTATTGTCTGAACCGACTAGGTTTATTGTTTAACTAGGTTGGCCATATTATTTAATTTTGGTACATGTATACCTCAAATGGTGATGAACTCTTCGTTTGACATTTTAGAGGCTGATGTAACATGAATCAACTCCTTAGATTCAACTATCTGGATAGTATACGACAGTTTAGTGGGGACACTTAGTAAAATCAGTTTTTGAATACTAAATGACAGAGCACGAAATTTTGAGATCTTGCTTTCGCTCATCAATGCATTAATCCGACCATAGTGACTAAAGTAGCGGAGCATGTTGGAGCGGTTATAATTTGTCAGTCAACCAGCTACAACATAAGACCAGGCATATATATGCGTCGGTCCAAGTTGCCACACTTCATTAGTAGAACAAAATGAACACCGAATTCATAGAGGCAATTACTTGAATGGCAGTAATACATAAAAAGGATTGCATACAAGGATATGATAGAGAGATAGAATTAGTTAATAAAGAGGAAGGTATAAAGTAATCTCACAGTTCAAGGGAAGACAAAGATTTTATACACCGGCGCTATTATGATCGATTCTGAGCCATGTCACCCGGAGTCTCCAATCACTGATTTTGATAGTCGCGCGTACCCCAACCAAGAAGTCTGAATCTACCAACATGGCTCAGACCAGAAGTTATAATTTGTGGACGAACTAATCAAATTTCAGATAGTCTTGTATTTTGGTGCGAAATTCATCCATCCATATGGTTAAATTGCAATTTAGTACTACAGCTGTCAGTTAGTGATGAAAACCCTAACCCTAATGTGTAGTCATAAATTCGTACTCTAGATCCAAGTTCAAACTTTTCGCACTAATTTATAACCCTTTTTGACCCTAGTAAGTAAGCGAATTTCCTGAAGATCACTTTGGCCTCGAAGATCGTCTATAGAGTATAGCCTCATCAACATGTCCACCACTTTACTGTCCATTAGTTTCACTGGTATTGTTAAATCAACATACCAAAAGGTCAATTAGTCTCGCTCAACTAGCGCAGCAAACGCGAAAGGACTGGATATACGTCTACATACCAAAAGGTGGGTGTACTGTTCAACAGTTCGCCCTGTATTCATTTATGGCTACTAAACATGGTCCGTGAGAGAAAAATCGTTCTTACGTTGTTTAGTCGTAAACAACTTCAAAGAATAGCTTAGGTATGTTGAAATCTCAGGAATATTTAATGCCAATTTTTAGTTTAGAATAACACAATGATAAACCGTGTGGTCAGGCTGTTTACCGAAAAGATAAGTGATCAGGAATTATGATACATACTCCTAGTTGATGCGTACCCTGATATGCAGTTCATACTGTGAATTGGAACCATGTTGCGAGTTGAGGACTTTTTGTTTGTTCTGTACAATAACAAGAATCTGTATTTCAAGACCCTAGGTTTTATATTTTTCACTAAGTTTATCTCCTATATTGACAATTCATTACAATCAATTTAAACACTTTTGATTTTGTTTTCAATCGTGTTAGCTCGAGTTGACGCATAATTCTACAAAATTTTATGTTATCCACAACTGGCTGTATATTAGGAAGCAATAAGCTTGAAGCATTACTGATAACCAAGTGACAGTCTCTGAGTTTAACTGACCAATCCATTTGAAAATGGGTTATGTGGTGGACGGCAGTTACTTTTTAAGCCAAGCTACAACCCATGTTGTAATGTACCCAATCTCCAAAGTTCGGAGAGCATCTCAGGTTTTCCTTAAAACTTTTTCACATCAGACCATGGGAGATTTTCAGGTTTTAACCCTAACTTTCCTAAATCTTCGATCGGAACTTCGCCAAGACTTCCAAACATACAGAGATTGCACATCCATCTGAGTAGTAATTACTACTTTTCGTTAACGAAAAAGTGAAACTTAACTGACATTATCTCTAGGAATATAACGGATATTATTAAAATATGCAAAGGTCGAAACACCATCAAAAGTATAATTACTTGCGAAGAAAAGTTGTAACGACCCAAACTCCCAATTTCTGGGGAAATTTCGTCCGTTTTGGATAAATTTAAAGAATGCCGCAGTAGAAAACTTTGGTAAAATGGCACAAAGACCCCAAGATTTCCCCAGGTCTGGGGGGAATCCCCAAGATGTTTGAGAAATTTTGGGTTTTCTCCATTATTTCCCCAGAATCACATAACACTGAGGTTTTTCCCCAAGATATCCTAGGGATAGAAAATACTTCGGAACTCGACTAATTAGTCAAATAAAACGATGATCAGTCTTGATGTTTATGAAAGCTCAAGCCATAGATTTTCAGCAAACGTTTACTCAGAGATATCCGATTGCAAAACTAACGTTTAAGACAAAATCGATAGTCGACTCTGATCATAGTTACCGGCTTTATACAACCGTTGGATTTCAATTAGAGTACGAAATAACACTCCTTAGAAGCAAAAAGCTCTAGAGAGCACTTAAAACATTTTAAGCTGATATAAATACGTAAACATCACTGCGCAGCATATGGAATAGTAGTTATTGAGATACTAACCAAACAACCTCGAAAAGAGTCTGCGTCAAGTTTGCCTTTACGACCTTGAACGGTTTTGTCCACCGCGGGCAATTTATACTTGAAGAGAGTGCTAGTTTGCATAGGTTCAAATGGTTCAAATGGTTGTGGACGGAATAGAAGAAGCTTTCGCTTAACAGGCTTCCGTGTCTAGTATCAGGGGATCACCAAATCCTCCAGGCAGGAATCTAGGTATATTAACAAGAAAACAGGAAAAGAAATTGATAAATCATAGTGCGATACTATCCTTAGTCCTTAAGAATAGTCCAAGTTGCCTCTTAAAGGACTCCTGGGAAGTCGCTTGAACTAGCTCGGCCGGCAGCGAATTCCAGTATTTGACAACTCTTAAGGAGTGGAAGTTGTGTCTACATTCCGTTCTGCTATGTTGTGTCTCCAGTTTTTGAGTGTTACCCTGTAGGGCCAGTGAAATGTCACTGAGCCCTAGCCAAATCATCCGGCAGTTGGATCACTGAATGTCGAACAGATCATCGCTCCCTGCCAAGGTCATGTACAAGCAACGCGCATTAGTTAATCATACGCCATGGACTGGCCCATGCGGCAGTGGTCTTACTTTCGCCTGTATCTACCTTAACTAATATATTTCTGTAATAACGTCCTTTGTGTTGTACAGTCTTCAAAGTATCTATGGTACCTTGATACGTCAATGGGGGTAGTCCACGTAAGATGCTGACCACAAGGTGTGACTTCGACATTAGCTAGTTTGTCACACCATTCATGTCTAACTCGAGTAGGCCTCCAATCATTTCGACATAGATCATCTACGTTGGTGATCAACACTGGTGAGCAAGACTTCGAGTAACGCAACCTATCACTATAATCTTTATTATTGTATTCTATACTTATTCTTTTTCATTTTTATCATCGCCTATGTTAATCTATCACTGTGAACTTTCGTTGCTTCATGTCAATGTTGATTAGTATTTAAACTTAAATACTTAGTTCAATCGACAGAACTAACCAATCAACTACGATTATAATCGCCTATCGTGGTTCTTTAACAAGCATTAGCAGCATGTAAATGCTCCTGTGTAATATGTTTGTTAAAATATCAACCACTCGTGAGTATAGCCACAAGGCAACACGAACGCATATCTCTTTGTACCTTATCCACTGGTATAAATAAGACAAGATTAACTATCGACTATAAATTCATCTTTCTGCTTAACCACTATCCACTAGAATGTTTTGCTTTTTTTACCACTGTCTGCCTAATTTCCAATTGCTGAGTTCCATGGCCAAACAGAGGATACGAATGCTAGAAATTCACGGTGAGTTTGAACTATAAATTTCCTGCGATCTTAGATCTCGTTTAGACTGTTCGTCAGTCTACAACGCTGTGTTAATCGAAAAATTTAATCAACAGTACCTCGTACATAATCCAGATTCAAACTACTGCCTACTTCATATCTTCATTACTTAGAGGCAAGAGTAACCCAGGCGAGTTTCATAATTTCATTAGATTATTTCGTACTATATTTATGATGCGTGATAACATTTCGTAGTTGCTTTCACGTAAACTAGTCATATATTCTGTCACTGCCGTCAAGTTTTAGTCGAAATCATGTACATTTATGACTCGTTAGTCGACATACTGTGGTAAAACATATTGCATGTACACGAGCACGCTTAGTCCATACCCCAAGTACACATGTTGTCGTACTTAATATGTCACTTAATGCTAGGTAATAAGCTCTTTGTATCATCCTTTTACGAAATGGCCACGTTACCTGGACCCTCTAAACCTTAGTTACATTGGTGGTTACCATTTTAATTAATGTTTATTATACCCCTTGTATTTGCTAATAATTCACACGGTAAATCATGGCTCGATTTCCTTATTACACAACAGTCGTTTTAATTCTATTTTCGGTTTATTTACATGCGATACGGGTTTGGAAAATATCTAAACGTCCTCGAAAATTCTCCACGAACCCAACCATAGTTTCGTATATGTTTTTATTCACACATCCAACTGTTACGCTAATCATACCTAAGCGAACGTTCAGTGCAACTGTCAATATACGTAAGAACGATGTTATTTAGACTTGACATTGTAACACATCTGAACTATTGTAGTTGTTCTACTTCGATGTCGTACTTCATTTTATGAAGTATTGTTTCCTCGTGGCTGTTATTTAACAGATGATTCCGGTACATCAATCGGCTGCTCAACTACTCGACGATTTACAACCTGTCCAGTTCAATTGGTGGTCTGACGACAATATCATTCGCGCGAATCATCAGTTTATGCAGTCGAGCGAATCTCCTGCAAACTGAAAACGATATTGTCGCCTCTATCCCAACACTGACAGCGTTTTTCATGGGTATCATTGACATGAGTCCAGAGTGACACTCTTGGTTTCTTATGTTCTTTTCGATATTTTTCTGTTCACTAATCGAACAAACACGCAGCATTCACCGTTTATCATCTTTTAGAGACTTCATCGTGCCACCTTTTGCTGTCGATTTGTAGCCTTCAACCCTTACTGACTGTAACAGCAGTCATCGACTTTTCAAACTGTGACTACAAGTTGGTCAATAGCTTCGCACAACGAAATCACGACCACTCTTCACTGTTATACTTCTGTACTTACGGTTAGTCTGTTAGATATAGGTATAACTAGAATTTGACACTAATTAATAGCTGTCAACGACACTGTCCGACTTACAACTTTAAACTAATGACAGTACAAATATGGATATCGATTGATAATACACTTATCCTACTATCGCTATAGCATCATTACTCTTGCGGCAGACTTAACGTTTGTCATCGGAGGAACTGAATTACTTTTCAAGGCTATATATTTCAGCGCGACTTGATAGAACAATAAAACGTTTTGTTCTTTTCATTATTTCTATGGTTAATCGCTTTACGTTTAACCAACGTCCTACTAACATATTATGACTCGCTGTTTCCCGACCAGTTTCTGCCGCCTCCTTTCCATTTGTTTTACAGATAAGCAATACCTGGAGAATTTATAATATTCGTTTGGCACTCTCTGGCGCGCGACTGCTCCCAACATGTTTGGTACCGATTCAAACGGCCGTTGAATCTGGTGGGGGAGTATTGTAGGGCCAGTGAAATGTCACTGAGCCCTAGCCAAATCATCCGGCAGTTGGATCACTGAATGTCGAACAGATCATCGCTCCCTGCCAAGGTCATGTACAAGCAACGCGCATTAGTTAATCATACGCCATGGACTGGCCCATGCGGCAGTGGTCTTACTTTCGCCTGTATCTACCTTAACTAATATATTTCTGTAATAACGTCCTTTGTGTTGTACAGTCTTCAAAGTATCTATGGTACCTTGATACGTCAATGGGGGTAGTCCACGTAAGGTGCTGACCACGAGGTGTGGCTTCGACGTTAGTTGGTTCGTCACACTATTCACGTCTAACTCGAGTAGGCCTCCAATCATTTCGACATAGATCATCTACGTTGGTGATCTACAACCCCTTAGGTTAGTGTTGGAACTAAGCTTAAATAGGTGTTTGAGAGGATGTCCGGAAGTGTTCAGGATACTATAAGCCATCAGAAGGTCACCTCTAAAACGTCTATATTCTAATGGGTAAAGGTTAAGTGAATGGAGGCGCTCTTCGTAAGGTTTAAATTTGAGTCCTCGAACTGATTTCGTGGCTCGCCGTTGGATACGCTTCAGCGTGTCCTTATCCTTTTGGAGTGAGGGGAGAAATACTATGTTTCCGTACTCTAAATGGGGACGGATGAAACTATTGAAGATTATATGGAAAGTTCTTCCGTCAAACTGTCCAAAAATGCGCTTCAATGTTGCCAGTGCAAGGTTTGCTGGGAAGGCATTTTTGTCATAGTTAGCGTAAGACTTTAAATCGTAGGGCACCAGGACTCCCAAATCTTTTTCGACTTGGATACTACTAGAGAGGAGTTTCCTAAGTTATAACTGTAGTTTGCGACATGTCGCAGATGGACTACTTTACACTTTGAAGTGTTGAAGGTAAGTCCGTTATCGTCTGCCAAACTTTGAAGTCGAGTCAGATCCTCCTGAAGTGCCTGTAGATCGTCCTGGTTGCGCATCACTCTCCAAAGTTTCACGTCGTCGGCAAAAGTAATAAGTCTGATGTTACCTGCTGAGGAAGATCATTTATGTAGATCAAGAAGAGAAGAGGTCCTAGTATTGAGCCCTAGGGGACCCCACTAGGACATTCCATAGCCTGAGATAAAGTGAAATTAACCCTGACCTTAAAATGTCGATTTTTCAGGTATGAATTGAGCCAATCGCTTAGAGGTGGTCTGATACCCAATCGTTTAGGCTTATTGATAAGACACAATTGGTTAACCTTATCAAAACCTTTTGAGAAGTCTAGGTGGATGATATCAACCTTCCCCTTGTGATCAAGGATGCTTGTCCATCTGTCCACCCCAGTCAGCAGGTTGGTAATACAAGAGTAACCCTTCCTGAAACCATGCTGTTGGAGTGAGAAGAAATTTAAGGACAGTAAATAGTCGTTTACACCATCACATATCAGGGACTCCATGATTTTTGAAGGTATGGAGAGAAGAGCCACCGGTCGGTAACTTGAAGGTTCATTGCGTTGACCTCCTTTGAAAATTGGTGTGATGTGAGCCAGCCTCCAATTTTCCGGTAGTGTGTGAGAACATCATGCTAAGCGGCGTTGCCAAGATTGAGGCTGCTTCCCTCAGTATAGCGGAATGGACCATGTCCGGGCCAGGAGAAGTGTCTAATCTTAAGTGATGCAGTTTCCGGAACACCAAGTCAGCGCTTAGGTTCACTTCGGAGAGTCCTGTGGAATTGCAAACGAAACTATCATCATTAAAGTTAATGTCGGTCGGTTGAAATGTCTGGGAGTATTGTTCAGCCAGAAGGTAAGCGGTGTCGCCATCGTTGTTGATCGGGCCGTTAAGACCTAGCAGTTGGGAAACTCCAGTTTTGACTTGACGAAGAGAGGCTGCATAACGGAATAAGCTTTTAGGATTAGAGGCAAGTTTGTCCATAAGCTTTGTTTGGTACTGGAGCCTGTCTCCTCTTATAGCCTTCGTGCACATGTTCCTGATATGTTTATATTGCCTGTACGCTCCGTCGTTATCAGTTCGCTTGTATTCCGCCCAACAGTGCCTTTTGCGGCTTAGCGGGCGAAGGGTTTGCATAAATAAGTACTCTGCTGACGCCCGACAGCCCGGAAACGTCGTTGAAAATCATTTCAAGTGTGCCATCTTCCTTTTTTATTGTCAAGTGTGAAGATTTATAATAAGTACGCAAATGCGGGATCAATTTAAAATAATCAAAGCCTAGTGGGCTTAAATTCCTTTTGCGATTTTAAAATCTTAGGAAGCTGTTATATTAGGACTGGAAAATTATTGCGGCCCATTTACTGGGTTACAGCTAGTTAAAATAACGATTCGAAAAATCATTCAGTCATTAATAAGTTGATGAATCGTGGGGGTTATTATTACTTATTCTTCCTCTGGAAAATTTGCACGAATATTCTGCCTTTTGTTTTTGCTGATTTCATCTACTTAGTAAACCTGTAGAATTATGGTCTACTATGATATTAGTACTGCTCTAATAATAGACCTAATCCTAAATTTGTAGATTTGTCATGATATAACTGCCTAATCCATAAGATCTTACGTGGAAGTCACACCATCGACTACACCAACTCACTGTATCGTATCAATTACCAATACATGATGTAGAACAAGGTTAGGCTAGAGAAAGAACAATATATTTAATATGAATAGAAGATATAAGGTAACATTCGGCAGAGACCACGCCTGCATGGCCGAGCCATGCCACTCGATCAACCCCAGTCCATTCAATTCATTCTTCGCGCCTTCTCTATCGTTAGATATTTATCCGCGTTAAATATTGAATATCTATTTTCTGAGTAGTCTCGTGTTCAGCTTTGTGGATTGTGCGGTTATTGTTCAATGCCACTACACTACTCTCCCACTAGAATCAACGTGATGTTGGTTCGATACCGAATTGGATGGGATCGTCGTGCGCCGAAAGTTACCAAGACTAGGAAGAATCCCCCGGGTAATGATAAGCTGAAAGATAAATCAAAAAGGCGGCAGCATCTGGTCGGGAAATACATGTAAGAATTTTTTTAAAAAATCTGCCTTCATGCTTAACACACTTAAAATGACAATTTGGGTGAAGATTATTTGAGCTATAAAAAAATGGGATTACAATAATAATAATAATAAAACGATGCGTGTTAATAGCCGTTGGTTAATAACTTAACGTATAGGTAGTAAGTATTTTGTGTTTAGAAATATTAAAGTAATGAATATTGTAGAAATGTTAATATTGGTATTAGTTTTGGTTTAAATTATGAAATCAAATAACGATTATGCCGGTAAGTTGTCCATATGAGTTGAATTCCAATTGCATCTGTATTAGTAGGCTAACTGAAGGAACAAAAGTATTACCGTGGAGAAGAATTCCAACTAGTGTTCCAGTTAGTTTGATACGGTTTATTTAGTTACGGGGAGATTTCCTCAACCTCATTTTTACTTGACCGTGATAGAATTTAGTAATACTACTAATACGCATGAATGGTTATCACAACAAAATTTAAATACGTGAATGATAATTGTATGAATTTTGGACAGATAACTAAGAGCGATTCGTTAAACATGATTGTATTCGTATGAGACATGGTTCAGACTCAATGTTCCGATCTGCCATAGAATATTTATTTATATTTATACCTACCGGTTGATGGTGCATACAAGTTAGTTGCAAGTATGCAGTCTATCATAAGGCGAAATACGAGTTAATTGAGATATAGTGATTAAGTTATTGAAATCAGTTAAGCTTATTTGTCATATTACGAAGTGATGTGGTGCTGCAAGATGTATTTAGCTAAATAAGTTTTTACAAGACGATTAATAGTGAGTGATGCTCATGTGATTATCAGGGAGAACATAAGTTGTAACCAGGGGGAGTACACTCCCAACTCATGTCTATGATAATGGCTTGAACCTTAGTCAGTGTTGGGGTAAATTCGACATTAATGTTTTCAGTTTGCAGGAGATTTGCTCGACTGCTTATACTGATTATTTGCATGCATGATTGTGTCGCTAAACCATCAATTAGACTGACAAGGTTTCGAGATATTTACTGAGTGAGCATCTGATAGAGAAACATACTGTAATCATCTATAGTGAATGAAGATAAAAGAAAAACAACACTAGCGATAATTATAAGTCAATTTGCTGACCGATTTTGTTAATAGTTTCATTAATTATATCAGTCATATTACGTGATTGTCAAGTTATGACAATGCTTTATGACGATATCCTGAAACTATTAAATTTAACTAGTTAGTGTTGAATGAGGATTAGTCAGTGGAAAAATAGGTATTGTTGCTTTAGGTGATTCGAAATTATCAGAAATTTATAACGTTAAAGAATCCGAGACACCTAATTTAATTATAAATTTCAATTCAGAAATATTCGTTTAGTGTTAATTCTAGTAGGCTACGGAGTTTTGGTTTTAAACGTTTGTTTAGCCAACAGCTACCTAGGGATTTAGTTATTTTACTAGTGCAGTTGATAGTACTTAAATTTGTAATCTAATTATCTAAACTATGTTCGCATTTTAGGCTGCTAATATGATAAACCAATCCATAAACCCAAATACGATTAGCAACAACGACTATGATGGGTTTATTGATAAATGTTAAAGGCGATCCAGATGATTTCTAAATTTAGAAGAAATGGAGATATAGTGTGACGTATGTACGGGCCAGGTTAACAAGCAGGTTGTTGACGTATATGACGATTTAAAAATAATGAACATGACCAGAAAATAATTTTAAAGTTTAGACTGCTTGTGAAACTTCGGGCAGGAATATGATGCGTTATAAACATTCCATAAGAAGTTACTGCATTTAGCCTAGGGACACTTACAAATATATAGCAAAAGGAACCGGAAAACATATACATGTTAAGTAAAAAAATTATTAAGTAAAATAGTTGAACTCGCCTGGGTTATTTTTGAAAATTAGATTATTCAGTGGACGAAATATATAACGCCATTCGTGAGTAGTATTGATCCAAAAGTATCCAGAATAAAACATGCAGTATGGCAATTAATTCCAGGGTGCGTGATGCTGTTGAGGTTTTTGACACTCGCTCGGATCAGAACAATCGAATGAATCCAGATAATTGTATGGTTGTCATTGAACGAACCATCTAAAAATGATTGCAGGAAACTTATAGCTGAAACTCACCGTATGTTTTTGGAGTAGTCATCCTCGTTGTTTGGCAATGGAACTCGAGAATATGAAATTAGGCAGGCAGTGGTCGGAAGAAAAGATATTACAGGATAGTGCATCGTTTAAAACAGGATGAGGTGTTAAGTGAAGGAACACTGAGAATTAGATCCAGATAACTATTTAGTCCTTGATCGCATTGTTAGTCAATGTATATTTACGCTATTTACAGGTCATATTTGCTAGAGCTTGATGTTTAAACAAGACTATGTCGCTGAAGCATGTAAATGCTATTACAGCTTGTTAACAAATCATCAAAGCTAATTAGTTAATATAGACGACCAGTTTTTATTATCGATTGAGCTAGTTTGTCATGAGGACTAATCAATATAACATTACGATAATGCATGTGAGCATTATTCAGAGGACTATTAGAATACAGGGTTAACATAAATATAAAATCGATCGAGAAAGTTGAAGTGGAAATAAGGATTAATAATAATAGGTTGCGTTTCTTTAGTTGGGCTCACCAATGTAGAATTATGGTCTACTATGATATTAGTACTGCTCTAATAATAGACCTAATCCTAAATTTGTAGATTTGTCATGATATAACTGCCTAATCCATAAGATCTTACGTGGAAGTCACACCATCGACTACACCAACTCACTGTATCGTATCAATTACCAATACATGATGTAGAACAAGGTTAGGCTAGAGAAAGAACAATATATTTAATATGAATAGAAGATATAAGGTAACATTCGGCAGAGACCACGCCTGCATGGCCGAGCCATGCCACTCGATCAACCCCAGTCCATTCAATTCATTCTTCGCGCCTTCTCTATCGTTAGATATTTATCCGCGTTAAATATTGAATATCTATTTTCTGAGTAGTCTCGTGTTCAGCTTTGTGGATTGTGCGGTTATTGTTCAATGCCACTACAAACCTAATTAAGTAGGGCTTAATATGCGAACCAATCTTGTAAACTGTAAATCACGCCTGCAAATATGGCGTATGCGTGCTCCGGCGAAAATATAATAATATTATCAGCTGCTTTTACTGCAAAGCTGTTCGACTTTTATCTTAAAATCTTCTTTATTCCGTCAAGTCATACTACTGTGACCTGTATATTCGGTGATTTTTGTGATGACAAAATAAAGATCTCATTTTTCGCCATTTGTCACACATTATATGCAACTGCATTTATATAAATTATCTATTGTCGCTCTGTATTGATGGTAAAAAACGGATACAATTGTTTGGCTATAATATACACACTGCCGTCATTGTTTCAAAATAAACACCATCTCCGGCATCTGTTCGGATTTATTGACCACGGCCGTTGGTTGAAGATTATAATAGCGTTATGATATCATTTCAGGCCTTCTCACACTACGTCGGAAATTTGGCTCGGATTATTATGAAATAATATTGTTGGATTTAATCTTCCTCATTATGTCGTTGGTGCCACCTCGTGTAGAGGAACCTTGTTAACTCAGTGAACTCATTTGTCACTGTTATCTCAGAGTGCAGCTTACAGGTAACATTCACTTCATGACAAACGTTATCATTTTTCTAATTTTTATAGCATTTATATTGTAACTGTAATTTGTTACCCATTGCTTTACTAATAAACAGACACTTTGGTTTATAGGGCTAATTCTTTTGGTATATCATCGGTAACTTCGCCTACTGTCGTATCTTAAACAAGCTCTTTTGCTGAGATCCACCACAATAAAAAGTCCTCAATCACTATGTATCGACGTTTATTGCACTGCACGGAAAGCAGGCTAAACCCCTACTGAATTTAGCTAAACAAACAGACACTACATTAAACAATATAGGAGATTGAAGGACATAATATTCAGATAAAATAAGTTAGTAAATATGTTTAAATTCTAACTTCAATGAGACGTTGTAGGCGAACATTTAGCCTCATAATTTCGTCTGCTACCGCTTTAATACGTAGTTTTTCAGTTCACCTGACTCCTACCATCCATGTAACGTTCTATACTGACAATAATTGGTGTAACTAAACGACTATTATTATTTTTCAGAGTACACGGTAACTCAATTATTGTTCAAATGAATTTAGTCACCCATGCTTATCTAAAAGTAACGCAATCCAATGAGTTAAAGAAGTGGCCTCTCCCTAGCTAAGTGGCTAGGCTATCCTGATCATGCAGCTTACGCTAAGAATACACAAAGTCTCTCTAGCAAACAACCTGTCTATTGAGTAGTAGAGGATGAATTATAAAAAGGAAAATACACGATGAAGTGATAGATAGATCATAAAATTAGACCATCACACAAATCATTTTCATTAATTTGGATAACGAAGATCAATATTGACAAGTCACCGGACTGGAAAACTGGGGACTTGTAGTAGTATTGGTTCTTAAAACATGACCTATGAAGATGAGCGTCCAATTACCTAAAAGATCTATTCAACAGTGATGAATGTGGCAACAAGGAATCGAACTCGCATGGCTTGGTCATACAGGCATGGTCATGCTGCATAACCTATCGTTTTTGTGTTGAATATAGTATATCTACCTAACCAAAATGTGTTCTTCGGAAACGTCAGACGTTATATTGCTGACTGTTACGTAGGATGAGCTAGTGTAGATAATAACTTAACTCTCACATAGGATCTTATAGATTAAACACTCACATAGTGACGAGTCTACAGTTTTGAGATTTAGTCAGTCATTTTGGTACCGAAGATAAATGTCCAAATAATGTATTTGGTCATAATTTTACAGACTGATTGTTCTGATTCAATGTGGAAACATCTAGGATGGTCTATTAACAAGGATCTTCACTTATTACACTCTCAATTCAATAGGAGAGCGCTATCAACCCCATAGTCTTCAGAGATGGCATAAATAATCCAAACCAACACCCAACAAAACTGTTTCTCTGTCAACGGTGTTATGCGTAGGCGCGGTGAGAAGTATGGTAGCGAAATGACGCTAGGCTTAAACTCCAACGTCTAGAAAGACAAAGGGTTCTATCACCAGTTTCATTCTCAGCTTGGGCAGCTCTCATTACGATCCTACGATTTCATTAATACTTACAGCAGATGCATCCACATATGGTGTGTGGGCTGTAATTTCACACAAATTCCATAATGGAATGAAAAACAGCAATACATGCATCTCGATCACTAACATCAGCAGAGAAACGGTATGGTCAAATAGAAAGAGAAGCGTTGGCGATTTTTTTTTGTTGTATGCAGTTTTCACAAAATGCTTTAGGGAAGAAAGTTTACGTTCTTGACTGACCACAAACCCTTTCACATAGAAAAATTTTCGATTAGGGGGATTAAACCTTCAGTAAAGTATGAATATCACTTAAAATAGTATAGAAATGTTCAAATCTGAAAATTTAAAGTAGTTCATTTGTAGCACTGTACCTCGCATGCAATTCTCGATTTCAGGTATCACAAGAAGGAAAACGATAGGTGTTTAAGTTCTTTAAGACTTTAACACAAACTTTCATTGTGACATAAATTTATTTCTAGTCAATCTATGAAAAGTATATTTAGCTAGGAGAACACTAGTAGATTAATCCAATACGTCACTGGAATAATTATAAAACTGTGAATAGCGTAAAAATATCCTGAACTTATATCAATTATAACGGCTTTATTCAAAACTCACTTGAACTCGCTTCGCAACACTACTGATTTATTGTTACAAGCTAGGGAAATGAATAGGAAAAGTTTACATTTTATTTACAAACATTTGGATGCATGCCCTAAATTGCCTTCAGGAAGAATGTTGTTAAGTGGTAACCACATTGATTCTGAATGTCTCGTTCATCAGAATTTCATACCTATTTAAGTTGTATTCAGAAAATTAGTTCAAAGTATTTCTCTAAATTAGACAAAGCAGTAAATTGACCTCTCAGGGACAACCTCCTTTCAAGGCGGGAATTCAAACGGCTGGTTTTATGTTCTCATGTGGTCGGTGGAGTACGACTTGGGTTTGGAAGAAAGTTTGACTAGAGATGAGTTGTCAGTACTTCATCAGTTTTATGAAAGAATGCTCAGTTGTCCACTTGATATATGCCGATCGAAACGTTATCTTGTCCGTTGGCTGCGCGCTCGCAGTTGGGATGTTGATGAAGCAGAAAAAATGCTGTATTCTCACATAAAATGGAGAGATGTTCAGAAGGTAATGCTCATGTTTAACATAAATAAGTTACCCACTTTCGTTTGTGGCTGTCTTTACTACTGGTTTCATTTTCTACTAATTTTTCGACTTTGCGATATTACCTATAGGGATTATAATCCCCCGACTTTGGGTAAATAGTGGGCTATTCTTCAAGCTCAACGAGAAACTAGTAATTTTCCCCATAGACTGGATGAGCTTTAGGGAGACGTTTAAATAAGTCAATCAGATATTGGCTCATTATTCACCCTTGCTGATGTCCTTTGTTAGTAAAGAAACTTATTTCTCTCATAGGGGTTTGCTATTTACGTTAAAACCTTACGAATTATAACTTCGATCCTAATGCATTCCGCAACGCTCTTCTGATCATAATGTGGTTCAAGTTTGTTCGCATACTTCACTTTCACCTGTCATGGTTATAAATTCATATGTCCAGTATAGGTAAATACAATGCACATATACCCAAAGGTGGCAAGTCTTATGCTTCACTGATAAAATCAAACTCATGTTTTTCAAGAAAATCACTATTATTCCCTAGTTTTTGTAATAAGCTTTCTGTAATGTCACGTTTTAACATTTCTTTTTCGCTCGCTAACGACCATTGCTTGATTCCAGTGATCAGTTGCCTGCAACCGCATTCGGTTTCTTATATCTATGCAAGCTATATTGAAAATCATATTAGCTTCCTGAGTAACTTTGTTGGTGTGTTTACATTCAATAATTTGTAACTTCTAATATCTTGTTGAAATGACATGCAATGCTGACTAGTGTTGGAGACGGCTGGAAGGAAGTTAGGGGTGGCCAAACCAAAACTTAGCATTAGTCGTTGAAGTTACTAACTTCTAGTCTGAGCCATGTTGGTATGTGCAGACTACTTGGAGTCCGCGTGACTATCGTAACCATTGGTTGGAGACTCTGGGTGGCATGACTCAGAATCGATCATAATGGCGCCAGCATATACACTCTTTATCTTCCCTTGGACTGACAAATTAAAGTGCCTCCCTTCCTGTATTGTATACACAATCCTTCTTTTATATATTACTGTCATTGAAGTGACTAATGTGAATTTGGTATTCATCTTGTTCCTGGTCCTACGCTTTAGCTGACTAATTTACTACACCCTGTTAACTAAATTAAACTTCTGGAGATAATCGTACAAGTGGAGCAATTAACAGACTCGGTTACCCTATCCTGTGTTTTTTAAAAAAAAGTAAATAAAGATTAGTGGCAAAGCACTACATATCAGTGAAACGTCATTTTAGCTACGGTGTCTGTGAAAGTCCCTAAACTTAGTGTAGATTTAGTTAATCTCATTACTAAGGACTGTAGTTTCACATCAAACTGTCTAACTGCAAGCTTTCGAGGTAAATGTGACGGTAGGTCATCAGTAAGAATAACCATTTGGGACGTTTTCGTACCGATTTGACTCATGGACTTACAAATAGCTGTTGTGAATCATGTACGTAAGATTTTTGATTTCAATTTGCGAGCTGCTAGCTGCAAGGCTGAAACACTCAAAGTTAATTACGATGGTACGGGTTCGTTCAGTTTTTGTTCCACTCTAAACTTTCATGCTTTTATTACCTTATAGTCAAACTCCTCCATTATTTCGTAGTATTCCATCTAGTTTTCTGCTCTTTTGTCTGTAACTGTTGACTGCCCATTACTTCTTTGTTCCGCTTTATACTTTGTGATATGTTGTTTGGTCGATCACTTCTCGTGGTTTATTATGTATCTTCGTGTCAGTAGATTTGAAATCTAACTACTAATCTGTAACTCGCAAATTTAAATTCATTTCGCTTACGAATATTCGGACAGCCAGTTGATTTTTCTATTTGCTACAAAGTGTGACTACTAGATGGATATTTAATAAGTTGCTATGTTCCGTTATTACTATTACTTTTATTATGGTAGCTTACTATTCAGGCATTAACATTGGCAAACAATAGCCCAAAGTGTCAATCTAAGCACATATTTATCAAATTATAGATGTCATCTGCCGGTCGATAGAAGTCGATTCTGTTTATTTTATTTCTAATTGCGCTTCATTCGAAGCTCCACTGTGATTATCATAAAAAACAGCAGTGTTCAGCTGTGATTTAGTGATTTAAGCGTATAACCTCCAACTGCTGAGTTGGATGTTCAAATTTCTCCTCGTTTATCTAGGTTTGAGCAACTGAGTAGTATCACTTTCACACTGAGAGTAAGGGAATCTGTACTAGGCTACTAATTAGCATCATCACTTTGCTACAATTAATTTTCCAAGCCAGTGGTGTTCAATCATGCATCTTTGGTTGTGAGATATTACCTCGGGAAAAATAAAGCTATTTTTGCAGACAATATCATACTTGAATACAAAATACCCACTAGACAGTCTCGTGGTGTACCATTGTTTTCTGTAAGTACCATACATCACAGCAAAAAAGCAGCTGGAAATCAATACAACTAAGTGTTCAGAGAGGATGTGATTTAAGCTAACTACCGTTATCAGTTACTTCTTACTGTCGGTGAGAATAAAAATAGTGGAAGACAGCACATTATACGAATAATGTTTACCTCTTGTTAATCTGTAATATCTGGCAAAAAGTTGTGGCTAATACATACATAAAACATATAGATGTAGTTTTTAGTGTGACTTAAGGTGATTCGAAATCGGGACTCGTTCCATTGCTATACAAACGTCGATTTCTCACTTCAAGTTCATTTACGACGAAGAAGAATATGATCAGAGGTACTTCAAGCAATTTGTCCCCTTGATAAATTTCGATAGTATAACAAGAAGACAAAGATTACCAGAACTATGTGATATATTAGCGCAATACATTTCGAACATCCTGATCACATATATACTTATTAAGAACATTTATTTACAAAAATGAAAGGTCAACTAGACTAGAAATGGAGGGTAAGAGGAAACAAGCATAATAAAAAAAATAATATGAAAAAATTCGAAACCTCGTCACTCTGGATAATAAGCTAATATTGTCAGAGTAGGTGAGAACAAACTGTTTTTGAATACACAAAGGGGGCTTGAATTTTCGTATGGCTAAGGCTTCGTTAAACCTTAGTATACGCCCTCTTACATTTTTGTACAACACCACAAAAGCCAAGTTAAAATCAACCTTATGACCTGTTCTAATTGTGTTTGGCAACAGAGGGTGATGGATGTTTATCCTTTACTATCTATCGTAACCAATGGTTGGAGACTCTGTGTGACATGGTTCAGAATCGATCACAATGACTTAGGTGTATACACTATTTGTCTTCCTTCAAACTATGAGATTAAAATCGTTCCATATCTTTCTTTCTACGTAGTAAATCTTTCTTCCTATACTCTATCCTTATATGCAATCTTTCTTTTATATATTTCCACCACTGAATTAAATACTTCTATGAAGTCGGTGTTCATCTTGTTGTGCTAATGAGGTATGGCAACTTGAACCGATGCACATGTGTCTGGTTCTACGTTGTAGCTGACTGACTGACTCTTATCGGGTCATTTGATTCTATTTGCTTCTGCAACCATTTATGTACGTATAGGTATCATTACCAAGGTCTGATTTGATCATTTC
The DNA here is from genome assembly GCF_000699445.3 of Schistosoma haematobium. Taxonomy (NCBI): domain Eukaryota; kingdom Metazoa; phylum Platyhelminthes; class Trematoda; order Strigeidida; family Schistosomatidae; genus Schistosoma; species Schistosoma haematobium. The sequence continues at coordinate 17,247,744 of NC_067197.1, read as the reverse complement.
GAATAAATTGAGCATTGAGTAGATTGTTATAAATAAATAGTATATTTGTAATATCCCGATGAGTAGAAAAATTAGATTTTCTGACGTTTCGTGGCTTAGTGTAAGTCACTTCTTCAGAGAATAAATAACCAAATTCAATTTAGTTATTACAAATATACTATTTATTTACATTTATGTACATGTTCACACACCCTAATTTTGTGATCACGATTACTCCTCCCTATTTTTGTGTGACCACACACATGTTAATTGGTAGACACAGTGAGATGTGACGCAATCGTTTTTATGTCTTCTAGGTTTCCTATGAAGCATGAACCTTGTTCTTTCCTTGATAGTGACCTTCGCTGCCTAATACGTCTTGTTATTGACTGATTTAAACCTTTGTTTCTATAAATGACTATTTGAATCACCTCTAAACGGTAAGGTGATGTGGACAGGCTTCTTTTCTGCCAGTGCCATAGTACGTCTCACTGTAGCATGAACTCTCCATCTATTTATGAATTTAAGGGGATAGATATTTTCCATTAATGTTTTGTTTGACAATCTAACATCATCAGGAGCGTCATTTGTGCAAGTACGACCAAGCTTGTTAAATAAGCACCTTATCAAACCCCATTTGTATTGCACAGGGCAATAACTATAATAACTGAGGTATTGGCCTGTCCACGTTTGTTTTCTAAAAGTGAATCGTTTGATTAAGCCATCTTCTCATTTATTTAGAAGTATATCTAGAAAGGGAAGCTGGTCGTTCCTCTCCTCTTCGCATGAGAGACTAATATGGTTTTGAAGTGTTAAGTTTATTCAATAAACAGTTCATATCCTCCTTTCTTTCACAGACAACTAAGATATCGTCCACATGCCTCTCATAAAGTAACGTATTTTCGATTAGGTCTTCAGCCAGATTTTCAACATTTGTCACAAACACATCTAGAAATGGTCCTAACGGACTACCCATAGCAACCCCATTGATCTAGCGAAGGTATTTATCTTCAAAGTGAACTGGAATTTGTCAGTACATAATAGTAGTAAATCTAAGAATTTTTAAAGGGACAGGTAATTTAAAGATATGTAGTCACATAATATATCAATAGTCTCTTTGAAAGGTACATTTGTGAACAAGGGATTCAAGTCAAATGAACCCATTGCCCTTCCATTGATATCGATATCATCTAGATGATCGACCAATTCAAAAGAATCCTTCAGAGAATACTTACATAAACGTTTTGGGATAGGATCCAGCAATTTCTTTAGCCATTTGGCTAGGTTATATGTAGGTGATTGGCATATTGATAAAGTTGGGCGTAAAGGAATGTTTGATTTGTGAATTTTAGATAGTTCATATAAATACTCAGAACATATAGGTTTTAGAAAATTAAATTCCTCTTTATCAGTAATATTCTTGTGTAGTAATTTTACTAGGTTTGAATTTACTCTTCCCTTTAGTTTGCTAATACCTCCGAATTCAACACCAGGCATACACTTACTTTAATCACTGCGGATGGATAACATCTTACTTTTATATTCACATTTGTTCATGTTAACTGCGCCTGATCCTTTATCAGGTTTCAAAAAGACAATATCAGGGTTTGTTCGTAATTATTTTAGTGATTTAAAATGCTGAGTTGATATGCTTCTCTGCTTTTGTCCAGCATTATGAAATTGGTGTGCTATATTTGTTTTTAATGGACTTGTTTAATTATTTATAGTTGTATTCAGTTCATTTCTATCGTTTCCCGTCATTTATAGGTTGATACATTACTTGATTGCTATGAAATCCCAGACGTTATACAGAAATACTTTCCCGGTGGATTTTGTGGTGAAGATAAAGAAGGCTGTCCATTGTTCTGTGCTCCTGTTGGTCGATTCGACCCAGGTGGTTTTATGAAAGCCACTACACACGCAGAGTTTATTCAAAGTAGAATTTATTTTATGGAATATATCATACAGAGAGTTTTTTATGAGAAATCAAAAGAACATAATCGTTGTATTGACCAGCTGACACTTATATTAGACATGAAACATTTAAGTTTGAAACATATGCATCCATCTTGGATCCCCGTATTTTCGGAAATGATGACAATAATGGAAGCAAATTATCCTGAGTTTTTACGCATTTGTTATGTGATTAATGCTCCACCAATATTTGGAACTATATTCAACTTCATTAAACCTCTGTTAAGTAAACTTACACAAGAAAAAATCCATGTAAGTGCTACATTTATTCTAAGACCCACAATCACTTATTTAAACAGTTAACTCGTTTCATCTGGTGATGTTTCTTAATCAAATTAGATTTAAATTAGAAGGCTGTTTAGGGTCGCACTAGAGATTGTGATTGAAATAAATTCAGAACATTTAGCTCTTGAAGATGAAGTTTTAAAGATATTAGTGCTATCAGAACCCCAACATCGTAGAATAACAATGTATGCCATCATAAATCATAACATCACATGAACTGAATTTCTGTGATGATATATTACTGATGATTTTGTGTAGAATTTCTGGTAAATGAAAATCAGTAGTATAAATATAATTGATCAAGTGCTAACAGCACATATATACTATGAATAACGGTGAACTAGAATAATGGGATGTTTATTGCTTTTATTGTGGAAATCGATAAATAGACCTATTCTGATAAGGTTAGTTTCCAGTCATGTTGTCTCAAGTCTTAACAGATTTTTACCGTCTCAAGATGTAAATGTGCTTCAGTTAGGGTGTCAGTTTGTCTTGTCTGCTCTATTCCTTGAGATAAGTAGGAATTTCAGAGACTACAAATCCAATTCCAGCTTTACACGCCACTGCAAAATCTTGGGGTTAAGGTCTGTTCAACATTTTAAAATAATATCAGTCAATATAAGTTCACAATTAAAACTGTTCTCAATATAAACCCTGAATATTTCGTCCCTCTTCATTTTTTCAACCGAGTATATGTACTCCTTGTTTATTTTTACTCTCTTTGTGGCACAGTTAATTATTCATATATTTAAACAGCTGAAAATAAGTACAAATGGGTACTAAAATATATATGCACACGCAAAATTTGTGTTTGTGCTGGGATACTGTCCGTTTGCCCAAACCGAAGCAGGTGGTTTTCTTGGGGCCACTCCCCAAGCCTTTGACCTAGAGACCTAATCCACAAGAAAATGGAGCAACGTTAGGAAATGTGGTCCCATGATAGTCGGTGACCAAAAATAGGTTCACACGCCATTTATTCCCCTAGGATCCTGGAGCCCATGTGTACCATTCGCTTGGGATAGAGGTTTCCTGGCTCTCATATGTGTATCCTCGGTACCCGCCAACCTGGTTTATGCACTGGACATTTACTTTTCATCCTCCCAATTCCGTGAGCAACACCCCTATCACTAGAAGGCAGTGAGTAGGAATTCCCTGGCAGTGGCTGTATACGCGCGACCATATGAGAGCATTTCGGAAGGGATGGTAGACTCCTCCTCTCAACTGTACCAAGGGATTTTGGGGCATAGTGCAGTTAAAGAGAGGAATCTTAGGTTTTTACTTTGAACCACTAAAATTTGCATGTCTCAGAAAATATGCCACTGCTTTTTCACTTTTTTGTTCATTACGGTTTATTTTGACTGCTTCTCGTCTAACAGTTTTGATATCCAAAATAGACATTTTGTCACATTTTCTTCTAATAAACTAATCAAATAATATGTGGCGTCATTATCTTACAATGTTTTCTAATCTCATCATTTCACACATGAAACAATTATTAATTTTACGCTAACTTGTCGTTTTTAGGTATTAAAATCGGACTATCGTGCTACTTTACTCCAAGTAATTGACTCAAGTAAATTACCAGCCTGTTACGGTGGGAAAATAACTGATCCTAATGGTGATCCTCAATGTCCATCAAAAATTTCATGGGCTGGCCCCGTCCCTGCCTCTCTTTTTCGTAAAAAGCTATCAGATGATAAGCCGTCTGTGCCCAAACAGTCCGAAGTATCTGAAGAGGTGAAACGTTTTACAGATTGCGGCCGGGATTTGACTATGGTTGAAGTTGGTCCAGCTTCACGTAAAGATATTTCTATTGGAATGGTCGATGTAGGTGATGAGATTAAATGGTGGCTTTCATGTGAAACGCATGACATTGCAGTTGGTGTGTTCATGAAAAATTGTATTACAAATGATGGAAAAGTTACAAGTGATCCAAGTAAAAGTTCAGATACCTATATCGAAATGATCCCAATGAAACGTGTATCATCACATGAAAAAATTGTTCAAGGAACTCTCAGTGTTGAAAACTCGGGTGTATACATCCTTGTCTTAGATAATACTTACAGTTGGACAAAATCAAAACGCTTATGGTATCACTTAAGTGTAAGTTTATTTAAAGAAGTTCAGAATAGCGACCAATTTGTGTGAATTTCTGTTCTTATGTGAATTGATTACTTGGTGGTTGATCCAAACTATAGCTCAAATCCAGTTTCCACGTTTTTGATTTCAGTAGCTACTTATTCCTCTCAGACTCTAAGAAGCAGCCACTTAAAGTCAGGCAGGTTAGAAACTATGGGAAAATATTACCAACCCAATTTGTTAAAGTTTAGATGACAGACATCAGTCCATTTTACCAATAAATTATAATAGAGAAATGCATAGTCTCTTAAATACCTATAGTTATAATAGAAACTTTCTCCTTTCATAATCAGGTTGGCTTTTTCCCTACCTTCGGCCTACATTTGTCGAGAATCAGGTTAGAGACAGTCAAAATCTTGGTCCAGGATCTTTCTCTGACTAAATCTAAGCATTCAGAATACTCTATTTACCTTACTTCCTTTTACTGAAGACACCATATTGCATGATTTTAGATAAAGTTACGATTATTACCGTTATCATTACTACTCATTTCTTATTGACCTTAGCTGCTACCTTGATGTGGTAGTCGGGGTTGCCTATCGTAATAACTCAACCGATCTTTATTGGTTGGAACACATGTTTCTTTAGGCCCTACCGTGCTAAACAGGTTGATTGGTCAGTCAGTGCTCTTAAGTGCTGTTGGCAGTATGGGGGCGGTCATCACTTCCCGGTTGCCCACACCGTGAAAGGGTTCTTCTGGGGCTACCCAAAAAGGAAACTGGATTAAAGGCGGTCTTAGAGACCTGAGAGCGTGACCACAGTGCCCAAGGGACAACTGCTTGAGGTCGGTCACACACGACCTTTTTGTGGGTGATTTTCGTGTCAGCTCCGTACTTGTTGAGACCTTACCCCTGGAGACGGATATCCGTGGGATAAGGCGAGCTGTGCATTTTTAGGGTCGACCTTTTCTAACCACACGCCTGATTGTGGAAAGGCAGCATCGCTGTTATGCTGGTTGTCTGAGGGAAACATCTTACTACCGTCACACCTCTGTACAGTCAGCAATACAACTTCGCCCTCAGACTTTTGTTTTGCTGCTTTTAGTTTTACCGCTCTTTAACCGACCTGTCTGGCATGGTAGAACTTTGAGGAACTATTGTCTCAGCCCCCAAATGCCCTGGTACGACCGATAGTGGGGAGAGTCCGCCCTCCCTCTCGAAATGCTCTCACATGGCCACGCGTATATAGCCTCTGCCAGGGAAGTCCTACTCATTGCCTTCTGGTGGCGGGGGTGTTGTTTACGAAATTGAGAGGACGAAAAACGAATGTCCGGCGCTTTAACCGGGTTGGTGGACATGCAGAGTCCACCTAGGGGAGTTGGAAAACCTTGATTCCAAACCAACGGTGCAAATGGGCTCCAGTATCCTGTAGGAACAAATGGCACATAAACCAATCGTTGGTCACCGGCTACTATGGGACTGCATCTTCTTACGATGCTCCACTGCATTGTGGATCGGACCTCCAGGTCGAAGGCTCCGGGTGTGGGGCTCCCTAAGAACACCACCTGCTTCGGTTTGGGCACTCGGGTAGTATCACAGCCCTCACAGATATCAAATGAGATTTGTGTGGCGCATATATATTTGGTGCCTCCTTGTACCAATATCTGTGTTCAAATAATAATATAATATAAATGTCCCAGCCAGTATTGCTCGATTGGTTCATCAAGATAGGCAGGCCTGATCATCACGTCAAGGTAGCAACAACGGTCTTTTGATTGGAGAACGGTAAGCTAAATAAAGCCCATAGGCGAAGTCGTACTAGTGACTGTAGAGGCGTGTGACAACAGTAAGTTGTTTCCCCCTGACAGCCATTATCCACAGCGATGTTGCCTTCTCACAACGGAAGGAAGGGTTAGTAAATGTCGACCCTTAAAATATCATATCTTACCTCACCGCACAGATTTCCGTCTCCGTGAGTAAGGCCTTTTGGAATGCGGGGCTGACACATCGAAATCTTCCCATAAAAATGCGATGCACTGACGGCCTCAAGCAATTGTTCCTTTGTCTCTGTGTTTACACTCCCAGGTCGCTAAGACCAGTAGTAATTCAGGTTCCTTAGGAAGAAATACTCTTCCACAGTACAGACAGCCTAAAAGTGATAACGGCCCTCATACTTTTATCGGCACCCAAAATCATCTTGTTGACGATCGAATCCGTCCCTCACTTAATAATTCTTCTATTCCCTCAACTAACCCTTCTTATATATCTTTAACACAACGCACTACTGATGCTAATGATTCGAGTTCACGAAATGCTATTCCTGGTCTATTGAAACCACTCTAAACTACATGTTGCAGCTTTTAGTGTTTGAACCTTGTGTCAGATAGGAAAACAGGCTTTTTTATCTGGGACCCGAGAATCTTTCGATATCGCTGTATGTAGCGTCTCCGAAGTGCGCATACAGAATCCAAATACGGTCATTCATTTGACCTCACCCTGTCGATATTAAGCTTCGGCATGATTTACCCTTCGAGTGTCTGGATACCCCACTACTTCTTCCTACAGCCTCGTTGGTGTAGGTATGGCATTAAGTTCAAAAGCAGAACAGGCTTTGTTGAACTGTATCCCATTAGAAAGTCTCTTGTGCGCTGTTTGACTAAGCGGGACATTAAGAACTCGAAAAGATAGGAGCACACGCTGTTGCCTTTTCGTTATCTTTGCCGACGTTCCCACTGATTATAGCTCGTATGAAGTTAACAGTGAATTTTGTAGGAATTTATCCAACCTACTTCTAAAAGCTAAACGCTCTGATGTAATAACAGGTTACTTTAATGTTCAAGTAAACTAAACCAAACCGAAAGACACTTCGTCGGATCTTACTGTGTTGCGACTTAGCGAACAGATAATGGCGACGGTCTGTTGCAGCTGTGCTTAAAAAATCGTCTGTTTTTGGCAAACACCAACTTTAAACATAAGGAGAAACAGTCTGACGTGGATACATCCACAATCGACTCATCGATGGACTCAAATAAATCACATTGCCATCAGCTCATTCTAGAGCATATGTTTGGATTTGAATCACGCTCTAGTTCCAGCGTGCATATGTCTGCGTCTTACGGGACTTAGGAAACCTACAGCAAAAGCCCTTCAAAAGATATCCGTCTTCCAAACAAAGGGCGAGTTTACTGCTCAGCCATTCTCTCCGTTCTACTCCATGGATATGAAACATGGTCATTAGTAATAGAGGATTTTGGTAGGTTACTGGTACTAAGCATTGCTCGTGTATTCTGGGACCACGAAGTAAGAAATGCCTGGGTTTTGAGTAAAGTAGTTGGTAAATATGGGAAATGAATAATGGAGTAGTAAATCTTCATCAACTGAGGTGGTCGGGACGTGTTTTGCGTATGTCCAACCACCACCTACCGCGACGGGTGGTGTTTTCTGGTTCAGGAGTAGGCTGGAAGAAAGCTAGGGGCTGCCAAACCAAAACATGACGTCAGTCTATGGAAACATTGACAATTGGGCTTGGCCATGTTAATAAATACAGACTACCTGGCTAGAGTCCACGTGATTATCGTAACCAGTGGTTAGAGACTGAATGAAATTGCTCGAAATCGTTTGCAATGGCGCAGGTGCATCCATTCCTTGTTTTCCCCTAAATCCTGAGATTCTAAATTTCTCACAACGTTTTCGTTTTCATTTCGCTAATTTATATTTTCTTTCTGAGTCATATATTCGATGCCTAATCCTCCTTATTGCCAGTGATACTTTTACTACCTATTTTCTAGGATTTAGCCTGGCATCATCTCTCTGTGCTAATGGGGTTTGGCAACTTGGATCGATGCACATAAGTACAGGTTCTCCGTCGTGACTGATTGATCTCTTCGGATATATTCATATCGACTACTTTTTAATATATCCACTCAAATCTATTTGATCCATTTCACAAGTCTGATTTCTTAGATTTTATTCTCAAAAGCACCCATCATTTCTGTGTGTGGTTAGCTAACACTTTCAGGCTGCGGTTGTTTACGATTCATGTGTATTATTATTGTTGTTGTTATTGCTATCGTTATTATTATTATTATTATTATTACTGTCGGTTAGTATTACATTGTGGTAGTTTATTCTTGTTTTGATGACCTAATTCCTAGTGTCTCCTTTCTTTACTTTCTACCCTTCTCCATATATATTGTTCAGGTCACTGACAGAGTAGAGGATAATAAAAACAGTTGTACAATGTCAATGCCTTCACCAATAGAATCTTTGAATTCTAATTATAAACAACTCACTGATACACCTGTTAGTGATATAACCGTGATACCAATTCCAGAAGAGAATTATTATGCTTGTCGTATGGAGACTGGTGGAAGTATGGATTTAAATGTTAGTATTTTATTCCGCTTTCTTGTACAAATACTTATTCTACCAAAAATTAAACAACGTCCCAATTAAACTGGTGAAATCAATGAAGTGCACACATATATACACAAATACACACAACGTTCTAAAATCAATAAGAAAAAAACCAGCCTAACGAATTTATTACAACTAATTGGTTAGGTCAAATCACTACCATTTGAAAGTCTTTCAGTTATCCTGTAATTACCTGTTTTCGAATTTTTTAAAGTTTACTAAACATATAAAAAAAAGGATGATTAAGTATGCGATATTGCTTCCTTATAAACTTGCACTGCTCATTTTTTCCTTCTTCCTCCTTTGTAATATTTCTTTTCATTAAAATTGAATAGCTACATATCTTTGTTTCTAAGGTGTATTATACTACTAAGAATGTGTATTGTATTTATATTTCTTACATCAGGGCAATCTCTGGTGGAATACAAAAAATGGTTAAATAATAAAAACAGTTTGGGAATAAAACTTTAAATGTGCCTTTTTTTTTCTTTTCAAGCTTTCAAATTAGTGCCTCTTAAAGCATACTTCTAATTACTAAAAAAATACTTTATTGTTACAAGAGTTTCCTAATCTCTTCTGTTTCTTTATTTTCTTGTTAATATCTGAGAGTTGATTTTTTGTTACTCGAAAAAATACCATTTATTGAATAATTTCTTTATTCTGTTTACTACCGTTTTAAAAAAAAAATTAAATATGATGTGAATAGTTGTTTAAAGTAAATATGTGACATGAATTAGTGGATTTTCAATGAAATATGCACATTCTTGATGTCATTGAAAATTGAAATTAGTCAAAGAATCTGTATGAATTCGGGAGAATATTTAATAGGTGTTTCATCTTAGTTTTGATGCTTTTTTGAGATGGTAATCATTATCATGTTTCTGGAGAGTGGATGGCCTAGTAGTTTGAACGTCCAACTTTCAACCGTTGTGTCACTTCAATCTCGCATTTCGGTTTGGACAATCAGACACTGTTACAAATCAATGTTACTCAAAGTCAATTACGTAAACTTGTATTTGATTACTGAGTTGTATCAAATCTAATTAAGTCTTTTCAGATTAAATCTAAAACTAAGTTTTCAAGGTGAACAAACAGCCACTTGCTTAATTAAGAGAATTTCGATTGTATACGGTTTTTTGGGATTGAGAAAAACCAACAGGATGGTGCTCGTTTATCAATCTTGGAGAACCCCATATTTTCCTACCTATTTAGTAGATTATGATCAGCAGCGACTTTTTCCCAGTAGTTGTTGTATTGCATCAAGATCATCACGTAATTTACTGTTAAGTTTCATGCTTAAACTTTTGTTTGGTAGTTTATATTTAAGTGGTGTTCAGACGATGGCTTACTCATCAGAACACTTTTGTCAGTTTTGAACCCTGGTGCATATTACTTTGTTTCAAGCAGTTCACGTGTATAGCTATTACATAAAAAAATTCGTCGCTCAAAACTCAGTACACAAATCTTCACACGATTAATGAGTTACATTATTGACTAATCAACTGAATGGTAATTAACTTTATTGTGTCACAGGAAGTGCATAATTATTTTCTAAAACATTGTTTGAGCCTACCAGAAATTTGTTTTATAGAATCTCACATAAAACTATCTTGTTATTTTTCATTAGAAAACCATTTATTGTGCTTTAAACTAACCACCTGAGTATATATTCAGTGGTCAACTTCTTATACTTTTCCATAATAATACATGTCGAGGAACAGCTGTTAGTTTACTTAGAAATTCTGGTAACAATTTTAGTGGTACGAGTTATTTTGATTTAATGGAATTCTATCGTATTTATCATCTTAGTTTATTAAGTCATCATGAAGTTTTGTTATGGTGTTAAATTATAATGGTCTAAAAGTTCCTTTCGTAATTGAATTTACTAAAAAGTAATTTTATGAAAATGAATATTCAATAATAAGTTTTGTATCTACGTAAATGGAATTGGAGTTCAATATTTCATTAATTCGATCTGAACTCCTATACACCTAACAAGATCAACTTATTCAATTTGTAAAAAGTATTAAACTTTAAACTATATTTTTGTGGTTTCTTTGAACAATTAAAGTAAAATGTACTGTGGAAATTGTTTAATTCTAGTATAGCTTTCATCAAAAAATGGCTTTAATCGATTAACTATTGGGAACGAGAGATTGAACCTAAGGTCTCATACCATTCGTGATGTCCTTAGAACACTGGTTGGAAGCCATTATGCTCCACCTTGCCAACTTCAGTCAGTATTCAAAACCAGTCAACGAACATTCAGTGTTGTCGGTAACGTCTATCTAACTGTCGTCTTAGATTCCACCAGCTATTACCTGCCAAGAGTACTTCAAAAATTCATCTCAAAGCCAATTACTAGTGATTAAACAATCATTATTGTTTGCGGAGATTGTTCTTTTTGAATTTAGTTTTCACCGCAGTCTGATATTCAGTCAATTACCATTAAAGCTATAAAAGGTAAACGAGTGTTTAATTCGCATCTGTCGGGTCGTGAGCACTCAATCCTGAATTTGTTGAATGAGTACTTTTTTATTTCCTAGTAAAATTATTTTAAAAATCTAATTTATTAGACTAATGCGTTTGTAACGTACTTCTAGATTTCTAATAAACGAGTTGTATTTTTATTAGACACCAATTTAACGTTTATTTCACCTTTTCTATAACATGTTTAAGAGATGTTTTTTTCTTCATCAGCGGGTATCATTTTTCAACAACTAAATACATACGGGTTGATACTCAATAGTCTATTCTTCATAGTTTGTTTCTGTTTTTTAAATAACCACTTTTATTGGAACTTGTGTAAAAAAATTTAGAAACTAGTTACCCTTATGGTGTAAATGTTTTCAATATGTTCTATGCTTCCTATATTCAGTATTGATGAGTCGTTTTCTACCAATAAACTTTTGACAAACTGACAGTTAACTTATATTTTGATATTGTTCACTATTCAATTGTCCATGGAATAGACACGCGAGAAATATTGAAATTTGATAAGATTCATGTGAAATATGGTGTGACATTCCTTTTCATTATATCAAGTCCAACATAGTCTTATGCACAATTTTGTTTGATGTATATTTCAGAATATATAAGGCACGTTATTGTTGTTATTACTATTCAATTCATTGTTTAAATAACAAGAACTAAATTCAATATTCATTTATTCAACGTAACACTATCAATATTACTGAAATAGTTCATCTATATAGTATATGTGTTTCTCAAAAAGAGTTATATGAAATAAGCCAAACCTCAACGACCAGATCTTGCATAACTTATTTTCGAATATATACTTTGCAACACGAATCGGTCCTAATGAGACATTCATTTGAAACCATGTGTTTCATCTTTGTTTAGAAACCCTCAATTGTGGACACCTACCAGTCGTCTCAGATTCAACTTGGTTGTTGACGTCATGTTACCGAAACACATTCGCCATACCATGCCATATTTGGTGGTAAACACCTGAAATTATTCAACGAAAAACTATGAATTCTGAGCACATCGTAGGCGGGTTTTTTCAAATAGTGACTATTTTTGACAGGTGGTCCTCTGAGTTCCAATGGGAAGCCATGAACGGTAAAGCTCAACCATTTTGGGTGGGAGTCAATTACTCACCAATAGCATTTGAAGATATTTACACAATATTGCGAACTGACTGAAGTTATAAATATGGGCCACTAATTATATATACGGTGATATAGAGGTTGGACGCTCCGTGGGACAAGAATGTACTGGGTTTGATCCCCCGTGACATATCGCTGATGCGCACTTCTGAAGCGTCCCATACCATAACGAAGAAGCTTTCTGACTTCAGTGGTGCATAGTACGACAAATATGTATTCAGATTGATTGAGTCAGTAAACACTTGATTGTTCCAAAAGTAACACAGCGTTGTTGACGCAACGTAAAACGATTTATGGATAGGAACATATAAACTGAATAAAAAATATATTTCGTGTTCTAATTTGTGTCTTTCCCATTTCCAACTTATCGTATAGGCTTATCTGCATTCCAATGAGGTTTGGTGCTTCTGATGAGTCTCAAACTCAACACCGCGGCGAGACTATAATCTGTAGACGAACCAATCACATTTAAGTTAACAGGTCTTGGGTTTTGGCGTGAAATTCATTCACCCATACGGTTGAATAGCATTTTGGCATTCTAGTTGACTTCAGTTGGTAATGAAAACTAACTGCGATTCCTAACCTTAACGTCCGACTGTAAATCCTAATTCCTCACACTGGTTTATAACCTTCATTTAACCCTAGTGGGTGGGTGGACACAAGATCACCTAAAGATTGTTTAAAGATTCTCCATAAATTATAGCCTCTTACCCACAACGCTTTCAACACCAAGGTTGTATGCAATAGGCTACCAAACTTATGACAACTACCTCATGTTCAGTAAATATTAGTTTTAAATGATTCCTTCAGTCCTGAAGCAAATAATTATGAACGAGAAATCGCATCTCTAGGTTATAGAAGACTAGTTAAACTGAATATCAGCATTGTACAAAATAAATAAATGTAAGTTGTTTGTTTTTATCTCTAGTGTGCACACGTGATCACAGTTTTTGCTCGACCAACAAAACAATTAAAAATGTGTAGATGATCGCTAACGTATATTTGCGAAACCCAGGATAGAAGGAAGTTACAATTGACAAAACTAATCATTCTATGGGTTTTAAATACATGTCTTTGTCTATTCGAAATTTTGTCCAAGGTTACTATAGATAACACAACAAATAGCTATCCATCTGATCTATTATATGTCACTCTCTCGTTGACACTAAGCATAGAACTTAACATCCCGCTAATTAGCAAAAGCTATAGGGTTCTGTCATCATACCATCATCACAGACTGGACTATACGTTTTAATCATTGATATTTACGTGTTTTCAGTAGATTAAAACAGCGCTGGTAGTAGTGACGCGATAAATGTAAAACATTTTCTCATGTTTATTTGCTTTCCAAGTACATAGAAAATCATATTTACTCTTACCTCTGCGTTGTTCACCTCTAAATTTTATTTCATAATTTAGTCCAAGTCTATTTAAACATGAAACAAGTATTTATTTCATTTTAATGTGATTCAACTGACCTGGCTACCTGATTTAGTAATAATTACTAATTACATGAATTTACGACAAATTCACCAGAATATTGTAGTGGACACTACTCATAAGATTGTTTGTAATATGTTGCGGAACGTGGCGTCGAAGTTGAAACAGTCGTCAGACATAGAGAAGAGTTCCAGTAAAGTGAAAGCACGACTTAGGCAGAATACAAGGAGACTAGTTGTGAAGACTGAACGATGGGAATGGATAACTGAAGACTATTGTAGCAGCTCACGTGCAATTGAGCTTGTCCACATTTAATTATTTTAAACCCTTTTGCTAACTTATTTAACGGACAGAGTCATCAGTACAATAACAACTTATCTATATCATTGTACCTTTATTATTGTTGCACTTGTATGATTATGTATGTTTGAACATTGCTTACTGTCGATGCATATATTCATTCTGCTAGCCTTACTATTAGTCCCTTAACTGATTCGATGATTCATTCATTTCACTATATGTATATATGTACATTTTAATCCTGTTCATTGACTCGCTTATTCGACTCTCACGCTCACTGGGTTGCCAGCTTGCTTTTCGGCACTACTCTGTCTTGCTTGCTTAGCGTACCTATAGTTTTGGTTATCTGTGCGTGGTGCAATAATAAACATCAAAACTTCATATTCGCCTTCTGAATAATAAACCGTTGGAGCGTCATCTAGTGACGGTTATCAGGACGAACTGTATACGAAGTCTAAGGATTATATTGAATACCGACCACCACACTATGTAATATGTGTTATGTAAATGTACTTTAACTCACTATAAATATAGGTTCCTTCTGTTTATTGCCTTCCCCTACTCTATGAAATTACAAGTGAAATTCCTAAGCTTGAAATAAACAAATTAAGTTATTCGAATGAATTTTACAAAGATTGATTTAATTTGTCAGTTCTCATCAACTGAAATTAATTAATAACGAATACAATCTACAAATTAACTAGGTTTTCAGATAATAACTTTTTGTTTGAAGTTGAAATTTTCATATCCCTTTTGAAAATTCTGTTGTACTAATTGAGAATTTTGCCTGTCATATATATTATTTTTAAATTAGATTGAAATGTATGTTTAACAATTTATGAACTATCATCTAATCTTGATTTACTGAACAATTGTTGGAGTAAGTATCGTTACCAGGGTTGGACTTGATACCTTCAAATAAATTGAGCATTGGGTCGATTTTTACTCATAAAAATATAGTTGTAATATCCCAGTGAGTAGAAAAACTAAATTTTCGGATCTTTTGTGACTCGGTGTGGACCATTTCATTGGAGAATAACTATGTAGACAAATTAAGTCAACCCGTTTTCATAGTACAAAGGAATAAACAAGAAATATCTAGTACAATCAACGAAATCAGGTCTGACTAAGTCAATGTCATTACGGCAAATGTGATTTATGTGAGATATGTTTGTGTATTTATGTGTAAGCCTCTTCTATATGCAGTGTATTCACTTTTTCTTCATGAGCTGAACAATATACAAAACTGAATCAGTATGGGGCTCAATAAGGTAGCTGAGTGGTGTTCAAAAGAGAAGTTGGGGTTTATATGGCTGAGTGTATATGGATATTCTCTTGTAATACTTTACTCAACCTAGAAATATGCATAAATGACAAATTGTTATCCAAGTTTTATACAGTAGTAGATATAAGTTTCAGGTATTCCTACAGTTTGTCCTGATCAGAATAGGTCTCAAAATAAACTTCCAAGTCTCAACATCTGGGTTGCATAATTTGTAATCTTCATAACAATGAGTCAACTAATTTAATTTATAAAGTATTTGTTCGACCACATCTAGAGTACTGCATGTTTATTCTTAGTAGTGTTCTCGCAAAGGATAAATTGATGCTAGAATCCATTCAGATACGATTTACACTTTGCATTCTTGAGACTGATTGTATCTTAAATTATAAATCCAGTTGTAACAGACTCAGACTTGACCCTTTATGGGAGCGTAGAGTTAAATTCAAACTATTATTTTTCTTCAAAGTGTATAATAAACTATCTTTTACAGCCAATCAGGCAATTCAACATGCAGAAATTCCTAGTTATAGCATTTGTAACTTTGTCAGTGGTGGAACAATCTCATTCTAAATCTCTTCATATGAATTACTTTACCAGTAATGTTTCGAGACTCTAGAATAATTTACCACAATCTCTCTGTGAAATAAAATCACTCCCAACCTTTTTTCACTGCTTACACTTCTAAGGATACTCCATTCCACAAATGAGACTATAGAGACTCTGTATGTCTAGTTATTTTTATTGCTGAGCCCACTAAGTAAACCCCTGTATGCAGGTACTTGACACAAACAACGTCATTGACAACCTTAACTAGTCTGAATAATATTTAACACGAATAGTAGAGCATAAAATAACCTGATACATCTATTGTTGCACATATGACTGAATGACCTATTGAAGTAATCATTGCTTTCGTTGTTCCGTGCTTTCTGTTTCCATTTATTTTCCTCTAGTTATAGATGATTACAATCAGTCCGTTATGGCATTGGAAATGATCTTAAATATACCGTCCATAGATCAAAAAGATTCTCACTTAAAAATAGTTAATAGTTTCCGACTGACGCCTTGGATTGTTGGAATACATGTGAAAAATGTACTGCCTAAACAATTTCAGAACTAGAATACTTTACTCAATCTAATATTACATATGTCCTCTATCTTTAATATTCTTATCTATGTCAAGCTGATCACCCCTGTAAACTAACATGAATTCTGTAACTATTATTTTCAGTGTATATTTATTATTAGGTGGTTTTCTGTGTACCAAAGATTTTCTTTCGCTTGCGTCAAGGTTTCATGAGATGACTCTTCAATATAGAAGGCATCACAAACAATATATTCTAATCTTTAGACGAAATTCTGTGTTGTGGATCTTATTCTTTATAGGAACTAAAGCATTTAGAATGGTATTAGTTGTTTTGTAGTATATTTTAATTCTGTATTGTTCAAGGACATTTTGGGGTTGTATTGAACTATGGCAGTATGGAAAAACTACAGTACTAATTTATGGTATTTTATTCGAACTATTGGACTTTTAATGATCTTCATATGAAAATTATTAAATTGTAAAATGTTACTTTTATGCCTCCGTTCCTTTTGTCTACCATCTTCAGATGTAATAGCCTTGTTTGTTCATTCAAAGAGATTTAGGGCCAGAGACATTTTTGCACTGAATGGATGTATTGAATTAAAGTCAATATAATGATTAGAATGTGTAGGTTTTTAGTAGATAATTAGATTTAGAGCTTCATTTAGATTTCTTCTTATTAAGCAATCTAAAAATAATAGCTCACCAAGTTCACTTTCATTCTCGTAATTAAATTTGATATGGGATGAGAACGTATCGGTCAGTTTAGAAAAAGTTTATAAGAGTTTCTTCCTTTTCATGACAACAAAAGTATCTATCCATATATCCGGCCCGAATTCATGGTTTAATTTCATCGGCAAAAATATTTGATTCTGTATATGACATCAAATAGGTTGGAAACGAGAAATCCCATTACTGACTCTGTTTACTTACTTGTATAACGTCACTTCATGATTTCAGTTATGTTGATTTTCCATTATTTTGATAATCACAATTTCTAATATTTTGTTATGCCAAGTTTTCTATTCCCCATTTCTTAAGCTCTAATTCAAAATCTCTATTAAAAAAATTGTTTTTATAAATTCTAATCAATTTATTCTACTAGTTTTTTTTCTTAGGATTACTTAATAAGTGATGCCAATTTTTTTTTGCTTTTTATAAAACATACTTATCTCTATGCGATAATTATATTTGAAATAATCTCAGCGATGGTAACTGACTCATGTTATCCTATTTTACGAAAATCAATATCCATATATGATTGGTTTAACACAGCATCGATTTGATTGTTAAAAGTGATATATTTCTTTGATGATTTGAATTTTGATTATTACCCTGAAGAAATTCAAACAAGTTAGCTGGACGAAACGTTGAGATTATCTAAATTTCAATCTCTGAGATTATTTCAAATATAATTATCGCATAAAATGTCTTTTCTATATACTCGGCTCCTAAATTCTGTCAAACTATTCGTCCTAATCTTGATGAATATTCATATAAAAACTTATCTAGCCTTGATTATTCTTTCTGGAATATTCATTTTTGCTATAGATAATTAACCATTATAGATGATGACGACGATGATGATGATGATGATGATGATGATGATGATGATGATGATGATGATGATGATGATGATGATGATAATGAATTCGTTCTTTTTTCTTCTACTTTGATTAATTTTAGATCAACACTTTTCTCCAGTTCACCTGATATCATAACAATGGTGATTACGACCTATTCTAAGTTATAAATAGTTAAGGTGGATCCATGAAATAAATAGTCAATTCATATTTTCTCTACCATAGTTGTATAATTATTGATTTGTTTTTAATATATATTTTTTTTAATGTTTTTGCAAAATGAAGCATATTAAATGAATATTCTGCTGTACAATGTTCAATGATTTTTTTTCATTTACCATCTCATGTATTTTCATATAGATGTATTACATTACTTGCTTAATTAGATATTGTTTAACTCTTATCATGAGATATACTATTGAAAACATTAAACGTCATTTATTTATCATAAGTGGTATTAAGAACTTGAGTGAACATAATTGTAGTATATACATACATTTTTATGCAGTTAGGTTAAATAGATTTGTAGACCGGTAAAATACACTAAAGTCATATCACTTATGAATGAATGAAAAAAGTAGATATAAAAAGTAATCAATATGTACTAGCACAGCAATAGGACATATGTACACAAAAACATACAAACTTTGAGATATCATTTATCAAAATAATATCTATGTACGGAATTCTAAAAAAATGGTTAGTATCTCATATACTTATTAGTTAAATCATGTACAGTAGTAACCATAGTACTTGTATAAAATAGAGTGGACGCGTCATAAGTTCTTTATAGGTTGAAAGATTATCAATCGTAATCATAATGATAATTTTCTTGTCCAATAATAAAAATTTTAATACACAAAACAATCCTCACAACCGATTATGTAGTATTTCAGCAAATATCATTTTAATCTACATTCTGATTGTGGCAGAACTGTATTGTAACAACGACTCCGAAGGACTTATCAGCGAATCAGAAAAGATTTAAGCTATAAAGTAGTTTATAATCGAAATTAATTAAATCAAAATGAAGAAAGAGTTTCAGCATGGTTAATGAATGAATAGAGGTGAGAACTATGAGTCCCAGCAGAGTCAGGAGCTAAGATTATGGTCTTCACTACGAATCCACATCAGCTGTAATTCAAGAGTGTTTTGTCGCAATATGCTCGAGTTAATTTGGCGGAAAAACTAAAGATGCACTATCTCACTATTCAGGATTTTCACGAAATGATATCACCTGTAATTATAGAGCCACAGCATAAGTAAATATATTTTAGCAGCCCTAACCTCTAACTGTCGCTCAAATCACATCGAGTACATCCAATGTGTAATCAGTATCTTAGAACTGGATGTATTCGATTTCCACCTAACTACCATCCTGTGTGTTCTAAATTTCGTGCAAAGTAAGATAGCCGCTACCTAAATTCTTATTGGTTCCCTAAATGTTGTTATCTGCCACCTATCCAACAATCATGAAAGTTCCCCACTAATTTAGCTGCTAAAACTGCTCTCCGTCCATTAAATGATGAATATATTATAGTTGTCTTCTGTTCCTTCTAAGGTTAGATAATTAGATACATACGCCAACAACTTTGGTGTTTCTATTCCGGTTTCTTAATACTTAGCATAGCAATAATTGATGTACTTTTTATTAGATTTATATCAGCTCTCCTACAACCAATTTCGATTATGGTTGATTTTCGTTAAGCCATTTTATTAACTTAAAAAACAATGTTATTCGAACAGTAAAAATTCGTCTATTTTTTTGGTACTATTATGATCATTATCCTAACTGTGTAGACGTGTACGCTTGATCACATGACAGCCTACGCACATCTCTCTAGGTAAAATGTTGATCGCTCGATGAATCATTCTCTCTCCGTGTATATACGTACTTGAATCCTATGATTAGACTTTCTTTTGCCTCGCTGCACCTTGATTCGATTTGACCATAAATTCGCTCGCTTACGCATATTCGTCTCTGCTTCAAATTCACTCGACGTGCTTGTAACTATGTTGTCTGTATTATCCCCTAATAAACTGTAGTCACCGCTTCTTATTGCCTTATTTCAAACACCGTTGGGATTTATATAAAAACGGTTATCAAGGTGATTGATTAACGAAGCTAAGCCACTACAGATTGGGTGAGTGTATAAGGTTAACAGTCGTAGTTATCCGGTTAAATAAATTAAACACGAAGGTTAATCGGTATATTTATTCACTTGCAATAATAAGTATCCCAATTGTTTTAATAGGTAACCAATCAAAATATGAGTGGATGATTTTTTCTTAATTTCAATTATGATGACTACTCAAAAGTACAGTTCCTTAAACTAGATTTATGCTAGTTATTTTCATCATACACTGTAATGAACTATACCACAAAGAAGGATAGCAAATCTTTAAGTTGGACTACATAAAGACTTATTTATATACTTATGCAGCTTATTCGGGGAGATGTTAGGAAGAGATCATGGGTTCAGTTATATATTAATTCGGCGTAAAATTAATTATGATTATTTAAATAGTATGGAGTGTAAAGTAAATCGACGACGCTTAGTCCTCTGATAAATTTAGATTAATCTACAGTGATATACTTCGTCATCTCAATACATTATCTAAAATATGTATATTAGTGAGTGTATTATGTTGTTGAGACGTGATAGTTAACTTTACTACGAAAATAGAACTGTCGACACTCAATATATTGGACGACACTGGGCTTGCTCCTTGGTGACGGGATCGTAGGAGTGGATTACTGAGGAGTCCCATGCTAGGACGGGACAGCTATCCTGTGCTTAATTAGATAATTTAAGAACAAAACTGAAATATTTCCAGTGCATAACTTGATGTGTGGACGAGAATGATGATGATTGGTTGTCTGCTTAGTCAGACATGTAGGTAGTCTGACAGGTGTCAGATGAGTTATATATTCACTTATCCTTATTATCGTGACGCACTTATTATTGATTGTTCATTGTTGTGGATTGTTTGGTATGGAATTATATTTACGTTGTGGTCTGGCTAATTACGTGTTCTTGATCTGAGTTGTGTTGACGTCCTGTAGAATAGACACTGGGAGGGATCTAGTGTAGATAGTCGTTTAAGGTAACTTAACGTTCCATACGTGTAACGTGGAGACCCAATCGTTATAACATTAGACGAAGTAAACCGCGAGCGTTATAACATAACTACAATCAAAATGATAGAGAAAAAAATCTTTTTTTAAAAGCTCTTTAATCTTTGATCATATTAGTTTTGAGGTAAGTGTTTATGCAGTTTAGTAGTTTGAATAATAAATAATCAAAATGAAGTACTTATGTTGAAGTATTGTATTATATAAATATAAATAACAATAATAAATAAAACATATATGAAATATTAACTGGATTTTCGATAAACGTTCTCAAGTAGATAAGGAATTTCGTCATAAATTTTCATTAATTAGCAAACGAATAAAAATCGTGGAATAATAGACAGATGCTTTATCCTGCATTCGGATCCTTCAAAAGAGGGTATTTTTAATACAGTATCATTACGGAGAACAACATCTCCAAACTTTTGTAAACAATGGAAATGTGGGGAAAATCTTTGTTGTTAGGTAAGTTTACCTTAGACAGAGTATCCTGGATACTCACATCTATCAAACCTGAGTAGTCAACCGTTCAACAATATGCTTAAAAAGAACCTGAAATTTTGAATATACTAGTAAGTAGCTTCCAAAACTGATTTGACCAATAGGACTCGATTAGAAAAAATGACTAAATAAATATGACATAGGTCCCTACTCAGTGATCACGATGTAACTACACTTATTTATTGGTAATAAAAACAAAACTATCACCAATATTTTGATAATGATCAATTATTCAGACATAAAAAGTATTATATGCAAAGGTGGTTAGCAGTGGAATCCAGGACACGCGTTTCGTTATATCTAGGACTAGTCAGATGGATGTACCTGGATCCCAGATTTGATGTTAACTCCAGGACTTGAAGCAATATCGAGGCAGTCCACACAAGATACACATATGCTAATAACAGACTGATCAACTACAGTCTTAAACATCAATGGGAAGTTTCAACAAACAATACAAAAGGAAAAAGTATCGTCTAAATTTTTATTTATGTAAAATACGTCAAAAGATTGATTTGTTACTAGTTTACAGATGTCCGGATATCGATTGGTTAATTATGGATCCATCAATTTACTTATTCTTTAATGTATACTCTAAAAAAGGCTTTTTTTACAATTTATTTGTCATCATTCTTCTATGTGTTCATCTAAAGAGTATCTAATCAAGTGTAGTTGCGTTAACTTGTGGTGGAAACGGGTTAAAGGGATGAAATTGGGTAATGTTGGAAGTTATGCGTACTCAATGAATAGTTGATTGACGAGATTTTTCTTTATATCATCGTAATTGTGAGCATTCATTTAAATCAATAATTACTGTGATACCCTTTGCTTTTCATAAATTATAGATAATAATAAACTTGTTACTTAGTCTTTGTATCATAAAGAACTAAATATTTACGTTCAGAGATTTATTATTTGAGTTGTGGTTTTGAATTAAATGTGTATATTCGGTAAACTTTCAGTGTCTGAAATATACAAAAATAATAAAACAGAAAACTATGTAACTGGCTGATATTTATGGTGCTTTTATTAATGATTTGAGAACTGAGTGAATTTTCATGAAGCCCATCTTTGATATATAAAACAATAACATTATTGATATTATTTCATTAGCGTTAATAAGGGTCACAATAATTTGCATTATTAATCATATGCACAACGAAAGAACATTAAAAATTGTTTATTCGATCGCTTCTTATTTATGTTTGATAGAAACAAACTAAACCTAACTGGTAAGTGGATTTAGGTACTCAGAAATAATAACCAAAATTAAAAGGTAAACATTCGAAGAAAGGGATTAAGTACTCAAAATAGAACCAAAGTATACAATTAAATGAGTTTTGTCAAAATTTATCATTACATTTTGATAACTACAAGAAAAATGAAAACTAAGACTAATGATACCTTTGAGCTTATATGGCCTAAATCATTTCTGAATTATTTAGTTTATTCATTTCTTTATATCAGTGGAGTTGTGGTTTATTGATTGAGGAGTTCGACTTCTAGCTATCAAGTTAGAGGTTCAAACTCCACATTACCTGCTTTATCTTAGGAAAATATATATTTACACTAACCCCCACAATTAGAATGTGGTTCAAATCTAAGTATGCGAATTAATACCTGGTTAATGCATTAGTTAGTGGATATAAAACATAAAGTATCGTAAAAATATATTTAAAATGTAACATATACTAAACAAAAATTAGTAATACAATAATGGACTCTCATTCATTGATTTACGGTCAATAGCAAAATCAAATTTAAGTAACCAACTGGAAAACAAGGTATTATTATTATTATCAACTTGTAGATCTTAATAAGCAATGATGGATAGTGGCTAGCAGTGGAATCCAGGACGCGCGTTTCGTCCTATTTAGGACTCGTCAGCTGAACGTACCTGCATCTCAGAGTTGATGTTCACTCTGGGACTCGAACCCGTTACCATTCTCTTCAAACACCATTGCGTTATCCACTCAGCTACTGAGTCTTGATAGCCACTTGCTTGTGCAATGGGGTCAATTTAAATCCACCATTTAGATCCATTATTACTTACAAAGCTTGTGAATTAAGGCAATATCGAGGCATAAGCACAGTATGCACATATGCCAATAACAGACTGATCAATTGCAGTCTTAAACCTCAATAGGAAGATACAAGCCAAACAATACCAAGTGAATAGTAGATCTTAACTTTAAATAATTCTCATCATTTGATATCAATCAAAGATGAATCGAATAACCACTATCCAATCAACTTAAGACTTCTATTTTTTTTTTTAAAAAAAAATAAATACTCAACGGTGTATACTTACAAAGATTTGAATTTAAAGATTCCCTTCTAGACAATTAGTTTTCATTGATCGATTGATTATTGCTTAAACTAATAGTTTTATAAACTTTCACCATGTTAAAACTAGACTTTCTGTGTAAAACAACATTATGTAATAAGTAATGTAAATCAGAATATACTGAAAAATTATAAGGGTTTATTTCATGAACATTTTCCCATACCAATACAAAAGCTTTTTAAGTAAGTGGTTGATTATTTGGAAATATAGTACTGTATATTTGTAGATTGGTATTAATTACTGAGATAGTTTTGATCAAAGAAATGTCTTCCACTGTATGTGATTTGTTTTTTTTCTTTTTCGAAGAAGGAATAGAAAATGGAGTTTAATTGAACGGCGGGGGGGGGTATACAACCTTATAGGTTGGTTTTTATATTTTGAATCATTTCTGTAAAAAGTAATTCTGTGGTTTTCTACTAATAGTTGCTACTGATTATCATCATTTATAACTGATTAATTATTGTTGTATATTTCATATTTCAACTACGCAATGGCTAGTTACTTATAAAGAGGCTAGAGTAGTTAAATAATTTACTAAAAATTGACCAGTCAGAAAACAAATTTTTACATAGTAAATTGACAATAACTGAATGACTGTTAAAAACAACAAGAAAGTTGATAACTATTCCTTCTTAGTACTTCGGAGGGACTTTCAGAGTTGTACACCTTTAAGTTCTACGTTGTACACAAAACGTCATTCACCCATTTAGTATTCAATTTTCACTGCCATTAACTGATATAATCGGCAGGTAACAACTCAATTTCCAAGTTGGTTGACTTCTTATTAGCAAATAAGCAAACTCCATTGTAAGTGGTTATTGACAGTTTAAATGGTTTTTTGTAGATATTTTAAATTATTTTCGAAAATTTAACTTGATTAAATGACTAATTTTGATGGAGTTTTGTTCTCTGAGCTGGATGGTTTGGTCAGTTCAGAGAACAAAACTCCATTAAAATCATCCACCTGAGCTACAAATCTTTTCCACCATCTTAAATGACTAATTATTAACTTGATTGATTATAGACCTATAATTCTGAAGTATGATCTTATGTGAAGGGTATGTAGGGATTTATGATTGTTAATAATTAAGTAACCGTTATTCATTTATTTTCAATGGTTCTCCATTTGATATCATTCTGTATTATTATATTGTATGTTCATTTGCAAAGAAATCAATTAAATTAAATGAATTCATAAAACATTTCATAAATGTTACACTGGTTTAATCATTCAAATTTATTGATTAGGTGCTGTAGTCAGTGTGTTTTCATTTTTTTAAAAAAAAACACCCAATCTAGTTGTCATATTTATCATTGTACAAACATATCATTGAATGTAAACATCATTATTATAAACACTAATATCCTAAGAAATATCTTGTTGTTTAGGCTGACAATGATTGATTTGGGTTTGTTTTTAGTAGTAAAGAAATGAAAAAACGTAAGCAAATGTTACAGATATTTAAAACTAGTGAGTTGGTGTTGCTCGAAACATTTAATGTGAAATAGTTTTAAAAAAGGATGATTATTTAAATATACTTTTATAGACCGAATTGAAATGGTAATGTAATAGGATTTCTAGTCCTGGAATATTCAATATTTTGGAGGTATTAAGAATAATTTATAAGTTGAATGATTTATTCGTGAAGTTTTTATCGTCTTACTGAATTACAAGATCAGTGCATACATAAAAAAGGAGTAAGCCATTAGAATTTCTTTACTAATGACTAATACTTTGTTCTGTTGACCTGAAATTCAATCAGTTATTGAACATAACTGGAAAATCAGTAAAATAACCACTTATGGGGAAATTCTAAAAACTTACTTCTTTTTAAAGTATTTGCTAATGACATTGTCTAGAATGATAGTAAAAGCTTTGGGACTGAACTGTCCAGCTTATAAACTATATCTTTAAAATCTTCAACCTGGATTAAAATTATTTTCCATCATCCGAATTTAATAAACAGCTTAGTCAAATCAGTGCAAAATAAAAATAGAAGTTTTATAATAACATTTTACAATTCCATTTGTCAATATATTCATTAAATTAAAGAGAAGGTAATTGAACTATGAATCTTAGTTATTATCTTACAGTTATTACTAACTGACTTCAGGAGATACTCCTGGAGTTCTAGTGAGAAGTCGTCACTAGTGGAGTTCAACCAGGTCTGTTGTGAGATAGGAACTCACTAAAGACAATGGTGACGGTGGCGCAACTTCGTGGATTGATTGAAGTTATATATTAACACCATTGGATCCCGACTCAGTGGTCTAGTTGGTTAAGAGCCTGGCGCGAGACCGCTAGGTCCCGGATTCGAATCTCGCGGGGTGCGGGATCCTGGATGCGCACTGTTGAGGCGTCCCATACTGGGGCGAAACGGCCGTCCAGTGCTTTCAGGCTTTCCATGGTGGTCTAGCTTCAATTGACTCATGATTTCAATCTGTGTAATCTCCACAAAACCCATTCTGATTATTATTATTCTGTCGACTCTGGAACGGTTTTAACATTTCTAATGTTAATAGAAAATATATGCTTAAATGAACTTCAGTCAGTTGAGCTTTCTGAAAAAAAAATCATTAGAGAACTGATATAAGGATGTTTTTTAGCGATCTGCTGAAACACAATTTGAAACACAACTGAAAAAAGAAGAAAAAGTATTTGAAATTGTATGATTTTCATTTGTGAAACTTCATTCATTTTAGTAGTTTGTAAAGAATTGGTAAATTTGATTGTCATTTTTAATAGGGATTCACATTAGATAAAACTTTTATGAAGCCAAAAACCCAAGTAATCTTTTGAAAGAATTTGAATGAATTGAATATATGGCTTTTAGGATATAATGTAGATGTTATTAGATGTTTTTGTAAATATCTATTCTTAATTTCGGATTGAATGACTGAATACTTGTCTGAAAATGTCAGCTTTTGATGAAATACATACCTGTAATTGAAGTATAGTTTATTTGATAGAATGATCTACATGGGATGATTGCATCTATCTCTGCACACTGAAAGTAAAATACTAACTACTTCACTTGTAGTTTTCATGAACTTTCAGTATCTGTACAATGTTTATACCTAGAATATTATCTATTAGAACGAATATTATAAAAAAGATGGAATGTGGCTTGCAGTGGATATCAGAAGGTGCTTTTTATTCTATTTGGCACTCGTCAACTGGATGTATATGCTCATCCTTGATTTTATAACTATATTAATTTGTGTCATAATAGTTGTATTGAGGAAATCCTCCGTATGCCAACTAATGTTAATCAAATTTCAGTCAAAATATCTATAACGGGACAATCCAAGTCATTTCAAATTGAGTTAATTTATTATAGGTTTGTGTTAGTAGGTACTTAATTTATAATCTCAATAACCAGCCTTTGATATGATCCACTTTAATTTGATATATACTGAACAGGATGTTAACGATATAAATATCAGAAGCTTTGAGAATATGATGTAGTTCTGAGACTGTGTCTCATTTACCTAGACGAAAAAAACAGAAATGATAAAATTTATGACAGAACTTAGTGGTAAAAGTCAGTATGGAGTCATATAGTCAAGAATGAAACCAAAATAAATTTGATTATATTTTCAATGTACGAAAATTTTTAAGAAAACGATTAAAATCAGGTTACAAATAGTATCACATTCAAATAGACTGCAAAATGAACAAACCATATTTATTACCTACACGTCAGAAAATGATATGTACCTTAAAACTAGTAAACAAAATATCCTACTAATATAAGAGAAAAAAATACTTGTTATATTAAAAAGATTTATTCATGTAAATTTTAACTGGAATAGTATACTTACTTACTTGCTTACTTACTCACATTCTTACTTACGCCTGTTACCTCTCCTCGAGAAGCATAAGCCACATACTAGCACTCTCCATCCAAACTTATCCTGGGCAAGCCTTTGCAATTATTTCCGGTTGCTATTCATCCTTTCCATGTCTGCTTCCGATTCCCGAAGTAGTGTGTTTTCCGGTCTTCCTCTTTTCCGTCCCACATCAAGATTCCAAGTTGGCACTTGCTTCGTGATGCAGTTTGGTGATTTTCGTAATGTATGTCCTATCCACTTCCATCGCTTCTTCCTGATTTCTTCCTCTGCTGAGATCTGGTTTGTTCTCTCCCACAGTAGGTTGTTGCTGATGGTATCCGGCCAACGGATATTGAGTATCTTGCGTAGATAAGTGTTTATAAACACTTGTTGTTACGATTTTATGTACAGCTTTTTATCACGTGATTTATCCACCAATCAAAATACGGCTTACACAATCTTAACACTATGCCAAACCAATGACGTTCAACCAGTATCAGCAGTCTAGCGTCCTTATCGGTCCTATATCTTCCTAGCCCGTCCACTTTAGTCCAGAACACCAATACCAGCTTCTGAAATATGAATCGAATCGTTTATTTCAGACATACTCGGTTTATATATCAACCAGACAGACCACAACGTACCATAAAATATAAATTAACATGTGTACACAATAAAGCCAAAAAGTGCCTGTGAACGTGGGAGGCAGTAGTCAATAAACTGAACATAGCTTAAGAACAGTAAATCGTACAATAATAAATTATAGGTAAAAATAAAGCTTATAATAAGAGGAATATAAATACCCATAATGTAATTACTGAATAATTATACAATAAGAATATTTATAGAATATTAGTCCATTAAGAGTCCTCGGAAGTTACCCGTAATTTAATCTTCGCTCGAATATAACACTTGTACCTTTTAGTGTAGTATAAATGAAGGTGAATATGGCTGTTAGTTACTGTCGTTATTAGTCTCCCTAAAATATCAACTTCACTTATCTCCATACATAATTATCTGGATTGTATAAAAAGGAACCAATTTTGTATCACAAAGTGAAGTTAGTTAGGGAACTATTAAAAATAAAGGACGGCTTTACACTTGTTTCAATTAATATTAAATATATTTTCTATCATATCCCAATGAATTTAGATGCTACCATTCAAAATTGTGGTAATTTGATTTGGTTATTTATTTACACTAAATAAGTGGTTTACATTAAATCACAAGACATCAGAAATGTAGCTTTTTTTACTCATTAGAATATAAAAAAAATATTTAATAACAACTTTCTACACAATGCTCAATTGATTTGAAATTATTAAGTCCAACTTTGGCATTGATACCTACTTGTTTTAATTCTTGTGTAAAATTTGTTTTCATCGTACACTCCCTACCCTACACGTCGTTGATTTGAAGACGTTTATGAAAACGCCAGAATTTAAAAATAAAGTTGATATTTGGCAATCAAAAATGCCTTATTAAAGTCAGTTTGTAATGTTACTTGTTCACCAATCTATACGTAATCTCAACATCTCTAACTTAATCAATAACACAGGTTACACCTTCTTGGCGTACTTTTAAGGATTTCCCTTCTATAAGAAATTCACTAAAACGGCGAGACTATAATTTGTGGATGAACCAATCAAGTATAAGATAACGAGTCATAGATTTTGGCGCGAAATTTACTCATTCATTCGGCTAAATAGAGTTTTAGCATTATAACTGATGTCATTTCGTGATGAAAACCCTAAACCTAATTTCTAACCTTAAACATCAACTGTAAATCATAATTCTAATTCCCCACACTGGTTTATAACCCTCATTTGGTCCTAGTTATTAGGTGGACATTCTCATGGTCACTCTAGCATCTCTCAAGGGTCGTCCATAAAATATAGTTTCACCGCTAAAACATATCTTCAATTTCATTTTGAAAGTAAACTAACATTATTGAAGATGGCACAGGTATTCAGTGTTTGACAACGCTTTTACCAGTAACACCTTCTAATATAACTCGTACCTACCAATAGAAATCAAAAGACAAAATCGAGGAGATCAGAAGTTGTATTTGACGATTGCCAATATATCGGAATTATCTGATGTAGTCTGGCTAGCGATTGCAGTAGATGTTGAGCACGGCGTTCCCACACGTGATTTGGTGTGGATGCATGACCGAGCTCCTTCAGCTAGGTGAGTCCACTAAAACTAATCTAGTCAGCATCCAATGTCGAAAACTTACAGAGCTATTTATTTTGGGGATTTATTTATCTCTGCGTTATCAATGAGAATTGTTTTATCATGATAATCGTTATATTCGAAAGTATCTAATATCATGTAATATAAAGGATTTTAATAGAATAATAACTCATTCAATTCATATTACTTAATAAGCTAATTTCATTTGTTTAAAATTTGAAACATAAACAATTAAATATTGAAATATAATTTGATTTATTTATTTAAATTTACTTCATTTAACATAATTACTTTTATTATTTTGTTATTAATTCGATTAAATAATTATATTTTCATTGATATATTTTAATTATAATGATATAAAGGAGTGTTATTCTCACCTCATATTTGCTAGCTGTTTACCAGTAAAGTCAGTTGTTTTCCAAAATTGATTTATTTTTTAGTTTCAATGGTTGAAATCATGAGCTAGACCACCAGGTCTGTTGTGAGATATCAGCTCACAGAAGACAACGGTGGATGTATCGCTCAATTTTGTGGATTAGTTGAAGTTAGACATTAACACCATTGGATGCCGGCCGGCTCAGTGGTCTAGAGGTCAATTGTTCGCGCGCGAGACCGATAGGTCCTGGGTTCGAATCTCGAGAGGTGGGATCGTGGATGCTCTTTGCTAAAGAGTCCCACTATAGAACGAAACGGCCGTCCAGTGCTTCCAGGTTTTCAATGGTAGTCTAGCTTCAATTGGCTCATGATTTCAACTAGTGAAATTACTAAAATCTCCACAAAGCCCCTTCTGATATTTTTTTAGTTGTAAACTGTATTGTTTGATTTTTTCAGGCTGTTATTTTTCAAACGTAGTTCGATAATTAGGTTCGTTAAAAAATGGGTACATTTTATTGTTTATAAATGTTATCAAAATAATTCATCTTAACACCCACACTTTTTTCCTTAGGAATTCTTACTTACTTACGCCTGTTACTCCTAATGGAGCATAGGCCGCTGACCAGCATTCTCCAACCCACTCTGTCCTGGGCCTTCTTTTCTAATTCCATCCAATTCTTGTTCATTTTTCTCATGTCTATTTCCATTTCTCGGCGTAATGTGTTCTTTGAACTTCCTCTTTTCCCTTGGCATTGAGGAATCCATGTGAGGGCTTGTCTTGTGACACAGTTGTGTGCTTTCCTCAATGCGTGTCCTATCCACCTCCATCGCTTCTTCCTGATTTCTTCCTCTGCTGAGATCTGGTTTGTTCTCTCCCACAGTAGGTTGTTGCTAATAGTGTCCGGCCAACGGACTGAAAGTATTTTGCGTAGACAACTGTAAATAAACATCTATCTTCTGGATGATGGCTTTCGTAGTTCTCCAGGTTTCTGCCCCATACAGTAGAACTGTCTTGACATTTGTATTGAAAATCCTGACCTCGGTGTTGGTTGACAGTTGCTTTGAGTTCCAGATGTTCTTCAGTTGTAAATATGCTGCTCTTGTTTTGCCGATCCGCGCCTCCACATCTGCATCAGATCCACCGTGTTCATCAATGATTCTGCCCAAATATGTAAAGGTTTTTACATCTTTCAAATCTTCTCCATCAATTGTGACTGGATTGGTGCATGCTGTGTTGTATCGGAGAATTTTGCTTTTCCCTTTGTGTATATTGGGACCTACTGTTGCTGAGGCTGCTGCCACACTGTTCGTCTTTTCCTACATTTGTTGTTGCGTTTGGGATAGAAGGGCCAGATCATCTGCGAAGTCTAGATCGTCCAACTGCATCCTAGATGTCCATTGTATCCCGTGTTTCCCTTCAGATGTTGACGTCTTCATGATCCAGTCGATCACCAGGAGGAAGAGAAAGGGTGAGAGTGAGCAACCTTGCCTAACACCGGTCTTCACTTCGAACGACTTTGTCAACTGTCCTCCATGAACGATTTTGCAGTGTAATCCATAATATGAACTCTGTATGATATTGACTATCTTCTGAGGCACGCCGTAGTGTCGAAGAAGTTTCCATAGTAATGTTCTGTCCACGCTATCAAATGCTTTTTCGTAGTGAATGAAGTTGATGCGGAGTGATGAATTCCATTCAATTGATTATTCCACAATCATCCGTAGAGTTGCGATTTGGTCTGTACACGATCTATCCTTACGGAATCCTGCCTGTTAGTCACGAAGTTGGGCGTCTACGCAGTCCTTCATTGTGTTTAACAATACCCTGTTGAAGACTTTTTCTGGTATTGAGAGAAGAGTGATGCCCCTGTAGCTATCACACTTGCTGAGATCGCCTTTCTTCGGTATTTTGATCAGAAGTCCTTCTTTCCAGTCTTTTGGTACTTGTTCCTCATCCCAAATCTTATTGAAGAGAATGTGGAGTATCCTTGCAGTTGCCGCTACATCTGCTTTAAGTGCCTCTGCTGGAATGTTGTCTGGTCCTGCTGCTTTGCTACTCTTGATTTGTCTGACGGCCATGCCAATCTCTTCAATTGTTGGTGGGCCAACATTGATTGGGAGGTCCGTGGGTGCTGCATCGATGTTGGGTGGGTTCAGTGGAGCTGGTCGATTCAAGAGTTCTTTGAAGTGTTCTACCCACCTGTTTTGTTGCTCTTCAATGTTGGTGACTACCTCGCCTTCTTTGCTTTTCACTGGTCGTTCTGGTTTGCGGCGATTTCCAGAGAGTTACTTTGTCGTGTCATACAGTTGTCTCATGTTTCCTTCTCTTGCAGCCTTTTCCGCCATCATTGCTAAATCTTCGACATATTTACGTTTGTCGGTTCTGATGCTCCTCTTCACTTGTTTGTTTACCTCTGTGTATTCAGCTTGTGCCTTGGCTTTTTCTGCTCTTGTTCGACTGGTATTGACTGCTACCTTCTTGTTCCTTCTTTCTTGAATCTTATCCAATCTATCAACAGTGATCCATTCCTTGTGATGGTGCTTCTTGTGGCCCAGAACCTCGTGACATGTTGAAGTGATTATTTACTTAATCCCTTCCTAGTTCTTCTCCATGGTAGTTCCCTCTCCATTGAGTAGATCGTGAAAGACCTAGAACCTATTGCTGAGGGTTATCTTGAATTCATTGAGTTTGTCAATATCCTGAAGAAAGGTCGTATTAAACTGTTGTGATATTGTCCGCCCCATTGTCCAGTGCTTCTTGAGTTTCAATTTCATCTTGGCGACCAGCAAGTGATGATCTGATGCTATATCAGCTCCTCTCTTGGCCCGCACGTCCTCCATCGTCCCCCTGAACTCTTTGTTGATGCAGATATGGTTTTGTGTAGTGTGATCCGGTGAAGTCCATGTGGTTTTGTGAATGCATTTATGTGGGAATATAGTGCCTCCTATGACCAGTTTATTGAAGGCACATAGGTTCGCGAATCTCTCACCATTTTCCTTCCTTTCTCCCAGTCCATGTCGTCCCTTGATGTCTTCATATCCAGTGTTGTCCATTCCAACCTTGGCATTGAAATCTCCCATCAGAATGGTCAGGTCCTTTATCGGGCACATCTCGACGATTGACTGCAGCTTATCGTAGAATTGATCTTTAACATCTTCATTGTAGTAGTTGGTAGGCGCATATCATTGGATGATGTTCATTGAAATGTCCTCTTTCTTTGTTTTGAAGGAGGCTTTGATGATCCTTGGTCCATGAGATTCCCATCGTATAAGTGCATTTTGTGCTTGTTTGGACAGCATCAATGCAACTCCTTGTGTATGTGAGGCATTTTCTTCTTCATGGCCGGAGTATAACAGAAGCTACCCTGAAGTTAGTCGTTGTTGTCCAACTTGCGTCCAGTGTGTTTCACTGATCTCAAGCACCTCTAGGTTGTATCTCCTTATTTCTGCAGCAATTTGGAAGGCTCTGCCGGTGTCCCACATTGTACGAACATTCCATATACCTAAATAAATGGTTGCTCTGGTTGTCAGAAGGGGCATCGGCCTCGTAACTTCTAAAGGAACTCGGCTTTCATCACGAGGCGTCGTAGTTCTTCTAAATGAAGACGGTTCTGACTCCCAGGGCAGAGTTTAAAAGGTTCGAATTATTTTTTCTGGTTGGCGTTTTTTAGCGAGTTAGCTTTCTACGAGATGGGGACGCTAACCCCATGCCCAACCCTCCTCCTTTATCCGGGCTTGGAACCGGCGGTAGCTCCCGGAGGGACTCCAGGCGGAGTTTCCTTAGGAATCCATTAGACTGTTATTCATTTTAGAAGATTTTCTTAGACATTCTGTGAAATTTACCATAGGTACACATTGGTTAACTTATACTTTTTCAGTATATGTAGTCGTCTATAGATATCCATAGACGGGATAGAAAATCATAATAAGCCCAAGATGAAGCAAATATTTTATTAAATAAGGTTAAGATAGATGAGTATTTATGTTGAAAAACGTATATACCTCTAAGGTATTAAGAATAACTAACAAACAGAGAACGCCAATTGTTTTCCTCATTTTAATAGCTATTTCGATAAAACGTTTCAAACCTAATCTATGAGGATAAAAATCTGTGATAAATAGAATGGTAACCAAGTAGTATTATTTGCAGCACAATAATATAATTGCTGTTCATGCATCAAACGCAGTTCGACTTTATTTACACTGATTTACTATTATTTTCGATAATATTATGTAATCATTAATTAGTTTATACTTTAATTGTTCATTGTAACCCTTCCCCCCTCTCTACATAAAACAGTCAGTTGTTTTCAGCATACAAATACACATTATTCTTAATATTATGTAATGTAATATTTTTCCTTGTCTTTCAATTAATATAATTTTGTATACCATGTTAATTTCATTAAAGTAGGTGAAACCTTTGAATCAGTTTTCCTCTGTAAATCATATTCTTGCTTTGGTTAAATTTATCAAATAATCCAATTTTAAATGACATTATTTTATTCAACTTCTGATGAAAATGATTTCTACGGAGACACTACCCAATAATTAAACGAATAATAATTTCAATTGAACGAATATAGACAATTAATATCTATTCATTATATTAATTTCAACTTCATTTTTATATTAATGATCACATTGTGACTTTGATTATATATTCAGAGATGGGTAACATTTAAAGTGTTTATAAAATCTAGGTTTAACTGAATAGACAAAAACAATAATGTATTTTTCATGATATATTTGACAAATAAAACAAAGTACACACCAGCATGATTTGATTTTACTAATTGTTCTTTCTACTTCTGTTTAAAACAACCATGAGTATAAATTCCGTGTGTACTCACGTGGTATTATAAAAGAATTGTAACTTATTGTGATGTTAAATAATGGAAATCTAAAACCGACATGTTGCACTTGTTAATGTATCCACCTAGGAAACCGTGGATGAATATACTGGAATTCATCTATTCAATATTCCATGGGGGAGGAAAATTAATTGTATCACCCGAATTGACCATGAACTTTAGTTTGGACAATTACTTATCATGGATAAAACATTTATTGAATATAACTCTCAAATAATCACAATTTCAATGTTCATAAAAAAGTAATTAGTTACAGTATTGCTCAACTGATGCTGAAAATCCCTAGCTGTAAGTTTGTTTTCAACTCTTGAGAATGAGGTAATTACCCACAGACGGCATTAGGTGATGTCGCTCTATGCAGTAAGTTGATTGAAGTTGGAAATATGTACCATTGATCCATACATAAACTGCTCATTTGGAGACCTGCATTCTGTGGATTTGATCCACCCAGTGAGTATGAGTGTATTATGTTGAGAAGTCACAAACTAAAACGAAACGCATGTTGAATGTCCCCTGTTTTTTAGTGGTTTCCCCCTCATCTAGCTAGTATTAACTTATGAAGTAAAGCAACCACAATCCAAGCCAATCCTTACAACTAATTATTACATGAATGTTATATCAACTGTTGCATCAAGTTTTAGAATTTTTACAGTAAATGAAGTAGTTCAGTAGACTGAAGTTAAAAACTATATATGGATTTAGCTTTGTTTTA
Organism: Schistosoma haematobium; assembly: GCF_000699445.3. Classification (NCBI taxonomy): domain Eukaryota; kingdom Metazoa; phylum Platyhelminthes; class Trematoda; order Strigeidida; family Schistosomatidae; genus Schistosoma; species Schistosoma haematobium. The sequence goes on along the minus strand of NC_067197.1, from coordinate 17,211,707 downwards.
ATTTTTTCTCCTAGTAAGTTGTCCATGAAAAACGGAATTTCACCTTTAATTTCTGAACAGCTTCAGTAATATTTTGTTTTTGCTAGAGAGATAATTTGAAAAATATATTTCCTGACTAACTTTATGTTTTATCTTCTATTACACATGATTTTATTTCTAAACTTATGTAGCAGGTGATAATAAGTTGAAAGTTCTGTGTCTAGTTGATCTACAAGCTAATACCTTGAAATTGTTACCTGAAACCTCATGGAAACGGATACATTCCATACGATTTAAGTTCATGTCACTTGGTATGACAGTTATACAGATTATTACAGTACAGTCTGTATATAGACAGTAAGGGTTAGAAAAATATGACATTAGTAATTGGACATTAATCATTTATCGTGAATGTTTCAGTTATATATGAGAAATTATTCAAATTCTTTATACAATTGTATTTCATCCTTTCCTAATTAATGTTATTTGTTGACTAATAATAAGAAACAATAAAGAATAATTACTTATTTAGTTGTTCGTATTAGAAAAGAATATTTTTGGATAGAATAATCTTGTAATCATGCTCATATAGTACTACATAGTTTCATCATTACAATTTACATTCGTAGTTCTTATTATAAATAAGATTACTATCATTCTTATTTAATTTACTTCCTATTGATCACTATTTTACACCCATGTTCTATGTTCATTTCATTTTGTTTTTTTAATAGAATCAATTTTGATAGTATCTGTAACATTCAAAAAGAGTAATTGTAATTCTTTTATTTAAAACAACAGAAATATTCATTACCAATTTTAAAAAGAACACAATAGAATATCTTTGTATGATGATATTTTCAAAATAGAATAAGATAACTTTAGGGTTGGATTTATCCGCAACGTTTCCATGTAAGCCTAATGTTTCACTCAGTGTAATAACGGTCATGTCTACGTTCATGTAATCATAGAATTTGTCATTTTATATTGTATTTTTTTTTATTAAATAACTATATTATGCTGTAAATTTTGCTCTGGTTTTAATTTTTTATTCGCCACGTTCGACTGAGTTACACTGTACGTTCATTGCATGCTGGGATGATATCCCAAGTCATTGTAAGTTTAATCACATCGTTGATTATTTTCAGATAGACCAATAGTGTATAATGTTACTAAAGAAAGGTTTTTTGTGCTTTAAACTATGTTTTTTATGAACAACTGACTGTTGTCTTCAGTCTCAAAGCAATATATATTTCCTTTGTCTTCTGCTAGGTAAGTTCGACTGGCCTATAGTTCGTGTTTTGGGTTTATCGGCTGAACTATGTCCATTTAACTACTTTGAGTAACATGTCTGTGCAAATGAAACAATAATTATGACAGTCGCTTAGTTTAGTATTCTTGGTTGTCGTATAATTCAGTTTAGTTTATAGATTCATAGTATAGTGCTTGAACCCCGTAACGAAATAGATCAGTTTAATAAGTAGGGCTGCCTGTTTTTAATGGGTATACTGATTCAAATCAGTCTGAATAAAAATAGGAAAAGAATGCCTTTGGTACTGTTGCTGTTATACATCATAAGATAGCTTTAAGTATGTTTGGTGTTTATTTTTAGACTGTACGTCTAGCACTGTCCATATTTTGTAAAATTTGAGATAAACAGCAAAACACTAAATGTTTATATTCTAATTAGTTTTTGTAATTTTTAACTCATACATATTGATTTAAATAAAGTATGTGCGGGAACGCGTATATAGGGAGGAGCAATCGTGATCATTGACTCAATAAGGGTGGGTGAACACATACCAAAATGGCAGCAGAAACAAATGAATTCCAATGGTGAAACAAGATCACAGGGTAGACAGACATCATCCCCCATTAAGAAACATTTGATTGAGACTGGTCATAAGGTTGACATCAAGTCAGCATTTGTAATGTTATGCAAAAACCTTCAAGGACATATACTAAGTTTTATTGAAACCGTGGCTATTGAAACCCCCTTTATGCGTTCAAAAACAATTTGTCCTTACACTTAACCTACCTTGGTAATTCTGATTTACTATCCAGAGTGGTAATCACATTGTTTTTGTGTACTTTAATATCATTTTCCTCTTTGTTATGGCTTACCTTTAATCTATCTAGTTGACCTTTAATTTTCATATGAAAATGTCTTAACAAGTATATGCGTGATTAGATTGTTGGAAATGTATTGCGCAAATATATCACATAATTCTGATAAACTTCGTCTTCTCATTGCATTATCGAAATTTATCAAAGGGGCTAATTGTTTTAAAGTTAAGGAAATTAAAACAAACTATAATTATGTACAAAATGAATGAACAATTTAAAATGAAGAAATGAATTGATAAACATAATTTGTTTATATAAATTAAGTTATATTACTTATATTGATATCATCAATGAGTTTTCGATATTCATTTTTCGTTGTTGTTGTTGTTGTTGAATCGATCAAATTTCCTTATTCGGCTAAGAGATTGGTAGAGATTGTTTAATTTGGAATATGTTTCCATTACTGACTGAGTGATGAATCGTCGGAATTTGACTCATTTGCAAACTGGTTTCATATTTAGCACAATATCTGAAGGTTTTCCATACGATTTCTAGTTGGGTAGCGAGTATGGGTATTTCTACGGATATTCTAAGACTAGGCTAAAACAGAACTCCACCTGTAGCTCTTATAGGATCACTGCCGGTCCCGAGCTCACACAAAAGAGGAGCGTTTGACACATAGTCAGCAACACCATCCCGGACAAAACAACATTACTTAAACAACGTTGACTAAAATAAACAATTTAAAACATTTACACTTTTCCCTCTGACTTGAAGAATCTTCATTCAAAAGAATTATCACGCATCACGGTGAAAGTTGGTACTCTTCGAGAGTCAAGAGGCCGATATCCCTTCTAACAACCAAAGCAACAACTAATATAGCTACATGGAATGTTTGGACAATGTAGGAGACCAGGAGAACCAATCAAATAGCAGTGAAAATGAGGAGATACAACTTCAGGGTGCTCGAAATTAGTTAAAGATATTGGACTTAAGGTGGACAGAAAACGATAGATTTGGGAAGGATACTTCTGCACTTTGATCAGGGGTAAGAAAGCGCTCCACACACTCAAGTAGTCACTTTGATGCTGTCTAAAGAAGCACGTATCTATTCATAGAATGAGAATCTTAAGGATCCAGAATCATCAAAGCATCTTTCAAAACAAAGAAGGAAGGAATCACAATCAATGTTATCCGATGTTATGCACTCACCAATGATGGTGACGACGACGATATAGATCAGTGAAGTGCCCATGAAACAACCTGACCATATTGATGCGAGACGTAAACGCCAAAGTCAGAATGGAGAACATCAGGTGTGAAGATATCATGAGACACATGGACTGATTGTGAGAAAGGAACAGAAACAAGAGATATGCGAATTTACATTTATTCAACAAAATGTTTATAGGTGGCATGATATTCTTCCACAAATGCATACACAAAGCTACATGAGTCTCATCGGATCACACTACACGGAACCACATCGATAATATTTGCATCAATAAAACTTCAGAAGTACAATGGAAGACGTAAGAACCATGAGAGGAGCTGACATAGCTTCTGATCATCGTCATCATCTGATGTTTGCTAAGCTGAAACTGAAGCTAAAGAAGAGATAGACAGGTGGAGAATCAGTATTACAAATGTTTAGTACAACGTTGCATTTAGATACTGACAAACCCAACGAATTCTCGATAGCTCTCAATAATAGATTTCAAGCCTCACAGAATATACTGAAAGAAGAAGAAACTACTATAATGAACAGTTGTAAAGGGATCAAAGAAGTACTAGCCTTAACAAGTCAAGAGGTGCTGGGCCTCGTGAAGCATCATCATAAGTAATAAATCTTTATCGAAATCCTGGACAAGATTCAAGAAAGCAAGAACAAGAAGGCTGCAATTAATAACAGCCGAACGAGAACAGATAAAGTCAAAGCACAATCTGAATACACTGAAACAAACAAGCAAGTGAAGAAGAGCACTAGAGCCGACAAGCAGAAATACGTAGAAGAGCTAGCAACGACAGCGGATAAAGCTGCAACAGAAGGAAATATGAGACAGCTGTATGATATGAAGAAGAAACTAGTAGGGAAATATAGTAAACCATAGAGATCAGTCAAGGACAAAGAAGGCAAGCCAATCACTGAGATTCAAGAACAGAGGAATGAATGGATAGAACATATTGAAGAACTTTTGAATGGACCAGCCCCACTGAACCCACCAGACATCGAGGTAGCACCAACAGACCTTCCTATAGATCTCACTCCACCAACGATCGAAGAAATCAGGATGACCATCAGACAAGTCAAGAGTGGGAAATTATCAGGAACTGACAATATACCATCCGAAACACTGAAACCCCACATAGAAGTAGTTGCAAACATGCTCCACTTTCTATTCAGGAAGATTTGGGTGGAGGAACTAGTGCCGACACACTAGAAAGAAGGACAATTCATCAAAATACCAAAGAAAGGAATTCTGAGTAAGTGTGAGAACTACAGAGGCATCACACTACTATCGGTACCAGGAGAAATTTTCAACAGTGTGGCTGAACCGGATGAAAGATCCATTAGACGTCCAGCTTCGAGATCAGCAGACCGGATTCCGTAAGGATTGGTCATGCATAGACTAAACTGCGACACTACGGATTCTCGTTGAACAATCAGCTGAATGGAATTCGTCACTATACATCAAATTCATTGATTATGAGAAGGCGTTTGACAGTGTAGATAGGAGGGCTATATGGAAATTTGTTCGACACTATTGTGTATCTGAGATGGTCGCCAACATCATCCAGAATTCATACGATGAACTACACTGCAAAGTGGTGCATGGAGGTCAGCTGACAAACTCATTCCAAGTGAGGACCGGTATCAGAAATGGTTGCTTACTCCCCTCCTTTCTTTTCCCTCTAGTGGTTCACTGGTTTATGAAAACCTCCACATCTGAGGGGATGCACGCAATACAATGTACACCTCGGAATCAGTTAGAAGATTTGAACATCGCGGATGACCCGGCCCTTCTATCCGAAACACTTAACAAATGCGGATGAAGATAACTATTGTGGCAGTAGCTCTGGAAGATGTGAAATCTTTCACGTATCTGGGCAGCATCATTGATGAACGTGGAGGATCTGGTGCAGACGTAAAGGCATGGATTGGTAAAGCAAGGGCCTCATTCCTACAGTTGAAGAACATATGGAACTCAGGAAACTGTTAACTTACATCAAAGTCAGAATCTTCAATACGAATGTCAACACAGTACTTGGAGAACTACCACAATCATCATCAAAAAGGTAAAATTTTGTACTGTCTACTTAGGATACTCAATGTCCGTTGACCAGATACCATCAGCAACAGCCTACTGTGGGAGAGGACAAACTAACTTCCAGCTGAGGAAGAAATTAGGAAAAGGCGTTAGAAGTGGATAGGACATACATTACGGAAGTCACCAAACTGCATCATGAGGCAAGCGCGAACTTGGAATCCTGAAGTGGGACGGAAAAGAAGAAGACCGAAGAACACACAAATTGGGGAATCGGAAGCAGACATGGGAAGGATGAATAGCAACCGGAAATAATTGCAAAGGCTTGCCTAGGATAAGTTTGGATGGAGAACGCTATTGGGTGGTCTATGCTACTCTATGAGGGGTAACAGGCGTATGTAAGTATGTAATGACTCGTAAGCAATGGAATAACTTGTAACCATCGGGTTGAAATCAAATATATGACATTTCTAAATTTGGTCTTTCCATTATATCGTGCAACTGTCATTCACTTCAGTTCTATTGCGTCCTGAAGGCGTAAATGTGAGCCAGTAGATCTCAATACAGTAGTCGAAAAGTAACATATTACTCTCGATATATGTTTGGAATGAGTGTGACTCCGACCTAGGTCATTGACTTGAGATCAGACACTCTCTAATGACCGCGTTCTAATAATACGTAATTATTTTAACATCATTCTATAATCAGTATTAGATTTAAAGTAACACATGTTTTACAATACATCAATTAGTTTTGTCCATTTTAAGATAAACCCATTGGTTGATCAGATATACTTGTTGATAAGTGGCTAAATAAGTGAGACAGTAAAAATTTAAACTTCAGTTTATATTATCCGGAAGTAATGTGTACGTGAGTAATAGAATTTGAGTAAAATCAACCAAGGAGGAGCAATATTTTCTCAAGTTATTTATTAAATAATCATAACGGCTTTACCCATGTCATAAATAATGGTAGAAGTTTAACTATCAATTTATCTTATATGACTTAATCTAGTAGTAAAGCATAGTTTTTTGTGACCTACCGTAGACCAAGTCAAGTTAATTGCTCTCATAATATAACCATGAAATGTCAAGCTTTATTTACAGCTGCTAATAATAACAATTAATTCTCAGTTTACCCATATTAAAACAACTTAAGGGGAGATTAGTAAAGAGAACGTGAGATTCTCAATATTAGATATTTGAAGGCAATTAACAGGAAGGTCTGGACCTAGGTTTTGTGTTAACTGGCACAAGTCACTATGGTATACCTGAAGTTTTCAGGGGATTTGAGTCTTTGTTACCTCACTTCACAGTCTGAGACATTATTATTAACCAGTTCAGGCCGCGGCCAACTCCTAGTAAGATTGAGATATTGGAAATAAATATTCACTAAGTGATAACCAATGTTATTTTTATTCACTTCTTAGTGCTAGTTGAATTCTATCAATCGAGCTGTAATATGGACACTATAATACATAATTCCTATGTTACGTTTTAGATTCATTTTTTCAGTCAATTGGATATAATTATCTCACGTTAAGGAATGGCAATCAGCCTCAAAGTAATTGATCGACGGTAATTAGATGTAAACAACTTCATATTTAAATACGAAAGATTGGTTCAAATAATTTAGGTTGTAAGCAGCTGATGGGAACCTAACGAAATAAAATGAATTCATGCTATTCTACACCAATCTTTGTTCTTGCTCTCTTTAAGTTTTCTTTTCGTCGAATTTATTTTCAAAGCTATACAATCACAAACATATATGTATACTTATTTTTTCAGGATGATAATAATTACAATAATAATGATAATAAACTTCCGTTAGACATGGTGACAGTGAGTTTAAATAAACAAAGGTATTAAAAAATTTTAAACAGGGAAACTAATAATCGTTTCATTATTAATGGCTTAAATATTCATCAAAAGATAAATAGGGAAATTATCATTGAAAAAGGATGGCTCAGCACGATAAAATGTTGAAATTGAGATTAAATGTAATCAGGAGGATTGTAGAAACAGAAATGAACTTCGTATTTATTAGTACCAGAAGGAGTTTCTGTGAGTGTTATAGTAGTTTCAATAGTTGAGACCATGAGTCAATAGAAGCTAGACCACCATGGAAAACCTGGAAGCACTGGACGGCCGTTTCGTTCTATAGTGGGACTCCTTAGCAGTGCGCATCCACGATCCCACCTCTCGAGATTCTAACACCGGACCCATCGGTCTCAAGCGCGAACGATTGACCTCTAGACCACTGAGCCGGCCGACATCCAATGGTGTTAATGTCTAACTTCAACTAATCCACGAAATTGAGCGACACATCCACCATTGTCTTCAATGAGCTACTATATCACGACGGACCTGGTTGAACTCCACTGGTCACTGCTTCTCCCCAGAGCTCCAGGAAATACCTCTTGAAACCAGTCACTAGTGGGCATATGCTGATTAGTATGAAAAGGGTTTTTTTGGATATTATAGTAATTTCAGTAGTTGTGATCATGAGTCATTTGAAGCTAGACCACCAGGGAGAACCTGGTCAGGGATGCGCACTGCTGAGGAGTCCCACGATCGGATGAAACGGTCGTCCAGTGCTTCCAGGTTTCCCATGGTAGTCTAGCTTCTATTAACTCATGATCTCAACTATTGAAATTCATATTTATTGTTCAGTTCTTTTCAGCTTTAATATTGATTTAACTCGTTATAATGTCATTCATTCTAATTGTAGTAACTAAACAATTCTGCCGAAGTTATAGGGAAATATCAATCATTTGATCAGAATCTATTCTAAGTGAAAATTTGTTTTCTTTGATAGATGGATTCTTTATAATTGCATTACTTGTTTGTTTTTTATTTTTGTTTTTCACTTGGATGAATGGAAATCCAAAACATTGATTATAAGCTTAAGAGTCGTTAACTATGTCAAACGTTATTATTATTATTATTGTTAACATGTGATCGACAAAATTATTGAATTTTCACATGGAAACTAATTTAAGAACATTTCGAGTATGTTACTGATTGTATAATCACAAAATAGATTAGTTACATTTCAATAAAATAATGACAAAAATAATTCAAGTGAGATTGTATAATTTTAGTCAGCTGTTTCTATCCATAATTAATAATGTTCACAAAATTTATCAGTTAAAATGTTTCTTAATCTAGACAAATGAACACAGAAAGCTGTGACAAATTAAAGGTTATTGAAGGAGTTGTTTGTGTAATAAGAGATGATTGAACTAATACATCTTAAGACAAGCTGAGATACGTTATAACTACAATTCTGAAAAGTTAACTTGGTTAGTATTTTGTAGTCATTTTACATCGACGGAATGATTTACATATACTTAGCTGGACAATGATTATGTCATCAAAAAAAGTAAAGATCAAGATTTGTTAAGATGGACGCAAGTAGCTTTAGCTAAATCCAAAAATCTATATGTAGAAAATGAAGACAGTTTGATGAAACATACTGAATAACTTGAAAGGATTTGTTAATTTCGATTTGGTGTCTTTTGTTAATCAATTGCCTTAGTATGATATTCCCGGTTGACCTTTATTATTCCTGATTAAGCCATCAAGTAAGATGTTCGGAGATTGGATGACGGAACTGCCTAATTGTGTACTTGGTAAAACTTGTTTCATTGGAACATTTGAAATTATAAGTTCACATGGATGAGATGAATTCACATCGGTCTATCTTTCCGACTGTAATAATTTAGTTCTTCAATTGGGAAATAATATTATAATCAGCTTACACTAACTGACTGTGCACAATTTATAAGGTACATTTGAGTTTTCGGAAGTGAATATTTCGAATAAATTTATGAACTCCCACAAAATATCATCGTTTACCCAAATCCACCTAAAAGAAACCATCGACATTATCAGCCAAAATTTAAAATATATATCCATGCCAAAGGTATAACTCAGCTAGTTAATAAAACTATGCATAGAAAAAGATCAGTTCAAATGCAACAGAAAATCATGTTGTCAAGTGTGTGGTTTAGTAATGGGTAATCTTTTGTGACCTATTCTCCCTTAGAAACTTATTGGGAATCAGGGAAGAACAAAAGTACTGGCTATCATCATAAACATAGTACTGTATGCAAGATATATTGATATATTATTTCGTGTTACAATAAAAACCATATAAATTAGCTGTTTGAAACATTTAACATGGAATATTATAATATCAATTTACGATGGGAAATGGGTTGGATAGGATGCTTCACTTCCTAGACTTTGGTATCGCTTGAAGAACTGACCATATACCCGCGGTAAAAACATGAAGTGAACACTATATATTATTTCACAGCTTCTGTCCGATAAATTTGAAAATCTTCCGTCATAGTTTAAAAGTTATTTTTAAAAGACGAACGAGGAGAAAGTATGTTAAAATAGAAACTTCCTCAGAAAGATGTCTACCCTTGTTCATTTACAAATACATATAGTATGGAACACCATACAAGTAGGGAGCCTATGATCCAGAGAAGAAACATTTATTCATCTGATTGATCTTCGTAGATGGCCAAATTGCCAAGACGACTAATCAAGGACTGTAAGGAGCTATGAATATAACAAAATCGACACTAATCAACATTCAAGACACATACCATTACCTCAAAACTGAGAAGACTAGTGGACTTTCTATGTCATCTTACCAAATTTACAAGAACGTGCAAAAGGGTCAGAAAAGCAAATATTTCCGCTCATTTTAGCTAGTATAAACCTAAGAACCATCTCAGAGAGGAAAGTAGTTTTTACAGTTCGACTGAGCACTACCTTTTGAACACAGAACACAATGTTCCCATTCATAATAATCAATAAACAATACAGTTTTATTCTGTTACAATTCGTAGAGACCATAGTAGTTTGGTGAAAACGACCTTTTTTTAAAAAAAGATTATGTGACTAACCTTCGGCTACCTTGGTAAGAAGTTATGGTTATTGTTTGGTAATTTAATGATATTCTCAATAAATCTTTCGTCATATTACGCAACAAACTTCTTGAACTATCACTATTATTACTTTTATAAAGAAATTCTCTCAAACTTTAGTTGACGCTACAGTCAAACTTTCTAAATTATATGACTGATCTTTCATGACAAATTATTGCTTTAAAATTCCATATCAGTACTTTGAACCAACTAAACTTATAAGCTTGTAAGTAACTTAACAGAGAGCAACAACGTTCAATGAATTCATCACATTATGCAAATATTGTCTTTTTTGTTTTGTTTAAATTTATAAAAAGAACCAATAGGATGAACCTTTCTAATTTGCTTACTTAAAAAACACACATTTATTTGACCTTATCTACACGCTTACTCATCTGCTCACTAAAGATGGGTGTTACTTTTGTATAGAAAATTGCTTTCAATAACACAGGCAAACTATTTATAATGGAACAGTTAGTTATCGAGAGAAGATTCATATAATCTGTTCGATTTATATGTTAAGCTTTATGGATCTTTAAAATATCCCAATCAGTAAAGTTCAAAGAAAAAATAATAACTTTAAGAGATATATGGAAATTATCATTATCTTATTAAAATCTATAACCATTGTCTTCTGGCTAGTCAATAATATTTGATTGGATTAGTTAAGCAGACTGGTTTTCTTTACAGTTAATTTATATCGCTAACTAGTGTCACTCGGAGAATCATTCAAAATTATGGAGGCCAAAGAAGCATTTAGTGGAGATTACGGAATCGACAACAATAAGCGCTAATGTACTGCAACACCTAATGGGAATATTCATGAATGTCTTTAAATCTTAATAATTTCAAGCTATTTTGAGTGGACGATCAATAAGTTTATAAACAAATGTCCATATTTTCAAACCATTGGCATTCAGATTCTTTAATAAATAAGCTGCAACTTTTAATCAGAAATAACTCTCTTTATCTACCGAATTAAGTATAGCACATTTAAACTTTCAAAAGAACTTTTTGCATTTGATAAAAATTTATGGGGGAATTACTGTTATCCCCTAATCGCAAATAGTAATAAACACCTCAGAACTAGTTCATGAATGTAGTCTATTTTAGTGCACTCTTTCAAAATACTGATCTCAGAAGACAGAATAACAGTTAACTGCTCTTTATAATGCTTGGACTGGTCTGACAGTCAAATGGTGGAATTATACAAACATATGAGATTTTTTTCTAAAAGTTACTTTTGAATAGTTTTTATCAGAGGACAGATGTAGTTTAGTTCATGAATAACCATTTATTTTTCTACTCAGAACGCTTACCACAATTCATTCCACTAACCTTGTGAATTTTGAACTCATAAGAAAAGTTCATTGCCAATCAGCATTTCCAAACTTGATTATTATTTATTTATTTGATTTATTTGAACACATAAATATTGGTACAAAGAGGTACTAGATACATATACGCCACACAATCATTTCATTTTATTTGTGTGTGGGTTGTGATACTGTCCGGGTACCCAGACCGAAGCAGGTGGTTTTCTTAGGTCACACCAGGAGCCTTCGATCTAAAGGTCTACTCCAAAAGGCAGTGAAGTAACGCCAGGAGATGCAGTCCCATGTTAATCGGTGGCCAACAATTGGTTCATACGCCATTTGTTCCCTGAAGATCCTGGATCCCATATGTACCATTGGTTGGGAATCAGGGTGTTCTAAATCCTCTAAGTGAATCCTCCATGTCCACAGCGCCGGACATTCGCTTTACGTCCTCTCAGTTTCACAAACCACACCCTCACCATGAGAAGGCAGTGAGTAGAGCTTCCCTGGCAGCAGCTGTATATGGATGGCCATGTAAGAGTATTTCAAGAGGGAGAACTGACTATTCCCACTCTCGGTCGTACCAGGGCATTTAGGGGCGGTTATTATTGACGAACACGAAATTAGAATCAAATCTGAATTTTCATAAATATTTCGATACTTCAAAAAAAGATAATCAGATAATTAAAGTACAAAATGGAATTGTCAAAATATAATAATAAATATTCCTAGTGAATTCTATGAAATATGACATAAAAATATTTGAATGATTTCATAAGATACCATTTCAAATAATACATATTTGTCATTAAGAACTGCGGTACATTAGAATAATAGAAAACATTTATATTATGATATTTAAATTAACTTTCAGATAATAATAATTATTATCAGAATGGGTTTTGTGGAGATTTTTAGAAATTTCACAAGTTGAAATCATGAGTCAATTGAAGCTAGACCACCATGGAAAACCTGGAAGTACTGGACGGCCGTTTCATCCTAGTATGGGTCGCGGATGCGCACTGCTGAGGAGTCCCATACCAGGACGAAACGGCCGTCCAGTACTTCCAGGTTTTCAGCTTCAATTGACTCATGATTTCAACTAGTGAAATTACTAAAATCTTCACAAAACCCCTTCTGATATTGACCACTTATTATTATTATTTTTTAATTTGATGATAAATTCATATTGAAATGTCAAGATTTAGATTGACGAAGGTAATTTTCATCATAAACTTAGTAATAAACAACGAATTATTATGTATTAAGTAATATAAGATAGTTATTTCATTCTGGTTTGAGATTACACAACTGATTATCTTACTTGTTTAACTTGGATCAGAATTTATTTTCATAAAATGTTCAGTTAATAAGTGAAGTTAACCAGTAAATTACAGTTTGTATGAGTTTATATTTTCTTATACTGATGATTTAATAAAGTTCAAACGATAGGAAAACTTGATATACAACCTGAAATCAATAATTCCAAATGAGTTGGTAACACAGGGTTTTTTGTTTAGCTTTTGCCTAGTATTCCTCAACGATTTCTAAAGACAATGTACTACATTTTCTTAAGATATTTCAATCAAAATACAATAACTCATATAGATGAAATTTAACAAAAACTCCACCATTTTATTAGCAATGCAGTGCTGTTATATATCTATTGTAAGTTTTGTTAGTTACCTGCTTATAATATATTGGGAAACAATCCAGTATTTTAAATGTAAAAAGTATCACCATTGCTTACTAATGAAAACGGGATTCAAGCTTTATTCGCTTCATTGTTATCATTATCTTTACCGGTGTATAATTCAGCGATCTTGTGTTCAGAATGTATTGAAAAGTTCTAGTAAATAAATTTCTTCTTATAAGACTGTCATTGTAAACAATGCTGAATTTACTTTGTTATGATTCCACTTTTAATTGATCTCACTTCTAATTTTCAAATTGGTTATATGTAGCAAGAAGTTGTTTTCCTGTAATGAAAATAGTGAACAGACATTGAAAGTTTAACAGTTAATACATTACAACCTACCGGCCATGTTCATTAATAATATTTTTTTTATCTCGATAAAAGTTAATTCTGAATACAGTGAAACTATAATTTATGAACAAACCAGTCAGGTTTAAGATAAATCTTGAATTTCGGCGAGAAATTCATTCACTAATTTGGCTAAATACCATTTTGGCACTATACCTGATGTCACATCGCGATGAAAACATTAAATCTAATTCCTAACCCTAATGTTCAAATATAAATCCTAATCCGAGTTCCCCATACTAATATATAATCCTAGTAACTAGGTGGATATTCCAAGGTCATTTCAGCGTTACTCAAAGATCGTCCATAAATTATAGTCCCACCCTAAATACGCCTTAGTAATCTCGAAAAGAAACGAAATGGACATTTAGTTGTCTGTCATCTTTTTTTGTAGCTTTTGAAATATAACAATGTAAAACATATTGTATAAAAAACCTTGACTTAGTGATAATTAAGTGTTAAAATAGGGAAATTTCTAAAACTCGGAATCATTGAACCAGAAAAACTGTTTATTTTTCCTCAAGGAATTCAATTAAACCATAGAATATTCAAAACAAAACAGGGTGAAGAATACACTTATTTTCTCAAATTGAGTATCTAGTCATCACTTACAATTTTAAATCAATCGTTTTGTGTTTTGAACTGATAATAATTAACCGAGAAAAAGATGTGATAAACAGGTCTTTAGTTAAATTGTATTTTGTAAAAATATTCAGTAGTAATGATATGCCAGAGTCTAAGATATGATTGGAACTAATTCTATAGTGAAATGAAGGAAAATATTTACAACTATGTCGAGTGATTTTGATGAATTACATTCACTAGAATATAAAGCTTTGATTGTCGTTCCGGATAATATTGTCAACGCATACAATCATAAAAGGTTCTTCTTGAGAACGACCAGTTTGCAGAACTCAACACCACTATAACCATAATGTATTTCAACTATTTCGAGAGATGATAAACATCTAAATCTTGTATGTGTCATTGAATACATGTGCACGTTTGTTTTGCTTTAAGGCTAAGTAGGAATCTATTTGGAAATACAATTTGTTTTTTAACCATTTATTTTACAGTGAAAACAATTAAAGAGTATTACTCAGTCACTTTATTTGTGGCTTCATTATGAACTAATAGCTACAACACTTTACAAGAAAACACTGAAATCCAAAGGCTTTTTGATGCTTTCTGAACTGGTAAACTATTAAGTCTATTATGGTGTGACTTGAACGTGAACATAAATTTATTCTAACTTTTGAACAGACAAATGACTTTGATCTTTTTGGGTTATTCTATACACTCATATATTCGATCTTATCGATAATTCACATGTAACCTAGAGCCTTTATTAGACATGAAAGTTTTCGTTTTTCCACCAGCTTACCATGTTTCATATGTTGCATATTTTCATATAAATGTCATTCATAACTCCGCCTGGAGCTGTTACACCGTTACTGCCGGTTCCAAGCCCGGACGAAGGAGGGTTGCGCATGGTGTCGGAAACCCCATCCTGTAGAAGAAAATCTGAAAAACACAAACCAAATCAAAAGAGTTACGGAGCCTCATGGTGAAAGCTGAGATTCTTCAGAGATCATGAGGTCCTTGCCCCTTCTAAAAAGCAGAGTACTAATTAAAATAGGCTCATGGAATGTTCGCACAACATGAAAGGCCGAGTGGACCATTTCAAGTAGACTTGAGAATAAAAAGATATAATCTGGTAATGCTTGAAATAAGTGAAACCCACTGGACGCAAGCCAGATAGAAAAAATGAAGAAGGAAATGCCTCACACACATAAGAGGTGGAAGTGATGCTGCCCAAAGAAGCACGCATAGTATTCATAAGATAGGAATCTCATGGATCTAGGATCATCAAATCATCATTCAAAACAAAGGAGGGAATCACAAACAATGTTACGCACCAACAATTATAACGATAACGACGATACAGACCAGTTTTGTGAGAGGCTGCAACCGATCATAGTGAAGTGCCCAGGAAACGACCTGACAGTCATGATGGGAGACTTAAACTCCAAGGTCAGAATGAAAAACATCGGGTATGAAGATATCAGGAGACACATGGACTGATTGTGAGAAAGGGATGAGAATGGTGACAGATTCGCAAATTTATGTTCATTCAACAAAATGTTTATAGATGGCACAGTATTCTTTCACAACCACATACACAAAGGTACATGGGTATCAGCGGATCACACTACAGAAAATCACGTCGATAATATTTGCATCAGTAAAAATTCAGAAGTACAATGGAAGACGTGGGAACCAAGAACGGAGTTAATGTAGCTTTTATTATTATATTGTATTAACAAGATCAATCGCTAGAAGATATAAAAAGTTAGATAGGATCTATATTTCATTTACATCTTTTGTCGTCATCCCCATTAGTGTATTCTAATCCATGATCACCAAGCTATCGATAACTAAGGATTCCAAAATAAACACTGGAAGGACTAAAAAATAATAAAGGCTGAAGATGATATCCTTTATAGATTTACACGTACAGGTGAATCACTAAAAGCTTCTTTCCAAGTTTGGTTCTTTTCATCAATATACACCCATCACCTTAAGAAGGATCGAACTGAAGTATTTCATAAATTAATGGCGGTTAGTATATTTCACTTGGATGAAGAATGCTGGTGGGCGGCCCACGCTACTCCATAAGGGGTAACAGGCATAAGTAAGTAAGTAAGTAAGTAAGTAAGTAAGTAAGTAAGTAAGTAAGTAAGTAAGTAAGTAAGTAAGTAAGTAAGTAAGTAAGTAAGTAAGTAAGTAAGTAAGTAAGTAAGTAAGTAAGTAAGTAAGTAGGTAAGTAAGATTTCATCCTAATGACAAAGTAATGTCGTGATTATAAAAACACCTGAAGCACTGAGTTCGACTTCATATCAAGTCATGAATGCGAACTATTGATAAATCTCGGTTTAGGACAAAAGATGGCTTCTCAACGATCTCTATTTTTCTTCGCTTCTCCAGCTGATATCTGCCAGTAACCAAGACCTTTATTAAACTAAGTAACTCTTCATAAACCGCCTAAATAAACTCCTGGATTTTATTAGAAATTGGAATTATTTTTTTGTGATACCTATTATTGAATACAGAAAAAATTAATGGAAATTCTTTTGGATTTAGTGTGTCACCATTGATGAGGTTATACACTATTATTTATAATTTCTTTGTATATTATTCTCATTAGTATCGGTTAGTCAGTTTTGTTTACAACTGCAAATTAATCTTATTATCAGTGTAACTGATATTTTTATTAAGATGTACATGGAATTCATCTCTTAAGCTTCTGTCTTGTATAGTATAAGCATCTGACTTGTAATTGAGGTTTCTATATTAACCACATCAGTAAAGTTAAAATGAACAATTAGCTGAATTTTGGAGACTAATCTGCTGAAATAGAGTCCTCATTTTTTACGATTAATTACTTCTTGATGTATCGATATGAACATTTATAATTAAAACCATCGAAATATTATATTACTTTCATTTTAGAAGTAATATCGACTAGTATATTATGAAACTCACATCTGACAGACTTCAGTTACAGTTTAGTTTATCACTTATGGAAGATAAACTCAAATATTGTCGAAATAAATTGTTTAAAAATAATCAAAAGAAGTGCTGAAGCTAGTTTTTCATTTCTGTCCTCATGAATTTTAAATAAATTATACATCTATTCCAACTAATGAAATAAACACAGTTTTGTGAGGTTTACTTGAAAGTGTTTGTACCGCTGTCATTTCCAAATAATGATTCTTTGAATTCCTAGATCAGTTGTTATCCTTTGATATTATTGTGGTACAGTGAGATACATAAGAATAGGGATATCCAGATAAAATCATTACAATTATTTGTGTCAAACGGAATCACTATTATCAGTCGATATGAAACATCCATATTAAACAACCTTTTTTAATCTTAATTATCATTCCACCATTGTTAGCTAAATCTCAATTATATTTAACACTACAAACAAATTGTAACAAAACAAATCAGACGACTGATCATCTGATTATAAACGGTAGTTCAACAGTAAATCTAAATACCACCGATAAAAAAACAGTGAGATTGATAACTTTGGTAATATTAATTCTGTCCAACGTGTTGTTCACATTTTAAGGCTAATAATAATAATAATAATAATAATAATAATAATAATAATAATAATAATAGTAAATACATAATATTTTTATTAACTGCCGTTAGCCTGGTCCAACTTATTAATAAACTATGATAATATTGAAGGCGGCCTGCTTGAAAATTTGGCCTACCTATTCCTGCCATCTAGATATTTCAACAAGTTATCTGTTTTTTGTTTGTTTTAACAGATCATTATGTCACTTAATTGCACAACCTATTCAGGTACATTTGTGAAAAGTTCACGACCTCTCGCTGTACAAGTTAGGAAAGAGTATAATCAGCGACATTGTGGTTGCTCGCAATATACATAAAAAGGATGCACATTATTCAAGATGTCAATTACTGAACTACTAATGTAGTGAAGGAGAACACAGGTGAGGACAACCAAGTTATACTTACCAAAATTACAGAGTTACTTGGTAAAATAGAAAAACCATACTATAATACTTAATTTGCAAAATGTTCAATAATTGTCTCGAACTTCATTGTTCTTGCATTTCCATACTAATTACTTTCTATTCCAGCTCTTCCTTTCTTGATCTTCCCCATCTTCTGCCGCCAGACATTACATTCCTGACTCGCGTCATATACTACTTATATCAATATAAGTAGCACGCACCACACTAACATCTAATTGGCGATCACTCAATAATTATCGTCAGGAACGATTAAGAAATAAGAAACAGAAACTTATTGAAATACGCTGCTCTGGGAATTCCATATTCTACCAAAAATATAATATTGGATGAAGCTATTTACAAATAAATAACTAATTTTTTCATATTTAAACATGTGGATTCTTGTAGGTACTTCAATTTCAACAAAATATACAGTGCTGGAAATGTATAACTAAACTTCTCAATCTGTTTCATGAAGAAAAGCCCAGTAATAGGGAGTATTTTTATAGTTTTATTTTATATAAATTTGATATACCGTATAATTTGTCAGTAATCATTTGTGTAGACTTTGATACATTTATATTCGTAAGTATTTTAAGTTCTTTACTTTTAAATTTTGTTTACAATTTACAGATTCTAAATTGTGTTTCGTCACAAAAGTTTGTTCCGTGGTAAAAGTTATCTGTTTCGTCGCACACACACATATACACACTTCCTTTTATTGTTAACGCTAAGCTGTATATCGTTGTCTAACAAATTAGTTCAAGTGAATCTACTAGAAACTACACTGTTTTGTATCAACCTGATATAAAGTATGGTAGAATTTTTATCTTTTTTAGTCATAAATATTCTGCAGCTTATATTTCCATATGTTACAATAACATATTCCCCTTTGTTTTTCTCCTTGGTTTTATAATATATAATTCGAATGATACCTTCATATTGTTACACTAAACTTAATTCGTAAAGATTTTTTGAATCACAATTTTTCTCATTTTCTTCTTTGCGTTACTGTGGTATTTGTATGAACTAATGATTCCTTTGTACTTGATGACTGCTTGATTTCGAATTCCAAATATAATGCGTTCGTTGGTGTACGCATAGATCTTCTTGGTTAAATTGCGTTATGTCTGGGATTCCTAGTTTGTACTTTAATTCAAATACTTCAAACTATCACAGTTTCATGTTACGATACAGACATTTTCATATGATAATCGTACTGTAGGAAAAGGGGATTTGGTAGGAGCTAAAAATTTTACTTAAATTTGAAGTTTAACATAACCCTAAAACATGCATTCTTGTTTGTCTACCATTTGACCGATAAGTGATTAATTTCCTGACTGCTTTTAATTTTATGCTGATTCTCTTGTCTAACTATTGCTTTCAGAACTCCTGATAATAAAAAAACACCAAATCATAAATCTTTGAGGTTGAAAATGTTTGAATATTCAGCTGTAAATCCGTTTTATTCGGGTCATTTAAGCACCAGCAAATAGTGTCAAACTGCTGAAGTTTTTTAGTTAGACTAATAACATCACAGCAACTGTATTATCCATTTGTTTGAAACCTTCGTTTTGTGTAAGTTCAGATTTATTGTTCAGCTAAAAATTTATCGGGCAATGTATAAGATATACAGATCATGGGCTCGATTTTTAATGGGGTTGCAGGCAGGAAAGCTTTGTCAAGATATGCTGAACTAGAGTGAAACATCTATTTACTGCTATCCAGTTTTACTTAGTTGTCTAAAGTAAACATTTCTTAATTATGGAAACAAACTTTTAATTGAATAGTCTTCACAAACTCTTTACTTTATTGGTAACAAAACAATTTTTGAAAATATCAAGTCGTATTCATACACAAAGGATAGAGCATACACCCTGTTGAGGTTTATGTAAGTCACAGTAATCAGAAGACTAAAAACTGACCTCTGTTATAAGATATTAGTTTGTGTTTAATTTCCAACTGTCATAGTGACGAAAGTTAATCATGAAAGGGACCTCGACTCAATATTTTTGTAATACCAATCTCAAACCAATGAATTATTTCAGTGTATTCTTTCTTCTCTTTGTCTCTTCTGCTAATAGGTATTTGTTGTTGTTGTCCATGGGCGATGCTTCGATGTTGGGTGGGTTCAGCGGGACTAATGGATTCAAGAGTTCCTTGAAGTGCTCTACCCACCTGTTTTGCTGTTCTTCAATGTTGGTGATTACCTCGCCTTCTTTGCTTTTCACTGGTCGTTCTGGTTTGCGGCGATTTCCAGAGAGTTACTTTGTCGTGTCATACAGTTGTCTCATGTTTCCTTCTCTTGCAGCCTTTTCCGCCATCATTGCTAAATCTTCGACATATTTACGTTTGTCGGTTCTGATGCTCCTCTTCACTTGTTTGTTTACCTCTGTGTATTCAGCTTGTGCCTTGGCTTTTTCTGCTCTTGTTCGACTGGTATTGACTGCTACCTTCTTGTTCCTTCTTTCTTGAATCTTATCCAATCTATCAACAGTGATCCATTCCTTGTGATGGTGCTTCTTGTGGCCCAGAACCTCGTGACATGTTGAAGTGATTATTTACTTAATCCCTTCCTAGTTCTTCTCCATGGTAGTTCCCTCTCCATTGAGTAGATCGTGAAAGACCTAGAACCTATTGCTGAGGGTTATCTTGAATTCATTGAGTTTGTCAATATCCTGAAGAAAGGTCGTATTAAACTGTTGTGATATTGTCCGCCCCATTGTCCAGTGCTTCTTGAGTTTCAATTTCATCTTGGCGACCAGCAAGTGATGATCTGATGCTATATCAGCTCCTCTCTTGGTCCGCACGTCCTCCATCGTCCCCCTGAAATCTTTGTTGATGCAGATATGGTTTTGTGTAGTGTGATCCGGTGAAGTCCATGTGGTTTTGTGAATGCATTTATGTGGGAATATAGTGCCTCCTATGACCAGTTTATTGAAGGCACATAGGTTCGCGAATCTCTCACCATTTTCCTTCCTTTCTCCCAGTCCATGTCGTCCCTTGATGTCTTCATATCCAGTGTTGTCCATTCCAACCTTGGCATTGAAATCTCCCATCAGAATGGTCAGGTCCTTTATCGGGCACATCTCGACGATTGACTGCAGCTTATCGTAGAATTGATCTTTAACATCTTCATTGTAGTAGTTGGTAGGCGCATATCATTGGATGATGTTCATTGAAATGTCCTCTTTCTTTGTTTTGAAGGAGGCTTTGATGATCCTTGGTCCATGAGATTCCCATCGTATAAGTGCATTTTGTGCTTGTTTGGACAGCATCAATGCAACTCCTTGTGTATGTGGGGCTAATACGTATTTGCTATATTATATGATAAATTTTTTTCACTCTTCTTAAACTAAAATCTTAATTTTTTTGTTAAAATAGTAAAAAAAATGATTTATAATTATTTATTTCAAACGATTTGACGCTTTTTTAATAAATCATTCATCTATTTATTGAATCAAGAAACTACTGAACTTAAATAGTTACCATATAGATACATAAAGAAATAGGTATAAATATGATATAAAGCTAACTTTTATAAAAAATGTATTTTGTTGAACTCATGGTTGAGATGACATATATTTATTTTTAAAATTCTCTAACTGTCATATTTTCATAATTTCTGTCGTTTTCTTTGCTCAAAGTAACTGACTACGTCATATTAAATTATGATTATCAACAAAGAATTCATTTTTAAACCACAACTTTCATCCATCATGTCAACTTCATTATACCAGATATACTCACAACTAATAATTCTAAAATTTTAAGTATCATAATTCTAATCGTTTCTAGACATTACACTTTAAATCCCTAATGTTTATATATATATATATATATATATATATATATATATATATATATATATATAGTTTTAAATTTATTTTACGTCACTGACAAGTGGACTGAGTCATGTTGGTAGGTGTAGACTACCTGGTTGGGGACCGCGAGATGATAGCAACCGATGGTTAGAGACCCTGAATGAAGTGGCTCAAAATCGTTTGCAATGGCGCAGGTGCATACACTCTTTGTGTTCTACCAAATTCTAATCTCCTGAATCCTCCTTGTCTCTTTTTTTCTCTTCCCAAATTTATTTCACTCGATTATACTCTTTAAATAACATCTCCAAACCCTAATCTTTCCGATTACTGCTTGTACTCTTACTACCTCTACCACTACGGAATTTAAGTCGACAACTGCATCTCTGTGCTAATGTGGTGTGACAACTCGAACTGATGTACGTACGTACGAAGTTCCACGTTGCTGTTGACTGACTGATTGACTTACGTAATTATATAATCCACTAAAATTACGATCAGATCAATTTTTCCAAATGAAAAGAAACATTAATACCCACATAGATTTGCATAAATCAATCAAAAAACAAATGAAATGTAAATGGTGACTAGAATATATATATATATATATATATATATATCCACTCAATGATACATATATACATGAACAAGAAGGATAGTTAAACTAATCTATTAGTCTCCTTACAGAGACTATTTGCTTTTACCAATTAAATCAATTAACCTACTTCCTTATACAGGAATTTAAACACTCACTATCACTTTTATTCATTAAGATAAATAAATGATTTAATTATTCTGCAAAAACAAAAACAAAAAATGGTTTCATTTTCTTGTAATTAATTTACATACCTACTTATTGATTGAAATTAATTACTTTAACTATCAAAACAATATGAATTTTATTTATTTAAGTTGTTTTAGTCAAAAAGAAGTAATGCTCATTTACGTACTAATGTCATTTGGTGAATCATTAAAAGTAATGAAAAATTAAACATAGCTGATTAGTTCTAAGTTTTAAAATTCCTCGAAAGTACATAGTGACAACTTAACGCTGGTCTAGGAATTACAATTTTCGGTTTATTTTTATTAATTTATAAGTCTATAAATATGAAAATTATTTTTCCTTTTTTTTTAAAAAAAACTATATTCAGATTGATTATTCTAAATTTTCAAATAAATTTACTCCTAAAAGAATATTTAAACGGGTAATTGCTTTCAAATATCATTATCAAGTTCTATAATGATAGATCCATATTGTATTGCAAAAGCCAATATAAGACATACATGGGTACTTTGTAAATGAATTTGACAACTTTTGCATCAACTATGACTTAAATAAGTTGAAAGTGTATTAACTATAAATTCGAAAGGTTATTCAAGAAAAAAATAGAAAAAAGATAAATATAAAAGTGGATTAGCGGTTTGAGTTCATAATATGTAGCCTTTGTAAAGTTTTACCCAATAGTACGAAATGGAAAACGAAGAGACCAAATATATATCTCTTTAGAATACATAACATAGATTTTACTGAGTTCATCTCCGTATTTTAAATTATATGTTAGAGACATAGTCTTGTTTTTGTTGGTAGGTTATTTGAGTCTCGGTACAAAGTCTAAAAGGGTTTCAATCTTGATGCCATGTTCACTATCTACCAGGTGAGAAAAAAGGATGTCTTCACAGGTTTAGTGGTATATTTTCCCAACCGTGCGTACTCATCTGCATGACTATACAAGAATAAGGCACTGTTCTCTGAGCCAGCTCAGAGAACAAAACTCCATCAAAATCATCCACCAGAGCTATAAATCTTCTCCACCATCTCATTGTGACACAGTATCAGATTATCTAGTTGATAAGTGAACTACTGATTATTTTTCGCCACCTTTTAAAACATTTTCAACTCTAGACGATTTATAATTAAAATTTCCTCTTGTAATAGTGCGAAACAAAATTCTACTGTTTTTAGTAATACTTCTTTATACTATATATGAAAATATATGTGTTAAGTTTGTTTTACATTGTTCCTACATGTTCCTTTTCTACTCTTTTGTATGTTGTTTTATACTACTTATTTACATTCAGTAGGCAGCTGTATGCCCAACAATTTTCACACTTACGTTGTAACTCAAGTTGTGCTGTAACATTCTGGAATGTTCACAGATATCTTTAACGTTTAATTTACTTATCATTGTATTTATCATTATAATCACTGTAATTTAATTACTGTAACGGTTATACACTGTTTTATGCATTTGTTTAAACGCAACAGTTTCCATATTGCTTGCTCTTGGTTCGAGTTTCGGTTGTTCATAAACTGTTATCAAATTTAGACACAGCTATCGGCTGTCTTTGGACTATCGTATGTTGTAATCATTCTTTATGTTACTCTTACAGGAAGTCTTTGCTATTTTCATTCTTGAACGACGCGTTTAAACGCCTAGACACCTCACAAGTTGAGGTTTGTAACTAAATTTTGTGTATTATTTAATAAAGAACCGCTTTTGTAGACAAATCGTTGTTTTGGAACTTCGATTTTGCGCGTATCTCAATCGGGGTTACTTGGACGCTTCGATAGAATTAACAGTTCTCAACTTTGGTCTCATTTGGTGTGGATACAGTTCTGAACTTTGGTCCTAATTGGAGGGAATACTTGCTGTAACGAATTTGGTCGGAATCCTGTTTGGTTCATTCATCCCAACGATGACAGTTCCCAAGACACAGACAATTCCAGTGCTGAAAATATTATTCCTTCAGTTTCTAAGGTGAACTCACCTATTCCTTTAAATCTTGCCTTTGATATTGTTAAACCTAACCCCAAAGACAGTTGCTCGGTAGGAGACAACTATATAGAGACTAGATACAGCGTAGAAGACGAAGTGGACTCTAGGGAAAGGGAAGTAGAAAAGATTGAGCTGGAGATTAGAGAACTCCAACTACGCAAGCGATTGTTAGAGCTAACTCCGAACTCTTCAAACAAAGTGAGAAGACCTAGGGAGACTACCGAATTGTCGGGGTCTCGATCCGAGGATAAAACTTCAGTAGTTACGGCTAGTCACCGATACACCAATGTACTTTCGAGCGATGAAATGCAATTCAAAGCACAGGTAGATAGCGTCAAGGCGCTATGTGTGTCAGTAAGCTTACCGAAGATAGAAATCATGAAGTTTGACGGGAGCCCTCTGAAATTTTGGACGTTCATGAAGGGTTTCAAGGTTAACATAGCTGACAGAGTAAATGATGACACTCAGAAATTAATGTACTTGATACACTATTGCGAAGGTATAGCAAAGGATGCTATAGAACACTGTGTTTTATTACCAGAAAAAGAAGGTTATATTGAGGCAATTAAACTTCTACATGAACGGTTCGGCAGACCACATGACATCGTAGAAGCCTTCTTAACAGAACTGTTAAGTGGATCACCATTGAATCAAGACGACATATCGGGCCTACAGAAACTGACAAGACTCATGACTAATTGTAAGATAGCCTTGTCACAGATGGGCAGGAATGCCGATCTGAATTGTTCGACCAACATAAAACGAATAGTGAAACAACTACCACGTAGTATACAGTTTAAATGGGCGGAGGCCGCGGACGATATTTTAAGAAAGGGGCTAGAGCCCAATTTTGATGATTTATTGCAATTCTTAGAAAAGAAAGTGTCAATCGCCACAAACACATACGGACAGTTAGCAAGCGGAAGCTATAAAGCTCAAACGATATCGAACAACCGGTCGGCTTCCATAAGAGCTAAGATCCATACTTCGTCGATTAAAGGGACAGTCCATTGTGTAATTTGCTCGGATGCCCACGAAGTCGCGTCTTGCCCTCAGCTGCTGGAAGTAAGTCACAACGAAAAAGTAAAATTGCTGAAGAAGTTTAAACTTTGCTTCAATTGTTTAAAACCCAATCATCGAGCCACAGACTGCAGACAACCCGTGTTGTGTGAAATTGATGGATGCAAGCGACGCCATCATAGAATTCTTCACAACACAGAACCTGATGCTAAACAAGCATGTTGTAACTCTACTCATACTACTGGAACGTATTTAGGCTTTGTACCAGTCAGGCTACATGGTCCCACAGGTTATGTGGATACCTATGCATTGTTAGATAATGGCTCAGACTCAACATTACTGCTTAGTGACGTGGCAAAGCAGGTAGGAATTTCTGGTACAGTGACAAGATTAAACATATCTTCGGTAATTGGAGCGTCATCTCAGAACGCTGAACTTGCCAATTTCGAAATTGAGTCTTTAGATAAGACCAACCGAATAAAAATCGAAGGTGCATATACTATAGATAACTTACCTATTAAAAGGGCAGAAATCCCACCAACGGACTTCCAAGAAAGATGGAAACACTTGAAAGGTGTACAGCTACTCACCATAGCCTGTGACAAGGTTGGTTTGTTACTTGGTGTCGACGTTCCAGAGGTTCACTGGGTCCTCGATCAGCGTATCGGAAAACCTAAACAACCCTATGCCTCACTAACTATGTTAGGATGGGCTTTATTTGGACCAACGGACCAACTTATTAAATCTTCAGTCTTCATAAACGGTTTAGAAGCAAAGAGTTCTATCGAGGATAGACCCACGCCACCCCTTTCTTTGGCCACAGTAGCGCCTGAAAACTCTTCAAATCGTTCGTTGCCGTTCATAGATGATCCTGGTTTATGCCTTAAACACTCTCCTGATGTGGCACTCTTAGTCGATAATGATGATGTACACTCACTCATAGTAGCAGCAGCCGCTGTTGAGACTGAAGATTCCAGGGTTCATCAAGGTTTACCGCCAGTTCGTTCTTCTGGATTTGACACTCCACCTGATTCAAGAAGTAACCGACTTATAGACACCTTTGATTCTGTATTTAAAGCGACAGACGAGAATCTAATGGATTTAGAACAAGTTATTTCATTACCAGCTGTTGACGATGAGTACCTTCTAAAAACTGCCAACGATCGTCATGTCGATACAGTAGTGAATATTGACCTTAGATGTATTTCTCCTCCAGACAAAATTCTTCCAACAGATAGTGGCGAGTTAATGTCATCGAAAACATCTGTTATGTTCTCTGCCGAAACAGATCTCCCTGGTGTTTCTGACGTAAACGTTAGTGCTAAGTCTGTGATACTACTACACGAGTCATCAATTAGTTGCAAAGCAACAACAACTCAGTTCTCTGCAAATACGAAACTTGTATCTCCTGTAGTGGCGTCTGCTGAGAGTTCTATTGACATCAAGCGTGATAGAGAGAATCAGAAAGATGATTGTTTTAGTCAGTCTGCTGATGATGATGAGAAGTTTACGACAACTACATCCATGTCCCCTTTAGTTGGGTTAGACAAGCAGATACAACATCCATTACCAGACTTTAAGGATAGTAGAGTAGCTACAGAAATGACTCATTGGAACATAGAATGGCACCATAACACTCCCTACGCAAATCATCATCGAGTATGGGAAAGATTAATAGGAAGCATACGCAGACCTTTGAGTGCAGTATCTATGTCCTACGAGACACTCACCACCTGTTTGACTGAAGCAGAAAGAATACCTAATGATAGGCCACTCTTACAGACGCGACCAAAATGGACACAAGGAAGACGAGATTTACAAGTTCGCGGTCCAGTCTTGATTATTGGGGACACTTATGCACGAAATAACTGGCCTAAAGACCTCGTGGTAAGTTTTGACCCAGGAGGAGATGGTCTATGGAAACAAGCGAAGATCAGAACGTGGAAAGGTACAATTATTAGAGACATACGTAAAATTTGTTTATTAGAAGGAGCTGACGACCGAAAAGTAGAGAATAGAGAGACTTTTCAGAGTGACTGTGGCTAGAGTAAATCGTACCATTGTCACCTCTGAATGTTTTTACGTTAATACCTAATCAGCGAAAGTAAGGAAAGACATGCTGTCTTTGGGGGGCGGTGTTAAGTTTGTTTTACATTGTTCCTACATGTTCCTTTTCTACTCTTTTGTATGTTGTTTTATACTACTTATTTACATTCAGTAGGCAGCTGTATGCCCAACAATTTTCACACTTACGTTGTAACTCAAGTTGTGCTGTAACATTCTGGAATGTTCACAGATATCTTTAACGTTTAATTTACTTATCATTGTATTTATCATTATAATCACTGTAATTTAATTACTGTAACGGTTATACACTGTTTTATGCATTTGTTTAAACGCAACAGTTTCCATATTGCTTGCTCTTGGTTCGAGTTTCGGTTGTTCATAAACTGTTATCAAATTTAGACACAGCTATCGGCTGTCTTTGGACTATCGTATGTTGTAATCATTCTTTATGTTACTCTTACAGGAAGTCTTTGCTATTTTCACTCTTGAACGACGCGTTTAAACGCCTAGACACCTCACAAGTTGAGGTTTGTAACTAAATTTTGTGTATTATTTAATAAAGAACCGCTTTTGTAGACAAATCGTTGTTTTGGAACTTCGATTTTGCGCGTATCCCAATCGGGGTTACTTGGACGCTTCGATAGAATTAACAATATGTACGTCATTTAAATGGTTATAACTTGTTAAGTGGTACAAAGTTTATGGAATTAAATAACTGTAGTACTTGTATATAATTATAAATGTTTCGTAAATAACACTTATTATATAAAACATTATGTCTTCAAGCTTGAATCACTGGTGGCTATTTGATTACTTACTTTTTAGCTCTGACAATCGCTAATTTGGATGTTAAATCATATAATATCATCATAAAACATCTTCGTATGTCTGATATTATTTGTGCATTTAATTCAGGTAAGTACATTTGGTTGACTAAATGGATGATCTGCTTTCTACAGACATCTTATTTCTCATTCAATAAATGCATTAAGTAACTATAGTACATAGTTATATAGTACAAGTTACAATTTTGTTTACGACCTGAAATTATTGTAAATATTATTTATGAATGGAAACGAAATTAATTGTATTTTTACTTTATTATAGAACAATTTCATCAAAATTTTTCCTTTATAGCATGTTACAAACCTTGAACAATTTGTTTACCGAGACTGGAGACCGTTTGCACAAATGCTGACAAGAGTTATCATAGAAAGAACTTACAGACACAAATCAGAACTAGAGATTGATGCATAAGAAATGGAATTGTATTGTATCATTGGTACACATCAAAACGCATAAAAAAATCTGATTTCACAATAGGTGTATTAATTATTCACCATAAGTTTACTACCTGTAACTTCGTAGATAATAAGAAACTTGAAAAAGTAAATGTAACATGGTCTATATATCTTACATATATTTACACATTACTATGGCACATAACTAATTCAGTCAATGTATAGTTTACATATTTCTAGAAGCATTATTTAGTTTCGTTTTAATGCTGACACTTAATAAAAATCTTACATGAAAACACATTCAAACCAGAGGTGATGAGATTTTCCCGTCCTAATATGATGTAATCTTGCTGTAGAATTAAAAGATCCTCTATTACAGAGAGAGTCAAACCTAATTTCAACCAGACAATACCCACATCAACATTGATTGTTTTCCATTTCTAATCACAAAATACTTATGCTGACGACAAGTTAAGCTATTAATCAGCGGTTATTACTTTGCATATTAATGTGATTTGTCAAAATATCTCTGTACTAAATCATCCTCCATTACAATAATCCATTACATATATATACCGGTCAGTTGCTGCCGCCTCCTTTTTACTTTATTTTTTAGCTTATCAATACCCGGAAGAATTTTATTATTCTTTTGATAATGTCTGGCACGCGACAATCCCACTAGATTTGGTATCGAACAAACCACAAGTTGCTTCTAGTGGAAGAGTAGTGTTATGGTATTGGATCACAACCACATGATTCTTGAAGCTGAACATACCATATATATCCATATATAATTACTGAGAGGATTGATATTCAACACGTAACGCTTGGAGGAGTTCGGGAATGGTGGATGCAGGAAGGATTGTTTGGTATGCTACGACTCGGCCTTGAAGGCGTGGTCATTATGTGTAACTTTATGCCATTTAAATAAAAAATATTATTCTACCCCCAGCCCAAATGTGTCCTTTAGACGGGCTCCAAATCGTCACGATACGACGAGTCAGTGTAGACAACCATGCAACTTTCATGTCGAATCTTATTTAATGTGTAGTCACTTCAGGACATATCTACCATTCTGCGATTAAGTCTATCATAATAGTGACAAAGATAAATGTACTAATACAGAAGTAGACCATGGTCCTACAATACTCTCACTCATTACCTTGATAGTTATCGTAATCGCGGACGCCCCGAAGCTCCCCGGAGAAGCCCGCCACAAAAAGTCCTATTTTTAGACTACGAGAAACAGATGTCTCTTAATGATGTTCCTACCACATCGTGTGTGATAAGACTTCTGGAAATTGCGGAAAACTCTGAAGTCCCTGCAACTTTAAACCTTCCGTCACGACAAAACTTTGGTAAGAGTTCCTCACCGTCACACGTTAATGGCAACTGTAGGTGGTGGACATAGCCGTCTGTTATATGTCCCCAGTGTGATGACCGAATTTCGCTACCTCCCCGACACTGGTGCCGACATAAGAATGCTTTCTAGCATACTAATGACCATTACGAAATCCGGTCTTTAACTTACAGACAGTAAATGGAAATCCTATAACTGCATACGGTTAGAAATGAGTCTGACCATCTTAAAGCCACTTGTTTCGAAAGGAACCTTAATTACTTTGAAATTCCTAATACACAATCGAACTTATCAACCTCACAACTGCGATGCCAACCCACATAGTTAACAATGACGACGACACTTTGCCAGAATCTAAAAACCAGCCCAAAACAACGCGCTCAAAAATAATGGTAAGGTTCCCGGTGCACTTGAACGATCACTACACATAGGACATTGTATAAGGTTTTGTTTTGTCTCTTTTTTCACATCCTACAACCACTTGGTTGTATTCTCAGTTTTTTGTATTGTCTTGTAAGAAAAAAATCATGTTTTCCTAGTATGGTTATTACGTGCATATTATTAGTTTTCTCAAGTTAAATCCAAAACAAATCTTTCTATGCTGTTGCGTTGCGTGTGTACTCATAAGTACCTGTTGTTTTCGCACAATTTGTTTCGTTACACAAGTGCGAGTATATCTCAACGTTCACCTATATTTTCTTCGTTTTATCCTTTATCAGAACGACCAAAAATAGTGAAAAAAAAGATGGGGAACATCATGAATCGAAATTTTCACTAGACATTCTTTTATTGTCATGTTGTACCATATGACCCTTTACATTGGAGAGAGATGATCAGGTGCTGCTGGACGTTAATGGTAACATCAGCGTAATAATACGTGATACAATTACTGTTGCCATTTTTCAGCTTGCTAGGGCTCAGTGACATCTCACTGGCCCTAAAAGGTTATTGGTACCCAGTATTCCCACTATCCGGTGACTTACCATAAGCCGAATGATCAAAAAAGAAAACTCACCGATGTTTAAGTGTTTCATAGTAAATTAGGAAAGATTTGTAGTGACTCACATTTATTACGAGAACACGACTGGTTTAATAAAAACGCTTATTATTATAACCAAGTGTACCAGTGACTGTTTTAATGTGCTTTTGTTTGACTGTGCTAATGACAGCTATTTTGTACTTCCATTATTATACTCCCACTTCGATTGTAACTTCGCGCGAATTCGGTTACCTTCTGTAACCAAGGTTGTATCCTGGCACGATCTCGGTTTCCTCTCGATGCCACGAGATCGCCAGCAAATATAACTCGACTTACTTGCCTTCTGGTATTTGGCTTCTCGGGGATTTTATGGGTTTATTTGGTTACGTTCAACCTTTGCCTTCTGATTTATTTGGCAGGTGTTTCTTGGTAGCGGTGTTCATAGTTAATCTCAACTCGACACCACGCTACAATTGGTGATCCCAAAGTTTGGAACACGCCTCAACCTCTGGTCAAATCTTCCAAAGAAGCCAATTCGGTGAGTCTAGGATTTATCTATCCACGTCTGTCGTATATTTTCATATTGTTTAATATATAATATACTCGACATGACGGATAACGATAAGAATAGTATTAATATAATAGATTCACATGTATGTGTACCGAATCCTTGTCACTTATTATTCGCGTGACGATGAATTCCACGCTTTATTCGAGAAATTTTCCCCTATTAACTATTCTCCTTGCTGACCCGGCTGCTTGGTACGGAATGCATTCGCATACGCATTAACGTCTACCTCCCAGCATCAAATGGTTGAGTTGAACGGTTTCACTGCCAACTTAAAAGTGCTCTACGAGCACACGAGAACGACAACTGGTACGAAACCTTATCGCTCGTCCTCTTAGGTATTCGAACGAGCTTGAAGGCAGATATACAATGTTCCGCCGCTGTACTGGTATACGGCACGACATTGCGTCTGCCCGGAGAATTCTTCACACCACGGAGCAGACCTAATTTCGGTAAATCAGACTACGTCCATCGACTGTCTGCATTTATGCGAACGCTGTCTCCGGTGTCAACTCGAATACAACATCGACAGGTCGCTCTCCCTCGAGAGTTATCTACCTGTTCACATGTTTTTGTACGAGTAGATTCGGTACGCAAACCTTTGCAACAACCTTACGAAGGCCCTTTTCACGTGATCGCTCGTCACGAAAAGACCTTCAAGGTTGATCGACATGGCCGCGTCGAGATCGTCAGCATTGATCGTCTCAAACCAGCACACGTCGATGACAGTGCCCTATCCGACAACCTGAGATTCAATGCTAGACCTATCAAACCTAGCGGGATCCTTAAATCTTCTTCAGGTCCCACGCTAGATGCATCTACGCCCTCATTCTCACGCCCCAGTCAACAGCACGCGTCACCTGCACCGTCTACGGACAAGACGACAGTCTCACGTCCAGATCAGCAGACCACGCCGCCCTTGACTTCGGATGAGATTGCAGGCTCACGCGACACGAACGAGATTACCGTCTCACGTTCCGGTCGCCGAGTACGGTTACCCGTACGTTTCCGCAACTAGCCGCACAATTAACAACCGATACGGTGTAGGGTTATTCCTATGCTACACGCATGCTACACTCTTCTCTTTTTTGATTTTCTTTTTGTTTCCTGAGCCCACGCCTTCGACCATCTCCGTTTGGTACCGTCGACTTCAGTCAAATTTGGCGAAAGCAGGCCTGATCACCCACGCCCTTGTCAACGTACTCAGTCGATATATTGGTTTCGAATGCTTGGCATACGCTTGGTCTCGAACTTGGTCGTTATGGTCGCTTCTGGTTCATCGGCTCAACGTGGTTTCGTCCTACGTCTGCAGCGTTTCTGGTCCGGATCCCTACGAACCCCTCTTCAGATTCTGGATACAAACCACTCTGGTGTAGCATGCCACCTCAAGCAACAAATACAGCACATCGCTCCTGGTACCGTTCTCCGAAAACGACCTTCGTTGGCAACTCGACGATCAACGATGGCTTTCCTGTTCGCCAATTCTTCCGTCCTACAATCGCTCGTCAGCCGATCAGTCCCACGATTTAAACCACTATTTATCGAAAGTGTAAACCCTTTCTAGCGGGAGGCTCCTGTAGTGACTCACATTTATTACGAGAACACGACTGGTTTAATAAAAACGCTTATTATTATAACCAAGTGTACCAGTGACTGTTTTAATGTGCTTTTGTTTGACTGTGCTAATGACAGCTATTTTGTGCTTCCATTATTACACTCCCACTTCGATTGTAACTTCGCGCGAATTCGGTTACCTTCTGTAACCAAGGTTGTATCCTGGCACGATCTCGGTTTCCTCTCGATGCCACGAGATCGCCAGCAAATATAACTCGACTTACTTGCCTTCTGGTATTTGGCTTCTCGGGGATTTTATGGGTTTATTTGGTTACGTTCAACCTTTGCCTTCTGATTTATTTGGCAAAAAAGACAATTCATTTGGAATCAAATAAAAGTTTCACTGAAACTATAAAATGATCACTGTTGGATCACTACTGAAAAAGTGAAGGCACCGGACGACCGTTTCATCCTAATGCACGACTACTCAGCAACGGGAATTCACGATCGCGCACGTGGGAGTTTTGTCCAGGACCATCCGTCTCACCTGAACGCTTGACTTTTGGACCACAAAGCCAGTCTCCAACGGTATTAGTGTCCAACTTCCACATATCCGCGTGCTGGCTAATCGTGGTTGTCTATATCCCTTTACATTTGTACAGGTAGATAACCTTCGTTTTATCGATAGATGGAGCCAGACCGGTAGTTGTGTAGGTTTTCATTCATACTGTGGAAAGTAACATTTGAAGCTCAAAGTTCTCTTTTCCAAATATACAAATTTTTCAACGTCCAATGTAGAATAGTAGGGAATGTGATGCCTACGAAAAACAAGGAAGTAAACAAATAATAAGTTAAAATGCTTTAAAATTACAAAGATGTTTCCAGTCAACTTTTAACTAAAGGACTTAAGTCCTCACGGGACGGTCAAGAAGTCATGCCACGGGTTTTCGCGTACACGTTACATGTTGACGAGAATTTTGGATGTCGCTATTTATGAGCTAATAACAGCATTTTTTCGTCACACATCATTTTTCGTAATGTTTGTGCCTGCTACATAGCTTTTATTCCAGTTTATTAGTGTTTATTCAGACTAATGTGGTTATTTCTAACAATGCAAACTCAGGCAAGCGCAATTCACCATTTATGAAGTCTAAAATAAATCGAACTCAGAGTTTTGTCCAAAAGTGAGCTCCATAACCTTTAACATATGACTCACATCCCTGATTATGGTAGTGATGAACATGAGTGTTGGTAATTGTTTATAAAATGTAGGTTGAAACAGTTATGCGCTAAACTATTTATGAATATTATATAACTTGGCAATGTAAAGCCATGAACAGTTCTAACCATTATAAGTATAATCCTTTTCGACTGAAATGATATATTATTATGTAACGTATCTGAAAAAATTATCTGAGTAACAATTGACGTTCATAGAATTTTCTACTCGCTTTATGAAGATGTACGGGAACTGTGCGTAACACTACTGTAAGTGTCACATTAATCAGTCACACATTCTTCCTAAACAAAGCGATGCGTGTTTGTTTTGAGTATGGTAACTAAACCATGTCGTAGTTAATACTAGTTTATGGTGTGTTTGTTGTAGGGTTTACGAATCATTTTCTGTAAACAGAATCCTCAGTCACTGACCAAATTATAAACAAAATTCTAACGCATCTTGACGAGTAATATCTAAATGGTGCTTATCAGTGTTTTATTATTGTATTTAAATACTGAAATGCTAATAGTATTTTGGACATTGTAATTGGATTTTTTTCAGATTTCATATTACTAATTGAAGTTTTGAATCCGTTTGTTTGGTGTTTGCAGTTTATTTGTGAATACCAAATGACTAGATGAAATTCTAGAAGGGTTAGAAAATGAAGAGCACTGTTTACAACAACTAAGACACTTATAGGTGCATTCTGTTAGCTGCTATTTCATTTACTTATTGAATTAGATACAGATAACGAGGTTTAATAGTCTATTTGACGATTGATTTGTTGTTTTTCAGAATTGCATTAAGCTGAGAAGGTCTTTATACGTCTTCTGATATGTAAATTATGGCTTCTGTCAACTAATTTAAAAGCTCAAACCTTTCTAATAGTTAAGTCTATGCTGGTGAACAACTTGGCGAATTTCAGAATATGGAAGATTATATGAAGAAACAAATTACAATTTGACGATATTTTTTTTTATATAGACTACTGCCAAATTTATTCATCTGATGAATTATTTAGACCTATATAAAACAAGCGTACTCACTCTTTCACATTATAAATCTCGTTATTATGTAGAATTATAATCTAGTTTGGTATTAATACTAACTCGATAAAAGATCTAGTCCCAAAACGGTGAAACTTATGTATACAACGCAACATTTCGGCGAAACTTCTAAACTGATTCAGTACTACAAGTTTTCTCAACGAAATGGGTATTTATAAAGCAAACATTAAGTTGGTTTTAGTTTCCACCAACAGTTATCCGTTAAGATTGTCGGTATGCCTCCTCATAAAACGACGAAGAAAACGAAAATAAAGATTGCGCAAAAGTTTATTGATGCATTATTACCACTGGTAAAGAAAGAATAACATCAGATGCAGAAAGACAACTTTACAAGTCGTATATACACTGAAGTCGAAAACACAACGATGACGCTTTTATAGTAAACAGTACATGTCACGTCTCCACACTTAGTTATATTCCGAACCGTATCTTTTATTGTAAAGAATAGTGCACAAAGATAAGTGTTTGGGAAACTGCAGTCTTACTTAGTAGTTGATGATACTGAAGTAAAAATTGTCGCCTTTTCTCTCCACCATTATCATAAAGTGTTCACCATATTTCTCAATAGTCTGTTGTTTGTGCATCTTATGGCTTCGCTGAATCTGTATGTACTGTTCGCTCTGTCTGGGTAATGATATTGTCGTGTAATTATGGAAGTTATGTGTATTATCTGTCATTCATCATCTGCATTTTCTAAGAATATGATGAGTTGTACAGTTTATGCTTCGTAACTGATTAAGCGTACTTGTAAGAGTTCGTCTTCTTACGTATGCCAGCAGAATATGACGGCAAGAATATCGGCATTTTATAAATGTTCGACGCAAGCACTCGCAAGCGCTTGCATCCACTTCATAATGCTTGCCGCAGTCGATCATGAACAAACAGTCATCATTTTCGTATTCAATGTAAAGGAAACGCATCTTTTCCAACAAAGCCTTTAACCGCTCAAACAGAGTAAGTGGGTTAGTCAACGGAAGTAGTCGTCGCGGGGCATCGTGCTTATAGCGTCTACCGGTTATTATCGTTTCTTCAGCAGTTCTCCAAATCCACTCTCTGAATACTCTCTCAGTTCACTGTTTGGCCGCAATTTATCAAATACTTGCAGTCGCGTATAACAACCTGAAATATACTTCTATACACCTACCCGTGATGAGTTGAGCTTATATAGTCTTCGCATCAGCAGCTGTGACCTGCTTACCAGTTCGATCCTTAATACTTTCTATTAATTCATCAGTTTATATTGATTTCATTATCACCGGCTTCAAACTTTCTTTTTCATCTGAGGATCACAAATCACCTACGAACTAATACAAGGATGATTGTGAAGCATGTTGTATGATATTATGATATTCCTCACCGTCCAATTTTACACGGAACCTTGATTGGCAGTTTAGAAACTTAGACCTTAAACGTCATATGTTAGTTAAAGTTCTTACGGGTTTGATTCATTGTTAGAGCTTTTGGCTTACGTCTATGACCAAATGGGTGATGATACACTACAAACATGTATTTAAATCTCATGTCCTTCACCACTTTACTTTCACTGTGAATGTAATTAGTATGGGTAGTCCGAGAAGGGATAGAATTATTCTTCCATACTTTTTGGAATTCCTTTACAAAACTATCAAATTCAATCCACCTTCCGAAACGCCTGTTCACCAATATACATTGAAATGCCTCACTGCAAGCAGCACTTATTAATTATCAGAAATAGTTATTCCCTGAAATAATACTTTAATAACTGAAGAAAGTACTACAAACAATGAATACGTACGGGTCACTTGACATTTCGTCTTATACCTTGCGTAAAATACCGATTCACACAAACTTCGTATATATATATAACTTTTGAGTTATTCTCAATACGCTGCTCTATGGACCACACCAAATTCTAAACAAGGATAGTGAGATTCAGTGGAGAAATCGCTATCCCAGATCAAGATACGAGACAGAATTTTCAGAAGACTGCTGAAAGTAAATCAATCTTTGACTAGTTTAAAGCTGAAAAGGCGGCTTGAATATAGTTGGAGATTCGTAACAACAGAGTTATATGTTTAATGTAGTTGTGAATTCCAGTAGAAGCCAATAAAATTCATTGATATGGGACTTTTGTATCAAATGCTTCCGAGCCTTTGTAACATCAAATGAGACAACTTTGGTTACTTGAGAGCAATATTTCAAGTGACTGGTACGTTTTTGAAATGTGCTATGTTTTCAGCTCAACAGAGTTTGCCTCAGTAAATTGGAGCCGAAGAAGTATATGGGGTTAATTTTCAGGGTGGTCGCATCGGACGATTTACAGCAATTAAAACTAAAGAAATGAGAACTAGAAAATCACTGAAATTTCATGTTTCATTCAATCGATGAAAATGAAAGTAAGGTATTTGACACATACAATAAGTGAATAAAATACTCACTACGACCTATCTGAATGTCGTAGAAAATAGTAATTCCAAGTAAGCAAATTAGAAGAGGTTTACTGTCCGCCAAAAGTGACCATCGTCTTCAAAACGTATTGAGTATGAATTTAGATACTTCATATTACGCACTTAGATTTTACCCCAAAGGTTAGAAAAACTGAATTTAACATTTTGCACGTCGTTTAAGTAATGCAAACTGATTTCTCAAAGTCACCCAGTTCAAAACAAACTGGATGCCCATACTTATATGTATTTTGTCAATGACAGATTCTTAGAATAAACTTGTATTTCCAACAGTCAGTCAGAATGTCTAACATCTGTACATTGAAAGTTATCACAACACATCTAGACCCATGCGATAATTATTCATGATGCTCGCTGAGTAAAGCAGTGCCTGTTTAATAAAATGCTATGATGCAGTCCAATAAAGCTCTTCAGTATTGAAGATCATGTTCTTCATATCATCACTTATACTTTTAATACACCAAATATATTTCCTCGGCCGCAAAGTAAAAATTCAAATTTCGCCGTATTTGGTCGGCCATTTTTGTTTTTTCAGTCTTATGGTGAGTTGGTGTTGCATAAGTGTCTCTTACAGACGTGTTTCCTTTATTTATAACGTATTTTTATCGGTTTTTCGCCGCACTTACTGCTTATATCCTTGAAGGCTATGCCCTTCAGAAGACCTTCGAAGGTCATTTTGGAAGGTCGCTTGGGTTGACGTCCTTGCGGCTGATAGCTATGTCGAAATTCCTGTTTTTACGATTGTACATGTCAACTAAACAGCATCTACTTATTCTCCCCCATTCAATGAAGGGTCTTATGTAACTTTCTGTTCCTAGTTAAATGAAGGAATGGCAGCGTCTGAAGTCACGAGTCCAACAGATATCCAAGATGATTTAAAGAATGAAAGCTTGGAGGCTACTGTATCTCTGGATAAACTCATAATGGGAGGTGCACCAAAGTCATCGGGATCAGTGTCTACCAGTGATGATCATGTGCCTGCCACAACTTACGTTACAATCCATCTCCCGGACGGAACCCAAGGATCAACTCTGAGTCAACAAAAATTGCAGGAACTTATCATGCACTTGTCCCAGTCTGGTCAGATTCAACTACGAGAAGATAGCAAGATTGTGATAGATGTAAGTCAGCTCATCATGATGAGCTATTACTGCTAAATAATGCCGTAATTTCTGTATTCCTCTTCGGTCATCCACTTAAACTTGCAGTGGCTTCATAATAACACTATTATCTGTAGTTATACGTAATCATTATGCATCTAAATATAACTGCCAGTCCTATTTGCGTAGTCTTTCTACCTGCCTGTGATCATTTTTGATATAATTTAAAATTCTAAAGCCATAGCCCGCTATGCTATTTTTCTTCATGAACTCCAGTCGTATTACTCGCTGACATTCTTGGCTCCCGTAAGTTGGCAAGGTATGCTAGGCCTTACAAAAACTTAAGTCCAACGTTTTTCAGAGTTTTCCCATATAGATTATGACGATTTGCAATTGAAACAGATACTATCGCTAGATACTAGAACAGACTAAGATCTGCACTGAACGGCTAGGTCATTCATGGTTTTACTCATGCTAAGTTCCCCAGTACGTCATTGTCTTTGGCTTGGAGCAGTAAAGTATTGTTAAGACGAGCTATCAAGTGACGGTAGGTCATCATGAAGACATCTTACTTATTTGGTTAACTGACCACGAAATATGGTTCAATCAGACTCTGAAACGAATGAATCATTACTGCGGTTTTTAATATAATGATGATATTTAGATCACCTCAGTGACTGAACTAGCAATATTGGGTGTACTTTGTAACAGTAGGTGGAGTAAAATGGACGTATGTGTACTGACCCCAACTCACGATCAAAGCATATTATAATTTGGATATCAGAATTTCGGAAGTGATCAAATTTCCTTCGTATTAAGTATCGCTCAATTTAAGTTGGAAGTCATTTATTGGTAACGTTGACAGCTCCTGTGATGCATGTTAAAGCATGATATTTTGTAATGCATCCTGAAATTAAGTTACTGAGTTATTTGTGTTTATAAAATAGTTGAAGCAATGAATATGTGAGGATCTGTACTGAATAATGAAAATTGACTATTCGATGAATGACTGTAAAGTGTTGATCTTACTGTTTAATTTTTCCTACTTGGTCTTATCGTAATTAACTTAATGATGTTTTCTAATGACTTTATTCCCGGCGAATCCAGCTTAAATTCAGCGGTAAGTCGGGTGACCAAGGGGTTCAAACAAAATTGGAAAATTCTTCGCTCCAACACTCTGCCGTATCTAGTGGTACGGCATCCCAAATACAAACCATAGCTTCCAGCATCCCTCATCGTGTTTTACAGGTTGGCAGCGTAAGTTTGATAACAAAATAGTTTAAGTATTAGCTATAATTTTGCCCAAGTTTAGTACTTGTTTGTTTAATCTATGGTTAAATAATCACAATACTCGTGTAACATATTTCAGAGTTATCTGTACTTATTAGTGGTAAACGCCACTTTTGTGGTAAAAATTATTGGAACACCTTCAATGGTGTTTGATCTACTCATCCTAAACTTTTATAAGACGTTTTTAAATATCTGCTAGTAGGATAGACTTCTCTTTTTTGTGCCCACCATAATCATATTTGTAGCAGTATGACTAGCGTCATAAATGTGTCTAATTATCAACTTGAAGTGTGTTATATTTTCATTGTGTAACTGGGTACACGGTTTGCAGTTAGGTGATAAGATCTTTCTCTCTAATGTTAGAATTTGCCTGCTTTCCGTATCGTCTACATAAAACTATAGATCCCGTTGTGCTGTAAAGTTAATTGCAAAGACCGAACGAAAGTTCGGACTTTAATTGTGAGCCTCCTTTGACCGACCAGTTTTCATATGTTACATAAGTTTCTCCAGGCACCATCATAATATTTACAGTAAACATTGGCCCACTTATTTTCGAGATCGGGATGTTTTCTGGCTAAACAGTGGTTATTCTACAGTTTTTGAATTGAGATCTTAAAACTATACGGCTTTTTAGGTGGGAAGATAGTTATTTCCCCATCAGTATGAATATCGTTACTTTCATCTATTCTTGTCAATTTCCCCAGTGTATCCATATAGAGCGTAGCATGTTGGAATGATACACCCTAAAGTCGGATTCAAAGTTTTTCCCTATCTTTGATCAATCAAATTGTAGTAGATATTATCTGTTCCTTTATATCAGCCCAGTTCTCTAGTTCGTGTTTTTTTAAATCCTAAACTTCACTACTATCTTTTCCATCTATTAATTTCTTTCTTACGTACCTTCATGGCTGATGTTGTTTGATAAATAAAAGTATTCTATCTTCGACTAACATGTAATTATCCGATTCCCAGTGTGGAATGGACTGTTGATCGTCATTATTTAGTCGTTTTAACTGCATATCCCCACACCGAGTGTTACTTATTAGAATAACCGAGATATCAGGTGAAAAAAAGAACGTCACCATATTTGTCTTTATTGTCCTTTATCCCAATGAATAAGTAAAAGCAGGGATTCTTGTGTGATAAACAAAACGTCTGAAGTAGTAATGGGTTGGTAGAAAGTTAGGGGTGGACAATCCAAAACGTGACGTTACTCCATGAAACCTTTGGTTGTTGGGTTGATCCATGTAAGTAGGTTCAGACTTCCTATTTGGGTTGGGTGCGATTATCGTAACCAATGACTAGAGACTATATGTAACGTCTCATAACCGGTCACAATGGTATAGATCCATTCACTTTTTTCTGTTCCCTAGACCTTAAGTTTTAAAATCATTTACTCTCTATTCCATGGGTAATGTCTTCGTTTCGGTCAGATTTTCTGTGCCTTATTTTTAACGACATATAGTACCACTATTTCTGCTACTTTAGTATCAATCTTTTTGACTTTACCTCATTGTATTGATGTATTTTGGCGACCTGAGCCGATTTATATGTCAAATCCTACTTTACTTGTGACTGACTAACTTGTGATGATCGTAGAAAAACTAATCTGACTAACATTTTCCAACAGATCCCATGCCTTCTACAGAACTCGGATTTTAACCAACCGCTATTTTCTCTCCGTAATCTAAAGACAACATTTCACTCGTTTAGTCAAAAAGCCCAATGGACGTTTTTGACTTTAAAGCGATGGCCAAAGAAAGTTATTGCACTAATCAGGGCACTCTATCCAAACTTGTAGTGATGTAAGTGACTATGCAGATGTATCAACAACTTAGCATCATTAGATTTCATCAAGGATATCCACTGTTACTATCCTTGGTCATATTTATCAAAACCTTACCCATGGAAGCAGTTATGTTTGTTCCAGACTTTTCAAAGACCGATTTCTAGTTGGGAAACCAACTAGCCGATCTTAAAAATACAGGCGACACAGTCTTAATAAGCGAAAGCCTGAAAACAATTTAGAATCCTCTGAACCCTCGGGAAAAAACCAAAAAATGTTGGATACGCCCTTTGGACTCGTCTAACGTGAGTTGGTCTTCTAAAACTGATCTGGAGCAACGACTACTATTTGAGTTTGTGAATCACTTTAACTCCCAAACACTGGATAGAAGAAATTAAAAGTAAACAAGAACACAAAATATACTATTATACAGTTATAGAGCATTCAATAGTAGATAACTGTATGAAAACATAAATAGATGGTAATCCTATATCAGAATATTGTTGGCGCTGCCGAATAGCCGATATTTTTAATCAATATTGATATTCTCTGTAAGATCCCAAAATTCACTCAGCACTAAGGACTAGAAAACATGAAAGGTGCTATTCAGTAACCTAATGGTATAAATGATTCAATTTTTTGGGAGATCAATGACCTGGATGACTTGATGATAACTTATCAGTCAATCAGTCATGCACAGTGTTAAAATTTAGCACGTTTAGGCATCAGTTTAAATCGCCACGTCATATTTTCACGACAAGGTGAAATTATCCAAATAAATCTCAGTAGTAATAATAGCCGCATCAATGAGTTATGTCTAAATGAATATTTACAAAATCGTTAGGTAAAAATCGAGAAAGTGGACAGTCCTGATGAGCATCAATTGCTATTATTAATTCTAATCACAGTTTACCGTAGGCTTTAACTCCAGTAGTTTTCAAGTAAACAGCCTGTACAAAGTTTGTACACTTCGGTACAAGTTTCTTTGGTAAATTGTCATAAGCTGTCGAGTGCTGCCGGGAGATCAAAAATAACACCACAGTCGGACGTCGGTAGGCACGTCTATGTTCTAAAACATGATGAAAGGTGAATACTTGATCTACACACGTCCAAATTTAACACCGGCCTAATTTTCCCTGGTTTGCACTTCATGCTAACATCTGTGACTGCAGCACTGGGTAAGGGATATTTGAGTATTTCTAGGAACATCCGTTTCATCAACCTAGCAGATATTACTTACCGTTGAATCCTAACCAGAGTTTTCTGTCGATCTCGTGGTCATCTAGCACAAACAAAGTACTCCGCGCTAGTTACCCTACTAATTACATCACATTTGGATCTGTAAAATTCGGTGAGACAATAAGACAACCTGATATTAGTTAATGTAAACTACTTGTTGATTTATCGCACAGCAATCGGATTGGATTTTCATGAAATTATATCACAGTTTGGTCATTTCTTTGTTATTGACAAAGGGCACTTTTAATTTTCAGAGACATGTCTCATCTAGTTTTGACTTGTATATTCGCATTTAAACTAACTTTTCATCACTTCTGTATTATATGAGCTAAAGTATCGCGAGACTTCGGAATTTACCTCCATAAGTTAATAGCGTACGTCATCTCATAACGGGTTTTCGTTAAATATTTTGATTTTATATGTCGAAACTTATAATTCTAAACCAGAAGCTAGCTTTACATGAATTATATGCTTCTTTTTTAGAATATCATTATTAAGCAAATTTCAAAATCTTGACTGCTTTAAACTGGTGTAATAATGTATATTTTTTTAGTAATGCTGA
The DNA here is from genome assembly GCF_000699445.3 of Schistosoma haematobium. Lineage (NCBI taxonomy): Eukaryota > Metazoa > Platyhelminthes > Trematoda > Strigeidida > Schistosomatidae > Schistosoma > Schistosoma haematobium. Next base: position 17,167,437 of record NC_067197.1, on the reverse strand, counting down.
TTCGTTCAATGTCTGTATATTATTTCTGACTCCCTGCTAAATTATCGTCTCTGAGTAAAGTCAGAAAATACATTTCATTTCCCAATATCATCTGAATGATTGGTATGCTAGACAATAAAACTCCAGTGTTATTATTTCTGTCGGATAGTTCAAAATTAAATTCTCTGTTTTAGACGGTGTTCCGGAACTACAATTTAGTCATATCAAGTTTTCAGAATACCGCATAAATAATGTCAATTAGTTGTCATCATTTCACATACCTTTTTGCTCAATAACCGAAGTATAATATTACTACATATATCGCTTTGTACTTTACCTTCTTTTCTAGTCGGGTTCCGATGGAGTTCAAATTGTACGCACTATACCTTCTTTTGTTAGTTCTACCACTCAAATAATTTCATTTCCCACCGTTGCAACACAACAACCAGTCGCAGCCCAGTCAAGCAATCCTAGACAACAAATCCAGCAACAACCTACTTACATTCTAGTCCCAGCAGCTCAGCTAGCAGGTGGTGGAGAGAATCAGGTGTTTGCAAGCACACCTATACGTGCTGTTACAGCAGGTAGGCGAAAATTAATTTTAAATTGATTCGCATTCGCATATATTATGTTTGCACGAGATGCCTTTTTTAATTTCGAGTATAATTATTCAGACATTACTTACATCAGATACAACACTTACCTATTTTCACCAAATCTGTAACTATTCTTTTGCTATCGAATACTTGAATTAAATACCCCTTACTATTAGTATTCCTTCTGAATGGAGCATCGTTTAGCTTCTATAACTACATTTGAAGGCTTTTTGTACCATTGACTAGTATGCAATCATTTCATTGTGTTCAACTGAGATATGTTTTGTTTCGCTTGTTGTCCTGGATTAATAGATTGTATCATCGTGATAGTTTTTTTTTAATTTTTTGGTTGCATTAGCTAGTAGTTTACCAGTAGAATTTAAGATGCTCATTTCCTTCTATCTGAAAAATCAGTTCTATATACCTCAAATATTAGTGTTATAACTTGTGAACCTGTGTGCCCTGTTTATTGTATAACTCAACGATACCGCCAATCAGAGATCAGCGAATTATCGATCGAACTGGTGACGCATAAAACACGTGCGCGCAGCCTTAGAGTCCTTATTGGTCCTGCTTTCCGCCTAGCCCAGCCATTTGAATCCAGAACACCAATCTTAGCCTCTGCAATATGAATCATTTATTTCAAGCATACTGGGTTTATATATCAACCAGACAGACCACAACGTACCATAAAATATGAAAAAAATTGTACAAGAATTAGCCAAATGTGGCTGTAAATGAGGGAGGTAGTAATTAATAAACAAGGCATAATTCAAGAATGGTAGATCGCATAATAATAGTTCATAGGTAAAAAAAGCTCATTATGAGAGGGACATGAATATGAACAGTTTAGTTATTTGACAATTATACGATAAAAATATACTCATAGTATTGGCCCATAAATGGATCCCAAAAATTACCATTCATTATTCTTATCGGGATATAACAGTTAGTTTCCTCACTGAGAATCGAACTTAGAATTCTCATTACCAGAGGTTACTATAATGATTGGATTAAATTGTATTTGAGTTATGTCTTAATTGAAGTCTGTAAAGTTCCAAGTCTAGGTTTGCTCCGATGGATGTGAATGATTTCCTAATTTAACCAGATGGTTCATCATGAAGTATCGCCTATCGAAGTAACCTTCATGATGTCTCAGATATTTACATCTATTATTGGTAATACACACAGAAATTTTACCAATATAATTTCATGCAGTTGGTTCCTTTTATGAATATGAATAAAGTCAAAACAACAATGGAGGTATAATAACATAAATTCATTTTATTTTTTAGTTCCTCAGTTGCTTACAACTGTATTCGTATTAAAATACAACATTGAGATACATGAAGTTGTAAACCTTAGTGACGGAGAGAATTGAAATAATAACGATTACTAGTAATAACTATATATAATCATAGGTGAGGTCATTTTAAAACGAAATTCAGGAACATAAAAGTGAGGTAGTAATTACACTTAGTCCGAAAACTGGTAAAATGAATTGTGTAACAATTGAAGAATTTATGGAAGTTTAAAACTGTCTGAAAACAGGTGTAGAAAAAAAATAAAGCGATGAAGAGCTGATGATGTGGGATTCGAAATCGATAAGTTGAGTTACGTTATAAGTTGCTTCACTGTGAATCACCCAATCAGTCATAAACTGTAAATGACAGGGATGAAATTAATAACTATACGTTTTCTGTTTCTAGGACACACAATGCTTCGCACTTCTGGAATAGGTATTAATAATAATCAAAATATTAACACAAGCAGTGTTAATTTAGGTTCAACTGATCGAAGTATTATTCTAGTACAACAACCAGTTGCTGGGACTAGTATTCACGTTGGTTCTACAGGTTCAATCGTTCCTGGTTCAAGTAGTGGTAGTGGTACCACTTTAGTTCCTTTACGACAATTAGGCGTATCTACTTGTGGCGGCAATGGATTGGTGTCTAGTGCAGGTTCTACTCGTCTTATTGGGTCAAATGTTGGTATTGAGCTGTTTTCGAGTACAGTTGGATCACGATCGTCCCAAGGTCAAGGAGGTTCAATGGGATTGGTAACAATTTCAGCGAATGCAGGTGTATCTGGGTCCTCATCCTCCGGAACTCCTCAGGTATCGTTGTTTTTGTTACCTAAAGTAGCTAACGATATGTTATTATTCTTCTGAATTTGTGATTTTATCCTTCATACACTTTATTTCACAAGCCTGTTCACTGTAATTAATATTGTTTCCATACCATTCGTTTTTGGCTTGTTAGATTTAAAGATTGATGCTTAGCACATAAGCAGTTTACATTTTTGTCTCTTAACTGATTAGTGTTAATCCCATTTACAGAAAAAAGGATTTCTATCACATTTTTCATAAAAATGCAGACGCGCATTCAATATAGGTGATGTTAATATCTTGGTTGTGTTCTCACTTAAACCATATCATTTTATAATTTTCTTCATTCTGTTTCTTCACAATATCGTCATTTAACTTTGTGTAGCGTACGTGTTGAAGCTGCGTTGTATCAAGTCTTTTGTGTGTTATAGAATAAATAATATCTATAAAAATGATATCGCCTCAAATTTTAATCTGTATTGAACAATTCAGTCGTTTTACATCCATTACTGATTATCGCTAATTCAAACACGAGTTTTGTATAAGTTGCACATTGGTCTCCATAATATTCAGTTTTATTCTGCACAGTGTGGTCAGTTCTTGTTTTAACAAAATACCTGTTTTATTATACCTGAACCTCCTCTCCTTTCAACATTCTCTTCTGGTTAATGTTTTCAGCGTGAGTCAACTTGGCAGCAATATGTCAAACAGTTCACGAAACTGGGTCCCTGTCCAATCTGTGGGGATAAAATCTCTGGTTATCATTATGGGATATTTTGTTGTGAATCCTGCAAAGGCTTCTTCAAACGGACTGTTCAAAATGCTAAAAGATATGCCTGTCATCGCCCTAATGCTTCTTCTCGATGTGAAATAAATGTAGCTTCACGCAAGAAATGTCCAGCTTGTCGCTTTCTAAAATGTGTAGATAAAGGAATGCGTATTGAAGGTAGGTAATCTTGGTCTGTGAACTATGTAGGTCTAAAGTAGATTAAGATTGCCTAATTACCATACAATATATCTTTGCCAGAGCATTTTACTACTAATCGTTTTTGGTTTTTACCATAATATCTATTTATGGTACGTACATTGACTGATCTACTTTCATAGACCCTTTATAAACTATACTTCATCTAACGTTTCAGCGATGGATCATTCTGATGACTTATCTATCGACATAGTTGTATTTGTTGAGGACGCTGGCAAAATGTATCTATTGAATGCCTTGCATGCGTTATCTCCTAAATGTAAAATGTTGCTCGACGACTGTTCAGCCTCAACATGTAAATTAATAGTAAGAGATGAATTATTTGAACGCGTCAGTCTGGTAAGATTGTGAATCTTGATCAACTGAGTTGGTTAAGAAATAAATTACTTACTCCCAAAAACTTACCATGACGCTCGGTGTTGGCTGGTGTAGTAGGCGTAAGTTGACAGAAAGCTAGGGGGCAGTCAAAGCAAAATGTTGATTCAATCCATGAATTCATTGACTGTTGATATGAGTCATTTTAGTGGATTCATCTGCCTAGTTAGGGTCTGCGAGATAGTCTCGACCAGTGGTTGGAGCCGTTGTGTGAAATGGCTCAGAATCGGTCGTAGTGACGCAAATTCAATCATTATATTCAGTTCTGATATTCTTTCGTGTAAACTTTTTCATTCTCAAGCTATAATGTGATTGTTTGACCTTCCTCATCATCATTGGTATCATGACTATTCCGACTGCCCCACAATTAATCTAGCTCATGTCGTTTTTTCCAACCGTTGTATACAGCTTGGTAAAACGCATACTTTTTCCCGGTCCTATGATGATTAGAGCTGACTACTTGATATATTGACAGTCAATATGTTCTGTAAGGTTAATCTTTTCTCTCGGGAGTCTTTGGTTCGATACTCGTAATGTAATGCAGATAGGGCTATTGTACAGTGTAACCCTCCTTTAATAAGTAAACATATCTTTCCTATTTCTAAAAATGTCGATAGTTGGAAACGTTGAACGAGCTTTAATTATCCGTACCAAACTTCATGTAGTTACTGAATGGTTATAACAAATATAATTCTATAAATCATGTTAGTGATCACTGTGAAATTTCCATCCTTTCTTATAGATTGGAACGTTTAGTGAACTAGGTTTAAATAAGTTTAACTCCCAAACTATAACTAAGAATTCAGTTTAGTTGATAATCATAGACTACCACTCTCAAACACTTCAACAGTTAACTTATTGGAGCTGACTACTTTATAGACCTGGATTTGATAGTATGGTTTTCAACATCGTAATGATATGAATAAATATCAACTGCAGGGTAGTTGGAAGTCAGTCTAGCTGCTCTTCAAAACCCTCCACCAATCTTCCTAGTATCCTAGTCTGAATGTTACACAAAAAGCTTACCTTTCAAAACGTAGTTCAAATATTTATTAATTCAAATGAAGGTATCAAGGTTTTGTATCTTTCTTGCTTTCTACTGAATTTTGTCAACCAACTTATTGTAACAAACTACGTATCATACCAAACTACTTCAGTATAAAGACTTCCATTCTACTTTCAAGTCCTTAGCTAGTTCTTCCCTGAATGTACTTTTGACATAATAATTTTTTAGATAAACTCAAGTCTTCCTGTAAGGCAAATACATTCGTGTTCACAAGAAAACATTATCAAAGTCCAAAATATGTTCTGATGTGGGCGACAATTCTTTATTGATTCGATACGACGATATCTGTATGACTTACGTCCAATTTTTAATTAATGTTGAAAGTCACTAGATCTGTGTTTTTCTCTTTCCAAATCTGGTACTCCCTATAAATAAATGGTTGATAATTAGTAAGGTGAATTGAAGTAATGTTAACAGTGTGCGGGTAATTAGTACTTCCTGGCTAAACTGCATTACAGAATGATCTTTTCTCTTGATAAGCCTGGAAAAGGAACTGAATTAGTGTTCATAGTCTCATCATCTTAGAGGCGTGACAGAGCAGTTCAATATATAGCTGTTTGAATTCTCTCAAATACAATCTTTTTCAGAATATTTACTGTCCGTTAGTGTTCACCCTATAAATTTTAACCTTTACTCTGGGCATCGGAAATTAATAGATCAATATCCTACTTTCTTTGATTCAACTTTTTCTGAGACAACAAAACTATCAGACGTACTTGTTGGCTGTGATAGACGCCTTACTACTATCAAATCTACTGTACAGTCATTATTGAGGCACCATCACGAGACCTAAAATTTACTGATTTTGTTCATATCACTTACCAACTAACTTATCATAGTCAATATAGTTCAACTGAACTATCAAAACCACTGCGTCAAGGTAACAGCTACAATTGTATGTCGACTCAAACTATTCCTAATACCAGATGTTGTAAGTTCTTTATCCAAGATGTTCAAGAGTTTGTAATCTAATTTTCCTACATGTAAAATAGTAAAGTATTTGCTTATTTTCGCTGTATCTAAAGATATTAACATTCAGTATGCTAGATAACTTTTCGCTTTGTAAATCATGAATTCCTCGCATAGCTATTCGTTCGGATCGTACACGTGGTGGACGTAGCATGTACCCTGGTTCACGTTATCTGCGTCAGATTGCAGCACGGGTTAGTGGGACTCACTCTGCTCCTGGTCTGGGCCTCTCTAATTCAGCTATGGAATTTTCAACTTCAGATCTCGATGGGAGTATGCTACGTGGATTGACGGACCAAAGTATTATGTCAGATGATGCGGATCAACTTTCTTGCTCTGTTGTCGGACTTGCTGCTCATACTCTAGGCCCTGATGGTTTGCCAGCTTCAGAAGACGCGGGTGGTGGTGTTTATCTGGATCCTGGTGTTCTCGGTACTCATGATAATGATGATGAAGAAATAGATTCCGGTAGTCTACGTGTTGAACCAAACATTTTAGAATGTGGAAGCGGAATTGTCGGTGGTACTAATTTCTCAACAAATGTTTCGCCGTATTTAGGTAGACAGGTAATTATCGGTGGTTCAAACGAGTCGATTCCACGTACTAGAGAACAACTACCAAAGGTAGGTTTCTGTTTTGCCTTTATATGCTATTTGTTCTATTACTTGAAGACAATCACATTATTTTGTTGTATCTGAGTTGGGCCAATCGTCATTTGTTGCTGCATTGTGTCACTAGCTCTATCACAATTTCATACCATTAGTTTTCTCATAGATATCTTTTGTATGAATTCCTGCGTTGATGCTGTTAGCCACACAGTTAAGTGATTGAGGGTAGTTGACTCTCAGGCCTTGAAACTAGGTTCCCTCGAGATTTTAGGTATTGCTTGCTGATGAATATTAGCTAGGTCCAGGGCTCTCTGTCGGCTCCTTCCAACCACCTAACAAAGCCATCACTAGTATCATTTTTTTCAACCAAAAATCCTCTCTTCAAAGCGTAAAATAGATCATATCGTACAATAATGAAGATGCTAATAAAAACAATGTGTTAGGGGAATAACAGATAGTTATTAAGATGTCGTTTGTTTCTGTTACCACGAGTTGCTTCAGAAGACCATAATTTGTATTATAAGTGACTCATTTTATATTTCCTATGTACCCTAGATTATTCGGGATATTCTCCTTGTGGAGGAGACCATAGAAGCGGAACCCGAAGATTCACTAGAAATCGATGCTGCGGTTGCATCAGAAACTGCAGCACCTGAGGGGGTTTCAGATGACGAGGCAGCTGTGTACCGCGCACTGTTGAATTTGGCAGACCAACGTTTATATCGAACAGTACGTTGGTCTCGAGCACTTCCAGACTTTTCTATACTCGACACGGATGATCAAATACTTTTAATACAAAATTGTTGGGCAGACTTACTGTGTCTTGATTGTTGCTGGCGCTCTTTGCCCACTCCTTCGGTAAGTATTTAAATTTCTTTGTGTGTGTATATCGTCAATAATTGATTGTATGTCTTGTGATACCACTGCAAATCCCATTCGATTGACTGGTTATTTGGCTTTCGTAGCATTACACTTCAGTAATGCAGTCATAATGAATATGTAAGGTAACATAAACAGAGTTATTATCTGATGAGTTCTCAGGTTAAATAGTTCAATTCATTTTATAATATACTAAAAATGATAACTATTTTCGTGAAGTGGTTTTACTAGATGTTTGTTTGGTGTAATACATCTTGAATTAAAACAGGATTCATTATGTTACATTTGATCTATCAGAAGATATTCACCAAACACAACTTACTTGACTAGAGGGCTTAAACATTTTGGTACAATTCTTAAATAATTACTTGTTTATGTATGTTGTTGCTTTATTATTTATTTTTTAAGATCTAAAATATCGGAAAAATTTGTGTATTTGTAGGGTGGAATTACTCATACTTTCACAAAACTCATTATTTTGTATCAATGTGCTCATTTTTTCACTGTCTTTTGGTTTGTATAAAATATTTTCTCTCTCTTGTTGGTTTTCCTTTAAACAACTGAACTGTTTTGAAGCGACTTAATTTCCCGGATCGATAAATTTTTGGACAAATTAGAAAAATTATTCTTATCCTAACGGTTAGCAATCGGTTTTGAGTACTCGATTCTATATTATGATTTCAAAAGGAAAAAAAAACACTTCAATAGTTTAGATGACCAGCCAATTAACACACATTTTCGTCGTTCCTTTCAAAATATTAATTACCTTAACAATTTGAACATATTTTATTTATTTAATCTAGTAGACCGTACGAGTATTGTGTCAACTGTGATTTTAATGTTATCAATGTAGCCTATTATTATTCTATAAATAAATGTATTATTCCTAGGAAATTCGTCTCACCTCAAGTAAATGTATCAATCTTGAAGCTGCACGTGAAATGGGTGCTGAAGAAATAGTTGAGAGAATTTTACAACTCACTCAATCTTTAACAAGATTACAACTGGATATTGTGGAATATGCATGTTTAAAGGTCATTGTCCTCATGCAACCAGGTGGGTTCTTTTTTATTTTACTTTCAAAATAATGGAATGTAAATCAATCTTGTTTTTTTTTCTTTTTGGAACCTAATGATATAGTAGGCTCATTGAATGAAATCTTTTAGTAATTCACATTTGTATTCACTTCGAAAGGTTTTTAATTTGATCGAATTTCTATCGATAATTCTTCATTTTGTGTAGTTTCAACTTCATCAAAAGAAACACTTATTTTTCCTATTCAGTTGTTTTAGCTATCTCAACAATGTTAGATTAGAAGGCTGTCCAAGGTTAATCTTATGTGTTGAAATTGTGGAAGATATTATCTAGTATATATGATGACATTTCAACTACTGTTTGTAATGTTGCATTTTCTAAACTGAGTAGAAGAGATCAATCAGTCGTTTATTTTGGGACGGACGGTACAAAATATTGAACAATAATGTAATGACACAAAGATTCGAAAAAAACCTGTGAAGGTAATCATTCACAAATAAGGTTATTAAAACGCATTAATCTAATACTTGTAGGATGACTTCAGAAAGACTTAATTCAGGATGAAGTATACAATTTTCGGTATTTTCTAGAACAACTGTGGAGGCTTTCTAATTTAACTATTCAGCTCAAAAAACGCGACGTTAATATATATACTAATCAACTATTTAAGGCGGTCTGGAGTGCTGCTGGAAGGTACGACGGCGATTTTCGCTTTTCAGATGCTCATATTGCAGAACCATGAGTTTTGTAGGCCATGAAAAGGAAACTGCATTAGTAGTGGTCTTGAAGGTGTGGAGGCATGACCAAAAAACCTAAGGGATAACTGTTTAGGGCCGGTCACATACGGCATTATTGCGAGTTTTTAATAATATTAACTCGTAGTTCAAAAGCCCTACTTCCAGATATAGAAATCTGTGGAGTTATGTGAGCTGTGACCTTTTTGTAGTTCATGTTTTCTATTAATTCTTTCCTTTGTGACAGAGTGACATCGCTGGATGTACTGGTTATCTGAGGAATAAACTATCATTACTTTCAAGTACGATCAACAGTATGACTTCGTCCTGAGGCCTTAAGTTGCTATTTATAGTCTTCCTGAATGGTAGGACTTTAAGGAATAAACGTTACAACTAATATTGCTCGATTGTTCGTCATGATAGGCAAGCACAATCAACACGTCAAGGTAGTATCCATGTTCAGGATTTGACTCGACAGTTTTATCTCGCTGTGCTAACATGGTGTACTAACGTAAACCAAAGCATGTGAATTCCAGTTTCCATATGATGGCTTGATAAACTATACTGATGTCAACCTCTTCAGATAAAATTTATTGACGACTCTTTCGTGACACATCTCATGCTTAAAGGAAAAATATCGGACGAACATTTCTGAAGAAAGTATGAACTCTATTTAATAAGAAACTATAACTGATTACGATGTACACTGAGAATATTTAGCCTACTACAACAATGGGTAAGCAAATAACTTTTAGATTAACATTACAGCCAGTTTATAACCACTAAATTCCTGTTAAAACAATTATAGATTGATTATAATGGAAAATTATCTAACGGTTATGTTATAAACACAAATAAATAGCGATTAGTGATAGTAGACAAGTGTAGTTTAATAATGTGAATTTTAATGATAGAAGTGTACATTATTTCTAAGTTAAGCGTTTCTGATATGCTAACTGGTTTACAACTAAACATATATTTTGACTATTTTGAAAAATCAGATTTGAATAATTTAAAAGCAAGTTCTCAAGTTCGATCCTATCAAGAATCTGTTCGGCGATTACTAATGGATTATGTCACCAAGTCATCACCTGATATAAATGATAAGTTTAACAAATTGATCAATCGAATTCCTGAACTACGCAAAACAAGTCAGGCTGCTCGTTTGATGCTTGTTGATTTGGATCTATCTTCTTATTTATCAACTAATTCTCTTCTAATGGAACTTTTACGCAGTGATATTCAACGATATACACCAAATAATGGATCACACAATTCGACAGAATCTACAACAGCAGTATCAATGCAAGGTTCTACCAATTCCGGTATAAAAACTGTCTCAGTCACTTTAGGGGCTGACACTGCAGAAAATCAAGGGGAGAATACTACAGTTACAATGGTCCCATCATCAGGCGTTACTGATTTATTATCGTTACCTAATCATACTACAATTACAACAGTAACAGAGAGTAGACTAGATGAAACGATCACCAGTAATAGTAATACTTCACTGACTACTTCTGAAGTTGATGTTATTTCTAAATAGTTCAACTTTTTTTATGAATATTTGTTATTATTATTATTATTATTGTAATGATTATTAGCTGCCCATGAATATTTGATTTATACATTGTACTCGTTTTCTCACTGTTTCACGCGCCACATTTGTATAAATGGCACTTACAATGTTATTTCTAATATCTTCGTTAGTATACATGCCAGCACAGATTTTACTGTAAATACTTTCCATTTTGGTAAATAACTAATTTTCCAAATATTACTCGCTGTTTTTCTTGTTTTCGGGAACTTTGTGAATAGTTGTGGTTTTCACAACCAACTCTGTCAAAGTTGTTTAGGCGCTCTTTTACACAGGCATATGTATGTGTTCTTAGTACACAGATTTTCCTTCATTATTTCCCTCTAATCCCGGTTATCTGTTGTATTCTGTGCACCATTACATCTAACATATGTACATATATAGATATATTACTGATGTTTATGTCAGTAGCTTAACTCTTTGTTCTTTTTTTAACCACAAGTTTCGCATATATAATTTTCTTTTCAATATATACATATTACCATCAATAACAATCAGCACATATAAGTATGTCGCACTTATCGCTAAATGTAACTATATTCACACTGTTAAATATTGTGGTCAATTTACTATACGTTTAGGAACAAATTTATCAAGGAAGAAATGTTATTCGTTCTATTTTTCAGTTTTAATAGCAGATTAGTTTTTCTGCGTTTTCATCTTCCGTTCCTTTTTATGAATATATATATATATATATATATATATATATATATATATATATATATATATATATATATATTTGTTGATATTTTATCTAGAAAGATTATTTATCTATACTAATACGATTTGTTGATTGGTAAAATGCACTTCTCATTATTATAACTTGTCATTCTGTTTGCTATATTCTCTCCCGTGCTGTTGTAGAGGCTCAAATAACGGATACCTCTATATGGTTATCATCTTATGTAGTTGTTGGATGGTTTTCACAAAGTCACTTAGTCTGTGACATTAACTTGCGAGTGTTGAAAGTAATAATGAGTGTATGCATCCTGTCCTGTTGTTTTACCTCATTGGTGTAAAACGTAGTTTTTAATAATACAGATTTTTAGGTTACTAGAATTTGATCAATGATGTCTCACAACCGTTACTCGTATATGTTGGGACCGTCAAATGAGTAGTCCTGAAATAAGACAAATGTTATTAGGTAAATATGGTCAATCAGACGACGAGCTAGCGGATTTCCACCAATTGAGACATTTATTTTGGATGCCCAATAATCGCTTGACTGGATGCGCGACATTTGATATTGTAGAAGTAGGATGGACAAAAGCTAGGACCGTATAGACCATGATGCGGTATTAGTTCATGAAATGATTGGTTGGTGGATTGAGCTACGTTATTAGGTTTAAATTACTTGGTTGGGATGGACGCAGTTGTTGAAACAAATGATTGGATACAATGTGTGACGTCTCAAAATCGGCTGCGATGACATGCATTTACATTTTGTCTTCCCTCAGAGTTCTGAAGCTATCTTATACTTCATTTCTGTTCCACGAATTCGTTCTTGAATCATTTTATATGTCAAATCTTTTCTAGTACTAGTATTGGTACGGAATTTACTGCTACTGAGATTTGTCCGAATAATTTCATCTTGTTGCGAAGATATGACGTAGTGATTTAAAAATTGTGCATGACTCACTGGTTGACTTGTTTTGTTGTTGAGCTATTTACAGAATTGAGTGCTGAAGAGTTCCGACTTTCTACCCTTATCTTAACCAATTTTTATGAACTTGCTAATAAGCGACTTAATATAAAGTCTTCACTTCCTTGTATCTGCTGATTATCCCTTATTATGAATAGAGACATCAACTGGAGATATTTTCATGTCAATATTTTCGCTTCGTTTTGGACACCGCTTTGTTAATCATACAAAATTGTAAACAACCTTCGAGTATCACAGCTAGCGCAATACTATTTCTAAGTAGGAATCCAGTTACGTTCTACAAAATCATTGAATTTTGCTTGAGATAGCTTTCTACATTAGAAAAAGTATATTTTGTGTTCAGCCACCTGTCAAATTGTACCCTCCATATATTTCATGAATAAATCCTGCGTGAAAGATCTCAGTAGCATGCAACGTTCATGGGACATTTTCTAATTTAGTAATGTGGTTAGTCATAATCCAACCTCATTTAATTCATAATATGGGGTGATCATTATTTAATTCTACTGTATTCTGACTCAGTACTTACCGAAGAATGACTCTATTCATTGTGAGGTTAGTGTACATAGTGGAGTTTCAAAGCTGGGGTAAGAATTATAGTCTTGTTATTTTCCATTTCTGTTGATGTCATTCCTAGATTGAAGCTATTTTCAAATTCGCTCTAGGTGTTACATTATTAGTACTAAAATAATTAGTATGTCGAAAAATGAATAAGTGAAAAAACAGTCAGTGTATCTTAATTCCATTTCATTTTGTAAATAACATGAGTGATAATATCACTTTCCTAAATTCCAACATCATTTATCAGTTCTCAACTATTTCGGTTTACTTTAGTACTCTTGTTCAGTATGAAATTAAGCAGTCACTTGAACTCTTCCTCGAATTCATTATATGATAATTCTTGGTTTATATAAATTCAATCAGGTCAGTCATAAGTAGTGTAGAACCGGGAACACTTGTGGATCTGTTCAAGTTGGTCTACTCACCGAGATAAAATTATTAAGACAGATAGCAGAGTAATAGAATCGTTAGTATTATTAAAGATCATAAAATCCCATTTGATGCAGAGAATATATTTGGAGCAGAAAGAAAGTATCCATGATAAGAAGAACGTATAAAAAATTTCTAGAACTCTATCTAAAATAAAGAGTGAATGTATCTATCATACTGAGACTAATTCTGAGCCATACCACTCAAATTCTCCAACCAAAGGTTACGATAATCAGCCCTATTTAAGCCTCAGATAACTGTTGAGGCCAGTTTCCCCCGTTCCGTACTGGTCAAAGTGATTCCTCTGTGGTTATTACAAGAGGATTTCTATCCTTTCTCATAAACTGGGACCATCAGCTAACCAAACAAATCAGATTGGTTTACGTTCAGTTTCCAAACTTTAGCTAATACCTCAGTTAGTCTAATTACTAAAACCTGGCCATCATTATTGAAGGTCCTCAAAATTCATTCTTCAAGTCCTGTTCTTACTCACTCTAGATTGGCTCTGAAATTTCCAACTTTGTTAAGAGTCATTGTGAAGGGCTTATTTCCATCTCCCATTCTGGTAGTCCTGGAATAGTAAATAACTGAAGATCTACAAAACATTTGAACTATTCTCCAATTAATCCAATCGTCTAAGATGAGTTTTCTTGCATCTATTAGATCAGTAGTCGCCACCGAAACTGACAAATATTTCCTAGCATTTGAGTTTGGCTAACTTGTAGATATCATTGTTTTTTTCACAGTCATTTGGATATCATGTCCTTCTACTTTGGTGTGAACATCACTTTTACGATTGATTGACTGTTTCTCTAGTTTCTCCAAAAATATACTCTTGAATTATTCGTCACTAGGCTGGACTTTAAGAGTTCTTCCTAATGTGGTTGTCGGAATGACCGTGTAACTCCTGCTGAGTTTCTCCAACGCATGCCTTTGACGATACAAATTTAAAAACCATTTAACTAACAGAAATCCTTAAGATATTATTTGGAACATAACTGATCAGTATACTCTTTAATAATAAGAGGAGGAAAGTTTGGTGGCATCATAATGCCTTAAATCAGTGTCCATCAATGAATACTAAACTAAGCGTAAATTTCTAATGACTGAAAGAAAGGTTCAGTGCAAAATGTATACAGGATTAGTACTAAATTTCTTGTCATTCACTTCAATGATCTCGTAAGGTTGTTCATTCATGAAATTCTTTGTTCACTTTTATCGCATATATATATTATACAGACAAAAATATCCTACTATTTAGTGAGTTACTATTTAAACAAACTTAATCATTGACGTATGAATAAAAGACATAGTTAAGCATATATCTTGGAAATTCAACAGTATTTTGAATAGGCCACATCAGACTTATTTTTACCAAGCAGCTACGTTTATACTACTTAAAAGTAGCTTGTCTTCAGAGCATAAAATTTCTGGAGTTTCTGTAATGAATCTACCAATTAATCTAAACAGACATGATGTGTGTAATAAAGTTAATTCGAGAACGTTTACTCTCAAAATTAAGCATTTGAGATCTTACAGTTCTGGCTAAAAGAATTTTTTAGGTCAAATAAAATCAGGGCATTATCACTGAGATGAAGAAATGAAATACATCGACAATAAATTAAACTGTGAACATGAATTTTTTTTAAAAAAGCCATTGCTTAGTTCTACCACACAAGTCTTGAAAACGTTTAATAAGTGAGCATTTTAAGAAATTAATATGACAATTTCCTTATCCTACTCGGTTTCGTTACAAATTAAAAATTTGTTTTTGATACTAATCAACTAACATTGTAATCATTATACCTTACTACAAAGACGTTGGAGATTCCAGTGACAAACTATAGATTATCTTTTGCATATATTTGAAACAAGAGCTAGGTAGAAAACTTTAATTAAAGATAAAGAACTATCCGCTTATTCTAATAGTTAATATTCTGATTCCTTTTAGTAAATATTTCTCACTAATATTTGTCGAATTTTTCTTCTTAAAAATAAATTTTATTCACAATAATCTCTTGATCATAATTTTCTTTTTCTTCATTTCCAAGTAAACGTTTTTCACTTAAATTTGTTTATATAATATGATATTGATGTCACTGTGAATGAAACCTCTTTCCCATAACACTATGGGACTTTTAGAACGTTATATTCATATTACTTTGAAGCCTTCGTTGACTATCGATAAGGTAATATAGATTTCTTTAAGCTTTTAAAGAAAGATTCCAAAGCTTATGGCTTTTTAATTTATTCGTGTGTGTAGCTATATGACATTTAAATAACATGGTTCAATATATATATATATATATATATATATATATTAGCTACGTTAATCAACTAACTACTTCAATTACTACGATAGTACAACTGTTCACGTGTACATATAAAGAGACATATTTAGATTGAAATCAAATCTATATAGGTAAGTTGTCTAATCTTGAGATTATAACATCAAAGTGTTTTTTAGTGTTCTTACATACATGTATGGGAAAGTAATGAATTAGGAAAAGAGATTAAAGCATTATATTATCCTAACAATTAAATGGCTAATTGAACTCAGTATCTAGGTTTATAAGACGATGGCAATTGAAGCGAATGATATGGGGTTTAAGTACTGGAGTGAACATCAACTCTGGGATGCAGATTCATCTGGCTGATGAGTCGCAAACGGAACAAAACGTGCGTCCTGTACTCCACTGCTAATTACATTATATGTATAAACTTCAGCATACACCTGGTATCTTTTAATATTGAATTGGGATCGATATGTCATAGATTTAAATTAATCCAGATACATGAATGTTGTCAGTCATTGTCGACAACCCAGTTAATTCTATACTAGGAGTTTATTTTCAATTTAGAATAACTCAAAATGCGAATAGCAGTTTTATAGTACTAATATAATTAGGTTAGGTATCTGTTAAGAAGGTCTCAAATTAATTTGCTTTTTTCCCTTTGCTAGTAAATTACAGTTCCAGTAAACAAGTGTATCCTCGATTACTTTTAATTCATCTTACTAAATTAGCTTTTGCTATCCTCTAATTAGTTATTTTCCCATCTCGTTTTATTATGTGTTGCCAAGGTTATTATAGTTACTATATAAACGAAACTGTTATATCACATTTTCGACTTCATGGAATAAAAAGCTTTGTTACCAAGATCTACCTTCTCTATCGTGACGTTTGGGTGATTAATAAAGTTATTGCATTGTTGTTACATTTTATAAAGGTGAAGAAAGAAAATGAAACTTTGTTTCCATTTCAATGGTACAGGATTATGACTTAACAGCACAATTTAAAAATTTAATTATAGGTAATTCTACATGTTCCTACTGGACTTCTAATTCATGCCAGTTTTCTTTTGTCAATATAACCATAGATTGTGCTTATGGCAAAGGTATGACATATACCAATTGCTTATTCCATATATACCAACCATATATATATATATATATATATATATATATATATATATATATATATATCACACGTATTAAACATGTATTTTATGTAGTAGGTAATGATCATTTTGAGTTTGTTCAATGATACATTCCTCAACAGTTTACATACTTCTCTCATGTTCATTAAATGTTTCTTCAAAAATCTCCTAGTTCATCGAATAAATTCATCACTGCTATTGGTTGATTTTATTTTTCATTTCATTTCAACATTTGCTGTACTATTTCAAAATTTGCAAACCATTAGTAAATTTTCTTTCTTTCTCAGATTTAATGAAATGCTTTAAATTTAATTTAAGTTTATTTGTTTAAAATGAGTAAAAATTAATTACTTTTGCCTATATCAAAATTAATCTAGTTGGTAGTAATTTATTTATTTATTTAAACACATAAACATAGGTACAAGAAGGTACCAAATAGATATTTGCCATATAAATCACGACTTGTGTGAAGGCTAGGATATTGCCCGGGTGCCCAAATCCAAAGCAGGTGGTTTTCTTAGGGGGCCAAACACGGAGCCTTTGACCTAAAGGTCTAATCCACAAAGCAGTAGAGCAACGTCATGAGATGCAGTTTCATGGTAGCCGGTGACCGATAATAGGTTCATACTCCGTTTCTTCCCTCAGGATACTGAAGCCCATTTACACCATTGGTTTGCAATCAGGGTTTTCTAACTCCCTTAGATGGATTCTCCGTGTTCATCGACCTGGTTAAAGCGCCGGACATTCGCTTTTTGTCCTTTCAATTCCGTAAATACCCCCGCCACGAGAAGGTAGTAAGTAGGACTTCCCTGGCAGTGGTTGTATGCATGTAGCCAATTGAGAGCATTTCGAGAGTGAGAGTTGACTCTCCCCACTCTCAGTCGTACCGAGGCATTCGGTAGTAAGAAAGATAGAGAGAGAGAAAACGATTTTCAAAACGGTTTAATGGTTCAATAATAGAAAGAAAATACTAAACAAAACAAAAAGTTCATCTATTCTACTTTTTTTCGAAAAACTGTTTTCTATTTTACTTAAACTTAGTTTACTACCCGAATCGTTTTCTCTCTCTCTCTATCCATATATATATATATATATATATATATATATATATATATATATATTCAGTCTTGTGGTCAGAAAGGTATACTTGAGTTTAGTTTATCCTTTACTGTGTTAGACAAAATTTACAACAAAAAAAGTACCTAGTAATCGGTTAAAACAGTTAAAACACGATACAGTTTTAACTCGCTTTAACAACTCTCCAAATACAGTAAATATCAATAATTGTCATCCAGATGATTGTTTTAAATTGAATGATAACCAAATAAAACAGTTAAAGAGGATTTAAATGCCATTATTCATAAGTACATTAATGTAATGGGGCACGTCGAAGGGGTTTACCCATTAAATCTCTAGAATTAATTGTTGTGTAAATAAGTAACTTGTTAAAATACACTATAAATGATCAGATAAAAAAATATAGCTGACCCGATTGTGTTTAAAAATTTCCAACCCATGTTGTCACCATCTGCTATATCAGATATTCAGCATTCAGGGAAGTTTAAATCTTGACAAATAAATTTTCTCTATCTTTATCTAGTATTCTACACCTAACAGTAATATTCAATTAGCTCTCCCATCGTACGTAAGTAGTACAAATATATGTATAGTAGTTTCGATTTATTAAAAGTTTATTCGGTCAGATAACTAATAGGTAAATCATTCAAATAATCGGAATGTGATATTATGTATATGAGATATCTAACAGTAACTAACCGTTCTCTATATAGTTTCATCCTGATATCTGGTAGTTTTTACCAATAGTTTGAGAACTATCAAGTTTCCCTGCTTAGCATGATCAAACGGCAAACACCTTTGTCAGTACTGCTTTATTAAGACGCTGGAATCTATGATCATTTTTATCTCAGTATAGTAGTTACGGTCGGGTATCTAGGATTGAATTTTACTGGATATCACAGACTCTCTTTAGCACCAGCACTCATTGGAGATCGCAGGCTTACTTTCGATTGTCTATTGTAGTAAATCAATATTCTAACAAAACTTTCAAAATAAGATCTAGTTAATAAATTGTGCAAAAATCTGTAAATTCCACTTTTACTATCACTAGTTTTCTTGGTCACTGTTTCTGGTCATATTCACAGACATTTATAATAAAATAGCATTCTTTTTTAAATATAGTGAAAATGACACACATGTAACTCTGTGTATTACCCTTTCCACACACTATTCTCAAAATTACTTTGTCATGTGAATATATTTATCTATAAATCAATCCTATTGGTGTTATGCATCAATGTGTAGTTTACTTGTCTGTATACGTGTTAATAACTATATGTGCATGAAGGCTGGTGCCTTATAAACACAAATTACTTCACGTGTACATAATCAATCTTATATATATATAGGTATAATCACCATACAACTCACACAATGTAACCTGCTCATCTACTGGTTGTTATTTTTAGATTTCAATTAAGAATAATTTCTGTCTAATAAAACATACCATAATTGGAACCACTTCATAAACAGTAAAGAACGAGGCATGGAAATATCTTGACACAGTCACCTTTCAAAGCAAAACAAAACAAAAAACGAATCGAGTATCTCTTTTTGCAAATGTTGAAACAAACAATTATATTTCATAAAATATTACCAATTGACTGGATTGATATCTTTGGCGGTAAATAAAATTTGAAGTTTACCAAGTTTAAACAAAATTCACAGTAGTAGTAGTAGTAGATCATTTTTTTCTTTTTCATAATACTCATGAAAAACAAACAGTAACTTAGTGATTAATTTTCTTTCTGATTACAGTTTTCACTTGAAGTAAATTTGTACTACTAATGATATATGAATAAATTCAACAGAAAATTATTAACTATAAAATGCATTCTACATTAATCATTTTCTATGAATAATACAAGTTTGCATTTCACAATGATGCAATTAGTTAAATGTATCCATATATCTATATACAGTAATACATCTAATATATAATGTTTATACCAACTTGGATATTATCTCTATTATTGTATTTATATGTTACAAGTGAATTATATTATAACGGTAAGTAAATCTTAGATGTTCTACTTTATTTATTTATTTAACAAAATATGCATAGCTTACTTACTTACGCCTGTTACTCCTCGTAGAGGAGCATAGGCCGCCCACTAGCACTCGCCATTCAACCATGTCCTGGGCAATCCTTTCCAGTTCTTTCCAGTTGCTATTCATCTTTTTCATATCTGCTTCTACTTCCCGACTTAATGTGTTCTTTGGCCTTGCACTTTTTTGCTTTTCTTCAGGATCCCAAGTTAGGGCTTCCCTTGTGATGCAGTTTGGTGATTTGTGTAAAATTACGTAAATTTGCACTGAGTAAGATATTAAGACCCATTTTCTTTTGCTTTAAAGATGAGAATGAATTTTCAGATGTGAATTGTAATCCTAAGTAATAACAACAATGAAAGTTCTGTAATAGCTATATTTTCATCCATTTTGTTTATCTTCAAAATAAAAAAAGTAACAATGAAACACACAATGGACTTGTGGTAGTGTCGGTAAACATACTACTTACTAACCAATATCAGTAACTAGCGAAATGTCTTAATTTGAACAAATCATTTTCATGAAGTGATTAACTAAATTTAAACTAAAATCTCAGTGTAAGAGGTTATGAATAATTTATTCCAGTTACTACTATAATCAGTGTATTAAAGTCAGTATTGTTCAAAATATACCAATGAACACTCGTCATATATCAATGATAAAGGATGAGTATGCTTTTTTAATAAGTAAAATTCATTTATTGTACAATTTTCACTTTTACAAGTTCAAGACACAGAAGTAAATCAACAGTTGAATCATACGAGATTCAGCTATTAGTCTTCTGGTTTATATCGAATCCCGCGTGCCTGATCGTGGATGCGCACTGCTGAGGAGACCCATACTAGGACGAAACAGCTATCCAGTGCTTCCATGTTTTCAATGGTGGTCTGACATTTATCGATTTATGATTTCAATTAAAACCCAATAATCTCCACATCCCTATAATAATAATTCATTTAAGTTCATTTGAGTAGTCAAATCATTTGTTCCACACGAAGGCATGACAACCTATACTTGATTACCCAGTTTCGTGAACTAATTCCGAAACATATGCAAAGATTTTACCAAACTGTATTCTGTTCTCAGTAATAAAAAAACCAGGATTCTAAAATTACAAATGGTAACAAATGCATAATTATTTCTGTAAATTTTCTGATAGACAATCCTTTCTACTCACCTTTATTAGTATTAATCTGTAAGAATTCATTTACTTAAAACAGTCCTTTAAATATTGCAACGTTTATTACTAGTTTTGTTGCAAGGTTAATAAGTATTCAAAATTATTGATCTGCAGAAAATCTGAGGTATAGGTGTTTCGCTACCTGACACTCTTCAACAGGGTTTAATCATTGTAATAACCTGTACTAAATAAAAACCGAAGGTCAAAATAAATTCAGAACTAAACGATTCATAATAACTCTCCTTGGACAAATAGTCTCAGGCGATTTAAAATTGAGTTACATAGAGTCATGATCGGATATGTTACGGATGTTGAAGAATTCCTGCAAGATTGGGATGTTTACACTAACTATTGACTTAGTATCAACTGATGTCGAATTTAATTAATGTTGGACGAATTCTAATGTTTGCCAGACTACAGATATGTCTTGCTGATGAGCCGAACTAGCACGAAGCCTAACTGAGGTATTCTTACCAACTGCTTCCAACTACCTGAGAACAAATCAAGGCACCATAATATTCACTGACTTATCCTTATAGCTTCGTTAGGAATTGATTATCAGGAATCGACTAACTCCAAGGCACCGAACAAAAGCAACAATAAGCACTGCTTGGCAGTCAATCAGTATACAAACAGCCATCAAAGTCTACATTATAATAATTGTACATTGTATTAGTTATAACTTATGACCTGAATCGAACCGCTTCACAAAATAGTCGCCGATATTTTTTGAGGGAGACTCAACCCTACTGATTACTGTTTAAGAGCGATTAGTCAAAATAATCTATTCTAATTATATGAAAAGAAACATGAACTGACTAATATTTGGTTGTGTCGTAAGCTTCCTTTCAAGTAAATTGTTAACCGATAAATATTATGCTGAGATTCATTTCATTTATTTTGGATAATTTTGTTCGGATTAATTGAGTAATTATGAAGTTAAATGCTAAATTAACTGGAGCTTTCCTATTTAAATCTAGTTACATTGGATGTTCTTTGTTTATTGAATATTTTGAGAACTGCGGGGATATACACTTTGTGGTCATAATCCATTAAGAATTTAACGATCTCATATGTTAATGCTGCTTCCTTTCTGGAATACGTATTGTAAGAACATATTCAGAAAACTACATAGAGGTTATTTTTAAATGCTTGCTTTCCCACGTAAAGCTAGTTGCGAAACACAGCTGGAAGTGATTATAGTAGAAGATGTGTTTCCTTTTCATAAATAGTTTTTCAATATAGAAATATGCATAAACCCCAAATACAATTTTCGATGTCACATTTCACGTCTTCTCTCTATTATTATGGTCTTTTTGTGTCATTTCAAACAACCGCTTTAATCCCATTGATAAATTATGTCAAACTCTTTATACCAACTTCTAATTATTGCAACTGTAGGCCATTTTCAAGTGATAAAAAAACCTTGTAATACAAGGATTTATTGTCAGTTTTCGAAATCTTGTTTATTTTTTAATTTGTTCAATTTGGCAAACGAAATCTAGTTTTTGAAAATTTTCATTTTAGTATTTAACTATTGACATTTTTAAGGCGCAAATTGGCTGAAGCCACTTTTAAAAGTACTTATGCTTCATATGGTCGATGACTAGTCAACTGATAATCGTAATTACCTCGGTTACAAAAATAATGATAACAATACTGAAGATAATACTGATAATACCAATAATTAGTTTATCTGAAGTTACGTGCCTTGTAACTATCTTGTTTGCTTTAATATCTCACCTTTTATTTAAAATCTAAGTCATGTTAGTTTATATTGATTCAGAAGTGTCCAGTGACCTTTATTTACTTATCATTACATAAGTTTATTAACTTCTGGATAAATATGAAACAGCTTTACTACATTTACTGGCATGGATTTTCCAACTGTCTTTATACTAAGTGACTAAAATAAAATTCAAAGTAAATATTCTCAAATGATGTATATTTTATTTCATTTTCAAGTTGAGAATCAAAGGAGTGCGCTGACATTATTATTTATGTGGAAGTTGTAAAAATCACTGAATGTTGTAGTCTATATGATGAATGTGATTCAATAGAACAATGAGAAGACGGAGTTGATCTCATTGTTCTATCGAAATTTATAAAAGGGACTAATTGCTTTGAATGTGATTCAGTCAAACAACCACGAGACTGTTCATTAGTATGTAGTCACAACCCCATGAAAGGCTAAACTCAGGAACTTTGAATCTCCTACCAAGTGCTTAACTTTCAGATAACAGAGTTGGTACCCAGTGTTTTACCGGCAAGCTCTATACATCTATTTCTCCAGGCTATCCATCTATTCATCGGCTGTTTAGTAAAAAACAGATCCGTGAGGTAAACGAAAAATATATAATTTAGTTGTATAGGTGATGCGAATCAGTTCAATTCATAGACAATTTATTCAGAGAACGATGACAACTGAAGTACTATTGGAAACCATAAGTATTAATCAGCTGTTTTATCCAAGTTTTGAACTCTTCAATGGTGAGCACGTCTTTCCTCACCAAAGATTGAACTCAAGTACTTTAGGTGTTACTATTAAGTCTCTGAGTCGAAATCCATGATTCCAGAACTATTTTTAAGACCAATATTCTATAGAGACATCTACTCTGATAATAAACATTTGCTCATTGATAGCTACCTTGAAAAACAATTTCAAGAATCTTATTGCAAAGCCATGAGTAACGTAACCCAAATAGATTATATATAATAAAACGATCACTCAACATAATGAGTAGAATGAAGCTAAAATTGTGAACCATTAAATGGTAACTAACTGGTATAAAGTTCAAGCTTCGGTTGAATGGCCTAATGGTCTATGACATGATTCTTAGTGAGGTTGTAGGTACATCCTGCTATAAGCTCATATTCTAGAACAACACACCCATCTGACACTAACTAATTTCTTTGGTTGAAGTCAATCTGTATGATAAACTATCCAATTTCATACTAGACAATCTCTCAACTGCCATAAAGGTTATTAAAACTATCAGTCAATCTCCCGCACTAGTGACTGACTTCAAAATGCATTTTCTGCAGTTCTAGTGCGAAGCCGTGACCAGTGGAGTTCAACCAGGTCTGTTGTGAGATATCAGCTCACTGAAGACAATGGTTGACGGTGGCTCAATTTCGTGGATTGGTTGAAGTTAGACATTAACACCATTGGATGCCGGTCGGCTCAGTGGTCTAATGGTTAAGCGTTCACAGGTGAGACCGATACGGCCTGGATTCGAATCTCGCGGATCGGAATCGTGAATGCTCACTGCCGAAGAGTCCCACAGTAGGACGAAACGGTTGTCCAGTGCTTCCAGGTTTTCGATGGTGGTCTAGCTTCGGCTGACTCATAATCTCAACTATATATATTTAGCGCCTAAACAATGAGTTGACTATGCGAAATCAATAATAGCTGAAATATAGTAAATATTGTGTTTTTTCTTTAGAAAAAAAAAAGAAAACAAACCATCTCTTGTAGAGAATGTGTTTGTGTTCATTTTCAATTGGTCGTATGTAAATAATGTCAGTTTTTATTGAATAATGAAATATGAAGTTAGCTGGTAGTTTTTTTTTAAACAAACATCATTCCAAAGAAATCATTGCACTCATTTTAACAGAATATTGTTAAAATGAGTTTTATGTGCTTTATTTAATCAAACAAAATTACTGTTAATTCTTTGTGTGAATAGAGTAGATGTTTTTTTTTCTAGAATTCAAAACGTATTTAATTGAACATTATAAAGTTTATAATCAATGAAAGTGAAATAATTTCAGTAGTAATTTTGGATTATGGCCAAAGTTGTGTTTTCTTTTTTCCAAAATAAATAAATAAATAAACAAATAAACAAAGATGGTGTTTGATTTTGTTTGTTTTATCAAATGATAATTAATTCTTGTTTTCACTGATTTTAAATTTTATAATAATGTACTAATTAATTAATTTGACTGACCTTATATTATAGTTTATCACATTAACAGTTATCTGTCATGTACATATATGTGAGTGTATGTATGTGTGTGTGAGTATGAACTATTCATGGTTAAAATAGGCCTCAAATTCAAAATCACTATCATATATATAATCTCAATATATAGTGTCCGCAATGTAGAGTCACCTAGACTGATGGCCACATTGCAACATGATCGATAGCATTCGATCTGCACTAATAAGGACTAGAAACGCATGACATTGATCGCCATCCAGTGATCAATCAGTTGTGATATATATATATATATATATGTAACAATAGAAGTTTTGGAAATATGCTGAACAGGAAACATTTGGTCTTGATTTTTTGGCACATAAGTATTCAAACATGAAATGAATATTTTTCTATTCATTCGGAAGCATATAAATTGGAATAACAACTATGGTTATTATTATATTTCAAGTATTCAAGTCTTAAATAAAGCTTCATAAAATTGAGCTCTATACAAGAAATAATCTACTGATCATAACCAGTTTAGCATTTTGGTGTTAAGTATTGTATAAATAATTGGTCAATAGATTTTGTTTACTTTTTAGCCTCAGATAATCTAGTATAATAATTATTATTGTTACTAGCAATAGTAGTAGTGTAGTGAATGAACATATAGGTGAGGGAAATTTAGTACGCAACCACACATTAATTTATTAAAATGTGAAAATCATACATCAAATGCACCATTCGCACATTTTTGGATTGTCTCTTACAAGATTCATTGTTCCTTCATTACTGTTGTTATCTTGATTTCTTTCAGTTTTCTTCTCTCTTCTCTTCATTTCAATCTCCTCAACCTTCCGCTAGCAGATATTCAACTTCCGTCTGATGTTACATACTACTTATATTGGCAAACATAAGTAGTATACACCACAGTGGTGGCAATAATTACGATCATATTAAAATAACCGAATTCGTCGGTTTAATTTAGTTAATTTCTTCATTTATTTTTTAGAAGAAACTTAGGTTTGGAAAATTATCATCCGGAGTCACAGTGAAGTAAAAATAACGGAATCCCTATGATATTCTGAAAGCGTGAAGTAACTTAACAAAGAGCTATCACTAGAGGATTTTGAAATAGAAAAAAATTTATTCAACCAAACTTTGTAGGTATCAGTGCCAAGGGTAAACTTGATATTTTTAAATAAATTGAGCGTTAAGCAGAAAGTCAATGGTAAATATACTTTTATAATATCTCGAGTAGAAAATTGTATTACTGACGTTTCATGACCTAATGTTAGTCACAAAACGTCAGTAATACAATTTTCTACTCGAGATATTATAAAAGTATATTTGGTACCAAATCAAAATTAGTTTTTTAGTAACAGAGGTTAAGAAAATTTTCAGAACGAAGCTAAATCAATGATTTGAAAATAGCTGACTTTATCTTCATAAAATGTACAGTGATTTCCATTATCCAGTGGTTTATATTTCGAATGAATTTTGATCAGTCTTAGTTGGCACATGTTCATCTTGTGTGAATTTTCCTTATGTGGCCATTATATCACAAATTTATGTAGACCAAATGAAATGGTACATAATTGAGGGTAAACCTAGCTGACAAGTCCTAAATTGGACGAACCAGGTGTCTTGGATTCCAACACATTCCATCCATTCTGTCTGGAGTTTTTTCAAAACATGAATATTTTACAAGCCATTATCTGTGAATTCGTTAAATCGTAAGCTCACTCTTCAGAATTTTCTTTCTACAGTAATTTAAGCTGCATTTCTTTGAATTGAAAATTTTCATATTTTTACCAGAATCATTTGTCGTTAAACTTTATTCTAGCGATAATCATCCACTAGCTTTACTCGATCGCACTTAGTAAATATCCAAAAAACCTTGTACAGGACATTTGTTTCTTATAGTTTCGAAAACAAAGAATCAATAAATATCTGCTTTGTTCCATTTTTGTAACCCATGGAAGCACTGAGTGCAGACTTGGTATGGGATGTGACCTAGATCTTACCAGTCAATATACAAGGTTGGTTCAGAATTCCTTAGTTCATTTTTTTCAACTTCAATTGCTGATTGAATTAAAACGTCATTTCAGAATTAATTGAATTCATCCGCCAAGATTTTCTTAATTATTCAACTATTATCTGTTTATTATGAAAACAGCTAAATAATGATTTATCCATACTAAATCATTAGTGAATTGATAAGGCATTTTATATATGTATTTGTTTGGTATAGATTAAATATCTTTTAAAGTGGTTAACATAATTTCAACCGGAAAATTCCTTTCTATTGTTGTGTATATTCATTATTTTCACATTCTTATTATTAACTTTATCAGAAAATACTCATTCACTTAGAAACATACTTTGTTAGTTAGTATAGACAAATTTAATCATATACATACATCAAAACTAACAGTTTGAGTTTATCGATTTAAATAAAAAGCGATTTGACTTGAATAATAATAATAATAATTGTTAGTATGGATAATACTATAGAGAAGTCCAGTCTTTTATAGAGGTATTGGTTAGATTTATTTCCAGTTATTTACATTGATCACATTGCCAACTGGTTAGTGTTTTTTTATCCATGCCCAACCCTCCTCTTTTATCCGGCCCTGGGGCCAGCAGTAGCCTCAGAGGAGCTGCAGGCGAAGTTGGATAGAACTAGGAAGGAAGGCCCAGGACAGAGTGGGTTGGAGAATGCTGGTCGATGGCCTATGTTCCATTGGGAGTAACAGGCGTAAGTCAATAATATTGCCAATCGATCAACTATTAACCTGATTTGAATTTCTATGACGTTTAGATGAAAATTTCTGAACTAACATTATTAATACCACTTCGTTTTCTTTAAATGATGAAGTCTGGTAACATCCTTTTCTAGCTTTCGTTCTATATAACTTTCAATAGAAACGTAATGTATTTGGTAGCTTATATGAAATGAATGAATATGAAACATGTGTAATTATAAGTTATATATAAGGAGCATTATTTTTCACAAGAATATACAAATATTAATAAAAGTTTACATTTCACAAATGATTCATTTATTTAGGAATCATCAATGTACACACAGATTAGTAATTTACATTGACATGAGAAATAAATTATGATTAGTTTTATGGCGATTCTTATGAAGCTTGGTATTTTCTATAATAGTCCATGGTAAAGTCATGGGAACTCAAAGCTAGAGTCCCGCTGTGGGATGAGACAGCCTTCCAGTGCTTTCTGATTTTCATTAGTTATTTGACTAAATTTTTATTCATGATGTAGACTACAATACTTAGTAATCTTCACAACTCTCCAACAAACAATATATTCTTAAATTTCAGCACATTTCATCGATTTTCAGCGATCAAGTCTCTTCTATTTCGCAAGTGAAGTCATTTGTGACAAACATCACTTACAAATTAAACAAACCTTCACAAAAAGCCTTTATTGTGTTATAAAACGCAGTTAATAAACAGCGTAACAAAAAAATCAATCGAAAGTATTTTATCAACAAAATACATAAAAACTCATACTAAAAAAAATAACATTGACCAAACAAAAAACAATTAAGCCTAGAAGTTACGAGAACTGACCTTTGTAATAAACATAAACATATAACATGGTTTTAGTCTTTTTGCGTCCTCTGAACTCGATGGTTAGGTTGTGAAACTTATTTTATCGTTCATTACTTCCACTTGCAGCAAATGCTTTTGATGTCATGCAGTAAGTTTTACCATCAAATCACATAGCTTAGAGTGTACAAAACACGGAAAGACATCTAGCTGAGCTACAAATCTTCTGGATCATAAAAACTGGTAGAAAAAAATGTCAAAGTGAAGAGTGTATGACAAATAAAGAAGTAATAAACACTCTAGGTTCTAATTTATATAACTGTTACAATAAGTAAAAAGTCGGTTAGTTGATAAAATAGCGTTAGTTTGTAAATTTACTAACAAATCATGAAAGTGAAGACTTTTCATTAACATGTTTGGCTTTGAGAGGAGAAAAGGATCACATACAATTTCATAAACAAGCTCTACTTTCTATCTTTGATAGGTTACACAAACATGTATTAGCTAGCCTTCTTCAATGTAGTTAGAGAACTACGTTAAAAATAACTGCAGTTACATGACAATTTTTTTCACTTATTCACCCTAAAATATGAAATCAAATATATAGTTTAGTTTTAGCTAAAAAAGTAATACTAGAGGACTAAATATCTCCAAAAAATACTAAAATGCTGTAGATGAATATTAAGATAGTGGTTGCAGGTAGTCAACAGGAAACACTAAACCTAGGTTTTGTGCTACTTGGCATCCGTCAGCAAGGTGTAATCTTGAGGGACTGATGCTCCCTCACGGATTTGGCCCCGTGTCATACAGCTTCACAGTTAGATACGTTACCACTGATCTGTCCAGGCCGCGACTGACCTCCATTAGGACAGATGTATTTACAATTAAGTGATCACTGGGTAGTGATCAATGTCACGCATGCAATGTTGAGTTACCTAAACTAGTGACCACATTACAACTCAATTGACAGGATTCGATCTACACTAAGAAGGACCTGACACACATGACATTGATCACCACGCAGTGATCAATCAATTGTAAATAGATGAACATTATTTAACTACCGTACTCCCGAAATTTTCTGTGTAATACGAGTTAATCTAACAATGAATTTAAATTCAAAGAAATTGTGTCCCTTTTACACAAATTTAAATGTTTACTAAAACTAATTAACGATTAAAATGAATTTCAATTAGAATCTAAAAAGATGATACAATCCTTTCTCTTGATACACCCTATTTCAATTTATTTGGGTCATTTTTGTGGTGTACGTTCTCTCTCTGTGTGTGTGCGTGTGGGGGGTATTTATAACCGTCCTTCAAAATTTTGTATGCAGTGGGTTATTTAATTTTATACTCTATGGAAATATCCTTTTTTTTCTCGTTAAATAAATCAACTGGATTTAATTGATTGAAAACTAATTAGGAATTAATGATGTATATTTAGAATCGATGCTATTCGTTATAGTTAGCTTTTGGGTATCATTTTAATATCATGTAATTAGCAAGCACTGTAACACATAATCTTTGAATTTATTTTCTCGATGTAGCTAATTTAAAGAGTATTTTACTGAAAAATGGTGCTTTAATATTTTTAATTACATTGGATAATATATTATTGAAGAATAGATTCAAAATTGACGCCTAGAATCTCTTTTTGCCAAAAACTTTTTAAATTGTTTTGAGTAACATTTCTTATACAGTAGTTATTATACAGTTAAAAGAGGTTGATGATTTCGTTCCAGTGAGAGCTAATTTCGTTTTAACTGCCTTTTCAGTGTCCTAATGTAATTGGTTGTTAATGAATACTCATCTGATTGAATAGCAACATATTCCAAATTATGTGAGTTGGCATAAAATCTATGACAATTACATGACACATACTTATAATTGCTTTATAAACTTACTGTACTGCTCAGCAAAAATGTCTTTTTTGATTCTTCTCTATTGAGAGAAAATTACTGAGGAGTATTCTTCAATGAATCAGTAATAATGTAAGTTTCAAATGAATAATGTGAGATTATTTTAGGAGTAATAATATTAATGGATAAAGTAGATAAATAACATCTAAACGATTATTGCACTAGGATATCAATTTCTTGAATATCCCAATAAAAATGCCATCATTTTTCCCAATAAATATGTCATACATATATTTTTGTGAATTAAACATTAGATGAAATTTGACTGCGAAAAAGAACATTGAAATCAATATAAAGTCCCACAAATGAAGTTCAAGATAACGCATTTGTATAATGACGTAATATATCAAACAAACTGTGCTACATCAAAACCAAGAACTTTTACAGCAGCTCTTTGTCTAAACAAAGCGCTTTGTAATAATACACCATACACAAACACTGATGAGGGACAAGTAGCATTAAATCTGGATCCAAAGCTTCCTGTTGATTGCCTGCAACTATCTAACATTAATCTGTATATTACTTAAATTTACTTTTTAAAATCCTCGATTTTATCCTATTCGTCTAACTTATTGAGTTTCTCCATTAGTTATTATTTCATGGATAACTAAAATTATAAATTTAACTCAAATTCGCATACTTCAAAACAATGATCTCTTCACTAGATATTCGATATACTGTCATTTCGGTTGCATAGTCTACAAGTTGATAAACGTTTGAGCATAAAGTAAACTATCTATCGATCTTGATGGGGTTTTATTCTCTAAACTGCAACAAAACTCAATCAAAATCCCATTGTGAAAATTAGAACAACACATATAAGCGAACAATTGTTTTCAATTAGATCTAATTGAAAACAATTGTTCGCTTATATGTGTTGTTCAATCAAAATCATCCATCTGAGCTACAAATCTACTCCACTATCTGTAACTAATGAAATAAACAAAATATCTGTTGAATATGTTGTAAGTTAATTTAGAGAATATTCAACGGATGATTTAATCTCTGTAATAAACAATACATCAATTTCAAGTACAATTTTAATCATTTTATTCATGCATATAACTCAGATAATTCATTGTATGTGATTATTTTCAGAAGGGGTTTGTGGAGATTTTTTCAGAAATTTCACAGATTGGACTCATGAGTCAGTTGAAGCTAGACCACTATGGAAAACCTTGGAGCACTGGACGGCCCTTTTGTCCCAGTATGGGACTCCTCAGCAGTGCTCGTCCATGATCCCGCACCCCGCGAGATTCGAACCCAGGACCTATCAGCCTCGCACCAGGCGCTTAACCAACTAGACCAGTGAGCCGACCGGGATCCAACGGTTTTAATGTCTAGCTTCAACCAATCCACGAAATTGAGCTACCGTCAACCATTGTCTTCAGTGAGCTGATATCTCACAACAGACCTGGTTGAACTCCACTGGTCACCACTTCTCAATAGAACTCCAGGAGTATATCTTGAAGTCAGTCACTAGTGAGCAGATGATTATTATCAGGAGGGGTTTGTGGAGATTTTTTAGAAATTTCACAGATTAAAATCATGAATCAATTGAAGCTAGATCACCGCGGGGTGCGGGATCGTAGATGCGCACTGCTGAAGAGTCCCATACTAGGACGAAATGGCCGTTCAGTGCTTCCAGGTTTTCCATAGTGGTCTAGCTTCAATTGACTCATGACTTCAATATGATTATTTGTCAATATTAATTTTTACATGATTATCGAAAAAAGAAAAATAGTAATTCAATGAAATTTATGAATAATTATTTTATGAATACAAATATTGTTGCTACTTACTCTACATGATCATGTTCAACATGTTTATTTGAACTTTCATCAATATATGTATCAACAAATGATGAGGTTACCCGCAGAACACTAAAAGATTTATAAATGTTCATTATTTTACTGATTTTATAACATTCATTGAATTTGGACTGTTTCATTTTTCTTTTTTTTCTTTTTTGTTGATTTTTGTTTTTGTACTTAAAATAAGGGTGTATTATAATGATGAGACAATGTGAACTGGTAGTTGTGATAATATACACCTAGATACATGTATACATGTAAATTATCTATTACATTAAATGTGATACATATGAAAATATAATCAATGAACTGTTGTAACTAATATTATACAATAGTGATTATAAACACAAAGTATGTTTATGAGTAATAAATAAAATAAATTTTCAAATTCGCTTCCGATTTGTTCATTATTTAATACAAAAATATCAGTTATTAAAATGGCGGGTAGTGGCTAGCAGCGGAATTCAGTTTGACGCATGTTTTGTCTTATATGGGACTCGTCAGCTGGATGTGCCTGCATCTCAGAGTTGATGTTCACTCCGAGATTCGAACCCAGTACCGTTCGCTTCAAACGTCATCGCGTTATCCACCTGCTACTGAGTCCTGATAGCCACTTGCTTGTGCAGTGGGGTGAAGTTTAAATTCACTAGGTGTTGTTTTAATTGCATCTTCCGTTTGTTATTTAGGACTGAAATTGATTAGTCTCTTGTTGGCATATGTGCATCCTGTGCGGACTCCCTCTATATAGCCTTAAGTCACAAGCTTTTTGATCAGAGATGGATAGTGGCTATCAGTGCAATTCAGTTTGACGCGTGTTTCGTCCTATTC
This sequence comes from Schistosoma haematobium, assembly GCF_000699445.3. NCBI lineage: Eukaryota > Metazoa > Platyhelminthes > Trematoda > Strigeidida > Schistosomatidae > Schistosoma > Schistosoma haematobium. Next base: position 17,134,043 of record NC_067197.1, on the reverse strand, counting down.
GGAACTCGTCAGCTGGACGTACGTTACTGGGTCCGAGTCCCAGAGTGAACATCAACTCTGGGATGCAGGTACATCCAGGAGTAATATGAAAACAGACTTTATGGTATTTAAGAGTAAATACTTTGATGTACTATAGCCATACTGTCATATGGCCTAATCAAACATTTAAGAGCACCTATTTTCCATTTGTACAAAGTTGCAATAAATTTTCTTTTTTAAGATTTATTCCAACTCAATAAATCTATATGCTAATCCTATGTACGAGTGGTCTTTTATCAACAGATTACAATTTACTGTTGTAATAAACATTGAAATGTTAAATCATTGTGATTGTCATCACCATTTTCTTCTTAGCTAACATTTGAATACATAAAATAGAGTTAAATTAGAGTTTATCTATTCAGAAAATATGATGCTTTAAAAACAGTTGAATACAGCTGAACTGATAGAAAACTTTCATGATTAAAGATGAATGACCGATACTAACTATTGCAAAATATCTATGAAATGTAATATACTAGTTTTTAAAGTTTTACGGTAAATATAAGACAAGTTTATTGTAGAATTGTATAAACGACGCTTCCATTTCTCCACTGTGACAAAACTTCTAGTACCGAGTAAAACTATTAGTATTATTTTTATCAACCCACCCCCTGTATTACTCATTTAAAAGACCATCATCATAGTAATAAATCTGATATTTTACTATAGAGTATAAATAATATTTCACCTCATCAACACTATGATTCTTATTTTTTTACTTGTCCAGTTTAACTACGTTTTATTTCTCATTTAAACCTCCAGAAAACATTATCGTATTGTGATGGGTTAAATAATTTGAGGTAATTGTCACGAAAAACTGAACATAGATTTTATTCTAGTTGATACTTGTCAACAACGTGTATTTTGAATCGTGAAGAGACTGATGCGGCATGTGAAGTTCAAACTCGCTTCACTCAGTTGCACAGCCAGACAGATATTACTGTTGAGCTTTTCGAATGACTACTACTATCTTAATGTAGGATTGACATTTTTTACATAGACTGATCAATGAGCAGTAATATTGATAAATAAAATTCCATCAGGACAAAGGACTAGACAAACACATTTTTAATTTACTACTCAATGATCAGTCAGTGTACTATGCAATTTGGAAAGGCTTTTATATGAAAGAGAGTCACATAACTAAAATTATGTTGCAAATAATCCTTAAGTTGATAATTTAATTGGTCAGTGTTTGTTTAAAGTTTTGGTTTTCTTATAACGATGATTGACTGTAAGATAGTTCTACTAGCCAGTAAAACTCAAGTGGTACTAAAAAATAAACGATTATGTATAATAAAGAAGTTATTTCTCTCTAACTTGCCATAACATTTAACGGTTGTGTTCATTTGAATATAAGTGTATTACTTGTTTCGCATACAATTCCACTAACCTTTTAAAACGTTATTCTGGGTTTAAATAAATAAATGAGTACTCCTTCAGATCTTAAAGAAAATGTTATCTTTTCACTCTCTGAAGTAGTTAATACAATGGAAATACAGAGGTTTCACGTAACACTAACAACTCGTGGATGATTCAAACATAAATGAAAAATATACGAGATCTAATGTGTATGGATGACCTTGTTTATAATATGATCAAATCGAATAAATAAATTAAGCGGTCAATCTCGTTCGTTCTTAGATGTCTGTTAGTTAACACTTATGTTATGCATTTCAGATGGAGAATGTGATTTAATAACATGCAATATGGTGTTGATAAATGTGTTACATTTTTCAAAAACATAAATACAATTTACATGCTTCTATACCAACCAATTTTAATACGATTTAATCTTATTTAAGAAATGTTTTACGAATTTAGTGTTTGCATATAAGAAAGTATGTTATATCGCTGAAAAAAAAGTTAGTTAGTTAGTTTAAAAAAGCATCTCATTTTTCAACAACCTGAAACTATGTCAGCTTATTTTACATGAGCAAATGTAACATGGTATAGCGTTTTCATGTACCAATAAGTATAGAAATCCATATACACATAGAATTATTGATGAATATGGAAACATCACATTTCATTGTGTACAATCCATACTAAAATACACACATGAATTATGACTGGTTAATAATAGAAAAAAAACATTTCTGAAATTTTTTTTTAATTTTCTACCTCTTTTCCAATTGTTTTGTTTATTGTGTTCATAACAATTACTATTTCACTGTTAATCTTTACTCGTGTCAGTATGTTCAGACAATAAAATACTGTACACCTGTCTTTTTTTTTAAAGAAAAAATCAATATACTCAAATATATTGTGTCATGGTAACAATTGTAGATCGTACTGTTTACTTATCAACATGTGTGTTTGCCATTGTAAGTTAATAATTAAATTGTTGATACTGTTACTGGAGCCATCATTATAAAAGTCTTTATTTTATATAAGATAAAGAATTTAAAGCTTAGTCATGGCTTAGAAATTAAATTTATAATAATCTTTATAAAAGCTTTTTTCGCTTGTAATTATTACATAGTTGTCTGTAGTATTTTTAAAGAAAAAAGAGGCTTTATACAAGTTATTTTAACCTTAATTGATTGGTTTTTAAGGGTTTATTCAATAGCTTATTTATCATTGTTAAGATTTAATTGAATCCCATTGGTCATATATTTCAATTTATTAACTTATCTACCTATGTATTACTCTAAATAATTAAGAGATTGAAGTTTATGTAATTCAATCACAACAATTAGCAATATAATTCACTTGATATTGTTTTACTTGAATCTTCCCATTGATGTTTTAGGACTGAAATTGATCAGTCTCTTATTGGCATACGTGCATACTGTGCGTATGCCTCGATATTGCCTTAATTTACAAGCATTATAAGCAAAGATGGATTGTGGCTAGCAGTGGAATCCAGGACGCGCGTTTCGTCCTGTTTGGGACTCGTCAGCTGGATGTACCTGCATCTCAGAGTTGATGTTCACTCTGGAATCATATAGAGTTAAAATATCCTGTCAGTGTACAATATTCACTCAAAAGTTTTGTTCTAAATGTTTCCTAATAGTTGCTAACTTGTATAAAAACTGATTTTTATACGTACTATTGGTTTCCTTAAAAATATAAAGTATTAATCTGATTATCAAATTATTGTTATAACAACAACCAAAAAAAACTAATTTCGAAAAATTCAATAATGATTATTAATAATGACAAGATACAACTCTTTACTGCTTAAAATGTTTTAATTATTGTTCAGTATTTAATGTGTCCAGCTGCTTGTATCTAATGATCATAAGCATTGTTCAATGAAATTAAAGAAATATTTATTACTATCAGATGGGTTTTATGGATATTATAGTAATTTCAGTGGTTAAGATCATGAGTCAGTTGAAGCTAGACCACTATGGAAAACCTGGAAGCACTAGACGGCCATTTCGTCCCATTATGGGACTCCTCAGCAGTGCGCATCCACGACCCCGCCCCCTGCGAGATTCGAAACCAGGACCTACTGATTTCGCGCACGAGCACTCAACCACTAGAGCACTAAGCCGGCATCCAACGATATTAATGTCTAACTTCAACTGATTCATGATCTTAACCATTGAAATTACTATATTATCCACAGAACCCATCTGATATTAATCAACATATGTTCACTAGTGACTGGCCTCACGAGGTATATCCTGGAGTTCTAGTGAGAAGTGGTGACCAGTGAAGTTGTGAGATAGTAACTCACTGATGACAATGGTAGATGTGTCGCTCAATTTTGTGGATTAATTGAAGTTAGACATTAACACTGTTGGATACCGGTCGGCTCAGTGGTCTAGTTGGTTGAGCGCCTGGCGCGAGGCTGATAGGTCCTGGGTTCGAATCCCGCAAGGGGGCGGGATCGTGGATGCGCACTGCTGAGGAGTCCCACACTGGGACGAAATGGCCGTCTAGTGCTTCCAGGTTTTCCATAATGGTCTAGCTTCAACTGACTCATGATCCTAACTATTGAAATATTTATTACTTACTTTTTGATAAGTAGAAACTTAGTTATGTTTCGGAGTTTACTCCATCAATGAAATAAAACATTTGACATTTTAACTATCTAGTTGCAAGTTCTACTTTGATTTGGTAACTCTTCGAACTTTTCACATACAACGTTTTTCTCTTAATATAATAATATATTCTGAAAATAATAATTACAGAATTCATGCCAGGTTACAAGCATGATCAATTTGATATAAATAGTAATATTGAATATAGAAAATAAATATGTGATATAAGATTGTTTAAGTTTACTAGTTCAAAAATTGTTTAAATAGTACATTTATGACATGTATTACAGCAATGCAATACAATGCATTAGATGGGAACTTTTAATTCTTCTTAAGTGGATATCTTTTTGACTTATGAACGGCGCATTTAAGGTCATTTCCCGTGCCAGAACTAATCAATGATAATTATCTACAATAACCATTTCAAAAATTAAATGAATGATTTTTGATAAATATAAAATTAATATATTACTTCATTATGTTCACTGATTTATTGAATCTTACTAGTATAGGGGTTGTGGATGTTATTAAGTTTTTGATTGAGATCATGAGCCGATTGATGTTAGACCACCTTTGGAAGCCTGGAAGCACTGGACGGCCGTTTCGTCCTATTTTGGGACTCCTCAGCACTGCGCATCCACAATCCCGCTCTCGGGATTCGAACCCAGGGCCTTCGGTCTCGTGTAAACCTATGTAAAGAAACTACTTTTAATCTATTAATGTTTTATACAATACACAATTGATTTTATTGATTTTATTTAGAGTATATTTAGTTGTTTTATTGAACATTTTGTTTTAGGATTTTGTCATTTCATTGTATATTTTCAGTGTTTGGTAATATATTACGTAATATGATTAACAGGCTATTTTTTGATCAAATTTACCTGAATAATTTACTGATTGTATAATTTCTACTTAACGTGCATCTTACATTTTTCTCTTTGAAGGAATCTTAGAGGTCCCTTTGGTTGAGTTGTTTCTGACTTCAGTAAGAATAGATATATGCTTAAAAACAACATGTTCCTTTACTGATGCTCAAAGATGAATGATAGTTATGGAAAAATGTATCCATAGCTAAAATACAACTCCTTGAAGATAGAAGATAAAAGGTTTATTTGATATACAAAAGGTTGATTAAGAATAATATTTCAGCACGCTCATTTCTTTGCATTATCTATTAATGGAAATTGAATATATATATATCACTTAAACAAATGCTATAATCAACTAGACCGTAAATCAAATAGCCAGAATATAGTCGAATATCATATTGAATTAGCGTCATAAAGAATTAATTCATAGTCTCATGCTTGATTTGCCAACAAAACATTGAGCAAATATTTTGGGATATTCTTTTAAAATCATGGGATAAAATCACTGTTCGTTTTTCATAAGATAACACTGACCATCTAAAACCAAACGACGTACTTATTTTATTGGAAAAGTTCAGTTTATCGTTTTAATGACATAATTTATTTCACGAAACTGTCATCGTTGTTTTTACTATATATTTCTTCCAGAAATTCATGGCTTTGAAATAGGTAAAACAGATTTTAAACCAGAGTTGAAAGCGAATCATGGTCCGAATTTTACTCAAATTACATGTCGTATAAATCGTCCAAAACCAAATGCAGAAGTCTACTTGACATGTCCTGCCTTAGGAGAAAGTACAACACATGAAAATTGTTACCAAGGCTGTCAACCGACCAATCCTTGCACTCACTCAACACAGTATCAGTCTGGATGTGTACCACATGACCAAACAGTATTTTGTCAGAAAATTGAATTTCCTAATGGTACTGTTGTATTGAATTTAAACGTGGATCGAACTGACAAACGACTGGCAGGTTTATGGTCTTGTACACATGCTGGTCTGGAAAGTACCAAGTTTGAGGTAAGATATTTTTGTATGTCAGCTTTATGAATGCTAATTGAATAGGAATACACAATTTACTTTATGGTATACGGTGTACGGTAATGCATGGATGCATATTATGTTAATTGAATCACACAAATATCATTCGATTTCTAAAATTTCACTCGATTAACGACCTAACATATTCATGCTGAGTAGCAACTATCTATCATTTCATACATTTCACCAAACACTTGTAATCCGTGAGAACATTCATCTCTTATTTAAATGAAATGAAAAAGACTACTTGAGTTGTTTCCCAACCAAATTTACGAACAAACCTTTATTAAAAGATTAGGAACAATAATTTAATGAAAATACATAACAAATGTTGGTAAAATAAATAAAGTTATCATTTGTACTTCCACGCATATTGCAATAACTAACCCTTATTACTAATTAAACAGATCAAACTGAAAACATCGTGAAAGTTATTAAATGTCATATTAAAAAGACTTTCTACATCTTATTTATATTTATATTTAACGTCTAAGCATAATATTAGGCCGATAGTGTTACTTTATGGAAGGTTTTAACCTTCACCTAACTATACACCGTAACCATAAATTTTATCTTCATTTTTTGTCTAACGAGCAACTTCTCTAGGTATCCCTTACTATAGACGGACACTAGTTGAGAATCTATTGAAAAATATAGAGCTTTGAGCATCCGTTTCATTTTATTGCACAAATCCATAACAATAAATATTCATCAATTCCCATAACACTAAACTCAACACTACATGGGTCTCGTCTCGAAACTCATAATAAGACAAAGTTCTGTAGCGCATTTTTTGAATTGTAATCACTATTTTAATATAATATGATCTTGATTCCACGTCTAATTCCTGACTTAAAGTCAACTAAATCACTTATTCTAAAACTTTATTGATGAGGAGAGTTGTCTCCATAACTAAACATAACTTTCCATAAAACATTCAGCTCAATAATCACCTTCAGCTTGATTTTTCACATTAATAGTACTTCTATGATTTATCAAATCAAATCAAATTTAGTAACTTTAATTGTGTATAAGTTTTGCATTAGAAATGTTATCAGCTTTGATGTGAATTATTAGATGAGTTCGATTCTTTTATGCTATGAGCATCATTTTAAATGTTAGTATTACAAACTTTTCGAGAATTTAAATAAGAAATATAAATGAGACAAACTAAGTTATTTCATCATAGAAAACAGACAAGGGATTAAAAATAAATGAAATATATCTTGGTTACCTGTAGTTTAGAGATCCTTTGTTTATTGATTGATTTGAAGAATTATTGTTCAGTTATGAAATTTAGGGACCCATAATGTTTCAGTTTAGAAACTCTTGTTTAAGATTATATGTCGTGGTTCGTATGTGAAAATCTAATAGTGAGAAACAGGAGTAGTTAGTTATAACTTTTAACTATCAACAGATTGATTAACAAATTTAAACCGATGTCTTCTGAACACTGAAGAGATCAACATTTGGATAAACAAATTTCTATACATGTTTACATTCACGTTCTATGCTGAAGGTAATGAAGGATATTTCTAGCCGGCTAATGTACATGAAAATATAAGTATCAAACTATGAGTTACAGCTATGAATATAAATGATATGGTACCGCTCTCTATAAAATGTAAACCCAATGTTGCTTTCTACATAAACTGATATAATCTGGAGAACAATTAAATAATTAGTGTACGGTTCTATAGACGTCCAAAAGTTAAAGTTTTCAATAAATATGTAGTTGATGTAGAATCATGACGAGAATTTTTTGTTCAAAATAAGTTGTTATGTTTCGCCCAAACTACCAAATCGCATATTACCACAAAAGAGATATTAACCAAAGGAATTATGAGTGAAAATTTTATCTTTAAATGTTATATCCTCTTTTTTTACTGAAGGCTAAATCTATATAAAAACTAGAGGCAATCTTTTGTTTTAAGATGTACGACTTTTGAATTATTCCAATAATGCTAAATCATTGAATGTAAAACCGACATTTATAATGACTAATTACTATCAGGTTAATAGATGGCATCAAATCGAAAACAAACATCAATATGTAAGAGATAATGTTTTTTTAAAAGGGACATAAAGACAAATTCTTATTTTTAAACCAACTTCCCAACAAATGATTAAGTTATTCTCATATATTTATAAGAAAATTATCGTTAATTATTATTCATCATCAGGATCCAATCCTAAGCATCATAATTCAGCAATGAACACAAATCTTTCAGTCACAAAGTTTGATTCTAGCTCTTGATATAATCGTATCTAGTCATTTTGCGGAAAAATGTGATCCACTCCATTATGTTATAAATCATGCTACCATATCAGAATATTAACCAAATTATTCGATATCCCAATGTTTAATAAGTTATGAACACTATACACACTTATTTATAAAAAACGTTGTTCCGCATGTTGGAATAACCTGATACCAAAAGAGAACAACTTTAATTGAACTTCACCTGGTGTTGTTTTACTTGTATCTTACCATTGTTAATTAGGACTGCAATTGATCAGTCTCTTGTTGGCATATGTGCATCCTGTGCGGATTGCCTCTATATAGTGTTAAGTCACAAGCTTTTTAAGCAGAGATGCATAGTGGTTAGCAGTGGAATTCAGTTTGACGCGTGTTTTGTCAGTTGGATATACCTGCACCCGAGTTGATGTTCGCCCTGGGACTCGAACCCAGTACCATTCGCTTCAAACGCCGTCACGTTATTCAGGTACATCCAGTTGACGATTCCCAAATAGGACGGAACCCTCGTCCTGGATTCCACTGCTAACCACTATCCGTCTTTGTTTAATTGAACTGTTACATATTATTTAAATGTATAACTCATGAATTTAAGAGTGTTTATTAGAAATCATTCTAAATTTACTTCGTTTTTCTTGTTTAAAATCACAGATAGAATTAAAAAGTTATTCAATTATGAATGAAATTAATCCACTTTCAAAACCTGTGGTAAAACAAGAGAAACATGACTCAGATACAAGTGAGTTCAACTGAAAAATTACCAATTTTTATTAAGTTAATTAGAAATTATTATTATCCCCAAAGTAATTGAACTTGAAATTTACAATTAATTTAAATAAAATTATAAATATTAACCTGAATCATGCCCAAACCCTTTAATATTATGAAAAGAAAACAGTCGAAATAAGGTAAAAAAAATTCTAGATTACAGTCATTTTAAACTTTCAAAACTAAAGTTAACCAACAATTGTCAATGAAAATCACCCTTTATAAAATCAGTTTAAGCAGAAATGATAAACCTCCTAGTTCATTGAGTTGATGTAAAGTGGTTGAAGTTAAGAACATATGTCACTGTAACTCAAGTCAATATCTCCATACTAAATCATACTCCAAAAAACTTCCAGATATAGGCTTATATTCTAGGATAATTTGAATATGCACATTACAATGTGGATTTAAAGTATCATCAGATAACTGCTGAGTAGCACTTTATTATCAGTAGCGGTTGAATTAATGATGACCTGGGACAATTTTATTTTTATTTTATTTTAATACATAGATATTGGTACTAGGAGGCACCAAATACATATGCGCCACACAAATCTCATTTGATATGTGTGAGGGCTGTGATACTGCTCAGGTGCCCAAACCGACCATTGTATGAGTACTTATGTCCAATGTGTAGATATTATCATCTTCGATTGAGATCATGAACCGATCAACGTTAGACTATCATTGAAAACCTGGAAGCATTGAGAGGCCTTTTCGTCTTGGTATTGAACTCCTCATCATCCCACACACGGTACTCGTACGAATGGTCTCAACTAGGACTTAACGATCTCCACAAACCTATTTTGATAATTTTCATTTTCAATGTTGTTGACTCTGTTATTGTCCTTGCAAACAATAAAGGTGTTATGTGTATACTGACTGAATTCATCAGACAAGATCGAACCTATATACTCTTAGAATAGCGTGGAAAAGAACAAGCTAAAAACATTCCCATAAATCAGTTGTCGTGGTATTTTTATAGAGGAACACACGTCTAAATGTGAAGAAGAAATGGTCACTTTGGACAAAATATGAAAAGTTAACATAACCAGATACTTTTTAAATAAGTCCGTCTATTAAAATGCTTCAGAACATAGTCAGCTAAACTAGTTTATAAGGTTTGTGCTGACTAGAGAATCATAGGTTTGTTATCGATATCTAGCGCAAAAGTATATGTAAATTAGTTTGACTGATTTTATAAAGTTAATTACGCACTCAGAGGACATTATTTCATATATTCGTGAATACATACTACCATAATTGTCAAAAAAATTAAATATATAAATAGCACAGTCTTTTCTCACATATTTGATGTTAAGTATACCTCAAATCTAGAGGAATTATTGTCATATATAAAAACTTTTGTCTAAATTTGATCGAATAGTTTCACAGTGTTTGGGCGCCGAGTTGATGTGGGACATTAAAGAGGAAGAATATATTTGTCAAATTTCAGCGAATGAATTTGAAGTAAATCCAACTTACTTATGCACACAATCTGTCATCTCAACACTTTTCTTTTCACACCACATGCCACTTACACACTACGTTAAACATTGTTAACGTTGATTGAATGACCAATTCAGTATACAGTGAACTGGAGAACCATGTACCTATTTATATTTGATAATTTTGATGTTTGATTATATTTCCCTGAAAAAGCTTGGACCAGATTGCCAGGCGAAACGTTGGATTTACTTCAAATTCATTCACTGAGATTTTACAAATACATTCTTCTACTTTAATTATTGTCATTTCTATAATAAATTTCGAATAGTTTACAAAAGGTTTACAATAATTTCTCTTATAAGTTATAACTTTCATGAGGATCCCTGATATATGTCCAATATAGTAGATTTAGACACTTTGGTTCGCAATACGATAGTCCTACTTCTAGTCAAATTGGTTACTTCCATTTCACGTTAAACACCCTTATACAAGACCCCTTTTATTTTCTTCACTAGCCTCCCGTCATCTTATGAAATAATCTTAATATCCATTGATATTATTATTACAGTTGATCACTTGATGTGAATATGATAATTTAACGTTGGAACTGAGCAGTTAATGAGTCAATTTTTATTTCTTTTCTTCTTATTATCATTTAAAGCCCGAGAACTAACTGATTCATCCATAAATTGATCATTATAAAAAGTGAGATTTGACCTGATAAGTAGTTATCTTATTTACTTATACCCATCGTATTTTTCATTTCAACTGCTTTAATCTGACTAATTCTTAGTTACATTTTATTTTTATTTTTCAAGACAAATGGTGTACACTAACTAAACTTACTTGTTTACTGATCTGCATAACATTGGTGTAGATTAATAACAAAACAAAACTAGACATTGTGAAATGTTTATGATATGTGAATCAAGATCATTGTGGTGTCTAGATTTGAGTTCAACACAACTTGAAAAAAAACTAGTTGAAAATGTCTGTTAAAATAATTGAAATAACATTGAATTCTTCCTTCGTGATTATTGGTCAATTTTTAGTCATATAGGTGATCAATGCCAAAATTTATCATAGAGTAAAAGACAGAATTTTAATTCATTTTTCATAGTAACGTGTTTTAAGATTTTCTTAAATATTCATTAAACAATTGGAAGTAGGTCAAACTTGGATGAAAAAATTATCTAAAATTAAGTAATAAAAAGTGTGTACATAATCAGACGGTGGGAAATATAGACGAAAGTTGGCAAAGAGTGACAAATAAATACAATATATGAAGAAATCAATAAAACCGTTTAATAGGTCATATCCAGCCAAAGAATAGACCGTGCTGTCACGAATTTCTTTTAAATACATAAACAAGGGTTATGTGGTTCGGATTCCTATAGCTCCTGATACATGTAGGAGCCGAGAGCGAACAGCATTGGGAAGTGACTATGGTGTGAGATAAATCACTCAAAATGATTCACTCATATCAACCGTCTGGCCACCGTCAACCGGATGTCCCAAGATAGAGTTACATATTGTTTTCATTATACCCTTTCCGAAACGAGCTGGAAGATGTCCACTCACCCATCAGTTAAGTTCCCTGGAAATACCCCCAATATAGCTGTCTCCACTGGAGCATCGTAAGAGGCAGACCGAGGTAACTGAGCTTTTAGTTGAGTAGATATCACTGGTCTACTAAGTAATCTCAATGTAAGACTAACTGTATAAAATGTATTTTTAAATGTCGTCACTAAATTACTAAGCAGCGGAATTCCCGCTGAATTGTAGTTTTAGGAAAAGGGTTTTCTTACAAGCGGTTCATATCTTAAACTTTTTGAAGAAATTTTCGTACAGCCAATTTCCGTAAATATTTCATTGACAAAGGCAGACTGTTTCATTCTCGATAGATTTCTTTTGTAGTAGATGGGTGTTAAAATATAGAAGTGTGTGCATTCACTAGCAAAGGAGCTCTTTCTATACACGCTTCGGTGTACACCTGTCCTTTTACTATTAATTTGTACTTTTTGATTATAAAGTGTAGTTATGCAATGTAGTTCATTTTGATTAACGTTTCATAAATTGTTTTGGCCTATTTAACGTTTTCATATATTCATATAAACATTTATGTTTATTGGTATAAATCCTAATGATGATCCACTTGACAACAATATTGTTCGCTTTTATTTGTTAAATTTTCACAGAGGGGATCATTAATATTTCAAAATTAATTGACTACCTATTGGTAGAAGACAAACATAGGACATCTTAAATTTCAGAACAAATATGTGTCTAGTAAAATACGCAACCGCTGTGTTGCATATCGTAAATGGATTCAATTATACCACATATCTTAAATAATTTAATTGATTTAAGATAAGTGAGTATAATACCTGTCTTGTTCCTGAATTCGAGTTGGTGATGGTTGCTTATTATTTTAATAACTTATTGAGATTCATTTAGAATTCCCTTGAATTAAAATCCATACTCTCTTATCCTAAATCAGTTAAATTATTTAAAGATATGTGGTTTAATATCAGAAGGGGTTTTGTGGATATTATAATAATTTTAATAGTTGAGATCATGAGTCAATTGAAGCTAGACCATCATGGAATATCTGGAAGCACTGGACGGCCGTTTCGCCCTATTTTGGGACCCCCCAGCAGTGCCCATCCACGACCCCGCCTCATGAGATTCCAACCCAGGGCCTATCAGTCTCGCACTCAAGCGCCTAACCATTAGAGCACTGTGCCGGCATCGAACGGTGTTAATGTCTAACTTCAACTAATCCACGACATCGTGGATGCGCACTGCTGAGGAGTCCCACAACATGACTAAACAGCCATCCAGTGCTTCCAGGTTTTCCATGGTGGTCTAGCTTCAGTTGACTCATGATTTCAACTATAAAAATATTTAGTTTAATTGAACATATTTACGATATGTAACCCAGCATTTACGTGTTTTACTAGACAATAATAAATAAATAGGCTAATTATAGCCTACTAATAATCTGTTATATGTATTTTGTCCAATTTTTTCATTGTGATATTCATTATCACTTGGCAAATCGAGTTGTGTAAATCGGGTTTTTCTGTTAAATGTTTTTAATATATTCAGATAAAAGTATACATTGAGTTTAACTTGGTGATATCCGAGACCATAATAGCACAGAAGTTATTTTCTTAAATCGATAAGATTATGGAAAATTTTCGACTTATGTTAAATCTATCACGAAAAACCAAATTTACGAAATATGACGCTGAAATTTAACTGATTATTTGCTGTTGAATGATTGCGCTGAGACCAACTTATTTTCAAGGTTATTGAAGATTATGGGATTTATTTTTGCAAATGTTCCACCATGGATAACTTGTTATTCAAAACGTTTTTATTTCCTCCCTTTACTCATTCCGCATTCTTTTTTGGTATTTTAATCATTACTGGAATTATCACTGTTCTTCATCATATTTCTTCGTCATCTTTTCCTTTCTTAGTCCAGAATGAAATCACCTAGACTGATGTATTATTTCTACAATTTCTAAAATGTTTTTGTAAGTTTGTTCACCCAACTACAGACGAATGGTTTCGTAGAGAATTAAGTATATTTTATCACAAACCATTAAGAATCAGGAAACAAGGAACAGTTGTCCTTTCTTGGCTCGAAACGTATTGGCATTGTCTACTAACGACGTTATAAAACTCACGACATGTATGTCCCACAGTAGACAGGAAAAATTATGACTCCTGACCCAGAATTCAGTAATTTACATCTTCATTGTTAATTAATGTGTAAATTAGTGCAATTTCTGCTTGTGTCACTGATAATTTGCATCTCATTAAAACTTTGAGAGGATCACCTTCAAACTACCTGGTAAATAGTGCATGATTATATTTTAGAGATTTGGTTTGATGTAATGCATTGTATATTGTGACTTTAATGATCAAATAGTAGTATTCATAAATACAAATGGCTAAATGGGACAAAATACAATCCCTAATGTTGCAACACTTTTAATAGTTAAAATTACCATTAGTAATAACCTTAGCACTCTCTGATATCAAATTACAGGAATTGCACTTTAAATACCTATTAACTGAAACACCCTAAGTTCAACAGTTTACTATACCATTATTTAGTTCGTTTCAGCGAAGTATCCTTTCAATTTTTTAGCACTTATTCTTCATTTAGACTTCAAGGTAAGTACAATAAGTTGTCTTTCGTGTTCACATTGGGAAGGGATGACTGACATATTATATTGCGCTATTGTTTACCTACTTAGTGATCTGAAGTTAGTGTGTTCATCTATAAGTTATTAGTATTTATAATGAAGTAGCCTGGATTGATATAAACATAGGAATTATGAGGTTATCTGAACTAAGATTATGGTATCAGACGACAAACAATATGCTTGGAACTTTCATTTTTTTATTTCTAACCAAGTTTAAACTTTACGAAATGGCATTGAGAGATTAAAGGTAATGCTTCATTTTAATATTGTTTCCCAAATGATAAGAATCTGTCATTAAAAGTGTTGAGACAGACTAAGTTAATATATTAATTAGCTCAGTAAGTATATTACCGTACGGGAAACTTGGGTATCTCTGTTTTAAATGTGACTACTATCAATTTGAACTGTAATTTTCTTTTTTAATGTTTTAAAACTACTGAAATTGCAATTCAGTAGTTCCCGACTAACAGTTACGGAATTTCAACGGGCTGAAATCATGAGTCGATTGAAGCTAGACCACCATGGAAAACCTGGAAGCGGGATCGTGGATGCGCACTGCTGAGGAGTCCCGTACTAGGACGAAACGGCCGTCCAGTGCTTCTAGATTTTCCATGGTGGTCTAGCTTCAATCGACTCATGATTTCAACCTGTGAAATGTCTAAAACTCTCCACAAAACCCATTCTGATAGTTACGGAATTCTTTGACAATGAATTATTCGTAGGTGGTATCATAATGACTTAAGTAATCTGTACATTTGTTCTGTATCCTGCTGTCTTTTTATATCTCGAGGTAGCTCAACACAAGATCTTTTTATTCCTATTCTATAAGTTGCAATTCTAGGCCTGAGAACATAGTTCGTATACATAGTTACTACTATCCTATAGTCCTAAATCGAAATGATAAACACAGAAAAATAAATATGTGACTAAAATTTACATTTATCGGTTATATTACTGGTTTTTAATGACAATTCATTGAAAATTATGTGCTTCACAAATATAAATATTTGTACTGCTGAACTATTTTCCCCTGTATATTTAAATCACAGTACTCCTGAAGGATTTCAAGATAGATATTTACCTTTACAAAGCTCTACTTTTAAGCGGTTCCTATCACTAATATGACTATGTATAGTAAATTGATCTACATCAAGAATGTAAACAAAGTTTATCAATTACTGAGTGCAATTGTCGTTTTACGCAAGCCAAGACAGCCTATTGAAATGTCTGTCTGAATTTACTCGATTTCGAATTTTTACTTAGTTGGTATTATTACTGGTTCGTCAGAATGTTTTAAATTTCGGGTTTAATATTAGAAGCCATTAGACAGCGACCGCTAAATTCAGTTCCCACTTAGTTCTGATCCTCACCATTGCCTATTTCCAATTATCGAGGTGGAACGCAAACTTTTAATAAGATTCCAAATTTTGTTGCAGATCTTATGCATAAACTATTTAGTTAATAAGTGAACCTTTTTAGGATAGAGTTATGAATGTGAATCAGTCACTGAATAAAAATTTGTTTCACTCTTGATTTCTTAGCGTTGATCAGATCCTAAATTTAGTGAATGGGCGATTTGTCGATGAAGTTATCATCGGTTTACTACAAAACATAACTAGTATTAACTGATGTTGTTTTGCATGTTTAAACTATAGATAAATCAGAAAAAGAATAATAGATAAGGTGCTCAGAATTTTCAATTCCTCTTTTTTGTAAATCCCTCTCTTTGAGTTAAGATTTGATTGAAAAGCGTTACCAATCGGATCGGTATTCGAAAATGTTTTAATACATAACACCATGTATTTATATATTGTTTCACATGCTTTGATGTGAAGGAATTGAACAATCCTTACCAAACCATGATTAAATTATATAATAAAAGTAAAGTTCTAATAATTTGTTATTCACAGTCTTAAGTAATTCACACAAACTTGAACAAGATCCAGTTTTTATACTACGAATATCTATGTACCAGTGAATAGGATTCCGAACAAATTAATCTCAAATAATCAACATATAAATTTCACAACGACTGAAATTGTTTACGCTGTCTTTGACATTAAACAACTGACCCGTAATATTCATTTTGACAATGAAAGCATTTCAGTTCAGTATAGTAAACTCATTTTTTCCACATTATAACAGAGGCTATGTATTTATCAAAATGATTTGAGAAGCAATAGAAGGATACTTCTTTGTGTTTTCAAAACTAGATAATTAATAAATGCTTACAAATGTCAAGATGATTAACTATAAGTAAAATTGACAGCAAAATAATGTCGGTAACACTTCTGAATGATATTGAAATGTAATGAACTAACTGAAGTTCGCAATTAATTACAATTATTGAAAATGATGTATACTTATATTATATATATGTATGTTTATTTATTTATCTACAGAGATTTTACGAAACACACACTCTAATCAAAATAATTTGGTCAACAATCAATCAAGTAAGTAAAACTTTATTTGATGGTGATACGAAATCAATTCCTCCTGCAGCTCTTCTAGAGCTACTGCCCGTCCCAAGCTTAAGTGCAGGAGTGTTGTGCATGGGGTCAGCAACCCTATCCCGTATAAAACAACCTTGCCAAAAACAGGCTAACCAGAATAAAAAAGTTAAACCGTTCAAACTCTCCCCTCCGGGTTGAAGGATCTTCACTCAGAAGAATTATGACGCCTCATGGTGAAATACGAGATTATTCAGAAATCACGAGACCGATACCCATTCTAACAACCAGAGCAATAATTAATATAGGCAAATTGAACGTCCAGACAAAGTGAGTGACAGGGAGGATCAGCCAAATAGCCAAGGAAATGAGGAGATACAACTTGACGGTGTTCGGAACCAGTGGAACCCATTGGACTGAAGACGGACATAAAAGGTTGAATTCGGGAAAGATGCTGCTGTACTCCGGTCACGAGTAAGAAAACGTTCCACACAGTTAGATAGTCACTTTGATGCTGTCCAAAGAAGCACGTAATGCACTCATAGAATGAACATCTCAAGGATCCAGAATCATCAAAGCATCATTCAAAACAAAAAGGGAAGGAATCACAATGAATCTTATCCAAAGCTATGCACCCACCAATGATGGTGACGACGACGATATAGACCAGTTTTATGAGAGGCTGCAACCGACCATAGTGAAGTGCCCAGGAAACGACCTGACAATCATGATTGGGATACCTAAACGCCAAAGTCAGAATGGAGAACATCGGGTATGAAGATATCAGGAGACACATGGACTGATTGTGAGAAAGGAACGAGAATGGTGACAGATTCGCAAATTTATGTTCATTCAACAAAATGTTTATAGATGGCACAATATTCTCCCACAACCGCATACACAAAGGTAGATGGGTATCAGCGGATCACACTACAGAGCAGCACATCGATCATATTTCCATCAATAAAAAATCAGAAGCCCAATGGAAGACGTAAGAACCGTGAAAGGAGCTGACACAGCAACATATCACCACCTGATGGATGTCAAGATAAAACTGAAGCCAGAAAAGCGCTGGACAGCTGGGGAAAAAAACAGTACGAAGTTCCGATACAGCCATCGTACGAGATACTGACAAACCTAATGAATTCGGGACGGATCTGATCAACAGGTTCCAAGCCTTACAGGATCTAAATAAAAAGAAACTAACATAAAGGACAATTGAAAAGGTATCAAAGAAGAACTAACTCCAACAACTCAGGAGGTGCTGGGTCGCAATAAACATCACCATAAGTAATAAACCTTTATCGAAATCCTGGACAAGATTCAAGAAAGCAAGAACAAGAAGGCTGCAATTAATAACAGCCGAACGAGAACAGATAAAGTCAAAGCACAATCTGAATACACTGAAACAAACAAGCAAGTGAAGAAGAGCACTAGAGCCGAGAAGCAGAAATACGTAGAAGAGCTAGCAACGACAGCGGATAAAGCTGCAACAGAAGGAAATATGAGACAGCTGTATGATATGAAGAAGAAACTAGTAGGGAAATATAGTAAACCATAGAGATCAGTCAAGGACAAAGAAGGCAAGCCAATCACTGAGATTCAAGAACAGAGGAATGAATGGATAGAACATTTTGAAGAACTTTTGAATGGACCAGCCCCACTGAACCCACCAGACATCGAGGTAGCACCAACAGACCTTCCTATAGATCTCACTCCACCAACGATCGAAGAAATCAGGATGACCATCAGATAAGTCAAGAGTGGGAAATTATCAGGAACTGACAATATACCATCCGAAACACTGAAACCACACATAGAAGTAGTTGCAAACATGCTCCACTTTCTATTCAGGAAGATTTGGGTGGAGGAACTAGTGCCGACACACTAGAAAGAAGGACAATTCATCAAAATACCAAAGAAAGGAATTCTGAGTAAGTGTGAGAACTACAGAGGCATCACACTACTATCGGTACCAGGAGAAATTTTCAACAGAGTGTGGCTGAACCGGATGAAAGATCCATTAGACGTCCAGCTTCGAGATCAGCAGACCGGATTCCGTAAGGATTGGTCATGCATAGACTAAACTGCGACACTACGGATCCTCGTTGAACAATCAGCTGAATGGAATTCGTCACTATACATCAAATTCATTGATTATGAGGTGTTTTACAGTGTGGATAGGAAGACTATATAGAAATTTGTTCGACCCTATCGTGTACCTGAGAACATCGTTAGCAGCATCCAGAATTCATACGATGGACTACACTGCAAAGTGGTGCATGGAGCACATCTGACAAATTCATTCCAAGTGAGTACCGGTATCAGAAATGGTTGCTTACTCTCCCCCTTTCTTTTCCTTCTGGTGGTTCACTGGTTTATGAAAACCTCCACATCTGAGGGGATGCACGCAATACAATGGACAGCTCGGAATCAACTAGACGATTTGGACTCTACCGATCACCTTACTTTTCTATCCCAAACACACCAGCAAATACAGGTCAGTATAGCCAGTGTAGCAGAAACCTCTGCAGCAGTAGGCGTCAACATACACAAGGGAAAAATCAAGATCTTCAAATACAACACGGAGAACACTAAACCAATTAAACTTGATAAAGGAGCTCTGGAAGAAGTGGAAACTTTCATGTACCTGGACAGTATCATCGATAAACGTGGAGGATCTGGTGCAGACGTAAATGCAAGGATTGATAAAGCAGGGACAACATTCCTACAATTGATGAACATATGGAACTCAAAACAACTGTCTGAAAGCCAATATCGAATCCAGAATCTTCAATACGAACATCAAGACAGTTCTACTTTACTCAGCTGAAACTTGGAGAACTACCACAACCATCATCAAAAAGGTAAAAGTATTTATAAACAACTATCTACTCAGGATACTCTATGTCCGTTGACCAGATACCATCAGCAACAGCCTACTTTGGGAGAGGAAAAAACAACTTCCAGCTCAGGAGAAAATTAGATGTTGGAAGTGGATAGGACATACATTACGGAAATCACCAAACTGCATCAGGAGGCAAGCGCCAACTCGCAATCCTGAAAGGAAATGGAAAAGAGGAAGGCAGAAGAACACACTACGTCGGGAATTTGAGGCAGACATGGAAAGGATAAATAGCAACTGGAAAAAACTTGAAAGGGTTGCCCATGATAGGGTTGGATGGAGAATGTTGGTAGGAGGCCTATGCTCCTCCATGATGAGTGACAGACCTAAGTAAATAAGTAAGTGATACAAAAACAGAATTCCAAATAATCATAAAAAGAGTGACCTTCGCCAGAGTTTTCTGGGTATTCCGTATTGAGGAATTAACTTGACTATTTAAAGTTTAATATTTATCAAATGGTTTGTATCATCCAGCACCTATAGGACATTAATTTATCTTTACCATGCAAATGTAGTTTTCATTAAAGAAAATCTGCCTAATAAATATGGTTGTTTGGATTTATTAACATGAAAAAACTGTCAGTATCCAATACAATACGATTAACCTTGGTTCTGTCTTACTAGGATAATAGTTCTTGTTGAACAGCATAAATATATTTAACAAAATAGTCACTAGAAAGACAGAGTGCCTGTTGTTCACAAATTTGCTACCGGCAATTCAAACAACTAACCTACTGATAACATTGAGAGATGGTTGTACAATACCGCTAACTTATCGAAGTTAGACATGTCGAACATTAAGTGCCGACTCCTTAGTCTAAAGTTAGATCACTCGATGCCAGACCTGAGGTCCTTGTGTTTGACCTTCAGTGGCGTCGTAGATATATGTTGTTGAGTAGTCTCACTCTAATACCACCTATGATCATCCGAGACAATCAAGTTTCAAGTGATTGTTTGACTAAAGTCAATCTATAATGTAATCAAGTGTGTCTGCTTAATTTCCTTCACAGTGACACAAGGCTCGAATAGACTTCAGTATATCTGCTGGTATATGATGAATGGAATTTTTTCATCACTGATAATCTTCATGATGATTTGTATGATAATTTTAACTGTATGGAGAATGACGAAGGTATGATTACAAAACAGCCATATATGTACTCAACTAGTGACCTTGAAAGACAAAAACTACATCATAGTATAGAAAGCGAATATTAAGTAGACAGGAATAGAGAATCGATAAAAATAAGCTCGGCGTCAATAGTCTACAAAAAATATGGTTTAAAAGCATACGAAAGGAAAAGACTTCAAAATTTACATCGTTTATCAGCATGATTCAAATAAAATAAAGTGAATATCTACAATCGTATGTATATAACATTTTACTCCTTGAAAAATGAGATCTCAATCAAAAACTTAATAATCTCCACAACCCCTATACTAGTAATATCACAAATTCCTATTATTCCATAGTTCTGACTGATGATTCATATTAATTTGAGTTCTTGGTGAATATTATATTTAAACCATTACATGTGTGTCAACTTAGTGACATTTTCATTTGATGCCTAATATGATTTTGGTATAGTTAAACAAAGTCAAATTTAACATCTAAAAATATTGTTACATAAAATTCACTCTTTCAAAACTACCAATGTTGTGTTGACTTGACTGGAATCCTTTAACAGTCTACGACAGATTACTCAAGATTACCATTTTTAAATTCTTGTTATTTATGATTAAAGGATTTGGCTTTCAAAACTTATAAAGAAAGTTCAGAGATCATTTCCGTTATTTATATTTGGTTGTTCTATATAAAACTTGCCTAAAAAATTGTATTTTTCTACCATTTAAGATTGATTATAAAACTTTAGGTAACTCCTAATATCAATCAATTGTGATGCCTAAAACACTAGTTCGTTTATACTGAGTATCACACAAAATGTACAAAGTTAATTTAAAATCAGTGAGAAAACATGAATGATATTCAGTTTATGGAGATAAAGTTTTTAAGGATGAAAATTTTTCCAGATCTGACCTACCATACTGATTTGGGTTTTATTCCCTTTGACTAGTCGAAGCGTCGTTTCCAGAGTCTACTTTCGGATCAATAAATACAGCGACTTTTTTATTATATTACCCATTTGCAGTTCACATCACCCCAATCATATCGTCTCACATATCTGTTTCGAACATCGAAGCTGAGAATCTATTAAGAGTGATATTTGTGGATGTTTGGATTACAACATTAAGAGAATTTGTTAGTGAAGCTATTAACTCGATGTAAGTGTTTCGTTTATATTTGTAAGATGGAGGGATTGTTCATAGGAGTATTTCATGGCATCGTCTGTTAACGGAAGATCAAATAATGGAATGAATATCAATTGAATATCATACTACTTCTGTTTCATTTGATCATAATACAATACTGTATTGTTGTTCTTTTCTTAATAGCATCTTATATGAGAAAACCGGAAGTATTACTTACTATACTATCGATATTGATTTTATCAATTCTTATCAATTTGGGATTCTGCATTCGATGTTTACTATTTCGTTCCTATATTGGTAAGCTATCAACTAGAAAATGGAATTGTCAATTTTTATATTTACTATGTTAATTTATATTTTCTGGACTTTTCTTCAGAATTTACTTTTCAAGTATAATCCGGAATTAAATACATCTTTCCGTATACCTTTAACAAAAACATAACTAATTCAATATTCATCTTGATTAGTTATTCGTTTAGACCTTTATAATTACTATCAAACAAAAAAAGTCTATGAATTATTATTAAGATTAGGCTAAATCGACATTTTTTCAATAAGTCATGAAGTCTTACTTTCCATAATGATCAGTTATTTCCTATGAGTATAATTAATCAATATGTTCAAAAACGATGAATCTACATTATATGCGAAAATTAATCAATGTAGTCAGGAAAATCAGCAATTGTAATGAAGAAACATACTTGCGCATTGGACATATTAGTTATAATAGAAAATCTATAGAAAAAATGAGATAGTAATACCCAAATCGCCGTTTCCTTACACCAGTAAATTTAAAGTTAATATGTATATGTATACACAGAGATAAAAACTTTGATCAAAAGTAAACCTCATTTACAGTATGATTTGAACTAGTAGGCATCAAACTACTAACACGACTCTTTACTAAATGGGCCACGAAACTTAACCATTAATTAAGTTTACATTCTGTTCTAACTTCTAAGTGAATTGTTTTAGTCTATATTATTCTCTCCTCCTTGTATTTCCTTATTTTTATGTGCTTCAGACGCATCACAAGAAGGATCAAGTAAAACAAGTTGCCTAGCTGCTTGTCTTTGCTTACCTGATGAAATGAGGAAGGGTTCACTAATTATGACGACACCAATTCTACCTCGAGCAACTATGACGCCGCATATGAATCATGTTAGAATAAATGGCTCAGATCATGGAGTACTTAATTCGTCATACAGCTTATCTGCTATACAAAAAATCCCTTTACTCTACAATGGTACATCATATAAGGAGAATCCACCTACAAATTACATTCCGACAAATTCATTACCAGGTACTTTCAGAAAGAATGGAATGCAAAACCTGAGAAACAATAGCATACCACAACAACAATTTGGAGGATTAACGCAACCTCAAACTTTAGATATGGAGAATACCAATCTAACAACATTTCCTATGATTGATGACACAAATAAGTTTGTTAGTTTCACACCAACATACATTCGAGCTCCATCACTTAATACTCCTTCACCAAATCTTAATCGTGACGTGGTGAACAATTATGGATACTCACCACAAACTCCGGTACGTCATTTTGGGCAGGGTGAAATTCACTCATTTCCGCAGTATTTAATACGAATGCAGCATCCGCATGTCATATACGACGATGTTGCTGGAGGAACATCAAGTATTGTAGGGTCATTGGGTCATAGCCCAAGTGGTAGCATTATAGACACTACAAGTTTGCAAACTCATTTAGCTCAACTTCAAAATATCAATGTAGCGAGACAAAATAATATATTACAACCAACTAATTCAAGTTTCTCTAATCTCATGAACCTATCCCCGGACTCTAATATTCAGGGTCATTATATATCACTCCAACCCTCAATAAGCCATAAATTAGCAGACGATAAGATTGCAACTTCGATTACTTCATCAGTTCCAGTATCAGTGTCTACACCAACTTCACCTAATTACTCAGGTCAAACCCGGTCAGATACATCTGTTATCCCAAGTGTTTCCTCGTCAACGACTGGAAGTTCAACTAATTCGCAACAAACAGTAACATTGACCCAAGCTGACAAATCATTAAATACTAATATATCAAGTATAAATCCACCTTCGACATCTTCCCCATCAATTAGTTGACTTGTGGCAAACACAACAAACAACTGATTCTTACTCACTTGGATTTAATAATAACTGAAACATAAAAAACAACCACTAATTTCTAGTGATATTAATTGAGAAATTTTATGTACAATACAAGCTAGATATCGAAGAATCTGATATATTTCATATCGTTCAATCTTTGCAAAAGATTATTGTTATTTAAATGAGAATCCGCGATTGTTGTCATTAGTTTTATACAACCACGTTTCGTAAAATTCTTTTTAAGTAGACTTTAGAACCATGTTTATAGACACTACTCAGTCAGTCAGCTACAACGTAGTACCAGGCACATATATGCACCGGACCAAGTTGCCATACCTCATTAGCAAAACAAAATGAACACCGAACTCCTAAAGTAGTTAATTCAGTGGTGGTAATATATAAAAGATTGCATATAAGGATATAGTACAGGAAGAAAGAATTAGTCCATAGGACGAAAGGTATGAAGTAATTTTAATATCACGGTTTAAGGGAAGACAGAGAGTGTATACACCGACACCATTGTGATCGATTCTGAGCCATGTTACCCAAGGTCTCCAACCATTGGTTACGATAGTCACGCGGACCCCAATCAGGTAGTCTGCATCTACCAACATGACTCACACTAGAAGTCACTTTAAGGACTGATGCCATGTTTTAGTTTGGCCGCCCCTAACTTTCTCCCAACCATCCCCAACACTAGTCAGCATTGCTCGTCGTGGTAATCGGTATTTAGGTATACGTAACACGTGGCCCAACCACCTCAGTCGATGAAGATTCACAACCTCATCAACTGATTTACCATCGTCAGACACCAACCCATTAGGGTTGATGAGACTACTTCACTCCCGATCCTTAGTTCAAGTGTTGACGCAAGCCAGTCCTAGAGCACTATGTATGCACCAATGAATTATATTTAAAAATGGTAAGGAAAGACATGGATCTCTGTCCTTCTCTTACTTAAAGTAGTATTATTCAACAGTGTACATAACTTACATGGTTTTCCGATGAAGAAAATACACAACGTCCAAGGATTGACCCGGTGGTTAGAGTAGTGGTTGAGTCGACAGTTTGAAATCTGCTGCTTAGATCTCACATAGAAGCGTGAATTATTAGGGGCGATGCGAAAGTTAAGTCAAAGGTTTATTACTATCACTTATCTAATACAGAAAGTTTGAATGAATCGTGTTTATGTATATGTAATCCTCCATGTATGCTACTGGTGACATATTTACTAACATTTAAGAATAAACTCATAACTTAAAATTAGTGTAGGAATGTGAACAGATAATACACTAAATGAATTCAGCAATAAATGCCTTTAACTATAATAAAACACCAAATGATATTAAGGTTTCATCCTAAGCAAATATCATAGACTACCAAATCTTTGTCTTATCAATGTCCAAATTATTTATGAAACTTACATTGGCTGAAATATTTGGTTGACAAAGTGTTGAAGAATGGAATACAATTTACTGCTGATGCTACAAACCCATTAAATGTGTATCTGTACTATTTTGTAAGTAGAAAATGAATTTTCAGTTAGTGTTCAGTGGATATAGGCATTGGCTTTTGAAAGGCTGTTTCGTGGTCTTAGAAACATACAAACGAGGACGTCATTAGTCTGACTTTCGCATTATGACTAAGCTCAGATTTAACTTAATGAAATGTATCTCTGAGAAATATTCTTTATGTACAAAAATGGACTGGTTTATGAAAAATGTTAGAAACTTGGGAAACAAAACGGATATGCATGACTAAACTATTGCTAGGTTAGACTGTCTTAAGTTTACTTGTTTCTCTGTTTTGACTGCATGTAATGTTCAGAGTTGTAATCTACATAGATCCACTACAGTAAGCAATTTTATGCTTGCTGATCAATCATTCTTGAAAATCAAACAAAATTTCCTTTCTGAGCTCAGTATTTTCAGAAG
Organism: Schistosoma haematobium; assembly: GCF_000699445.3. Taxonomy (NCBI): domain Eukaryota; kingdom Metazoa; phylum Platyhelminthes; class Trematoda; order Strigeidida; family Schistosomatidae; genus Schistosoma; species Schistosoma haematobium. Next base: position 17,107,701 of record NC_067197.1, on the reverse strand, counting down.
CAAAAACATGAAGGATATTGTAAACTCAATCGAGATTAAAGCTAGCTTAAATTCAGAAGTAACAACATTAGTATTCGTGAATATCTGATACTGAAAATTAGTAGGACAGAACAAAGCAATCCTATCGAACATTCTGAATAGTTTTATGAATTTGTTTTAAACACTGATATCAAATTATGGGAGAGAATCACCCTTAAAATTATCAGAAAACTATTGGATTGGTCGAAATTTAACGAGAATGACTATAACTAAATAGGCAGTATATTAAAGGCTATAATAATGATACACTGTACAATATATATCACTTTTATGAATACAATATAATAAATAATAATTCAGTTCAATGATTAAATATATCGAAATATAACATCATTTTTGGATATCACCAATTGTACTTCTAGTTTCACAACACATCGAAGTATAAGCGAAAGCATTTCTTCTGTGTAACCAATGAGGAAACTGGCTTCTCCTGGAGATATTCGCTTTAATAGTAAAAAAGCTACACGTATTACGTTACATTGTCGTTTGATAATAACCTTTTGGGTGCGTAGAAAATAAAGTAGTTAAAAATAAATGTGATTTACACCGAAAAACAATAAATATAAAACTGTATTATTTGTCGATAACACAAGAAATTTTATTACAACAATCGGATAAAAGAATACACGATATAAATGAGTATAAAAATATTACGAAAGAGTAAAGAAACGTCATATTATCAATAAAAAAAATAAGAATAATGCTTAATAATAAATAAAATTAATTTGGAAAAACAGTCAAAATGGATTTCTTTCAATTAATGAAATTCACTTAAGTTTAATGATGAATCCACTAAAAACTGTAGAAAGATATCTACTGCCTTTTAATATGTCATATCTGACAACACTCAAAGCTACTGCCTCGCATGATCATTAAGAACCCAACCTGGAAATCGTAATGGATCGGTAGTTACCAACCCACAAAAGCTTTTTACCCCCTGTAGACGTCAATTATCAGTATAGGGTTGTGGAGATTATTGAGTTTTTTTATTGAGATCATGAACGGATTGATGTTAAATCACCAATGAAAACCTGAAAGCATTGGACGGCTGTTTCGTCGTATTGTGAAACTCTTCAACAGTGCGCATCCACGATCCCTCTCGCGGGATTCGTTCGCGCGCGAGACTGAAGCCCCTGGATTTGGATTGATTATTGGCGATAACATCTTATTATGAAAATGAATGCTTCCAGGGTTTTTAATTATCAAATGTGCGGTACATAGGCTGTGACGCATAAATGTACGACATAAACTACCAGTGAAATGCTGTAATCAGTTCTTGAATTACCTACCCTCAAAAATCACTGAACCGTAGTAGTCACGTAAAGACACATCACAATTAAACAACTTATTATTATCATCTTCCTTTATATTTTAAGTCGTTCTCATCTAAGAGACAAAATGTTATGGATTTCAAAGTGTTGGGTGACAATACTTCATTATTTCGATACGTAGAAGAACTGGTTTTATTATTTATTTATTTTAACACATCGATATCGGTACAAGGAGGCACCAAATAGATATGCGCCATATAAATCATACGATTTGTGTGAGGACTGTGATACTGCCCGGGTGCCCAGACCGAAGCAGGTGGTTTTCTTAGGGGACCACTCCCCGAGCCTTTAACCTAAAGGTCTGATCCACAAGGCAGTGGAGCATCGTAAGGAGATGCAGTCCCATGGTAGCCGGTGACCAACGATTAGTTCATACTCCATTTGTTCCCACAGGATACTGGAGCCCATGTCCACCATTGATTTGGTTTGGAATCCGGTTAAAGCGCCGGACATTCGCTTTTCGTCCTCTCAATTTCGTAAACAACACCCCCGCCACGAGGCAGTGAGTAGGACTTCCCTAGCAGAGGCTGTATACACGTGGCCGTGTGAGAGCAGTTCGAGAGGGAGGGCGGGCCCACCCCACCCTCGGCCATACCAGGGCATTTGGGGGCAGAAGGACTGGTCGCAAAAAGGAAATCTGATTTTAGCTGAGATAATTATCCGAACAGTTTAGTGAAAATATTCGCTGAGATAGTTTGTGAGGGTTTAGTTAATCCAAAGATAACTTTTACGACTGACTGAAATCATTTGAAAAATATGTAAAAACGGGAGATCAGTCAACAGCTAATACACACTAGTTCGGAACTCAAATGATACGTAACCTTGACTACATACCGAGTCGGACCTACAGCCATCAAGACTGATGGCTGAGTCATAATAATTTGTTACTTGACATTAGTAACCTGCTGCGAAATCGATGTCGCGAACTTTTAATGGGGAGATGTAATATATCCTAGTGAAGATTAAACTATATATAATCTTATTGTGTAACTATTGAGTGACTAGATTATGTATATTTATATTCCTCTTATTATAAGCTTTAGTTTGACCTATAGAATATTATTATACGATTTACTACGCTCAAGTTATACCAAGTTTATTAATTACAGTCTCTGACAATCACAGCCATTCTTTGGCTTGATCTTGTACAAATGTCATTTTTATTTTATGGTGTGATGTGGTCTGGTTGGCTTGTATATAAACCAGATATGTTTTAAATAGATTATTCGTATAGTGGAAGCTGATATTGGTGTTCTGGATCCGACAGGCAAGCCTATGCAGGAAAAGTCCAATAAGGACGCTAGGCCACTTATACCAGTCAAGACGTCATTGGTTTGGCACAGTGCTAAGATTGTATAAGTCGTATGATGATTGGTCAGTAAGTCACGTGGTATTTAACAGTGCTAAAAGTCCCGACAGTAACCTGTGCAGCTGGTTAGTTATAGAATGAAAACAAGTGTCGCCCGATCGCATCAAGTGGTGGTAGCACTGTGTCATAAACCTAATGATATTGAAAATGGTGATCCAAGGTTTTTGACTCAGTGATTGAATCTTGATGTACTACCACGAGAGTCAATGCTCCTGAGTTACATTCTGTATAGAATCGAGAGTATGAGCTAAAACAATTATCAGATGACTTTTTTACTGAATTTTCACATTCCAATCTGAGATGGACAGAACTTTCAAAATCTGAATTTCCGTAAACTAACTCAACGAAGTTATGCATCAAAACCAGATTTAGCATCAACATAAGGGTGCAGTGTGGAAACATTATATAATTGTGTACAACTAAATAAACATACTTCACTTTGAACCAACAAAGGAAAAGTTCCATTAATAAATGTTCGAATGAACTGGTCATGAAGGGTAACTTCTGAAGTGTAACGGTCTTCTCCTTCCAAATTTGAAGTATTCCAAGAATTCCAAGACTTCATTATACCGATTTGATGTGGCTTTTTTGCCTGCTCGTAGGTGAGGGGGTGGGATTGATCTCTAGTTCGACGTACCACCCCAGCACGAGTGTTCTTGCAAATCGTGTTTCCTGTGTGTATTTTTTTACTGGTGACGTACGTATCAGATATTACACGTTCACAATTACGTAGCCGTGCAAACATCACGAAGAAAAAGTTTGCAACCAAAGTAAGTTAAGCAGAGTAGAAACGGATAAGTAAGAAGCTATCTAAAAACTGTGAGTGATCAACTTCAAAGTTAGTATTGATGACTGGGTACTCTACAAAGTTACCTGAAAGGAAAAGTAAATGACTTGATAGCAAGGTCTAAATCCATAACTATTATTATATACCCTAATAGAAGCAATAAACAATGCGTTTTAAAATGGCAAACAACGTAAGATAAGGTATTTGATATATTCAACTACTCTCTAAAATGGTCCCTGGTGTCAGTAGCTATTTTAAATTTCTAACGATTATAGGCTTTATAAGATACGATCAACAGCTTATTTAGCAATCTCAGAGAGGAATTTTTTACCTAAACCTTGGTTGTAATGCTTTTGCTTTCATGAATTATACGTCTAGGGACTCGATGGTTTTTAATAATTTTCTAGGGTATAGAAAATAAAACCTAATTACCTGTAGTACTATTTAAGCGCCTTTTCAGTGGCTTGTTTTAAGTTGGACATTTGACAGGATATGAGGAATGTTTTGAGAAACTAAGGCAAATTCCTTACGTTTTTCGGGTATGCAATTGTTTTAAAAATAAATGATGCCAAAACCGTTATGATTCAAACCATAAGGTACCAGGATGAATTTTATATTACTGCTTATTACCTGACAAATAAACGACTCGAGCTTAGTATTTCGCTTGACTACGTAGGTTGTTTATGGAAAATGAGTTAGTTAATGTTAGATACTATCCCCATTTCTGTTTAAAAATATCACAGGTATCCCTCTGAAAAGTACAGTTAGAGTACAGCTTTTCAGATTGACCCTGTACGATGAAACAAACTCAACGATCTTGAATAAATAAATGACACAATCTTGTATGCTGAAGTCTTACGGACTTTGGCATGTTTCTCTGTTCCTAAATCCACAGCGGGTTTGCAACAGTACCTAAACTGCTCACAGGGAACGAGGCGGTCAAAAGCGCCAATCAACTAACTCATATTGACAGTCACATCAGGCGTCAGGGGATTGGCATCTGATGAAATCTTCGCAAAGATTAAGAAGGGTAGGATGGCTTCGCTAACTTGTGACGCCTATAGTGTGGTAGACATACCTATTCTTTAGACGTGGGTAAAGTATACTGTGTAGCAGTATGCATTGCACAATTCTATAGCTGTGAAACATGGCCTATGAAATGGAAACGTGTAGGGCGGAAGTGCATCGAGGACGTTCTGGGAGTATTTCCAGGCATAGTGCAAGAAAAAAGTAGATCAACCCGGAGAAGGCATTCCATGGAAAAGCAACATTAGTAAACACGAGAAAACGGCATTTTCGGTGAAGTTTGTTAAGACCAAGGCACAGAACTAGAGAAAGATACTATGTGTTGTGTAGTACAAGTATGTAACCCGATGAGCAAGATAGATCAAGCATCAAATATTTGTCTGATTATGACTATATTTTAATCGTTCCAAATGGTCTTCATAGTAAATTGGCTACAACATTAATACATTAATACAGGTTCATCAACCTACTATCCTTATTACTGAAGACTGAACATAGAAAAAAATAGACAAAAGTAAACTACATGGATGAAAGTCAGATTTCGGCGTGAAACTAATTTTCGCATAATAACTGGTCTGAATTCATGATTAGAACCCAAATAATTCATGTACAAAAGCCTACTGTTCGTGTTAAAACAGTCTACTAACCATAATTCTGTTGAGTTTTTTTATAAATCGTTTGACTCGGCTAAAAATAGGTAACGGTCATGCACAAACTTTGCTCCCACCAAGAAGTAAACTGTGATTTTGATACACAATGGACGTTAAGAAAAACAATTTTCCCTCAAACGTTCCGAACACACTAAGAAACCGTAAGAAGCCAAAACTTTTGAATACATACCATTTCGATGTCCAATTTACAGTACAGATGGTCAAATGGTTGTGGATGGAACAAAAGCTTTTGGTTAACGACACTTCATGTCGAGCAGCAATTGATCACAAATGACCCCAGGCAAGCCTGAAAAAATAATTAATAATAAGTTGGCAATATATACTACTTTCAGTCCATATGCATATTACAGATGGCAGTGGTTACTAGGTTATCAAGTGACGGTCCAAAAACATCGATGCGGTTTGTTCTGTCGCACCTCTTGACACCTGAGGTTGCCAGTAAATTCACGTTACTTGGCACCTCTTCAAAACGAGCACTTCAGAAATGCAAGTTTTACGGCTGCATACGAAGTAACCTATATCTATTATTTAAACTTCAGGTGCCTTAACTAATCGCTTTCTGTCATCCGCTGTCAACGAAAAAGACCTTTGTAAGCTGTAAGACATCGCGACACAAGGCTACTTTCACGATATCCGAGGCGAGATGATAAAGCGTAATAGAAGAAAACAACATCAGGTATGTACTAATTTAAAGTGATAACTTCCCCACGACTCTATAGTTACAGTCAACAATATTGACGAACATAACCGTAAGTTCAGCTTCAAGTATTTGGCTGTGCCAAGGTATGTCATTGAGATATGGTTGTGACTTTTTTTCTTTCTTTTAATTCAGAATTCACGGGACGACTACCTCAATTCTCAATAGCTGAACGGACGTGGCTTAAGGGAATAGTCCGTGCAATTTTCATTATGTTCTACCTCATTTTTAATAAACAATTTTCGGTAAAAGAGCTTACTTTATTACTTACATGGGAAACTATAGAAGTGTTGAGAATGTGTGTTTGAGTGTCAGTGAAATTTTGGTTAAATGCACATTCCTTATAGATAATACATCACCTGTTCCTTCTTTTGCAGATAATTTCAAATAACAATGAATTAGCAATTGCAATGGATATGCAAAACAATCGATGCTTAAGCCTCTGCTCTAATGTGGTACAATAATACTCTTTTCCTTTCAAATAAAATTTTTCAAAAATATACCGGTTTTCCAGTGCATTGATGATTTATTTTCGTCTGTTGTTGGGAATGAAGGCGAACATAGGAGACCTTTGGGGTTATGTCAATGGATCGAAAATAGGGAGTTCTGTGTGTATTTAGGCGAAAAGTAGACAGTTAAGCGTATAAGTAGGCAATTCCGCGGCAATTCAGGCGAAAATTCGACAATTCTGCGGATATTTAGGCTAAAATTCGATGTTTAGGCGCAAAGTGAGTAATTTATCGACAAAGCGACAAAAAAGGGGGAAATCCGCATTATTTACCCCGGACAGGCGAAAAAGGCGACATTCTGGCGCGTTTTACCCTTTATTTCCCCTTTGTTCGCCTTTATTACCCCTTGTTGATCACCAACGTAGATGATCTATGTCGAAATGATTGGAGGCCTACTCGAGTTAGACATGAATGGTGTGACAAACTAGCTAATGTCGAAGTCACACCTTGTGGTCAGCATCTTACGTGGACTACCCCATTGACGTATCACGGTACCATAGATGCTTTGAAGACTGTACAACACAGAGGACGTTATCACAGAAATATATTAGTTAAGGTAGATACAAGCGAAAGTAAGACCACTGCCTCTTGAGCCAGTCCATGGCGTATGATTAACTAATGCGCGTTTTGTTGTACATGACCTTGGCAGGGAGCGACGATCTGTTCGACATTCAGTGATCCAACTGCCGGATGATTTGGCTAGGGCTCAGTGACATTTCACTGGCCCTACAATACTCCCCCACCAGATTCAGCGGCCGTTTGAATCGGTACCAAACATGTTGGGAGCAGTCGCGCGCCGGAGAGTGCCAAACGAATATTATAAATTCTCCAGGTATTGCTTATCTGTAAAACAAATGGAAAGGAGGCGGCAGAAACTGGTCGGGAAACAGCGAGTCATAATATGTTAATAGGTCGTTGCTTAAACGTAAATTGATTAACCATAGAAATAATGAAAAGAACAAAACGTTTTATTGTTCTATCAAGTCGCGCTGAAATACATAGCCTTGACAAGTAATTCAGTTCCTCCGATGACAAACGTTAAGTCTGCCGCAAGAGTAATGATGCTATAGCGATAGTAGGATAAGTGTATTATCAATCGATATCCATATTTGTACTGTCATTAGTTTAAAGTTGTAAGTCGGACAGTATCGTTGACAGCTATTAACTAGTGTCGAATTCTAGTTATATCTATATCTAACAGACTAACCGTAAGTACAGAAGTATAACAGTGAAGAGTGGTCGTGATTTCGTTGTGCGAAGCTATTGACCAACTTGTAGTCACAGTTTGAAAAGTCCATGACTGCTGTTACAGTCAGTAAGGGTTGAAGGCTACAAATCCACAGCAAAGGTGGCACGATGAAGTCTCTAAAAGATGATAAACGGTGAATGCTTCGTGTTTGTTCGGTTAGTGAACAGAAAAATATCGAAAAGAACATAAGAAACCAAGAGTGTCACTCTGGACTCATGTCAATGATACCCGTGAAAAACGCTGTCAGTGTTGGGATAGAGGCGACAATATCGTTTTCAGTTTGCAGGAGATTCGCTCGACTGCATAAACTGATGATTCGCGCGAATGATATTGCCGTCAGACCACCAATTGAACTGGACAGGTTGTAAATCGTCGAGTAGTTGAACAGCCGATTGATGTACCGGAATCATCTGTTAAATAACAGCCACGAGGAAACAATACTTCATAAAATGAAGTACGACATCGAAATAGAACAACTACAATAGTTCAGATGTGTTACAATGTCAAGTCTAAATAACATCGTTCTTACGTATACTGACAGTTGCACTGAACGTTCGTTTAGGTATGATTAGCGTAACAGTTGGATGTGTGAATAAAAGCATATACGAAAACTATGGTTGGGTTCGTGGAGAATTTTCGAGGACGTTTAGATATTTTCCAAACCCGTATCGCATGTAAATAAACCGAAAATAGAATTAAAATGACTGCTGTGTAATAAGGAAATCGAGCCATGATTTACCGTGTGAATTATTAGCAAATACAAGGGGTATAATAAACATTAATTAAAATGGTAACCACCAATGTAACTAAGGTTTAGAGGGTCCAGGTAACGTGGCCATTTCGTAAAAGGACGATACAAAGAGCTTATTACCTAGCATTAAGTGACATATTAAGTACGACAACATGTGTACTTGGGGTATGGACTAAGCGTGCTCGTGTACATGCAATATGTTTTACCACAGTATGTCGACTAACGAGTCATAAATGTACATGATTTCGACTAAAACTTGACGGCAGTGACAGAATATATGACTAGTTTACGTGAAAGCAACTACGAAATGTTATCACGCATCATAAATATAGTACGAAATAATCTAATGAAATTATGAAACTCGCCTGGGTTACTCTTGCCTCTAAGTAATGAAGATATGAAGTAGGCAGTAGTTTGAATATGGATTATGTACGAGGTACTGTTGATTAAATTGTTCGATTAACACAGCATTGTAGACTGAACCGGTATAAGTCCAGAATTAATTTAAGCCGAATACATAGCATTACCTGACGAACAGTCGTAAATTTATAGCATTCGTATCCTCTGTTTGGCCATGGAACTCAGCAATTGGAAATTAGGCAGACAGTGGTAAAAAAAGCAAAACATTCTAGTGGATAGTGGTTAAGCAGAAAGATGAATTTATAGTCGATAGTTAATCTTGTCTTATTTATACCAGTGGATAAGGTACAAAGAGATATGCGTTCGTGTTGCCTTGTGGCTATACTCACGAGTGGTTGATATTTTAACAAACATATTACACAGGAGCATTTACATGCTGCTAATGCTTGTTAAAGAACCACGATAGGCGATTATAATCGTAGTTGATTGGTTAGTTCTGTCGATTGAACTAAGTATTTAAGTTTAAATACTAATCAACATTGACATGAAGCAACGAAAGTTCACAGTGATAGATTAACATAGGCGATGATAAAAATGAAAAAGAATAAGTATAGAATACAATAATAAAGATTATAGTGATAGGTTGCGTTACTCGAAGTCTTGCTCACCAGTGTTGATCACCAACGTAGATGATCTATGTCGAAATGATTGGAGGCCTACTCGAGTTAGACATGAATGGTGTGACAAACTAGCTAATGTCGAAGTCACACCTTGTGGTCAGCATCTTACGTGGACTACCCCATTGACGTATCACGGTACCATAGATGCTTTGAAGACTGTACAACACAGAGGACGTTATCACAGAAATATATTAGTTAAGGTAGATACAAGCGAAAGTAAGACCACTGCCTCTTGAGCCAGTCCATGGCGTATGATTAACTAATGCGCGTTTTGTTGTACATGACCTTGGCAGGGAGCGACGATCTGTTCGACATTCAGTGATCCAACTGCCGGATGATTTGGCTAGGGCTCAGTGACATTTCACTGGCCCTACACCCTTTTTGGGTTGTCTGGGTGATGTCAAGTTTCTTCATGAAACTCTTGGGGGAACGTTTGAATATAAACCACATACCCCATCTACATTAATCTTACGATCTAGGGTAGCGGGTCAGTTATTCACCTTAGCAAACATATGCGTGATGAAGTTGTGGAAGTGCACCCCCACAAAAAAAAATAGTTACATAAGTCTTCCACAGTGATGCTGACCTTAATAATATTAATGGAAACATCCCTAGCCCAAGGCTCGGAGTCTAGCATCAGCACCAGATCATATCTGAGTACCCCATAGTGCGCATTTCCTGAAACTGATCAGCTTAGGTTCCATACAGTAAGGTATATCTGTCTTTATTTCAAGTATATCTCATTCAATCATTCTTGATTTTTTTTATCTCAACGGCTTTGAAATCAGTACATAAGAAGAAATTATGGGTAGTAGCACTTCTGAGTCTTGAGTATCGGTGACCTTAAACTACACCATTGGGTTCAGAATAAACTTACAGATAAAAAACCGTTGTAAACCAAAGATTCTAAAGCCCCTAAGAGCACTTAGAATTGACTTACGAGCTGATAATTTAGGAGATCAATGAGTCGGTCTCCTCTGTAAACCGGAGTGGTGTGTTCTAGCTTTTGTTCGTTTGGGACCCCATCTTAGTTGGGGGAACGTTAGGGTAATAACAAAGGGGGTATTGTCAAAGATTAAAATCCTTTTCTCAGTGTGGCATAGTGGGCAGTGCCTTATCTCGAAGACGTTTCCTTGTTAAGGTGCTGATTTTTGTAGTGTTCTAGCTTCGTACTCAGATTCACCTTTGAAATTCCTGTTGGTCTGTATTAAACACTGTCGTTTAAGTTGTTTATAGACAGAGGTTGAAATATTTGTAAATACTATTTTGTCCGGTGCCCTAGAGCATCACTGTCACTTTTGGACGACTGCTTGGAACTAACTCTATATTTTGTCTATTGAAAGGAAGCCACATAATGCTCGACCGTATTTGGTGCTGATACACATCTCCCATTGGTGTCTTTACCCAATCCCTTCTGAAATATTTGCAAGTGTTATCGTCGCTGGTTTTTCTGTGTTCCGTTCAACAGTATCTTTTCATTTTAAGCACTAGAATGGTATGATTACATACGGCCTTAGTTTACTCGTAACTTTATGGGCCACCTTTGGTACATTCTGAATTTTTGTTCATTATGCTATGTCAAGAAAGAATTCCAAGAGTACATTAAAATAAGTTTAAGAAGAGCTGTGACATTCAGGAAAATGAAATTTTAGTGTGTGTTAACTTCATGGCTTTTTAGTACGGTTTTACGAATAAAAGTGCATCAATGTTGACTACTTCTTCTTAAGGTATGCAGGAGTTAGACGCTTTCTCCTGGGAACTCCCCGTTTGTGAAGATGCAGCCTGTGGGTGAGTGCACCTGGGTGTTTACTTCATGAGTTCTTATTTTCACATTCTGAATAAGCCCTTCAAATCCATGTATCACTGGCATAGTTTACTTTATGAGGGACAAATTACCCTAAGACTGTGGTGTGTGTCCTAGTTTAAAAGAATGACTTAGTCATTCGATGATACGATTGTCCTGCTAGTTTTCAGTTGTGGGTCTTTTATAGATAATTTCAACCTCACATTCCACAGTATTAGGCAGTCATACTGATTACTAAGCGAATTCATCTACGTTGGTAGGCGCTTGAGTATACACTAAATGATATACCATAGTATGAGCAATATTTCCATCACAAAACGATTTTTGCTAGGATAATTTCAGCATTGGCATCATTGGTTTTGTTTGTTCGCATCGGAGTTAACTTCTTAGACGTTCGAACACCCATGTTGCTTGAATCTGGCAGAATCTAACCTAATGGTTTGTGAGAATCAATACCGATTCCATTCAAGGTTGTCATTAATTTCGAGATACCGCTGGTCAACTAAAACTGACAAACACCTTTAGTGTTCAAGCAATTGAGGTTTGGATGATGAAGATGGCACATGTATTCAGTGTTTGACAACGCTTTTATCAGTAACACCTAATATAACTCGTACCCACCAAGAGAAATCAAAAGACAGAATCGAGGAGATCAGAAGTTGTATTTGACGATTGTCAATATATCGGAATTGTCTGATCTAGTCTGGCTAGCGATTGCAGTAGATGTTGAGCACGGCGTTGCCACACGTGATCTGGTGCGGATGCATGACCGAGCGCCTTCAGCCAGGTGAGTCCATTAAAACATGTGGCCAGCATCCAATGTCGAAAACTTATAGAGCTATTTATTTTGAGGATTTATTTACCGCTACAATGGTTATGGATAAATTTGTACACTGTGTAAATGCAAGTTTTTAACAGCTTAGGTTGATTAGATAACAGTTCGCCGCAAAGATCTTCGTTATGCCAGGACATTACAGATCAATTATTCGTTTACCTCCTTATTTTGTATAGGCATTATATTTCCTATTGTTTTACATTAGATGCTGAAAAACTCAGTGTAATTGAAAAAGATAACCCCGCTGTCCAACTACTGAAATAAACTGAAAGATAAACCAAAAAAAGCGGCTGCAAGTGACCGGGATATACATGTAGCAGTTTCAGACATGTTTGGTTTGTAGCGTGGTGTTGAGTCGAAATTGACTATAAACGCCACTACAAGGAAACGCGTACCAAACAAATCAGAAGGCGAAGGTTGAACGTAACCAGATTTATTTCGTTGGCGATCTCGTGGTATCGAACGAATACCAAGATCGTGCCAAGAAATGGTACAAGCGAAAGCAGGAGAACGGAGTACGTGCGAACAAAGCCGAAAACCGCGGAACAAAGATGAAAGGCAATGGAAGCACAAAATGGCTGTAATTAGCACAGTTAAACAAAAGCACATTAAAACAAGCACTGGTATAGTTGGTTATGATAATAATTGTCTTCATTAAACCAGTCGTGTTCTCGTGATAAAAGTGAGTCACTACAGGTTTAACTATTAACGTGCCTAAACTCAAAATCCAAGTGAACATTTTTTAAGAGATAAAAAAGGTAGGATTATCATATTGAAGAATGATTTAGCATAGAGATCTTTTAACAAGTCACATTAAAATGCATAGTAGTAATAATTGATTAAGAGCTTGACTTGTGAGCAGCATAAGTATTTCGTGCTTAGAAATATAAAGGCAGTCAGTATTGTAAGGATTTTGTTATAAGTATTATCGTTGGTTTAAATTAGAAAGTCAGTTAACCTTTATGTTAGTATGGTGTCTGTGTGAGTTTATTTCTATTTGCATCTGCATTAATAGGCTAACTGAAGTAACAGAAGTCTGACAGGGGAGAGGAAGGATTCCCAATAGTGTTCCAGTTAGTTTGATAAATTTAATACGATTTATTTAGTTACGGGGAGATTTCCTTGACCTCAGTATGATTAACCCTGATAATATTTAGTAATACTACTGATGCACATTAACTATTATCGAAAATTCATTGAGTGCATGAAAATAGTGATAATTTTGTGAACTTCTGACAGATAGCTGACACTAGTTTGCTGAACGTGAGTGCATCCGAAAGAGACATGCTTTAGACTCAGTAATTTCATGTGAAATAAACTGATTATTCATATTCATACCTATTGATTGATGATGTATACAAGGCAGTTCGAAGTGTCAAGTTTAAGATAATATACAGATCGATTCGTATGAAATTGGGTGGTTGGAAGGTGGTGGAATCGATCAAGCTTATGACCTACTAATATATGCAACATGGTGTCGTACGATTTTTTCGGCTAAATTAATCTGTATAAGATTATAAATGGTGAGTGCTGCTTATGAAATTATCAGGAAGAGCATAAGTTGTAACCAAATATTTCAGAATATTACACGACACACTTGAGTTCCAACACAAGCGTAAAAAGTGCTAGGAATACAACTGTTTACTGAATATAAATAAGTAGTGTAAAACAATACGCAAAAGAGTTGAAGGGAAGTGAATAAAGACAGAGAACATAAAACAGACTTAGCACTATTCATCTACCTAAGTCTTTGTATTGAAAGATTAGATTTAAACTGGTGGGTAGCAATGTCCTCTGTAGTGCATGAGTTTTTTCATTTTCATTCTTTTTGAGCCGACTCTTCAGACTGTACATATGATTTTGAAGGAAACTTCTGGTGGTGTTTAGCATAAAAACTGTCAGCATAGAGATGGGGTCACTAATTGACCCACTCCTAGCTTACTATTTGATTGTTAATTTCGAAAACACCATACTGAGACCAAAAATCGACAGCTTCTATCAATACAAGGGATATTCGGAAGACACTTTCATTATTTGTGGTAAAAAGTCAGTCACAATGTGTGCGAAAGCAGTCCGTCCTTCTTCCATGATATTAGCTTCCCTTTCTATCTTCTATAATCTATCGCTTTTTATCTTATTTTGTTATTTCTACACCCTACAAACTACTAATTAGCAACTATTAAAACTTTTAATTATTCTGTTCTTAATAGCTATCAAGTGGAGAATTATCTTCACCTTTCCACTTTTTCACTAGCCGGTTATTATATAACTTCCTTTCAAACTCTGATTTTAAATTCAAGACAAGATACCCCCTTCAAGTTTTTTAAACATTTAGCACCATTATATCCTACTATAGACTACTATTTTAGAAAACAAAATCAGCTATAAATACGATTGTACAGCTTAAGTAAATGAAATTGTCGAGAATAAAATTTTCTTTGTTGAAATGCCCATTCTTCTTTCAGAGCTGTTCAGAAGACTCGATGTAGATTGAGTATGTTTTATTCAGCAAATCTTGTCCTATATGCTTCGTTCAAAAGCATCAAAAGCACCAGATGTATGAGATTACTGATTACTAATGGTAGGAGTTTGATGAATATCTCGCTATGCCTCATCTTTTATCAATCAACACCTCTATTATAGAACATCGAAAATCCGTACTGCATTTCCAGGATTATCTTTCAAAGTCATCCACGTGGTCAAGCAGATAGATCGATAGGAATACAAATTAAGAACGCATGCATCACTTGTTCAAGTTCAAACTCTGTATATAAGTGTATAGCTCATCTCCGATCTTACTGTGTTCTTAAACCCCTTTCTGCTTCCATATTTAATGATCAATTGTTATTGTTCTCTTATAGTTTGCCTGATTACCAATTACCTGTTATTACATTTTATTTCTATTTTCTTTGTCATTTCTATATTTGCCAACCGTATAATTATCTTTTGTTTGTGAACTATCTTCATATTATTTTTCATTAACCTTTGGATTACAATACACCCTACTTTTAATATTCGATATCTTCAAACAGTCTGATAACGCGATCCTATATTATGTTCTAATACACTACCATGAATGTTAAAAAAATATAAGAACAACTGTACAACTGAAGTAAATGATCATCATAAAAAATTTCTCTCTATGAAATCTTTTTACCAAAAAATAAAAATAAAGATCCATTTGTGAATTTATTTGTTTCCCAGTAGAAGTACATATATAGTACCATCATAAAGAACCAAAGTATTTATTCTATTCCTCCTGAAGTAAAGCTTTCGATCGGAAATTACATAAGAAGCAACATATAACGGTGTCTTCACAATAGGCTGATCGACAACATACAGGACATTTGACAAGCTGAATATAAAAAGAAAATGAATAATCACTTAATTTAATTTATACATTAACAGCTTAAGATATATATGGATATTTTAAATCAACAACTACCTTCTTAACTCCATCAGCGAATAAAGTTTATTACAATGAATATTTCCCATCTATTAATAAAATATGATTTAACGGTCATCTTTTTACATTTAAAAATTTAACACTACTTCTATTCCTTGCATACAGTTCACAAATACTATATGACGACAAAATTTGTAGAATTTTATTAGATCAGCTGACGCAGGTTTCATTAGCTAGTATATTTATCACTGAATATTCTTCGTTTTATTTATGTTCATGGCGTACCCTATTGATGGGTCAACTAGCGATTTCTTTATGAAATTCTAACTAATAGCCATATATGGTAACCATATTTTTAATAAGAAAGTACATGTAATCAGTTCATAAGTTTGAACGTATGTAGCATACCAGAAGGTACCGCAAGACTCCATTTGAAGTACCATAAACATACATATATCATGATTACTCCCCGTCTTTTACTCGAAGTATCAAGATCGATCCATGAAATGAGTAATCTTACAGAGTTCTTTCTGTCTAAACAGAACAAGAACAACAGCGTTTGAAGAACAAAGTGAATTCATTTTGTTTCACAGTTCCTCATCACCTAAAAACTAAAATTACGATTATTAATATAGTTCTTAACAGATGTTTGGCATACCTTTATTAAACGTAACCAAAATCATAACAATAGTGATAAAAATGGAAATACAAGTTATGTGAACAAATATAGTTAAGATCGAGGTATATTTATGTTGGGAAGCAATAATTCAGAAGTTATGTAAAAGTATGAAATTAATGAGTGATCAGGTAATCGCTAAACATGATAAAATAAACAAATATGTGTTGTATTGTTTGAAGTTAGATGTGTGCGTGACTGAGGGTCCTGGGCTCTAATCTCGTGTGCAGGATCGTGGATGCGCACTTCTGAGAGGTTTCATACTAGAACGAAACGGCCGTCCAGTGCCTCCAGATGCTCAATGGTAGTCTAACACTGATCGACTCATGATGTCAATCAGAAAATATGTGAACGTCAATCAGATAATGTAAGAGGTGAATATCAGAAGACGAAATAAGAACAAGGTAAATATTGGGGACAGGATTGAAAAAAGACTAAAAGTTGAAATTAATAAATATTATTAGGTGAACCCTCGATCACCATGCCAGAGAAAGGCTAACCAAACTTTTCTTCTGTATACATGGGCCGGATCAGGGACGTTTGATAACGATTGCCTCTGCCAAACGGAGTGAGATTGATATTTTCTTTAGCAGTTGATTATTTTGAAAGCATTATTTACATACACTTTATATCCACTGTTTAAAAGATGTCTGACAATCGCTTTTGCAAACGCCTTACCTTTCAGAGACAACAGCCTCTATAAGGCTTTCTGAATACATTCCTAGAAACCTTCAGCTGAAAGTATGCGAAACGTTTGTTAATTATTACAATTATACCAATAATTTTAATTTTAGGTCGTATGAAGGTGATGAGAAAACTATGAAATAGAATGAATCCATTTTATTCACCAAACCCTGTTGTTCTTGCTCTTTTTAAATTTATCGAAGGATCTAGTTGTATGAAGTTCTTTCTATCTGTTAACATATTTTCTGCGTTCCCCTCATGCTTTGATTGTTCTACGCTCAGTAAAATACAGAAAAGCATGTTAGAAGTACAATATTACTAGTTGAACTGACAGTTAACTGTATTCACTAAACTACATCACACTATTAGAATAACTTTGAACATATACAAATATTTCACTCAAACATAAAACACTTCACTTACTGGTACAGTCGATTTCATTCGACCAGGCCGTCCAAGACATATTTGACATAATAATAAGTCCGTAAAATCATGAGTCTAAAAAATAATTTATACATAAGTTACTGATGAGATGAACCGGAAATGCATATTTTTTCATCTATTATTTTTTTCACACGTCAAGAATTTAAAAACTTGATTATTCAAACAATTGATGACGATGATACTATAATTTATGGACGAACCAGTTACATATAAGATAACAGGTCATGGGTTTGGGAGCGAAATTCATTTATCCATTTGGCTAAGTATTGTTTTGGCATTTTAGCTGATGTCAGTTCGTGATGAAAACCCTAAATCTAATTGCTAACACCTGCCATCAACTGTAAATCATAATTCTGATTCCTTACACTGCTTTATAACCCTCATTTGGTCCTAGTTATCAGGTCACTTTAGCGTCGCTCAAAAGTCGGCCATAAATTATAGTCTCATTATAATAGTTCTTATAAATTTATTTCAAATATATGTTGATTCATACAAACCATAACTAAATGAATTTTGTAAGAAAATACAGACACAGTCTTATCATTTAAAATCGTCAAACTTCTAGTTTAAATCAAAAATAACAGTCGACATTAAAAAAAACGTTTACATTTTAAGTCAGATTGTGACTATGTACCCTAGCTTTAACTAATAGTACTCTCATTTAAATGAAATAACGGATCAAAAACTCAATGAATTCGATAACTTTAGCCATTCCATAATACTGTGCCACCATCTCCCATTATCTTGTGTGTGTAACTGCCTCAATCCCGACACGGTCGAACTTCAATACCCAAGGCTTCTCACTAGAGCTCTGAGAATTACTTCTCAAAGCTGGTCACTAATGAGCACGAAACTGAAGGTCCTGCGTTCTAGTCTTGCGTGAGGAATCGTGAGTTTGCACTGCTAAGGAGTCCCACGTTGGAACGAAACGGGCTTTCAGTGCTTCCAGGCGCTCGATGGTGGTCTAACATTGATCGCTTTATGATCTAAACTAAAACTCAACAATCTACACAATCCTATAGCGATATGTAGATAGATTTGGATGATAAAAATGTAGTTCTCAGTGAAATTAGCACGTATTTGTGGCACTGAAACAACAAATCAACGGGAAAACGCTCAAAAATTTTAGGTATGGCATATTGAACAGTGAAAAAGGAAAGTTATCGTCACACATAACACTTGATTCATGTTTTCAAAAAAAGAAACGATTTTTTACTTGTATATTGAAAAATCATTGAGGTTAAGTTGGGGAACTTATACAAAAGTGCAGTAATTCAGATCATTCATCTACCTACGTAAGAAGTGTGAAGCTAGACAAATCATGTGACCGACGAGTTGTCCTAAGCTTATTGAGTATTTTGCTGATATTCACATACTTGACCTTGTTGACTCCTTTAACAACATTGTACAGATTCCCGTACAGTCAATAATTAGCACTTACTCAAGGATCATCTTGTTATGGTTTTCCCTCTATCTATATTTTTTTCTTTTCTGTGTGTCCGTATATTTTATCCATTACTCGCTTTTCATATATATAACCGAATCAAATAAAAAAATAAACGATCTGGACATTTTCATTATCTTGAACGGTTATCTGCTCATCTTTGAATACTTGAAACGCATTCTTGCAGCACGTTTCAAATTTGGTCTTTAATGCCACAGTTGCATAATAGTTATCCGAGTCATTATATATGGAAGTGAATGGAGAATTATATCTAACTGGAGTAAACTGAGAGCACAAATGTAATGGTTTCTAGCATATAGTGATATAAAAAGCCACTTTGATTCAGAACATTTCAGACTGGTAAACCTGAAAGTTTCACAACCTGAGGGATATTTTTAGATATATGATGTTTTATACATGTTATCATTCAAAATATATACACAGTAAAATAGTATACATAAACAGTCCTAATAAAAAAACACATAAAACCATATCTAATGCGACAATTGAATAAACATGAATGGGAATTTGCATTACCAAATTATCTTGACTAAATAAAATAAAACTTAGTTCATTAATGCATTATATTCAAATTAATCTACAAAAGTTGGATTAATAAATTAAACTACTTCATAAAAACATTCTTTAAAGTAAATAATAAATATGTTTTGTGATATCCCAATGAATAGGAAATTGTTCTTTTGATGTTTTGTGACTTAATGTAAGTCACTTCTTGTAAGTAAATAAATTACCGAAATAAAATTAACACAAGTTTAAACAGTATAAAGGAAACAATACTGTTAGTAAAACCAAAATCATAACAGACTTGAAAATGGTAATGCCAAGTTATTCTGATCAAGGTGATTTTGTATGACATATCACTGTATTAATTTGTGAGCTAAAAGGTGGGTGTGAATAATGTATACATTTGTAATGTAAAGTAGTGAGGCTGAAGTTGTGTGTGTGTGTGTATGTGTGTGTAGATTGTTTGGAAAGTGTATACGGTCAAATGTAGTTGTTTGATCAAACAGTCCATGTCGGATGAATAGTCAGGCCTGCTGTCCTACTGTGAGAAGAAGGATTTAGCATTATATGAACCGCTTCGGCTATTCGCTCCTCTTTATAGTTGGGAAAATCTTTTTAAATTATTTCGATATTTCTAATACCAATTTGGTGATTATTTAAAATAACATGTGCTGCTATTGTTGATTAAAATAATAGATTTTCCAATTCTACAGGATTATTAGGAGGTAATTTTATGTGGCTTACGTGTTTCTGGGTACGAGTCGAGATCTCACGGGAAGACTGTCCAATATATAACATATCACAATCGACACAACCTAATCTGTAGACACAATTTTGTCTAGGAGTAAATGGGATCTTATCTTTTATTTTAACTAAAGTGTTTCTTAGGGCGTTAGTTGTCACATAGAAAGCTTTGACTTTGTAGATTTTCAAGATCCGTTTTAATTCCTCTATCGTACCCTGGCGGAGAGGTAAAACTACGGTAACAATCCAAGATTTTTCATTAGAATTGTTGTTTTTGATAATAGTCTTAGGAAAATTATTAAAGCGTAGGATTAAGATTAGATAATTCTGTTGTCCCATGTTGTCAATAAATTAAAAGGAACAAATTAACCTTAAATAATTTAAACAATTAGACTTAGCTTATTAAAGGATTTTAATCAAATTCCAATCTTCTTACACAGTAATGTTTAAAGGCTTTGAACGAATCATAAATTAGACAGTCGACAGTGTAAGCTGGTCATCGGTTGTTCAGAAAAAAACATGGTAAAACTAACATCTCCAATACAATAAAGGAATCAGACACATAAAATCACTATTTATGTTTATTGTGTGAACTTACTTTACGCTGGGGGCAAATACCATTAAGGCAGGCATCAATGGAAGTTACTCTACAACAGTTGCATAAATCAGCAACTGATAAACAACATGGGCAACAAGCAAAAGGTTGAAGCTGATTAACAGACGGTTTGACATTTGGCGTACGGTTCGCTAATATGGATTTTACAATTGCATAAATTATACCGATAATTAACAAATAACCAAAACCGCATAGAAGTAGTAACAATGAGAATGGTATTGGTAAATCATATATGAAATTTTGAAAAACTGTTGAACCTTTACGACTGGTTAATTCAGCTTCAGCTACATCATCTGGGACTTGAAATACATCCAACTGTAAATAAGTTAATATAAATTACTAAACAAGGCTATAATGAATAAATGAAAAGCTATGTATTTTGTTCATTACAAAAATAAATGTAAGTTATTTTTATTGATGGAAAAGTTTGAAATATAACTAGCGTGCCAGTGGTTTTTAATGATAACGATATTTAAATAGTAATATTTATCTACTTGTGATCTTAAGAGTAAAAGAATTCTAGTCAATCTAAATAAAAAAAACTGAATGGTATAGCTTATAAGTGATGAATGTTTCTTATCTTTGAATCAAGAATCCATAACTATCGTAGCAGAGTAATATGAACCCATCTATTTCACCCGTACTCTTTACCTGTTTACAACCTATGAACAGTAGTATTAACCATTAGAAACGAAACATATATGGATACTTTATGAGTTAGATATGTAGATATAGAGTAATGTGAGAAAATAATAACGGAAGGATTAGAAATTGTCTAAACCTTTGCCTATTTACAGCTTAAATATGTAATATTCTAGGAGGGTAAACTGAGAAAGGGATATGAACAGAATTTTTTTTACAAATCTAAGATTTATGTCATCGACCATGAAATACCTAAAATAAAATACATAAACTAGCTGAGCACACCTAAAAAGCAAAAATGAAAAACCATAAATTACAATTAAGATCATAGAAAAAGTGTTGTGTAACAATTTCATGAAAACGAGGTCATCAACGAAAAACGAGATTGATAACTATCTTGTTGGATTCATAAACTTTGTTTAAACTTTTTATTGCAACAAACTCGGCAAAGTTCAATAAATTCGAAATGCCTTTTTTTATTATCTTGAAAATTTTTGAAACCCCAACATCATCTCTACTATCGGACAAATAACTACCAATCGCACTGTTGAAAAACTAACCCCCTTTTAGTATTACATTTTGTGTAAAGTGCTAGAAAATGTGTACACTGAATCTCCATTCTGTTCTTCCAATATATGTGTTTTGGTACGAACGTAACCTTTTAGACAGCTGGATACAAAATTAGAAGGGAATTCGTTTACACCCAACTTTTCGAATGTTCCTTTTTGTCTGGTATAGAGGGACCATCTTACCCACTGGGTAAGTTCATTTTTGTATTGTCTTTAATTCGAAATCAATTTTTCTAGCCACCTCATCACCTTTGTAACCAAGTTTTGTGGACAGGCTTTTCCTCAACTGTAGCAAATGCCATTTCCATTTTTCTAGCCTTTCTATAACGAGCTACGAATTTTTACAGATAACCATTATTATACTAACAACGTTCATTCTAAATAACTAATTCGCGTTCCTGTTCTCTGAACGCAATCTATGTATGCGGTTGAAACAGCTCTGAATAAAGTTCTTTTATAGATTATTGAACAGAAGCTACTGAAGTTGAAGCATAACTATGATGATTAGAGTATTTGAATTATAGTATGAACTAAGAATCCCAGAAATAACGTAACCGGATCGAGAAGTACTAGATAGGCACAAACGAATGTACTGTGTTTAGGATTCGAAATCAAGTATTCAACAAGTACAAAGGAATCACTAGTTCATTCAAACACCACAATAACCCGCTCCACATTTTATTTAGATAAATATATCTTTCCAGTAGGCTATTTGAATTGTGATTCATACCAAGATCCAGAAAATAAAACGTTTCATTGATGTTCCGTTACAAACTTAATATTGGAGTGTTCTCTACTAGAAAATTATAGCCCATGAGAAGCATCTTGATGATCATTACAGGTAATTAATGTATCATCAACATACCTGACATACACCATTGTGTCGTTAAATACCGACATATAATTTGTAAGGTTTATTCTGGTGGCATCGTGGTAAGTTAATAAAATATATCAAATAGAACCACAAATTTATCAAAATTTTCTAGCTTATGAGTATATTGAAAGGTATCTTCCAAACTATGGACAGATAACCTAGGACGGTTCGGCCTTAAATAATTGATTATACATTTTGTAAGTTTGTGAGAACTAGTTACATTATTAAGTAATTTTGTGTAGTATATATCTTGTTGCTTACACAGTACGGGGTTCTTAATACAAATAAAATTAGATTACAAAATATGTCCTATCATCACTATTAATATGTAAAGATGACGTTTTAGATGATAACTGAATGTGAAAACCGAAAGATGAATTCATTTATATTAGAAAATTGTTAACCATATGCACCTGAATTTTAATTTCAATGTTCAAGATGATATTGAGAGTAAGAGCCAATCGTTTTAAATATCACGATAACCAACAACAGGTATGATATTTAGGACTAAATTTAATGGTTTATATTGTCTCATCGTTGATTATCAGAACTAAACTTGATCAAACCATCCTAGTACAACGTTTCTAAGTGCTGCTCCTATGAAAAAGTTAATTGAATTTTGGATAATAAATCAGAAGAATAAGAAATCTTATTTTGCAATTCGAATAGCAGAAAAAAGAAAAATATAAACACTTAGTTCCTTTTCTATTTCATGTATACTTTAAAAACGACTATTTGTTATATTTACCAATTAAAACAGATGTATAACATTAAATAAGAAAGATTAGTTCAGCAAAAAGTTCTCTTTTCGGCGAATTCATTTTCAAAGCTGTACAACAGAAGTTTATTATCAGCACTATTATCATCCTGTAAAATAAGTACATATATATTTGCAATTTTACAGCTTTGAAAATGAATTCGCCGAAAAGAGAACTCTTCGCTGAGCTAATCTTTCTTATTTAAATGTATAACAACATAATTAAAAAATTTGTTATATCGATGAAAATTTCCCTTAAAGACAAAAATAAAACAAAGTTCATCACAGCAGAAAGCAAACTGTATTAAGTGTTTAAAACATAACTACTTTCTTTTCAGAACTAAAGTGAACTAAAATATTTTAGTGAATAACTATTACTAGTTGTAGGTCATTCATACCACATAGGGATGGATGAAACCAATAACACTATATAAAGGTAGGTTCAACTTAAACTATCAATACACTTTTACTCATAGGCAGTAAAAAATAGTTCTTTTACCGTTGATACTTATTTCGTATAAACTAAGTTAATGATCGGAAGTGAATCATTTGCTCAATACTGTATTCAACCAACCAAACTGTGGTGTTAACAGGGATTTTGCCGTAAACCACTAATTGTTGCTTTTGGCAAGAAACTGTCACCGAATACCGAGATATACAACCGAAATAACCGGACAGTGGTTAAATACTGTTTAGTAAACAACACACTTATCCTGCACATCAATACTCTAATGTCCAGTCTATAAGATAATTCCTTTAGTTGCACAAATATTCACCCCTACCTTTCTATTCCTCTTGTGTATCCTACAGTTCTAAAAATGTATTTGCCCTAAACGATTTGCCTATTTTCGAAATATAATGCCCCATTTATTTTCGTTGCTTGTTGATACTTTCAATGATATCAACGTGTTCTGTTATATAATTTGCTGTATGTTGCATAGGTCTGCTATGATTTAACTGGCTGAAGGATTTACTTTCCTCGCAAAAGTGTTTTGAAAGAAGCCACTGGAGTTAGAGCACTTTATTGTTCTAATTATATTAATTTTTTCATATTTATTTTGTTTCTCATACGTGTAGTGTATGTTAGACAAATATCGTCTCTTGATTTCAATGTCTTTAGGTATCATTAAGTTATTGGTTCCATATTCTTGATAAGGTTATGAAATTTGCAGCCTAACATAACAATTGAGATGTGAAGTCGAAAATGGCTGTTTTCTGATTGGTTACTACAAATGAACTCAACTAAAAGGCCCTTCGTACTTTACCAAGTAGATTAAAAAATTGATGTTTGTCACCAAATAACTTTAAACTATTTAAGAATAACATTTACAAGCTCTGACAGATTTAACTTGATTCAAACATAATGGAACATCGATTAAAAGGTTATTTGATTATACCATTTTTCAAGATTGACTCTACTTGGATGAACATTAAAACGTAAGTCTTAAGCATACCGTCAAACTTTTAACATACATAAAGTTTTATGATATAACAACAGCTAAATCAGATAGTGGTGAAGACGTTTTTTGATTCGTACATGACTGTTTATTTGCCATTCAGTACGTTTTGTATTTTATGTTCTATTTGAACACATTTAACCGTTTATAAACTCTAATCACGAATTTTTAAACTTTGTGACTAATTTGTCAAGTATCTGTTGAAGCTCTATCCCATATTACCGTATAAAAAGATATTGTAAACAACATCTATTGTGATTCTTAGCATCTACATAAAGTATTATTATTTATTTGATAGAATCCAGATTATTTATTACAATACACATAAAGAATAGTGGTTTGAAATGACTGTAGAGACGAATTGTGAAAAAAGTTGACAGACTTATAACATTTCATTTTTAATAAGGATAAGGACTGATTTTGGCACAGCAAGTTGTCTCACCAAGATATAAAGGCTCAAAACTCAACCTAAAGACCGGCAACCTAGACCGGAGACTAATTTATAGCTATGTCCCCTCACTCAAGATACCGAAACAGTGGTCACCGACGACTAAAGAGAGTAGTGAGTTTGAAAGTACATTAGGAAGTAATTAAATTTGGCAGGAAAGTATTCTACGACTAATGAATTAACTGAGTCATCAGTATCATCATGGAATATTATGTAAATTATTAAACAGTATCTAACAATAAATAAAAAAGGGATTTGTCTGAGTGCATGCACAAGTGATTTCGAACTGTTATCCTAATAAATCACTCTTGTGTGTTCCAAAGAAAGTATTGTTCTTAAAATTACAATTCCTAAATGATACTACTGAAGAAATTGTGGCTCACAGGTTAAGAAATGCGGTAAAAAGAACATTTAATGCAATCAGACTGAGTGCCATCTTCTACAACCGCCCCATAATAAGAACGGCTAATAAAGACAGATTGCCTGAATTCGCCACATCCGTGTGCACTTATCGATTCAACTGCTCCTGTGAAGCCAGTTATATAGGGCGTACAATTCGGCAAGTCCGTCATCGTATAACAGAACACCATCCGTCGTCGTTGAGCAAAGGACAGGTAAGAGTGATTAAGAGTTCCATTCTCGCTCACTTGGTGGACAAAGGTCATCAAGTTGAATTGAGTGAACATTCATAAAAATATTTTGTTAGTTCCTTCTATTTTTTGTATATTATGCAACATGGCAACTGCTTGATTTTCGAACAATTATTTTGATCATTGATCCTCTTTCTTCCGGTTACTCAATGTTACTTTATAATCGATATGTCATTATATAATTATTACGTAAGGTATCCACTCGATGAGTATTGCTTCATTATTGTAAACATATATATATATTAGTGTAGAGTCATGATGAAAAATTGATTGAACAGAAATTTCTTCGCTCGATTCGTTCAATCTTGTATGCGTCTCAAGTATTCAAAATAGACATTAATGTCCATCTGATATTATGCAAAGGAACCATTGACTTTAAATACAGAAACTTAAAAATATGAAGCATTTAGATTTTGTGAGCATTATTTATGGCCCTAGAATGATTACTAGTATTTATTTGTATTAACCATCATTGTCATAGGCTGCTGTATCACTTGCAAGTAACATCTGCAGCGGTAGATATATCCCTAAATCAAATAGTTATGTACGTTTTTGACATTGATGCTAACCTCATAAGTTTTACTGGACACACCTAGATGAAGGGCACGCATCCCCAACAAACCACGAGTGGGTAAGCCGTGCTATGCATCTCTTACAACAACTAACCAGCTTAGATCAAACGCTTCCCGATATATAGATAGTCTTCCAAATATACCTTTGAACCACTTTATTTCCGACTTCTGATTTGACTGGGTTGGTATATTTCGACTGTAAAGGTGTTATATGTAAATGCATTGTCAAAACTACGATACCTGCGGCATCTTTAGGTCTACTAGACATAGTAACATAAAATTTGCTTTAGTGACGTCGTAATACAATCACTGTAAACCAGAGTAGCTAAATGCAGCAGATTCATGATCTCCTTCTATTATTTACTCAGGTGAACACTCTTTTATCAGCGGCTTGAAGCTGTTATGTAGCAACTTTCACTTGCAGTTTGATGTTCAGGAATAAGAGCAGCAACGTTTAAAGCACTCATCAGGATCTTAACCCTGTAAAATATCATCGTAAAGAAACAAAGACACGACTGCACGCATACTGTCAATGTCTTTCTGAAGTGACATTTAGCTGTAAATAATGTCGAGAGTATAATTTATAGACGAACCTATCAGATTTACCACAAAAGGTCGTGAATTTTGTAGCGAAATTAATTAATTCACTTGTTGTTAGTTTGTTACCAAATATCAGATATGCATATCTGGTTCCTAAACCTAACTATCGACTGTAAATATTAATCCTAATTCCTCACACTGAACTATAACCCTTATTTAGCCGTAGCATATAGGTGGACATTCTCAAGGTCTTTAGCGTCGCTCAAAAGTCGTCCATAAATTATAGTCCACCTAATTTTCCTATTAATTTACAAATAGTATGCAATGGCTGCATAGGTCATATTAACTTTGCTTCAAAAATCTATAAAAAATGGTGTGTAGCTCATTTTAACAATAAGTATAAACTTACAGGAATTGGCATGCTAACTGTAATGAGCAACTCTATCAGTTGGCTGGAATAGACGTTGGGGTAAATCCCCCGATGAAATGCAAGTATATCCTTAGCTCAATTGGCTCTAGACTAATTGCAACTGCTCAAATAAAAGTACAGATCTAACCAATCAATCGAATAATAATTGCGTTGCTAACGCCACTTAAATTGCCTCCAAAATTTGTTAATTAGTACTCAGTTGTAAAAACAAACTGTACTCTGTAATTCTTCAGAGCAAGGAAAGCTGGCTACATTCTATATCTAATGATCGAATCTCTTGATTTTTGATTTACTTCTGTCAAGTCCAAGAGGAAATTATCCCTGGAGTAATCCGGAGTATATAAATGAGCTATAAACTGAGGGATTATTAGTACAGGTCAGCCGAAGACATGTATGATTTTACAATTGCTCAGCGCCACCACGCTCGCTAAAGAGCCGGATATATTCACTGGTGTTTCTTGAAACTCTTGACCGAATGTATCTTCACAACGGCTAGCAGACGACAACTCAAATGGCTAGAGACACCGAAACACTAAATTAAAACATTTTATAACTGCTGTATTCATCGCATTTTTTTCTGGCTGTAGGGTATAAGAGCTGGAGTACAATCTAACTGTAGTCTTTGGCGATAAACATAGTATCCACATTTATCAACGGCTTTACGGTACTGATGTAGTGTCAAATAAAATGTACAGGTACAGCGCACTTGTCCTTTTCAACACTACTGACGCTACGAACAGATTATTGTGTCTCAATTTTCCACTGGTTCCTACCGCATCATTGGTAAACATGTCAATATCTCATTCTAGGAATTCGAAAAGCGGTACTAACCATTGTATTATTCAAAACATTAGAGCGTGGTTACAAACACATTCTGACAATTATGTAGGATCACAGCAAAAACAGCAAAAACTCCCGGGAGACATATACAAGCAAGTTTCTGATATGGCAGAACAATTACTTCACAGTTCAGCTAAAACCCTAAGTGAAATTGAAATTAGGACAATTTGTTAAAAATCACAGAATTACAGTAATATGGTGATAAAACTGAAAATCACTCGCTCTAATTAAACGGACAGTATCATTTTTCCTCGCTGAGTAAATTCTATTGTTTTGATCGTTTAATACGTATCAAGACTACTGTTTCCACTTTAATTGAATTTATTTCAGTTAAAGTATTCGATTAGTGTATCGTTTCTGTTTCTAAATTAGTTTGTCGTCGGTACTTTTGAGTACTTTGTTTTCTATTGTATCTGTTAATACTTTTGGTTCTAACAATCCACAGTTTTCCACTGTTTTTGTTCATCGATCATCTTTGTCTCTGAGTATTATTGTACCTAGTTTTTTTTTAAAAAAGACCCCTGTTTATTAACTGGACAGTGAAAAAAAGCAACTGCCAACTTCCGAGCTGTGAAAGCGGCATGCATGCGATGAGTGCAAAAGCTGGTACCACGAAATTTGCACGAATTTAACGCCTGTGGCTTTCAAACGGTTCAGCAAAAACGGTTGCGTATGGCTTTGTCAACAGTGCTGTTCGGATGCGAACACCTTGCTAACCGAGGCCATCTCTTTGTTGAATGCCACAAGATAGTGTTTTGTCAAGCGTGGTCGGGACACATCTGATAGTACTCGCTCTGTCGACACGCAAATTGGTGTGAAGCAAACTCAGGTGAGTCCGAAAACAGTGACTCACACCGACCAAAGGAGGAAAAACAGTCTTCAAAGAGGTCTGTCTTAAATAAAAACTCAAGAAAAGAAGTTTCTTCTGTCCCCAGTCGTCTAAATGGTATCCCTCATGAAAGGCCTAGAAGCCGCAATCGCAAGGCTCGATCGGTTTCTATCGGGAAACATAACCTGACCTCCCAAGTCGTCGACGAACCTTTGGAACCCCGCAGTGTGTTTGGCGTGACTGTGGTTTCTTCTGCAAGCAAAGTTGAGGAATGGGTACAAGTTGTAAGGAAGAAACAACATAACGAAATAAAAGGGAATCCTACCCCATAAAAGTAGTCGGGAAATCAAAGGCTGATCAGAGTGACAGATCAGCTATTTATAATAGGATCAAGAAGAGTGAAAGCTCTGAATCAAAACTCGTCTTGAGCATGACATTGTGCTGATAAAACAGCCACTTAATCAACGCATGCCTCGAAATATCTCAGGAGTCACCTTGCTAAAGGTGTATAGACTAAACAGTCTAGCGGACTTGAACCCTAATCAATCCAGACTGCTTAAAGTAGTATTCAAACCTTCGAATGAACGCGACTTAATTCTACAGGGTGGACATAAATTAAAGGGTTCAGGGGTTTTTATCCGTAAGGACTTGCCGTTGGCAGACCGTGTAAAAAGACGGGAAGCAGAAAAAGAACTACAACTTGGGTTAGACGGCGGCGAAAATGACCTAAAAATTGTTAATTTTCGGGTTGTAAGGCTTCGACAGAGAATGATGCCGAAGCCACTCTGGGTGAAGCACGAAGGCACTTAAACAGGCTTCGGATCTGTTACACCAATGCACGAAGCTTACTCAATAAGCGATCGGGACTAGGTGTGTAAATTGACTCTACAAAGCCAGACATAATCACAGTCACAGAAACCTGGCTGACGCAGTCTATAGATAGTATGGAGCTTGACTTCGAGGGTTTTACGTTAGTAAGGACCGACAGAATACAAAAGCGTAAAGGAGGAGGGATAGCTCTATTCATTAGGAATGCTATCCCATTTGCCATTATTGACAGTGGATTCCATGAGAGTGGGACGTGTGAATGCAAGGGATAATAGCTGCTGATTGGTTTGGTCTATCGCAGTCCAAGCTGTGAGGTAAATGAGATCCTGTTAAGCAGTCTCAATACTTGGTCACAAAGTGGTCGATGTCTAATCCTAGGGGACTTCAACGCACCAATGGTAGACTGGGAAAATCTGCGAACTAAATCGTCAGAAAATTCCTTCGAGCAGGAGCTAGTTGATGCTATTATCACATATGCCCTAGTGCAAAATGTGAAAGAAGCGATTAGGTATGACTCGGACACTGAATCATCCTTACTAGATCTTATATTGACTCACTATGAGGATAACGTTGCGAACCTCCATTACATGCCACCCCCAGGTAAAAGTGATCAAGCAGTTTTAACTTTTGACTTCCATATAACTGTCAATCTAGAGCACGCGTTAGCTCAATCCAGACCTAGCGTCTGGAAAGCAAACATACCAGACATCATGCATCAGCATCGTTAGTAGATTGGACAATAGACCCAGAGTCCTCAATTGAAACGGCTTGGGACGCATTTCGAAATCTATACTTAAAAGTTTCCGCACCCCACATCCCTTGGACTATACCATGGGGTCCGAGAAACTCTCCACCATGGGTCAGTAGGGAGGTCCGCATCCTTCTCCGTAAGAGGAGAAAAATGTGGGATAGACTTGGGTTACTGGGGACTGGTGAGATAAAATCTCAGTATCGAAAAGCTCGGAATACCTGTGCCTCGACCCTCCGTATGTCTAGAAAGTTGTACGAAGAAAAAACTGTTAAGGAACCCATAGAATGTCCCAAACGACTGTACTTACTTACTTACTTACTTACGCCTATTACTCCTAATGGAGCATAGGCCGCTGACCAGCATTCTTCAACCCACTCTGTCCTGAGCCTTCTTTTCTACTTCCATCCAATTCTTGTTCATTTTCCTCATGTCTATCTCCATTTCCCGGCGTAATGTGTTCTTTGGTCTTCCTCTTTTCCTTTGGCCTTCAGGATTTCATGTGAGGGCTTGTCTTGTGACACAGTTCGATGCTTTCCTCAATGTGTGTCCTATCCTCTTCCAGCGCTTCTTCCTGATTTCTTCCTCCACTGGGATCTGGTTTGTTCTCTCCCACAGTACGTTTTTGCTAATAGTGTCCGGCCAATGGATCTGAAGTATTTTGCGTAGACAATTGTTAATAAACACCTGTATTTTCTGAATGATGGCTTTCGTAGTTCTCCAGGTTTCTGCCCCATACAGTAGAACTGTCTTGACATTTGTATTGAAAATCCTGACCTCGGTGTTGGTTGACAGTTGCTTTGAGTTCCAGATGTTCCTCAGTTGCAAATATGCTGCTCTTGCTTTGCCGATCCGCGCCTTCACATCTGCATCAGATCCACCGTGTTCATCATTGATGCTGCCCAAATATGTAAAGGTTTTTACATCTTTCAAATCTTCTCCGTCAATTGTGATTGGATTGGTGCATTCTGTGTTGTATCGGAGAATCCTGCTTTTCCCTTTGTGTATATTGAGACCTACTGCTGCTGAGGCTGCTGCTACACTGTTCGTCTTCTCCTGCATTTGTTGTTGCGTTTGGGATAGAAAGGCCAGATCATCTGCGAAGTCTAGATCGTCCAACTGCATCCTAGATGTCCACTGTATCCCGTGCTTCCCTTCAGATGTTGACGTCTTCATGATCCAGTCGATCACCAGGAGAAAGAGAAAGGGTGAGAGTAAGTAACCTTACCTAACACCGGTCTTCACTTCGAACGACTTTGTCAACTCTCCTCCATGCACGATTTTGCAGTGTAATCCATAATATGAACTCTGTATGATATTGACTATCTTCTGAGGCACGCCGTAGTGTCGAAGAAGCTTCCATAGTGTTGTTCTGTCCACGCTATCAAATGCCTTTTCGTAGTCAATGAAGTTGATGTAGAGTGATGAATTCCATTCAATTGATTGTTCCACAATGATCCGTAGAGTTGCGATTTGGTCTGTACACGATCTATCCTTACGGAATCCTGCCTGTTAGTCACGAAGTTGGGCGTCTATGCAGTCCTTCATTGTGTTTAACAATACCCTGTTGAAGACTTTTCCTGGTAGTGAGAGAAGAATGATGCCACTGTAGTTATCACACTTGCTGAGATCGCCTTTCTTCGGTATTTTGATCAGAAGTCCTTCTTTCCAGTCTGTTGGTACTTGTTCCTCATCCCAAATCTTATTGAAGAGAATGTGGAGTATCCTTGCAGTTGCCGCTACGTCTGCTTTCAGTGCCACTGCTGGGATGTTGTCTGGTCCTGCTGCTTTGCCACTCTTGATTTGTCTGATGGCCATGCTGATTTCTTCAATTGTTGGTGGGCCAACATTGATTGGGAGGTCCGTGGGTGCTGCTTCGATGTTGGGTGGGTTCAGTGGAGCTGGTCGATTCAAGAGTTCTTTGAAGTGTTCTACCCACCTGTTTTGTTGCTCTTCAATGTTGGTGATTACCTCGCCTTCCCTGCTGTTGACTGGTCCCTCTGGTTTGCGGCGATTTCCAGAGAGTTTCTTTGTCGTGTCATACAATTGTCTCATATTTCCTTCTCTTGAAGCCTTTTCCGCCATCGTTGCTAAATCTTCCACATATTTACGTTTGTCAGTTCTGATGCTCCTCTTCACTTGTTTGTTAACTTCTGTGTATTCAGCTTGTGCCTTGGCTTTTTCTGCTCTTGTTCGACTGGTATTGACTGCTGCTTTCCTGTTCCTCTTTTCTTAAGTCTTATCCAGTGTATCAACAGTGATCCATTCTTTGTGATGGTGCTTCTTGTGACCCAGGACCTCATGACATGTTGAAGTGATTGCCTCTTTGATCCCCTTCCAGTTGCTCTCCACAGTAGTTCCTTCTCCATTGAGTAGATCATGAAAGGCCTGAAACTTATTGCTGAGGGCTATCTTGAATTCGTTGAGTTTGTTAGTATCCTGAAGAAAGGCCGTATTGAACATTTGTGATATTGTCCGCCCCATTGTCCAGTGCTACTTGAGTTTCAATTTCATCTTGGCGACCAGCAAGTGATGATCTGAGGCTATATCAGCTCCTATCTTAGTTCGCATGTCCTCCATCGTCCACCTGAACTTTTTGTTGATGCAGATATAGTCGATTTGGTTTTGTGTAGTGTGATCCGGTGAAGTCCATGTGGTTTTGTGAATGCGTTTATGTGGGAATATGGTGCCGCCTATGACCAGTTTATTGAAGGCAGATAGGTTTGCACATCTCTCAC
The DNA here is from genome assembly GCF_000699445.3 of Schistosoma haematobium. NCBI lineage: Eukaryota > Metazoa > Platyhelminthes > Trematoda > Strigeidida > Schistosomatidae > Schistosoma > Schistosoma haematobium. The sequence goes on along the minus strand of NC_067197.1, from coordinate 17,074,132 downwards.
CATTTTCGTTCCTTTCTCTCAGTCCGTGTCGTCCCATGATGTCTTCATATCCAGTGTTGTCCGTTCCAACCTTAGCATTTAAATCCCCCATCAGAATGGTCAGGTCCTTTGTTGGGTACTTCTCGATGATTGACTGCAGCCTATTGTAGAATTGATCTTTAGCGTCTTCATTGTAGTCGTTGGTAGGCGCATAGCATTGGATGATGTTCATTGAAATGCCCTCTTTCTTTGTTTTGAAGGAGACTTTGATGATCCTTGGTCCATGAGATTCCCATCATATAAGTGCATTTTGTGCCTGTTTAGACAGCATCAATGCGACTCCTTGTGTATGTGGTGCATTTTCTTCTTCATGGCTGGAGTATAACTGGAGCTCTCCTGAAGTTAGTCGTTGTTTTCCAACTTGTGTCCAATGTGTTTCACTGATCCCAAGTACCTCTAGGTTGTATCTTCTCATTTCTGCAGCAATTTGGAAGGCTCTGCGGGTGTCCCACATTGTACGAACATTCCATGTACCTAAATAAATGGTTGCTCTGATTGTCAGAAGGGGCATCGGCCTCGTAACTTCCGAAGGGACTCGGCTTTCATCATGAGTCGTCATAGTTCCTCTAAATGAAGACCTTCTGATTCCCAGGGAAGAGTTTAAAAGGTTCGAATAATTTTTTCTGGTTAGCGTTTTTTTAGCGAGTTAGTTTTCTACGGGATGGGGACACTAACCCCATGCCCAACCCTCCTCTTTTATCCGGGCTTGGGACCGGCAGTAGCCTCCGGAGGGACTCCAGGCGGAGTTACTGCAATTTATTATCATGTGCAGGCCATTTTACACGATAGCTAGGAGCAGTACCTGTTAAGTACATTACTTCTGAGAAAGTGGCTTGCGCCTTTGTTTAACTATGGTTAGCAAATTTCCGCTGTCTTTCAACTATCACTAGAGACCATGGACGCTAGTTGGAATCTGGACATTTCATTTGTCTAGTCACACTACTAGAAATTACAGGATTTCGAATGACCACCTACCGTTTACAGGCGAACGGATTGGTTGAACAATTTCATCGACCATGGACTGACACTTTTCCACTCATGTTACTTGGTATTCGTGATGCAGTGAAATTTGACGTTTAGTACGCTGCAGCACAACTCGTTTACGGGTGATTATGAATCTAAACTCTTACATGGGCGGGCTTACAAGCACCGTGCGTTAAGCCTGTTTTTACTTGAGCGCAGTCAACTGATGTTTTAGTTCAACCTGCCTTACGATACAGTATATACGTTTTAATACGTCACGATTCATCACGATGACCTATCGAAACGGCATATGATGGACCTTTCAAAGTCTATCGTAAACCTAGATACAATATCGTCTATAAAAACGGAACTAACTAAAACGTCAGCACTCACTCTCGTAAAGCTGAGTATTTAGAAGGAAAACCAAACGACGCTCATTTTCCTCCTGTGCACGAAACGAGCGTCACAACTACCATACCCTACCTAGTAGTCAAAAACCATAACGAACGTTCGCTGACATATGACAACTAGTTGTAAATAACGCTCTCAGAAAGGAGGGTAAGGTTTACAGAACACTTGAACAACAAATGCCTATAGGACACTGCATAATGATTCGTTTCATCTCGTCTTTTTGTCATGTATTATCCAATATGCCTATAAATGTGCATTTTTTGTTTTTACTAGAAAATCCGAAGAATTCAATGTGCAACATTTTTTACGCTATCGCATGTTATAAATACTCATGTATATCAGTTTTTACTTCCTTCGCACATTTTGTGTCATTACACGTTCATGAGTGTATTTCGAAACTTACTTATAATTTCTTTTACCCCTCACAAGGCAGCTGGTAAGATGAAAACCGACGAAGATAACAATAAATAGAATCTTTCATTGTACTTTTGGCTGATTGCTATTATGTGCCACATGACTCTTCATATCAGAGGATGATGACCAGATGGTGCTGAACATAGCAAGTTATCAGGAGTATGTTTACCAACGACAAGCCCGTTACGTTTAAACTTCTGTTTGGCCTCGTCTTGGGTTGCTCACTGCTTTATTAGGGGAAGGGTGAGCTGTAGCGGTAAATAAACCCTACAGAATGAAAAGCTCTCTGATTTTAAACATCCAAGAATATTGTGCCACCTATAAAGTTTTTATTGAATGAACATAAATTGACAATCCTTCACTACTCTCGTTCCTTTCTCACAATCAGTGCATGCATCCCAAGACATCTTCATACCTGATGCTGTCCGTTCTGGCGTTGGCGTTTAGGTCTCCGCTCAGGATGATCGGCTGCAGGCTCCCATAGAACTGGTTTTTATCGTCTTCATTACTATCATTATTAGGTGCATAATACTGGATAATATTCATAGTGATTCCCTCCTATGTTTTGACTGATGCTTTAACGATCTTGTATCAGTAAGATTCGCATCCTATGAGTGCACTACGTGTTTCTTTGGACAGCATCAGAGCAACTCGTTGAGTGTGTGTAGGATTTTCCTTGTAGAGGTAAATAAATCCCCAAAATAAATAGCTCTAAGTTTTCGACATTGGATGCTGACCATATGTTTTAGTGGACTCATCTAGCTGAAGGCGCTCGGTCAGGCATCCGCACCAGATCACGTGTGGTAACGCCGTGCTCAACATCAACCGCAATCGCTAGCCAGATTAGATCAGAGAATTCCGATATATTGGTCATCGCCAAATATACTCTTCCGATCTCCTCGACTCTGTCTTTTGATTTCTCTAGGTGGGAACGAAATATATTAGAAGGTGTTACTGGTAGAAGCGTTGTCAAACACTGAATACCTGTGACATCATCATTGGTGAGGCCGACGTGATCTGGTACACCTAATTGCAACTGTGAGTCTGTTCCTTTTTGGGATTTTTATATATCATTGCCTTATTTTTTATTTTTTTTTTAAACATTGTGATTTTTTTTTCGTGTTTTTTCTTGGATATATATATTTTTTCCCCTCGTTCATTATCGTACTTCATACTTCATCATGACTGAACAGACACCCAAAGTACTCAAGCTTAAGACTTTGTCCCCGCCTTCATTTCAACTCATGCCTTTCTGGCCCGACAACATCGAAGCCTGGTTTTGCTACGCAGAAGCCGACTTCTCCGAGCACGGCGTGTTCGACACACGTGCACAATGCTTCGCAGTAGTCAAGGCACTACCGCGCGAATTCAACAGGTACGTAACACCTAGTATGTTTACTAGTGATGTTTCCGATCCTTACGAAATCTTAAAACGCTCGATTCTTAAACGAGGAGACCTAACCGATCGACAAAGGTTAGATCAACTCTTCAATAACATCGACCTGGAACACGGTTCTGCGATGGACATGTTGCAACGGATGAGAGAGAGTATAGGCCCAAGAACTTTCGACGAAGGTCTATTCAAACAACTCTTCTTGTCAAAACTTCCCCAACAGGTGCAAGCAGTTCTGGTCTCTTTCCAGAACAACGTCTTAGACGAACTAGCTGCATCTGCCGACCGCATTTTAGAAATTACGAAACCTTCTACTACCGAGGTATTTTCAGTCAAAGAAAAACCTCAAACGACTCAGAATGATATAACCGAGTTATGTCACACACTCATGCGTTATCTTAGTCTTCGTGCCGTTGTCAAACACTGAATACCTATGACATCATCATCCTCTTCGTGACCAGAGAACAGCAGCATTTTCCATGAATCTAATCTCCTCTGTCCGGCTTGGGTCCAATGTGTTTTGCTTATTCTGGACACCTGTTATATCTCATCTCCGAATCGATATGACTTGTATTCCCAGTTTCGCATATTGTCCGGATATTTGGTGTGCTTATATTGATTGTTGCTGTGGTTGTCAGATGTCGCATCAGATACCTGACTCCCGAAAATCTCGGTCTGCACTATGAGGCGTCATAATTTTTCTGAATGAAGGTGCGTGAACTGAGAGGACAGGTTATCTTGTACAGGATGGGGTTGTCGACCTCATGCTCAACTCTCCTCTTTTGTTCAGTGTTCGGCTCTGCAGTAATTCTTGAAGGTATACGGGTGGAGTTAACGGCTCTCGTTGTACTGTGAATTTATAGTAGAACGGGTGAAAAAGTCTAAGTCCATTTTTATAGAATTGCAACTAATAAGAAGGATTTTCAACACATATGTGTGATATGATGTAACTTACTAAATACACTGAGACTTTGATATTTCGGTACAAGTGAACGATCGCTCTCTAAAAACATCTCTGTTGTACATCCTTCATCGAATGTGATCGCCTAATCTTGACAAAATTTGGTGTCAAGGCTAATTAATTAGATCGAGCAAAACACCTCGTGGGGACAGTGTCAGGATATGACTCCGACGTCTGAATGAGTGCCTTCTATGAATATGTGTTAAGGTTTATATGGTCAAAACCAGTTGAGAATGGTCAAATACTCAAACATTTTGATGCCCCCTGTGTTCATTTTCCTTTCATGATAGGTGGTGATTATCGTTTTGTGCACTTATCCAAACGCTCCTTTTCCCCACCTAATAATTGAACTGACGCCAAATAAACACTACAACATGAGCCTAATCTAATTTGTTCAGTAGTGGACGTACGAGCTATCAGCGGTTGAATGCCATTATCTGAGTCATTACTTTTCACTGATCGTGTCAAACTTCGGGAAAAAGCTTTCAACCAAGATAATGAGTTAACACATCAAAAAATCCAATTCTACTTAGAAGTTAAGCGGATAACAATGCAATTACTTTCGGCAATTCAAAGAGTAAAACAATCCACCTGAATGGCATTGCAAACTACATTTACAACCATGGTGATTCGCCTTTGAAAGTTTGGCAGGTACCCCATGACCCAAAATTCCAAGCTAGCTATGATGAAAAGACATTGCGAGAAAATCTTGTATTGGTAATGCTGAATCTCGTTTTTGTCAGTTTCTCAGTAAGACTTTCAACTCATTTTTTAACAGTTTTATTCAGTCATACATAAAGTACAGAAATGTGTTTTTACATTCACTATAAAAAAAATAAGGATGCACTAGAACGCATCCAACGACGAGCTACTAAATCAGACTGTGGACTCAAATTCAAGCCATATAAAGAACGCCTTCAGCGACTGAATCTCATTGGAGCATACTCATTGGAGTATAGAACTCCTAGAGGTGAACTTTACGTAACTTACAGACAAAGATGCGGCAGGTATTCAGCATTTGACAACGCATTTATACGTAACACCTTTATAATCAAAGTATACTAACCCAGTGAAATCAGAATTCAGAGCTGAATAGGTTCGAGGAAACATTTACAAAGCTATCGGCATGTCAAGAATAGTTTGGTCAACGGTGGCTAAATGTTGTAACGGACACGCAGCACGGCGTGACTGAGCACCTCTAGCTAGGGTATGTCCAGTAGAACTGATAAGGTCAGCATAGACGTTTAAACTCAGGTATTTATTTATCTTAAGGATTTACTTACCTCTGCACAGGATCATTAACAGTAATGAGCATCCCCTTATATATCTATTTAAGCTCAGTCTCAACACGAACCTAAGAAGTAACACTCAGGATCAGGAGACAACATAGCAGAGCGGATTGTGGGAACACTTTCCACTCATTAAGAGTAGTCAAATTCTGAGATTTCCTACCGGATGGGCTGGTAAAAGCGACTTCTAAGGGGTCCTTTAAGAGAAAACTTGACATTTTCTTAAGGACTAAGGACAGCGTCTCAGTGTAGTTTACTAATATTTTTTCCCTTTTATTGTTAAATATACCTAAGTTTCTACCTGGCAGCATCAGTGATCTACTGCTGCTAGTTACGGAGGCCCATGAAACGAATGCTTCCTTTATGCAATTAAGGACCATTTGAAACCATGTGATGAAGCGTTCCTTAAATTAATAATTATTATCATTTGGAGTATGTGACTTAGAAGTGACCTTCTAATGACTTACAGCATCTTTTTGTAATCTAAGTACATAACCGACATTTAAATATTTATTATCCATGTAAATTACGGTTATTTAAACCCAATATGTAGTTTAAGTAGTTTGTTCAATATGTTTGTTTAAGTCACCATTCCTTCTGTTAGCGCAAAGAATTGATTGAACTTAAGGTGTTTTGTTACAACTATCGTCATGACAGCCTCCCCTGAGCAAGTGGACAATTCATTTCAGAGTAAGTCAATTTCGAATTTGTACTCTTCTTGTCGTTTTGATAAATTTGGATAAATCGCTTGGATAATTTGACGCTTTGAGTGCTAATTGAAGTTTACTGTGTGATAACTAGATAATCCTAAGCAAACCATTGAAACCGATTATTACTCCCGGTGTCACATTTGATAGCAATATACTCCAGGAAGCAGCAAACTGTACTGAAAGTTGGTCTAGTTGTTAGTGTCTCAGACTTATTGAGTGTTGGGTTGTGACTTTCATACAAATGTCAATGTGTCTTGAAAATCCTAATCCAACTCCCAATCCTAATATCTCCAATTTATAAATCTCATTTAAACCTAGCAAGGTAGACATTTTCAAAGTCAGTTTAGTGTTGCCCAAAGGTTGTCCGTAAATTGTGGTCACCGTTTATCATACTGTTCAAGGTTTCGTTCACTAAACATCGTGTTCATTATTTAGAAATGTCCGACTTCAATCAAGGTTCGATCATGAACTATTGCTTTTCTGTAACCACTGGTCACGATAATCAGGTAAATGGTATTCGTGATGTAAAATAGTTTGGCCTCAGTTTACTAAGTATTTTTATTTCTGATGCTCCCAGTATCTCATACTAATACATATATACACAGGTTATTAGATGTTTTACAGCTTACTGGAAAGTGCGGGTGCAGATAGGCTCGGGTCGGTCTTCAGTAAATACTTCCCATTTTAAGGATGCGGAGTGCATGCTATACAATAATTCATTGATTAATTGCAGTTTGCGTAACTTGTTTCAGTGTATACTCAAAGTCTAGAAGTCATCAGCTAACAGGTCCATACTGCATACTTCAGCGTTGTCCTCAAAGTTTCATCGGTAGCGAAACTGAAGGTTAACGTTGAAACTAAACAATCATATTTCCTGTATGAAGCGATTAAAGGGAATAGTTAAATACCATCAATCTATTTTGTACTGTCTCCAAGATGTCGGTAGGTACTCTGTATCTTTTAACAGATAATACCAGATCACAATCCTGTATAATAAAGCAAACAACCCTAGTATTAAGAAACAATTGTCAGTAAACAACACCCCCTACTCACTGCCTTCTCGTGGCGGGGGTGTTGTTTACTAAAATGAGAGGACGAAAAGCGAATGTCCGGCGCTTTAACCGGATTCCAAACCAATGGTGCACATGGGCTCCAGTATCCTGCGGGAATAAATGGCGTATGAACCAATTGTTTGTCACCGGCTTCCATGGGACTGTATCTCCTTACGATGCTCCACTGCCTTGTGGATCAGACCCTCAGGTCGAAGGCTCGGGGTGTGGCCCCCTAAGAAAACCATCTGCTTCGGTTTGGGCATCCGGGCAGTATCACAGCCCTCACACATATCGAATGGGATTTGTGTGGCGCATATGTATTTGGTGCCTCTTTGTATCAATATCTATGTGTTGAAATAAATAAATAAAAATAATAACCATGACAGTTCATGCGTTTGTTAGGGTAAGGGTGTAATCAATGCATTCATGACCTTTACGGAAACCAGACTCCTCATGAGTCAGCCTCACAAGTTTTGCTCAATCTGTGGGGTATGACTAAAGTCGGTTTTTAAAATCCGACTGCAACCACATACTCTGTGGTAATTATCTCATGTTTTATACACACCCTTTTTCAAGGTAGGGATGATAATCGTCCTGGTCTGAAATTAAATTCTCAACAATTAAATTCCTTAACTAAACAGTTCACTCCTATCCTCGGAAAATGTTAGAATCATGTCGTCTAACTGTTAACCTGGGAGGTTTTCGGTCATTGGAACTCAGCGTAAAACTTGACACAAGAGTACATCAATCCAAGCTGTCATACCCTGTCAGCAAGGAAGATTTGTCACGAAAAATCCCCGAGACTTTAGAAGTTGTCGTTTCCGGACCCTCACGTTGTTATACGTATCCGTGCTTAACAACCACTAAAATACAAATCGAGTGATTTATGTGGTGCATCCTTGTACCAATGTTTGTGTTTAAATAAAAATAGAAACAAAATAAATGTTTATGAGGCTCTTAGGTAAATTATTTCTGGAGATAGGTTGCTTACTTTTTGAAACCTATCTAGAGATGATTAATCTATCTGCCACCTACCTCACATGTTTCGCTGATGTCAGGGTTCTCTCTGTTAGTGTCCTATTCGTTACGTTGCTAGCCAATTAATAATCTTGGAGTACACTACATAGCCACCCGCTTTCATGCCGTTGATATGAAACATAATGTGAAAAAAGAATTGTTTCAGGCACTAGTTTTTAATCATGTGTCTTCGAAGCATTGCTTGTGTATCGTAGGATAACTGGTTAAGCAATTCTGAGGTTAAACATAGAGTACTAAACAAACATAACAAGTCGGTTGACTTGACTTTAGATCTTTTTTGATTGTAGGGGCTTGGACGTGTTACATGTACCCCTTAATAGGGAATGCTTTCTTGAGCAGACGTAGGCTCAAAGAAAACGAGGTCGATGAACCTAAGAAATAGCATTAGCCCATAAAATCATTAACACGGATTGAGTCGTTAATAGATGTAAGCTACCAGGTTAGAATATGTGCAATAACCGTGATCAATACTTTGAAATATTGCGAACAGTTGCAGTAGTACAGATCCGTTCATTATTTGTCCTCCTCTAGATTTTGGGTTTTCGTCTTCATAAGTACCTCCCTTTCGAATTATATTTTCCATGTTTATTCGTTTTCATAGTGACTGCTTCCATAATTTCCATTCTTTTACTGTTCGTCGTGTTAATTTTATTTTGTCTCAATGTGGGACAGCAATTTGGGCTAATGCATATTTGTATCAGGTTCTACATTTTTTAATCGAAAAGGTTTTGTCAATTCTTTCGCGTTAGATACTCATGTTTTGACATATTTGTAGTCTGTCAATGTAGACGGACCGGTTTCGTGAAGTTGTAAAGAGCTTTGGAAAGCCTAGTATTTATATGCCAGACATTCATCAACTCTTGGGCGAATTTATTTGTTATTTTTATGACATCCTGCAAACCCATCCTATTCTCGTCTTCACTCTTTATTGAGCTGATATGTCTTGATGTTTGGTAACAGTCCGATTGTAGCCAATTTGTTTACATCAATCTACTTCTGGCAGTCAGTTACATGCAACAAATCTTGACATACACGGATCGGTTCAAATTACTATACCACATTAGCACAGTGTGATAAAATTCTCAAGCCACACCCTAGGTTAGTAGGAGTAGTAACAGCATCATTAGTAGTAGGTGGGATTAGTTATAGGAAAAAGTATGAGATTTGGGTGCGTACGGTCTAAAGGAATACGAAGAATGAGAGGATTTTCGCCCTCTTGATCGATTCAAAGTCGTCACCCAACCTCTCTAACCCCTAGTTAGGATGATCATGCAGACTCCAACAGGGCTTGGTCCGACGGTTAATGGCTCTGTGGACTAATGTCACGTTTTATTTAACAAACTCTAGCAGCGGCCTGAATGTTGAGACGTTCGACATGGCCACTAAGTCCCAGGTTCGAGACCTACTATATCTACGCCGTTTAGGCAACTGGGTAGTATGAGTAGCCCTCCTAGCGTGACCCATTCAAACACCTGCTGAATAAATAAGTCACGATACTCGTGAACCAGGCAACATCACCTTTCGAGGTCGTCACGATCAGGCTTACGTAACATCCCAACCACGTCAGTTGATGTGGATTCAGTATCTTGCCAACCGGTTCATCATATATACCTAGTACCTTATGCCTAACTTCAACACTAGTTACTCGGTAGTTTCAACATAAACGAGCAATGCTTTAGGGACACATGATCAAATACTGGTAATCCAAAGCAAACTTCTGCTCAGTAAACTTGCCCTGTGTTCGGCTTATCAATGTTTCATCTGCACAACAGGTGATGCATATTAGCAAAAGCCAGCCAAACTTTCTGAACCCCCATCCACTCAGGACAGTGGCTTTTCTGATCACGACGACGCAGCGTCGTGAACATACGTTTACAAGAAACAGTAGACCTTTACACAACCATACTACTAGTTGATTGTAATATAGTTAGTGTTAGTTCTAGGTGGTGTTCAAGTTGAAGGACTTCAAATGGCACATTGTCGACGACTCCCAGAAGTTACCGTTAGCTAGCGATGACTAATTTATATAAAACTGAAAAACATGGAACTCACTGTCCAAGCCCCCAGTGGGCACAACATTATTTGTCGGACGGGCTTAGTTGGAATCACCTACTTGACAATAAAACTTATACACTTTCCAACTAGCTGCTACGTCTACACTTATGAAGTTATGAAAGTTATTAACATGTTTCCAGATATGCAAATATTCAGTCGTTCTTGTCTTCCACACTTTCCAAGGTCGAGCTAATAGTTACACTTGGTTCCTGTAGACGGGTAATCACATGCCCCATAAGGCAGTTGTCAAAGTCCCATCACATGCAACCTTTTTATTAGTCCTGTATTTCACAGACATTACTCTCGGCATTACAAATCGATTGGACACGGTGTAATGCGACATTTTTAGTCTCTAAACTTGGTAAGAATGCAGCGTCGCTCAAGCTACTGGTTATTTTTAAATCCACCCCTTCATAGTCTGCAATATAAATCCGTTCTCTGACGGTTCGCTAGTTCTAACCTTATTACCGTTGAACTAATGTCATTGTAGGACCTCAGTGACAGTATTCAGAGCAACAACTTGGTTAAGTCATCACAGTAGACGAGGCTGACTATTATATCGAGGGAACATTTATAGTCGAGTTTCTGTAACTCAGTGTTTGTATAATTGCTGTATCGTTTACCTTAATTATTCATGTCTGAGCACTTGAATATGAAAGGATAAACTTGATTAATGTAATCGCTTTTTAGTGGGCGATCGCATACCATACCGTCTTGTATGGCGTGGGTTGGGACTACTAAAAACTATTTTGTAACCATGTTTAGATTTTGTTCTTTCTCCACTCGCTTGTCATGACATTCTTCCAGGTAGACAGAACAGCTAAATATATCTTTTCACTAGTCTTAATGTATCATACACGATCGGCCGTGTTGCACTATCTTATTTGTCAGCAGTTTCGGAGGAAGTCAGTATCGGATGTCCATAGTTGTAAAAGTTTTAGAAGCAACATGATGATAATTGCTTAAAAGTTTTTTAGTGGACGACGTCATGTTGTATGATTCATTCTCTCCACAAGAAATGTTTGACGAAAAACATGCTCACTACTTCCAGCACAGTTCAAGAATATGTTAGTGCATCATGCTTAACTGCCTATTGGGTAATACACTAATTTCTCATCACTTAATGGATGTACGACTGAATAGTTCCAGTGTTCATTACTTTAACGGAAGTTCTTTTACTAATTAATTTTAATACTAGTGCTATGTGAGGAAAGACAATATTGCCTTGTTCGTAGGATAATAATAATGTCTGAATGATAGGCAACATAATCATCGGGATTGTCTATTTACTCAACTAATTTACCAGGTGAATTAGTGTACTTGGCTTCGGACCAGACCAAGTTAGGAGGCCAATCATACTAACTGGCTGGCGAATTGGGTTTCGGACTTGTGACTTGATTACTGAAAGACCGATGCCTTAATCGTTGACCTTATCGCCTTGAAATGTTTGAGACATTACATTTCATTAAGGTCTCAAACATCTTCATGTTCTGATATGCTAGTTCTGTTACTTTTCATTTTGATTCCTCTTTGCTCTCGATGTCCATCATTATCGTCCTCTAAGCTGTAATTCTAAATCTCCATCTAATTCAGTTTGCTGCAGCCAAATGTACTTGGTTGCTGAAAAATTTACATCCGGTTTCTCATTTTCAACACAAATGTAACAACTGAAGTTGATATATTGTGCCTAGTTTTATGTCATAAAGGAACAGTTATAACGTTCTGGTACATTCAGATGCAAACTAGCATAAACTTAGGGTTTATGTTCGTTCTGTAATCGCCGTTTAATGGTCCTGTTGTTAAGTCCCAATTTTACCGTATGACAAAAGGTATCCATGTCTCTTGCTTTTAAATAGTAAATGTATTCAAGGCATTGTTTGCGGTTAGTGGGTTTGTATTGTATTAGATAAATAAATATAAGGTAAACTACTTACGTACTCAACTGACTGGTAAAATTGTTTTATCGTTCACTGACTAGTTCGTGGTACCCCAGAAAATTCATATCCTTTCTCAATTTTTGTTGATATAAATCCTTTCAGCCTTTAAAAATTATTGTTTTTAGGTATTCCGGAATCTGAAACTCATTTCCGAAGTGGAAACTTAGCACTCTCTCACTTAGATGATGTCATCGATTCTGTAGTTTCTGAAGCTATTGAATACGCGGATAAGCCACCGGAAGAACGAACGCTCCCCAAACTAATCCGTAAAGCTCCACCACCCCCACGTGTTCGGCCACCTTTAAATATGGGCGAATTTAATCAGGGGCGTAATTTCGCCACACCTAATGGTCTAAATCAAATGCCATTTCTAACTGGTGGTAATCAGTTTCAACAAAAACTTAATGAGCAGTTCCCAACAATGGTCCCTTTCAATACCGGTCAAGCTGCTACAGCAGCGGCGGCGGCAGCAGCAGCAGCTCAACAACAATTACTAATGCAATACAATGGTCAGTACCCGGCTCAACAACCACAGCAACAACAACAACCGCAACAACGTCAACAGCAACAGTACTCTCAAGCTGCACATTTCCAAGCTCTACAAAACCAACAAGCCCAATACCAGGCAGTGAATGCAGCTGCATTGGCCCAAATGCAACAGTTGCAACGTCAACAAATGCAGGTATGTTTGGTATTTTGAAGGACTAGTGTATATGCCTTTCCTTATCTTTTTACTGGTTTGTGTTTTGGAATTATTATGATTTAAGATTCGACAGTAAGGAATTGTAATAATGATAACAATTTGTCATATTGTTTACGTTACAGTTTATTATTATTGACTATCAAAAAACAGCTTAAACTCTACATTTTTTGGGAGTGCTCCTAAGTGCTTGTTTCAAATTAAATTCGCTTTTGTGGTCTCCGTCCCTGACCGTGTAGTGTTTTCTTTAAATTGTTCACTGGTCGTGTGTGATTTTTTCTGAGGTCCTATACATTTAATAGCTATTCGACTTTTTAGTTTGTTTTTCATAGTTACGACAAATGTCAATGAGTTTGAGGATGTGTCATTCCATTCGTTGAATTGCTAGGACTCTCGAAATTCCTTAACTATTCGAAATTAAGAATGAATAAATATGATGTCTTTATATTGAGTTAAATCCAATTACCAATGTTTATTGTTGTTGAATTCCAGTGCAGTGTTATTGTTCGTGTATACAGTCTAACAGATTTGTTTCTCTTTTATCAATAGATGTTAGATTCAATGTGCTTTTCATATGATTGAATGTCAATACGGACTTTTTGCTTGTATCACTATTTCAGTTTGATACTTTTTGCACCCTACCGATCAGTCATATACACTATTAATAGGGGGAGGAACTTTTAACTTATTGAGATTATAAGTTTTTCAATAGTGGTCTAGCTTAGATCGACTCGTGAATTCAACTATGATAGTTGAGGTTGCACAGATTCACATTCATATTTCTTATATTCAAGTTGTGATATCCAAAGCTTTCTGAAGTTTCATTCACAAGACACAATCACTTTAGCAGTTGCCTTAGTGTCAGGTGTTATTAAGAAAAAAATACTCTGCATCCATAAGCAATTAAGTTAGGTGCTCTGTTTGCTTTGTGAGGTTAAGCTTTGAAGGCATTTTTCCACACCCCACAATTCCACTTTTTTGTTCATACTCTTAATAAAACGTATTTGTATTCGTATATTTTTTCGATAGGCTACATTTTCCATAAGTCGTCTATGTTAGAAAAAATCCGACCTGAAAATAGATTTACTGTCTTTTCGTAAAACCTTAAGAATTGACCGTGTTTCGTTTGTCTTTGTTTTCCTCTTCCCCACCACCCACCCTATAGCTATTGTAGTCAGACCTTGTTTATCATTAGTCATTGACTGGGTAGAGAAAAAAACTGGTTAGCATGTGAGCGACATACAGACAGGACATAATGCATATGTAGCATCTGCGTTGGCGTGGTTCTTAGCACATTGATATATAATATTGACCCTGACTAGGCAAATGTCTTAGGTTATTTGTCTGCATGTCTAACCAAAAATCTTGTCAGCCAATTTTTAAAGTTTAGTCTGTCGGTCCACCAACAAAAATAGTTGAACAAAAACTGTCAACGCATTTTTTTTATTTATTTGAAATGGCAATTGTGTATTCACATTACATAGTAGTAGTATATTCAAGCTGAAAGAATCAACAGTGACTACATTGAAGACTGAGTTCATCTGTTATTAATGTTCACAACTTACTGCAAGTGAACAAAAGACTTATCTACTATATTTGACCATCACTGGTCGTTTCTTGTGTAATTGGCGATCTGTACAAATTCATGGTCGCCTTTTAGCCTAGTGAACTCAATCGGAAATGAATTTATTCTATTCTATATATTTGTACGCCAAACGTCGTGTTCAGATGATTTAGCAGTTATGGTGTCTAGTTTCCTCTAACCTTACCTACTTCGCTTTGGCCAGAAGAATATTATTAATATCCCTCACATAAAGTGCGACTTAAAGAAGGGTTCCCAAATCTGCATCCATGCGAAGAGTGAATCGGAATTCCTCGTATTGAGGATGTCAACTTTCTGTTTCTGCGCCTACTTATAAGCTATTTCATCCAAAATTAATAAAACAACATCCTTGGCGGCGTTAAATTGAACCATTCTTGATAAGTACCTATCTACGATAAAGTAGTTGTCTAATGATTACTGATTTTGTCTAGCGTTAGTGAGTTTCTTATGTGAACTACAAGAAATGAATGATGTACACATGTCTCTGTTAGTATCAATTTACTAAGTTCCCTGCCGTTTATGTTACGTTATTATATCTAATAAAAACGATGTTTATTGTTGTTTATACCAACATGATTATAAGAACGAGTCTTGCTAATTTGTAAAGATTCTTGTTAGTTTATATCTCATACTTTTCACTTGATAGAATTGTTATAACGATCATTGTTAGGATTTTATTGATTGTATCACTTATTTTTATTTTTGGTCACCAAACAGGGATTCAACATTATACCTACTTCTAGTTATTATCTCAACAATTTAACATATGAACTTATAATTGTTGTATTTGCAAGTGCTTTTACGAGGCTAAAGTTTTACTCATAGTAGACTAGCTGATAACCAACTTCACTTTAGATCTGAATTATTACCTTAACAATCTCATAAAAAAATGATTTCAGAAAAAGGCTTTTACTCAACATAGTTATATGAATTTATTTTGAATGTTCTCATTCAACAATGAGATGAGTATTTAGCTTTTAAAAATTAATTTGAGCGATTTATTAAAAAATGGGAAATTATGAAATTTCCTCTAAATATCTTACTAGGCAGTGATCAGTAATCTCACTTCAATAAACAATCAAAACTACCCAATTAGTATCATTTTTGTGTCAACTTTCTTTAGTTTTTTCTTGGATATACTTTTAGAAATAATCACTAACCTTTTCAATGATTACTCTAATGGAAGATTTATTTGTTAACGTGGAGTATGCACGGTTTCTGTCTAGTTTTTTTAAATGTTAGTTTGCTACCTTCATCTTTCCTATTCTTCCACAATATTGCTATTCGACTTCGTGTGGTACATAATTCTTGTTCTCTTTTATACAAGAAAATGTCTTATCTAAATAGGTTGAAATAATTATTGTTATTGAAGCCTTGTCGAGGTAGCAAAGAACTAGACTAGGTTTCGTCAATTCGCGTTACATGTAGAAAAGACAGTGCCTGTGTTTTGCTTATCAAAAAGAGAGTATACTATGTGACGGTTCACTGTCTTACTTTATGACTAAAATATGGTTATTGAATGCTAAGGAATTGTGTTAACTGCAGATTTTCGACGAGTGGAAACTGAGCTAGAATAATGAAAATTATGGAATAACACCAATCGCATGATTTGCGAGAATTTAGAAATTGGTTTTAAGCCACATTATATAATATGTATCTCTTGTAAGTTCTGTCATTGGTGTTCTATATTCATTATTAAATCTTATTTCCCTCTTCAAGCTAGATTTCTCATGTTAGACCCAGTGTTTTTCTCCCTGGTTATTTCCCTTTTTAATATATTGATAGATTTGTCAACTTAAGTTGGGAAATACGTGTACTGATTCTTTGAGATGTGTATTAATTAATGTTTCATTCTCTGTAAAGTCATGAAATATCACCTTTCACCAGGTAGTTTGCTTGACTTTGTATTCCATTCTATCTGCTGAAGAGTTATTTGTCAGTACCTGACTAAAACGATATCCTGACAATTCATTGTATTACTGTGTACACTATCGTTTATGGTCTTTTTCAACTCCCCTGGTCGTGTGATTTGTTTTTTATGGCTGTCATCTAAAAAACGAGTAATATCTACTAACCATCACACTTCATACTTTTTTCCTGCTAACTTTTTATTGATTAGTATCTAATCAACCTGATAAGCAGTCATTGACAGACCATTAGATTTTCTGTCACATTTTACGTACTGAACGGTGAAGTTGTATGACAGCCAGTCAGTTACAAATAGAAGGAATTATTAGGAAACTCAAGTGGTACTACAAGTTGTTGGTGGTTGACGTTTTGCTCATTCATTATCTAATATTTCCTATCGATCATTGAGAATATTATTCCTATAAAATTGTTTCAAATACGTTGTTTTAACATGTGTGTCATGTGAAATATTACAGTACGTTTCTTGCTAATTTGATTATATCCTGAAACCAATGAATGGTAGACGGGACGTGTAAGCCAGAAAATCCTTCATATCACTTTTTCGTTTTTCTCTAGCGTCAGCAGCAGCAGCAGCAACAACAACAACAACAACAAATGTCTACTCCTAATCGGCATATGTTATATTCAGCATCGGGTTCTCCTCCTATTAGTCCAGCGGTTATATCAAATTCCCCAGGCTCGCAACAACAACAAGCTTTAGCTTCTGCACAACAGCAGTTACATCAGCTATATGCAGCTGCTCATCAGTTACCTGGTAATTATTACTATCTTATGAACATTGTTTAAAAAAAATAGATTTACATTTATTGTCATTATAATTATGCCACTAATAATTATCTCCACAGGGTATCGGTAGTATTCCTTATTATTTATTTATTTATTTATTTATTTATTTTAACACATAGACATTGGTACAAGGAGGCACCAAATACATATGCGCCACACAAATCCCATTCGATATGTGTGAGGGCTGTGATACTGCCCGGGTGCCCAAACCGAAGCGGGTGGTTTTCTTAGGGGGCCACTCCCCGAGCCTTCGACCTGAAGGTCTGATCCACAAGGCAGTGGAGCATCGTAAGGAGATACAGTCCCATGGAAGCCGGTGACCAACAATTGGTTCATACGCCATTTATTCCCGCAGGATACTGGAGCCCATGTGCACCATTGGTTTGGAATCCGGTTAAAGCGCCGGACATTCGCTTTTCGTCCTCTCAATTTCGTAAACAACACCCCCGCCACGAGAAGGCAGTGAGTAGGACTTCCCTGACAGAGGCTATATATGCGTGGCCATGTGAGAGCATTTCGAGAGGGAGAGCGGACTCTCCCCACTCTCGGCCGTACCAGGGCATTTGGGGGCAGTAGTATTCCTGCTAATGTGTATGTAGTTTCTCATCGAGATCAATACACTTTTCTATATGACCTTTTCTTGCTCAGTTGGGTTATGGATAGGTACTTATCAATGTTTGGTTATTTTACTTTATTTTGTTCGAAATATATGGGAACACAACCGAATGAACTATCAGTTACTTAACATTAAGGGTTATAAAGTCCTTGGTAGATGCGGTTGTTGGCGACATTAATTCGTAGAAAAACGTTTTGGTAAGCATTTTTAAATGGGGATATTTGAAACGAAATCGTCCAAGCAACCGTAACCAACCTTCAATAACTTCCTGGTGTAGGTACAGTTTGGTTGAGATTTATTTTTCAGCTTATTGTTTGCATAACTTCACTGTAACGAAAAACCCTACGTAAAACAATACTCTTAGATTCTATTGACTACTTTAAGCCGTCACGAAAGTTGTATGGTTATTTTTAAATATATGTACAATTATCCTTTTGTATCAAACTAGTTGTATTTGGTATTCAAACTTTAAAGTCTTAAACTCTTGGGTGGGAACTGCACTGACTAATTAGGTCCTTTGCGGAAGTTAAGGTGATTCATACTAGGTACCTATACTTCAGTTGTATCCGGAGATGATTTACTCCTTCTGGATACAGCTCTGTTTCAAAGCCTATGTTGATCCGATAGTGACATTTTATATACACCATGTTCTCGACTCGTCCATTTCACCTTCCAGTTTCTGAAAGGTAATGTTAGTTCTTTTAGGACGTTACTACGTTATTTATTGTTTGTTCTTTAGGTCGACGGGTTAGTCCCATCAGTACTGTTTAAATACCTGCTTCGGTTTGGGCACCCGGGCAGTATCACAGCCCTCATACATATCGAATGAGATTTGTGTGGCACATATGTATTTGGTGCCTCCTTGTACCAATATCTATGTGTTAAAATAATAATAATAATTTTAAATACTTCGAACTGTAAACAACAGTTATGTTTGTTGAACATCATATCTGTGTCACACAAGATTTTAGAAAGTATTAATGAGTTTTTCAAACCCTGTTTCTCTGTTGAGTTAAAGATGTCAGTCCATTGCTGTTTTCCAGTTTTCATTCTGTATGGAAAAAAGGATTATAAGTTGTTGCTGTCTATTGTCGCCATTTTACTAAAAATGAGGAAAATGCTTGCGGCAAACTAAACTGAATGAGGCTTAAAATTTGCTGAATGTCTCCTAGAAAACACCATGGTAATATTTGTGAAGAAGGACTTGTATTTTTGTTCTCTTTTGAGATCAGTAAGTTGATAATCCACTTCAAGCATTTAGTTCAGAATAAAACATTATTGAAACATGAGATCTGAGGGAGATGATGAAAAGTAAATTTATCTACACCATTGCACCTATGTATGATCATCGGTTACCACAACTATACAGACCCTAACCAAGTAGTCTGCACCTACCAATACGATTCAGTTTGAGCGTCTGTGATTTTATGTACTAACACCAAGATTTGTGTTTAACCGCTTCTTAGTTGTCTGTCATCCACGTCCTACATTGATAAACATCGTGGATCGAGGTGACTGGATATACCTACCCAAGTGGTATGGCTTGCTTAGCTTGAATTTATGTGTATCATATTTAAATATCTATATCAAATGTTAGCTATTAATTAAGGCCCTAATTCTGTATGCCATATAATTTTCGAATTTACAACCAAGCCACTTCAATGTATTTTGTTATCTAGGTATGATGCAAACGTTCCCTCCGAATCAAGGACAACAGCAAGCAAGCATTCAACAAACTATACAAGCTCAACAACCTCAAGTACAACAACAACAAGTATGTAATCAACGCGTTTGGACAAACGCTGAACAACTTCAAGCAGCTCAACAACAACAGCAACAACAATTAGCGGTTGCAGCAGCTGCTGCCGCAGCGGCATTTAATCCCAACTCAGTACAACAGCAATATATGCAACAACAACAACAGCGACAACCTTCACCCCAACAACAACAGCCGAATCAAGCAGCTCAACAACGTATGACAAACGATTTCCAAACCTATGCCTATCAACATTAAATTTTGTAAACAGAACAAGAGCAAAAAACCTCTTTTCAGTCAAGAAAATTAGTCTACGTTTGTAATGTTCCCTATTCATATATATATATATATATATATATATATATATATATATATATATATATATATAATTTTTGTGACTTTATTTCACGCATTTGCCTGTATGTGTTGACTCATCCACTACAGATCTGCAATTTAAAGAGATAAATTCAATTTCTAATATTTTTAGCCTGTCAACAGCTGCCTTCTCTCGTTTATCTCTACGTCACAATTTCAACGATCTTCCTTATTCTTCTTTTTTCTTAACAACTACTAATCAAAGGTTTCGTGCCTTGTTGTTGCATTTGTGTTCTGGATCATTATCTTCTTTCAACTTTTCTGAAACTTTAAATAGGTGTGTGTACATGTTTGCATTGTTTATTGATAGAAAACCTGTTGTACAGCTAGGTCGTTTTTGTTTATTCACTTATATCTTTAAGATACTCAACATCACTACTTAAATTCTTACACAGTGTACGCATTTAATTTTTTTTTAAATTTTGTTTTAAGAATCTAATAATTGTCCAGTTTTTCTTTGGGAACAAATTCTCTGCAATATCTCATATATATCGAGTTAATGTATGCCAACAACTTCACTAATGCTTCATTATTTGCCTAGTGACCATTGAGTATTCTTAATTTTTGATCTGTTTTTCTATCGAATACTGTAAATTTATGACATTCCATATTTTTAGGAGATATGTATGTTAAGTCAAATTTTTCTATTACCATTTTACATCACTTATTAAATTGCGACTTCACGATTCATGCATATAATAGGGAACTGTGGTATGTTGAATGAAATCCAAGTTTCTACCTCCGTCAAAAAGAAAACATGGATTTCTTTCATATTATTTATGTGTGTGTAAGTTGATTGTTGTTCTGTTTTTACGAAAGGAAATTTAATAATAACTATTCTTATGACACTTTGTAATTTCACACCATCTCCCATTTATTATTGTTTATTGGACAATCATTCTATTGCAGTCAACAAATCTTCTATAATTCATAATGCACTTAATTGTTTTTAGTTCATCGTAATGCTGGGTTTTTTATCTGACGACATCAGTAATTTACACTTTCTGTTTGTCCAGTCAGTAACTTGGACTTGCTATTTTTATTCTCCTTTTTTCACTAACATTACTATTACTACAAGATCAGTGTTCATTATCCGTATTACCTTTTTACACATGGATCGCCTCTATTTTTCAACTTGGTATGTTCCTTATTTGTTAGTTCTCTATATTCTATTGGAAAAGAACAAAACTTTGTGACGTATTTACGCTTATCAGGATAATTATTGTTACTACTATTATCTCTATTTCCTGTATCCTATTCATTGTGTAATTCATGTCAAAAGAAGACAATGTCCATACATATAAAGTTAAACTTTTTTTGTTTCATTGACATATTTAAACGCCTAACTTATTCACAATGTAAGACTGTCTTCAAGTGATATGTGCAAATCTATTTCAACATCAATCAATAACAATCTAAATCATCTAGTTTATGTGAAAACTAGCTACAATGTTTTGAATCAGCAATACGTTTTTCTTGGTTGACGCGATGCCACACAACGGAATGCTAGAAAAGTGTTCAAGAATGAACGGAAGTGTAAATTAATGAGTATATGCAATCCACAGGGTGGAAGTATAATCATAAAAAGTAAAACCCAGATGATTTACTCGGCTTTAGATAGATTTTTAGCCATTTCAACTGATGTTTGTCGTCCTAAATTCTCGAATTGTTCAGCATGTCATAAGGTTCGATGTCCTATCTAGGAACACCACTATCAAGTACCTAGTCATGCAACAGTTTCTTTCATGGAGAGCTTATCTATGATAAGATATACGGTATGTTTCTTGTTCCTCAGGACAGATCTGTCATAGCCGTTTGATTTTAAAATCGACCTTATATCCACAATAGTTTAAAGATTATCATATTTTCTTATGAGTTATTTGTATTGAATGACTTTCTGAAATCTGATTTTAAGCTGAATTATTTTGTTAGAAGCTTTATTATCACATGGGAATAGCGTAGACAGTTGAATATTAATTAATGATTCAGAGTAAACTTTATGATTAACCTGATGACTATCAGGTCCCTGTAGAGAAATCAATTTGTTTATTTTCATGATCAGGTAACTCAGCATGTAAAAGTAACATTCAGCTATGATTATTACAACCTATAGTTTTATAGATGTTGTTTGGCTGATGAATTGTATTCACATTAGTATACACTGCCGTCGTGTATGCTAGTTTGGAATTTACTAAGGCGTTACGGATTACTTAAAATGAATCACGTTTCATAGACATTATGAATATGGGTAATCAAGCTACACCTTCACCTTTAGTTACAGTCAATCAACTTATTAAACAAGAGTATATAATTAGCCAAAGAGGTAAAGAACAGTGATTGACCAAGTGATCCACTGTTTTTAAACGATCCGACATTACACTCTAAATGTTATTCACAAGGATGATTATCAAAGTTCGTTTTTGCTATCTAACAAGTGTAAGTTTTTTGAATTGCTTATCTTTGCGGGAAATGAGTTACTTTGATGCTCATCGTCGGCTCAAAGTAGGTTATGAGGATTCTGCATGGAAGCTATTGGAAAACAGGTACACTGAATTTAGGAACTCAACATGGTTTCACTCAAGAATCAATGACATGATTCTATCCAATGCATTGATTTCGTTACCTTTAATCCTCCACTAACTGATGTTGAGTGTATCCCAATCAACAGTCAATGAAAACATAAACTATAACCAAATGATTAGATTTATAACACTGGAGTCTGGAATCGTTTGGCGCATCAATCGTAGGCTTTTAAAAATCACTGGTTTTATCTGTAGTTATTACATATATTACTCCTAAAACAGTTATATTGTACGGCCATAAAGTGATGAGGGTTTATTACAGTGCTTACTTTTTGCACGACTGGGATTTCCTTAAAGTTTTGTATGGTAGACTCCCTATATACTATGATGCCGAATAGTCATTAGCTATATTAGCATTTTGACACATCCATTATATGAGCGACGGAAGTCTGCTAACGGAAATGTGTCGTTTTCAAGAAGCAGTTCGAGTTAGGCGAAATAATCAAAGCTCCCAAGTATTAGTATTCATTTTTGAACAGTTTAACACAACTATGCATACAGAATTAATGCTGAAGCGAAGAATTTATGTATCTATATATGACTCGATATCACAATGCACCTATCTCATTTTTAGTAACCGTGAGCAATTTTTAAGAAGCCCTAGAATTAGGTTACATGCTAATTGTCATTTGTAAGCTGTATCAGTAATCTTATGGAGGACTGATGCCCGTAGTAGTAGTAGTAGTAGTAGTAGTAGTATTTGAACTGATGTCAGTATCACGTTCAGGGAGATCACAACTGAGTTATCAGGGTCTCGGTAGGACTGAGATCAGTAATCAAGACTAGGCAGTAATAATTTAGCTTACTATTCACTGGTCAATCAGTGATAGAAGTCTCATACAGGAGTCAGTTATGATTTGAATACCTGTGTGATATCGCCTTTGGATGTGATATTAGATGACAGTATCTTGAATTCTAAATGAACTATCAATCCCCGAAAGGTAGATGCTCCTTGCTGATGAGCACCAATTTGCATAAAACTTAGGTCTAAGCCATCCTGCTGATTCCATCTTCCCATCTAACATTACAGAAGTGTGCTGACTTGTTTAAGAAACAGCATGAATGTGGATTGATAAATCGAGGCCAATATATGTGAGAATAATCCATTAAGTTTGATCATTTATAAGAACGGTATTTGAACATTATAGAAGGGAAAACTGAGAATTGCGTGAACTGACTGTCATGTTAAAATCAGTACAGATCACATCAAATGAATATATTTTTTCAAATTGATCTTAAAATGAGTACGTGAAAATCATGCAAGTGAAATATTAATAGCAATATACCTTTAAATGTATAGATTAGATTTAAAACTTTTGACAGATGTAGCACAGAATAAAACTTAATTGTAGCTGAAGATGAACCGTATACCTGGGATATTGTTTACTGGTTATATGGAGTTAGTGTAGTTATGCTTACATTTCAAGATATGTTTGATGAATTTGTAAATGAAATCGAATATATTAATAGATACATCATAGAAATCCTCAATAATTACTCTTCTCGAAGGAATCTGTTTTCAGAGAAACAATATATAGATAGCCAGGATATGAACATCCAACAATTAATGCTTACATACTTTCATCTTAACTATGATTTCTAGTCACCTTTATTATTCATATAGTGCATTATTTCTACGATAGTATATTACTTTACTTACATATAAAGAAAAGCGAGTAATTAACTTAGAGAGTAACACATGATGTACTTCTTTAGAAGAAAAAACCAATTGTTAAAAATCTATGGATAAAATAGGGTAATCCGAAAACGATAACTAATGGCCAAGAAAATGTGAAAGAGAAATCCATAGTTTTTTTATTTTTCTAATCCTGTTTTAGCACAAATTCCGATGAATTGTTTCTACTGTAAATAGTAATAATTTTGACTTATGGAATGGCATTGTGATTTCGATTGAATTGTATACTTTATTCAAAAATCCTGTGAGCGGAATCGTGGACGCGCACTGCTGAGGAATCCCATGATAGGATGAAACAGCCGTCTTATGATTCCAGGTTTTCAATGGTGGTCTGATATCAGTCTGTTCATGATATCAATCAGAAACCTAAAAATCTCCACAACCCCATACTGATAATTACCAAGTGCTCACTAGCTGTGTGAGGGAATTCTCGGAGTTCTAGTGGGACGCCGTGACTAGTGAAGTTAATCCGTGTCAGGTAGAGACAGGTATCTACCTCACTATAATGAAAGATAGTCGCGCAATTTCGTGTATTGGTTGAGGTTAGACACTAACACCGTTGGCCGTCCAATCCTCTCAGGTTTTCTTTGGTGGTCTAACATCAATTTCTTCATGATCTCAATCAAATAAATTTTTTACTGATTAATCACAATCACCTATTTGAATCTCAAAGATTTTTGTGAAAAGTAAAAAAGTGAGGTTGAGATCATTCTGTTTGAACAAATTACTCATACGCTTTTTGTTTACAAAGCTTTGTTTAACCAGTTATTTTTACTGTAATGTTATGCGATCTAATTTGATTCATTATTTAATACTGCATTTCAAATAATCACAAATGATTGCCAGTTAGCTATATGTGCCTGTGATGAAATTTTCAAGTTCAAGTGTTTTATTTGTGCATTCGTTCAAGATTATGACTGATGAACTATTATGTGTAAATGAAGAAATCATGAATGAATGTGGTCTTCACATAGGAAAGATAGTGGTTATCCATTTTGAACCGTCATTTACTAACATAAAAATTGGATACCTGTGAGTCATTTGCTGTATTCACTTCAATTAACTGATTGAAATTGAGGTTGAAGTTTATCTAGAACTTGACAGAATTATGGACTAATCGCATTTTGAATGATCGACCGAACCATGAAATGAAAATTTATTCCAGTCAGCACATACTGAACCGTTTTGTAATATTTTCTTACTATGCTCTTCGATAAAACCATACTCCAGTACGATACTATTGAACTGCCGAGTTGGAATTAAGTAATCTATGCTTACCATTCATGACTTAGCTTAATCAACATAAATTCTGGACGAAGATCACCTTCAAATAAAAGAATGTTCACTAGCCTAAATTAAGTAATGAAATAATTTTGTGGGTGGTTTGACAATTGTATGGTAAGCTTAGTTCAAATATTCATTTTGGAAATTCATAAACTATCCAAGATTCAGTCGCATACTATATTTGAGACTTTAACATTGAACCAATATAAGGATAACATGATGTTGTTTTTTTATAAATAGACACTTACAAATCAAAATCTAATGAAATATCTCTTCATTCAGATTTGTAAACTTACGGAAATTACTGAAAAAAATACCCTAATTTTCTTTCGTCAAGACTTTCAGATACTCTAGTGTTATCTTTTCAATTGATTCGTTATTAATCAAGACATCTCACACTACAAAAAAATCCTTTTGCAGTTCAATTTCAAATGACTAAAACGTTTGTATGCTAGTCAGAAGTAGATCTGACTCATCCGTATCATTTAGATTCGTATTGTTCGGCCATCCAAACAAGTGTGTTGGATATCTATTTATCATCTCTATTGTGGCTTATTTTTCTAGTAAACACTATTTCGTTAAGCTGTACAAATACACCAAGATGAGTCCAAGTTCTAGTTCTAACTTAATTTCAATGAGTTGCAATATTTTGACTGAATAAATCCGATAGGTAGATGTTTAATAAATTTTAAAAAATCTTAAATTGCTGGGTCTGATCTGAACCTATTATTTCGCTGTATGTGTACAGGATGCAATTGTCAAATTTACACCAAGCCCTTCTCTGTACATTATGCTTGTGTCATGTGAAATCCGCACAAGTTGCTACAATTGCCAATGCTTCTATCTTCATTAAATAAATTGAGTTGAATAGCTTCGATACAGAACAAACTGGCCTAAACTTGGATTGAATTGGACTATATTTTTGATTGGAACAGATGGGTGGTAGTAACAAAATGAAATTGGTACGTCTCCTTTTGAACACTTTTGTCCAACATTAAACTGAACATTATGATTCTAAACTTCCAATGGTTACTGTTTAACCTGACATCTTTAAACTACAGTGCTACACTGGTCGTCTTCTCCTGCATTTGTTGTTGCGTTTGGGATAGAAAGGCCAGATCATCTGCGAAGTCTAGATCGTCCAACTGCATCCTAGATGTCCACTGTATCCCGTGCTTCCCTTCAGATGTTGACGTCTTCATGATCCAGTCGATCACCAGGAGAAAGAGAAAGGGTGAGAGTAAGTAACCTTACCTAACACCTGTCTTCACTTCAAACGACTTTGTCAACTCTCCTCCATGCACGATTTTGCAGTGTAATCCATAATATGAACTCTGTATGATATTGACTATCTTCTGAGGCACGCCGTAGTGTCGAAGAAGCTTCCATAGTGTTGTTCTGTCCACGCTATCAAATGCCTTTTCGTAGTCAATGAAGTTGATGTAGAGTGATGAATTCCATTCAATTGATTGTTCCACAATGATCCGTAGAGTTGCGATTTGGTCTGTACACGATCTATCCTTACGGAATCCTGCCTGTTAGTCACGAAGTTGGGCGTCTACGCAGTCCTTCATTGTGTTTAACAATACCCTGTTGAAGACTTTTCCTGGTAGTGAGAGAAGAATGATGCCACTGTAGTTATCACACTTGCTGAGATCGCCTTTCTTCGGTATTTTGATCAGAAGTCCTTCTTTCCAGTCTGTTGGTACTTGTTCCTCATCCCAAATCTTATTTAAGAGAATGTGGAGTATCCTTGCAGTTGCCGCTACGTCTGCTTTCAGTGCCACTGCTGGGATGTTGTCTGGTCCTGCTGCTTTGCCACTCTTGATTTGTCTGATGGCCATGCTGATTTCTTCAATTGTTGGTGGGCCAACATTGATTGGGAGGTCCGTGGGTGCTGCTTCGATGTTGGGTGGGTTCAGTGGAGCTGGTCGATTCAAGAGTTCTTTGAAGTGTTCTACCCACCTGTTTTGTTGCTCTTCAATGTTGGTGATTACCTCGCCTTCCCTGCTGTTGACTGGTCCCTCTGGTTTGCGGCGATTTCCAGAGAGTTTCTTTGTCGTGTCATACAATTGTCTCATATTTCCTTCTCTTGAAGCCTTTTCCGCCATCGTTGCTAAATCTTCCACATATTTACGTTTGTCAGTTCTGATGCTCCTCTTCACTTGTTTGTTAACTTCTGTGTATTCAGCTTGTGCCTTGGCTTTTTCTGCTCTTGTTCGACTGGTATTGACTGCTGCTTTCCTGTTCCTCTTTTCTTAAGTCTTATCCAGTGTATCAACAGTGATCCATTCTTTGTGATGGTGCTTCTTGTGACCCAGGACCTCATGACATGTTGAAGTGATTGCCTCTTTGATCCCCTTCCAGTTGCTCTCCACAGTAGTTCCTTCTCCATTGAGTAGATCATGAAAGGCCTGAAACTTATTGCTGAGGGCTATCTTGAATTCGTTGAGTTTGTTAGTATCCTGAAGAAAGGCCGTATTGAACATTTGTGATATTGTCCGCCCCATTGTCCAGTGCTACTTGAGTTTCAATTTCATCTTGGCGACCAGCAAGTGATGATCTGAGGCTATATCAGCTCCTATCTTAGTTCGCATGTCCTCCATCGTCCACCTGAACTTTTTGTTGATGCAGATATGGTCGATTTGGTTTTGTGTAGTGTGATCCGGTGAAGTCCATGTGGTTTTGTGAATGCGTTTATGTGGAAATATGGTGCCGCCTATGACCAGTTTATTGAAGGCAGATAGGTTTGCACATCTCTCACCATTTTCGTTCCTTTCTCTCAGTCCGTGTCGTCCCATGATGTCTTCATATCCAGTGTTGTCCGTTCCAACCTTAGCATTTAAATCCCCCATCAGAATGGTCAGGTCCTTTGTTGGGTACTTCTCGATGATTGACTGCAGCCTATTGTAGAATTGATCTTTAGCGTCTTCATTGTAGTCGTTGGTAGGCGCATAGCATTGGATGATGTTCATTGAAATGCCCTCTTTCTTTGTTTTGAAGGAGACTTTGATGATCCTTGGTCCATGAGATTCCCATCATATAAGTGCATTTTGTGCCTGTTTAGACAGCATCAATGCGACTCCTTGTGTATGTGGTGCATTTTCTTCTTCATGGCTGGAGTATAACTGGAGCTCTCCTGAAGTTAGTCGTTGTTTTCCAACTTGTGTCCAATGTGTTTCACTGATCCCAAGTACCTCTAGGTTGTATCTTCTCATTTCTGCAGCAATTTGGAAGGCTCTGCGGGTGTCCCACATTGTACGAACATTCCATGTACCTAAATAAATGGTTGCTCTGATTGTCAGAAGGGGCATCGGCCTCGTAACTTCCGAAGGGACTCGGCTTTCATCATGAGTCGTCATAGTTCCTCTAAATGAAGACCTTCTGATTCCCAGGGCAGAGTTTAAAAGGTTCGAATAATTTTTTCTGGTTAGCGTTTTTTTAGCGAGTTAGTTTTCTACGGGATGGGGACACTAACCCCATGCCCAACCCTCCTCTTTTATCCGGGCTTGGGACCGGCAGTAGCCTCCGGAGGGACTCCAGGTGGAGTTTGTTGATAACAGAGGAATCCAGAGTTCACGTTTTCTCCTATTTGGAACTCTTTAATTGAATGTACCCTCAACTCCGTTTTGATGTTCACATTGACTCTTGATACTGATATTTAAGTATGTCCAGCTTATGAGTCTTAAATAAGCTGAAGCGATCATCGTAGATTTCACAACTATCCACGATTCATCTTTCCTATCAAAGTTGTAACAAAAGGATTATACCGAGGTAATACACACAGGATGAACAAATTCCAATAAAGAACGATTAAAATTCAGCGATAAATATCAACATTTTGATAATTTCATCTCTTTGAAATGATGATATACATATGTTCATTCTAAGTCTTAATTAGAACTCTTAGTTTTCACTGATAACCATTACTAAAAAACAATCCTATTGTAATTGAAGTTAATGTTAACCCTTCTGTACAATGATTTTACATCCTAACGTTAATAATAATAATAATAATAACAATAATAATAATAATAATAATAATAATAATAATAATAATAATAATAAAAGTAATAATAGTAATGTTGTATCATATCACTTTCACTAGTTAAAGAGTACAAACAGAAGTATGGAATTGCTTATATATTATACAGTATTAAGGCTCATTAGTGAAATTAAACGTTTTAAGATGAGAGTTTTCAGCAATATCATTTATGTTATTGATGGTATCATTTAACACTTCAAAAGTTCATAATGATGATATTAAATGACTTTACTTTTTATCTAACTCATTATGATAAACAATTTCTTATCACAAGGGGTTTTCTGGAGATTTTAGTAATTTCAATAGTTGAAATCATAAGTCAATTGAAGCTAGACCATCATAGAAAACCTGGAAGCACTGGACGGGCCGTTTCGTTCTAGTATGGGACTCCTCAACAAAACACATCAACGATCCCGCTCTCCATGAAATTCGAACCAAAGACTTATCAGTCTCGCACGCAAGCGCTTAACCATTAGACCACTGAGCCGACATTCAACGGTGTTAATGTCTAACTTCAACCAATCCATGAAATTGCACACTGCTGAGGAGTCCCATACTAGGACGAAACGGCCGTCCAGTGCTTCCAGGTTTTCCATGGTGGTCTAGCTTCAACTGGCTCATGATTTCAATTATTGAAACAATTTCTTATCCATTGTTTTAATAATTTAATAGTTTTTTTCCTAAAATGATAAGCATGCTTATATATTGTAAACATTTAATCATGTGGAAATTCAAACTTTCTACATTATATTTTACATATTTCTAAGGTAAACTAGAAAATTTATTTTTATTATATTCAATATTAATTAAATGGAATTTTCATTTTAATTATTACATCATTGTAGTTAAGCAAGAAACATTTTAGTTAAGTATCACACCTAAACTAAACATTTTAAAGAAATTACTTTGCTACTCTATTCAATTAACCAATTGTTATGTAATAAATTTAGGGTGTTATACTGTTTATTTAACCTGATTTTATCATTATTTTTTAATATTGTTACATTTCAATCTATTATATCTGATTCACTGAAAGGTAAAGATGAAAAATAAGAAAAACCCAGTGAATAAATTCTTTATTTCTTGAGAGAGAATCTTCCAAAAAATAGAAAATACGTAATGAATTTGTATTTTCAGAAGGGGTTTGTGGAGATTTAAGAAATTTCACAGATTGAAATCATGAGTCAATTGAAGCTAGACCACCATGGAAAACCTGGAAGCACTGGACGGCCGTTTTTAAAATCTCCACAAACCCTTTCTGATAATCATCATCTGCTCACTAGTGACTGAATTCAGGAGATACTCCTAGAGTTCTGGTGAGAAGCCGTTACCAGTGGAGTTCAACCAGGTCTGTTGTGAGATATCAGCTCACTGAAGACAATGGTGTACGGTGGCGCAACTTCGTGGATTGGTTGAAGTTAAACATTAAAACCGTCGGATGCCGGCTCAGTGGTCTAGTTGGTTAAACGCTCGCGCGCGAGACTGAAGGCCCTGGGCTCTAATTCCGCGGGCGGCGGCGTGGATACGCACTTCTGAGGAGTTCCATACTAGGACGAAACGGCCGTCCAGTGCTTCCAGGTTTTCCATGGTGGTCTAGCTTCAATTGACTCATGATTTCAATCTGTGGAATTTGTATTTTTTTAAAAAACCCAACAACATCCGTTTATAGGAAATTACTGTGGAAAAAGTAACTGATATTAATTTTCTAAATTGGATACTATTATACCAGGTAACATAGTGAATTTATACATAGATCAAAATGATCAGAAGAAAAAGAATGTTACATTTAGTGGGAAAACGTTCATAAAATTAGCTATCATTCGAGATTGATTAGAATGAACTTAGAATTAGAACATTCCATCAATCTCATGCCGGATGTTTATGTATACGGGATTCCTAAAAGTCTTATACGAAACGGAATAAATTTCTGTTGTGGTATATGATTTTCTAGTTTTCATGCTTAGTTATCAGTTTAAAGATGAATAAGAAACATTACCGTGATCAGTAAAATGGATCTCTTGTTCTAATAACTTTTAAAATCCTGATCTTAGTCAATGAAATCTGCATTCTATTCTGTCCTTGTAGGGGAAGCCATAGATTTAAGTTTCATATTAGCCGGGATTCGTTCACAAAGTGAATCTGCAATTTTCAAAGATTTGATGCTTTCTGCAAGATTCTAGCACGGAAAAACATAAGCTGACGTGTTGCTATCAATTGCAACCAACTGTCTAACAATTACCTATAGAAATCTTTGTTAGAATTTTAAATTATCAAGGAAATTGTAGGAAAGGTCTCTTTGTTTACAAAGTTTGTCCGTAAGTGCTGGTTTTACTGTTTACAATTAAATTTTATTTCTTTATCAATTGAGTGTTACCAGTGAAACTCTGATCTTCATTTCTCGTATGTACTTAAGTTAGTTTGACTGTTCTTGTCTGAAGTATCCGTCAGCTAATTTATAATATTAGACTAATAGCAACTTGTTTCTTTATAGATTTTTAATTTAATAGATTTTAATTAATAACTTTACTTATCTTTGTTATTTACTCTCAGTCAGATAAAACTATACATGTCTATTGTATTACTAATCGTGTGTTGTGCACTACGCATATACACACAAGTAGTTTATAACTATAGTCAGGAATAGAATGTCTGGCAGCAGAAGGTCGAGAAGGAAAGAACAGGAACGGAAAGCCATTGGTATGAAAATGCAGGAACAATGAAATCTAAGACTATAGACTGATATTTGCAAAAGAAACAGTCAAGTTTGAGACAATGGATTGATATTTTGCAAATTAAGTATTTACTGTATTGTTCTCAGATTTTAGTAAGATGTTCTGTAATTATGTGTTCAAATACATTCGATTGTCCCCAGTCGTTTTCTTGTTCGCTACAATATTACTACAGAGGAAATTAATTTGTTTATGAGATTGTTTTATGTGAATAAAACATGAATAGTTGAGTGTAGTTGTACGTTATTGACTTCATTATTTATTATGAGATATTGAAAGTGAAGTCAGACAATGACATCTCTTAAGAAAACTAGAGCTTGTAAAGTAAAAAAGCTTTCGAAATATAACAGATTTTGAGTTATGATTTGTTATTCAGCACCACTTCAATATGTATTCTCCTTGAAATGTTTACACTTTGTATTAAACGATACTATCCAAGTTACTGTTCATTATCTGATTGTCTTTCGTGTAAACACTTCATTTCTATTAACGTTAACCATCCTTATGGTTTTATAGGTACAGGGTTCTGTTTAATAATCTAATTCCTTAAGTATTATGTTATCCAAGCGGTAACGAATATCCTAGGTTTATACCTCCGAAGATTCAACAACGGTTGATGACTCAATAAAAAAGAAATACCAAACACTTGCGATATACGACGATTATATCTCAGAAAGACATTGGTTACAACCAAGCTTGAAAAAGGTGAATGGGGAATTCAATAATTTAAGGAGGTGATTAGAATATTCTCAATCAATTCCAAATCACATAATCAAAAATCGGGAATGTTTAACTTTTAAAAATTCAAAGATAAATTGATTGACTCATGGAACAGCAATACTACCGTCTAAATATTTTATTCTATTCTAGATTCTCTTCAGTGTATGACAATAGTATGGAGTCTAAAACGAAATTACTTTTCAGTGTTCTTTAGTTCCTACTGGTTTTGCAACTGATGTCAGTCTTTCTGAGCGAAAATTTTCTTCCTAAGAATTTAACTCCATTGATATACGTTTGTAGCGAGACTTTGTAGTGTCTAATGATTTATTCACTTGTGATCTCCCTTTCACGAAACAAAGTAAAATCAAGGGTCAAATCGACAGATTCACAGGAGTGTGTTTTGAATTATTAAGAAATATGAAAACTATAGCCAGGTAAGCAAGACACTAAGTAACTTGAAACAATGGAATTCAATCAGTCTTCAGACAAACAAACAAAATTGTGTCTAAGGATTGTCAAGTACCTGAACTTTCACCAAATGGGGTTTTCTACAAATGCGTAGTGACATTACTGCTCCTAAAACTAAATAATACAAGTCAAGTGTACTTACTTACTTACTTACACCTGTTACTCCTCGTGAAGGAGCATAGGTCGCTCACCAGCATTCTCCATCCAACCCTGTCCTGGGCAATCCTTTCCAGCTCCTTCCAGTTGTAATTCATCCTTTTCATATCTGCTTCTATTATCCGACGTAACGTGTTCTTTGGCCTTCCTCTTTTCCGCTTCCCTTCAGGATTCCAAGTTAGAGCTTGCCTCGTGATGCAGTTTGACGATTTGCGTAATGTATGTCCTATCCATTTCCATCGTCTTTTCCTAATTTCCTCTTCAGCTGGAAGTTGGTTTGTTCTCTCCCACAGAAGGCTATTGCTGATGGTATCCGGCCAATGGATGTTGAGTATCTTGCGTAGACAGCTATTTATAAATACTTGTACTTTCTTGATTGTGGTTGTTGTAGTTCTCCAAGTTTCAGCTCCATACAGTAGAATTGCCTTGACGTTCGTATTGAAGATTCTCACTTTGATATTGGTTGAAAGTTGTTTTGAGTTCCATATGTTCTTCAATTGTAGGAATGCGGCCCTTGCTTTGCCAATCCTCGCCTTTACGTCTGCATCTGAACCTCCATGTCTATCGACGATGCTTCCCAGATATGTGAAGGATTCTACATCTTCCAGAGTTTCGCCATCAAGGGTGATTGGATTGCTGTTCTCCGCTTTGAATTTGAGGACCTTGGTTTTCCCTTTGTGTATGCTGAGGCCTACTGATGCAGAGACTCCTGCTACATTGGCTGTCTTTATCTGAATCTGTTCACGTGTACGTGATAGGAGGGCTAGGTCATCTGCGAAGTCCAGATCGTCTAATTGGTTCTGAGCTGTCCATTGTATTCCGTGTTTTCCTTCAGATGTCGAGGTCTTCATAATCCAGTCGACCACCAGAAGAAAGAGGAAGGGAGAGAGTAAACAGCCTTGTCTGACTCCGGTCCTTACTTGGAATGCATCTGTCAGCTGTCCTCCATGCACTACTTTGCACTGTAGTCCGTCGTATGAGTTCCGGATAATATTGACAATCTTCTCAGGAACTCCGTAGTGTCGAAGAAGTTTCCATAATGTCCTCCTATCTACACTGTCGAATGCCTTTTCATAATCAATGAAGTTGATGTATAGTGACGAGTTCCACTCAACTGATTGTTCGACGATGATCCGTAGTGTTGCAATTTGGTCTGTGCACGACCGATCCTTTCGGAATCCAGCTTGTTGATCTCGAAGTTGGGCATCTACTGCATCCTTCATCCGGTTCAGCAACACCCTGTTGAAGACTTTCCCTGGTATTGACAGTAGTGTAATGCCTCTGTAGTTTTCACATTTGCTCAGATCTCCTTTCTTTGGAATCTTGATGAGGTGTCCTTCTTTCCAGTCCATTGGCACTTCTTCCTCCTCCCAAATCTTTTTGAATAGAGGGTAAAGCATGCTTGTGGTTACTTCGACGTCTGATTTCAGTGCTTCAGCTGGTATGTTGTCGGGTCCTGCTGCTTTCCCGTTCTTGATTTGTCTGACGGCCATTCTAATTTCTTCCGTCGTTGGTGGGTTGACATCTATAGGAAGATCTGTGTGTGCTGCTTCGATGTTCGGTGGATTCATTGGAGCCGGCCTATTCAGGAGTTCCTCGAAGTATTCTACCCATCTGTTTCGCTGTTGTTGAATTTCAGTGATTGGCTTGCCTTCTTTGTCTTTGACCGGCCTCTCTGGTTTACTGTATTTCCCTGATAGTTTCTTCGTTGTATCGTAGAGCTGTTTCATATTTCCTTCTCTAGCAGCTTTTTCTGCCGTCGTTGCTAATTCTTCCACGTATTTCTTCCTGTCGGCTCTAATGCTCCTCTTCACTTGCTTGTTTGCTTCTATGTATTCAGCTTGTGCTTGGACTTTCTCTGCTCGTGTTTGGCTGTTGTTTATTGCTGTCTTCTTGTTCTTCCTTTCTTTGATCTTGTCCAGTGTTTCTATAGAGATCCATTCCTTATGATGGTGTTTCTTTAGGCCCAGAACCTCTTGACACGTTGAAGTCAATGTTTCTTTGATGCCTTTCCAGTTGTCCTCCATGGTAGTTTCTTCTTCCTTCAGTAGATCTTGAAAGGCTTGGAATCTGTTGTTGAGAGCTATCTTGAATTCATTGAGTTTGTCAGTATCTCGAAGGAAGGCTGTATTGAACCTTTGTATTGCTGTTTGTCCACTTGTCCAGTTCTTTTTTAGCTTCAGTTTTAAATTGGCTACAACTAGGTGGTGATCTGAAGCTACGTCAGCTCCTCTCCTGGTTCTCACATCTTCCATTGTCCTTCGGAATTTTTTTGATGCAAATATGATCTATCTGGTTCTCTGTAGTGTGGTCCGGTGAGATCCATGTAGCCTTGTGTATACGTTTGTGTGGAAATATTGTGCCTCCTATGACTAATTTGTTGAATGCACACAAATTTGCAAATCTTTCTCCATTTTCGTTCCTCTCTCCCAGTCCATGTCGTCCCATAATATCTTCATATCCAGTGTTGTCTATTCCGACCTTGGCATTTAGATCTCCCATCAGAATGGTGAGGTCCTTTCTTGAACATTTCTCTATGATTGACTGCAGCCGCTCGTAGAATTGATCTTTAATGTCGTCGTTGCTATCATTGGTGGGTGCATAACATTGGATAATATTCATTAAAATCCCCTCCGTCTTTGTTTCGAATGATGCTTTGATGATTGTGGTTCCATGAGATTCCCATCCTACAAGTGCATTTCGTGCTACTTTGGACAGCATTAGAGTAACTCCCTGAGTGTGTGGAGCATTTTCCTCTTCGTGACCGGAGTATAGCAGCATCTCTCCCGTAGCTAGCCTTTTCTGTCCAGCTTGGGTCCAGTGGGTTTCGCTGATTCCCAGTACTGCTAAGTTGTATCTCCTCATTTCCGTTGCAAGTTGACTGGTCTTCCCGGTTTCCCACATTGTTCTAACGTTCCATGTACCTATAAAAATTTTTGCTCTGGTTGTTAGAAGGGGCATCGGCCTCGTGGCTTCCGAACGAACTCGGCTTTCACCATGAAGCGTCATAATTCTTCTAAGTGAAGACCTTCTAACTCTCAGGGCAGAGTTAAAATGGTTTGAATTATTTTTTCTGGTAAGCGTTTTTTTAGCGAGTTAGTTTTCTACGAGATGGGGACGCTAACCCCATGCCCAACCCTCCTCCTTTACCCGGGCTTGGGACCGGCAGTAACTCTAGAAGAGCTACAGGCGGAGTTACAAGTCAAGTGTATGGTGGCAATATTACATGAACCCTTAAACAAGTTATTAAAGTTTTGACGATTTCATATTTCACAGGTTGAAATCATGAGTCAGTTGAAGCTAGACCACCATTGAAAACCTGGAAGCACTGGACGGCCGTTTAGTCCTAGTATGGGACTCCTCAGCAGTGCGCATCCACGAACCCGCTCCCTGTGGGATTCGAACCCAGGACCTACTGGTTTCGCGCGCGAGCACTTAACCATTAGACCACTGAGCCGGCATCCAACGGTGTTAATGTCTAACTTCAACCAATCCACGAAGTTGCGCCATCGAACACCAATGTCTTCAGTGAACTGATATCTCACAACAGACCTGGTTGAACTCCACTGGTGACGGCTTCTCACTAGAACTCCAGAAGGTTCTCCTGAAGTCAGTCACTAGTGAGCAGTTGATTATTATCAGAATGAGTTTTGTGGAGATTTTATTAAATTTCACAGGTTGAAATCATGAGTCAGTTGAAGCTAGACCACCATTGAAAACCTGGAAGCACTGGACGGCCATTTCGTCCTAGTATGGGTGGTCTAGCTTCAACTGACTCATGATTTCAACCTGTGAAATTTAATAAAATCTCCACAAAACTCATTCTGATTTCATATTTTCCAGTTTTATTTGTATTTTCAAAGTTTAGTTGAAAACTTTGTACACAATTCTGTCAAAAATTGTACTTTACGTATTCGACTCATTTTGGTCTGATGCTTCAGTATATCTTCCCATAAAGCCTCTCGTATTTGGCATTTTGCTGTCCCACTATTGGTGCTGGTCTGTTTAGGAGTGTAATTAGCTTAAGAAATCATGAGATATTAAAAACTGTTCACATGTTGAGTTTGGTCACAGGCAAAGAAACTTATTACTAAAAGGGTTTATATAGAAATGAATTAACTGAGTGAATAAATTAGATGATAACTAATTTTGGATAATTAAAAAAGAAATAAATAGATTTACAAATAGAGAATAAAATATCCATCAATAACATTTCAAAATTATTTCTGTGACTTGTAAGTCTGTGTATGATGAAGGACCTTACAGTCACTTATTTTTGAATAGACGTTTCTGATATTAATTCAACTGATAGCATCAGTAGTTTAAGAAAGATAATTTCATAATGATTGCGACCGTTATCATCATGAAGGCGGAGTAGATAATGTCTGCTCTGTATTCTCTTTCTACAGGATAGGGCTATAGCAACCCTTCGTTTTATTTATGTTATCAAAACTGGATGACAACAGCTCAGATATTGTGAAGGGATCCTGTTTGTGTATTACAGACAAACGAAATTATGAAAATATTTGAATTCACGAACACGAACTGTGGTGGATGCATGCAATATGGTCAAGCTTAATAGTTAAACATTAATTATATTGGAGAGTGTATGACTTTCTATTTGTCATATGAGTTCAAATCATGTGTATTCTTGTATTCAATATTTTGTATATAAGCCTGTTGTCCTGTGAAAATAAAAATCTTATTCCACTCGGCATCTGTCTTGTCTTCCGATACCAGTTCAGTTGTGGATTTACATAGATAACTTAACCTCTTTATCAGTTAGCAGTTGGTAATATTGTAATATTGCATATTATGAGTCGATTAGCCCATTTCATTCACTAATTTAACAATCTCCGAACGTCTTTTCCTTACAAATCATAGGAGCCGAATTCACAACAATATAATACATACCGTATTTTATTCATAACTGTAAAAATAATCATCTACATTTGGAGGCTTACTGAAATGTGGTTTACAAGACTACTGTTTTAAGAAACGCAAACGTTTGTAAGTAGTGATGACTATCACATCATTATTGTAATAATAAGTTTCTCCGTATTTCACTCTGTGGTCCTTTCCAATTTCATGATCTGTCGTATTTATTGTGTAATGGTTAAACCTATGTATTTCTGGTAAGTAGGATGTTTATACATAGCGAACAACTGAGTCTGAAATCATCAGGCCTATACAGTGAGATAACCCATGTAATGATAACTGGCTACTTTATTCTTATTATGATAATTTTCTGGCATTACCATCAAAATATCAGACTAAATATATCTTTCATGTAATAAAACTTCGTTTATAGAATTGGAAAAGATTATCGTTCCTCTCTTCAGAAAAAAACTACACGAAATTC
Source organism: Schistosoma haematobium (assembly GCF_000699445.3). Classification (NCBI taxonomy): domain Eukaryota; kingdom Metazoa; phylum Platyhelminthes; class Trematoda; order Strigeidida; family Schistosomatidae; genus Schistosoma; species Schistosoma haematobium. Next base: position 17,035,063 of record NC_067197.1, on the reverse strand, counting down.
CATTTCCTTTATAAAGTAGCAAGACTATATCCAAAATGAGTTCACTATGTTTAAAAAAATCCATAACTTTTCCTTCATCTGATGTAGTCAGAAGGACAAATACAAAACGAATCTCACTTCAGTTTACAAGGTTTTGTGAAAACCTGAATTTAGATGTGACCTCCTGAAGCGTATTTCTAGGTAATATGTTTATAAACAGATAGTTAGTATCGTCTCTATATGTTTACGACTTTATACCATTATTCTCTGAATCCACTGTAGCAAAACTTGAAAAGTCTGTTCTCACTTCCTTTATCTAGATGTGTAAGCCGCAACGAATAATGAATTTATGATTCATAAAACAACATGCCTATAGCAAAATGTACGCTCGAATATTTAGCCCATTGATGACGAACAGATTACATATATATTACTCGAAAAGTAACTACAACTTTTATTTTGACCATTGAATTTCAAAGTCAATCTTTTTGATCAGAACGCTTGTTATCTTAATAAAATGGATTGTCCGTGATTAACATTCAAACAATTTAGTGGGATCTTGTTAGAATGGGATCGATGAAATGGCAAACAGTTTACTTGCATAAAGTCTACTTATAGTTTCAGAAAGTTTATTACCTCTTCGTTCACATTGTTATTCTCTGATTAAATGCATCTGAAAAGGGATGAAAACACACTAAAGTTAAGATATGCATCATCACAAAAGTATGTGAATTAACAGTACTACGAAGACCGATATAAAAATTGAGAGGATGCATGTGTTATTACTGATGGTAATGAAGTAGTCAAAATAAATTGATATTATCACAAGTGAAGATTTAAAATTACAAAGTTCAATGTTTGTATACCAATATGAATTGGACAGTTGACGGGTTTAAATAAAACACTGAAACATTTTGTGCACTGTCATCTGCTCCAGCTCAAGTAAATCTTAATTTATGATCTCATGGTTGACCCTCATGGCTTTTAAAATGTTATTCAAATTTTTCATGTTAAAATGTGAGTACTTGCATTTTACTGTGTAATAAATGAATTCTTGATCTTCACTTGGTTTTGAAATTAACTGTGGTTAATTAATAGCCTAATGTACATCACTGTTTATGGTTTCGAGAGATCAATCATGGTTCCAGATTGCACTAAAGATAAAACATACGTGAAGAGATACATCATACTATATATCAAACTAGTTTTATATGGAAAAAGTATGCTTTATGACCCCTAATGTAAACCACTAGCCTAAATACTTACCAAAATCTTGTCATAGAATAAGACTTTATCAATGGGACGTTGGCGTTATGTGTAATAATCAATGGAAATTTTTATTTTATTTGTTAGTAACAATATTCCACATATTATACCGAATAATGTACATGGTACATTATAGGCACTGGAAATATGTTCAGAGCAAGTAGAAGCGATTCTATCCACTTAGATAATATTACTAGTTACTTTGCTTTTCACACTACTGTTTCTTAAGTTTGCATGTACAGTACTCTCAAGAACAGATTACGCTTTCACATTATTGCCAGAAAATTTAAGATTACGAATGATATTACTTAATTCCATTCTGTTCTTGTGTTTAAGAACACGCTTGTATTATTTTACGTGATGATCAATCTGTAACAGAGGTATTTGTCTGTTTGTTCACCACATCTACTGACCTAGATTCTAGTCTAAATTCATTATAAGAAATTCACTAATGTTGTAGAAGTCTTGCTTTCAGTTGGTAAGAGATTCTATTTATGAATTCATGTTCTTCAGAACTTTTGACATATAACTTTGATGTAGTGGGATCACACTAATTATAACTATTCGGAAACCACTAAAAGTGGATAATTCATTTTTATCGCTTAACACTTACATATTTAAAATTAAAACACGGATTTCAGCGAAGGGATCTCTTTTCAACGAATTTATTATCAAGCTGTACGATCGTATATATATGAAAATTTTGTTTTTGTAAAAGTACTAATTCCGTGAGGAAATGTGAACACAGTTAATAAAAAGGTTATAATACTAGATTTATTTAATGGTCTAAACAATAATAACTTTGACTGGAACTTTTGGTGATCATTACCAAAGATCTGTGAGTCTGTTTAAAGACATACAGTTTACAATAAAAGTCCTCTCATGCTCTAACAAAGTAAATCAAATAATCCTTTTCATTTCACTTTCATAAAACATATCAAACATACATTTTTACTTTATATTCGTTATATTACTTGACACAGTTGACAGTAGTATAAGAATATTTCCCCTACTTACTTAAGTCTGCTACCCTAGTGGGGCATAGGCCTGGAGCCAAGAATCTCTAACTAGATTTGGCCTAGGCTCCAATTTCTGGTTGTTGCTAAGTGCTTTTCATGCCCATAAATGCCCAGAACCATGTATCACTTCATCTACCCTTTCATCTTTTAACTTGTAGATTCCAATTTAGGGCATACTTTGTGATGCCGCCATATATCCAACGTGTGTCCTATATAGTTCCAGCAATTTTTCTGATTTACTTTTAGGCCAAAAACTGCATTCTTATCTGCCCCAGTCGAACTTTGTCGTTGGTTTCTGGTCAGTATATCTTAAGACAGTTATTCAAAAATACTTGTGCCATTTTAATGCTAGTTGTAGTGGTTCTCTAAGATTCAATTCCGTACAATAAAACTTCCATAAGATTTGTATTAAAAATTCTAACTTTGGTGTTAGCCAGCAGTGTCTTCCAAGTTCTAGATGTTCTTCAATTGTGAGAATATCGCTCTTGTTTATTTGAACTTTATTTCCATATTTGGTTCAGTTCCTCCTTGCTTACCAATGATGCTGCTCCGCTAGGTTAAGGCTTCCATTCCTTCCAAAGCTACTCCATCAAGTGTGATTTGGTTAGTATTTCCTGTGTTTCATTTCAGGACTTTGATCTTTCCCTTGTGTATGTTGAGGCATACTCCGATGGAGGTTGCTGTTACGTTGTTTGCTTTCACCTGCAAATCTTACAGTGTACGGGATGGAAGGGCTATGTGGTCTGGACAGGTCAAATCATCCAGTTGTTTCCTGAATGTCCACTGTTCGCTGCGCAGCTCCAAAGATGTGGAGATCTTTATACATCATTTGACAATAGTCAGAAGGAGAGAAAGCAAGAATAAGCAGCCTTGCCTGACAACACTCCCAAATTGCAATGCATCTATGAACTGTTCTCTATGCATATCTTTGTAATTCAGTCAATCGTTGGCGTTTCCTATGGTGGTGAGAATAGCTTCGGATACGCCACAATGTCAAGGAAGATTTTATAAGATCCACCTGTCCATACTGTCGAGTGCTTTCTCATAGTCAAGGAATTTGATTCATAGTAATGAGTTCCATTCAGTCGATTGTTCCACAATGATCAACAGTGTCGTAGATCGACCAGATCATGATCGATTCTGACAAAGTTCAGCATGTTGGTCAGTGGCATTTAGAAGTAGTTAAATTACTGTATGAACTGGGACTCCCCGAAATAACGCAATTTAAACCCAATTGAACTGAGTGAGCACACAAGAACTTAATGTATTTGGGATTCGAAATCAAGCGGAAATCAAGTGCTAAAGAATCCTTAATTTGTAACAGCTTAGGTTGGTTGGTTAAGAGTTGACCCCAAACAACCAAGCATGTGCCAAAACAGTATTGTTCAATTATTCATTCACTTCCTTATTTTGTATAGGCGTTATATTTCCTATTATCTTGTATTGAATGTTGAGATGTTTTGTTTGTCTGAACAAATAATCCCACGCTCCACTGTGACTGAGCGAAGATCTGAATAAAGACCTATTCACTATTTGTCTGGTTTCTTCTATCAATAGCACGAGGGTTACCAGAGGCACAAAAAGTTCATACGAACACCACATGGTCTCTGATTCGTGCGTCTACTGAATCTTTCATTCGAATCAACAACATTCTGTTGAAAACGATTCCTGGTACCATCAGTAGTGTGATCCCTCTGTAGTTCTCACACTTACCCGAACCTCCTTTCCTTGGTACCTTGATGACATCTCCTTCTTTCCAGTTTGTGATTGCTTGTATTTTCTTCAGTATTTTTCTGAAGACAATGTGGAATATGTTTGCAATAACCAGTGTATATGACTCGAGTGCTTTAGCTGGTATACTATCTGACGCTGCTGCTTTTCCAACATTGAGCTGTTTGATAACCACATTTAATTTTTCGATAGTTGGTGTGGTGATATTTATAGAGATGTTCGTGTGTGCTGCTTCTATTTCCAGTGAGTTCAGTGGAGCTAGTGTTTTTATGAGTTCTCCAGATTGTTTTACCCACCTGTCCCAATAACTTGAACCTTGGGGACTGGTTTTCCTTCTTTGTTACTGTCTGGTCATTCTGGGTTTCCAAAACACCCAGGTAGCTTCTTGGTCATTTTATATGGTTCTCCCATATTTACTTCCCTTTCAGCCTTTTCCGCTGTTGTTTTTAAATCTTTTAAACATTTCCATTTGTCAGTTGTAATGCTTCTCTCTTTCTGTGTATTCAGCCTGTGCTTTGTCTCTTTTTACTCTTGTCCGGCTGCTGTTGATTGCTGTATTCTTGTTTTTCCATCCCTAAACTTGCACGGGGTATCTGTGGAGATTCATTCATTATCCTTGTGCTTCTTGTGGCCTAGATTCCACTAGTATTTTGAAGGTGTTGATCCCCTAACTTCATGTCAGATGTTCGCCATGGTTGTTTTCTTTTCAGCCGGTATATTTTGTGGGGCTTGAAAATTGTTTATGAGATCTATATTTAAATTTATGAGTTCGGTAACGCTTAAGAGGAAGACTGTGTTAAACATTAGTGTTGTGGTATGTCCGGTTATCCAGCACTTATTTAGCTTGAATTTTGAGTTGATCACCAAGTAATGATCTGAAGCTACATCAGCTCCTCTCTTTGTTCTTATGTCATCCATGGACCTTCCAAAATTTTCGTTGATATAGATGTCATCGACCTGAGTTTCTATAGTATGATCTGGTGAGATCCGCTTGGCTCTGTGTATGCCTTTCCTAAAAATAATCTCCTCTACTCAGTTTTGGCCAAAGGGTTTCGTTTATTCCCAGTGTAGCAAGTTTGTATAACCTTATTTCCACAGTTATCCGAATGGTCCATCCGAACTCTTGCACTATTCAGCCATTTCGTATACCTGTTCGCTTTTTATACCGATTTTTGTGAGAGACGTTGGATTAGTGACGACTGAAGGAATTTTGACTTCCATCATGAGACGTCGTAACTCTCCAAAATGAAGATCTTTCAGTTTCCAGGGTGGGGTTTAATGGTTTAAATGATTTCTCTGGAACCTCTTATCACAGTTATTGTTAGGTGAGGTAAGTAACCACAAGCCCAACCTTTCCACTTATCTTAGAGTGATACTCGCAGCCACCACGGAAGAGCTATGAGATAAGATTTTTCCCTTAGTTTCTTTAAAATATTGCGTCAACTTTTTAAGTTCACTTGAACCCGATGGTACTTCTCATGATAATTAGTTTTATGCTGCTCACAAATTTTGTCAATTTTCAACCACAATAAAAGTAAACTACTCTGACACAGGAGAACTATGGCCTTAAAGGGTAGGATTGAAAAATGAAGATATTTTTCTACACATTTGTAAATGTTTGTATTTCGCAGTTGATGATAGTCTGGACTGAGTTTGATTAATATTCGCTCGTGCGCACGTTCGTTGAGAGGGTTTATCCTTTCAGCCTATAGACATAGAGTTTCAGGGTTTTAGATGCAGTTTTTAGACTTATGTGTTCGGCCGCTGGTGTACGGCTGTTTACAGCATTATGTATTAGCCGTGAGTGAGGATGTAGGTAAAACCAGATGAAGAGTCCCAGATGGGATGAAACATGTGTTTTAGATTCCCTGGCAGTCATAATATAGATCTACGATAGACCTCTTTCACATGATTTGCAGAAGCAAATTACTTATATCACCCCGATTTCATGTGGTTGAGCTTGCCTATTCTAATGAAGCGGTCAAGCTTTATCGACCGGAATATTCTTTTCTTTAATTCGTACCACACCAAACAGGTCGGTTAGAGAACGGTAAGACCAAAAGCAGCAAGCTCACGTCGGGTATACAGAGACTTAAACGTAAAAGTATGCTTCCTTCAGACAACCAGCATCTGCGGAGATACTGTCTTCCTGTAACGGAAAGACGTCGGAAACGCTCCGTACTACTATTATCACAGCTCGCCTCGCCACACAGGCATTTTGGTGTGCAGAGCCAATGTATCACAGATTTCTGTCGAAAGGGTTGTGTGCTACAGGCCTCAGTCAGCTTCTACTTCGGGTCTGTTGTCACGCTACTACGTCTCTATGACTTATAACAGTAGAGTTTAATTTTCGGGTCCCCAGAAAAAATGTTCTCCCAACTGTAGCGGGATCCGGAAAGTGACGGGTCTTCTCATACCTCTAACAGTCTGGGCGATTCCTTTTTTCATGACCAAATACATTCGTCACGTTTTAATATTCCTGTGATTTTATTATCAACCTTTCCTCCTTTGCTCTCTCTCTCTGTGCTCAACTAGTTTTAAATTTTCAGCCTACAAAATGTTATTCCTGGCATCGTAAAATCATGCTCTAAACTACACGTTAGAGCTCTTAATTTTTTAACCATATGCTAAAAAGTGTGACAGACTTCATTAACTAGGACGTATGCTATCTCCGTAACATATGTACACTACCTCTGTGTGGTTATTCACTTTACTTCACATGATCACTGGAGATAACTGTCAGGATCTTATTTCCGTGTACCTGGTGACTTGAGAGTAAATTCATATGTACTTGTAGAATTATGGTCTACTATGATATTAGTACTGCTCTAATAATAGACCTAATCCTGAATTTGTAGATTTGTCATGATATAACTGCCTAATCTATAAGATCTTACGTGGAAGTCACACCATCGACTACACCAACTCACTGTATCGCATCAATTACCAATACATGATGTAGAACAAGGTTAGGCTAGAGAAAGAACAATATATTTAATATGAATAGAATATATAAGGTAACATTCAGCAGAGACCACGCCTGCATGGCCGAGCCATGCCACTCGATCAACTCTAGTACATTCAACTCATTGATCGCGCCTTCTCCATTGTTAGGTATTTATCCGCGTTAAATGTGTAATATCTATTTTCTGAGCAGTCTCGTGTTCAGCTTTGTGGACTGTGCGGTTATTGTCCAATGCCACTACACTACTCTCCCACCAGAATCAACGTGATGTTGGTTCCATACCGAATTGGATGGGATCGTCGTGCGCCGAAAGTTACCAAGACTAGGAAGAATCCCCCGGGTAATGATAAGCTGAAAGATAAATCAAAAAGGAGGCGGCAGCATCTGGTCGGAAAATACATGTAAGAATTTTAAAATATCTGCCTTCACGCTTAAAACGCTTGAAATGAGAATTTAGGTGAAGATTATTTGAGCTATAAAAAATGGGATTATAATAATAATAATAAAACGATGCGTGTTAATAGCCGTTGGTTAATTACTTAACGTATAGGTAGTAAGTATTTTGTGTTTAAAAGTATTAAAGTAATGAATATTGTAGAAATGTTAATACTGGTATTAGTTTTGGTTTAAATTATGAAATCAAATAACGATTATGCCGGTAAGTTGTCCATATGAGTTGAATTCCAATTGCATCTGTATTAGTAGGCTAACTGAAGGAACAAAAGTATACCGTGGAGAAGAATTCCAACTAGTGTTCCAGTTAGTTTGATACGGTTTATTTAGTTACGGGGAGATTTTCTCAACCTCATTTTTACTTGACCGTGATAGAATTTAGTAATACTACTAATACACATGAATGGTTATCAAAATAAAATTTAAATACATGAGTGATAATTATATGAATTTTGGACAGATAGCTAGGAACAAATCGTTAAACATGAGTGTATTCGTAAGAGACATGCTATGGACTCAATGTTCTGATCTGCGGCAGACTACTTATTTACATTTATACTTGCTGGCTGATTGGGCATACAAGTTAGTTGTAAGTATGCAGTTTAGAATAAGGCGGAATACGATTTAATTGAGATATAGTGGTTATAAGTTATTAAAATCAGTTAGGCCTGTGTCATATTACGAAGTGATGTGGTATTGCAAGATGTATTTAGCTAAATAAGTTTTTGCAAGATGATTAATGGTGAGCGATGCTCATGTGATTATCAGGGAGAATATAAGTTGTAACCAGGGGGAGTACACTCCCAACTCATGTCTATGATAATGGCTTGAACCTAAGTCAGTGTTGGGGTAAATTCGACATTGATGTTTTCAGTTTGCAGGAGATTTGCTCGACTGCTTATACTGATTATTTGCATGCATGATTGTGTCGCTAAACCTTCAATTAGACTGACAAGGTTTCGAGATATTTACTGAATGAGCAACTGATAAAGAAACATACTGTAATCATCTGTAGCGAATGGAGATACCAAGAAAACAACACCATTTAATGGTAATTATAAGTCAATTTGTTGACCGATTTCGTTAATAGTTTCATTAATTATATCAGTCATATTACGTGATTGTCAAGTTATGACAATGCTTTATGACGATTTACGCTAACTTGATATTGGCCATGGAATATTTGGTGATAGATAGTAGGGATCAAACGAGGGTCAACGTTGGAATGCAGTGGCATTGGTCCTTACCACATAATATTCAAAGCTGAACATGAGACACCTCGGACAATTCATATTCAACAATTAACAAAAAGAGAAAGTCAACAATGGAGAAGGAGGGAGGTATTAATTAAGTTCAGGGGTAGCATGGCTCAGCCTCGCAGTCGTGGATTGATTTACACTGAATATACCATATCTTCAGCCTAAGTATCATATTATTAATTGTTACGATACGATGAGTCAGTTCAGACAATGATGTGACTTCCACGTAAGGTCTTAGAGATTAGGCAGTCACATCATGACATATCTATAGTTTTAGGATTAATTCTATAATTATAACAGTATTAGTAACGAGGTAGACCGTAATTCTACAGGAATATTTTTGTGACTACATGTTTTGCCTGAGCAACGCTACTTACTACGTCTACCTCTTTAGTCTCTATACTTTATGTATATATATCACTAGCACGGATGTATTCTTTAAAGTTTTGTACAGACAACACCGTTGACGGTACGATCAGATGAGTCAGTATGGACAGTGATATCACTTAGATCTAGGGTCATGTAGATTAGGCAACCACACCGTGGTGAGACGATAGTCTCATTCTGGAACCGTTACTCTAGCAGTATAGATAATCACACTGATAATGATTTCAGACCTATGTCACCCAACAGCACTAAAATCAAAAGCAGAACAGACACAACTTGAATGTAATTAAACAAACAGTAGATTGCGAGATATCCGACCAAGATAGAAAACTAAGAACACAGCCGCGCCGCCTCTGCCTACTCTTTCACTGACTGTCTCCCGGATGAAGTAAGTGATGAGCTTTGTAAAGAGTTTTCTTCTGTCTCATGAAAAGCCAAACACTCAGACGTAATTGTAGTAAGAGATTTTAAAGTGCGGACAGAAGGTTCAAACCAAAATGACAGACACTTAGGTGAACCTTATTATGTCCCAGCTTAACGAACAAATACTACCAGCTGTCTGCTACAACTATACTTTGATAACCATCTGTTCTTAGCAAGTGACAACTTAGGCATGAAGAGAAACATTATTTGTAATGCCAACCCCCACAATCAACTCCGCCTGTAGCTCTCCCAGAGTTACTGTCGGTCCCAAGCCCGGGCAAAGGAGGGGGGTTGGGCATGGGGTTAGCGTCCCCATCCCGTAGAAAACTAACTCACTAAAAAACGCTTACCAGGAAAGATTATTCAAACCATCTTAACTCTGCCCTGAAAGTTAGAAGGTCTTCATTTAGAAGAATTATGACGCTTCATGGTGAAAGCCGAGTTCTTTTGGAAGTCACGAGGCCGATGCCCCTTCTAACAACCAGAGCAAAAATTTTTATAGGTACATGGAACGTTAGAACAATGTGGGAGATCGGGAAGACCAGTCAAATATCAGCGGAAATGATGAGATACAACTTGGCAGTACTGGGAATCAGCGAAACCCATTGGACCCAAGTTGGACAACAAATACTAAATATGGGAGAGATGCTGCTATACTCCGGTCACGAAGAGGAAAATGCTCCACACACTCAGGGAGTTACTCTAATGCTGTCCAAAGTAGCACGAAATGCACTTGTAGGATGGGAATCTCATGGAACCACAATCATCAAAGCATCATTCGAAACAAAGACGGAGGGGATTTTAATGAATATTATCCAATGTTATGCACCCACCAATGATAGCAACGACGACATTAAAGATCAATTCTACGAGCGGCTGCAGTCAATCATAGAGAAATGTTCAAGAAAGGACCTCACCATTCTGATGGGAGATCTAAATGCCAAGGTCGGAATAGACAACACTGGATATGAAGATATTATGGGACGACATGGACTGGGAGAGAGGAACGAAAATGGAGAAAGATTTGCAAATTTGTGTGCATTCAACAAATTAGTCATAGGAGGCACAATATTTCCACACAAACGTATACACAAGGCTACATGGATCTCACCGGACCACACTACAGAGAACCAGATAGATCATATTTGCATCAAAAAAATTCCGAAGGACAATGGAAGATGTGAGAACCAGGAGAGGAGCTGACGTAGCTTCAGATCACCACCTAGTTGTAGCCAATTTAAAACTGAAGCTAAAAAGAACTGGACAAGTGGACAAACAGCAATACAAAGGTTCAATACAGCCTTCCTTCGAGATACTGACAAACTCAATGAATTCAAGATAGCTCTCAACAACAGATTCCAAGCCTTTCAAGATCTACTGAAGGAAGAAGAAACTACCATGGAGGACAACTGGAAAGGCATCAAAGAAACATTGACTTCAACGTGTCAAGAGGTTCTGGGCCTAAAGAAACACCATCATAAGGAATGGATCTCTATAGAAACACTGGACAAGATCAAAGAAAGGAAGAACAAGAAGACAGCAATAAACAACAGCCAAACACGAGCAGAGAAAGTCCAAGCACAAGCTGAATACATAGAAGCAAACAAGCAAGTGAAGAGGAGCATTAGAGCCGACAGGAAGAAATACGTGGAAGAATTAGCAACGACGGCAGAAAAAGCTGCTAGAGAAGGAAATATGAAACAGCTCTACGATACAACGAAGAAACTATCAGGGAAATACAGTAAACCAGAGAGGCCGGTCAAAGACAAAGAAGGCAAGCCAATCACTGAAATTCAACAACAGCGAAACAGATGGGTAGAATACTTCGAGGAACTCCTGAATAGGCCGGCTCCAATGAATCCACCGAACATCGAAGCAGCACACACAGATCTTCCTATAGATGTCAACCCACCAACGACGGAAGAAATTAGAATGGCCGTCAGACAAATCAAGAACGGGAAAGCAGCGGGACCCGACAACATACCAGCTGAAGTAAGCTGAAGTAACTACAAACATGCTTCAGCTTCTATTCAGAAAGATTTGGGAGGAGGAACAAGTGCCGTTGGACTGGAAAGAAGGACGCCTCATCAAGATTCCAAAGAAAGGAGACCTAAGCAAATGTGAAAACTACAGAGGCATTACACTACTGTCAATACCAGGGAAAGTCTTCAACAGGGTGTTGCTGAACCGGATGAAGGATGCAGTAGATGCCCAACTTCGAGATCAACAAGCTGGATTCCGAAAGGATCGGTCGTGCACAGACCAAATTGCAACACTACGGATCATCGTCGAACAATCAGTTGAGTGGAACTCGTCACTGTACATCAACTTCATTGATTATGAAAAGGCGTCTGACAGTGTAGATAGGAGGACGTTATGGAAACTTCTTCGACACTACGGAGTTCCTGAGAAGATTGTCAATATTATCCGGAACTCATACGACGGACTACAGTGCAAAGTCGTGCATGAAGGACAGCTGACAGATGCATTCCAAGTAAGGACCGGAGTCAGACAAGGCTGTTTACTCTCTCCCTTCCTCTTTCTTCTGGTGGTCGACTGGATTATGAAGACCTCGACATCTGAAGGAAAACACGGAATACAATGGACAGCTCAGAACCAATTAGACGATCTGGACTTCGCAGATGACCTAGCCCTCCTATCACGTACACGTGAACAGATTCAGATAAAGACAGCCAATGTAGCAGCAGTCTCTGCATCAGTAGGCCTCAGCATACACAAAGGGAAAACCAAGGTCCTCAAATTCAAAGCGGAGAACAGCAATCCAATCACCCTTGATGGCGAAACTCTGGAAGATGTAGAATCCTTCACATACCTGCGGAGCATAATCGATGAACAAGGAGGTTCAGATGCAGACGCAAAGGTGAGGATTGGCAAAGCAATTACAGCATTCCTGCAGTTGAAGAACATATGGAACTCAAAACAACTTTCAACCAATATCAAAGTGAGAATCTTCAATACGAATGGCAAGGCAGTTCTACTGTATGGAGCTGAAACTTGGAGAACTACAACAACCATCATCAAGAAGGTGCAAGTATTTATAAATAACTGTCTACGCAAGATACTCAACATCCATTGGCCGGATACCATCAGCAACAGCGTTTTGTGGGAGAGAACAAACCAGCTTCGAGCTGAAGAGGAAATTAGGAAAAGACGATGGAAATGGATAGGACATACACTACGCGAATTGTCAAACTGCATCACGAGACAAGCCTGAACTTGGAATCCTGTAGGAAGGCGGAAAAGAGGAAGGCCAAAAAACACATTACATCGGGAAATAGAAGCAGATATAGAAAGGATGAATAACAATTGGAAGGAGGTGGAAAGGATTTCCCAGGACAGGGTTGGATGGCGAATGCTGGTGAGCGGCTTATGTTCCTTCACGAGGAGTAACAGGCGTAAGTAAGTAAGCAACACCCACAATCGACTGGGTGATGCATGCAAATAGACCATATCTCAATTATTCATTGATAAAAAGGCTCAATCGAAGACTCCTGCTGACTCTTCAGCACATGTGTAGACTCTTGTGATGCTCCAGTAAGAGCACATGTTTGTTTATGTCTGCGCAACATGGCCTTCGAAAATAGATATCCGTAGATTACTAGTATTCGATTATATACGACTTCGGACCTTTTGTGTTCAATTTATGATTATCTTTTTGGCAATTCTGAGGACAGACTCAAAGTATCAGATAAATGTAGCTAACCATTCATGTAAGAAGCTTTATAGACTGAAATTATTGTTACAAGCATTATGCATTCTCCATTCACTGACCACGTTGATGAGTGATGGTGGGCAGTGAGGGAGTAATTTTGAAGAAAACCGGAAAGGGCCGAACCAAGAGATTTCATAATTCAGTGAAGGCAGTTACTACTTAACTGAACCAAGTTGATGGGTGAAGACTACCTGATCAGGTCAGCATGACTGCTGTAACCAATGATTAAAGACTTTCGATGACAAGGCTCAAGATCTTTCTCGGTATTTCAGAAGCATCCACAATTTATTTCTCCTTAGATCCTACGCCTCAGAATTCTTTATAGAAATTTTCATTTCACTGGTTGACTTCCCTCGGAATCTTACCTTCGATCCCTTATCTGTTTTATCATCATTATTACTGTTAATACTTATTATGTTTTGGATCTGCCCTGACAAATACACTTTAGTATGCTGTAGGGCGATGGTCACTTGGATCCACGTGGACATGCGCCAAGTTCTGCAATATGTTATTATTCACAAACATCTTATGGGTACATAAGTGTTGTTAAGAAACCCTTTCGGGTTTCTTCAAAAATGCAGTAATACACAAGTTTCAATAATGTTAGCATTATATTTGTCATATTTGAAAAAAGAGAAGAAATAATAATGATAATGGAATAATAATAAATCAGGTTCTGTGTAATTGAGAAGTATATTGAATTGACTTTAAAGAAGGAAAGAGAGAAAATAAGGGAATAGAAATAAAGGAGACGTGAAATAGGCAAATAGTTTAATAAGCCTGTTTATGAACACCGAACAAGAATAAACGACTATGTATGTATCGTCAAATTAGTAACAAAAATAAAATAGAAAATAACTAGGAAAAAATAACTGACTATTGCAGTAAGATATGACGCTAGAATAAATGTTTGTGCAGTCATAGTTTGGAGTGATGCTATGAGAGTCTTAATCAAGTGAAAAATTAATGAAATATCAATATGTATGAGTCATATTTACATAGTGAAGATAAAAGGAGTTTGAGAAGTTAATTTAAGTGTCTTAATTACAAACTTCTTAATCTTAAGAATAATATTTATTTAGATGGAAAAAAGAGAGAGAAAAGAAATGAACACCTAGTGAAAGGGTTAAACCATGATAATAATAATTGTGTAATGAATATCAACCTCTGAAGTAAGCCAACAATTTAAAAAAATAAAATGAGATAAAAATTCCTTTAGTGAACTCAGATAAATACATGTAGATTTATGTAATAGTATACAGAATGAAACCGGATGTTAATATAAGCATTTGTGCAATAACAATTAAGAATGATGCTATGATAGTCACAATTAATTGCAAAGGATAATCAAATATAAATTTCTATGTGGTATATATGCGCGGTGAATATAAAATGAGTTTGAGAAGTTAATCTGTTTAAGTGTATCATGAGATAATCTGTTTTTAGTCATCGACTTTAGATGCTTAGGTATAATATATGTTTAGAAGGATAAGAAGAGGTGTAAAGAATATCTAATGTGTCGGGGGACCAATAGTGATATTAATAACAATAATAATTATAGATACGAACATAAGCAGACTTCAAATATTAAGATGAATAGCAATAAAATCAAACAGACCTGAAAAGTCTCAAAGGTTACATTTTATTTTTCAGTCAATTAGATGTGTAGTGACTCACATTTATCACGAGAACACGACTGGTTTAATAAAAACAATTATTATTATAACCAACTGTGCCAGTGTTTGTTTTAACGTGCTTTTGTTTGAATGTGCTAATGACAACTTTTTTGTGCTTCCATTCTAATACTTACACTTTGATTGTGACTTCGCGCGAATTCGGTTACGTTCTGTAACCAAGCTTGTATCCTGGCATGATCTCGGTATCCTTTCGATACCACGAGATCGCCAGCAAATATATATCTCGATTTGGTCCATTAATTGCCTTCTGATATTTGGCCTCTCGGGGATTTTATGGATTTATTTGGTTACGTTCTACCTTCGCCTTCTGATTTATTTGGCACGTGTTTCTTTGTAGCGGTGTTCATAGTAAACCGCGACTCGACGCCACGCTACAACTGGTGAGCCGTATTCTGGAACACGCCTCAACCTCTGGTCAAATCTTCCAAAGAAGCCAATTCGGTGAGTCTATGATTTATCTATCCACGTCTGTCGTATATTTTCATATTTTTTAATATATAATATACTCGACATGACGGATAACGATAAGAATAGTATTAATATAATAGATTCACATGTATGTGTACCGAATCCTTGTCACTTATTATTCGCGTGACGATGAATTCCACGCTTTATTCGAGAAATTTTCCCCTATTAACTATTCTCCTCGCTGACCCGGCTGCTTGGTACGGAATGCATTCGCATACGCATTAACGTCTACCTCCCAGCATCAAATGGTTGAGTTGAACGGTTTCACTGCCAACTTAAAAGTGCTCTACGAGCACACGAGAACGACAACTGGTACGAAACCTTATCGCTCGTCCTCTTAGGTATTCGAACGAGCTTGAAGGCAGATATACAATGTTCCGCCGCTGTACTGGTATACGGCACGACATTGCGTCTGCCCGGAGAATTCTTCACACCACGGAGCAGACCTAATTTCGGTAAATCAGACTACGTCCATCGACTGTCTGCATTTATGCGAACGCTGTCTCCGGTGTCAACTCGAATACAACATCGACAGGTCGCTCTCCTCGAGAGTTATCTACCTGTTCACATGTTTTTGTACGAGTAGATTCGGTACGCAAACCTTTGCAACAACCTTACGAAGGCCCTTTTCACGTGATCGCTCGTCACGAAAAGACCTTCAAGGTTGATCGACATGGCCGCGTCGAGATCGTCAGCGTTGATCGTCTCAAACCAGCACACGTCGATGACAGTGCCCTATCCGACAACCTGAGATTCAATGCTAGACCTATTTAACATGGCAGGGTCCTCAAACCATCTTCAGGTCCCACGCTAGATACACCTGAGACCTCATTCTCACGTCCCGGTCAACAGCACGCGTCATCTGCACCGTCTACGGACGAGACGATAGTCTCACGTCCAGATCAGCAGGCCACGCCGCCCTTGACTTCGGATGAGATTGCAGGCTCACGCGACGCGAACGAGACTACCGCCTCGCGTTCCGATCGCCGAGTACGGTTGCCCGTACGCTTCCGCGACTAGTCGCACAGTCAACAACCGATACGGTGTAGGATTATTCCTATACTACACGCATGCTACACTCTTCTCTTTTTGATTTTCTTTTTGTTTCCTGAGCCCACGCCTTCGACCATCTCCGTTTGGTTCCGTCGACTTCAGTCAACTTTGGCGAAAGCTGGATTGGCCACCCGTGCTCTTGTCAACGCACTCAGTCGATATATTGGTTTCGAATGCTTGGCATACGCTTGGTCTCGAACTTGGTCGTTATGGTCGCTTCTGGTCTTTTGGCTCAACGTGGTTTCGTCCTACGTCTGCAGCGTTTCTGGTCCGCATTCCCTATGAACGCAATCTTCAGATTCTGGATACAAACCACTCGTGTAGCATGCCAACTCAAGCAATAAATACAGCACATCGCTCCTGGTACCGTTCTCCGAAAAAGAACTTCGTTGGCAACTCGACGATCAACGATGGCTTTCCTGTTCGCCAATTCTTTCGTCCTACAATCGCTCGTCAGCCGATCAGTCTCACGATTTAAACCGCTATTTACCGAAAGTGCAAACCCTTTCTAGCGGGGGGCTCCTGTAGTGGCTCACATTTATCACGAGAACACGACTGGTTTAATAAAAACAATTATTATTATAACCAACTGTGCCAGTGTTTGTTTTAACGTGCTTTTGTTTGAATGTGCTAATAACAACTTTTTTGTGCTTCCATTCTAATACTTACACTTTGATTGTGACTTCGCGCGAATTCGGTTACGTTCTGTAACCAAGCTTGTATCCTGGCACGATCTCGGTATCCTTTCGATACCACGAGATCGCCAGCAAATATATATCTCGATTTGGTCCATTAATTGCCTTCTGATATTTGGCCTCTCGGGGATTTTATGGATTTATTTGGTTACGTTCTACCTTCGCCTTCTGATTTATTTGGCACGTGTTTCTTTGTAGCGGTGTTCATAGTAAACCGCGACTCGACGCCACGCTACAACTGGTGAGCCGTATTCTGGAACACGCCTCAACCTCTGGTCAAATCTTCCAAAGAAGCCAATTCGGTGAGTCTATGATTTATCTATCCACGTCTGTCGTATATTTTCATATTTTTTAATATATAATATACTCGACATGACGGATAACGATAAGAATAGTATTAATATAATAGATTCACATGTATGTGTACCGAATCCTTGTCACTTATTATTCGCGTGACGATGAATTCCACGCTTTATTCGAGAAATTTTCCCCTATTAACTATTCTCCTCGCTGACCCGGCTGCTTGGTACGGAATGCATTCGCATACGCATTAACGTCTACCTCCCAGCATCAAATGGTTGAGTTGAACGGTTTCACTGCCAACTTAAAAGTGCTCTACGAGCACACGAGAACGACAACTGGTACGAAACCTTATCGCTCGTCCTCTTAGGTATTCGAACGAGCTTGAAGGCAGATATACAATGTTCCGCCGCTGTACTGGTATACGGCACGACATTGCGTCTGCCCGGAGAATTCTTCACACCACGGAGCAGACCTAATTTCGGTAAATCAGACTACGTCCATCGACTGTCTGCATTTATGCGAACGCTGTCTCCGGTGTCAACTCGAATACAACATCGACAGGTCGCTCTCCTCGAGAGTTATCTACCTGTTCACATGTTTTTGTACGAGTAGATTCGGTACGCAAACCTTTGCAACAACCTTACGAAGGCCCTTTTCACGTGATCGCTCGTCACGAAAAGACCTTCAAGGTTGATCGACATGGCCGCGTCGAGATCGTCAGCGTTGATCGTCTCAAACCAGCACACGTCGATGACAGTGCCCTATCCGACAACCTGAGATTCAATGCTAGACCTATTTAACATGGCAGGGTCCTCAAACCATCTTCAGGTCCCACGCTAGATACACCTGAGACCTCATTCTCACGTCCCGGTCAACAGCACGCGTCATCTGCACCGTCTACGGACGAGACGATAGTCTCACGTCCAGATCAGCAGGCCACGCCGCCCTTGACTTCGGATGAGATTGCAGGCTCACGCGACGCGAACGAGACTACCGCCTCGCGTTCCGATCGCCGAGTACGGTTGCCCGTACGCTTCCGCGACTAGTCGCACAGTCAACAACCGATACGGTGTAGGATTATTCCTATACTACACGCATGCTACACTCTTCTCTTTTTTGATTTTCTTTTTGTTTCCTGAGCCCACGCCTTCGACCATCTCCGTTTGGTTCCGTCGACTTCAGTCAACTTTGGCGAAAGCTGGATTGGCCACCCGTGCTCTTGTCAACGCACTCAGTCGATATATTGGTTTCGAATGCTTGGCATACGCTTGGTCTCGAACTTGGTCGTTATGGTCGCTTCTGGTCTTTTGGCTCAACGTGGTTTCGTCCTACGTCTGCAGCGTTTCTGGTCCGCATTCCCTATGAACGCAATCTTCAGATTCTGGATACAAACCACTCGTGTAGCATGCCAACTCAAGCAATAAATACAGCACATCGCTCCTGGTACCGTTCTCCGAAAAAGAACTTCGTTGGCAACTCGACGATCAACGATGGCTTTCCTGTTCGCCAATTCTTTCGTCCTACAATCGCTCGTCAGCCGATCAGTCTCACGATTTAAACCGCTATTTACCGAAAGTGCAAACCCTTTCTAGCGGGGGCTCCTGTAGTGGCTCACATTTATCACGAGAACACGACTGGTTTAATAAAAACAATTATTATTATAACCAACTGTGCCAGTGTTTGTTTTAACGTGCTTTTGTTTGAATGTGCTAATGACAACTTTTTTGTGCTTCCATTCTAATACTTACACTTTGATTGTGACTTCGCGCGAATTCGGTTACGTTCTGTAACCAAGCTTGTATCCTGGCACGATCTCGGTATCCTTTCGATACCACGAGATCGCCAGCAAATATATATCTCGATTTGGTCCATTAATTGCCTTCTGATATTTGGCCTCTCGGGGATTTTATGGATTTATTTGGTTACGTTCTACCTTCGCCTTCTGATTTATTTGGCACGTGTTTCTTTGTAGCGGTGTTCATAGTAAACCGCGACTCGACGCCACGCTACAGTTGGATGACGAACCTTGTTTGTGTAAATCATTATTAAACACACTGACATTCAATATGTGACGCAACCCACTTTCGGAAATATCATCAAGGAAACTTCTTAACCGGGTTGCAGTTTCACTGCAACGGAGGTTCACTGGCAATCTTTTCCACATGGTTGAGTAAGGAATAAAGAAAAAAGTCGGACGTTAGTTTGTGTGGGTTTTTGGAATCGCTAGAATATTCTCCTTATTGCGTAGATTGTGAGATGATATCATAGATTATGAATGGAAGGATACCGAAGAGTAGGAGATGCCGTTAATAAACCGGTAGATAAAGACAAGGTTTAATTTGATACGTCTGATCCAAAGAGGTTCTAAGTTGAGTCGTTTACATCTTTGGTGATAGTCTTTGTTGTCGGAATATCCCTGAACAACTTTGGTGAACCTTCTTTGAACACCTTCAATTTTATTCAGGTCACTATGCCTGCAATTAACGTAAACTAAAACACCATATTCAAGAATGTGTAAGATACATTTTCTGTATAATAACTATCTGGATTCGATATTATTGAAGTTTATCATTATGAATCCGATGAGCTTTCTAGCTTTGAATACTTGAGATTCAATGTGCTCAGAAATGTTCAAACTGTTTCTACATCTTAAACCTAAGTCATGAACAATGTTAAGAGGTTTCAGAGTATGTTTGTGTATAGCCGGCTGTTCATTGACAGCATACTTGCACCAACTTCAGTATGTCACTAATACATCCATTCTACTCAATGTTCATTTGTTCACCTTAATACATTTTTCATATACTTTTATGCATACAACTTACTAAATGACTAGTTACTTTTTAAACAACTTATTAAATGTTTTATGGAGTGTAGGGAAAGGCTCTTTTTTCATTAGTACATTTTACGTATGTCTTCTTACGATGAAAAAAGAACAGATCCATGCTAATTACATCGCGCACAATAGTTTTAACATTTACGAATTAGAAAACAGGAATTTTGCTGATTTTGTTTTTATGTGTCCCATCAAGTGTCATTTCGGCCGCTAAACCTGTGAATGACTTTTAGACTGTATTGAGGAACTGTTAGCGGAATATAATTTGGATTAAAGCATGTTCCGTGCAGGATTGTTTTGGTGCACACTGACTGGTTATTTCCTATCCAATCAGCGCTGGTAAATACCTGGAGAAGACTCTAGAATCTTCCCATGTGAGAATTATAAATACACTGACATTTTTCTTATTGTGCTTCTTACTTCCATCTACCCCTGCTATTTGGAATATAATTTCTTTCCTGTTCAACTACATTCTGATTTGGAAACTTGTCGACTGAATAGGAATAGCTGTAGTTCGTTTACGAATATTTTTTTGTTTAAGCGATTTCACTATCAAAGACTAGTATTTGGACGAAGAATATTCTTTTCGATAAGTTCTCTTGAGGTTCTACAATTATATATCTAAATTAATAATCTGAAAAATGGCCAGGTTAAGGGCAAAGTACATCGTTAAAAGCATGTGAATTTAGGATTGTGATAAACAAAATACAATAAAATTGTTAATGTTAATATGAATCATGTAGAATGTTAACTTGAATCTGCGTATATGTTAAGTGAGATTTAAGATCCATGATCAGAATAAATAAGAGTCAAATAGGGTGACAGAGAAATAATAGTGCAATTACAATTCGATCAAATAAGTAAGAGGTAATACGGAGGGATGAATGTGAAGTGAATGAATCATGTATAGGGAGATTAGTGATGTTTAACCAATAATACGAATAATAATAATAATAATAATAATAAAGAGTAATAATACGAATAATACAAAGATTTATGAATAAAGATAACAGGGACAATTACAATTGACTACGAAAGGTCATAGTCAAATTGGGTCATTCAATAGTTAAGATTACGATTGATTAATTGGCCTTGATGTTGGCCAGGGGAGGAGGAGTGGCTGAATATATTTCTTCTGTACGCATAGATCCGGTTTCTTCATTCGGATGGCTACTGCTTCAGCCGTTTGAAGGATTTTCAGTCTGACCAGTTTTGGCAAAAAATTACTTACCTTATAAATAATTGAAAAAGATTGGTTTATACTGGCACTATGACCGGTTTGTACTAAATGGGCAAATATTGAGCTGTTCACCTTCTTCATCAAACCTTTGTTTAACCACGCTGGAAGGTGTTCACGAGCACGAAAATGCAAATTCCTAGAACTTCGACCAATATAACTCGCTCCACAGGAGCAGTTGAACTGATAAATACAAAATGAGGTGGTCATTCTAGGTAATTCATCTTTTAGCTTCGGTGTAACCATTGGGCGCGTAGAAAATACTAATCGCAGTTCTCCGGCGTTAAAAGACTTTTGTATTGTCCTACGTAGTCTCTGAGTTAGTATTTCGCTAGCCGCATCCCCTCTGAATTGTAGACGCATGAACAAGGATTTCTTCTTCACTGTTTGTATTTCGCCTACTTTCGCCTTCGTGACCATATATTTAATTATAAACTTTCTAGGGTAGCCGTTCTCCCTGAGAGTATTATGCAAGGTGGTAAGCTCTTGTTCGACTATATCAGCAGAACATATAGTGCGAATACGGTAGCTAAGGTTTTTGATAAAATTTCGTTTGTACTGTAGAGGTACAAAGCTCAGGAAATTCGTATACTGCCCAGTCCAAGTACTTTTTCTGTTTATATTCCTTTTTAACGATCCATCCACTCTCTTAGTCAAGAGAACGTCCAAAAAGGCTATTCGGCCATCATTCTCTTCTTCAGATGTAAACTGAATGGCTGGATGCACTTCATTAAATCGTCTAAGGACCTCTTGCGGCGACGTATTATCTTTACAGAGGATGAACGTGTCATCCACGTATCTACAGTAAAATGTGAAGTTGTGAATAATCTTTTTCAGTGGACCATTTTCTAGTTTGGCTAGAAAAATATCAGCTAGTATAGGGCCCAGTGGTGAACCCATTGCAACACCATCTGTTTGTCTATATATTTCACCGTTGAACTTGAAATTTACATTCATGGTGCATTTGAGTAATAACTCTTTCACGACGCTAATAGGGACAGTAGTTTCAATTTCATTTTCTATCAGCTGTTCACCTATATATTCTACAGTCTCTATGAGTGGGAGGTTTGTGAATAGCGATGTTACATCCAATGACATCATCTTTAGTCCCAACGTACTTGCATTTTTTATTTTATCAACAAATTGGAACACATCCTTAACACTATATTTTACAAGCTTTTCGTGTAAAGGTTTCAATACAGTTATAAAACATTTAGCTATAGTATGGTAAGGAAAGTTGTACATATCTAAACTGGGTCTTTTTTATCATTTATTATTAATGGCTTTATTCATTATTATATTTTGGTAAAATATAGAAATTCTCAGCACAGGTTATTTCAACAAGTTTCTTACACAAAAAAACAAAGACAAAAAAAGTTTTTAAAAAATTAAATAATCTGAAAAACTGTAAACTTGTTAAATTAAAGACATGTTAAGAATGCAAGTTATTGACTAGGTTAACTCTAACAACCAGTTCGTCACAGAGTATATTTGCTAGGTAAGGTATTATAGAACTTTTTTACTTTTGCTTGTGTGCGTGGATTTTAATGTAATTACGTCTCGTTCTACCAGAAGATATACAAGGAGAAAGATAAGAGTGAAGGGGATGGTTAGCATCTGATAAAATAACACCTGCCAGGAGTTTGCATGACTTTAGATGTCTATCCATAACCATATTATGACATCGAAAGATTCACCACACATCTTGCTAACTGCCTTCAGCATTCATTTCTATGGGATGTAAAGAGGAAGAGACAGGCATACATACAATGAGATCATCCGCATATTCCACAAAAGTGTTTTCTGTGGAAGATGGCAGATCATGCAGAAAAAAAGAGAAAAGAAGAGGTGAAAGAACAGCTCCTTGTGGTACACCTTCATGAGACAGTAGAGAATCTGAACACTTTCTTCCAAATACAGTGTACTGTTCCCTTCCAGAGATAGGAACATAGCCAGTTGGTTATCCAGCTGTCAGTGTTGACGCTGATTAACTTGTTAAGTAAACGTTGTCTTGGTTTAGAATCGAAAGCTGAAGTATAGTCCAGAAAAGTGCATCGAACATACTTCTGACCCTTTTCTAAGTTGAACACTATATTGTGATGCAGAACAGCGACAGCACCTGAGGTGCTTCTGTTAATGGGATCCCCGGTTTGCTCACTCTTGGCAACCCATACAATCTCGGCAGTTGAGTTCCTACTGGTTTAATCATTTCACATAAACCCGATGAGATAGCCTGTTGGTCTCTGAGCTTCTTCAAAGATCTGGTAAGCTCATTCTCTATCTTATTATTCAAATCTTTCTGGTCAGTTGTTTTTTGAAAATTTGATTTGTCATTTAAGATTGTACTCATTTTTTCAATTTAATCACTTTTATTAAGAAGAAGGAAACCTGAACCTTTGTCAGGTTTTGTAACCAGTAACGTCTCATCCTTAAGAAGTAGGTTGATAGCTTCCTTGTGCTTCTTCGTAAGCATGTTTTTGTAACTAAATTTATTGTTCTTATATTGGTAACAGCAGTCTACGAGAGTTGATTTAAAATGTCCTAATTGCTGATCAGAATTCACAGCTAAATCACGTGTCTGACTATAAGGATTCTCGAACTGTATATCTGTACTGATATGGTTACAGTTTTTACGAGTATCACAAAATTTTAGACCTAGGGATAATACCTCTAGTTTTTCTTTATCTAGTTCGACACTTGAGAAATTGTGAACATACCTTTTAGAGTCAGTTAAAAACTTGATTTCGGCCGTCTGATTTTCCAGACCTCATTGCTTCCAACTCCGAAAATTCATAAATGTATTTATTGCCCCCCACTTTATACATTTTGTACACGTTTAAAATCCCTAATGAATGCGTTAATTGAGCCAATATCCTGGTGAATTGTTCATTAGGTTACTTCTGAGTACAACATACAAGTTGACTGCCAACCTTCACAACCTATTGTTTTTTGACCTTGAGAACATTACATTGCAAGAGATGAGAACATCAGTTTTGTTAAATTCTTCAGTAACCGAATTCTCCTCAAATTAGGGAAATTATGGGCTGTACAGAACAAAGCGATGGGAGCGAATATCATCCTGGTGCCCATGATAACAAAGACTAACTTCATTTTAGTAATTCACTTTATATCACAGTTCTGAATAACGTGACAAGACATGAGCTCGTAACTAGACATTGAAAGACAAACACTTTAAATCATTTGAACGTTTCGTAGTAAGGGACTGTAAGATGTCGAATTATACAGCGATGGGACTTTCAGTTGCTTTGTTCACTGTTGACCCTATGGATAATGTAATAATAAGGATGATCACATTAAGCAAAAGAGCTTTCGGTTGCTCATCTTAACCAACCGATTGTGCCTAAGCGCATAGGTGGAAAAAAATTAATACGCGACTCTTGTCTTGTGAAAGTAACGATACTTATTACCACTTAATACTAGATAATTGGAACTTGTCACCTGTGGCATTT
Organism: Schistosoma haematobium; assembly: GCF_000699445.3. Classification (NCBI taxonomy): domain Eukaryota; kingdom Metazoa; phylum Platyhelminthes; class Trematoda; order Strigeidida; family Schistosomatidae; genus Schistosoma; species Schistosoma haematobium. Next base: position 17,010,089 of record NC_067197.1, on the reverse strand, counting down.
ACTATTCGTTTATACCACGTAAGTGAATTTCCAACAAAAAGCGAGTCTGTGTAGGGAGGTTTTGACCAATTTTAAGCAAATAGGTTGTTCCTTATTTATATTGGAACCTAAGTGCACATTTTATTGTGCCGGTATTACAAAAGTCTTGAAAGCCCGCGAATGTCAAACATACGCTTAGGGGATTTCCTCAAAGGTTAGTTGTCAGTAACGGTGCTATGTTTCCTAAGTCATTATATGTTATTTTCTCCGTTCCTATCAAAATTGCCTTCCGTTACAGGCACAAATGGATCCCAGAAAAGACGAAACTGTCGGAAACAAATTGAAGAAACTATTCAGTACCAGAGACCGTCCTAAAGAAAAGCATAAAGATAAATGTAGCAAATATTCGAGAAGTAGCGAGTCACCACCATCATCGGTAAATATGGGTAGTGTGAGTGACGATGAAGTTGAACGGAGATTTTTGCAAATGTTGGAGGATATGAATTTATCGGAAGACCAAACGATATCTTTGAGAGAAAAACCTATAAAAACGAAGCTCGAAATGCTTGAAACGTATGGAAAAAAGCTTGGGTCCTCAAAAAATGCTCCTGATTATTGTGCGAGGTTCTTGTTGGTCCCACAAAACTATTCACCGAAGCAGCTGCTAAATGCGTTGGAAAACCTACGTGTGAACTTATTAAATAATGGTGTAAGTTGGGTTCGGGAATTTAACAATACATCTAACAACGGTCTAAACAATTTGCTACACTTTTTGGCCCTTACTCTGACGAACTACTACCCAAGTTGTGCTCTACATTGTTTACGTTGTATCCGTGCTCTTGGGAATTGCGGTTATGGCTTATATGCTTTGGTAGACCATGAAAGTGCAACTACATTTATTGCTAAGTGTCTGGACAGTGACCAGTCACCTCTAGTGGACTGTGCTATAGAGCTCTTATCTAGTATTGCTCTATGTAATGCTAAAGGCTACAAAAACGTTCTGGAAGGGCTAACATTTAGTGCGGAACTTAATGGGTCACCAGACGAACGCTTCATGCCTTTAGTTAAAGCCCTAGATTGTCCTGAAGTTGCGCGAGCTTCGTTGCAGTTTATTAATGTTCTTGTAAACCGCAGTTGTCTTGATGAGAACTCTTTTGACATTGACTACAGAGTGCATTTACGGTGTGAGTTTATTAGTTTAGGAATTATTGAAAAGCTTAACAAACTTGAAAATTCATTGGACGCTGACATTCAAAATCACATAACAATCTACCGTTCTAGAGCTGATCAGGACTTGGACGATGTTTTTGAGCGACTAGATTCAGTCAAATGTGATCTAGATGATGCTAACCAGATTTTCCACATTCTTCATCGTACTATTATGGGAAGCAAATCAGAGAAGCACTTCCTGTCAATACTACAGCATTTTCTTTTTATTCGTGATGAGCCTTATAGATTGGCTTACTTTACTCTTCTGGAAGAACTGATTGGCCAAGTTTTAATTCAAAATGATGGTGTCGATCCTGATCCGCACATGAACATTCTGCGCTTGGATGTTGAAAGTACTGTCGCATTATTGGTAGATGCACTAAAGGAAGCTGACGCCTCAACTCGTGTTGAGGAACTTCAAGCTAAGTTAGATGCTGCTCTTCAAGCTAAATTAGAGGCAGAAGCCAAAGTGCAAACATTACAAAGTCATTTAAGTTCGGGAGACAGGTCTACCATCAAGCCTACTTCTGGGCTGGAAGGGACACTTAATTCTGTAATAGCAACTGCTCCTAATATCTTACCTCCACCTTCAAGTGCAAGTATACCACCACCTCCAGGCATTCCTCCACCGCCACCTATGGAAGGTGTTCCTCCCCCTCCTCCTCCGCCACTACCACCTATGGGAGGTATTCCGCCACCTCCACCACCACCCATGGGAGGTGTTCCGCCACCGCCACCGGGTTTCCAGTCATCCAAACCTCCTGACGAACTTCCTTTTGGTATGAAACCCAAAAAGAAATACACTTTGGATGTCCCTATGAAAAAGGCCAATTGGGAAAAAATTAAACCCAATATGCTTGATAAAAACTCGGTCTGGGTCCAACTTCATGAGGATGAGCTTGAGTACGGTGATTTGTTAAAAAATCTTAGTGCTCAATTTAGCACAAAGCCAGCTAAGGTGATGGTGTCTGACTCTACATCAGATGGCGCAGCTTCAGCTGGGAATCTACAAGGTATTCAGTCTCGTAAGACGAAAAAGCTAAGATATTTGGACGATAAAGTGGCTCAAAATCTGTCAATTCTTCTGGGTTCACTTAAAGTGCCATATGATGAGCTTCGTCGGCGTATCCTAACTGTCGATGAAAGTTTACTAACTCCAAATATGTTAGAGCAGCTGGTTAAAGCCCTACCAGAACCACAAGTTATTTCAAAGATCAGTTCACTTAAAGATGAATATGAGACACTAGCGGAACCTGAACAATTTGTGTGCAAAGTTGGCGATATTAAGAAACTCATACCAAGACTAAATTCAATCCATTTTAAAATGAGGTTTAATGAGAGACTTGGTGAAGTAAAGCCTGAGATAGTTGATGTAGACGAAGCATTGCAGGAGATACATTCCAGCAGACACTTCAAACGTATATTGGAATTGGTTCTGCTGTTAGGTAATTACATGAACGCGGGTTCCAGAAATGCAGAGGCGATTGGATTTGAAATTAGTTTTCTAACTAAGTTAGAAGCGACAAAGGATATATCCAATTCCCAGACGTTACTCCATTTTTTGATTAACTCTCTTGATCGAAAATTCCCAGAAACTGTTAAGGGGTTTCTGGATGACTTCTCGCATGTTGAACGGGCTTGCCGTGTCTCTGAGGATAGTCTGAAAGCTAACATAGCAGAAATGAAGAAGTCTGTTTCCAATATTGATACAGACCTAAAGACATACAAAGCTCAAGACCCTAATGATAATTATATTTCTATAATGCAGGATTTCCTTGTATTTGCTAAAGAACAGATGTCACAGTTAGAAATGATGCACAAACGAATGCAGGATAAATTTTTGACCGTTTCTAAATACTTAGCATTTGACCCCAACAAATACCATATGGAGAATTTATTTTCTGATTTGAAAGACTTCCATGTTTCCTTTAAACGTTCTGCTTCTGACCTGGCCAAAAAGCATGCGTTGGAAGAAAAAATGAAAAAGGCACGAGAGGAGCAAGCACGCCGTCAGCGTGAACGTGAGGATAAAGCTATTCTGAATAGCTCAGGACCCAGGGCACCTACAGAGGAAGAGGGAAATGTCATTGACAATTTAATGGAGGCCCTAAAGTCTGGTGCTGCTTTCGCTAATGGAGGTGAAAGGTCAGTCGTCAGGCGTAATCGAAATCGTGTGAGCCCAGCCGCTGCTAGTCTCGCGTCAGTTGCTTCACCATCGGCTATTCGACAAAGGCAGTTAATGCGCGCCAGATCTCGTAATTATGGTGACTTACCTCGTTCAGTTGTCGATGTAGCATGAAGTACCTAACTCCTTTTTACTCCTTTTCAAAGTTTACTTGTAAAGCGCCTTGAACATCACCTTAAAGAACTTTTCAGAAGTGTTTGATAAATAATTTCTAACTGGTCAGATTCAGACTTGTATCTTTTTCATTTTCTTATTTGTACAGTCTTTTCATAAACTTCGTACATAAACTCATGTTAATTTTTGCGTAATTTTGTACGTTTTCAGTGTTTTGCAGTGTGTAGTTTCCGTTAAGATATATATTATTCATACTAAGTAGTTAATAATCAAAGCGTGCGTATTGTCTTGTGAAAGGAAACAACCTAAATTATTAGTTCACTTCTTGTAGGTGTATTAAACTAAAACTGGCTGCCAACGGCAGATAGCAAGGAAATCACATTTATAGCAAGTTGCAATTTGTGTCAACAGGATTTAATAACCACTTTCTGTGTACTTCAAGCCTTCTGTTTAAAGTAAGGTGCGATTATGATAAAGTTAAAACATCCAATATGTTTATTCATCAGAAATATATAGTCAGTTTGCACCATCTTTTATTTATTTATTTAAACACAAACATCGGTACAAAGGAGTACCAAAATATATATATGTCGCACAAATTTGTAGTCTGGGGTACGATCCGGGTGCCTAAACTGAGACGGGTGGTTTCCTTGGGGTGGCCGCTTCCGGACATCTTGTTCCTAAAGCAGTAGATGAACGTCAGTAGATACGGTTCCATGTTAGGTGGTGGTTAGAAATAGGTCCACACTTCATTTGTCACCCTCAGGATTCTGGAGGCCCTGTGCACCATTGGTTTGGAATTAGTTTTTCTCCCCCCAGATGGATCCTCTGTACCCACCGGTCCGGTTTAAGTGCAGGACATTCACTTGCATAGCCTTAGTTCGCAGCAAATTATATTGTGTCATACCTTTGGATCAAGTATGGGGTTTCAGGTTCAGGTGATTGCTATCTTAGACTTGTTTAGCACTCCAGTATATTCATTCTTAAATCGCTTAGGACTTAGTACAATTGATTGCATTACGTAAGTGTCAACTAGTTTCGGAATTTGGCTTGATTCAGAATCTCATTATATATAATTCCCATGTCTAACTTAAAACGAAGTGCATCAAACGCTTGAATGCGACTACATTCGTAGACGGGTTTTGGTATACATATCTAAGGCTGTCCAACACAAGATTCTTTGGGAAGATGATTGTTGTCCGTGCTGATATTTGGTCACATGGATTTTTTTTCGGCACAACAAAGTACAGTAGGCACATTTATCTTTACATCAAACATTTCCGAATGAATAATCTAGGCTTTGTGAAATGTTGTCTCATGGAACCTATGTTTTCTGCTTTGTGTACTATTCTATTCAAGTTGAGTATTAGAAGACGTAGTTATTAGTATAAAGACAAACCTTATAAAACTTATTAACAAATCGACGTGTGTTGATGTTCTGGTATAATAATTCAACTTGCTCCACATTGGTTGAGTCTGTCAACGGAGTGGGATTTTACCATTATTGAAAGGTCAGTTGAATAAAAAAGTTAACGCTACTGTAGGATGAATAATGCTGTATTCAGAGTTCAAGAGTAAAACGATATCAATGGTCGTACTGGTAGTTGATGTAGGCTGTTCGACTAGGTTGTGCTGCAGTAGCATTCCCATTCTATGAAGAGTCAGTGGAAATAGATTTGCGCCGGAATATTCATATTCTGTTTTATCCCCAATGGGTTGTTGTTAGCAATGAGTTCGGGTACATATTTTATGTCGGTCACCTCAGGATATTAACTTACGTTGCAAGAGTCCATTGGGATTATCATTCGTGTGCACCTCCAACAATAATGTACACCCTTTCAAACTACTCCATTTAATTTCATCATTTTCGCTATCGTTAACCTCGTGATCCTATGTTCATTAAATTCTAGTCTTTAACTATTAATAACTACTTGATTTACTAAATGACATCATTAATCTGGGATAATACTGTAAATTGTTCCTTTCTGTATCAAATAGGATAACGTATCCGTAGTTAGGTGTTAAAGTACTTAACCCAATTTGCAGTCAATGTAGCAAATAGTGAACAGGTTTCACATCAGCTGACATCAATTGCTATTGATTTTAGCGGGTCTACATCTGCATCCATCTTCGACATTATCTTGGATTATACTAAAAGAAACTATTACGCTTTTTAATCAGTCATAATCTATAGGGAATAGAGGTCAATCCGTGAGAAGTTTTTACGTACATACCTTTGACGAAATTCATGTGAAATAGAGATTCCTCGTACTTATCTCCCTAAAGAACACGTATTTAACTTAAATTACAAAAATAATAAGATTTTAATTATTTTTGAGAACCTGTCGAGGTTCATGATGTTTTTTGCACCTATAAAATTCAAGTTGACGCATTTAGACTTAAAATTGAGTAGTCTCATTGCTTTGTTAAATATATACGAAAGCTCTCATAAGCGTTAAAATATCAGCGTAAACTTGAGATCTACTATCATTGTTTTGCTTTCTCTATCTTATGAATCTGGATTTATCCTAAAAATCTGACATATTGCATGGAAGGCAGTCTTGTGTCGCTTTACTTCCTCGGGAAATGATCGTAGAATTTAAACGACTCAAGACTACTTATAATAAATTACAGGTATCACTCAATGAGTCCACCGAATCATTGGTGGTTAAATTATGAATAATTAGATATGGCTGTGAATCTTTAGTGATCGACATAACCGAGCCATGTCATTTATGTTGGGATAGTATCCACTCTGATTCGGTCAGTATAGTCGCATAGAAAATGGGGCTGCTATAAAGAGTGGCTGTTGCGTCCTCAGGAGATAATTAACAAACTTTGATAGACGAAATAATTTCAGAGATTCATCACTCCCTCACCATTACTATCAGTCAGTCATAATCACCTTAGGGCTTGGCAAAAGCTTGAATTGTCACAAGCTACGGCTAGATAAGATTAACAAGATGAGTAGCAATGGAGTTGAGTTAATGCTTTAGTGATGTTAATAAGTTAATGAACATTGAGAATACGGTGCAAAAAGACCGTTTTAATTAATAACTGTACAATAGTATCCACAGATATCTTTGCTGATTAGTATACCATCTAATTCACGAATTGTTTAGTTTTTTTTACAAATAAAGTTATCATTCCTAGTAAAATACTCGTTAAATGGTATGTAAAATTATTTGAAATGTCATTATATTACCAAGTAACCAAGTACACATATTTTACTAAACCACACTTCATAAGGTTAAGTGATGTCTATTTCGAAGTAAGCTGTACATAGTGTGAACCTGTAATCCACTGATCCAAAGTCAGGTGTATGCAGTTACGATCTGGATGTAAGATAAGTAAAGGTAAGTTTCTGGTAAGTTGGGCGACGATATTATCCGGGCGTTCACAATTGAGTTTTAACTAGTAAACGAAATAGTCTATACTGGGGAGATGGTTCATGTTTGAATCTCGTCTTATCTATTTTATTCCGAGTATGTGCGTATTGTTGATGGCTTGCACACAATCAAAGTTTGGCTGGAAGTTGAGTGCTCAAACGTCCTTTGTAAATAATTTATGCTGTTTTATTTGGAGACAGTGCTAGTACCTCTCTTTTTAAGAACAAGTGAGTTATTTAACTCAGCAAGTACTTAATTTTAAGTGTAGCATGTTGTTTTTTAATTTATTTCTACTTCCGTAATACACTACAAAATAAGGACTTAGATATCAAATAGTTTCGGGTTCAATCGGGTCGCTGCACGAAAATTTTTGTGGTGGTGTCTCCGGTCGTCAAAATAAGTGACTTGCGTTGTAATTTCTCTAGTTAAATCATTACTAAAAACCCTGCAAGTACGCTTTTTTGATAAGTGTCAACAAACATGAAGCTTAAGACTATTGCCCACTCTTTGCTATCATAATATCAGGTGATTGATCTTAATGGTCGAACCGCAATTGCAACCGATCGGTTTCTAATACTACTGAGGGGCATAAATTCGGACATTATCTGCTATTTGGTGACAGGTTTGTATATCAAGCAAATTTGCGAATAGAATACTTTGCTCTTAAAGGAGGATCACCAATAATTGATCATTTTTACTAACATATTTACTTAGACGAAGTTTACATTTTTCGATAAATAGCTTGCAAATCCCATCCAAATTCACTGATTCCAAAGCATTCAGATACTGTAAAGTTTGTAAAAGAATTGTAATATTCTTATTTAATCCTTAGCTATAATTATTTCTTTTGATGGCTACCTCTTTTAGTTCCTAAAAATGTAAACACCACTTTGCACGCATTGTGTATATAGAACGTAATTCCCTATCCTCTGATTTTACGATGTTATTATATTAATGAAATTCTAGTTCTGATGAGTTTAAAAGAAGGGAGCTGTCTTAGAATGAATGAAGAAACTCGATTTATGTATTTTTATTTCACTTCTCCAACAAAAACTGGGTTGAATTCTTTAGGACTTTTGCTTATGATTTGATCACACAAAGGATTTTGTGAAAGTTATCAGCTAAACCATAAGTAATAAACACAATATGTAAATTAGTTGTAAGCTTTGGATTACGGAGTCCAATGCATTTGTAACCAGCTACTGTATATTTAACAAACACAGAACTCTTAAAATTTGAGACTACTGAAGTGTAAACTGCGGTTCGTGATTCTTCAACACATAACGAATATGTGTATGCATGTACTAAGTGCTGTTTGCTTTTATTGTCTCTTAGATTTGTTAGAAATATTCAGTAATGAAGTGGTATTCCTGATATTCTAAATATTTTGTTTTAAAATGTTATTGCATTTTCCATCGTTATTTTCAAGTTTCAGTCTACACTTCTATACGTGTTTCTAACCAATGGAAGGCAAGTGTATAGGTAGTGTCGTTAACATATTGATGCAAGTTAACTAACTGGACAAGATAAACATGTTATATTATACTTATTTTTATGACTTGATAGTTGTGCGTAAAGATTTCAGAGATTCTCGAGCTTATCATTATTTTGTTTTTATATAAGTTGAATAATTTTTGCAGAACTTGGTAGGTAAGTTTAAATTTAATTAGACTTTACTGATTCGTTATTTCATACTAGGAATTATAACATATTTTATTCTGAGTTCTGAAAGAAAACTGTCTTCAGGAAACGATACCGTAACAATGTTCATTTAATGTATCGAGGCGGCTTTAAGACTAAAGCGTCCGAATCGCAGCTACTAAGTCCCAGGTTTGACCTCCTCTCCACCTACTTTGTTCTGGGTAACCGGGTAGTATCGTTAGGGCTCACACTTGCAGTATGGCTCATTATCAAGTGCCTTTTGGATTAGTTAGTTTTATCCGAGTGTATTAAAAAGATTTGACTTATAAATAGTTTTTAGGAAAAGATTTATTGTAGAGTGCTCTTTGTCGTAATTATTTATAGCAGCGTTTTTTTCGTGTAGTATCAATTGGTGTTTAGATGCACTTCATATTTATTGCCTACAAAAATTAACTGTATTTGATATGACCCAGTCTTCTGTTTCTAATTTAATGAACAAATTTTACGAAAGCCTAAAGTCTAACTTCTACTAACGTGTCTGTGTGTTGTTAAAACGTGTTTGAGATGCTTGTGGTGATTTATCTCATTCCATGGTTTTCAGATAATGTTTTGTATCCAAAAGGACCAGGATTAGGTGCAGCTCAGATTTTAAACAATATAAAATCGACTTTACATTTTGGTACTTTGTCATCGATCGATTCATGGGAATCGAATGCCTATTTACTGTTCATGCCATTAGTTTCTGATAATCGTCCAGAATTCCGTGGAAACATACTTCGAGATTGTATGCTACATTTACCTATCCCTTTAAAAATGCCGTCTACGGTGGCAGTTGGTCTTGATGGTGTAGAAAGTCAACGAAAGGCTGACGAGCTTTTGGGAAGACTGAATAATGAAACTGAAAGTTATCATACAATAAAGCGTCCTTTCAAGCCATTGTTGTATACGGATTCAAGGTTTGTTAGTTTTTCTTATTCTCTTTCGTATTTTTAAGACTCAATAACTCAGTGATTAAAGTCAATAGACTTATTGTTTATAGTTTCGTGAACTATAAATTTTATCGCTGTTTGATGTGTATTTATTACCATCAAAGTACAAATTACTTCTTAAAGATTGACTGGAATTTACGCCTACAATTAATTTTGATGGTGAAGTTTTAGAAGTAGTCAAAGCACTGGTTAATAAGTGTACTTAAATGGGTAATAGTAATGATCTGGCAGAAGAGATCATTCTATGTACAGCGAAACTTATAACTGCCTATTGTAAGTCTGAGTCGATTTTCTCGCGATCGTCACGTTAGTTTGTTTATAAAAGGGTCGAGTGCACAACAGTGCCTTAATACCAGTTCTTTTGTTTACTAGTGTGAAATCGATTCTCAAAGATGCGGGTGTTTAATAATCATTGCTTTCATTTAGTCACAGCACTGTGCAGGTAATGCCGAGGGGCAGCTATGTGTTTGTAGACAATTTATATCACTCAACAAGTGGTGGCAACTTGGGAAAGTGGCCTCACCCGTTTAGACATGTTTTGCTCTTGCATACTGATGATTAGTTATTGATGTTGGGGTGAAGTCAGATCAATCATAAACAACGTAGAACTTCCCATAGATGTGCATCGACATTGGAGCTGAAGGTTAAAGACAGAGTTTGTTAGCTTATAAAATGAACTTTTAGATTGAAAAAATAGTTACATCAAGTTAGCTTCTGTTGAATTATCATGATTCTTTCAATGAGGCTGTTAGTGGTTGGGCGTTTCACTGCCGATAGACGTTATCAAACTATTCAAGACTGAAATCAGTGGATACCCTGGTTGTGTTTTCATTTAAAATATGACCTTCAGTACTTCTTATTCTTATTTTTACTATTTTGTTTCACAATATTGTCATTTCATTTTGTGTGATGGATTTGTCAGTACATATTAGGCTTTGATTTGTTATTTTTTATTTTCCAAATGATCTTACGAATAATGAACCATTGGAAAAAAAAATTTGAAAATGTATCTCAGTGGATTTTTAACTCGTTTTTTTAATTTTGTATAAATATGATTCAAACAATGCATATAGTCAGTAACCAGAAAAAAACGATTGATTGGTCTAATTAAATTAGTGGATAATGAATAAAGAATACCATTTTGCACAAGATAAAGTTTTATATCTGTTCATCGACACCAACCTTTAAGCATCTAAGATCGAGGAGAGTACACTGTGTAATAACTGTATTGCAACATCAATAAATAGAATTTCAACTAATGTATACCAAACACTAGACGAAAATTCACTAGTCACTGTCATTAATTAAATAAATAATGTAACAAAGATGGAACATTTTTGATAGTTATTAAGTAACGTTTTTATCACTCCATTAAATTTATTTTATTCTTTGATAACTATTTCGTATATTTTATTATAGTGTATTAGTTCGTGTAGGTATTTTAAGAGTTTTAGTAGAATCCGTTAAACAATCAATTGTTTATTGGTTGTCAACATTAAGTACTTTGTTATTGATTTTATCTTAACCAATTTACTCCGTATCGTTTGTGACACCTAAATTAAATCTATTTAAATCTTTATATATTTGCCAAAAAAAACATTCGCATCTCGTTTGCGTTATATTATCAATGAGATATTTTTAAACGTGCAACTAACAGAAACTAATCATTAAGGAAATAAATACATGTTTTGTATAGTTCACCTGCAGTTCTCATTAGTTATTAAAATGATTAGATCCAATGTTTTTGTGATATTGTTGTATGGTCACTTGAAGGTGTGACAAATAATTTAACCGCTTAACTTCTTGATCCGTTTTATATTCATTTATAACGTATCTAATGGATTGTAATGTTATCAATTACATTTATAATTAAATTACATAGACGTGTAGGGTAGCTTGTCATCTAAATTATTTCAATACTTTTCAATTTACTGAAATAGACAAATCAATATATCTTAAAAATCCGTCTAAAAACACCATATAAGGTATGTCGGTCAACTATAGAAAAGTTCCCAAATCTTGAAGTTTTCCATAATGGCATCAAATTAGTGTGCATGTATGCCACTGTAACAGGTTTAAAATATGTTATTTAATTCACTCATTTTTTATAAAGTCATGATTGATAAAAATCAGCAATTCAATAAGCTATTCATACTGCAAACTTTTCATCTACTTTATTACATATTAGTTTGTTCAAGAAATTATTTCTGAAGTTATTTTCTTGGAGCTTTCAGAATGTTATACATCTATGTTGGAAGTATCAGAAGGGGACAATATTGGATTAAGAAATTAAATGAATCGATAAGGCGCTTGACTACCTATCGATTGCTACAACATACATAATAATTGGATCAGGATTAATATATTACAGCGATCCTAAGTCGAAATAGAAAACCTATCATCAATTAACAAATTGGTATAAGCTATCTAGGCGACTATTTATTATAGTCAATATCACTGAGATAATAAAAATCGCTATCGGATGTTGAATATATCATTGTCTGTTGTCCAATATACACTTGGTGTTTTTTTCTCTAAAATTAATTAATTATAGTTTCATATTGACTATCTGTTTTCAAATAATTTCTGAAGACTGTTACAAGTTGAATCAATGTATGATTGTCTCTAGATTTGTATAAGGTTTGAGCTAGTTAGTGTCAGAATCGTATTATAAATACCATACTTTGTGAAGGTCAGTTAGTTAACTATGTAACTGATACAATATCTTACTTTTATTGGTAACTTATTGTTAATTAGTCACTGATTGGCATTTAATATAATGTTTCTGACTGATATGTATTTTTATGTGGTGTGTGAAACACCTATCCAATATGTGCATTCGTCCTGTCTTGCAAATGTACGTTTCTTCTGTTGAGGTGTAGCTAATTTAACGTATGATCATATAGCATTACATCGAGTTGTCACTGGTTCAGTAACCGTCTTTGACTATCACAATAGATATTTGTTACTCTATAGACATAATGTCCTTACTCTCTATATCACTACAATTATTTTGAAATGTTATCACCTATTTTATAACCTATATTACATTTATCATTATTTTACTCTAGTCTTTATTGTACTTCAATGCCGTTCACTGATGCAATGGAACTTGGTAGTCCAGGTGATGGACTTATTATACGCCCATCTAAACTCGGTTTATTCATTTTACATGTAAGTGGAAATTATCCTCCAACGTATAGTCTAAATTCATTGGAACGTTGTCTAGAAACTTTTGATTTGTAAACCAGTTTTATTCAAACGATAATGTTTAATTAGATGTTTGTTTTTGTTTGATTTATAGACTTCTTTAAAACTAAGTATCATGTGACGTAGGTATAGGTTTTACGAACGATCGATAGAACATCTATGACTCTTGTCAAATAATTCACCAAAATTCTGTCGATATGTTACGAGACTATTATATATAGATTGTAAAATAGATGCATCGTATTAGAACATGTATTAAAACATTAGCAATTTGTAATTGAACTGTTTTAAAATGAGAATATATCTAAGTTGTGAAATAAAATAACGCAGGTTTTTGTACAGAAATACCTTGCAGTTCAAATAATCACAATTTGTAACCGAAAAATTTACCGAAAAAAGTGTTAGGATATTAAAACAGACAAGATGGGTTGTTGAATCGAAAAGGAGAACAAAATAGTTTACGACTTGGAGGAACAGTATAGTGAATATAGATTTATGTAACTAAATTTGATTCAGAAAACCACATCACCTTATTTCTTTAACCACTGATTTCTATCATTCCGAAGACAACAGATTTACATTATTTGTGTATTGTAAATCAACCAATCCGATAAGAAATCACCCCTAAAAAGTTTTTGTTAACTCTAGCCGTATGAAGGTTGAACAGAATTGAAACTTTCAAAATGTTACTAATCGTCACTTCAGATATAGTTGTCATGCAATCTAATGGAAGTACTAAAGTTCTTATGGAATACTTTAAAAAACATGGTATGAATGACAGGGACTAAGTTTGATTCTTATGACCAACGAAATACGAGTTTTTAGATTTGTTGTAATCGCTTAAGGGACTGATGTTAGTACCATTTAGCTCCTAGTTAACTACATATTAGTTCGCGAGTTTCGACCTAAGTTTTTCACGTTATTTCCAGATAGCGATCTTAACTGCCGTTGGTTTTATCGAATCGCTGTGTTTAAAAGGCTTGAATAATAGGTATTTATAACATCATATCAGTGTCTTTCGCATCCTATTTAACTTTGCTATTCGCCACTGCTCTTGTTCGTTTTGCAAACTGATGAGAATGGAGACAGTTACCTTAACCACTGCTCCCAATATTTAACCTGTCTGTTTGTGCAAGGTTCATCACCTCTCTAGCTAACTACTTTTTGAATACAGATGAATCTTTTATCTTTCCATCGACAATAAACGTTAGTCCAGTTTCATCTTTGAATTTTCTCCTAAAGGGGATAATTTTTCTGTGAAAGTAGCTACTTTTAATCTTGCTACCTGTCAACCTACTATATTAATTTGTTAAAACTTCAAATAATAAGTCGTTCCATCAATAAAAACAATTGGGTTTCTGAGATCGACAGATCTGATCACTATGTTAAGGCAGTGGCTATAAGAATCCAACTCGATAGTTACGTAAGATCAGCAGTATTTGTCTACATAATCCTGGGTGTGGAATAGGTGCTCAGTTGAATAGCTAACAGACTAGAATCCAACTGACTAGTTATAATTAGGAGAGTACGTACATTATACATTCACCTACCTAATGTAACCATATGAAAATTTGTGTACCAAGTTAAAAGTTAACGATACCACTCATCCCTACTGGTAGAGAGGTAAACATTCATTAGTTTTTGATGGAGTCTGCTTCTACCTGAAGTTCGTGCTGATGATGTTGTTGTGAATTTAAGTTCGCTAGTTATCACGTGATTCATCCGCCAATCGAAATACGACTTAAACGATCTTCACAGTGTGCTGAACCAATGACTTTCGACCGGTATGAGCAGCCTAGAGTCCTTATTGGTCCCTTGCTTGCCTAGCCTGTCCAGTTGGGTCCGGAACACCAATACAGCTTCCATTATGCGGATAATTTATTTCAGACATACTGAGTTTATACATCAACCAAACAGACCGCAACGCACCATAAAATAGAAAATAACACTTGTACAAAATATAGTCAAAAGTGGTTGTGAGCGCGGGAGACAGCAAATAATAAACTGAGTATAACTTAAGAACAGTAAATCATACAATAATAATCTATAGGTCAAAACGAATCTTATAATAAGGGGAATGTAGATAAAACGTAATCTAATTGCTGAATGGTTATACCATAATAATATATAGATAATATTAATCCATTAATAGGTTTCAGAAGTTACTCGTAATTTAATCTTCGCTAGGATAAAACAGATGTCGTTCAGAAGAACGATGAAAGCTTCACGACCAAACCATCCAGCTCAGAAAACAAAACTCCATCAAAATCATCCACCTGAGCTACAAATCTTCACCATCTCAAAATTCATTAAAATATTTATTTCTTAAAACTGTATTAACCAGGACAATATCTAAGTGAGTATGATGATGAAAGCTAAGAGGAGACTTAATTTTTGCATTTAAAATCTAACAAAGTTTTAGGATAACCGGATTAACATTATTATCTATGAGTTAAGTAATGGAACTTGACCGATAATCATAGTTGACTTGTGCTCTATTCATCAAGTATTTCAGTCGATGTTATTATCATCAACTTATGGGACTAACTGATACTCGCATCTGTGATAAATACTTTATACGGTATTAACCATTTACATTGGCAAGAAACAATTACAAAATGTTAACTTAGTTCTCCCATTTTATCACTTACTCTTGTTGCCCATCGTGGAGAAACATAGGTCGCCCACCAGGATCCTCCATCCAACTCTGTTTTGGGAGGTCCTTTCCAGTTGCTATACATCCTTTTGATGTTTGCTTCTGATTCCCGACGTAATGTGTTCCTTGGTCTTCCTCTCTTCCTTTACCCCTCAGGATTCCAAGTTAGCGCTTTCCTTGTGATGCAGTTTGGTGATTTCCTCAATGTATGTCCTGTCCACTTCCATCGTCCTTTTCTAATTTCTTCTTCGTCTGGAATCTGGTTTATTCTCTCCCACAGTCGACTGTTGCTGATGATATCCGGTCAACGAACATTGAGTATTTTGTGTAGACATTTGCTTACAAATACTTTTACCTTTTTGATGATGGTCGTAAAAGTCGAGATGAAGGCCACTTGTTGAGTATACAACGGCGAATAATCTTCGATGTATTACCTTTTTCTCTAGCTTCTTTAATGGCTTCGAATGTGACCGGCAGTCCGGAAACTGAGTATGCCAACACTGTGTGAACTTCGTATGGGAACCAATTAATCTTGAGAGGGCATCTACCTGTCCGAAATCCGTTGTCGGTTGATGCTTTATCTTGAAATCATAACTCAGCAGTGTAATCTTCAAAGTAAGGTTCCCTATACGCACTGTCAAATTCTTTCTCATCATCAAGGAAGTTGATGTATAGTGGTGAGTTCCGTTCATTTGATTGCTCAACGATGATCCATATTGTTCTATGCGTGACTGATCCTTGCGGAATTCGGCTTGTTGATCTCGAAGTTGAATGTCTATTGAATCTTCCATCCGGTTCAACAGCACTCTGTTGAAAAGTTTTTCTGGTACTGATAGTAGTGTGATGCCTCCATAGTTCACAATCACTGAAATCTCCTTTCTTTGATATATTGATGAGGTATTCTTCTTTTCAGTCTGTCTTTTGCCACTTGTTCCTCCTCCCAAATATTCCTGAATAGAATGTGAAGTACGTATGTAGCTACTCCTATGTCCGAAGATGATTTTTCAACTAGTATAGTGTCAGGTCCTACTGCTTTCCCACTCTTGGTTTGTCTGATGACCATGGCGATTTCTTAGATTAACGGTGGGTAAACAGCTATGGGAAGGTCTGTGCGTGCTGCTTTTATTTCCGTCGAGTTCAGTGAAGCTGGTGTATTCAATAATTTTCTTAGAATCTTCTGTCAACCTGTTCCTCTTTTCTTGATTCTCAGTGATTGGCTTGCTTTCTTTGTCTTTGACCAGTACCTCTGGTTTACTATATTTGCCTGCTAGTGTCTTCGTCGTGTCATATAGTTGTTTCATATTTCCTTCTTGTACAACTTTTCGCACTGTCACTGCTAGGTCTTCGACGTCTTTCTTCTTGTCAGCTCTAATGCTCTGCTTCACTTGCTTGTTTGTTTCTGTGTATTCAGCTTGTACCTCGACTTATTCTAACCTTGTCTGACTGTTGTTAGTTTCTGTCTTGTTCTTTCTTTCTTGAATCCTACTGAGGGTTTTGATAGAGACTTTCTCTTTGTGATAACGCTTCTTTCAGCGCAACACTTTCTGGCATTTTGAAGTCAGTGCTTCTTTGATCCCTTTCCAATTTTTTGTATTATTGTCATGTTCTTTGAGTAGATCTTGTAAAACTTGGAGCTGCGTTGAATTGGTTGAGCTTGACCTTTATAATGCTGTTTTTCCATTGCTCCTTTAGCTTCAGTTTCATCTTGGAAACCACCAGGTGGTGATGTGAAGCTATGTCAGCTCCTTTCCTGCTTCTCATGTCCTGCATTGTTCTTCTGAATTTTTTGTGATGGAAATATGATCGATCTGGTTCTGTGTAGCGTGATCCGGTGAGACCTGTGTAACCTTGTGTATGCGATTGTGTGGGAGTATTGTCCCACCCATAACCATTTTGTTGAATGCACATAAATTTTCTAATTTGTCACCATTCTCTTTCCTTTCTCCCAATCAGTCCATGTCGTCCCATGGTATCTTCATACCCGTTGTTGTCAATTCCGATGTTGGTGTTTGGGTCTACCATCAGCATGGTTAAGTGATTTCGTAGATACTTCTATACGACCGATCCCAGCCTCTCATAAAACTGTTATTTATCGTCTTCTTTTGCTATCATTGGTGGGTACATAACACTGGATGACATTGATTGTGATCCCTTCCTTCTTTGTTTCGGAGGCCTTGATGTTCTTGGATTCATGAGATTCGCATCCTATGAGTTGCATCAGAGCAACTCGTTGAGTGTGTGGAGGATTTTCCTCTTCGTGACCAGAGAACAGCAGCATTTCTCTTGAATCTTATCTTTCCTGTCCATCTTGGGTCCAATGTGTTTTACTTATTCCGAGAACCTCGTTGTTGTATCTCCTCATTTCCGAATGTATTTGACTTGTTTTCCCAGTTTCACATATTGTCTGAATATTTGATGTGTCTGTATTGAATGTTGTTGTGGCTGTCAGATGTGGCATCGGCTTCGTGACTTGTGAAGTATCTCGTCTTCCCCAATGAGGCATGATAATTATTCTGAATGAAGATTGTTGAACTCGGGTGTCAGAGTTTAATTGGTTTAGACTGTTTATTCTTGTTAGTGTTTATTTAGCAATGTTGTTTTGTACGGGATGAGGTTGTTTACCCCACACCCAACCGTCATCCTTTACTCGGTCTTGGGACCGGCACTAACCCTACAGAAGCTACAGGCGGAGTTAACCAAGTTTATCATTATTCAATATTAATTCAAATTGCTAATTTCGTGCAGAAATACTAATAAGCTACGATCATAGTTTCAACTAAAATCTAGTTGCTACCATTGTAACATACAAATGGTCTATGATGTTTACATAAATTTTGAGTCATTAATTGTTCGTAGTAGATGAAAAATATATGACAGATTTAAACAACCATCAGTTCTCTTGTTGTAATTTAATGGAGAAAGAACAGCTTTTGATGGTTCTACTTTTTGTAAATCAGGTTGTTTAATTGAACAGCTTTCATTATCATAGGGGCCTATTTTAAGTGATGATTTTATAGAATGTGAAATTGGTTTACTAACAAACAGGTTTAGTACTTACATCAGACTGTCAAGCGATATATGTTATTGGTTTTTTCGAAATGAATGCTATACCGTTGGGAAAAGAGATACCTAAAATATTACAGACAAAATAGTCTACTCAAAATGCAGATTTCTGATAATGGATATTTCATCAAAGAGTTGCACCAATATTGAATCAGAAATGATTGGATCATTGGGCGACAAATTAGGTTTTGTGTGTGGTATGAAAGTAAGCTCTAGTCTTGATTTTTATTGTTACACTGCTCAAAAATATAGAGCTTCACCAAATATTCTCACTACGATATTGAAGATATAAATTGAGCTAAGAAATATTTCTTTTCAAATAGTTCATTATCAAGGTTCTCTTCTAATATTATAGGTTATACGGCAAAGTATTAAATCTATTCCAAATAGTTGGTGGTGAGTCAATATAACAATTTAATTCTATTCAGTTAGTAACTGGATTCTGGGAATTTAAACAAAGGTGAAAGTTTGTAATCAGTCAATTACTACACTTAGTTTGAAGGGACTGATGTTGGATATGTGTATGTTTTGTCATCAATGGCATTTATAAGTATTTAATAGAACAAACGAGAAGAAAATTAGATGGTCAGCTTATTAAACACATTAAAAATTAGTACTTAATAAACTATAAATAACTAAAATGTCTTGGAAATTCGGACAGGATTTGATGGGCGTAATATTGACTAAGTAGAAGGCCAGGGTAGATTAAGAAGCTGTACAAATGTTTTCTGTATGCATAGGTTATGTTTATTGATATGTATTCCCATGGCTTCTACTTACGTAAGACCTGAATTCTAGATACAGGCTAAGTTCACTTGAATCCTATAGACGGCAACAAAATTTGGATTTATATTGACATGGTGACTAATCTCATCTATATGCATCAAAACAAAGCTTATTGTTTTCTATTGTTCTTTGGTTAAATAGGAATTGAAATATGAAGCTTAAAGCTGAATGTATTTCTTTTATTCGAAATGATATCAATGCATATCCACTATAATTTTATTCATTGCATTAATGTAAAAGTAATTCTCTGAAGTATCTGAAAACTGTCCTCAAATTGTTTAGATGTATATAGCAGCTCCTAAACATGAGTTGTAAAATTTCAGAATTGTAGGAAATCAGTTTTTAAGATCCAACTGTCACCAGATCATTCAACTAATTTCAAAACAAAGTAAGTCGATATTAATAAACCGACTGCTGGTTTGTTAATGATATTGTTTTTATTTCTATAGTACTAATGGCGAGACTATAATTTATGGACGAACCATTCAGATTTACGATAACAGGTCTTGAATTTTGGCGCAAAATTCACTCATCCATTTGGTTAAATACAGTTTTGGTATTATAGCTGATGTCAGTTCGTGATGAAAACCCTATATCTAATTTCTAACCTTAACCATCAACTGTAAATATTAATCCTAATTCCCCACGCTGGTTTATAATCCTCATTTAGCCGTAGTATGTAGGTGGACATTCTCAAGGTCTCTTTAGCGTCGCTCAAAGATCGTACATAAATTATAGTCTCACCATACTAATCATGTTACACATTAGCTATCTGTTAGTACAAATTGTTACTTACCTGAAATAAATCAACGTAAATCTATTAATAAACCTTATGATTCTATGTTTAGAACATTTACTCGAAAAATTATAACGAACTAATTAATACTTATATCACTGTATTACGTAGAAAATTAGTAGTTCGTTTCATATGAAATATTTTTGAAAATATTTTCATGACATTGTGTTTTGTTTTGACTGATAAGTGACAGTTTAAGTACTTGTATTAAGATATATAATTTATCACTATGGTGGACTTCTCTTAAAAAAATTAATTACCTAAAACTAACTTCACTATCGCTAATAATCTCTGCTTTATGAAGTATGATTTAATTAGTGGGTGCATCTTAAGTTTAATAATTCACAGGCTTACAATAGATTTATCACTGAGTTGCGACGAATGTCATGTTTATTTAGTTCTTTACTGTTGGTCGAAGTCTACCGATCAAAATAAAATATGGTTTGTGTGACCCAACACCTCATGCATTATATTGAGGTGTTAGATTGTCTGAGGTAGTTTAGAGGAAAGTATGGACTTAAGTTTCGTGTTAGCTAGCACTTGTCAACAAGCAATGTTTGCAAACGTGATGGGATTGATGTTTCTTATGTCGAGGGTTTCCTGCTAACTATCTACAATTACTTGACAATTTAGAGGCTGATAGGTTTGATCCATTTGAGATTTAAATTTTTCAAACCCTCTATCTATTAAGCAGAGATTTTCATGATGATTTCATCAATAGTTAATTATTTGCTATCGTTGCGTGTTTCTAATCTATTTGAATAAAAATAAAAGACGTTGTTCTCTGGTTTTACAATAAAATTAAGTGTAAGATGATTTTAGTTAATATTGATAAATGTAGACAGTAAGAAGTCAAAATCACAACTGGAATATTATCTTAAAATTATCATTATCATAGTGATAAACTTTCTTCTCTCTATTATTGAATACCACCGTTATTCTTATTAGCGTAAGTACGTATTTATTTGTATATATACACAAGCAGTCATTCAGTGGCTTAACTTTAATCATTCACTAAAATGTGGTCATATGACGTGAATTTTATGCAGTAAATATCCATATGTATATAGTTAAATAAGTATTCACATTGCGATGGTGATGATGTTGGCAATGGTTAATTACACTATTGATAGTTTTGCGAAAATATTGATCAGTAAGCATAGAATGAAGTGAATCCATCCAATAACAAGAAATTGATAAAATCAAAAATAACAACCACATCAGTTGAAACAGAATAAATTACGCATAAATTAAGTCGATAAATTTTGTAAATCTTCAACTTTTCTGTTTAAGTCCGTTTTAAATATGTATACTTGAGTCTAGTTTATAGGTGAAGTTCATGTTCTTCAAATCATATACATATTTATTGTTTTGCGCAAAATCAGTTGAAGGTCAGTTTAACCAATAATTGATGACTGATAAAGAACCACTGAGAAACAGAGAGTACTGAACCTCACTTTCTGTCCCCAGTTCCGGACATACCAGTAGATTTTAAGGCGGGAAAATATCATCTAGACTTCTGAGTTCACACCCAATTTACCGGATGTTCAACTTCAGTATGATTGTGATATAGCTCAGGTCATAGTGTACTGTATGCTACCTATGCTGACAGACACAAGTAATATATAGCATCAGTTGGAAATGGAATGACTGGAAGTAGAAGATTGAAATGAAGAGAACAGGAAGGAAATCGGGGGAGCAATCAAAATAACAACAGAATTAAAGGAATAACGAAGTATATAAAGTACAACGTAAAGAAGTTGTGGAAATGATGTATTTGATGTGTGATTTTCATATTTTACTAGGCCACTATGATTTTGCATTAAACAATAAGTTAGTTTTCTCCACTGGGTCTTCATGCACTATAAAAGCTTCCAAATTCAACAACAACAAGAGTGCAAACTTAATGGTTATTATTTGGACTTCAGCTAGCTGGTCTGAGATTCAAAACTCGCCCTATCGACTTCATTTTAAGTAATCGAATAGTATCACAAACCCTCATATAAACAGTATAATTCAAAGCCATGCTCATAAATTCTTACTCAGTAAAATAGTTGGTTCAAATAATATTAAATTTATTCAGAAGCTTTATCTGATGTTCACATGATAATATTATTGATCTAGTTTTTATGTGTGATGATATAATCTGAAGGTGAGTTTTAACATAAATGCACTGTACGAAGATAGCACAAAAAATTATGAAAGTCGAAAATGTAATTTGTTTTGAATCTGATTGTGTAGTTTGAAAGTACCCTGGTTACTTTGAAATTTAAAGGTTATAGGTTTCAATCTGCGCATGGTGCTGGGTACGCAATTTTAAACAGTCACAATATTTGGGATGAGACTAACTGTTACCTAGAGCTTCGTAATTTTCAGCATCTCTTCAACTGGTATCGATTTCTTATGCCAATTGAATTCGTAAAGATACAAAACCAATTTAAGTTTGGGTAGTAAATGCTACTTCTTTTAAAAGTGACAAGATAGTTGTAATGAAAAAAACTATTTATTTACATATAGTATTTTGCCAGTAAATGGAAGCACCAATTTAAATTCATTTTCTTGTTACAGTACTAAGAGTTTCATAACATGTAGTTTTTAAAGAAAACTATTGACGAAATAATGTATATTCATTGCTTATGAATGTCAGAATGACAAATTGACATCATTAACATGGAGCCTGGCACCAATGTACGTTGGGCCCAGGTTGTCATACTAGAATAGTGCGACGAGCTGAAAACAACAAAGTAGATCAAGATAGTGTAGTGACAATGATAATAAGAAATATTAAACCTTGGTATTTGGTTTCAAAAGACAGAGTGGAGATTTATGTATGAAGAGATATTGGGATTCAAGATCAGGAAGATAAAGGTAGTAATTCATCTACAACATTGTGAACGATTCTGAGTGATTTCACTAAAAGTTTTCAACTACAAATCACGGTTATTGCGGTGGTCTCAACCAGGTAGTCTGGATCTATCAACATGGCTCAGACCAACAGTCAGTGATGTCATAGACTGATGGGACATTTTAGTTTGGCCTCTCCTAACTTTCTTTCAACCTATTTTTGTACTAGCAACCATTACTCATTGCAATAAGTGGTGGTTAGGCGTACGTAGTGCGTCTCCTAACCACCTTAGTTTATGAATATTTCGTTAATAGCCAAATCTACTTTTCGGACCGACCGTTGCTACTGCCTTGACGTGGTGTTCGGGGTTGCCCATCGTGATGAACCAATCGGGCTATACTGGCTGGAACAGTCGTTCCTCAAGGTCCTACCATGTCGGGCAAGTCGGTTGAATAAAAGTATAACTAAAAGCAGCAAGCACAAGGTCCGAGGGTGAATTCGTACTGCTGACTGTACAGAGGTGTGAAGGCAGTTAGGTGTTTCCCTCACAACCAGCATAACAGCGATGCTGCCTTCCCAAAAACGAAGGGTAGGGTAAGAAAAGGTCGACCCTAAAAATGCACACCTCGCCTTATCCCACGGATATCCGTCTCCATCGGTATAGTCTCAACAAGTGCGGGGTTAATACAAAAATCACTCACGAAAAGGTCGTGCACGACAGGCCTCAAGCGGTTGTCCCTTAGGCACTGCGGTCACACACTCAGGTCACTAAGACCAACTCTAACCCAATTTCTTTTTTAGGTACCTCTAGAAGAACCCTTCCACGGTGTGGGCATACCTCATACGTCTAACAGCACTCAAGACCAGATTTAGTTAAGATTTGAGTACTGAGTGCATTGACCAACTATTTATTTACTAACTTTGGTTACTTCAACACCCAGATTCCATCACAACAAAAAGTCTAATTTGTTTTTGTACTTAAGAAATATATTCTAAATTATTGACTTTTGTTATGTTCTTTTGTATATATAACTTTTATCCAGTTAGAAATATTTTAATTTAATAAATTATCGTATAGTACTATACTGGTAGATTTATGAAAACACATTGAAAATCGAACTCTTTGATATGTTCAAAATAGTACGTTCACTCAGTATACTCCAATTAAGATATGTAGCTGACATAAACTGAAGAACTATTGATGTTGTGAGATCATCGAACATTTGCTTAGTCTATAGACTCGGACTCCATTGTCTTTATTGGTTATCCAGATGATCGCACTTCATTATTAAAATTACTGTCATCCTGGTTTGTTTCATGACTAACCAATCATATGTTTCTGTCACTTATTCATTATCTAAAAAACAAGAGAAGTATCATATTCGTGGAATAATGTGAATTTCTTACGACAGATGTTATATTATAAACTTAGTAACTTGTTTACAGTTACTATTTTTCATTTACCATGAAATTATAATTAACGCTTGGAAACACTGGTTTTATTAAACTATGTATCGATTCACTAGCACCGAGTATTTAAATACAATGTTATCATGTACATGACCTCAAGGTGCCGTTAACCTTTATAATCATCCAGTAGATTTGCATATATATAATCGAGTTCTGATTAACTTCTTGCGTTTATGTCACATATGGACCGTCTTTCATTTTTGTTTGTATTTTCTTGCTTCTCTTACTAATATTAATGTAGTTCATTCTCATTATATCGCATTTGTATATATGTTTGTGAAAATAATTAGCTTCCTTAATATATATATCGACTAGGAAGGATTGAGTCGATCGCTAACCAGTTTATTAGTAAATGTTTCACGAGGCGTTCACTTGTTTAGTTCAAAGTTAGTCCCAATGACTGAGCTATGAAAATTCACTACGGATTTTGCCAATAACAGAGCTGGACGAGTACCGTATGAATACTAAGGAAAGGAATATAAACAAAAGTTGTAGAATTACTAATCTCAGAAGGGATACTCTTTAAAGTTCTCATAAGTCACAAATCCATCTATCTTAATAAATCTTATTCAAGTGATTTCGTCAGAATGACATTAAATAGCAACCATTTCATTGAAATCACGAGATGATCAATATTACACCACCATTGAAAACCTTAAAGCACTGGAAGTCCGTTTCGTCCCAGCACTAGACTTCTCATCAGTGCGCATCCACGGTCTTGCATGCTGAATTCGAATCCGGCACTCTCGGTCTTGCGAGTGAACGGTCAACTTTTTGACCACTGAGCCTGCATTTGACGATGTCAATGTCTAACTTCAATCAATCCATGATTTCGCGCGACCATTGAATTTCGTGAGAAATTTGGAAGACGTTATGTTAATTTTGATTGGCTTGTCTCTTTTGTGAGGGTTCACCTCAAATTCTGTATTAAGTTATATCAGGGAATGGAACTGCTATCTATTTGACTATTTGAATGTGTTAAGCTCTCTTGTTGTAAAACGTTCAGTGTAATCTTTCGGTTAGTCAATATTTTATTGAATTTCCAAAGATTTTTTACCATACACTTTATCAGCTTAAAATCAACTAAACATCTGACTGTTTGATAAGTATTTTATTGTACTTGAATAATCTTCATTTGTAGAATTCTTTGATTTCGTACAAGATCACAAACGAGAACTTATTCGGAAATTGTTAAGGAATGAAATTATTTATATTCTAGCCAAAATCGATCACATTTGAAGTCCATCAACAACCTAGTAATAACTTATGTCTACGAAGTCCATTGAATGAAGGTTCATCTAATCTCAGAAACTGCCCGATGTCGATAAAAGTACATTATCCTTTAGACTGTAAGATAAATGTCTAGGACAGTATTTTTAATTTCATACGAAATAGATACCTCAAACAGTTTCAGAGTTTACTAATAGCAAGATGCTTTGCCCACGTGCGACTTGATTTTCAAGTTATTTTCTTTGTATAAATTAGAACCATCAGTTAGTTACTCAATTACTGGCGAGAATATCAAGGTTGCTCTTAACTATCGCTTTAGTAGATTACCAATTACAGTTATTATTGTTTCTGGTGATAAGTCATTGACTACCAGTGATAAAGATCAATTTATTTAAACCAAATGATTCTAGAGTAAGATACAAGTTAATTAATTTCGAAGTGAAAAACAAAAACGTCATGTACCTATGCTATGCTCATATGATGAATTCAATTAATTACATGAGTGAAACATTCCTCCGTAGAATGTTTTTATTCTTCCTAAAATTGTCACATGAAGAAAGTCAACAGAAGTAAGCATACAAACTAAAACGTATAATCTAACATTCACTATAGTGAATAATTTTAATTTCTTTAAATAAAATAAATGTTATTTTTGTTTTCTTGTCCAGAATGTGAACAACTCAAGTTCACAATATTTTCAATAATTTTCTGACACAAACCTAAATAATCAAGAATGCAAGATTGAGTCAGAGAGCTTGTTTCATCACTGACCGATATTCAAAACACATTAGTATTCATAGTTTAGATAAAATTTGCGAATTATCCTCTAGTAAAGCAAGTCTCAATGGACCCGAATTAACTTTACCCAATTCTGAAAATCGTTTTAGATTATTCTGTTCAAGCATTTTAAAAATTATAGCGTTTCCTCAAAGTGTGAATTGTTCAAAAAAGTACTTTGGTTAGTTCGAAATGGTTTCACTATCAAAATTTGGTTTATAATCTTTCGAAAATTGTATATAAGATACTGAACTTATTGATAATATAGTTAAAACTTACGACCTATACATCATAATTGATGTGACAACCTTTCTCTCAACGATCTGGTATTGGTAAGGTATTTTAAATTTTAGTGGCTTTTATCTATCAGAGACAAACCTGTAGCTCAAAAAATGATTATGTATACAAATTAAGGTGGTTACGTTCATTACAATACTAAATATTCTTACCTAATTTTCGCGTAAATTTTGACCTTTCAAACAAAGTGTCATGTGGTAGCTCGTCGTTTTGATAAAAAGTCTACCGAATCAGTGAACTGAATTTGCTGAATACGTGCTGTCAAGCTTGGTGTTTTAAGCATTTCTATTCAAGCGATTGTATGGTGCAGTAGAAGAAATTGACCGTTTTATTCATTTATATATATATATATATATATATATATATATATATATATATATATATATATATATATATACTTATTCATCATTCTGTACTTGGTTGAACTAATTAATCATTTATTCAGCTACACTATTTTATCCGTTGTGCCATCATAAAATAGGGGTACAAAGATTCAGAAGCTATGTACTGGCATTCGATAAGATTTCTGTGGGTATTTGTCAATGAGTTATACATTTTTTCAGATTATATGGATTTAGAAATTGGGTTAATTTTCGTAGCTGATTTAGTACATATTTTTCCCTCAACTAAACCAGTGCCATTGAACTAAGACTCCTCATTTGAGGAAAGGCTTAATAAATTGACCAATTTGCTACAAGATTTTTCCCTAATACAGTAAATTAACCCAAAATACTTAACCCTTTTAATTGTTTGTCTATAGTAATGCAAAGTTGATATTACTCATTGAACTGTATTTCATAAAATAATAGCCTCTGATAACAGATTTAAATTGTATCAATTATAGGCTTAAAAAGATTCAATTAAACGGCAGTTCAATTGATTTTAGTTTCCTTTATCTAAACTAAACTAAAAACTAGCGTTTAAATATGTCAATTAAATGATGTTTTTTTTTAGTCTTCTTAATTGGTTTGATATAATACACACATATGTGCAATCATTTACCATCTCTGTTGATTCCTTTTTTATTCAACGTATATTTAGCCTAGTACTAATACTAGATATTACACATTAAGATTTGATAATAACCATAGGTCTTTAAAAATTGCTTATCAATTAGAGATTTATCAGAAGGGATTTGTGAAATTAGAGATTTAACTCAAAAAGAAAACAACACAATTCTTCATTTCCTTTGACTGATAGCTGAATAATTTTGAAGTGTGTAAATTTCTATTTATAAAAGTGTTGACAAGTGATTGAACTTGAATGGCACATATTATCTGAATGTGTAAATCTCTATTTGTAAAATATACAGATTTTATTTACTTACAGAATGAATACGTGAATGTTTACAATTAATCGTGGTTTGTGAGTTTTTTTTAAAAATTTATTATGATTTTGAACTGATTTGCACATATTTTTATTGAATATTTTATAGTGCAAATATTGATTATTGTACATGATTTTTAGTTGAAATTCAAATACGTTTCTAAATTGATTTGTTATTTAAATTTTATTTTATGCATAAGAATCGATTTTTCTACCTTTTAGTCATTTAGATTGTAAGTCACTCATAAATGACACTGGATGAATTGTATTGTATCAAAAATTGATTGAATTTAAACAAGAATAATCATATTTCTACTCTGTTATTCATGGATATCATACTAACCTCAAAGTTGGGAGGTCCTATGCTCTATTCTTTGTGACGTTATAGATTAGGAATTCTGAACAGTCATGAACTAGGACACTACAGTTTTCTAGTAGTTTATGGCTTTCAACGGTTTTACAATTGATGAGACGTTTTAATGAAAATTACCTTTTTGGTGCTAGTTGGTATACTTCATATCAGTCAGTCGATCATCGAACTAAATGTTAATCAAAAAAAATACTCGGACTTATTGAAAATTGTTTCCATGAAAACGTGAGTTCAAAAGTATCAAGGGGTATTGGGAACTCTTGTGGAATGATATCCATCATCTCTTTTGGTAAAAATTTTCCATAGTATTTTTCAGAAACATGTGAGTTCTGATGAAATTCTCTTAAAGTTATAATATATTTAATTGTCACTCTCATCAAAACTCCAAACCTTCGAATTCAAGTCACCATGTGTACTCTTGACTAAATACAAACACCTTAAATTCATCTTGACTTCAGTGACTACGGAAGTAGATAAAGACTATAAATAAAAGTATTTCATGATTCTTTTCTGCTTTTAAAACACTTATTTTTCAGTAGGAAGCTGCCTATTTATTGAGTTTTATTTCCTAGGCATCAGTGCCTTACCTCTGTGTTGCGATGGAACTGACGTTTGCCAACAGTAAAGCTATAGCTCTTACTCATCTTAACATAGTGTGAATTCTATACGGGTTTGAAATTAATGAATTGACTATGAAATATCAATATGAAATTTTCATTGGAGTAAGTGATGAACCTGAAAAAGGTTTATTGTAAACGTTTCCATTGAATTATTCCACTGGAGATTTAAGCAGAACGAAAATATACTCAGAGTATTAGTACCAAACAGATTTCCATAAGTTCATTGTAATGAATTGAGTACTAGATCTATTTATTGAATATCGTACCTAAATCTACATGGATGAAACAAAGATTTTCGTTATTTTTTTCATTTTGAATTTTTTATCAGTATTCTTCCCTACTTTATATATGAGAATTTCCACGAAATCTTCCCACAGAAGAGAGTTGGTTGTAAGCTTACAGTATTAATTTATGGTAAAATAAATGGATCTGTTTAGTCTAGGCTTAACTTTGTTTGATCACTAACAATTATTTAGTAATTACTCATGTTACATAGGTTGTATTTAGTTAAGTAGTTTAGTTTTTTAGTTAGTGATGCCTGCAAACAGTAGTTAATCGACTATATAATATTAGTGCTACCAATTGATGAAGGATTTTCAATTTTTAAATAGGTAGGGGAATTGCTTATGATACCATTTTATTATCACTAACATTAGATTTATTGATGCATAATAGAGAAGTTGCATTTAGTACAACATACATCAAATCATAGTCAAATGCTGATAATGTTAACCAATTACTAATTATTTTGTATACGAAATGCACATTTATTAAGTTTGTATTTCAGGTACTTTCACTTAACTATTAATTTTTTTCATATAGTGTGTTTACCTACTTATGATTATAATATTTTATAACGAATAACAATAAGTTAAATGAAACAATGTACACGAAAATATCATATGACCATACAGATGTGACATTCAGTAGATGAAATCAACCTACGCAGCATTCAATAAAAATACTACGGATTAACAAACGCCGTTGTATCTGAAGAAATTTTGACATGTTAACTAAAAGATATGTTTGATTAGCAAGACCTGATATTTAACGATAAAATATTCACTATTTTTTCTGGTTCTCTACTTGGATATCCATATCTTTAATGAGAAATTTTATGAGGATCAAATAAATCTTTAACATGACCTGACAAGCCTTTGGTATGGATTAGTTTCAAACCTCATTTTGACTATTTACCCAAAGAATCTAGAACCAGAGATTACGGAGGAAACAATGAATTCAACGAAATCTCAATCACCGATACTTTTTTTAGGGAGAACGTGAATACGTGTATATGTTTATTTGAGAACTCTGAAACAAACAAACTGTGGAATCTAATTTAATATCAGGTGGCTAGAGTTAGTCATTAAGGAACACTCAGACTAGGGATACTACCCCTAACTCAGGGTCTGAAAAGTCGGAAAAATGAAATTTTCGCAAATGCGATAAAAACGATCTTGGTGGTCTAATTATAGTATTCCGACATCAGACAATGGGTTTTAAGCGTTATTTAGGCCCTAACGCTTCAGGCTGGGCTATTTCGCTTACTACCCTATACATGTGTTGTATGCACTATAAGCTATATGGTTATATAGAGCTGAAGGTCTCATATGAGACTGGAGGTTCGCCATTGTTATTGTGGACGGTTCGGCATTGCTTTGGCAAGTTTTGCTGACTGTTCATGCAAAAATTGGTTTGCTGGTTAACCGATTTCATTCATACGGGTGGTTGCTTTTCAGTGTTCCCGAGGGCCATTGTCATTGGGACATTGTAAGGCATGTCGCCATTGCTAATATTAACGAGTTTGACTGTCGCGTAAGCGGAATAGGTTAACTTTGGCCTTTTCATGCTGTGCATAATTGAATCACGCGATCATTGATCGGAATAACTATACATGTGATGTGAGTATGTATATGAATGGTGCGAATGGTCCACCAGGGTTCTTGGTACCTGTGTGGTTGCGCCACAGGATTGAGCTGTACTATTCAGATTGTAGCGTTAAAGCCTGTACGGTGTCTGGTTCCTCTGCTAAACGGGGTTGAGCTGCACTGTTTGGGTTTTTACGTGAAAGTCCGGATGGTGTCTGGTTCTCCTGAAAACCAATGTAAAATTACCCTGGCCCACAAGGGTATATTATATAACTGTGAACAAACTGGTTGATCCTGCCAGTAGTCATATGCTTGTCTCAGAGATTAAGCCATGCATGTCTAAGTACATACCTTAAAACGGTGAAACCGCGAATGGCTCATTAAATCAGCTATGGTTCCTTAGATCGTAAATGCTACATGGATAACTGTAGTAATTCTAGAGCTAATACATGCTAACTTCCATTCACCAATAAGGTGGACCTGGAAACTTGAGAGAAACTCTATTCTCGATGGGATTCAAATCTGCATCACCTGGCTTTGCAGGCTTAGACGGTACTACTTAACTGTTCGGATCACGAAAGACTTCTTGTAAGACTGTTATATTTACATTAACTGATCACCGCATTGCATCTCGATCAAAAGAATTCGATCAATAAAGTCTATACAAACACGAAATCAGTTAATTCACAATGACCAGTTAATGCAAGAACTAAATCTGTGTTTCAATTTCGAAGTTTCTAGTTATATGAATATTTACATTTCAACATAATTTCTTTTTGAGATTATCTAAAAATCTCAGTCCCTTTATATTTTCAAAGCTTTGAGTGACTTGATCATGAACTTCATTGATTTCCATTGGTCTATAAAAAATGAATTTAAAAATAATGTAGGCTTAACAAAAAAACGTGTTTGTTCATTTACAGATTATTGATTAGTGTATAACATGAAATTAACCGTTGAATGCTACAAAAGAGCTGATTAACTTAAAGGTCATTTAAAGAATTCACTAATAACAGTGGTAGAATCGTTAAAAATTAAGGAGCATTTTAACAGTTTTCAGTCTTATGTTGAGACAGTTTACCTAAACTCATATTAATTATAGACGGGGATGAACAATAAACAGTCTAACATTTAATCTCCTAACCTGTTAAAAAAATGCTGATGGTTACCATGTGCTCACTGGTGACTAGTACCGTCAGGGAATTCTCGGAGTTCTAATGAGAAGCCGTGACGAGTGGAATTAATCCGTGTCAGGTACAGACAGATATCTACCTCAGTATGATGGAAGATGGTTGCGCAATTTCGTGTATTGGTTGAGGTTAGACATTGACACCGTTGGATACCGGCTCAGTAGTCTGTAGGTTAAGCATTCGTGCGCGAGACCGAAGGTCCTGGGTTTGGCTCCCGCTAGCGGGACCGTGGATGTGCACTGCTGAGGAGTGCCGTGATGGGACGAAATGGCCGTCCAATGCTCTCAGGTTTTCTTTGGTGGTCTAACATCAATCTGTTCATGATCTGAATCAAAATCTTAATAATCTCCACAACTCCATACTGACAAAAATGAGAAAATCAGTGTTTTTCTCTTGGTCTTAAATAAAGACATTGTGTCTGTCCAACGCTATTGTACACGAGAAAGAGTCGGGTACTAGATAATAATGGTACCCATAGTTGAATGATTATTGTAGTAGCATTGATTATTATTTATTTTACTTTGATATGCTTTATGTGCTAGTAAATAATTTCTACTCTAAAGTTTCTATTTTTATCTTAATACTTTTGTTTCCATCTGCGACCTGTCTTCATTTACTATTCATTCCAACTATGATAATGTTACTCAATTTATAGCAGTTTACATCATTAATTGTCATTAGCTGGTTAAAGGTTACGATAAATCATGTATCAACTTAAGTTATAAGCGTAGATAATCGAATTCCAACTCAATAGGCCTAATATATTGTACATGGCACAAGATAGAAGTGTATTAAGTTCAATCCACTGTGATGTAGTTTGTATCCACTACTGAACAGTCCTAAACTAGAGTGAAATTAAACATCCAGTTAATGTTAATTCGAGTCTGGCATCCTCCATATACCCAATTACAGTGTTATAGTACTTAGTTTACACAATCTCTTGTGATTCAACTACAGTTACACATCAATTTCAAACACTAACCATATTGTTTTGATTCTAATAATTATATACTTGACAAATACCACTACTTTTATATACATGCACGTATTCTGCATATATATTTCCTACTTGAGATATACAATAAAACTTTTTATGTAGTTAAACACAGTGTAGAGTAAACAAACCATTTTTGCTCTTTTCAAAACAAGATAATTATGTACAAGTAGTTGGTAAATTAGCTATCTAAGTATTTATTTAATTGTTCATTACAATTAGAGAAATATTTAACTAGAATTTTTTAACTATTTTATTTAAATAAAGGTTCAGGTAGTATATGAATTATAAAACGATAATAATGGTAACCAGTTATTTTCTTCATTTGTTCATTAACACACTATGCTTTGTTAAAAAGAATATTGTTTGGAGTGTATATAGTGTAGAGCGACAATTTCGTCGTATTTATAATGAAAGAATGAAACATGGAGCAACTAGATACTTAATTTTAAGAGAGAAATGAAGATAATAGACATCACACTAAACATATGCATATCTTAAAAAACTGGTAGTGTTTGTTAAAATCGTCGGAATGAATTAATCGTCCATAGTGTAATCTTAGCGAATTGGGACTTCATATTCATCTGTAACAGAGAGCCTGGTCGAAGGAGGCCTTGATGATTGTGGATCCATGATATTCGCATCCTATGAGTGCATTACGTGCTTCTTTAGATAGCATCAGGGCAACTCGTTGAGTGTGTGGAGGATTTTCCTCTTCGTGAACAGAGTACAACAGCATTTCTCCTGAATCTTATCTTTCCTGTCCATCTTGGGTCCAATGTGTTTTACTTATTCCGAGAACCTCGTTGTTGTATCTCCTCATTTCCGAATGTATTTGACTTGTTTTCCCAGTTTCACATATTGTCTGAATATTTGATGTGTCTGTATTGAATGTTGTTGTGGCTGTCAGATGTGGCATCGGCTTCGTGACTTGTGAAGTATCTCGTCTTCCCCAATGAGGCATGATAATTATTCTGAATGAAGATTGTTGAACTCGGGTGTCAGAGTTTAATTGGTTTAGACTGTTTATTCTTGTTAGTGTTTATTTAGCAATGTTGTTTTGTACGGGATGAGGTTGTTTACCCCACACCCAACCGTCATCCTTTACTCGGTCTTGGGACCGGCACTGACCCTAGAAGAGCTACAGACAAAGTTAACTTCTTCCTAAATCGAATATCAGAAACAAACGATCGTTGAATGTTTTTTTCGATTCTGATTTTCATATTTGATTTATTATGTTTCTAACTGTCAATACATTTTAATTTAATTGAGTATTTTGTATGCAAGTAACAGTTTAATTTCGTTTAAACATCTTTTTATTATTCAGTGTTCCTGTATTCTCCTGTAGCACAGGTATTGATTTCAAGATCGAATTATCCGTACTGCTTGAATAGTTATTGTAGTCTGATAATAATTTATTAACCCTTTATAATATTTGATACCTGAAATTTAGTACGACATATCTTTTCAATACTTAGGTATATGAGTTTTATAAAAGAACGAAACTATGATCTAACTTCATCTCTTTTTAGTCAAGAAATCAAAAGATGTTTCAAATATTCATTCATTTAAGATTTCTTCCATTTCACCTTAATGCTTTCAATTCACTCTTTTATGCAGAAGTATAGACATAGTTTTCTAACTCTATTCCTTCATCTATCGATAATTTAGACGGTGTGTAAAATTATTCGAGTTTCGGTAAATGAAATAATACACACTGACCCATATTGATACAATCTTGAATTACCATAATTGATTTCCTTGCAATTCTATAATTAATAATTTGATTATTTTTGTAAAAGGGACTGAATTGTTAAACAAAATCATATTGTTGTAGTGTGGTGTGTGCTACTTATATTGACATGAGTAGTATATAAAGAGAGTCAGGAATGTAATGTCTGGAGGCAGAAGATGGGGAAGATCAAGAAAAGAAGAGCGGGAGTAGAAAGCAATTAGTATGGAAATACAAGAACAATGAAGTTCGAGACAATTATTGAACATTTTGCAAATTAAGTATTATAGTATGGTTTTTTTATTTTACGAAGTAAGTCTGTAATTTTGTGCCATATATAATTCGATTGTCCCCACCCGTGTTCTGTTCACTACAGTAGTAATCGCGTAGTCAGTATACACTGTTCATTATTAACCATGTTGTATGATCAATAAATAAATTAAACCGGACTTGATTTATATCAATTAATGAATAATAACTGAAGAACATCTGGAACTCAAAGCAACTGTCAACCAACACCAAGGTCAGGATTTTCAATACAAATGTCAAGACAGTTCTACTGTATGGGGCAGAAACCTGGTGAACTATGAAAGCCATCATCCAGAAAATACAGGTGTTTATTAACAATTGTCTACGCAAAATACTTCAGATCCATTGGCCGGACACTATTAGCAAAAACGTACTGTGGGAGAGAACAAACCAGATCCCAGCGGAGGAAGAAATCAGGAAGAAGCGCTGGAAGAGGATAGGACACACATTGAGGGAAGCACCTAACTCCGTCACAAGACAAGCCCTCACATGGAATCCTGAAGGTCAAAGGAAAAGAGGAAGACCAAAGAACACATTACGCCGAGAAATGGAGATAGACATGAGGAAAATGAACAAGAATTGGATGGAACTAGAAAAGGAGGCCCAGGACAGAGTGGGTTGGAGAATGCTGGTCAGCGGCCTATGCTCCATTGGGAGTAACAGGCGTAAGTAAGTAAGTAAGTAATACGATTAGACGATTCTTCTATTTTTCTAGATGAAATCTTTTAATGTACTTATTTAATAATAATGATATTTAGTAAATAGTATAGTACTCAGTAAGACAAAACAAACTTAAGAAAAGTACACATTGTGTTGTTAACCTGAATTCTAATTAACAACATACTTGTGATAATAATAAAATAGTTTATTAACTAGATATGCATTGAGCAAAATAGTAA
Source organism: Schistosoma haematobium (assembly GCF_000699445.3). NCBI lineage: Eukaryota > Metazoa > Platyhelminthes > Trematoda > Strigeidida > Schistosomatidae > Schistosoma > Schistosoma haematobium. The sequence continues at coordinate 16,974,145 of NC_067197.1, read as the reverse complement.
CTATTTGACAATGATCGTAAATAATTGTTTCTTTGTTAAATAAATAAAAAATAAAGAAAAACGTGAGCTTTTAATATATATATTTTGAGTATTTGTTTATTCATAAATAAGCTTAATACAGTTACATCATCTCGTCAATCATAAAATGATATAATTAGCAGTACTTAATGTCGTTCAACCGTGTCAGGGTCAATAAATATAATTTAACTTATTAACTTACACGTAATAAAAAGTAATGAAGTAAGATGAAATCATCGTGTTCTGGAAATTATTGTCGTTGTTATTTTATTTACATTTATAAATGGAATCAACTACATAAAATACAGTAGAAATGATGAATGTTGCTCGTTTACAAGTTTAAGGAAACCACCATTTGTCGCAGACTTTAAACAGACTGGTATCAGAAAGTGTAAAACTAGGTTAAAGCATATTGTATTTCAGATGACAGCTATCAATGGAATTCAATATTCGTTAGTATGATGTACCAGTATACCATTACTAGTGGTTCCATTGATACACGAATTGAGTATATCTCTCCAAATACAATAGTATTATTCAATGAGATGTTAAGTCACTATAACCACTACTAATTAAATTTCTTCCTGTCATTGTGTGCCAAGCCCCATCACAATTTTATTAGCCTGGGAATGTGAAATATTATTAACAGTTTTATTTTTTAAATGATACAGTTTTTATTGAAAAGTTGAGGTAAAATTACCTCATGTTAAATAACAAATAAAATACCTTGAGTCACTTTTGGTAGAGTAAAGCTAGTGATGATAATTCTTCTGCATTCAGTTGAAAAATGTCACATTTATGTCATTTCAGCTTTATAAATCACCTATATGTAGATATATAAAGATAAAAAAACCGTTGGTACGGCTTCCAGAAAGTGCGATGAAGCCTTTAGACGCTCTAAAGTATTCCAAAAGACTCCATCCAATTACAGTCCGATAGAACTTCTAGAATGTAGATGTGGCATAATGTGACTGGACAATTGTATAAACTTCCTGTTTGTGAATTGGGTGGATTATGAAAAAGTTTACAGACTATTCCAAAAACTATAAATACACCTGTTTTTCTGTACATATTGATACTTACAGTAGTAGAAGCTTGTCCTTTTTTCTACCTTTTTGATTCGCCATTTGGGGGGGGAATTCTATACATTCGATTCCCGAAGTTGTATGGTTTATTAAGCGTAATCAAGTAGCAAGCATAACAGAAACATTTCGTACAAGCCTATTTTGTCTTCTGCATTGATCTTTTACTCCAAATGGATGTATTTCTGTCTTTATATCCACTATGATTAAGTTTTCTATCAATTTGAACAAATATGTAGCTGATTATTATTTTTTAATATTTTTCAACAGTATCAAAATGGATGACATTAACAACTACACATATATTTAAAACATTATGTACGTAATTGTTTATGTATGGTTGAAAATATCTCTAATCTCTTTGAGATTACACAACGCCTGTAAAGTCAAAATTATAGGATAAGTGAAATATGTATCGATGGGCTGTAATAAATATCTAGATCATTTATCTAGCTGAAGGTTATCAAACACAAATACTCATTTTCTAGATCATTCTGATTACCTATCAATATGCATGAATTGTAAATTATAATAGTGGACACGTCTGATTTCTAAAGTAGTTCCTCTCCTTCCTCTACCAGTTTAGTTAGTTGAGTATTATGAAGATGGATAAACACATAAGTCGGATATCGTACCGTATTAATCCGAGATACATTTTAAACTGTCGTGTTTGTTAAGTAATGTTTATTTTGGTGATATCACTACTACATGAAAAGAATACAGATAAGAAGAGTGTTTAGGAACTTTTTCAATGCTACATTTTACATTCATATGGACTTTTACAAGTCTTGTTGTTGGGGATTGGGATACAATTGTTCAATAGTTGATTCAATCGTTTGTCAATGATAACAACAATGACGGGCAAATAATCTAACAACAGGTCATTCAACACGTCTAGTTCGATTCAGTGGTCTAAAGGTATCGTGCTCACTACTAAACTTAAAAATTTTGAGTTCATCCTTATATAGAGTTATCAATCAGTATTCCCATGGAGTCATAAACTAGTAGGAAGTGATCATCTATAGCTCTTTAGTTTTCACTGGTTTCTCAGCTGAATGATTTCTCCTTGTAGTCTCATATCAAGGGTTGACATTATTTCGATCATCGTTGAAAAGCAGGAAGCATTGGAACAGCTAGTTAGTTCTAGTATAGTACTTCACTCATAAACCCACAATGTACACAATCTGGTAAGATTCTTAAAACTATGCAACAATATTAGTCAAGGAATCTACAACACCTTAAGGCAATGATCAGAAGTGTTTATTTCCAATCTAGTCACTTTCTTGCAGTTATCATTTCAAATAATTATTTCATATTTATTGATAGCCTAGTTGAAAAACAAATTAATATAGAGTAAACTAGAATTAAAAATGAATACAAGAAATCCATTAAATTTTCTTAAATTAAAGATACAGATTGATGGAAGAAATATTTCGTTACAAACAGTTCCTTATAGATACTCTAAGCTAATATTGAAATTTTTACAGCTAAAAATAAAATCAATACTAACTGGATGGTGACTAGTCAGTTCTATTGTTTTAATTTATAATAAAATTCTACGTGGTCTATCTGTTATATTAATCTAATTTTCTTGATACCCGCTTTGTTAGCAACATATTGATTTGACAAATGACATTAAATATTTATAATTAATTCCTTAATTTCGAGCTCAGTTTATTCTTATTCTTATATAACAAATTCTAATAATTAATCGATTACCTAATAGTATCATTATGTCTAATTTCTCATTTGTTGGGCTTTAAAGTAATTACTATTCTAGAGAAAACATTAACTGACCAACTATGATTCACTTGGTAATGTCTTTATTCTGAATTCTAAAACTTAACGTACAATTTGACGAAGAACTGATTGAAAAGAAATATTTCTTTGGTGAATTTGTAGTGACCTACTTTTATCAAGAGAACGCGATTGGTGTAATGGAAACAATTTTTATTATAACCAATTGTACCATGGGTTGTTTTACCGTACTTGTTTGTTTAACTGTAAAAAAGTACATACATTCTTCCTTTGATTATGACCTTGCACGAATTCGGTTACGCTCAGTAACTCCACTTGTAACCTGGCACGATTTCGGTATTCTTTAGATACCACGAGATCGCCAACAAATACATCTCAACTACAGCCATCAACTGCCTTCTGATATTTGGCTTATAGGTGGTCTTATCGGTTAACTGGCACGTAGTCTTCCTGTAGTGGTGATCATAGTCAACCGCGACTCGACGTCACACTACAAACTTATGCGATTAATATCTTAATGAGGAATGTCTTATAAACTAAACTTTACATTTAAAATTATCTTCAGCATTATGAATACAACATCACGTAATTTAGAATACTGTAAACATATAACCGTTCTTTGAAGTTATCAACAAAAATTTACAATTACAGTTGCTTTATAATAAAACTCTTGTTTAAGATTATGTAACCTTAAAATATCCTACACATGAAATTATCAGAATTTTGACAAGCATTTCAATGAATAAGTGAATCACATACAATAAATATAAATTATGATTTTGAAGAGATTATATTAGAAAATATCTCAAATAATATGGCGACTACAATGTACAATTAATTCCAAAAATAGAAAATATATGATTATTAGGGTTTTCGAATATGTACATAATTAGCTATTGGAATCCATATGATTTGTGAAAAACTTAATATATCAAAATCTAATGTTAATTAATATCGTCTAATCAACTACCTTTTCTCTCTCTCTCTCCTTCACGCGTGCATATGCACTCACATAATAATTTACATTGTCAAATATTCTGATTCTGTTATCTTGATTATTCAACAACTGATATGTTTGCAGTTTTATTATAGATTAAATTTTCACAAACATCTGTAATCATTTGAATGTAAATGGAATCTTCAGTAATGACAAGTCATATGATGCCTGTATGCATATTTACATGTCACTATGCATAAAGATGCATAAACTCAAATTCATTTTGGAGTTTCAGTGATTATTATTTACGAAATCACTTTTTCTTTCTAGTTGAGAGATAAATTTATTAAAGGTAATATATCAGTCTATTTATGTATATACCGAGAACATGGATTCATATGATCTATATTGTAATCTAATTAGTCAGTTTACAGAGAATGTGTACACTGAGAATCGAATGATCTGTAATAGAAAATTTTATGACGATTTAATGTTTACTATTAGTCATTGAACAATTTATCGATTTTTTCTTAACATGTTCACAATGTTAAGGATGATTTTATCTATTTTAACTGGTTCATTTCAATCGATAAGTGTTTACATTATCAGATTAAATATACAAGTTGGTAAATGTTTCCACGTTACTCGACATTATGTAGTTTTTACTTATTAGATGCCTATCGGGTAAAGAATATTTTCAGAACAGCTACAATAGAATATGGATCGATCATAGTGTTAAACTGGTTATGGTTGGAATATACGCAATGTTTTGTTATGTTTAGCTTATATTTTAAGGAAAGTGATCCATTTCTTTACTAGCCGAAGTTTGTGTGTTTTAAGTGATTTTTTCTCCCGCCATTTTCGTATATTGCTTATCTTGTTACAGTGTTTCGGTCAGTTTTCTCCCTTAGATATCTTTCACAGTGAATTTTTGGAAATTGTATGATGGTCTTTTAGAGTGATCTTAAAATGAATCCTTTGAAACGTTACGCTATTAAATTCTACTTTAGACATAAAAAGGCAGTGAATACCTCAATATAGTCGCATTAATTCTATGTTAGTGGTGATTGTTAAGTAAAACCCATGTTTTTTTTATGTAGAAGAGAATGTTCTGTTCCCGGAATTACCAGTCATGAAGCTTAATCATTTTTTTAGTCCAATTTATTACTTATTCTTCCACACTACTCTCTCTCATATGTGCAGGACTTTTGGGAAAATACTAAACAATGATGTATAAGACCTTAACAATTTTTAGCGATTGTGGATTGGTTTATTATTTAACCAATTTCTGATCATCTCCACTTTTATCCTTCAGCCAAGTAAAATGGAAATCAATTGAAACACATTCTTATATGGAGAAGTGTAACAATTCAACTATAACGTCAAATACTTTCAGATTTACAATGGTGTTCTAACTAGCATCAGTTTATGACTTAAAAGCTATAAGGATAACATATCTGACACAATTACACTTTGATAGTCAGTCTCTAAATAGTGGAGATATTCTACTTCACGATGAGTAATCGAATCGTATAGAATAGAAGACAGAAACGATTATGTTAGTTATCAAGATTAACTATGGTTAACTCGAGACAAATGATAGGTGAAACGTTAAATTAAATTTACTGTAGTTACTCACACTTTATTTAAGTAGTATTAAGGTATTAAGGAAAAGTAATTGGATAAATCACCAAATGTTTGTTTGTGATAACGAAAATAATGTAAACCTTCCGAAATAAAGATGCTATTATTAGGCTATGGATCATCTGTATGACCAAACACCTAGGAGTATGTGCTTAGTTTATAATGTTTACTTACAAATAATTTTGTTACACTCATAAAAACTTAAGAGTAATATCTATAACTGCACATCTTTCTTGTTAATAAATTTTCGCTTGTGATTTGAGGTTTAGTGATTTCATTAACGTTTAGATCATTTTATTTAAGTAATTTCTTCACATGATACCTGTATAATCAGTTCCTAAAGCTGCCGCCCTATAGTTTTTAATCCATAATTGATTTTTATGCTAAACTTAAAAATAGTTACATAAAGGAGACGATAACACCGAATAATAAATATTATTCCATATTATAACGTAAGCTGCAATTTGATCAGCAAAATCGTACAATGAACTGTTATGAATTACTTGAATCGGATAATATCTAATGACCGAGTTGTACTCTCAGGTCAAACGTGATGTTTCTAAAAGTGATTCGGTTACTGTGGTGGTAATTACAGCACATAGTAATAAGACTATACACCTCTGGTTGTGAGGTCTATTTACAGAGCATACCCAAAACAAAACCTGGCCCTTCAAACAAATAAGTAAACTAATGTTATAAGCGGATAAATACTGGATCTCTGTGTAGCTTAGGATTAATTAGAATTAACTATAACATAAAAAGGTAAAATATCAAAGAGGCGAAGAATGAAGTAGTCGTACGCGTACAAAGGTTTAGAAACAGGAGGTAATGAAATTAAAATGGAACAATATGAAGCAATCCATGGAAATGAAAAGTTAAATGTACTTGGCAAGATGCTTACTACAATAAGTCATTCATAAACTTCACCAAATGAAAGGTAGGAGTATAAATCTTACTACTTACTAAGAACAAGTAGTATGATTTAAAACAAAGATACTAAAAATTAGTTTTTAAAAAATGAACATGGAAATCGAAACCAATTTATTAACTTCACTAACTCTGAAATGCAGAGATTTATCTTCAATTATTGATTTGTGATTTTTAGAGATTTTCAACCCTTTATTTAAATATCAGTTCAACACTTCAATTACGTCCCTGTTGGCTCATTGGGGATATCTGTATGTGACACTAAACAAAATAAGTTTGACTATCAAAAGGATTGTAGTTTCCCTCAAAATTCAAAGTACACCATGTTGATGGTCGCTAACTAGAATGAATCCTAGGTTCAATGTTTTCTGTCGACTACCTTCAACGCCAAAACAATGTATGCAATATCGAGCCATTTGGGCAGTTCAACCTGATTGAGTGAATTTGTTCAGTATCGAGGACTAGAGAAACATGATATTAATTCTACACATTAATCAATCAATGTCAAACAGTCTTATTTTTGAATTTATTTTCAAAATACCGTAAATCGAATATTGGGATTTTTTGACTTTCGTAATTACCGAATAATTTTATTACATATAGACAATCTGTCAACTAAATTTGTCAGGAGCATAGCTAGCAAGGTTTTTAAAAATTCAGTCTCTTGACGGATAAGTAAATCATTCAAAGGAGTAGTTGGATTGGTTTTTAGCAAAGTTGATAGATGAATAATTACGTGTTATAAATATAAACTCAGAAATCTGTTAGTGTCATTTCACAAACACAATACCAGTTTTCACTATCACGTAATCTAATGTACTTAGATGCATAAGAGAGTGTTACACGATCTGATTACATGGATTCTGATAAGACTCTTAATATTTAGACTTATAATTTAGTAGGATTCAAAAATGAGTTCAATAAACGTTTGTAGTGGAGAACTATCTGTCAGGTCATTAATCCATAAAATTAACCCGAATCCAGGAAAAATAAAAATTAAACTACTAGACTTGTACTTCATCTTCTGAATAGGTTCTTGGACATATTAGAGAGGTTTTTATCACACCATATTAAAAAATGACCGTAATCATCAAATAAGGAATAGAATGGTAAGCATACTGATCTTTACAGTTATCCACTGTATAATTCTTTTACTTATTCTGTTGGATATTGTTATAATTAAAACTTATTGTGTAGATTTCAAGTTAGTTCATAATGGCTATTATCTGATAGACAAGTAGCAAGATAAATAGATAAAGATGAGCTATTTTTGTATATTTGGTAGCAATGAAAAGGAACATAAATTACATAAACCTACTTTAATGTAAACTTTAACTAATAAAAAGTTATATTGATGATCTAATTAAAAAAATATTAATTTATAATCATATATAGTCTGGTAGATGATCTTTCTTCTAAGTCTTGGATTTATTTGTTTTAAGTTAATCAAACTACGAAGATTGATGTCAATTAAAGATCATTTTATTAATTAGACTCTTTAAGGAGAATTATTAGCCTAGTATGATGAAACTATAATTTGTAGCTTTCTTCATCATTCTAGATAACAATAAACATAATAAAATTTAGCTAGTTTAATGTCTCCATAAAGTGACCGACAGTTGATTTCAACCTGGGGTCTGTACTAATAATATTACTTGGGAGGAGAGTAAAAGCTTTGCAAACAAATAGTGCAGCTCAAAAAATCCAATTTCACTAAAATTATTCTTCTGTGTTCAGATGATTAATAATGAACTAAAGTTTGGTAAATCATCTGTATACATGATTCTGAAACATAGGGGCAACTAAAATGACTGACTTCTTAGGAACTTCAAAGATATTTAAGACAATGAAAATAAAAATGAAAAAACATATCGTCGCAAATTTAAAATATTCTGAATGACATAATTGTATGATTTAATATGTTGCTAACAGACTTAAAGAGCCTCCGATGGGCTTGAAGATGGATTTGTTTTCATATCTAGGTCAGGAATGGAGTTTATTTTTTTGACGACTGTACCAATAGCCATCTCAGTGACCAACAGACTTGCAGAAATTCCAACGGTGTTTATACTAGTAGGTTATGTCGAAACCCCACTCACCGCAATAGCACCAAGCTAACGGAGTGATCTGCTTTATGTGTTAAAACGAGCCATCATTTTATGGGCCAGGTACGGTAGGGTCAGGTTTCAGAGACGCTGCGGAGTTTAGTGTCTGACAGGTTGTGTGGAATTTGAAACCACCGATTTCAAACTGAACTAAGGTATTATCATTCTGGAGATTAACTGGACTTTCACATTCATTAGCTATGCCATCGGGTGTCAGCTTTAGGTCTTGTTCCAAACAACTCAATAGCCGTGTTCTAATATCAACGAAGGTTTTCCACTCTGAGTTTCAAATGATAGTTGAGGCTTCGAAATGATCTTACATTCATGACTTTAATCATATTCGTTCACAGTTGCAACATGCACCAAGAAGTGACTATTTCTGCCTATCACCAGCTTCAAGCATCGGTATCAGGCATTAAATAACGAGTTGTATTTTGGCTGATTCCTTAGTGTTTAAGTAATGTCATAAGTAGTGGGTAGATTTTGAGGTAATGTTATATTGAAGTACTTATCCAACTCAGACTCGATTTCTAATGTAGCTTTCATACCATACGTGTATTAACTTGGTCAGTAATATCATATCTTAAAGTATACTGAAATTTTCTGAACCATATATCAAACGTAATATTAGAAACTGGATCAAAGGTGAACTCGTTTTGGAATAACATCGATACAAGATGTAAAACTATGAATAAATGTACTGAATGATGTGGTTGATGTGTGCGTTACGCTCATCATAAATGGGGCTAATTTTATCATGCACTTAGTTTATATATTGAATAAATGGAATGATGGGAGGAAGACAAGTGAAATAATTCATTTGTATTGATTGTTTGAGTTTCATTGATACTTAGAGATTAGACTGTCCATTGTTTTATGACGTATGTGGATCATGTGAGGATTGTTTCAATAATGTCATTAAGTCATAAATATATGAACTCAGGGCAACAATTTCGTCCTATTCAGGACTTGTTTGTGTTTGAAGTGAAATGTACTAAGGTTTAAAATCCTAAAGTGAACATTATATCTGGGAAACAAACACATCCAGCTGTTGAGTCGCGAATATGACGAAGTGTACATCCTAGATTCCACTACTAGTTATTATCCAACTCTGTCTGTTAGGTAAGAGTTTTCTCTTTTATAGTTTTTCTTTGAATTCATTACAATAACAGAGGAAAACTTCATTTCTTAACCTCAAATTTATTTTTTTTAGACATAATAGTCAAAATTTCTTTTTATTATTTTTATATTAATGACTACTTTTAATAAACTTTTATAGTATCAGGATAATATAGGTCAAAATGAAAGTTATATATCTACATATAATGTGATTCTATTGAATAAACATTGAACATAAAACATAACAAACAAGTAAACAAACAAACTGTTCAAATTACTACTACCACTACTACTACTACTATCACAACAAGAGAAGAGTAGAAGGAAAACAAAACACTTGAAATAAAATGATAATTTAAGGAGAGAGGAAAAAAAAACAGTAAAACAAATTAATAAACTGATAACAATGAATCAACAGTGAAAAGAAAAATAAACGAAAAGAAAGATTAAAAAAATTATTTGAAATTGTTAGAAAAGTGAAAAAGTTTTCCTTTAAAGATAAAAATGTGGAAAATATAATTTTTTTTTAAAAAAAAGAGAAAAATGAGGGCGTTCATTCCTCCCTTTTTTCTCCTTCAGTCGAATAGGGGAGGTTTTTATTTTGTTATTTAAAAAAAAATATTTTTAATTGTTTATTTTTGAAGTTTTCTTTTTTTTTCGTTGTAAAATGTATGAAAATTAGGTAATAAATGAACAAGAAAGAAAGTTTATTATCAGCGTTTAGATAAATAAAGATTAAATGAATAAGTGTTTGGAAGAAAAAATAAGTAAATAATTGACTGGTTGTCATCTAGATTCATTTATCACTATTATAATATGATAATAATAATAATATTGATGGAGTTTTGTTCTCTGAGTTGGATAGTTTGGTCGTGGAGCTTTCATCGTTATTCTGAATGACATTATCAGCATAAAATTCAGGTAGGAGTCTCCACTATCTCAATAATAGTAATAATAACAACAATAATAATAATAATAATCTATTATATAATTAAAGTTGGTTCACATGGAAAATAATGATCTTTCTACAAATATTCATCAAATCAATTTAATTATTACATTTCTAATCGAACTTTAATAAAATTGATTTTTATGTAGATCCAAACAATATTCGCAGTGTACCGATATTTATTTTGGAATTTGTTTAGAATTATGTACAATTTGAGGATAGTTACGATCATAAACTAATGAGATCTAGTACAGCAATGAAAGCCGGGAAGTTTTAGATAATTGTCCTTATTCATTTTAAAGATTCGTTAATTGTGACCACTAGTTACTCTCTAAAAGACAGTAATTCATTGATGACATTAGATAATCGTAATGCTGTGTTGTGAACTGACTGGAAACATAGAAGGTTTGGAAGGGTGATGAATGTTGTATTAGTTGCAAGAGAATATTAATCTTGACACAACAAGAGATATTACGACCACTTGAGTAGTATACACAGTAATATGAAATGAACACTTGATAAATGAAGTAACCATGCGAAAAACTCCTGAAACAAGAATATGATATAATATGGAGAACCAGTCAGAATTAGCCTGGTGAGAACGTCAATCGATGACAATTATAAGTGACCTAGAGGACAAGTGCATTTCATTGGCTAAGAAACGGATCAATTTCCTAAAGATTAGAGTGGTATATATATGAATGAGCTTGTACATTTTGTTCGGCAATGCAATATACTTTCTCGTTCACTCTTGCGTTCTCATTCAAGTAGTCTGTTTGGGTTAGCGCGTGGCACACCGTGTATCAGTATCAGCTTTTGAACATCGCTAGCCACAACATTATAAATGTGACTCGTGAGGTACTATAACCAAAGATACAACTGAAGTGATCATTTAATAACCTGTATTTATCGATCTTCCCAGTTCGGTGAACAATAGTTCTTAATAAGCCAGCGGTGACAAGGAGGGCTGATTAAGAGCCGGAGCAAGTAAAATAAGAGAAACTAAAGAACCGTGGTAAAAAACCGTTAAAGTCTCAAACCATAGGACTAAGTGAACATGGGTAAATCTCTTGACCGTCTACGTCATTCATTAGAAATAGAAGGTAACTAGTCATAATATAGATTAAATACACGAGAAAGTAAAAGGTAGAATAATGTCAATAACTAAAAGAAAGTGACAAATACTATAGAGATGACGGCTTGAAAAATGCAACATATGTATAAAAGTACGCTGAATGGATAAACAGGCAGAGAGCACTCATTGATAACAAACCGGAATAAATTCCTGGTGATTTCACTTAGAAGTTTAATCTGGTTTTGAACAGTAACTAAAAGCTTCTCGGTTTGAAAAAAGGATATTACACAGAATTTATTCTACCTAACCATATAGATACATATGAGGATTACATTGGAAAATTATTCCTTTCACTAATATATACACATGTGTAGCTTTTTTTGTACAGTTAGTGTTTTAATTAATGTTGACCATATTATGTCTAGGTCGTTGTAGGTTGGAGAAGAAAAGATAATTATTGATTTCTTTTACTTCTAAAAATGGAGATTTATTTCTATTTTCCACATCAATGAATTTATCGAAGATTTTCTGAATAGTTTTTTATTGATAATTAGTTGACTGGGGAATTTGAACAAGAAAATACCACAAACAATTTTTATTCTTAATGGAAAGAACAAAGTCTACTATAAGTTTGCTAGTTATTCAGACAACAATTTATTTTATTACCATGTATAATCTTAAGTAAGCAGCCAAGAAATAATTTTTTAACAATAGACCAGAATCATAAAATCCTGCATTTGGAACTGTGTAAAATCCTTACAGTTAATGAATAATACACTAGAATAATCGTTATTGATATGACATTTTCTGTGTATATATGATCTTGGATTCAATTCTGTCTTCTTCTATCATAATTAGAAAGTGTGGAACTATCGAATATTTAACAGTTAATGCTTCTCATTGAACACTACTTTGTTATATCGAGTCTTCGTTAATTGTTAGATCAGACTACCGCTATTCTCATGACGCGAAAGCATTACCATAAAGACCGGTACATATAAAGATTTACTAATCACAAAACACAACGACGACGACACTAGTCGAAATTACACTCATTTATATGTAGATTTGTACACACATTTTGATTATTAATTATGATGAAATCACATATATGCAAAATACACAGAGTTATATTAAGTCACATGCTGCATGTCTTGCTGAGTATGCTTCATGTTAATTTAATACACGAATATCGTGTTATACAGAATAAAATATCACATTGGAAAACAAGACCAATACTACACTTAGTAATTGTCACATTGAATTAAAACGGAAGTGATGTTGAATAAAAGTCACAATGATTAAAACAATATAATTTTAACAATTCATCTCGTTATGTAATCAACTGGTTTTGAAATTGCTAACAATAAATGCATTGGATTCTTCGAAAAAAATAATCAGTTTCCTTCCATGGATATTATATATTCTGTTATCAGAGTAAGTTTTTGATTTTAAACATACAATTTCCTAGAAATGATCAAACTGGTTAGTGCATTCATCAAATGTACATACATTAAATGGATAACGCTAGTCTAACGGTATTCCATGTTTCATATTGATATAGATAACACTCTAATAACTATTAAACACTAATTTGTTTGAGCAAACAAAAACAATTCAACATATGGAATTTATTGACATAGATAAGCAAAAATCCATCTGTTCAATTTCGGCCTTAGTGTTTTGTTGTTTGCTAAGTGATTTACTTTAGGGACATTTCATCAAGTAAATTATTTGAAGCTGGAAATGAAATGATTGAGTAATGTATTTCTTAAGGCGATGGATTAGATGAGTATGATATGACTGAAAAAAGCTTATTCTTTTTCGAGGGAAGGAATTTTTATCCAGGTAAATAATTGTTATATCGGGTTCTTTGATTTAAAATTTAGGTATTCACAGATGATGCTTAAAATTATTATGAAAACACTGTGGTTATATCATTCAGCATGGCGAATTCAATATCACAAAGATCTTTTGTTAATATTGCTTTCACGAACGTTGGGATCGGATTCTTTAAAATTCAAAGATCATAATCTTATTTATTATTTTGCACTATGTTCCTAAATAAAATTTCCATCTGATGAATTACTTTTGGTTAAAATTGTTTACTGATATAAGTTTTTTATTCATTTAGTCTTTTGAAGAGAAATTTAGTGTATTTATTCAGAGAATGTGTTACCAAAATGTTTCAAATAGGAGTAATTACATTGTTACTAAAATATGCAGATGTGTCACACAATCAACAAATTAGGAAAATACTGAACATGGCTCTGGAAGTTAGCATCATCATAGTTTATCTAGACTAATTTAGTGACACTGTATCTAAACCCAGTTAGATCGTATGATGATTGCTATCGATATGTGCATACCAACAATCCTCGTATATAGTTATCGACTTAAATCGAGTCGTTGAATAACGGAATGGGGTTTGAATACGTTTATTTCGTACATTAATTGGCCTGGACAGATAATCAGAGGAAGGAAGCGAAGAGGAGAGGGCAGAACGAAGTGAGACAAAATGAAGCGCATTGGAGAAGGTGAGTGAGCCAACTCGATTTAACCAAGCGTGAATCAATACTTATGGTCAAACAGAAATAAGTTACAGACACATCATGAATAGGGTAAGCAATGAACATACATACGATTTTATGGAAAACAGTCAAGGTTAATAAGCGACTAATTGACAAGGTCAAAATGTGACTCAAGAAGAATGAGAAAATTGACCTATCTGGATGCTAGAATAACCCATGTGGGCTTAACATGGTACTAAACACTGCACTAAAAGTAATAGTTTTTTCTCTAATTACAAAAAGTCTACAGATTTCAATAGTATAACTAATCAACTGTACTGGATCTTGTGAACTTAGCGTGAAATGGTCCGAATAAAATACTGTGTGTAGATACGTAATAGTAATGACATGGAGATATTTTTAAATGTAAATAATCAAGAATTTCCATTCAGTTCTCATGATTTGTCATGTTCAGTAGTTGTCACCAATGTAATTATCGGTTGGAAGTTATATTAAAATACACAATCGGCTGATTTGATAATGAGTTACAACTTCTGATTTATAAACTTTCACAGAACAATTTATAATGGAAAATATATTTAATGACAAACTTCACATTGTGCTAATTCGTTGCTCAACATTATTGTTTACTTAAAGCGCTTTTCTTAAACTGTATAAATTCATTACAACGTTTATTTCAAAATCTTCACATTGAGCAGGATACCATGAATGATGACTAGAAACTACATACTATTCATTGAATATTGAATTCACCTATTTTTCACAGAAATGAAGTCATATGTCACAAGTAAATAACAGTAGTATATGATTTAAACAAAATAATAATTTTAATTGCTGAGATCATGAGTCAATTGAAGGTGGACCCCTATGGAAAACCTGAAAGCACTGTATGGACGTTTCGTCCTATTGTCTAGAGGTCTAGGATTTAAGCGTTGGCACGCGAGACCGACAGGTCCTGGGTCCGAATTTCTCTAGGTGGGGCCATGGATGCTCACTGCTGAGGTATTCCATAATAGGACCAAACGGCCGTCCAACTATCGAAATTTCTATAATATCCACAAAAACCCCTTCTGGTACAAAATACTAATTTCTTAAAATTTATTTTGAAATTAGTTACTAGAACTATGAAATTCAGATAATTTCCATGATGTATCTAGTTGGAACCATTTTTGATGGTATTTAGTTTACTGAGTTGAATGACTTAATCGCGAAGTAAACTTTGTCTTTCTGGACATTCTCTATGAAACAATTCATTTAATGACGATTTTTTTAAAATGTAAACTGACCAAAGTTGATGAACATTTTTTTAATAATAATTTAGTTAACGAATGATAAGTATTTCAACTTGGTAAATAATTAAAAAGTTGTATGACCAAGAAAAGAATGACTGAAAGATTAGTTGAATATATCATGAGAAAATAAGTCCAAAGTTTGATAATTTATATTCCTTTACAAGTATAAGTAATAGGTAATTCCGACATAACAATCAGAGACGACCAGATATAGCAATTGGTTACGCAGTCATAATAGTCATCCACCAAGTCATTAAAATTGGCGACAGATAATTCGGAAAAAAAGAAAGCTATAACAATTTGGCGACAGAAATTTTAGAAAAAAGGAAACCATAGCAATCTCTGACAGAGTCAATTTACACATTTCAGTTCCCAATATAACTATCTGGTTCCAGTTATAACTCAGTTGTCAGTTTAACATACCATAAATCTTGTTTCTTAAGTTATAAATATACTTCTGCTTTTATTTATCGAGTCGCTGTTACAACAAAGGATGAAGTTACTGGTGTAAGAACATGACAATTTCAGTCGCAGAAATAAAATCAATGATTCAGTTTAATAAAGATGTGTTCATTAAATCTCATTTAATGATCATCAGTGCATCAAAGAAACACATATTCAAACAATTGAATCGGGAATCGCACTAAAAAAATCATAGACATATTTAACGAGGTAACTGATACATTTCCTGATGTAATAAGGAATAGTTTTCTGATTGAGGAAGAGGTTAACGAATCCTTCAATAATGCTGACTCTAATGTAATGTTCAAGTGCTCTTTTATCAGATCCCTCTCATTCTAATTTTCCAGTCACTTCGAGTGGAATTCACATTGTGAGATCAATGTTTCAAATGAATCGATTTCTGATCAAATTTTTGATGCTGTTATATCAGATGCTGACTATCTTAATGATTCATTGGTTTCTAATGAAGTCTTTAGTGAATTTAAGAAAAATATTTTAAACGATTCAAATTCTGGTGATATCATAACAAATTTTGCTTGTCCTTACAATACATTCATTTTTAGTGAAAACCTTAATTGATATGAAGCAAGAATTCTCAATGGGTTCAAATCGAATTACAGTTCTGATAGACCCATAACAAATGTCATTTATCCCCACAATCCATTCACTTCTAGTCAGTGTGAGAAAAAAGTTTCAAACGAGTCATACTCTGATCACATTTCAGATGACATTGTAAAAGATGTTGGGTGCTCCCATATCACATATATGTCACATAGGATCCCTCCTCAATTCTATAACAAGTCGATTGTCTTAACAAGTATTTGCAAAGCACTCGCGAAACCCGAATGTCCAGGAGTGACAAAAGGATCTTCTAACCTCTCTGTATATCCACTCGCCCCAATAAGCACATATAATGAAGGTGCTAATAGTTATGAAACAGTTCAAACCAATAAAGTCACACTATTTGAAACGTGGGTACATGAAGATCCAATATTATTTCGTGAGGGAGGGAAAAAAACTATATGCGTTGGAAGAAGGAGCGAAGCATAGAAGTCTGAAGGTTAAATAGATTTTTTCACATGAAGTTGGAAAACCCACAGTAAGCAGGAACACGACCATGTGGTCAGCCAAGATCCAAGCAAGTACGAAAAAGAACAACGATCTTTTCAAATGAACTTATCACAGAAAACTTATTCTTACGCATCCCATTAAAAAGAAGGGAGGTGATATGACGAGATGAATTGTAAAAATTATATTGTTTTAATCATTGTGACTTTTATTCAACATCACTTCCGTTTTAATTCAATGTGACAATTACTAAGTGTAGTATTGGTCTTGTTTTCCAATGTGATATTTTATTCTGTATAACACGATATTCGTGTATTAAATTAACATGAAGCATACTCAGCAAGACATGCAGCATGTGACTTAATATAACTCTGTGTATTTTGCATATATGTGATTTCATCATAATTAATAATCAAAATGCGTGTACAAATCTACATATAAATGAGTGTAATTTCGACTAGTGTCGTCGTCGTTGTGTTTTGTGATTAGTAAATCTTTATATGTACCGGTCTTTATGGTAATGCTTTCGCGTCGTGTGGATTGCAGTGGTTCGTCGTTTTTCGTGTATGAGTGATAAGTGATTCTGATCTAACAATTAACGACGACCAGATATAACAATTGGTGATTCAGTCATAACAGTCATCCGCCAGTCATAACAGTTTTTCTCCTTATATGTATTTTAATAAATTCAGCGTACATAAATGATGGTAAGGACATACAACTGAGATGGATGACGTTGATGGAATTTCGTTCTCTGAGCTGGATGATTTAATCATGAAACTTTCATTGCTCTCCTGAATAATATCAGTACGAATTTTAAGTGAAAGCGAGCTGTTCGAATGGCTTCACATAAAACTGACTGGTTGTCGTGTCAACCTTAATCTTGACTGGTTGTTGTTAACATTTGTCTAGCCATTGTTTGCATATTTATTCTTTCAGTCATATGTGGAGAAATTTGAATGACTTGCTTCTATCTGAACTTAATACTGATGATGTTATCCAAAAGGAAAACGGAGGGTTTACTACTAAACTACCCAGCTCATGGAACGTATATATAAAAGGTTTTCACGCAACGGGCGCTTAATGTACTGTCCAGAAAGATGCTGAAATTTCCGAAACTAAATCATTTAGCACCGAGTACAAAACATTATTAAAAGCATACATATGGGATGCAATTGTTGTCTATCATATATATATATATATATATATATATATATATACCAATTAGGATGTGATAATCTTCTGGAAAAGATTCATACAAGTCGTCATGATGTTCTTTGATTGTTCAGAGACAATTAAGAATGATTTTAATTCCTATAAAAAAGCAAATCTTGTTAAGAGTGGCACAAACAAAATCTAATTTGACTTGTATGGTTTGCAATCCAATAGTCTTTTAATTATCTAGTATATGATAAATCATTTTCTCATGATTGAATATTCTGTGAATAAATGACAAGTTTTATGCTCTACCACAAATTCGATGATTTATTAAATAATATAGTTTTCTAGAATGGTTCGTTCGACCCATTGGAAATCTGTTTAGTAATCAGTTCATCATTTACGCCATTCACGCTGTTTCGTTAATTTTTTCAGTGAAATTTACCCTTACAATAGTTCTTAAGCTTATTTTTAAAATATATCTTTTATATTTTGTTTATGTTTAGTAAAATCTAAAGAAAATTGAGTTAGATGTGTGATACTCACACACATCATTTGTATAAATAACATGAACAGAAGCTTGTAATTATCTTGTAATTTGTTAGTAAGTACATTCAGAGTAATGATAGAATCTAGCTCTATTTAATTAAAAAATAATGAATACATTGTATCCTTTTCCTTTTGTATTATGACCATTTATATGAGTTCTTTAGTCATTATATGATTGTATTTATCCTGATTGTTTATTTTAAGGCTCTCTTTATTTACCTTTGATAATTAACTAGGTCGTTTCTCAAAGTAATAACTACAATACCGACGAATATTAACCATGTGGTTTGTTTAAAGTATCGATTTATATCTATATAATGAATGTTTTATAATGAATAATTCAATCTGAGAATATATTTCTTTGTTAACCAGAAAGTCATTGAATAACAATATAAGATGAGCTGTTCTTTAGTAGTGTGATTTTATGATTTTAAATGGGATCAAACTTAAGAAATCAAGAGCACTATATATATATATATATATATACATGCGTCACAAGACAAGCCCTCACACGGAATCCTCAAGGCCAAAGGAAAAGAGGAAGACCAAAGAACACATTACGCCGGGAAATGGAGATAGACATGAGAAAAATGAACAAGAATTGGATGGAATTAGAAAAGAAGGCCCAGGACAGAGTGGGTTGGAGCATGCTGGTCAGCGGCTTATGCTCCATTGGGAGTAACAGGAGTAAGTAAGTAAGTAATATATATATATATATATATATATATATATAGTTCAGTTTTCAATCATACTAGAATAATAAAGTTAAATATATTTGCTTCTCTGATTAGTAAATAAAATTAACATTTATTTCTTTATGATTTCCATATTGTTTTTTATTAACCTTGGTTTATTATTAAATTCATAATTTAATTTCCATTCAATTTTGTCTTACTGACCTATTTTGGTTTGTACTTTGCATTGACGGTTATTCGTAGAAAAAGAAAACAAATTCCCTACAGGCTTTTATAATTTCTTTTTATTAATTCATTGTATATTCTTTAGTAGTTTTTTTATTATTATCTATGTAAAATATAATAATCCTGTAGTATGTGATTATTTAGTTCTATGGTTTCATCTGAACCAATGTATTCAACGAATTCTTTCCCGTATTAATTGGTATTTAGTTCGAGTGTTTTTTTGTTGTTGTTAAGATCATTTAATTTAAAGATAATTATCATGACACAGTGACCTTAGTTAGACAACTAAAGGAAATAACTAAAATACTATGTTTCATCTTAGTATGGGACTTCTTAGTAGTCCTCTCCCTTATTTAAACCGCATCCAAAAATTGAAAGCAAGATTTTTAGTCTCATACCCAAACATTTAATCTTTAGACTATTAAACTGGGATTAATTAATTTATAATGGAGGAACATTGGTTGGTGAATTTTATTTTCAAATTTATACCATTGTGAATATCAACTTACAGATTAATTTATAAATCTACAATAGATTGTATGCTTGTTTGAACAATAACAAAATGAATTGTGGTCGGAAATTCAACTTTCATAAATTGAGAATAATTATTTGTAGAGAGGTGGAGACATTTATGAAACTCCTTATATCTAATTATTAAAATAAAAAGAATGAACATGTAATTAATTAAAAGATTCAAAAGAAGGACATGCAAACTGAAAATCTGAAATAGTTAGACTTGTAGGGTCAGTAATCTACAGACTCATAAATGTAAAAACAAAGTTAAAGAGAGAAATCTAAAACATTTCTGGATTGTTAAACTAACAATATTGCTGACTATTAGATTTGCATCAGAGTTTACTCAAATTACACAGTAGTATTTATATACATGTATGAAAAATATTAAACCAATGAAGATACAATTTGTGAGTTAGTGATAACAATGGGAAAAGATTACATAACTAATCATAGTAAGTAAAAAGTACAAAATGATATAAAGGGTTATCGATACGGTAGTAAATAAGTGAATAATAAATGGGATGAATAATATAAACAAATAAATTAGTATAAATTGTAGGTCAAGACTTAAATAAACTAATTAAAATAATAACCATTTAAATTACGTAATAAGAAATTGATGTGAATAATAAAAACAAATATTGGAAGGATAGAAAAAATCTACGGAAGGGATGAAAAATTGCTGAGGAGTCCCATACTGGGTCGAAACAGCCGTTCAGTGCTTCCAGGTTTTCCATGGTGGTCTAGCTTCAATTGACTCATGATTTCAAACAGTGAAATAAATAAAGTGTATGCACTTTCAACATGTAATTTAAAGTTAAATATGATTTCTGTAGACAAATAAATGATGTCGTGATAGGATCTTAATTGGGTCTTTTTTAGTAGAATGTTTTATGACTAACCAGGACAACACTATCCTTCTAATAAAAATCGACAAATTTTGTTTTTTCGAAAGATATTTGGGTGATACCTTTATCATCTGTGATGAAAACGGTGACTTTAATTAGTGGAATTGTTTACTAAGTCCAATCTGGAGAAGGCATAGATAAAAATGAGATCTTTTTTTAAAAAAATACACAAATTAGGGTTAGTAGCTCGTACCCCTAAAGCTTCGACTAATTGTTAGAGACGAGATCTAACCTTTTTAAGAAAATTTGTCTTATTCTCAAACGTGTGACCTCTAGACTCTATGATGTACGTGACTAACTGCAATACGTTCGCGACATTGCGTGACCACGTTCCATTGGTTGCGCTGTATAACCATCTCAAACCTAATAGTCATGACTTTTCACTAGAACTCTCGGAATTAAATCTGGAAGCTAATCATTAAAGAGGGCAGTATTATTGCTAGTATAATGGATTTCTGAAGATTGTCAAGTTTTTATACTTTACACCAGAAACTAATCTTTCTTCGTTTGAATCGACTAAACTAAAAGTGAGAGTTTGCTTTTAATTTGATCAACTAATTAACATGGATTTACAAAAGACAATATCTTATCCAAGCACAAGGATTAATATTTAAACGTTTGACTGAAAAACTTATTACAAATTTATAATTCAGAAAAGTGTTTTCAACAAGACAAAAGAGTTCAACACTAACACAAGATATTCATACACAGTTTTATTACATTTTATTCCAAGAAAAGGCGGGACAATAATTTATGGACGACCTACGAGTGACGCTAAAGTGACATTGAATGTGTTCACCTAATAACTAGGAGCGAATGAGGGTTATAAACCAGTATGAGGAATTAGAATTATAATTTACAGTTGGTGGTTAGGGTAAGGAATTATATTTAGAGTTTTCATCACTAGATGACATCAGCTATACTACCGAAACTCTATTTAGCCAAATGGATGGGTGAATTTTGCATCAAAGTCCAAGACCTGTTATCTTATACCTGATTGGTTCGTCTATAAATTATGGTCTCGCCTAAGAAAATAAAAGAAATGATGACGATATAAGAAATGTAAGAAATGATTGCGAGCAAATAACACAATGTAATAAATAGAAAGACAGACTGAATAATTGTTGTTGTTAGCTACCAGTACTCGTTCCTTTTAATTATCAAATTATGTATATACTCTTGCTCATGGAGAAAACTGTTGTAAAACAGCTGATTCAATTATTATTTAGAAAGATTTTGTTTTTCAGCAGAATCTATATGATTATGGTAAGGAAGCATAAAGTATCACTCGAAAAGAATGTGACTAAAAACTGCACATGTTACATTATTCTCGACCACTAAATAATATGACAGAATACAGCCTGGGTAAGTTCTATTAGGAGGAGATCATTTTATAGATTGCGACCATGGGTTTAACATAATTTCCGGCAGAGACAAATGTCAGCTGGATAATCGAAGAAAACGAGGAATT
Source organism: Schistosoma haematobium (assembly GCF_000699445.3). NCBI lineage: Eukaryota > Metazoa > Platyhelminthes > Trematoda > Strigeidida > Schistosomatidae > Schistosoma > Schistosoma haematobium. The sequence goes on along the minus strand of NC_067197.1, from coordinate 16,951,656 downwards.
AGTGGATTGCTATTTCTGTAACAAAACCTATTTAAAAATTGAACTAATATTCATAATCACTTTGTTTTAGAAATGATTATATGTTCACTGATGACTGTTGTCAAGGTAGACCGCCAAACGTGCAGTGGAAAATCATGACTGGTTGAGTTTAACTATATCTAAAATTGGTTAGTTTCTTACAGATGATATCTGAGTTTTGCCTGATGTTCAACAACCAATCTTCTTATGCGCTTGTACCATTAAAGAATCTTAATTAAAAACGACATTGTTGTTGAATGCCTACTGTTTTTCAACAGTTATCAAGTGTATATAATACAATGATGAAAAACATCTTTAAAATCGAACCAATCTCCACAAACCATTCGTTGTGATAACTATAATTTAGCATGTGACAGAAATAATCACGAATATATCGACCAGGTAAGCCGATAATATTTCTACTTTGGATTCTGAATCAAAATCAAGTCTAAAAGACAGATCATAGTTCATTGTCTATTTGAACTAATTATAAAAATTCTATGTTTGAATAAACCGATTTTTTTATACAATATACTGAGTCAGAAGCTGCTTTATTGTATTGTAAGACATACTGAAAAGAATCTAATTAGATCTTTTTTAATAAACACTATCTATTCAATGAAGATTTTGTTTGGGCGTTTGTATAAAAAAAACTTTATGTGTTTTCTTAGCATAACTATTCATCAACCATAACAATAATCATAAACCTTGTTTATGACTGAATCTATACATTATTTTATGAACAAGTGTAATGATAAATCAAGGGCTGTCAAATGTCATTTATTTTACTATAGTGTACACATTTTTTTGTGCAAACTTCGAATAATCGAGTAATTTATTGTGATATTAGTTCATCACTTTTGTACCATTCAAAATGTTTACAAATTACAAATAAACTATGGATGTAATTTTTGTTAGTTGACATGATCTCTAATACCATACCCATTAATCTCAGAATGGTAATTAATGTTATATCGTCTAGTTTTTTTTCTCGGTTAGTTAAATTCTAATAATCAGAGTTTAAAAAAAATTGTCATTTGTCAAAACAACTGGATGTTATGACCTTGTCTCCATGGCGCAAAAATATATTGATAGAATATTAAGTAAACAGTCGATGGAAATTTTTATTTCCATCAAATAGATACCGTAATGATTTTTTTGTTACCTGTAAGTATATGTACCAAGTTTTGTGTACTTAAATAACTACATTATTAAACAAAGCTCACTTTTGATTCTTTCAGAAATTTTTGAAAAAGGTAAATCACAAGAGAACAAACTCTTTCAGTTCGTTTTTGATTCAGATCATGAACCAATTGATGTTGGACCACCACTGGAAACCTGCAAGCACTGGACGGCCGTTTCGTCCCATTATGGGACTCCTCAGAAGTGCTCATCCACGATCCCGCCTGCGGGATTCGAACCCAGGGCCTTCAGTCTCGCGCGCGAACGCTTAACCTACTGAACCACTGAGTCAGGATGCAATGGTGTTAGTGTCGAACATCAACCGATACACGAAATTGCGCGACCATCTTCCATTGTACTAATGTAGATACCTGTCTCTACCCGACACACATGTTAGTTGTCAGTATAGGGGTTATGGAGATTATTAAGTTTTTGATTGAGATCATGAACCGATTAATGTTGGACAACTGTTCAGTTCGGTTTACTCTAATTTATCCTAAATAACAAGAAAGTGAACTTTTCAGATACCATAAAGCTTAGTCACTTCAAAAAGATACACTAATCTTTATTTTAGATTTTAACATTTTGCAATTCATGATAAGTTCAGTGACATAAAATTTATCTCATTTATCTTTTAGAAAACTCAGTAGTGATTAATTAAAATTTACTGTTACCTTATAATTGTTTATGAATCTCACATGAATTTGAAAACAAGATGTTTTCAAAAATCTCATACAGTTTCACAAGTTCAATTAATTAACAACTTTTGAACTGATTCATCAACTCCAGAAACTTTCTAATAATATTTCACCAGTTTAATAAAACTAAGCAATATGTCATTGATAAAGTTTTGTATAAGCTGGGTCTTTAATTCTTGAATTATTATATAAATATTTTTAACACAAAAACAACATGAGACCAGGATGTAATTACTAATAAATCAATAAAGAATAACTTGAATAATTAAATGTCAACTATCATCATTTTAAAAAAGACATTGTGAAGTCAATCTTTTAATTGAAATGGTTTATGGAAAGCAATGAGTAATGATACAGTTTTGTTTCTGGAAAGTTCTCATCAAAGTGATTAGATAATTATTTCTTTATATTTTTTCTAATTTACTTGGTTAGATACAACACATTCAAATTGACATTTGTATTTTTAAGTTAAAATGTAATTGATATTTAACAATCATTTTCTAGATTATCAAATATGACTTTATTGATAAGGTTAAAGAAGTCATCTATTAATTGATGTTTTCAAACGTTTCATTAGAATTGTTTATAGTTAAATGTCTCTTTTTTCCTCCATCTTATTTCTACATTCATAATTGCCTCTTTGGCAATTTATTATATTCAGTTATTGTAAGCTTTACAATAAGTGTACAATTAAGAAATCTCAATAATTCAACCACACACTTCAAACTACAATACCGTCCATCAATGGACTGAGAATTTTACTATTGTCAAAGGGGAATAAACTCCATTAATCTGTATATAACTATGAAGAATGAAATAAAACGGTATTCTAAGAATAAGTTTTTTTGATTTGTTGTACATTTCAGAAGTGTATCATGTATTTGGCATTGTTTATGAAGTAATTTATAGTAATTATTGGATTCATTAATGACATTTTTTGGCACACATAAAGTGTATATTTTTATCATATCCGAATTGTCATAAATAATTCCTATTTCATGAAGTAATCAAGTAGTTTTTATAACCAGCATTATAAAAAAAAGTGATGTGGTGCACACAAATATTATTATCAGTATGCCCCTTTTTAAAAAAAGAAGTGAAAGAATCTTGAGGATAATGACTACTAAGCAACTGTTGAATAAGTTATCATCAGTAAAGGAGTTGTGGAGGTTGTTCACTTTTGATTGAGAGGTTAGACATTAACACCATTGGATGCCGGCTCAGTGGTCCAGTAGGTTAGGCGTTCGCGCTCGAGACTGAAGGCCTTGAGTTGGAATTCCGCAGGCGGGATCGTGGATGCGCACTGCTGAGGAGTCCCACAATAAGACGAAACGGCCATCCAGTGCTTCCAGGTTTTCTTCTGTGGTCTAACACCAATCGGTTCATGATCTCAATCAAAATAAGTTATCACTAGAACAACGTACATATTTTCATGTTAATTTTGAGTTATTGGTGAATTTCATTTATTTTCTAGCTGAATAGGATCTTGAGTAGGTGAAACATGTTTTACACATTAATAAACATAAACTTTAAATTGGATGAATGCTATCGAAATATAATGAACAAATATTTGTTATTATACTATTTCTATTAAATTACTAATGAAGATAGTGATGATGTTTAAAGAAATAAGGCTGTGTCATGAATGTCATTTTAGTTAGCGGATTGTTTATAGTATGGTGAGCAAGAAGAAAATCTTAATATCCGGTTTTATTTATTTCTTATATGAGTGACTCAACCTATACTATGAGATATTTGATGCTGGATCACAATATGGACATCATAGTTAGAATGCAGGTTCATCCGACCGACAAGTTATAAATAGGATAAAATAAGCGTCTAGTAATCCAGTATTAACTACAATTCGACTTATCATATAATTATTTTTGTGTAAAACACTTTTTATCATGTATAATTTTTTATGTTTTCAGTATCTTGTATATGAGTCTCGTTTTAATAAAGGAATACGGTTTTCTTGATCGAATTGTATGCACCTTGATATCCATTTATTTGTTAAGGTTGTGTTTGGAGTTTAATTTTAATAAGTTACAGTATCAGAGTAATTCTTCTACTATTTAGTCAATTGATCACAAATCCAAAAAAATGCTCTGCTTTATTTTGAAGGTTGAGTGGTGAACGGGAACTGGTGTGGGGAAAACTAATTGATCGTTTAGTTCTAAATTAAAAAGTGACTTCGTAGAATATGAGAATTGTAAAATAAATATATTATTTGCAGTTCTTCCTACAGTCTTCTTTATCCTTCATGATTCTTTCAATTCTGTTATTAGTACAATTATTTTCTGTTTCACCTCCTGTTCTCTTCAATTCAGTCTTGTCAAGCTTCTGCTGTCAGGTATTCAACTTCCGATAGCTGCTACATACTACATATGTCTGTTAGCATAAGCATACAACACAATTGTAGTAATGTCAATGAAATATATGTAAGGTAATCACTCCAAGAAAATTTAATGACTTAGAGGTATAGATTGTAATATAGTTTTTGTTTGTGTTATAATATTATCTGTACAAGTAATTCTGGTGTAATAAATGAAATAAAATTATTTATTAGCCTAGTCATTACCACTGTTTTTTGATATCTGGATTTTGTTAAATGGTTGGTTTCATGTCACAATTATTTACATTGTCTCGTAAATGACAGAATATTCAAGCAGTCAATTCTTCATGTTATTTAGCCATGGTAGTGATAGTACTATTACTGGTAATAAGAATAGTATCGTTGTGAAGATTATTACTAATTGTATAATTTATTTAATGCTGAAATGTTTCAAAGAGTTTCAATGAATGAAAACATTTTACATTTAACATGCAGAAACAAATACAACCAAGTGACCCAATAAGAGCAGAGAATAAACATCCATCGTCCTCTATTGCTAAACATATAATTGAAACAGGTCATAAGATTGATCTAAACTCAGCTTTTGTGGTATTGTATAAAAGTGTAAAAAAGCATATACTAAGGTTTATTGAAACCTTAGCCATACGAAAATTCAAACCTCCTTTGTGTGTTCAAAAACAGTTTGTCCTTACCTTAAACCTACCCTGGTAATATTGACTTATCATCCAGAGTGATTAGGTGTCGAATTGTGTTCACATTATTATTACTCTTATTATTATCCTTATCTCCTCTTACCCCATTTCCAGTCTAGTTAACCTTTGAGTTTTATATATAAATGCTCTTAACAAGTATATGTGTGATCAGATTTTTCGAAATGTATTGCGCTAATATATCACATAATTCTGATAATCCTCATCTTCTTATTACATTATCGAAATTTATCAAAGGGACTAATTGCTTTAAATACAATAATTCGGTAAAATCCAATAACGATTTCCCCCTCTCTGACATATATCAATACTTTCACAAGTTGAAATCATGAGTCAATTGAAGCTAGACCACCATGGAAAACCTGGAAGCACTGGACGGCCGTTTCGTCCTAGTATGGGACTCCTCAGCAGTGCGCATCCACGATCCCGCACCCAGCGGGATTCGAACCCAGGACCTACTGGCTTCGCGCTCGAGCACTTAACCACTAGACCAGTAGGTCCTGGGTTCGAATCCCGCTGGGTGCGGGATCGTGGATGCGCACTGCTGAGGAGTCCCATACTAGGACGAAACGGCCGTCCAGTGCTTCCAGGTTTTCCATGGTGGTCTAGCTTCAATTGACTCATGATTTCAACTTGTGAAATTTCTAAAAATCTCCCCAAACCTATTCTGATAATATATCAATACCTCAAAATTCTTCTTTGTTTTATAGTATTTCCGCACATTGTCTTTTAACAACTGAAGTTTATTGATAAATTTGTCATTTAACATGATAAAAAGCCAAATTTATTTCTATATTTAATTAGGATTGTTATAAGAATTAGTTACAAAGTTTGCAAATTTAATTATCCTAGGAAATATCATAAAAAATTCATTGATCCAGGGAAAGAGAAATATTGTCAGTGGCATGAATTATGATAACACAGTTTATAATTTATTGGACATGAAATGCTATAGTAGTTAAAAGGCATATATGATAGACATAAAAGGAAAATAAAGTTTCAATTTTTATATAATTCTATTTTTAAAAAATGAAAGAACCTCACTTATTCATTAAAAGGAATAAAGAAGTTTCAAGGAGGAAATTTTCTTTTCGATGATATCATTTTCTGGAACTGTACAATTGTATGTATACGTAATTTTGCATGTGGAAGTGTTTGATAAAATAGAGGAGTTTTACAAAACCCTACAGGATAGTCAAATGTATTAATGAAAATGAAGTAAATCTTGAGCATATTAGGCAACATCGATTTTGTTCTCTGAAGCGCCTTCATAGTTTCATTCATCAAGTTACTGTGAGGTTACAAATTTACGTGGCTCAATTCGGCGTCACACTTTCTATAGCGTCTTCAGAATGAACTAGACAACATAATATTGATCACAATGACGTGATTATTTAATCAATACTTCTACTAATGGTCAATCATCCTTAATTTTGATATTGAGTGGTACTGGTTAGAATTACATAGTGAGTATCAATTATTTTAAAAATATTAATCCATCTGTCTAATGAGTGCCAACTGTATAGAAATCTGAATTTACAAGTGCATGTTGGTCGTTACAAGCTGCCAAACATTGATCATACTCTATAGAAAAAAAGAACTCAAACGTCCTATTTTTATTTAACTGAAAAGCAAAAAGAAGTAAAATAGAGCAGCTATGATAAACATGTTTACCTGTAATTTATACCTCAAGATTCTACATATTATTTAAACAATTAAGACATAGTAAAACAATGAATACAAAGAGCGTTACTGACAGTTTCTAAGCGGAAACATCGTGATGAACACCAAGTCAACTATGTGATACTAAGTAGAATAAGTAGTTGAAAGAAGAACCAGGAAGTGATTTTACTTTATTTTCACTAACGACAAAAGAAATTTCATGATTAAAGTTTACACGTAATAACATTTTGGACTTTACTTTTTGGATGATTCTTTCTTTCAGCCCCTTTTAAATCTACTGAGAATCATTTTATTATAAAAAAACAGTGTTTATCATAATTGTTTCTTTTTAAAAATCAAGGGTATAATTATATTATTTATCTTTCCTAACACTCATTAAAATATTAGTGAAACTTATCTACTTTGTCATAGTTTGTTACTCGTTGTTCATTTCCCATGTGATCGGACGCAAAACATTTAAATCTTACTTCTTACCTTTAACCACCTGATCGAAATTCAGAGAAGTTACATTCTACAACTTCAGTTTATGCACAATATATATTCAGATAAGAAAATATTTAGAAACCTGTTTTGATTAAAGTAATCAACTTCAAATGATCCAGTCCGACGTACCTTAGTATTATTAAAACACTCACTTGCATACATAGCATTGTTTCAATATTTTATTTTAACAGTTGAATTCATGAGTTCATCCAATCTAGACTAGCATTGAAAACCTGGAGGCATTGGACGGCTGTTTCGTCCTAGTATGCAGCATAGATTAACTCGTGAATTTAACTGTTAAAACACTACAATCTTCACAAATCCACATACTATTATTTTACTATTTATTTTTATATTTATTTGTAATTAACCATGTTGATGTCACAATTGAATTAAAAATGAAGATTTTATGGCGAGTACATGAAATCATTGTTAATCAAAATAGTAATGATATAAACAGTTAGTTTGGTCAGGTGTATGGGCGTGGTTTTTATTGTTTTATGGAACAATAAGTCGGTCAGTTGACTACATATTTGGAGATATTACATCATAATATCATCATAATCCTTTTCATGAAATTGTGGACGACTGGATAGATTATTTTTTTACAAGTTCAAGTGTATGAAAAGCATAAAGATAGATGATAATAGGTGTATTTTCGATTTCGTTTTAAGTGAATATCTCGTATGCGATCTAAAATGTATGATATGGTTCATCACTCATTTAAAGGCTTCCTTTTTACATCCATTATTTAACTGTTGAGATCATGATGAATATTATTGATCTGTCATAAAAACTAAAGACTAACTTCATAGTAGCTGATTGTTCAATTACTTAGAAAGGGTATTCAAAATGTAATGAACATAAGTTTCATAGACTATCAATGCCCCTGTTTCAACTACAGTGTTTCAAATTTATTCTACTATATACTTTAATTAAGATATTTTTGGCTGTTATTCAACTAGATTTGTAGGAATTGATTGCAGTCAAACTTTAGTTGGAAATTCAACCTATCTATTTATTTTATAAAAGTTTAAACAGAACAAAGACAACTTTGTTTTCTATGGGTTTAAGTGAATACAGTGACAATGGACAAAATATAGGATAATGGATTTAATGAGAACATTTTCTTAGTACATAAAGTTGAAGGTGACGTAATTTGATTTATATTAATGTAACTTAATTTTTCTTTATTTTACTTATAAAGTGTTCTCGTCGAAGTGATACATTCTAAGAAATATTATCCTTTTAGGAAGTAACAATTTACCATTCCCTGGCTATGATCATTGTTCTTTATTTTCAATATGGTATTTCAAAGTCTTAAATTGTGCGTATTTCAATAAGTAGTGAATTAGCTAAAACAGTTTCAGATCAAAGCAGATACTGAGCATGATTTCAAACAGAAAAATGCCGATGATTATGTTCTGAAGAAATGAAAAAAATTGGTTCTTTAACTCCATAATTCACTCCTACGTGTAAAACGATAACCTTGATGGAATAAACATCATTAACAAAAATAAAGTTTAACCAAATGATTAAGAAAATGAAAACTGAAAAAATCAGCAAAACACTAAATAAAATACCAGAGTGCTCAGTACAAAAATGTTGAATTCCTCAGTGGTGTGCACCCACGATCCTCCACGCGAGACTGAAGCCAAGGACCTTCGGTCTCGCATGTAAACGTTTAACCTCTAGACAACTGATTTGGAAGGGCTGCTCAAGACCATGGGTCGATTAAAGTCAGGTATTAACACTGTTGCATTCCGACACAATTGTTTTGAGGTTAAGTATTCGCGCGCGAGACCGAAGGTCCTGGTTTCAAACCCGGTATCATGAAAATGCGCTACTGAGGAGTCCCATACTAGAACAGAACCACCTTTAAGTACTTCCAGGTTCGCAACAGTGGTCTTATTTATATCGACTCGTGATTTCAACTGTGGAAATGATGCGATCTCCACAAATTCCCATGCCAATAACATAATAAATTAATAAATAGTAATATATCGATGAGAAATGGTTTTAATTCAGCTTTTTACTCATTAAACAGTTTATGTGAAAAAAAAATACCCCGGGGATCGTTAAGTTAATGAAAGTTGTTAAATCGACAAATATCATGAAAAGACTTAGAAAAATAAAAAAATAATTTTGAAGGAATAAATCTAGGCTTTTATGATGAAATATGCGTATCATTGATCGAATGTCTAAAAAATTGTTATTTTAAACATTAGTATAACAAAAATGATTTAGAAATCGTCTCAAGGAAGCAAATGTTATAATAATACAATGTGGAAAGTGTATCAGAGGTGCATGATTTTATTAGAGGTATAAATTTCAAATAATCCTGACATTCATTTACCTGTTAACATATATATATTGGACTGATGCGTTTTGTCGTCAAATAGAACTTTCTAAATTTATCAAAAGAACTGGCTGTTTCGGAAGCCTAATAGATAATTTACTTAATTTGAATATCAGTAGACTACAGTTTTGACATTCACATTTTTTATTTAGTCTGAGTGTAGAACACATTCAGACCTTCAAACCTTACGGCTTCAATATCCAGAAAATACATCAGCTTGCTCACTATAAAACAAATATTTACAGATAATAGTTGTAATAATAATTTATAAGGAAACACTGTAGTAGATTAATTACACTAGATTACCATTCGAATAAAACATTGATCCGTATTTGACTTAAAACCTTCTGGAATTCTAAATAATCCTCCTAGACATGATAAATCAGAAGATTTTATTTGTTTATTAAATTGTACAACACGGTTTCCATTCTCATGATTTGATTGTAGTGGTAATGATGAAAACGTTGATGATTTGAGTAAAACAATAATATTTCAGTATCGAGTTGTGGAGATTATTGAGTTTCACTGAGATTATGAGATTATATTATACTATAATTGGGTTTGATTTCTGTGTGTGGGTTGGTTGTTGGCATAAACTTTATTCTGACTTATCTAACAACAACACGAAATCAGCTTGTGAGATTTCCAAGAACTTGTGGCAGAATAGTATGAAAACTTAAGTAAATACATATTTATCATCTAATAATCTGAAGCATTGGTATCTGTTAGGGACGTTAGATCCCCAGAACTCACTTGGAAAAGGTCCTAATTTTGTAATTTTATTTAAAAAATTTGAATTTCTTTGATTTCGCGCCAAAAACGCTTTTTCACCTTCACGTCGTATTTCCCACATGAGAGAATCTTAAACGCTATTGGTCCGTTGTGTCTTTTAATATGCTATTTTGTAACGCTTCTCAAGGATGGATTTGTGCTGTGTATATACGTTTTGATTTGTGTCTGTTGTTATCCCTCATGCTTCTGGCTTTTTACAGAATATTCCTCCCCGTTCGAACTTCAACTTTTCTCCCCAGTTAGCAGGGCTGAGACGCAACAGAATAGCTAGTTTATTAGTCTTTAGTCAAAAATCTTTGTTCCGTTCGTAGTCTAAGTGAACTCGTAATCGATTCAATATGGCAGTATCTAAACTAATCTCTTCTTACCAGTCATAAAAAAGAATAATTTTCTAAATAGAATTCCCCCTTAATATTTTATTCACATATTCTTTTTAAAGCTAATAAATTCCGTTTTATTTTATCACATTATTATGGATTATCACATTAATATGAAATAGATATCAAATGGTTACTTCTTATTAATGGTTGTCTAATTAATATCAGTCCTTCACGAGAAACTGTAAGTTTAGAAACATAATTGAATGATTGAATACCTTAAGGGAATTGGTTAAAATTGTTATGTAAATAACAATTCAGATTTTGATATCACAGAATTTCACTATCTAATAATGAAGGTGATTTGTTTGTTTATTCTAAGTCAACTTAAAATTTGAACGTTATCAAGTGTGAAGAAAATACGTGTTGAAAAAATCAACAAATATTATACCAAAAAGTATTCGTGATTTCTCAGTTATTGAGTTATGAATTTTCATAGTATAAGTCACGAATTAATCTTGGTTGAACTATGAAAATTGTAAAATATTCATAAATACCAGTAAAAATCATGAATTATTTTTTGTTAATTACAATGACATTATATTTCATTTTGGTTGTCAACTACCACACGATCATCATAATAGGTTATTATGGATATACATTATGATTAAAGTTACTCAATGCTCAACTCTGCCTGTAGCGCTTCTACAATTACTGCGGGTCCAAAGTCCGAGTGAAGAGGGAGGGTTGAACATGAGGTCGGCAACCTCATCTCGTAGAAAACAACCTCAGATTTTTAAAAATTAAACCATTTAAACTCTGTCCTTCGGGTTCAAAAAATAATTATGACGCCAGTGATGAAAGCCAAGATTCTTCAGAAGTCACGAGGCCGATGCCCCTTTTAGCAACCACACAAATGATTGATATAGGTAAAAGAGTGTCCAAACAATGTGGGAGACTGGAAGGGCCAGTCAAATAAATAAGGAAATGAGGAGATTCAACTTGACAGTGCTCGAAATCAGAGAAACCCATTGGATTAAAGTTGGACAGAAAAGGATAGATTCAGGTATGAAGATATCATGAGACAACATGAACTGATTGGGAGAAAGGAATGAGAATGGTGACAGATTTGAAAATCTATGTGCATTCAAGGTGGCACAATATTCCCACACAAACGCATACAAAAAGCTGCATGGGTCTCACTGGATCACACCACGGAGAACCAGAGAGATCATATTTGCATCACTAAAAGATTCATAAGGTCAATGGAAGACGTAAGAACCAGGAGAGGATCTGATATAGCTTCAGATCACCACCTGGTGGTTGCTAAGATGAAACTGATGCTAAAGAAGTAATGAACAACTGGAGAAACGGCATTAAAAAGGTTGAATACATCCTTCTTTCGAAATACTGACAAACTTAACGAATTTAAGATAACTCTCAACAACAGGTTACAAGCTTTACAAGATCTACTGAAAGAAGAAGAAGCTACGATGGAGTACAACTGGAAAGAGTTCAAAGAAGAACCAACTTCGATGTGTCAGGAGGTGCTGGGCTGCAAGAAGCATCATAATAATGAATAGATCTCTATCGAAACCCTGAACAAGATTCGAGATAGGAAGAACAAAACGACAGGAAGAAAGGTTAGCCAGACAAGAGCAGAGAAACTCAAGGCACAAGCTGAATACGCTGAAGCAAACAAGCAAGTAAAGAAGAGCATTAGAGCCGACAAGCAGAAATACTTTGAAGACCTAGCAGTGACAGTGGATACAGCTGCGAGTTAACGAAAAACGAAACAACTATACGACACAACAAAGAAACTAGTGGGGCAGTATAGTAAGCGAGAGAGACAGATCAAGGACAAAGAAGGCAAGACTAAAATTCAGTGAAATTCAAGGACAGAGGAACAGATGAGTGGAACACTTCGAGAAACTCATGGATTGACAAGTTCTATTGAATCCAGTGAATAAGAAAACAGTACACACAAACGTTCCTACAGATGTTACTCCACCAACGATCGAAGGAATCAAAATAGTTTTCAGACAAATCAAGTGTGAGAAAGCTGCAAGACCTGACAGTATACCAGCTATAGATATAGAAGTAACTGCACACATGCGCCATCTCCTATTCAGGAAGATTTGGAACAAAGAACAAGTGCCAATGGAAATTTTCTTCGAGAAGATTGTCAACATCATACGAAATTCATACGACGGACTACACTGCAAAGGGTTGCATAGAGGACAACTGACAGATGCATTCCAGGTGAAAATCAGAGTCAGACTAAGCTTCTTACTCTCCCCCTTTCTCTTTCTTTTGGTGGTTGAAGGCATTATGAAAACCTCAACATCCGAGAGGAAGCACGGAATACAATGGACAGGTTGGATGCCATTAGACGATTTGTACTGTACAGATGAACAGACCCTTCTATCCGACACACACAAACAAGTTCAGATGAAGAAAACTAGTGTAGTGGCAGCCCCTACATCAGTTGGCCTCAACATACACAAGGGAAAAGGTAAAATTCTCAAATACAACACGGAGAACACTAACCTAATCACACTTGATAGAGGAGCTCTGGAAGAGGTGAAAAATTTCACGTAGCTGGACAGCATCATTGATGAACGTGGAAGATTTGATGCAGACATAAAGGCAAGGATTGGTAAATCAATGGCAGCATTCTTACAATTGAAGAACATATGGAGCTCAAAACAACTGTCTGCAAGCCAACATCAAATTCAGAATCTTCAATACGAACGTCAAGACAGTTCTATTGTACAGAGCTGAAACGTGGAGAAATACCGCAACCATTGTCGAAATTGTACAGTACTTTATAAACAATTGTCTATGCAGTATACTCAATGTCCGTTGACCGGATATAATTAGCAACAGCCTACTGTGGGAGAGAAATACGTTGGAATTGGATAGGATATATATTACGAAAATCATAAAACGGCATCATGAGGCATGCTCTCGCTTGGAATCATGAATGGAAACGGAAACGAAGAAGACCAAGGAACATACTGCGCTGGGAATTGTAGGCAGACATGAAAAGGGTGAATAGTATCTTTGAAAGAACTGGAAAGGATTGATCAGGACAGAGTTGGTTGGAGAATGCTGGTGAGTGGCTTATAGACTTCCATAAGGGGTAGTAGGCTCAATTAGGTAATTAAAGCGGCACTTGATGCTCCAGTATTTCACACAATGAACACAAAAATAATATTCTTTCTGGAAAGTTTATTACTAAACAACTTACATTTTTAGGATTTTTTCATCGAATTTATTACAACCAACAAGTTCGTCAGTCAACAAGTGACTCATCTGAATTCAACAGATTTGTTCATGTCAATCATTCGTGTCATGATTAGAACGTGATTAGTTTCATGCACGACAAGTTATCATTTGGCCGCATGTTTTTTGACCTCATTTACAATGAACTTATGACACTAATATATGATCTTTAGCTTCCACTTGGAATAACACTAAGATTGATACTATTAAGTATTTTTTTAACATGTAGGTTAATGCAACATTTAGGCATAAATGGCTCATCAACTCTTAGTGAGTCCCAGGATTCAAATGTTAACTGTGATGATCAACGCCGGGATGTACATTTATCTCAATTATGAGTTAACGAATGGACGAAATCCTTTGCTTTAATTCTACTATCACTGTTTATCTGAAAAAGTTATAATCCAAACGTTAAAAGATCCTTTCAGAACCAATCAAAAGTCTATATCAAATATCAATAAAATCACTTTGACTTGAAATGGTTCTCCACTTATTTCCCTCAATAATTACAATCATAATTCTCAGATTTGAGTCAGATTGAGTCAGTCATTGATGCATTTATTTATACACAGAGAAATCTATTTTAAAAATAATTTCCGATGTTCATTAATTTATGACTTTTGGGTTAAGTGCGAAAATTGTTTCATCTCAGTGTGTATACAGTTATAAAAATAAATCGACATAATTTACATTTAGTATGTATGAGAAAATTGTCTTCGCCCTTAGTTCCTCTATCCATTTAAAAGAAAGTAATATACGTCAAACAGTTGTATAAATGGATTTCCTGGCTAAATATGAAACCTGATTAACTCCGTCTGGAGACTCTCTGGGGCTATTGCCGGTCCCATGCCCGGATAAAAAAGGAGGATTGAATATGGGGTTAACAACCCCATCCCGTAGAAAACTGACTCGCTAACAAACACCCTAACCAGAAAAAGAACTTGACTGAATAATGTTAATAATTACTGAAGATTAGACAGGATATCTCTAGTCATTTATCTACCCGATTATGTATGCGTTAAGAGAATAATGTTCTGATAATTCACTCTTTTAAGAGGTGTAGATAAAACTTATCTATTTACTTATTAATAACTTGATTTTTTTATTTATTTCTATCTGTTTATCACTTAAGCATTTTTCATTAGTTGAAATCATGAGTCAATTTAAGCTAGACCACCATGGAAAACCTGGAAGCACTGGACGACTGTTTCATCCTAGTATGAGACTTCTCAGCAATACGCATCCACGATTCTGCCCCTAGAAATTCGAACCCAGGACCTTTAGTGACTGGCTTCACGAGGTATTCCCTGGAGTTTTAGTGACAAGCAGTGACCAGTGGAGTTCAACTGGGTCTGTTATGAGATAGTAACTCACTAAAGACAATGGTGGATATGTCGCTCGATTTCGTAGATTAGTTGAAGTTAAACATTAACACCATTGGATGCTGACCGGCTCAGTGGTATAGAGGTTAAGCTTACGAATCTTGCGATACAGGATAGTGGATGCTCACTACAGAGGAGTTCCACAATAGGACAAAACGGCCGTCCAGTGCTTCAAGGTCTTCCATGGTAGTCTAGCTTTAATTGATTAATGATCTCAACTATTGAAATTACTATAATATTCACAAAACCCCTTCTGATACTTAAGCATTCGTTTGATAATTACCTGATGATGTTCAAAGTTAACAGTTTGATACAATTGAACCACAGCACATCATAGATCATTTTTATTTGTACTTATTAACCATACGTTTTCTCAGTATTCTGCCTTTTCAGTAAAATTAGTTCTTATGTGAACAGGAGTATTTGGTTCATTATTTATTAAATTGAGATATACACAATAATTCATTATTATGTTAGAGTAATTTACCGTTTAAAAATTACTTTATTTCCCTCAGTTCTTTCTTATTATTTATCTTTTTGTACATCATATAGGTTGAAAAATGATTAACTAAATGAGTAAACATGGTAGAAATATTGTATCTCGATTGCTATGGGCAACAAAGTTAGTTCAAGTCATAGTTCAGAAAGAATTTCAGACCATTGACTATGAGCTATTAAAAAATGTCTGTTAAATAAACTTTCATAATAATCCTACTATCTATGATGACAGTTATTTATTTTGATTTTTTTTCAATACCTTATTCAAGGTAGATACTATTGTTCGAATGAGATATTCTCAGTCAGATTTCTCATTATGAAGCTTTCATTGTTATTCTAGTTCACATCATCAGTACTTACTAGAAAATAAAGTTGATAAAACTAAACTATCTAGGTCAGAGTATCCAACATTATGTTTTTCCAATATTTTGCCAAATTTTAAAATATAATTAAAATATTAGTTGTGTATTGGGTATTTTTGTTGAATAATTAAATTCATGAATCAATTGAAACTAGACCACCATGGGAAACCTGGAAGTACTGAATGATCGTTTCATCCTCAGCAGTACGTATCCACGATTCTACCTTTAGAGATTCGAACTCAGGACTTATTTTTCATTACATCATACAGTATAACTATAAACAACCTATTTTATTCAAATAAATAATAAAATCTCACTTCTATCATTTAATCAAGGGCAATAAATTAAAAATAAATAAATGAATAAATACATGACATAATGTGGTGTGTGCCATTTATATTGACATAAGTAGTCTATGATGTTAGTCGTGAACAGAAGGTCTGACAGCAGCAAAGAGACAAGAGGATCGAACAGTAAAGAATGGAGACAGAATGCAATTTGTATGAAAATCCAAGAACAATGAAGTCTGAGTCATTTTGAGACAACTGATGGACATTTCCCAAATGAAGCATTTACTTTATGATTGTTAGATTTTATTAACTAGTCCTGTAATTTTGTGTTAAATGACATTCGATTGTCCCCACTAATATTCTTGTTCAGTACAATACTAGTGGTGAGACTATAATTTATGGACGAACTAATAAGGTATAAGATAATAGGCCTTAGATATTGGCGCGAAATTCACTTATCCAATTTAGTTAAATAGTTTTGACATTATAGCTGATGTCAATTCGTGATGAAAACCCGAAATCTAATTCCTGACGTTAATCATCAACTGTAAAACAATTCTAATTCCTCACATAGGTTTAGAACCTTCATTTGGTCATAGATATTAGGTGGACACTCTGAAGGTCAGTCTAGCTCAGCTCAAAGGTCGTCCATAAATTATAGTCTCACCATATTAGTTCATTTAATTAAATATAACATGATCCTTGAAAAAATTTTTTTATTATTTTCTTAATTCTTTATCCCAATAATTAAGAATATTATTGATCGTACCTATGAGCCGAATATTATTCATTCATTCATTCATTATCATTATAATCTATTATCTGTCTGTTTGTCTATCTATCTAATCTGATGATTGGTGTATTAAATATATAGACATCAAACTAAAATTATGATAGGTTTATGTTGTATACCAAAAATTAAAAGTATTGAATATTGAATATGATTTCATTGAAACTTTAATTTATTATTATTATTCAATTGAATTAAATTAGATTTATGAGTATAAATTTGGATTAAAATAAGTAATTTTCTTTATGTCATTGACAAATTAAACAAATTACATTTGAATCATTTATTGTATAAATATAACATTTACATATAGTATTATTAATATTATTGTTTTAATAATTACAACATGACTGATCGTCATCATCAATATAATAATAATAATAATGAAAAACATTCAGTTATAGATGGAAATTGTACAAAAGATGATTGTATAGCATTTAGTAATATAAAAGAAAATCGTACATCTAATACAAGTATTTTTATTGATAATGAACATAATAAAACTAGTCAAAATTCATTTCATTTATGGAATTCACATAAATATAAACATGTAGACATTTGGAGACCACGCAATAAATGGGAGTTTTGTTTTATATTTGCAGTGATAATTATTGTAATTTTATTGATTATATTTATTAGTTTATGGGGAGCTCAATTAATTATTAATCAGTGTAAGTTATTGATTTCAATTTTAATATTTCTCTAAAAAGTTTGTATGGATGTTCTTTTTTCCATAATGCTTAACAATTGTCACATTTAATAATGAGAAGGGGTTTTGTGGAGATTTCAGAAATTTCACTAGTTGAAAACATGAATCAATGGAAGCTAGACTACCATGAAAAACCTGTAAGCGCTGGACGGCTGTTTCATCCTATTGTGGGACGGCTCAGGACTGCACATCCACGATAAGGCCCACCGCGAAATTCGAACCCAGGATTTATCAGTCTCGTGTGCGAGAGCTTAACCATTAGACCACTGAGCCGGCATCCAATGGTGTTAATGAGGAGTACCATACTGGGACGAAACGGCCGTTTAGTGCTTCCAGGTTTCCCATGGTGATATAGCTTAAATTGACTCATGATTTCAACTAGTGACATTTAATACTGTTTTTTTTAGTTCAGTAATAAGTAAATGTCAAAAAGCTGTAGAGATTATAGTAAAGAACATAAATCAACTTAATTGCATAGATACATATAAGGCTTAGTGACCTATTTTTGCTAACATGGTAACAAAGTCAATGTCATGTACTGGGCTTTGTTTGTGAGGGTTAATAAACTTTACTTTACTAACCAAATTAATGTATGTGGTGTAGGGTTTCAATCGCCTATCAGTTAAAGTCATGTGTTATCACTATCAGATTAAGGACCTACAACGTAAACCGAACTTAACGCTCATACATACTACATAACTTTCATTAAAATAAGACTTTAGAATACCACTTTATATTTCGATGATGTTATAATTATATGCAGAAATGGGTTCATGAATAAGAGAAAATACTAATTCTTAATAAGTAACAAAACTTTTATTTATCTATTATTTTTATTGTTTGAATTAGTTAAAAGCTAATTGACAAGTAATATGTGAACCTATTTGAAACTGCAGATAACCCAAAACTAAAATTACGTTTTTATTTTCTAAAGATGTGGATAAAATATCAGATATTTTGAAGAATAATGAACACCTTTCTGGACTGAATGCCCTATTTAAGAGTTTAATTAAACTAAATATAATAATCAATCGGGGTTGATCTGAACAACCGATTTTTTTCTACAATGTAGTCTATAAAAGACCTTAATTTGCTAAGTAAATTAATCATGTATATTAAATATTGACACTTTTAATAAATCCAACAAAGTCTATTTGTAGGTTGTTTTCTACTTCAGTCCACTTCCATACTATTAATCTTTAAAATATATCTACATATTGAAACTGTTTGAAATTTACTCTATAAGCTTCATTTATACATTTAATGACTTTTTGTTTGCATTTGTGACTCAGTGTTAGTAAGAAACTGTTTTCCGTAAACGTTTTACATGGTCTGAGCACTGAGAACATGAAGTTCGAATAAAATGTGATCCACCATAGAGTGTAGCATGAAACCTAATCAGTTGGTTAGTTTTTTAGAGTGCTAACGACTTGGAAACTAACAATGAACTAATTTCACAATTCATGTTTACTTATCTTTTACAATTAAGTTTTTCTTCTAGATTATCCATCATTAGTTTTATTGTACTGACACTTTATTGCTAATATGTAACATGATTTCTGTCCGGCAAAATGGCATTAAATTTTCTTGTTTTTAATTATTAATTGTTTTATTTCAGCATCATTCACTGGTTAATTGTTTCTAGTGATTATTATTCATTAAACCTACTAGTTATTGCTAGCTTGCTTACTCAAATATATTGGCTTTCTTCACTGTACGACTGATACATCTATTAAACAGATAATTACAATAAACTGACAAAAATAGGTTCATATGTAATTTCATTTAGGAAGTGATTTGTTTTTTTTAATTATCAATCCCGATGTAAGCAAGAGGATTTGGCAATATTCATATGAAACATTCCTAGGAAATAGTTTACATTTATTTATTGATTATTTACCAGTTCCTTAGATTGTTACTTATCTAGTAATATTATACTAATCACTTATTAACTACTTCGTTGGAAAATTTTCTAAAATACATGTTTATTGCTACGATTTTTCTGTTTTTCTTTTGTTTTTTTTTGTGGATTTTATCAATATTTATGTATTTCCTATTTCAGACATTTACACTGTCTGCTATAACTAATTGAATTTTGTGTGTCGTTTAATATTGACGATATTTTAACTGTACAACAAATAATGGACTTTCATACATTTAGTTTTCTTTATGATTTTGAAAAGAGAGCATAAACAAAGATTACCATTAATCTGTTCTAAGTTACCTTGCTACAAAACCATCTAATGTATCAATATAGGGATTGATAGAGATTGTAGTATTTTCACAGTTGTATTCATGAGTCGATCTTAGCTAGACCGCCATTGAGAGCCTCGAAGCACTGGTCGGCCGTTTTGTCGTAGTATGGGACTCATCAGCATCGCGCATCCATGATCTCACACGCGAAGATCAAACTCAGGACTTTTGGTCCCATACTCACTAATGACTAGCTTCGAAATGCAATTCTCGGAGTTCTAGTGAGAAGCTGTGACCAGTGAAGTTCAACCGTGTCGGATGTGGGGCAGTTATCCACTTCAGACAGTGAATGAAGGGTTGAGTAAGATCATTGGTTGATTGAAGTTAGACATTAACACCGTTGAATACCGCTTCAATGGTCCAAACGTTAAGTGTTCACGTGTGAGATCGTGAATGCACGCTGCTGAAGAGTCCCTTATTAGTTTGAAACGACCATCTAATGTATATTTACTCTATTATTTCTAATCAGCAGTTCCCTTTCACACTAATTATCTGAAATGAAATTTTTATGATCTTATTAATTGTATTGTAATCCACGCTACATCATGATACATATATTAATCTCTTATCGTCTTCGAATATAAAAGCATATCAATTTCAATGATAACTTTGATTTTAAAACATTATAGGTTGTAAACAGCTGATGAGGACCTAGATAGATAAAATGAATGCATATGATTCAGCACCATTCCATATTGTTTTTTTTTTACTTTCTTAGAAATAATCAACTATCTGCTCATAAAATATTTAAGTTCTTTTAGGTAACTTCTGTATTTTAATCCATTAAATTTTAAGTTGTGTATTTTATTTTAACAAAAAGAACATTCTACCACTGTACTAGAATGCTTTATCACCAAGTCTGTTGTTAAACAGTTGTTATGACAAGTGGATGAATAATATATTCCATGGATATTAATAACTAAGACGAGGGAAATTTATTTATATAAAAGAAATAGTTCTTACTATATTTCTACATTTTATCATTATTGTGAGATACTAACTCAATGAAGACAATGGTGGATGTGTCGCTCAATTTCGTGGATTAGTCGAAGTTAAACAATAACACCGTTGGATGCCGGCCGGCTCAATGGTATAGAGGTAAAGAGTTCGCGTACGAGACCGATAGGTTTTGGGTTCGAATCTCACGAGGTGGGATCGTAGATGCTCACTACAGAGGAGTCCTACAATAGAACGAAATTGTCATCCAGTGCTTCCAGATTTTCCATGGTAGTCTAGCTTTAATTGATTCATGATCTCAACTATTGAAATTACTATAATATTCACAAAATCCCCCTTTTGATATCATCATTATTGATTGTTTGAATTAAATTTAAACTTGTTTAATCAATAATAATAATTGCCCAATTTATATGTAAAGAATTTTTTTATCGGTCTGATTTAAATTATGAGGGAATTAGGAATTTAAAAAAATCATTTAAGGGTAAAATAATTTAGATGTAATGAAGTGTATTACTTTTATAAACGATTATTATAATCAACTCAATGCATAAATGACGTCAATTCAAATAAGAGATTAAAGAATAATCTTATAATAATATTCTTGGACGAAATTTACTAATTACAGAAAATGACTTACCAATCCAAAGTATTCTCTTTTTTCTTTTTTACTACCAGTACCTCATCAAATGAATGAACTACTTGATCTGATCACTGTTATAAGAACGTTTCTCATATCAACTTTTAATTATTTACTTTATTTGAGTAAATGAGTTAATCAACCATTTTTATCACCATATATTTGATCGTGATCATGATCGTCAGGCCAATATTGAAAATTTAAAAAAAACTTTGAATAGCTGTTTCGTCCCAGCATTTAACTCTTTAGTAGGCGATGGGTCCTGGGTTCTATTTGTGGTAGTGAATTTAAATATGTGGTTCTTGGTCTCCAATAGGGAGCTGAATAACTTCAATATGTGATTTAATCTACGAAAATTTAAAAAATCGCTGCAAAAACCTTATGCTAATTTATATCAGTCTAACTGAGAAATTTACTTCAGGAAGGGTATTTTTTCCATTTTTTGTTGTTGATACTTTCGTACTGTGAAACTGAACAGAAAATGCTGTGGAACAACGACATATTGATAGTTGTTTCATAAAAGACTCATTCTAAACCATGTCCTAATTATAACAATCTGTGTCTTGGTGAGAAATAAACCATGCTATTCACCTTATAGGGTTTGTTCATTATGCAGAGATATTTCAAGTATTTACTAATTTTGTATATCATTTAGCATCCCATTTATTCTTGGTCATATTTTGCAAAAAGAATGTATACTTATGACCTACATCAATTCAATTTATTGCAATTAGATCTGTTGAAGTAAGTAACAGAGATTCATTCAACTAAATGTTGATGGCATTAGTCCGCAAATCTTTTTATGAATTGAATGTTAATTAGCAAAGAGAATTCATGGAATATTGCGAAATACAAATACATTAAGATGTAGCCTACTAGTCGTCATGTATATGTCCAATAGGTGACACGTTTAAACCTCACCTAGCCGATAAATATCCTTTTATCAGAATGGGTTTTGTGGAGATTTTTAGAAATTTCACTGGTTGAAGTCATGAGTCAAGTGAAGCTAGACCATCACCAGGTTTTCCGTGGTGGTCTAGCTTCAATTGACTCATGACTTCAACCAGTGAAATATCCTTTTGTTAGCACACAAACATCTCGCTAACGTCACAGGTGACACATACTGGCAAAAGTCAACTGAACTTTCCGAATTCGCGTTGTCACTTCTTCAAACACAAACCCACTAAGGCTGGTAAGATATGCTCAGCTTCTTTATTTTCTATCACAGTTAAGTCTATAAAATTGTGTTTTTTACACGAGCTATTAAAAAGGCACTTTTAGTTTAATTTAGACAAAAGACCATTTTTCAAGCGTAGAGTCACTAAATAGTTCTGATTCATTTAATGAAAACCACTTATTTTTAATAACCAAAACGGTTCATATTACCATTCGTCTTAAAAACAAGCCTGATCAGTTTTCTTAAATCAAACATAAACTGTGAGTAAATAAACTTTATAAAGTGTATACTACATGGATTATAGTATATATGTCTCAAGTATATATTGTATTTCTTGTGTTTGATCGTTACATTTAAGAAATAAAATAACAACTATATTAATCCCAGTATTTACTAGGTTAATGTGGCTAATTCATCCGGTAAACTACATTCTTTTTATTAACTTATAACCTTGTGATTTCACATTAAAGAATAAGGGAACCTTAATTTATAGTCTCTTGTCTACAAAATAATGACTAAATTGTAATAACTGATCGTATGAGGCAGTCTTTAAAAGGATATTAACAGATTATTTCAACTAATTTATGAACATATATTTCAAAATTAATATGATATAACATAAGATAACAAGTTGAATCACTGTACGGTAATTAAATAAAAGAATTACCTGGAACATTGAATACCGCTTATGTATGTGATTTTTTAAAAAAATCATGTTTCAGAAAATATTATTAGTGTATTGATATGATAAGAATAAGTTGATAGTATAAATGAGGGAGAATGGATACTAAACTCTAACTAATATAATGGTGGATGGTTGTACTTGGATAATTATATTTTTGGCTTATCTACATACATTTAGCTGAAAATCATACTTTTTTCTTTTCTTCTACTATACTGTTGAAATCTAAATGGAGCTGGATAGTTATTTGCACTAGTTCCGGATATCTCAGATATTTGGATACATTAGTTTTCGTAAGATCAAACCCGAACATTTTATGCTTTAAACTGAAACTATTGACTTAGAAATCAATGTTACATATTTCCAAATCCAGGCAATTGTGGTATAATGTGGTAAACATAAGATACTATCGGTGAAAACGTCTTCAGATCTACTATGGTATGGTCTCCGTACCATGAATCTATCGTGTTTGGCATGTGTACTAATTTAAAGAAACATTAAACTGGGAAATTTAGAAGTGATTTGAAAATCAAATAAATTTACATTTTGGCATTCTTCAGATTCAAATAACTGAAAAAATAGTTTTAAAATAACTGATTAAGGAAATAAATGGATCTTTCCAGCTAGCACATCATCTTAAGTTCAAAATAATAAATTTATGTCACGCAAATGACAACAAAATCAGCAGTGACTAGATGCTGGTTACATAGATAACAGTGTTTATGCACTAACGCATCCATAGAGATAAAAGTGATCCAATAAGAAACTAATCCAGTAATCTGAACAAACTGCTTAGTTGAAAATTTCGATGGTTTCTTTGTTTGATAAATTAGAATCGGTTGTCAATAGATCACGTAACAGCTGGTATAAGTGTTAGGAAGTATTTTTAAGCTGTTCAATCAATAGATCAATCATGTGTGTCTTGGAATAGGCTGCAAGATAGTATGTTATTAAACAATAATTATGAACAGAAGTTGAAAGCTAATCACGCCGTGATTGCATCATTTGTAAGGATTGTCATTTTCATTCCGAAACTTAATGTATAACTTAAGTTGTAATATTTTGTTGTCAAGTCTTTCTACAAACGTATATTTGGAACTCAAGACATGATCACTTTTGAATTAGTTGGTTTTCTTGTAATTGTGTACATGAAATAATCTTTTTCTTTCAGTCTGTAGTTGTAAAAAATGTGCGTATCTATTAGCAAAGGATAAAGGAAATCATTAAGAATGTTCTGTGTTTTTTATAGTGATTTGGAAGGTACAGAATTTGTTTATTAACATACCGAAGGAAGCAGAATAGTTATACGTTTAATGAAATTGTTTTTACTACTGACACTTGAAACTCAATGGATGTATTAAGGCAAATAAACTACCATTAATACAATAAAAGTTAAATGTTAGCACCTATCTTTTACATTTATCATATTTTATTAAATAATTACTAAGCTTTGGGTAGTTTCTGCAAACAAATGACCGTGAATAAACCATATTATTTATAATTTTAATAGTCACTACTTAACTCAGCTGCATAACTAGGTAGCGGTTCGCGTCTGGTTGGAAGGTGCTTTGTGTACTAGGGGAACATGAATAGAAGCGTGAATGAGGAGGGATGAAAAAGAGAAGAACAAAAGGAAATTTGAGTCACTGAGACAGCAAGTGCAGACAATGCACTTACATTCAATAAGGAAAGCAATAGACAATAACACAAGCCTCAGGTTAACACAATCTGGGAATCGAAACTAGAAGCAGGCAGTTTAATTGGCTACACCTAGCCTCTAAATTATCATGAAAGCCAGCAGGAAATGAAAACATCAGTTAAACGTGAAGGCGATCTTTGTAAAGTAGACAACAATCTGTAGACTTTCAGTTAGTTATTCAACAGTTCTTTGGTATCATTCATTATCTGTGGTAAAAATTACAAATTGGCAGTCATTAGTCATATAGTTTTACTATAGGATCAAAGATGAACTCTGAATTTTATTTCCTTTTGGTGTTTTGACGAAAACAAGACCAAACAACTTTCTAAAATGATGTTTACACAGAAAGTAAACTTGGAATGGCCAAAGCTGTATCCTAGTGAACAGGACGAGTAATCAGTTTACTCTTTATCATGTAAGATCAGACGAATATGTACTAATGACATAACAAAAGTTAATTACATCAAAATAGCTATCTTCTGAAGGTTAATTAAAATAGAGTTAGAGCTAAAACTTGTATGTCTCTTCGTGAGCATTAAATTTACGGGAGATGTTGCATCGGGAATCATTTTGTTATCCCAAGCTTCGTATCTTTCTCATTAGGTGGCTCTTGATTTATTTGTATGCTTATAATCAACATCCGCATTCTCTCCCTCCTTTAATGTCCATTCATGACTTCATTCGCTCTTGCTGAGGGGATTGAATCGGCCTTACAAGACAGGCGATCTGTAAACGCATCTCCATGCAACATTCTACAAGGATTCCAAAAGTAAAGTATATAAAGATCAATAACTCTGTTATAGAATATCTCGTTGATTTTAGCCCGGTTGCCTCAGTGAACGTAACTTTCAAAATTATATATTCTAACAAAAGAGTATCCATAAAAGAATAACAAATCTAAAATGTGTGTGCAGTGGAGGTTTTAGCAATCTAAACTTCCAAGCCATTTTTATAAACAAAAACAGTGAATGTTACATTACGTTCGTCCAAGACACTGAAACCTTTTTTTAAATTTTATTAGTAAAAAGATGGTTTTAGTTTCTTTCTTGTATTCCTAATATTTACTAATTAGATAGTTTCCTCTTTAGTTTTGATCCGTAAGTTATACATATCTAATTTTCTTTTACTAACGTTTTAGATTAAACAAAAATCTCTTTATGGTACTTGAAATTTATGAGCACTTTTTGATGTAATCTATTGTCTATTTTTCAGTTAACTACTATTATCTGATAAATCATTACAAATATGATTGTATAATCTCAGTAAATGATATTTCTAAAGAGAGAATTTTATTCGCTGGATTGTTTTTTTTAAAAAATTTTTTTCTTCTGTGTAGCCATATGTTACGTTTGTTCTTTACCTTAACTCATTCTTGATTACTTAATATCTATCCCATTTATCAAGTGTTTAATGGTGAATAATTATTTAAAAATCATTCGACTCTTCCAACCATATTTATGTATAACTTAGTGATAGTTCATTTAGTTATATCACCCACGAGTAGAATGTTATACAATAAAACTGAATAGATAAAGAATGAACAATTAATTCTCCTTGACATCATTCATTATCGGCTTGATGATACGTATCTTTTAATTATTCTCTATTGGATTCAATACAGTTTTATAAATCTTTCTTTTCAAAAAATCAGCTAAAAAATAATAATCTGTTATTGACAAAATAACCTTTTCAAACAGAAAACTTGAGATGATGGAGAAGATTTGTAGCTCAGGTGGATGAATTTAATGGAGTTTTGTTCACTGAGCTCAGAAAACGCGTTTCATTGTTTTATGAATGACAGGGAAATAAACTTTATTTAACCACTATTATCATTTCTAATGAGTATGACAAAACAGAATGTTTGAATTATTTAAAAGTCTTCAACAAAATCCGAAATAAATTTGAATATGACATTCAAACTTGTTTATTCAGTAATTCAGTTTGTTCAGAAATTTTAATAAAAATGAATCAATCTATCAAATATCACCTTAAGTTAAAATAAATACCAATTTAGTTTATCTTACCTTGGTGAAGTTTTGTTTTTTCTGAGCTAGTTGGTGCCAACCTGAAACTTTCATTGCTTGTACAGATATTATCATTTGTAGAAATTTAAAATAAAAGTGAGCTATTTGAATGCTTTAACATTTGACTGATAGATTGATTTGTCGACCTCAATCTTGACTGGTCGTTATTAACTCTTTTCCTATTATTGTCTGTATATTTATTCTATCAGTCATATGTGAAGAAATTCGAATAGCTCATTTCTATCTAAAGTTTATATTGATGATATTTTCCAGAAGGATGATGAAAGATTTACTAATAAACCGCCCAGCTTAGAGACTGAAACTTTACCAAAATTATCTATCTGAGCTAAAATCAGTCTACACCATCACATAGTCTAACCTTGTTGATTAAAGATTAGAATACGCACATTTAGCTAAATATTTCACACTGAATTATTTCAATTCGTCTACACCACATACTAATAATCTTTTTTAATATTAGATTCATGAAAAAAATTAATGGCAGAATTATTAATCATTCAAAATGAAAGGAAAAAAGTAGTTTATTATCTCCATTAAATGAAATTATCCATACATTTATTCGATGATTTTACTTCGTATTGGCTTTTATTACTTATGATTAATTGATTTTTCCATTATTTCAAATGACTTATAATTACCAAAATGCAATCATTTATATGGCCAGTTTCATTGAACATCTCTCGTGGATAATGATCGACAGATCAATGGAAAACAAGGTTATTATCATCTCATAGGCAGTATACTTCATGATGAATAGTTGAGAAATTTTCATCACTAGATAATGTTCTACTTGAAGTACATCATGATTTAATTTACTTGTTTATCATCTCTATCGTTGAAATAATTGACTATAAAATCATTACTTGTTGTAAAAATATAATCAAATCCAACTGTAATAACAAATAACTAATAAGTGTACATTTAAAAAAGTTTGATTTTACTCAAAATATTAGTCCAAATCAAACGTGAAACAGTTGTATCATACCCGATAGTCTACAATGGTTGTCCAACAAATTGTAATCTATAATAGATAATAATATTCACTGGTCACTGAATTTTTCACTATCCATTATATTAGATTTTAGGTAACATAAGTAAAATTCCTTTGCATTATCATAAGTAAAAACACTTTACATACAGTTTATTTATCTTGGTAAATGAAGTGTAAATGTATGCAAAAGTGATGTCCAGATTTGGAATAGTCTATTTATTCTGTTAAATCATTTTGTGTAAACTAATTATTAACAAATAAATTCAATTTATCAATCTAGTTTGCAAACAAGTGTTATTGATTTTTTTTTGTGAAAGTGGAAACAAATTAATAACCAAATCAACAAACACAAACATTCACAGTTAACTATGGAAAAATTGGTATGAAAGTTGACAAACTCCAAGTTAAGAAAGAAAAACAACATGTAACATATAATTATACGAACATATAGAGCTTTATTGATTAATGATTGTCATCCTAAGTTATATTTTATAATTATCTTTTCAATCTTCACTAGTTACTTGTGCTAAGAAGAAAAAAAAACAAATAAGCTTAAAAAATATGGTTTCATTATTAATTTAATTTCTAGTCCATGTAAACTATATTTTCTAGGAAAAAATTTTTTTTACTTTTGACGATAAACAACCAAACAGACAGGTTACTGTGGAAATAAATTTTATTCCCTCTCTCTCTCTCAGACTAAAATACAATATACCATGATTTCAATAGACAGTGATGAATCGATAATTAGTACCTTTTCTTTTTAAATGAAAAAATATGTTTAACGTAATTTTTCTTTTAAAGTTTTAAAGTTTATTAAATATTCATAGACATTTTGTTTGTTTGTTAAAAATATAACAGAATTATAATGTCTATTTCATGTTGTTGTATTTAAGTATATTTATCAAGTGGATAAATATGATAAGACTATGAACAAATTAAGTTCTTAAGTATATAAGGTGTTAGAATGTCATTGTCGGTAATCAAAATGTTAAAATGACAGTTGACTTTTATATTATATCGAAAGGCAACTATACTTATTTAAATAGAACTTTAAAATGCCAACAAAATCACTGATAATCCGACTGAATATATATATGTATATATATATATATACATATATATATATATATATATATATATTCGGACTATCCAACATAGTTATGAAGGGTTTGTCAAAATTAACTGATTGTTAATCATGTAATAAGGGTAAATATCATTAAATATTGAATAGAAGTTGAACTTTTCTAGTACATTGATAAACAATTGTTTAACTGTATTTTTTCGGGGATAATTTAACTTATTCAACATGATAAATAACTTTGATAGAGTAAGATAATAATTTTTAATCAGATGATATAGAATTAAATCGATATCGATTTAATTGTAACGTCTCAGTTACGTGATTGATTTATTTTGATCTGGCTAATGTACAATTTTTAATTAATAAGATAGTTTTGTAAATTGTTAATATGATATAAAGTTTAACAAAGAAAGTCCTAGAGAATTGTAATAGCAACATTTTCCTATATTATGTTTAAGATAGCTTGTGATATACGAATAACCTCTAGTATTTTGTTTTTTTTAGACGTAAATTATAAAGAAATTCGTATGATACATTTGTAAAAACAATAAATCCTGGCTTATGAAGTTAAAGTGAGATTAATTTGAAGGATGTAACAATGCAATAAGATGAAGATAATTCAGTGAAGGAACATTCTTTTCAACGATGCAATTTACTTAAGTCGTATAATCATAATTGTAGTTTATTTTTGCACATGGTAGTTTAGAATAAAATAGAGAGAGATGTTAGATTATTTAATGAAGTAATCAAAAAGCATCAAGGGTTCGTGAGCATTTAATATTAGTTACGTAATGGTCGGCAATTATTAATTTAGAAATGAAGAAGATATTCATTGTCTTTATAAAATAGATTTATATTTATAAAGTAGAGACTCAACTTTTACATTCTTTAATTATTATTTCTTAACGCCTTTAAAATTCTTATATGACTGATTCTGAACACTAACCCTCAAAAGAGAAATTATGCAACGAATGAAAATGGAACAGTTGTACAAAATAATTGTCCTGATAGTATATTACGTCATCAACTTGTGAATAGCATTCATTATGTTCTATAAACGTATTAGCCTATGTAACGTACCCTGGAGAAAGTACATAAAAGATACTATTGGGATGTGAGGTAAACATACATCCTTTTAGTGATACATAAAGCCTTTGTTAATATTGAGAAAATGGGAATGTAATTGCAACATATGTTCCTTATCATATATACAAACATATTTATATTACTATAAAACTGACTAGTATGTTGTGTGCTGCTTATGCTGACAGATATAAGTAGTATGCATCTTCAATTGGTAATAGGATGCCTGCCGGCAAAAGATTCAGAAGATGGAACAGGATTAGAAACAAAAAAAACGATTGTGATAACAACAGAATTCGAAGAACCATGAAGCATGTAAAGGGGGACTGAAGGAAAATGTGCGAACAATGTATTTAGTGTATGATTTACATATTTTATGAAATCGCTGTGTAATTTTGCATTTAAACAAACATTGGTTTTCCCCACTTGAGTTTCCATTCGCTACTTACCCACGACTGTTACTGTCAATGGAGCAAAAGACGCCGATCAGCATTCTCCAACCCACTCTGTCCTGGGCCTTCCTTTCTAGTTGTATCCAATTGTTGTTCATTCATCTCATGTCTGTCTCTATTTCTCGGCCTAATGTGTTCTTTGGTCTTTCTCTCCTCCTTTGGCATTGAGGATTCCAAGTGAGGGATTGCCTGGTGACGCAGTTGGGTGCTTTCCTCAATGTGTGTCTTATCCACTTCCAGCTCTTCTTCCTCCACTGGGATCTGATTTGTTCTCTCCCACAGTAGGTTGTTGCTAATAATGTCCGGCCAACGGATTTGAAGTATTTTGCGTAGACAACTGTTAATAAACGCCTGTATCTTCTGGATGATGGCTCTCGTAGTTCTCCAGGTTTCCGTCCCATACAGTAGAACTGTCTTGACATTTGTATTGAAAATCCCGACCTTGGTGTTGGTTGACAGTTGTTTTGAGTTCTAGATGTTCTTCAGTTGTAAATATGCTGTTCTTACTCTTCAGATCCGCGCCTTCACATCTGCATCAGATCCACCATGTTCACTGGTCGTTCTGGTTTACGGTGATTTCCAGCGACTTTCTTTGTTGTGTGATACAATTGTCTCATATTCCCTTCTCTTGCAGCCTTTTCCGTCTTCATTGCTAGATCTTCCACATATTTACGTTTGTCGGCTCTGATGCTCCTCTTCAGCTGCTTGTTTACTTCTGTGTATTCTGCTTGTGCCTTGGCTTTCTCTGCTCTTGTTCAGCTGGTATATATTGCTGCCTTCTTGTTCTTCCTTTCTTGAATCTTATCCAGTGTATCAACAGTGATCCATTCCTTGTGGTTGTGCTTTTTGTGGCCCAGAATCTCATGACATGTTGAAGTGTTTGCCTACTTGATCCCTTTCCAGTTGCTCTCCATGGTAGTTTCCTCTCCATTGAGTAGATCATGAAAGGCCTGGAACTTTTTGCTGAGGGCTATCTTGAATTCGTTGAGTTTGTCAGTATCCCGAAGGAATGCCGTACTAAACTTTTGCGATGTTGACCGTCTTATTATCCGGTGCTTCTTAAGTTTTAATTTCATCTTGGCAACCAGCAAGTGATGATCTGATGCTATATCAGCTTATGTTTTGTTTCTCACATCCTCCATCATCCTCCTGAACTTTTTGTTGATGCAGATATGGTCGATTTGGTTCTGTATAGTGTGATCCGGTGAAATCCATGTGGCTATGTGTATGCGTTTATGTGGGAATATAGTACCGCTTATGGCAGGTTTGTTCAAGGCACATAGGTTTGCAAATCTCTCACCTTGTTTCATGCCTTTCTCCTAGTCCATGTTGTCCCATGGTGTCTTCATGTTTGATGTTGTCCATTTCAACGTTGGCATTTAGGACTCCCATCAGAATGGTCAGGTCCTTTGTTAGACATTTCTCAATGATCGACTACAGCCTATCGTAGAACAGATCTTTAACGTCTTCATGGTAATCGTTTGTAGGCGCTATATTAAAACTACTTTTATTTTGAAAACCCCTTGCAAAATTAAAGCTTATTATTCTTGGTAAGCCAACGAATAATATTTGCAGTATATTTATATATCTCTATAATAATATTTATATTGAAGTAAAAAGCACCACTAATAATAATTTTCAAGAAAATTTATTCTATCTTTCCCCGGACTTCAAACGACGACCTTTAGCGTAAGCGATATTCAAAATAAAAGAACTGTTGTTTTTCAATGTTTCTTGGGTTTATAATTCTATTTCGTACCGCATTAATGGGTTTAAATAAGTGCTTATATGAACCATTAACAACTGTTAAGGGATTCCTAATTAAGCTCACCTCGGAGAAATGTTTTAATCTGGACTGGTTTTCATAATATGAAAATTTTCCCTGTAGTATATTTGAAGAGTGTTTTGATTTGAAAAAGTCTTTGCATTGCCTTTTGGGATCAGTTGTAGAATTATAGGCAGCTGGAATCTACTGAATATATCTTCCGTTCTAGGTTAATACTCGTCATCAGCAATGTATGATATCTTATAAGGTTCTACTCATGCTAAGTACTTCAAAGGAGCGTTTTATGTCCACCACTAATATGTGAATGTGGTTTTACTAAGTATTAACAATATTTAGGAATTAGTTATTTCTATTTAACCAGTTGGACTATGTGTTAGTCTAACGTGATGTATGAGCGTTCTATGTCCATACGGGGGGCCATAAACACGAAAAAGACACGGTTTGGTAGTTCACCTCCACTGTAGTAAAATACTCATATATTTAAGAAGCAATACTGTTTATATGTGCGTTAATCAATGAAGAAATAATAGAACCGCAGTTAGTTTTTTTAGTTATTATAAGGAAACAGCTCATTCAATCTAAACAATATACTTAATTCTGGGTTTTTTATATTTCTCATTCAATGAAAGTAACAATAACTTTATGAGGATAAGTTTCTCTTCAGATTAACATTAACTGCCCGAAAGTCTCATTGTCGTAAAAAAGCATTTTTCAATCCTCCCAAATTATGAAATTCTATTTTCGGACGATATCAGTTTGTGATAAAGATAATTTTTAACTTGAACATATTGCCGCAAACCATTAGGCTAAATAACAATATTTTGCTTAAAGACCTGTATAGTATTTAGAAATAGGATATAAATTTTCTACATTTTAATTATAGGTTTGCATTGTAATGGAAGAATAGTAGATATGGCTAAATTGTAATAAATCCAATTTATTTTGTAGATTGTTGTCAGCTGCTTATTGTCTTAATTGAACTGATAAAATATATTATGTTAAAGAATAACAGTGTTTCATTATCAAACAAGTTTACATTGAATACTTAAAATATAATAAAGGATATCACTGAATTTATGTATATGTATAGAACATTTTGAAAAGACTTTGAAAATGAGCAACAGGGTAACACTACAGATTACGTAATAAATCGTTGAGGATAGTGAACAATTTACACAGGTTCAGAAAAAACTTAGGATGAGAGCAGAAGTACTCGAGATTTTTCATTGAAACCAAGAGGTGATCTAAGTTAGACTACCACCAAAAACCTGGGAACACTGGGTGACCATTTTTACCTAGCATAGAAATTCTCAACAGTGTGCATCCATAACCCTTCACGTAAGGCGCAAACCCAGGACATTCAGTCTTGCGCGTATGCTTAACCTCTAGATCAATCAGTCGCCATTCAACGGTTTTTAAAATTTAACTTCAATCGATCCACCTATTCAAGATGACTGGGGTATTAAATAAGTTTGCTAATGAGTAAACAAAAAACTTAAATTATTTATGGGAGCGGTAATTTCACAATTATTTTCTGGTTTCATGGATATGTTTTAGGTTTTTTTTAAGTAAGTAAAACACTGTGACTTTGCATTAGTTTATCTAACGATTATTTTTCATGACTAGCATTCATTAAACGATGCACGATCATACTGTTACAGACTTTGACAACTCTAATTCACATTTTTCTCTAGAAAGTGCTCAGAAACGCATTTCACATGATCTCCTTATTTTCGGCATGTTAGTAGGTGTATACATCATAGTTGAAATACTCATAAGTAATGACCTTAAAGTTTCCTTCATCACCCAGACACATTCAGTTGATTTTTTACCTTTACTGAAATACTGAACATAGAATTTTCACATACTTCTCATTTTTCGTTGTCTTCTCTGTGAACCATATTTCTCACGCTTATTACTTTATATCTATTAATACTACTACACAGGCCGACGCATATTGATGCTAAATCTTCTACTATTAGTGACAAGTTGTCTATTTTTTTAAATATGTAGTTATAGTATCATTGAGCCATTTTTTCGTATGCTTTCGGCGTACGCGACAGAACCAAGAAATATAATTTGCTACGCTGAAAGATTTTTAATATTATATAATGGTGACTGCTTTTAATCGTATCTCAATACATTCATTTTAATCATTTTATTTCATTAGAAATATCTTGATAAATTTACAATTTGTCACAGAAAGATGTATTTTCGACATCTAACGGTGTTTCTAAATGACTCTGTACTTCTTACTATGGATTGTCTAACGTTAAGAGGAATGTAATTTTGCAAAACAAGCAAACATAAAATTATTTCTATTCAAAAGTCTTAACATAACAAAATCCGACTGAATCCTTTAAGGAAGAGTTAAAAAACATATCACATGTTTGTAATTGAATTTCTTGGGACAACAAAATTAAATATTAACGACGTGATTTGTGATAAATTATATCACTATGTATGAGAAAAAAGGCATTATTTGAGAGAATGATTTTAGATGGTTTTGACTTATGTAACTTATGCAACAATGTAGTTTTAAAAATCGGTTCTGCAGATTAACACTATTAATTCTATTGATTAGACAATTCGGTGAGACTATAATTTATGAACGACCTTTTAGCAACATTAAAGTGGCCTTGAGAATGTCCACCTACTCACCAGGGCTAAATGAGAATTATAAACCCGTATAAAGAATATGGATTATTGATTTATAATTGATGGTTAGGGTTAGGAATTGTTTTCATCACTAACTGACATCAGCTAAAATCCCAAAACGCTCTTTTACCAAATGAATGAATGAATTTCACGCTAAAACCTAAGACCTGTTATCCTAAACCTGATTGGTTGGTTCATAAATTTTAATTCCGCCGACAATTCTACTACCTATACCATGGAAGTGCAAACAAGATGTAGCCTAAAACTCACTAAAGCTTCTAACTTTATAATTGTTAAACAAGTGCACAGCTTTAAAGTTTTTGGAAAAACTTGACTGTCACATAATGACGGGATCATAACTATTAACAATGAACAATCGTAAAATTAATCAAACTAGCCAATATTTCTGTTTAACTGAATTAAGTGGAATCTAAAATTTCAAATTATTGGTTAAATATGTTTATTCTGTAAAATGGAAGTTGATAAAATGAACAACTAGCAATTCCATCCGTTTATGAACTCATTTTTTTGTTATTTCTTAACACTGAAGTAAAATTATGCAAATAAATACCGGAGATTTTTTATATTGACGATCTATCCCGTTTCAATTGACAGTTTTAAATTCGCTTTGTTTCTATTCATATTGGTAATCTTAACGAATAACTTTCAATGACACAAATTAATCATAAATCGGTAATAAAACCCTGAAATAGTCATTAAATGTATCTTCACAGTTTTCATCTTATAAAATATTCCATGTGTTATGAGTGAAGAAATGCATTAGATCCAGACTTAATGATGTTAACTAAAGTATTTAAAAGTTTCATGTTGATACTTTTGAAGTTTCTTCACGATATACTTTAAGTTCAATCATTACAGATAGTCAAAAAAACAATGTAATACTCTAGGGTTTCTGTTTAATGTCTACCCTTTGAAATTGATTTGATAGTGTAGAGAGTTATACTAAGTGTTGGTTTGAAATTCATATTATTTTATGATTACAATCAAAGGTATTAATTACATTGCTACGTCTTATCTTGAACAGTAATTTATACATTTAAAAGATGTATCCATTTATTTTAGTTGATTTACTTCTTATTATAAAAAAGTCATTATCAGAAGACTGTTGACCAAGTTAGTTGCTAATGAAATATTAAACATTGTTTCATGTTCACAACTTAAAGAAATAATAATTCACTAGGTAGTTATATTTTATATATTACAATATTCAGGTTATAAATTCTACCCAGTTATTTTAGCTTATGTGCTAATCTTTAACAACTTAATTCTTAATTATAGAAAATACTGCTTGAAACGTTTTCACTTTTTAAAGAGTTATTTACAGAAAAAAAAGAGGATTAAAAATTTGAAAAACTTTCATCTTTTAGGTTATCGCGATTTTACGCTTGTGATTTGCTGTATGAAAGCCGATGCAGTTTGATAATAACAATAGTATTGAATAACGCCTGTGTAATTTTTACTATTATTATTATTATTACTATTATTACCGCCATACTTTACTACCCTTATGTAAGAGCAAACTCAAAAAACAAAAGAAACGACTTGGGAAAAAAAAATAAGTTCAGAAGACTAGCATCATATTCTAAATTTTCAAGGAAAACTGACGCATAAATGAATCTACTTTACTGTTACAAATTTTGAGTTATATCTTTTTGGATCTCCAATTACCGATTATTTGATTACAAAGAATCTATTAAAAAAGTGTGTACCTTTTCAAATAACTATGATTAATAGTCACTGACTGATTTATAAGACTAGTGCCATGTTGTGATACTGCCTAAATGTAGGTTTGTTTGTTAGCCTAGTACTGTATGGGGGACTAGCTTATTTATCTATCTGGCCGAGAAGTAAACACTTTAAACAGTCTATAGTTCGAATGAACATTTTTGAATCTGCAAATACCAGGTAGTAAACAACTGGATAAATTATTGATTTTAATCATTAAGTTATCCATTCTAATAAATTTTATTGACAAAAGAATAGACTTACATCTTTGAAGCTCTCGAGTTTCTCACTCAATATACATCGAGGCACAATAGCCGATATAATTCAAATTGCTAGATGCTTTTCTTCTATTACCATTTTTGAGATTTCTCATGTTTAGCTAAGTTATTATCATCAATACCTAGTAGGTAGCTTACATGAGAAAATAACTTGTATTGAGAAGAAACACTTAACTTATCTGTATAATGTTGTCTCTTAATACGTTAACTATCCAAATAATAGTCTTTATTATTTCAAAGTGATAACTGACTTTTTTCTGCTATTTACAGTTAACCCTTGTTTAGAACCTACATGTATCAAAGTTGCTGCAGAAATTCTTAGCAATATGGATACAAGTGTATCACCTTGTGATGATTTCTTTGCATATTCCTGCAATGGGTGGATAAAGCATAATTATATACCACAAGGTCATAATTCTTGGTCTGTAATGCGTAAACTATCCAAATATGACGAGCATTTTACCAAAGAACTACTTGGTAAGTAAAAGGTATTCTAAATCATTTTATTCAGGAAACTGTGAATGAAGGATTCTCAAAAAATTTATAATAGCTTTATTTAGTTTTTCTTTGTACATGGTCACTGCTACAAACAAAACTGAAAACTCATTTTACTTGAGTAAACGTTTGGAGATAAGATAACATAGGCTGTATTTAGTCATTTAGTTGTACTGAAAGTTATTTATTTAATGAGCTATGTGTACCAGCTAAGGACCTTCAAGTTATCAAAAAGTCAATTCAGAGCGATTCTGATATCAGATTTCGTCTTGGGTTCAAATCATTATTCTGTTAATTAAATATTAGAACATATAGCATGTTGTTCTGCCTTCTAACATTATTCGTCATTAGTGATTCAGCTTTCAGTAGCGATTAATTGCATTCATCATACTTGCTTGAGTTTCCTACCATT
Source organism: Schistosoma haematobium (assembly GCF_000699445.3). Classification (NCBI taxonomy): domain Eukaryota; kingdom Metazoa; phylum Platyhelminthes; class Trematoda; order Strigeidida; family Schistosomatidae; genus Schistosoma; species Schistosoma haematobium. The sequence continues at coordinate 16,913,301 of NC_067197.1, read as the reverse complement.
CCTAACATTTATTCAGTTTAATCATAAAGTTTTGGACGATCTATTTGTTGTGATAATAAAAAACTTGATCAGTTGATCATTGTATTATTTAATATTATGTTTCTTATCCATATGATAATTATTCCTTATTATATGTTTTATAGAAAATCGTTCGCATACAGACACTAGTCGTGGTTTCACTTTGGCACAAATATACTATAATTCATGTATGAATGAATCTGTTATTGAAAGTCGAAGATTGACACCTCTTTATGATTATATTAAAAAAATATTTAATGGTTGGTTATTACTTCCGATTGGGAATCCAGCAGCCGGGGAACAAAATGCTAATCTTTTTCGTCCTGGCACATTTGATTTAACAGATATGTATTTACCTCTGTTGAAGTATTTAGGTGCAACACCATTATGCCGTATTTTAGTTGGACAAGATCAGATGAACTCCTCTCGATTTGTAATAGATGTAAGTAGAATTTCTATATGCTTTTATTGAGGCATAGGTTAATTATTGTCTTTATGAACAGTTGATTATTGTAATTAGTTCATTTTGGAACTCAGATGGACGCCATAACTAAACTTGGTATCGTGTACTGTATTCATCTTTGTTAAGCTATAGTAATGAAAAATTGTAGCTAACATTTTCTTGATGAAACCTAGATTCTATCCAGCAGAAGGATCACTTTTAACTTCCTTAACTAACACTACGATATTTGATCATACTTTCACATTTATGCAACATAAAACATGGGACACTGACTGAACTGATGCTGTTATTCGATATATTTTGGATCAGATGCAATTTACAAAGATATATTGCTTAGCCGCTCAATGTTTCAATATAATTTTAGCCCAATAAATTGTGGAGAGTCTAATGTTCAGTATAAAGGACAATATAGATATCTGAAGTATTAAGTAAGAAGTAAAAACATTCGAAATCTATCATGATAAAACTATAAAGAAACAGAATACGTTTTTTTTTAAAATTTGATGACGATTTATGGGAAACCAATTTATTTGCAATAATGTTTGGTACTTACCTCAAACATCATTAAAACTAGTTTGTGAATATTTCTCAAAGAATGTTATTCTAGTCGTGAGATCGAAATATAATGGATATATTTTTTGTGTGATATCATGAGATTGTATTGCTAAATAGTTTGAAACAAGGACGAAACAGTTGTTAAGTATCCTCTAGCTTACCATTGTTCTTCTGTTGACATCAATCCAAATACCTACATATCTTATCAGAAAACATTTATCATACTACATAGTTAGTTTGACGATATACAAAAGAAATAGTTGGCAACAAATCAAAACTTCTAAAGTAGTTACTTATTATAATTTATAAGCTTTGAAATGTTCAACGAAAGTTTTCTCACCATATCATAATTCAAATTAGATGTATAGTGTGATAAATAATAAGTGTGTTATTTTATTTTCAAGCTTACAGAAGGATATCTTAGTTTACAAAGAGAATATTATGTAAACGATTCCTATCCAGCTTATTCAAAAGTGAGTTTGTGTTTTCTAATTACTTTACATTAGTATAAATAAATATGTGTCCAGTATTAATGAAGTAACTAATTTACTATACTTCAGATTATAGAACAATTTACGAATGTGGGTTTATAAGAAATTTGTTCTAGAATTTTTTTTGTTTACAATGACTGTTTAACACATATGATTATGTGGTCTTGCTGAAGGATGTATTTTTGTATAGTGATACTTAGAATTGTTCTTCCATATGTTGTATTGTACACAATGACATAGATTATTTGAATTCCTTAGATTAGTGTGAAATGATTCATCTTATACTTCAGAAAATATTTCTTACAATTCATCTTGATAGGACAGTTAAACTGTTCACTTTTATACATTGTAGCATAAAATTTCATTATCAATGTGTCATTTTGATATATTGTTGTGAGTAAATATATGATCTATCTAACAGATATGGAAACCAAGTTGTTAAGATCATTGGGTATGGCCTATTATTAATCTCTTAGAGGTTTTATGAAATAATTAGCTCCGTTTAGGCACATATGTCATGTTGAAGAATGCAACTCTTTTAAAATGGATTAACGGTTTTAGTGCGAGCAGGATTTTCACAAGGATACAACTACAATCAGTATTCCTTATTGATTAAAATCTCTAAAGTATGTTGACCCCTGTTTTTTTTAAATATCGACTTGCTAGTTAGGTGACTAACTTTGAAAAGCTACTGCGAAAATCGTTTGTACATACGATTTTATCAAAGTTTGGAATGATGAATCAGCTGAAGAACCTGACTTCTGAGAACTTCTAGAGATAATTTGGACAAAAGGAGTAGAGTTAAGAAAAAGAATATTTCCATGGAAGTTCATCAGCCATACTGAGAGAACACTCTTCAGATGAATATCATTTTGTTCTGTGATATACCGCTTCTATATAAATGTTTTCTATCTGCCGAATATAAAGAGAATTAGGCATATGTAGCAAAATGACCATTAGTGATGGTCTTAATTATTGAAATGGAAATCTCCAATTATGTTCAAAAAGTACTCTGATAGTGGGGATCAAATAAACAAATATAAACAGGAAGAGATTTTCAATATATTATAAAGATAAACAAAGCGGGTTGTAATGTCCGAAGTATTTGTCATTTACTTCAAACATCGTATCAATGTACACTACACACTGGCACTATTGTCATGAATTTTCTTGACATTTAATATATAAACACTATTAAACGTTGGCTCTTCTGTATACATTTTGTTCCTTTAGAAAACTGAAGCATTTCGTCGATTTATGCGGAATTATTCCCTCTTGTTAGGAGTGCCAAACTCGTCGTTACATGATGTAGATAAAATTTATGAATTCGAAAAACAGATTGCATTGGTAAGTGCTTTTTAAGTTTTTTGTTGTTTTACTTATAGTAAGAATATTTTATGGTTGTTGCTTGTTTGTTCCAGTGAGTACAAATCGATTAGAGTCTATTTGCTATGTGGCTAATATTGTTGTCTACAGTAGCACCTAAGGTCATTTAAGAGTGACATTAAGAACTTTATAATTAAACGATTTAGTGCTAAGACTGAATTTTTTTTGGCAATATTTGCTTTTGAAGTAATCATGAGAAATTTCTACATCAGTGTCTTGTTTATTAGAACATGGTTTAGAAGATTATCTGAAAATGTAAGGGGACATAAATTATTTCGGAATGCAGCCATACGTTTCAACTACATATGTTTTCAGTTGGTTCTGCTGAAAAAAAAATTTTCGTCTCATCGTATATGCTCTAGATAAGGCATAATACTCCCTTTATATTGCTCTTTGAGTTCATCCATTTTAATTTTCCTACATTTTATTACATAAAATTATTAACTCGGGAGGAATATCTCAAGTTGAACTATTTGAATCGTATAAATGATAACAATACCATGTTTTCCAACATGTCAAATATCTGTCTTAAAGAATGATTAAATAGATTTGATTTCGACTTGATTCCAAACTTTCTATTAACTGTTCGTTTAAGTAGTTCGTTTGTAGAGATGAGCTTGATTCTAAGATCATTTTTGTTATACATTGACAATAATTTATATTAGGTTTTCGAACTATCTTACATAATCTAAAGATGATTTACTTTTCTAAGCAAGATTCCTTTTTCTATAGTACACCATGAATTATACGTACCTTTTGACAGTTTATCAAGCTCAGAAGTTCAAATTCTTATTTATGATGTTATTTGTCTAGATATTTTCTTTAATCCATGTTGTTGCACTGTTGATTAAGTTTTGACGGAACGATGAAATTACCAATCTTATGTCGTCCTAAATGACATTCTGTTTGTGTTGAACAGTTGATGAAAAGAGATTATACATTCCTAATCACTTGCAGCACAAATCTTGTGTGTTTATAAATTAACATTATTACAGAAGTTTTCTTCATTATATCGAGTACATAATCTTTCCGAAACGATTAAAATAAACAAGAAACAAATAAATAACTCCTTCCACTATTTCCGAAGTGTTCAGCTATGATTTGAATTTCTTCAGTCAATGTAACTCAAAACTCTCTGATTGCTAATATGCATTTAGTTTATGGAATTTTCAGTGATATTATCCAATAATTAAGCCAGATATGCTCGCTACATCAAATAATGAACAGGGATTTTCGTTAATATCGTGGTGAAGCCATAAAAATCTACTGTCCTACATAAAAAATGATCAAGCGTATCCTGTTAGTATTTCGTAAATTTACATTACAATTAATTGTTTTTCCTAATTTACTTATCTTAACAGAGAACTGAAGACCGTAGCGAAAGAGACCCGGAGAAAAACTACGAACTTGTTACTCTACAAAATTTATCTTCTATTTGTCCTGTGGTCAGTTTTAATTATATATGAGTTAATCCATATTATAATTAGTTTATGTAAATATTAAAGATAGTGAAGCGAAATCTAATTCTGTAATCTAATTTATACAGGGTGAAAAAATAATATTTTTTGTACAGTTGTTTATGGAAATGTAGCTATAAATTGGATATCTTATATGTTTGTTGTCAATATCTCCCTGGAAATAATTTTCTTAGATTCGAGCATTTTAGTAATATAATGATTGCTGGCGAGACTACAATTTATGGACGAACCAATCGGGTATAAGATAAGAGGTCCAGGATTTTGACGCGAAATTCATTCATCCAGTTGGCAGAATGGAGTTTTGACATTATAGCTGATGTCAGTTCGTGATGAAAACCCTAAATCTAATTCCTATCCTTGACTATCTACTGAAAACCATAATTCTATTTCCTCCCATTGGTTTATAACCCTCATTTGGTTATGATTATTAGGTAGACAGTCTCAAGGTCTCTTCAGCATCGTCCAAAGGTCGTCTATAAGTTATAGTCTCACCTGATTGTTTATTAGTTAGTGCATTTTTATTATTGTAGTCTGAGGTTTATCCTCCTGTCACATCTATTTACATTTTTACAATCCTTTAGATAAATTTAAGTAAAGTATTCTATCTTGATGTGATAATACAAACCATATCCTATTGAAATAACCTAGAATTTAATACAGAATTTTTTTGTGGGTGAATGAGATGTGTTGATAAACCATGAAGTTCTCTGGTTGAAGAGAAGTTATTATTACTTAGACCTTATCTTCCATTTCATATAGATTATGTGACTGGACATGGCAAGTATATAAGCGCTTGCAGTAAATTTCTTTTGTCAATATTGCATCCAGATTAAGAGAATGAAAATAATGGTGACTTTTTATCACCTAAATTGTGTGTTTATCAAAAATGTCATTTACAATAGAGTTTTAATAGATAAAAATCTGATAGGAAAATATTTAATTAAAGTAGTAGCTATTTTACAGTAATCTCTCTGAAGGCGTTTAATTTAGTCTCCAAAAATTTCCCAGACCATTGGGAGTAGTGAAAATATTTCCATTAAATAATTTCCAAAGATAACATGTAGATATACATGAGTCCATGGAAAACTATAATAAATAAACTTTGCTATTCAACACATAGACCTAGAATTTGCCAAAATTAGCGTACAACTGATCAATCATCGTCTAACGTACTCAAATTAATTTACATTGATCATAGTATCTCACTAATTGAGAATGATGGCTATACGATTTGTCTTCAAATTTCTTTACACTTTCATTTATTATTCAATAGCTTAATTGGACGAAATTATTTGACTATATATATGCACCACTAAACTTCAAGCTTTCTCAAGATCAAGTGATCGCATTACATGATCGTACATTCTTCAGAGAACGATGTGCTTTATATGAAGAATATTTGAAAACAGAGGACGGTATTCGGTATGTTTACCAAAGATATTATTAAAATAGGAAAGAAAGATTTGTTATCCATTGGTTGTGATTGAGATTAATTAATTTTATAGCTTAATTAAATATTTTGAATAAATTTCTTGTTGATGATTTAATTTAAGTTAACCATGTGTAATTTAATGAATTGCCTAATTTTAATGAATTACATAAGATATATCAAATAAGTATGTAAACTGGGTTATTAGTAATATTAATAATCAACCGATTACGTTGAATCAGTTTATATCTAATAATTTATTTTTAATAGTTGAGATCATGAGTCAATTGAAGCTAGACCACCAGGAAAAACCTGGAAGCACTGGATGGCCGTTTTGTCCTATTCTGGGACATCATTGAATGATATTTTTAACTTTCCCAGTCTCTTTGTTACATACGCGAAATGAAGTCAGTTAAATAATGTTTTAAAAACTTAAGTGCGATTCAACCACCACACTAAATCACCCTGCTTATTCACTAGATGTAGCTTCTTCCAGTTTAATTTTCTCCTGAAAAGCAAAATGATTATGTGGGTGTTTTATGAAGATAAATATGAGACCACAAAGCAGCAGAAAAATATAACTCCTTAGGATTTTCAACATTTTAACTCAGGATAAGAAATGTTTTGAATAAAATAAGAACATCCTTTAAAGTTTGAAAGTAATTTATCTATGACTTCATCTGAAGTACTTTTTTTAATCGACAACAAAACTTAAATATCTTATTAGTATAATAAAATTTTATCAGAAGTTTGGTCAATAAGTTATACTTTTCGAGTAAGCATATTGTTCATGATAGTAATTATGATATGATCATTTGTGATGGTAAAATTAAGTGTTTACAGTCAAACAAGAACTGATTGATAATTATAGACATTTAACCAAACATATTATAGAAATTTTGAAACCTAGTCTTTATGAAATGAGTAATTATGAATAATATATATTCCACGTAAATTGTTATATAGAACTTTACACAATACTGCTGTATGGAATTTTATGTGGAGAACAGTCCCACGTATGCCAAAAGAAGTTAATGAAATGTTGGAAGAATACAGAGAAGCAGAACTAGGTAGATAACGATGATGTTTTTTATTTATTTAAAAAGTAATCAAAAAACTATCGTCAGTACAGATTATTGTTTAATTTTATTTCAAACATGAGGCGTTTTTGATATTTGTCATACTTTCACACTGAATAAATTATTTGGCACATTTGCTTTCGTCGTTAAAGTGAATTCATGTAGGGTTTGGAAACATAAAATGCTAAATAAAGTGCTACAAATCAAGGGAAAAGCTGTCTATGGTGTAACAGATCAGGTAATGATATAAATTTGCAAGACTGATGTAGTTCAACCAAAATTTCTACCATCCTGAATATGACTTCATGTCTACTAGTTCACTTAAAAGTGCATATGTGAAGAATGCCAGATTTGGTGGTAATTTTCAGGAAGCATGATTAGAAACCTTAGTAGAAATCCTTATCATAATAAAATTTCCCAAATTGTAATTTAAAGCAGCACATATAAGTGAATAATAATGTTCTTTTCACTGAAATCATAAACAGATCCAAGTTAGACAACCATTCTAAGCGTTAAACTGCTGGACGACCGCTACGTCCTAGTATGGAGTTTCACAAGGCTGTGTATTCATGAACATGCAGCCTGGAATCAAACGCGAAACCTTTAGTCTCGCACTAGAATATATATAATGAATAGTTGCAGTAGTTACCTATTTTAAGTTCAGTTCTTCAAAGGAATTAATTAATGATTCCTCTGCCTCCACATTTGCATACTGACTTTTGCTAAGATTAGTAATTTAGTAGTGTTGTTCAATATTGATTTTATTCCATCCACATAATCTGTTTAGTTCATTCAAACCAGCACTCCTCTTTTGTCTAACTTACGATGTCATCTTTACTACTATCCACACACTTTTAATTACGTAACTTTTTATCATGATTATTTTAATAGCCTTATTTTTCTAGCTTTGACCTACTTCCTTTATCAGTATATTTGTTTGTTTTCATGCTATTTGTTATTCCTATATTTACTACTGTGACTGTTACATACTTTTTACTTACTATAAAAAGTTGTGCAATATTTTTTCATTTTTACGACTGACTCACAAATAGTCTTGATTAGTTTTGTATTTTTAGTATATATGCATTTAAATATTACTGTATATTTGAATAAAGCCTGATTATTATCTCATTTCGTTGAAAACATGACCCCATTTAAGTCATACAACCACTGGAAACCTGGGAACACTGGACGACGGTTTCGTCCTGGTGTAGTACTCCTCAGCAATGTACATCCACGAGCCCTCTCATGGCAACCGAACTCAGGACCATCGATATCACTCAAGAATGCTTCACTTCCAAACCACTAGGCTGGCATCAAACGGTGTTGGCATTTAACTCCAGCAATATCCACAACCCCATACCCTCTTATTTGAACTCAATATGGTAGAAAAGATTTTTCACCATGTTTAGAAATCCAATTTGTCTGTTTTCTCTATGATAGTCCATAACTTAGAGTGGATTGTCAGTTTAATAACGGATAAATTTACAGATCCTAGTTCTTTAAACATTATTTTCATACACCTTAAATGATAGAGGTTCAAACAAAATTCCTTTCATTTATCTGTAAATCATCAAATCCAACAGCAGAATAACATCTAGAATAATATATTTTACACTGTTTTATATCTGCCCTCAGGATTGAAAGTTGATCCGGATCGCTGGCAGATGTGCGTTAACGAAGTACAAGTTCCATTCGGAATGGTAATTGGTAGACATTTTGTTCACGAAAGATTTAATCAGAAAAGTAAGGAAGCGGTAAGTTAATTATAACACAAATTTTCTGTGTTATTAGTTGTAATGTCGTTGTTTAATTAGTAACAAGATTCAAAATGTTTGTACTGTTGAACGATATTAATCGCTACTTTATCAGTAAGTTAAAAGTGTATACCAGGTATATTATGATGGTTTGGAGGTCTAGCTTTAATCGACTCATGAATTCAACTATTCAGTTACTACAATCTCCATAAAACCCCTTTCTGACAACATTCATCATGTGCTCAATAGTGACTGGCTTCAAGAGATATTTCCTGGAGTTCTGGTGAGAAGCAGCGACCAGTGGAGTTAAACCGGGTTTGTTGTGGGATGGTAACTCACTGAAGACAATGGTGAACGGTGTCACAATTTCATGGAGTGGTTAAAGTTAGACATTAACACTGTTGGATGCCGGCTCAGTGGTCTAGCCATTGGGCGCTCGCACGCAAAACTGGAGGTCCTGGGTTTGAATCCCAAGCGCAGGGTCGTGAAGGCGCACTGCTGAGAGGTCCCATAACAGGATGAAACGGCCGTCCAGTGCTCCCAGGTTTTCCATGGTGGTCTAGCTTTAATTGGCTCATGAACTCAATATGAGACTGTTTTAAAACTTATTGACCTAGAATTGGTGGTAAAATGATCATATCGCAATAATCTGTTGATAATAAATTTATAACTTTTATCTCAGTGTTGAATACTACTTCAGGTTAAGATGTTTGTATTTTTATTTAGTAAGTAATTAATGTCTCTTCAAGTTTTTTACTCTAAGTAAATAACTTGATGGCTCTTAAGATTTTAGATTCCTTGACATGAAAGTTTGTACGAAACTTAATTCAATGATCTATGAACTTGTGTGATAGTCTCGATGAAGTTTATTTAGGAGTGAAATCCAAAACAGTATTTTAGTCACATTATGATAGTTATACTAAAATAGAGGAATCTGAACTTTTATATTGTACTAATAACATGTTCACTATATCAGCAATGGAATTTATTGTCATTATTTAATTTTAAAATTTAGGCTACAGAAATGATAACTGAAATTAAGACGGCATTTAAAGAGAATTTCGCTAGTGTCGAATGGATGCAAGAAGCTGATAAGCTTAAAGCAATTGAAAAGGTATGATAAAAATTAAGTTCAGTAAAATTTATTTAGATATTTTTCCAAAATTCAACTATCAGGTAGATTCAATGAAAGCTTCAGTTGGCTATCCACAAAATATTGATAATATAACAGAAGAAAATAAGGCGTTTTCATATTTTGTAAGTTATGTATGAAGATATTTTTGTCATTCACTAGATTGGTTCTATATACTTACATTTTTATAGTTAATATCCTTGTAATTCTTTAAAATGTATGTAAATTAACATCCTTTTTATTGGCAAAATAATACTTTAACATAAGTACCTCAATATCTTTGTTAATTTAGTTCCCGTGAAGCATTAATATTGTCCTGACCAAATTTGATATTAATATTTAGTTTATTGAGGGAAGTTTGTTAAATTATCCTAGTTTCAAATAAATGAGACTTACTGAATAAATCAGTGATCTTTAAATCAGTAGCTTACATATTTTATTAATATTTTACTCAAATCGATTCAAGTGATTGCCTAATATCACAAGACTACACCAAAAGTGTTGTTTGAAGCCAAGTACATAAATGTTTACTTGATAAATGAGGTAATGTACAAAAAATTATTTTAATAGTTTCAGATTGTCATCATATGTTTCTATGATTACAAATTTCTGTAAGCTTTTACATCATTTTATTTTTTAAAGAGGTAGATTTTCAAAAAGAAATAGTACAAATGGATCACTGGCGAGATTATTCTTTTGTCTTAATACCGGGGTTCTTATATGGTTCTTTCTGGGATTCCTAAATTATAGAATAATATAAATTGTTACATAGTTTTCAGATAATCAGCCTAGAAGTTTCATGCCAAAATTACTTATTAAGACCGATTGTCCTCCTCTCCCCTTCCAGCTAAACAAGTCGATGAAGCCTAGTAGGCCCTTCTGGAGAGAAACAAGCTACATCAAAGCACGGCACAACTACCGGGGCTAGAATACTTGTTTCTGCAATCCTTTGGAGTTTGCTCAATGACGAGCAACTCCATATGATACATGCACCACTTTCGAAAATTTTTTTTGTCGTTTTCCATTTCAAATGTAATTGTTCTATGTATATCTGTGGGTGATTAGCCCAATCTCCATCACCCGGGTTACCGCTCACGTTAGTTCATGAGTCATTCGTCTCATTATCCAGGAGGCACGACGCGGACGTGTGGGTCGGATTTTGCCTCCCAAGACCGATTGTCACAAAATAATTATTCTATCATGTCATCGAAACTTTAATTATTTCTTTTAAATTCCCTTTTATTTAAACTACACGTTAAATAATAATTATATTTTTTATTTATTAAATTGTAACCAAATAAATCTGCTTGTCAATTAGTCTGAACCTTTCACCTAGTGTATAAACAAATGAGAATTTATTCACACATATTGTGGCTGAGACTAATATTAACAACAATCAAATCAAAGAAGTACTCTTTAAAGTTTATCCGATAATTTTCTAACTACTTATAGCATACATTATTTATAAAACGGAAAGGATACAGTAAATTTTTCTCAAATACTGCTTTAAGATACTTCTATATTTAGTATGTATTATTCTTAATGTAACATTAATTAGGTTGTTTAAATGATGCATTTTTATTTTAAAGAAAGAATATTTTATTTTTTTGGTTAATCGAAACTACCTAAAAATGTAAGGGTCTTTATTAGTTTTATTAGTAACTCAATAAGTCCAGGTTAATGCATTCAGCTAGATGTACTACTCGATTGTTAATACAGAAGTGGATAGAAAGTGATTTAAAACTATGACTAAATAGTCTGTAATTGAATAAGTAAACTAGTTTGAGAGTTTGTTTTCACTAAACCTATACCATTTGGATTGTGTGAAACTAATACAGTTTAACTTTGATATCGAATGTCAATGTAGATGTTTAATCTGACTGAGAAGCGTTAAATGAAAAAAAGAATAAATTAAAGAGATTTCAAAAGACTACTTAGCTTTTTATTACAAATTGTTTGACTTTCTTAACAAGTAAAGTAATGCCAATAAAACAAAACCGTGAACTGAAGAGTTTAATGAAGAACAGTTAAATAAGATTTAGATGAATCTACTTGTCAAACATAAATTTAATTTAATGAACTCGGTGACTTCGTGTTTATGAGTTCTCCTTCGAGTCATACTATTTGCTTGAGGGTTAATGATACGACCTGACTGCTCAAACAGAAATTACCGAAGAAGGATACGAATATATGAGCTACTAGATGAAAAATAGATCATCGATTCACTCCTCTATAAATAGAAAAACATTAATAATATAATGAAGATAACGTGATCAAATACAAATTTGTTAAGGTTGTTGGATAGTGTCCAGTTGAGTGATAGTTTTTTAATTGCCGTTGTTGCCACAAAATCATTGGTGAACAGACACTTTTTGTCCATAAAACATGGGTAGAGGCACTCTATGTATCATGATATTATAAAGTTCTATTCAAGTCAATATAAGAATAAATCAATCTCTTTTGAGCGAGAAAGTCATCAGGAGACATTACTTCATGAATCTAATCATGAAAATTCTTGCAAGTATACGCGAAGAGTATAAAGTTAACAGTAAACAGTTTTTCTTTGGTTGTGAACAATTGACGCCATTAATTTTGAATAGAATTGAAGAATACTATAGTCTAATAGATGGTGTTAGCGAAAATTCACCATAGATTTAGCGATAACATGTAGAGTCGGAATGCACTGAATTAGGTAAGATAATAGAAACAATAATTTTTGTAGTTAATCTTATAATTACTTTTTTTAAAGGCGAACTTGAATCATTTACTATACTGTCTTTTTTTAATTAGAGTTGCACCTAAGAATGATTACCTTGACTTATTCAGTTAAAAAACTATTTTAGTTTACTGGATATGAAAATTATTCTGTTTCTGTTTCCCAGGTTGATTTGAATGAATCAACTTATTTTGAAAATGCATTGTATTGTTCTGAAGCATTGTTTCTTGATATTCTACGAGAACTGATAATCCAAGACCCAGATAGGTGAGTAAGAGTTTATTCGTCTTCTTTTTGTCAAACATAGGTGTTAGTTACTCAAATTTAACTGTAATGATAATGGTAAGTAATTGCGTTTAATTACACAATCAGTCAGTATTAGAGTCTATTTTATACACAAGACATAAATAATTTCATTTTTACTAATATGTCTAACAAACACTCAGGTTAATAATGATAACGTAGTGATAAAAGTACTTGACTTTTAAACATCAATTAAGAGATTCTAATCCATATTAACCTACCTTAGTTTGGATAATTGATTAGTAGTTCACACACAAGTCATGTAGACCAAAAAACAAGTAAAACATTTTGCAAATATCATTACCAAGTTCTAGCTTGAGTATTTGAGAAATTATTAATAATAAAATAATGATATATTTGTTATATCCCAATGTTTTGCGATTCTTATTGATCGTTTTAATTAAGAACATTGACTAGGACTAGGTCGGTTATTTTCTTGTTCCAGTGTCATAGATCCGTCGTTTCAATAAAACTGAGTTAATTAATTTTAGGTGAAGGATAGCGTCTTAATATCTAGTATACCATTTTCGTAATAGATCTGAACATTCTATGATTTAAACACAGTAAGAAGTTCTACTCTGGTTTTTAGTGAAAATGCCTGTTTGAATTAGTTTATTTCACTTTGCAAACTCAACTAAATGCCATAAGCAATAAAAATAAACCTGATTATGACAAAAGAATTCTCTGAAGAATATAGTTAATCATAAAATTGGGAAATATGGTAGAAGCTGTACAATTTTATAACCGTATTGTGAATAGATTATATAAACAAACATCAAATAATGAGATGAAACACCCACATAAAAGTGATCTTTTCTTTTATTTAATCTAGTGATGAATACTTTCTAGAAAGAAATAATCACATTGAGAAAGAAATATATGAGTTAATTTGAAAAACACTTAAATGCAAACAAATATGGCTAACGTTTAATATACCGCACTAGTTTGTATTGTGCATAGTATTCATTGTTATTAATTATGGTTTATGGATTAATTCGGGTTATATAAGGGATATTTAATGTTATGGTAGTCAGTAACGTACTAATCTCATTTAATAATAGGCTGAATTTCTGCCTAGATATTTTCTAAGCTTGAAATACAGTTATAAATACGCAAGTGAATGCCTAATTAGATATTTTCATCGAAAAACAGGTTGTTCATTCACCGTGATACGCTTTTGCTATTAGTCCTTATTTAGTAAATGATAACTAATGTTTAAAGATTCAGCATAATCTTAAAAAAAACTATGGATTAATTCATCGTATATTTTATTCTTATTAAAGAATAATGCTGACTGTTATAAAGCGACCTGAAATCACTAACTCAACTAAACTGAATATCTATCATTGATTTACACTAATTTGTTTTATAGGCGTTGACTCAATCTCACAGATTTAAACTATTTGACATCGACTTTAGTTTAAACAACAAAGCAGTCATGTTAACTTTTACACAATGTAGAATTAAACTAATCTTACTGAACTGAATGGTTGTGTTCAAATTTAAAACAAAAAAAAGAAAAAAAACAGTAAAATTCTCTTTCAAAGATAAACATGTTATGTAATAAAAATATAAAAAACGTACATTTAACAATTTTTTTCAAAATAACAGATCACTATTCTACAAAAAATTCTTATAAATAAACTAGCTTGATTCATGAATATTATTTCCATGGCAACTAGTTTAGTTTTATTTAAATTCAGTATTTTACTGAAGTGATAAATCAAGTTTTCTTATTAACAATGTAAATTATTTAAGTATACTGTGACAGAAATCTCATGTTTCAAGACTTAACAAAATGAACCATCAATGTAAACTGATAAATTCTTTCAAAACAATTCTGCATTGTTCAACTTGTAATCTCTCAATCGATATAATTTACAGTAACAAAAGTTTAGATCTTTGAAATACTGAAAGTGATTTTAAGAATTAGATAATGAAAATCTGGTGAATTATCAAAAATAAAACCGATAAAACATGTTCATTCACTTAGAATTATCTTTTCTAAATGTTGTTGTTCTCGTTAATAATCAAATAACGTATCTATCAGTTTGAAAGCTAGATCATTATTGGTTAGGCCATTAAATTATAAGTTTTTATTTCATGTTACCTATTCATTATAAAAAGTCTATGCATTTGTTACTGAGCCATGCTGTTAATGTAAGAGCTACTGATACTATGGATCTGTGATTCAGATACTGATTGAAAGCTAAAAGCATTGATCAGTTCACTAATTGAAAGAAGATAGGTACGCTTGTTCAACATATAGGATACCTGCCGTTATTTTTATAGGGTAACGTTTCTGATCGTTGATATTCAACTTCTGATTTACCAATCTTTATTGGTATACTGAACTAAGTTCATTAAATGGATTCAACCAATAACTCATATCCTTCAACTACATGAACGTCAGTCCACGTTCCAACCTACCTTCTTCCGTTTAGATAGTCAAGTAGTATTACTAAATCACATAAATAAACTCCGATTGAAAGTCGAGTGCAATAATTTGTTCTCGGTGAATTGTAGCAATATCAAAAATGGACTTAGTCTAAGCAGTACGTAGTCACTGGCTTTTGAAATTAATTTGTTAACACAAATGGATCAGTCTAATCCTCTCTATCAATCTAAAATATAAAATTTTACAATTATGTGAAACTGTTTATGCTTATGAATATGACAAAATAGTTAAACCTAGAATGACTTTATTAAAATGCATATTTACGCTAAATCCCAAGTATCACCATGTTTTAACATATAGGCTAATTTTACGAATGCCTTTACATCGTAATTGTACATAGTCAGTGCAACAGCGTAAACAGTATTAAAGATCAAAACTTTAAAAATATGATGGCTATAAATATTTCACTTGCATATTGTAAAATATCTTTGAGTTTTTGGTGATAACTGTAACATTTCAATCTTTATGACAATCATAATTAATTGAATTACAAGTATATTTAGCTGACAAGTTCTAAATAAAATGCAAGTAGGTTTAACACAAGTTTTTTTCTAATTTATTTATCTATATTAATCTTTACAGATGGTCTTTACCAGTTCATATTGTAAATGCATTTTATAAAGAAAATTCAAATCATATATTTTTTCCTGCTGGTATACTTCAAAGTCCATTATATCATCATGAACAACCGTTATCATTAAATTTTGGTGGAATTGGTATGGTTGTTGGACATGAAATAACTCATGCTTTTGATCAACATGGTAAGAGTATAACAATGATATATCATATTTTCTATTCATTTATTAGAAGCGGTTAATATAAGTGATGAAGTGTGTGAATGACATGGTCAGTAATGATGTGTTTCAATAGATGCAAAAAGGTGAACATATGAAGAAATATTATTTTGAAATAGTCAAATCCATTTATATCAACATTGTAATGTTTAGCTCTAGGAGAGGTAATTTTCAATTCTCTACAGAAGATCTATATATTTCAATCTGAAAATGGGTATTGCTAATAAGTTCATATAATAAGTAAATTTATATTTAAATATTGTTGTACAATCTGATTACAGAGAACGTTATATTTACAAACTATTTTAAAGAAAATATAGTTAATAGCTTATGTTAATGGATTTTGTTTCTTTTTTAGTTTGATAGAATTATGATAAACTAATTTACCCATATAAAAGATTTCAATGCTCTTGAACACCAAACATTTCTCATTCTTTAACTCTTAGTATTAATACTACACATTTTATAGAAATACATACCAAAAATTATTTATCAAATCCAATAATTGGCGGATACAAAAATGATTTTCAATTTTCAACCACTACATTTTTTTAAACTATTTTGTAAGAATAATACACTTTCATCAATTTAAAAAAAGGGTTATACAAAACTAAAACAATTAGTGGTGATAAGTTTATGATGATAATTTGTTTTGAAGATATTTCACATCACTTATAAAATTTAGATGGGTAGAACTAAAAACCAAGTAATATTAAGTAACTGTTCTGTCCTAATTTGAAACATTTTAATGGTTATCAGACTAAACAGAACTTAAGTAGAGAATTTTGAACTTGACTTTGAAACATGAATTAGCATCCAAAAGGTGAAATTTTCAAGCTCATTCAGTTTGTATGATTATCCATCCGTCATCAGTTGCATCGGTCTAACTTTCATCAAGTTAGAACTATGCTAATCAGGACTCTGAAATTGTACCTTCGTAACGCTTTTTGTTGTCAATCACCATTGAGCAGGATGCGACGGTTGTGAAGATCATTTACGTCGCTGTCCAACGTAAATCAAGCTGTTTAAACCTGGGAAAATTTCGATGTAAACTATCTTCAAAAAATAAATGTGATAACCCGTTTTTAGTGCTTAGTTAACTTGTTTAGTTAAACATCAAGAATTGCTTCTTTAAGTAGATAAGAAAAGACTATTATTCAATCAAATAATAGAAACGTCTTTATTAACCGTTGTATAGTAATTCATCATGAATGGATTTACTGATATCATTAATATATTCATCGGTAAAATGTTTGAGGAACATACTTGTTTAAACCGAATTGGCTAGAATTCTATCCAAATATCCAAATCTGCTATTAAACTTTTAATTCCTTAACAATTTACCTTTTAAGAGCTAAAGATTAGTTATCTGAGTGTTTTAAAATTAATTTATAAGTTTTGAAGAATGTAAATCTTAGTCGTTAACTATACTCTTAAGATATGGGGATCAGTCTAGTACTAAGACATTAGTTAACAAACTAATTTATCTCTTACTGAATAAATAATTTGCATACAATATAGAACATTTACATATGCTAACCTTCATTAAGCGTATTTTTTTAAACAATGAAATAAGTTAAAATACAACTATATTTCATCAACACGGCTACTTTTTTGTTGTCAATTGTTCGTAAGTATGCAGATTTATGTGAGATTTTGTTTTTGTATGACCGAAAATAAAATGATATAAATTGATAAATCGTTAAGTTTGCCGACTTATGTTGATTTATTTAAATGAAAGATAGATTTTATTATGAACTAGTATCAAATAGTAAAATATTGAAAACATTCTGTTTGTTTATTTGGTCATTACTAAAAATTCTTCAAATTAGGCTTAACGACTAATTTACAAGGAATTAAACATAAAACTTATGAGTTTGTTTGATGTAGTCAGTTCTTAATAAAATATAAACATCATTTAATAAAATTCAGTTAAAAAAACTAACCATCATTGAGAAAACATGAAAGCACTGGATGGCGGTTTCGTCCTAGTATGGGACTCCTCATCAGTGTGTACCCAAAATTCCGCATGTAGGAATTAAATCCAGAACCTTTGGGCTCGTACATGAACACTTGACCTCTAGATCACTGAGCTATCATCCAACGGTGGTAATGTCTAACTCCAATCGATCCGCAATAATGCGCAACCATATTATGTTTAGGACTTGAATAACATCTAATCTTTTTTTGACTGAAAATATTTCTTTGAACATGAAGGTAATGACTGATATTATAACTAACTCTTGAATGACAGTGTTACACCTCTGATTACAGGAAGCAATAATTAATTTAATAAGCCCAGTGTGAAACAAACTTTGTGTATTTTATATGATCGCCGATTACAACTAACCAAGGGAATGAAATTATCATTTCAAAAAAGATTAAAAAGTGTGAAATTATTAAGATTTTTAAAAAACATTTACCGCAATTAATTACCATCTGTTTAGTTATTATCAAAAGTCAGTTTAAAAAGGAATGAATCATGTGTTCAAACTTATTTAAAGTAGATATTTTTATTAACAATATATATTTCTTTTAACTAATGTCCGTTTCATAAGTGTGAATTAAGACACTTTCGAGGTAATCCTCACAGAATGTACATATGTCAATAAGAGAGTGATCAATTGGAGTCCTAATTAACAATGGCAAGATTCATACAACTAATAAAAAATAAATTTCACCCAATTGCACAAGCTAGTGGCTATCTAAGCTCAGTAGCTAAGTAAAGAACACTATGTCACTTGAAGCTGGCATGTCTAGGTTTGAGTTCTGGGGTAAACATCAACTTTGAGATGCAGGTACATCCAGCTGACAAGTCCAAAATAGAACGAAACACTCAATCTGGACTCCAGTGCTAGCCATTATCTATCTTTGCTTATAATACTTATGACTTAAGTCAATATCGAGGCAATCCTCACAGTATGCACATATGTTAACAAGAAATTAATCAACTGCGAACCTATACATCAATTAGAAGATCCAGTCAACCAATTTAAAGTAAATTAAAATGAATTACTATTGCTATAGAATTAAGTTTACAAATCATATTTAAACATTAAATAACTATTTTATAAATCTATAATGCTAATGACTAAATACAATTGACTTCAATGTAATAAAGAAGAGAAAGAAAAACAAAATCTAAGAAATAAAAAAAACATCATTTGAAAAAATTTGATGAAATATCTAGCTGATAACAATATTCTACAAAAATAAATACAAACTTTCATAAGAGATTATTGCTTGTCCATTAACAAGAATAAACAGCTGTCTACTGATTTCTAATTTAGTATAGTTCTATAATTAATAATAATTATACAATATATTTTGGAAAATAAGAACAAAATTTTGTTTTAATTTATGTCTATGTATTTCTTCAACTTGTTCTGTTTTTTTTTATTGTTCTCATGGATATATGAGTGTCTACTGAATTGTACTACTATTAATCAGTGTTCAGTAGTATAAGTTAATAATAATAAGTAGATTCCCATAATCATTATTTATACATACATCGATTGATCACGTGTATACAAAGAAATGATAATTGTCTTAGTGTTAAACTAAATATTAAATGATATAAATAGTTATCATTTTTTAAGTATAAAATATCAAATCATTGAAATAAATAAGAGATATTATCATAAGATATTATTAAGTAAAAAAAAACTTTTTTTCATCAAAGAATTAAATACTACTGAAATATGAAAAGATAGGAGATATGAAAATAATAATCCTTTCTCCTTTTTTTAGTAGTTAGATGTATATTTTTGACAAGAAGAAACAACTGTGTCAGTTATGGATATGTAATATAGATATCTGACTTTTTTATAAAATTATACTGTGATGTTAATAGAGTAGTTCTGTGGTGCGTGCTACTTATACTGATATAAGTAGTATCTGACGCTAGTCAGCAATGTAATGTCTGGCGGCAGAAGATGGGGAAGATCAAGAAAGAAAGAGCGGGAATAGAAAGCGATTAGTATGGGAATACAAGAACAATGAAGTTCGAGACAATTATTGAACATTTTGCAAATTAAGTATCATAGTATGGTTTTTCTATTTTACCAAGTAACTCTGTAATTTTGTGTTAAATAAAGTTCGATTGTCCCCACCCCTGTTCTGTTCACTGCAGTTCAATAGTGGAAACTCTGCTTATTACCACATTTCTAAGATCTTAATATCTATCTAACTCATTAGGTATTACATATATTTGTTATCTAACTAAAGAGAATATTCTTTGGTTCTAAGTGTTGATCAATATTTACCAGAAGTGAATGTGCTAGAAAATGTACTCATGTATAACAATGTTGAACATCATAAAGTTTGTATTATCAGTTATATAAGTGTTGTATCCCGATAAGAATAATGAATGGTAATTTTTGGGATCCATTTATGGACCGATATTATGAGTATATTTTTATCATATAATTGTTATGTAACTAAAATGTTCATATTCATGCCCCTCTTATTATGAGCTTTATTTTGACCTATGAACTTTTATTGTACGGTTTACCATTCTTGAATTATTCCCTGTCTATTAATCACTACCTCCCTCATTCACAGCCACATTTGGCCATATTTTGTACAAATGTTATTTTCATATTCTATTGGTACGTTGTGGTCTGTTTGATTGGTATATAAACAGAGTATGTTTGAAATGCGTGATTCATATTTCAAAGGCTGAGATTTGTGTTCTGGACTCAACTGGCTGGACTAGACAGGGAAGAGGGACCAATCAGGACTCTAGGCCGTTCGTACGTGTTTTGTGCGTCACAGGTTCGATCGATAATACTCTGCGCTCTAATCTGCAATCACAAGATATAACAATAAGCTGATATGTTTCTCTTCTATCTGGGTGTAACATAATAAGACCAAGCATGTATCGCGTTCTTCCAGGTTTTTAATGATAGTTTAACTGAGATAAATTCTTGATGGAACACGATGAGGAAACAAATTTCTTAAATGATCAAATGTAGTCGGAAAGCAATTAAAATCATGCAACAAAACCCAGGGCAGTTTTAAGTAAGAAAATAGACATTGATTCGAATTCCTAAAAGATATTACGTTCGCTTGAAATAGAAGTTACTTCTTATCAATATGATGTCATTGGTCTTATCTATAGGGTTTCTACAAATCATCACAAACAATATTATCCCAGTATCATTGTGACGAGTAATGAAATGTGTTCTAATAATGAGTTTTTCAATATTACGTGCATTAACATTTATAAAACCTTTTGCGGCTAAGATGTACATTTGTATATATATTTCTCCCACTCTATATAGGTACCTAATTCTTAATTTCACACTATTAAAACACTAACTTTGGTTCATACGTTCCAAATAAAGATTCATTTCGATATATGAGGATGATGGTGTATCTGATGTTTTAAGTAGACCGATACTCCTTGAGATAACTGAGTTAATATCAGTTATAACTGTCTTAGTTACGTACCTTCAACATATCAAGCTTTGGTATCTCCAGGTACGGGTAACGTTTTCAACATAAAAAAGCTATTCAAAATCATCGCTTCGGTTGCATCAGATAAAATATGTAGTAAATATAACTTTATTAAAATTATCTTTGTTCATTTTGAAGTCAGTTTTAGATGGCACTAAGTTTATGAATATTCTTGTTTTACTAAACCATTTCTCATCCATATTTCGAATTTCTATAATAAATTATCCTTTTTATTTATTTGACAAAACCGAGAAATTCTTTAGTGTATCGAAAGTGTCTTCATCATATACACATTGATTCATGCATTTCACTAAAAGCTCCATTGAATTTTTATTAGTAAACAGCACGTCATTTATTATAAATGTGGTATGTTTAGATTCCATTCGGATTAACTATTAAATATCAAGTAATGTGTATGTTCGGAAATACACACGGCGTCTGATATATTAGAAACCCCGAACAATTATTAAGTACGAAACAAACGTACTTTTGTTCATCTTCAGTTTGTTTTAAAATTTGAGAAGCTCATTTTACATGAATCAGTTAACCGGTAAAGCATAGACGGAAATTTACAAATAGTTTGTTTCATCTTAATTGAATTAGACGTTTACATATAATTGGAAATTAACGTAAATTAAAAATTCCTTTTTATAAAACACTTGAAGCGAACAATACTGGGTTCGAGTCCCGGAATGAACATCAACTCTGAGACACAGGTACATCCAGCTGATGAGTCTTAAACAGGACGAAACGCGTAGCCTATATCTCCCTCCTAGCCAATATCCATTTTTGCTTATATGTTAAGCATTTGTTAATAATTATGTTAACAATTGTAATTCCAGGTTGTATGCAGCCGATGAGAAACCGTGAAATAGAATGAATTATTAATTTTTGTTTTGACTAGATCGATAACTGATGTTACCTGAACAGAATTCTTTAAAATACCAAACAATAACAGTTGAATTCCTTCGTATGTCATTTAATTTTAAATGTTTGACAACTTTATTAACCCGAATATTATATCGAAACAACAGCTTTTTCTACACTTTCATAGGTGCTAAATTCGATGCTAAAGGAAATATGCGAGACTGGTGGAGTGCAGAAACATTGTCAGCTTTCGAAAAAAATTCACAATGTATGATTGATCAGTACAGTAATTATTCAATTCTTAATACAAGTGTAAGTATATTTTAACATATGAACTATTATTTATGTTTTATTTAATAATAGTTTTGTCATCACTTTTTGAATTCCCAATTTCGATTTATTCAAATAGATAATCTTTATGATTGAATAATGAGATTAGATGACGATGGTTATCAGAACTAGGTAGGTCAATAAAAGGCTTACTCAATATGACCAATCATAATCGTTCCAGTGATATAATTGGAGACGTATAGCTTTTAACTGAAACAATGATGAATAGTGGTTATTCATTAAACTCTATAAACCTTTGAAAAAGCAGTTATATTACGATGGCTAATACGCTCTTTGAATCTAAAAACGAGTCTGTACTATCCTACCATTCACAAGTGACTTAAATAGTCTTATGTTGAAATGAAGACTTAGATTAATGTTCAGTAAGATATTTTACCCAGCCCAACTGATCATTATCGAGAAGTCCATGTCTATGTTTCACCAAAGACAAACAATATTTCAACGACGTTTTCACACTGCATTGGATCTATCCACGTACGTATATATACAGTAACTCACACGTAGAAAGGATCATTTATGATCTACACGTAAGGGTGACTGAATATATATCTAGATGGCTACAAAAACAAATAAACTCCTATGGTCAAATAAGACCACAGGATGGACAAATATCTTTCATTACTATGAAACGTTAAGTTGTGACTGGTCAAAGGGTTGATATCAAGGCATCATTTATAATGTCATACAAAAGCACTAAGGTTCACTGAAACCTTGCCTATTCAAAATACTAAATCCCATTTAATCTACCCTAATAATATTAATTTATCATCGAATATGGTTTTTCACATCGTATACTCTATTGTTATCCTACCTCCCTTTTACCTTCCAATTTTTCCAGTTGATCTTTCACGTAAAACACCTTAGCCCAAGCATATCACATAGTTCTGATAATCATCGTCTTCTCATTGCATTAAGCAAATTTCCTAAGAAACGGACTGACTTTTTAGAATTTATACCATAGTTATAACTAATTATAACTGAAATCTGAGTATTTCAATGAATTCCCCAAGTATAATAAGTCACATGTTTGTTTGTTTTACCATTGCAACGAGTTTTCTGCTTCACATCATAGATGACTTTCAAAATTTCTGATCCAGTAACTAAATACTGTGCTCAACTCTGATGAAAAACACTAAAAATGAGTCATTTACATAATTATTTATATAAGTAGGAATTTGTGGTGTTTTAACAGATTGTTATTTCATTATTTTATTACAATTTTCTTATTTCATAGCTTAATGGAAAAATGACATTAGGTGAAAACATCGCTGATAACGGAGGTCTTAAAGCAGCCTATAAAGTAAGCTGTATTTGTAGTTACGTTGAAAATGCATGAATATTCTGTTTATATAACAGAACAAATGCTTAATGTGTCGTAAAACGTTTTTTTAAAACTTCATCATTATGAAAGTTTTCGTGTGTTGCTTTTAATTGAATGTATCCATTAATTATAACCGTTAGCATAACAATATAAAAATTGAGAGAGTTCTTATCTAGGGCTGTTATTATTGACCAGTGATAATAATCGATGAAATTTGTTTATTTCTAGATAAACTCGGTACATGGCTACCTTAACCCAATAATGTCAATGGTTAGCTATCTGACATTTGGATTGTTCGACACTATTAGTTCACGAATTATCACTTCAGTTTTAATGAAAATGCATTAAGGCTAGTCACTAGTTAGCATATGGTTATTTAAACTTTCACGTTATTGATTGACATCAGTTAACCAGCTAATAAAAATCAGGAAGCACTGGAAAGCTTTTTCATCGTAATATGAGAGTCTATAACCCCATCAGGGATTAAATCTAGGATCTTCCGATATCGCGATCAGCGCTTAATTTTCATTGATTCAAATTTTGGAACATGTGTCATACACACTCGTCCACTGCCTAGCGTATAATGTTATTCTAGCTAACATATAAATAAGAGAAAAACTACTCATTGGTAACCAGAAGTTATAAAAATCAGTTCAGGAATTTATTTGTTGTTAGTTTGATATGTACAGGTAGATGCACATTTTTTGTTTTACGAGTTAATCTGTTCTTATGTATTGTATATGTTATAATCCAAATTCGATTTCAGTTAATTAGATGCATTCATTTTCTATATTGCCGTAAATTACAGGCTTAGTATTATCCCATATTATCTATTCTTTTCTTTTGTAGTTACTTATAGTAGCTTGATAATTTATTGCAATGTTCAACGATCTTATGTAACATATGAGTTATGTCTGTCTAAGCTACACTTTACTCGATATATCATCTATAAATCACTTTAATTCCTTAAATCTTTTCTACGACCATATTTGTTTCCTTTTAATTATAGGCATTTAAAAAGTTGGAAGCCAAATATTCCGACAAACCTATATTGCCTGGTTTAAAATTCACTCCAGATCAGTTATTTTTCATTGGATTTGCCCAGGTATGTTATCATTAATTTAAAGTGATAAATAGTTTATGATATCCTGTTTTATGGAATTTAATTAGCAAACTGATTATTCTTTAAATATTAATTTACAAGTATTATGGACCAATATTCGATGGTAAATAAAATGATCATAAATAACGTTTCGAGAATACCTTAACGGGCCATTGTATCCGACTCCAATTTGGATTGTATGAATGATCGTTACTGAAATATACATTTTGATTATTCTCGTATATAGTTATCGACTTAATAATTAACAAGATCTAAACGTGACTCAAGAAGAAGGGACGAATTGGCCTGTCCAGAAGCTAGAATACGTTATATGGGCTTAACATAGTGGTCGACACTACAAAAACAATATAATTCATCAATAGATTAATGTCAAGTAATAAGTCGATAACTTGTAGGTAAACGCTATGGCTCATTTTAGAAAATTAAAATGAACGTTTTATTTAAACTGAAAAAAAAATGTCGGTGAACGTTGGATTAAAATAAACTTGTATAACATGAACTAAAATGATTGGCTTTATGTCATGGATTGACTTTTCTTAGTCAACCATCAGAAGTAAAACAAGATGGATTGTTTTCAGGCATACTATGTGATCTGAACTAAAAATGTTTTTTTTTACTTTTGACTTATATCGACGAAAACTTTTCAGATCAATTTTTACTGGAACAAACTGATCGCTCATTGGTTATCGTTTTCAGAGTTCAGGTCACACTTCGATATGGTAACCGATTAGTATCATAAACCTTCAAAACAGAATACTTAAATCTGAACAATGTTCCTGATTTAGAAGAAACGTTTTGATATGGAGGAAATTCTCGAAAGAAACATTGGTTTGACTATAATTTTGTACTGTAAATTGATTTGACCACCATGAAAGCCAATGATATCGAATAGTCATGAACTTTATAATGATGACCATAAGCAGTGATTCAATTTTTATGTTTTTTTTAAGATCGTACGTGCAGCTGGAAAGTTTTGATAGCTGGTAGTGTAAGGTCACCTTTCACAGATATAGGGTATTTTTCTTCATACCGAAGAGTGGTTATTTGCTTAGCATCGCCTCACTGATGTCGTGTGCCTACATATTTCATATTTCCAGTTAACAGGTATATTCCTGTGATTTTTATGCATACAAGGTTTATTTTACTTTAATTAGCCGTTTTTCAATGGATGCTAAAATCAAATAATCCAAATAAACATTTCGTATTGATGTGTATAAATCGCTTTTTCTTGTTCAGTGGTTACATAGTGCTTCCATGTAATTTTCAATCGTTTGTTTAAAAAGTCTCGCTAACTTTGGATTTTGAAACTTGTACCCATGTAAATTGTCATTGAGAGAATGAGATCAGGCAATTTTTAATTTATACTTTTTTTAAACTGATTCCTGGTTATGAATTATATCAGAATACAAATGATTTCGTTAAGCTGTAATTGATAATTCCGTTTAAAATATAACGGTCTTTCTAATAACTTACTACCAAATTCTAAAATACACACCAGTGTATTAAAACTAAAAGTCTTTATTAAAAAAAAAGATAGAAGCTTCAAACATGTCCATTTGAAGAACCAACGGTAAATGAATTCCAAACGAAAGTGAAAGAAAATAAAACGAAAAACATTATCAGTAGTCCGGAATAAATCGTTTATAATTCCTTGTGATATTGATAGTCATATTTTCAAAATTTCTACGATAAAACATGTTCGGCTAAATATTGGGAATTGAAAATTTCAATTGAAACCTGTGAAGCTGTTGAATTAGACTATATAAGGGTCAATATCTTCAGGTAAATTTATAGCTCCGTCTTTATCTTGAAAATATATATATTAGATTGAGTACATACTGCGACTTATTAGGGTCAATCAATCAGCATATAAAATTAGAGTGATATACATTGAAAAAGAAAACATTTCACCTATACGTTTCATCATCAATGCTAAAAGCAATTAGTGTTGTGCCTCATCAGTTCTGAATTTAGCTACTACAAGTTTTCTCTAAACACCGTCACTAATTAACAATTTTTGGTGTCAAGTCTAAATTATAAAACGAGTTTGGTTAATTATTGAAAATTTAAATTTTAAGCTGAAACCTGTGAAGTTGTAGAATTAGCTGATATCTTCAATCAAATGGTCGCTGTAAACATTATTTTATGATTGTTAAACACTTAGGTATGTCAGTCTTAATGACTAATTCTGACAAACCTTCAGTTATCAATAAAATATGTAGTGTATCAGCTATTTTTGCATATCAGTTATAAAATGTATAACAACTAGCATACTTGAGTTTTACTGATTTTATGGTTACATGTATTCTATTTTTTAAAACTTGATCTATACATTTATGTTAAACACACTGGTATGTATTTTATATTATTATATTATTTTATTCCCAATTTATCTCCAAATTTTAGTTATGGTGTATTAAAAGCCTCCCTCAATCAGTTCTTAATACTGTGCTTTTTGATGTTCATACAGTGGAGCAGTACAGGTAATTTTATAATCTGAATCTTATAAGAATTATTAAGGTAGTATACAAACCTATACATTATAAAGATGCAATCAAAGATATTTTATTCGAGCTCTCTTAAAGTAATTACATTCAAATATTTTTGATGGTGTTTTGTTTTCTAAGCTGGATGGTTTGATCGTGGAGCTGTTATCGTTATCATCAGCACAAACTTCATGTAGAAGTGAAGTGTTTGAACACTTCAAAATTACCCACCTGAGCAACAAATTTTCTTCAACATCTCACATTCACACATCTCATTCCTGCCGTATGTTATCTAATTTTCACATTAATATTATTTATGAGACCCTCCATCAATAACCCTATGAACAGACCACTCTGTGATATTCATTATAAATGACTATCTTCAAGATAGATTTCAAAATCTTTTGTGTGGTGAAAACCTGTGATGAATTTTAAATCAGAAGCACACAAATGATCATTAACTGCTCGGGGTAATAGTAGTGCTGAATTGGGTATCGACAAAATTTGTAAAACAAGTAATATATTATCCTGAGTCATCAGCTAAATGTTACGACTGTCACGGTAAAACTAGAAAGTTCAAAGTTCAAACCTGTGCAATTCGTGAATCATAAACATTCTACAACTAATTGATAACTTTCCCCATTTTAAATTGAGAAATTACTCAGGTTAAATGTATACAAACTATCACTTGATAATTGTTTCAGGATATTTTAAATAATTCACCATTTTATTGAATAATTTAGAATTACCCGTTGTCTAGGAGACAGTTATTGTTGTTATTATTATTCACTGTTCTAGTCAAGTAAATCTAATTAGTTCACTGAATTTAGTCATGGCATTTATAATCATATTTAAAGGAAATCAGATCATTTTGATCCAAAAATAACAAAACAAAAGTATTGATATACTTTGGATTTTCAACTCTTTTGTACCAACTATTTATTTATATCAGATGGGTTTTGTGGAGATTGTAGTAATTTCAATGGTTAAGATCATTAGTCAGTTGAAGCTAGACCACCATGGAAAACCTGGAAGCACTGGACGGCCGTTTCGTCCTATTGTGGGACTCCTCAGCAGTGCGCATTCACGACCTCGCCCCCTGCGAGACTCGAACCCAGGAGCTACTAGTTTCGCTCGCAAGCACTTAACCACTAGACAACTGAGCCGGCATCCAACGGTGTTAATGTCTAACTTCAACTAATTTATTTATACTCAAGAAACAGTGCTATTAAGTTTATACCAGTTGAGTGAAAATCAAACCTACTTTATTGAATCCAATTTATACTTTATAAGACTTGGCATCACTTATACATTACCACAAGTATGTAGTTTCATCTGTATGATGAATGGAGCCTGTAATTCGCATGTTTACAGTAATTAAAATACTATCCATAAAGTCCCGCTTCTTGTTGACTAATTTTAAACATGTCAAATTCGAAACTCACTAAATGCCATATTTTTAAAGGATGTTTCATTTTATAGTAACTAATATATTTTGCCAATCGGGAAACGCTGAAGAGAAATGAGAGAAAATGCCTAAAAATAATATATTTGTACACTTTACTATAATATTAACGCTTTAAAACTATCTATTCCTTGTTGTACTGATACAAAATTCATGTAAACAATTAGGAACTAATATTATTGTGCTTAGTTAAATAATGTTATCCAATATTGAAATATTAGGTTGCACTGATGAAACCCTAATACATTTGCAATTATTAGCTGAAAAGTGAATATGTAGATCATATTTACATTTCAAAGGTGAGATGAAATAAATGATATAACCAAATATTCAATGTTTAGGATTCCTTAAATGAGTTTTAGGTAAGAAATTTCAAACACTTAATTTCATTAGACTGTGCTGCTTCAAATAGCTGAAACATATTTTATGCAAGTTTAGATAACTATGATGTTTTATTAAAAGTAAATAGTCTAAGAAACATCACGGAAGCTTTACGAAAAGTGTTCAGTAATTCATGTAGTTGGCTACCGTTAGTTTAACAATTTATGTAATAGTCTTTGCTGACCGACTGATAAGTTTTCCACCTTTCTTACTTCATATCTAATGTTTTCTTGTGCTAGAATATTTTCACACATTTTAAGATGTTTGCTTCTATACTTGATAATGATACCATCTCATTCACAACATTCTTCGAAATTCAATGTTATTTCAATCACAGTTGATTTACGTTTAAACAAAAACTGTTATCGACTAAAGTTTAGCACACATTTTTCTTTACTTGTAGAGTAATTGGCACCATAACAAATTCAAAAGAATTTGCTAAAGTTTTCAATTGTCCTGCAGGATCACCAATGAATCCTGTAAAGAAATGTCATGTTTGGTAAATATTATTACGTATTATAATTTTAAACAAAACGCTATGTTTCAATCCTATTATTCCATCTCATTCCCATTTTGGATAATTTGGGCAATTTCACATAAACAATTCTTCATCAGTATTATCACTATCGTCTTTGTTGTTGAAATGATCTTTATTGTTATCATTATTATTATTATTTATATTCGTACAAATTTTTATGCAAATAAATGAAACGTGATTAAGCTCAATTCCAATACTTGATAATAAATGTCTTTTAATTATGTCAATATATTCCTAAGTAGATGGATGTGCTTGTGCGTGTGTGCGTGTGTGTATGTGTAGTTCCCTTTGTTTTGTTGTTTTTATTAAGGGGAAATATAAACTTTCAATCTAAATGTATTCATATGGTTATATACTCTTATATGTGTAAATGTTAATGTGCTTATTTGTATGGAATATATCTGTATGTGTATGTGTAAATTCATTTACATTCATACATGAAGATCTTTATCAATCGACAATTCCTATCAAACTAATGAACATTGAATTTGTGATCTTACATAATCGTTTGTAATTTTCAAGATTTTTCACTATGATTAATAATCAGATTTGTAGTGGATATAATTTTTTTTCTTTTTTTCTTTCTTTTTTTGTTAGTTCTTGTTTCAGTCTTTTTTTTCTAATTACATGATTAAACTAAAATAAAATAATCATTCGCTTCAGTTATATTTCTTTTGTGCTTTTTTTGTATTCTTCTGTGAATATTTTGTGCCTGACCTTGAAATGAATAAAGAGGGGAACAAAAGAGAAAAACACAGTAAAACAATCTATTTTAGTAAAGTTCTTATCATTTACACATTAAGAAAACCTAATATTTGTATTACAGTGTATTCAACATGTTTTTTTTATTATTTATTTTATTGTCCAAGCATAAAATGTTTTTTTAAAAGGAATAATGCAATGGCATATATATGTGGTCCAGTTTTCTGTTCAATGATGAATAATGTATTCAATAGTTATTGTGATTTTATCCTCATTCTCACTGTTTGATCGTTCAGTTATGTGAAAATCTATTAAGTTAACCAATAATATTTTTTTGTTGAAACTCCAATGGTATTCGTCATCGTACATGTTACATTTGTTTAAACATATGATAAATCTTGGTTCATCTTTAGACCTAAGGGGGGTCTATGACTTTGACTAATAACAGATTAGCTAGCGCTTTATGAATAAAAAGTGTAAATACTAGCGAAATAAAACATGTCATGTTTTATAGTAAAGCTTGATATTGTTGAAAGTAATGCTAAAGTGCTTTGAGCATGGATGAATACTGTAAACATATTATGTAATTTGTAAATAAAGCAATTCAGGAGGTCGACATCCTACTGTTTTCTATAAAGTTAATGACTGATTTATTAGGTAAGCTCATTGAACATTGTTAGGGATGTAAAACAAAAAATATTCTTGATAAACGCCTATATTAAAGATACCTATACAAAATGATTTCGGTAGATAGAAAGCTATTTGAGTTAGCGTTATTGGATTTCAAGTGAGCTATGATTCATAATGATTTTAAGAACGATGTACTATAACATAGTCTTTCATGCAACCCTCTCCATTTATAAACCTGAATAAGCAAAGAACAAAGTATAGACACGTTATGTTACATATGTCAGAACTAAACTGAGATAGAATAACAATAAGAGACCATAATACGGGAAAATTATATAGGTTAAATATATGAATATTCTAGAAAAGTATGGAAACAGAACTTTTTCTACTCGAAACAGAAGGCAGATTATGTAATATATAGACTAGTTGAGTAAATCTCAGTAGTAAGAATTAAGATATTAAATTATATCAAGACCATGTTAAAATGAAAACAAAGTCTTTCATAACAATCTCATAAAAAATAACGTCATCAGGGCAAACATTTCTGTTTCCGTACTTTTATAGCATTGTTGGGGACGTTAGATCCCCAGAACCCACTTGGAAAAGGAACTTATTTTGTAATTTTATTTAGAAAATTTGAATTTCTTTGTTTTCGCGCCAAAAACGCTCTTTTCGCGTTCATGTCCTAATTCGCACTTGGGAGAATCTTAGATGCCATTGGTCAGTTGTGTCTTTTAGTATGCTGTTTTGTAACTCTTCCCAAGGACGGATTTATGCTGTATAAGTACGTTTTGATTTGCGTTTGTTGTTATCGCTCGTTTCTGGCTGTTTGCGGAATATACTTCCTATATTCCAAGCTTGGACTTCTTCCTTGAGTTAGCGGAGTTGGGACGCATCAATTAGCTAGCTTATTGTCTTTAGGTCACCGAGTCTTTGGTCCATTCGCAGTCTAAGTGTACTCGTAACCGCTTCAAGCCTAGCAAGAATATTCATATATTCCCTAATATGGTCTCCTAATATTATTCTATCACTATATTTTGACTCAGTTTCTTTCAGATGTTTCTGGTTTAAAGTATGTACATTTGTTTCG
This sequence comes from Schistosoma haematobium, assembly GCF_000699445.3. NCBI lineage: Eukaryota > Metazoa > Platyhelminthes > Trematoda > Strigeidida > Schistosomatidae > Schistosoma > Schistosoma haematobium. Next base: position 16,880,828 of record NC_067197.1, on the reverse strand, counting down.
TTTTAATCAATAAAACTGTAGTTTTAGGTTGTAAGCAGCTAAAGAGAATCCACGAAATTAACGAAATTCATAATGTACTGGTAAGATATTTGTTCATTCTTTACTCAATATATTCTTACTGAAACTTGATTGTATTTCTATAACTCATTGGAAGACGTTATACTGAATCAGTCAAAAATAACAAATAAATCCCACTTTTCAGGTTTTTAAAATAGATACATGCTTCATTCTTCTAAGTTACAAAGAAATTCTTAAACAGTTATCGAGTATTAGTAGACTGAAATGCAAACATTTTCGCTTATACTTGAAAGAATGTAATCCGTTCTCTCTGTTTGTAGATATGATTGTCAAGGTTGGATTTAACAGTTTCAAATAAATTGAGCATTGTGTAGAAAGTTAGTAATAAATATATTATTCGTCATATCCCGATTCGGTTGTTTGTTTACCCTAAATGAGCCGCTAACATTGAGACACGAAAAGTCGGAAATACGATTTTTCTACTTGTTCTTGGTGTTTTATTCTAATCTGTAATCATCTTCTTTGAGATCTACTATCTTCATTTATTTGGATGACGGTTCTAAAGACAAAGTGACTTCAAAGTAGTAGTATATTTGCATCTTTACTCTGATTTAATTTAGTCCATTTTATCAACGAACCCTTATTTATTCAGTTTTAAGTCGTGCCATTCTTGTGATAAACTTATGATACTCCCTGGTCATTCAAACTGCAGCAGATGAACTAAGTCTTGAATTTACAACTCAGTAGTTAAAGTCACGTTTTTTTGATCAGTAAGAGGCCACTCACCTGTTTTCACATAAATAAAAAGTGAATCTAATATTCTGTAGATGTATGTTAAAGTAGAGGAAAATTTAATGACTTTATATGATCAGTCGCCTGAGCTAATGTACATAGTGTAACCGTGTAACAATTACTCTCAACCCAAAACATCACTTCAAAGAATAACAGTTAGTATCATATGGAACCGTTAGGTTATCAGTCAGTTTTTAAGAAACCATTGTAGCTTTCAAACTCATTTATCATCTATCATATCAATATAGTTATGACGCGCTCCAAGATATGATTATGTGAAGAAATGTGTTATTTGAAATTACAAAATGCAATAAATGACTTATTGTACTTTTATGTTTGTTATCTTAACGGATAATCTTAGCACTTCATGAATTATATTATCGCTATTGTTCAAATATTTCTGGGCCTCCTAAATGAATTGAAAAGTCAAAAAGGTTAGGAATAATTTCTGATGTTAACTGATAAAAATCATTTAATTGTTTAATAAGATTATTATTTGCAATTGGGTCATGAAAAAGTTAATAACGTAATGATAAAGTTGTTTTATTAAATTATAGCAAATCATAAAAGTGATTTTATGAATATTGAAGTAAATATAGGGAGTTCGGTAACATTGCCTACAAGCCCATACTCCATTACCTTACCTGTAACCATTCAGCCGCTACTTGAATGATAATGTATATTTCTTATATTTAATTGGTTTAATCAGTTTAAATAATCAAAAAAGAATAGAAATTGCAGAATCAAACAAATTGATTCTATTTCAGGACTTTTTATCACCTCTGTACAAAATAAAGTTTTAAAAAGCAAACTGAATAGAGACAAACTCCTTTCATATAGTAATTAATGAAGTTGAGGTAGACGTTCGAAACAACCTAAAAAGTCATATTAAGACAAACCTAGAATTAAGCTAAGCAAATATTGTTTTTTATTGAAGAAACCAGTAACATGAAGTACGAGAGGATGAAACTAAAAATGCTGGGAAGCTTAAAAATAAAGTGGATTCATTTTGGTTTACAAATCTTGTTTTACCTACTTTTTTAAATTTTACGTGATGTAGCAAACTACTTATTAGTAGTATACTTCTCCGACAAGATTTCGTCTATGATAGTAAAAAATTCATAGTTCACTGGAAATATGTGTGTGTACAGGTTGCATAAAAGATATTTATTGCTTTGCCATTGGTCCCGTGATCTTATTAGTTTTCTTGGATACCTTTTATCTGGGTTAGTTAGCGATGAATGTAAATCGCATGTTCAGGTGGTCAACAATTAAGTTGTTCAATATTCCATGATAAATAACAAAAATTTACAGTCTTGATATTTCCACTCGTGCAAATATATATTTTCAAATCGTGGAAAGCAAGTGTCATTATTGAACATCCCACCGGAAGCTACTTTCATATCAGCTCGACAACTGTGAAAAGAACTAGAAATCTATTCCTCATGCAATTATTTTATACGGCTTCTTATTTTTAATTTTTTCAAATCATTTACATTATCTGTTCACGAGGTAAACATCCCTGAATCGGTAGGCAACTGTCAGTAGTCTAATTTCAGTTAATTATTCATTTAGCTTGGACATAATATAATGACATCGGTTATATTTGTCTCACTCCTGCTATTCTTACTGTTACCTATAAAAAGTAGTATTTCGTGTATATTTGCACTCACAACTTTATCTGCACTATCGGTAGGAGTTTTATTTATTTATGTACGAACATATTATAAGCTATCTCACTAGATATCATAAAATCACCTTCATTCAGAATTGATGAAACATTGCGTCATTTATGTATATATATGATGTTACAATTTGGGTTACAATAACACTGGATCTAACAATTTTTTCTCCTTAGACGATTTCTATTGGGATATGAACTCCTCACGCCGATGATTCAATGTTACCAGTAGCTATAAGCTAACTATATTCTGAATAATTTGTTAACGATTTTTCACTTTTTAATTTATACAATCATTTCAGTAAATATAAGGTGTTCAGTAGGTGATTCAAGTGAGCATTACAGTTGCTTTCAACAATTTTTCAATATTTTTTGATCAAAATGTATGTTCAGATTTATCCTCAACCTATAATTTTCTACAAACATAATTCATTCTGAAAAATTAAGGGATTCATTTTTGTAGATGATAAATGTAGGCATAGTCAAGTGATAATTCATCTATTTTACTATTAAAAATATACTACAATATGAAGCAGCTTTCACAATATATATTATGCATTAGTAAATGAGTGGCTAAGAAAAATGCTCCACACTAGTAATTATTTACCTAGTGAATTTATGCTTAAAATTTAAAGATTGAATTTTGGTAAAGCGTTTAGAATGTTCATCAGCTTATGGTATTAAAAGCTCGTTTTAGAAAAAAAATGACAGAAAAATTACCTTATCACCGAATTTGCTAACGATTTCAATAAACTAACCACATTTAACTTCAGAAAACGTGTTACAGATGAATAGAATGCTCTGGTACAATATAACAAAACATTTATTCATTAAACGACTTTATCAAATACTTTATACTACTACTTAATAGTTAAACGAATTGTTTATATTATTCATTTGTCATAGCTTTGTACAATAAAGCAGTGAAAATTGCTGTGAAGTCTGATAACTTTTAATTATGCACAACGTTGTAGAAATCTTTCAGGCCAAACAAGGTATTTGTTTATTTATATAATCTTAAGCTTAATAAGCTTAAGTACATTCTTAATAGATAAACAGAATAACGTTCTTATGTAATAGGTCATCTTTTCTGCAATCCTAGATTTCAGTGCAGCTCAATATGTACTTCTTTCTCAAAATAAATGTGACTTCCATGAAGTTTATAATTCTTTTAGATAGAACATTTTTCCTAGATCCTATGGAACCTTATTTTACAATCTGTAAAATGCATCAATATCGAAAAGATTCTCATCTTAAGTCTGTAAAGTGTTGTTGTAACGTTTTTGAAAAAACGTCTATTCAAAAATGAAACCAAAATTCTACAGCGGCTAATCACTGAAGAGTTAATTATAAAAGATTTATGTAACTCGTATTGCAAAGAGAATCCCGTCGATTAGGTTAGTGAAAAATCTCAATCAGAACTATATCTAAGCTCAGAGATCATTGGTGGCTAGCTCCAACCACTTGTCAGTCAAACGTAGTGCATACAACGTTGATATATATAAGATGATGTTGTTCCAGTAAAGTTACTGTTGATGATTACTCAAGAATAAACAACGTAGTATACCACTTCTTATTGACATCTAAGTACATTTATTTCATAAATGGAGAAAGCCTAACAGATTCACACTCATCTTATTGACATTTGAGACTAGTCAGATTAGGTGACATACCAATAATATAACTGTTTATCTGAATGAGAACTGTTTATTGTCAAATGACTCTGTATGCAAAATTAATTATAAGTGAAAAACAATGGATTTCTGTAGTAAATAATTCCATGATAGAAAAATATTTTTCTATTCACTATTTAAGAAAATATCCTACATATTAGTTGTATCAAATTTTAATTAATTAAAGCCTTTTTGAATGGAGTACCTTTTACAAAGGAAAAACAGAAAATTCTACATTTCTTTCTTGTTATGAGAACCTACTGTCTAGTTGTCTAGAATAAAACAATATCAAAATAATTTGTGCTTTGATATTTCTCTTTGTGATCTGTATGGATTGCGTAGAAAACATTCATAAGAATATAAGCAGTGGAATCCAGGACGCGCGTTTCGTCCCACTAGGGACTCCTTGGTTAACTACATTCTTGAATAAAAAGAATCATCATTAGTTTTACACTATGCAATACTTTATTATGTAGAGAAAAGGATTGAATTTATTCATCATGCTTTACGAACTGCTTATACCTCTTTCATTTGTATTAAATATAATTCATCATCAAATAAATTTTCCAATTTAATAACAATAAATTGGTAGAAGCTTACAAATTAAAAGATTTTGTGAGCAATACTGAGAACTTTTAAGTCATATACTACTTAACGAACTTGCTATGTGTACATATATGACGAAACACCTGTTCACTTCCTTCTAATTGTAATTTTCTAGCTGATGTCATTTGAGAATAAGAATAAATTATTATTGCATGCCTAAGAATACGAAATACTGAATAGGCTTCTGTAAATAGGACTATTTAGTTGGATTTTAAGTGGTTTAGATTATCTCGTAGTTGTTGTTTTAACGGAATTCCGACAACTCTTGGTTGACATATTTGCATTTTGTGGAAATTGCCTCAATATATCCATCATGACGAAAGTTAGTATAGAATAGATTTAATGTGGCTACCAGTCAAATCCAAGATTCATTGTTTCGTCTTACTAGAACCTCATTAGCCGGATACACCTGCAACCCAGAGTTGGGTGGCTCTCTGAACTCATTAGCTAAGTAGATAATGAGATGGTGTTTAAGGTGAACATCTCTGTGTTCGAGTTCCGGAGTAGATTTCAACTGTGGGATGCAAGGACATTCAGCCAACGAGTTTCAATAAGAACGAATTTCATGTTCCATCTTTCACCGATAAACAAATCACATCTATCATTATAAAACTATTTAGGTTTCTTTGTTTTCCTCAAACTTCAATTATATCAATAAAAATATATACCACTATAAAATTAACAAAACAAATGAGAACAAATTAAGTTTAAAATAATAAGATGTATTTATTTCACCGCTTTAAATATTAGGCAAATGTATTGTTGTCTTAGACTTCTGACTTAATTGATTATATTGTTGTTTAAATGAATGATCATCTGTATTTTGGCGCATAAAACGTATAGGGATATGTAATGGTGAATATGATGACAAATTTAATAATGATTTATAATAATTTTCATTTGTAGATTCAATTGTATTTAATAATGATGTTGTTGCAGGTGTTACTGTATTCATTGTTACTGTTGAAGATGTTGTAGTTAATGTAATTGTTTGGGCTACATTTGGCATAGAAATAGATAAATTATAAAATCCATGATTTATTGCAGTTTTACCGGTTAATGAACCCATTGAAATTGTTGTTAATGCTAAATTTGAATGTGTTGGATGAAGTTGTAAAGTATGATTGTTTTGAACAATTTGTGCGTGATTTGAAAAAATTGGTTTAAGTAATGATACTGGAGCATGTGCTCGTGAATCACCAAACATATTATTACTACTTATTGAATTAGTAGTGCAAGTTACCGCAATAGTAACAGGAGTTGTTGAATTAAGATTTGTTGCTGTTGTTCGATAAAATGTTTTGTGAGTAGAGATCAATGGTAGAGGCTAAAAAAAGGTCATTAAATATGAAGATTATAGTAATTTCTTTTTATTAACAAACTGCTTATTTAAACAAAACATTATCTATACATAAATAAGAACTTTCGTCAAAGAGCAAGAACAAAGATTCTAGCAGAATAGCATGAATTCATTTTATTTCGTAGGTTCTCGTCAGTTGCTTACAACCTGTGATATTTAAAAATCATAATTGCATAATGGATTTAAATTGCTTACAATATTCAGTAAGCAATTTAAATCCGTTATGCAATTATGATTTTTAAATATCACAGGTTGTAAGCAACTGACGAGAACCTACGAAATAAAATGAATTCATGCTATTCTGCTAGAATCTTTGTTCTTGCTCTTTTCAAAATGATAAAGGGAACTATGTGTATGAACTTTCGTCAAAATTTGAACGAATAGTTTCACAATATTTGGGCGCCGAGTTAATGTGAGACATTAAAGAGGAAGAATGTGTTTGTAAAATCTCAGCGAAAGCTTTTTTCCTTGAAAAAGCTTGGACCAGATTGCCAGGCGAAACGTCGGAATTACTTCAAATTCTTTCACTGAGATTTTACAAATACATTCTTCCTTTTATTATCTATACATAGTTATATTATTATAACAAGTAAGCAAGATGCTTATTATTAAGTTTCCCGGTTATTTGTTATAATCAGATATAATTGTTTCCAAACATTTGTTGTTTATTGATTAACTAACAATACACTTCAAATAAGAAAATGTGATTTATTAAACTATTAAATGATGATAAATCGATTTTATAACTTCTTCCTATATCACTAATAAATTACAAAGAAATTATAAGCAACTATTGTATTCTAGACTTTCCTTATCAAATATTCTATTTCATTATTAATTATATCTTTATGAAGGTGGAAATTTAAAAATGTTTCCTAATATGTTTAAACTTATATCTAATCTCACTTGGTATTGTTTGGCTTGTATCTTCCCATTGAGGTTTAAGACTGCAATTGATCAGTCTGTTATTGGCATATGTGCATACTGTGCGTATGCCATGATATTGCCTTAATTCACAAGCTTTTTGTAAGCAATGATAGATAGTGGATAGGACTCAATAGCTGAATGGATAACGCGATGGCGTTTGAAGCGAATGGTACTGGGTTCGAGTCCCAGAGTGAACATCAACTCCGAGATGCAGGTACATCCAGCTGACGAGTCCCAAATGGGACGAAACGCGCGTCCTGGATTCCACTGCTAGCCACAATCCATCTTTGCTTATATCTAATCTGTTCTTAGCCTGTACTTTGTAAACTTCAGTAGTGGTTGGAATTTGTTATCAAAAGAATATCGATTGATTTATGCATGACATCACCTAGGTAGTAACAACTACGGAATAACAACATATTCTTGACCGTTGTGTATTTTTTCTTGATGATACTCAAAATGTTTTCGAAAGACTTGTAATATCCGCAGAATTATTCAATCTGGAATATTGTTAATTATTTGAAGAAAATTAAAAATAACTGAATATAATATCCAACGATACACATTTCCAGTTCATATACTGACTAGTGGAGTTCAATCCATGTCGGGTGTGAGACAGTTATTCACCGAACACAATGGACGAAGAGTTGCATAAGATCATGGATCAGTTGAAGTTAGACATTTACACCGTTGGATGCTGGCTCAGTGGTTTAGAGGCTAAGCGATCACACTCTTGACAGAGGGTTGTGAGTTAGACTACCACTCATGGAATCGTGGATGTGGACTGTTGAGGAGTTCTATACTGGAACAAAACGGACGTCCAATGTTTCCAGATTTTTATTGGTAGTCTATTTCAGATTGACTGGTGTATTTTACTGTTAAAATACTACTATTTAAAAATACACATACTCATCCTAAAATAATTGTAAAATACGACTTACAAACGTAAACATTTAAAATATCCTGAAAAACTTAAATCTTTTAAGAAAGAAATAAAATTATCAATAAGATTGTTTGTTTTTCCTACAGAACATCATTCAGCATATAAAACACAACAATAGTATTTCACAATGTTGTAAGATATTTCTTACTGTGTATATTCAATTTCTTTTTAATCCATAGACTTTACTTAATAAATAGTAAAGTATGATTTCATTCAATTACCATTAATAAATCAATATTTATTAAGAAAACCATTCCCTATGTTATCTAGGTAAAACTAAGTACCTTGAGATGATGGAGAAGATTTGTAGCTCAAATGGATGATTTTGATGGAGTTTTGTTCTCTGAACTGACCAAACCATCCAGCTCAAAGAACAAAACTCCATCAAAAAACTAGGTATCTTTATCCAATATTAATTTTTTGCCAAAGTAATCAATACTTTTTCATGTACTAATAAGAAACATTTTGATGAGTTTAAAGTAGACAAATCTTATGTTATTATATATATATATATATATATATATATATATATATATATGTGATTTAATTTATATTTAAACATTCTTCAAATGGATTATCTATAGTCACTCCCATAGTCAAGAAAACGAAGTAAAAGAAGACGGATATATTTTATTGTACGCCCAAAGAATTCAAAACTATTTCAATCAAATGACTCATTTTTGTTTGTTTTACAAAGACACCCATGGTATATTAATTTCATAAAACAGTTTCTATCAGATAATAAATGAATAGAATTGATGAATGAAACTTGTAAAAAGAGGGTTTGATAGTTTGCGTGTTTCACTATGAAATACTATTTATTCATTTGTATAAAATTTAAGCAAAACAATACACATTAATCAATAAAGTTTACGACTAAATTTAAACTAACTACCTTTTGATTTTATGGGTTCAATGTTTAAATAAATTTATCATAAATTCTAAATAATAGGAATATTTCAATTTTAGCTCAGTGATTGCTTATATGTTAGCTCTTTCTATTGTTTATCTACTTCTAGTATATTAACATCATGTAACATTTTTTCTTAAAATCAAGATGTTGATGGTTTGAATTGTGTCTTTAAGGTCGCTAATTACCACGTGATTTAGTCGTCAATGGAAATACGACCTATCCAATGTTAGTACTATGCCAAACCAACGATATTCGACGGATATGGACAGTCTAGAGTCCTTATTGGTCCCTTGATCACCTAATCCGTCCAGTTGAGTTCAGAATACTAATAACAGCTTCCACTATGTGAATCATTTATTTGAAACATACATGGTTTATATACTAGTCAAACAAATCAAATCACACCATAAAATGGGAAACAACATCTACACGAGATCAGGCCAAAATGTGGCTGTGGATGTAGGAGACTGTAGTCAATAAACTGAACATAATTCAGGAACAGTAAACCGTATAATAATAATAATCTATAGGTCAAAATGAAGATTATAGTAAGAGAAATATAGATATACATAATCTAGTTATTGAACAGTCATATATATATAATATTAGTCCATTAGTAGATCTCAGAAGTTACCCGTAGTTCAATCTTTACTAGGATATAACAGTTTGTATTTTACTTGGAACTATACCATAAACAAATTATCCAAGTATATGATATAGAATAGTTTAGAAATAACATGATAGGTGAGAATTATCATGCATTAATGTACGATTACGTAACATTAAGAAATATGTTTCTAATACATCCTTTATCCATTTAATTATAAACATTCATAAGAAAAAAATTAGTCTTAGCAAATTAGAACAACAATATTAAACAAGTTTTGTAGAACTACCAAGAATGATATCTGAGTTTACATTAATGAAACTGAAAAGAAGATTAGTTCGTTACACTGAGATTTTATTTTTAAAAATGTGAAAATATCCCTACTAGAATAAAACAGCGGTTCAGTGCTACTTTATTTTTCAACAGCTGTGTAATTGAGGTCAGGTCCCAAATGTAAAACAATAAATTAGCAAGTACATTTATTCAAGAAATATATAAATAAATACGAAAAAGAGAACTCAACGAAGAAAATTTTCTTTCGACGAAATCATTTACTTAAGCTGTACATTCGTATATATATATATATACAGAGTCAAAGGAATTGGATCGAAGGGGTGTCGGATCAATAATTTATGCACTACTGAGGCACTGGCAGTTCAAGAACTCAAGCCCGAACTTTGCGTGCAGAAACGATTTGTCCAACCTCTCACCCTTCCTTGGACCTAATCCCCTTAAAGGGTATGTTTCTGTTTTCGTTTTTTCTGCACTTTCATTTAATTATTATCGAATATCTTTTTTAAAATTATTATTTTGCATTTTAAACTCTAATCAGTTGTTATTATTATTACCTTATACAAGTTTTCTTGATTATTATTCAGTCTACTATGGTGACACTTGTGTTTGTCATTTTTTTTCATATCTGTCAAATGGACAATTATTTGACCCATAAATTATTTTCATCCTTACCCCTTGATTAGTACGTAACCTCATTTGTTATTTAGTTTCGAATGAATTTTGGTGATGCAAATTTTTTCCAATCTCCTATAGACATATATTTTCCATATAACTATATATACGAATGTACAGCTTGATTATATAATTTCGTCAAAAAGAAAATTTTCTTCGCTGAATTCTCTTTTTCTTATTCAATGACACTATGGGATATTTTAATTATATAAATATATATATATTTAAAGCAAAACAAATGATTTGACATTATTATTCACCTTTTTCACAATAGAATCCCATGTATTAGTTGGTTTCTGACTAAATCCAGGCATTCGAACTCTTGGCTGAAGTGTTGTCTTAAATGGATATGAAACTGGATTGATAAATTTATTATTCCCAACTTTAAAATCAATTTTCTTTGATGAATTTTCAATTCCCATTAGTTTTTCATTTTTTAACATGATATTAGAAGATGAACTAAATTCATTTATTACATTGGTCCCTAAATCTATAAGAAAAGTGAATATACATAAAAAGAAATATAATAATAAATTGTAATGTTAATATTTGAAATATAATGAAATTTATTGTATTGCTAATATGTCTTGTTGGATTGAACGCTACTTGTTATATCTGGTTGTCACTGATTGTTTTGTCAGAAAATGCTTATCACTTATATTCGAAACAAGGGACCTCTGAAATTCCCACGATGCGAAGGTAAGAATACAAAGACTAGTATAAGTGATGATTTATTAACCCCCAAAACACGATGACAACAATCCTAGCCGGAAATATACTCATTTATATATTGATTGTACGCACACGTTGATTAATAATTAAGATGAAATCACATGTATAATAATACTCAGTTATAACAAATCACTTGCTGAGCATAGTTCATGTCAATTAAATACAAGATTATCGTATATTATACAGAATAAAATATCATATGGGAAAACAAAACAAATACTACATTGAGTAATCATTACATTGAATCATAACGGAGTTAATCTTGAACAAAACTCATAATGAGTAAATCAATCGAATTTTGACTTTTCTTTCCATCATATCAATTGTATTGTATGCACTAAATGGATGAGTGGAGATGGGGATGACGAACTTATTTTGTAAATAGTTTTTGATATTATTTGCATTTTCAGAAGGGGTTTGTGGAGATTTTAGAAATTTTCACAGATTGAAATCATGAGTCAGTTGAAGCTAGACCACTGCTGAGGAGTCCCATACTAGGACGAAACGGCCGTCCAGTTCTTCTAGGTTTTCACTGGTGGTCTAGCTTCAACTGACTCATAATTTCAATCTGTGAAAATTACTTGCATTTATTTTGTTAATCTTCACAGTTTATACATTTGCCATAAAATAATTGTTTAGGCGCATGGCCTTGAACACACTTTCATCCGTTGTGTAACACTCATAGCATGACACACGCTATTAACTGCTCGCAAATACACTACTATACACCTGTCTCTCATTCTCCATTACCTGTGGTTATGATAAATGAACTTTGAAATATCTATTATCTACATTTATAGACTGAAGCCACATTTACACTATATTCTACGTCTGGCTATACTTATTGGAACCATAACAACCTCACTGGAATTATTAATTATCTATAATTGTGGATTCTGGTGCCAAATGCAACTCGAACACGCACAAGCCTGCGGATTTAAGTAACGCTTCTAAACTTTTATTTGTGTTTACAACTTATAACATATATTATAACATTAACATTTGGGTGTAATAACTTTATTGTTATTTTTGAGTTATGTTTTTTTGTGTATAGTAGTGTATTTACAAGCAGTTAATAGCGTGTGTCATGCTATGAGTGTTGCACAACGGATGAAAGTATGTTCAAGGTCATGCACTTAAACAACATGTACAATCATTTTATGGTAAATGTATAAACTGTGAAAATTAACAAAATAAATGCAAGTATTATCAAAAAGTATTTACAAAATAAGTTTGTCATCCCGATCTCCACAGATGTTCTACTGAAGTTTGTAACTACTAAACAATATCACTTTAATATAAAATCAAATCATTAGTTTTCAACTATGGACATTGTTGTATAGTTTAAGCAAATAATTTAAATTTAAAGATTCACAGTTTTATTATTCCTGAAATTTTTATATTTAATATGTAATTTCTTTGATGATTTCAGCAATCATCACTGATTTACTAAGATATGGATTTCTTTAGTGCCAAGCAGATTAGATGTAAAAGTAAATGTTAGACACTCGCACTATGAACTGACTGAAATTTATAGTCATTGTTAACATATTCGCAAAATGTACCTGAAAATCTGTCACTTTAGTTCCGATACTGTTACAGATGAACAGTTAAAACAAAAAAACTTGGGAGTGGTTACTGATTTTAGGGCTGATGCCATAAATTAATTATAGAATAAATGATATGTGTTGACAGACAAGTTGGTAGATCCATTCTTAAAACTCAGTAAAAACAAATAATCAACGTGTAATGTGAAGCTATTCCACCATGCAATTGGATAACTCTAAACACTAAAAAAGTAACATTGATGGTAAACTTTCAGACTAAATTTTCATTATGGTAAGAGATTCCGTATCGTATCACTTAAGGATCTGTCTTATGTTAAACACAGGCTATTAGTAATGTGATGAATAGCTCTAATTCGATTTGTTATGTTTTTAAATTCACAGTTATTAATGTCTCCGTTATTGTTTCACGGAAATTGTCATAATCAATGGTTTTAACTTAGTTGAGTAGATATAGATTCAAAGTCAGAAGTTATTCAGTCAATTGTTTATTCACATTTCTGTCCATCCTAATATACTTCACGTTTTTTGTCAAAAGGATTTTGGTTTAATTTTCTAGTATAAAACAGAGTAATTTTTAACAGCTTATATTGATCCAGTACTATGTAAAATTAGATAATAATAACCGAGATAAACTAAATTCATTATAACGACTAACACTAAGTTAGCCTCATTGATATGTTCTGTTGATGTACTGTTTGTGTCATAGATTTTCTACATGATACGTTTCAAATCAGCCGATTTATATCATTTCGATAAGCAATAAGTACAAGTCAAACGTGAAACTAGTCACTACACAGTGATTAACTGATGTATATTTCGAAGCACTGGGGGTTGGTTATGAGCTGAATAATTCAATGGTAGAGTCTCAAACTATAAAATTAAGTGAAGTGATTTCTCTCAAAATTCCAGGTATAACTCGTTGATGTGTGTTATCTACCAAGAAACATAGGTTCGGCTTTTTCTTGCCGACTTCCTTTAACCACACAACACTGTACGTCTTCATAAGAATGACTGAGAAATACAACAGATTCATACTATTCTGATTTAACAGTAAAAACAAAGTTTTTTTCTTCTCCGGACTATTTAGCGCCTGTGTGATCAAATCGTAAGACAGGAGAGCAGCTGTATTCAACTACTCCAAATACTGATTAGTCCGCTTAGACTTTCTATATTGTACCAACGAATTCAGACTAAACAGTAATTCCAGATAGGACGGCTACGAAAATTCAACTTTGTTTTGTAATGGTTGGTATTACGTAGACCCCACATTGGTCATTCTAGCTTCTAAACAGACCGATTTATCCATTCTTTTCAAGCCACACTTTAAACTTGTTGATTATTCGCTTATTAACCCTGACTATTGTTATATGATCGTATGTGTGTTGATTGCTTACCCTAATCATCACGTGTCTGTAAATTATTTTTGGCTTGACTACCGACACTGAGTTACGCTTGGTCGAATAGAATCGGGTCAGTCGCCTTCTCCGTTGCGCGTCGCTTCGTCTTACATTTTCCGAATGGCATTTTACACTTCGTTTTTTTTCTTTTCCTTCACTTGGTTTCTTTGATTGCCTATCTGGATTATTGAGTGCATGAAATTTAAGAATTCAAAATTCAATCTTTGATTGGGCCTATTTCATTGCGTTATCCTCTAACGAGAATTAAGTCGATAAAAACATACGAGGGTTGGCGGCATTTATATTTCAAAAATAATCATCGAACGATCATATTGGAGACTGACATTTTGCCACAAGAGCTTAATGCTTATCCCGATATAACAAATTCTTTCTTCAACTGTTGTTATTGTAATAAACATTTTCATAAAGACGCCTTTTTGAATAAATCACTTACTTATCCAACAGACAAAATATATATGCCTAATGTAATGTATGATTTATTCATTAATACTATATTGAAAATTGTAGTGAGTAGATAAGAGGAAGTAAGGATTAGAACAATGAATATATCATATGCCAAATTTCATGCCAAACAAAAATTCAATAAAATTGTTAAAAGCCAGTTATTCTTTCATTTATAACTTCGGTAAGAAGAAAATAAGTTAATATTGATAACTTGAACTAATCCAAGTGTGTTTTTTCATTGGGTTTTTTTTGTTAAGAACAAAGTTTAAGCTTTTCTTTGAATATAATATTAATATTATTTTAACGAGTTACTATGGCAAAAGGATGAGTAGACGGGAAGAAAAATTGTACAGTTTATTTAGTTGTACATGTATACTCAGTCGGTATAATCCATATATATATGTTGACTGAGCGACTAAACTCACACTTGTATCATTTTCTAATATCTTTAGCTATCATTTTCATGTCTGTTACTATGGTGACTAAGAAACTAAATGAATAGTTAAATAAAATTTATGCTTTTGTTTTTTCCCTTTAATCTAAAGTCTTTATGAATGTAAGAAGAAGTTAACTTATTATGAAATACTTGTTACTTCATAATCTACTTAAATTTTTTGATGGTATCAATGTCCATCGCTAAGTAGGCAGAAAGGTATTTCTACTATTGATTTGTATACATTTGTTTGTACGCGTAAGACAACCCTAGGAAGGTAGAAAGGGAAGTAGATGAAGAGAAGGAATATTTAGTCTTATAGACTGATAAATTGCACAATACTCAGTGTGTAGTTTAGGCAAGATATAAGAGTTTAAATAAAACTTTCTAGTTTCATGCGTATGTTAACTAATATTAATTAAGTGGTTATGGGTATGGAAAACTTTAAAAGTATATGATTGAACACTTACAGAGTTAACCTAAATTATTCGGATATATAGCTGGTGACCAGGTGTTTAATATACATAACCGAGGTGGGAGTGTAATAAGTTTATTGATTGTCTTAGGTAATAAATAAATACTACAGATGAGTTTTTTAAGATTAGAAGTGTCATGAGTTTGTTTACCGTATCATTATGATTCATACAGTATAACCATTGGTAGTTTTGATTACATAATAAGTAAACTGATGTAGCTAGATGTTTAAATCAAATGATTGAATCCCTTACAATAAACAAACATCTAATTATATCTTTTATCTTTTATATAACTACAGTACCAAAACATCATATCAACTAAGTTAGAATACCAAATACTTCATAATTTTCAAGATATAGAAAATACTTTTACCTTGAATTTTACATGACAATTTATTATTTTTCTCAGATAAACTATGCATTCCAAAGTATGGATGCTTTAGTAGTTCAGCACAACTCCATCGTTCTGAAGGATCCATTCGTACACAAGCCTATTGACAGAAGAAAAATTATTGTTGATTAACGAATTTATTGCTTTGTATTATGACAACAAAATTATGCATTGATAGCCACCGTCTACAATGAAATTTTCATCAATTGTTGAGGATATTTCAAAATAAATCACAAAGTAACTGAAACTACATTTGTTCAAAGAGTTTCTTATGATTTCCACTGTCGAAACGATGATAACTTCCAATGATTGATTGCTGAGTGATGATCGACACCATTTTCGTTGAGTTCAAAAGATTGAGAGGATTCTGTCTATCAAGCAGGTAATGATAAGTAGTTTTAGTGACTTGACTTGCCTGCATTATGTTCGAATGTAAAAAAGACTGGAGAATGGAAGGTTTTCCGTCGAATGACTTCAGCCAACTAACTTGTCGATAATATCGGAAGTGTAGATTAAGAACATTTTGTTCATCATAACAAATTTTTCCACTGGTGATTTTCTCGTCAGTATCAAAACTTAGTTTGAAAATTGACAGTTAAGTTACTTAACAGTTTTTAAAAGAACTGAAGTATTTTTTCAGTGGATAATACTTCTTTTTCCTGTAGGCAAAACACTAATTATTAGTTTTCTTGGCACAGAAACCTGTGTCAGCACTTTTCAGTCTATCTATAAATGATATCAATTTAGCCTAATATCTTATTAACCCATTTAGTATTGATGTATATAATAACGAAAAATGATGTGTATCACAAATCCTATATATTTGCTGACGAACTTTGGTTCCAATTTCCACGGTAATATATTTCAGACGGATAATATGTAGAACAATCTCTGAAATGTAAACTAGTCAGTCATTATTCAAACAACCTTGTTAATCACATATCATAGTATTTAATTTGTTTTCATAATAGTTAACCAGCCCAGGTTACCAGAAGCGCCTCTTTATAGTAGGTTACTTACTTCAAATAATCACGTTATAACACAGAAAGTTAAGTTTATTACGTAATAATGATTCTAACCTGTAAGAAATCCAATTCTCTTGGACTTAGCGTCAGGGGATAAGTTCTTTCAAATCGTTTTTCTAATGGCTCCTAAAACCAAATAATATATAAACACGAAAGACAATAATGGTTAGTTTGTAGAGCTAAAATCTAAGTAATTCATGTTTAAAACGTCAAAATAACATTAATTTCTTCTTGATATTGATGATTATCAAAGAGGAATTGGTATACACTTTTTTGTTCAATTTATTTATCTTTATAGTACGACTTTTAGTTTATTCAAAAATATTATTAAACCGAACAAATAAAGAGTTTAAAGTTTGAATCCACTTGGTATTGCTCAATCGAATCTTCCCATCGATGTTTAAGACTACAATTGATCAGTCTCTTATTGGCATATGTGCATACTGTGCGTAAATTAAGGCAATATTAAGGCAATACGCACAGTGTGCACATATGTTAATAAGAGGCTGATTAATTATAGTCCTAAACATCAATGGGAAGATTCAAGTAAACAAAACTAAGTGAATTTAAACTTCACTCCATCGCAGAAGCAAGTGGCTATCAGGACTCAATAGCTAAGTGGATAACGTGATAGCGTTTGGAGCGAATGGCAATGGGTCCGAGTCCCGAAGTGAACATCAACATCCAACTGACAAGTCCCAAATGGGACATACATACATACCTACACACACACACACGATTTGTTACTCAGTTAAGTATTTCCATTTAGTTGATTTTTTCACATGATTTGTAGTTAACTGACTCATTTTACCCTATTTTACAAAAAAATCAACATCAGAATATGATTGGTTTAACACAGTATAATCCTGATTGTTAAAAAGCTATATATTTCTTTGATAATTTTGATTTTGATTATTACCCTGAAGAAGTCCAGACAAGTTAGCCGGACGAAACGTTGGAATTAGTTATATTCCAATCGCTGAGAATATTTAAAATATAATTTTCACATATAATGACTTCTCTATACTCGGCGTTCAATTACTGTCAAACTATTCGTTCTAATCTTAACGAATATTCGTATAAACTATCCATCTTAGTTTATAAAGTTTTCTTTGAAGTATAGATTAATTAATTCCAGTTTGATATTAGGTTTCACGTAAGCGTTTGAAACAAATAACTTTTTAAAACTAAAGGATTTTTCATACGGAAAATAGAATATTATAGGTCATTGGGACTAAATAAATTATAAGTACATTTAC
This sequence comes from Schistosoma haematobium, assembly GCF_000699445.3. Taxonomy (NCBI): domain Eukaryota; kingdom Metazoa; phylum Platyhelminthes; class Trematoda; order Strigeidida; family Schistosomatidae; genus Schistosoma; species Schistosoma haematobium. The sequence continues at coordinate 16,862,596 of NC_067197.1, read as the reverse complement.
ATTAGTTGGTTATCAGTAATCATAATTAAGAAATATATTTGAATATTGTGCTTTTTGGCACTGACTTGAAAAGAAATGAAACTATTGAAAATTAGAACATGTATATAATTTTAAATCGATTACTGATGAGCCTATGACTTATTATTATTGTAGAAGGTTTGTGTATACTGTTCTTGTACTGTTTAAGGGGAAGGGTAATAATGAACTAAATCCTAAGATTCATCAGTAGTATTTAGTAATTTTGAATGTGAAACTCATTTATACTATATCTGAAAAGTGACATCATATATTTAGCAACTTTAGTGTTTTGGTTACAGGTAGGGATTTTATGAGTTAAGTAAGTCGTACAAATATGGCTTGAACGATTTGATAAATTAATACTCGATAAACGAAGTTCAATTCGTAAAATTTACTACTACTTGCATGAATGCTTTTTTTCAGTTCAGTAAAAAATATAGAATATTATTCAGAAACTTACCACAGATGTTGAAGATGGGACTTGAATACCAGCAAAGTATTTACTTTGTTCAAATATTTGACGGTGTCTGGGATAAAGATCACCTGAAAGATAGTGAATAATCCAAATCAGAAAATTAAGTCAGATTTAATAAGACTTCCAGGTTAAAGTAAATACCTGTTATATATTTTAATGGAAATAGAAGCTGTTCAGTTTAATCTGAGCAGTTTATCAAGTTATTACACCCAAAATGATTTCACAAACCCTAATCACCATATAAAAGATATTTTATACTGATTGAGTGTTAATCAACCTAGCTGCAAGATCTAACAAACACAGTGATTTTCAGTGCAAAATCATACTATATTTGACTAGTTATCATCAAACTTGCAACAATCAAATACGAACATATATAAGCTGCTGTTACCGATGATGAGATGATGAAAATTCTATGAATGTTTTTTTGTATTTGAGGCGGTCTAAGAGATACGTCATTAAAAGTAGGTTTATGCAAAAATCAGGTTTTAGTGACAAGATCAGTATGAAACTAATGTGTAAAATCATTAGCATTCAGTTTTTAAGATTTTCGGAATCAATTTCACATAATCGGGATGCCCCTAATATGTAGAGTTGGGCTTAAGTGTGCAAACTGTACATTTTTTTGACGTTTCATTTACTACCCTGCTTTTCTCTCGTTTATACTGTTGGTTTTAAAGTAAATATCAGCATATATTTTGATTTCTCTCTTATCTGAGTTGTTTACTTATTTATCTGTTTATTTGAACACATGAACATCGGTACAAGTAGGCATCAAATATATATATTTCACACTTCGTCATTCGATTTGTGTGAGGGCTAAAATAATGTCCGGGCGCCCAAACCAAAGTAGGTAGTTTTCTTAGGGGTCCACACCCTGAGTCTTTGACGTAAAGGTCTAATCCAGAAGTCTGTGGAGCAACGTTAGAAGTTTCAGTCCCATGGTGGCCGGTGACCAGCAATAGGTTCACACGCCATTTGCTCTTTCAAGATCCTGGAGCCCGTGTGCGTCATTGGTTTGGAATCAAGGTTTTCCAATCCCCTAGATGGATCGTCCGTATCCACTAACCCGGTTAACGAGCCGGACATTCGCTTTTCATCCTCTCAAGTTTGTAAACAACATCCTCGCCTCGAGAAGACAGTGAGTAGGACTTCCCTGGCAGTGACTTAATATGTGTTGACATGTGAGAGCATTTCAAGAGAACAAGCTGACTCTCTACATCCCCGAACGTACCAGAGCATTCATTCAAACCGATTAAGAAGTATGAATAAAAATAAAATGAATCAGTGATTTATCTGTTATTCCATCTTCATATTAATAATAGTATGAAGTTCATTGAAAACTAATCAAATATCAATGTGATGTTATAAAAACTAATATTGTATCCAAATTAATGTAACTAAGTATTACTGTTGACTATCATATACAAGTAAGTCATAATCAGACTGTTATACTGAATCAAAAGTCGAGTATATAGTATCATACATGTTGTCGTTTTTTTTATTTTCACATTGGACAAGGATTTACTGCATACCATATGTACATATTTATATTATTATTGAATTAACAAGTGTATTCCAAACACTTTTTTATTCTAAATGATAAAGATGATAAAAATAATAACGAAAAACCTTTTCTTCTTTCTATTAAAATTTTTGTCTAACTATGAAAATCAATATTATTTTTGTTACCATGCCGTTTTTTCTTTGAAGGGATACAATCTTATTTCTTTTGAAAAATTAAAAAAAATAACGTTACATTTTATTTTGATGGTTGTTATAGTATCGAAATTAAAAGTTTTAAACAAAAAAAAGTTGTCTAACTAATTTGATTTTTATAAAGGTAAAAAAGAAATCTATCTAAATAAGTTAATGTTATAACTTGGGACCGCCGATTAGAGAGCAGTGACTTATCGATCGGAACAATGATGCGTAAACACGCGCGAGCAGTCTAGAGTTCTGATTGGCCCTGCTTTCCGCTTAGCCCGGCTAGATAAGTCCAGAACACAAGTCTCAGCCTCTGTGATATGAATTATTTAATTCAAACATACTCGGTTTATATATCAACCAGACAGACCACAACGTACCATAAAATAGAAAATAACATTTGTACAATAAAATAAATATTGACCATTAGGGAAATGACACGTGAAATAAAAATTGACCAATAGGAAAATGATGCCATTTCAAGTCCAAGGATATCATTAGACTTAACAGGATAATTTTTGGGATATTTTTCTGAATATCCCAAAAGTTAACAATCATAAATACCACATTATAACAAAATAATTCAAATTGTACACATACTCTTTATCATGAACTACCTGATGAAAGAAATTTGGCTGATTTTACTTAGTCATTATTAGTATTTAACAATTTAATACTTTAAAACTTACTGAAACCAACAAAAATGAAATATAATAATGATTTCTGATTCATATAAATGATCATTTTAATTACATTTAATATACTGAATAAGATATAGAAAAACAGGTAGTCAAAACAATGTAATATGTATCTAATCTGTAAATGTTTAAGTAAGTGTCTGTCAAGACTCAATAGCTTAATGGATAATACATTTGAGGCGGAAGGTACTGAGTTCGAGTCCCAGAGTAAGTATCAACCAAACTGACAGGTTTCGAATAGAACAAAAAGAGTTTTCTGGGTACCTCTGCAAAATATAACATATCTCTTCTATAAAATATATGTATTTTGAATTGTGACATTTAAGTAAAACAGTCGATTTTTTTAATATGATGCATCGTACATGAGTAATATACTTGGAAATGCACTTAAATGCTAAACGTAAAATGATCAATCACAGATAACACGAAAACCTAGGTATCATCACCTGATAAGTTCCAAATAGAGGTTCTTAGCTTTTATTAGTAATCACTATAAGTATATATATATATGTATATATATATATATATACGATTTACCAATAAATTTTGTTTTGTGTTTGCAACATCCGTATTTGTAATAATTCTTTGATCGAAGTGAATTTTGTGAAAGATTATCAAGAAAGATAATCTCAAATAATTTGTGTATTCATATGAGTACTAATTTCAGAAAGTGAAAACAGGCCAAAGGTATCATCATATAATTTTCTAGCGTAAATATACAGTATCTGCAACAAAAACATGAACGGGGGTGACAAAAACTATTTTAGAAACTTAAGAAAGTACCACTGTTCCCCCTCCTTAAATTACTTTTTATTTATACCAACATACTTTTTCGATCTTCATTTTATTTGTTTTAAAATTTTTTTTATATGTTTTCAGATGTCACATTGTTTCACTTTCTATCATCTTTTCGTTCTCTAGATGTTATGCTAATAAAACCAAGATACATGAGGTTGATAGTTGCCCATAACTTGAATATTCAATATCTTGGTTCATGTATATGCTGTAAAGACCTTGCGTATAAAATTTGTGAACGATATTTTAAATGAAATAATAGGCTTGATGTATAATCCCGATAAAAAGCAAAATTCATAAAAGTGGTGACAATAATAACTATCAGAGGCAACATGATAATCTGATAACAGAATGGAAATATTGGTGATAAATATGGTAGACAGTCGTTTTAGAAAAAAAAAGTAATATACAGTTTAGTATCATTTAAAAGGCAATAAATTTGAAACCATTATTGAAGGGAACTAGAAACAATCGATCATTGGACTTAAAATATGTGAGACGGATAGCAGATGATGATAAAATGCATGCGATAGAAAAATGCAGCAAACAATTATCACGGAAGGTCCAGGACAGAGTGGGTTGAAAAATGCTGTTCGGTGACCTATGTTCCATTGGGGTTAACAGGCGTAAGTAAGTAAGCTATAATTTTACATGGTAATGACCAAAGCAATGTAGAATGTCAGAATGGAGTTAGCTTTACAAAGAAGTTTGAAATGTTTCTTTTAACGTTATCATCCTATTCATTTAAACAACTTGACTTATATAATTATTACTTATCATTGAGTGTACACGACCTATATTTCAATTTCTTAGATTAATAATATTCACTATTACCCCACCGTTAATCACTAAACACCGAAAGTTCTATTTACTTACTGACTTGATTAATAAAACATTGTAAGCAAATCATTACCTATAAAAGATTGCCTTCTTATTCTTAAACATAATGTAAGGCCTCTGTGGTAGATTTACTAATAAACAAATCCCTTTGCTAAAATATTTACTCTGTAATTTATTAGGTTTAGATTTAATATGAGTAAAATAGACGTAGAATTTTTCATAAAATTTCAACTGAATCTGAGTGACTCAGTCATCTAAAAATAACTAGAGTAGGAAAAACATGTGAGGTAACTTACGAAAATTATTAGTTTGCACAATTATAGATTATTGGAAACTCTTAAACTCTGTGAGAGAAAAACGTTCAACTGATCCCTGTCTCACAGTGTTGTGATGTGCAGAAAACTATTTTCAAACTACAGTGTCCACTAAATATCTCTGCATACAGTACTATTTGCTTATTAATAAAAGTGAAGATAGTGTTTCACACAGTTGAGAGTAGAAAAACCTTATTCAGTGTTTTATTCACCAAATTTTCCCAAACAGCATATTAATTACTGCATGTGATGTATCTCAGTTAGGTTAAACTATATTTTAGATTAGATACTTCAGATTTAGTAGGCCTAGTGAGTAGGACCGTGTTATTAAATATATCGAAATTACCAATAAACATATTACTCACCCAGATTTTTCGTTATGAGATAAAGTTGATCCAAATCAGAAGAGCCTGGCCATAAAGGACAACCAAGTAACATTTCTGCAAAGACACATCCAATAGCCCATACATCAACCGGTGGTCCATACTGTGTATCTCCAACTAATAATTCTGGAGATCGATACCAACGTGTTGCTACATAATCAGTGTATTCACCACCAGGACCTGTAAGTTTTTTTTTAAAAAAAGCCAGATTTTTTCACTTAACGCAAAGTTTGAAATTACCCTTAAGGTGTTTGATTAGTAAAGAATAAAATAAAACAGTTTTTATAAGTCTTCCAACTGAAACGCTGATAAGACTAAAGTCTAATAATTAGTCTGTCATTCTATATTCTGCAATAATTTACTATTGAAATGAATTGTAATCATACTTCTTGTTTGGAAATATATTTCATAAAATTGTATCTTTTTGCTAGATAAAATTTATTTTCATTGCGGATAGATTGTCTATTTATCAATTCTTTGTTTATTTGATGACTTCAAGTTTATAGTTCTATTTACTATTAGTAATTGTCCATTGGTTATACTTTCCATCATGTTATAGAGGTTGGTCGTAGTCTACACAACTATACAATATGCCTCTTTTATAATAGTCAATAACCAATGACACTATTAAACCATTATTTATTTTGAATTTATTACTCACCGAAAAAACAGTTTTCTTACTAAGAGTTATTAACCCAATATCAAGTGTCAACTTTAGTACATCTTTACAGGAACATAAATTCAGTTTATATTTTGCTGACAGTAACTGGTTAGGACACACATTGAGGAAAGCACCCAACTGCGTCACAATACAAACCCTCACATGGAATCTTCAAGGTCAAAGGAAAAGAGGAAGACCCTAGAACATATTACGCCGAGAAGTGGAGACAGACATGAGAGGAATGAACAAGAATTGGATGGAACTAGAAAAGAAGGCACAGGACAGAGTGGGTTGGAGAATGCTGGTCGGCAGCCTATGCTCCATTGGGAGTAACAGGCGTAAGTAAGTAAGTAAGTAACTGGTTAGCTTGCTTTTTTTCGTGACTGGTTGATTGACTTTCTATTTATAAAAAAAGGAATCTCCATATAAATGCTTATAACATTTATACAGACTATCCTATGTGTAAAGACTTATCTAATATTAAATGCTTTGAAGATGACAAATGAAAATTCCATAATTTATGATAGGTGTTACTGGGAATGGAAAGAAAACCTTACATAATCGGTATTACACAAAACACTGAATAAAACTTTCTACACAGCCAAGCTCCGAATTGTTTTCTCAGGCCGTCCTACCATTCCTGGATGTGTTAAAGATAAACTTTCGCTTTGGGCCACATCAATGTATATTTATAAATTTACGTGCTTATGTGGAGCTCGTTATATAACTCGAACAAAGTGATCACTTTCCAAACGCATTTCAGAACACTATCCGGCTTGGCTTTTAAAAGGAGAATGTAAGACAATCACTGGTTCTATACAGGAGCATTTAACCCATTTTGGACGCATAACTCCCAAGTATTCTTCTTTTAAAGTAATCTACCGAGCAAAAGGAATTGGATCGAAGGAGTGTCGAATCAATATTTTATGCACTGCTGAGGCATTGACAATTCATGAACTCAAGCCCGAACTTTGCGTGCAGAAACGATTTGTCCAACCTCTCACCCGTCCTTGGCCCTCATCCCCTTAATTGGTATGTCTGTTTTTGTTTTTTCTGCACTTCTATTTGATTATTATCGAATTTTCTTTTAATTACTATTTTGCATTTTAAACTCTAATCAGTTATTATTATTATTATTACTACTTTATACAAGTTTTCTTGATTATTATTCAGTTTATTATTATGACCTTTGTGTTTGTTACTTTTCTTCATATTTGTCAATTGGACTATTATCTGACCCATATACGATTTTCTTCCTTACCTCTCGACTAGTACGTAACCTCATTTGTTATTTATCCTCGAATCCATTTTGGTGATGCAATTTTTTATATCCTCCTACAGACATACATTTTCCATATAACTATTAATACAAATGTACAGCTTAAGTAAATGATTTCGTCAAAAAGAAAATTTTCTTCACTGAATTCCCTTTTTCATATTTCATTACATTAGTGCCTCTTCCTTTTCAGAAAGTTGATTAACTAATGATTTTCGAGATGTTTACTTGTTTACCTGTTTAACAAATCTTAATGATAAGTGATACTTATTCATCACTTCTATAACTGATATTTCCTTCGTGGGAAGTGATAAAGATTTATAATTCTTGTTATATAACCAATGCAAATGAATTTTTATCCGAACGGTATACTCATTGATCTAAACTACCTTAAAAGTTAACAAAAATTCGTTAATAATTCACGAAGAGTTATTACACCACTTTGAATTATTTACGTGAGTTAATTTCAGCAACTGGAGGTTCATTATTATTGTTTGTAACTAAAAAAAATTACTGACAACCTTTGTCATAATAAAAGTTTATATGAAATTACTTTTGCAACATTTTTTGGAGCTCAGATGTTTACCAGTTCAACTTTTCAATATAAAAAGTACATTTTTTGAAGTAGTATCTCCTACACGTTAAGCGTTTGCGTGCGAGACCGATAGATCCTGGGTTCAAATCTCTCGAGTGGGATCGTGGATGCGCACTACTGCGGAGTCCCATACTAGGACGAAACTGTCATCCAGTGCTTCCAGGTTTTCCATAATGGTCTAGCTTTCATTGACTCATGAACTCAACTACTACGTTTTTATACGAATTATAGTCAAAAATTAGATCGAAAGTATAAATAAATAGGCCGATAATAAGGGAATAACTAAGTGGAAAAAAAACGTGAGACCCTTTTGAATGCCGTTAACAGCAGCTACGAACTTTATTACTACTCCTTAAAGTAACCAACTGAATGTCATCATCTAAAGTTTTCATTTACATAAAAATTTAGATGATCAATAAATTTATTATTTGTTATCTTAAATATGGTAACAATTGTTTTTTACATACGTTCAACAGATCTTATCAGTTAGTTAAAGTTTCCGTTGATGTAGAGAATTAGCTAACCATCTAATTTCTGTATGTCAAAAATAAAATCCCCAAGAAGTTAAAAAAGGAACCTTTATAGAAGGTCTGTATGATATAGTCATCTGGGAGGTCTTTAGATCTATGTTGTCCTTAGTCATAAACAGAATGTATCTATATCTTTTGATATTTGGATTCAGTATTTTAAAAAGAGTTAACATTTTAGTGAAAATACTAACTAAAAATGTATATTGCTTAGATTCGTCCCACGGAATCACTAAGTTGTTTGTTGAAAAGATACACTGTATGGATATCAACTGTAAAAGGTAGACTAAGAGCAGAAATGATAGAGAGAAGGATTTAGAACCATTTTTTCCAATAATTTTCAGAACATCATGTTACTTTAAAGTGTTTTTATAAGTTATTCTGTTAATTTGAATCTCGTTCCATCAGTCGTTCAATGAGAGTTTACGAAAATGATCATGCATAATTGTAGAAAGATGGGGACAAATCAATAAAATGAACCACTCTTGTAACGTTTTTGGTTTAAACAAACTAAAGTAACCATTAGGACTTAACCTTCATATATTATTGTAATCCATTATAAGTTCCACTTAATTTTTTTAAATTTATCATGTCATGTTTTTCCAGTAATGAATAGTTGTCGAGTTCCTGTGGAATTCTTGATTAATTTTTCAAGTCATTTAACATATCAATAATTGAGATCATGAGTTAATTGAATCTAGACCAACATACAAAACCTGGAAGCACTGGATGGCCGTTTCGTCCCATTGTGTTACTCCTCAGCAGTGCGCATCCACGGTCCCATGAAGCTTGAAAAATGTATTATGGAAATTTCATGTATGTTTTATTTTTCGATTATATAGCTCTGATAATGAAATCAGCAAGAAAATATATTTTCATTGAACTACTTTTTATGTTATCTAATGTTATTGTATGTTATATATTCAAATATCATTTCATAAACTAAATAATTGTATCTAAAGAAAAAGTCAGCTAGATAGATAAATGAACTGGAAACACTTCAGATTTGTATAAAGTTTTAAAAATTGTAGTGTCATGATGATACAAATATCACTGACCGTATACAATTTATTTAAACTAATAATTGAATATTTAAGTTAATGAGTCAATTAAAGCTAGACCACCATGGGAAATCTTGTAGCACTGGATGACCGTTTCGTCCTAGCATGGCACTCCTCAGTCGTACGCATTCACGGTCCCGCACTACTGAAGAGTTCCACACTAGGACGAAACTCCTGTCTAGTGTTTCCACAATTTCCATAGTGATCTAGCATCAATTAACTCATGAATTCAACTATTAAATTAATAAAATATTTACAAATACTCCTTTTTGAGAATAAACTAGTAACTTACTTAAAAATCTTGCAAATCCAAAATCACATAATTTCACTTCATTAGCTTTATTAATTAAAATATTTTCAGGTTTAATATCTCTATGTATACACTAAAAATAGAAAGAAAGAAAGAAAGAAAGAAAGAAAAACAGCAACAACTGAGAAATATTACAAAAGAGGCAAAATGAAAGTGGTTAGTTTTTCTTTTAAAAAAATACAAAAAAAATAAAACAAAGTCAGTTCATCAGTCTATTTTTAGACAATTTTTTTTTTTAAAAAACTTTTTTTCTTTAAAAAAAATAATTTACGTATTATTTCCAAGTAATAAAAAGTGTCAACCGGAAATGTGTAACTATCTAATCAACACTTTAATTGACACGTCCATAAAATAGGTCAAATTTATATTAATTTAATGAATTAATAGTTTGTATTAAGAAGTGTAAATGAACTCAGTATGTTTTATTATTAGTAGTAGTAAAAATAATAGTAGTAGTAGTATTACTGTTATTTATCGTGTTCAGAATAAAGAAAGTTTGGAGATTTTGATGGAGTTTTGTTCACTGAGCTAGATGGTTTACTCGTGGAGATTTATAGTTCTTCTGAACGATATTATCAGTACAAACTTCAGGTAGAAATATTTGAGTCACTTTTTAGGTAAAATTCAACAAGATATTTAAGTAAATTAACAAAAGAATGATTGGAGACTGGTTGTTTAAATTTTTATGGGATCAGTATTAGAAAGATTTTATGATGTCAATATTCTGCTTGAATCAGATGTTGATAATGTTTCTAGAACAGAATTGAAGGTTTCATAATTCAGTCATACAGTGCAAAGAAAATAAGATCCCAAAAAACATTAATCTGATCTATGATTTTCTTCCAACTCCGCCTGTAGCTCTTCTAGAGTTACTGCCGGTCCCATGCCCGGGTAAAGGAGGAGGGTTGGGCATGGGGTTAGCGTCCCCATCCCGTAGAAAACTAACTCGCTAAAAAAACGCTTACCAGAAAAAATAATTCAAACCATTTTAACTCTGCCCTGAGAGTTAGAAGGTCTTCATTTAGAAGAATTATGACGCTTCATGGTGAAAGCCGAGTTCCTTCGGAAACCACGAGGCCGATGCCCCTTCTAACAACCAGAGCAAAAAATTTTATAGGTACATGGAACGTTAGAACAATGTGGGAAACCGGGAAGACCAGCCAAATAGCAACGGAAATGAGGAGATACAACTTGGCAGTACTGGGAATCAGCGAAACCCACTGGACCCAAGCTGGACAGAAAAGGCTAGCTACGGGAGAGATGCTGCTATACTCCGGTCACGAAGAGGACAATGCTCCACACACTCAGGGAGTTGCTCTTATGCTGTCCAAAGTAGCACGAAATGCACTTGTAGGATGGGAATCTCATGGAACCACAATCATCAAAGCATCATTCGAAACAAAGAAGGAGGGGATCACAATGAATATTATCCAATGTTATGCACCCACCAATGATAGCAACGACGACATTAAAGATCAATTCTACGAGCGGCTGCAGTCAATCATAGAGAAATGTTCAAGAAAGGACCTCACCATTCTGATGGGAGATCTAAATGCCAAGGTCGGAATAGACAACACTGGATATGAAGATATTATGGGACGACATGGACTGGGAGAGAGGAACGAAAATGGAGAAAGATTTGCAAATTTGTGTGCATTCAACAAATTAGTCATAGGAGGCACAATATTTCCACACAAACGTATACACAAGGCTACATGGATCTCACCGGACCACACTACAGAGAACCAGATAGACCATATTTGCATCAAAAAAATTCCGAAGGACAATGGAAGATGTGAGAACCAGGAGAGGAGCTGACGTAGCTTCAGATCACCACCTAGTTGTAGCCAATTTAAAACTGAAGCTAAAAAAGAACTGGACAAGTGGACAAACAGCACTACAAAGGTTCAATACAGCCTTCCTTCGAGATACTGACAAACTCAATGAATTCAAGATAGCTCTCAACAACAGATTCCAAGCCTTTCAAGATCTACTGAAGGAAGAAGAAACTACCATGGAGGACAACTGGAAAGGCATCAAAGAAACATTGACTTCAACGTGTCAAGAGGTTCTGGGTCTAAAGAAACACCATCATAAGGAATGGATCTCTATAGAAACACTGGACAAGATCAAAGAAAGGAAGAACAAGAAGACAGCAATTAACAACAGCCGAACACGAGCAGAGAAAGTCCAAGCACAAGCTGAATACATAGAAGCAAACAAGCAAGTGAAGAGGAGCATTAGAGCCGACAGGAAGAAATACGTGGAAGAATTAGCAACGACGGCAGAAAAAGCTGCTAGAGAAGGAAATATGAAACAGCTCTACGATACAACGAAGAAACTATCAGGGAAATACAGTAGACCAGAGAGACCGGTCAAAGACAAAGAAGGCAAGCCAATCACTGAAATTCAACAACAGCGAAACAGATGGGTAGAATACTTCGAGGAACTCCTGAATAAGCCGGCTCCAATGAATCCACCGAACATCGAAGCAGCACACACAGATCTTCCTATAGATGTCAACCCACCAACGACGGAAGAAATTAGAATGGCCGTCAGACAAATCAAGAACGGGAAAGCAGCAGGACCCGACAACATACCAGCTGAAGCACTGAAATCAGACGTCGAAGTAACCACAAGCATGCTTTACCCTCTATTCAAAATGATTTGGGAGGAGGAACAAGTGCCAATGGACTGGAAAGAAGGACACCTCATCAAGATTCCAAAGAAAGGAGATCTGAGCAAATGTGAAAACTACAGAGGCATTACACTACTGTCAATACCAGGGAAAGTCTTCAACAGGGTGTTGCTGAACCGGATGAAGGATGCAGTAGACGCCCAACTTCGAGATCAACAAGCTGGATTCCGAAAGGATCGGTCGTGCACAGACCAAATTGCAACACTACGGATCATCGTCGAACAATCAGTTGAGTGGAACTCGTCACTATACATCAACTTCATTGATTATGAAAAGGCATTCGACAGTGTAGATAGGAGGACATTATGGAAACTTCTTCGACACTACGGAGTTCCTGAGAAGATTGTCAATATTATCCGGAACTCATACGACGGACTACAGTGCAAAGTAGTGCATGGAGGACAGCTGACAGATGCATTCCAAGTAAGGACCGGAGTCAGACAAGGCTGTTTACTCTCTCCATTCCTCTTTCTTCTGGTGGTCGACTGGATTATGAAGACCTCGACATCTGAAGGAAAACACGGAATACAATAGACAGCTCAGAATCAATTAGACGATTTAGACTTCGCAGATGACCTAGCCCTCCTATCGCATACACACGAACAGATGCAGATGAAGACAGTCAGTGTAGCAGCAGTCTCCGCATCAGTAGGCCTCAGCATACACAAAGGGAAAACCAAGGTCCTCAAATTCAAAGCGGAGAACAGCAATCCAATCACTCTTGATGGCGAAACTCTGGAAGATGTAGAATCCTTCACATATCTGGGAAGCATCGTCGATAGACATGGAGGTTCAGATGCAGACGTAAAGGCGAGGATTGGCAAAGCAAGGGCCGCATCCCTACAATTGAAGAACATATGGAACTCAAAACAACTTTCAACCAATATCAAAGTGAGAATCTTCAATACGAACGTCAAGGCAATTCTACTGTATGGAGCTGAAACTTGGAGAACTACAACAACCACAATCAAGAAAGTACAAGTATTTATAAATAGCTGTCTACGCAAGATACTCAACATCCATTGGCCGGATACCATCAGCAATAGTCTTCTGTGGGAGAGAACAAACCAACTTCCAGCTGAAGAGGAAATTAGGAAAAGACGATGGAAATGGATAGGACATACATTACGCAAATCGTCAAACTGCATCACGAGGCAAGCTCTAACTTGGAATCCTGAAGGGAAGCGGAAAAGAGGAAGGCCAAAGAACACATTACGTCGGATAATAGAAGCAGATATGAAAAGGATGAATTACAACTGGAAGGAGCTGGAAAGGATTGCCCAGGACAGGGTTGGATGGAGAATGCTGGTGAGCGACCTATGCTCCTTCACGAGGAGTAACAGGTGTAAGTAAGTAAGTAATGATTTTCTTCCATCATTTCATAGGAATCACATCGCTCAGATTAGTTCTTTAAAATCAACTGTTAATCTCTATTTGTGGAAAACAGCCGGTTAAGAATTGGTTAGCTAGATGATCGATGGACAATAATTCAATTTAAAGAGTTTATAACTCACTGATGTTAATCAGTGAACCACTGAAAACTAGATAGAATTGTATACATTTTTGTTTCAGTTTGCAAGTCATTACCACAGTGCTTAAAATTATCGTAATCGGTGTATTCACTACAGCATATTATTTGATAGCTAACTGGCTTACCTCAAACTGCAGTGCAAATTATCTTTTGAAATTATGCTATTGCTTCCAGAAAAAACAGTAATCATTGAAACTTTCTTTTTGCAAATAAGCAAACAGTTGGTGCATCAGTACTCTACAGGTGCTGAATAATAGGAACTAATAATTAACATGCTAAACTACACATTACTTTAGCATTTTCGATTCATTTGACAGACTGAAAACATGTATTGTGCCATATAATTTCTGGTTGATTGTTATTACTTTGTTTATTGGCGCTGAAAAAGCTGCTATATTGATGTTTAATAGTCAGCACTCATTTTTTTTTTTGAAAAATCCCACTATCATTAGACTTATGCTAAATCTCAGTAATCTCTTATTCTCAATAAACATTTGACCGGAACACTTGAAGATTTTCAACTTTCATGACTTTCATTAAATAGCTAAACGTTTTTAAACATGTAAGCCAAATTGATATATTACTTAACTTTCATAATATTATGAAGGAGCCAATCAGGTGGAAGCCTTGGACCTAGATTTTGTACTAAATGAGATTCATTATTTAGACAAATCAATAGCACGAAACAAAATTGGGATGTTACATTCCTTAGTTTGAATATAAACTTTACGCTTAAGTTAGTTTCTCTAAAGAATTGAAACAATATTAATCTAGGATTATTTGAAACACTTGATAATGGTGATCAATGATAGATAACGTTTGTTCCATTATTTTCAACTTCGCAACTCTCAGGTTATAAGACTGAATGAGCTAATCATGGAATTCCCACTTCGGTTGATAAATATTTTGTTTGTGTACTAATTAAATGACCGTCATAGATCGTCATATGTTTGAAACCAGAAATCAATTTCAAGTGATAAGAAGTTTTATTATTACATCCCTTTCTTAGTGTTTCATATTACACAGATCATAACCCTATTAATAGATATTAAGTATCTTGTTTTATAATCTCCATTAAGAGAAATCAGTATAAACTCATATTCAAATTTCGCTGCATCGTTATACAATAGTCTTAGACAGAAATCATAGATATAAATTAACTTACGTTTGATTGATGACAGAAATCTGTTGCAAGAAGGATTTGCCATGTAATCTTTCGAATTTTCCCTTTATCTAACCTGAATATTAAACGAAAATGGCGTTTTAAAGAAAATATAATGTATTGTTTATCTAATTAAATTCAATTTTCACTATAAATGTTTTGTATATTTAGAAACGGTCCAAGTAATTGTGCGAGACCAGGACTCAAAGACCATAGGTTCGATTTCAGACAAGGTCGGTTTCATAAACTATCCTGTTTTTCAGTTTAGACGGAGTTACACATGTAGCATGATAAACAGAAACATATGTTGGAGCTTATGCACATATATGGAAAATTTGCACAGATGAAAGGCAATGACTAACCGTATATATGAATACATTCAGTAAAATCAATAACATTGAAATGATACATTCAAGATTTATTTTGATATTCTTCATTTGCCAATTTACATAAGAGCCTGTCTCCACCTGTTACATCAGTTCGAGATATCATTGTAAAATCGACTAAGTGATTATTATGTCAAAAGTGCAGAATAGGTTGTTATAGAATACCAGTGTGATAGAAAAACTTAGAAATTGAGCTGATTTGTGTTAACATTTATGGCTTACACTCGAAATTAAAAGCAATGTCTTGAAATGACGAGTATGTTAACCGGACTCAATACATTATGTTGGAGTTCCACACCAGTTTTGTTCCTACTGTCGACTAGATATGCAAGTATAAAGTATACGTCACAAATTTATTACGCATGAAGTTTGTTTCTACTGTTTTGTCTTATGTAAATTTCATTCTTTTAGGAAGCATGTGTTTTGTGGGACTTGCAAATATGCTTTGCTGAAAAGTTGTAATAAACTATAACATTCTCGGTAGCTAACTTCGAACATAAACTTACAAGAACTAGTTTCCTAGTAAATATTTATCATGATAAATGATTTGTTCCTACGATGAGGTTTCACTTTACTAAAGTAAAAATTCACTCTACAGGATTATCAAATTATTTCAAGATTTCAGATAGATCCTGCTGTTAAGTTTTAAGTAGCATGAAACTGACGTCTTGTAATTCCTTGGGACTATACAAACTATCTGATGTCAAACATGAGTTGTCGAGTAAACTAAGTTAATAGCAACAAATTAAAAACCAAACTAATATGACACTTCTACTCAATGATCAATTTTATCCAAAGAATATCTCTAACATCAGTACTGACGCTGTTTCTCAAGGTAACATTTTCATTTCATTTCTTTTTTCATTTCCACTCTACGGTATACCAATAAAATAATTTTCAGGCTGAATAAAAACATTTTTAATATCAGAAAGGGTTTTTTGTGGATATTATGGTAATTTCAATAGTTGAGATTATGAATCATTTGGAGCTAGACCATGGTAGATGTGTCGCTCAATTTCGTGGATTAGTTGAAGTTAGTCATTAACACCGTTGGATACCGACCAGCTCAATAGTTTAGAGGTTAAGCGCTTGCGTGCTAGACTGATATGTCCTGGGTTTGAATGTCGCGAGGCAGGATCGTGGATTTGCGCTGCTGAGGAGTCCCAAAATAGGACAAAACGGCCGTCCAGTGCTTCCAGGTTTTCCATGATGGTCTACCTTCGATTGACTCATGATCTCAACTGTTGAAAGAAATGTTTTCTTATTAATTTCCCTCTGTTTTTTTAAAAAGAAATAATTCATAGTAACATAGTATCGTCAAATTTGTTTATTAGGGCTTTAATGGATGTTTATTTATTCTAATTAATTAGGGCGGTATTTTGAATATTTTCATTACGATTAGTTAAAATTTAAATCATGTATACCTTATATTTGATTATTGCCATTTTTCCCCATTTTGTTATAATAATATGGGATTAAATGTTCAATAATCAATTATTCAAATTTTTAAAAAAAATAATAAATCATAAATTCTTTTGATCAATCAATATTGACTGGATTTCATTTGAAATAATAGAAGAAATTTCTTGAATGTTATCTAATCTATAACTTAGAGAATTAGAGTAAATCTTTGTAAAAAAAAAAAGAAAGAAAAAAAAACCTTATGTACTGATTGAGTGAGAATACCTCCCAATTACTTAATTATGATAGGTTCGATTATAAATCCATCACATGTTTCCCAATCTTGTGAAAATAATGTTAAAGTACAAGTACTTTTATTCTATTTAATTCACAGATGATTTTTGTTAACTCTATTGACGGAGTTTTATTGATTTGAGTTTTGTGAATCTTTGTTAACTAACACAATAGACAATACTGAACTTGTTTATTTCTGTAGCTAAGAACGTTTTATAATCAAATATTATGGTGATCATATGGTATGTTTATCTGGGTCTGTTGTAATGAATGTAGAGCTTGGAACGGATTGATCCACACTAATTTCATAGATATTATCAACAAATCTAACACGGTGAAAATTCAATCAGTTGAGCCGACAATATTAACAAAGATAGTAAAAAACCGACAGGGAATATAAACGACACTAATCAATGAAACCATGAAATAAGTTAAAGTAATATTAAGATTCATGATAAGAGGAAGATGAAAAATGAAAAGAATCTTTGACCTTTGTCACCTATGATCTTCAATCAATGCTCATATGTCTCAACTAGAATCACAAACTAGAACATCTTCACTTCCTCGATTAACGGTTATTACCAACCAATGATTTCATGGACTAATAATGTATTTTGTTTAACTGCTATCGGTCATTTTTTAAACTACATTAATACTAACTACTGTTGAATGTCTTGGTAAGTGATTCATAATTTCATCAATTGACTCGTTATTTGAAAATAATTTTGAACAGCTTCATTACTCAGAATAATAAGCAACTTCGCGCGCGAGATTGATAGGTCCTGGGTTTGAATGTCGCGGGGGGGTGAGATCGTGGGTGTGCACTGCTGAAGAATCCCAAAATAGGACGAAATGGCCGTCCAGTGCTTCCAGGTTTTCCATGGTGATCTAGCTTCAATTGACTCATCATCTCAACCATTGAAATTACTATAATATCTGAACTTAGCTTATCTTGAGAATATTTTAACCGTGAAATAATTTTGAGTAAATACATAAATATTTATTGACGTTTTGTGTACATATGCCATATGTAGAACTAGAATGAATTACCAATTCACTGTCTGTTAAAGTTTGTTTATTCACTTTACAAAAATATACCAATATTTTGGTAAGTAAATTTTAAAACTGGCAGTTGTGAAACTGAATGCTATTACTAAAAGAAGACTTGATGACAAAAGCTTTGAAACTTTAGTAAATTTCAGGAATCAATAATTATCAATACATTTTCAAGATTTATATATGAATAATATGCATCTTCCAATCGCTTATTAGTTATTACAATGGGCGTTTGTGGAGATTGTAATGATTTTAATAGTTGAATTCATCAGCCGACGTAATCTAGACTGTCATTGAAAACCTGAAAATATTGAACAGCAATTACGTCCTAGTATGGGACTCCTCAGCAGTGCACATCCACAATTCCACTCTATAGACTCGAACCCAGAGCCTTCGGTCTCGCGTGTGAACGCCTAATCTGTGGACCATTGAGCCGGCATCCAATGGTTTCAATGTCTAACTTCAATCGATCTATGATCTTGTGCAACCATTCATCCATTGCCTGGAGTAGTAATCTGTCTCTAGCCGATACGAATCGGATTCCACTGGTCACGAATTCTAGGTTTTCGATGGTGGTCTAGCTTATATCAACTCATAAATTCAACTACTTACTGGCTAAAAAAACTAGCTTTTTATACTAACATTTTGTTGCTTGAATAATTAATTACTTGAAGTTGTTTAAATTTACTAATATTCGCGTTGAGTTAGAGGATGGTATCTCTAGTCAACAAAACAATTTAGTAATTCGGAAAAATTGATCTAAAGTGAACTTATAAATAAAAATAATATATTTGTAGTATCCCAATGAGTAGAAAATTGGATTTTCTGACGTTTCGTGACTTAGTGTAAGTCACTTCTTCAGAGAATAAATAACCAAATATATTATTTTTATTTATAACAATCAACCCAATGCTCAATTTATTCGAAATTATCAAATCAAACCTTGGTAATGACACCTATAAAGTGAACTTAGTTCTCTATACACTGTCGTACACATTATTCCGTAAATACATGAATAAATACAAATTGAAGATGATGTGTACAACATTAAATATCATTTCAGTGTTATTCTGAATGAAAAACTATCAGTTACACTTCATATGTTGTTATCACTAAAATGTTTATAATTGGTTTTACATTATTTTCATTCGATTTGTGGTTATCAATCTCCTTCATGAGTCATAAGTTAGAAATGATTGTTTGATTACATGTTTTATCTGATCATATATACATTACATTAGTAAATTTCACTTTCATATTTTACAAATTAAACAAGAAGAAGAAGAAGGAGTAAACTCACTTTCGCGGTCTTTGTTCCATTTCATTTAACAAAGAATTATCGATAAATTGAAATACCAAATTCAATCGCTTTTTCTTTCGAAATACTTCAATCAGATTAACTAAATTCGGATGCTTTAAACGCTACATGAATTATTTAAAAATAAAGTGTAAATCTAACGGAAATTAATTGCGATGAAAATTTAATTCATTTTTTATTGTTTGTTTGAAATTTCCCATTGATGTTTAGGATTGCTATTGATCACTGTCTTATTAGGTATATGTGTATACTGTGAGAATTGTCTCGATTTCGCCTTAAGTTGAAAGCATTATAAACAAAGATGGTTGGTGGCAATCCGTGGAAGCCGGACCACATGTTTCGTCATATTTGGGACTCGTCATTTGGATGTACCTGCATCTCAGAGTTGACGTTCACTATGGGGCTGGGACCCGTTGCTGTTCGCTTCAAACTCCATCATGTTATCCACTAAACTACTAAGTCCAGATTGACACTAGCTTTTTCGATGGGGTTGATTTTTAATTCACTTTGTATTGTTTGTTTGAATCTTTCCATTGAGTTGTGGAGTGAACATCAACTGTGGCTCCAGGTACATCCAGCTGACAAGTCCCAATTAGGGCGAAACACGCATCCTGGATTCCACTGCTAGTCACCATCCATCTTTGATTATAATGCCATAAATATTGTGTAGTTTATTACACTATCCAAAGACGATAAATATAAGATCTACTGTAATCTTTATTAATTCTCCAACTTGACGAAAATTTAGTCACATTTCACAGTTTCAAATGATTTTTTAGGCATAAAATTCCGATAACTAATGGATAATTAATGAATTTCTTGTAATAGGTATTTCTACTTTAGATTCGTTTTAAAAAGGTGATCCTGTATGTAGGCAGTAAACTTTACATACTTCTGATGGTGTCCAAAATGACAATGAGAAGTTCAAGACTTATTCCTCTAGCTCAGAGAATATCGCACTTTTTGAATCGTCGTCATGAGTTGGAAAAGTTTCCATCTCAGATAGCCCAGTACATAGTCTTTCGGCAAAATAACTTATTTCATTGCTAACATTCACAGCTAATAAATTAGTATTCGTCTTATGGAAATTCTTTGAGTAAAACAACATTGTAAAGACTAATGTTTATAGTTTGAGACGGAAACAGGAAGTGTATCAACAGTAATTGATGAAACGATAAGCTTTAAAAGTTTAGGAACGAAAATGATTTAAAGCATAGTTGTCATTAGCTGGAACATTATTAATAAACAGAGGGTGATCACAATTAGATGAACCTAAAAGATGGTAACACACCTAATGACCCAAACATGCTGATTGATATTTTCATTACAAACTATTTTAATTTACTTTTTCACGTCTGAAAGTTGTTTCGTGTGATTCCTACCTTTGAATTCTGACAACTTTAATTTTTGTTAATCAACTACATGGTTAGGAAAAGTTTATTACCGTTGAATACACTGAACACGTTGGTGACGGTCTGGACTCAGTAGCTCCAAGGATAATATGTTATGCGTTCGGAGCAAAGTGTACTAGGGCTCGAGTTTCACTCAGAATACCAATACTGAAATGCATATTCAACCTTTTGGTGATCCCCAAATAAGATAAAACGTGTGTTTATTATTTGATGCTAGCAGCGTACCAAATGTACGGAACTTTACAACTACATTGAAATAACCTTCAGTAATGGGTATAGAAAATAAGTGAAATGAAATGCTACTATTCAAGCTAACAGCTATACATGGTCATCAAATGCTCTACACGGTACCGAACTACATAAACCTATCTTTACTAATTTACAGTGAATGGTCTTATTCCAACATGAACGATGAATATATTGATTTCGTTCTGGATTTCTTCATGTTCATATAAACTCAATCAAATAAACATTCATTATGTTTTCGATACACTCACAGTTACACGTTTGTTCTGACTCTACACGTAATTCAACTATCCATTATTGTTGGAATAATTTCACAAGCGTTCATAATCTCAAATTTTCCTATACAAAGGCATAAAACAATCAATTTGTATCTTTTTCGGCATTTTCGCTTAAGGTGAAGTTTCAGTTTCAAATAATTGACATGGTTGGTTATGCTAAATCAGGTAGTTAACTGAAACCTTAATAAAAAAGTATATAACTGATTGCATACCATTATTCTAAATCTTTCTTTAATTAACTAGATACTATTTTGTTGACAGTAAACTTCGCTAGATTTGATTTGAGTAAGTCTAACAGAAGTAATACTTCTCAGTTTTGAAAATATGTGTCACATATTCATATTATGATTTAACCTAGAAGCTCAAGTTACAATGTTGAAACCAATTAAGTTCTGAAAAACGATATGCTTAAACCATTCTTAACTGGAAATGAACTTATTATTCATAACAAATCGCGATGACTATTTGATAAAAGAAGTCTGTTACATGAACCAATATAATCGAATGGATATCTTGAATTAAGCATTTGTGTTACTTGAATCTCATTATTAGAGTAATGTATTTTCAATACTGAAGGGATAAATTTTCTTCATTGAATTTAAACTTATATTATCTATTATCTGAATCAATGATGTCACCAATGCGTTAAATCACTTTTGAAAAAATATTTAAATAATTTCCAATAACTTAAGATAGAAACTGACACAACTTACCTTGAGCATACGAATTTCTCTCATTGCAATTTTACGAATAACTGGATCATCTTCAGATGCTGTAAACTGTTTAATTGCCACTAGTTGTCCTGATTTAATATCACGACATTTAAATACTACACCATATGCTCCTTCACCAATCTTACATATTTTCTCATATTTCTTAAATAATAAATCATCATACTTTCTAATAGGTAAAAAGAAACAAATATGAATAGCTGAACGTAACCAAGAAATAACAATAAACCGTTTGAAGAAAGAAAAAATGACAAATCAATTATATGAATTACATAATAATTAAATAATAACATTTGATTAGCGAATGAAACTTATAAATTCATTCTCTAATATAACTAACATTTCAGTTATTTCTGTTATATAATGATGATCCAAAGTATCGTAAATATTGATTCGACAGTGCCATGACAACTGTCCAGTGGTGGATAATTCTATTCATCACTAATAAAAATTTTGAAATAATAACTAAGACGGTAATAATGAAGTATAGTAAATTAGTTATATTTTACAAATATGGTTAATGTGTATAAATTATTGATTGGTTAAAAGATTTGTTCGTTGATGTTCCTTTGATTTGATCATTTGTAATATAATTGATAATGTATATTCTTTCATTATATAAAGTAACTACTATACAACACATGTGGTCAGTAACTGATGCATATCAGGAATTCATTTACTTAATCCTTTGTAGTCATTCTATACACACAATATTCTTTTTTATTAATACCGATCAACATTCGATATTCATATTGTAAACGGCTTATTACTAAGAGTGGGGAATTATTCCTTAAATTATTCAATTTATTTATATAATTTTAAAAAATTGTTAACAATCTTTTTCAATCAACGTTTAAGTAAAAACTTAAGTGAGATCAAAATCAATTTTGTTTGTATAGAATACAATGAATCTGTTTTATCATATTATATTCTTCTAAATTAGTAACAGGTCAGTCAATTAATTTGCCCTGGTACGGCTGAGAGTGGGGAGAGTCCGCTCTCCCTCTCGAAATGCTCTCGCATGGCCACGCGTATATAGCCTCTGCCAAGAAAGTCCTACTCACTGCCTTCTCGTGGCGGGGGTGTTGTTTCTGAAAATGAGAGGACGAAAAGCGAATGTCCGGCGCTTTAACCGGATCCCAAACCAAATCAATGGTGCACATGGGCCCCAGTATCCTGCGGGAACAAATGGCGTATGGACCAATCTTTGGTCACCGGATACAATTGGACTGCATCTCCTCACAATGCTCCACTGCCTTGTGGGTTAGACCTTCAGGTCGAAGGCTCGGGGAGTGGAGCCCCCAAAGAAAACCACCTGCTTCAGTTTGGGCACCCAGGCAGTATCACAGCCCTCACACATATTGAATGAGATTTGTGTGGCGCATATGTATTTGGTGCCTCCTCGTACCAATATCTATGTGTTAAAATAATAAATAATGATAATAATTGAAAACTTATTAACTAACAAAGTGTTATTCATTATTGAGTACCAAATTTTATTGAAAAGATGAAATCAAACCAATTTTTTTCTAAAAACAAAAACATTTCCATATTGTTTTAATGAATGATTTTAAAGATAATTATAAAATATTGAAAGTTAAGAATTGAGTTATGTATTCAAGACTAGTGAATGGTTAACTTCACTTTCATCTTTTATTTAATTACGATTATATTTTAGTGAGTTCAAGACAACATACTAATTAGTTAATTTAAATAAGTCTTCGTTATAATATGTCATTCTTTAATTTAGAATTATCCCTTTAATTTAGTTATATAAACTATAAAAAAACCTTTAGTGTTAATCTTATCTCGGAAATATCCTATTTGCTGATAGATAGTTCATTCCTCCTATTTTTCAATATGTTGATATTTTTAACACATGAGCTAGTAATTAGTTGACGATAAATTAATGCCCCCCTATGACCTTAACGTATTTTACATATATTGCTATTCATGCTTTGTTAATAATAATACAATGAAAATATAGAGTTCATTTGATTGTGCCCAAAATGTTTGGTTTCCTACACCAGCGTAAATATCATATATATATTCTTGTTTCTTTGATTTTCATTGTTTTTATCAGTTTCGAGTTTAATTTCATATTTTCTTACTAATTACATGGTTTATAAGTGTCAGTTCATTTCCCTTGCCATGTTCACAAAATGTTTCCCCTAAATCAATAAATTTAGAAGTTTCGACTGTGAAAATATGAAGATAATCATAAAGCAAAATAGATATTGCACACTTTCTGAAATAATTACTTTTATTAATGTTATTGTCCACATTTTCTGAAACTCAAAACAGCTGTCATGAGAACACCAAGGTCAGGATTTTCAATACAAATGTCAAGACACTACTACTATATGGAGAGGAAACTTGGAGAACAAACAAAGCCATCATCCAGAAGATACAAGTGTTTATTAACAATTTTCTACGCAAAATGCTTCGGATCCGTTAGCCAGACACTATCAGAAACAACCTACTATGGGAGAGAACAAATCAGATGCCAGTGGAGGAAGAAATCAGGAAGAAGCTCTGGAAGTGGATAGGACACACATTACGGAAAGCACCCAACTGCGTCACAAGACAAGCCCTCATATGGAATCCTCAAGGCCGAAGGAGAAGAGGAAGACCAAAGAACACATTACGCCGAGAAATGGAGGCAGACATGAGAGGAATGAACAAGAATTGGATGGAACTAGAAAAGAAGTCCTAGGACAGAGTGGTATGGAAAATGCTGGTTGGCGGCCTATGCTCCATTAGGAGTAACAGGCGTAAGTTAGTAAGTAATTGCCCACATTTAAACATTAAATATTGAACAAACAATTCATTATCGGAATCAGAGCAAATTACAGTTTCAATGTTTAACATATTAATTACCAAAATTTACTTAGAGATATTTACTTAGAGTTTGTAGACAACGGTGTATGGCAAGCTATTATGTAAAATTTTGAAACATTTTCTACCACATAAAGTAGTATACAATGTATACATCATTAATGAACAGTAACGTCGAAAGTCAAGTTAATGATACATTAATTTATAATTAATATTATTAATGCTTAACGAAAGATCATAATAAATCGATAGATAGAAAGAAGATATAGTTCATTCAGGTGTATACCTCATTAATATACCTTGTTTTGAATGAGTCTGAGAAACTATCATGTTGTTCTAACCATAATGATGGAACTAGATATTAAATTCAAAATTTACTGGTCTAAAGGTAAACTCTCTAACTATTCAGTAACCCTTTCAACGAATATAATATGATGAAGTAAGATATATTAAAAATATAATTAATAAAACATTAAAACCAATGATAGACTTATAAGAATAGATTCTTTACTTTACAAATATTGTATAATATGCCAGGAGAA
Source organism: Schistosoma haematobium (assembly GCF_000699445.3). NCBI lineage: Eukaryota > Metazoa > Platyhelminthes > Trematoda > Strigeidida > Schistosomatidae > Schistosoma > Schistosoma haematobium. Next base: position 16,837,043 of record NC_067197.1, on the reverse strand, counting down.
TAACTAATTTGGTGCAAATTAAGATCAAGTTCAAAAAAACCATAACCGAAGTCCCCAATTCATAATCATACTTGAGACAGTAAATGCCCATAAAAAAATGATTGTAACACGTACAATGTATTATAAAGATATTAAACTACCGAATCTATTACAAAGGTATAAGCTGTCCATGATGCTGCGTTTTATGAGCTGAACAGTTTCATTGTATACTCTTGAAGTAGTCTGAGTAGTCGTTGTTAATGTTTTTTTTCAAAACAACAATTTTAATTAGACGATACAGTCTAATGAACTTAATCAGAAAGAAAAGCATCTATATAATGATCTTTATAAAATATTGACTTACTTCTGTTGTACATGTTTATTAATTGCAATAGGTTGAACTGTGATTAATTTAATTCCATCTCCAGAATTATGTAATTTCTTTTCTCCATTCTGTACAAAATGTTCACAGTTATCAGTATTTATGTGAGATTCTGTTTCTATAAAATAAATAAACAGACCATTCATTATATCAGTTTAATAATTTCCGGATACTTAATTCATTCGAAAATAAATTTTATTATCACAGAACCATTAAAAACGAGCAAATCATGAACTGATGTTTTTTTTTCCTTTTTACTAGTTCGATACGTTACAATAATGTACAATTATAAGTATTATTACCGAGGTTTGATTTGATAATTTCGAATAAATTGAGCATTGGGTAGATTGTTATAAATAAATTAATAATAATTGTCATATCCCAATGACTTAGTGCAAGTCACAAAACGTCAGAAAATCTTATTTTTCTACTCATTGGTATATTACAAATATATTATTCATTTATAATGTACAATTATGATTCATAGTAGGATTTAACATCAAGAATTTCTGGATTTCAAGGATGGATAAGAGGTAAACATACATATTACCCATGATACACCACAATTATTACATAGTTCAATTTAATTAAATACAAATAAATTTCAATAGTTGAGATCATGAGACAATTGAAGCTAAACCATCATGGAAAACTTGAAAGTACTGAACGGCCATTTCATCCTATTGTGATACTCCTCTGTAGTGAGCATCTGATATCCCGCCTCGTGAGATTCGAAGCCAGCACTTATCAGTCTTACGCACGAGCGCTTAACCTTTAAACTACTAAGCTGGCCAATATCCAACGATGTTAATGTCTAACTTCAACTAATCCACAATATTGAGCAACATATCTAACATTGTCTTCAATGAGTTACTATCCCACAAAAGACCCGGTTGAACTTCAGAGCTTCGAAGTTTTCCATAGTGGTCTAGCTTTAATTGACTCATGATTTCAACTATTGACATTACTATAATATCCACAAAAACTCTTCTTGTTGCAAAATAAATAAATATTAAATTACCATCTGAAACAGTTGTAACAGTTTTTGTATCATCTTCTTGCATGTTATACAATATGACAATTTGTTAATATATTTATAAGCTACATATATATATAAACATTTATATAAATAGTGTGAATTTAAATGTTCCTGTATGAAATGTTATTTAGAATCTGTATATAGAAACTGAAAAGGACTTTCTTCTTTCTTCGAAAAGAATATTCTTTGTTGAAATATAAATCTTTTTAATATATGGGGAATCGTTAGAATACTATTATACTTATTACAATTAGTAGTAGTAGTAGTAGTATTTTTATAATTAAGTAAAAATGTTTCAATATAAATCCTTTTGTTTTAATACTATTGTTAACTTGTCCCAATTAATAAAGATTATTTAAAAAAATAATAAAATAAAATGAACTTTAACAGGTTTTATGACTTAAATATATATGTATATGACTGTGTATTGTTCAAGAATAAATGATGAGATGTTAAAGAACCGGATTGTATATAGAATTTAAACATTAATTAATATAAAGACTATGTATACATATCTATCTATCTATCTATCTATATCTATATATATATATATATATATATACATCACTCTTTGTTCAATATGTAAATCTCTTCCATTTTTACTTATTACAACAGTATACTTTCCTTCATTTTTATGTTATTTCATTGAAGAACAAACAAACAAAAAATATATATATAAATAAGAAGGGATGGGCGGGTAAATAAAAATCATTGTAAATTATAATAATTCCTTTATTTCTAACCTAAAATTAATGACCAATAATATTTTGATTAGAATAGAGAATGAGAGACAGGTTGTCATGACCACGTAATTATTGAGTTTACTTTTTGAAAGGAATCTATACATGATTACACAGATTGCTAGACTACTTATAAATACACAATAATATATATCTTATAAGATACAAGTAACGGGATAGAAGAATTTAGAAGGTGATAGGTTTAAGTTAGACAGATGTTCTAAAGTATAATCTATAGATTTCGATCAAAACTCACCAGTCTGATTTAATGTATACTACAATATCTGAATGGGTTTTGTGGAGATTTTTAGAAATTTCACTGATTGAAATCACGAGTCAATTGAAGCTAGATCACCATGGAAAACCTGGAAGAACTGGACGGCTGTTTCGTCCTAGTATGCGACTCTTTAGCAGTGCTCATCCACGATCCCGCACCCCGCGAGATTCGAACCCAGAACATATCAGTCTCGCTCCAGGCGCTTAACCTAGCTTCAATCGACTCATGATTTCAATCAGTAAAATTTCTAAAATCTCCACAAAACCCCTTCTGATAATAATCATCTGCTCATTAGTGATTGACTTCAAGAGATACTCCTAGAGTTCTAGTGAGAAGCCGTTACCAGTGGAGTTCAACCAGGTCTGTTGTGAGATATCAGCTCACTGAAGACAATGGTATACGGTGGCGCAACTTCGTGGATTGGTTGAAGTTAGACCTTAACACCCTTGGATGCCGGCTCAGTGGTCTAGTTGGTTAAGCGCCTGGCGAGAGACTGATAGGTCCTGGGTCCGAATCTCGCGGGATGCGGGATCGTGGATGAGCACTGCTAAAGAGTCGCATACTAGGACGAAACGGCCGTCCAGTGCTTCCAGATTTTCCATGGTGGTCTAGCTTCAATCGACTCATGATTTCAACCAGTATACTATAATAGTTTAGACCTTTGAATGAGTACAATGTACACTTAAAATTTGTGTGTTATTTAAGAAGCGTTGTTGTTAACGTTAAAAGTAAAAAAATGTAACTTTTGTGCCAGCTTTTCCTTAACTATATCGAGGAGCACCGTCCTTTGTAATGAACTAAATGAGAGTGAAATATCACAGAGGCTCAGTTAACAGTTACGTAAGTAAAGAGTTCTCACTCTACTAAGATCTCAAGTTCAGTTTGAATTAGACCGTCAAGTCACTAGAAAAGTTAAAAGAATTATAAGAAAGTCTTTAAATGTGCTCACCAGTAACTCGTGAAAAAATACATCTTCATCATTTTACGAAGTGATCTTATACTGAGGTTTTAAACTGCAAAATCATCCACCTTGTGAAATTAAGCTGAAGATTTCTTAATTAGATATTCCGAGTTTCAACTTAATATTTACTTGACGATGCATTCACAGTTCGACACAAAAATTCACACAAGTAAGAGATGATCAAAACCAGCAGAAATCATGTTGAAGAAAATTTTAAATATATAGAAGTACCTGTAAAAATCCATCTTGACTCCATAACACTAACTGAAATCTCACCTTTATATTGATAAACGATAACACAAATATAACTCGGCAAATCTGATTCCGTAATTGGATCAGAATCTAGAAAAGTGCTGTTTCAACGCATACAATTGAGATTTACCATCAATTGAATGGAAGCGCTTAATAAAAATTATTATTCCTTATAACGAAATGAAAGAGTTATTATCAGTCAGTTGCTTAGGTGATAAAAATTCCAGTCAGTAATTAAAAAGTCATCGTTTCAAAATAACATCACAAAGAAAATTTAAATTCACAGTCTTAAGTTTTAATACCCCCAATAGTTTTATTGATATCAATGGGAATTCGATACTTGTTGAAAGTACTGCAAAATTATAGACTAGAAATCTTATATGAAGTACGTGAAACTGAATGATTAGTAAATCACTTTATCAAGAAACATGAATTGAGTGAACTAATCTCCCAATCAAAGTCCTTCTGATATATACAATTGTGCGAAACCCGTAATGACTTAACAAGAATTATTGATCAATATGTCGACGATGTCAACGAAAAATCTATCATAAAATCATATTATGTTTCACAATCGTTTGTTACTATTCTGAAACATCTACGTTCATGATGAGTGACATGATAAAACTTAATAAATTGGAAAATTATTCGGAATAAAAATATGGAAATGTAAAAACTTTACTTATTTATTTGATGACATGTGGTTAACTCAGAAACATTCACAAATAAAGCAGGTTAAGTTGTTTTACGTTTACGTAAGTTATAGTAAAAATACTGACAAAATCAAATCAATATGTTTGAAAAAAACAAACACCATCCATTGCAATTAACATTATTGTTCTTTTAAAGACCATTTTATGCATTAAACTTCAATTTTTTTATTTAATAACTTAACCACTTATTACTGTGTTATCTTTTCGATTGATATCATGAACCGATTTATGTTTAAGCACCATTGAAAACCTGGAAGTACTAAACAGCCATTTCGTCCCATTATGGGACTCCTCAGCAGTGTGCGTCCACGATCCCGCTCATGGGATCTCAATCAAAAACATAATAATCTTCACAACTCCATACTGACTATATTATATGTTAGAAGTGAATATTAACTTTTTAACCTTTGAATTTATCCTCATACTTTAGATTACAATCATTTTACGGAAAACAGAATATTCTTTTCATCATGTTTTCTTCTTATGTTGGCTTAGTATTGCAGTCGATCAGTATAGTTTTTTCATGTAAGATTGACTAAATTTACTTTGTAATTAGTTACTTCTCTTTGAGCAATCAAAAACTTGATTAGAAAATGCACATTTTCATTTGTTTTTGGTAAACTTACTATTGTTTGTCTTATTTTTAAGCAAAGAGTTTATTAGGACGTTACACTATCGTTTATGCTACATTATTTGAATACCTTATTATGAATTTTTTTATTTGTCAGTGTAATGAAGTACCAAATATTTCACTGATAATATTGTCAACTGAGGCACTGTAGAATGCAGTTCCGACTCTTTGAGGAAAAGCATTTTTACATATTGGTAATAGCCTAAATACCTAGGTCAATAACTGCTCTATGTAAATATTTCTCGTGGGTACCATATATATATATATATAATTATTGGTTTTAGTACAATAAAATTCCAGTAAACTAGAAAGTTTACTGATTAACTTTTAACAGCTGAACTGAGAGTTTAAATCAATTGGCTTCCTTTGAATTTTACTCGGAATTCCATGAAACTTTAGTTTGGGTGTTGGATGATTGGAAATAGCCGGTAGGGTATTGTCGAACTAGGTTTCATGCGAGGTGGCACTCACAAGTATGCCTTACCTTCCATTTTAACTGATATTCCTTTTATGATTCAAAACTGTGTCATCCATTTTCATGGTTTGAAATGTTACTATTGATCTATTCTTGAACCTAGTGACCTCCTACAAAATCGAGGTATCTAAAACTGATTGACCACTGTGTGGTAACCAATATCATGTTTGACTCAGACTATGGAACTAAGCAACTCAGGTTCAAATGCCATAAGAGACATCAATTACTCTAGGATTTCCTTTTCACAACATTCAAACGAAGTACAAGCTATGTTAAGTCACTGAGACTAATGGCTACAGTGAAACCTGATAGAAAGCTTTTCATCATCACTACTGACTAGACATACATAATAGTGGACACTACGCAGTAAATAATTAACGCAAGTTTTAGTTACTATTTTTTTCAGATCAACAGAAAATTCCAATTCTCACAGTATGTGATGGATTGTTACAATTAATAAAGCCATCAGAAATAATTTTCATTTACCGGATAACTAAAATGTTTCAATCAATTCTATCTAACATATTATTATGCTGATTTTCACAGATATCTGTTGCATAATCGATTACTGTATTCAATTTCCAACTAACAAGATATAATGAATATTACGCTGTTAAAAGTTCATAACTGACATAGACTGCCAAACCACTCACTCTTTAAGCTCATTCAGTAATTCACATGCATTTTGTTTTAGGAAAACAAATAACTGAAGTGAAGGTGAACACAGGTGAGGACAACCGAATTATATATAGCATACTATTACAGAGTTACTTGGTAAAATAGAAAAACCATACTATAATACTTAATTTGCAAAATGTTCAATAATTGTCTCGGACTTCATTGTTCTTACATTTCTATACCAATTGCTTTCTATTCCAGTTCTTCCTTTCTTGATCTTCCCAATCTTCTGCTGCCAAACATTACATTCCTGACTCGCGTTATATACTACTTATGTCAATATAAGTAGCACGCACCACACAGCTATCATGTTTCAAACTAATCCAAGTTATTCTGGAATATTTTTAAGAATACAATTATACCTTATCCATCCACCAATATTACCACTAATCCTTTGATGAAAAATCATTTAGACATCACTTAAATAATCATGCCGTATTACTCTTTTTGTATACTTTAGAGACCAAAGAAACTCCAAAAGCAACTTTTTGCATCAGATGGGACACTGTTATTGTTGTTTTGTCGTTTTCCTTTCTATAAAAAAACAAAACAAATTCATCACTATGGTTTCATAGTGTAAACCACTAATTAAAATATCTGATAACATAAATACTTCTTTATCATATTAACTGATGAGATTAATAACAATCCTTATTGAGACAGGAAATCCACAAAACCAAATTTTAAAAAATGATAATCATGACAGTTATTATGTAAAGATATTTTTTTCAAATTATAATTACTCTGATAATAATGGTAATAATAACAATATGGATTGTTGCATACTGCTCCTCTGAAAATGCATTATATGTCCTAGCATCTGTAAGTGTATTTTATTTCACAAGTGAGATTATAGGAACTTTAAATGTTTAGCCATTCTTATTACTGAATTCACTAAGTAAAACTACCTACCTGCAGTTCTTTTACGTTAACACCATCCCTGGCAACCCTGACTAATTTGCATAATATCTAAAATGAAAAGTATATCCCTGAGTCACATGAAATATGCATTATGTTAAACCTGACTAACATATTTTAGTAATTATGGCTTTGTTGTTCCGTGCTCTCTGTTTTCATTTTACTTTCTCTAGTTGTATATGATTATAATTAATTCATTATAGCACAGGAAATAACGTTAAATACACTGTTCATAAATCAACAAGATCTCCACTTAAGAAGAATTAAAAGTTCCCAGATGATGCATTGCATTGCTGTAATACATGTCATAAATGTACCACTTAAACAGTTTTTAAACTGGTAAACTTAAAATAATCTTATATCACATGATTATTCTCCACATTTAATGTCACTATTTATATCAAACTGATCATACCTGTAACCTGGCATGAATTATGTAATTATTATTTTCAGCATATATATTATTTACAATCAGTCTAATTACTTTTATATATACAGTTCCCTTTTATCATCTTGAAGAGAGCAAGAACAAAGATTGCTTTCATTTTAATTGTATATCAGAAATGATAAATAAGTGTTTATGGAAAGGAAACCAAATAAATCATAATCTAGTGAAAATTCCCATTTTGACATTTGATAAATAAAGAAGGAACGAATCGAGCAAAGTAAAAAATTCCTTTCAATTAGTTTTTCATCATGGCTCTACATTAATATGTATGATGTATATATGATTTTGAATAATTTTTTTCTGGTTAGTGTTTTTTAGCGAGTTAGTTTCCTACGGGATGAGGTCGCTAACTTCGTGCCCAACCTTCCTCCCTTATCCGGGCTTGGGACCGGCAGTAGCCCCCAGAGGGACTCCAGGTGAACCCACCATGTTCACCAATGAATGTGGTGGGTCTGATGCAGATGTGAAAGCGCGGATCAGTAAAGCAAGAGCAGCATATTTACAACTGAGGAACATCTGGAACTCAAAGCAACTGTCAACCAACATCAAGGTCAGGATTTTCAATACAAATGTCAAGACACTACTACTATATGGAGAGGAAACTTGGAGAACAAACAAAGCCATCATCCAGAAGATACAAGTGTTTATTAACAATTTTCTACGCAAAATGCTTCGGATCCGTTAGCCAGACACTATCAGAAACAACCTACTATGGGAGAGAACAAATCAGATGCCAGTGGAGGAAGAAATCAGGAAGAAGCTCTGGAAGTGGATAGGACACACATTACGGAAAGCACCCGAATGTGTCACAAGACAAACCCTCAAAGGAAAAGAGGAAGACCACAGAACTTATTACGCCGAGAAATGGAGAGACACATGACAGGACTGAACAAAAATTGGATAGAACTGGGAAGGAATGCCCAGGACAGAGTGGGTTGGGGAATGCTAGTCAGCGGCCTATGCTCCATTGAGAGTAACAGGCGTAAGTAAGTAAGTATATATGATTTACAATAATGAAATAATACTTATCGAGTAGATACATTACGTAATAATTATTACGTTCATTCTAGATTTACCATATCATAATCTGTTAAACATCGAAATTATATTCGAATTTAAATTGCCAATTGAAATATAAATAGTTCCTACGTTTCACTTGACCAACTGATCCCACTTTACTCAAAGAAATCATCAAAAATCAATTAGTATCAAAGAATATAATTAATAATAAATCATAAAATTACACTGAAAACTTGTATAGTTATGTTCTTTTTATTAACATTATGGTTATGAAATAATTTAAAGAAAAAGTCGTATGTTCTATGAGTCTAGCAAGGTGGAATTAAAGAATTAACTAAATTTTGTAGAAAAATGTACAATACAACTAAGATTATGTTCATACATGAATTCACAATTTTATATTCATCAGTATGAATGTAGCTGTGATCATAAATAGATATGTAATTCTCTGACTTATGATTATTATAACACTGTGGTGAACAAGAACACCAGTGGGGGGGGGTTCAACCAAATGTATTATAATACACAATTCCAGAATCTCTTAGTAAAATTTGAGAAGCATACGGTAATACGAAATTTGCAAAATACCCATCACTTGTCTCAGACTTTGTTGTTCCTTTGTTTTCATACCAATCACTTTCTATTCTTGTTCTCTTCTCTTAGATTTTCTCAACCTTCTGCCGCAAGGCATTCTACTTTTGACCGAATATACATACTACTTATATCTACTGACATCAGTAGCACACGCATTACTATATTCCAAATAATTAATTTGTAAAACTTACCAACCTCAGCTCTATATATTTTGATAGCATTATAACAAAAACGATGTATCCATTTTCATATCATATAGGGCTATAAATGTGTTTTATAAATTACTATCACTGTTGTGTCTAATACTCATATTAATGTGGAAGTTTGTACAAATGTTACATAAGATGCTTAGTTATATTCAAGTCCTTATCTCAAATCTTGTTTGTTTCTTTATGAACTTCTGGAAGATATATGTTCATGTAGTTTCAGTGATATATTTTTCGAGCGCACTTTCATTTGAGTTGATTATTTATGAGGATTTAAGAATTATTGGATAGATGTATACCAATAAGTAATGTTGTATAGCTGAATAGTGTGTTGTATCGCACTCGTTCGGTAGTGAAAATCCAATAATAGGGTTGATGGAATTTCTAGAAACTCTGTGATTTACGAAGACTTGTGATATCTACTCTGAGGGAAGTTTATATTACGGATAGGCTACAATTAAACAATTAAGTAGGATATTGTTAAGGTATTGTAGTAGATGAAGACATGAGAGGGAAAGATAGTTTATTATAACACTTAAAATTACACAGTGTCTTGCTTAAATATAGAAACCATACTTTAAATACATCGTTTGCACATCTTCCTTCACTTGTCCTTTACATGCTTCATGATTGATCCGATTCTGTTATTATCCCAACTGTTTTCTGTTCCCCTTTCTGCTCTTCTCATTTCAATCATCTGGTGGCAATCATTCCATTTTAGATATGTGCTACATACTATTTATACCTGCTAACATAAGTAGAATACGCCACAGTATTACCCGTTCCATTGGTTGACGGTTATGTCATATAGCAAAATATTTGTAGTTGGAAAAGTAAACAATTTTAAACCAGTTAATTGGTCTGAAGGCAATCCTTTAGTCATGAGATCAGGAGTTTCTACCTTCAATCTCATCCGAGGTTGAGAGAACGAACTGCTATACTTCTGAACTAAGACAAAACAGCTATCATTCGTCCCCTGATTTCCATCAACTATCTAACTCACTTCATTTAGTGTTGAGAACCACAATTTCCATAATCATTCAATCCTAAAAATATTCGCTCTTGTGTTATTATTAGCGGGTAAGCAGATTTAGGACTTCAGATATTCAACCAGTAACAACATGACCAATGATAGTATATTCCATTTTGAGCCTAGTGGCTGTGATTCTAGGCATGGTCATATGAAAGACTGACAAGTACTCAAACTCTGTAGCTTTAAATGTCCAATACTAGCTCATTTGGTACTTCAGCCCCTTAATTAATGCGACTATTTGTCTGATTGACTTATTCTACGCCGAATAATCAACTAATTAAAATAAAAAGGTTGTTATATTGTTTTATCATATCAGAAGAGATAAATACAAACTAACAAATTAGCTGTTAGTATTGCTTGCACTTAGCAAAACACAGAAATTCCCAGATCTGTTTAAAACTTACTGTAGTAGTCACGGATGAATCAGTGCGTGAAGACATGAAAATACCATGAACAAATGCAATGCAAGTAGTAATTCAGTTGCATTTGTTACTTTCCACTGACACTACAAACATTTGAAAGCACAACTGATATTATTCATATTCTAGATAGACGAACACAAACACCTACCCTTTTTACAATTTCTATTTATAGGAACAACACGAATTTTCAATTCCCCCGATAGTTGAAATTCAAGTGTAGTGACTTCAAAGTTGATCTTTCTGGTATAGTAGATAAAGCGCTTTTTTATTTAGTTCTGTATAATTCAGTTTACATTTAGTGTGAATGAATTTTCTGATTAGTCCTTTACTTTATTCATAAAATGAAAAGAAAAATACAATACTTCGTTCAGATTATTAAAGTAATGAGTCGACTTAGATAATGAATTCCGGAATTCACAAACATCTAATTGGTTCATCATTTAACTAAATATCACAAATGAACACACGCTATTTGACTCTGAATAATACTAGTGATATATACTAACTTACTTCTTCTTAGTATTGCATAATCATAGACTACTTATATTCCTATTTATATCAATACAGAGTTGTAATTAGTATTGTGTTTTAATTGACGTTGCGTATGGGCGTCAACATATATGTATGTATTTACATTATCAGTTTAAGACTTATACCTTCTGATAGCTTCCTACCTCTAATATACAATAATTTTCCTATGCAAACGTAAAAGTCGTAAAGACTAGTGTTATTACTCTTTCTTAATTTCGTTTATTATTATCAATAAAACTATTATCCAAAAACAGACATTCTAAATACATCAGAAGGGGTTTTTTGGAGATTTTAGAGACCTCAGTAGTTGAAATCATGAGTCAATTGAAGCTAGACCACCATGGAAAACCTGGAAGCACTGGACGGCTGTTTCGTCCTAGTATGGAACTCCTCAGCCATACGGTGGCGCAATTTCGTGGATTGGTTGAAGTTAGACACTAACACCTTTGGATGCCGGCTCAGTGGCCTAGTGGTTAAGCGCTCGAGCGCGGGACTGGTTGGCCCTGGGTTCGAATCTTGCGGAGAGCAGGGTCGTGGGTGCGCACTGCGCTAGGACGAAACAGCCGTTCAGTACTCCCAGGTTTTTCGTGATGGTCTAGCTTCAATCGACTCATGATTTCAACTATTGAAATTCTAAATATAATAAAGAATGTAGGATTCATCGAAGTAATTCTGACAGTTTAGTGTATGGGGGTAAAAATTTTTGAAACTTCCGATTCTTTGTTAGTCATTTAGTGGAAAACATAAATAATTGTGTAAACTGAATCATTTTCAACACTCTTTACAATATTCTCGTTAATGTTTCTACTCATACTTAATTGGTGGTTTTCTCAACGGAACATTATCAGTTCGTTATCAGAGAAAAAAACAGAGGAGCTCTAGGTCTCTGTTTTGTTCTAGTATGAGACTTAACACAAGTGCACAACTCAAAATCATCAGATCTTGCAGTGCTACCTTTTAACTATTCTGTTGAAATCCTGTGATTAATATTTTTAACTTCGGTCAATTCACGACATAGAGCTGTTACCATTAAATATCTTTGGTGGGTATTTACAAGGTTGAACTTCACCAGTCACAATTTCTCATTAAAACTTCAAGAAAACATCTTGAAGCCAGTTTCTAGTTGGCACAGGATATCCAAATGACTATCAAATATAATAACTTTTCCCAAAGGACATTGTAATTTATTATCAGAATCCAAGTGTTAGAATGAGCCCATAATTTTATGAAAACAGTTCTTACCTTGCTGGTTGTTAAAGTCTATATCTAATTTGTGGAACTACATTTTTTTGTTAAATAAACTACTTTGAAATAAATCTGATGACTAGTAAAGTAAATATTATTTAAAGTGGGACATTGCCAGCCCATTTAATGTTCTTAGATATTCAGCTGATAAATTACTAGCGACCGGATTCATAATCAATAAATAGGTTAGGTTATATTATATTAATTTTGTTTATCAGCACTACCATTTTTAAAAATAATAACCGGATAATTGAGTGCTTCACAAACAGTACTGCTTAACGTATATCTAATACTTCTTGATCAGTTTAAAGAAATTAAGTGTTAGACACATTTTATCAACACTTGACTCCTCAGCATAAAACATTCAACGCTTATTTTTATATACCAGATTCATCAAAGAAAATGTATGCTATGTAATAGGCAATTATTTCAGAAAAATCTCGAATTTTCCACGTTTTTGGGCTCCAGTATACTGCGAGAAAATTGCTTATCCAAGTAACTAACATAAAATTCAGAGATTTATATTGATTGACTGTTGAGTAATCAATATCTATATTCTTGATTAAACACTTTTTACATCTAAGATCATAATCAGGGTTTCCTGTTGACTACCTCCAACCACCATCTAAATCTCAATACATAGTGCCCTCAGTGTCGAGTCACCTAGACTGGTGGCCACATTGCAACATGATCGATAGCATTCGATCTGCACTAATAAGGACTAGACAAGCATGACACTGATCACCACCCAGTGATCAATCAATTGTGAAGATCATAATCACTTTATCGTTCATTCACAAATAACGATTGAATTTTATTAAGAAATACTTGGTCAATTACCTGATAGCCTATCCTCTAAATGTTTATGTACCTAAGAATTTTCCCCTGGTCTCGTCTGCATCTGCCTATTCGTCAAATTGAATAAATATTTATTGTTATCACATCACTTATTCTCGTATTTTCATCGATCAATGTCCGGTTGATAAAAGTGGATTGTAAATGGGCTATAAACTAACAATACTTACTAACTCTTGATGAAAAATATTGACTATTCAGCAACGTATACGATAACAGAGAAAAAACTATTGGTTTGTTATAAACTGATTGAAAATGATGAAAATCATGGAAAAGTATATTTTTGTGCATGTTTTTAAACTCTTCTCCAATTCATTTAGATAGTAAATATAATTCTGATTACAACATGATGCTCATTACTTTTGTAATATTAGTCATAATAAAGTATTATTGAGGTTGTTGTGGTATCATTAGCTGTCTTTACGTTTCTTTATACAACAGCTTATCCTTTTCCTCTTATCATAATCATCATCACCATCATCATCGAATCCGTATATAATCATTGTATAACCAATGAAGTAAACAACCAGATCGTAATTCCTATTCTAAGAAACGTTCACCAGTCTGTCTGCTATATATCCCTTTTTCATGATTATTAATATGACTTCTATGTGGCCTTTTGAAGTCAAACTTCATCATTTCACACTCTTAATTACAATTCCATCCTTATTTGATATGACACTAAAACATCAACCATATTATCACTGATATTTTACGTTATAATTATGTATTGATTCATGAATTGTTGTATTTAACTTTTTCTAGATTAAATACCGGTAAATAAAACGTTAACAATGTTTTACTCATAACACGAATAGATAGTACATTTTTTTGGTTACAGTGCATCTGTAAAACTTATGATAATGTTAATTTGTTTTAACTTCAATCAAATATACAACTAGTGTTTTCGAGTAATAATTCTTCACTTTCAATAAGTGAACCTTGAATTATGTAATTGTTTTGATGGAGTTTCGTTCCTGCTTACTAACCTCCATTAGAATAAAAGGTAGATAAATGAGATCACAAGCAGATCAATGTTAGGCTACCTTTAAAAACCTTTTCGTCCTAGTATGAAACGCCTCAACAATGCGCGTTTAGGATCCCGCACGTGGGACTCAAACCCCGGACTTTAGGTCTCGCATGCGAACGCTTAACCTCCAGGCAAATGATCAGCATTTCACGGTGTAAATGTTTAACTTTAACTAATCCACAAGATTGCGTAACCAGCTTCCATTGTTACCGGTGGGTAACTGCCTGACAACCGACAAGGTTGAACTCCACTAGTCACGGCTTTGCACTAGAATTTCGAACATTACATCTCTAGAACAATATATTGAAAAAAGTAGATATTTGAACGAAGAAAATTTCCCATCGATGATTTTACCTTCAGTGGAGATCGCAGTATTTACACAGTTGAAATTACGAGTCGATCTAAGCTAGACCACCAACTGAGAACCTGAAAGCACTGGATATCCGTTTCGTCTTAGTAAGGGACTCCTCAGCAATTCGCTTTTATCTTCAACAGATTTACAATTGTAAATATATAAGAAATCATTATTGTAATAAACAATGTTGTTCGTCAGTATACATAAATATAATAAATAGAATTCGTAGTATAAACTTTATAGAATAACGTTCAAAATAAACTAAGTGAATGATTAAATTATAAAACAAACTTGACAATATGCTAATACATAGAATAACTAAAAATTAGGAAGATAACTTTATATGGTAGATAATTGAAGATCATTTTAAATATAAGATTTAATTAAAAATCAGATGTATACATATATTATTTAGGAGATTAAATCTGAATATCGAAATATATTTCAAATATCATTAAACTAAAAAGATTATCAAACTGATCCAATTTCTATGAAGTTTTGTTCTCTGAGCTGGATGGTTTGGTCGTGGAGCTCCTTCTGAACGACATCATCAGCACAAATGTCAGGTAGAAGCGAAGTGTTCGAATTTCTCTACATGTGGTTTATAGCTTGTTCTGTACACCACGATGTTGATTGGTTCTTGTCGACCTTAAACCTGTCATTGTTTACTTCTTTGTTTTAGTTGTATCTTCCATTGGTTTACCTGTGTCGGTTCTGGTAATTAATACATTCAAATATGATAGTTTATCGTTTGACTCCTGTTCCTTTGTGAACTTCATATCATTGAAGACGTTGTTGATCAGCCTTTAGGTGTTTTCTAGCTCATCTTTTTTTGACAATAACGAATGTGTCGTTCACATAACAAATCCAAATTTTTGTCTTGATCACTGGTAAAATCGAAGCTTCTAGTCTCTGCATCACTACTCCTGCGATAAGTCCTGACATTAGTAATCCCATTGGTTTCCCTTTTTGTTTGCTCGTAGATTTTGTTGTCGAATTGAAAATATATTATTAAGCATAAATCGATGAGTTCTAGTAGACTGTGACTTTGATCCAATTTCTTAATTAGTAATCTCTTAAAGTTATATTCTAGCAGTTCAATTCTTCTAGTTGCTACATATTCTATTTCAATAGTTGAAGTCATGAGTCGTTTGAAGCTAGACCATCATAAAAAACCTGGAAACACTAGACGGCCGTTTCGTCCTAGTATGGGACTTCTCAACAGTGGGCATCCAATTGACTAATGATTTCAACTATTAAAATTACTAAAAACTTCATAAAACCCCTTCTGATATATTGTATTTATTAATTGAATGTACTTTTAAAATAAAATAATAATAATAATAAATTATATGGATTAGATCAGTGTTTATTTATTTAATGAGGTTATTTTATCAAAACAAATTAATATACCTCAAATATTAAAGTATAAAATGAATTATTTGGTTTAAAATGACTAAATTATATAGAGTCAATTGAATTGTAAATATTACTTGAACTATTATTATTTGAATAGATAGTATAATTTATCTTCCTCTTCTTCTTCTTCTTCTTCTTCTCTTCTTGTTTGTTTGTTTGTTTTGTTTATCAAGTGAATTATATACAAAACCAAATGATGATGATTATTATTATTATGCACATGATTTAGAGAATTCATTCTTGATCTTGTTACTATGACAACGAATTGTAAAGTATTTATTTATCGACATGTGATAACTATTACAGGTTATATAGTTCTTAAATGAAACCAGTTTATTATATTGATAGCACATTAGTTAAGATAATAAATCATTATGGAATAGTATTTAGTTAAATTAAATTGTTTTTTTTTTGTTCATAAAAATAATTTTCTTTATAAATTGAGCGTAATCAAGAGAATCTATGGAAATTAAGAATTAATCTATTCTAGTCATTGATACTATGATAATTAGAAGTATTCAAACTGATTAGTTAATTAAGAATTATCAGAAGGGGTTTGTGGAGATTTTAGAAATTTCACAGATTGAAATCATGAGTTCACAAACTCCTTCTGATAATAATCATCTGCTCATTAGTGATTGACTTCAAGAGATACTCCTGGAGTTCTAGTGAGAAGCCGTTACCAGTGGAGTTCAACCAGGTCTGTTGTGAGATCTCAGCTCACTGAAGACAACGGTATACGGTGGTGCAACTTCATGGATTGGTTGACGTTAGACATTAACACCATTGGATGCCGGCTCAGTGGTCTAGTTGGTTAAGCGCCTGGCAGGAGACTGATAGAACCTGGGTTCGAATCCCGCGGGATGCGGGACCGTGTATGTACGCTGCTGAGGAGTCGCATACTAGGACGGAACGGCCGTCCAGTGCTTCTGGGTTTTTCATGGTGATCTAGCTTTAATTGACTCAAGATTTTAATCTTTGTAGTTAAGAATTCTCGAAATAGTGTAATTAAGGGCAGGTAGAACTAAATGGACACAACTAGAACGTATTATATTTGCAATTTGTAACTATTACTCAATCAAGTACAAAGGAATCATCGTTTAGTATGAATACCACAGATACCTCAGTAATACATATCCACAAACTAACACTAAAGTGAAGTCTGATAGTTTACGTTAACTATTCAATTAGTCAGAATCCGAATATATATATATATATATATATTCTAGCTTGATTAAATTCATAACGAAGAATAAACATTTTGACTGCTTCCAAATGAGCATATCTTTCCAACAGAACATTTGGTAGTTCGTCACAAAAATGTTAGTTTACAATTAATGATCTACTATTGACTATGAAATTGGTGATGTAGTCGACTGAAAGAAAGTTTTCATCGTGGTTTTAGTTTAGCTGGAAAACCAATGAATGCTGAACAGACTTTAACAGTAGTCAAACTAACGTCCAGTGATATCTAGTCTATAAAGGCAAAATAACTAAATTATTGAAAATCAAATAAGTGGGTGATTGATTTCATTCTCTATGTAACATCCTAAATTACTGGTTTCAACATTTTGTGAACAACTGATGTGTACTCCTGAGGAGTAACAAGTAAGTATTGAACGGATATTTAATATCCTGTTTCTTTTTAATACTTTATTAGCTAGCAACAGTGTGAGATTCATGTCCCATCCAATCAAAGAGTTTAACTCATAAAATTTGCTTATGATTGTACCTATCTATATAACTTTTTTCACTCTGTCACAATACTGAGCTTTATCAAATACAATCAAGTCACATGGTTAAGAAGTACATTAAACAAATAAAAACAATATAATTTGTATTAAATTGCACCCATTTATTAACAGTGCAATTTCATAATATTTTCAATCAGTGAAAACTTTTAGGAGACCACCATATACCATTTCGAGTAATTCTACTAAGTGTCTAAAGTGCTTACCAAGAAAATATTCACCAAATTAAAGCTTTTAATTAAATTTGTAATGGATTGAATTATTCTGTTATCGATAAATCCACTGAAATTTGACCAGTCATGTTTGGCATAAATACATCATGTGTGGATTGCTTCAATATAGTCATTATGACACAAGTTAGAATATAATAGATGGAATGTGGTTATCGGTGGAATCCGGGACGCACGTTTCATTTTATCAGGGACTCGTCAGCTCAACGTACCTCAATTCCAAAGTCGGTGTTCATTTCTGGGCTTGAATCCAGTATTATTCGTTTCAAACGCGATCATTTTACCCATTTAGCTACTGAGTTCGGATAACTACTCACTTTTGGATACTGGTGAAGATTAAAATGAATCAGCTTCATTTAAACGAAAGGTACTGAATGGTCGAGTATACATTTGGAATTTTTTAGATTGTTTGAGGCTTTTGATGGTAGTTACTTGCCAATCAGAACAGTTTGCGTGAAAAAAGAAAACAGAACTTCGTGTTTTCATACTCTATCAATTTAATAGTTGAATTTATGAGTCGATTAAAGCTAGAACACCATAGAAAACCTGAAACCTGTGAGCGGGATTGTGGATGCGCACTTCTGAGGAATCATATACTAGGACGAAACAACCGTCCAGTGCTTCCAGGTTTTCCATGGTGACTTAGCTTAAGTCAACTCACGAATTCAACTATCAAATTATTACAATCTCCACAAAACCCCCTTTCTGATAACTTCACCAATTGTTGCTTATAATTTGTCAAACTATCGGTACACTGAAATTCACAGTATCAATTTAATAATTTAATTAATTTATTTAGTCAACTTTTTCTCCATATAAAGAGGCATGGAATTAAGTTTTGATGTGCTTAGTTTTACTCTTCTCTTCAATACAAACTCCAGTAAGATTAATATCATTTATTCATTGTTGAAGCTTATCCAAATTAATAAATCTAAACTTGATTTCTATATTTGCAAACGCCAGTAAAATACACTAAATAAAGTCCAAATAAATTTAGTAATATATGTTAAAAGGAAGAATATGTTATAATGAAGAATAGTAAATTTAACTAATTATTAGGTACTAAAAATGTTGTACAATCTACAGAAATCTCTCTCTGACATTCGGATACAACTGAACATTTGAGGCATATTCAGAAAGGATTGGTAATTAAATAAAAAACTATTGGTTCTATGGTTAAAACCTGTTTTTGTTATCGCTTGTTTTGAGGTTACCGCTACTTATTCTAGTAATCAACCGAGTAAGAACACCGTTTCGATATTGTTTAGCCAGTTGAATCTATATAATGTGTGTATTTAAAGACAATGAAAATCCTGTTCAGATAAAATTAAGTGAAGAATACCACCATTCCACACCGAAACATCATTGCATTAGTGGTTTCTCTAAAATTTTGAGTGAAAAGAAAGTTAGAAATTGAATTGCTTTTGTTTATAGTTTACTGTGTTAATCCTGTCTACCTATCTATATTCTCAATTTTTTTATCTTGATAAAGAAGCTCAAACTGATTTTCACAAGCTAACAAAACATTCCATATACGGCTTAACTACAAAAACATCTACTCTAATTAGTTCTAATGTGATTATTCAGTAATAATTTATAAGATTCCAGAGGTAACAAATACGATTTTTGAAAAGCAAGATACAATTTTTCAGAAAATACTGATATTTTAATGAAACAGGATGAGATAATAATGTGCTGAAATCATAACTGATTCTAAAAGTAAATATACAATAGTTAATATAATAAAACTATGACATGAATTATCCAATTCAGCATGATAATCAACCTGTTAATGAACAGGTAACAAATTCTTGCCGATAATCTGAAAGACTAAGTTTTTGATCGTTAATACAAAACAAAACAAATGAAGAAACAACTCAAAAACTGATTGGAAGTAAAGTTATTAGAACTTGATGTTCAATTTTATTCTGACGTTTATACTACGCATAGAAATGATTAGCAATATCAGCATAACTGCCAAGCAATCAGTTGCGAAACAAATAAGTAATATATGTTAATACTGTAGTATTTTATATAATAAGGTGCTAAATAGTCAAAGATGTTTTCGTGAGCTCATCAGACGCTAACATAAAATTTCTAATGATAAAATAACTTGTTGATCGACATCTTAAACCGTTTGATGTTAGATCACCATTGGAAACCTAGAAGCACTGAACGGTCGTTTTGTCTTATTATGGGACTCCTCAGCAGTGCAAATCCATGATCCCGCTCGCGGGATTCTAACCCAGGACCTCAGGTCTCGCGCGCGAACGCCTAACTTATAGACCACTGAGCCGGCATCCAATGGCATTAATGTCTAACCTCAACCAATTCACGAAATTGCGCGACCATCTTCCATTGTACTGAGGTAGATGCCTGTCTCTAAC
Organism: Schistosoma haematobium; assembly: GCF_000699445.3. Lineage (NCBI taxonomy): Eukaryota > Metazoa > Platyhelminthes > Trematoda > Strigeidida > Schistosomatidae > Schistosoma > Schistosoma haematobium. The sequence continues at coordinate 16,816,472 of NC_067197.1, read as the reverse complement.
CGACACGGATTAGCTGGATTGGTTGAGGTTAGACATTAACACCGTTGGATGCCAGCTCAGTGGTCTAGTTGGTTAAGCGTTTGCATGAATCGACTAGTTATCTTTCTAATATATAATTCGACAAGAATATTTCAAGGCTAAGTAATTTCAAATGGTGTTCTTCACCAATCAAATAAATTAGAATTCTACATTAACAGATAAACAGGATTTATTCAAGATATTAAATGTTGACGTTGACAGTATTGAAGTCGATAGTGAAGGAACCATACAACCTACTGTCATTTTAGTTTTATTTATTTCGATTTTTCACATACTATATGTTACTTTTAAAAAAAATTACTTTTTACGGGATCTTTTGAAGTATGACTGATTCAGTTAGTCAGTCAGTCAGTCAGCTACAACGTAGGACCAGACACATATATGCATCAGTCCAAGTTGTCATACCTCATTAGCACAGCAAGATGAACACCGGATTCACAGGGGTGGTTAAGTCAATGGTGGTAATATATAAAAGAAAGATTGCATATAAGGATATAGTACAGAAAGAAAGAGTTAGTTCATAGAAAGAAAGATATAAAGCGATTTTAATCTCTTAGTTTGAGGGAAGACAGAGAGTGTATTCACCGACGCCATTTGTGATCGATTCTGAGCCATGTCACCAGGAGTCTCCAACCATTAGTTACGATAGTCATGCGGACAAGGTCAAAATCTAATATTTATCTGGATGAATGATCAAGAACAAACTGCGTGAATGTCTGATTTGTACAACATAGAAACTGACTTAAGCAGAAAGCTATACAATTAACAAAATTATCTATTTTACAGGTTTCATTCAATAGTCCAAATAATGTGACATCTTCATGTAGTATTTGATGAAGGAGAAATGCTTACCTTCTTGTTAACCGATTACTGTTAGTCAATAACAAGCCTTGAAAGATCTATAAGTACTTTAGTTTCCACCGTATTGGTTATCATACAATTTTCTACTCTAAAATTAAAAATAAACTAGGTAATAAGAAGGTAATGGTGATGTGAATAAGCCTGACGTTAAATCTTAGAGCATTAAGCTTTCGGATTTCGAGTGAACTTTGAGTAAGTGAAACTTACCACCGTTTAATTGATAATATATTATATGGAACCAGTTTACTAATATTCGATATTTTCAAAGGTGCATGACATATAGGTTTTAAAATAAACATTTCCATTTATAAAGTAACAAAATATCTTACACCTTAATGTGTTGGTCAGGATTATGTCATGTGAAACCTCAAAATGTTTTACTTTATTGATTATGTTCTGCTTTTAAAAACGTAGCCCAAGTTTTTCAAAGTATCCATTTTTACTAAAGTCTTGGCTATTTATTGTTTATAAACTTTTTGAAAGCTGTTCAATATCCTTTAGTTTCCAACTATTTCTCAAGCTTTAAGTGGAACAAGACTTGAATCAAATTATTCGCCAAAGTATCCCTTAAGATTGTGAACTTTTGTGTTAGTTTACTAATGGACATCAATTTTCATAATTAGCTTTCATGTCTATTTGGCTTAATAGGACACTAGATAAGCCTTTTGTCTCCAATCTAATACAAATTGTATGGGTTATCAAAAAGAAAGCTTACGGAGATGCTAGTGGTAAATAATTATCCAGAAAAAATAGTTCAACAGTTTTTCAAAAGCTAGTACTAACTTTATTATTTTATTGAATCTAACCATCTTAAGAAATATTTCTATGAATCCAATGTCGTTTCGTACTCTAATTTCTACGCAAACGGACCTTCCATCCCTTTAACAGTCAGTTTATCATTATCCCTCTTCCCTGAGTCTATGATTGATTAAATCCATCATTTCATTCCGATCGATATTGTGTTATTGGTAAATGAGTCAGATGTATACGAGTTATCAGGTTACAACATCAATGTCGACAAACTCCGTATATCTGGCTGTTTGTAATGTAAACAAAAATTATTTCCAAAACATTTATAATTATTATTTCATCAATCGAACTTGGTTTACAAAGACTGTTGATCATGTGATGAAGAGTTTCAAAAAATCCCTTCTTCGCTCATTATGTAACATAAATATCATACAACGCCTCGTTTTGTCAGTTTGTCTCTTGTTGACTGGTTAGTCGAATTGATGCCACGAAGGTAAGATATATTTACCGTATTCCGATCGGCTGGCAAGACATTTATTCATAGCGCCTCAAATTTATCAAAGTATTTGTAGCATGCGTAATATATTCTGTTTATAATAGTACTTCATTTTAGCTCGTAGCAACTTTTAACTAGGCTTTGGTTCACTCTATCTATGTTTTATTTTCCATTTTCAGGGCTGTTTAACACGAGCCACAAGATTGATTGCTGTTTGTCCCCTCCCTAAATCATGTTAACACTTACATGTGCTACTGCTATTGACTGTTGAAAATTATTGTTATTTGTTTATGTCACAATACAGTTAAAACTTCAGAATATCAAACTCTAAAAGTTTGCACTTGGTGTTTTTGCCTTTTGTCCCTTTATCATCAAGTATAGAGTAGTCGTATCCTTCGAATCGAATCGTCAAAGTCTACATAAAGAGTAATGAAAGAAAGACAATGTGATTAGATACTGGACAAATTAAATTACAACACAGAAATTGGTGACGATCCATTATGAGTGAAAGTAAGTATTCGCGAGATGAACTAGAGAAAACAATGTTTCCGAGGTTTCTTAGGACATGATGGTTAATAGTAGTTGATGGAAGATCTTTTTTGCATGTTATTGTATGGAAATTGTTATATTCGAGCGAAGATTAAATCATGAGTAACTTCTGAGACATATTAATTGACTAATATTATCTATACATTCTTGTAGTACAACTATTCAATAATTAGATTATGTATATTTATATTCCTCTCATTATAAGCTTTATTTTGACCTATAATTTATTATTGTACAATTTACGGTTCTTAAGCTATGTTCAGTTTATTGACTACTGCCTCCCACGTTCACAGCCACTTTTTGGCTTTATTGTGTACAGATGTTATTTCCTATTTTATGATGCGTTGCGGTCTGTTTGGTTGATATATAAACCCATTATGTCTGAAAAAAAAGTTCGATTCGATTTGCATAGTGGAAGCTGGTATTGATGTTCTGGACTCAAGTGGACGGGCTAGGCGGACATAGATCCAATAAGGACGCTAGGCTGCCCATCCTGGTCGAATGTCATTGGTTTGGTACAATGCTAAGATTGTATACGTCGTATTTTGATTGGTGGATAAATCACGTGACAAAAAGCCGGACATAAAGTCACATAAATTATTTCATATTACTTTTTGTAACGTGATGTCTTCACTAAAATGTAAACTTAGCATTTTTAGAAATACTTTCATGCGTACGTCCACTAAATTTTTCGGTTCTCAAGCGAATAACATAATTTTAGTTTTTTGATCTTTTCCTTACTATTGTATCATTTCTCACTGACTGTTTTAATGTTGTTTTACTCAATCACTGTTCTTTGGCGGCTACCGTGTTGAACTACTGTTCTTCAATATCTCCTGTGTTAATAAGTCAGTTTTCTTCACTTGGTATTGTTTTACTTGAATCTTCCCATTGATGTTTAGGACTGAAATTGATCAGTCTCTTATTGGCATATGTGCATACTGTGCATATTGCCTTAATTTACAAGCATTATAGGCAAAGATGGATAGTGGCTAGCAGTGGAATCTAGGACGCGCGTTTCGTCCTATTTGGGACTCGTCAGCTGGATGTACCTGCATGAGTTGATGTCCACTCTGGGACTCGAACCCAGTACCATTCGCTTCAGGACTCAGTGGCTAAGTGGGTAACGTGATGGCGTTTGTGGCGAACGGTACTGGGTTCGAGCCCCGGAGTGAATATCAACTCAGATGCAGGTACATCCAGCTGACGAGTCCCAAATAGGACGAAACGCGCGTCCTAGATTCCACTGCTAGCCACTATCCATCTTTGCTTATACTCAGTTTTCTTTCTATATCACTGAGACTGAAACACTTGCTTTCTGTTACAAGGTTATATGTTCAAGCTCATTTGTTGAAAACTCCATGCAAATAACAAACTACAAACTTACTCGAAACTGATTGGTAAACACTTTTTTCCCACTGATATGAACATGGATTTACAGAGTCAATGGATTCACTGCTTAAAAAACTTGGCTTTATAAACTTCACACAAATGGGTTTTTCACTACAATTTTATAAGCTTCCTATGCATCTTAGACTTCTTTACCTGAAATTTCATTCTGCATTATTCTGAAGGTGCTTATTTGACTGAACCCAGGAATATCTCACTGGAATGCTATGACTTATCAGGTTACTTTTGTTCCATTTTGTTTAATTTCTCGTAATCGAAAGGATTCCACTAAATGTCATTCTCTGGCTGTTTATCTTCGTTTAGTCTATCAAAGTATATAAAGATGACACAGGTCTTCAGGGTTTGACAACAACTTTACATATAGCACCTTCATAATCGAAGTATACCAACCCAGTCTAATCAAAAGTCAAGAACGTAGAAGTTCTAAGATATACTAAGAAGTTCTCTGATGTGTTGAGAGGCTTTTTATTTAAGCTGACTAGTAGTTGCAAGGAGTGTGTAGCACGGTGTAATCTGGTGCAGATGTTTGACTGAGCTCCTTCAGCTAGGGCTTGCTCAGGAGAACTAATGAGGTCAAAATCACTGTTGAAGACATACAGTACCATTTATTTCGGGATTTATTTGCCACCACAGATTACTGATTAAAATTTGTTAGCCTCTTTTCTGCATAGATAATATAAAGATTCGGAAGGGAACTGTGGATCACCCAATACACTTGCCACTTAGAGCAAACTACGCATAATCTGTGACTGCGTAGATGGCCTTCACTAAGCATAGATAAGCATCAAACATATAATTCCTTCTGAGCAAGTCAAAAGTCACAGCTCTTACGCTTACAGATGGATTTCGGCACTACTCTTCGTATTACCATTTAAAAGTGGTCTAAATGTTATCGCACAACTAGAGGAGTGTATGTTGATCTCGGGTCGTTCACCAAACGTCAGAGTATTCTGTCCCTCCTCTTTACAAAACCGTCTACACTGCTCAAAGACGATCTGACCTGAAACATTTGATTGTTCTCCCTCAATATGTTGTGTTGTTGGATTGTGGGAGTGAATGGTAGTGGAATATCAAAATGATAGAAAAGAATGACTTTACTGTCAGTGTGGTTTATGTTTTTAAGTAGACTACGTTTGGTTTTTCCATATTAAGTTGTCCTGACCGATTGGTTTGAATCCATATTCTGGGTTATACGGTTAATAGATTCATTTTGCATCCATTTTACTTCATCGTTTGCATACGAACACCTATATGCACGGGAAGCTCCGGAAATAACCGCTGTCATTTGAAGATGTGTCATATACCACACATTATGTTAACATGACAATACGTAATATACTCTCAGTCAATATTGTGCAATCAGAGATACAAAGCCACCAGTAATCTGTCGAATAACCAAACGTTGTGAATAAACAGCGCACCTATTATACGATTAAGTATTTTATGTTAACTTTAAAACTGTCGTTACAATATAGTACAACCCCATGCCGCTTACTTAAAAGTTAAGTTCTTGCCTATACATTGTCCAAGATTTAGACTTATTGGGTTTAATGCTATTTCGTTAGCATATTTCAATTTAACATTGAACAGTGATTAATGTTTTTCTGTTATGTATCACTCCGGTACTTCAACCCTAAATTACTTATCAATCACGTTTAACTTAAAAACGTTTAATGAACGGAGTCTTATTACGATCGAACAAGATTCAACAGTATCAAAGTGACGATCTGATTAACAGATAGTGTACAGTCTGATGTTCCATTTCAAAATCTTATGTTCATAGATTCCGATGCTCTAATAAGACTACTGGAGTTTCCAACTCCAATATTATTGGACGATAACGTATAGAATTGAATTACGATTAATCATAGCCAATTATTTGTGTCTGAATACGTATCCCCAAAAGTACCAAGAATCAGTTGAACAGGTATAACTTTTAAATTTACCTAGTACAAAGGTATGGTTACAGCATCTCATGGTTTTCCATTACGCCCATTCTGGACTAGAGACCAGGATATCCAGTTCCCTTGGTTTATTTAGCATGATAGATGATGAAGCTACTGTACATCACCGCTTCATGAAATCTTACACCTAACGGCCGAATAATCAAAAAATGCGTAGCTGAGTACCCAAAGTAAATAGTTCTGTAAATCTTCAAAATTGATGTTTACTTCACCAGATCACTAGTTTGTATCCAATGTGATGCATCTCACACGACAACCGGTCAGCTTAAATCAGTTACACCTCCACACACCTCTAACTACATCTTCGAACTTATACATTCATGACTTCTGGTATGACATAATTTGGGGTACTCGAATGAGAAGCATCACATGCAACAGCATTGTCAAGTACTGTAGATCGGTGACATCTGTAAATACAATTACTCAGTAACCAACCGGGCCTTAGAAAAACAAAAATACGTGTACAGTACAAATATACAATGTCTTAATACTTTCTAGCCAAGTCTATAGTCAACAGGTACCCGAAATTGAGAACAGAGCCGTCTAATTTTCTCTAACGATGAGAAATTAATAACAAGATTGTAGCGCGGTACTTGTTCCAGTTGGTGATTCTTTTGATTGCGCAATGATCACGAATTACAAATATAATACGTTCAGTTGTCTTTATCTAGTTCTATTCTTTACTGGAGGGACTGAAAATATTTGACTGATGAAAAACTGTTGGATTCAATATTAATAATTTCACTTTGTTTTTAATGCATTCGTTTTCACTCAACTGTTGAACTAGTTTGTTCACAACTTTGACCTGGGATATTTTGATCTTACTGTGCTTTTGGTTTGGTATTTTGGACGTTTTGCTCCGGAAACCCAAATATTGGAGGTTTGTTTTGTAATTGCTATAATTATTATTAGAACTGTGTGTACTAATTATGATGCAGCGCATTAAATAAACTTCCATGACATCAATAATTCTACTACATTACGTATTTATCCCAATCCGATGCGTACTCAAGGTCAGACAGATAGTCGTTTAACTAACGTATAGGGCAGCTGAAATATCTCTGAGCCCTAACCAGATCATCCGACAGTCGCATCACTGAATGTCGGACAGTTCACCGATCCTCGTTAAGGTCAAGGACAATCAACGAGTGTCAGTTAATCGTACACCATGGACTTGCCCGTGCAGAAGTGTTCGCACTCTATTTCGTGTACCTCCTCTTACTAATATATTTCTGTATTAACGTCGTTTGTGTTTTACGGTTGTCAAGGAATCTATAGTATGCGAAGACGACGAAAGGGTAATCCGCTTTAAACACTGACTGCGAGGTATGATTTTGACGTTAGCTGGCTGCTCACAACATTCCCTTCTAACTCGAGTAGGCCTCCAGTTATTCTACACAGATCATCTATATTGATGATCCACAGACGAAAAATCCCATTCTCATGAAAACATAGGAGCCGATTCACCGAAGAATTGCAAGACAATAGACAGAGCTGAGCTCAGATTTGGTGAATGTTTGTCTTGTGATAAATCTCATCCACCTAATTCATGTGCGTTTCATCATGCTACATGAATCAAGTGTGGTAAAATGAGACATATCAAGTCAGTTTTAAGACCATTTTTAAAATCTGAGCAAGTAAGGTTAAACTATGTTATTCGGATCCTATCATCTTGACTGATTCTAATAATCATGTACTATCCATATTTAAAACTTCTGGTTATTTGTTTTATACTCAAGAATGATTATATTTAACAAGTGCAGATTTTCACCATTTAATGGTTGACACTCGTAGTGTAGTGTTATGCAAGCCCACATAACTTTGTCTAGCTTCCGGACTGGCCAATCTATTCATTCTTCTTCAGTCATATTTTGACCATGTTAATTAGTCGCTTATCAATCTTGACTGTTTTTATATGAGCGTATGTGTGTGTACATTTCATACACTATTCATCACATGTCTGTAACTTATTTTTGTTCAGCCATAAATATCGACTAACACTTGATTAAAAGGAGTTGGCTGACATGCCTTCTCCACTGCGCGTCATCTTACTTTGTCCGTTCTGATCAACGATTGTATGAAATATACGTATTCAAAACTTCATTCTAGTACTTGACTTATTCAATTCCGTTATTCACCAACGCGATTTACGTCGATGACTATATACGAGGATAGCTAGGATGCATACTTCAATAGCAATTATTCGATAATGATCATTATTCCGATCTAACTGGAGTCAGATACTTGGCCACTAAAGTTGCATCAAACCTGCAATTTTGGTTTCAAATGTGAGTTCAAAAGTCCCAATTCGTAACTAAACCTGCTAAAACTTATATATCGAGTATAAAAGGTCATAAACTTTCTACTCACTGGTGAAGTGATTCGCTGATTAGAAATGATAAATGCTTGATTATAAATTGTAAATTCCTCATCACTAACAGACCATCTATTCTAGATCTGAAAAATAAAAGTGCCACAAGAAAAGACTAATGAAAGTAAATTCAATGAAATGGTTAGCGATGTCACAGGTATTCTTAGTTCGACAACGTTCTTACACGTAACACCTTTATAACCAAAGTATATCGATCCAGTTAAATCGGAAGTTAGAAATGAAGGGGTTCGAAGATGCATTTGGAAATCTATAGATATGTCGAGAAGCGTTTGGTCTTGGCTGGCTAGTAGTTACAGAAGGTGTGTAGAACAGTGAACCCACTCGTGATCTGGTGAGGATACGTGACCGAGTGCCTTCAGCTAAGGTATGTCCTGCAAAACTAATGAGATCAGCATCAATGTTGAATACATACAGAATCATTTATCTCAGGGATTTACTTACTGCCACATGCTTGATAACTTGTTAGCTACCGAATCCATATGCCTTGAGTAGCGCACAACTTTAAAGTACCCGAATTCTAATGCCCAAGCAGGAACTTTCGAAAATTTGAGAGCAACAATCAATCTTATTACTGGTGAAACATCCAAAACCCGTAGAGGAGATGAAGCCTTTCATTGCCGACCGCAGCTTAGAGAAACAATAATGAAATTTTCTAAACAGAATACTTTCGTACAATTAAAAATCGTTTACATTCTTCTGACTTTAGATATTATTGAATAACTGACAAGTCCTCCATAAATTGCAGAAAATCCCAAACTCCAGACCGTCCCACACGAAAACCTCTTCAAGAAACTTACCCGCCGGTACGTGTTAACCGCAACTGTGGACGGAGGACATAGACGTCTGTTGTACGTCATTGGTGTGATGACGAACGTTTGATGTCTCGTTGGCACTGGCACAGAAGTAAGCGCTCTTCGTGCAGGTTCTAAGGACTGTCCATATGAACCGATCTTTAACTGATAGACACCAAATAAAGAAACGATTGTCACATGTGGTAAGCGATATGGTTATGTTAGTAGACTGAACTACTGATTTATCTGTTTAAGTACCTGTGTAGTGTCAGTCATTATTTTAAGCCCATATATCTTATATTCTAGTTTTCGGACATTCCATTTTATTCATTCTACTTGAGTCATATTTTGACCTTGTCAATTATTCACTTATCAGTCTTGACTGTTTTTATATATGAGCGTATATGTGTGTACACTTCATGTCCCATGACTCATCACATGTTTGTAGTTTATTTTTGTCTGACTATAAATACTGAGTAACGCTTGATTAAAATGGAGTTGGCTTCCCAGCCATCTTCCATACGTGTCATTTTGCTTTGCTGTGCTTCATTCACTTCATGTACGAAATATATGTATTCTCAAGTCAATTCTCGTTATTCGACTTATTTAATTCCGTTATTGGATAACGCGATTTAAGTCGACGATTATATACGAGAATCAGCGATAACAATCATTAGTACATTCTAAATTGGAGTCAGATTAATTGGGCCGCCACACCTGAATTTTCTGCTCGTAGATTATCCCCAGTCATTGTTCAGCATATAATTGATCCACAACATTAACAGACATTCGACAGGTACCGCTAAATATACAAAACGCAACCAAAACTATCGTGCAAAACCAGCAGTGCTACACACCACATGAAGACTACACGATCACTTGTATTCCCGGAAGCACACAGACTAGCTCCTGAAAAGCCGAGGTTGGCTTAGAACGAATGAGGCCATCCAACAGCCCATGGGCAGCTCCCCTACACATGGTCCCTAAAAAGGACTGCATTGACTAGAGTCCAGTTGGTGAATATCGGCGAATGAGTACGAAAACCACTCTCGATCGCTGTTCATTGACTGACACTTTTAGTGGGGCCGTGATCTGACTCCAATTAGATTATATGAATGTTTGCTGTCGATATATTTACATATATCATCAATCCTCGTATGCGATAAATAACTTAAATCGCGTTAGTCTATAATGGAATTAAGTAAGTCAAATAAGAGAATGAGTTTGAAATACGCAAGTTTCGTACAATCTTCGATCCAGTTGAAACATCGGAGAAGCAAAGAAAAGGGAGCGAAGGGAATGATGCATAGTGGAGAAAGCATGTCAGCCAACTCTAATTGGTTAAGCGTTAATCAATATTTATAGTCACACAAAAATAGGCTACAGACATGTGATGAATAGTGTATGAAGTGTACACACAGAAATACGGAAATAACGATAACGACAATACTGACTGTCTTAAAGCCACTACTTACAATGAAACTCTAATGATGCTGTTTTTCATCAGTACACTGAGATGACGCCAACCTAATGGATATGGTTCGTCTCCTAATAATCAACAATCATGAAGAAACCTCGGTGTTATCTGACAACCGTTCTTAAAAACACTCTCTGGAAGAAGAGTAAGGTTTACAGAATACTTAAACGACTACTACGCGTAGAAAACGGCATAACGTTTTGTCTAATCTCGTTAGTTTGTATTGGCATGTCAAAAACGGAAACAAATAGTTTTTTCAAACATGCTCATAAATGCTTTTGTCTTCTTAAGAAAATTTAGGATGATTCAGTGTGCAAAACTGTTTTACGTGTTATCAATACACAGGTTTACCAAATTTTCAACTTTTTCAAATGTTTTGTGACCTTACACACGTACGAGTATATTTCGACATGCACTTACAATTTCATTCATTCTTTATTTGCAGGACGGCTGATAAAGGTGAAAATCCGATGAAGAATGCGATGAACAGAAACTTTTATTGTAGATTTTGTCATTGCTATGTTATTCCACGTGACCCCCTTTTTGGGGTAAGACAACTAGGTAGGAAAGGAGGTAAAGTCCTTTTATACATAGCCATTATATAAATATCCGCTCCTTTGTTTATGAATCCCATAACAGTGGAACTTCTGAAGTCATTAGCTGCGACCTCACTATCGGATGTGGTACATTTATACTCGGTGTCATCTATCGCAGCCCAATCTGCTTAGCTGATGACTCAGCTATGGAGTGCAAATAACAGGTGCTTGATATTAGACTTTAGTGAAACTGATATCAGATGAACGGAAATGACCATGGAAGGATCTATAAACTCCTTTGACAGCACGTTCCTGATAACAGTAATGGAGCATTCATTAGTACAGCATGTATCCAAACCCACACGTTTGGGTGCAAACCGATGTTCTTCTCTATTGGCCTTGGTAATCACTCATGCCAACCTAAATAATCTTTCACTGTTGGTGGATAGCGATCATGCTGTTTTGTCATTCACGTTTAGAGCTAGTGGCATTATATACGATGAGGTTAGGCCTCACCCAAATATATGGAGAGCCAACATATCAGCCATCCAGGAATGCGCTGCAAAGACAGGTTGGACATTAGATACCAGCTGGTCAGCTGAAGGAGCATGGTATATATTTAAATGCAAGTTTAGTTCAGTTACGTCCCCGTTCATACCATACCTGGTACCGCTAAGACGAAATAACAGTCCATCGTGGATAACTAAGCAAGCCAAGAGACTTCTTAGACGCAGGAAAAAGCATTGGAATACATTTATCTTCACTGGCTTAGAACAGTACAGATCCAGTTATCATAAGATTAGGAATGCTTGTAAAGCGATAATAAGACTAGACGGTCATATGAAAATCAATTTGTTAGGGACTGTAAATATACTCCGAAACGCTTATTCTCGTATATAAAAACGGCGAACTCGGAGAAGCGATGGAATTCCGTCACTTCTGATACAAGAAAATCCGTTAATACTGGTAAGAAATGATATCAAAATGCTAAAGTATTATCGGATTATTTCGATAAAGAGCTCTCTGTTGATTCAGCTTTCCCAAGACTGCAATGGAGCCTCCAGAAGCCCTAAAAGAGCCGAAGAGTCCTAGCCAATCAGAGCATGACGAAGCTTTCCAGAATATCAACGTGGCGTGCTACTATTGGTCAGTAGCATAATATGTCTTTTAGCGGGTTGGCCAAAATATGATGTTGATTTAACAAATGTTAACATCCATAAATACCCATGTTTTTCTGTACAAAAATGAACCTTTGGAGTCAAGTGTTTTTCGCATATCTTGCTCTTTTTCTCTCGAGTTCAGGTCGTTGCGCAGTTCTAGCTTGCGGGCTATCAGAATAGCTTAGGAACCGAAAAAAAGCGTTCAAATTGTTAAGATTTATCGTTTTCCATCAGTAATGAGGGACGACCAACATTTCCTTGTGATTGAAGCAACTTGTTGATAGACCTTGTATTCATTAAGAAGGTTACTGTCTTATGACTAATTCAGCATCTAAAACGTGGTAAGTTCAATGGTCCTGATGTTATTCATCCTAGGATTGTGAAAGCCCTATAAGATGTGATTGCTGAAGCTTTGGCGATACTGTTTGATATGTCTCTGTGGCAGTCCAAGCTGCCAAGAGACTGGAAAGACACAACAATTCGTCTGGTGTATGAGACTGGGAGCAGAGATTTAGTTGGTAACTACGAAAGCCATCATCCAGAAAATACAGGTGTTTATTAACAATTATCTACGCAAAATACTTCGGATCCGTTGGCCGGACACTATTAGCAACAACCTACTATGGGAGAGAACAAACCAGATCCCAGTGGAGGAAGAAATCAGGAAGAAGCGCTGGAAGTGGATAGGACACACATTACGGAAAGCACCCAACTGCGTCACAAGACAAGCCCTCATATGGAATCCTCAAGGCCGAAGGAGAAGAGGAAGACCAAAGAACACATTACGCCGAGAAATGGAGATAGACATGAGAAAAATGAACAAGAATTGGATAGAACTAGAAAGTAGGCCCAGGACAGAGTGGTCTAGAGAATGCTGGTTGGCGGCCTATTCTCCAATAAGAGTAACAGGCGTAAGTAAGTAAGTAATCGATCCGTTAGCTTAACTAGTAAAGTTGTAAAACTAATGGAAAAATTTATCCGGATAGCTGTTATAAACTATGTAGAAGGGCATAATCTTTTATCCAGGGAACAACATGGTTTTCGATGAGGTCTATCATGTTTAAAAAATCTTATTGCAAGCGAAGACTAAGCTGAGACAAAAGATCGGAATGTTCCTGTAGATGTGCATTTCATAGATCTAAGTAAGGCCTTCGATAAGGTCTCCCATTCTGATCTTAAGTTAAAACTGGGAAGTTTTGGGATGCATTATGCAGCCACAGACTGGATGAATGACTTTCTGCATGACATGAGGAAGATTATAAGGGTAAATGGAGTCCTTTCATCGTGGGAAATTGTAAACAGTGAAGTCCCCTGAGACACAATCGTTGGTCCTCTTCTCTTTTTATTTTATGCAAATGAATTATCAACTGTAGCAAAATCAACCGTTCTACTCTTCGCTGATTCTATAAATATTTGGAGACACACGCAGCATGCCAGATAGAATAGCATTACAGGATGATCTCAGCTCATCGATGGCATGGATGGACAGGCGGTCACTAGAAGTAACTTCTAAAAAGTGTGTGGTGATGCAATTAACTAACTATGATGTATCGTATCACTACACAATATGTAAATTCGTGCTACCCAAAGTAAGAAACTATAAAGATTTTGAATCAGTAATCTAAAAACTACCAGCTACTGTAAGGCTGCTGCTGCAAAATTTTATAGGGTATTATGGTCTACTCGTAGGACTTTCCAGTATTTGGATGACGAAATGCTTCGATTATTATACCCGACTTTGGAGTTCTAGCAGAGGGTCCTTGTTTCAAGTGTGAGGTGGATATGCTGGAACAAGTCAAATGGCGAAGAACTAAGATGGTAAAAGGTCCATCTGGTCTATCTCATGAAGACAGACTGAGACACCTTAACATATTTCTGTTATCTTACAGTAGAATACGGGGTGATATCAGTCAGTCAGTCAGTCAGTCAGTCAGTGACAACGTAGAACTTCGTACGTACGTACATCAGTTCGAGTTGCCACACCACACTAGCACAGAGATGCAGTGGTCGATTCAGATCCCGTAGTGGTAGAGGTAATAAGAGTATAAGCAGTAATCGGTAAGATTAGTGTTTGGAGATGTTAATTAAAGAGTATAATACAGTGAAATAAATTTGGGAAGAGAAAAAAAAAGACAAGGAGGAATTAGGGGATCAAAATTTGGGAGAACACAAAGAGTGTATACACCTGCGCCATTGCAAACGATTTTGAGCCATGTCATTCAGGGTCTCTAACCATCGGTTGCTATCATCTCGCGGTCCCCAACCAGGTAGTCTACACCTACCAACATGACTCAGTCCACTTGTCAGTGACTTCATGGACTTGTGTCATGTTTTGGTCTGACCGCCCCTAGCTTTCTTCCAACCTACTCCTATACCATAGAACATCGCACATCGAGGCAGTCGGTGGTTAGGCATACGTAACACATGTCCGAGCCATCTCAAATGATGAAGTTTCACTACTTCGTCAATTGATTTGCCATCCTTACCTAGTACCCGTTTCCTAACAACTGCGTTACTTATTCGATGGTCCCAGCATATACAAGCAATATTTCGAAGACACCTATGGTCGAATACTAGTAACCTACGAATATCCTCTACTCTTACCGGCCATGTTTCACTGCCATAAAGTAGGACGGAACGAATTGCTGCGCAGTAAACCCGTCCTTTGGTTGATAGACGGATATCTCGCCTACGCCACAAATGACACAAGTTGGCTAAAGCTAGTCGAGCCTTCTGTATCCGTGCTGAGATTTCGTCACAAACCAGACCACAAGGGCTGGTGAGACTTCCAAGATAAGTGAGGTGGTCGACACGCTCAACTACCTCACTCCCTATAATTAGTTCGGGTGTCAATGCAACCCAATCCTGAAGTAAAATGTTGCATTTCGAGGGGAGAATCGCATGCCGAACATGCTTGCATTGTTGCCTATACTGATCAGAAGACTCTGCATTTTGTCAGCGTCTTCGCCAAATAGAACTATATCATCAGGGTGACCTAATATTGGCTTATCGTATACCGAACGATGACCTTGGTATTTATGTCTTACCTTTCCCTTCCGTCTAGGACTGATCATTTGAGAGGATATTCGAAGGAAGTTCTAAAACCGAGATCAAATCGTTTATATCTGGAGTGTCGTTTCCCACACTGAGTAATGGATTACTGGAACTCTCTACCGGAACACGTAATATCAACACCTTCTGCTGGTATGCTGAAAACGAGCTTGGACCTTCAAAGTGTTACAAACTGTAAGGATTAATATAAGTAGATAGATCTCACATTGTTATTACTGAAGGCTGAAGACTGAAATGTAACATTAAAACGACCCGGGCTTTTTGGTATGGATGTAACAGCGTGGGAACTCGAACAAATAATCGTACGTTTGGTAATATCTTTTATGAGTATATCTGGGCTTAAAAACAATACACATTTAAGAGACAGCTTGTTAAATGAATTATCTAAACGGTTAGATTTATTTGATAGATTTGTATTCTATCCTGCAATGTGATTCGAGTTGAAATTTAATATAAAAGAAGTAAGAACAGTGAGTCCTTGAGTGATAGTAGGGTGGGATTTTTTCCCATCTGATCACAGTAAC
Source organism: Schistosoma haematobium (assembly GCF_000699445.3). Lineage (NCBI taxonomy): Eukaryota > Metazoa > Platyhelminthes > Trematoda > Strigeidida > Schistosomatidae > Schistosoma > Schistosoma haematobium. The sequence goes on along the minus strand of NC_067197.1, from coordinate 16,800,451 downwards.
CATCGAGCCTGACTCAATATGACGACTCAATTTTCCAAATTGCATCGGTATGCTCCCAATTACTGGGTCTAAAACGTAGCCCGTAAATCAAAGCGCCTGAGCTTCTCTCATTGGGTTGATTCCCAACTATATTTCAGCAGCTTCATTATTAATTGTCAAAAATCGTCGGCAAGACTATAATTTATTGACAAACCAATCAGATCTACAACAACGGGTCTGAAATTTTGGCTCGAAATTCATTCACTCATCTGGCTAAATAGAGTTTTGACATTGTAACGTGTCAGTTCGTAATGAAAGCCCTAAATCTAAGTTCTCATTCTAACCATCAACTCTAAATCATAGTCCTTATTCCTTAAACTGCTTTATAACCCTCATTTATCTCTGGTAAGTAGGTAGGCACTATCAAGGTCACTTCTGTGTCGCTCAAAGGTCGTCCATAAATTATAGTTTCACCGATATCTGTATACCATCCTGAAAACTGGGAATCTATGTAGCTACTGAGGTGTCTCAAAGTACTTCGCACGGAACCTAAATGTTTTCAAAGTTCGTTATAGCTAACATTTTTGTGGAAACTATAAACCGGGGGTCTGCGTGACTGTCCTAACCAATGGTTGGAGACTCTTGGTGACATGGCTCAGAATCGATCACAAATGGCGTCGGTGAATACACTCTCTGTCTTCCCTTAAACTAAGAGATTAAAATTGCTTAGCATCTTTCTTTCTACGAACTAATTCCTTCTTCCTATACTATATCCTTATATGCAATCTTTTATATATTACTACCATCGAATTAACTACTTCTATGAATCCAGTGTTCTTCTTGCTGTACTAATGCGGCATGGCAACTTGGACTGATGCATATATGTGCCTGGTCTTACGTTGTAGCTGACTGACTGGAAACTATAAACATTTGAGCAAATTATAGTTTACGAAAAAAAACCCAGTATACAGTAGGTCTTAAAAAAGTTCTGATGGACCAAAAAGTTTGCAGCAGGGATTTACTTAATCACATGTCCAGTTATTACAGCTCCAAAACTATAAATCGATAGTCGTATGTTAAATCAAGTATTGTACTGTCTTTAAAAGACCTAGTCATTAATTATGTGAATTCTAGGGTTCGGCTTCAAGTGAAAAGGTCAAATATGGAAAGCGGAAAGCCGAATACAGTCCTTTAGAGGAAAAGAACAAACGTTTAAAAGCTGAGAACTCGGTTTCAAACCACGAAAAAGTTGTCGAAACTCCAGCTACAAAATCTGCTATTGAAGAGCGCAAGCCTGCAACAAATGATTTAATAAATCCTGTCATTTATAAAGAAATACAAGGCATTTTAGAACGTCGTAATAAATGCACATTGAAAATCCACGGACTCCCTGCCAAGACAACCATAAATGAATTGGAAAAACTGGCTCCGGAAGCAAAAGCCTATCGTTTACCATGGATAACTCGTCTTTACCGATGCCATGGATTCGCCTTCCTGGAGTTCGAATCAGAGGAACAAGCCTTGATGCATAGAGAAAAACTGCACAAAAAACCTTGTGGGAACAAAACTTTATTCGCCAGTGTTGGGAAGTTCATCTCAGAATGTATTGGTAAGATCGATTCTGAATTCGCATAATTATATGGGTATTCAGATGACTATGATTGCAAAATGCTTGTCCTTTATGGAGTAAATTACAATGTTAAGAAAGGTGAAATAGCAAGAAAATTTCCTTCTTCCACTAATATATCACTCGACAAAACTAGTCACTTAAATGCTAGACATAAACCTGGCGTCGCTTACTTGACTTTTGCATCAGAAGAAGATGCTGTGAATGCCATTAAATGTAGGCAAGGTTGCTTATTGAGAGGTCGAAAAGTATCCGTTCTTTTCCACACAAAACAACAAGAAAAAAGGTAAGCTTGTTTACTCCTAATTTTTCAAAATCACTGAAAGTAAGAATTGTCTTTTAGTTCGTGGCTTAAGTAAAAAGGTGAATAAAGATGATCTTCTGGCTGTATTTCCTCAAGCATCAACGGTTCATATTAATCACTTTCGCGGTGAAGCTCGAATTACGTATGATTTAGAGGAGGATTGTCTTTTGGACCAAAAACAAGCAAAAGATGTGTCGATCGGTGGTCGGAAAATCCAGGTTTTTTCGATTTCTGTTAAAAAAAAGGATACATCCCATTTATTACCTAAAACTGGACAGTCTGGAATTTCTAACGCAGATAAGGATGTGCCATCAAGTATAGTAATAGATAGATCTACTCTGCCTTTATGTGAAGAAATCATTTTTAAGTTATTTCCAAAAGCAATTGACTTCTGCATACCCTCACAGTCAGTTTCTCAAAATAGGTAAGCTTATTTCCAATCCTCCGGATTTGTTTCTTTATCATGACATGATAATATAACCATTAGATTTTTCCAATGCTCTCTAGTTTGGGTATATCTAGTTGTAGTTTTACAAACCAAGTGAATAGGCAACTAGCGTTTTTATTAGCAAAACTAGTTGTAACCCGTTGGATAGTGTTCACAATGGTCTCGGTCGATTACATTTTGTGACGTGGTAATTCCATAAACAAGTTACGTATCCAAAACATTTTCTAGTTGCGGGACCAACTAGGAACATTGAGTACATCAAGAGTTACTTCATCAACTGCGATGCTTGTGATTTCTTTCACAGTATGGTACACTCGTTTCCCACTGCTTCGGTCTGGGTGCCCGAAGAGCATCACAACCTTCACACTAATTAAGTGATGGTGTGGTGCATATATATCCAGTGCCTCCTCATGCCAATGTTTGTGCTTAAATAAAAAATAAATACATTAAGTTCTCGGTTTGCATTCAAATTTAAAGTTACTAGCACTTTTTCTACTATTATTTCTTTCAACGACAAATATTCCATACTGTCAAAATTTTTGAAAGCATAGGCATGATCCACTCTTGTTTTATCATATGCTGTTTTTCGCAAACTGATTTTAAATATCTCATCAATATATTAATGTTATAACCTGAACAACCCTATTTGTCTGTGTTCATATTCAGGCTATTTCACAGTTCATAAAGTTTGTTTTTAATTAAGGTAGTAACACCTCTTCAAAGTTGTCAGTCTAGTTGAAGTTATAGAAGCTGCTGTCTCATTACATTTTGTCTTCATTTACAATCTTATGAGTTTCAGAATAGCTGATAGTTCATTTAAAAAGGTTCATTAATCTGTGAAATAAAATTTCCTTCCTATTCTTTTGTTTTAAGTGTGGCGTGTGTTAAATTCGCCACTTTATCACAAGCTAAAAGAGCGATCAAATCATTAGATGGCAAATCAATGCGAGCTAGAATAGCCAATCCGAAAAGAATGAGACTTCTTGGCATTTCTAAAACGTTCACTACAGAGAAAAAGGATGGAACTAATATACCTCATTTTCCTACTAAGGTCGAGCATAATAAAACTAGTCAGGAAGTCAAACGAAACAAGAAACACTACAGATCTAAAGCTCGATTTCCGAGTAAACATGTAAATTTCTAAATAAATATAATACTACAACTAAACTCGTTTTCTCATTAATTTTGTGATCAAAATATTTGATACTGTATTTATGTCATCAATCCAATTTCGAATAATATCTACATAATTTTTATTATTACTATAAAACACTAACATACAAGGGCAATTTGTGACTGAGTAATTATAAACATAATTCCTAAATCTCAAAGTACTAGGAAATTATTGCTATCAGACGTCAACGTTTTCATGAAATCACGAAAGAATCAATTAAAAACTTCAAATCTCGACCACGTTTCCTACATACCTCACTAGTAAAATTAGCTAAACCTACCAGCGTGTAAAGAAATCGTCACCAAACATTCCTCCTCTTTACAACTCATTACAACAAACATTCAAATTGATATCCTACAAAAATATATATTAAAATTCCGAACACCATTGACCGTTGAGTCGATAGACATTATCATTCTCGACGGAGACGGTACACGATTATATTAATATGACTGGAGGATGTTTCGTGTTGATGACGAGTTGTCAGTTGGAATTGAGGTTTCTTATATATATATATATATATATGTGCTTGATTATTTAGTTACTTTCTGACGGGGATTGAAGAGTTCTGAATGTGTGTGAATGTTTGCCGAGTGTAAGTGAGCACACTCCGGAGGTCGAGATAGTAATTTATCTTTGTCCAAACTGGGTAGTGCAACATCAAGTATTCCACTGTCACATCTATGTCGGTGGTGTCCATTGATTTGCAAATAAATTTGATGTATTGGTTTGTTGAATTTGTTGTGTTTAGTCTTATGAATATGGTGTTAAAATATTTGATGCTGTGCTTTGTGGAGTGTATATGGATGTGTCTGAGTGGTTTTGTGTAGTTGATTGTTTGGTATTGGTGAGCACACTCCGGAAGTGGAGATAGTAATTTATCTTTGTCCAAACTGGGTAGTGCAACATCGAGTATTCCACTGTCGCTTATCTGTTAGTGGTGTCCATTCATCGAATATCACAGTTGTTGTGTTTGTGTATGTTATGTTGAATTTTTGTGTAAAATGTGCAAGTAGTAATTGGAGTGAGGTTGCCTAATGTGGATGGTTTGTAGGGTGCGTGTGTGGGAGAGAGTGATCGATGGTGGATGATGAAGATGGTATTTGTGTTTGATGTTGATTTGTTTGTACTGTGTATCACAGGAGTGTTAATCTTTCACAGATGTGTGGTGAGTGTTGTTTGTGGACAACGTGAATTGTAGTTGAGTGTTTTGTTTCGCTTAATAATAGTTGGGTTGAAGAAACAGTTTATTTTTCTGAGGTGGTGTGTCGCCGACGCCAAAGGGTTAGCTGGTCGTTTAGTTAATTGTTGTTCTGTGAACAGAGGAGTGTGGTGTGAATGTTTTGTGGAGAGACGTCTGACTAATATGTGTTGTTGATTTCTTCATGTGTAGATGCGGAGCTAAATAATGTAGTGATTATTGGAGAGTGTTGTTGTCGTGTGTGTATGCATGTATGTTAGTGATATTGGTGATGTTAGTTGTTCAGATGCGTCATTTTGTCTTGTGAAATGCTTGTGTAACATTGACTGGTTGTGTTCTGTAGTTAAGATGTGGGAGTGTGAGTGGAGAATAGGATGACTGTGGTGACGAGAGTATTTCTGAATAGTGTGTAGACAGTGTTAGTTGTGGTAGATGTCCATCGAGATATCTGTAGTTTTCGTTTCGGACGATAGTATTCGCATATGGAGTATATTGATAGTTCGTGTTATTTGTTCCTTTTTACATCGGACGTGAGTGATTATGTGGTGTTGGTGATTTTGTGTACGGTGGTTATTGACTAATCGAGTAGATATTGTGTGTTGTGTGATTTAGTTGTGTGTTGTATTGCACTGGGATTTTATGTTTGGATAGTAATGTTGGGACTTTAGTGGTGTGATAAGTTGTTTGTATTTGATGATTGATCGTTTACAGGTGTTTGCAGTGAGCTTGCTTTCGACATACTTTTCTTCGCGTGTTCGACACTGCATAGATGATAACTTGTCCCTTTATAGATTGGTGGTTGTGTCGCAAAATGAGAAAAATATTTTTGCGTATGTATGTATGAGAATAGATGATTGTGTTTGTTGGATTGCCTGAACGATGTGTATGAAGTTTGGTTGTTTGTGGAAATTTGTTGACTATGGGTGGTCATATGGACGTGTCCATAATCTAATACCCTCAGTAGACATTCTGCGGGATTCGCTGATGGACTAAATGAATAAGTTGACCGTTGAGTCGATAGACATTATCATTCTCGACGGAGACGGTACACGATTATATTAATATGACTGGAGGATGTTTCGTGTTGATGACGAGTTGTCAGTTGGAATTGAGGTTTCTTATATATATATATATATATTGTGCTTGATTATTTAGTTACTTTCTGACGGGGATTGAAGAGTTCTGAATGTGTGTGAATGTTTGCCGAGTGTAAGTGAGCACACTCCGGAGGTCGAGATAGTAATTTATCTTTGTCCAAACTGGGTAGTGCAACATCAAGTATTCCACTGTCACATCTATGTCGGTGGTGTCCATTGATTTGCAAATAAATTTGATGTATTGGTTTGTTGAATTTGTTGTGTTTAGTCTTATGAATATGGTGTTAAAATATTTGATGCTGTGCTTTGTGGAGTGTATATGGATGTGTCTGAGTGGTTTTGTGTAGTTGATTGTTTGGTATTGGTGAGCACACTCCGGAAGTGGAGATAGTAATTTATCTTTGTCCAAACTGGGTAGTGCAACATCGAGTATTCCACTGTCGCTTATCTGTTAGTGGTGTCCATTCATCGAATATCACAGTTGTTGTGTTTGTGTATGTTATGTTGAATTTTTGTGTAAAATGTGCAAGTAGTAATTGGAGTGAGGTTGCCTAATGTGGATGGTTTGTAGGGTGCGTGTGTGGGAGAGAGTGATCGATGGTGGATGATGAAGATGGTATTTGTGTTTGATGTTGATTTGTTTGTACTGTGTATCACAGGAGTGTTAATCTTTCACAGATGTGTGGTGAGTGTTGTTTGTGGACAACGTGAATTGTAGTTGAGTGTTTTGTTTCGCTTAATAATAGTTGGGTTGAAGAAACAGTTTATTTTTCTGAGGTGGTGTGTCGCCGACGCCAAAGGGTTAGCTGGTCGTTTAGTTAATTGTTGTTCTGTGAACAGAGGAGTGTGGTGTGAATGTTTTGTGGAGAGACGTCTGACTAATATGTGTTGTTGATTTCTTCATGTGTAGATGCGGAGCTAAATAATGTAGTGATTATTGGAGAGTGTTGTTGTCGTGTGTGTATGCATGTATGTTAGTGATATTGGTGATGTTAGTTGTGCAGATGCGTCATTTTGTCTTGTGAAATGCTTGTGTAACATTGACTGGTTGTGTTCTGTAGTTAAGATGTGGGAGTGTGAGTGGAGAATAGGATGACTGTGGTGACGAGAGTATTTCTGAATAGTGTGTAGACAGTGTTAGTTGTGGTAGATGTCCATCGAGATATCTGTAGTTTTCGTTTCGGACGATAGTATTCGCATATGGAGTATATTGATAGTTCGTGTTATTTGTTCCTTTTTACATCGGACGTGAGTGATTATGTGGTGTTGGTGATTTTGTGTACGGTGGTTATTGACTAATCGAGTAGATATTGTGTGTTGTGTGATTTAGTTGTGTGTTGTATTGCACTGGGATTTTATGTTTGGATAGTAATGTTGGGACTTTAGTGGTGTGATAAGTTGTTTGTATTTGATGATTGATCGTTTACAGGTGTTTGCAGTGAGCTTGCTTTCGACATACTTTTCTTCGCGTGTTCGACACTGCATAGATGATAACTTGTCCCTTTATAGATTGGTGGATGTGTCGCAAAATGAGAAAAATATTTTTGCGTATGTATGTATGAGAATAGATGATTGTGTTTGTTGGATTGCCTGAACGATGTGTATGAAGTTTGGTTGTTTGTGGAAATTTGTTGACTATGGGTGGTCATATGGACGTGTCCATAATCTAATACCCTCAGTAGACATTCTGCGGGATTCGCTGATGGACTAAATGAATAAGTTGACCGTTGAGTCGATAGACATTATCATTCTCGACGGAGACGGTACACGATTATATTAATATGACTGGAGGATGTTTCGTGTTGATGACGAGTTGTCAGTTGGAATTGAGGTTTCTTATATATATATATATATATATATTGTGCTTGATTATTTAGTTACTTTCTGACGGGGATTGAAGAGTTCTGAATGTGTGTGAATGTTTGCCGAGTGTAAGTGAGCACACTCCGGAGGTCGAGATAGTAATTTATCTTTGTCCAAACTGGGTAGTGCAACATCAAGTATTCCACTGTCACATCTATGTCGGTGGTGTCCATTGATTTGCAAATAAATTTGATGTATTGGTTTGTTGAATTTGTTGTGTTTAGTCTTATGAATATGGTGTTAAAATATTTGATGCTGTGCTTTGTGGAGTGTATATGGATGTGTCTGAGTGGTTTTGTGTAGTTGATTGTTTGGTATTGGTGAGCACACTCCGGAAGTGGAGATAGTAATTTATCTTTGTCCAAACTGGGTAGTGCAACATCGAGTATTCCACTGTCGCTTATCTGTTAGTGGTGTCCATTCATCGAATATCACAGTTGTTGTGTTTGTGTATGTTATGTTGAATTTTTGTGTAAAATGTGCAAGTAGTAATTGGAGTGAGGTTGCCTAATGTGGATGGTTTGTAGGGTGCGTGTGTGGGAGAGAGTGATCGATGGTGGATGATGAAGATGGTATTTGTGTTTGATGTTGATTTGTTTGTACTGTGTATCACAGGAGTGTTAATCTTTCACAGATGTGTGGTGAGTGTTGTTTGTGGACAACGTGAATTGTAGTTGAGTGTTTTGTTTCGCTTAATAATAGTTGGGTTGAAGAAACAGTTTATTTTTCTGAGGTGGTGTGTCGCCGACGCCAAAGGGTTAGCTGGTCGTTTAGTTAATTGTTGTTCTGTGAACAGAGGAGTGTGGTGTGAATGTTTTGTGGAGAGACGTCTGACTAATATGTGTTGTTGATTTCTTCATGTGTAGATGCGGAGCTAAATAATGTAGTGATTATTGGAGAGTGTTGTTGTCGTGTGTGTATGCATGTATGTTAGTGATATTGGTGATGTTAGTTGTGCAGATGCGTCATTTTGTCTTGTGAAATGCTTGTGTAACATTGACTGGTTGTGTTCTGTAGTTAAGATGTGGGAGTGTGAGTGGAGAATAGGATGACTGTGGTGACGAGAGTATTTCTGAATAGTGTGTAGACAGTGTTAGTTGTGGTAGATGTCCATCGAGATATCTGTAGTTTTCGTTTCGGACGATAGTATTCGCATATGGAGTATATTGATAGTTCGTGTTATTTGTTCCTTTTTACATCGGACGTGAGTGATTATGTGGTGTTGGTGATTTTGTGTACGGTGGTTATTGACTAATCGAGTAGATATTGTGTGTTGTGTGATTTAGTTGTGTGTTGTATTGCACTGGGATTTTATGTTTGGATAGTAATGTTGGGACTTTAGTGGTGTGATAAGTTGTTTGTATTTGATGATTGATCGTTTACAGGTGTTTGCAGTGAGCTTGCTTTCGACATACTTTTCTTCGCGTGTTCGACACTGCATAGATGATAACTTGTCCCTTTATAGATTGGTGGATGTGTCGCAAAATGAGAAAAAATATTTTTGCGTATGTATGTATGAGAATAGATGATTGTGTTTGTTGGATTGCCTGAACGATGTGTATGAAGTTTGGTTGTTTGTGGAAATTTGTTGACTATGGGTGGTCATATGGACGTGTCCATAATCTAATACCCTCAGTAGACATTCTGCGGGATTCGCTGATGGACTAAATGAATAAGTTGACCGTTGAGTCGATAGACATTATCATTCTCGACGGAGACGGTACACGATTATATTAATATGACTGGAGGATGTTTCGTGTTGATGACGAGTTGTCAGTTGGAATTGAGGTTTCTTATATATATATATATATATTTGTGCTTGATTATTTAGTTACTTTCTGACGGGGATTGAAGAGTTCTGAATGTGTGTGAATGTTTGCCGAGTGTAAGTGAGCACACTCCGGAGGTCGAGATAGTAATTTATCTTTGTCCAAACTGGGTAGTGCAACATCAAGTATTCCACTGTCACATCTATGTCGGTGGTGTCCATTGATTTGCAAATAAATTTGATGTATTGGTTTGTTGAATTTGTTGTGTTTAGTCTTATGAATATGGTGTTAAAATATTTGATGCTGTGCTTTGTGGAGTGTATATGGATGTGTCTGAGTGGTTTTGTGTAGTTGATTGTTTGGTATTGGTGAGCACACTCCGGAAGTGGAGATAGTAATTTATCTTTGTCCAAACTGGGTAGTGCAACATCGAGTATTCCACTGTCGCTTATCTGTTAGTGGTGTCCATTCATCGAATATCACAGTTGTTGTGTTTGTGTATGTTATGTTGAATTTTTGTGTAAAATGTGCAAGTAGTAATTGGAGTGAGGTTGCCTAATGTGGATGGTTTGTAGGGTGCGTGTGTGGGAGAGAGTGATCGATGGTGGATGATGAAGATGGTATTTGTGTTTGATGTTGATTTGTTTGTACTGTGTATCACAGGAGTGTTAATCTTTCACAGATGTGTGGTGAGTGTTGTTTGTGGACAACGTGAATTGTAGTTGAGTGTTTTGTTTCGCTTAATAATAGTTGGGTTGAAGAAACAGTTTATTTTTCTGAGGTGGTGTGTCGCCGACGCCAAAGGGTTAGCTGGTCGTTTAGTTAATTGTTGTTCTGTGAACAGAGGAGTGTGGTGTGAATGTTTTGTGGAGAGACGTCTGACTAATATGTGTTGTTGATTTCTTCATGTGTAGATGCGGAGCTAAATAATGTAGTGATTATTGGAGAGTGTTGTTGTCGTGTGTGTATGCATGTATGTTAGTGATATTGGTGATGTTAGTTGTGCAGATGCGTCATTTTGTCTTGTGAAATGCTTGTGTAACATTGACTGGTTGTGTTCTGTAGTTAAGATGTGGGAGTGTGAGTGGAGAATAGGATGACTGTGGTGACGAGAGTATTTCTGAATAGTGTGTAGACAGTGTTAGTTGTGGTAGATGTCCATCGAGATATCTGTAGTTTTCGTTTCGGACGATAGTATTCGCATATGGAGTATATTGATAGTTCGTGTTATTTGTTCCTTTTTACATCGGACGTGAGTGATTATGTGGTGTTGGTGATTTTGTGTACGGTGGTTATTGACTAATCGAGTAGATATTGTGTGTTGTGTGATTTAGTTGTGTGTTGTATTGCACTGGGATTTTATGTTTGGATAGTAATGTTGGGACTTTAGTGGTGTGATAAGTTGTTTGTATTTGATGATTGATCGTTTACAGGTGTTTGCAGTGAGCTTGCTTTCGACATACTTTTCTTCGCGTGTTCGACACTGCATAGATGATAACTTGTCCCTTTATAGATTGGTGGATGTGTCGCAAAATGAGAAAAATATTTTTGCGTATGTATGTATGAGAATAGATGATTGTGTTTGTTGGATTGCCTGAACGATGTGTATGAAGTTTGGTTGTTTGTGGAAATTTGTTGACCATGGGTGGTCATATGGACGTGTCCATAATCTAATACCCTCAGTAGACATTCTGCGGGATTCGCTGATGGACTAAATGAATAAGTTGACCGTTGAGTCGATAGACATTATCATTCTCGACGGAGACGGTACACGATTATATTAATATGACTGGAGGATGTTTCGTGTTGATGACGAGTTGTCAGTTGGAATTGAGGTTTCTTATATATATATATATATATATATATGTGCTTGATTATTTAGTTACTTTCTGACGGGGATTGAAGAGTTCTGAATGTGTGTGAATGTTTGCCGAGTGTAAGTGAGCACACTCCGGAGGTCGAGATAGTAATTTATCTTTGTCCAAACTGGGTAGTGCAACATCAAGTATTCCACTGTCACATCTATGTCGGTGGTGTCCATTGATTTGCAAATAAATTTGATGTATTGGTTTGTTGAATTTGTTGTGTTTAGTCTTATGAATATGGTGTTAAAATATTTGATGCTGTGCTTTGTGGAGTGTATATGGATGTGTCTGAGTGGTTTTGTGTAGTTGATTGTTTGGTATTGGTGAGCACACTCCGGAAGTGGAGATAGTAATTTATCTTTGTCCAAACTGGGTAGTGCAACATCGAGTATTCCACTGTCGCTTATCTGTTAGTGGTGTCCATTCATCGAATATCACAGTTGTTGTGTTTGTGTATGTTATGTTGAATTTTTGTGTAAAATGTGCAAGTAGTAATTGGAGTGAGGTTGCCTAATGTGGATGGTTTGTAGGGTGCGTGTGTGGGAGAGAGTGATCGATGGTGGATGATGAAGATGGTATTTGTGTTTGATGTTGATTTGTTTGTACTGTGTATCACAGGAGTGTTAATCTTTCACAGATGTGTGGTGAGTGTTGTTTGTGGACAACGTGAATTGTAGTTGAGTGTTTTGTTTCGCTTAATAATAGTTGGGTTGAAGAAACAGTTTATTTTTCTGAGGTGGTGTGTCGCCGACGCCAAAGGGTTAGCTGGTCGTTTAGTTAATTGTTGTTCTGTGAACAGAGGAGTGTGGTGTGAATGTTTTGTGGAGAGACGTCTGACTAATATGTGTTGTTGATTTCTTCATGTGTAGATGCGGAGCTAAATAATGTAGTGATTATTGGAGAGTGTTGTTGTCGTGTGTGTATGCATGTATGTTAGTGATATTGGTGATGTTAGTTGTGCAGATGCGTCATTTTGTCTTGTGAAATGCTTGTGTAACATTGACTGGTTGTGTTCTGTAGTTAAGATGTGGGAGTGTGAGTGGAGAATAGGATGACTGTGGTGACGAGAGTATTTCTGAATAGTGTGTAGACAGTGTTAGTTGTGGTAGATGTCCATCGAGATATCTGTAGTTTTCGTTTCGGACGATAGTATTCGCATATGGAGTATATTGATAGTTCGTGTTATTTGTTCCTTTTTACATCGGACGTGAGTGATTATGTGGTGTTGGTGATTTTGTGTACGGTGGTTATTGACTAATCGAGTAGATATTGTGTGTTGTGTGATTTAGTTGTGTGTTGTATTGCACTGGGATTTTATGTTTGGATAGTAATGTTGGGACTTTAGTGGTGTGATAAGTTGTTTGTATTTGATGATTGATCGTTTACAGGTGTTTGCAGTGAGCTTGCTTTCGACATACTTTTCTTCGCGTGTTCGACACTGCATAGATGATAACTTGTCCCTTTATAGATTGGTGGATGTGTCGCAAAATGAGAAAAATATTTTTGCGTATGTATGTATGAGAATAGATGATTGTGTTTGTTGGATTGCCTGAACGATGTGTATGAAGTTTGGTTGTTTGTGGAAATTTGTTGACTATGGGTGGTCATATGGACGTGTCCATAATCTAATACCCTCAGTAGACATTCTGCGGGATTCGCTGATGGACTAAATGAATAAGTTGACCGTTGAGTCGATAGACATTATCATTCTCGACGGAGACGGTACACGATTATATTAATATGACTGGAGGATGTTTCGTGTTGATGACGAGTTGTCAGTTGGAATTGAGGTTTCTTATATATATATATATATATATATTTGCTTGATTATTTAGTTACTTTCTGACGGGGATTGAAGAGTTCTGAATGTGTGTGAATGTTTGCCGAGTGTAAGTGAGCACACTCCGGAGGTCGAGATAGTAATTTATCTTTGTCCAAACTGGGTAGTGCAACATCAAGTATTCCACTGTCACATCTATGTCGGTGGTGTCCATTGATTTGCAAATAAATTTGATGTATTGGTTTGTTGAATTTGTTGTGTTTAGTCTTATGAATATGGTGTTAAAATATTTGATGCTGTGCTTTGTGGAGTGTATATGGATGTGTCTGAGTGGTTTTGTGTAGTTGATTGTTTGGTATTGGTGAGCACACTCCGGAAGTGGAGATAGTAATTTATCTTTGTCCAAACTGGGTAGTGCAACATCGAGTATTCCACTGTCGCTTATCTGTTAGTGGTGTCCATTCATCGAATATCACAGTTGTTGTGTTTGTGTATGTTATGTTGAATTTTTGTGTAAAATGTGCAAGTAGTAATTGGAGTGAGGTTGCCTAATGTGGATGGTTTGTAGGGTGCGTGTGTGGGAGAGAGTGATCGATGGTGGATGATGAAGATGGTATTTGTGTTTGATGTTGATTTGTTTGTACTGTGTATCACAGGAGTGTTAATCTTTCACAGATGTGTGGTGAGTGTTGTTTGTGGACAACGTGAATTGTAGTTGAGTGTTTTGTTTCGCTTAATAATAGTTGGGTTGAAGAAACAGTTTATTTTTCTGAGGTGGTGTGTCGCCGACGCCAAAGGGTTAGCTGGTCGTTTAGTTAATTGTTGTTCTGTGAACAGAGGAGTGTGGTGTGAATGTTTTGTGGAGAGACGTCTGACTAATATGTGTTGTTGATTTCTTCATGTGTAGATGCGGAGCTAAATAATGTAGTGATTATTGGAGAGTGTTGTTGTCGTGTGTGTATGCATGTATGTTAGTGATATTGGTGATGTTAGTTGTGCAGATGCGTCATTTTGTCTTGTGAAATGCTTGTGTAACATTGACTGGTTGTGTTCTGTAGTTAAGATGTGGGAGTGTGAGTGGAGAATAGGATGACTGTGGTGACGAGAGTATTTCTGAATAGTGTGTAGACAGTGTTAGTTGTGGTAGATGTCCATCGAGATATCTGTAGTTTTCGTTTCGGACGATAGTATTCGCATATGGAGTATATTGATAGTTCGTGTTATTTGTTCCTTTTTACATCGGACGTGAGTGATTATGTGGTGTTGGTGATTTTGTGTACGGTGGTTATTGACTAATCGAGTAGATATTGTGTGTTGTGTGATTTAGTTGTGTGTTGTATTGCACTGGGATTTTATGTTTGGATAGTAATGTTGGGACTTTAGTGGTGTGATAAGTTGTTTGTATTTGATGATTGATCGTTTACAGGTGTTTGCAGTGAGCTTGCTTTCGACATACTTTTCTTCGCGTGTTCGACACTGCATAGATGATAACTTGTCCCTTTATAGATTGGTGGATGTGTCGCAAAATGAGAAAAATATTTTTGCGTATGTATGTATGAGAATAGATGATTGTGTTTGTTGGATTGCCTGAACGATGTGTATGAAGTTTGGTTGTTTGTGGAAATTTGTTGACTATGGGTGGTCATATGGACGTGTCCATAATCTAATACCCTCAGTAGACATTCTGCGGGATTCGCTGATGGACTAAATGAATAAGTTGACCGTTGAGTCGATAGACATTATCATTCTCGACGGAGACGGTACACGATTATATTAATATGACTGGAGGATGTTTCGTGTTGATGACGAGTTGTCAGTTGGAATTGAGGTTTCTTATATATATATATATATATTTGTGCTTGATTATTTAGTTACTTTCTGACGGGGATTGAAGAGTTCTGAATGTGTGTGAATGTTTGCCGAGTGTAAGTGAGCACACTCCGGAGGTCGAGATAGTAATTTATCTTTGTCCAAACTGGGTAGTGCAACATCAAGTATTCCACTGTCACATCTATGTCGGTGGTGTCCATTGATTTGCAAATAAATTTGATGTATTGGTTTGTTGAATTTGTTGTGTTTAGTCTTATGAATATGGTGTTAAAATATTTGATGCTGTGCTTTGTGGAGTGTATATGGATGTGTCTGAGTGGTTTTGTGTAGTTGATTGTTTGGTATTGGTGAGCACACTCCGGAAGTGGAGATAGTAATTTATCTTTGTCCAAACTGGGTAGTGCAACATCGAGTATTCCACTGTCGCTTATCTGTTAGTGGTGTCCATTCATCGAATATCACAGTTGTTGTGTTTGTGTATGTTATGTTGAATTTTTGTGTAAAATGTGCAAGTAGTAATTGGAGTGAGGTTGCCTAATGTGGATGGTTTGTAGGGTGCGTGTGTGGGAGAGAGTGATCGATGGTGGATGATGAAGATGGTATTTGTGTTTGATGTTGATTTGTTTGTACTGTGTATCACAGGAGTGTTAATCTTTCACAGATGTGTGGTGAGTGTTGTTTGTGGACAACGTGAATTGTAGTTGAGTGTTTTGTTTCGCTTAATAATAGTTGGGTTGAAGAAACAGTTTATTTTTCTGAGGTGGTGTGTCGCCGACGCCAAAGGGTTAGCTGGTCGTTTAGTTAATTGTTGTTCTGTGAACAGAGGAGTGTGGTGTGAATGTTTTGTGGAGAGACGTCTGACTAATATGTGTTGTTGATTTCTTCATGTGTAGATGCGGAGCTAAATAATGTAGTGATTATTGGAGAGTGTTGTTGTCGTGTGTGTATGCATGTATGTTAGTGATATTGGTGATGTTAGTTGTGCAGATGCGTCATTTTGTCTTGTGAAATGCTTGTGTAACATTGACTGGTTGTGTTCTGTAGTTAAGATGTGGGAGTGTGAGTGGAGAATAGGATGACTGTGGTGACGAGAGTATTTCTGAATAGTGTGTAGACAGTGTTAGTTGTGGTAGATGTCCATCGAGATATCTGTAGTTTTCGTTTCGGACGATAGTATTCGCATATGGAGTATATTGATAGTTCGTGTTATTTGTTCCTTTTTACATCGGACGTGAGTGATTATGTGGTGTTGGTGATTTTGTGTACGGTGGTTATTGACTAATCGAGTAGATATTGTGTGTTGTGTGATTTAGTTGTGTGTTGTATTGCACTGGGATTTTATGTTTGGATAGTAATGTTGGGACTTTAGTGGTGTGATAAGTTGTTTGTATTTGATGATTGATCGTTTACAGGTGTTTGCAGTGAGCTTGCTTTCGACATACTTTTCTTCGCGTGTTCGACACTGCATAGATGATAACTTGTCCCTTTATAGATTGGTGGATGTGTCGCAAAATGAGAAAAAATATTTTTGCGTATGTATGTATGAGAATAGATGATTGTGTTTGTTGGATTGCCTGAACGATGTGTATGAAGTTTGGTTGTTTGTGGAAATTTGTTGACTATGGGTGGTCATATGGACGTGTCCATAATCTAATACCCTCAGTAGACATTCTGCGGGATTCGCTGATGGACTAAATGAATAAGTTGACCGTTGAGTCGATAGACATTATCATTCTCGACGGAGACGGTACACGATTATATTAATATGACTGGAGGATGTTTCGTGTTGATGACGAGTTGTCAGTTGGAATTGAGGTTTCTTATATATATATATATATATTTGTGCTTGATTATTTAGTTACTTTCTGACGGGGATTGAAGAGTTCTGAATGTGTGTGAATGTTTGCCGAGTGTAAGTGAGCACACTCCGGAGGTCGAGATAGTAATTTATCTTTGTCCAAACTGGGTAGTGCAACATCAAGTATTCCACTGTCACATCTATGTCGGTGGTGTCCATTGATTTGCAAATAAATTTGATGTATTGGTTTGTTGAATTTGTTGTGTTTAGTCTTATGAATATGGTGTTAAAATATTTGATGCTGTGCTTTGTGGAGTGTATATGGATGTGTCTGAGTGGTTTTGTGTAGTTGATTGTTTGGTATTGGTGAGCACACTCCGGAAGTGGAGATAGTAATTTATCTTTGTCCAAACTGGGTAGTGCAACATCGAGTATTCCACTGTCGCTTATCTGTTAGTGGTGTCCATTCATCGAATATCACAGTTGTTGTGTTTGTGTATGTTATGTTGAATTTTTGTGTAAAATGTGCAAGTAGTAATTGGAGTGAGGTTGCCTAATGTGGATGGTTTGTAGGGTGCGTGTGTGGGAGAGAGTGATCGATGGTGGATGATGAAGATGGTATTTGTGTTTGATGTTGATTTGTTTGTACTGTGTATCACAGGAGTGTTAATCTTTCACAGATGTGTGGTGAGTGTTGTTTGTGGACAACGTGAATTGTAGTTGAGTGTTTTGTTTCGCTTAATAATAGTTGGGTTGAAGAAACAGTTTATTTTTCTGAGGTGGTGTGTCGCCGACGCCAAAGGGTTAGCTGGTCGTTTAGTTAATTGTTGTTCTGTGAACAGAGGAGTGTGGTGTGAATGTTTTGTGGAGAGACGTCTGACTAATATGTGTTGTTGATTTCTTCATGTGTAGATGCGGAGCTAAATAATGTAGTGATTATTGGAGAGTGTTGTTGTCGTGTGTGTATGCATGTATGTTAGTGATATTGGTGATGTTAGTTGTGCAGATGCGTCATTTTGTCTTGTGAAATGCTTGTGTAACATTGACTGGTTGTGTTCTGTAGTTAAGATGTGGGAGTGTGAGTGGAGAATAGGATGACTGTGGTGACGAGAGTATTTCTGAATAGTGTGTAGACAGTGTTAGTTGTGGTAGATGTCCATCGAGATATCTGTAGTTTTCGTTTCGGACGATAGTATTCGCATATGGAGTATATTGATAGTTCGTGTTATTTGTTCCTTTTTACATCGGACGTGAGTGATTATGTGGTGTTGGTGATTTTGTGTACGGTGGTTATTGACTAATCGAGTAGATATTGTGTGTTGTGTGATTTAGTTGTGTGTTGTATTGCACTGGGATTTTATGTTTGGATAGTAATGTTGGGACTTTAGTGGTGTGATAAGTTGTTTGTATTTGATGATTGATCGTTTACAGGTGTTTGCAGTGAGCTTGCTTTCGACATACTTTTCTTCGCGTGTTCGACACTGCATAGATGATAACTTGTCCCTTTATAGATTGGTGGATGTGTCGCAAAATGAGAAAAATATTTTTGCGTATGTATGTATGAGAATAGATGATTGTGTTTGTTGGATTGCCTGAACGATGTGTATGAAGTTTGGTTGTTTGTGGAAATTTGTTGACTATGGGTGGTCATATGGACGTGTCCATAATCTAATACCCTCAGTAGACATTCTGCGGGATTCGCTGATGGACTAAATGAATAAGTTGACCGTTGAGTCGATAGACATTATCATTCTCGACGGAGACGGTACACGATTATATTAATATGACTGGAGGATGTTTCGTGTTGATGACGAGTTGTCAGTTGGAATTGAGGTTTCTTATATATATATATATATATTTGTGCTTGATTATTTAGTTACTTTCTGACGGGGATTGAAGAGTTCTGAATGTGTGTGAATGTTTGCCGAGTGTAAGTGAGCACACTCCGGAGGTCGAGATAGTAATTTATCTTTGTCCAAACTGGGTAGTGCAACATCAAGTATTCCACTGTCACATCTATGTCGGTGGTGTCCATTGATTTGCAAATAAATTTGATGTATTGGTTTGTTGAATTTGTTGTGTTTAGTCTTATGAATATGGTGTTAAAATATTTGATGCTGTGCTTTGTGGAGTGTATATGGATGTGTCTGAGTGGTTTTGTGTAGTTGATTGTTTGGTATTGGTGAGCACACTCCGGAAGTGGAGATAGTAATTTATCTTTGTCCAAACTGGGTAGTGCAACATCGAGTATTCCACTGTCGCTTATCTGTTAGTGGTGTCCATTCATCGAATATCACAGTTGTTGTGTTTGTGTATGTTATGTTGAATTTTTGTGTAAAATGTGCAAGTAGTAATTGGAGTGAGGTTGCCTAATGTGGATGGTTTGTAGGGTGCGTGTGTGGGAGAGAGTGATCGATGGTGGATGATGAAGATGGTATTTGTGTTTGATGTTGATTTGTTTGTACTGTGTATCACAGGAGTGTTAATCTTTCACAGATGTGTGGTGAGTGTTGTTTGTGGACAACGTGAATTGTAGTTGAGTGTTTTGTTTCGCTTAATAATAGTTGGGTTGAAGAAACAGTTTATTTTTCTGAGGTGGTGTGTCGCCGACGCCAAAGGGTTAGCTGGTCGTTTAGTTAATTGTTGTTCTGTGAACAGAGGAGTGTGGTGTGAATGTTTTGTGGAGAGACGTCTGACTAATATGTGTTGTTGATTTCTTCATGTGTAGATGCGGAGCTAAATAATGTAGTGATTATTGGAGAGTGTTGTTGTCGTGTGTGTATGCATGTATGTTAGTGATATTGGTGATGTTAGTTGTGCAGATGCGTCATTTTGTCTTGTGAAATGCTTGTGTAACATTGACTGGTTGTGTTCTGTAGTTAAGATGTGGGAGTGTGAGTGGAGAATAGGATGACTGTGGTGACGAGAGTATTTCTGAATAGTGTGTAGACAGTGTTAGTTGTGGTAGATGTCCATCGAGATATCTGTAGTTTTCGTTTCGGACGATAGTATTCGCATATGGAGTATATTGATAGTTCGTGTTATTTGTTCCTTTTTACATCGGACGTGAGTGATTATGTGGTGTTGGTGATTTTGTGTACGGTGGTTATTGACTAATCGAGTAGATATTGTGTGTTGTGTGATTTAGTTGTGTGTTGTATTGCACTGGGATTTTATGTTTGGATAGTAATGTTGGGACTTTAGTGGTGTGATAAGTTGTTTGTATTTGATGATTGATCGTTTACAGGTGTTTGCAGTGAGCTTGCTTTCGACATACTTTTCTTCGCGTGTTCGACACTGCATAGATGATAACTTGTCCCTTTATAGATTGGTGGATGTGTCGCAAAATGAGAAAAATATTTTTGCGTATGTATGTATGAGAATAGATGATTGTGTTTGTTGGATTGCCTGAACGATGTGTATGAAGTTTGGTTGTTTGTGGAAATTTGTTGACTATGGGTGGTCATATGGACGTGTCCATAATCTAATACCCTCAGTAGACATTCTGCGGGATTCGCTGATGGACTAAATGAATAAGTTGACCGTTGAGTCGATAGACATTATCATTCTCGACGGAGACGGTACACGATTATATTAATATGACTGGAGGATGTTTCGTGTTGATGACGAGTTGTCAGTTGGAATTGAGGTTTCTTATATATATATATATATATTTGTGCTTGATTATTTAGTTACTTTCTGACGGGGATTGAAGAGTTCTGAATGTGTGTGAATGTTTGCCGAGTGTAAGTGAGCACACTCCGGAGGTCGAGATAGTAATTTATCTTTGTCCAAACTGGGTAGTGCAACATCAAGTATTCCACTGTCACATCTATGTCGGTGGTGTCCATTGATTTGCAAATAAATTTGATGTATTGGTTTGTTGAATTTGTTGTGTTTAGTCTTATGAATATGGTGTTAAAATATTTGATGCTGTGCTTTGTGGAGTGTATATGGATGTGTCTGAGTGGTTTTGTGTAGTTGATTGTTTGGTATTGGTGAGCACACTCCGGAAGTGGAGATAGTAGTTTGTTTTTGTCCGATGTCTTCGTGTATTTTGTTGACCGTTTTGACTCTTTTTTTGTTTGATTGTTTATTTGAATATCTTTCCTTTTCCGAATTTCTTATGACATCCGGTTTGTGCTTGCATATCACTGTTAAATTTGTCACTTGACAATGGAGAATATTTATTTGTAGCATGGTTTTGAGCACTGATTTCTTTTTGTCATTGCTAGGGAATCTTCGAATTGCCGATCGAATGTTATTAAGGTTACGTGTATGGCAGTGAAACATATATTAATATGTTATATCGTTTGCTGATTATTACTGAATGATTTTCTGGTACTTATTTAAACGCAGTCTTTTAGTCATTATGTGTGAAAATTATATTTGAAATAATCTAAGCGATTGAAATTTAAATTATTCCATCGTTTCGCCCAGCTAGCTTGTCTGGCTTTCGCATGCACTCCTCACTTCTTGATGAGTGATGAGATCAATGCATGTATAGTGAAAGCCAGAGCGGCTTATGCCAATCTGGGCCATCTTTGGCGCCTTCGTGATGTTAGTCTGGCTGTAAAAGGTCGGATCTACAACGCGTCCGTGAGAGCAGTTTTACTCTATGCTTGTGAAACCTGGCCTCTCCGAGTTGAGGACGTTAGAAGACTCTGTGTGTTCGATCATCGCTGTCTCCGAAGGATTGCTGACATCCAGCGGCAACACCATGTCAGTAATGCAGAGGTTCGGCATCGTGTGTTCGGACACAGAGATGATAATGCAATTTGTGTCACCATCTTGAAACACCGACTTCGGTAGCTTGGACATGTTCTACGAATGTCGTCCCAGAGAACTCCACGTCGTGCACTGTTTGCTGACTCTGGGACTGGTTGGAAGAAGCGGAGAGGTGGTCAGTGCATGACATGGTGTCGTGGCATTATAGAAAGCTGCAAAGGGACTGGCTTGTGTTGGACCTTCACGAGTCCCTGGCTGGGGTCCGAGAGATGGTGCTACACAGTGGCTTGAGACGTTATTATATATGACTCAGAATAGAAGCCAGTGGCGATCCTGCTGTAACCTTCTTTTACTTTCTTCATAAAAAGTGGTTGTGTCTGTCTTAACTGAAAGATTTCTTCTGATTGTACCTTTCCGTTCCCTCATTATTACTACACTACCTTACACCAATCTCTTCGTTATTGTTCTCTTTTTTATGCTCCTTACCTTTTTTTCTCTTCGAATTCTCATTGTTTTGTGTGGCGCATATATATTGGTGCTCTCTTGTACCAATATTTATGTGTTCAAATAAATAAATAAGCTTGTCTGGACGTCTTCAGCGTAGTAATCATTTTTTTTGTGCACTGTTTGTCTTTTTCGAATGTTATTTTCTTGTCACGATTGTAATGCATTGCTTTTTGTTTATATTCATCACTTCTTCTTGTAATCTTTTTTCCGTCACTAATTCTTGTTTTTACTGCTAGCGTATTTCTCGAAATTTTCGTCACATTTTTCACTTATTATTTTTTTAAAAAATTTGGTTTTATTATTTTCAGCTTAAAATGAATTCAATTTGGCGGACATTAAATTTTAATTTAAACAATCGCTTCCATTTCCATTTCTCATTATGGTGTAATGTCAACAATGCTGAAGATATCCAAACAAAAATACATTCAAAACAATTTCCCACCCTTACAAACGCTGCCGTTGTGTTAATTGATAGTGATGTCATCATCGATATAGTTCAGGTTGGTTATGTGCTATATTTTCCCACAAATAAATATGACAGTACCACTTATTTGTAATGTTTACTAATCTCCATTTGTTTTTTTAACCTTTATACGCAATTTATCGTTTTCTAACAGTGAATTTGTGTAAAGTATATCTTTTGTCCCCCTTTTAAACTTTATCCATTATGAACGGATGTTCTAATTGTTGTCTCTTGCTCTTGATCAAACTTTTGACGACACTTATTATCACCGTTGATTATTTTCAGCTATTAGGGATTGATCTATCATATGTTTAATAGTAATGATTAATATTGTTTCATTATCATATCGTTCATATTTTTTATTAGTTTCTACCATTAGTACTAAATATTATCAAGTTGCATCTGGGATTTAGTGATTTAATCATTCAGCTTCACTTTTTATGATCATAGTTTTGAGCTCCATTGTTCTTTTTTTTCAATCGCTTTATTTATTTAGTTTCAGTTTTCCTTCACTGTCACTTATATTTAGAGTTTTGGATTTAGCATGAAGTGTTCCAACATTTGATATTTTACCACCCGGATCTATAATGCAAACAAATATTGTTGAATGATGCTAAGTTTGTTTTTTCTTTGAATTATATCGCTTTTTTCATGTAAACGTTTATGATATTATTATTTAAAGATATATCTCAACAAGTGAAAAATAAACATAGATTGTTCGTCTTCAAGGTTTGTGACTAAGTTTGAGGTAATTCCCGATGTTCTCGTAAAAGGCCATTACCTGTGGAGTTAAATTATGTCGGGTATGAGGCAGTTACCGAGCAACGGCATTGGAAGATGCCTCTGTAATATCGCGAATTGATTAAAGTTAAGAATGTAGACTTTCGGATGCTACCTCAGTGGTTAAGCATTTGTCATCACAGATGAAATTCCTAGGTTAGCTCCGTGGAGGGGTCATGCGTTCACACTGACGAAGCAGCTCGACAGTACTTTTCTATTTTCAACAGTTGTGTAATTAAAATCAGTCTGTGAAGTAAAGTGTTGTAAAATGGTACGTGACGGTCAACGTTTTTGCGATTTGCTATAAAGGTCATTGTTCTCCTTATTTTGATTTGAACAAAATATGCAGTTAGCTTATTCATCAATAAGTATTGCATCTTGATATATTTATTGATTTCAAAATTTTTATTTATTTATTAGTCTGTTAATCAATCTTTAATATCATTTCATGATGATAATCTTTGGGAAAATTAAATCATCAGCTTCTTAATTGTTCAGTATTTTTACCTGAATTATGGCCGACGTTTATGACCTATATCTTTATGAATTTTACCAATCTAATAACGATTTTTTACACATCCATACTTTTAGATAGAGGCCGCTGTTACCCAAGCTTTAATCCATTATAACGATGAATCTTCGGGTGGAATGTATACACGAGGGTTGGCTACCGAGATTCTGTATTGCCTTAGCCCAAACCGATCGATTACTCATGCACTGGATACATTTGGGATTAAAGCATCTACCAAAGAACTGATTATAGGGATAATTTATTCCACAGATTTTTATCAACCAAATGATGCAGTTTTACAAAGCTACTTATCACAAATTGTAAATACAATTCAAGGTACAATAAATACTGGTTCATTGACACAGTTGGTCAAGAACACTGATAAAGTTTGTCAAGAATATGGAATAACAAACTTAGAACGAAGTTTAACCAATAAGTCCGATGATCCTCATAGATCTTTACTTGAGAGTATCCTAAGTCGCATGGCATCAAGGGATCTTTTCAGATCTTGAAAATACGAATAATTGAATGACATAATTATACTGATAATCTTTATTTTGTATAAATTAATTTTAATGTAACATACTGTTCTGTAAATATACATATGATAATTATCTTTAGTTCTTTATTGACATAAAACTAAGATAATTTGCCGGTGACCTTTGTCTTTTAAAATTTCAGAAACAGTAGGTAGTTGTTAATTTTTCTTGTAGTCTAGTATGAACGAAAGGACATAGTTATTAGACTGCGCTTAAAACTATTAAAGGGAAATTTAAAGGAACAGTTATTATCGAACTTCTATGTTCCATAGGTTTTCAACGATATACATCCAAATCGTAAAATCTGTCTTTTGTTTTAAGTGAAAGCAAATGTGTAAATGTTTTAGGAAGCATAATACACTAACACGTTTTTAGATGTGTTTGTCAAAGATAGCCTATTAAAGTAGATTATAATGGTCAAACAAATCAATTTCATTCTTTTAGTCTGTAGTTTGATATTTATTATCATTTCTTCATCAAGTTGCTTGCAAATTGTAAATATTACTTCTAAATAAACAGGAGTAATTTTCATTTTTATATATACCTGGCCATGAGTAACAGTATTTAAGCCAGTCAGCTCAATTATTAAGCCATAATTCACAGGTTATCATTCATAAGGAAATTTCGACCAATGACTTCTAATTTGTTCTTGTGGAAAAAAGATCACTGGACTTGAATAATATTAATATATTGGGTCTTTAAAGAGTCACTCGAAGATGATGAAACCATTTCGAGATTAGATATAAAGCTACAAGTGAATGATGTGGGTTATCGGATGACTTGGTAAATTCTTATCTATGTGAGTATCCTTTTGATATGTCATACAATGCATCCCATCACCTACGCTCTACTCCAGCAAAATCAAATTATGAGTTCACTTTACAGTCAGAGTAAATACCCATATTTCTTTTTAGACTATGTGATACAGAGTATTGTAAGTGTTGACGCTATCACATGTTACGTGCTCATCTAAACGATTTCTAATCTTCCATTACTACTGATCTGAAGTGTTACGTGAATAGTTTTTGGTGGAGTTTTGTTCTCTGAGCTGGATGGTTTGGTCGTGGAGCTTTCATCGTTCTTCTGAACGACATAATCAGCACAAACTTCTATCCAGCTCAGAGAACAAAACTCCACCAAAATCATCCACCTGAGCTACAAATCTCCACCATCTCAAAATACGTGAATATTTGATACGTCATCCAATGTAAAATTGAGTACATTTTCAAATATATATATATATATATATATATATATATATATATATTCTACGTAGGTAACCATAAGATCAGTGATTTCATACATTTTCTTTGCTTTATAAGTTCTTGCATAACATGAAAACTAATCATAGCCAAAGAATATGAATTCATTAATTTTGTAAATTCCCTTCAGTCACTTGTATCCTAAGGATAATAATATTAAGAATAAGTGTACATATTTTATATTGAATTCAAAGGGAAGTCTTGATTAGGGTTACAGTTGACGCAAATGGTAGCTTGTAAAAAATTAAATAACTGGGACAATTAAAAGATCAAGTTTACAAATATTCCTGACGAGAGAACTGAGCTCATAGACAGAAATGTAAAATTATTCTTATAGGTTACCCAATACTAAATACAGAAAAGATTGGTTAGTTGAGTAGGGTTCAAATAATAAATCAGAGAAAAGAAACGTGGTTGATGGTATAATATACGATATTATCCATCTCATTATCATGATACTGCACAGATGCTAAGTAATGTTGATTACAGTATCCTTTTGGATGGATTAGTTTGGTTTGAATCTGCTGATAGCAGTATCTTCAAAAGTGTGCAATAATTTTAAAGTCATTAACCCATTGATTATGTTGAAAGGATTTAAAAGCTGTGTTCAGTATCAAATAATACTGAGAACATAGTTTCATTTTAATCTTTATTTCTCTGGAACGTCCTCAGAGATGCAAATAATATTTCTCAATTTTGTTCTTCCAACCTGAGTGCTTTATCAGATACGTGTGAACCGGCAGACTCAATTCCAGGTAACACGGTGTGGAAATGTACCCAAGGTCGACTGTCTCAGAGTGGAGGCGGCTGAACTGTTGATTACCGATTTCTCAACGTACCTTCTAATCGAAAATTAATCGTCCTAGCTTCCTCACTCTTGCAGCCAAGTTTTGAAAACAAAATCTTTTAAGAACCGTAGCACACCTTGTTTCTATCTTTCCGTAAATTTACAACTCAGTCAACTTTGACTATAATCAATTCCTGTTCATCTTTTACTTCGTAACATGTTTTCAGCTATCTATTTTTTTTTAAAATCAATCGGAAACTTGAATGAATCACCTACAATAATCCTAACTTTACTTACATAAGTTTTCCTATCCATCGTAAAGACCGCATAGTCCCTATCACAATGGAGAATGGGAATATTTTAAATATACACTAAGTTTCGTAATGCCTCTTGACGATCCCTAGATAAGACCTTGAGCTGTGTGGTGTCATGATGCAATATATTGGTTTGCTAAGTCAACTATTCGCGAGCTATTTCTTCTATTTTATAATCCTGCCTGATCCCTTAACTAAGAAACAGTGAATTTTGTCATTGAATTACTTGGCAACTAAATTGGTAGGATGTCTTCAGCATTGATAGTTAGATTGAATGATGTAATTATTTTTTAGTATTGCGACCAAGCGTTCTTATAGTGTTTGTTATGATGGGCGGTGTCCGAAATCCGATATTGGTAATCAACGTGTCACACGTTAACCCTCCCTCCACCTGACTACTTGAGCGAGAACACAAGAGTGGATTACGGAATAAAATGCACAAATACTTATTTGTATATGTGCATCTCTACCCGTAAGAAAATCACAATCGAAGTTCTGGCAAACTCAGCATTTAACAGAGTTAGCTCCTCAAGGCGTTTACAGTGATCAATGACTTGTACTGAACAGCCATTGAAAATCAGAGAGCACTGAAATCTAGTATGGGATGAGTAGTAGTTTGAATCTATTATCCCACTGAGGTTCGAACTTAGTAACCTAAAATCCCACGATGAACATTTAACCTTTAGACCACTGAGTCATCATTTATGGGTTCATGTTTTTGAACTCAAGTTATTTGAGTCCATGAGTTAATTTCTATGTAGCGATTTTTCTTTCTTTAGTTTGACTGAAGTGGATCATAATTATTTATAAGGGTAGCACATAGTGTTCATGAACGATGTTTATCAGTTATTCCACAGTTTAACAAACAATTAACACTTTATTAAAGAGATAAATAAAACGTACATCAAATCTGAGACAATAGTATTCTGAGGTAATTTATTACATCTATTAAACTATGTAAGAATTTGAAATAAGAAACAAATACCCGAACCAAAGTCAACTATCTACATGTTATGATAATATCAAGAATGAATGTAAGTGATTTATGATTTAAAAAATGCAGACTATAACAGTTTAGTTCACTATTCATTTACTTACTTCATACAAGCTCAGATCATTATCGAGAGAATTTTCTTGTTCGATCACATTGAAACTAGTCATCAAATTTTATTGTAACTAGTATGGTAAGATGAAGTTAATAGTGAAGTAATATGTATACTAAATGTTTTATCATTGATTATCACCGACTGAATCTCTTTAAATGGGTTTTTTCACTTAGATTTTACTTCTCATTTACATGCAAACTTTTTAAATCAATGTATCATATATAGTAATTGTTTTGGAATTATTGGTCACTAAATATCTGTCTCTGTCTACTTTTAATAGTCATCGGTCATAGAAGTAAAATGAAATAAAGTGAACAAATTTTAAGTCTACTTGTTCTTCGACACAGACTAATATTGTTCTACTTTTAAGTAAAATAGACTAATCAAAGCCATAAAACATGTTTACCTACTGAGATAAATCACATTAGTCCTTAAATTCTGAAATAGGCTAATTACTGACAAATATTTAATTGTAATTGTTTTCTGTTAGTCTTTCACTTAGTTATATTATTATTACTTCTTAATTCCATAAGATATTTGCTCGTGAGCATTTAAGATGATATAAGAGAAGCGGATAAATAAATTTAGTTTTCCAATCTGGGATACATATGTTAAGTCAACGGAAGTATCTAACAATATGACTACAGTTCTATTGTTATTATATATATATATATATAATCTGGTTGCAAACCTTAATTCTTAGAGTGTTTGTGACAATGTAGTGTCTGTATGTCTGCAAAAAAGCTTTTTACAATAATAACATAAGATTAATTTCTAAGTACGATAGCTCAAATGACAGCAGTTAACTGTCTATAGTCAACAATCAGAATGGGGACTAAGAGTATACAAATATGGAAACTATTGCGTTCATATAAAGATTTAAGGATTGCACAAAACTGGAAATAACTGTTACAAAGGTTGACAGGAGGTAATTGCAATAATGGACACAGCAATTATTACAAGTTCATGTGAATACGACAAATAACCTACGTTCAGAAATTATTAGAAATAAAACTAGTTACTGAACAATTAGCAGTAGTATAAGACAATACGAATAAAAAGAAAGGAAGGACCGGATGCAAATGTACTTAAAACTATGAATATATGGAATACTAGACAAATACTATATTTTCCGTTATCTTTTTGTTTTATATTTTCATTGTTATTATTGTTTTTCCATCATTTTTGTTATTTGCCTTATATAAAAGTTTATAAGGTCGTAATAACAGATATATTCTTTGTTATATCCTAGTGAGTAGAAAATTGTATTTCTGATGTTTCGTGAACTGATGTGGTCCACTTCTTCAGAGTAACTAAATATCCGAAATAAAATAACGCCACCCTAAATAGTACTATGGGAACAATTCAGAATATAAAAGTATTCTTTCTACAAGAAGCTTGGCTGAAAAGTGGTTGTTTTTATCATTTTATTTTGTAACAACCACATCTGTATATCTTAAGTGGATCTTTTCTCAAACATTACTGATCGTTGTATCTCAATAGCTATTAAGAGGGCTAATTTTTACATAATTTTAAATAGAATAACCGATTACCAGATTGTACACCCCAGGTCTACCACCACGATCAATGTTTTTATTTTAATTGGTATCTCGACTTATGCACTAACATCTGTTTTCTTGTTCTAAAAAAATGTGTATGTTATAACATATCAAGTGAACCAAATGCTTCTCTACAGTGACGCTTGTAAAATTACTTGCGGCAACTTGATCTTGTCTGCAAACTAACATCCATGGAGAATATGTTTTTATGATCATTTCTACTTGTAATCCAGCATTTAGCTGGTTCCCACAACATGTAAGAATAACATAATTCAACCCTAACTTATACGAAGTATTTGTCATGAAACAACTATTTGTGGAAAAACACAATATAAATAATAGTTTTATTATCCAAACTAAATTTCTATCCGCTTGAAGAATCCAGTCTTTTAAGAAAGAATTTCCTCCAAGTTCTTATTTGCTTTTACGAAGATCAAAGAACTTTGGTAATGTCAGACTGAATTTAGGAATTGCGTAACACTTGTTTGTCTTCAGGCTATACAGTATTCACAATAACACTAACAATTTGAGATGATATTCGAAGGCAGCGAACGAAAAGGCAGCACTTATCTATTCCAACTAACTACTCAAGTGGTTGAATAACATCGTGACGTATGATGATAAGGTACTCTAGTGAACGAGAACACAAGTGGGCACAATTAAATATAGTAAATCACAAAATTACAGAATATCTTAGCAAAATCTGAGAACCATACAGTAAATGCTTTATTTGCAAAATGTTAATCAATTGTCTCAAACTTGACCGTTCCTTTTGTAAATGTCAATCAGTCATCTCAGACTTCATTGATCTTGTTAACCTTCTGGCTACGGACCTTTCACCTTCGAATGATGATACGTACTACTTATATCTGTCGATATCAGTAGCACACACTGAAGGCTGGTGATAACCTTTTCTGACATAAAAGAATCAAGATTTCCGAACCTTAAGTTTTAAATAATCAGAACAGTGTAAATAATAAGTTTAGTTTTTGTAAATAACACATACGACTAGGTGTTTATACAACTCTGGTAACAAGCAAATTTACGAGATAAACTTCGAAATATTCTATTTTGAAGCAATGAGCATTTCATCAATCCAATCATTATATCTCATGAGTTTCACAAATAAATAACTTTTTATTCTACTGCTTCACAATCAGCTTCTTATCACAAGCTTACTAATAATATGACCAAAACTTATTAGTCTTCTTACTTGATCTATGAGCTACTGGGAGTTATGGTATATCTTTTGATGATTTTTCTCTAAACATTTGTATTATAAGACTGAAGAATAAGTAAACGGAACTTGGGTGTTTTGTGCAGTTTACAATATAGATTGGTTGACAATAATTAAAAGTCTTGTGTATCACTTTCACGATTGTGTAAAGAGTCGGGTAATAAATTTAACGCTATAAAACAGATTAATAATGTAACATTAACTTTTCCAGTGCTTACTGAATACCAATAGGATCAGGTCTATCCTAAATCATGATGGTAAGTAATATACCATTAAAACTTTAATAGTTGAATTTCACTAGAAATAACTGTCATTACAATAAGATCTAATAATTCAGTAGCTTACTTAATTATAATAAGAAAATTATATTAATACATTTTATACCTAGATGTTTTCACTAGAACTCACTGTTAAAAGTGTGTTCAACAGTAATGCAAAGCAGACTACCAAAGTCACATTCAAAAAATATTGAATTTTTAAATGAAAACTATTTTCATCTTAATACTACTAAAATAACTTGACCTGCAATACAAGTCTATTTCGTATAGTGAAATATAAATGCGCCTACATATGCATATGCATTGATGCATATGTTAGATGACGTTTTCACAGAATTTTGGCTGAATGCCAATTCTTTTATTTTCTCTCAAGAGGTCAGTCGATTAAACGTAATCAATACAAGTATGATAAAAAGATGTATATTCTTCGTTCTATTCTAAAAAGAGAATGAATGTACGTAGATATATATATGCATTTATGTGCATGCATAGTTTGCCCGTAACATACTAAGTACACTTATATTTTCTCAGACTAAACAAATTTAGTTACAGTAAAAACAAAGGAACAATAACTTCAGATAATGAAAAAATCATAAATTTCACTGAATAAATGATTTTGCTAAAAAAAAGTTATCATACAAACTTCCGTATCATCAGTTTTAACACTTCTTACTATTTGACTTATCATTAAAAACATGAGTTTATTGAGTATAATATGGTCAATTGTGATTACCACACTAATTTATCAAATACGATTATTCTTAGCAAACTTTATAATTTATTAGTTGAATTCATGAGTCAATTAAGACCAAATAACCATAAAATACCTGGGAGCACTGAACGATCGTTGCGTCCTAGTATGGTACTACTCAACAATGTGCATCCACGATCTCACCTGCGAGATTCGAACCTAGGACCTGTCGGTCTCGCTCGCGAACGCTTAGTCTCCAGACCATTGAGTCTACACCTGTCGGTGTTAATGTCTAACTTCAACCAATCCACAAAACTGGACCGATAGGTCCTGGGCTCGAACCCCGCGGGCGGGATTGTAGATGCTCAATGCTGGGGAGTCCCATACTAGGACGAAACATCCGTCCAGAACTTCCACGTTTTCTATGGTGGTCTAGCTTAAATCGACTCATGAATTCAACTATTGAATTAGTAAAATCTTCACGAAATCCCCTTCTTATAATAAACTTTATAATGCTCATATTTGTACAATCCGATATAAATAAACTTTACAAACAAATATGCAGACTGTTATAGTAGTTTATTGAAAAAGAAAGTTTATTTCCTAATTCATTGTAAGTTTACATGATTCTGAATAAGAATAATTTTCTTAAAATAACAGAATTTATCAAATAATTAGTAGAAATCGATAGGATTTTTACAAGTTTTATTAAAATTACAATAAAATTTTTGATAAGAAACAAGTTCATCTCTAATAAAGTATTCAACCATTTCATTAAGGTAATAATTAGATAGAAACAAATGTCGTAGTCGTTACTCTAAAATAATTAACAATTGATTACACATACTTGTTGACCTTTCAACTAAGCAATTGTTTTATTTTCATAAATAATACAATAACTATTCCATACTCATTTTTACTGTAGAACTTACTCCTCATGGGGGAGCATCGACTGCTCATCAGCACTCTCTATCCAATTCTGCCTGGGCAATCCTTTCCAGTTGCTATTCATTATTTTCAAGTCTGCTTCCAATTCCCAACGCAGTGTGTTCTTTGTTCTTCCTCTTTTTTGTTTCCCTGAAGGATTCCAAGTTGGTATTTGCCTCGTGATGCACTTTGATGATTTCTTTAATATATATCCTATCCACTTCCAACATCTATGCCTGGTTTCCTCTTCAGCTGGAAGTTGGTTTGTTCTCTCCAATAGTAGGCTGCTGCTGATGCTATCCGCCCAACGGACATTGAGCATCTTGCGTGAACATTTGTTTATAAATACCTGTACCTTTTTGATGATGATTGTGGCAGTTCTCACAGTTTCACCTCAGTACAATAGAACTATCTTGACGTTCGTATTGAATATTCTGACTTTGATAGTGGCTGACAGTTGTTTTGAGTTCCATATGTTCTTCAACTGTAGGAATGCTACCCTTACGTTGCTAATCTTCGCCTTCACACCTGCATCAAATCCTCCTTGTTCATTATCAATGATATTGTCCAGGCACGTGAAAGTGTTTACGTCTTCCAGAGCTTCTCTATCAAGTATGGTTTGATTTGTGTTCTCCGTGTTACATTTGGGAATCTTACTCTTCGATTGTGTATGCTTATATCTACTGATACAGAGGCTTCTGATACACTAGTTGTTTTCATCTGCATTTGTTGGTGTGTGGGGGAGAGAAGAGCGAAGTGATATGAGAAATTCGAATCTTGAATTTGGTTCCAAGCTGTCCATTTTATTCCGTGCTTCCCCTCAGATGTCGAGGTCTTCATAATCTAGTCAAACGTCAGAAAAAGAGAAAGAGAGAAAGTAAGCAGTCTTACATGACTCCAGTCCTCACTTTAAATGTGTCTGTCAGCTATCCTCCATTAACCACCTTGCAGTGTAGTTCATTTTATGAAATCTAAGTGATGGTAACGATCTTCTCAGGCACTTCAAAGTGCCGAAGAATGCTCCATAATGTTCTTCTATCCACACTGTCAAACGCTTTCTCATAATCAAGAAAGTTGATGTATAATGATGAGTCTCATTCAAATGATTGTTCAATAATGATCCGTAGTGTCGCGAAAACTGTCTGTTTCAACTGGTAGTAAGGCATTTACTGAATCCTTCATTCGGTTTAACAACACTCCGATGAAAACGTTTCCTGATGCTGATATTAGTGTGATGCCTCTATATTTCTCTCATTTGCTCAGATCTCTTTTCTTTGGTATCTTGATGAGGTGTCCTTCTTTTCAGTCTGTTTGTGGCACTTGTTCTTCCTCCGATATCTTCCTGAACAGAATGTGGAACATGTTTGCAGTTACTTTGATGTCCAACTTTAGTGCTTAGGCTGGTATATTGTCAGGTCCTGCTACTTTTCCACTCTTGATTTATCTGATGGCCGGCAATCCTGATTTCTTCGATCGTTGGTGGAGTGATATCTGTCGAAAAGTATGTAGGTAATGCTTCGACACTCGGTGGATTCAATGAAGTTGGCATATCCAAGAGTTCCTCAAATTGTTTTACCCATCTTTTCCACTGCCCTTCAGTCTTAGTGATTGTTTTGCTTTCTTTTTCCGTGACCGGTACCTCCAGTTTCTTTGTTGTGTCATAAAGTTGTTTCGTATTCCTACTTGTGCAGCTTTTTCTGCTGTTGTCGCTAGCTCTACCACATATTTCTGTTTGTCGACTCGAATGCTCTTCTTCACTTGCCTGTTTTTTTTCTGTGTACTAAGCTTGTGCTTTGGATTTTTCTGTTTTTATACAGCTGTTGTTAATTGCTGTCTTCTTTTTCTTCCTTTCTTGAGTCTTGTCCAGAGTTTCCATACAGATCCATTTCATTTACAATACATGTCGACAAATATTTAAAATCAAAAGTGTGAAAAATGTGATAAAATACCTGTGAGATAAATCGGTCTACTTTAAAATAATCTGTGCACTATTATGTACAAAACTAGTTCCATCAAATATTATTAATAATGTGAGTAATTTAGTCATCTATCAATGTAAATTGAATACCAACAACTGAAGACGTTCATGTGTCATTAGATTCTCCGTCATCACATAACGTCAATAAAAACAATGAACTAGGTTGTTTAAATTTTCCATTACTTAGAAGACTCATTTTTGAATAGTGGATTACTGACTAATATTGGAAGAAGCCAAAGTACATAACACAATCCATGCCAAAAAGCATTTAGGGGATTCAATCAACATTTCATCGACTAAACTATACAAGTTTATGCTTTTCTCCAATTTTACTTTACGTAAAACTCGCTGTTATTTGTAAACTATCTGAAAGTTTCAAATTACTAGTATTATTTATCTCACCCTCACAGTAAATTTACA
Source organism: Schistosoma haematobium (assembly GCF_000699445.3). NCBI lineage: Eukaryota > Metazoa > Platyhelminthes > Trematoda > Strigeidida > Schistosomatidae > Schistosoma > Schistosoma haematobium. The sequence goes on along the minus strand of NC_067197.1, from coordinate 16,765,629 downwards.
AATAACTCATATTATACTCATCATTCTCTTTGTTTCATATAAATTCCATAAACTATCCTCGATTTTGACAATATCATAATCTGATTAGTGATGAAATCTTTTTATTCAAAATATAAAGTATCCAACAAGTAACTTCATGGTCAACTATTCAAATTTTTATTGACAATCATGTTCCCTTTTCAATTCAGTTTTACAAAGTATACTAATCTTTTTGAAAATTTCTCACAGTTATACTTATAGTAATCAGTGAGTTTGTAGAATCTTGAAAATTGTAAATCAGGAAATTGGTAAATCTAAAGTTTCAAAGAAAAAGAAAAACATTGATAAATTAAACATTAACATTGAACCCATTGAGAAATTAATCACAATAACTGTAGAATTTAGTCAATTTATTTGAAGGTATACATAATTCATTGAACGATGAACATGGTGGGTCTGATGCAGATGTGAAGGCGCGGATCGACAAAGCAAGAGCAGCATATTTACTATTGAAGAACATCTGGAACTCAAAACAACTGTCAACCAATACCAAAGTCAGGATTTTCAATACAAATGTCAAGACAGTTCTACTGTATGGGGCAGAAACCTGGAGAAATACGAAAGCCATCATCCAGAAGATACAGGTGTTTATTAACAGTTGTCTACGCAAAATACTTCGGATCCGTTGGCCGGACACTATTAGTAATAACCAACTGTGGGAAAGAACAAACCAGATTTCAACGGAGGAAGAAATTAGGAAGAAGCGCTGGAAGTGGATAGTACACACAATGAGGAAAGCACCCAACTACGTCACAAGACAAGCCCTCACATGGAATCCTGAAGGCCAAAGGAGGAGAGGAAGACCAAAGAACACATTACACCGGGAAATGGAAATAGACATGAGAGAAATGACCAAGAATTGGATGGAACTAGAAAAGAAGGCCCAGGACAGAGTGGGTTGGAGAATGCTGGTCGGTGGCCTATGCTCCATTAGGAGTAACAGGCGTAAGTAAGTAAGTAATAATTCATTGAAAATGAAAGTAATTTATAAAATAACCTAATTACTAAAACAAACTAATTTTAATAGAAATGCAAGTAAGATAATTTACGTCTAGACAAATGACTGAAAAACAATCCATTGATTGTATGAATACCAATTGAAGATAGATAAAATATCAAAATGAAACATTGATATAAACCAATTAAATAGAACTAACTTTATCCATTAAATTGACTACTTTTCAATTATATTTAACTCAGACAAAGTTTGTCAACCAATCACTATGACTTGTTATATCATCTATAAATCTGTTCATCAACTATAACTGTTGTTGTTTGAAATTTTTTTAAAGATTAACCGAAAACTTTCATCTACTTAAGAGTCTAACTAGGTGATTAAATCATCTTCAATCTTAATAGAATCACTTATCAAAATGTCTACAATCCTCAATGTTTGTTATGTTGTAGCAGTAGTGATGATTGACGTATCATGGATAAAAATCTATTAACAGTCTTAGCCCAGATTTCATTTCGATTACGCCCCCCAATGCCTTGGCACGATTGAGGGTGGTGGGATTCTATTCTCCCTCTCGAAATGACTTCACATGGCCACGAGTCTACAGCCACTACCAGGGAAGTCCTACTCACTACTCTCTCGCGGTGGGGGTGCGGTTTACGAAAGTGAGAGAACGAAAAGCGAATGTCCGACGCTTTAAGGGATTTGGTGGATAAGGAGGATCAACCTAGGGGAGTTGGAAAACCCTGATTCCAAGTCAATGGTGCACATATGCTCCAGTGTTCTGAAGGAAACGGATACCATTGAACTGCATCTCCTAAAGTTGCTCCACTGCCCTGTGGATTAGACCCCTAAGTCACAGGTTCAGGGCTTGGCTCCCTAAGAAGACCACCTACTTCAGTTTGAGTGCCCGGGCAGTATCACAGCTCTTACACAAATCAATGACAACTGATACTGGTCTCATTGTTACTGTGTGGCGCATATGTATTTGGTGGCCCCCTGTACCAATGTTTATGTGTTTAAATAAATAATTTCAATTACACCATTGAAAATTCAGAAGAGTATTCAGCTTTAGTTATATTAGTTCAAAAATTAAAAATATCACTATAAAATATCTCCTAGAAGCTTGAATTTGACGAATTTAAACTTTTACTTCATATTATTTAGAAGAAGGGTTTTGTGGTGATAGGTCGAACCTTTAGACTATATTCCTCACAAACTATCTTACTTAGTGCACCACTGAAAGTTAGATAACATTGGATAACCGTTTTTTAGTATGATACTCCTTGGCCATCCCTACCTATGATCTCTCAAGGGAACGAACCTACGATCTTCAAGTCTCGTGATGAATCCTCAATCATTAGAACCAATATCCAACCGTATAATTTTACTTTCAGTCAATCTGTGACCAAAACAACCTACCACTTACGATTGCCTACGATAATTTTGAATAAATTATGACAGGTAATTTGTTTTAAAAACAGTTTAACTTGATTAACTGAATAAGTGATTTTATCAATGAACTAAATTAAAATCAATTGACAACTTAAAAGAATCTAGACTGGTTTTATTCTATTTACAATTACATGTCCAGATTTCATAGTCGCTGTTACCCACTATGATAGTTTTTTTAAACCTTTTATGGTGATTGTATAGAGATTCTGTACAGTATGTCTTTTGAAGTCATACACTGTCTTTATTTAACAATTTATTGTAAAGTTAAGGATGGAACCTTATTCTTAAGTTTGAGAAAGTCAATTAAAGTAACCGATTGAGTGATTGAGTAAAAATGAAAAGAAGTTAGCGAAGAAAATGTTCTTTTCATCGAAATCATTCTGAGGAAATTATTAAGCATTTAAACTGGTCTAATGAATTTGGTTCTATTTCTTTTATCCAAGAAAAACATCTATTATCTGGTAAATTTTTGTATGTACTAAGCATAACCCTTCTGAAAATCTCAAAAATTGTGTATTTCCATTACCATATTTAATTTTAAATAAAATTGGAATGTAAACATCAAACAACTACATCAATATGACTTGGTAACAGTTTTGAAAACTCCCCCTGTATATATTCTAGGGCAACTGCCAGTCCCAAGCTCGGGTAACAGAGGAGAGTTGGACGCGAGGTTGGCAACCCCATCCCGTAGAAAACAACCTTGCTAAAAAACCGCGAACCAGAACATTTTTGAAAAAACAATTTGAAATGAAAACGAATTATACACTTTTTCCAAGTTCAACAACTTTGTATTTCATCTTAATTTTTTTCTTCATATTTGACCTTATGGTGGATTTATTATAAAATATTACTGGAAGGTATTCACTTGAACTCATTATTTAACTTCTGGAAAAAAATAGAGCTAAACAGAGATATCTACCCTCATCAAATGTAGCCAACCTTTTCGTTGATTATATCTATTACAGATAGCTTTCATTGTGAAACCTTTTTTCAACATTACTACTCCTATTAGGAAAGATTGTGGATTTTTTATACCATGACAATATATTTAAGTGAAAACGAATGACTGAAAGCATAGTGTACAAGAGAAAGCGTTGCGTTGTGTTACACTACTACAATTCTAGGCTACCGACGTTGTCTTATTCTAAATAATTGTTTTCGTATATATCTTACCCTTTGGAATTACAAACGAAACACAAATTCCATAGAGGTAACCTTTAAAATACACCTCCCTATAAGTTGTCAGTATACAAGATCCTAAATTGAGCAAAATTTTCTACTGAATAACTTTCAACTTCATAAGTACTTTAGACTATTAAACAAGAAGTTTGAAACAGCCTATATTTAACCAGGTCTTGTATCAAACCACTAAAAAACACCCACCTAATGGCATACAAAAACAATCAACCTTAAAAGAATTGTTTTTCGGATATCCTTTTACAAATCATAATTTTAAAAGTGCATTGTGTATTTAAATATTCGTATAGCTAAAAGATATGTAAATACATAGTAAAATAAAACTTAGATAAACATAATTGGATGCATTGTTGCTTGTATATTTTAAAACTACATAAGAGGAAACTAAAATAAAATCTTTTAAGGATTTGGATTAGTTTATCGCTGAAATTCGTTTGATATTACGTTGTATTTTCCCAGTGTTAACTAACCTCTGTTAATCACGTTAATAGCAGTATAACACTTAGTTAACTGATTTTACATTGTGGTGAATTGAAAGTAATCTTAAAATATAATATCACTAGGTATCACCCGTTGATAGACTTAGTCGTCGTCTTTGTTATAATACACCAGCAGGTTAAAACATTAAACTTGAGATTTCTGATCCGTTAGGGATTCCAGGTTATGAATGTTACTTTAAAAGTACTTAAGTCATCATTTGTATCTTGGAAAACTGGGTGAATTCAGTAAGTAGCCTTTCGTTAGAAGCAGAACATATATCAAATAATCCAGTTAATACTGAAAACTAGACTGCGTGATAGTGGCTTCTATCTAGTGGCTAGCTCTAACTACAACTAGAGGCTTTGAACGGTTAGGGTTTTAATTTGAAAAAAAGAATAGGATTTCTCATGATTACACAAACACATTCCCAACAAGTAATAACCAATATGTATATTATTCGTAAAACTCCCTGCATAACACCATCCGATCAACCCTGATTCAAAAATGTAGGAAAGATATCCTGCGTTAATATTGTTGTTCATCATGAAGTAATGCGTACATGTTTAATAAGATACACTCCAGACAAATACAGTAGTTACCATCTTTAACTGAAAACCCAATATAATCAACTTTTCCACTATTTATGACTAGAACTGATGCACACAAATCAAATTGCTAATCTTTCTAGAAATGCTTATTTGATAACATTAGAACGAAAGAACATTTCACCTACAATGATCTCATTTTATAGATATACATAAACAAATAGGTAACCTCAGTTAAATATAAATTTATATTCAAAATATACAACAGTTTTCACTGGATCACTTTATTTATTTATTATTATGAGTTCCCTAGTGTGTTGAGTTTTGAGATGATTTTGTCAAAGATGTGATTTATAACATCAGTCATGTCCGTAGCTATGTAATTGACGGCTTATAACATCAAATAAAGATATCGGTGAACTATGAAGTATTAAGTGGAATCAAAAACAATAAGCTGTTCAGTTCCAACTCCGTGGTTTTCATGTGGTGTACGGGAAGTTCGCTGTTTAAAGGGTCTAAACTAAGATCTTTTTTTAGTACATACCGAGTAGTTTTCTTCCACAATTTTAACTTCTAATCACCCTGCTGACAGATTCAATTACTTTCTAATCTTTTTTTCATATGCAAAATCTTCCCAAGTCAATTTTAATGTTACCTTCAGTCTAATAAACATATGATTATTACCCTTACTCGATACTCAGAGACTAATCGTTTTATTCACTGTTATGTAGAAAATGTCCTGAATATTACTATGTTTAAGAGTGAACATGGAAATTTTGGATCAATGTTGACATGATAAAACCTAATAATAACGAGGAATCATCTGATACACTAACATACTAGTTTATCTTACTGTTGAATAATTCAAATTGATAACCATCATACTGATTCAATACATAGCTTTTAACCAAAAATGATGATCGGATTATAACAAGGGTAAGTAATGAAAATTATTTTCTTTATGAACTACTGTTATAAAGTGTAAACTTCATATGGGCATTTACAAACAAAATGTATGTTCATCCATGTTTTCAAATGGTGTAATTTCATTCCTTCATTCGTTAATTTTACATTATGGTATGACTGATAGGATTAATTGCCAAATAGCATGTATTAAATCTCATTAGAGATCTTATAGATAGAAAATAAATATCATTGAAATCTTACAACTTAGGAGCCTAAATTCTGAAAATTGATTAATATTTTGTAAGTAAACATGCAATCTTATACATTATACATGTTCAGCTAATTGCAAACATAAACCAAATTATGAATGATGAATAACACTAAGTAAGTGATGTTCATTTCAATCTATACTGTAAGTAAAAAAAACTCATCGATGAATGTTCTAGAACCCAATCAACTAAATGACATGATCCATGTATGCATATTGAAGAGTGCTTGTCAATTCTTGTAAGAACGTTTAATAATTTTAATAGTCTAGTGTCTTGTAAATCATAAACTGTTTTAATTTCTTCTAGTTTTATAGTTATATATTTACTATACAAAAATGAGTATTTCTCTATGAAATTTAACTCAGATCAATAATCCTAAAACTAGGAATAGAAAACTGATTAAAGCTATTCAGCAAAGACATATTTCAATTGTAAATTCTCCGTAATCTGATTAAAGGACATAACATATACTTCACTGGTATTATTGACTCAGATAGTGGCGATCTGTAGCTTAGATGGATGATTTTGGTTAAGTTTCATTCTTTGAGATGCGTGAAACTTTGATCGGTAACGTCTACAATAAGAAAGAAAGATTAGTTCAGCGAAGAGTTCTCTTTTCGGCGAATTCATTTTCAAGGCTGTACAATCGCAAATATATATACTTATTTTTTACAGGGTGATAATAATACTGATAATAAACTTCTGTTATACATGGTGACAGTGAGGTTAAATAAACAACGGTATTAGAAAAAAAAATTTTTTTTAAACAAGGAAAGTTTGATAGTTAATGGCTTAAGTATTCATCGGGTAAGGATGGCTCAGCATGATAAAATAACAGAGATGAAATGTAATCGGAATGATCGTGGAAATAAAAACAAACCGGTTGGGAGTAGAAGATTTGAAGGGAAGATGGAAGGTGAAGCAGGTGGCTGTAAAGGAACAAGAGTATGAAGAAAGAGAAAAAAAATTTTAATACATTAAGACCATGGTAAAAGAAGAGGTTGTACCAGTCTCTTTTGTACACATAATTCTGGTTTTTCAAAATGTATGGCTATTGCCTCGGCAATGCAAAGAAGATGCAGCCCAATTGTCTTAGGAAGACTTCTACTTACCTTGTAGATGAATTTGAACTCAGAGTCTGTCTTGATTGAGTGACCTGTGTTCACAAGGTGTTCGATTATAGAACTTCTCATTGAGCCGTTGCCTCCTCTTCTTAGCCACGCCGGACAATGTTCTTGAATTCTTTTGGATAAAGTGCGCATCGAACGACCTATATACCTAGTTTCACAAGAGCAGGTAAATTGGTAGATGCACATTGAGTTGGTCAGATGCGATAATTTATCCTTCAGATTATTGGTGAACAGTGATCGGCTGGAGAATAATATTCGCAATGTTGCTGCGAAGAATGTTCTTTTTAAAGAATCCGAAATTCTCCTCTTTAAGATATAAGCGGCTCTATCACCTATGAAGTCGATGTTCATGTATAAAATTTTCTTTTCTACTGTAGTTGTTTGTGGTTTTGGGATTTTCGGCTTCATGTTCTTATCAATGAATATAGAAGGATATCCGTTTTTGATAAGTGTCTCTTTTAAAAGGCTCAATTCTTCCTCTACGACCTCGGGGCTACAGATTCTTCGTATTCTTGTGGTGAGAGTTATTATTAAGTTTCTTTTTCGGCTGATGGGAACGCTCAGCCACATCAGAGATAAGAGCATTTTTTTCTAAATATCAAGTCTAAGATTCTCCGCTATTCTTTCATTTTGTCCATTATGATTAACACAAATCATAATTAGTTTACTGAATGTCTTATTGCTTTGCATGATCTCTAACTGCCATAGAGAAAAAGTTATTTCTTCTAGATTTGGGTGATTTACTGTTTAGCAAGAATACACACAACTAATTATTATTTAACATTACATACTTCTAACTGTAGTTTACTAAATGAATAATAAAATATTAGAAAAGAAATCAGTAACATAATGCTAATAATTCATAGTTTATTTAAACTAATCGGTTGATATATACTAAAAAATCAATCTGCACTCGTATGGTTCTATTTCAATGGATCACAAATGCATGTTTTATTACTGAAAACATTGATCAGTTGACTCTTGTATATGCATTCACATTGTAAAAGTAATCTACATTTAAGATGAGCTTGAATATTAGAACGGAAAATGCTATGAGTAAAACAGATAGATTACACAATTCTTCCTTGGTCAATAAAGTAATTATTAGTAACATTGTAATCGAATACAACTAGATATTAGTGCACACAATTTAGCTATAAAAACCTGACATTTGCATATATAAACTTTTCTTTATATAATGGGATCAAGCTTGTGATTTAATCAATCACTCATTTTTTGGATTGGTTGTGGTAGTTTTTTTTATTTTCATAATCTTAGTAACAAGATTCTCACGGAAAGTTATAAATGAATTTAGTTCTTACCTATTTTCATTCTCACGCTGTTGGTTATAAATAACTGAAGTGAGACATTATTTTCAATCTATTGCTTTAGATGGGAAAGAAATTTTCATCTATCCATCAGAATTTTTCTTCTCTTGAATCATATCAGTTTGATGGAGGTGCATCGAAACACTTGTAATGTAAATTAAACGCCATACTGCTAGATTACAGTAAGAATTTAATGAGATTAATTATTTCATACAATTCATGCTTATTATTAATCATTTGTAATTAATTTATCTACTATTAATTATTCTTATATTATCAGAAGGCGTTTTGTGGAGATTTTAGAAATTTCACTGATTGAAATCATGAGTCAATTGAAGTTAGACCCCCATAGGAAACCTGGAAGCACTGGACGGCCGTTTCATCCTAGTATGGGACTCCTCAGCAGTGCACATCTACGAGCACGCACCCCGCGAGATTCGAACCCAGGACCTATCAGTCTCGCGCCAGGCGTTTAACCAACTAGACCGCTGAGCCAGCATTCAACGGTGTTAATGTCTAACTGCTTATACTGTATTAAGTTACCAATAAACTAACGTCAAAGTCAAATTCATTATATACAAAATTGTACAGTCAATATGTGTTACGTAATAATAACCAAGATGTTTTACATTTTGATGGTTGTCGGTTATTTAGAAAAGAATCAAAGTCTATTAATTTTTTGACATTAAAGCTTAAGCGTTATTCTCTATAAATAAAATTACCGACAATTTACTTACGATTTATTCATCCACATCAGGCACACGTAAGATATATATATATATATATATATGTTGATGTATCCTACTTATGTCGACAGACAGAAGTAATATGCAACACCAATCAAAAGTTGGCTGGTTGGCAACAGAAGGCTAGAAAGATGAAATCGAAAAAGCGACAGAAATGGAAATAGAAAGGAATTTCGAAAGGGAAGAATCAAACAGAATGTAAACAACAATTGATGGAAGTTTGTAAATGAAGCATTTATATATATATATAATTGTTTGAGATAACAATTTATAGTTATTTCTAACCGTTCTCATGTATTTCACATTGATGGTAACAAGCGAACACACATGTCAACAATATCAAAGTTTAAGTTTATGCAAATAACAATCCCACACTATATACGGGTCTGTGAATGTCCAGCCCCATTATTTTTCAATGTTCAATATATCTACAATATATAAGGTTTTCTCATTTATTTATTGTATGAATACTGCATATAAGAGAATAATTTTCAATCTCGAATTTATTTCAAGGTCTACTTCTTAGTTTATAAGCTTTTTTTCTACCGCCAATTTGGAATGCAATACAGTAGCGTATTCACAAAAGATATATGTAGATAACTTTGAATGATTAGAATGATGTTAACAGTCAAAATTATGTTCTTAGATGCAGCACAGACACATAATAAAAGGAAAAATAATCGAAAACTCGAGATATTGCACTTTTATTAAACACTGAATAAGGGATGGTTATCCTCACATAAGAAACAATTTTTATTGACGTTATAACTAGGTGTGACAGTTACAGAAGGTATTGATTTACCAATATTAAGTGTATTAAACCGTAAAATGAATGACAATTACATTGATTTAGGTTTTTTGTAGTACATCAAGATACCGTCGTCATGGTTCGAAAGGTCATACAATTCAACGGGAATAATTTCCTGTATGATAGCTCTGAAAATACAATTTTTAATTACTTCATTTCAATATGTTTTATAACAATGAATAATCAGTCCACATTAACTATGACCAACTTGGTGGTCGGCACATCCTCTAACACTATAGCATACAAATTTGATATCATCAGTTAGATAAAGATGTTTATGATAAAATCACAAGTGTGTCATGTCAATTTGAATAAGTCCATGCACTAGTTGAAAGTGAGATAAACTATTATAATAGATATACATAACATCAAACAAGAGAAATATGTATTACAGGTTATTACAGGTTCGACCAAATATTTGCTTGAGAATTATGTAGCAATATGAATTAAGTAGAAAATAGTGAAATAATGTGATTGCCAATTAAACTACATGAGTAATTGAAATCCATTAATCCATAAGTGGAGATGAATGGTGACTAGCAGTGGAATCCACAACTCAGGTCTCATCCAACTTGACACTCGTCAGTTAGATGTGATGTACGCACATTCCAGAGTGGATGCTCATTCCGACACTCAAACCCATCACCGTTCACTTCAAACACCATCACGTTTTCCACTGAACTACTGAGTCCAGATAGCAATTATCTTGTGCAATCACCCGATGCTTAGTTCATTTTTGTATTGGTTGTTTGAATGTTCACATTGATATTTTCGACTGTAATTGATCAGTCTGTTGCACAAGCTTGTAGTCATTTGGATTCAATTTGTCAGTGGATAACGTGATGATGTATGAAGTGAACGATGATGTGTTTGATTTTCTGAGTGAACATCAACTTTGTGATGTGGGCCGTGGATTCCATTACAAGATACCATCGATCTCCACTTAAAATGCTTTTGACTTAAATCAACATTGAGGTAGTCCACACAGAATTCATAAATTTCGAATGTGATTGATCAATTTCAGTCCTTAACATTAATGGTATGACAAAAAAACCCAATATGTATCAATTAAAACATCAGACATTTTATTACAGTTTATGTTAGCAGTCCATAACCACGAGTTCAAAATTTTATGTGTGTGTAGAACCTGGATGTGTTTATACTAGTCTCATGTATTACAGTAGCAAAATATAAAATAATGCAGCAACTCACCAACAGTTTGGCGTCCGCTATATTTACTTGATTTAAAATTTAGTTGACAACCCAGACTATTATCAGTTGAGGTTATAGATTATTTCATTGAGAACTATATCTTATGTATAATCCTGTTCATTTAGCCGATCGAACAAAATACACAAAAACTCAATTAGAGTCAGTGTTTTTATTTCTAATATAAGATGTTTGCTGTTTGTGCTTCGAATGCATGTATTACTACGATGTAGATTCTAAGAATGAAACATGAAGAAAAATGTTATATTATAGTTAAACCATTTGGTGGATCCATCAAATATTTTTCTGTGATGACACAAACTCTTAAAACATATCTGTATCTAATAAAATAACACAATATATTTGAAGAGACAAGTTTTAAACGAGATTCACCCAGATTTTCAGATCCTATCACTTACTTACTCACTTACTCCTGTTACTCTTAATGGAGCATAGGCCGCCGACCAGCATTCTCCAACCCACTCTGTCCTGGGCCTTCTTTTCTAGTTCCATCCAATTCTTGGTCATTTCTCTCATGTCTATTTCCATTTCCCGGTGTAATGTGTTCTTTGGTCTTCCTCTCCTCCTTTGGCCTTCAGGATTCCATGTGAGGGCTTGTCTTGTGACGTAGTTGGGTGCTTTCCTCATTGTGTGTACTATCCACTTCCAGCGCTTCTTCCTAATTTCTTCCTCCGTTGAAATCTGGTTTGTTCTTTCCCACAGTTGGTTATTACTAATAGTGTCCGGCCAACGGATCCGAAGTATTTTGCGTAGACAACTGTTAATAAACACCTGTATCTTCTGGATGATGGCTTTCGTATTTCTCCAGGTTTCTGCCCCATACAGTAGAACTGTCTTGACATTTGTATTGAAAATCCTGACTTTGGTATTGGTTGACAGTTGTTTTGAGTTCCAGATGTTCTTCAATAGTAAATATGCTGCTCTTGCTTTGTCGATCCGCGCATTCACATCTGCATCAGATCCACCCTGTTCGTCAATGATGCTGCCCAAATACGTAAAGGTTTTTACATCTTCCAAATCTTCTCCGTCAATTGTGATTGGATTGGGGCATGCTGTGTTGTATCGGAGAATCCTGCTTTTCTCTTTGTGTATGCTGAGACCTACTGCTGCTGAGGCTGCTGCCACACTGTTCGTCTTCTCCTGCATCTGTTGTTGCGTTTGCGATAGAAGGGCCAGATCATCTGCGAAGTCTAGATCATCCAACTGCATCTTAGATGTCCATTGTATCCCGCGCTTTCCTTCAGACGTTGACGTCTTCATGATCCAGTCGATCACCAGGAGAAAGAGAAAGGGTGAGAGTAAGCAACCTTGACTAACACCGGCCTTCACTTCGAACGACTTTGTCAACTGCCCGCCATGCACAATTTTGCAGTGTAATCCATCATATGAGTTCTGTATGATATTGACTATCTTCTGAGGCACGCCGTAGTGTCGAAGAAGTTTCCATAGTGTTGTTCTGTCCACGCTATCAAATGCCTTTTCATAGTCAATGAAGTTGATGTAGAGTGATGAATTCCATTCAATTGGTTGTTCCACAATGATCCGTAGAGTTGAGATTTGGTCTGTACACGATCTATCCTTACGGAATCCCGCCTGTTGGTCACGAAGTTGGGCGTCTACGCAGTCCTTCATTCTGTTTAACAATACCCTGTTGAAGACTTTTCCCGGTATTGAGAGAAGAGTGATGCCCCTGTAGTTATCACACTTGCTGAGATCGCCTTTCTTCGGTATTTTGATCAGAAGTCCTTCTTTCCAGTCTTTTGGCACTTGTTCCTCATCTTAAATCTTATTGAAGAGAATGTGGAGTATCCTTGCAGTTGCCGCTACGTCTACTTTTAGTGCCTCTGCTGGGATGTTTTCCGGTCCTGCTGCTTTGCCACTCTTGATTTGTCTGATGGCCATGCTGATTTCTTCAATTGTTGGTGGGCCAACATCGATTGGGAGGTCCGTGGGTGCTGCTTCGATGTTGGGTGGGTTCAGTGGAGCTGGTCGATTCAAGAGTTCTTTGAAGTGTTCTACCCACCTGTTTCGTTGCTCTTCAGTGTTGGTGACTACCTCGCCTTCCTTGCTTTTCACTGGTCGTTCTGGTTTGCGGCGATTTCCAGAGAGTTTCTTGAATCTTATCCAGTGTATCAACAGTGATCCATTCCTTGTGATGGTGCTTCTTGTGGCCCAGAACCTCATGACATGTTGAAGTGATTGCCTCTTTGATCCCCTTCCAGTTGCTCTCCACAGTAGTTCCTTCTCCATTGAGTAGATCATGAAAGGCTTGAAACTTATTGCTGAGGGCTATCTTGAATTCGTTGAGTTTGTCAGTATCCTGAAGAAAGGCCATATTGAACATTTGTGATATTGTCCGCTCCATTGTCCAGTGCTTCTTGAGTTTGGATTTCATCTTGGCGACCACCAAGTGATGATCTGAGGCTATATCAGCTCCTATCTTAGTTCGCATGTCCTCCATCGTCCACCTGAACTTTTTGTTGATGCAGATATGGTCGATTTGGTTTTGTGTAGTGTGATCCGGTGAAGTCCATGTGGTTTTGTGAATGCGTTTATGTGGAAATATGGTGCCGCCTATGACCAGTTTTTTGAAGGCAGATAGGTTTGCACATCTCTCACCATTTTCGTTTCTTTCTCCCAGTCCGTGTCGTCCCATGATGTCTTCGTATTCAGTGTTGTCCGTTCCAACCTTGGCATTTAAATCTCCCATCAGAATGGTCAGGTCCTTTGTTGGGCACTTCTCGATGATTGACTGCAGCCTATTGTAGAATTGATCTTTAACGTCTTCATTGTAGTCGCTGGTAGGCGCATAGCATTGGATGATGTTCATTGAAATACCCTCTTTCTTTGTTTTGAACGAGGCTTTGATGATCCTTGGTCCATGAGATTCCCATCCTATAAGTGCATTTTGTGCTTGTTTAGACAGCATCAATGCAACTCCTTGTGTATGCGGGACATTTTCTTCTTCATGGCCGGAGTATAACAGAATCTCTCCTGAAGTTAGTCGTTGTTGTCCAACTTGCTTCCGATGTGTTCCACTGATCCCAAGCACCTCTAGGTTGTATCTCCTCATTTCTGCAGCAATTTGGAAGGCTCTGCCGGTGTCCCACATTGTACGAACATTCCATGTACCTAAATAAATGGTTGCTCTGGTTGTCAGAAGGGGCATCGGCCTCGTAACTTCCGAAGGAATTCAGCTTTCATCATGAGGCGTCATAGTTCTTCTAAATGAAGACCTTCTGACTCCCAGGGCAGAGTTTAAAAGGTTTGAATAATTTTTTCTGGTTAGCGTTTTTTTAGCGAGTTAGTTTTCTACGAGATGGGGACGCTAACCCCATGCCCAACCCTCCTCCTTTATCCGGGCTTGGGACCGGCAGTAGCCCCTGGAGGGACTCCAGGCGGAGTTAGATCCTATTACTAACTACTAATAAATATCAACATCAGTACACTGTCTTGTATCTATACAGAAACGGTGATCAAGATACGTAATGTAATAGTCAAAAAAGGAAACAGATAAACATGATGTGATACTCTAGTAGATCACTTTGCTTATTCTAGTTTGTTTATTGTCTATGTATAAAATCAATTTTTAAAGTGAACTCTGAAATTAAACATCATTCTAAAACGACAGTTACAATAATCTAGTTCCATGCATTCAGTAGACGTTTTAAAATAAAAGGTTTTATATTTGTTCACCTTTTATACAATGATCTAATGTATATAAGTCCCAAAGTTAAGCAAAATATTCCATTATGGTAAAGGACCATTTGAATTATTATTATCATTTTAGATAGTGATGATTCTGATTACATCATTATCTGATAAATAGACACACTGGAAACTAAATATAGTTCAAAGGATAGTATTTCAATCCTTGTTTAGTAACTGATATGTAAACGTAGTCTCAAGATGTTTGAAATATCTTTTCGTAAATAAAAAATTTATATCATTAAAACAAACATACATATCGGTTCCCTCTCTTCTATAACCAGTGATAAGTAAGTTATCAATAGAAAATAAGGTTTGTCACAATCGTTTTATTCTAAAGCCAAGCAACTACTAAACATGAACTTATTCTTACACCATTACATGATAATACATACTTGCTTTAACTGAATTTGATCTATGTCAAAGTGTGAAAAATCTCTGGATCCAATTCAAAATACACCAGCTTCTTACTGATCTTTTCAATATCTGATTAATTTGATCTTTATACCTATAAAAAACTATTTAGTTTATCAGTCCTGATATTCTTAGTTCAAATTCCTTAAACTTGAAGCAATGCTGAAATAACTACATGAAGAAAACATATGTTTAAGTAGCTAATATAATATATTTATTGTAATGACATCCGGTATGCTCATCATGAAACCAAATAATCTTTTATAAAACCGAACTTTAAACTTATGAATTCATGTTTTAATATTTTTTGCATTCAAATTATAGCCGATATTTCATTCTGTAAATGATAATATCCCAATTTCCTAATGTGACTGAAATTCGTTCAATGTACATTACATTTAAATGGAATAAAAATATATCAATCACCCAAATAAACAATAATCTTTTTTCCCCTGGCGGCTAACTTTCAAATTGGTTCTCGAAACTTATAGTGAGGAGGTTTAATTGACTGAATTACATATGTCTTAAGTGAGATATGTATGATCAATGATATCTATGGTAATAATTATTAGGCTATACTGAACATTGGTTGAACTTTGAGAAGTAAATCATTCTACTGTGACGTATTATTTCAAAGGTAATTTTCAATTACCTGTTTCTATCATGTGCAAGATGTATACTATTGAAGAGTCCAGAACTAGATTAAAACAGTTATCCAATTCTATTTAGTTTTCTATGGGCTTTTCCAGTCTACTGAAAAAAGAATTTTCATATTGTTTGACAGTTGGATTGAATTTTTCTTAAGAAAGTATCATTCGGATTTTTTATACCAAGTTGAATTTTTTCAGCATGAGTTATCAAAATCATTTAGTGAACATCTCTATTTCATTGAAGTTATGCAATGATCTAAGTCAAACCACCATTTGAATGGCATTTGTACGCGAGATCGAAGTTCCTAGGTTCAATTCCCGTGTGTGAGGTTGTAGATGTGCATTGCTGAGGAATTCCATACTGGAAAAAAATTAAATAATCCCCAAAACTCCATCTTGATAACATCTCCATGTCGGTTAGTTAAAATATGGTTGATTTTATCTATAGATTATATAATTGTAGAAAACGATTATGGTTAGTTGGTTAACTTAATGTTTATTCCTGTTACATACAATAGCACATTTTTAAATCATTTTTATTTATAAAATTACTGAGTTCACGAAAGATTTAGAACACACAAAATGTAATAACTTTGTTTCAGCCAACAATGCCAACCATTCTTATTAACGCGAATTTCTAATGTAATATATATCTTGATAAAATTATTATTGAGTGGAAAATATCTTCCTGTCCCCCTAATCATCGAATTTGAGGGATTCCTGACAAATGTAATCCAGGTATACAATATATATTGTCTGTCAAGTGTACCGAACACTCAAGATCATTTCGAATTATTACTATAGGGTTGTGGAGATTATTAAGTTATTGATCAGGATCATGAACCGATTAATGTTAGACCACCATTGAAAACCTAGAACTACTGGACAGGCGTTTCGTCCCATTGTGGGACTCCTCAGCGGTGCACATCCATGATCCCGCCCGCGAGATTCGAACCCTAGGCCTCCGGTCTCGCGCGCGAACGCCCAACCTGCTTGACCCCTGAACCGGTATCCAACGATGTTAATGTTTAACCTCAACCAATCTACGAAATTGCGTGACCAACTTTCATTGTACTAAGGTAGATACGCATTGCTGAAGAGTCCCACAATAGAACGAAACGGCCGTCTAATGCCTCCAGGTTTTCAATGATGGTCTAACACCAATCAGCTCATGATCTCAATCAATATCTTTATTGTAAACCAACTCAATTAAACTTGGCCAATACTAAGTACAAAACAGCATAACTTTTTCTACTGTTTAATAAAAGATAAATGTAAATATATACTTATTCATTTGTCATTACCTACAATGTACTTTGATACAGTTGTTAAAACACATAAAAATGTATAATTCCATATTTTTTTTAACTTTCATATTTATTGACAATATTATAATTAATTTGTTGAAAGGTTTCAACGAGTACAAAATGTGTCATCAATTGAAGAAGAAAAAAACAACAACAACTAATAAAAACCTTCAAAAAGTTTACATATTTTACTTTATCATTAATTTACATTACTTTAAAATAATATATACAGTTATAAATAATGGATTATATAATGAATAGATTACATTTTTGTATTTGGTTAACAACAATAATTATCATCATGTTAATAATAACAAGTAGCCATGGTAACTACTTCCCATAGATACAAAATCTTTTTTTTCTTCATTTTTTTAATTGGAAATTTTATTTCGTTTAAAAAGAAAAAAAATCTCTTTACAGTTGCTATTGATATAAGAATATTGAATCAGTAAATGATATAATTATAATAAAGTAATAAATAATAAATTGGAAAATAATTGAATTCTTGTTTTCATAATTCGAAGTAACCATATACATCTATTCAAACGATAATGTTTCTTATTCACTGTAAAATTTGTCTTATGATAAGTATTTTGACAGGATAATCAAATAATGAAGTATATATATTAGCGCTGAATAATTGGCAATTTTATTTCAATAAAGTACATATAAAATGCATGTGTTACAAAGTATTTTAAAAAGGAATAATTTATTAGGTATTTTAGATTATGGTAATATTGTTTCTGACGTTTCACTTAGTTGTACAGTACGTCCACAAACAAGTTTAACTATATTTATACACTGAATAGGTATATATATATGTATGCATATACGTGAATATCACATGTCCATAAGCAGGAAGAAATAGATAGTAAATAGGTATTAAAAAAAATAGGGAAAAATGAAAAAGAAAATGCAACCGATAAATTGTATTTACACAGTTACATAGTGAGATTATTAGTATAGATAGTATCATATGATTTATTAACTTCCGAATATTTCTTAAATTTTTATTTCCTTTAATATTAATTGCATTGTTCTTATCAAAAATCTTATATTGAATAAAAAAAGAAACATTTCTATTCTATTATTTCTTACATTGGAATCGAAAACTCAGTAATAATGGTTGTCGTGTTTTCAACGGAAATCAGTCGAGTTTTAATGTCTTTAACGAGGCTCTAAAGGACTTAATATTAAAGTAAATGTTTTTTTTAATGTCAGACAACTGAAGTTGATTATCAGGAGGCTAACAGATTGAAGTTTTATTTTGATTGGTACAATTCAACAGGATGTTTCACCAATCTTTACGAAGCTGATACTCTCGATTAGATTTGAATCAAAATAATTCATTATCATGAAATTCCGATAGCATCAACTATAACAATTGTCCAAAAAAGAAGAATATTTGAGCGAACAATTGTTTTCAATAACTTCATCATCAGGCTCTACAGTTATAAGTCCATAATTATAATAATTTACAAAGGCCAAAATTAAGGCATGTATTAATGAATTTAACAATGTTATGTGTTAAAAAAGGTGAACACATTACAAAATAATGGATATCCTGATAAGTTCGTCAAAAAATACCTCGTACATAGTACTAAAAACAGAAGACAGTGCGACACAGTCAGTAAAAAGACCTTATAACTGAGACTTGACTTTAAAAGGGATATAGCGGGTGATATTCTAACACGTCGACTCAAAAGATCTGTCGAAAGGACATTTCATGCCGCCAAGTTACACATAATTTTCTCGACTAAACCAGTACTTACACAACTAATCAAGGATAGGTTACCGAAGATGGGCTCCTCCATGTGTGTATACCAGTTCAACTGCTCCTGTGGAGCTAGTTACATAGGCCTTACTCAGAGGGCTTTATCCTTGCGTGTTCGTGAACATGTACCAGCTTGGTTGGGAAAAGGAGTTACTAAATCAATTAACAGCACCGTTCTTTCGCACTTGGTAGATAGTGAACATCATATCAAAATAGAGGAAGCTTTCTCTATTTTATATCAAGTTCCAAAATATCTACCTCAAGGAGCCAGATTACAACTGCTTTACACAGCCGAAGTCATCTGGATCAACTCCAGAAGACCTAATTTATGCATCTGGAAAAAATATATCCAGCCTCTTTGTTTACCTTGGCCTACGACTGGGTCACCGAATACCTAGACTGAATATTACAAACCTCTTACCCCCCTTCCTTTACTTCCTTTATTTTAGTTATTTTCCTTATTATCATTAATTTTGGTTATCTCTATGTTAATCTTCACATCCATCATTCCCAATTCGTTGATCGTAATTACCTTAATAACACTCTCCTTATTACATATTATATTCACACAACAATCTTATTATTATCAGAACTGCTCACTAGTGACTGACTTCAAGAAAAACTCCTGGAGTTCTAGTGAGAAGCCGTTACCAGTGGGGTTCGACCAGGTCTGTTGTGAGATAACAACTCACTGAAGACAATGGTGTACGGTGGTGCAACTTCGTGGATTGGTTGAAGTTAGAAATTAACACCGTTGGGTGCCGGCTCAGTGGTCTAGTGGTCAAGTGCTCGCGCGCGAAGCCAGCAGGTCCTGGGTTCGACCCCCGCGTGGTGCGGGATCGTGGATGCGCACTGCTGAGGAGTCCCGTGCTAGGACGGGACGGCTGTCCAGTGCTTCCAGGTTTTCCATCGTGGTCTAGCTTCAACCGACTCATGATTTCAACCTATGAAATGTTATTATTATTATTATCTCAATTGACAAGATTAAATTCTCCTACTATGCATTTTATTCACACATAAAAATTTTTTTTGCATTTTCAACTTTGCTATAATACTATTATACTTATTGTGACTGAACACTTTACTACAAATCATCTTGACCTTTATTGAATGACCTTTCTAATTTGCAAATCATACAATTTTGAAGTATATATATATCGTAACAGATGCAAACGTTTACCATTTTTAACACATAACATTGTTAAATTCATTAATACATGCCTTAATTTTGGCCTTTGTAAATTATTATAATTATGGACTTATAACTGTAGAGCCTGATGATGAAGTTATTGAAAACAATTGTTCGCTCAAATATTCTTCTTTTTTTTAATATTCTATGAGGATTTTTATAACAATTGTCTCGACCTTCTTAATATCAGTTGTTGTTTTTTTCTGAATTATTTCCCATTCGGTGCAAATTCTTCACTTAAAGATACTAGGAGTGATTTCACTCTCTACGATGCAAGTAAGAAGGTGAAAACTAGTGTAGAATATTGTATTAACTCTCTAAAATACATTGGTTGTTGCTTTAACGGTAGCCTACTACTATTGACTACATGAACCAGTGAATAGCACGATGAAAGTAAGAGCACGAAGATGTTAAATGAAGATTGATTTAAAAAATAAATAATCAAAATAAATATTTAAATAAATTCATTTGTATACATGTTTTATCTTCATTATTCAACAATCAGAACTATATAAGTTGAACTAATAAATTACTGTATTGATACAAATTTACATCATCTAAAATATTGACACTCTTTCCTAAGAAGTGATTGCATTATCAAAGTAGATTGGAAAAATTAATCAATTCCATCTGCCACTATCACTACTATAAATTAAATCCTTACTTATTACAATTCATTGTTTCAATTTATTTTATTCCCGTAAAAGTAAAGATAACGTCCATATAGAAATTTTATAAGAAATCTAACTTATACATTATATATTATGATATCCGCTTCTTATATGAATAGATATAAGTAGTATGTAGCACCAATAGAAAATGGAATGTTTACCAGAAGACTAAAATGAAGAGAATAAGAATGAAAACTGAGAGCAATCAGAATAACAACAGGATTATAAGAATGATGGAGTATGTAAAGAACAACTCAAGGAGGATTTATAAATGATGTATTTAATGTTGTTTTTTTTTCATATCCTACAAAAGCATTGTGCAATTTTGCATAAAACAATAAATTGATTCGAGATTAGATGGTGATTGGAGGTAGTCGACAGATTACCCTGGACCCCGGTTTCGTGCTACTTGGCACTTGTCAGCAAGGTATACCTGTAATCTTGAGGGAACTGGTGCTCCCTGGCGGATTCGATCTCGTGTCACCCAGCTTCACAGTCAGAGACGTTACCACCAAGCTATCCGAGTCGTGACCAACCTCCTGTAGGACTGAGAAGTAATCACAATTGATCTAGTCTCAATAATATAGTGCCCGCAATATCGAGTCACCTAAACCGGTGGCCACATTGCAACATGGTCGATAGCATTCGATCTGCACTAATAAGGACTAGACACGCACGACATTGATCGCCACCCAGTGATCAATCAATAATAATCAATAAATTGGTTTCCCGTACCAAATTCTTATTCACTACATACATTCAAAATGTTCTCTATCAGTTCTTTTTATCATAATATCATATTAGAAATAGAATACATTTTTTAAAAAGAGAAAAATACAAAATTACACTGTTGTCATGACTGATTATGAAACTTAATAGACATACCCTTTCTACTATAAATAATAAACAAACTGATTCTAAAGATCATAGTGAAATTACGGAAAATGTCATTGTAAGAACACTATTTTTTCTGTAAAATGATTAGCGAATCATTATGAAAGAAAAGAATAAATATATGAAATATACACTGAAATGACCTAATTAATACAAACATTCTACAAAATATAGACAAGATGATTATTTAGAAAATGTTGATCTTGATCATTTTTCAACTTGATAAAAATAGACAATCATCATTGTGTCCTAAAACCAAATTAATTAGATGTATTTTTTGTTCCATGCAAATCAATAATACATAAATTGTGTTTGTTCATACAATATTGATTTAACTAGAACATTTATATTTACTTTTCATAATATTGCCCCCAAATGCCCTGGTATGGCCGAGAGTGGGGAGAGTACGCTCTCCTTCTCGAATTGCTCTCACATGGCCACGCGTATATAGCCTCTGCTAGGGAAGTCCTACTCACTGCCTTCTCGTGGTGCGGGTGTTGTTGACGAAATTGAGAGAACGAAAAGCGAATGTCCGACGCTTTAACCGGGTTGGTGGACACAGAGAGTCCACCTAGGGGAGTTAGAAAACCTTGATTCCAAGCCAGTGGTGCACATGGGCTCCAGTATCCTGAAGGAACAAATGGCATATGAACCAATCGTTGGTCACCTGCTACTATGGGATTGCATCTTCTTACGATGCTCCACTGGATTGTGGATCAGACCTCCAGGTCGAAGGCTCCGGGTGTGGCCCCCTAGGAAAACCACCTGCTTCTATTTGGGCACCCGTGCAGTATCACAGCCCTCACACATATCAAATGAGATTTGTGTGGCGCATATGTATTTGGTGCCTCCTTGTACCAACATCTATGTGTTAAAATAAATAATAAGTAAATTTCACAATATTATATGTAACTTATATTGAAATATTTATGATAATAATGATTGTCTGAAATGCAAATTAATTCAATTATATATAGATGATTTTACTGAAATATTAATATATTCACAACTGATAATTGAATATATTTTTTTCTGGTTAGCGTTTTTTTAGCGAGTTAGTTTTCTATGGGATGATGTCGCTATCCCCATACACAACCCGGGGCTTGGGAATGGCAGTAGCCCTAGAGGGACTCCATGCGGAGAATCTCGCTTTTCCCTTTGTGTATATTAAAACCTGCTGCTGCTGAGACTGCTGCTATACTGGTCGTCTTCTCCTGCATTGGTTGTTGCGTGTGCGATAGAAGAGCCAGATCATCTGCGAAGTCTAGATCGTCCAGCTGCATCCTATCTGTCCACTGTACCCCACGTTTCCCCGCCCCCGATGTTGTGGTTTTCATGATCCAGTCGATCACCAGGATCAGTAAGTAAGTAAGTAACCGATAATTAGATGAGTTTAGATCCAGTCAACAAATGAGCGTTGTATCATAATTAATATAAATAATATTTGCATCATTTACATAAAAACTAATGATAAACGATACACAACAACTCAATAACGTATCTGATAATTCAATTGTTACGACTAACTGAAAACAAAGAAGTTTTTTTCTAAATAATTACATTATTTGGTAGTACAAGGTTGTCAGTAACAGACAGATGACTAATCATATTCAAAGAAACAAGACAACAGAGTCCTAAGGTTAAAATAGTGAAATAACATCTATAACTTATGACTGAATTTACTATACGATATTTACTTAGGTAATTCAGTCATCCAAACATTTTTGTGATACCTATTTGTTGTCACTATACCTAGAAGTGATCAATATCTGTTGTTCACCAACAACGAGTTAGTTTACACACTAACTAATAATGATATAAAGATTGTAATTATTGAACAAATTAGTAGCTAACTGAACTCATCAGGTTATTGGATAATACGCTGGTGTTTGAAGGATAAGGTGCTGTGATCGAGATTTGGTGTAAACACCAGCACTAAGATCCAGGTACATCCAGGTCATGTATCCAGAACAGGATGAAAAGAGAGTGCTGTATTTCCGTGTTAACAAAAATCCATTAAAATACTTTAATAAGGAAATGTAACCGAAATACGATTAGCTCTGAAAGTAAGTTTAATGCTGCAAAGCTTTCAAATGAATAAATAATAGAAAATAGATTTACAGCTTCCTAATCAGATACCAAACATGTATAAACCGTACAGAATAAAATTTAACATTAGCGAGAATCACTTATAATATAACTAATTATAAGATTGAATCTTTATAGATCACTTGTTAACTAATGAAAACAAAACTTACATTTTACATTTTTAGTACTGTTCAATACTTGTTTATATTTTTCCGTTATATACTCCATATTCCCATTATAATTACGCTTAAAAAAATACATAAGCTTTTCTTTCTGGTTGAATGCAAAAATTATTTAACATATTCATATTTCTGATTGCCTGTGATCGTCTGGTTTCCCATCAATATTATCCTGCATTAAGGTAATAATGTTTTCCGATCGATTTATGAAACGACTGTGGAGATCAGTTATGGGATCAATATACAACGAGCTCGAGTTCCAGTTCCTGTTAATTGCCATCAATCAATTTAGGACATCAACATCATGTTCACTATTATTTATTAAACGAAAGATAGTTGCGTAATAATGCGAACTGATTAGAGTTTAACATATATACCATTGGACCCTGGCTCAGTGGTCTAGAGGTCAAGCGCTCAACGCTAGACCGAAGATACTGGGTTCGATCCCCTGTAGTTAAGTTATAGATGCCCTTAACTAAGGAGAGTGAAACGACTATCTAATGCTTGCTGATCTTTCATAGTTGTCTAACTTAGATCAGTCTGTTATGTTAATTATGAAAATAGTACATTTTCGTAATAATCAGTACTGTGCTACTTACATCAAACGGTGGCACAAAGCTGATTACATCGATTCTTCTGACTTACCTTTTTTTCTATACACAGCATTTTTCAGTTTAGCTAACCGTAATTAGTCTTCACTCATTTATTTATCTCAACGTGAAATACAAGCTTAGCACAAATGTGTTTTATATCAATTACTTCTGTTTACCAAAAAAGATATCTCATTCTTTAGTTCATTTGTTAAGGTGAAATTAAAGTTTGCTTCATTAATTCAACAATGAATAGATGTCACAACAACAGGAATGAACAAATCAGTTTCTCTCCTTCTATTCTATGAAAAAATCTATACTTAAATTTTTACGAAAACAATAACAAATTTTGTTGTTATGAATTTCATTTCTCACAATCTTCAAATATACTCTAATGGGAAAATAAGATTTCTGTTAGGAAAATTCATCACAAAAATAGTCAATTAAACAGATGTAAATTTGCATTGTAGAAAGCAAAACTAACCACATTTACAAATGAACAAAGTAAATAATTGGAAGCAGAATTAAAGAGTGGCTTGTTGTAGATGTAGGACTTGTTTTTCATTCCACTTAGAACTTACCATCATGGTGTAATTAGATGCCAGTGGTAATTTCACATTGAGACTAAAATCCAAGACAGCCTGCTTTGAACACTACTGATTTCAGATAATCACCGGTTTGTACAACAATCTTTACAAGTGGGTGGAAGTAAAACACCACCTATAAAAGCATAAATGAATGCGATTTTTTATTGATTGTTTAAATCTTTCCATTTAGGTTTAGGACTGCGATTGATCAATCACGTTCGACATTTATGCATTCTATGTGCACTACCTCAATGTTGATTTAAGTCAAAAGCATTTTAAGTGGAGATCGACGGTATCTTGTAATGGAATCCACGGCCCACATCACAAAGTTGATGTTCACTCAGAAAATCAAACACATCATCGTTCACTTCATACATCATCACGTTATCCACTGACAAATTGAATCCAAATGACTACAAGCTTGTGCAACAGACTGATCAATTACAGTCGAAAATATCAATGTGAACATTCAAACAACCAATACAAAAATGAACTAAGCATCGGGTGATTGCACAAGATAATTGCTATCTGGACTCAGTAGTTCAGTGGAAAACGTGATGGTGTTTGAAGTGAACGGTGATGGGTTTGAGTGTCGGAATGAGCATCCACTCTGGAATGTGCGTACATCACATCTAACTGACGAGTGTCAAGTTGGATGAGACCTGAGTTGTGGATTCCACTGCTAGTCACCATTCATCTCCACTTATGGATTAATGGATTTCAATTACTCATGTAGTTTAATTGGCAATCACATTATTTCACTATTTTCTACTTAATTCATATTGCTACATAATTCTCAAGCAAATATTTGGTCGAACCTGTAATAACCTGTAATACATATTTCTCTTGTTTGATGTTATGTATATCTATTATAATAGTTTATCTCACTTTCAACTAATGTTTGAACTTATTCAAATTGACATGACACACTTGTGATTTTATCATAAACATCTTTATCTAACTGATGATATCAAATGTGTATGCTATAGTGTTAGAGGATGTGCCGACGACCAAGTTGGTCATAGTTAATGTGGACTGATTATTTATTGTAATAAAACAAGAGATGCATCATTTTGAAATGAAGTAGTTAAAAATTGTATTTTCAGAGCTATCCTACAGAAAATCATTCCCCAGCTTTAACAGTTCAATTAGTAGGCGCTTTAATCATTCCATTTTTATATTCTCTTACTTATTAGCTTCTGTATGACCCATAAAGTGTTGTTGTATCTCCTATTATTACAGATTTGTCTTTAATTAACTAATTACCTAATTCGGAGGTTTTGTATCATTTATAACTGAGTTGTGCACATATAGTTATTTTCTATATGTTTATGTGAGGTCTAGAATTTCAGGTATTCATGAGTTTTTAAGCCATGGGTGAATAGATCACAATAGACAATTAATCAACTATACATTTCCTTCCTCTGAATGGAAACTGTTTTGGAAGGATATTGAGGATTAACGTCTTTCAAAGTCTTGGTTGTTGTTTATTAGTTTCTTGTTTATTCAATGAATGGAAGATAACCGTTCCTATAGATAATATAATCTAACAAGTTTATACAAATCCTCACGGAATAACGGCATGATCACATAGTCCCTAAAACAATACAAAATCTTATTGTTTTTGAAGAAATAACAAGATGTTATGGATTAGAATTTATACATTAATCATTCGTTGAAAAATCAATGCTGTTTTATTGTTCGCTACTGGCCAAATATCAGACAATCACATTACGTTAGACAATAGGCCATTTTTTTACTTTAGAGATAACTTGATCTTACACTCACTGGTAATCGAACAGTCATTGTCATCATGTTTGTTTAGTCTTTTGTAATGATTCAGCTGACGCTATCAAGATGAGGGTTAATTGGGACATTCGGTAGTACTCAGTGATTAGTCACTATTAAATATTTTAATTTCTAAATAACGTAGTTTTAAAACCTATTACTCCAACACAGGTTGTCAGTCCCACAGGGCACAATTGACTTTATTATTCCGGATATAACTTATTGACGAGCAACAGGTAGTACGTAACGTGATTTCATGACATCCTGGTAATTGATTCCCAAAATCTAATAGCATAGCATCCACGTTTAACCATCATTCATTTTTAGGTAGACCACTAGCAATGAAATGTATACTAATGAACTTTTACCTATAAATTACATAGAAAATGTAGTAAATAACTCTACTTAATGTAACTTTTACCAAAGAGTGAAAATAAGCATAATCATATGGTTAACTTATTTCAAACACAAAATTAATGTTTTACACTGGCTAGACATCTATTGTAACTTATACTAAACTGGGTCGTCAGATAAAACATCATACCTGCATATTATGAATAAACTGATTAGAACTATTAGCCAAAATGCCATATATATGCAATGCACAAAATTCTTGCATTGAACTTGCCGACATGTGATCACATACATAGTTTATTCAAAATATAAACGTTTAACTCGACTTATTAATCACAAAAGGCAGAAGGTATACATCTATTATTGTATTGATATTTGTCTCAATGTCATGTAGAATCTCTTTGTCTAGATGATAAGGACGATTCTACTGTATTTGGTTTTGACATCTACCAATTAATATAATTTTAACGCCTTAATTTTTTTTAATTTAATAGGCTCTCATCATACCAAAACTACCAACGAGTAAGAAAAGTATATTCTAAGCACCTTGACAGTCTATACATTTAATAAATAATTATATTTCAATAGTATTCAATTACATAGTTGAAGTTAATTCACGAAGTCTAGTTTTCTGTCGATTATGAAGTACTTTATAATACTCATCGCAGCATCGCGTAACATTTCTATTAAAATAAAGTGATCTTTTTCTATAAAACAGACAAGTTAGTCATTGACGATGTACTTTCATGCATTATAAGTTGTAAACAATTATTTTTCTTATGTTTACATCATATCTATTAGTGAGCATCTACTGCCGATTTTAAGATGGTGATTGAAGGTAGTCAATAGGAAACTCAACCTAGGTTTCGGGATATTTGGCACTCGTCAGCATATTGTGCGTGTAATCTTGACGGAACTGATGCTCCCTGGTGGATTCAACCATGTATCACTCAGTTTCATCGTCATAGATGTTACAACAGAGCTATCGAGGTTATGACTGACCTTCTGTAGGGATGAAAGGTATTCACGACTAATTGATCACTTGGTAGTGATGATCTTTGTGTATATGAAGTCCATCTTAGTGCCTATTGAATTCTATCGATCAAGTTCCAATGTGGCCACTAGTCTAAGTGACTCAACATGGAGTACACTATGTTGAATTCCCAAATAGCACAAAACCTAGATTTAGGGTATCCCAGTGACTAAATCCAGACACCACCTTACATCTAAACCACGTGCACTGGGTGTCGAGTCACCTAAACTAGTAGCCACATTGCAACTTAGTCGATAGAATTAAATAGGCATTAAGATGGATTGACATAAAGTTGGTCACTACCTAGTGACCAATCAATTGTAAACTGGAATTATCGAATGAAGCAATGTTAAATTAGGGAGTGAATTGCACTGAAAAATTCATTTGAAGAGCTTAAATACGACTGATTTCCTTCTCTCACCTATACATTTTCTCTTCCTAAGTCATGAGGTTATAAAAAAAGATAACACTTGGCCGGTAAATTCAGTGAATAACTATTTAACTAAAATATAACTCTATATATTTTCGACTAGCCTAAAGGGGAAGTGGAAAAAGTTTTTAATAATTAATTGTGATTGGACCTTAACAACATAATGAATTGTTCAATCATAAATGGTAATTTTTTAAATTTATTAATGTATTTTCTCAATCAAGTACAGATTTTTGTTAATGATTTTGAGCCATCTATTTTATTCGTGTAAAGGCTAGTGTTTTGACCTAGCTACCTAAACTGAATTTGATAAAATGTGGTTTTAATCTGTGATTCATTGATTGTAGTCAAAAACTTGATAACATTAGGTTCTATCTACAAAGGACGATTAATATGCATTCACATAGATTCAGTCTATGGTTAACTTCGGAAAAGATTCACTACTTAACCAATAAATAATTCTTAAAGTAAAGTTAGAATTGAACCATGTAATTAATATATGCGATCAGAAATCAAAATCCATAATTACTTTATCTTAACCTGATCCAATAAACTTCAGGATTCATATATTATCTTCAATTTTCATTCTAATAATTTCTGATTGTGTAATTAGGCACTTTATAAAACTTTATAATCTAAGTGAAATGTCCATTTTTTATGTAAATACTATTGAGGTAATTATTTCATATATTGATCTAATGCTTCCTTTCATCTTGTTATACATTTCTTTGTTACTTATGTACCCAATTTGAATAGTGTTAATAGTAGTAGTACTTACTTACTTATTTACGCCTGTTACTCTCAATGGAGCATAGGTCGCTGACCAGCATTCTCCAATCCACTCTGTCCTAGGCCTTCCTTTCAAGTTATATCAAATTGTTCATTCTTCTGATATCTGTATTCATTTCTTGGCGTAATTTGTTCTTTGGTCTTCCTCTTCTCCTTTGACCTTGGGGATTCCATGTGAGGGCTTTCCACATGATGCAGTCGGGTGCTTTCCTCAATGTGTGTACTATCCATTTCCAGCGCTTCTTCCTGATTTATCCCTCCACTAGAATCTGGTTTGTTCTCTTCAACAGCAGGTTGTTGCCGATAGTGTCTGGTCAACGGATCCGAAGTATTTTTCGAAGACAACTGTTAATAAACACCTGTATCTTCTGGATGATAGCTTTCTTTGTTCTCAAAGTTTCCACCCTATACAGTAGAACTGTCTTGACATTTGTATTGAAAATTCTGGATATTAGTAGTACGGATTGCAAAAATTGGGTTCATGTACATGTACAAGATCTATAATGATGAAAATGAAAAAGAGAATATCATATATTTTCATTTGTTCAATGCGTGTGTACCAAATTGATGATATTCAAAATATTACAAAGTTCAGCCCAATAATGACAAAACAAATCAAGGAATATATATATATATATATATATATATATATATATATATATATATATATATATGTTGTGCAAATGTTTTGTTTCCAGTTCAAACGTTAATTAAATTCTCGTTAACATGATCATTCATGGTATAGACCCCACAGATAAAAAATATTTTCTATTATATGAAATGCAATTAGTTTGATTTAAAGCTAATTATTAAAATTTTCGAATAATTATGAGATTATAAGCAAAGATGGATAGTGGCTAGCAGTGGAATCCAGGACGCGCATTTCGTCCTATTTGGAACTCATCAGATGAATGTACCTGCATATCACAGTTGATGTTCACTCTGGGACTCGAAGCCGGTACCGTTAGCTTCGAACGCTATTGAGTTATCCACTTAGCTACTGAGTTCTGATAGACACTTGTTTGTGCAACCAGGTGAAGTTTAATTCACTTGGTATTGTTTTAGTTGAATCTTCCCATTGATGTTTGGAGCGAACGGTACTGGGTTGGAGTCCCAGAGTGAACATCAACTCTGAGATGCAGGTACATCCAGCTGACGAGTCCCGAATAGGACGAAACGCGCGTCCTGGATTCCACTACTAGCCACTATCCATCTTTGCTTGTAATGCTAGTGAATCAAGGCAATATCGAGGCAATACACACAGTATGCACATATACCAATAAGTGACTGATCAATTTCAGTCCTAAACATCAATCGGAAGATTCAAGTAAAAACAATACCAAGTGAATTAATTATGAGATTAATTTCATATATCGTTAGGCTGAAACTGTTATGAAAGAGTAAATTATACAACTTAGTTCATTAGCAACGTTTGTTGATTAAAGGGCTATAATCCCATGATATTGTAAATTGTGTTTATACATTAAATTATTATTATTATTATTAGAATGGCGTTTCGTGGAGATTGTAGCAACTGAATAGTTGAATTCATAAGTCAATTTATGCTAGGCCACCATGGACAGAAGTCTCGTGCGTGGGGTCGTAGGTGCGCACTGCTAAGGAGTTCCATACTAGGACGAAACAGACGTCCAGTGCTTACAGATTTTCTATGGTGGTCTGGCTTAAATCGACCCATGAATTCAACTATTAAGTTAGTAAAATCTTCACAAAACCCCCCTTCTTATAATAAATTAAATTGAATTATTAATTAATTGGTGTTAAGTGGTACTCAACCTAATTTGTTCACAGTTTGGTTATTAATCAATGTCAATAAAAAAAATACGTAAAGATCAGTGTTTCAGATACAGTCTGGTTTTGTTGTTAAATAACTCTTCATCTTTTTTCTTTATCTTTGTTTCCATACATTGAGCCATATCAGTTTTATGTTGTAGTTATAGCAGGCTCATTTCATACTATTTTGTCGCTTATTACTTCTGTATCCCTATAGACAATACAATTGGGAAAAAAAAGGTTTTACATACATTCGACTAAATCTTTGCATCATTCACATTGATTCAAAAACTTTCTACCTCATTCTAATTATATTCATTACATAAACGTTATTATTATTAACTAACTAACGAAACGTTTTTCTAAGATTTTAGTTGATAGTAAAATATTCCAGGAATATCCACAGATTCCCATAGATCCTTAATAAAATGTGTCAAATTATCTGGACGAGAATTGATCATTCCATTTTTTCTTATATATTCTTTTCCATTTTAAACATCGAATCATGAATTACAAATTTATTCAGTGTTTATTTTAGCTTGTCCTGTTTTCCAGTTAACTATCTATTACCCTATTTCATTATTAATTCTCTTTTCATGGATTGTTGGGAAGAAAACTGGTGAGAGTGAGTTGTGTCAAACATTATTTTATTTATCTTTTTTCATTTTACACTAGTTTGTTTATGCGTACTAAAATCAAGTACTTCACAATCAAACTAGCTAACATAATATATGAAAAGTACCAAATTACATAACATTTTAGGCTGATTCTATACGACTGATTTTATTTATTGTTTCTGGACTGTTATTTCTTATATCTAGTTGTTTACACTGTTTTTAGAACTGACTTTTCCAAGTATTTCCTTTTAACAGTTTTATTCTATCAAATTCTTGTCGTCATATAGATGTGAAACTCGGCAATTTGAATATGTGTATAATTGACCTAAGGTCAGCAAATAGTCATACATGTATAATTGTTAAACATTTCTAAAATAATCGATCAGTTAACTTTTAGTGAAAGAAACGTCATCTGCCAATGTATAGAAAAACCAATAAATAACGTTTAAATTATCACCAGGTTACTGAATAGGAAATAGAGGGACCTGATACTTTAATAGATTGTTGTCCAAGTTCTTGCGTATCAGAGAGACACAGAAATAGAATGATTACAACAAGAACTGAAATCGAGATTTAAAAAAATATGGAAAACCTTATTTGGGTTTCTTAAAAATAATTCATCATCTAATTCTGGTTATAGAAAAGGGCAACAAAGGTTAAAATAACAAACGATCATCAGACCTGTTCTATAAGTTGTTGACAATATACTATGTTGTCTACCACTGCGTCTTTTTTTACCTTTATCCTGTTTAACAAAATGAAACCAACCAAAGAATGCCGGTAATGAAATGACAAACACGAAAATATTTACCCGTCTCTATAAACATAGTAGCATAGCTCAGTCAAGTGATCCAGTTTCGATGTCTTAAGCTTAAATTTATCATCAGTTGTCTATTGGATTTAGTACATAGCAGTGACCCCCTGAATGCCCTGAAAACTGGACGCATTAAAATCAGTAAATAGTACGTATTGATACAACTCAGCTATTTCGAACATAAAGTCGGTTCCAATACTGGCAAATGGAATCCAATTGAAACCCAGCTAAGTCAGTTGCTAAATTTGTTGTTTTATTACTTGTATATCAATAGTCTGAACCATTTTATGACATGGATTCGCTTTTAACTCCATTGGTCAACTTTCCACATCACAATTAGTTTGTCAACCAAAGTCATCTTACATAGTCATTTATTAACCAAAATAAATACATACATAATTTGTTATGTATGACATTTACATGTTCCATATATTTGTATTTTCGTAATACAGTTAATCAATATGATAAAATGGATAGATCCACGTTAATCGAACTTTATTCATACGTAGAGTGTGTGTGTGTGTGTGTGGAAGTATACATGAATTTCTAATACTATTCATTGATATGTATTATATCTTATAATGGTTTAGAGAAAATAATCTTTACAATAACTTATATCATTAATTAGTTTAATAAATAAATAATAATTAATATGATTTATTTGATCATACAAATGTAATTAACATTTGAACTAACGTCAAGAAGATAAACGTAAAACAATTGAATATACTTAAACATTTAATTAAACACTTGGCTTGAATTAGTTCAAATCAATTCCCATTGAAATAGGCGAATATAACAAAGGTACCTACATCTTATAATTTACCTACTCTATGGATAACTGAAACTTAATTGACAAATGAATGTCAACGTTTAATATTGAAATCGGTGTTTTCTTTTTGATAGAACTCTGGAATTCTGATACATTTGTATTTACTGTATACTCAGTGGTCTTGAGTGCTGTTAGAGGTATGAGGGCGGTTATCACTTCCCGGCCGCCCACACCGTGGAAGGGTTCTTCTGGAGGTACCTGAAGACGAAATTGCATTAGAGGTGGTCTTAGTGACCTGGAAGCGTGACCGCAGTGCCCAAGGGACAACTGCTTGAGGCCGGCCACACACGACCTTTTTATGAGTAGTTTTTGTGTTAGCTTCGTACTTGTTGAGACCTTACCGCCGGAGACGGATATCCGTGGGATAAGGCGAGGTGTGCATTTATCTAACCCCACCCCTTCTTGTGGGAAGGCAGCATCTCTGCCATGCTGGTTGTCTGAAGAAAACACCTTACTGCTGTCACACCACTCTACAGTCAGCAGTACGACTTCGCCTTCGGACCTTGGGTTTGTTGCTTTTAGTCTTACCGCTCTTCAACCGAACTGTCTGACATGGTAGGACTTTGAGGAACAGTTGTTTAAGCCATTACAGCTCGGTTGCTTCATCACGATAGGCAAGCCCGACCACCACGTCAAGGTAGCAACAACGGTCGGGATACTGTATACTGGTATCACAACAATACCATAATAAATGGTTATGAATTTAACTTTTTCATTCACATAAATGTAATGAAAAACACTTGTGAATCGACACCTTAGATAAGTGAATAACATGATCGATGGCATTCGATATGCACTAATAAGGACTAGACAAGCATGACATTGATCACCATCCAGTGATCAATCAATTTTGATTACATCTCAGTCCTACAGGTGGTTAGTCACGACTCGGATAGCTCAGTGGTAACGTCTCTGACTGTGAAGCTGGGTGACACGAGATCGAATCCGCCAGGGAGCACCAGTTCCCTCAAGATTACAGGTACACCTTGCTGACGAGTGCCAAGTAGCATGAAACCCGGGACCTGGGTTTCCTGTTGACTACCTCCAGCCACCATCTAAATCTCAATACATTTGATTTGTTAGTAAAATTTGTAAGAAACAGTGAATGAAAGGTTTTATTTAACAAATCTTATCATTTAAATTAAAACATTTTAAAGAATGAACTGACAAATTTCCAGGAATATTCATAAGAAAATCAATTAATTTGTAGTGCTATGCAAGCCCATATAACTTATCTAGCTTCCGGACAGGCCAATTTATTCATCCTTCTTGAGTTGTATATTTTGACCTTGTCAATTATTCACTTATCAAACTTGAATGTTTTTATATGATCATATGGGTGTGTATTTCTTATCTTACTCATCATATGTCTGTAAATTATTTTTGTTCGATTGTAAATACCGATTTTCCGCTTGGCTAGATTGAGTTGGCTTACTCACCATCTCCTACTGAGCGTCATTTAGTTTCGCTTCCTTCTTTCCATCTCCCTAATTGTCTGTTCAGATCAACGGTTATAATGAAATATACGCATTTAAGCTTCATCCTCATATTTGACTTATTTAATTATGTTATTCACCAACTCAAGTTAATTTGATAATTAAATACAAGAATTAATGATATGTATATTTCAATAACGATCAGAATATGATCTATTTAGAATCAGATCTGGGGTATACAAATGACCTAAAATGAAGACAATAATGACTAGATTATGTAATAAACAATAATAAGTCTAAAATTATTTATATAAAGATAAATTAGTCAAATATATTAATAAATTACTCTGTAAACTATTGACATCAAATATCAGACAGATTTTACTAGTGCTATATCCTAACCCTAATTTATTCTGTTATATTTATTTTAATAGTTTATAATGTAATCTTATTGTGTTTCCACAGTATGGAACTAAAAAAATGTATTGTTTTTCTCTTCAAGTACTGAACTACTTTTAAGAGGAAGAATGTATTTATTAAAATCTTAGTGAATCATTTTGTTCAAATCTCGCGGGGGGCGAGGTCGTGGATGCGCACTTCTGAAGAGTCCCACAACAAGATGAAACGGCCGTCCAGTGCTTCCAGGTTTTCCATGGTGGTCTAGCTTCAACTGACTCATGATCTTAATCATTGAAATTATTTAGTTGTTTGATTATATTTCCTTGGAAAAGATTGGACCAGATTGCCAGGTGAAACGTTGGATTGACTTCAAATTAATTCTCTAAGATTTTACAAATACATTCATTCTCTTTAATGTTCTCACATTAACTCGGTGCCCAAGTACTGTGATACTGTTCGATTAAATTTAGACGAAAGTTTTTATTGAAAGTACTTTTGTTCTTTCATTGATAAACGATACTATATTGAAGTGGAAATAATTATATTGAATTTAAAGGCTAGTTTATTGATGTGTTAACATTTTAGGTAGGCCCATATTTTTATTTTGACTTGAGTTTATTACCTTTTAATATTAAATGAGATACTAATGCGAACCGTTTGTGGGTGCTTATTCAATTTGAACACAATTTCCTATATGATGAACGGATGGGATTTATAGAATTATTAAAAAACTGGAAATCATAAGACAGTCAATTTTTTGTTTTTTGTTTGTTATACCTAGATAATAATCATTTATGAACTCCACACACGAAATGGAATCCTGAACTTTCAGGTTGAATATTATAGATCACTGAGTTACAAATGAATTATCCATTTTTCTTTATTTAGTCAATTATGATTATTTAGGAATATCGGTGGATAACCAGCACACATTTGACTTGTCTTTATCCATTATACCTTAGTTCTCTGGCTTACG
The DNA here is from genome assembly GCF_000699445.3 of Schistosoma haematobium. NCBI lineage: Eukaryota > Metazoa > Platyhelminthes > Trematoda > Strigeidida > Schistosomatidae > Schistosoma > Schistosoma haematobium. The sequence goes on along the minus strand of NC_067197.1, from coordinate 16,729,228 downwards.
TCGTTTTAATTTAGAAACAAACTGAAGTTTAAATCAGTTGATTGCAAATATAAGTTTTTTTAATAAAATATCTCCGTGGGCTGATTAGTTCCACTTAAACTTTTATCAACTTTGGGGATTCAATTATTTGTAAGTAATGCCAATGAGGTCAATAAATAATATACCAGTTTTAATCACTTCCTGATAACTGTTAGTGTAATATGTCATTGTTGTTCCTTGTTGGAGTGATCCAGAAAATTTCTTGCAAAAGACAAGCAAGAATCAGGAAACACTAAGATGCGTTTTATCCAATCACCGTTCATTTGAAGTTTTAGCCAAAAATATCAAGGAAGTGAAACGTCACATGTAAAGGTTCTGATTGGCTGATTGCTATGTTGTTACTATGTTTAGTAGCATTCCAAAATCTTTCAGCAACCCAAGGACATTTAGAAATATTATATTAAAATGAACATTGGAGTAAAGTACTTCTCGCATACTTTACGTTCTCTCTCTCGTTTTCTAGGTCGCTATACAGTTCTAGCTTGAGTGTTAAAGAATAGCCTAGGAAACGAATATAGCGTTCAATTTTCGAGACTTATCATTCCTAACGATTCGCATAATAGTCTCCGTAGAAATATAAGTTTCGCAGTGTATGCATCCATGTATTACTAATGGACATCAGTATGTACTAGAGATAGGTCAAAATGAATTTTTAACTCTTTTCTTGTAACTACGCGCCAGCTAACAACTAAATATACGAGACAGAGAGAGGTAGATTGTGATTGACTTCATTCATCATATACTTTCCATATGTGCAAATGTCATGATAAGAATTGACTTTGTGATTACCCGTAACTTACAATCAATTGAAACTTGTTTGAATCTTAGTTATTGTTACATCATAGTTAGCATTCAAAATGAATGTTTAAGTGGTGTGGCTTGTTTTATGAAAGAACTGACTGCGTTATAACTATTCAATACTGTTGTCTTCTGATGAACTTTAGGCATACTTCTTTTTACACAGTTGCTAAACATTGAAAGAAAGGCTCATAGTAATGAAAATTGTGTTAATGTTCACTAAGTACTTAACTGTTTATTAGTTATTTTTCTAGTCAGAACTGTTGACATAGAGATATCAAAAATGTGTCAAAACACTCCATTTCTTGTAAAACTGAAAAGATATAAAACGGACAGTATATTATTATTAGGCAATCGATTTATAAGACAATGTGATTTCAGAAATTTTCCAGTGATAAGTTCCACGAGATCTAGATTCAATATGTACACTTATGAAAGACACGGTTAAAACGAAAGATTTATTAAATTCTAATTTACGTACAGTTGTTTCTGGCTTGTCGATAATTAATGACATATACTAATTTTTAATTACACAATACCATTGTTTCTATCGCTGATGGGTCTTGTGTGAGTACGTCTGAACAGCCACGTAATGAGACAAATTAATTATCCAGGTTTATCTGCTTTCTAATGAAAATCCAAACTGAAATCATTCAGTAACAAGAACCTCTAAAACTTAAACGGATTCTCCCCTCACTCAATAAGTTCAAATAGATATTATATTCTCAACTCATTAAACTTTCATGCTAACAGTAAATAAGGAGGCTGAAGTAAAAGGAAAACAATCTAAATAAAGCCAGAACAAATATTGATACAGAATAATATGAATTCATTATATTTCGTGGTTTCTCGTCAGCTGTTTACAACCAAATATGTACATTGAGATAAGAAATAGTACGGAACAATTGATACAAGTGAATGTAAAGGATTGGAATGACAAAGGTTATCAATGACAATATATATATATATATATATATATATATATATATATATATATATATATATATCAAGAACAGGTCAGATGTTGTTTGATGTTAGAATCAAGGACTTAGAAAAGGAGAACTTCGTTAAAATACGTATTACAAGTAAAATAGTGTGAGGACAACTAACCGTTTTTCAGTGTTAAATAAAAGTGCTATATTTAGAATATTTGAGCATTTTTCTGTTCATCCACTGTATAAGTGTTGGAAATAAGAGTGTACTTTTCACTGAAGACATCGTTTTACTCATCCAAAACTATCTACATATATCTTCTGTGAATACGCTACTATATTGCATTCCGAATTGCCAGTAGAAAAAAAGCTTACAAATTGAGTAGACCTTGAAATAAATTGGAGATTGAAAATTATTCTCTTATATGCAGTATTCATACAATAACTGAATGAGAAAATCCTGTATATTGTAGATATACTGAACATTGGAAAATAATGGGGCTACACATTCACAAACACATATCCTATACTCTGAAGTAGATCAGCATGTTCACTTTATATAAAACGGGTGATTCTGGCTTAATAAGCTAATATATTGTTGTTGTTGTTGTTGTTGTTCATATTCTATGTCATTAACACTGAGGGGTTTTTTTCACAACACATCAACTTTTTTTATTTCTATGTCATATTAGGTCATATTTATTCAAATTTGCCAGGAAAAGGCTGTGGAAATTGTTGAATTTTATCGAAATCATTAATTGATCTTTATTAGACAACCATTGAAAACTTTTTCTAATTTGTTCGACATAAATATTCACATGACAAAAATTGATAAAAAAAAATTCTATAACCACCAATATGTTCATGAATATAAATAAACATTAGTTATAAAGTAATTTCTAAATCAGTAAACACATTTTGTATTGTTTGTTTGAATCTTCTCATTGATATCTAGGACTGTAGTTGATTGGTATTTGAAGCAAACGGTACTGGGTTTAAGTTTCAGAGTGAACATCAGTCAGTCAGTCAGTAACAACGTAGAACTTCGTACGTACGTACATCAGTTCGAGTTGCCATACCACATTAGCACAGAGATGCAGTTGTCGATTCAAACCCCATAGTATTAGAGGTAGTAAAAGTATAAGCAGTAATCGGAAAGATTAGGGTTTGGAGATGTTATTTAAAGAGTATAATCCAGTGAAATAAATTTGGGAAGAGAAAAAAGAGACAAGAAGGAATCAAGACATTAAAATTTGGAAGAACACAAAGAGTGGATGCACCAGCGCCATTGCAAACGATTTTGAGCAATGTCATTCAGGGTCTCTAACCATTGGTTGCTGTCATCTCGCGGTCTCCAACCAGGTAGTCTACACCTACCAACATGACTCAGTCCACTTGTCAGTGACTTCAATGATTTGTGCCATGTTTTGGTCTTGCCGCCCTTAGCTTTCTTCCAATCTACTCCTACACCATAGAACATCACAAGTCGGGGCAGTCGGTGGTTGGGCATACGTAACACGTGTCCCAGCCATCTCAAGTGATGAAGTTTCACTACGTCATCAATTGATTTGCCATCCTTACCTAGTACCCGTTTCCTAACAACTGCGTTACTTACTCGATGGTCCCAGGATATACGAGCAATATTTCGAAGACACCTATGGTCAAATACTAGTAACCTACGGATATCCTCTACCCTTGCCGGCCATGTTTCACTGCCATGAAGTAGGACGGGATGAACTGCTACACAGTAAACCCGTCCTTTGTTTGATAAACGGATATCTCGCCTACGCCATAAATGAAGCAAGTTGGCAAAAGCTAGTCGAGCCTTTTGTATCCGTGCTGAGATTTCGTCACACACCAGACCACAAGGACTGATGAGACATCCAAGACGAGTGAAGCGGTCGACACACTCAACTACTTCACTCCCTATCATTAGTTTGGGTGTCGATGCAACCCAATCCTGAAGAAACATTTTGCACTTCGAGGGGGAGAATCGCATACCAAACATGCTTGCATTGTTGCTTAGAGTGGTCAGAAGACAGAGTGAACATCAACTCTGGGATACAGGTACATCCAGCTGACAAGTCCCAAATAAGACCAAATGTGTGTTCTGGATTCTACTGCTAGACGTTATCCATCTTTGTTCATAAATCAGTAGGCGTTTTCTTTCATGCTACCATTGATAGTTCAAATATCATAAACAGTAACTAGTTTTATAATTCATTAAAGTCACAATAAAATCTTATAACCTTTAATCTATAAATGATATGTAAATAGTGTTGAGTCGCTTGAAATCTGGGATACTGTAATCAAAATTATGTGCTTACGTAAATATGGTCAGATTCATCATATGAATAAACACTGAACAAGTAATAATGTATATTTCTTAATCTTTCTACAATTCACAAATAAATAACTTGTGTAAGTATTTGAAATACTCATGAATCCTATCTAAGCATATAACACCTCGTAAATGTTTGTATCTATGCATTAAATGACATTGCTTTATACTTTTGGATAGGTATATTAGAAATAAACAATAAATATCAAGTCTTAACAACTGAAATTTCGCTAGAAACCTTCCTTCAAACAACCTGAAGGAAAATTAGTAAAGTATACATCGTGAGAAAATTTAGTAATAATCAATCGGATAAATACAGATTTTCATGATTTTCAGGATCTAAATTGTTACTTCTGTCGTTTTTAACAAATAAAAGCCATCTGCAATCATACATAATGTGATTCATAGAGCTTTTTCAAAAAAAGGAAATAAAAACCAAAAAAATCAGTGAATTCATTTGTAAAGTTTTCTATTATCCCGTTGAATTCAATCAGTCTCTGTTCGTATTTTGGCTCTTTAAGTGAATCTTTTAATTTCATCGTTGTATACAGGTTCCAAGCATATTTTTTGAATCCCCCTAGTAATTGACTCCAAATTGATTTATAATTGAAACTCATAAGCCGAATATTCCTTCATAGTAGTTTTTTCTACTCATTATGAGACTACCCAAGCCCAGTATCTAACTTTTCGAACACTATAAATTTGTTCATAGTTCTAGATTTTACACTTCATCGTAATTCAAATATATCAAAATACTAATTTGTTTTAGTTCACCATTGGATTTGTCTTCTTTCTTTACCATAAGACATATTACTTTAAATGAATCAACTTTTAACAATCAATGAGTAACATTCTTTGACTTTTTAAGTCAATAACATTCCAGGCATTTGTTTTATTTAACACACACTCATAATGTAATATAAATATGCATTAGAATGAAATAAATTCGGTATACAGTTATGCAAATAATTGATACTATCCTGTCAACAAATAAGAGAGAAAAAAAAGAATTTCTTTAAACTGGAATATTCAATGAAATTCTTCTTTTTCTTTTTCTTTCTATCTACTGTACTCATTCCTACCACATGTTCCTTTCATTCATTCATTCATTCAATCATCTACCTGAGAAAGAAAAAAATATTTTTTTCTTAGAAATTCATAATCACAATCTATACTAATGATAGATTTGAAGAGAGAAAAACAACAACAAATCAACGACATACAAAATTACAGTTACTCGTTTGTTTTTCTTTTCGGTGAGAATTGTGCTCAGTATTAAATAATCCATGTATATATCAATAGAACCTATGCAAATATGTTATGTTGTGTATAATATTCGTATAGTCTGTAACTTTGTAATAATAATAATAATAATAATAATAATAATAATAATGGAAAGAAATAGTTAGTTTAATGAAACCGAAGTGTGTATACATTAATAATATATTTTAAAAAGAAATATGAAACGAACTGCAGTAAAAAAGCGAGCGAGAGAGAGAGAAAGGTGTTCTCCTGATGGTTTGTATCATGAACATTGTAATTATACATACCTGTCAGTAAATAAATCTTCACTTGTGATATTAACTGGAAAGAACAAAAAAAAGAAAAGAAAAGAACAATTATGTATAAATATGGTTTGTATGTGTATGAAATGAAGGGAATAATAAATGCACTTGGTATGTTAGGAATGTAGTCATTCGATTTTGACATTATGTCATTATTTTACAATAATTGTGTCGCATATGGGCTATAAAATTGTTCATGAGAAAATAAACTGATTATCATTGTTATTAGTAATAATGAAATTAAAATAAGATCATGATCATTTTTTATTTAATTAAAATATAAAAATCAACTATCGTCTAATATTATTAATGATAAGATGTTTCATTTCATTGGTTAAGATCATGAGTCAGTTGAAGCTAGACCACTATGGAAAATTTGGAAGCACTAGATGGCCGTTTTGTCCTATTGTTGGACTCCTCAGCAATGCGCATCCGCTACCTCGCCCCCTGCGAGATTCGAATTCAGGACCTCTTGGTTTCGCTCGCGAGCACATAACCATTAGACCACTGAGCCGGCATCCAACGGTGTTAATGTCTAACTTCAATTAATCCATGAAATTGAGTGACACATCCACCACTGTCTTCAGTGAGTTACTATCTCAGATGTTTCATTCTTGATTTTACTACACTCCACTAGTTACGACTTTATAAGAGAAAATTATGAATTTATCTTGAAATACATGAATAGAGAATATATGATTATTATGTAAGTGATTAGTAGTGAAATAAACGTTATGAATAAATAACATTCCAATTGATAACATTACAATACTAAAATGAATAATAGGACGAAATAAATAGACGAAACGGCCGTCCAGTGCTTCCAGGTTTTTCATGCTGGCCTAGCTTCAATTGACTCATGATCCCAACCATTAAAATTACTATAATATCCACAAAACCCCTCCTGATATTAATCAACATATGCTCACTAGTGACTGACTTCAAGAGGTATTTCCTGGAGTTCTAGTGAGAAACAGTGATCAGTGAAGTTCAACCAAGTCTGTTGTGAGATAGTAACTCACTGAAGACAATGATGGATGTGTCACTCAATTTTGTGGATTAGTTGAAGTTAGACATTAACACTGTTGAATGCCGGCCAGCTCGGTGGTCTAGTTGGTTAAGCACCTGGCGAGAGGCTGATAGGTTCCAGGTTCGAATCCTGCGAGGCGGGATGGTGGATGCGTGCTGCTGAGGAGTCCCACAATGGGACGGAACAGCCGTCCAGTGCTTCCAGGTTTTCCATCGTGGTCTAGCTTCAATTGACTCATGATCTCAACTGTTGAATTAAGAAATGAATAAATTACCGATATTTTAATAATATTATCTTTTAATCTATCAAAACAGATCACATCTTGTTATTTTGATTTGATAGTATTCACCAGAAGCAGTAAAACTAAACTTTTTCTCTAGGTATTTGAATATGAATCTCAGTGTAAGTTTAAGGACTAATGATAATACCGCGTTACCTAAACCGAATTAGGTGAATTAGGGCTCAAACCTTATAACACTCAGCCATCACTCCAGTGTGGATGTTACCCAACTGTAAGAACATTTAAAGTAACATTAGTAATTTGTAAGAATCTTATTTCTATTTTATCAGTTTAGTTAATCTCAAACGAAATCATCTACTCATTTAAATAGGATGAATCTTTTCGATGACATCATTTTGAACTCTTACTCTTACTGAATTAAACAGTGATCCGGAAACAAATAAAATCAATTTACTAGTATAGGGGTTGTGGAGATTATTAAGTTTTTGATTGAGATCATGGACCGATTGATGTTAGACCACCACAATTGAAAACCTGGAAGCACTGGACGGCCGTTTCGTCCTGCTGTGGGACTCCTCAGCAGTGCGCGTCCACGATTCCGCTCGCGGGATCCGAATCCAGGGCCTTTGGTCTCGCGTGCGAACGCTTAACCAACTGGACCACTGAGCCGGCATTCGTGGATTGGTTGGTGTTAGAAACTATCACCATTGGATGCCGGCTCAGTGGTCCAGTTGGTTAAGCGTTCGCACGCGAGACCAAAGGCCCTGGATTCGGATCCCGCGAGCAGAATCGTGGACGCGCACTGCTGAGGAGTCCACAGCAGGACGAAACGGCCGTCCAGTGCTTCCAGGTTTTTAATTGTGGTGGTCTAACATCAATCGGTCCATGATCTCAATTTAAAAAAGTCAATTTATTTTAACATATAAAAACTACTCATTAGTTTGAATGTATTTATTGACCAATAGTGAATATTTTGTATTTTTACATCAAACTTCTTGTTTATTAATTTATTTCCTAAATAAATAAAAATCTTAATTTTTTTATAAAATAAGGGCGAATATACTTGGTATTGTTTGGCTTGTATCTTCTCATTGAGGTTTAAGACTGCAATTGATCAGTCTGTTATTGGCATATGTGCATACTGTGCGTATGCCTCGATATTGCCTTAATCCACAAACCTTTTGTAAGCAAAGATGGATAGTGGCTAGCAGTGGAATCCAGGACGCGCATTTCGTCCTATTCGGGACTCGTCAGCTGGATGTACCTGCATCTCACAGTTGATGTTCACTCTGGGACTCGAACTCAGTACCATTCGCTTCAAACGCCATTGCGTTACCCACTTAGCTACTGAGTCCTGATAGCCACTTGCTTATGCAATCGGGTGAATTTAAATTCACTTGATATTGTTTGTTCAAGTCCCAGAGTGAACATCAACTCTGAGATGCAGATACATCCAGCTGACGAGTCCCAGATAGGACGAAACGCGCGTCCTGGATTCCACTGCTAGCCACTATCCATCATTGCTTACAATAAGGGCGAATACGTTTTAGATAATGTATTCACTCAAGTTTTTTCCCTTTTAAAACTAATCCTAATGCATGAAAAGTAGTATTTTCTAATGGTATATTTTACAAAATTGATTAAAATAAAGAATTATATATATAGAGAGAGAGTCACCTTAAAATTGAATTATGCCTTTAATTTATATATCCTGTAGTGTTTTCAACATGACCTTAAGACGAACTGTGATAATGTTTGACCAGTATTATTGGTTATCTAATACAATAAATCTATACAAAATTTCTAAATAGGAATATAATTAACAATTTTATACAATGTAGATGTAAACAAACAGGAATAATTGTAGTTTATCAAACTGTAATGACAATAAGTCATCATTACATTAAACATTTACTGTTAACAATGATTGAGACTATAGGTTATGAACAAGTAGTAAATCAAAGTAAACTTATAAAATATATGAAGTTATCAACTGACTGCTGATAGAGAAAGGAAATAGATAATTAGTTGATTTTCCTATAATGAACCAGTATATATGGATAAATACCAATAAACATATATCAATAACTGAATAAGAACTTTGAAATATGTTTAGTGGTTTATCTATTCAACATTATTGTATCAACTGACTCAATATCCTTTATGCTGTTATTGTAGATTTTATTTCATTTCAAATTAGATCGTTCTCTCTGATATGATATTTTGGTTAATGAGCATTTTAGTGCTATGTGAAATATCAACCACATTGTGATCGTAGATACAATAAAGATACTTAATCAGTCATAATTATTATTGAGTAGCGATCATATCCAGGTTAATATCGACTGATAAACTAAATTACATTTTGGCAAAATTCAAATCGAATTATCAGATACTATGTATTCTGATTTATAATATGATCGTATCTAATGATTGTTAAATTTCTACTGACTTTAGCTAAACGACAATTTAGAACTAGGATTCACTAGACAAATCGCTTGTTCTAGGTTGGAACTCCTCAGTAGTCCACCTCCACCAGCTCGCTAGGAATAAAACTCAAGATATTTTGATTTCCTGGCAAGCTCTCACTCTTCACACCAGTAATTTAGCCTTCATGGTTCACAACAAACTGATAACACTGAAATATATCTGTAATGGTCAGTTCAGTTTTCTTATGTATGCCAACTACTAGATAATATTTTACAATTCATTGGTGTTGTGAGGAAGGAGTATCCTTCAGTCTTACTGTCTGGTTAATAATAAAGGAGGTTTCTTCGCTAAACGGTAGTTAATTTGGATTCAGTGGTTTATTTCTGAGGCTTTTGACTATTTCTTTATGTGATCAAATAACCATCTATCGAGTCACGTTTTCATTACTTGCATTCAAAACTCATTCTAGACTAATGTTTATATGAACGTACATTTACACAGTGATGTATCAACATTTGGCCTAAATATTAGGTTTCCGGAAGTTCTATAGTTGTTACAAGTTTTATACTTCTAAGAATTTCAAAGTTGTCCAACCCAAAAGTGTCACCAAGGCTGTATCAAGTTCCATATTGTAACGTTCGAAATCTAACTAATCTTCAGATCAGCACTGTGATACCGATTGGCCTAAATGTCTTCTATTGAGGTGTATTCAATCAGAATAGTTTATTCTATCGATGAACGTAATCACTTCTTTTTTGAACTTTTCGATTCAAATTCATGTTTTAGGACGTTCATTGTTTTTTATGGTTCTGCACCTCCACGAGAAAGGTATGTGCTTATAAACTGTTATTGATTAACAATCGGTTTATGAAATCCTTAAAAATATAATTCTGCTACAATAGGGATGTATTCAAATCATTATCTGACTGTAGCTAAACATCTGATGGGAAGCACAGAATAAAATAGATATCTCAAATCAATTAGATAATTTGAACTTTGCAGATGGCCTGACCCTTCTATTCCACACACACACCAACAAATGCAGATGAAGACAACATGTTATTCACTAAGCTATGGGTTTCATAAAAACACCAAATATACTATTTAAAAACATTGTAAATATAAGGCAACATCACGACGATCCGATCAGTATCAGCCGATGCTAATAGGTATTGACCAACTACAAACTTTTATATCAGTAAAGGAAAAATATGAATCCTTACAGATTTTAATTTATTGTTTATAAATTCCAACTAACTTTAAACATTTATATCTTTCAATGAAGAATATTCTTTCCTTACGATTATTTTTATCCATTTCAATAGTAATATTGTCCAGATTTATGATCAAAGAAATTAGACAAACTGAGAGAGAATTTTCACAGATTGAAATCATGAATCAATTGAAGCTAGATCACCATGGAAAACCTGGAAGCACTGGACAGCTGTTTCGTCCTAGTATGGGACTCCTCAGCAGTTCGTCCACGATCCCGCACCCCGCGAGATTCGAACCCAGGACCTATCAGTCTCACGTCAGGCGCTTAACCAACTAGACCACTGAGCTGGCCGGCATCCAACGGTGTTAATGTTTAACTTCAGCTAATCCACGAAGTTGCGCCACCGTATACCATTGTTATCAGTTAGCTGATATCTCACAACAGACTTGGTTGAACTCCATTGGTCATTGTTTCTCACTAGAACTCCAGGAAATACCTCTTGAAGTCAGTCACTAGTGAGCATATGTTGATTATTATCAGGAGGAGTTATCTGGAGATTGTAGCAATTTCACAGATTGAAATCACGTGTCAATTGAAGCTAAACCACCATACTAGGAAGAAACGGCCATCCAGTGCTTCCAGGTTTTCCATGGTGGTCTAGCTTCAATTGACTCATGATTCCAATCTGTGAAATTTCTAAGATTTCCACAAACCCCTTTTGAGAGAGAATTCTTTTTTTTTTAAAAAAAACAATACAGAATATGAATTTTGGTTTGTAATAAAAGAAAAACATGTTCATTCTAGTTTGTAAATGGTTACTAAATTTTGTTTATTCGATTCAATTTGTTTTTTAGGTCAAATAAATGTATGCGTAAAATGAAGTGAATGAAGTAATCCTATTATTATTATTATTTGACATATCCAATATGTAATCGAAGATTACGTTTAGTGTATAAAATGATATGAAAGGGATAAAATTTCATAATAAGAAAAAAGAAGTTGGTGCTAATTTAATTGTACTAAAAGCAAAATACATAAACTCAAGTTATATAAATATATTAAAGACGAGAATATCTAGATTATTCACCATTCGGCCTTGTTATTACCGTTAAGGATTTTAAAAAATTATCAGTTACAGTCATTTTGTAACGAACGTATGTTATAACTTTGGAAACTGGACTTCAAACAGAGTGGACAATTCAAATCTTTTCTAATGATGATGCTACTGTTATACTTGTTGCAGAAGTGCATGGTTATTTCAAGTCATTAGCCTAGTGGATAGCAAATCAAGGGTTTGAAGAGAAAGGTATCGAGTGTGAGTCCCTGTGTGGACGTTAAGACTAGAACGCAGATATATCTAGCTAACAAATTCCAAAAAAGAGAAACACATTTCCTAAATTCCAGTGCTAACCCTAAATCCACCTATTCTATAGGAAAAAGGAAACTGAGATTTTCCTAGCAAATGGAAGAAGATAAAGAGTGATGGGAGAATGAAGGTTTTATTTATTCTTCAAAATAACAAGATGATCATTTATGGCTTAGTGGACTCATTTATTGAGGGACATTGAAGACATTTCAGCGAATAAAATGATGTTTTCGACGATTTCATTTACTAAAGCTATATAATTGTATTGATAGTTAGTTTCTCTGCTAAAAATAGTAGTCTATAACAGAACAGAAAAGAATTGAGAAATTTAGAAAAGCTAAAATAGTATCGTGTTATTAATTGTCTCAAAAACATCAGATATTGAAAGGAAACCGTGAAATATCCCAAAGGCTAATTAAAAACATCAAGGTGAAGTTAACTGCCAACTTAATGGACATAAAAAAAAGAATAATTAAAGATTGCAACAATGTCTAATTAAAACTTGTGAAAGGTAATTAGAAAGGAGCAGTAAAGATGGTAGATTATGCAAGCTAGATGGGTTATGAACACGGTAGACTGAGGGTTTAGACATGCTATTTTTATACACAAAGATTTGCCTTGAATTGTGTAACTTCAGTAAATGAAATCGTCGAAAAGATCATTTTATTAGCCGATTTTTCTTCATCACTCTTCAATGACAATAGGTTTCTTTCACTGGTTAAAAACATTCATTTATATTGTAGATCTTATTGATATTTGATTATTAGCCAATGAATATACACTACAAATAATGGAAATACAAAATATATGGTTTTCGCACTAAATTACACAATAAATATCATTTTGACTTGAAAATTAAACGAATAAATATCATACTGAATTAAAACAGTCTCACTGCTGAGGAACCTTACACTAGGACGAAACGGTCGTCTTTTGCTTCCAGGTTTTTCATGATGATATGGCTTTAATCAATTCATAAATTCAATTACTAGTTTACTACAATCTTTATAACCCCCCCCCATTCTGTTAACAATATACTTTGAGCTATGAAGTATCCAAATTAACATTTTCTTCAATCAGTCAGTAGTATAATCTTTTTATCTGTCGAGGGAAGATATGATTAATTTAGAGATTATCTTTGATCAAAATGACCACTATTCATGTATTGATATATGTTCATTAATTGTTTTCAACCTCATTAATTTCTTTTTGTTTAACTTATTATTATGAGTTACCACCGCATGATCCTTTCTTATCTCTTTTTGTAATAAATGAAATATTCATTTGAATTAATCGATAACTTGATACAAACAAATTATCAGCCAGCTGTGTTATTTTTGTAAAAAGAAAAAAATTCAGTTGGCATAGATAACTAAACGTTGATAAAAATCATCTGACCGCGGTATTACTAAAAGACAAACACTTTATAAGCAAAGATGAATGGTGACTAGCCAAGGAATCCAGGAACATGTGCCCTGGATTTCACTGCTAGCCACCATCCACCTTTGCTTATAATGCTTGTGAATTAAAGCAATATCGAGGCAATTCACATAGGATGCACATATGCTAATAAGAGACTGATCAATTGCAGTCTTAAACAGCAATGGGAAGATGCAAGTAAACGATACCATGTGAATTTAAAATCGAACACGTATAGTTGATATCATTAAAGGTTTTTTAAAAATAGAATTTATGACACTTGTTTTATTTTTATACAGTCGGTCAAAAAAGGAAACTATTTCATGAGGTTTTCTTTGATTTTTAACTGTCATTATACCAAATAGTTCAGTCAGAGACAACATTGAATATTGTAATACAAGGTTTATGAGTAAGTTACTGAATGTTTCGAAGAAAAGTTACTTCAAAACTAATAGTTTCTTAAAAATTTCTTGTTTTTAAGTTCACAACGGAGAGTTTTAACATTTATTAATCTCAATTCTTAGACTTTATGTTGTTGTCGCATTACTGTGAAGGTTCGCTAATTTTGCCTACTATTTATACGTCATTATCACCTCAGATTGCAAATTGTCGGTCAAAATTGCTTCTCTAAGTTTAAGATATATTTTTACTCCATCAAACCATTGAAAGTAGAGTCAGAAAATCTAGTCGATATTATAGCAAAGAACTGAATCTAATTTCAATACTAATATATCAGTATCAAATAAGTCAGTCATCATGGTTTAAGGTTAAAATTAAACGTTGTACTAAATTAAGTCCCATATAATACGGATGTTGTGAAAGTAAGCTTATTGAAACCAGTTAGATAATATAAGAAAGTATGAATATTAAGAAATACAACACTAATTAAAAACGCATCAACCAAGTCCGTTTTTTCTAGCTGAATTTATGTCACTAATTACATTCATAGTCCAAATGAATCAAATCTCGACATGAACTGAAAACAGGCAATTAACACGAAGATATCATAACTTTGTAAATTCACTTTACAAAAACTCTAAGTTAATTGCGTATACCATAAATCATTACATACAAAGATGGAATCAGGGTTTGCCAACTCCCTAGGTGGACTTTCCATGTCAACCAACCCTTTTAAAGCGCCGGACGTTCGCTCTTCGTTCTCTCAATTTCGTAAACAACATCTCCACCACGAGAAGGCAGTGAGTAGGATTTCTCTGACAGAGGCTATATACGCATGGCCATGTGAAAGCAGTTCCAGAGGAAGAGCGAACTCTTCACACTCTCGGACGTACCAGGGCATTTGGGGGGGCAACTATTTTCACAGCGTTTATTTATTCTTATCACTTCCATAAAATCACTTCTCTACATATGAAAATTGTCTTTATTTTTAAAAAAATTTCTATCAGATCAATATTATTAAACTTCACTTAAATCAATTGATAGAAACAATTAATGTTGATTCGAGGTCAACTGATTACAGAATTGTTACCATAACACAAATAATGATTATCGATAATCTATAAATTTCAATGATTTAATTAGCTATTAATTAAGTATTTTATTCAAAAGTATTTCAGGAAATAATTTGATTACCTTTTTTGTTTAAATCTCATGATTAATAATAATAATAATAATAATAATAATAATAATAATTAAAATGAATGGAAATAAATGTGTGAAATATTGAGTTAGGATATCTACATTAATCTAAAGTTATATTCAGTCACTGTATATAGATCATCCAGTTGATACCATGAATGAATTATAGAAATTATAGAATCTATTCAAGAGAGTTAAAGTTACTTTATGATAGAAACAAGAACTGACAAAATGTAAATTTATTATACAGTGATAAATATTATTTTAATTGGTATTAGGATAAAAAAATTTAAACAGATTGTTGATCTTCAAAGCAGAGTTTACATTATAAACTGACTTGAGCTAGACAACTATTGAAAATTATGATCCTTGTCAGAAATAACCTTGGGTGAAACTGGATGTTGGTTGTGTATTATCGCAAATTGGCTGAAGTTAAATATAGGGTTCACTGGGTAGCAACTCTATGGTGTGAATGTTAAGTATTCAAAGTGAAATTCAAATGCTCCAGATCGACTCCTACAATGATTGACAACCTACACGTGTGTGTGTGTCAAGTATGTGTCATATATCTGTTGAAGACAATACAACATTTTAAAGATTGGAACGACATTCATTTCTTGAATATATTTCAGTAAGATGTTACATGTAACTGTCACAACTTATTGAATATTGTGTACAATTGCATTATGCTGCAATAACCCGGGTACGAAGGTCGTTAATTTATTTACTTACACAGCTATTTGTCTTTAGTATGAAACTTCTGGATGGTATCTTACCTAGGCATCACATGTGATCCAACCTGAAATCTTCAGATCTTAAAACAAATACAAAGCAATTTCGTCAATGAATCAATTTGCAAAACTCTTAGATTTTTCAAGCTCAGCAACCTTTTACTAAGTCACAGCCCTTATTCAGTGTCATTAATGCATTGATATCTCATCACAAACTCTTTTAACTCCACTGACTACAGTTTTAAATTATAAATTCGATGAACCCATCTCTATGTCTATCATAAGCCAACCTTTAGTTAAAGAAAATGAACAGATATCTTTAATTGACAAATAGTTCCCATTTAAACATTAAAATTAAAACACGAATTTCAGCGAAGAGATCTCTTTTCAACGAATTTATTATCAAGCTTTACAATTGTATATATATGATATGATATATAAGATATCTTTACTTAACTATTGAAACTTCCTGAAGGTCAATACTTTTGACTAGTTTAATTGAGTTCTAACAATTATAATAATAATAATAACATTTGAAAAGTTGGCTAGTTCTTCTGTGAATTAATTATTATTCCATATTCACAGTTAAAACTATATTCACTGTAATCAATACCTTAAAAGAAGAGAAATCCAAGTATTCACCAAATTTCAGTTATCTCTACTCATTCAGTAAATTTCGCATTATTTTTCTTCCTAGGATGCATTGAATTATTCTCCATTTGTTGCTTTATTATTATTAACCAACGATTATCGTATATGGTTAAGTTGCTTATCAATCTAAAACGAATTTAAGTAATAGCGGAAAATTTGATAGATAATTTCCTATGAATATTGATTTTTGAATAATGATGTTTAGTTTTGTTTGAAAAAAGTGTTGTGGTGGTCTGTATTCAATATAATCATTAAACTTCGTATACTGTTCATCCTGATAACTGCCACTAGATAACGCCCCAACGGTAGATAAATCAGAAGGCGAATACGAAGTGTTGATTAAGTTTATTATCGAACCACGCACAGGTCACCCAAATTACAGGTACTCTAAGCAAGCATGAAGGAGTAGTGCCGAAAGGCAAACGGGCAAGCGAGTAGGCGTGCCAGTCGAATGAGTGAATCAGTGGGCCGAATGAATAGGATTACATATATATATATATGCAAGAACATATTAGAGGTTATTAATAGTTATGATTCAGTAAGGATAGCAGAATGAGTAAGCAGTAAGCAGAGATCAAGCATAAATATTTATACAAGTGTAACAAATTAAAGGTACAGTGTTATGGATAAGTTATTATCGTACGAATAACTCGGTCCGTTAAATAAGTTAACAAAAGGGCTTAACCAAATTAAATAAGAACAAACCCGATCGCACGTGAGCTGCTATGGTGTCAATGCAAGATGAAATGTGTTTACGTTTGGTTAAAACTTGCCTTTAATGATACCATGTTACCAATTATTTAACAGTTATTTTTGGCCAAATACCTTATCATACTTCATATGTTATTTCAAATTTGATAGTAGTAAAATCTAGTGTTTCTCTTGTTCAATTTAAAGTGAATTAACAGAATTTCCCCAGTGTTTTTATTGAAACATGTGGTATTCTTACATTATTGTTAATGATAAGGAGGAATTTTTAGTTTGTTCAGTTATACTGTTTATTTCTTGTTTGATGCATCAAAGTGGATATTAAAGTTTGTAATTCACACGATAGCACTGATTGCAATTTACATGTACACGAAAAACACCTAAGAATTCAAAAAGTCTCCTAGACTACCTTCAACAAATTAACGATTTAAAAATGTTGAAAGACATTTAGAAATTGATCATTTGATTCGTTCTATGATTATCTGATTGATATGATATTTAAATTATTGATAATATTAGCATATTTGTTAGAAATGTATTGGACTGTAAAGTAGCTGATGACCATATCAAATATGCTGAAATTAAACTCTCTGTTACATTTTTTACTATCGGATTCTGTTCGAAGTTCAACAGTTGTATTTTTGTAAGTACCTTAAAACTCGACGGCGAAATAATTATTGTTACTATTTAGTGTTCCAGATATAACAACATATCTTATCCAGTTGTTTTTTTTTCTTTTTATCAATTACTGATATATTCTGTGTTAATACTATTTCCCTTTTATAATTAACCGTGATATTTTTTCATTTCATTTCTAGAACAATGAAATTTTCTACACTTACATGTGAATTACATGTAACATATATTTTATGATGAAACAATAATCGTCTGTGTAATTAACAACAGTGATTTACTATTTATTGTATCAAATACGATAGTGAATTATTCATATATGTCCTGGATTCGAATCTCGCGGAGCGGTGTCGTGGATGCGCACTGCTGAGGAGTCCCACAATAGGACCAAACGGCCGTCCACTGCTTCCAGGTTTTCCATGCTGGCCTAGCTTCAATTGACTCACGACTTCAACCATTAAAATTACTATAATATCCACAAAACCCCTCCTGATATTAATCAACATATGCTCACTAGTGACTGACTTCAAGAGGTATTTCCTGGAGTTCTAGTGAGAAACAGTGACCATTAGAGTTCAACTGGGTCAGTTGTGAGATAGTAACTCAATGATGACAATGGTGTATGTATCACTCGATTTCGTGGATTAGTTGAATTTAGACATTAACACCGTTGGATGCCGGCCAGCTCAGTGGTCTAGTGGTTAAGCGTTCGCGCGCGAGACTGATAGGTCCTAGGTTCGAATCTCGCTAGGAAAGATCGTGGATGCGTACTGCTGGGGAGTCCCATACTAGGACGAAACAGCCATCCAGTGCTTCCGAATTTTCCATGGTGGTCTACCTTCAATTGACTCATGTTCTCAACCATTAAAATTATCTATTTTCTGTATAAAAATCAAACTTATTTACAGTTGGAATAATTATTAGTTAAAACAAAATTGTACACAATGAAACCATAACTAAAACGATGTATATATTTAATTAGGTCAGTATCTATGTGCTTTAATAATATTAATCGAAAATATTAAGAAATTCAATAAATGTTACTTTTTTTATTTTCTGTAAAACTTCATTGAAATCTACCCATAAAGTAATACATACGTACATACATACAAACAAACAAAAAGAAGACAAAAATGCATACAACAACAGTAACAAATAAAACGAATCAAGCGATCCCAGTTCATTGAATCTAAGAATAATCATTTTGAATGCATGGTAATTTTCATATGACCTTAAGTATCATCTATATGTATTCATGCATGTATCATACTATTATTATAAGCAAAATAGAAAATATTCATTTCATTTATAATTTTCAATGCAATAATCAATTTTCACTTATGTACTTATAGTATTTTCTCATTAAGTTGAAATTCAAATCTATTCTATTGCGATTAATTTCGATAGTATATTTTTTCTTTGAAATCTTAGAGTTATCATACTTGTCACTTCCATGAATGATCACCTCGCATGAAATGTAAATTACAAGTTTCTTGTTGCTTAAAGTCACTAATTTCGATCCACAATATGTTATATACACAACACTAATAGTCTATCCCTAGTTGGTGAGTAGTAACAAGGCCAGAACACTCAGGTCTTATGATAAGCTCAGGAATACAAGCTGACAGGCAGTTACAAATTGGGACAAAAGTCTCTAGTGTTTTCTGATTTTAAAATGTTCACCAGCTAATATTATTTGTGACGAAATCCACCTTGAAAGCAAACATTTTGTATAAAATAGTCAGCGGAATTTATCGCAACAGTACTAAATAAAAGTACCTTAGATGAATGAAAACTGCATTACTTAATTATTTCAACATTACAAAACTTCGATCTCCTCACAACTGACTGATCATTGAGTAGTGATCAGTGTCATGTATTTCCAGTCCTTCTTTAGAGCTGATTGAATTCTATCGATCAAGTTGCAATGTGACTACTGGTCTAAGTGACTCTACACTGTGGGCATTACGTCGATATGTAATGTGGTGGTTGAAGGTAGTCGACTGAAAACTCTGGACCTAGGTTCCATGATATCTGGCACTTGTCAGCAGAGTGCACCTGTTATCTTGAGGGAACTGGTGATACTTGGAGGATTCGATCCCCTGTCATCCAGCTTACAGTCAGAGGCGTTAGCACTAAGCTATAAACCTCAGTCATTTGAGTCTTGGATCACTCAGTGGTAACATCTTTTACTGTGAAGCTAGGTAACACAGATTGGACCCGTCAGTGATCAGCCAGTTGTGAGGAGATCGAAGTTTTGTAATGTCAAAATAATCAAGCAATGCAATTTTTATTCATCTAAGGTACTTTTATTTAGTACTGTTGCAATAAATACCGCTGACTATTTTGTACATAAAAGTTAATATGGAGCATCCCGAGTTTCCAGTCGACCACCTCCAACTATCACCGTACTTTTATTTACATTTGCTTTTAAAATGCTCCTTATAAAAAATTATTCCAAAGTAAATAGCTATAGAGCTTATCAGTTGAAAACCTCAAATAATGCGACTATTGGTCAGTAATAATCAATAAATGACCGGATAACTGAAAAAAGGTCAAAAATAAAACGAAAATGATCGAACAAAGGGTGAAAAAACTTGTGTTTTATTGTATTTGTATTTACAAAAACAGTTCTATAGACGTCTATAATGTCGAACAACAATATATCCAATCATATGTTTCAACCTATTTCGAACTCATGAGTCACATGCACATAATTATATTGTTGTATCTAATGAAAACAAATGGTTAGCTACTAGTTGTTTAGAATTTTGAAATACCTTATCTATCAGATTACTAAATTACAACAGCCAATATTCTCTAACTAGTATAGTCAGCGTTATAGCTTGTAGTGATTCCTTGTTTTGGGTCTTACTTGAATTGAATTCACGATTCACTGAAGTTGGGAATGTGAATAGTTTTATTTAGACCCAGTGGTTAATTTGCACTAGGTTCACAGATTCAATTTCGTATAATAAGTGGGGTTCATCACTAAATTTTGTAGAAAGAGACATAAAAACACATTGGCAGAATCTACGTTTACGAAGATCCTGAAAAGTAAGTTTTCAAACGAAACTGTATGCAAGGTAGACAAAAATAGATGATTGTTATATCACAGCTTGAGCAACAGAAACGATATGTATAGTTTAAGGAGTGCATATGTTTTGAAAATTAATTATTGATTTGAAACATTAATTTAAAATGTATGAAGATGGTTTCAAGTAATCTTTCCGATAATGTGTTTCATTCATGTGAAAATGTAGTTCTAGAACATCAAGGGATATGTTTTTCTTACACAACCTTCGTTAAGACGTAACTACTAATGTAGAGATAAACTGATGAGTTAACATTATTGTGATGATTACTTTTAGTACTCAAATCAGCGAATTCATGACGAGGTTCCGCATGTACTGTGATACAATTTAAATGATAACAGATTAACTTCTTATCACCGCTAAGCTTAGTTTAACTGCTTGATGAATCAGATTAGATTTATTTTTGTTAGATTAAAGATGATCACTTTTCAATAATTAAAATTGAACCAAGGCAAATTAATAATAAAATAATACTTTTAATGTAAATATACAAGTTAATATCCTGAGACTTCAACAAGGCAGCCTTTAGAATTGAATATATAAAAGATATGAACGAAAGGTTTTGTGAAGATCATTTTTATTTATGATTGATTGACCTCATTTGATGTACCAGAGAAGACGGAATAACTGTTTTTCTTTAGAATGGGAACTCCGCCTGTAGCTCTTCTAGAGTTACTGCCGGTCCCAAGCCCTGGTAATGGAGGAGGGTTGGGCATGGAGTTAGCGTCCCTATCCCGTAGAAAACTAACTCGCTAAAAAAACGCTTACCAGAAAAAATAATCCAAACCATTTTAACTCTGCCCTGGGAGTTAGAAGGTCTTCATTTAGAAGAATTATGACGCTTCATGGTGAAAGCCAAGTTCTTTTGGAAGTCACGAGGCTGATGTCCCTTCTAACAACCAGAGCAAAAATTTTTATAGGTACATAGAACGTCCGAACAATGTGGGAGATCGGGAAGACCAGTCAAATAGCAACCGAAATGATGAGATACAACTTGGCAGTACTGGGAATCAGCGAAACCCACTGGACCCAAGCTGGACAGAAAAGGCTAGCTACGGGAGAGATGCTGCTATACTCCGGTCACGAAGAGGACAATGCTCCACACACTCAGGGAGTCGCTCTTATGCTGTCCAAAGTAGCACGAAATGCACTTGTAGGATGGGAATCTCATGGATCCAGAATCATCAAAGCATCATTCAAAACAAAGAAGGAGGGGATCACAATGAATATTATCCAATGTTATGCACCCACCAATGATAGCAACGATGACATTAAAGATCAATTCTACGAGCGGCTGCAGTCAATCATAGAGAAATGCCCAACAAAGGACCTCATCATTCTCATGGGAAATCTAAACGCCAAAGTCGGAATAGACAACACTGGATATGAGGATATCATTGGACGACATGGACTGAGCGAGAGAAACGAAAATGGAGAAAGATTTGCAAATCTATGTGCATTCAACAAATTGGTCATAGAAGGCACAATATTTCCATACAAACGTATACACAAAACTACATGGATCTCACCGGACCACACCACAGAGAACCAGATAGATCATATTTGCATCAACAAAAAATTCTGAAGGACAATGGAAGATGTGAGAACCAGGAGAGGTGCTGATGTAGCTTCAGATCACCACCTAGTTGTGGCCAATTTAAAACTGAAGCTAAAAAAGAACTGGACAAGTGGACAAACAGCACTACAAAGGTTCAATACAGCCTTCCTTCGAGATACTGACAAACTCAATGAATTCAAGATAGCTCTCAACAACAGGTTCCAAGCCTTACAAGATCTACTGAAAGAAGAAGAAACTACTATGGAGGACAACTGGAAAGGCATCAAGGAAGCATTAACTTCAACGTGTCAAGAGGTTCTGGGTCTAAAGAAATACCATCATAAGGAATGGATCTCTACAGAAACACTGGACAAGATCAAAGAAAGGAAGAACAAGAAGGCAGCAATAAACAACAGCCGAACACGAGCAGAGAAAGTCCAAGCACAAGCTGAATACATAGAAGCAAACAATCAAGTGAAGAGGAGCATTAGAGCCGACAAGAAGAAATACGTGGAAGAACTAGCAACGACGGCAGAAAAAGCTGCTAGAGAAGGAAATATGAAACAGCTTAACGATACAACGAAGAAACTAGCAGGGAAATACAGTAAACCAGAGAGGCCGGTCAAAGACAAAGAAGGCAGGAAAATCACCGAAATTCAACAACAGCGTAACAGATGGGTAGAATACTTCGAGGAACTCCTGAATAGGCCGGCTCCAATGAATCCACCGGACATCGAAGCAGCACACACAGATCTTCCCATAGATGTCAACCCACCAACGAAGGAAGAAATCAGAATGCCCGTCAGACAAATCAAGAGAGGGAAAGCAGCAGGACCCGACAACATACCAGCTGAAGCACTGAAATCAGACGTCGAAGCAACCACAAGCATGCTTTACCTTCTATTCAAAAAGATTTGGGAGGAGGAACAAGTGCCGATGGACTGGAAAGAAGGACACCTCGTCAAGATTCCAAAGAAAGGAGATCTGAGCAAATGTGAAAACTACAGAGGCACTACACGACTGTTAGTACCAGGGAAGGTCTTTAACAGAGTGTTGCTGAACCGGATGAAGGATGCAGTAGACGCCCAACTTCGAGATCAACAAGCTGGATTCCGTAAGGATCGGTCGTACACAGACTCGTCACTATACATCAACTACATTGATTATGAAAAGGCATTCGACAGTGTAGATAGGAGGACGTTATGGAAACTTCTTCGACACTACGGAGTTCCTGAGAAGATTGTCAATATTATCCGGAACTCATACGACGGACTACTATGCAAAGTAGTGCATGGAGGACAGCTGACAGATGCATTCCAAGTAAGGACCGGAGTCAGACAAGGCTGTTTACTCTCTCCCTTCCTCTTTCTTCTGGTGGTCGACTGGATTATGAAGACCTCGACATCTGAAGGAAAACACGGAATACAATGGACAGCTCAGAATCAATTAGACGATTTGGACTTCGCAGATGACCTAGCCCTCCTATCGCATACACACGAACAGATGCAGATGAAGACAGTCAGTGTAGCAGCAGTCTCTGCATCAGTAGGCCTCAGCATACACAAAGGGAAAACCAAGGTCCTCAAATTCAAAGCGGAGAACAGCAATCCAATCACACTTGATGGCGAAACTCTGGAAGATGTAGAGTCCTTCACATACCTGGGAAGCATCATCGATGAACAAGGAGGATCCGATGCAGACGTAAAGGCGAGGATCGGCAAAGCAAGGGTCGCATTCCTACAATTGAAGAACATATGGAACTCAAAACAACTCTCAACCAATATCAAAGTGAGAATCTTCAATACCAACGTCAAGGCAGTTCTACTGTATGGAGCTGAAACTTGGAGAACTACAACAACCACAATCAAGAAAGTACAAGTATTTATAAATAACTGTCTACGCAAGATACTCAACATCCATTGGCCGGATACCATCAGCAATAGCCTTCTGTGGGAGAGAACAAACCAACTTCCAGCTGAAGAAGAAATTAGGAAAAGACGATGGAAATGGATAGGACAGACATTACGCAAATCGTCAAACTGCACCACGAGGCAAGCCCTAACTTGGAATCCTGAAGGAAGGCGGAAAAGAGGAAGGCCAAAGAACACATTACGTCGGATAATAGAAGCAGATATGAAAACGATGAATTACAACTGGAAGGAGCTAGAAAGTATTGCCCAGGACAGGGTTGGATGGAGAATGCTGGTGAGCGGCCTATGCTCCTTCACGAGGAGTAACAGGCGTAAGTACGTAAGTTTAGAATGGGACTCTCCACCATGTAAACTGTTTATTCAGTACTTACAGTGACAATGAACTATCTGGAAAACTGAAATTTGGACAAGAAATTTTAAGGTTAACATGAAAAGTTTGGTACTCTTATGAAGAGTTTATTAAATTTGATAACTTAGATATTGTACTAACATTTATAGGTAGTCTACTGTGAATATCAACTCTGAGATGAGGGTCATCCAGCTGAATGGTTCCAAAAAGAAGGAAACGCGCTTCCTGGATTCCACTTCTAGCCACTATCTATCTTTGCATATAAAGATATTTTATGCCTATACTTTCTAAAATAAATTAACTGTATAGTTCTTTCAAGCAATTTAAATGTATCAATATAAAAATTTAATACAAATGAAATTTATGCTGAAAAAAATTTTTGTGAGTAATATTTTCAATATTTTACCAAGTGATTTACAAAAAATATCATTTTAAGACACTAACCAAACGTGGAAAAGTTAATGTCCCATAAAATTCAACAGCTCTTCAACTAGTATTGCAGTCAGAGATCATACCAGTGAAATATTTTGGCTGCGACTTAATTCCTGTAGAATATGTTGTCATTTTGTTCAGCTCTTAGTAAAAAATGACATCCACTGTTACTCAGTAACTGATTACTAGATAGAAATTTTTCCTTATATTATACAACTCTTTCCTTTAAGATTTTAATTTAATCATTATTCCATTTCATTGTTGTTTATACTAAAATAATGTCGCTGTTTACGCTTTTTGATCATTTTTAGTCTTGTTTCAACTATGCATTCAACTATTCAGTTAATTGAATTAGACTTCGATTAAGTATCCATAATTGCTCGAAAAATTCTAAAGTTTTGTTAATGCTCAAAACTGGTTTTGATTAATTAAAGGTATTAAAAATTGACTCATTATGTTTGTCACAATCTCGTAGCACAGGTGAAATCTGGTTCTACATAAACAATATAACTTTGAATATTTAACTGTCAATTCTTTTGTCAATTTTCCACCTTTTAGTAATTACGTTTTGAAATGATTTGTTCACCCTTTTTAAGAGTTGAATGATTGTTCTTCAGTTTTCCAAAATAATTGGAATTGTTATTTATCATTTATGTTATCATCCCAGTAAATGAGTAAAGAAAATAAAGTGGATTACTTTTTTATTCTTATTGAGTCGACTTAAGAATTATGATCGTATGTTTACAAAATTTATGCAAAGTTTATAACTCTAACAACTAATGATATCAGTATAAGGTTGTGAAGATTGATTAACTTCATTTCGCGTGCGAGACCAAAGGTCTTGGTTCCGGATATCGAACGCTGGGGTCATGGATATTCACTGCTAAGTTGTACACTAAGGCGAAACGGCTGTCCAGTGCTTCCTGGTTATTATTGGTAGTATGATTTAAGTCCGTTCATGATTTCAGTCGAACGTATTTATGATTTTTATCTACAACTTTCTGATTCTGTTTTGGTCACCTAAACAGGGATTCTTCCTTTGTTGATCATTCTATTTGCGTCACTGAAATAACTGCAACAAAAAACAAAGAAGGTAGGTTTAATGTTAAGTAATTAAGAAATTCACATACTTTCATTGAGTCCCTACTAAAAAAATATTGCCTAAGTAGATCGCAATTCGATCGATGGTGCCCTAATCACTAACATCGATGTGTATTTCTCGAAGTCTAAGTAAGACACCGTAACATATCCAGTTGATTTCTGACGTACATGAAACAAATTCCATTAGTAGCAATTGATGATGGTTGCAAAATATCGCAAATTGACTGAAATCATAAATGTAATCATTGGATTCCAACTCACTAGTATTTTTTATTATTTTTTATTTGAACACATAAATATTAGTACAAGAGGGCATCAAATATGTATGCGCCACACATTTTCATTATCATTATATTTGTGTGTGGGCAATGATACTGCCCGGGTTCCCAGACCGAAGCAGGTGGTTATCTTAGGGGGCCACACCCGAGCCTTTGATCTAAAGGTCTGACCCACATTGCAGCCGGTGACCAAAAATTGGTTCATACGCCACTTGTTCCTTCAGGATACTGAAGCCCATGTGCACCATTGTTTTGGGGTCAGATTCAAGCGCCGGACATTCGCTTCTCGTCCTCTCATTTTCGTAAACAGCACCCTCACCACGAGAAGGCAGTGAGTAGGACTTCTCTGACAGAGGCTATATACGCGTGGCCATGTGAGAGCATTTCGAGGGGGAGGGCGGGCCCACCCCACTCTCAGTCATACCAGGGCATTTGGGGGCAACTCACTAGTCTGGATGCTAAATGATAAATAAGAAGCCTGCAAGTCATGCTTCCAATCTCGGATAGAATCATCAACATATGGACTATTGTAAATTCCTATACTAAAACGAAGCTAGCTGTTAGATACTTTCTACCTTCTAATGATTGTCTAATTTTGTTCATAAAATTTCAATCATGCATATGTATTCACGAAAACTACTAAAAAATTATATGAGAATACAGAAGTTCCATATATTTTTAAAACTATCAGTATCCAATTCAAAGTTTTCAGTTATGAAATTAATTTTTTTCCCTAATATCATTCATATATTAAGTCAGTATTCATTCATTGGAATTTTAAAGTACCTATTACTTGTTCAGTGTAATTAATATGCTTTGTATCAAGATAAAATATATAAATTGAAATTTTTACATTATCATTAACCATATGATTATTCATTATTATATCACTTTGATATGTACTATGATTTATCATATATATAAATATTTATCTAATAAATTACAATCTAATTGAATTGAATTGAATCATTCATTAGAGATTAATATATAATATAGACCCCCCCTTCCTCCTCCTTTTTTTTCTCATTTTATACTAATAAAGTCAACTATTAAAGTTCATTTCTATTTTATACATAGTGATTGAATAATAATAATTCCTTAGACAAACCTTTTTTTTCCAAGATTTTTTCTTTCAACTATATAAAGTGATTGGGTTGTGTTTTTTTTTCTAGTTGATTTAAACAATCAATTTTTTTTAAAAAAAAGAAAAAAAAGGAAATTAAAATTTAAAAAAATGAATTGAGTATCATAACGCATGGTTACAAAATGTTTCCATTACATCACATTTATAAAATCAATAAATGAAATATCAAATAGATTTTATATTTTCTAAAAAAAAACCTAGACACTATGGTAACATTACGTCATATTCTTTGAACTTTACATTATTATTGAACAATTAACATGTTCTATGTTTGTTTGTTTGTTTTTTATAATAAAAAAGCAGTTCTATCATTATCTTGATAATAAACTATGGATCATTATAAAATGAAATAATTTCTGGTTCATTATTATTTTAATAATTAGTACTTTATGATTTATGATTTTTTCTCTCCTGTTGTTATATCAAAATATTCTAGTTCTAGTGAGACTATAATTTATGGATGAACATTGAACGATATTAAACTGACTATGAGAGTGTTCACCTAATATCTAAGATCAAATGAGGGTTGTAAATCTATGTGAGGAATTAGAATTATAATTTACAGTTGTTGTTTAAGGTTAAAAATTAGATTTAGGGTTTTTTTTATCATAAACTTACATTAGTTATATTGTCAAAACTGTATTTGCACAAATGGATGAGTGAATTTCGCGCTGAAATCCGAGACTTGTTATCTTATACGTGATTGGTTTGTCCATAAATTTCAGTCTAGCCCTAGTTCTTAAATTTACTGCCGGAAAATTTGATTTATCTAAATTATGACATATATATTGTATTATTTACTGTCCGAGCAGGGAAGTACATTCCGCAAAAAGTAAGGAGCACGAACGATACCAGACACAAATCAAAACGTATATATACAGCACAAATCCATCCTTGGGAAGCGTTACAAAATAGCATATTAAAAGACATAACGGACCAATAGCGTTTAAGATTCTCCCAAGTGGGAAATACGACATGAATGTGAAAAGAGCGCTTTTGGCGCGAAAATAAAGAAATTCAAAATTTCAAAATAAAACTACAAAATTAGGACCTTTTCCAAGTGAGTTCTGGGAATCTAACGTCCCCAACAACTTAATAATCATACATTGATTGACATTTGGTTAGTCATATAAACAACTCTCAGTAAGACAATGTATTGCCACTAAATTTGATTGGTCAATATTTTCATAAGTGTTGCATCATTTGATTCGTGATAAGGATCCTAAATAATGAACCTCTTTTATTTATCAACGATAAGAAACTTTCAAGATTCCTTTTTTTAGAAAAAGAGAAGCTATTAATTATTACAGTTGCAGTGAAAAATTAGTGTTACTGGCCGATATAATAGACATACTTCATGAAATTTAACTTCAAGATTCATTACTTTCAGAATAGGTTGTCAGTTTAAACATACTCGTTATGTTCTGTTAATTTTTTCTATTGAGTAGATTTTATTTCATCTGGAACTAAAAAAAGTATATTTACACTTAACATCCAATTATTTATCCCTATTTATCCGTTAAAGTTGGATAGTGACTAACAGTCAAATACAAGATATATGCGTAGTACTGTTTGAAACTCAGGAACTCCATACACCTAAATTACAGTGTCCATGTTCACACAACGACTGGAACACAACACATTTCTCATAAAATCTGAATATGTTATCTACTGATCAAGTGAATTCAGATAACTACTATCTTATGCAATGAGTATGGATTGTTTGTATTTTACTGTTGTTAGTGTTGATAACTGAACCTATGATTAAATGTCAATAATGAGAGAATTTACTCGTACTTACTTACGCCTGTTACTCCTAATGGAGCATAAGTCGCTGACCAGCATTCTCCAACCCACTCTGTCCTGGGCCGTCCTTTCAAGTTCTATCCAACTGTTGTTCATTCATCTCATGTCTGTCTCCGTTTCTCGGCGTAATGTGTTCTTTGGTCTTCCTCTTTTCCTTTGGCCTTCAGGATTCCATGTGAGGGCTTGTCTTGTGACGCAGTTCGGTGCTTTCCTCAATATGTGTCCTATCCATTTCCAGCGCTTCTTCCTAATTTCCTCTTCCGCTTGAATCTGGTTTGTTCTCTCCCACAGTAGGTTGTTGCTGATAGTGTCCGGCCAACGGATCTGAAGTATTTTGAGTAGACAACTGTTAATAAACACCTGGATTTTCTGGATGATGGCTTTTGTAGTTCTCCAGGTTTCTGCCCCATACACTAGAACTGTCTTGACATTTGTATTGAAAATCCTGACCTTGGTGTTGGTTGACAGTTGCTTTGAGTTCCAGATGTTCTCCAGTTGTAAATATGCTGCTCTTGCTTTTCCGATCCGCGCCTTCACATCTGCATCAGATCCACCCTGTTTATCAATGATGCTGCCCAAATATGCGAAGGTACTTACATCTTCCAAAGCTTCTCCATCAATTGTGATTGGATTGGTGCATGCTGTGTTGTATCGGAGAATCCTGCTTTTCTCTTTGTGTATGCTGAGACCTACTGCTGCTGAGGCTGCTGCCACACTGTTCGTCTTCTCCTGCATCTGTTGTTGCGTTTGCGATAGAAGGGCCAGATCATCTGCGAAGTCTAGATCATCCAACTGCATCTTGAATGTCAATTGTATCCCGCGCTTCCCTTCAGACGTTGACGTCTTCATGATCCAGTCGATCACCAGGAGAAAGAGAAAGGATGAGAGTAAGCAACCTTGACTAACACCGGTCTTTACCTCGAACGACTTTGTCAACTGTCCTCCATGCACGATTTTGCAGTTTAATCCATCATAGAAATTCCGTATGGTATTGACTATCTTCTGAGGCACGCCGTAGTGTCGAAGAAGTTTCCATAGTGTTGTTCTGTCCACGCTATCAAATGCCTTTTCATAGTCAATGAAGTTGATGTAGAGTGATGAATTCCATTCAATTGGTTGTTCCACAATGATCCGTAGAGTTGAGATTTGGTCTATACACGATCTATCCTTACGGAATCCCGCCTGTTGGTCACGAAGTTGGGCGTCTACGCAGTCCTTCATTGTGTTTAACAATACCCTGTTGAAGACTTTTCCTGGTATTGAGAGAAGAGTGATGCCCCTGTAGTTACCACACGTGCTGAGATCGCCTTTCTTTGGTATTTTGATCAGAAGTCCTTCTTTCCAGTCTTTTGATACTTGTTCCTCATCCCAAATTTTATTGAAGAGAACGTGGAGTATCCTTGCAGTTACTGCTACGTCTGCTTTTAGTGCCTCTGCTGGAATGTTGTCTGGTTCTGCTGCTTTGTCGCTCTTGATTTGTCTGATGGTCATGCTGATTTCTTCAATTGTTGGTGGGCCAACATCGATTGGGAGGTCCGTGGGTGCTGCTTCGATGTTGAGTGGGTTCAGTGGAGCTGGTCGATTCAAGAGTTCTTTGAAGTGTTCTACCCACCTGTTTCGTTGCTCTTCAATATTGGTGATTACCTTGCCGTACTTGCTTTTCACTGGTCGTTCTGGTTTACGGTGATTTCCAGAGAGTTTCTTTGTCGTGTCATACAGTTGTTACATGTTTCCTTCTCTTGTAGCCTTTTCCGCCGTCGTTGCTAAATCTTCCACATATTTACGTTTGTCAGTTCTGATGCTCCTCTTCACTTGTTTGTTTACCTCTGTGTATTCAGTTTGTGCCTTGGCTTTTTCTGCTCTTGTTCGACTGGTATTGATTACTTTCTTCTTATTCCTCCTTTCCTGAATCTTATCTAGTGTATCAACAGTAATTCATTCCTTGTGGTTGTGCTTCTTGTGCCCAGAGCTTCATGACATATTGAGGTGATTGACTCTTTGATCCCCTTCCAGTTGCTCTCCACAGTAGTTCCTTCTCCATTGAGTAGATCATGAAAGGCCTGGAATCTATTGCTGACGGCTATCTTGAACTTGTTGAGTTTGTCAGTATCTCGAAGAAAGGCCGTATTGAACTTTTGTGATATTGTACGCCCCATTGCGCAGTACTTCCTAAGTTTCACTCTCCTTTTGGCGACCAGCAGATGATGATCTGATGCTATATCAGCTCCTCTCTAGGTTCTCACATCTTCCATCGTCCTCCTAAACTTTTTATTGATGCAGATATGATCGATTTGGTTCTGCGTAGTGTGATCCAGTGAAGTCCATGTGGTTTTGTGTGTGCGTTTATGTGAAGCCTGTTTATTAAAGGCACATAGATTTGCAAATCTCTCACCATTTTCGTTCCTTTTTCCCAGTCCATATCGTCCCGTGATGTCTTCATATCCGGTGTTGTCCATTCCGACCTTGGAATTTAGGTCTTCCATCAGAATGGTTAAGTCCTTTGTTGGGTACTTCTCGACGATTGACTGTAGCCTATCGTAGAATTTTTCTTTAACGTATTCATTGTAGAGATTATCTCTCCATTTAATGCTAATATTGACTTTGATCATTTTATATGGTAGTATTGGTTATTCTAATACATTTCACACAGTTAATGGTATAACATTTACAAAATATGACGTATAAAGATGTAAAGATACATATTAGCTGTTAAAATAATATTTACATTTTAAAGAATACATAAATTACCAATAAATTAGTTGTATTTAAGGTTTTAGAGTCTAAGATCTAGTCACCAAGTCTAGATTAACATTTTTAAAATTGATATAGTCAAAGAGATGTTTTTTTCCTTTAGTTCTTCATACGTTTTTTCTGAGGAATAAGAAACTATTGAAGTCAAATTATGACGGAAAAAGAAAAATAGTAACAACACTCATAAAAGATAAATATCTTTAGTTCATGCTGTAAATAAACTATTATAGTATTAAAGAATTACCTTAGTGATGCTGGAAAGGATAAGTTTATGACTGTAAGCAACAGATTCATTCATACTCTTTTCTCTTATGCTGAATTTATATTTCTACTCATTCTCCTAATCTAATCATATCGAAATGGGTTTTTTGTTTCACTATAAAGATCAAACATCCTTATTCATGTACAAAATGATGTCATACTATGTCGTACTATTGGTTCTAGATAATATAGAAAGCATGGAAAATAATGACTAGAATTCAATAAACTGTTAATTAATAGTATATTTTCAATTCAGTAAACGAGTTTAGTTGAACGATTTATTTTTTTTCCTATTATTAAAAGTTATTGATATTAGTAAGATATAAATCCCTTATCAGTTACCATAGGATGCTACCCTATAGATATGTATACTAGTTAGATTTACGAGTCAATCTAAGCTTGACCAATATTGAAAATCTGGAAGTACTAGATGGCCGCTTCGTCCTAGTAATAGACTCCTCAGCAGTGTGCATCCGCGACTACACAAGAGGGAACCAAACATAGGATATTCAGTCTCGCGCAAACACTTAACCTCTAGACTACTGAACCGGCATTCAGTAGTGTTAATGTCTAACTTTAATCAGTCCATAGTTTCGCTCAATCATTCCATCATTTGAGGTGGAAAACAGTCTCACACCCGATATGGATTGAACTCTTTTCACCATGGCTTCACACTAGAACTGGAGAAGTAACATCATGAAGTTAGTCACTAGTGATCCCATAATTATTATGAATGTCGGAGATTTGTGGCGACTGTCATTTTTTCAGAGTTGGATCAACTCGTTATTGCAGCTATGAAAACAGTACAATCTCCACAAATCCTCCATACTGATCAATAATTTTAGTTGAATGATGTAACATTCATTTACAAATAGTTATCTTATGCAAATTCGTTATTATTACATGAAGATTTACAGCATGATCGATGAGAATGTACAACTCGATCATGGGTGAGACTAATTTATGGACGAGCCAATCAGAAGCGTTGTAGGGGTTTCAAGGTCACTGTGCCAACTTCAGTGCCTAATGCTAACGTACGATCGGTTCACAGGGGTTTTTATACAAAACTTGATAACTGAGCGGCTAAAACAAATAAAACGGAGAAACTATAATTCGTGGACGAACCAATCACTATAAGATTATAGATCTCGGGCGCAAAATTCACTCGCCCATTTGGCTAAGCAGAGTTTTGGAATTATAGCTGATGTCAGTTCCTGATGAAAACCCCATATATAATTCTTAACTAAGGCAAATTACGACAATTATCGCGAACTGGATAATAAAAGCACTAGTAACACTGGCTGCAGCCAGGTACTACAATATATACGGATGTTTGAAGAGCGTACAGACCCCTACATAGGCTTGGTTATGTGCATTGTGTCGTTATCCACAAGTGGCATTTTATGAACTTAACAAGTGGAGTGCACATAAACAATATTGAAGCTATGTGATCCAGGCTGAAAGAGTTTTTGAGACTTTACAATGGCTCCAGAGGCCGACTATTCCGTATCCATATGGATGATTTCCTCTACTGCATGCATTACGATTTTGGAACATCTGAACCTCTTTCTAACCTTGACAAGTTTTTGAACCAAGTATAGGAAGTGTATCCACTTTATTTCCTTGGTTTTGTATAATATGTTTTTACTCTATACTGGCTGTTTGTTGGTTGGCTAATATTTCTCAAGGTCACTTAACATTCGTTCAAAGTTCGTCCATAAATTAAAGTCTCGCCCGATTATGAAATGAGAGCAACGGATTATATAGTTCAAAGCTGTGAATGATAAGTCAGTATTTTATTTCAATTTTTTAGATCATCAGAATCGACCGTTCATGACGTACGTGTCACATGATGATCACAAGACCATTTATTCATTGAACAAAAACTCAAGAGTTCAGATTTTTCACGTCCAGTCGATTAGCAGAATAAGCATTACCTAATGCTATCGTTGAGTAAACGTTTTATAGCTGAATCAAGTGACTTTACAATTCACGGCTTTGTCCTGGGACATTGGAAGATTCATCTAAAATTATCTATTTAAAAAAATGCGTTGAAATGTTAGAAGGAAATGAAAACAACTAGAATTTACAATCTAATTAGACAATGATGTGATTGTCTCATTTAATCACTGTATCTAACAAAAGACGACATATAATACTTTGAAAGTATGAATGTTAAATAACGTTAACTGATTTCAAACACATTCAGTAATCAAAATGTAATTATTTTGAGTAGAGCAATTAATAAACTTATTAGAATACATAATGAGATTTGTAAAATTGATGATAAAAATAGGAACTTTCTAATTGATGAGACTATAATTTATGGATGACCTTTGAGAGATTCTGAAGTGACCTTTAGGGTGTCCACCTGATATCTAGGACCAAATGAGGGTTAGGAAACTATGGGGGATTAGAATTATGATTTTCAGTTGATGGTTAAGGTTAGGAATTAGATTTACGGTTTTTCATCACGAACTGACATAAGCTACAATGCCAAAACTCTATTTATCCAAATGGATGAGTGCCAAAATCTGAGACCTGTTATTTTATACAAGATTGGTTTGTCCATAAATTATAGTCTCGCCTTCTAATTTACTTTTACCGATAACAAATTTTACAAGAAATAAAAAAGTTTTAACAGTACATTGAATTATCGTTAATGACTACTAACTGACGTATGAAACAGATAGCATTTTCTACTGATTACCTTTAATAATTCAACTATGAAAATATTACATTTTTCAAAGTTCGTCTTTGCATACATTCTTACATAAATATTATGTAGAAATATTGAAATGCAATGTCTATGCATTATAACATTTATAATTAACTGTTGACAGCTGATTCAGTGTTAAGAAACACCTCTTTCTGATATGCTAAATAATATAGAGTTGTATCTCTAAGATGAAATGCATCACCTTTAGGAAGCAGAAACAATAAGCCTAAAACCTATGTTCACAGATTGATTTTATTTGTCTTCCACCATACATATTTCATCGTTTCAATGTCTCATAATCAATATTGGTTGGTAATTGAATAGGTTCTTTGTAGTTTTAATAAGTATTAGACTTGTATTTAGTCAATGTATTTCATGGATTTTACAACAAATAAATATAAAGTCAGTTTTCATTAAGGAATAAAATTAGCTAGATAACCATCGGAAATCGAAGAGTACTGGACAGCATTTTTATTCTATCTTCAGATTCAAAACCCTACTTTGGATCGAATTCAAAACTTTTCAAACTCATACAGAAGCTAATACTTTTAGACTATTCAGTTGGAATCAAATAGTCGTCATTTTTAATTCAAATCACTTTCTGAAATAATCCACCTATAATCAATAATTGTTTTACTCCTAATTTAATAGCGTTTAATGCATCACAGTTCCCTAATAAACAGTTCACATAATCATCTCGAATGTAATCACTAGCATGCAAATAATTATTGAGAACATAAGGAGTTTGTGAAAAATGTTTACTTTGAAGTTTGTTTTCATCATAGGTTTATAACAATCGACAAACCATTCAAGATAAGAATGAACACACGTACTTTTACCGAACTATGATAAAACAGCTTTCTAATTTTATACCCGCATTCCAGCTGTTCTTCAAATGGTGTCATACAATCACTTCTCGTTAATAATGACTTATCATTAATAGGACATATATTATCAATAATAATATTAATAATAGGCCAAATGTTGAGATTAATATAGAAGGATTTGTGAAGATTATAGAATTTTCATGATTTAAATCACGAATCGACCTTAGCTAGACCACCGTTGAAAACCTAGATGGACACTCTTAGGGAGTCCTACACTAGGATTAAACGACCATCTATTGCTTCCAAGTTTTTAATGTTAGCCTAGTTAATGATTTGAAATATGGAAATATATTTAGGTGTTTATCACATAGTGAAAAATTTAATCCTATCAAAGCTTCAAACTATTTAGAATAATTAAAATAATTAGCCAAACTTTAAAATATTGTTTCCATACAAAATAAATCGGTAAAATCAAATCTGTCTCATTTTTTTTTGTAATGAATAGAAGCGTATAAGATCAAACAAACTTTAGGTGAAAATCAATAATACACTTTTTTGGGGTATTTTCGATCAACAAAAAATGACTTTCAGGAAATAAATTTGAAGGATAGATAGAAATATACTTCGATATTGACTTGTCAAGATTTTTAGAAAAATGTTAAATAAACCAATTTTTATAGAATTATGTAAGAACAACACAGTATGACACAATTCTCAACATTAAAAATAGGTTGATTTATAGTCTGTCATGAACAGCTAGATACTCCCTAACGTTTGACTATCTAGATTTTAAACTAAACCATATCTGTTTTTCCAGGAATCCTATTTTAATTCTTGAATGAATGACATGAATTTGTAGGGATTTCTACATCTCTTTTACCACCCCCCCCATCAAACAATTACTACGACATAATGAAAAGTTATCAAAATTAATAAACGGATGCAAATGTCATAGAAAAGTTGAAGCTGATAATATTACATTCCTTTAAAAAATATGGTTTTGAAAGCATTTTTTCAATGAATTACTATGAATAAACTGTAGTTATGGTTGAATCGATAGAAAGTCTATTCTCAGAAGGGGTTTGTGGAGATTTTAGAAATTTCACAGATAGAAATCATGAGTCAATTGAAGCTAGACCACCATGGAAAACCTGGAAGCACTGGACGACCGTTTCATCGTAGTATGGGACTCCTTAGCAGTGCGCATCCACGATCCCTCACTCCGTGAGATATCAGCTCATTGAAGACAATGGTAAACGGTGGCGCAGCTTCGTGGATTGGTTGAAGCTAGACATTAACACCATTGGATGACGGCTCGGTGGTCTAGTTGGTTAAGCGCTTTACGCGAGACTGATAAATCCTGGGTTCGAATCTCGAGGGGTGTGGGATCGTGGATGCGCACCGCTGAGGAGTCCCATACTACGACGAAACGGCCATCTAGTGCTTCCAGGTTTTCCATGGTGGTCTAGGTTCAACTGACTCATGATTTCAATCTGAGAAAGTCTATTTATCGCTAAAAGCACATCAAATGTATATGGGTGAAACCAAATATTCATAACTCTCATAAACTTGCAGTTATGTTTGGAAGTAATATTTACTTATCCTGATTTGTAACTTTCATTGTAGATAAACTTTGGATTGTTGTCTAATTTTTCAGTGATACTGCTATATTCTTATATTGTTTAATTCTCTTAGCTGAATGGCTCAATTGCTGAGCTTTTATTATCATTATAAACAAAATTATGGGTCAATTCTATATGAAACCAATGATGATGATTTTGTCTAGAATGGCAATTAAAGCTCTTTAATTAAATTATCTAACTTAGAGAACTCAACAACTCCAAAATTATCTGAATAATCTATAAACCTTTTACATCACAAAATACTATAACTTACTTTTCATTATTTAAACACCAAGTAGAAATGACTCACGGAAGCTACAGAACTTAACTGATATCCATTTAAGTTCAAATCTGTTGTGCAAACAAAAGCACGTTATAGTACTGTTAATGTAAATACATTTAGAATAATTAAAATGTCAACCTTCAATTGTGATAAATTATGCTATACACAAAAAACAATAATGTGGACGAATTAATCATGACTGATCAATAGCAAAACTAAACAATCAATTACAGACACATAATTCAACAGTGCGATAGCTTTTCATATTCTTCCCAAAAAGGCACACAAAAAACTGTATTACTCTTTTCTTGTTCATTTGTAGTAACTTGGAGCAGTCAATTATTTGCCACGATTATAATAACTAATTCATGTAGGTATCATTACCAATGTTTGACTTAATAAATTCAAAAAAATTAGGCATTGAGTAGATTGTTGTAAGTAAAAATAAATTTGGTTAATTATTCTCTGAAGAGATGGCTTACACTGAGTCACAAAACGTTAGAATATTTAATTTTCCTACTCATTGGGATATTACCAATATTTTATTTTTATTTGTAATTCATTCATAGCTTAAATGATAGTGGCAGAAGTTCATGAACATAATACAAATGCGAAGAAAGAAATCATATCGGGTTATTCAATGGTTTCATAAGTAACAATGTGTACACATAACAAATGGTATTATACTGTTGTAAATTATCTCTAATGGATGTAGTATGAGATATCTTTAAGCATGGAACTGATTGTCTTTTACAATAATCATTATAAGTGCATGTTTATGCACTACTGCAGTTTTGGGTTTAAAAATTAAGAAAAAAAACGCCGGATAACTATTGGAATGAGTGATTAGGTTATGTTGTTATATCCCTAGTGTAATTGTGGAAATAATATCATCTCGATATCTTTATATCAATCGACTTGTTATGTTTAGTATACTGTCATAATTTTAGATCATCTATGGTGGTGAGTAGTATCTTTTACTAATGGTTATAACCACTACTATCGGAAGATTAGCTTAAGTTGAGCACATTAGATTTGAAAGTTTAGAAAAGATTATGAACTATTCGAAACACGATTTTAGCGTAAACTGCTTATGTTAATTAACATCCATAAATTTGCATACCATAAACACATACAAAGATGCTATCTATGTAACCAGAACAAGTGATGACAAGTAAATGGATATAAATCTAATCAATGCAAAATGAAACAGCCTATGATCTTGCAAATTATCAACTGAGGGGTAGTGCATTTCAGGTTAGGCTGATATTCATATGTATCGAACATTAATTTTTAGTTATGCTTGCAGTTGCAGTTGCTGTCCATGTTTCAATGACCTTGGAAAGTAGAATTCCATTGACTGTTTTCTCTTACATCTTAGATATCCACCAGCTAGATGTTTGTATGTATTGTTTGCGCTTGCAAATGAATCCTACCTTTCCACTAATGTCTCCGTCTTTCTATTGGTTAATACTATGTCAATACAGTAAGCTTTGTGCGCAAATTGGACTTCATGTGTCAAGCATGTAGAAACCTAGTGTAGATATACAGACAGGCATTAAAACTGAGTTCTATGATAAGATTACCTGATGCTGTCCGTCAATCTAATTTCATGATGTTGTTTTGCTTCAATTCCATCTGCAGCAACCACGTCTGCGCACATTGAACTTGGAGGAAGTTTTTTTTTGATGAGTATACACAATAAGTGTGATACCCTATCTACATGCTACTAATACTGTTTGAAAGAAGAAATTGAGAAAATTAAGTGAAGTGACAGACACACCTAAAATTATTTGCAAATCTTATTTGTAACTTCTATATAAAATTCAATTCCGGTATCTGGTATACTAAAACAAACACATTAATTGTCTCTCATATATAAATATATATTATCTATATACATTTAATAAAGCAGGTTTATTATTACCCGTTGAATCAGGTGAGTGAAAAAAGTATACATCCTGTATATGTTAATCACTATAATAATTATTTTCATGATTGTCATTTCAAATAAATATAAACTAACCGTTATATTCAGCGGTTCAATTATTTCTAAACAAATACATTGGTAATATTTGAATAAACAGTCATACTTAATAATGTTTGGTTTATTGGTTAAAGTATTACTAATGATAATAATAATAGACAAAGTGACCCCAAA
Organism: Schistosoma haematobium; assembly: GCF_000699445.3. Lineage (NCBI taxonomy): Eukaryota > Metazoa > Platyhelminthes > Trematoda > Strigeidida > Schistosomatidae > Schistosoma > Schistosoma haematobium. Next base: position 16,689,211 of record NC_067197.1, on the reverse strand, counting down.
CTAAAATACTGTCTTGAAAATTCAAAGATACTAATGTAAACTTCTATTAAATGTATTAGAATGAACAATTGTTAATGTTAAAATAGCTGGTTTACTGACAACATTGTCAATTGTTTAATCAAATCAGGATCCATTTATTCAATGTTCATAATTGTTCATTGATTGAACAACACCATATTGTGTAACACAGATTGGTATAACACAATAAGAAGTATAATGATAGTTGTTGTCGGGGGGGGGGTATTATCATATACTTTATGACTGTCTAATGTGTTGGTGACGATGTTGTATGTTATCAAGCTGATACTTGTATAATAAGGTTGTCACAATTACATTAGTTCTTTATTGTGTATCTTCCATCGAGGTTGGGTGCTATTCAGTTTTCTGAACTTTTGTAAATTTTGTTCACTCGCAACTAAAGTTGATCTAACTTGGCAAGTGATTTTACAAGTCATTAAGTAAATAAATAAAGTCATTGTCATTTAAGGTTATATTCAATATTTCATTAACTTATTGATCAAAAACAACCGATATACTTTAGAAGTCGTGAAGACCAGCTATACATAGTATGTACATTCTTTTCTAAATATTTTTTGTTTTGTAGAACTGAATTGTAGGACTGGTCATATATTATAATCTACTTTGTCTACGACTGAATAATTATTTCACTTTTTAGAAATATTTTATCAAAGTATTAATAAGATAATGGCTAAAATATTTGGCTTTGGACAAGGTATATCGATGGATCTAATGAGACATCTGATTAACTAAATATTTGAAAAAAAATCACTCATTATAGGTAAGATTAGTGTTAGAACTACAAAAGCATAACAATGGCCACTACTCAATGATCAGTTGACGTAAATATCTCAATTCTACAAGAGCTCAACAGTAGGTCAGCGGTAGCGTTCCATAATCTGGATGATGTGAGTTCGAATCCCACAGAAATTATCAGCTCCTTCAAGGTCAGATATATACTTTAGTGACGAGTGACAAATATTATGAAACATGAATCTAGGATTTAGTACCGATTCCGTCAACCACCTGGCACTAATAGTTTAGTATATTAACATAGGTTTATGTTTACAGTTTTTAAAAATGAATATCTCACCTGTTTGTTACTTTATAACTTTCAGAATTAATTATGAAATGTGCTACTTTCCATCATCCATTCCTATGTTACTTTTGCTTGTATGATTAATTGTATTGATAATAATAATAATAATAATAATAATCCAAATCGAAACCAAGGTACGACCTCTTGTACGTATCTTAATTGACTTCGATTAGAACAAGATTCGAACCTGTAACAATCCGAAATTAAATGAGTTTTTTCGATAACAAAATTTAAATTCACCTTAGACTATCATTAAGTTGTCAAATACTTGACATTAATCTAAATTTCTTCATCTGTTTTAAATTATAAATATGATCCCGCTAAAACCACCGTTAGATGTTTTCTATTTATGAAAATATCTAATAATTTATTAATCTAATGAAAAGAAGGAATAAAGTAGTCTATATTAGAAGAATTTGTAACTTGTGAATTGTCTTCATGGAATTTTATTCTGCAATGATCTAACGAATAATGATATAGAATAGATGGAATGTGGTTAGCAGTGAAATCCAGGGCTCGCGTTACGTCCTATTTAAGACTCGTCAGATCAGTGTACACGTATCACAGGGTTAGTGTTCACCTCAGAACTCGAACCCAGTACCGTTCGCTTTATCCACTTATCTATTGTGTTCAAGTGGCAACTCACTTTTGCAACGAGTATGTGATTTAATTGGATTTAAAATGGTTTAGCTTATCCCGTTGTTGATATTTTTGACTGAAATTTAGTCAGTCTTGAGTGAGATATGTCTATCTTGTGCGGATTGACTCGATATAACCATGATGACACAAACTGATATCGAATAGATGATTTCAAACCATACATCTTATATTTGAACCCATGTTTACTCAGGTTTGGACAAGCGGATAGCGTAACTAACCTTGACTAACTAAAATTAACGCTTATAGACGATTACTCAACCTACTTTGCATCATAGTTTATACTTATAATATCCGATAATTAATTTAAGCACAATTATCGAGATTAAAAATTGTCCTTGTCACATACTGCATCTTTTTTTTAGTAAAAATACTGATTATTAATTTTGTTGTCTTAATATGTTTCTAGAACATAATTATATCAAAGTTTGTTAATCCCCACTTGTGATTACTCAAGTTCTAAGGTATTGAGCATTTGTTACCACCGCTCATCACCAAGCTATTTAATTTAACATATAAATGAACATGGTTCGACAATAAATCATTTGAGAACCTCAAAAATGTTATAATTTGACCACAATAAATAAATAAATAAAAGTAATATCTCACTTCATAAACATTCTTTATCGAATCTATATTATCAGTTTGGGGGATTTGGGGGAATTGTTGTATTTTCAGAGTTGAATTCACGAGACAGTCTAAGCTAGACCACCATTGGAAACCTGGAAGCTCTGGGTGGCCGTTTCGTCCTAGTATGGAACTCCTCAGCAGTAAGCATCCACGACCTCGCATACGAAACTCAAACCTAGAACCATAGATTCTCACTGCTAGGGAGTTCCATACTAGGACGAAACGGCCACCCAGATCTTCCAGGTTTTCAATGGTGGTCTAGCTTAGACTAACTCGTGAATTCAACTCTGAATATCGATATTACATTTCAGTAAGTGCAAGTTTAAGTATATTCTAGATTATTTTTCTTACACAAAATTGCTTGTACATTCTTTGGTGTATTACAACTGATTATTTGTTTTTCTTTACATTAATAATTAGATGGAAATTGGTCCAAATTTATGTGTATGGCCAATTCAATCAGGTATAAATCACGAATTGAATTCTATGCAAACTTTATCACCTATTGTACAACAGAATAATTCCTTTGTATACAGTCGATCAAATGATGTTGTACTAGAATTGGAAAGCGACAGTGAAACTGAATTGGAATCTACACCACATCTTGATCATCATGACCCAATAGAGAGTAAACATCAAGAAAATCCTTGTCAGTCACAATGGAATACTAGATTAATTAATTTATCTACAGATGAAGATGAAGAAGATTATAACCAGTGTATTGACAACATTGATATTGATAAATGCAATGTTCACAATAATCTTAATGATAATATAATAAATAATCATGGTAATACTGTTGACCGACAAGTTGAACTTGGAAAACAGTTATCGATAGATCATAAAAATCACCAAAACTTACAGAATTTTCATGATAAAACTGATGATAATGATGATAATAATAATAACAATAAGGATTATACATGTGGATTTTGTGGCTTCGATTTTGGTACCGCTGAACAAGTAGAAGAACATGTCCTGTTGAAACATTCAGATAATTTAACTACTTCAAATTATAGTAGAACTGCATCTACAAATACTTCTGATTCTTCTTCTCCAACAGTTCTTACCAACACCATTATTACTACTAGTAATAATAGTAGTAGTAATACAGTTACTATCACCAAAAATTCCAAACATTCAGAAGATCCTTCTTCGAAGTTCAGTAACCTCAGATCGATAGCAAAAGAGAGTAGGAAATCACTAAAAAATGACAATGAAATGTTAAAAGAATTTGATAAAACATCTTCAACCGCTGAAATGGACGACCAACAATTGATAAGAAGTGATAATCATTTTCCAGCACTTGTTACAAATAATCCAATGATAACTGACTGCCCTTTATGTGATCGAACATTTGTTGGACGTCGATCACTAAATATACATTTGAATAAAACACATTCTATTAAAGAAAATGGCAATAACATTAATAATAATACTAATAGTAATAGTATTGATAATCCTGGCAGTATAGCAAATAATACAGGTAGGTCACAGATAAGAGCATTCTAATACTATATTGATTAATTGCGTTTTCCTTTGACCGAAATTAAATTTCATGTCGGCGTTTTTAAAATTAATAATTTGCTATTTTGAATATGTGATTCCATATAGATGATAAGTATTGCAAAATTACTTGTAATAACTTATGAGAGCCTCTACAGTGTGTCAGGAATAGTTTTCAAAGGTTAGTTGATTGGATTTTTTATTTTGTGTTACATAGACCAAACATGTCAAATTACATCGCGCTATTAAGATCAGCAAGTATTTCATGACTTCGTTCACAAAACGCAGCATTTCTACCTAAAGAGCTTTGACTACTGAAACAAATTTCGATAGTTTGAATTTGTCAGATTAATTCATTTGTTTTGGTAATTCCAACCTCAGCATTGATGTTTAAGACTGTAACTGATCAGTCTCTTTCGGCATATGTACACCCTGTACGGATTACCTCGATATCTCCCTAGTCCACAAACATTATAGGCAGAGATGGATGATAGCTAGCGATGGAATCTAGGACGCGCGTTTTTCCCTATTCGGAACTCATCACCTTCATGTACATGCATCCATGAGTTGATGTCCACTCGGGAACTCGAGTCCGGTACCCTTTGCTTCAAACAGCATCACGTTATCAACTTAGCTACTGAGTCCAAATAACCATTGGATTATGCAACCGGATATAGTTCAGTTCATCCGTATTGGTTGTTTGTATCTTCCCAAATGGTGTTTAGGACTGCAATTGGTTGGTCTCTTACACAAGTTAATAGCTATCTGGATTCAGTAGCTGAGTGGATGACGCGATGACGTTTTAAGAGGATAAATACAACTAGGGCTTTAAACCTTGGTTTTTACTAATATTTTATTACTACTAAGTTGAATAGTTTATAGTATCTGAGTGAAATATTTTTAAAGACAAAGCATTTATTGAGCTTTTTAATTCCTTCAATTGAAATTTAGTGGTTTGCATTTGTGTCAAACATTGACCTCGAAAACTAAACTCATTAATGATATTAGTTATGAGTTTAGTGAACTTATTCGGATATGTTTTCGGTCAAATGCTCCAGAAGATGTGTTATTCATGAATATATGGTATTTACAAATAAAATACAATTATCAGTATATACTTAGGCAATAATGTAAAATACAGAATAATTTAAAGAACAGAAATCTGAGAATGTTTATGAGATTTTTAGGGCACGCTTAATGATTGATTCCATCGCAAGTTTATACAAACTTAAGTGGTGGAAGTTGAACTGATTACTCATACAACTTTGTCAGGAAATTTAGTATTCGTATATTTTATTTCTTTGGAATAACTACCGGTTTGTCCACTCACTTATGAATGATGAGTATTTTGTTCACGTTCAGTTTATGTTTTGAGCTTCTAGTTGAGGAGTGATTGTCTAGGCTATTTAGTCATATCTTCAGGGAAATGAAACCCACCGATTTACCTTTTTTTTATTTCAAAATTGTAATGAGTAAATGCAAATAATCCGAATAATTTAGTATATTTGAGCAACAAATTTCTCTCTGTCTGATTATGCTTATACTTTGTAAAGCATCAATAAAGATCAATTACACAAAAAAAACGATGATTGAGAGCATAAAACAGCAGTGATATGGTGTAGCAATAATAGATAGCTGTCTAATGATATGCAGAATTACGAATAAATAAGAAACAGGTTCCTAATTAGGATACATACAGAAAGTGTACGCAAACCTAAGTGTGCTCCTTACAGTTTCTAGTTGGGTGTTTAAAAGCTATTTCTGAGATCGATCCTATAGCCTATTTCAATTAAACGCTTTGGTACGCAGAGGCATGACGTGATGTAATCATTTGTGCGATGCTGAAGTCTACATTAGACAAATACACTACACTTCTTGGATCATCTTTCTCTTTAATTACACAGTTGAAATATCCTTATTATTGTAGGTTCAAGTTTATTATTATATTGTGGTTATATCAATCGATCATTTTCATGAATCAGAATTCATTATAATGTTCAATAAGAAGGTTTTAGCTATAATACATTTAAATAAGGACATTTATCTCCCTAATAAATCAACTAAATCATATGCTCATGATGTTTCCTTTTTCTAATACATTCTGTTCTAAAATAATCTCTATTAGTTATTTTAATCTTTTGTTATAATTTAGATGCCCAACAATTGAAGACCAATACTGTGTCAAAATTAACTCGCCTTGCATGTTCTCGTTCTTTAAGAGGATTTGGTGGGAATAAAAACAATGATGTTAATAATAATATTAATAAAACCACAAATGAAACAACAAAATCTACGAGTGAAAAGTCTTTATGCAAAATTGTAGTCCGACCACCAATTCTTCCAAGACCATCTCGTATGACTAATTCCATGACTGGTTCGTCGACATCTCCATCTAAAATAAATGTAGACAAGAAAAACTTACAAAGTGAATCATTATCATCGTCATCATCAACTTCACAAGATATTTCTGTATCTAGAAATAATGAATCTGAAGAGTTAAATCCTCAAAAATCTCGGCCAACTGTCTATGCAGTCTCACCTCCATTAGCAACAGAGCAAAGTAAGTAATATATTTTATTTGTTTTTTCTTTAAAGTTTCGAAAGCATAAATATAAAATCTTGTGATCAATCAATGTTAGTCATGTTTCCAATGTTGGTTTGAATACATCAGTGATAAATCTCTTTAACTGTACACTATGTAGTGATTACTGAATTTTCTGTAGAAGCATAGGGTAATGTCAAATTATAAAGAATTTCAAGAAACTGCTTCAGAATGTAGTTCGATACACGATTTCTTTTAATTAGTGATTGTTATTACACCTTTTAAATGCACTTTATTTATACTAACAGAATTGATAGGATTTATAAAAGAAACACACCTCAATTTTCATTGAATTTGATCTTTTCTATTTTTGTCTCACATTCAAATTAGTTGGGCCATTTTTGAAGGTTAAATATCAGGTAACAGTTATTTCAGTCTATTCGATCAATCCAACATATTTATCTTTATCAGTATGATGTTGTGGAATTACTAAGTTTTTTGTTCAGATCATGAATCGATCAATCTTAGACCACCGTTGAAAACCTGAAAGCACTGGATGGCTGTTTCATCCTAGTATAGAACTCCTCAGAAGCGCACATTCACGATCCCACACGCGACAATCGAACCTAGCACCTTTGGTCTTGCGCGATCGCTTAACCCCTAAACAGTGTTAATCGCTAACTTCAACCGATCCAAGACGTTGCGCGATCGTCTATTGTTGTCATCAGTGAGTAACTGCGTCGTGCGAAACCGAAGGTCCTGGGTTTGGTTACTGCGTGCGGGATCGTGGATGTGCACTGCTGAGTTCCATACTAGGACAAAACAGTCGTCCAGTGCTTCCAGGTTTTTAATGACGGTCTAACATTGATCGATTCATGATCTCAATCAAAAACAATTATTTTCTCAAAAACAATACATTTTATGATATGATATTTCCTAAGCACATTATTTTTAAAAATAAATAACTAGATTTGTTGGGTAACTGTTTATTCACAGTAGAACTGTTGTTATTGCTTGAATGGACTAATAAGATAGACATTTGAAATATAGTTATTGTATCTCTTTTATAATCAAATATTTTATAGCTTGAAAAACTTCGTTTATCTTTTCCAGTATATAATAATATAACTTGTATGTTTTGCTCAGTTTTAGGTTAAGTTATCGCGTTAATTATGGTGAGACTGCTTTACAGTTGTGTGGTTCAAATTCAACTATCGTGTGGTAAATTTGTACCACGTTCCACCTACTTCATTTTGGAACCTGGATAGTATTACAGTCTCATACCCACCTACGTACATGGACACACAAAATGTGTGATTCAGAGCTGAGTGCCTGAACCTGTACTTGGTTACTGGGTTACATTAAATTGTTGAATCAAAATTAATTCACTGTCAGACAACATGGTGATTTTTGATAAATCATGATTTTAAATCTGAAAATATCGTGTTTTACAGAAAAAGTTGCATAATTTAATACGAAATATTTCGGCTACTATTTATGATGACATATTTTGGGAAATAACAGTAATAGTCAATCAATAAAAAAATTAAACATTCAAAAGATCTCTTTGATAGAAAAAAGGAGCACTCCACCAGCCCTTATCATGTGTTATCATCTCACAAATATGTTTTATTCATTAAAGAGATATCCATACTTTAACTACTAGAGGCAATAAAAATGTTAGAGAATTAACATGACATATTCATAGCTTGCACCCAGACGATAGATATACGTATATAGATTCTTGAGACAGTGATCAAATCCATATTAAGTTTGCCATTTTGGATCACGTCTCAGTTGGTATTTAAATGAGCATATACATAACTCTTGACGATCTATCTGATGGTGTATAGTTAACCTCTTTGTTTTCAATACTCCTTGACCGTTTATTGAATGCACGAGCTTATGAGTAGGCTAAGTACATAGTACTTATTACCATTAGTATCACTACTTTTACTCTCAACTTCCTAACTGTCATTTCAATGAAGTTTCTAAATGATGATCGTATTGAAGTAATCTTAAGGAGTTCATTAACTGACCCGAATTCATACAGATCTCCTGATACTGAATGAAATGAGTTTCATTCACTTAGATTTGTTGGTCCAAGCTTGTGAATGATACAGGTAATATCTAAATACTTATATTGTTTAGGAGCGTACCCACTTTCCTAACTACGTTATTAGTCATTAAACATCTCGAAGTTTTTTTTAAAGAATAGCCAATTTTTTTAGATTCTTGTATTTTCCAATCTACTGTTTCTTAATTTCTTTATTTTTAAGAAATTACCGATCACGTCAATAAATGCTTTGAAAAATACCTGCGTTTATTCACTACCTTTCACTACTTGGTTTAAAGATCTGTTGGGATAACATTTAATTGTACGCTGCTTAGTACAAACTGTATTGTGTATATAACTGTCAATGTTTCCTTCGTCTTATTTAGCTTCATGATGATAACTCTGCTTCCACAGACAGATTACAAACTGAATTCAAACATCATTACTAAAGATTAATTTAAATATATTGATAAAATTATGTATATTATTTAGTTGTCTAGATGATACACTATACTAGGTAGTTTAGATGTAAATGATCTTACTGTGCTGGTATACAACTCAAATATTAATCTAGAGCTAGACAACAATTATTCGAAAGAATTTATAATTTTGAATTTTCGGACACTTTCGTACACTTTCAGCTGTATAACTAATCGGTAATTAATTTAGTTAACCATAAAATGTGGAACAGACCTGAAATTTCCAGGTCAATATATTTTGTAAAACGTCTATGCACATATTCATAAACATTTACAGGCAATACATATTTCTTAATTGTTCGTGAGATGGTGGAGAAGATTTGTAGCTCAGGTGGATGATTTTGGTGGAGTTTTGTTCTCCGAGCTGGATGGTTTGGTCGTGGAGCTTTCGTCGTCCTTCTGAACTTCAAATAGAAGTTTGTGCTGATGATGTCGTTCAGAAGGACGATGAAAGCTCCATGACCAAACCATCCAGCTCCGAGAACAAAACTCCATCAAAAATTAATTGTTCGTTTCTATGTTTGTATTTTTCGAAAGTATTCTTTATATAATAATATTTTTATTTCATTTTCACTATGTCGTATCATTTTCAACCACTGTTATTTATGTTAAGTGTTTGTTTTCCACTGGTTCTGATGTTGATGAGGTCATCACGAAACTAATGTTATTCAATGTTAGATGGGAGGAAGGAAGCATTGATAAACAGACGAAGATCTATTATACACTAAAATAAGATACAAAACTTATATTTTATTACAATGATTTTTATGAGTTTTATTTATATAATGAGATCGAAATACTACTGTAACTGGCTGAGTTATATCTGTGATACTACTACTATCAAGTGCATACTAATAGTAATTTTCTGGTAGAAGTTTAGTTTACTTACTTCAGTAAACAAGTGATTCAATGAACACTCTCACTGACAATAAAATCTACACTATGAGTTATCTTCTATGTTTAGAAAATATGATTTATCAAATACTGTTATGGCCGAAGAACTCAGATGGAGAAGACCAATTTATTGTTTAGTAAAAAATTACAGAGTTATTTGATAAAATGTGAAAATCATACATCAAATAAATCATTTGAACATCTTTCATCAGTTGTCCTAGACGTGCTTTATGATACTTTCTATTCTGTTGTTATTACAATTACTTTCTGTTTTATTTTCTATTCTTTTCAACTGAGTTTTCACAATCTTCTGCTGGAATGCATTCCATTTCCGGTAGGTACTACATACTACTTATATCTTTCAATACAAGTAGCATACATCACAGTATATCTAAATATGTACTTTCAAATTGCTAACTTTTTTTATTTGTTTCATGGGCAATAAGATTAAATTTTATTTCTGATACGATCTTGGTAGGTGTTTTGAGAATTTCAAACTTATTGAGAGTAGATGTAAGTATGTAAACCGAATTTCAGTTAGAACTTGAAACCATTTGATCATCGAAATTCTCCCTTCAGATTTCATATAAATATTCTAACTTATTATAGTTATAAAGTATATTACTATAACTTAAGTTTCCTTACCTCTTTGATTAAGGATAGATCGTCTGTAATTCGGAAGTACTAAATTAAAATGTTTTGATGAACGGTGAACTAGTATGTAATAACTAACTGTACAATCTTTTGTAGACTTGTTTGGGACTCATTAGCTGTATGTACCTTCATCCCAGAAATGATGCATTTTGAAATAATCCCCACAAGATGCACATATACCTACTAAGACTGATCGAAATTCGGTGAAGAATATCAACAATGGAATAACTCAAAAACCCTTCGAGTCCCGTGTGTGGGATCGTGAATGCGCACTGCTGGGGTGTTCCATACTGCGACGAGATGGCTGTCCAGTGCTTCCAGGTTTTCAATGGTGATCTAGCATTGATTCATTCATGATATCGATCTAAACTCAATAATATCCACAACCCCATACTGATAAATATATAACAGTTATCTACTGATAAACGTTACACAACTATGCATTCTAAACAGTTGTCCTTTAAGATGAAACTATTGGGTCGTACCACTCAGTGAAGCAACTTGAAATTCGTCTTACTATTGATATCTAATTACTAACCTATTTACTTAAAATTAACTAAATGTTTTTCACCATGTTAAATTTCACTAATATTCACTTGATTATCAGACTATTAATACTACAAAAAAATATTATTTTAGAATAAATTTAAGACAGAAGTTGAAACTTATCTGCTAAAGTACAAATTGTTAGTAACATCTTCATCTTTTTCCAACTGTAGCGTATCTGACTTTCAGTTTATTTGTAATTGACGGTTGATTGACTTTCAAAAGGTCACCCAAACAAAAAGACTCAGAAGTGTAGATACAATAAATAGTATATTGTTGCAGTAATACTGTGATGTATGCTACTTATATCGACAGACATAAATAGCATGTAACACCAGTCGGAAGTGGAAAACCTGGCAACAGAAGGCTAAGAAGATCGAGTTGAAAAAAACAGATAAGACAATAGAAATGAATTATGAACTGGAGGAATCGTGCAAAATGTGAAGGACAACTGATAGAAGATTTGCAAATGAAGTGATTGATGTATGGTTCTACTGTCGGTTACTATGTTAAGGCCATATAATTTATTCTAGATTTTGGATAGGCCAATTTATCCATTCTTCTTGAGTCATATTTTGACCTTTTTAGTTATTGACTCATCAACCCTCACTGTTTTTATATGAGCGTATGTGTGTGTACATCTTATCCTACTCACCACATGTCGGACTATAAATAGTGATTAACGCTTGATTAAATAGAGTTGACTCACACGCCTTCTCCACTGCGCATCATTTCGCTTCATCCCTATGCGTGCCTGACCAGATCAATGAGTGTACAAAGTAAACGTATTCGAAAATCCATTCTCGTATTTGACTTACTTAATTCCGTTATTGACTAAAGCGATTTAAGTCGATAATTATATACGAGAATAGTCAGGACGTATATTTCAATAGCAATCAATCATACGATCTAATTGGAGTCAGATATAGGGCCACACTTAAGTGGTGAGTTCGTCGACAACATCATCCGATCGAATCGACGTCAAGATGAAGAGCCCCATTAAAGACTTGCACCTTTATTCAACTAATGTCATTATTATTGTCGTCAAATCATCACATAATAAAAGGTTTTTATCTAACTATTGTTAACAAGAAATATTTACATATTTGCCAGTCGATAGAAAATGATTATATTTTTCCATGTTGTTAGTTGTAGCAAAACAAACTGGACATTGAAAGGAATACAATACTGACAGTGTGACATTACATCAACGATTTATAAATGTTAATGTATTTTTACTGCGCTGAACAAAATTTATCTGTCAGCAAACTGGTTTTAGAGGTGACCAGTTTCTTGGTGCTTATCAAGATGCAGAAACTCGTCTTAATCGTAGATTTGCATCATGGATCAACCTAAGACAGACGACCATTGAAAACCAGGAGGCACTAGATATCTATTTCGTACCAGTAAGGAACTCAACAGTTGCGCTCATCATGGATCAGACCTAGAGGGCTCAGATCTTTGCAGTGGTCTTGTAACTTTAGATCGATAAATTTTGATATGATACTCTTACACAAGTCTCTTAACATTTGATATGTCAATTCATGTGATGGAAAATAATTATAGAATCTTTTCTGTTTTTCTAGAAAGCAAACATACATTTTCTGACTATTAGTAATGTAAACCTGTTAAATTTAATAAAGCTGTTAAGTTTGAACAGAGTTTTTCATCAATCTTGATCGGTTAAAAATAACAATTAAGTAACATGTAACGAACAATATGAAGGCCTATTTAAGGATACCCAAGCGTTTTTTAAAAAAAATCATTTATTTATGTTTGAAAAATGAAATTTTATCAGCTTTCATAAACATTAACGTAATAATCATCAATAGATTTTATATCATATGTTCTAGAGGTGACATATAGGAGGTTTCGAACTTATGTCTTATACTGATTTGTTATCAAAGTGTATCTTCTATCCTAAAAGAACTGATCATTTCTGTAGGATTCTATCCTATACTAAAAGTCTAATGTGTTTAATGTAATATTCTCTTTAATTTCATACTGAAACCATGTGTGTTTTTTTTCGACATATATTGTGTTATAAGTCCTTGTGTATTTTATTTAGTTGAAAAAACCCAAGCATTTATTACTCGAATATTAATAAAGTTAAACGCAAATCATATTCGTGGTTAAATCCAAAGTAGAAAAACATGCACTAAAATGCTTTCTACTTCTAATTAAGGTAAATTATATTGTGGTGCATGCTACTTATATTGATATAAATAGTATATAACGCGAGTCAGGAATGTAATGTCTGGCGGCACAAGATGAGGAAGATCAAGAAAGGAAGAGCAGGAATAGGAAGCAATTAGTATGGAAATGCAAGAACAATGAAGTTCAAGACAATTATTGAACATTTTGCAAATTAAGTATTATAGTATGGTTTTTCTATTTTACCAAGTAACTCGGTTGTCCTCACCTGTGTTCTCCTTCACTACAATATAAGTATTAAAATTACCTTGATATTTGCGTTATCTTTCGTTTTAGAGAAAAATCATAACTGTGATTTTTCTAGAACTGTATACAGCTTATTTATACTGAAGAGGTCATGTTTACTTTAAATTCTATATTTCATTTAACTAATACTAGGAACTGTATGAAATTTACTTATACTTGATTAAGTGAATCTTTCTACTTATGAATCAATTACTTTTTTTTTATATATTCGAGAATGAACGTGTATTTTTGTTAGTACAGTAATACGGAATTCATTTTCTTCTGTTTACTTCCACATGGTTACTCGTAAATGCACACACCTACACACACACACACAATTGGGTATACACACATTACTGAATGCATAAAAGTTTCTATTTGAGAAGTTTCCATTTTTCTATTTAGATTCATAATTGTGTCAATAATCAAATCTCATATAGTAAATACATTATCTTTTTTTTAAAGAAGAAGAGAAAAATAACAGAAAACTAACTGACAATACTTTGTACTTGTCCATTAAATCATAATTGTTCTAACACTAATTATGTTGATAATAATGATGATGATGGTGATGTGTTGGTGATGATATTGATAATGATAAACTGATTATTACAGTAGAGAAATAGTTTACAAAAATGAACACTATAAAAGAAAAGAAAAAGTAGTTTTAAAACACACTCATACACACACATTAAACCATATTCTGAATAGAAGAATTCTTAAAATTAATTCTCGTTGATATGAAATAAACAAAGTCGAATGATGTTACTTATCTATCATATTCAATGTTTAGTAATTTATTAGGTTGCTTACAGAGAAATCAAAAATCAATATATTTTCTTTGTATATATGTTTATTTGTTATTTTATATATACCATATTACATAAATTATACAATGTTATTACTTATAGTCTATTAATAATAAGATGTTTATTGTATTCCTATCTTTTTTGAATGTATTTTCTATTTGTTACCATATTGAATATTGTACATATTATACTGGTTGACGTTTTATCCTTCTAGTGTTTTTCTTGTTTGTTTGTTTATATTAAATGAAACAAAATACAAAAGAATAAACTGGAGCATGTATTCGACATAACAACATTACATAATACGGAATTATTATTATTATTATTATTATCAAGTTTTATTAGCGATAAAATTCATCATAAATTGATAGTCATTGAAAAAAGTCATGAGTTGATACACAGGCTACAAAAATATAGTTGTGTTTTGATTTTATATTGATACATCTTAGCATCACATACATGGGATCAAAAATAACGACCTACAAAGATTGTGACAAAAATGATAAATTCAATGTGTTTCTCAACTTCAATAGATCTATGTTAAATCATTATTGAACTACTATTTAACTTCAAAATGAGTTGACTCAACAAGTTATGATTTTGGAACTTCAAGTTCATCTTTATCGAATAAATAACCTGATGAACATCAATTGTTTTCAATGGTTGAGATCATGAGTAAATTGAAGCTAGACCATTACGGAAAACCTGGAAGCACTGGACGGCCGTTTCGTCCTATTATGAAACTTCTTAACAGTATGGATCCACGAACCCGCCTCGCGAGATTCGAACGCAAGTCAAGACTGATAGGTCTTAGGTCCCTGGAGTCCCACAATAAGACGAAACGGCCATCCAGTGCTTCCAGGTTTTCCATGGTAGTCTAGCTTCAATTGACTCATGATTTCAATTATTGAAATTATTAAAATCTCCAAAAAACCCCTTCTGTACTAACTTTTCTTGAAATTATGAATAACATACACATTGAATTAAATTAACTAGATATTTTTCATCTTATTAATGTTCTAGAATGATCACAGTTATTACAATCGAGCAAGACATCATTTTCAGCGACGTTTCATTTTCAGAATTTAAGTCCTATCGATCAAACATTATGTGGAGAAGAAATCATTTTCAACTTTTTTTCATGTTACGTCATGATTTAAGTAATTAGGTTTCTAGTGTTTCATAATACTTCATAAATAATATCGTTATAGCCATGGGCCTTAGTTTGGTGATGAATACTATTCTATGTCAAATAATAATAATAATACGATAAAACGTTTGTTCCAAAATGTTTTAAACCAGATCACTTAATATGAAATAGTCAATCCAAGGCTTAACGTGTATTTGTATATCGGTTCATACATTCTTGCTGATGATAATCATCAAACTATAATTTGACATCTATCATAAAATAGATAAATCTTACTTACAAAATCCTCTGTTTAAATCTCTAGTATAAATGTATCTTAGTAATGATAATAAATACCTTTTTATTCATTTAAAGTCGAATTTAAATTCTGTCTTATTAAACTATATCTAAACAACTAATTAGAACTATTAAACTATTTCAGCTGTAATGTTTGAATATGTACTTAGTTGTTAGGTATATTCGAATAAAAATAATTTGATAACATCATCAAACTTCCTATGACTTTATTCATCTTAGTGTAGTTGTGTAAGTAGGTTATTTTTGTCTCGTATGCTTTTCTTTTTTTTTTATAAATTTTTCTCCTTCATCTAATCAAGGTGGTCTCAAACTTCGTATTATCTCATTAGATGCAGTAAAGAAATCAACAAATACATATTCAACATTACACAATGTTAAGGTGAGTTGATCGTTTTTTTCTTTTTTTTTTAATTATTTTTAACATATATATTTAAACTAATAATTGGTTATTTATATTTTGACGGAAATTTAATAATTATTTAATTGTAACTATGGTTCAATGTTGTTTTCGTTCGGTTAAAGTACATATATACAGCATATATATGGGTGATAACATTTGTCGTCTTAACAACTTTCTATTGATTTCTAACCATTCATATTAAATGGTTGTAACAATGGTATCAATAAAACTCATTATTATAAACTCAATATATCGAAATTTCTTAGCTTCTTTAGTATTTGTGTTTATCATTGTGTATTGATGATAACCTTCAAATATATATGTATAACTGTATGTTTTTTTAGTTAGTATCCCATTCTTTGTTATCGTTTATTATATGTCTATCGTATTCACTATTGTATTTAATAGTCTTCAAAGAAAAAGGGAACTTAAATAACTGGATAACTGATAAATAAGTGATAGACTTTACCACTGGAATTTAAAAAATAACTAAGAATATAAATTGTAATGATTATGAGCTTGTATTGGAGAATTCCTATAGTATATTTGTATCATTTATATTCGTATACTGTAACAGTATTATTAGTTTTAATGAAAAGATAATATAAATATATTGTAATCAAATCAGATAGAATTGAATAAATAAAACTGAGCTCTTTTTTTCGATTCGAGAAAGCAGCTAATTTTGATTACAATTTAACTAAAGTAAGTAAAAACTGTCAACGCTGACTGAAAATTAAACAATTGGTGTAGGAATTTAAACAACTAAATGGTGGTTGAAGGTAGTCGACAAGAAATCCTGGACCCGGGTTTCCTGTCGACTACATCCAACCACCACTCAATCTCAACATAGTGCACGCCATGTCGAGTCACCTAGACTGGTGGTCACATTGCAACTTGGTCGATAGCATTCGATCTGCACTAATAAGGACTTGACACACATTACATTGATCACCACCCAGTGATCAATCAGTTTTAATTTAAACAACATACAAAATGCTGCTATAAACATTTATACATGATGGAATAGATTCTCCTCATCACATTTTACCTTCTGAATACAGTTATTTTCAATTATTTGGTAATCATAATCGTTTTTGAATTATTTTTTCTGATTAGCCTTTTTTAGCGAGTTAGTTTTCTACGGGATGGGGTCGCTAACCCCATACTCAACCCCTCTCTTTTATCCGGGCTTTGGACCGGCAGTAGCTCCAGAGGGACTCCAGGAGGAGTAATCGTAACCACTTTAAAATTATGTACATATTATTGAATTGAATCAAAACAGATGATTCGATTAAAGTCTATGTATTCAATAAGATTCAGTCATTAACTACTTATTTTGTACAAAGTTTAATCATTATTAAATATCATTTACAACTTACTTTTCAATTAACTTTTCAATCAAACTACTGTATATCATTTTATTATCTAGTATTCTATGTTTCATGTTTTTTGTTCATTTAATTTATAACATGAATGTCAGTCTCAATTTTCCAGTGTCACACATTTATTTGTTATCCTTTCACTTTAATGTTCCAGTTAAACGTGTATCTATATAAATGAGTGAATGAATAGATCATTTGAATAATGGAAGCTTTTATCATTGAATAACATACCTGAATAATAGTTAATTTATTAGGTGGTACTTTTTTTATTACCGAATTGTACATAAAATAACTATTTAAAGATCATTTTCATCATGGATCAATGTATATCAACTATGAAAGAAAAGAAAACCGCTGAAACCCAAGAAATATTGAACAGTTATTTTTCTCTAGCTTAAAGCTGACTAGGTGTCAAGATCATTCAACTAAGTATTATGTAATCATTCGAACTTAAATGGATATAAGTATTGGTTAAAATGGGTTTTTTTTCTCATTTATGATATTATCACAGTAATATCACAGATTATAATATAAATAGTTTCTAGGTAATTCTGTTTTTCTTTTTGTTAACGTTAACATTACACCTTAAAAAATGACAATTATATATTTCTTTCAATTAACTATAATTTTTCTTTAATGTTAAAAACTAACTTCCAATTATTTTATTGGTACTCATGTTCATAAGCTGCATTAAATGTTGTCATTCCGTAGTGTGTACTACTGATGTCGACAGATATAAGTAGTATGTATCATCATCAATCGAAAGCGAAATGCCTGGAGGCAGAAAATTGAGAAGGTCAAAGAAACAGAACAATAACAAAGAAAATGATTGGTGTGGAAATGAAAGACCAATGAAATCTGAAACAAATGAATGACATTTTGCAAATGAATTATGTACTGTATAGGTCTCAGATTTTACTAAAATATTCTATAATTTTGTGTTCAAATACATCGGATTGTCATTACTTGTGTTCTGGTTCACTATAACTCCTTTAAATGTATGTTACGTTTATTAAAACTAATCTTTTTTTTAACTTGGCTGTACAGTATACACAGTCATAATGTTTTTATTATTGAATAACTCAAATTGTATATAAAAAGATTGAAGAATCCTCTAAACAGTTGAGTAAAACAATTTGAATATACAGTTAAAATAGGAAAATGATTTAAATTACGTTACAGTAAATGTGTCCTAAACATTTGAACAGTTCAGATGTATAGAGTTATCCAAATTTATTATAAAAGAAAGTCGGCCAGATGTTCACCAAATAATGAATTCAGTGATACTACATTCTTTGATTCAATCAGTGGATTACTGAATCCGAACTCAATATTAGGAGTATGTTATCTAAGTATTGTTCATAAATAACCATGATAACTATTGTTTTAAATCACCTAAGAAATAAACATTTTATCTGAGAAAGATATTAGTGAAGAGTAATTTACTCCAATAAAGATAAACTATTGCCTTCCATTAAATGAAATTTAAATAGATCCGATTCATTGCATTAATTCATATAGTTTCTTACTAATTAATGAAATCCTGGAACATAATTAGTTATACCTGTTATATCCTAGTGAAGATTAAATTACCAGTAACTTCTGAGACCTATTAATGGATTAACATTATCTATATATTCTTATGGTATAACTATTCAGTAATTAGACTATGTATATTTATATTTCTCTTATTATAAGCTTCATTTTGACCTGCAATTTATTATTATACGATTTAATGTTCTTAAATTATACTCAGTTTATTAATTACTGTCTCCCACGTTCACATCCACATTTTGCCTTACTTACTTACTTACGCCTGTTACTCCTCGTGAAGGAGCATAGGCCTCTCACCAGCATTCTCCATCCAACCCTGTCCTGGGCAATACTTTCTAGCTCCGTCCAGTTGTAATTTATCGTTTTCATATTTGCTTCTATTATCCGACGTGATGTGTTCTTAGGCCTTCCTCTTTTCCGCCTTCCTTCAGGATTCCAAGTTAGGGCTTGCCTCGTGGTTCAGTTTGACGATTTGCGTAATGTCCGTCCTATCCATTTCCATCGTCTTTTCCTAATTTCTTCTTCAGTTGGAAGCTGATTTGTTCTCTCCCACAGAAGGCTATTGCTGATGGTATCCGGCCAATGGATGTTGAGTATCTTGCGTAGACAGTTATTTATAAATACTTGTACTTTCTTGATTGTGGTTGTTGTAGTTCTCCAAGTTTCAGCTCCATACAGTAGAACTGCCATGACGTTGGTATTGAAGATTCTCACTTTGATATTGGTTGAGAGTTGTTTTGAGTTCCATATGTTCTTCAATAGTAGGAATGCGACCCTTGCTTTGCCGATCCTCGCCTTCACGTCTGCATCGGATCCTCCTTGTTCATCGATGATGCTTCCCAGGTATGTGAAGGACTCTACATCTTCCAGAGTTTCGCCATCAAGTGTGATTGGATTGCTGTTCTCCGCTTTGAATTTGAGGACCTTGGTTTTCCCTTTGTGTATGCTGAGGCCTACTGATGCGGAGACTGCTGCTACACTGACTGTCTTCATCTGCATCTGTTCGTGTGTATGCGATAGGAGGGCTAGGTCATCTGCGAAGTCCAAATCGTCTAATTGATTCTGAGCTGTCTATTGTATTCCGTGTTTTCCTTCAGATGTCGAGGTCTTCATAATCCAGTCGACCACCAGAAGAAAGAGGAAGGGAGAGAGTAAACAGCCTTGTCTGACTTCGGTCCTTACTTGGAATGCATCTGTCAGCTGTCCTCCATGCACTACTTTGCATAGTAGTCCGTCGTATGAATTCCGGATAATATTGACAATCTTCTCAGGAACTCCGTAGTGTCGAAGAAGTTTCCATAACGTCCTCCTATCTACACTGTCAAATGCCTTTTCATAATCAATGTAGTTGATGTACAGTGACGAGTTCCACTCAAATGATTGTTCGACGATGATCCGTAGTGTTGCAATTTGGTCTGTGCACGACCGATCCTTACGGAATCCAGCTTGTTGATCTCGAAGTTGGGCGTCTACTGCATCCTTCATCCGGTTCAGCAAAACTCTGTTGAAGACCTTCCCTGGTATTGACAGTAGTGTGATCCCTCTGTAGTTTTCACATTTGCTCAGATCTCCTTTCTTTGGAATCTTGACGAGGTGTCCTTCTTTTCAGTCCATCGGCACTTGTTCCTCCTCCCAAATCTTTTTGAATAGAAGGTAAAGCATGCTTGTGGTTGCTTCGATATCTGATTTCAGTGCTTCAGCTGGTATGTTGTCGGGTCCTGCTGCTTTCCCTCTCTTGATTTGTCTGACGGGCATTCTGATTTCTTCCTTCGTTGGTGGGTTGACATCTATGGGAAGATCTGTGTGTGCTGCTTCGATGTCCGGTGGATTCATTGGAGCCGGCCTATTCAGGAGTTCCTCGAAGTATTCTACCCATCTGTTACGCTGTTGTTGAATTTCAGTGATTGACTTGCCTTCTTTATCTTTGACCGGCCTCTCTGGTTTATTGTATTCCCTGCTAGTTTCTTCGTTGTATCGTAAAGCTGTTTCATATTTCCTTCTCTAGCAGCTTTTTCTGCCGTCGTTGCTAGTTCTTCCACGTACTACTTCTTGTCGGCTCTAATGCTCCTCTTCACTTGTTTGTTTGCTTCTATGTATTCAGCTTGTGCTTGGACTTTCTCTGCTCGTGTTCGGCTGTTGTTTATTGCTGCCTTCTTGTTCTTCCTTTCTTTGATCTTGTCCAGTGTTTCTGTAGAGATCCATTCCTTATGATGGTATTTCTTTAGACCGAGAACCTCTTGACACGTTGAAGTCAATGTTTCTTTGATGCCTTTCCAGTTGTCCTCCATAGTAGTTTCTTCTTCTTTCAGTAGATCTTGTAAGGCTTGGAACCTGTTGTTGAGAGCTATCTTGAATTCATTGAGTTTGTCAGTATCTCGAAGGAAGGCTGTATTGAACCTTTGTAGTGCTGTATGTCCACTTGTCCAGTTCTTTTTTAGCTTCAGTTTTAAATTGGCCACAACTAGGTGGTGATCTGAAGCTACATCAGCACCTCTCCTGGTTCTCACATCTTCCATTGTCCTTCAGAATTTTTTGTTGATGCAAATATGATCTATTTGGTTCTCTGTGGTGTGGTCCGGTGAGATCCATGTAGTTTTGTGTATACGTTTGTATGGAAATATTGTGCCTTCTATGACCAATTTGTTGAATGCACATAGATTTGCAAGTCTTTCTCCATTTTCGTTTCTCTCGCTCAGTCCATGTCGTCCAATGATATCTTCATATCCAGTGTTGTCTGTTCCGACTTTGGCGTTTAGATTTCCCATGAGAATGATGAGGTCCTTTGTTGGGCATTTCTCTATGATTGACTGCAGCCGCTCGTAGAATTGATCTTTAATGTCATCGTTGCTATCATTGGTGGGTGCATAACATTGGATAATATTCATTGTGATCCCCTCCTTCTTTGTTTTGAATGATGCTTTGATGATTCTGGATCCATGAGATTCCCATCCTACAAGTGCATTTCGTGCTACTTTGGACAGCATAAGAGCGACTCCCTGAGTGTGTGGAGCATTGTCCTCTTCGTGACCGGAGTATAGCAGCATCTCTCCCGTAGCTAGCCTTTTCTGTCCAGCTTGGGTCCAGTGGGTTTCGCTGATTCCCAGTACTGCCAAGTTGTATCTCCTCATTTCGGTTGCTATTTGACTGGTCTTCCTGGTTTCCCACATTGTTCGAACGTTCCATGTACCTATAAAAATTTCTGCTCTGGTTGTTAGAAGGGGCATCGGCCTCGTGGCTTCCGAAGGAGCTCGGCTTTCACCATGAAGCGTCATAATTCTTCTAAATGAAGACCTTCTAACTCTCAGGGAAGAGTTAAAATGGTTTGGATTATTTTTTCTGGTAAGCGTTTTTTTAGCGAGTTAGTTTTCTACGGGATAGGGACGCTAACCCCATCCCCAACCCTCCTCCATTACCAGGGCTTGGGACCGGCAGTAACTCTAGAAGAGCTACAGGCGGAGTTCACATTTGGCCTGATCTTGTATAATTGTTGTTTCCTACCTTATGGTATGATGCTGTCTCTTTGGTTGGTATAGAAACCAAGTATGTTTGAAACAAATGATTCTCATAATGGAAGCTGGTATTGGTGTTATGGACTCAAGTGGACGGGCTAGGCGAACATTGGACCAATAAGGACGCTAGGCTGCTCATACCGGTCGACCGTCATTGGTTGAGCACACTGCAAAGATTGTATAAGTCGTATTTCGATTGGTGGATAAATCACGTGATAAAACGCCTGGCCATAAAATCACAACAATATCAAAAAGAATAGTTCTTTTACTCAGTACCTAATATTGAATTTCTCGAAATACTTTTCCCATCTCTTTTAAAAGATGATATACATTAAATTTTCAAAATAACTTGAATCCTACTAAAGTTTCATAATATTTTAAATCCCTTTAACTTATTTAACCTACAATAATATTTGTGGGATCGTGAATGCGCACTGCTGAGGAGTCTCACAGTAGGACGAAACGACCGTTCAATGCTTCCAGGTTTTCCATGATGGTCTAACTTCAATTGACTCATGATCTCAACTATTAAAAACAATATTTGTATCATTAAATTATCTTGTTCAAAAGTATTCTTATTCAGTTGTAAATTGCATATTTCTGTCTACATTGTCTAGTCATAATATATTTATAATATGATAATCATTTAAAACTTTTCTTATCAGTTCATACGTTTACTCATCAGTTGTTCTACATTTTAATGTACCTTGCTTTCTTTAATACAAAATATTAATTATCAGATATTCTTTTGCACCAATTATATATGACATAACAATGGAATCAGCTTTGATTGTATATTGATTTGATATTTCTTTCTTTTCTTTTTTCTTTTGTTTTTCTAATTATATCAAAATATATTTATCAATTACTATGCGAAAGATTTGCGTACTTTTGATCGGTTTCTATGGTGTTGTATAACGAAAATTTTTTTTTTAAACTGACATCTTCAGCCGAAAATAAATCAAAGAATTGGATAGATCATCTTGTTCACAGAGTATGGTTGATTTAAACAGATTATGAGCTAAAGGAGTAAAGTTTTTAAAAGAATTAAAAATAATCACTAATATCTAAACCTCTTATTGAATAGTATGTTAATCAATAATAATAATAAGTGATAGGTTAAATGTACATGAAAATAATGATGACATTTTGATCACCTTTTATTAATATAAGCAACTCAAAGTCAATTTAATTATTATAACTCGAGTCAGTTGAAGCTAGACTACCTGGAAGCACTGGAAGGCCGTTTCATCCTAGTATGGGATTCTCCAGTAGTGTGCATCCACGATCCCACCCCACAAGATTCGAACCCTGGATCCATCTGTCTCACGCGCGAACGCTTAACCTTGAGATCACTGAGCCAGCTGGATCGTGGATGCGCACTACTGAGGATTCCTATATTAGGATAAAACGGCCGTCCAGTGCTTCCAGGTTCTCCATGATGTTCTAGCTTCGATTGACTCATGAATTCAATTATTAGATTATGATAATCTCCACAAAACCCCTCTCTGATTATAATCAAACTTAATTCTCTTTTGACAAATGCTCTATTTTGTTTTTATAGATTTCATAAGAACTTATTATAAAGTGAATATATTGGAAAAAAAGATTGTTAATAACTAACAAGCTTATGATAGAAAGCCTATAAGATACAACTTGTGAAATAGTTAAAGCATTCAATAATTTTTTGAATATTAAGCTAACAGAATGCCTGAGATAAGTAAACCAAAAGTTTACATTGACTATGGTAAATGAAAACATCGATACCTTAATAAAATGTCAAAGTCGTTAATTATAGATTACCGGACTAAAGTTTCTGAAATAAATCCAGTTTAAAGGGAAAGATACTGTAGTGAATGAGAACACAAGTGGGGATAACCAAATGTATTTTAACATAAAATTACAGAATGTCTTGGTAAAATCTGAGGGCTATACAGTGAATACTTTATTCGCAAAATGTCAACTAATTGTCTTAGATTTGGTTCTTTCGTTTTCATATCTATCACTCTCTGTTCCCATTGTCTTCTCTTCGATCCTCTTAACCTTTTGCCTCCATGCATTTTACTTTCGATTGTTGATACATACTACTTATATTTGTTGACATCAGTAGCACACACCATTATACTAGTTGGAATTATTATCACTGATTCAGTCGTATTCACAGTTTATAGTATTTTCTGAAAATGAATATTTAAATTAGATTAATATCAAAGTTACCACTTGCAAGAGTTGCACAGAATAATTCACATAACTGGTTTGAAACCTAGTTGTGACATTTTATCACGTTAAAAATCTTCCTGACAATTTAATTTAGTTTTTATCTATTATGAATCTGATCAACAAAGTGATCAGAATTTAGGCTTTTACCATTGAATTAGAAAATCATTGATAACCAACCATAGTTTGACTAACATTCATTATACGAGTGTTTATAAGGTTCATAAATGTAGATTTGAAAACGATTTTCTTCATGGATTGATAAATGCTGAAACATCATTGAAAATCAAATGTTTCTTCAGAGTTATGAACTTATCAGTAATGTGCTAACACACCATCTCCATGGATTCAACCTAACCCATTTAGGGTTTTTTTAATGAACACGATGTTTTTAGACCATTAAGTCAAGATTCAGAAGTTCATAATTTTGATTACAGTCAATTTACAATCTTTTACTATCATTATCAAATGCAGAAGATTACATATATCTTACTATTGACATCAGTGAATTCCATCGTTCATAGAATCTCATTAACACCATGATAATAATGTTCAATAATGAGTCCATAAATAATAACGTTTTTTTACTTCTAACTGAGTCAAATGATTGATGGCTTTCTTTTATCTGAATAATAAAGTTTACAACTGCATGTGTAAGTAGTAGTACGTATTGTATAAAATTTACTATTTTGTTAATTTTGTGTCATTTTTTTGTTGTTGAATGTATGACAAACCAATTTGATGCACTGTTAGACTTGGGAGAGGGATGAACAACTTATCGTTTAGAGCAAAATTACTAAGTGCTTTCCTAAATTATAACAACTATAGATTAAATACTTCATTTGCACATTTTATATTAGTTGTCCTTTACATCTTATATGATTCTTCCAATTCTTAATTCTTATATGTTTCCCTTTCGGTTTTCTTCAGTTCAATCTTCCCAGCCTTCTTTTGATAGACATTCCACTTCTGATTGGTGTTACATACTACTTATGTCGACGGACATAAGTAGCATACATCACAACACTACTTCATATTGGTTTGAACCCGGGATTTGCTAATCATGTAGCATACATAATCCCATTGATCAATCTATTCAAAGTCTTGTGATTCACTTACTTAATTTTAGTTAATTTACAATGTACACAGACTTCCATTTTATTATCATTTGTTTATTTGTTTTGCCCAGATATATCCACCCACATAAAGCCATACGCACAATATTGGGTAATTTTAATGTTGTGTTTATTAGCATGTCTATTTGTTTTAGTTATACCATAATTCATGTTAATTTTATTTCACTTTCTATTTATAGAATGATCATTTAGATAAAACACATTTGACGAATGATATAAAGTTAGCATCTGCTACTTGCCCCTCACCCTCTCCATCCCCCTCTCCCTCCTCGTCGTCATCATCATCTTCCGCAGCAAAATCATCTTTAACAACTCGAATAACGTTGAAGAAATTTAATACAGACGAAAAATACGAATCAGGTAAATGTATTAGAGAAAACTAACTAGTTCTTGTATAAATTACTTGATATACTACACGTGGCTTTTTAATTTGGTGTTCTTTTGTTGCTTCTCATGAAGATATTATTTTTTTATTGGCCCACTAAACTATTTGAATGTTGCAAACGCAGATGTCACTTACCTAGTCCTAACAGCCACACAAAAATCTTAGTATATAATTCATAGAACGTTGCTGGTAGAAAAAAGAGGACGCGTGTTTCACCCTATTTAAGATTCGCCAGATTGATGTGCCTGCATCCCAGATTTTACGTTCATTCAAGAACTCCACTCCTGTACCGATCGCTCTGAACACCACCATTTTAACCTCCTAGCTACTGAGTCCAAGCAGCCACTCATTTCTACAACGGGTACGAGTTTTAATTCAGTTTGAAATGAATTGGATTATCCCACAGTGGATATCTTGAATGATCAGTTTTGATTAATCTTGGTCATCATATGTCCATCCTTTGCAGATCGCCTAGGGAATGACTACCTGAACTCAGTAATCATGTAAATAACGCCCTATCTCTTGTAGAGAACGGTACCGGGTCCGAGTCCCTAAGTGGACATCAACTATGGGATGCATGTACATCCAGCTGATGAGTCTCAAATGGGACAAATGCGCATCTTCGGTTCCACTGCTAGCCACATTCCATAAATTTGTTTCATAATGACAACATCGAGGCAATCCGCACAAGATGTATATATGCCAACCAAGACTGATAAAAATTCAGTCAAGACATCAAAAGTGATATAATCCAAACCATTTCAAATTGAACACATATAGTACTGTTGCATTCGTCTAAAGACTAGAGGGCTCAGTTGTACGTTCAAGCAAAAATAGATATGGATTATTAAAATTATCTGAAAAGATGTTTATTCATTCATTCCGCTAATGATAAATAAACTATTATTCAGTTAAGAAGTTTAAAAGGAGCCAACTTTATTGGAATAGATTTCGTTGATTGATGACTGCTTACCAATTAGTTCATTCTAAATTCCATCGTTTCTTAACATTAAAACACGTAAATTCTTATATGTAATGGATTTTTGACTACCTGACTTTTACTACCATTTAAGATATCATTGTTAGTGAACATACCTCTAAACTAACTTTGTTTGAATTCTAATTCAGTAGAGTTGTACTTTGGAAAACAACATAGCCCAAATATTTATGTTCCGAAGTAGAAATGGGAATACAAGCTCCTTAATATGACCATTCATACAGTCTTTGAGGGAATTTCATCCAATCTTGATATATGAATAGTGTAACACATCTTCGTTTATTAGCTCAGATATTCTCTTCCTTCTTTGGCCATTAACTAATACGTGAGTTATGAATACTAAGGAAATTCAGTTTTTTTCTGACACTTTACTGAAACAATAGAATATAAAATGCTTAAATATATATTGTATTCGAACTGAAATTATTCCTTGACTAATGCCATCTAAAAATTAAATTAGGATGCGAAAGAACTATAGTTTTGTGCTTATTATTGACTTTGAGATGATTTCTTGTTCTTGTGGGAAGTTATGACCCGTGGAATTTAGGTGATCGGCTGTAAAACAGGATGAAGGATACGCTATATAGCCAATCGGTTGGAGTTGGAAATGTGTACTTTTGTATTCTAACCGGATGGTCTATGAGTTAAGAGCGAGTCGCAGGACTTGAAAGTCCTGGGTTCGGTCCATGAGGTGGTCGCAGGTATGTATTGGTGAGTAATTCCATTCTAGTATGTAACAGATAACGAGCGGTCTCTGATTTCCAATGTCAATTTAACTGAAGTCCGTTCACAATGAATATTACCAACAAATATTGACGAAGCCAATGAAAGCAGTTAAGAGATACATAATTCATACAAAATGCTACTAGAAGAACAATGTTCAATGGTCTAGAGGTTAACTGTTCGCACACGAGATCGAAGGTCTTGGGTTCGAGACCCACGCTGGGGATCGTGGAAACCCATTGCTGAGGAGTCCTATACTAAGATGAAGTGGTCGTTCAGTGCTCTCAAGTGTCCAATGGCCGTCTAACATTGATCGGTTCGTGATTTCAATAAAATTCAACAATCTTCACTACCCTGGATATTTTCAGTACAGTATGATTCCTTAAAATATAGCTCGATAAATTATTCGAATTCCTATGGGGATTATTGTAATTTACGCTATCTTCTAAAGGTACACTTTATTAATACTGAGTACCTGTGAAATGGTTTATTACAAATTACCCTAACTATTAGGTCAATCTATCCTAACTCTAGTGTTGTATTGGTCTTTTCTCATTCAATTCATCTGATTTCATTGTGTCTTTAATACTTATGTTAAATTGTCTATTTTTTTACTGCGATGAACTAGCTAAACTGATTAAACTTATTGTTTATTTTTAAACTGTATGGTTATACAGTGTACTGTTTCTATTGTCTACATCTGATAGAATCGTCATTAATTTAACTGTTTACTAAAGTTACATTTACAACCACCATCAACTTATTGATTATAGAGAAATGAGATGTTATATGATAGACTACTGAAAGGTATACAAAGAACACTTGTATAAACATAAACATATATATGGTTTAAGACAACATTTGAGCAGTATTTGACCTCGCCATGTTAATATGTTTACTAACCAATGTATGTCTTATGACTGAAACATTCAGGATTGTTTGTTTTTCACTACACACAATATTCGTGCATATATTCTTTAGTTAGAGAAATAGCCTGCCAAAAAGACTGATAAATAGTGGTCGTATTGATACTGCTTACAATATTCATACTTCCTTATTTCTAATTAGCTTAAAGCGAAATTTTAATGTTTGTTTTGTGAAGATGGTAATATTTTAAGCAATCGATTAGTTGAAAACTGCTCTATGTGAATAAAGTTTTCATTATCAAGTAACATCAACTATGTAACCATATTAATTCAAAGGCACTATACACATGTATCATAGACATTTTAGGACTAATCAGCAAAGTGTATTCATGACCCCATATAGATTCGTGCTAAGGACATTCAGATATCATGCTGAACACCTTATTGTCCAATCACTGAATGATATGCATATTTAAATTATAGTCAATTTATAATATAGTTTACCATTAACTGATGTTGTTGGTTGGGTACTGCTGGCACCACAAGTCCTGAGACTCGAGTTTATAAGTTTCAGTCGCCTGTGGAGTCATGTATGCTCACTAAAAAGAAGACCCAGGTTTCAACAAAACAGACGTTCAGTACTCTTTGATTTTCCCCTAATTCTCTAGATGACGTTAGTATGTTATTAGAAGTAACATCATTACGATATTTTGATCAGTAGTTCAGGCAAACAAAGGAAAGCAATATTTTGAGAATTCCCATTTTGACATTCGGTAACTAAAGAAATATTTGTTAGAACTTGTTTGAGATATCCTTACCTAATAATCTGGTTAATGGAGTCCTAATATTTTTATCTTTGAGAGAATTCACATACCTAATTAACCACTTTTTATTTTTAAAAAAATGAAATACACGTCCTAAATTTCATTGCTATTCAATACCAGACAAACCTCAAATAGTGTACTCCAAGTTATACGTAGATGGCAAAATTAAATATGTTTCACCATACTACTTAACTATCATTTGTATGGTGATTTATTTACATAAAGTATATGAAGCATTGAAAAGACCTAAATCCCATCGGAATCTGATATTTAAATTAAACCTTTATAGTCAAGAGATTATGATCTGAATATAACCAAATTGTACTTAACATTCAAAGTGTTTTCTTGACAGTATCCTTGACTATTAGATGAAATAGATGGAATGACCTTATGATTTTTTTTCAGAATATGATACTGAAATATACTTTGAATACATTTATAATAGATCAATAATGTAATTCGAAACTTCACTCTATACACCTAATTAGCGATCCTATTGGGAAATTCCACAACATCATCTGATATACCACGGCAAATCGATAAGACACTCAAAAGTCATCATATCAACTTTATTTTTCTTTTAGTTTCATTATTATCGACTATTCAATCTTTTTAAAATCAAACCTCTGAGTAGTATGTTAGGTACACCTTTCTTGATTCACTATGTGTAATATTTATAATTCAATAGTTTTTTAAAAATATTTTTTGTAACTTGATGAAGGAAATTTTCGACAGTATTTGTTGTATAAAATGTTGTCATTATTATAATATATAACATGTATAGAATCGATAGTTGGATAGTATCCAGGATAACATGAAAATTTCGCAGCATAACTGGATTATACATACATCTATATATATACAAAATAGTAAAACCCTGGTAAAATTACCCCCCTTTTTTATTTATTACGTCATTCACTATTTCAACCTTTTCTGGATTTTAAAATTACATCATTCATAACGGACTAATTTCAATTCATACCTTTCTTTATTACCATTAATCTATTTTCAGTTACTTCATTATGTAATCATCTAATGTGTTTTTTAATTCCATGAGTTCTAATCACTATTTCAATGTTCTGGAACCTTCTCTCCCTTCTCGAAACAAAATATTTATGACCTCATTAACTCTTTCGGAATCCTCGCTACATCATTATACATATATTAATCCTTAATCACCCTCTTATGTATAAATATGTCAATAACTGTAATAACTTTGATTTTCAAATATTTTAGGTTGTAAGTAGCTGATGAGAACCTAACAAAATAAAATGAATTCATATTATTCTGCACCAATCTTTATTCTTGCTCTCTTTAAAATAATAAAGGGAACTATGTGTATAAACATATTGTAGTTTATATTTATACTTCCACTTAATTATGACTTTATTATTTTTCTTTATACAGCCTTTACTTCACTACATTCTTCATCTTTGTACAGAAAATCTCCAGTAAATATCAATTCAAAAGAGGATAACTGTTGCATTTCAAATATTTCTCAATCGCCTTCATTACAAAGAGCTATATCTTATCCTCTTGATTCAAATGAAGCATACAACTTTGGTGAAGTTGATCATATGAAATTAAAGTATAATTTTTCACCTAACAATAAAACTTCATTACAATTAGACTTGAGATCTTCAAATCTTTCTTATTTGTCTACTGGAAAATCTGAAGCTATGGATACAAGTCTTCGAACAAGTGATGGTTTATATAAATGTCGTATATGTAAAAGATTATTTGCTAATCGTTATTCATTAACAGGACATTATAAATCTCATTATGAACCAAGTCAAAAACCATATTGTTGTGATGATTGTGGACAACGGTATACTTCTCCAAGTAATCTACATTATCATCGTGGTCGTAATTGTCCAGTGTTGAAATTAAAAGCAATTAAAGAAGGTAAACTTATACCAAGTAGTGTACAAAATACCAAATTATTAGAATTAAAAGCTTTAAGAGCAGTTGAACGGAAAGCTTTAATGAATAAATTAAAAGATCAGAATGATGCAAGTATTAATGAGGTTAAAGATAATATAGATGAAGTGGAACAACACCGACCATCAGCAAATAAGAAATCCCGATCATCAACTTGTAAGTTTGATAATAATTGTGTGACTACTTCAAAAATTGATAGTAGTATCAGATGTTTAGAAGAAAACATGAAGTTAAAAAGTCCAAATTCACCTTATGATACAATATCACCTAGATCATCAATCAATGATAATATTGGCAATGGTGTTAATGATATTGGTAATATGACTCAAGAAAATGAAAATAGCTTACAAATACAAGAGATTGTACGATTATTTTTAATGCATGCCTATCAGTCAGATGAATTACGTCAACAATTATTATCATTAACATCAAATGCGTTACTTACTGCATTATTACCAACGAATGGATCTAATTCAAATATGTTTATGAATCCAAATTCCACATCAAATCAACAGTTATTCAACCTACTTTCTAGTTTTATCAATTCTAACTGTTCACCAGGAAGAACCATAAATAATGACCAGACTCATGATAATAGTAATTTGTTGTACATGCAACAAAAGTCTGCCATAGAAACACCACCAATGCAATCAAATTGTTTAGAATTATCAACAGAAGAACCTACAGATCTCACAAGTACATCACATAATTGTATTCGGCAGAATAATCAATCTAACTCATCAGGCATTCAATGTTCAATCTGTCGTCAAGATTCTCATGTATTTCAAGATATTCAAGGATTACAAGAACATATAATCGCAGCACATTCTAAATATAATAGATCTTTATCGGAAACAACAACAGAAACGGTGAACTTAATCAAACCTTTGATGAGATGCCATTCATTAAGTGAAACAGTCCCTTCCAATATTGACTGGAATATGAAAACCACCAGTTCAATGCCTACTACTCCAAACATACTGTTGCAACAGCATTATCGCCATCATCAACCCCAACAAGAACAAGAACAACCAATAAACTATTCAGAAGATTTATCAATAAATAATTATAATTCACCTGATACTACTGAGCAATCAGCATCATCATCATCAGTATTATCGCAACGGAGTCTTCAACCTTCCAATTTAGTATCATGTACAGATTGTGATCGAGAATTTTCATCATATACAGCTTTTCGTGTGCATCATACAAAATCACATCAATCTTCCATTAACAGACAACAACATAATCATAGTAACCAACGGAAATCTAATTCACGACGTAATTCAAACAAGTTACAATAAGTAAATTGTAATTTACCGATATCAACAACTAATTGAAACAATAAATTTTGAAACAAATGATGATTATAGTAAATAGTAATGATAAAATTACTTAAATGTAGTGTAAATTATTTTTATATTTACTTTAACAACTGTAAGAATACTAGTTAGTAACCATACACATCATTAGTGAATTATCATTTCCAATGTATACATATTATAGTATGTATTGTTATGAACTAATATGTAACTGAAATATAATTTGGTTAATCTATCTATTGTCTAAACAAATAAATACTATTTGTACTTGCTTCTCAAATATACTTATTCAAACAATTCCCTTTAATGAATACTCTTGTCAATATTACTACTGTTAATAATAATAATAATAATAATAATAATAGTGATAGTAAAAACTACCCAGTTACATTCAATACATAACAATAATTATTTACAAGAGACTACTGAATTAATAATTTTTCTATGTTCATTTGTTGGTTTTTTTTAATTTTTTTTATTTATTACACTGTATTATTATTATTATTATTATTATTATTATTATTATTATTATTACTGTCCCTTTCAATGTCTTTTGTCACAACTTGAAGAATACATTCAACAACAAAAAATGATTAAAATTAATTTTACAGGAGGAATATAAAAAAAAACCAGTCACGTAGTTGCAATTAATATTACGTCACAATTATTATAAATATCATAACCTTTTTCTTTATTTTCATTGGTAGTGATGGTGATGATAATAATAATAATAATAATAATAATAATAATATGGTTTAGCGTATATTTATCTTCAAAACAAATCTCTAGTCGCAAATATAATGCGACTACAATTTGTCTAGGAAATATTAATATATTCATTGGAAGGTATTCAGTATAATCCTTACAACATTTATATTATTGTCATTATTACTATTATTATTACATGCTCAATTGTATCATTTGTTATGAAACAAAAAAAAATTGTTCCTATGTAATACAATCTTTAAATATTGATTATTTATCTAATCATGTTTGAACAACTCTGATATCCTTGTTGAAAATGAAGCATATTACGGAATCACATATATTAATTGTAATTAGTTTATTTGTTATTTCTCAACCTTGTACTATGTATGATACTTAACTGGAAATTAGAAAGAAATTCTATATACTAATCTATTATTATTTTAACACATAGATATTGGTACAAATAGGCACCAAATACATATGCACCACACAAATCTCATTCGATATGTGTGAGGGTTGTGATACTGCCGGGGTGCCCAAACCGAAGCAGGTGGTTTTCTTAGGAGGCCACTCCCCAAGCCTTCGACCTGAAGGTCTGATCCACAAGGCAGTGGAGCATCGTCGGGAGATGCAGTCCCATGGAAGCCGGTGACCAACAATTGGTTCATACGCCATTTGTTCCCGCAGGATACTGGAGCCCATGTGCACTATTGGTTTGGAATCTGGTTAGAGCGCCGGACATTCGCTTTTCGTCCTCTCATTTTCGTAAACAACACCCGTGGTGCGAGAAGGCAGTGAGTAGGACTTCCCTGGCAGAGGCTATATACGCGTGGCCATGTGAGAGCGGACTCTCCCCACTCTCGGCCGTACCAGGGCATTTGGGGGTTTATAAAATCAAATGGTACAACATTGATTTATTAACTTGTAGTAATGAGGTAATCATTACAAAGTGAACAATGTTACCATATAATAATGATTAATAATTGGACATTAATCAATTGTGACAGGGTATTTTACTATACTTTTTTCTATTTAATGTTCAAATGCTGAATACCGTTTTACTATAGTGTTAATAGAAGACTAAATAACTACCAAATATGATTAATTTGTACATGTTGTTCGTCGTAGACTGCTACCAATTAAGGAATCACTTGAGAGTCGACATTTGAATTAGCCTTTAAAATAGAATCCTGGAAGTGTAATTAAAAGTCATAACTAGTAAAGTCAACTACATCATAAGTTATATGATCTTCATTGGTCACATTACATGACTGTTCTAACAGCCAAACAAATTTACATGTACACAACCACAATAAAAATGTTCTAGGTTTAATTCCTACTTTGGTTGTACTTCTTTGTGGAATTTATAATGAAAATAAAGTTGAAATAAAACTAAGGTTTTCAGATAACACAACCAAATACAATCATTGTGGAAAATGGTGAACAATTTAACGCTATGATTAACGAAACACGATTAATAATGCTTTAAATGATAACAATTTTCATTCACCTTCAACATGGGCGGCCTGCTTGAGCATATGGGCTATCTATTTCTGCCATTTATATATTTCAACAAGTTATCTATTTTTGTTTGTTTTAATATATCATTATGTTTATTAATCGCATGATCTATTCTGCTGCGTTTCTGAAAAGTGTACAACCTTTCGTTGTCAAAGTTACAAAAAACTCAACAAGAGCCAATGTGGTTGCTGGCAATATACAGCGAAAAGAATGCACATTATTCAGATGTTCATTTACTGAACTGCTAACATCTAACTGACGATCACTCAATATTTATCGCCAGGACCGACCAAGAAGAAAGAAACGGAAACTTGTTGAAATACTTTACGCTGAGAATTCTATATTGTACCAAAAATATAATATTGAATAAAGCTAATAATAATAATAATAATAATAATAATAATAATAATAATAATAATAATAATAATAATAAGATAATAATAATAATAATAGTGACAGATATAAAACTTTACTAAATGAAAGATACATTGAGTTTGGTGTTATTTACTGATTTTCATTAAGGTAAAATCAATTAGGCAAAAGGATTGAATGAAATTTGTTTGTTTTATCACGAGGAAGAATGTTACATCGTAATTGAGAAAAATATGGATCTGTAAAATTAAAGTTAGCTGACAAATCGATTGATGTCAGATGAACTTTAGATGACAATTTTATGATTTCCGCGACATTTCTGGAGGATTTTTCGTAGAAACTTATCAGCTGACAGAAAATAATGAAAATCAAGATTTAAATATAAATAACGATACTGTATCCCTGAGATTTATCATTGAACATGAACTTTTGAGCATGTAGCTAATAACCACTTGCTAAGGCGGTCTCAAGGCTAGTTAGTTTTTATTAGAAGGGCTATAATCTCTTCAGGAACGATAACCATTCTTATACTTTCTACCAATTCGATTTTCCACATGACCTTTACCCTCTGATTAGTAGTCATATTTTTTAGTTCCCTAAATTGCTATATGCTCTAAGGTCATATTCTACTACTATAGTAACAACTTTTGTACCAATTTCGTTTGAGTTCCTTGTTCTATCAAAATATCAAGTTACCTGCAATTCTGTTTTCTTCTTGTTTTAGCCATCGAGGCTTGATGTTTTGAGCATAATTGACTGTTGTCAGTTTCGAAGAGAACCGATCTTATTAGAGAAGCTCAGTCGTTTTCGTTCTTAAATCCGTAAAATCTTAGGCCATGTTGAACTTCAATAACAGGACACAACACCACTAGGTAAATATTGCACCTATAACTTAGAAGCAGGTACTGTACAAATATCACATTAGTTAATTATCAAATTATATAGTAAATCAACCACAAAAAGCAAATGAAATGTTAGTGAAACAATAGTCATTGGTTTAGCATTAACAACTGATCCTACTACTGTTAGTAGTAATCGTTGGTTGTATATTTCAATACTGTTCAGATTAACTGAAAGATTGAATAAGACTATACAAGTAAAATGGAATAATTTCTAACCAGTAAACTACCCTTTCTCTTCCCTTTTCTTTATATCTAGCTTTTTAGTTAAGAAATAAGGGATATTTTACCTATGTCATCTGTCTCATTCTAATTTTTTTTAATGGTAATTTACTTATTACTTGTTAATCGTATAGATCTGGTATGGTGAACATACCATGTAGTGTACTCATCTAAAAAGAATGTTAAGGGAAAATTTCGAACTATTTTTCATGTACCAAATAATAATGAATAAAAATATCTGATAAAGTTGTTTACACAGACTAGATTAACTTGAACATTCAATTTTCTAGTGGGCAAACAAAGCTCGTATAGTCGATAAAAACAGGTGTAAAGATGAATACTTACGGATAATAGTATATGATTATCACAATACATAATGGCTATACAAAATTCATCGAAAACTACTGTTTATCTATCTTTTCATTGACTTTTTAGATTATTAAGTGTTGGTTATAAGTTTGTAAGGAAGTCCATCTTGAAAACCGTATCGCTAAGTTGTTTGTTTACAACATTATAGTTCGCATTCCAGATTAACCACGCTACAGTTTTTTGATGCGAATGGTGTGTGTTCATTAGTGATTGGACAGGATCACAAGATGGCACCATTTAGGTCAATATTTTTTTGTATCAATTCATGATGAATTACCGCCTGGGTGACAGATGCACACTTCGTTCGCAGTGACAGTTTGAAGTCAATATTTTCTTGTGTCGATTAGGTATTGTTGGGGAGATTCAGAAAATTCCTCAAAAAAGGCTCTGAAAACACTGAGAAACACCTTATCCAATTATCATTCAATAGTTTCGCCAGAAAAATTTAGAAAATGAAAAGTCACTTGTCGCATTTCTGATTGGGTGATCACGTATACTGCTACTATGTTTGGTGACGTTCCGGAATTTTCCGGAAGCCCAAGGCCATCTGAAATGTTATAAATACCCTAGATTTTCTGTACATAAACGATTCTTGTAATAAAGCGTTTCTCCCACATTTCACGCTTTTTCTCTCGTGTTCAAGTTGCTGTGTAAATTTAGCCTGGGGTTTGCTAGAACAGTTTTGGAAACCGAATCTAACGTTCAATTAGAAGACTTATCAGGAATAAGCTTTGTTCTATATTACAAATGTGAACTCTCGTTTAGTGTGACAATTTTATTCCCCGTATTAATTCAGGTGTACTATACTTGTATGTATTTTTACTGTAACTGTGATATTATTAGGTGTGTGTGAAATTAAGTATATAAATGATTGTATTTCGGTCTAATTTTGTTGCTGGATTTCATTTTGGGACTTTGTTTAGAGTTGTTGTTTTAGGGAGTCAATAAATCTTTATTGCATCAATCGTTTGTGTTTCTACTTTAAGTCATGGAAATTGCAGTTGTTCCCGATAGTCAAGTAAAAGCAGTAAAAATTAGAACTAAACGGGATCGATATGTACATAACAACAACAACACCTCACATAAAAGAGTTGGTTGCCTAGTTACAACAACTAGATATTGAGTGACGGGTATGAATTGCGCAAATCCAAGAGTGACACCATCTATTAAACAAAGATTCATTGGGTTTGAAGTCAAGTTAATAGCTGAGTTACTATAGACTGTTATATCTGAGCGAAGATTAAATTATGAGTAACTTCTGAGACATATTAATTGACTAATATTATCTACACCTTCTTATGGTACAACTGTTCAATAATTAGATTATGTATATTTATATTCCTCTTATTATAAGCTTCATTTTGACCTAGAATTTATTATTGTACGATTTACGGTTCTCAAGCTATGTTCAGTTTATTGACTACTGCCTCTCACGCTCATGGTCACTTTTTGGCTTTATTGTGTACAAATGTTATTTAATATTTTATGGTGCGTTGCGGTGTGTTTGGTTGATATATAAACCCAGTATGTCTGAAAAAAAGATTCGAATCGGTTTGCATAGTGGAAGCTGGTATTGATGTTCTGGACTCAAGTGGACGGGCTAGGCGGACATAGGTCCAATAAGGACGCTAGGCTTCTCATACCGGTCGAACGTCATTGGTTTGGCACAGTGCTAAGATTGCATAAGTCGTATTTTGATTGGTGGATAAATCACGTGGTAAAAAGCCGGACATAAAGTCATAACATAGACAGATGTATCAGGGCTTTTGTGAGCTCGTTTTTCCGGTAGACGTCCCATTTCACCTACAATAGTAAACGTATATATATATATATATATATATATATATATATATATATATATATATATAGTTTATATACTACAGTAAACCAACTACAAATATTAAACAATTTTTCAGAACTAGTGGAAACTAACACAATTACCAAGTATACTGTAATAATGGTTAGATAAAAGATCTTAATCAAAAACAGAAATTATTCATTATGCATAGTACAACTGACTAACTAGTATTATTTCATATCATTCCTATTCAACTTGAATCATCACAAAAACAATGCCAATAAACTTTTAGAAGATGCCAATATTTCATATTTATTTATTTATTTTTCTACTTCAACTAAATAAATCCTATTGCATAGTATTCTTAATTATGGTATGATACGGAATGATATGTAAACTAGTTGTGTAAAACAAAGTTTTTGAATCGATTGAATTATCTCTCTGTTGTCTTTCATCATGAACTAGTAAGTATTACTTATAGCATAA
Organism: Schistosoma haematobium; assembly: GCF_000699445.3. Taxonomy (NCBI): domain Eukaryota; kingdom Metazoa; phylum Platyhelminthes; class Trematoda; order Strigeidida; family Schistosomatidae; genus Schistosoma; species Schistosoma haematobium. The sequence continues at coordinate 16,649,801 of NC_067197.1, read as the reverse complement.
ACAAAACTCAATTCTGTAAATGCAACCTGATAAATTCTCCTCTCATTAATAACTGTCTTATAATCCAGTCACCAATATTAAAATATAGATTATCAACTTACAATGGAATGTAATAAAATGAACAGGTTTTATCACTTTAAGTCCATTTGGTCAAGGTGATCTCTATTGGATATGATACTCATTATATTAGTAAACAAAAACAAAATTAAAACTTCGACTCTAAATACACTTCTAACTAGATCTTTATATAAAAAGTTTATCAATATTAAAATATAAGTGAATCACTTGATTATTTATGGAATAAGTCTTATGGTAATATGATGTAAATGTACTATTTTTCTTCCTAGTAAGGTTAGATAAATCATTTTGGTGAATGAATTTAGGAAGAACTATTCTATAGAATCGATACAATCCAAAATAATCAACTATGTTTGTTTTACTCATCTCATGAAATCTGTCAATTACTGACTCAAGTCTAATTTATTTTGAGCTGATGAATTACATGTCATGTACTGGTTTAACGTATACTTGATATTATTACATGATATCAAGTTTCGGCTAAAATAAGCTGATGGTGTGATGCTTTTTACTGTGGACCTTTATTGATTAATGATTCACTGAATTTTGAAAGGTATTGTCTGAATGTTTACATAAATGTAAGATTCTTTATCTTTGCTCATATCTTGTAGCATATTCATTTTTAATAGTATGAGAACATTCAGTCGTCTAGTCGGAATCCAATAGTTCACACTAGTGAATATTGTTCAGTCGACAGCACATGAGCATTTCAGTGTAGCCACTTGACTATAACAAGGTTGGACAGGAGATTTAGAATATCATTTAAAATGACGATGTCACAAATTTAGTGAACCACTTAAATCTAGAGAACATTCATTGACCGTCTGCCTGAATATGAGACTACTGATCAACTGGTATCCTTCGTAATGCACGGAGTCTAGCCAGTTATATACACTTCTTTCCAACATCTATGAACTAAAATTATTAGCTCACCTCCGATTCTAATGTGAACTTAAACTCATATAAGATGTCATTAAGTTAACTGTTTTCATCATAGATATATCTCATGTTAAATTGAAATCTATTCATTTTAAAGTTGTCATGAAACAAGCCACTAGAAGAAAAAACAGTGAAAAACCTATTTCAAAGTTATTTTTGATCTATTGTTGTAATTGCAGATACTGCTGTAATACTTAAAACCATACACTACTGAAGTTTACATGACACTTCTACAGCGCTTGGTTTTCTGTCAACACGAATGGGACGTTAATTTACCTTAGACGAATATCTACGCCAGATACCCTTCCAGTGTCCATTCTACAGGACTTCAACACAACTCAGATCAAGAACATTTGACTAGCTTGATTAGAACGTAAATATATTTCTATACTAAAAATTGACGACAACAAAGACAATAGTAATAAGGATAAGAAAATATATAACTCATTTAATACTTGTCTGACCAGACAAACTAGCATTCATTATTTTCCTCACCCATACATCAGACACAAATAAAAATATGAAGAAACTGATTCAGATAAAGATTTTAATTACCCTCCAAAATGTTTCAACATGAACCTAAAATCGAATTCATTTATAAAACGATTTTACTCACAATTGATTATTATTTAATGGGTATCACAAATAGGGGAAATACACAGAATTACTACAATAATTTCATGCTACATGACATACTGAATCAAATTCACACTGAATTAATCCAAACATTATCTCAAATGAACGACACTTCGTAAACGAATTTATGTTTTACAGAATATCATACTGAATCAAAAGCAAATATTACTCTGATGAATCATTATACTCAATCATTATGGAAGTCATATTGAACAAAAAAGTCACTTACTTAAAAGTTGTGACCTCGCTTATTTATTCAATTTTAATTGGACCTTCAATATATAATTTACAATTAGTTCCTTTAAATTATGTTTTCGAACACTGATGTTGTCGTTGTTCTGCAACAAATAACCATATAGGAAGTATATTGTCTCTGTAAGCGAGATATTTATGAAATATAAAACATATAATTATACTATACTCTTTCCGAATAGTTTACTATCAGTTACCAAGTAAACTAAATCAAACTAATCGAGTACCCAGTATTTATTAATTCATTATCTAATTAACCGTAACACATCTCGATACCGGCTCAATGATCTAAGGGTTAAGTTTTTGCACGCGAGACCGAAAGTCCTGGGTTCGAGTTCCAAGTGTGGGGTCATGGATGAGAACTGGCTGAAGGGTTCCATACTGTGACAAGGCAGCCGTCCAGTAGTTCCAGGTCTTCAATGATGGTCTAACATTGATCAGTTCATAATATCAATCAAAACTCAACAATTTACACAACCCTGTACTGATAATCGTGAATATTTCGTCTAGCTATTTGTTAGTCATATGTTGAACAATAATATTAACTTATTCAATAAGAAGAGATAATATCAATCTGTCATGAATAACCATTTGGAAATTTAATTAAAATTTTAGTTGCATTGTTTTTTTTAATGTAAAAAAGGTTTTATTCTTTTAGATTTTTAAGATTTAGAGGAAATACTTAACATTGAACATTTTCACTTTTATTGGAGATATGAGTGATAGATAGCAGTGGAATCCATGACGCTCATTTCATCCTATTTGGAACTCGTCAGTAGGATGTGCCTGTATCCGAGTTGATTTTCACTCCAAGACTTGAATACGGTACCGTTCGTCTCAAACCCCATCACGTTATCAACTAAACTAATGAGTCTAGAGAGCCACTAGATTGTACAACGGTGTAAAATTCAACTCATTTGTATTGGTTGTGTAAATCTTTCCATTGATATTTAGAATTGCAATTCATCAGACTCTTTTTTACGATGGAAATATCGAGGCAACCACACTGGACTTACATATGCCAAAAGAGATTGACCAATTACAGTTCTAAACATCAATGGTAAGATTCGGACGACTAATACAAATGAATTTTTATTTTTATGTTGTAAGCTCAATGCAAGCGTGAATTGTCAAAACTTGACTTCGAACACTTGATAAGACAATGACTAGTCTGTTTTACAAAATATCATCTAATCGTATGCATCGTTCAAAACAATTAGTTACGTTTATGTCGTTATACTGATGTAAGACAAAAATGGATTCACCATTGACAGTTATGTTATTAACTTTTGTTTAGTACTTTATAATTCCGAAAAAATCCAAATAGTTCTGGAAAGCAAGTCCTGTTTTTAATCGATGAAAATACACTACCAATTACTCTATACATATTTTGATGAAAAACTCAATATTGTTTGACGAAATCTCCTGATATATGCGAACATATTACAACAACGATGCTTCTTTGAGTCTAAAAACCTGATGATGTGCACTTATCCATGTATTTAGTAGATTATCTCCAAATATATTTAACTCTAAATATTTACATCACCTATTTCAGAAGAGGTCCTATATATCTTGCCACCGTTACAGAAATTTATTGGTTATGGCAAATGATAATCAATAGCAACTGATATGAACCAATATTATGATAAATGCTCGTGCAGTTGACTATTTAATATATAGTTAAGTGTTGAGAAAAAAGAGTTGTTAAAAGATTAAAGATGTGTGTTTCTATGAGTATAAAAAGTATTTCATAAAGTAAATGACTTCAGTCACAGAAACAGATTGACTGACGGTAAAATGAACGGATAATAAACTTGACAACAATACAATACGATAATGTTATTTTGTTTCTTGACTGATACTACTTTATCATCATCAGTAGTATGGTTCAAGAGTTCGATTTATTTTTTAGATTTTCAATATACAAAACAGTCCTAAATACTTCTGAATGATATGAGTAAATGAAACTGGTCACATCAAATAGAAGTGTTGAATAACCAAACTGAAGTTACTTTAGTATTAAACTATTGCTTTACCTAGTAAAGTATGCACTTACGGTAGGTTAACGTAGATTGACTCAGTCTAAGAAGTCCAAACTAAACCATCAGGTTTTACAGAATTAAAGTCAATCTACTGTCTCTATATTTCATTGAGTCATTAAACGATACAGGTGTACAATAAAAGCATCAAAAGATAGAACTTTTATTTCGCAATAAATATAGACAACATATACATCACTATTGTTAACTTTCTCAATTCTCGATTCAACAGCATTAATTGTAACACCATTTACTCAATAAAAACGCTTTATACAATATACTCATTGAAATACTGCACTACAAATGTAACCTATGCGTTATATAATCATATTTAAAGAGATACCTCAAAAATAACTGTTCCTTACAGTCAGTCTACTCACTGGTCAGCAACTTATCTCATTGAAAGTTAGATGGTAGACATATCGAAAGTTATGTTAGCTGAATTATAAACAGTATATGTAGTCATATTAGTATTACCACTTACTATTATGAAATACGTGCCCCACAAACTAAAATCTTATCGTAATAATTTCTTTTAGAAGACGATAAGATCGTTCCTAACAGATCATCGTCGATGCCAAAAAACCTGAGGGTGAAATATCATTAATCATACAAAAAGGGTCTATTATCAAGTAAAAAAAGCATTTGGTTAAAGGGTTGGATAATTTCATAAGACCAGTCAAGTACATTTTTAACCTTATCATATGGAGATTTAATCAAACTACTCATGAAAATTTTGTAGACAATCTAACGGTAAATATATGTGACGTATATTCATGTTGAAATAAATGATATCCAATTAAAATAAGAATTTCTTCACGTAAATCTCTTCTCATCTTCGTAAAGTTCGTTTGCAGTTTCTGTCTATTCTCTCCTCATTCAATTCATTTTGTGTATATTGATTTATACTACTTGTTAACTTTCAGTAAATAGTTTATATCTAGTAATTTCTGAACGTATGGTGTAACTCACGTTTATCGGTTATGCAGTGCCCTAAAGTATATACATAAAATAATAACATTCACTATGCTTATTATCATAATTGCCTTCTCTCTTCCTTTATAACAGCTATTTTCAGTTTCATACATTCCTTGAATATTTTTTTTAACACAATTGCTCCCATATTTGTGTGCTTTTAGTTCCAGCTACCTGTGATCATTTACTATAACGTATGTTGCAATTACTCTTTATGTTATCATTGGAGGAAGTCTCTCTCTTTCTAGACATACAGACGTGTTAATCACCCCATACAATTCACAAATTTTTGTTTGTAACTAATTTATGTATATTCATTAATAACAGAACTGTTCTTCAGACAAATATTTTTTGTAACTTCTATCTCATTTATTTTGTTGGATGCTTCGACGAGTTAACAACTCCTCTCTTTTATATTAAATCTAAACCAATACAATTTTTTGCGGTGTAAAGAAGTGATAAAATATATTGTAAGTGGCGTATTTAATTGTTATCATTTCAGACAGAATTTTGTACAGAATATGTACACATACACAGTATAACCCGAGATGAATGTATATTGATCCAAACTACCATATTTCTTATCATGACAATCAGATGATATTATTATTATGAAAACCAAGGAGACTGGAATACTTGTATCAATAGTAGTAAAATAACTGATACATAGAATTTAGTTAAAGTTAGAAAAATGAAGACGAGGACGACATTATTAAACTAAAGTACTAAGATAAAATAAACAATAGGTCCATCTGTCTCACTGACACAAACCATATTCCATGTCGTACGCGTCTATAAGCACAGTCGTATTGTGGACTCCGGTTATATGGATTCAAATTCTCAACACAACTCAGAACGAAAGAAAATGGCATAATGAACTAACGCCATGACTTGTTCTAGTTACTTATAATCCTTTCCAAACTATTTCTAAGCTAGCCAATATGATTTAATAATGTGTTTAGCAGTGTTACATATTCTGATCATCTGCTTTTTGAAAGTTCTCAACTCCTTCAGTTGATTTGTCACCTTTATCTTATACTCTAAGTTCGTCCGCAGAATTACTAACTCAGACTCAAGAAGCACTTGGAAGACATAAAGTTACACTTCAGTATATCTGATATTGTACTTGACAAATGGAAATATCAAGAATTATCTCTGTGACATTTCGTTAGTTTTCTAGATATTGTTGTTTGCAATTTCAGGTCTTCAGACAAACTATTTTAGGATGCTACCTTATTTCCTAAAATACGTGTTGACCTATGTCACAGTTATTCCATATAACAGGCTATTAACTAAGTCTTTCTCTGAATCAATATTCCGTAACAGTTTGCTCAGTTTTCCCTTTCGATGAAATCTCCTGACTTAAGAATGATTGCTCTAAGCATAAATAAAAGATCTTGTATATTACTGTAAAACGTACTGTGCTTTAATTATCTCCGTAACGGCGTAGCTAGTGCTGGCATAATTACTAAAAACTGGAAATTTTCATTGTAATTCATCATCAAAACAAGAGAACCAGATATCTATTTTGTCTTTTATAGATAATTCAACTCCACATGCAAGAATAAGGGTTTGAAGCTGATTGACCATTCTCATATTGAGTAAAAAATCAAGTAGTACGACATGATAAAAGTATAAATATAAGATCCAGAAATGTACCTTTACTTGAATAACTTACTGGTCAACAGCTAATTGCCACCAAAAAGTATCACGAATCTAATAGAAAACAACGAGTACAAAAAATCAATAGAACTAAGTTTGAAAAGTGTAACGAAAAACATAAAAAATATAAATATAAACTACAAGCTACGATTACCCCTTACAACTAGGGTTAGGTGATGGATGAGTTTGAGTCTATTACAAAAAAAAAAAAGAAAAATCAATCATGTCTAATTCAATAAATGTCTGGATTCAAGTAACTTAAATTACAATTAATTGTGTTGATTTACTTTGAACTACATTAACTAGCAGAGATAACAGACTGATTGTGGATAAGAAGAATGTATACCACAGTATTGTAGTTGTAGAATCGCTTGAAGGTTTGTAATTCAAAGACTGAATTACGTAATAAAATCACCTAAACCAAGTTGAGACTAACGATTGTGAGAAACAAAACAGATATTCATAAATTAAAAATCTAAATTCACGAGACACATGAGTGTTAACTGAACTATCAGTAGTATAATTAAAGGTAATATTCATTCTTAGGGTTATTGTGTGAAAACAAAATTTCGAGAAGACTGTAGCAAGCAAGAATACTCGAAATTAAAAAGAATGAATAATTGTTGTTAAAAAGCCAATCTATTCACAATGAAACGGCTTTGCAAGGTAAAATGTACAATGAAAATAAAAGAGAAAAGGAGAGGAATCATCATTATAATTACATACACAAATTAATATGTCGTAATCCAAGTGTCAACGGAACAAGTAAATAATACCAGCTACAGTAAAATAACCGTATCGCCAAATCATTTTAGACTACTTAATATTACTACGTAGTATGAGTAGCATGGGAAAAAAGATAATGGCTAAATTATGCTACAAAATTCTAAACTGACTCAATAGTAGTAATGAACACTTTCCCAGCAAATTTTCCCAAGGACCAGAGCGGTATTATATCCTATATTGAATTCCTTTGTGAATCTTAATAAATAAACTATTAACGCTTACTATATTTGAATGAGATATGCACAGCCTCTTATCAAGCTCTGATTGACTATCTGATACACGGACGTCGCATTCATCGAGGAGTCTCAGTGCTCAATAATTTCATACCTCTAAATTACAAAAACAAATAACAGGAAAGAAGGAAATCTAATTCCGCGACGAATGTGAATAGTTAGTTAAGTATGACTAACTGCAAACTGCCAATAAGAGACTGATCACTTGCAGTCCTAAACACGATTGGGAAGATACAAGCAACAACAAGAGGTTCTGGGATTAAGAAACACCATCATAAGGAGTGGATCTCTATAGAAACACTGGACAAGATCAAAGAAAGAAAAAACAAGAAGGCAGCAATTAACAACAACCGAACGCAAGCAGAGAAAGTCCAAGCACAAGCTGAATACACAGAAACAAACAAGCAAGTGAAGAGGAGCATTAGAGCCGACAAGAAGTAGTACGTGGAAGAACTAGCAACGACGGCAGAAAAAGCTGCTAGAGAAGGAAATATGAAACAGCCTTACGATACGACGAAGAAACTATCAGGGAAATACAGTAAACCAGAGAGACCGGTCAAAGACAAAGAAGGCCAGCCAATCACTGAAATTCAACAACAACGGAACAGATGGGTAGAATACTTCGAGGAACTCCTGAATAGGCCGGCTCCAATGAATCCACCGGACATCGAAGCAGCACACACAGATCTTCCCATAGACGTCAACCCACCAACTACGGAAGAAATTAGAATGCCCGTCAGACAAATCAAGAGAGGGAAAGCAGCAGGACCCGACAACATACCAGCTGAAGCACTGAAGTCGGACATCGATGTCGTTCAGAAGAACGATGAAAGCTCCACGACCAAACCATCCAGCTCAGAGAACAAAACTTCATCAAAATTATCCACCTGAACTACAAATCTTCTCCACCATCTCGAAAGTTAGTTTTCCTCGTTAACTAGCATCATCTATGCTATGAATTGACACAAACTAAAAAAATGTTTACCAATGATTTGTCATCCCGTGGTTAAATCACAAAGTACTAGTAAGGACATATAATTTCGCGCTATCGATATCTTGAACTGCATTCGATAGATCCCTGTTACCATAGGTACATCCTGAAGAGAGTGCCTCAAGTTCTTAGAATATTTGGTAATTTCCTGACAGTAGATATCAAAAAGTTTGTTTCGTCCTATTTGGATTGACCAACTGAATGTACTTACTCGAACCCAGTATGTCTCGCTTCAAACACTATCTGGAAAGTCAACAATGAAGAACTACAAACTCTTACTATTACTATCATATCCATTGAACAAGTTAGTATTTAAGTGATCCTATTAGCTCAGTAGGTGACTAATTGAAGTTTAAAATAGCAGGTACCAAGATCTAGTCTCAATGTGAACATTAACACAAATACAAGTAAATCCAGGTGCCTAGTCCCAAATAACATGAAACACATCCTGAATTCCACTGCTGGTCATATTCAAAGTAATATTTTCTCGTATTCCATTTCCTTATTTTTTTCTTTTTTCCTCTCCAAAATAGAAAACATTTAACAAACAAAAGAAAAATCTTTTTTTTCTGTAAAATTACAATGAATGAATTTAGATAGTAATACCATTCATTTAAGTGTTAATATTTACACCTGAACTCTTGACTTCGTTTTGTTTATGAACATTAAAGTTGAAGATTGTTAAAAGATATTTCTTTTTCTTTCATCAGATCTTGGATGTATTTACTTTTAAATGTTAAATGCATCAATGGGTTGTCAAGAGTTTCAAGCAAATCATTTAATCTATCTACTTGATAAGAATAATACATTGATGTATGTTACGGTAAAGTCATCTAGTACACAAAGTCACATACATACATACATATACACACACGCACAAATATATATAAATATGTGAATCAAAACACATCAAAAGAACATTGACAATTTGACAGCTTAACTTAGACTGTTATGTTGAATACAGATTCTGTCTAACTGTTTACAATAATTATCATTAATATTTGGCCAACCGTTTATTTATTTATTTATTCTTCTTCCACTATTACATTACAACTTCTAACCTCTTCTTTTAAGGTGAAACATATAAACATACAACACCGATATTGTTCTGAATTATGTTAACAGATTTAAAATTAAATCTCAATAGGTAAAAAGTGTGTTTGCTTGATCGAATTTCTTTCTACTTTTTCTCTATTCCTCTTAATAAACATAATCAAGTGTTGATTTACTTTTAAACAATAAAATAAGTGTACCTAAGAAGAGAGAAAAAAAATGTCACAAACTTATTTTAGAAAACTCTTTCTTTCATATTCAGAACTCTTACTCCCCTCCTTTCCCCTTTCCTCGATGAGGGACTATTTAAGAATTATATCAGCTTCTGTATTATTTCATCTTTGAATACTTTAAAATTTCAAAACGATTCACCTATTTAAAACTACTTTGTCTAACATGTTGGATTATAATTTTATCCATTAAACAATTATGAGAAAAGTTTCATAGTATTTGGGCATCGAATTGATATAAGACATTAAAGAGAAAGAATGTATTTGTAAAATTTCAATGAATGAATTTCTTTGAAAAAAGCTTGAATTAGATTACCCGGCAAAACGTTGAATTTACTTCAGATTCATTCTCTAAGATTTTACAAATACATACTTTCTCTTTAATTATGGGAAACGTAAAACAAGAGGATAACTTATTATTACTACTTTAACAATTATTCATTCTTCATTTAGATGGTTTATGGAGCTTAATTTAATTTGTATTCATTATAGACTGAATGGAATTGAAAACTAAAAGGCAATGAAAAGCTATTTTATGTATAGTGTGGGATATTTCCATGTTATCCATCCATAATTAAACATGGAATTAAATATAAGTTCTTAAGGCCTCATTACTTGTATAATACCATTAAGATGTTAAGCTAAACCTTTCTAAAACCAGCACTTCATGAACTTTCCATATTTTTAACCAGTAAATATAAAACCAGTTTTTTTATAGTAAAAAACTTTATTTGTGACTGTATTTACTGTAAACAAATTTATGATTATATACTTTAAATCTAAGGTGTGGTTTAATAGCAAAGAATTTGGTTTTTCTTTTATTCAATGGCAATTAACAATTAACACCTTTTACTGTAAATTCCAATATTTAGGATATTAGGTAATTGAAAGATCTTTAATCAAACCTGATCATTTTTTAATCTTTCTATAATCATTTTACACCAAACGGTTAAGTAAATAAGATTTATTTCACTGAATATACCATGTCTTGTGATTTTTTTTACTTCTTACAAAACATCACTTGTGGATACTGCTAGGATTTCATGATTTGATGAATAACTTTCATTCTTTCATAAACCAGATGAACTTTTAAGGATGCTGGGTTCAGTCATTGACTCTGTCGTAGGTTTGCACTACTGAAAAGGAAATATACAAAGTTGAACTTATTGTTTAGCATTCCTCAGTATTTAGCTGTTCATGAAATCTCTCTTCAAATATAAATAACGCAAAATAATTCTCAAACCATGACATTATTATTAATTTTTTGCTAGCCCTTGACTTGACGATGGGTTCTCGAAATTCAAATCAAGCCTTATGATTGGTAGGGTTTAACAATTCCAGGTGTATAACAGTTAGATAAATAAAACAACGAAAAAATGTGAATTGATCGAAATTTACAAATGTGAACTATTGATTCTCGATTATGTGGTTCAAATTGTTCATGATCACGGCATGAGCTAAAGATTCTGGGATTATTCTGGTATAGGAAATCCGATGTGTATCATGAAGAATATAAAGCTAGTTAAAAACAATGGTTCAATGGTTTCTAGTTGCTCAAAAATTCCACTGTTTAATGAAAACTGCATGGAAATTAAATATATATATCCCATTTAACTAAATCAATCTCAGCTTATTGGAGATCATTCGTGTATGGAGTTATGGTGTTTTCACTAATTTATTTTTGAATTCGAAAACCATCCTGATTAAGACAAGTTGTAAAATTTGAACAGTTTACTAACAACATATTATATCTCTTTGTTGCATCACCATACCGTTATCTAATATATATAGACTGTCGGATAATGATGATTTCTCATTCTTCGAGAGTGGAAAACAAAAACAACCTTTTAATTTAAAACTAAGTTGTACATGATATGTGTTTCAAGCTTTTTTGAAATCTAAACTAACGTCACTCCATAATAACAAATAATTTCAAAGTAAATAGTCTTTATAAACTCTAATCTTAATAGCTGTGTCATAGTCTTTGAATATATTTTAAAAATAGGTTGAAAATTGTAAGTTTTAATAGCACTATATGTTACTCTTAGACTACTCAAAATCCTTTAATATATTTTGGTAGGCAAACATTGTTAATACTGAAAGTATTCCCCTTAATATTTTCCACAATAAGTGTCAGGGCCAACACAATATTTCTCGTTTACTTATCGTTCTGAATAATTCAATGGTAGTTGTGATAATGATAATTATAACAAAGTTCTTGTAAAAGAAATTTGTTAACTTCATGACTATTTCACTATTTTGTGGGATTCTCAATTGTAGTTACACAGTCTGCAGTAACATTTCAATTTCTGTATAATTTTCCGAATAAGTTGAATACTTAATAAACTATCCTTTACATCCAATCAAGTGATTCAATATGCAAAAACTTCTCATTACGACATCCATAACTCCATGTCACTAGTGAAACAAACTCTAAATCATCTCTCTATATGAATTGCCTTACCTGTAGATTTTCTAGACTCTGGAATAACCTACCACAATCTATCTGCACGATAAAATCACTCCCATTCTTTGCTCGCTGCATTGATGCATACTGCTCCTCTGAAAATGCATTGAATGGTCTGGCACCTGTAAGTGTATCTCATTCCACAAGTGATATTATAGGAACTTTAAATGTTCAGCCATTATTATTGGTGAATTCCCTAAGTAAAACCACCTGCCTACTGTCAGTTTACGTCAACATTGACCCTAGCAACCTTAACTAATTTGAGTAATATCTAACATCAACAGTATATCACTGTGTCACATAACACATGCATTTTGGTAGACCTGACTGACATATTTTGGTAAATATTGCTTTGTTGTTCCGTGCTCTCTGTTTTCGTTTTACTTACTTACACCGTTCTTAAATCAACAGGCTGTCCACTTAAGAAAAATTAAAAGTTCCCAGCTGATGCACTGGATCGCTGTAATACATGTACTATCTAAACAATCTTATATCACATGTTTGTTCTGTACATCTAATGTTACTATTTGTATCAAATTGCCTGTAAACTGGCGTGAATTCTGTTATTATTATTTTCAGAATATATTATTATTTACCATACTTGAATTTACTCATGACAGAAAAACACTGACTCTATGGTGTACACAGTTGTTGCAAACAAGTATTATCATCTTTTCATTAACTACAACTTGCGATATTCTATAGTAGGTATGGATGATGAACTCAATAATACGGAATTTATTAAAAAAACTATTTTAGATGATCTAAGCCAAAATACAATCAGTGTAGTGTAAATTTAAACTAATATTTTCAGTATTTTCAGATTTCGTGGCAAGCATGTTAAAAGCTCGTGATCCACATTTATACAAATCACTCCATCAAATAAAGTTTTTACTATTCTTTAAAACTAACCGTCCAGTTCAATGTAAAGTTTATAGTATTTGAAGTAGTCGTATATAAATTCTTACTTGTTTTAAACCTAAAGCATATATTCAGATGACATATGTAATTTTCACAGATTGAAATCATGAGTCAATTGAAGCTATATGTTAGAAATGAACTGCAGTAGAATAGTTCATTTGATTCAAATAACATATATATTGATCATAAGCAGAGATGGATAATGGTTAGCAGTGGAACTCAAGACACGCGTTTCGTCCTGTTTGGGACTCTTCAGAAGGATGTACGTACATCCCAGAGTTGATGTTCACTACAAGACTTGGACCTGGTACCGTTCGATTTAAAAGTCATCATGTTATCAACTTAGCTAATGAATTCGGATAGCCACTGGTTTCTACAATGGAGAAAAGTTTAATCCATTTGTATTGGTTATTCGAATCTTCCCGTTAATATTTAGGTCTGCATATCATCAGTCTCTTCAAATAACAGTGTATCATTTTTTTATAAGTCTGTACAGCTAACATTTAATTATATAATAGTGGAGTTATTTTGTTCATGAAAAATAAACACTGCTAAGATCTATTTTACATGAATGATGTAATTAATAAAATACTGAGTGGTCAGGATTGGATTAACAGTAAATTTAAATCATTCATATTACAATTTTGTTATGATAACAGCTGGATGAAAATTGAAAATCTTTATTCGTTTATTTTGTTTCGTTTACATAATTAACAATCAATAGGAAGAGGAAGTCATTCATTGAATTGGTTAGTGCAATTCAGTTTTGATTATCATGATGAAGATGATGATTATGAGATATAGATAAAGAGATGATGTAATCGTTTCATTTTATCATTCTATTTAGGGTGTAAGAGGGGTGTAGCATATTAATCGAATCTATATATATGTAAACCATCAGAAATACATTTGCAGTAGGGATAAAAGATGAGAAGTTATTTCAGTTATAAATACATATTTAAGGGTCACACCTTGCGTATAACCACTTAAAATAACACAATTACCATAAATATTGTTATTTCTTTCATTGTTATTATAACGATTGAAGAATAACCCTCAGGTGATATATTGCAATTACAGACATTAGTTGGTCATTGTCCCCCTTCCCATATCTACTTTTCGCAGTGATTTTCATAGGATATAAAAGAGAACAGGGTAGAGAGAGGATATGAGAATATAAACAATTCGGCTTCTCTTAACTCTTTAGATATTTTTCTTCTCTCTCAATATATCTTTCTACATATTTAACTAAGTCGTTAATATATATTTACATAACTTAAAAACTAAATTTAATAAAAATAATATGAACAATTTATAGAAGTAAAAATTCCATCTGGTTAACTATAATACTTTTGGTTCACCGTTAAATTGTTCACATCAGTCATGGACTGAAGTAGCTGCTCGTCATATTATGTAATAATAATAATAATAATAATATTGCGATCTAGTCATGAACAGATCTTCCTCTCTCACTGATTTCTTATTCAGTAGAAAACTTCTTATTTGTGTTTTTTTTTCCTATTTTGATTGTCACCACCACCTGTCACCAAACTACAATCTGCTTTCCGGAAAGAAAAAACAATTATAGGACTGAAAATGCTGTCATAAATTAGGGAAATAAGTGGATGATATAATACTAAGTAATTACACTTCAAAGTATAGAATTTATTGTTTAAATTGTAATTTTAATATAGTTTATTAATGAGATCAGTAAGATGGGTATGAAAAATAGATCTAATTTGGAGTATATTGAGATTTATACAACAGCGATAACTGAAATTAAAAATAAGACTGCAGAGAGAGAGAGAGAGATTATTCACCCACAGAGTTAGTCTATATTAAGGAATGACTTCAACTGACAAACTCTTGGCTCGAACTCCATATATTATTATGTCTGTGATCTGCTAATGTGTTCGAACTAATATCAAACATCTATGCAACTCTCATTATCTTTAAATAAATGTCCAGTTACGGTATGCATCGTCTTTAGATTAGAATTACTCAGATAGTATGCATTATTTAGTTAATTGGTTACATTTATTGAAACCGCTGAACATTCTTAATAGTTTAATTATATTTAAGGATACTTTCGAATATTTTAATTTACATGAGATATAAGTTTATATGTAAAACATCAATGTTTCACATATAAGACTAATCGAGATAGTTCATAATACTGATATTAATAAATTAATAAGCTATATAATTTGATTCGAGAGTGAATTCCATCAAAAAGTTTTTTTTCTTCAAATCATTATAGTCCATAAATCTTAACTAACTTGTTTCCATAGTTCAATAAAATTTCTATAGTAATAGTGATAATAATAATAATCTTATGAAGATAGACCAGAACGAAAAGATGAAATTACTTAAAAGAACAAGTCAATATGGTCCAAATCACTACAACAATAAGAAAATAGTAAGAGTAGATATAAAATCATAAAACTAAACAAACATAAGAAATTTTCACAGTTGAAATCAAGAACTGATCTTAGCTAGACTAACGAATTTGGAAGCGCTGAACGGCCATTTCGTCTTGGTATGGAAATATACAGCAGCGCACATCTATCGCCCAGGGCGTGAGAATCGAAGCTAGAACCTGAAGTGTCCTAACGCTCAACCTCCAGACTACTAAATTATCATCCAAGGATGTCAACATCTAACTCTGATCAGTCCTCAAACCTGCGCAACCCCATATACATTACTTGAGGTGGATAACTGTGTTACACCCGACAAGGACTAAACGTCTCTGGTTACAGCTTCTCATTTTAACTTCAAAAATGTAATCTTGAAGCCAGTCACTACTTAGTAAGTTGGGGTTATTTTTCCAACTGTGGTTAGCAGCAGAATTAACATGTATTTTTTTCCCATTGAGAACTCTTCAATTGGACACTCCTGGATACCGTTGCTGATAATGACAGTGAAACTCAAACTCAAAAGTTATCGCTTTATCTAATAGGCAGTTGACTCCAGTCGGTCACCAACTTATTCAGTGAGTATGAATCATTTAAGTAAATCAATAAGCAAGATGTTACTCGATTAACATGATAAAAGTATGCATTGCGATTCGTACATTATGGACTAACTTATACATTTGTTCGAAATCGAAAATTTTTTAAATTAACATCTAGCTACTGAATTAACTGAGGTAACGAAGAAAAAACCACTTTCTTTGTATGGGAACTAAATGTGTACCAAATATTCACTTGATATAACTATATATTTATTCATTCCACTAACCTAATGTAACCTGTCATTGAATTTATCTTACTCGCATCATTTAATTATATCAAAGAAAGCTTGATATACATTTACATACGTTTATATAAATCCTTTAATCTTCATGAAAGACATAATATTTCGGTTGCTAACAATTATATATATATATCTAACCATTGATAATTGAACGAGTTAAATTTCTTGATTAAACGAAACTGTATATTGATACCACTATTATACATCTGGTCAGAATTCTGTTAAATTTTTATGTTCTACTTTAATTAAGTAAAAACTGTTTTATTTTTTACAAAGTAATATTAGAAAATGAAAAAGTAACAGCAACTGGTGACTAAAAACGGATATTATGTAAAGTCCATTGTATATATATATATATATATATATATATATATATAATTACATGAATATGAAGTAACCCCTAGGTATACATACATATTCATATGTACAACCATGTATATATCTATCTGATTAAGTATAGAAAATAAAATTACACGTTACAAACTATGCGCACGGCAGGTGGGATATTTCTAATATTTAGGTAATGTTAAATATTACAAGATATTATTTCACTAGGGTGCATATTTCTATTCATGTACATGTTTGTATGAACTGTGCGTGTGTGTTTGTGTGTGCGTGTGCGTGTGCGTGTGCGTGTACCTGTGGGGTTAGAAGATTTAATCTCATTTCCAGAGTAGTTCACAACATCCAACTTTATCATGAAAAACTAATAAAGTTGGGTAAAGAAAACCATTATAGAAAAAATAAAGATAAGTAAAGGATAAATTAATGTCGAATAATAATACAGCAAATTGTTTTTTAAAACAAATTATGTACAATAATAATAATAATAATAATAGTAATGGTCATCATCATGTTTAATAACACAAATACATAATTAGTGATAATGAAATTTAGTAGAAAAAGAAATTGTCAGTGGTAGAAAAAAAGGAAGATTACCCGTACAACTAATAATTTATTTTACCATCTGAATAGCAATCAAAATAAACAGGGAAGAATGTAACATTCGTTGTATGTTTTTTTCGTCTAAATTGTTGATATCTAGTTAGATAACATGATAAAACATGAACAAATATTAAGAAGTTGTTACTTTGTCTGTTTAATCTGAAAGTTTATCTTTATACTAAAACGAAATAATCTTTATAAGTAAAGATGAATAGGGGTTGGCAGTGGAATCCACGACTCGCGTTTTGTCCTATGTGGGACTCATCAGCTGGATGTACCTGCTTCCCAGAGTTGATATTCACTCTTGGACTGAAACTTAGTACCGTTCACTTCAAACGACATCGCGTTATCCACTTAGCTACTGAGTCCTGATAGCCACATGATTGTGCAATGGGTTGAAGTTATATTCACTTAGTGTTGCTCATTTGTATCTCCCCATTGTTATTTAGGACTGCAATTGATCAATCTCTTGTTGGCACATGTGCATCCTCTGTGTCCTGGATTCGATTGCTAACCACTATCCATATTTGCTTATAAATCTTTTGACTTCAGTCAATATTGAGGGAGTCTGCACAAGATGCACATATGCCAACAAGAGATTGATCAGTTGCAGTCCTAAATAACAATTGGAAGATACAAGTAAACAACACCAAGTGAAATAATCAATACTCTAGAAAAATATGTAATGATTATTAGTGTGTGGTTGTAGAGATTGTTAAGTTTTTGATTAAAATAATGAATCGATGAATGTTAGATCATTATGGAAAACTTGGAAGCACTAGACGGACGTTTCGTCTTAGTATGAGACTCCTCTCGATTCGAATCATCTCAAACTCTCAAATTTAATCGAACCATGATATGATTCGATGATTGTCATCTGATGTCGTCGGTGAGTGAATCTCTCACTCTCAACTTCATTCAGTTCTATGAGAAACAACTTCAGTTTATAACTAATTTCTCATTCACTGACAGAATATTTTGAAATAATTTGCATTAAAAAATGCACCTTTTGTTTTAACAAAGTATCATTTCCTACTGACCATGTTATCAATTATGAGTGTATAATTATCAGTAACAAACTGTGCACAAATGAATAATCAATACATTGAATACTATACAAAGATTTCTAAAACCATTATAGCAGTCACTATAGTTAACTTGAAAGGAAATCAAGCAGAAATAAGACTGAGATGGAAATATCAGGTAATTAAATCTTGAAACAAACATTCATATCAACATGTACAAATTGGTCCTTTAATGTTAGCAATAAGTCTATACTGAAATCCATCTTTAGATGAGTATTTATGGAAGATTTGTCATGAGATTCATAGATCAAAGGAATAGTTATAATAATTAATTGTTCAATGAATTGTAATCATTGAATGAAAATCCTTTCATTATTATCATCATAATATTGAGTAGTTTCTTTATCAGTACTGACTAAAAACTAGATGTAATTATGTTAAATTTATGTGCGTGATCTAATGGGATTCAATAAAATATATCCATGATTGATTTCATTCACTAGTTGTCTGATTATATAATAAAGTGAATATAGTTACACAAATGAGAATCACTACTGATCAGAAAAAATATGACTAAATTTCCATTATATTTTTTTCAGTTAAAAGTAATCTAAATATTAATATGATTTTCAAAAATTGAATGTTCATATGTTTAAAGCAGTAGGTACTGAACATTCCTACATCATTTTAGTCGAACATCTCTTCCCTGACTGTCTCCTTAACAGTTAGTCATAAATGTAAACATTGTTTTGAAATGATATAAATAACTAAATGAATATAAAGAACATGTTTATACTCACCTACTTACAGCTGTTAACTTAGTGGAACAACCAGGATTCTCCTACCAACTTTGTCCAGAGAAACTGTTTCCAGTTGATATTCATCCTGTTCATGTCTGCTGTTAATTCTCGGCACAGTGTGTCCTTTGGCCTTCCTTTCTTTCATTTACTTTCAGGATCTCAAGTTAGCACTGGCCTAATGATGCAGTTTAATTATGTTCGTAATGTGAATCTTATCAACTTCCAGTGTCTTTTCCTAATTTCCTCTTCAACTGGTAGCTAATTTGTTCTTTTCTACAGTAGACTTTCTGATGGTATTCGGTCAAAATATATTGAGAATCTTGCGTAAACAATTGTTTATAAATACTTTTACCATTTTGGTGATGGTTGTAGTAGTTCTCTACGTTTGAGCTCCGTACAGTAGAACTATCCTGACTTCGTCTAGTTGCGCGCAAGCTGCTCATTGTATTCCGTGCTTCCCCTCACATGTGAAAGTTTTCATAATCCAGTCGACCGCCAGCAGAAAGAGGAAGGGGAAGAGTAAGCATCTTTGTCTGACATCGATCTTCATAAGGAATGCACCACTACATAACTTTAGAACGTACAAATTCCGTATCATTTTGAAGATCTCAGGTACTCACTTCATAGTGTCGAAGAAGGTTTGAAAAGGTTCACCAATCCACAGTGTCAAATACTTCCTCATCATCAAGGAGGTTGATGTGTAGTGACTAAATTCATTCATTTGATTGTTCAAAGGTGATCCATTGTGTCGCTATTTGGTCTATGCACGACCGATCCCTACGCAATCCAGTCTGTTGATCTCGAAATTTGGCGTCTACTGAATCATTCATCTTGTTCAGTAATACTGATGAAAACGTTCCCTGGCACTGATAGTAGTTTGATGCCTTTGCAGTTCTCACACTTGATCAGATCTTCTTTCTTTCGTATCTTGGTGAAGTATCCTTCTTTTCAGTCTCTAAATGGCACTTGTTTCTCCTCCCAAAAGCTTGGAAGTTGTTGTTGAGAGCTGTCTTGAGTTTGTCAGTACCTCGAAAGAAGGCCGTATTGGACCTTTGTAATGCTGTTTCCTCATTTGTTCAATGCTTATTCACTGTGATCCACCCTTATTAACTGATAGCCACAAAGTTGAGAGATAGAACACAATAGCATGTCTGTGTTAAAACTCAGGGAAAAAAACACAGGTTCAAGTGAACTTAACGAAACAGTAGAAAAAAAGCATGGAAACCAAGGTATACTAATTGACCTACTATTTTTTTAGTGACGCTAATGTGATCGATCTGATTCTCTGTAGTGTGATCCAGTGAGAATCATATAGCTTTGTGTATGTGTTTGTAGGGGAATATAGTGCCGCTTATAACCATTTTGTTAAATGCACACAAATTTCCAAATCTGTTACCATTGTCGTTCCTTCCTCCCAGTCAGTTCATGTCTTTTCACGACATCTTCAAACCCTATGTTGTCTATTCCGACTTTGACGTTTGTACCTCTCATCAGGATGGTCAGGTCCCTTCCTGGGCACTTTGCTATGATCAGTTACAGCCCTTTGTAAAACTGATCTTTATCGTCAGTGCTGTCATTGGCGGGTGCGAAACACTGGATAGCATTCATTATGATTATCTCCTTCTTTGTTTTGAATGATGGTTTGATGACCCATCCTATAAGTGCTTCATGTGATTTTTTAAAAGCATCAGAGCAAATCCTTGAGTGTGTGGAGCATTTTCCTCTCCGTGTCCAGAGTACAACAGCATCTCTTTCGAAGCCAATCTTTCCTTTCTAGCCAAGTACAATATATTCCACTTATTACGAGCACCACCAAGTTGTATCCCCACATTTCGGTAACTAGTTGATTGATCTTCCCGGTCTCCCGCACTGTACTTTAATTGTTGTTCTGGTGATTTCTGAATGGTCTCAGCTTTCAACATGAGGAGTCATAAATCCTTCAACTTGGATGGCAGAGTTTAAATTGTTTGTTCTGGTTAGTATTTTTTTAGCAGTGTTGTTTTCTACAAGATGGGGTTGCTGACCCCATACCTAACCCTCCCCTTCATGAGGGCTTGGGACCAGCAGTAACCCTGAAACGGCTCTAGGTGGAGTTTCTTTTTTACTGCCAGACTGGAATATGCTAAGTTCAATTTGTGGCACGTCTGTGAGGAATCCCAAAATCGAATAAATAATTATTAGTGTAAATGGGTTTTGAATATTGTTGAGTCTCGCAGTCTACATCAATATTTGACCATAGCTAGACAGTCATAAAAAACTAAAAACCAGTGGATGACTATTTTGTCACATTATATGATTCTTATCTACGACTCCATTGCCGACCGAACTCAGGACCTTCAAACTCTTGTCGTGTCCGGTCTAACTACGATGTCCATATTTGTCGCAAAATTCACAACAATTTATCTGACCTAAGGGTTTTTCATCCAGTATTAACTAACTATACAAACTGATAGTGTATTGAATTCAAGCTGATGTATTTTTTATCCTTTATCATCACTTATATTGTGACATAAAACAACATTTAATTCAAGTATTATTAAGTATTTACAAATCCATCTAGAATTAGAAATTTGGTTTACAATCAGTCCTGTCATTCCTACATTAATCTATAAATTTTGTAAGTTTTCAAGACGATATCGATCTTCGATGAAACTAAACTTTTAACGGAAAAATTATCATAAACTTCTTAACTTAGTAATAATTACGTTCTCACTGGTAACTTTTTTCGTGAAAATATCCTAAATACTAACTGAAAAACGTTGACTTGTTGAGCTAAATAATGGTAGGAATGAAATGTTTAACATTGGTGATACTGATCAATAGTCACTCACAATTGTGAATTGATTGAATTTATATATACGATCCTAAATGATCAGTCGGACGTTATTGTATCCACCTTGAGAAACGAAAGGCATAGATTCAATAAAATGTGAGATCATGGTTTTCAAATGCTTAAAATGTTCTAATTTCGGATAATATACACCCTAATGGCTTTGTGATACTAGATAATTCTCTGGTTCAATTCATGATAAAAAGTAATTTCCAAATCAACTAACAGATCGTTTAATTTATTGATTTATAAGGAAACATGTTTTTTATGAAGTACAATATTCTACTTGTATATAACTCATGTTCATTAAAAATACACAGATCTGTTTTTTACATAAATATATGAGTACTGTTGTTCATTATCAAATAGCCAGCTCAATGAAGATGTATTCGCACTGCAAAACTGAAAATATTAGATTGCATCATATTGGGACATGAATGTTAGTGCATTTACTTCAGCATACTCAACATCCATTTATCCTTGTGTTCCTTTCCCATAAAACTTTTTATATATTGAAATGTTGCTTCATTCGATTTTTGATCAAAATATACAACACCATATCATGTGAACATCTTATTATGCCCCATACTGAGTAAAGTTTAAACGGGGGTCATAGGAAATTTTGATCTGAAATATTAACTAAAGTCTGTTACTATGTAAATGAAAGAAAAAAAAACACAACTTTCTGATAAAATTAAAGACAAGAATTGTAGCACGTGTCGATAAATTATTCAACTAAAATTCAGTTTTACATTCCGTGTATATCATAATCTATTAATTAGTTAACATTTCACAATTAAATACATCTGTCGTATTAATTCTTAAATATTTTCACCAGTTTATGTTGCCAAGACTATAGATTTTCATCCATATCACCTCTTACATTTGATGATGTAATAAAGATAAACCAGTGTCACAGTACACTAATTTCCTTTAAATTAAATCAAACATGGTAAAAACGAACATAAGAAGAAAGTTAGTTTTACATAATTTTTCCATACTTGATTTCATTTCCATTTTTCTCTAAAAAAAAAGGAAAAAAGAAGAAAAGGATTCGATGAAATAATTTTTGAAAGTTACGTCATCGTTTGTTTAGTCGTTTACTCATTACTTTTGGGTAAATAAAATTATGAAATTATCTGTAACAGATTGAAGAGAAGAATTTGGGATCATAAAAACAAATCACGAGAACAGTTACTACGATGAATGGATTATGATTAAATGTAATACAATGTTATTTATTGCATGTATGAAGTTAGTGAACTTGTTGAATATACTTTCTACTAATCCGATTAGATTTATTGAATTTAACTTTCATAGGAAATAAATATTTTATCAAGACAACTTAGGGTATTGACGAAATACTATGATGATGTTAGTGCAATTATATCTGTTACAGTTTAAATGTATTGTTTTAATGTAACGATTTGAACATGATGTTATATTGCCCTGAAATTGTCATGTTATTGGACATTCAAGTACAACTAACTAAAGTAATAAGCTGTTTATACAGTTCACCTTCATGAAAAGAAACATAGATTTTGTAGAACAAAAATAAAAGACTTTAACATCCATATTAGATGATCTTGAAATAGTGAATAATGTTGTGTTTGTCTAGTCTTCAGTGATAATCGAATTCTGTCGATCAAATTGCAAGGTGACTGGAATTCACATGGACTATGCTTTGATTTTAGATAGATGAAGATAGTTGGCAGTAAAACATGAACCTAGTTCACTTGCTGGTTGGTGATCGTCAACAAACAGAATATCCTTCCAAACATCTGTAAGTACCTAACGATTTCACATTCAATAGTTTACTTCAACAACTAGTCTCTTAGAAAAATTCCTTTCACTGAATAAATGCTGAATGTCAAATTAACTCTAGTAAAATGTATTTTATTTTGTTATATATATTGAGGGGACTTGTTCAATCTGAAGATATTTTTCGTTATGTGCTAGTATCAGCTGACAAAAAACCGTGCATCAAACAGCAATGAAATTTTATTTTATCCTAATTTAAGACACCACGACACTATTTACCCCCTCCTAGAAACAAACAGTTTGTGTACACTGTAAATTCGCCAGAAATATAGTCGAAATTCATAACAATATACAAACAGTGAAAATTTACAACTTCAAATCATTCGCACAAATCACTGTTGAGACACTAAATACAGTCTACCGTTCTTTTACTAATTATAATAAGTCGAACTTTATATCTAACTTAAGAATAGAATGTATTCAGTCAAAAAGCATCCTAGATTGGATCTTCAGGTTATTTATCAAGTATTTGAGTTAAGAGAAATAATTAGTGATTATACATTCATTCATTCTAATTTGACTGTTAAAGATTTCTCTTGACAATTGAATAAATCACCAACCAACTTAGTGTTGTTCGTTTCATTTTAAAATATTTGATTTAACAATTAAAGTAATGAAATAAATTTGATTCTATGTCATATGAAAACTATCCCCAACACTTATTGACATAAAACTAAAAGTCATGTGAAATTAAATCGAGTAGCCCAGTCTAAAAATGTTACAACAAACGAATGGACGAAGATTCATTGTCTGTTAGTTAAAAAATGAGTAGAAACTAGTTTTTATATGTATTACATAATATCAATGTTAAAATATTCTGACCAGAACCATTTTAAACAATTGTACTATTTAGAAAACAGTAAAAACTTTTTACTAGTATAGGGTTGTGGAGATTATTAAGTTTTTGATTGAGATCATGAACCGTTTGATGTTAGACCACCTTTGGAAACCTGGAAGCACTGTATGGCCGTTTCGTCCTGTTGTGGGACTCCTCAGCAGTGCGCATCCACGACCCCCCTCGCGGGATTCGTTGATGTTAGGCACTATCACCATTGGATTCCGGCTCAGTGGTCCAGTAGGTTAAGCGTTCGCGCGCGAGACCGAAGGCCCTGGGTTCGGCCCAGGTTTCCAAAGGTGGTTTGACATCAATCGGTTCATGATCTTAATCAACTAATCTTTCTATGTAAAAATTGTGATCAATATGTTTTACATTATTAAGTATGGATTCGATAGTTGTAAACTACAGTACCTGATAAATAATTCTTTTTCTTTTTTGACGAAATCATTTACTTAGGCTGTACATTCGTATTTAAGTTGTTTGGTAAATATATAAATATCAGAAGGGTTTTTTTGTGGAGATTTCAGTAATTCTAATAGTTGAAATAATGAGTCAATTGAAGTTAGACCACCATGAAAAATCTGGAAGCACTGGACGGCGTTTCACCCTAGTATAGGACTCCTCGGCAGTGCACATCCACGATCCCGCTTACGGGACTCAAACCCAGGACATTCGGTCTCGCACGCGAACGCTTAAACTCTAGACCACCGGGCCTGCAACCAACGGTGTTGATATCCAAATTCAAACAATCAACTAAACTTCTCGACCATCTTCGATTGTCTGAGGTAGTTACCTGCTTGTAGCTGACATGGGTTAGCTCCACTGGTTACGGCTTCTCACTAGAACTCCGAGGGGTTAAGCGTTCGCGCGCGAGACTGAAGGTCATTTGTTCGAATCTCGCGGATGGGATCGTGGACGCACACTGCTGTGGAGGCCCATAATAGGACTAAACCGCTGTCAAGTGCTTCCAGGTTTTCAATGATGGTCTGAAATCAATTGATTCATGATCTCAATTAAAATTTATTTGTATTATCATCATTCCAGTTAGATATGTTATTCACTGACTAATCATTAAATCGCAGTAAATACTTTTCTAAATGTAAATCTATGCAATTAGTTATTTGAAACGTAAATGAATTCTTCATTTCGTCGTCCATCTTTGTCTACTTCATTCAGTCGTGTAAATCTCACCGATTTTTTTTCAGTTTCAAATCTCAGTCTACGCAGTTATAACAAAGAAAAGGTACAGAAAACTTGGTAGTGAAAACAACACTACCACTAGTTAACAATAATAAAACTAATCTATTCTATTTCTTGTTTATAGGAGTAAGTTCACCAAAAGAAATTAATCCTACTGTGCTCCTTGAGAGAATGCCTTGTATCTATTTTTAATACTTTTATACCAATACTATTTTATTATTATAATACTTCTTTGGGTCGCCTCAATCATGCTCCCATGATGAATTTTCCTGACGAAAAATTACATTTTCAATGTACCGTACGTTAGTAACACCTGATAATAATAGAAGAATATGTTTATTCTCTTTTTACTCTTTTTAGAAAAAGAAAATGTCTCATATTTCAAATGGATTTATCTGGGAGGGCTGGTTTATTCATTGAATAATTGAACATAAGAAAAAGGTTTTAGCATAGAATTCGTGTTAGTTGAGTGACTACCACAAAAAATAAAATTGGAAGAACTAAATAGATATTTTATGACAATACAGAATGTTTTAACGATCATCTTGAAGTTGGAAGCAATCCATTCAATGATGAAATAAGTATCTTACACATTGAAAAAATCACTGGATATTTTGACTATGTAGTGTACAGGAGATAATATGTTTGGCGTTTCGAGGGACAGCTAGTGAATTTCAGCCACTGTATGAACATCATTACTAGGATAAAGGTACATGTGGTGTTTGTATGAACTAACAATTCTTTTGTACTTGTTGAATGTTTGATTTCGAATCCCAAATACAATACGTTTCTTTGTGCTTATGTAATACTTCTTCGTTAAATTGAGTTATTTCTGGGATTATTAGTTTATACTATAATTCAAATACTTCTAATTATCACAGTACATCCAATTGATAAGATATAAATAAAAGGAAATGCATGTCCTAAACTGTATTGATAGCTACAAACCATCTATTCTAACTAAGTAGAGAATTAATGTTTCACAGATTATACAATAAATTCCAGTTGCTTAATTGCAATTCAGTAGTTTATATTTTTTTCGATCTAACCTAAAATTTCATCATCCATTTCTTAAATACCAGTAAAATAATCTTCTTTAAGATCTTATATTAGAATTCTATAAAAGTCATTTCGAATTAAATTATAGTTACTAGTATTGTTCACAAAACTATAGACTTTTATTAGAGGACTGATTTCATTCATGATTAAATGACGCGTAGAACTAATATGACATAATGAAAGACAATCTCAACCAATCATTTGATAAGTCAAAGGGGAAAAACGAACCTACAAAAGAAAAACAGTTTTGTGCCCGAGGATACATTGATGCATATATGCATCACTCACACAGTACAGAAAGTGCACAACTCACGGAAGAAGAAGAAGACGACGACAACGATGATGATGATGATGATGATGATGATGATGATGATGATGATGATGATGATGATGATGATGATGATGATGATGATGATGATGATGATGATGATGATGATGATGATGATGATGATGATGATGATGATGATGATGATGATGATGATGATGATGATGATGATGATGATGATGATGATGATGATGATGATGATGATGATGATGATGATGATGATGATGATGATGATGATGATGATGATGATGATGATGATGATGATGATGATGATGATGATGATGATGATGATGATGATGATGATGATGATGATGATGATGATGATGATGATGATGATGATGATGATGATGATGATGATGATGATGATGATGATGATGATGATGATGATGATGATGATGATGATGATGATGATGATGATGATGATGATGATGATGATGATGATGATGATGATGATGATGATGATGATGATGATGATGATGATGATGATGATGATGATGATGATGATGATGATGATGATGATGATGATGATGATGATGATGATGATGATGATGATGATGATGATGATGATGATGATGATGATGATGATGATGATGATGATGATGATGATGATGATGATGATGATGATGATGATGATGATGATGATGATGATGATGATGATGATGATGATGATGATGATGATGATGATGATGATGATGATGATGATGATGATGATGATGATGACAATAACTACCTTATTCAATGGTTTGTGTTTGATTACAGTAAATGATTCTCAACACTTAAAAGTATATTAACGTTGTACGTTTCACTTCAACATATTTTTCATATATAAATCCCCAAATATATATACATATATCACCTATGTGGATGATGGATCTACTCGAGTCGGATGGTAATATTGTGACCTTCCTAGCTTGCGTCAAAGTCCTATCCCGCAGTTAATATCGAACCTGATTTACCCTGTATTGGTATCCAGGTACTAAGCCTACTTTGGTGAGTGGGTACAACAAACAGACTCTTACCAAAATAATAGTTTGTATTAGAAGAACAGATTAGAGAATTACAAACTAATGACGCAGCTTCATAGACCGGTTCATATCGAGTGATTGACTGATCGGCGTTAGTCATTTTTGACCTTGATGAAGTTTGAAAAAATAATCAACATTCTGTGGTCTGCCGTGCAATGTAAAGACGGTTCAACTTGACAGATGATTTGACTAGGTCTCAAAGACATTTCACTGGCCCTACATATATTTTACCAATGCTTATCTGTCATTCATCTCCAAGCCTTAAATGTCTTTGTTCGTTTCATCACCGCATAAATTTCAATGTATTTTCCTTCCATTTTTCTAAAGAATAGACAATAAGATAAATATACCAACCATTATAGGAATTCTACTTGGCACCAAATAAAACATACTTTCTTATGTAAAATAAAATATGATTCAATAAAAAAACATTGATAATACGATCATATTTGATAACTTTCACGTAAAGTGTGAAATAGAATTCCGTCAGTTCAGTTTACAGATCCAATCTTAATGAAACCATTAAATGGATAGTAGTGTAACCATAAAAAAGTGTTTGTATATATGTTGAAAGCAGTAAAGATATTATTTGAAGGTAAATTCAGATAGACAACCTTAAGATATTTGAAGGTAAGCAAAAATATTTAACTAAAATTTCATTGTCACAAATCGATTAAAGTTTAAAAAGCTGTGGATTATTTTAGAATTTCTATCAATGAATGGATGCCAGATCTAAGCTATCAGGTTTTATCTTGAGTGTGATAGTGTGGAAGTAAACTGTTAAAAGGTTGTAGATTATGACGGAAACTAATATATAAAGTTTTCTAAATTTCAATGATACTTGGGTTGATATTAGTCTATTATAATAGTTACTGAACGATGAAATAAATACATCACATTGAAAAACAACATTCCTGTACTTAATTATTCGAATCATCATCAATAAAAATATAAAACTCAGTTTAAATTATTTAAAATATTGTTTACAAGTAGTATTTTGTTTAATTCAATAAAAAGTAATAGAGTATGTATGTAGGTTGTATTCATCACCTATTGAATTCATTTGGTGTGCTATTTAATACCAGGGAACTTTGAGTAGCTGGTTCAACCTAGAATGGATTCCTCGACAATGCGTACCCCTTCGTGAATGGGACTGAAGATCTTTGGGTTTCACAAACAGTTATTTACCGTTAGGTTATTGAGCTGACATTTAATGAGTCACATTTCCAGCTTCACTAAACTTGTAGTACAAAGCGACAGGCATCCAAAGCTATTCGATATTATCGGTTACGCCTTGCCACTAAAACTTTAGGAACTCAATTCATTACAAGCCATCATCAGATATATGATTATAGTTTAACTTTCGATTGTTAATAATCTCAGTTGGACTGTCAACTTAAAACGAGGAAGCACTGGATAACCTTTTCTTTTTAGCACGAGATTCTTCATCAGTGAATATTCTAAGGATTTTCGACTTTCTACATCATTCTCATCTTGTTAGTTTTCAAAGCATCGGCAAATAAAGTGGGCTTATATGGCGATTTTAAGTAAATGTTTTTTACTATGAAAACTGAAATTCTAGCATTTTATTCAACCATACATTACGGTTTCAACATAATCTCTAGATTTTGCTAATATCCTGCAATATTGTCTATGTTGGTTGTTTCATCATAGTTTTTACTGCATGAAATACAATATACAGAATATAGAACACTGTAAAAAGTTCACAGAATCGTGTTGTCACTCTTCGCTATAGTTGAGAGGGAAAATTCAACTGATAATGAAAAAATGTATAAAACAGACCTAAAGGATAGAAATCAAGTGGAGAGTACAATAAATTGAGGTAATGTTTATGGAACTGGGATGTTTTCACGTCTGCCTTATCATTATTATTTATTCTGATCCATCTCAGTTAATATTTCTAGCACTTGATATATATTATTTCAAAAAACACCGTTTGGGAAGTCTACATCGTATTACATAACTCTAAGAAAAACTTGATAAAAACATAAACTGTTGAACATTTTTGTTTTAATTACTTAAAACCCTGACCATAGCATAATCCTGGTTCAATTATCCTCAACAATGAGCAAAAAAAACTCAAACATATCATTGAGATCAGGCTTGGTGGTTCACTAATTATAGATAATAATTTTTATTATCAGAAGGGGTTTGTGGAGATTTTTAGAAATTTTCACAGGTTTTTCAATGGTGGTCTAGCTTCAACTGGCTCATGATTTCAATCTGTGAAAATAATTTTTATATCAACAATATCAGTTGTCAAAGAATCCGATTATTATAAGTCGAGTTCAAACTGTGTCGGGTGTGAGATAGTTATCCACCTCAGGAAATGGATGAAGAGTTGCACGGTACGATGAATTGATTTAGGTTAGACATTGAAACCACCGGACGCCGACACACTGGTCTAGAGGTTAGGTGTTAAAGCTCTAGACTGCGGATCTTGTGCTCGATTATCTCATGCGAGATCGTAGGTGTGCATTACTGCGGAGTCCAATGCAAGGACGAAACAATCGTTCGGAGCCTACAGGCTTCTGACAGTAATCTAGTTAAGTTCAGTTCTTGATTCCAATTATGATAATATCAGTGAATATATTTATATGTTTTTCTCAAACGTAGGCCAAGATCAGTAATATTATTTACTAAGAAAACTGTAGCTTTAACATCTAAACCATTAAAAACAGATTTAGGATTCCACTCACTACAAACCAGTAGTTCCGTTAGACAAGTGATCATTTTTCTCACTAAAACTCTTGTGTTTTGACGGAAACACTGTTAAAGGTCGTTCGATTTCAGTCTGACCTCTATGCCGAGCTATACAATGTATTAATCTATCGTAATATATATGAACTCAAATATTAAACCAAGCGAGTTACATATACAAACTATCATCATGTTCTAGTTGAAGTTCGGAAAAACTCTATGAATTAATACGAGTAGCAGTCAATTAAACAATCATCTACATTGAAGATGTCATCGTAATAAGGAAATCAGTCTAATTAGTCACAGTTTCTCACTAGTATCTTACATTCAAAAATCATTATGTTTACTGTACGATAATCGAATATCTTAAAATCATTACAGTATCATAAAACATTGAAATCTGGTCATTACATGCCTAAATTAAATCCACTGAATGGATATCAAATTGAACCATGTTAATAACATCATTTACTAAAACTTAAATGTAAAATGTTTAATTTCCTTCTAAGATCATTTTGAATTATCTAATCTCTAATAACCTTTTATACAGACTACTAAAACATCTTGCAGACCCTAGTTTTCATATCTTTTTTTTCTAAAGTTAATATGGTTATTAATTTTTTTGTTAACCTCCAACAATTATGGTTGTTATTTGAAAAATATTTTAAAAATTAATATTATTTAAGTGTTATATTTCAATCATATTTTGTTTTAGACATTTCAAGTGGATTTCATTGTGTTACCATGACAGTGAGTATGACTTTATAAGAAATCTATAATCTCATCATTTCATTTTATTCCATTCCCTCATCCTAACGAGAGAGAGAGAGAGGGAGAGACATACGTATGTATATGTACCAGTTAGATATTTAATCCCATTACTCAACAGCATTACGTAATCGTTTATGAATTCAATTTCTTTTTGTTTCTGATTGAATCCAATTTGATTTATCTGATTTCTGTAAAATTAATAAAACACAATAATTCTACTTGAGATATAAAATATGTGTGAAATTAATTTTTTGAAAATAATAAATAAGATCTCATCCAAATTCTATGTAAACCAACCAATTGGCAGTGAATCAATATTCGATTTTCTAACCTTTAGCTTTCTAAGTGACAAATTTCGGGATGCAATTCCTGAAGTTCTCATGAAAAGCTGTAACTAGTGGAGTTCAACTATGTTGGATGTAAGACAGTTAATCATTGCATGCAAGAGAAGATGGTTGGGCAGCAGAAATTTAGTGTTATTAGCATGATCAAAGATCCTGGGTTTGATCCACTGTGGCGGGATTAAGGATGATTTCTGTCAGAGAGTCTCACACTGGGATTAAGCAGAAGCTCGATGCCTCCTAGTTGTCAGTGGTTGTCTATCTAAGATGAGTTCTCGATCTAAACTGTGGGAACGGAATTGGGTTAATCAACACTAATTGTGTTATCGTCGTACTCAGTGACTAAACGTCATATAAGTGTTACAAATGTTTTATATTCTACATCATGAACTTACTTTGTTCGAACAACCGTTAAAAACTAGAAAGCTTTGGATAGTTCTTTAGGGTTAGTATAGGACTTTTCAACAGTTAATATTAATGACCACGGTTATCTGGGTTTGAGTAGAAGAGATAATTAACTACAGTTCCACAAAAATCGATATTGATCAGACTGATCATATTAATATTGGTTGGGATTATACCAATCACATGAGTCAACCTGTGTCACATGTCCATCCCATATATTATAAAATACTATAAAAACTAAGGCGATTTACCATAGGATCAAATGATGAGTAAAGCCATTATCACAATTTAGCTAATGAATTCGACTGCCTACTCTCACTGTTTCATTGTCAAATGTTCAGGAAAAGCTGACAATCCCATTTAAGGAATGATAAATTATGAATCAGTAGCTGATTGGTATTTTCGCCCTAAATCAGGAATAATGAACTATTTCTTTCCAGTGATAATGTTTGTCAACATGACATGAATTCCACATACTTATCCTTGTAAACAATTTACAACTGCGTTGTTGATAAGTCTCAAAACAAGAGTAAGTACAAAACTAATGTTCAATAGCAGCACTTTCAGTCAACCTACGATCTATCTTAGAAACTTCTTAGAACAGTTGTGAATGCGTTCTTGTTCAAATTAGGGATTTGATACAGATTTCTTCATTTTAAATCTAAACTGAGATCACCTGATAGACAACTGAAATTCAGAACATGATGGACAAATGTTTCGTTCTAATTGAAGACTTTTCAGAGGTGCATACTAGCAATTTTATACGATACTGAACCATAGATGTTTAGGTCGTGTGGCAATTGTGATATCTTTAAAGCGCCGAATTAGAATCCAGTTGCCTATAAATTACAAATCAATTAGCATAATTTGAACACAAATAAGGATTAATCAAGTATGACATTAGTTACTGCCCACTTATTAATTATTCTGAATACTTTACTCTTACAGATCGCTCAAGGCCCTAATAGTCCAGAAACAACATTTCAGATTATTAAACTGGGAGATACCGGTTTGAATAAGAAAATGCATAACTTCTCTAAAGACTGAAGGTACACCTTAATGACGAATATTAACTGACACGAATCTTATGTAAAGTGTTTCCTTCTGACTACCCTGAACCACATATCATCTGAGCGCTATAAATTATAAGTTGAAAGTATTGATTTTATGGTCTTTTAAGGTTTTAAAGTAGCATTTGAAGTGAAATCATAACCAGCAGAACAGTAGGGGTGAATAGTTTTATGTTTGATAATTTATTCATTTGCTACTAATTAGAGATGAAAAGAATAACAACCTATAGTTTAGGTTAGCATAGTAACCATACAGTATGACATAGAAACGTAAACTCGAATTTGTTATCATTTACCCTTTTTAATGCACTGTTCAACTGAGTTTCAGAAATAGTTACTAAGATACAGTAAGAGCTATGAGTTATTCAAATATATTATAATGATTTCAATTAATTAATACGGAAACGAATTTTATCACATACCGATATTAACCACAGATCTGCTCAAAACCACTTAATAATAATTAATAGGTGTTCATTAATTTTTAAAAGCTCCTCACATATGTGAACACTAATCCACACACGAAAAATCTTACGGAGTCTAACTCATACTGTTGACATTATAATATTATCTCACTCAATCATATTCAAATAACCTCAAACTCTCTAATTTAGTCGACCCATGATATGATTCGGTGATTGTCATCTGATGTTGTTGGTGAGTGAATCTCTCACTTCCAACTGCCATTAATTTCATTACACCATCACGTTGATGTAAAAATAATGCTTAATGCAACAAAATAGTCATTTTTCTATATATAATTGGGAATTGACCTGAAATCGACACCACGTTTTTTACAGTGTTGCTATTTTTAAACTGATTAATGAAAACCACCTTTGTAAATCAATAGGTAGTAACTCAATGATCTAAATGTAATGCACCTACTACGAAAAATTATTCTAGTAATTTCATGGGTGTACACCATTACTATGGAGTTTGAAAACTCGACAGAACACTTGTCCATAGATGAATTATGTTCATAAAATCAATTGGTTCACAAGTAAATGTTGTTTAGTGATAATAGTGTACTTTCAGTTTTGAAACTAGAAGAGAATGGTAAATAAATAATAAGTTAAATATTATAACTTATTATTTACTGAACAACGATGTACATTATTACACCATCAGATTTAATAGTGTGGAAAACGATGTTTGATAAGTTTTTCAAAGATTACAGTGTTACAGTAATCGGTGAAATGCCAAATGTCAGTTATTGTTAGTAATGAATTTCCTAACTAATACAAGTAATATTCAGTATAAGTCTTCATAGACTGAGTCGTCGTTATATACTGAAAATAGAATAAGTTATGACACATATCGAAAAGTCATTCACCAGTCGTAGTGAAAATAAATAAGTTATTCGTATTGTAATTTCCATCTAAAGGATAGATGAATTGTGACTAGGAATGGATTTCAGTATACACGTCACTTTCCGTTCATTACTTGTTACATGGACATACATGCTTACTTACTTACTTACTTACTTACTTACTTACTTACTCCTGTTACTCCTAATGGAGCATAGGCCGCCGACCAGCATTCTCCAACCCACTCTGTCCTGGGCCTTCCTTTCAAGTTCCAACCAATTCTTGTTCATTCTTCTCATGTCTATCTCCATTTCCCGGCGTAATGTGCTCTTTGGTCTTCCTCTTTTCCTTTGGCCTTGAGGATTCTATGTGAGGGCTTGTCTTGTGATGCAGTTGGGTGCTTTCCTCAATGTGTGTTCTACCCACTTCCAGCGCTTCTTCCTGATTTCCTCCACTGGGATCTGATTTGTTCTCTCCCACAGTACGTTGTTGCTAATAGTGTCCGGCCAATGGATCTGAAGTATTTTGCGTAGACAATTGTTAATAGACACCTGTATTTTCTGGATGATGGCTTTCGTAGTTCTGCAAGTTTCCGCCCCAGCAGACAGCAGAACTGATTTGACATTTGTATTGAAAATCCTGACCTTGGTGTTGGTTGACGGTTGCTTTGAGTTCCAGATGTTCCTCAGTTGTAAATATGCTGCTCTTGCTTTGTCGATCCGCGCATTCACATCTGCATCAGATCCACCCTGTTCGTCAATGATGCTGCCCAAATACGTAAAGGTTTTTACATCTTCCAAATCTTCTCCGTCAATTGTGATTGGATTGGTGCATGCTGTGTTGTATCGGAGAATCTTGCTTTCCTCTTTGTGTATGCTGAGACCTACTGCTGCTGAGGCTGCTGTTATACTGGTCGTCTCCTCCTGCATTTGTCGTTGCGTTTGCGGTAGAAGAACCAGATCATCTGCGAAGTCTAGATCGTCCAACTGCATCCTAGATGTCCATTGTATCCCGCGCCTCCCTTCAGATGTTGATGTCTTCATGATCCAGTCGATCACCAGGAGAAAGAGAAAGGGTGAGAGTAAGCAACCTTGCCTGACACCGGTCTTCACTTCGAACGACTTTGTCAACTGTCCTCCATGCCCGATTTTGCAGTGTAATCCATCATATGAGTTCTGTATGATATTGACTATCTTCTGAGGCACGCCGTAGTGTCGAAGAAGTTTCCATAGTGTTGTTCTGTCCACGCTATCAAATGCCTTTTCATAGTCAATGAAGTTGATGTAGAGTGATGAATTCCATTCAATTGATTGTTCCACAATGATCCGTAGAGTTGAGATTTGGTCTATACACGATCTATCCTTACGGAATCCCGCCTGTTGGTCACGAAGTTGGGCGTCTACGCAGTCCTTCATTGTGTTTAACAATACCCTGTTGAAGACTTTTCCTGGTATTGAGAGAAGAGTGATGCGCCTGTAGTTATCACACTTGCTGAGATCGCCTTTCTTTGGTATTTTGATCAGAAGTCCTTCTTTCCAGTCTGTTGGTACTTGTTCCTCATCCCAAATCTTATTGAAGAGAATGTGGAGTATCCTTGCAGTTGCCGCTACGTCTGCTTTTAGTGCCTCTGCTGGGATGTTGTCCGGTCCTGCTGCTTTGCCACTCTTGATTTGTCTGATGGCCATGCTGATTTCTTCAATTGTTGGTGGGCTAACATCGATTGGGAGGTCCGTGGGTGCTGCTTCGATGTTGGGTGGGTTCAGTGGAGCTGGTCGATTCAAGAGTTCTTTGAAGTGTTCTACCCACCTGTTTCGTTGCTCTTCAATATTGGTGATTACCTTGCCGTACTTGCTTTTCACTGGTCGCTTCGGTCTACGGTGATTTCCAGAGAGTTTCTTTGTCGTGTCATACAATTGTCTCATGTTTCCTTCTCTTGCAGCCTTTTCCTCTGTCATTGCTAGATCTTCCACATATTTACGTTTGTCGGTTCTGACGCTCCTCTTCACTTGTTTGTTTACTTCTGTGTATTCAGCTTGTGCCTTGGCTTTTTCTGCTCTTGTTCGGCTGATATTGATTGCTGCTTTCTTGTTCCTCCTTTCTTGAATCTTATCCAGTGTATCAACAGTGATCCATTCCTTGTGATGGTGCTTCTTGTGACCTAGGACCTCATGACATGTTGAAGTGATTGCCTCTTTGATCCCCTTCCAGTTGCTTTCCACAGTAGTTCCTTCTCCATTGAGTAGATCATGAAAGGCCTGGAACTTGTTGCTGAGGACTATCTTGAATTTGTTGAGTTTGTTAGTATCCTGAAGAAGAGCCGTATTGAACTTTTGTGATATTGTCCGCCCCATTGTCCAGTGCTACTTGAGTTTCAATTTCATCTTGGCGACCAGCAAGTGATGATCTGATGCCATATCAGCTCCTATCTTGGTTCACACATCCTCCATCGTCCACCTGAACTTTTTGTTGATGCAGATATGGTCGATTTGATTTTGTGTAGAGTGATCCGGTGAAGTCCATGTGGTTTTGTGTATGCGTTTATGTGGAAATATGGTGCCACCTATGACCAGCTTATTGAAGGCACATAGATTTGCAAATCTCTCACCATTTTCGTTTCTTTCTCCCAGTCCGTGTCGTCCCATGATGTCTTCATATCCAGTGTTGTCCGTTCCAACCTTGGCATTTAAATCTCCCATCAGAATGGTCAGGTCCTTTGTTGGGCACTTCTCGATGATTGACTGCAGCCTATTGTAGAATTGATCTTTAACGTCTTCATTGTAGTCGTTGGTAGGTGCATAGCATTGGATGATGTTCATTGAAATACCCTCTTTCTTTGTTTTGAACGAGGCTTTGATGATCCTTGGTCCATGAGATGCCCATCCTATTAGTGCATTTTGTGCTCGTTTGGACAGCATCAATGCAACTCCTTGTGTATGTGGTGCATTTTCTTCTTCATGGCCGGAGTATAACAGGAGCTCTCCTATGGTTAGTCGTTGTTGTCCAACTTGTGTCCAATGTGTTTCACTGATCCCAAGCACCTCTAGGTTGTGTCTCCTCGTTTCTGCAGCAATTTGAAAGGTTGTCCATGTGTCCCACATTGTACGAACATTCCATGTACCTAAATAAATGGTTGCTCTGGTTGTCAGAAGGGGCATCGGCCTCGTAACTTCCGAAGGAATTCGGCTTTCATCATGAGGTGTCATAATTCTTCTAAATGAAGACCTTCTGACTCCCAGGGCAGAGTTTAAAAAGTTTGGGTAATTTTTTCTGGTTAGCGTTTTTTTAGCGAGTTAGTTTTCTACGAGATGGGGATGCTAACCCCATGCCCAACCCTCCTCCTTTATCCAG
Organism: Schistosoma haematobium; assembly: GCF_000699445.3. Classification (NCBI taxonomy): domain Eukaryota; kingdom Metazoa; phylum Platyhelminthes; class Trematoda; order Strigeidida; family Schistosomatidae; genus Schistosoma; species Schistosoma haematobium. Next base: position 16,611,450 of record NC_067197.1, on the reverse strand, counting down.
GCTTGGGACCGGCAGTAGCCCCCAGAGGGACTCCAGGCGGAGTTGGACGTACATGCATTCCAGTGTTAATGTCCACACTACACCTCGAATCCAGCACCCTTCACTTTAAACTCCAAACACCCTGTCTACTAAGTTACTGTGTCCAGATAAGCACTGAGTTTTTTTAATGTATGATATTTACTTCATTATTCGAAAAATCTTGAGTCATTCTGTTGTTGATATTATTGACTGAGTTTTGAACAAGCCCTTTCAGCATATTTGAATGCTGTACTGTTTGCCCCGGTATAGCTGAACAAATTAGTGTTTATCTGAACTCAGTAGCTCAATGGATAACTCTTCAAGTGTTTGATACTAAATATACTGAGGTTGAAACCTATCACTAACATCGGTTTTGAGACTCAAGCACATCCAGCTAACGAGTTCCAAACAGAACGAAATGTGCAACCTGGATTTCACTGCTATCAGCACTTCATCTGTTCTATATAACTTGCAGCAAAATGGCTAAATCAAAACAGTTCCGGATAATTAAAACACTTAATGACAATGTTATTTCCGTAGTGCCACTCATCTGTGTTCAACCTAACAAACTGAACATTAAACGAGAATATTTATTCTGTTTTAATGATTTCTCTCTAGGTATCCTGAATTATCATTAATTTCAATTGTATATGTACAGTTGACTTGTTGTTTTGATGGTCTCCTGTTATATAATGTTAAGATTTTTTAACAAACATCACATTTGTATCAAAAATTCAAAATTATGTTAATCATACAATCTATTTCACCATTTTATTTGTACTGATTTTACGAGAGAGAGAAAGAAAGAAAGACATTTTAATGATTGACATTTATTGGTTGACCAACATGATACTTCACTAGATGTACACTTAACTTATTTTCCATTTCCCATCTTTCTAAAAACTTTGTCACATATATATGGAATAGATAAATTCATATAGAATTACATCATACATTTGTTCTTGGGAATTAACATCTACTTGAAAAGTTAAATACACATCTGGTATGAATACTTAACTTTGATCTGATTATAAATAGCTAATGTTAGTACGATTTATTTTTTATAATTCCAGTCAATCAGTCAATAATATTTTAATCAGATGAATTTTGAATGTTTGAGCGAGAAAACAAAAACAAAATAGAAAATTAAATTAAATCGTTAACATGATTTTAATCATCAAATTATGACTTGTGCTAAAAGATAGATAAGTTATGAAGTGTAATAAGTGACGTTTCTGCCCCCCCCCCTCCTTAATCAAAACGAAACAATCATAGTCAACTGGCATAACTATTTTGATCGACAGATAAAGAACAAACAATACACAGTATCATATGATCTTGTTTTATTCAAGTTATTTCTTTTATCATCTAAATTACTATTGTGATTTCATTTGCTTTTAACACTATTGTGATTCTTTTCTGGTTTTAGATTATTAATAAACTTTGTAAAATTGTGGTGAATTAGACATAGACATGGATTTTTTTACATCACAAAATGATAAATATAATTAACTTAGGAAATGGTTACAGCTGATTGATTAGTAATCGATTTCATATTTGCCCTAACTTGGAATCCTAAAGGGAAACGGAAAAGAGGAAGGTCAAAGAACACATTACGTCGGGAAATAGAAGCAGATATGGAAAGGATGAATAACAACTGGAAAGAGCTGGAAAGGATTGCCCAGAACAGGGTTGGATGGAAAATGCTGGCGAGTGGCCTATGTTATTTCACGAGGGGTAACAGGCGTAAGTAAGTAATGTGGCTACTAGTTTGAATGATTCAAAACCAAATGCACTGCATTCGGATGTCATGTGGTTCAAAGTAATCACGACTCCGGTCTATAATTTGTAATTATCTCAGTACTACAGGTCAGTTACCGCTCGAATAGCTCGATGGCAGCGCCGAAATTGCAACGACTGTGAAGGCGGATAATGCGAGTCCAAATTCTATAGAGTGTCAGATGCCTTAATGTTGTAAGCATTCCATTCTAGCAAGTCCCGAGTATCATGAAAATTAAATCAAGCAGGATTTCTTGCCGACTACCCAGCATCAGGAAACAGTGGGCATAAGGGTTTTTTCAAGTATACCACTTTACACAGGGATTGAAATTAAGGCCTTCATGTTTACCAAAAGCACTAAGGACAGTTCAATGGGACCTTAACTGTTCTGTGGAAAGTCATTCACGACAAGAGAACCTCAACGAAACTGCATAGCACATGCTTTGATCTAACGATAATTATCATTTTATTTAACACTTCAGGAACTTGATTTCAAGACTGACTATCGATTGATTTTGACTATATAAATCATTTTCAAATCATATCAACTTGTCATTATGTTTGGAATTTCTTTCTAGTTTTCCCTCATTTCCTCACATTACTACTAATATGTTCATAATTAATGAATACCAGCTGATATTATATACATATAATACATGTGATATTCAATTGAGACAACACCCATGATTTACACTATGAATAATGGCTACTACTTAATTTAACCCAAAATTATTTTTTTAAAAGTGATCTTAATTAAACAGAATGGCTATTTCCATATAATTTATTGATGTTTGAACACTTCGGTTGATGTATTCAATATTTCAAAACCAAAGAAACTAGTCCAATTTTATTTCGTAGAATAAGTTCATAATTCAAGCAAAATCTTGATACTTCAAATAAAAGTTTATAAATACAATATAGAATCAATTTTTTAAAATGTAGGCAAAGGAAGTATCAGAATATGGTTTCGAACCCAGGGCCTTTAGCCATGGTATGGATGTGCACGGCTGAGGAGTCCCACAATAGCACGAAACGGTCATCCAGTGCTTCCAGGTTTTCCATGGTGGTCTGGCTTCAATTGACTCATAATCTTAATTATTTAAATAAGAATATATATTGAAACTTGACGAACATAACTGAGAATAGGAGAACGACCCCCCCAGAAACTTGATAAATAGTTATGAAGTAACGAATTAAAGTTAATTTCATCAGTTAAACAATTTTCTTTCACAATTCTATAGACATCAGATTCAAATTTAGATAACATTAGTAATTTAAGGTGAATAATTAAAAATACATTATGCTTAAGTCTGTCCTATGACATAAAATGTGATTTTCACAATACTCTTTATAACTGTTGTTTTGGAAATTTCAAGTACATTGTCAAATACAAGTACATATGAGAAAAATAATATTTTACATAATTAAGAGGGTAGAATCAATATACGAGACAAAATAATTAATTTTCTACCTACTTTATCATTATTAAATTAACATTATTTTAGGGTAATTAACATTTTAACCAATCAGATTTTTACTAACATAAGTCACCAATAGCATCATGAATTTGGTCCACCAATCACATGACCAAATCAATTTGTGGCTTTCTTACCTTTATTTTTGATTTTATATTTACATTCTATTACTAATCCACATTATTCCTGCCAATCATTTCATAGTATTTTACGGCTAGATTACAGTATTATTATCATACTAAAACAGTCAAATATAAAACACCGTATAAACTATTTTTGTCTACCCCTTAATTATATTCACTGTAGGTGGCATATCAGACATACCACCCTAATATATTTTGGGACATGATAATGATTCGTTATTTTTTTTGTAGTAGGTGGTTAAATATTTTTGACCTATAGCATAACAGCATCCTAATCAGATATGGCTACCTGATAGACAGGTAACAAATATTCGCAAACTTAAAGTCAAATTGTATTCACAATACATCACTGATAAATCTGTTGATACCAGGCGCAGCAGGGAATAAAGCTGACCATTTGCAAAGTGTCATCACTCAGCGTGCAATCAAAACCTCCCGGACAGTGTACTACTTGACTACGCGGTAAGGGGGCTTCAAGAAGCATATTCTTTTGGTTTTACAAGTGTACTACATCCTGGTGAGTAATAATATCACTGGAGTTTCTGTCGTCAAGGCTTTGTCAACTATAATTATATACGAATATATTTCCCGTTCATTTGAATACAGAAAATTACCAACGGCGAAGAAACCACGTGGTATTAAATAGGCAACAATTTAAAATAATTTATGGCCTCTATTTTATATTAGACAACCTGTCGATCATTCAGTAGGGTTCCAAAAGACCCTAACATGTTTCATACTGATTAATATTAATTGAATACAATTCCAACCGAGTATCTTTTCTAAAATAGGTCAAAACACGCGTACAGACAGTTAATAACTAATTCAATTTTTTCGATATCGATTTCCCCCTTCAGATATATTCAACGACAGTAAAACAAACAAAAAACAGATAACGACAAGATGCACACACAATTATACAATGTTTTGCCACCTGGGGTAAATACTCAGTCACAATCCCATTTAAGATCGCAAACTTCCCATTTATCAAATACACCATTGATTTATTCTCATTATTATCCAAATGATACGGTATCACAATCAACTCATCAACACCATCACCATCATCACCACCACCAACAACAACATCGGGAGTTGTCACAGATTATTACAACAACCCCACCACCACCACAGACCGGATCAGGAGCAGCACCGTCTAATTACATAGAGAATGTACCTATTATTGAAAATTATCAGTTATCAAATGAATCTAGACATGTAACTGATACTGACAGTTTATTTCCAACTATTGCACCATATACAACTAACTCACTGTCAACAGCGTCCACGTTGTCATCGTCCTCATCCTCATCTACTTCGATATCCTCTTCAACTTTAATGCCCGAAACAGCAATCGATTATAATAATCGTGGACATTTAAATTATGCTCTATCTTATTTATCAAATCAGACAAGTAATAATAAAAATTTTATTAATTCAAATTCATATCATTCATTGAATCGTTTACAACAAATAAACTCTTCAAAAGAATCAATTAGTGCGAATCATTTAAAATTATTATATCCTCAATGTTATGTTACCCCACCGACATTGAATGAAGATTTATTGGATACTTCACAATCGACTGGATCATGTGATACTTCAGTGGCAAATGTATGGCCTCAATCAATTATTAGTGCTCAATATTCAACAAATTTTTTATCTTCATATTCAACAGGGATGGCAGCTGCTGCAGCAGCAGCTGCCGTGGCTGTCCATTCAACATCTTTTGATTATACACAACCATCAATGATGTTATCCCCTTCAGGATCAAATACAGCACAACTTTGTCGTCATTTAAATGACAGACATTTAGGAAATAATAATAATAACGATGATAATAATAATAATAATTCAAATATATGTAATAAAACAACAGGACGTATAAAATCAACAAATTATTTAACGTCTACTCCAATTTCATCACATGTTAATGTAAATAGTCATATTTCAGAGACCAATTTTCCATTACCAACCTATTCTTCTGTATCGACATCATCTTGTTTACCTTCTGCAACATGTGAATTATATAATATACCACAACGTATTTTATCTAATCGTTTGTCAATGAATCAACATATAGCTTCCACTACATTGACATCTGTACCAACTGGTGAAGTAAGAAGTTTAATCAATAACGAATTATATTATTGTCAATGGATTGATCCAGTACCTACAATACCTGGTTCTATACCGAAACCATGTTCTAGAGTGTTTGATTCAGTTACAGAAATAGTTAATCATATAACTTTAGAACATGTTGGTGGGCCAGAACAATTAGATCATACATGTTATTGGAAAGATTGTATACGAGATGGTAAACCATTTAAAGCAAAATATAAATTAGTTAATCATATTCGTGTACATACTGGTGAAAAACCATTTCCATGTCCATTTAGTGGATGTATGAAAGTATTTGCACGTAGTGAAAATTTAAAAATTCATAAAAGAACACATACTGGTATGTTATATTATTGTTATATTTTTATTCTATTTTGCTTAATACTAAGTTTATGTTATGTGTATATTAAGTTACGGTATAGGTTTAATTGTTAAGACTTTCGGATTTCAGATATATAGTAGCAAGTTGGTACCTCGTACCACAGACTTTGATCTAGGTCACCAAGTAATATCACTAGCACTCATACTTAGAGTGTGTTTTGGAGCTACATATATTAATCAGTCCTTACTGAATAAGCTATTTACAAGAAAAATATAATAATAATAATAATAATAATAATAATAATAATAAGTATTTACCTTATTTGAGACTGATAGTTTGTGAGTTCAGAGAAAACCACTTTCACAAATAAATTGTAGTCCTAAAATTATATAACCTTTTATCCGAAACTTATAAATAGTCCCAGGCTAGAGCAAAGACATTGTCCAGGTCTGTTTTCGTTCAAATCATGTAAGCCTGTGACGATAATAATCTATATTTATATGATTGTACAAAATTCACTGCATAGGTCTGACTAACCTTACCCTCTCATTGTATCAACGAAGTATTATTTTAATTTTAATCCAAATTATATACTTATTCATGAGTTTAAATAAAGACATACTCATTAGACTTACCAGTGAATATAGATAAATGATTTTTACAAATTTTAAACGATTCACTTATCAGTAGAAAACCATAATACCCCAATTTTCTAAGCATTTCACAACCAAGCACAATTGTATATATCCGTACAAAGCGATGATAGATTATCACGGTCTTCTCAGAACACATAATTATCACATTTATTTAAGAATTGTAAACTGAATGTCAGCATTGCAATTTTACTGTTTATACTAAGATTAGTGTATGCTAAACAAAAGTCGTAAATAATAGGTATTATTAAGGCAGTCTATTAAGGATACACATGTACATCAATACAAACTGATCAATTACAACAGAAAAATGTAATTCTTAATATACAATGAGCATACTTTTCTCGTTTTTTTTTGTTTTCTTACAATCAACTGACATTAAAAAAACAACACTCAGTTCTCAATAATTCAGTTTATGTTACGTTAATAATACAGAGTATTTATTACAAATTATTATTTTCCACCACAATCATCGACATTCAATGCAAATCGATTGAGTTTGAGTAAACTACTCAGAAATAGTGTTCATGACATTAAGTACCATTCACTATCATTATTATTATTACTATTATTGGTGATTCATGCTGGGTTTTTTTATATCTTCTCAAAAAATTCCTTTTTATTATGGATTAATTACAATAATTTATCACTTATTTGTAACACATAAACACGTGATAAATCGTCTTGATAATACTCATTCTACTTAATCAAAACAAAAAACTACGGTAAAAATAAATCCAGAAGTGAGAATGTAGGATTTTCGAAAGAAATAATGAATGTCTAATTTTAACATTACATACTGATTCTAGTTAAACAACCACAGAAAACTAGTAAGTAATGGATAAATGTTTTGTTTTAATCGGAGTTCTCATTACCAAATTGGAGGTTGAATCTAAGATCTTAAGGTTGATTTGAGCTAGTATTCATCAATATATATATCCATAAATATAGTCATTAACTTAACAAGTAACTATTTTGATTTTCATCAGTTTCTTTCTGTGTCTCTATTTCAATAATATTGGCTCACTAGCACATTATGATGTTCATTTATTCAGTGAATCACTATAATTTTTATGAGAAACTATGAAAAATATTCTAAGTACTTAAACTGTCACTTCTCATCATAAATTTAATGGTAAATCAAGCAAAAATAGTGAATACGCAGTATGAAAAAAGTAAGATTTTAAAATTCTTTACAACTCTTCAACCATAACCGTTAATACCTGGAAGCACTAGACATCCGTTTCGTCTTAGCTTAGGACTTCTCAGCAGTGTGCATTCACGATTCCTCACGCGAGATTCGTGTCCAGGACCTTCAGTCTCTCCCATGAACACCTAACCTCTAGGCCACTGAGCCGGCATCCAACGGTGTTAAGATTCAAGCGGAGCTAATCCGTGCCAAGTAGAGATAGGTATCTACCTCAGAAAATGAAAGATCGTCACGCAATTTCATGGATTGGTTGAAATTAGACATTAACACCATCGGATTCTGGCTCAATGGTCTAGTAGGTTAAGCCTTCGCGGGCGAGACTAAAGGACATCGTTACGAACCGCACGTGAGGAGTCGTGGATACACACTGCTGAGAAGTCTCACAATAAGATGAAATGGCTGTCCAGTGCTTTCAGGTTTTCAATGGTGGTCTAACATTCATCGATTCATGATTTCAATGGGAAAATTATTTGTTTATTACAATATAATTTATACACTTTCAATGAAATCAAGTACATGTTTTTGAAATCTTGTACAATATTTAGTTATAATCGAATATTCAATTCAACAAATTTTATTATAGTGGTTTACAATTTCAATGATTAAAGCAAATATTTTCTACAGTGTAATTTAGTTCCCCGCTAGCTATTTACTTTCATTTGATCAATGAGATAGTATCAGTAGCCCTTATACAAAAAAGAACAACTTAGTACATAAACCGAATACATAGTTACTGAGATGTATTGAATGATTCTAGTAAGACATTCTACAGCTATATGCTATATAGATTTTTTATATTTCCATATGTCAGTCATAGTTTCTTTTTATATAATTTATCAATGAAATAAAAAAAAGTGGCACCTGTTAGATTGAACAATACAATTTCACTTTTCCATCATTTTCTACGTAGACTTTTATATTCTTTAAAGTATTAGTGTATTTAATTTTAACTTTTCCTTATCTTAAACAATTCGCCATTTCCTTTGTTTATTTCATTGTGATCTTTCAAAACTAAAAACTTCCTGTTAAATCGTTTCAATAAATGGTAGTCAATAGAAATATTGACAAAAAAAACTACGTAAATATTTAAGGAAAAATTGGTTTTTCTCAATTGATACAAAAAAGGGTCGATAATAGATTGTGATCACCTCAACTACAAATTGTATTTCTTTGTGTGTGTGGGGGGGTGTAGTAGTAGTGGTAGTTAAAAATTTATCAACACATTCTTGTTAGTTGTATGACCCATCTTTTTTTATTTTTTTATTTTTCCATTGAATATTGTACTCACATTATGAACAGGTGTAATCAAATGATCAAATAAATTAACTGATCTATTCAGTTTATTTAAATTGTAGTCTATAAATTAAGATTAGAATTGATCTTATCAGAGACGGAGACAGAGAGAAACCGCAAAAATATAATGGTGATTAGTGTAAATTCTTTAAATGACCTGTTGTGTGAAGCAGAACATTTTTAATAATAAAAAAAAAGAACACACAGTATATTTCTATGTATTATTGTTATCAGTTTAGTCTCTAACATGTTGATATGTTCTAAGTACTTAAAGGTAAATGTGTTGTTATTGGAAAATAAACAAAACTTCTTATCGGTTTACCGACATATGAAACGACTAAGTAACTCACTTTTTTCCATCTCAACAAACTAATTCTTCACATTGTAACTCCACATCTGCTAAAATGTTCAGTCAGTAAAATAATACAAGAATACTCAAGTGAATAAATATAATTTCTAAGAGGGCAAGTAACATAATTAAATAAATTTGAAAGTTCTAAAGTGAAATGTTAATCAGTTTTAATTTTTAAACAAAATTTACACCAAGGAATAATGTTGTTATCTAAATAAATGTTAAAGAATAAAGGAACATCGAATAATTTTCCCATAATGGTTTAAAATTTTTTCTATAACTAAACCTTGACATGGATGTTTTAACTAACAAATTGAAAGATAAAAAATATGGGATTGAATCACTAAGTTTTATTCTGACATCATATTAATTTTTTGTTAAACGTTAATTTGTGGAGAGAACAACTTTCAGACTTTACAAAAACCACCTTATCTGTTAAGTCCCTTGCTTGATTACGCAAGAATATGATATACAGCTAATAGCACTCGAACGTGTAGAATCCCAAAGTTGTAAAATCAGGAGACAGAAAAAACAGGGGAAGTGATCATGTACAAAAAAACATGTGTATTTATAGTTATTAGCGTTGGCTATAACATCATTATAGTTCAGCCAATCCACAAGGAGGCGAGTTATGCTGTCGTCCACTCGTAGCATACCACGTTGATATTCTAGAAGGCTCTATCACATTCTGATTAGATGGAATCTCTTCGGCTCCTTTAGAGCCTTTGGACTCCACGTCTTGCTTCTCCACACCGTCCCAACGCACTTAGTATATCAATTCATCCAGTTTGTCAGTATTGTTTAAATTTGACTTACTATTAAATAGTCAGCCGATGTGACTAAAGTAGTTAGTGTATATTATGAACCAGCCGTCAATATAATACAGTTACTTCTCTGTAGTTATTAAAAGTATTCGCTTAAAATATTCTAATTACACGGTATGGCATTCCACAGAAATATTAATAAATTATTTTATACTTAGCAAACATTTAATGGTATATAACGATATTTCATGTAGTGCTAATTGTTAGTTCGTTTGTTCCATCAGATTTATAATATAGTTTGCCGTTCTAATTCATTGTAACTGATATTTATTTTCATGACTGTCATTCATAATGCTAATTACAAGTGACATCAACTAAATTACTTTCAGTATTATGAGAAAATTAACTAAGTTCTTTTTTCAATTCACGTCTAGATGAAAGTTAGGTTTTCAAAAAAGATTATATGCATGATATATATACTTAACGTGTAATAAATTAAAATTGAATGTTTATTTACATTTAAGATTATGGATGTATTAAATAGTAATAATTTCGTAACGGCCCAACTGTTATAGCCCAAAGCCGCCAATTAGAAGCAGCGAATTATCGATCGGACCAAGGACGTGTAAAGCACGTACGAGCAGCCTAGAGTCCTGATTGATCCTGCTTTCCGCCTAGCTCAGCCAGTGAAGTCCAGAACACTTGCCTCAGCCTCTGCAATATGAACCATTATATTTCAAACATACTGAGTTTATATACCAATCAAACAAACCACAAAGTATCAATAAAATATGAAACAATATTTGTACAAGAATTAGCCCAATGTGGCTGTGAATGAGGGAGGTAGTAATTAATATACTGGGTTAAACTCAAGAATGGTAGAACGTATAATAATAGTTTATGGGTCAAAATAAAGCTTACAATAAGAGGAATATGAATATGCATAATTTAGTTACTTAATAATTATACAATATAAATATACGTTTAGTATTGGTCCATCAGTAGATCCCTAAATTTATTATTCATTATTCTTGTCGGGACATAACACCAACGTTCCCTAATCTGAAATAATCTAAATATCAATCATAAACGACGATTGAAAGGAAGCTACTTTTCTTTCGCTTTCAGCATGCCTTTGAAGAAGGTTTTTATTTAAGAACTGGTATCGGCTAATGAACTACTGAGACGTTACATCATATCATAAAATACTTGAAGTTAAAAAAAGCTATTTAGTTACAATTTAGCAACTAAATAATACTGTACTCATCATGAGTTGTGAAAGGGGTAGTCAATTGGTTAAGATGTCCGAATCTCGACCACTAACCCCTGAGGCTCGCATCCGCCTAGATACTTTGGTGTGAGCAATCGGATAACAGTATTAACCCTGATACCCGAGTACCTCTCGCATGATTTATCAATTATTAGTCATTACTTCAATTCGGTTTAGATTCATAAGTGGGGACTGTTGATGAGAGCTTCGAATAAAGAAGAAACATCAGTCTAGTAATCAATGATTTTCATTTGTTACTTCACTTAATATCAAATCAAGATTAAAATCATTCTTTTTCGTAAACTAATCTCCATGATTATCGAAATGAACATGCTGTTGATTGACTTGAAAAATATTTTTTTTGCCTCTACTTCTACTATCACTTTAAATACTACTAATAATTCTATCGCCAAAATATTCAATTCAACTTTTTGTAAAAAAAAAATAAAATACACTTATTTTAATTAATACTAAATTACAAACCATCATGAATTTAAAATTTCTTCTAATTTGTGTTATTGTGCTAACAACTCACACGAACCATACACATACACACATGCACATACTCTTGCATTCCATAAAGATATAAATCTAAGCGAATACATTCTCGTATTTACAATAGCACTATTTTGAATAACTAGACAAACATTACACACAAACACTAACACTCATATTTTTATATACGAAAATTAAATTCAACCCCCACCACTTTCTAATCATCATAGATTCCCGGTAGGGAGTCTAATTAACGAATAAAAAAAGAGCAAAAAAAAATTCGAAGTACATCTTAGAATGAAAAATTTCTTAACGATAACCATTTAATCTGATTATTATTATTGAAAATAAAAGCAAATTGTTCTCTCTTTTAGAAAAAAATAACCTTAAACTACTTTATACCTTGTATTTTTAGTTTGTGGTACTACTGTGCTTAAAATAAGTCATTTTAAAGCAGAAATTTAGTTAGTTTTATTATGGCTATCATTATTAGTAGTAGTAGCTATCACTAAGTTTTAAAGAGATAGCAACAATATGAAATTATTCTCTGATTTATTAATTATATTGTTAGTCAAGTGATAAGTATTAAGCAAAGATTTCTATTTAATTAAACGCTAACGTAAGTTTTGGGTTACGTTAAATTTGTGAAGAATATTGATTTTTACTAAGTACTTCTATCATGGAAGAACATCATTTGGTAAACTGGGATTGAAAATGACGGAGTAGTGGTTGACTGTTCCTCATTTTTTAAAGAGGCAACTCAGTGCGATTCACTTTCGACATCACACGCGATCAAACCTAAAATTTTTACATTTTTACGGTAATCATTATTCTATATGAAGTCTTTAGTGCTAACTGGTGATAATTTTGGAAATTAATCCAGCATTTCTTAGTTGTCAGTGGTTTTTAAATTGAAACGAATTTTTCTTCACCAGACATCAGAAAAACCTGAGGTTAACCATATTGATCACTGTTAAGTTCCGAAATGAGAGGGTAACAATTAATCGCTTTTCCGTGACTTTTAATAATCCGTTACTTGACAAAAGTTGACCTAAACATCTCTCTTTAGACTGTTATTTCTTACTGATTTATCATTCGGATAATATTGCCTAGATTAACTATTTAAAAGTGTTTGTTTGATGGATTAATAGAATTCACATTATTCATACTTCATTTTGTTTCTTGTTAATTAATTGGAGTTAATCAATTTGGTATGATAGACAAATATCGCGGAAATAACGAATCTTAGTTAAAATACTGCATATTTCATATCAGAGATGATTTACTGAAAAGTTAGTTATTTGGAAATGAAAACATCCTATAGGAACATCTTGTGTATATAAATATTAAAACAACTGAATCATTTATGTATTACCCATTACGTTGTTCCAGCATTTTCCAAGTCTTTTAACTCGTATAGTAATTACGAGGTGAATCCCGTCCTTAGCTGACATTATTTTTCGAACTATAGAAAACCAGAGGACATTAGATCGCTGTTTTTTTCCATTATTGGGAGCTCCCCATGTAGTGCGCGACGCTTAACACATGATCTTCAGATCTCAAGTTAGGCAACAAATATTCAGTTTGTGACATATCATCTAGTGATCAGCAATTTCAGTTTCAGTCAATATCTGTGATTCAGAGCAACATACTTCTTGAATAGTCAATAAATTACTGCTCAACTCACTTTTCGAAATTCACCCTATTCGAGACAATCCGCTCAGAATGTACATAAAGTAACAGAAACTGATCAATTATGGTTCTGTATATTAACAACAGGAAATTATTAGCCCTCAAGAAAATAATTAAAAAATAATTGTATAAAGTAAGTTTCATAGTTTGTACATTCAGAATTTGTTCTTTCGTATTAAAGAGGAAAAAAATTGTCATTTCTTTAATATGATGAATATTCTCCCTTGAATTGATTCATTTGTTATACCTAAAAAAATGTTGATAAGAAAAACAATATTAGGAAAAAGAAATGATTACATATTAGTTCCTGTTGTGAATGCAATTAAAAATTGCGTCATTTCGCACAGAGCTTACCATAATAATAATAATAATAATAATAATAAATATAGTGAGAAACCAAATAAGATTGTAAACTTAACTCACAACTGATGCTTTCTTTTAGTTTTAACTGAAAAAAATATAACCATTCATTTGTTTTAATAATATCCTGAAAATATTTTCGCACCTACTCAAATTCCATTTGACTCTTATTTTATGTATATTCAGTCTATTCTTTAATGAAGTTCTCTACTCGAAATTAAATTTTACTCACCTCTTTTGTCTGTTACAATTTGTATGTGTAGATGAGTAAATTTTTTCCCCTTGTTTGTAGTTTTCTTGTTTTTTCATTGTCATTGTCTCCCTTTTCCAGTTTCCCCTCTGCTCTTCTTTTAGTATCAATAATCATGGAAAATTTCATGAGATTTCTGTAACTTACAGTGGTGGTGAACACTTTTGAAGTTTGTATATGAATGCATTTACTCGCTACAATGTGAAATTTTGTCAGGAGAATATGAGATATGCAGCTACTGATTAAAAAAATTAAAAAAAAACATTGGTCGACAAACAGAAATATTGCTTCGGTAACTATCAATAATTTACTTCAGAGTTAGATTATTACGTAATAATCAATATTACCATTCTGCCAGAATATGAGAACATTCTCAACTATAGTACTAAAATTTTTACCATAAAACATATTTTGGCAGACTTTCGCCTCTTATGCTAATTTTAGTTAGATAGGAATTTTAAAACAATAAACATTGGATAGCTGTTTCACTTTGATATATGACTCCTCAGCACATTCACTAGCTCACTGGGGATCAAATCCAGGGCCTTTCGATCTCATGGAGAGTGCTTGATCCTCAAATGAGTTAGCACTTAGTCGGTTAGGATTCCTAACTTTATTTCACTCGGGATATCTCTAAGACATTTTTTAATGTTATTAGTGATTAACACTCACTTGTCATGGCTCCACTCTAGAACATAAAAAAATCAACTTTCAATGTAAATCATTAGTTAGTACATGATTATCACTGCTATAAAGGGTTTGTAAAAATTGTTAAACAGTCTTTCGTTGCCTCCTGGTTTTCACCGACTGTCTAAGATCAGTCTATTACGTAACCTAAGAAAATTTTTAGTTTATTAATTAACTCGGTATTTATTTCATTTATACATCACCAGCACATTCATATTACACTACATACATGGCCACCAATCAATTGTAGATATCAATTTCAGTCCTACAAGAAGTTTATCATTACTCGAATAACACATTGGTCATGTCAATTAGTGTGAAGCTGGTTGACAGTGATCGAACATGTCAGTTCTCTCGAAACTACAGATACGCCTTTCTAACGAGTGCCAAATAGCCCGAAACCTAGGTCCGGGGTTTCCTATCGATTACCTTCAGACATCACCTTACATCTCAACATAATCGAGTCATTCAGACTAGTGACCACATTGCGATTTGATAGATATAATCCGATCAGTACAAAGAAGGACTTGGTATACATCATACTAGTCACTACTGAGTTAACAATAAATATTAAACAATTAATAAGTGTACATGAACAAGAAGAAGGAAATAGTTAGATGAGGAGTAGAACTGAAAAAACTGGTATAAAAGGCTAAATAAGAGAAATATATCTGTAAGGCATTGTAGTTTTCCGTTATTAGTGTTAAGGTTTGCAAATGATCAGTCACTACTAACACATGTGCATCCTAAACAGATTGCTTCGATATTTCTATTGAGTCAAATTTTTTGAATAAAGTTGGTTGGTAACTAACATTCGGCCACTGTTAACAAAGACTGATTAATTTAAATTCTTAGAATAAAGAGCAAAGAACTAAAATCCATTACAAATAAAATTCACATCCGTTGCACAAATCGTTGGTTATCTGGACTAATTATCTGATTGCCTTAAGTGTTGGAAATTTAAAATGTAAATCTACTGGGCTTAAATTATAATGTGAACATCATAACTGTAATGCAGTTGACGAGTTTTAAGTAAAGTGAAACATACATCTTGGATTTCATTCTTAACCACTATCTAACCTTCTTGGAAAAAAGTTTAATTTAAAGCTAACAAACAAGATCAAAAGATGACATATATTAATCTATGCTAAATTCAATACTTGCATAAAAGTACGTAATGAATGGGACTGTATCATAGTGATTTCTTTTTAACCTTTTCACCAAATGTTATAACTCAGTACGATGTAATTTATGAGTAATTTGAAAGACATTTGAATGATTTGAATAACACCTTATGAATAA
Source organism: Schistosoma haematobium (assembly GCF_000699445.3). Classification (NCBI taxonomy): domain Eukaryota; kingdom Metazoa; phylum Platyhelminthes; class Trematoda; order Strigeidida; family Schistosomatidae; genus Schistosoma; species Schistosoma haematobium. Next base: position 16,595,264 of record NC_067197.1, on the reverse strand, counting down.
CGTCAACTTTATAAAAATATTACAATTCACTTACTTACAGACAAAACAGTAAGTAAATTTATGATTATCTAACAAGCAATCACTATTTTTCAAACATAGAATAATTAGATCAGTCAATCAGTAACGACGTGGAACTTCGTACGTACGTACATCAGTTTGAGTTGCCACACCCCATTAGCACAGAAATACAGTTGTCTATTCAAATTCCGTATTGGTAGAGGTAGTAAGAGTATAAGCAGTAATGGGAAAGATTAGGGTTTGAAAATGTTATTCAAGGAGTATAATCCAGTGAAATAAATTTCGAAAGAAAATAATGGACATGAAGAATTCAGAAGACTAGAATTGGGGATAATTGTACCTTTTCATAATTCAATACTAAATGTAACGATATTCATATAAAACACCGGTACATTTCATCATGAAGCTTACAGGTTACAGATTCTCACATGTTATAGATTAATGTAATGGATAATATATTCGACAATTTCAAATTACATTATTAAACTTCACAATGGGTAGGAGTATGAAATCTTTTTTTTAAGAATAAGAAACCAGAACATTAAAATTAAATTAAAAATAAATTTCTAGCAACTTAATTATCTCGTTCGACAACTTCAAGGAAGATTATTTGTATATCCATAATAGATAGACTAAAATATGATTGAAATATTGTTGAAGAATAACATCCTTCAGTAAAGTATATATTTATATTATTATTTAATTATAGGGTTTATTTATAAGACAAAAAATAGAAGAGATCACACTTTAAACTAGAACATATAAATCCCAATTGGGATTAGATAAAAAGGGAATCTTTGTAGATCACTGTTTCATTTGATACACATGCATTGTTTTCTTTTTAAAGATCACTAAATGATTAATTAAACTGTGAATGTACAATGTTTGTGAGTGTGTACATTTAAATCCCTATTCATTTGGAGGCTAACTCATATATATATCTATAAATCATACTCAACATAGTAAATAAATATCTATTCATGAAATGATAGTTTTTTTCCACACTTCAAGAAATTCCACTCATAAGTTAACTTAGGTATTTAGATTGAAAGGATGTATGATATCGTATACGTGAATTATCACATACTCGAATGCCTAATATGATTAAAAATAAATTTGTCTATAATTTCAAGGATTTAATCGCTTTTTTTCTATCCCAATAATAAAGTAGTCATTGTTAAAGTTATCCGCCAGTTCTCAAAGAATAAATGTTCGGTTTTTTTCTTTTAAATTGAGCATTTATATGTATGGATATATCACTGAATCCAATAGAAGATACGACGACTGTTTCATTATGATTTGAAACTTATTTTTATTTCTACTCAATATATTAAACTCTTATGATTGATAGCCTAAGAAAGTGTATTTCATTTTGAAATTCTATACGATTTTTCCGAATTACAGAGGATTTGAAATATTGCATAATATGATTAGAATCTATATGTTCTGGAAAGCTTGACAAATCTTTTTTATGTTACTGAAGACAGAAGATAGGAATTCAGTAAACCTTTGATATTTGTCAGAAATCAAGTATAACCTTGAGACATAATAAATAGAAAACTAAGGGGGAAATTGATACGAACTGGAAAGAAATTACTCCGAGCTTTCTTCTTCTTCGTCAGAATTATAACTTGTTAGAAAAACTAAAACACTAGGTATTTTGAAGGTTTCCTAGTATAGTGATAACTTATTTGTGGTGATTCTCTGGTTGAAAACATCAGATTCAATAAGTTAATATTACTTACTATATAACGGTATTGTCATTCGTGGGCTCTAATAATATTATAAATTGCTTGAAATAAATGAATGGGGAATTATTTTCTACTTCAATCTAGTGACTAAATATTTCTATGTTAATCACATTAAGGCTACTAAGAAGTGTCAACTTATATATGCGAATGATTTGTGTATTGTTTCACTGTCTCCAGTATTATTTTAGCTGTCGCTAGAGTGATGTTGTTTAAAGTAGAACGAAAAATATTTATTTATTCAATAACAAACTTTTTAGGCATCCAAGTTATATAACTAACGTTAAATTTGCGGAGTAGTATGTTTCCAAAACTTCAAAGGAGTGAAGGTTAAATAATAACCTATAAATTATTAGAATGATACAAATAAAAAATTTTCACTGTTTGAATCACAAAATGACCCCAGAATAACATTGAAAATCCAAAAGCAGTGGATAGCTGTTTCGTGCTGTAATGAGACTCGTCAGTAGAGCGAATCCAAGATCCTTACACAGGGGATAGAACCCAGCACTTATTGTCTCACATGCCAATACTTAGAATCTAAACCACTAAACCAGAGTCCGAGTCTATACATGCCTAACTTCAGTCGATTCACGACATCCTCCCACCCCTTATCTAACGTCCGAGGTGGGTATCTGTCTCACATCCAACATGATCAAACTCCGATGACTACGGCTTCTCAGTAGTACTCCATGAGTTGGATCTCGAAGCCGATCACCAGTAAACATGTGATTACTATAAGCATGATGGGATTTTTGGAGATTGAGGAATTTCTCATTTGTGAATTGGAGATTGTATGTGGGCACTTGTGGGGAGTTTTATACTCGTACGAAACGACTTTTCAATATTTCAATGTTTTCAACTACTTTCTAACTGAGATTAGTTCATAATTTAAACTATGAAAATTATAGAGTCTCTACAAATCTCCTATATTTAGAAAGAGGATTATTGTTCAACTCTGATGCATTGTGGACTATAGTTTTATTGATAATTATCAGAAGGGGTTTTTGGATATTATTGTAATCTCAATAGTTGATATCATGAGTCAATTGAATCTAGACCACTGTGCAAAATCTGAAAGCACTGGACGGCAGTTTCGTCCTATCGTGGGACTCCAGTACTTTCAGGTGTTCCATGGTGGTCTAGCTCCAATTGACTCATGATCTCAACTATTGATAATAATCAATTTAAAATACTAGCAGATAATATTTTTCTAAATTTATTACAATGAAAATGATGAGGTTAAATCGAACTAAACTTCTGAATACATTTACGTCGTCACCTTGTATTAAATGTCCCCTTTGATTATAATCAGTCTTTATCGGGATATATGCACCCTGTTAGGATTACTTCAGCATAGTAATTTTGTCACATTTTCTTTGTTATGGATGGATTATGACTACCAGAGGAATCCTCGTTGTGGGATTCATCATATTTAGAATTCACCATCTGAATGTACCTGCATTCCAGCGTTGGTGTTCTCGATGAGACTTGGACATAGTTTGTTTCATTTCGGATGTCCAGCGCTTCATCCACTGAGCTACTAGTCGTCAGTTGTCGAAAAAGTAAAAAAAAGTGAACTGATGAACAGCTAACTTACAAAAAGTCTGATTCCTAAAATTTAAACATTTAGAATAAATAGTCCAGTAATGTACCGTTCAATAATTTATTGACTACAAAGTTGAGTTATCAATTATTACCCTTAATTTTGAGGAATTCTGTGTTTATTCATAAATTTAGATGTTTTTAGATGTTCATTGACGCCTTATGTCTTATTACAGTGGTTACTTACATACGCCTGTTAACACTCATGGAGCAGCATAGACCGCTCACCAGCATTCTCTATCCAACTCTGTCCTGGACAATTCTTCCCAGTTCTTTCTAGTTGTTATTCATCCTTTTGATGTTTGCTTCTATTTCCCGACGGAATGTGCTATTCAGTCTTCCTCTTTTCTGTTTCCTTGCAAGATTTCAAGTTAGCACTTTTCCCTTGATGCAGTTTGGTAATTTCCGTAATGTATGTCCTATTCACCTTCATCGTGTTTTCTTAATTTTCTCCTCAGCTGGGAGTTTGTTTCTCCAAATGATATTAATTTGTAACAAAGTATGCCTTCAAAATTACTACAATATCCCTACAAACTATTTATTCTAATCAGTATATTTAAATGAACTAAATAATTTGGCGTTTTATTTTTAAAAAATCACGAGATTAGTACTAATATCTCAATCATAAACTACTATACTTACCAATTTAATAAGAACTGTCAACTGGGTACTTTGTTCCTTACACAATAAACTGAATTTTAATATTTAAAATTAAACAATAAGAAATCGTAACAAAAAGTAATATTTTCTTGCATATTGTTTTATAATTTATTGTTTAAAAGAAAGCTAAATTATATTCATCAGTATAGGGTTTTGGAGATTATTAAGTTTTTGATTGAGATCATGATAATTACCATGTGCTCACTAGTGGCTAGCTTCGTGAGGGAATTCTCGGAGTTCTAGTGAGAAGCCGTGACCAGTGGAGCTAATCCAAGTCAGATAGAGATAAGTATCTACCTCAGACGATGGAAGATGGTCGAACAATTTTGTAGATTGTTTGAAGTTGTACATTAACACCGTTGGATACTGGCTCAGTGGTCTACAGGTTAAACGTTCGCGCACTAGACTGAAGGCCCTGAGTTCGAATTCCGCGAGCGGGATTGGAGATGCGCACTGCTGAGGAGTCCCACAGCAGGACGAAACGGCTGTTCAGTGCTTCCAGGTTTTCAGTGGTGGTCTAACATCAATCGGTTCATGATCTCAATCAAAAACAATAAGTCATATTCATTTTCAAATAGTGTTAAAACTTAATTGAAATTAAATCTATGGAAAAAAGTACAGATAATGCACATACATACACATGCCACTGTTTAATTAATAAGTAGTAAGACATTATTTCAATACCATTGGCAGCGACACCAAATGTAGTGAAGAAGAACACAGGTGAGGACAACTGATTATATTTAGCACAAAATTGCAGAGTTACTTGGTACAATAGAAAAAAAAACCATATTCCAATATTTCATTTGCTAAATGTTCATTAATTGTCTCAGGCTTCATTGTTCCTGCATTTACATATCAATTACTTTTTGTTCCTGTTCTTCCCTCTTCAATCCTTCCAACCTTTTTGCTACCAAATATTCTCTCCCTGACTAGCGCTACATACTACTTATGTCGACATAACTAGCACACATCATATTATTAGTGATACTTCTTGAAATTAGTATTATCAATTAATAAAAAAAGTTTATAATGAGAGAAAAAAAGAATCAACAAATTGTTCCAATTATTATTATATTTTGTTTTAACCTACTGATCATGTAAATTAGTTCCAAATAAAAAAACAAACACATATGAATGAGTTCAATTAAGAACTAGATGTAGCAGTAAATGTTCATAGAACCCTCATTTTCACACTTTAAATGTTCAGTAATTTTTTTTAGTCCACAAAAGGTTGTTAGTTTTCTTATTTTTTCATTTTATGAAACAATATTATTTATAATTCATATAAAACAATTCATTATGAAATAAGGTAGAAAACAATACTCTACTGTTTACATTACAATATTAAACAATATGATCTGAAAAATTGACTAATTTGACATTAAAGATAATGATGATGATGATGATGTCTTGTTGTGGTGTATTCTGAATTTTCCAAATCATTGCCTAACATCCTATGAAAAACTACTAAAAAAAGAAAGAAAAATAATAGGTACATGACTTGTTTTTATCCTTATTTAGTATAGAGATGATAGTATGATAAAATGCTTGACAATATTGATCCAGTTCACTTTCTTAAAATCTTGATCACTTTGAGATAATAACACAATTATAATTAAATGACATCAAAGGTCATTCTTTTACTTTCAACATAGTTGAATTTAACTGGTCATATCGGTTCATCAGAAAATGTCTATTAAATCTGATTAAAATGTAGTGGATATGTAATTGGATATAAGAAATCAATACTCAGTAATAATAGACTTAAGGTTTACTGTTAATATCATTCAATAGACAAACTGACAGTTCGTAGCTGTCATATTACCCTACAAAATTAAAGGCCATTAAACAATAATCTACTAGTGAAATTCGGATAATTTTATTTACCTAGATTCATCAGCTGAGGTGGGTATCCGTCTTACAAACAGTATGATTGAATTTCAATGATCACGGCTTCTCAGTAGTACTCCATGAGTTGGATCTCGAAGCCGATCACCAGTAAACATGTGATTACTATAAGCATGATGGGGTTTTTGGAGATTGAGGAATTTCTCATTTGTGAATTGGAGATCGTATGTGGGCACTTGTGGGGAGTTTTATACTCGTACGAAACGACTTTTCAATATTTCAATGTTTTCAACTACTTTCTAACTGAGATCCACTTATGATTTAAATTATGAAAATTCATATATTTATGACACATAGCAACTTGTCATATTAAGGCAGTAAAAACTGTTATTCCATGCAAAGAAGAATGATAATATTATGAATAAATAAAAGACAGAAAAGTTATGTAATCACCAGATAAATAAGCAAGAAAAACGATAATTACTAGAACAATGAAGTTCAGTCAAGTTTGAATACGTTATTTATTATAGAATCAATCACTTTAGTCATTCTACATCGAAACTCAATAGACAAACTGCAATCAATGATTTTAATTGATTGAAGACAATTGATAGGAATCTCTAGATTACAATTTTATGCTGATTAGCTATTATCAACAAGATATATCTGCAGTTATGAACAAAATAATATTAATATCAGATGGGTTTTGTGGATATTATAGTAATTTCAATGATTAAGATCATGAGTCAATTGAAGCTAGACCACCATGGAAATCCTGAAAGCCCTTGACGGCCGTTTCGTCCTATTGTGGGACTCCTCAGTAGTGATTGAAATTACTATAATATCCACAAAACCCATCTGATATTAATCGACATATGCTCACTAGTGACTGGCTTCACGAGGTATATCCTGGAGTTTTAGTGAGAAGTAGTAACCAGTGGAGTTCAACCAGGTCTGTTGTGAGATAGTAACTCACTGAAGACAATGGTGGATGTGTCGCTCAATTTCGTGGATTAGTTGGAGTTAGATATTAACACCGTTGGATGCCGGCTTAGTGGTCTAGTGGTTAAGTGCTCGCGCGCGGAACCAGTAGGTCCTGGGTTCGGATCTCGCAGGGGGCGAGGTCGTGGATGCGCACTGCTGAGGAGTCCCACAATAGGACGAAACGGCCGTCCAGTGCTTCCAGGTTTTCCATGGTGGTTTAGATTCAACTGACTCATGATCTTAATCATTGAGGATAATATTATCCAACATGATCTTCGCCGACGTCAATTGATTTTGTATTCACAGACCATATCATGGAGCTATTTTTTATGTGACTAGCTTCATATACGACTAACTCTACAACATTATCTGTTTACTGGATAGAATAAAATAAATACCACAGAATAAACAAATATGAAAGTAATTATTATATACTAATCAATTGTATTACAATCAACTATGTTTGAATTGACTGATAGTCAACATCTAATTAATAATATTCAACAAACTTATTGACTTCTACAATTGATATTTCTCTTCATTCTTAAAATTCTCATTTAAATCAATTTTTCTATCGTCTAAACTATTTGTATTATTCATTCGCTTTTTTAATTATTGTTTATATTCAGGTGAAAAACCATTTGTTTGTGAATTCGAAGGATGTGATCGTCGATTTGCTAATAGTTCCGATAGAAAAAAGCATATGCATGTACATATGAATGATAAACCATATTTTTGTCGATTTAAAGGATGTGATAAAAGTTATACACATCCTAGTTCATTACGTAAACATTTACGTGTACATTATTTATCACCGAATGATGCATTAAATCCAACAGACTATGATACACACTCGAACTCAAGTGATACAATCAATAATAATAATAATAGTGACAATAATCAACTTAATACAAATGATTCACGTACATGTACACGTACTAATAACATGAATATGACAGAAGTTCTAACACGTGAGTCTCATAATTCTGTTAATCCTACAAATTATTTTTATCCTATGATGAATCGAGATAATGTTGATTGTATACGTAATAATAATTGTACTGGTAATAGTACTACTACTAATCACAATAATAATAATAACAATTGTACTAGTACACTGAATAAATTGAGAAAAAAAACTCAAGATAGTCCTATACATACTTCAGATTTTTTATTACGTAAAGCTTCAAGAAAACGTCATTATTCTACTAGAAATGAATATGATTCAGAGAGTTTTACACATGTTAATACAACTACAACTACTAATATAACTAGTAGTAGTATTAATATTCGATCACCATCTTCAAAAGATTTTATGTCACAGTTAGCAGCAGTAGTATGTGGTCCAACTGAAAAAGAGTTTAAATCCCAACGAAATAATTTAAATTATAATGAATTTCAAGGAACATTTCAACAACATTCTGAAAATATTTCACAATTTCGTAATGATACGTTTATGTGGGGACAATTGGATAATGAACTCCCTATAACAAATAACCGTAATAATAATTATAAGAAAACAAATACTAATCTATCTTATCTATCATCCAATCATAATATTGATCCATTTTTATCAAATTCACGTATGTATTCATCATTAAATTTTGGACAGTCTTTATCAACATTATCACAAATAACACCATCTTCTCCAACAGATATTATAGCACAACATGAAATGAATATAGACAGTGTAAAGATGAAATCTGATCTATTGAATTTAAATCGCTCTTATGAATTACATAACAATGTAATTAGTAATGATAATAGTAATCCATATGTTAATTTACATCACCAACAACATGAAGAACAAATGGATCATTTACAACATTCATCATCACAATATGCATTGAATGAATATACTCAAAATTTATTTCATGCAAATGATTTTTTAATGGAAACTCAAAAAAATTTTGGATTAATAAAACATCCTTATTATCATACTCAACAACAACAACGTCAAGGATCATATTGTTTCTTACCATCATCACATCAATATCATTCCGATAGCCAACAACCTCAAGAATCTCAACATTTTCAACGGCAACAAATGAATTCCTCTCCAAAATTATATAATAATTTATATTCACTTGAGACAAATCTTTTATATCCATGTAATGATAATAATAATAGTACTAATTCACAATCTATACATAATTTACAACAGCATCAAAAACATTTAACATCAGAGAATTTACTAACACAACAATCACAACAACATTCAGTCTATTCAGAAACTAGTCATCAATCGAACTCAACTGATTCTGACTTAGAAAATAGTAGTATTTTATTTAAAACTAATTTATCAGCAAATAATTCATTTATAAACAATAATAATAATAATAGTAGTAATGGTAATAATAATTCGATCACATCTTGCACTGGTAATATTCTATCAACAATAAATAATGATCATAATAATTTATCCATTACAAATGTACCAGTAATTTCTACACCGACTATCATGACAAGTTGTGAAACAAGTTCATCAACAATTTCATTATTCTCACAACTGAATGAAAATAAATTAAAAGAGAATTTACAAGTGAATGACAATAATAATAATAATAATAATAGTTCTACGGATTTATCATTATCAGAAACATTAACATGTGGAGTACAATTTCCTGTAGCTAATTCATTATCAAATTGGCTTTCATTAAATAATAGAAATGGGATATCAGTTACAAATTATTTAGGATGGTCAATGTTAAATAATGATAAAACAATGATCACATCTAATATAAATAATAATACTAATGAATTAACTCATCACTCATTAGACAATAATAATGATAGTAATAATAACAGTAATCAGACAGATAGGATAAACAGTATTGATCGTATACCTTCAACGGTACATCATCAAATGAAATGTTGTGAGAATTTTGATAATATTCCCTTATCGAACAATAATAATAATAATGATAATAGTAGTAGTAGTTTTCTTAATAACGATAACGAGAAAGATACCAGTAATCAATGTACATTCACAAAAAATAAAATAAAAGATCCAGTAATTTCCCCGTATATTTCAAATTGTGCATTTTCATATATTTGTAATCCAGATGATAAGCATAAATTGCATGATAAAGAAGAAAATGATCAACGAAATAAAATAGTTGAACATAAGAATGATTATATTGACAACTACTATTCATCATCATCTTCTACAATAATAGATTGTGTTAATGATTCTTCAACTTTATGCTCAATGATAAATAATTCAGTTATTCATGGAAATATTAACAAGACTAATGCCGGTACTACTTCTCTTTCTGTTACAACTACCACTATTACTACTAATGCTAGTAATGATAATAATAATGATAAATAGCATATGTAACACTTTACAAGTTAAATAATTCAATTTCTAATCTATTTTTTCATACTTCCATTATAATTCTCTTCTACTGAAGATTATTTATTTACGTAATTCATTGGTCTATTTGATTATCTCCGATCCCCCCCCGGTGTACATAAACATATTCATTGCTTTATCAGCTCTTATTTTCGGTTCTAATTTATATATATACGAAAGATTTTAATTGTGCCAAAAAGCCCATAGAATAATTTTCCTACAAAGTCAAACTTCACTCATTGACAGTATTGTTTTTTTTCGAATACTTTTATTATGACCATCATGTTAAGTCGCTAACGTAAAATAAACCAAACACACTCTATTTATTTCATATTATAATTGAATTACACAGTTTTGTGTTCGGGATTTTTTTCTGTTTTCTCTTATTCTACTAGAACTTTTCAGTATCATGTCCCTATCTATTCTATTTTATTCACGCCATTTTTTCTGTCATTATTTTATCTATCCGATTCTATAGAATATTATTCTTTGACTACTTCCAATAGTTATGTTACATTCATTATCTTCACAGTTTCTCATTCATTCACTCACTCACTCACTTACTTACTTTCTATCACATATCCCCCGAACTATTATCTACATCTTTTTTATCACTTAAACGAAAATCTCTACTTAGTTTGTTTGTTCATTTATACTCTTACCATTCTTCTTTATTTTCTCAATGAGAAAACATGAGAAACAGTTTTTTTTTACAAGAGAAAAAAAGGACTTTTCTTTAGACATTCTTTATTTGTGTTTATGATGAAGTTAACAATAACATTGACGATGAAATCATTCTCCTTTTTTTTACTCAGAAATGTAGATATAATAATAATATACATTTATCATTGTTAACTTGATGATGTAATAGGTTATTACATAACAGAATAAACTTTATGTTTTAAAATAAACGATTGAATTATTGAATATCCTTTCTTTTTGGAATTATTTCTGAATATCATCTTCAGTATACCGAATTTTAATGAAAAATCAGTTATTTGATGGGCATATATATTGAACTTGTTAACGAGTTGTTAACTAGGTTGAAGATTAGATCCATGTTTTCTTGCTGATTGTCTTCAGGTTTTTGTTATAAAAATATAGCTCTTTTTATTGTGATAAAGTAAACAAATAACTGGTGTTATTATCAGGTTATATGAAAAAAGTTTTGTTTAAATTTATGAATTTTGGTCAACATTGAAGTTTTGACCTATTGGTTATCATAAACAACATTGAAATTGAGTCTGGAAGTACTTGTAAATTTAAGATTAAATAATTCATACTCATTATTTACTAGTTTTTGGAAAGATTATTTAATTGTACCATCAGTAATTCATTGTAAAATAAGTTAATGTTTGTTCTTTTTTATACGCAGTTTCAAGAACGCTGTGTGTTTAATGCGATCGAAAGTTAAACTGAGTTGTCACATTATATTAGCGTGACGAGATGAAGTTAACAAGATAAACAGAATTTAAATGAAAATATTTTGGTAGTCACTGTTGTCAAAAAGACTGAATGTCTGAAAGGTATGTATGAAGGAACACTGGAAGTCAATATATAAGGGTAGATAAAGAATCAATGAATCTGTAAAACTGTGATCAATTTTCAGCCAGTATCACTTAACGTCTCCAACTACTGATAGCAGTTATCGTGCAAACTACAAACAGGTTATCTGAATCTTTCCACACGACTTAGTTCAAATGACGATGAGTTCACAGTGTGATGTCAAGTTTTTTTCTGGTGATCACTAGCTTCCTTTCAGCCTACTCGTACGCCAAACAGCATTGTCCATCGAGATGGACGGTTTTCAGGCATGCATAATACATGTTCTAACCACCTCAGTTGATGAAAATTCAAGAATTCATCAATTATTTTATTATCTTTGCCTATTACCTTATACATAACCGTAGCATTTCTCCCCCACTTCCTTCATGTTACACGAGCAATGCTTAAAAGGCATCCGTAATCAAATATTAGTAGCCAACGAATATCCGCTGGTGAAAAGAGGGATACTGGGAAACCCAGTGCAAACACCGCTTGGGGTTAATTCTCATGAATATTCTCCATAAGCTGTGACATGGGCAGTAGTATCCAAATAGAGAGCTTTCACAAGGTTTATATGCTTCAGTAGCGTGACCCTAAATGACCAACGATTACGGGTAATGCAGTTATATGGCATCTTAAGGTTAGGAAATGCAACTTTATTCGGTATTCGGAAATTACGGCCACGTTCTGGAACCTGAATAAGGGTAAATACTTGAGCACTACATCCACATCTAGATCTGAAACCCTCCTGGTTTCCCAGAGTTTCCTGTTCATGAGACTAATATTTTAGTTATAATATTAATCAGACCGATTACTCTGTTGTTATAATAAGATGAGTTCTGTTCTGTTTTTAAGAACTTCAACGATCACCAAACGAGACCAATCAGATGGGATTATGTCTAATTCTTAAGATGTAACTTATATATCAGGCAACTGAACTGTTAATAGTCGACCACCTTATTTACAAACATCTAGAGTTAACCAAACGGTTTCTGCTACTTTCACTCGTTTCATATTGGATATGGCATTTTCAACATCATTAAGATTTGGAGGGAGGTATTAATTTCGCATTCATATTGTTTTGAGATAGTTTAACTGTTTTTAAAGTGCTTTATCCTCATTTTACTCTTCTAAACCTAAAGTGGATAATAGCTTCTTTTTTTTCTGAAATAGTCTCATTAACAGCTGGCTTTTTACTACTCGTCTTCCTGGTCAATTGGTAGATTCATCTGATGCTACCCATAGTTGATGCTTTTTTATTTCCCTCTTGCTTTTAGTGATCGTTCCTGATAACGATCCTTCCACAAACTTTTTGTTAGCCAATGGTTGAACTGTCATCGCTCTTCAGCATTCTCTCAGGGATGTGTTTTCGAGCAGCTATTAATGCAGTAAGTGCTACTAAAATTCATTGGTCTTTCTTAACTTTTTAATTTAAGTTAGTATCAAATATCGGCATTGGATTTACAAATGTCCATATATCATTCCAAGCTTCTTCTGGACGAACATTTTCGATTAAACCTTCAACTAGTTCTTCCCTGAAGTCATTTCTCACCTTTTCATTTTTGAATTGAGCTCTACAAAGTCCTCCCATCATGACACTTTTACATCCACTAAAACATATACATACTCTCAGTAAAACATGACTGAAGTCCAAGCATGTGCTCCAGAAGGAGTGGTAGTCTTTTAACAATACCTGATGAATATATATTCTATTTGTGCCAATTATTGTGTTGATGTTAGAAGTCATTAGGTTAGGCAGTGTTTCTTATCATGCTTAAAGTTTGTCCTTGCTAGGTATCAGCAATTGCTATAAGATCATTTTAAATTTTTCGAGTTTGACTAGGCCTACTAACTTGGGCTTTAGAAACATTTAATACTACTAAAACGTCTGAGTTAATGGCTTTGTGAAGGAGGACAAGAAGCTTCCCGTAAAATTTTTGTTTTACTTCATTCAGGTTGCAGTTAGTGAGGAGGGGGTGTAGATTGAAAAGGCAGAAAGGCAACGAAGTATGTTCCGAATCCTTATTATCCCACTAAAACAGACAGTACAAAAGTAAATGCTGACCCGAAATCCAGTTAATTAGTAATTGTTCTAGTTTCAAACTGAATGCTATATGTATACCAATCAAACCACGACAAGTTGCTGTCACTTCCGCAGATATATGAAATGTAACTAAATGATTAGCCTGTACATGTGTTTCAGAGACAAAGTGTACATTGGTAATATAAGAGTCTATAGACTTAGCTAGTGAGGCCTGTTGTCCTGTTTGATATATGGTTTGAAGACATATCAATAACAAGTCCTTTGAGTACGACTGCTATTATTGGTACTAATATAAAACAGTTTAGATGTTTGAACCTGTACTTCATAAAGTTGAGATAAGTATGCACTTGAAACGATGGTAATTTATGGCTCAATTAAGCACTATTTTATAATTTTAAAAGTAATTTAATGTGTTCAGTCACAATTAGCTAGTTCATCTATTCTTAGTATTTTATTTGAATATTTTACCGAATTAAGAATAAAATAGTCTCCATTATTTAACCAAGATTTATTTTAACAGTTTCGAACTAATTCAATTCATTTAACCTTATTTAATCAGGTAGAGGTTTTGTGGATATTATAGTAAATTAATAGTTGAATTCATAAGTCAATTAATGCTAGATTATCATGGAAAACCTGGAAGCAATGGACGGCCGTTTCGTCCTAGTATGGAACGTCCCAGCAGTGCGAATCCACGACCTCGCCCCTCCCCCCGCAGGATTCGAACCCAGGACCTATCCGTCTTGCACGCGAGGGCTTAACCTCTAGACCACTGAGCCAACATCCGACGCTGTCCCAACTGGTTAATTATTTCAGGCTAACATTCTTTTCAGTCTGGAACTCATACGACGGACTACAGTGTAAAGTAGTGCATGAACGACAGCTGACAGATGCATTCCAAGTAAGGACCGAAGTCAGACAAGGCTGTTTACTCTCTCCCTTCCTCTTTCTTCTGGTGGTCGACTGGATTATGAAGACCTCAACATCTGAAGGAAAACACGGAATACAATGGACAGCTCAGAATCAATTAAACGATTTGGACTTCGCAGATGACCTAGCCCTCCTATCACGTACACACGAACAGATGCAGATGAAGACAGCCAGTGTAGCAGCAGTCTCTGCATCAGTAGGCCTCAGCATACACAAAGGGAAAACCAAGGTCCTCAAATTCAAAGCGGAGAACAGCAATCCAATCACACTTGATGGCGAAACTCTGGAAGATGTAGAGTCCTTCACATACCTGGGAAGCATCATCGATGAACAAGGAGGATCCGATGCAGACGTGAAGGCGAGGATCGGCAAAGCAAGGGTCGCATTCCTACAATTGAAGAACATATGGAACTCAAAACAACTCTCAACCAATATCAAAGTGAGAATCTTCAATACGAACGTCAAGGCAGTTCTACTGTATGGAGCTGAAACTTGGAGAACTACAATAACCACAATCAAGAAAGTACAAGTATTTATAAATAACTGTCTTCTCAAGATACTCAACATCCATTGGCCGGATACCATCAGCAATAGCCTTCTGTGGGAGAGAACAAACCAACTTCCAGCTGAAGAAGAAATTAGGAAAAGACGATGGAAATGGATAGGACAGACATTACGCAAATCGTCAAACTGCATCACGAGGCAAGCCCTAACTTGGAATCCTGAAGGGAAGCGAAAAAGCGGAAGGCCAAAGAACACATTGCGTCGGATAATAGAAGCAGATATGAAAAGGATGAATTACAACTGGACGGAGCTAGAAAGTATTGCCCAGGACAGGGTTGGATGGAGAATGCTGGTGAGCGGCCTATGCTCCTTCACGAGGAGTAACAGGCGTAAGTAAGTAAGTAAGTAATAAATCAATACAATTATGTGTAGATCTGATTTTTTTCTTATTGCATTAACAAATTGTTGTGGTCCTGTACGATTGTCCTCAACATTGTTATTATTAATATTACTACGATACTATTAATCCAATTTCATAAAATTTTAGTATCTGAATAGGAAATATTAAACACATTCAATAGACTGGAATGAACAAACTATTGATTACTATGCAATTTATTCGTGTCTGTTTTTTTTTTCTGTTTTAAATTCATATGTCTGAAGGTATTATTAATCTCTAATTACAAATTCCATTAAGAATAAATTCAGATGGGTTTGAAACGAAAAAATCAAACAAACAAACAAGCAAATAAACAAATAACATGTAAATATGGCTGAAGAATACATCTGACATACAATTTTCACACGCTATAATCATATGTAATTAGTATTTATTAGTATAAGTTTCATTCTTCAAAACAAAAAAGAATCACCATCATACGTCATTATACATCATTATGCATAGTTTTGCTTTTTTTTCTATTATTGTACAGTTGCTATTTGCTCTCGTGTATGTCATGACATTACTTTGACATTCAATACATAACAAACGTTCAATCTACCAATCAATCAATCAATCAATCAATCCATCAGAAGCATTTCACTTCTGTATGTTCAATCTGTGTGTATTTGTATCGAAACATGAGCTCTTATATCAAAATGTGTCAAATTGCATTATGAAGAATAACTGACAATTGAAATTTTTTTTTGGGGAGGGGTTACTTATCATTGCTCTATGTAGTTCAAATTGTGATAAACTTTCAAGTATATTAATTGATAAATATTAAGGAAGTAATGTACATGATAGTTTTTTTGGAGAAATACAATGATAAGGCTTGGAATAGAGTGAATGTCTAAGACTATTTGGTTAATAAATAAAATGAAGAGAAATATCAGGTGTACGTGTGGATAATGAAGTAAATAGTTTTTACATTTTATAATGGAATAAAAATACATATCAAACCACAGTGATTTATTTTAACCAAGTAACTAAAACACTTTGAAACGTTTATATAAATAAACTAATAAATGGGTATAATCTACTTTTAATTTGTAATAAGGAGTTCCGATTATTTATTTGTTAAGGTCCAATATTTGAAGATTAATATGTACAAGCACATATATGTGCTTGTGTGTAGGCTTGTACAGATTTCACAAGGCCATTAATCATTTAGCATACTATAAATATAAATATGTGGTATTATTTGTAAACAAGACAATTTTCTACTGTCAGAATATATATATATATATATATATATATATATATATATATATACTTTTCAGTTTATTATTAAAGTGATGTCAACCTTTATAGAGAGAATAAAAAGTAAATAAGTAGTGAAAGAAAGAGAAAGAGAGCAGAAAGCATCTAAATGAATATACTGTCTAACTATTATCAATTAGTTGTTAGAACTTCACATGACGTGTATAAGAACGATTTCAGACTAACGACAATTTCCTAGACAGTTAAACTATTTAACTGACACAATGGAGTGACAGTTAGTCACTTGATGAAAATTAAAAAAAAAACAGTTTCATATTATATATATTTACATTTTATTGTATCCGTTATCTTTGCTTTCAATTATTATTTACATTCTACTTTTGTTTTAAATAATAAAATGAAATAATCAGCCTGATTTGTTTCATCCTTTTAGTATTGGTTAGATGCCTTTCTGTGTGTGTGTGTGTGTTGCTTACTACCCATTCTTTAAAACAGATATAGTGTTCACTGATTGTGGAAAAAAACACTTCATTATATTCAGTTTGGACGTTTCAAGTTTTTAGTAACGTTTACAGATTAAGAATCTATAAAATGGTTCCTTGATTATGAAGTAGAAGAATGAAAATGAAAAAAATACTGAAGTTTCCTGGAGAAATATAGTCCAGTGCTTCCAGGTTTCCAAAGGTGGTCTAACATCAATCGGTTCATGATCTCAATCAAAAATTTAATAATCTCCACAACCCCTATAATAGTGATAAGGCTTGAAATAGAATGAATATTTTATATATATCTTACTTTTTACATGTTAAAGATGGTTTATTTAACACGAATTAATATAAGCTAAGAAGTGTTGATTAAATGAAAGAATTGGATAATCATTTTTGTCCCTGTTGAAAATCTTGAATAATGTTCACTCATTACCCTATCAGGAAACGAACTCAGGTTTTTCAGATATCATATTGGACCCTTTACCTTTAGATCAAGGAGTAAGAATGAAGTAACTCACGTTTTCTAATTTGATCAATCAACAATTTACTGTAACCATCATCATTTGTCATGGATAGTGATTTAATCATGGGACATTTGTCAAGTAGTTTCCGGTAAAGTTAACCTATGATGAATAAACCTATTCAAATTATTGTTTTGTATAAAATTCTCAATGGAATTAAATGTGAATGAACTGATGCTTTAAAAATATTATTATGTTCAAAAGTGATTTACGACTAAAAATTCTCATATCTCCCAGATTCGAAGTTTACCGTTTTTGTTATCATTTAGAAAGAGCAGATTTTTTAAATTTATTAACTATTAAATGTGAAAATAAATGTTCATTCAACGTAACAACAGAGGAAATCAACTGTTGTGCAATTTTCATAGTTGTAAGAATTTGTTTTTTTCTGATCAGCTGATGATGAAGTGAAGTAATTCCAAGTTGAATGTTCTTATTGTACTAGGATATTATTTCTTAATCTAAGTTAACTGATGTGACTTTTGGAATAACTCAACTGTAGTGATTAATGGAGTCCCAAATTCGCATTTCGCCCTGTTCAGGAATTGTTACTTGGATAAACCTGCAATACAATGTTGATGTTCACACTGGGACTCGAACCCAGTACCTTTCACTGTAAACATTAAATTATTACGTACTGGGTTACTGATCCTAAATAACGATTAACTTGTTTAGGCTAATTATAAGAGATTCGAATTCCTCGTTGTTGATGTTTACGTAGGTGTTTGTTACAAAATGTACTAGGTTCGAGCTGTAATATAACTAACAACACCAGGATGCAGATATATACAGCTGACGAATCCCAAATAAGACGACAAAGACATCCTTGAGTCTACACTCATATTACACTTATAAAATGTTCTGAAACTCTGTATCTAACGGGTATATCGAGATAATCTGCTCATCATCCACATTATTATTATTATCAATGGCTTTATTTAACATTATATTTTTGGCACAATATGGAATTCTCAGCACGAGGTATTTCAACAGGTTCCTTTTACACAGAGGAAAAAAAGTGAAAGAAACTGATAAATGCATACGTATAAACATAAATTCAATAATCAAGTTACCCGGAATCAAATGAAATGTTTTTTAAAAGAGATAAGTTGTTGACTAGGTTGGCTCTAACAAACCGTTCGTCACATAGTATATTTCCTAGATAAGATATTGTAGAGCTTTTATACTTTCGTTAGCTTGCATGGATTCTAATTTATTGACACCTCGTTCTACCAGAAGATATACAAGGAGAAAGAGATGAATGAAGTGTATGGTTCTTATGTAATAAGATAACATCTGTCAGGAGTGTGCAAGATTTTAGATGTCTATTCACAACCATATTAATGATAACATCAAAAGATTCCCCACACACCCTGTTAACTGCCTTCAACACTTTCCGCAATACAACAAAGTCTTCTCTCAAAAACTGAGGGAAGAATAATGGAGAACAGTAAAAAAATGATAGGTGATATTTGAGAATTAGCAACTTGTAAGAGTTAACGTTGAATAGTCCCAAAAGCATGTAGCCACTTTATGTAGTATGTCAGACGGAAAAAATTTACACCAAGTTAATTGACATTCGACATTGTGTTTATCAAAGAATATCCATTAGTACAAGCTTCCTGGTATTGCAACAGGGTATTTAGGTGCTGCACATGTCCCAGGTTGAAG
Source organism: Schistosoma haematobium (assembly GCF_000699445.3). Lineage (NCBI taxonomy): Eukaryota > Metazoa > Platyhelminthes > Trematoda > Strigeidida > Schistosomatidae > Schistosoma > Schistosoma haematobium. Next base: position 16,575,674 of record NC_067197.1, on the reverse strand, counting down.
TTAAAAGTTTGACATTTAGACAGGTTAATTGTGAGACCATTAACAACAGACTACCATTCTATACGAGACAAGAACTCATTCATTTCAAGGGGATGTAATGAGGTGAAACTCGGCATACATACAGTAAGATCGTCCACATACTTAACAAAAGTGTTTTCTGTGTAAGATGGCATATCATGCAGAAAAAAAGAGAAGAGGACAAGAGGAAGGACAGTCGTTTGTGGTACATCTTCATGAGACAGTAGAGATGTCACACAATTTCCTTCAAGCATAGTGTACTCATTTCGTCCAGAGAGGTAGGAAGATAGTCAGTTGGTTATCCAGCTGTCAGTGTTGACGCTGATTAACGTGTTAAGTAAATGTTACCTTGAGATAGAATCAAAGGCAGAAGTATAGTCCAGAAAAGAGCATCAAACATACATGTTGAACACTATATTATGATGTGGAACAAAAGTAGTTTCAAAGGTGTTTCTTTTGTATTTGTAAGCAAACTGATACATATAGCAACAGAGACTGATCAAGTAAAGTTCTGAATATATACGTGAAGAAACAGCTAGTCCGTTGAAAAAACAACAAACCTGATACTAAAACTACTTTATTTTTTCCAAATTTAATATTTTCAAACAATAGAGGGATGTCATAGGGAATAAGTGTATTAAAAAACAATATTTGGTTGCATATATTTGTAAAAAGATATGCAAATGTTCCCTAATATTTGAAGGAATATTTGGTTAGTTTATTCACTCACTCACACTCTCTTCTTCTTTCATTAATAGGACTTCTTATTTTAAAAATAAACAACTATGTAATCCAGAATAAATTCAAACTCGTTCTAATCCTATGTCGCCTTCAACTGACATTATGCATTGTTAGTTTGTGTGGATTTATTTTTAAGTATGTTATGCTTCCATACCTATGAATCACAATTTATATTGCTTCTGCACACATCATATATATATATATATATATATATATATATGTATCGCACCGAAACTGTCTAAATTCTGTCAATCATTTTATACACAGGATCTATGTGTATATATGTGCGCCAATCGAATGATTCTTATGGAATTCTTTCAATATACTTTTTTTCTACATGTTTAAGTTTACATTTCATGTTGAATTAATTCGAATCTACTAGTAGAATGGAAAATACGAGAAATACTGATGTAGTGTGTGTATGTAAGAGATTCATTCTAATGTTACATTGAAATAAACATTAGAATGTACAAATTATTGTTAAGAGGAAAATTACTAAGCAACATTGAAATAAAGTAAAGTTTAGAGAGAAAGCTAGAAAAAAAGTCGTACAAAAAGACACAGTGAATCAATAAAGATGAAAGGTGAAAGAAAGAAAGAAAGAAAGAAAGAAGGAAGGAGAGAGTTTAACCTCTTTTTTGGCTAATGAATAAAAAATGAATATGTGTTGTAGCAAAAATATAATGCATATAGACAATATAAACCAACTTACTTATTGCTTACATACAATTACCTAAAAAGAAAAGAGGCAAAAATCAGTAAATGAAAGTACATAGAGATAGAAATATATGAAAATCGGTTTAAACATCATTCATTGACAGCTGTCAAAATGAAAAAAACTTATTTAACAGACAACATAAAAACAGTAATAGATTATAATGGGATTTTTAAAAATATATAATGAGCTTATGTATATATATATATATATATATATATATATATATATATATATATATATAGGCACATATGCATAGATGTGTATCTATATAATTCAAGTTAAATCACCGTAAGGCAACTAAACAGGTAAGTAACTAAATGAATAATGATAAAAGCATTTAATTCAATTAAATATGTTTTAGTTATTTTGAAAATTCAAGTTAAACTTATTTACGTGATCACATATAGAATAAAATAGTTGTACAAATGATTATTAATAAGAGAAAAAAAATACCACATATTAAGTAGGGACCCAGACAACAAGAATTATCATCATCATCATCATCATTATGATTATCCTCATTAACTTTGATAAACTGTAAAGATTACTTAGTAAAAACAAAAAAAAAAGAAAAAGTTACTACAGCGATTAAAGAAAAATAAAGTACCTCACAGAAATAATTTACCATTCATATAATTCTTATGGATGAAGTTAAAAAAAGAAGAGACAATGGAATTGAAGAAATAGATTTTTGTTTCAGACAATGTGTATACTTGTATTTTAAATAATTTACTAAACAGTATAAAATGTCAATCATTTTATAAATTACATTATGTATCTAATTTTATTTAAGATGACCTATTGAATATTTCAATAAAAAAAAGAAAAGCGTGAAATGAAACTATTGTTGATGATAATGTAAGAAAAATCTATAGAGAAGATATGAAAGTACATAGTGATGATACTCTTTATTGTATATTATTACTATCAAAAAGATTCTCGGATACAACATAGAATGCAACAATCGAATCATATTTGATGGAGAAGCTTTAAAGGATGTAAAAATCTTTACATATCTAGGCAGCATTATTGATGAACACGGTGGATTTGATGCAGATGTGAAAGTGAGGTTCCGTAAAACAAGAGTGGTATATCCACAAGAGAAGAACATCTGTATATTAAAACAACAGTCTATCAGATAACATCAAAGTCACAATTTTCAATACAAATGTCAAGACATTACTACTGTATGAAGAGAGGAAACTTGCAGAACAAACAAAGCCATCATCCAGAAGATACAAATGTTTATTAACAATTGTCTACGAAAAGTACTTCGGATCAGTTGGTCAGACACTATCAACAACAACCTACTATGGGAGAGGACAAACCAGATTCCAGTGGAGGAAGAAATCACGAAGGAGTGTTAGAAGTGGATAGGACACATATTGAGGAGAGCAACTAACTGAGTCACAAGGAAAACTCTCACATGAAATCCTCAAGGTCAAAGGAGGAGAGGAAGATCACAGGACACATTACGCCGAGAGATGGAAACAGACATGAGAAGAATGAACGAGAATTGGACAGAAGTAGAAAGGAAGGCCCATGAGAGAGTGTGTTGGAGAATGCTGGTCGGTGGCCTATGCTCCACTGGGAGTAATAGGCGTCAGTAAGTAATATTATAATTTACATTTTTCATTATAATTTAGTGAAGTGCTACACAGTAAGCGCTCATTCTTTTTTTAGGAGTCTATCAACACAACACCAAATTTAAATTTGAATATTAAGTTGTTTGTATTGGATCAAGTGGACAACCTATGCTCCTCTAAGAAGGGTAAAAAAGGCGAAAGTAAATAAGTAATTGGATCAGGTATTGGAATATTACCAAATAAAAGTCAAGTATGAAGATTGGGGTTTTGTAGAAATTATTTTAATTTGTGTATGGTATTTGTTTTAGATTAACCTCAACTGGGTACAACCAAACACCAGAGGTCATTAAAGAGTAGTCTCATACTATTATAGGACTGCTCAGTGAGTATCCATGAAACCATGTATTTTCAGTTTGACCATTAGAACTACTGAGTTAAAGTTCGGTAGTTTACATTCCCAATTTTAATCAGTCATTGATATGATATGGTGAACACCCAATTTCATTGGTGATGACTGTTTCTTTTCAGATATTTTAAAGTGCGTATTACTGAGGAGTCCTACACTAGCATGAAACAACTCTCCGTTGCTCCTTGATTTCCAGTGGTGCCACAATTTAAATAAATCCGTCTACAATTTATATGTAGGCTCTATTGTACAAAAAGCATGACAAGATATCACTTAAGGCATAAATAATTGTAATATATAAGTAATGTAGTTCACTAATTTGCCTACCATATCAATATTCCATGATTTGCTTCCACGTCGAAAATTATTTCCATGTAATATGACAAAAGACTATGTGTATTAAGGAATAAAGGTGGCGAAATTCCAAACTGTTTGAGATCAGTAAAAGGTAAGACAATTTATTATGATATCCGTTAGTTACTCAAGCTTGGAAAATTCTGTATGGCAACTATTCATTTCCCCTTACAGCTTACTATATACTTTATATTATTACATCATAGTTATATATCTTATTCTCAGATGATTCACATTGTAACTTTTCATCATTTTTTTTCTTTTTTACTTGTATTTATCACTTAACAATGTTTAACTATTTTCATTTGAAGTTTTGCTTTATCCAATTGTATTATATAGTAAAAACTATTTCTGTTATTTACATCTTTAGTTGAGTAGTTGAGCGTACACATTCATTGTTTATTCTGATTTTCTTTTACAAATAGAATATCCTGTCTTACCATTCCTTTTTATTATGACAATGTTTAGTAATTGACAAGTATTTAATGATTAGATTATAACTATCCTTCATGTTGTATCAACTTATATAATGTTTTATGGATAAGAATTTTGTATGAAGTGACTGCATGTAATTTCTATGTGGTTTCCTATAGATGTTTATTTATACAGTGCAGTGTAGATATTATCAAATCATTTCGGTTTATTCGGAAATTCTTAGGATTTTTATTTAAAGATCAATCATTGGTAGACTAATGATGGGACAAAATCTTGTTTAAACATTAAAGATACTATAATCTTTTCATCTTGGATTATTCTCTATTATACTTTTAAAGAAGTTTTTAAAATATATAAAAAAATATAATCTAATTTGTATCGAATAATAATAAAAGGCTCACAGATTGAAATCATGAGTCAGTTGAAGCTAGACCACCATTGAAAACCTGGAAGCACTGGACGGCCGTTTCGTCCCAGTATGGGACTCCTCAGCAGTGCGCATCCACGATCCCGTACCACGCGGGGCTCGAACCCAGGACCTACTGGCTTCGCGCGCGAGCACTTAATCACTAGACCACTGAGCCGGCATCCAACGGTGTTAATGTCTAACTTCAACCATTCCACGAAGTTGCGCCACCGTACACCATTGTCTTCAGTGAGTTCCTATCTCACAACAGACCTGGTTGGACTCCACTGGTAACGGCTTCTCACTAGAATTTCGGGAGTTTTTCCTGAAGTCAGTCACTAGTGAGCAGATGATTATTATCAAAATGGGTTTTGTGGAGATTTTAGAAATTTCACAGATTGAAATCATGAGTCAGCTATTGAGTAAAAGCTCAGTCAATGTTAAGTTCACATGGCTTATTCTAGCTTCCAGACAGATCAATTTGTTCATTCCTCTTGATTCATATTTTCACCTTGTTAATCATTCTTATCCTATTCATCATATGTCTGTAACTTCTTGTTGTTCAACTATAAATATAGATTTACGTTTGACAAAATTGAGTTGTCTCGCTAGCATTCTCCACTGCATGTCATTTTGGCCTGCTCCCTTCTCGTCAATCGTTTGTCTGGATCAATGATTGTATGAAATTCAGATATTCGAAATCCAATTTTCGTATTTGGGTTATTTAATCCAGTTGTTCACCAACGCGATTTAAGTCGTTGATTGTGTACGGAGCTTGACGATATGTAAATATTTTCAACAACAATCATTCCTACTATATAACTGGAGTCAAATATAAGGCCAAAAAACTGCGTTAGAGTCTAAGGGAAATATTAAAATAATTTAATGAACAAAAGAATAACTCAGAACTTTTCCAACAAAAATATAGACATCATACCCGCCAATATATTAGTAGATACCTGAATTCAAAAGCTCAGTGAATAAAGCTACAGTGAGTCTTGGTCTTAATATCAACTCTGGGATTAAGGAATATTCAGCCGAAGAGTCCCAAATTGTACGAAGTATTCGTCCTGAATCCAAAGTGAACATAACACACTGTGACGACAATTTTTAAGAACTACTGATTTTAGACTCTTTGACGAGTGAATACCCATAAACTGATTTATAGATCAAACGTTCACAGTGAGATGTAGAGATAGAGCGTTAAATATTTAGCAAAGTTCTAAAGTACGTACAGCCGATAAATCTCAATTGTAGAAGAGATAATCATTTAGTGATTCTTAATGTTTAAGGATTCCTTAGCTGATATAAATCGTTATAGAAATCTAGATACAAATTGAGCAATTTCGAAAAAAACCATTAAATCAGTTGCTGACGCCTATTACTCCCAGTGGAGCATAGGCCACCGACCAGCATTCTCCAACACACTCTCTCATGGGCCTTCCTTTCTACTTCTGTCCAATTCTCGTTCATTCTTCTCATGTCTGTTTCCATCTCTCGGCGTAATGTGTCCTGTGATCTTCCTCTCCTCCTTTGACCTTGAGGATTTCATGTGAGAGTTTTCCTTGTGACTCAGTTAGTTGCTCTCCTCAATATGTGTCCTATCCACTTCTAACACTCCTTCGTGATTTCTTCCTCCACTGGAATCTGGTTTGTCCTCTCCCATAGTAGGTTGTTGTTGATAGTGTCTGACCAACTGATCCGAAGTACTTTTCGTAGACAATTGTTAATAAACATTTGTATCTTCTGGATGATGGCTTTGTTTGTTCTGCAAGTTTCCTCTCTTCATACAGTAGTAATGTCTTGACATTTGTATTGAAAATTGTGACTTTGATGTTATCTGATAGACTGTTGTTTTAATATACAGATGTTCTTCTCTTGTGGATATACCACTGTTGCTTTGCCGATCTGCGCCTTAAATTATAATATAAATTTAGAATATAATTTACACTGATAATGAAGTACACTAAACAAGCACATTCATAAATACGGTTTTTTTTTTAAAATGCTTATACTAATAAAAATAAATCTTTAACTTCTTATCTCCTAAATTGAACATAATTTTTTTTCTAAATGGAAAACTCCACCTTAACTCGTTTTATGACATTTATTAAGTATCGTTTCAGTTTATTTCTCTTCAATCTTTCTTTTTTCAAAAAAAATAAAAAAAAATAAATAAAACAAGACAGTTTATTACCAACTAACATAATTTATAGACGTTTTTCTATTGAAAAGTTTCATCTTTTTTTCTGTTTTGTTGTTGTCGTTGTTGTTGTTGTTATTGTTGCTGTTAATTGTAATCCATATTGACTGGTATTATGCACATTTTAAACCATTTCATAGTACAATAATGACATATATCTTGATATAACGACCTGTTTTTAGTACAACCTTTTTAATGTTGTAAAAATATAAAATGCTCATCAGTTATAAAATAAGAAGTTAGTTTTTGTTTCAAAAAAAACAAAGTGTAGAGAAGTTACAAATTGATTGATTGAATGAATATTGAATGTCTCCTAGTTTTATTCTATTTGATTAAACCTACGATGATATAATAATATTATTATATCAGATATATATAATTTACTGTCTATAATCATAATATGGATAGTAAATAGAAGCTGAAATGTTCTCCAATCAATGAAATTGCTTATATATTTGCACAGTTTATGAATAGATGAATTCAAGTTTTAGCTGCAATTTTCATTAGTACAATATTGAATAGTTGTTTTACAAATAAATGAAAATGTCACATACTTTATAACTATTTATAGTTTCCAATTTATCTTGCTTCATTTGATTAGTTTACAGACAGTTAATAGTTGAATTTTGAGTTGATCTAAGCTAGACCACCATTGACAACCTGGAAGCACTGGATGGCCATTTCGTCCTAGTATGGGACTACTCATCATCCACGATCGTAAACCCAGGACATTGGTTCTGGATGATTTTTTTGGATATATATATATATATAATTTGAAGATCAAAACCATTGTAAAGTTTACATACTTATAACCGTAAAGTGGATGTGTATCATCATGGTGTAGTAGTGAGAGTGAAGATATATATAATGAGTGTTGTAAATACATATAACACATGAGAGAAGATTCTGGATCATCAATCATAGTAACAACTAATCAATTGATTATATAACGATGTAGTTGGACATAAATTAATAACAACTAGTAGTGTTATTCCAAAACATTTTTGTGATTCAAAGCATCAAGTTAACAGACTAAAATATTTCAGCATTATCAATCAGCAGTCGAATGTTGTTCTTCTCAAATTCGCTGAAGCCATAGCCACTAAACGACTCAATCCGGATTTATGTATCCAAAAAGACAGTTGCAAATCTGTCCTTAACATGGTAACTTTGTCGTCATTTTATTACAATACTTTTTGCAATTTTATTTTCTCTCCTCTATCCTAATTGCATCACTTATTTCAAAGCCATAAACTTACCATTTGTTTTTTTAACTGACTGATCGCAACCCACGTTATTCTTGATTGCTACTAATTTATGTTCATCTACTTCGTCATATAATCAATTATCGGTATAGGGTTGTGGAGATTAGTAAATTCTCGATTGAGATCATGGACTGATTGATGTTAGACCACTATTAAAAACTTGGAAGCACTGGACGAACGTTTCGTCCTGTTGTTGGACTCCACGGCGGTGCGCATCTACGATCTCGCTCGCGTTCGCGTGAGAGACTGAAGACCCTGGGTTCGAATTCCGTGAGCGGGATTGTGGTTGCGCACTGCTGAGGAGTCCCACAATAGGATGAAACGGCCATTCAGTACTTCCAGGTTTTCAATGGTGGTCTTACATCAATCGGTTCAGTGAAAATTGATGAATACTAAAGTATAAGGAAATATTTTATAGTAGCAATTTTTCGATTATCATATATTATAATATTTCAGAGAAAGATGGGAAATAAATGCAAAAAGTGATCATTAAAAAAACAACAACGATAAATTCATTGAATTTGTGTGATTGATAAAATGCAAATTGTCAGACTCCAATTCTACTTGAATTTTTTGTCTACAAACAATTTTAACATGAATAGAGAACTTCGAGTTAAAGTGATCTACAGAATCTTCTATTCGTCTGGTTCAATGTCTTATTAAAAAAATTGTTATTACACAGATTAATCATTGAATGGTAATCGGTGACGTGTTTGTTTAATCCCTAGTGATGAATAAATCTTGCCGATAACTCTATAATGAGACAATAAACCGAAGTGACTTAACATCTCATGTACCGTGTTTTGATAATAACATGGTTAGGGTCAATGCATAAGAAGGATTGAAACTAAATTTCGTGCTAGTAGGAACCTATTAAAATCAATGATTGAATAAACAAAGATGATCAATTCATATAAATATCGAAGTCCTACAGGAGGTCATTTAGTCTATTAATAAATCATAGGTAGCTTCCATGACTAGGGGACTCGGTGACGCATGTTAGAATATTAAAAAGAACGTCTTTTTTATAAATATTTTAGATATACACTTATGAAGAGTGTCAAAAAGTACGAAAGCTAGTCCTAAGATTCTTTGCAGTTGTTTTCAACAGCATAATATACTTACTTTGATTCGAAACATATTATGTTAATATACTTTCAATGGTTGATATTATTCTGACTTAAAAATTTGCTTACGTGAAAATAATTTACACAGCTTTAAAATTAATTTAATAAATGAAATCTTAGCAATATAGGGGTTTGTGATTTTTTAACGTTAGTAAGACTACGAACAAATTTAGTTTACACAAGCTATCGAAAACCTAGGAACACTGGACAGCTGTTTCATCTTCATATCCTCAACAGTTCACATCCATGGTACCAATGGGGATTGAACCCAAGACCCTCAAATCTTATAGGGAGTGATTAACTTCCATATCAATGAATTGATGTTCATTGATTCATATGTTTAACTTTAATGGTTTTAAATGGCTAGCTAACATAGGTTGATTCGGGATTTCAATAAAACGAAATATTGTTTCATACAGAGCCTCAACAACAAATTGGTAAGTAGCCAAACTATATAATTACTTTAAACAATGAAACTACAACTAAGGGATTTGTAACTTACTCATTTTATTCTTACTTATCATTATTGCTCGCTCATTACATAACCGTTTATTTCTAGTCTTATGGTTTTGGATTTTTGTAAATCTCAATGTTCTGGAATTTTCTTCTGTATAATACACATATTTACAGTTTTTTATTTGGTTTATGAGATTTATTTACATTTTTGACACTCCATACTGATGTGTGATCGCAACAATTTTCAAACAAATTTACGCCAGTATATTCAACCCACTTTGGTTATTTTGATTTTTAAATATTCCAGGTTTTATGAACCAGCTCATGAAAACCTAGTGAAATACGATGAACCCTGAAGGTGAACGGAAAAGTGGAAGTCTGAAGAACACACGGATTTTTGAATTGGAAGCAGACACCAAAAAAGATGAATAGCAACTGAAAAGAATTGAAATAGATTGCTCAGGACAGAGTTGGATGGAGAATGCTGGTGAGCGGTCTATGCTTCTCCACGAGTGGTAATAGGAGTAAGTAAGTACATAAGAATTCATGTTATTCTGAGCAACTCTTTATTCTTGCTGTACCCAGGAGACTATTAGTATGAAAATAACATTAAAGTTTTTCTTAGGATAAACATAAACATAGATTTTTTGAGTTAAATGTTCAATTATTTAGTTCGATAAAAAAATTTCACAGTATACTTATCCGATGTAAGAATAAGATTTAATTATCATGAATAGGCCAAATGTACTCAAATATTAAATCTAAATCTTCACGAAAAAGGTTCATAAATCTCAGCACCAAGCAACTTGAAAGATATGACGTTTATTTATGTTTTCATAATAATGTAGGGACGCAAAAGAAAGCTCTGTGGTAAACAATTATTTTGTAATGAGTAATCATAGTCAGTGTGAATAGCTTTTCATCAAGTTGTGGGATATCAACTCACTGAAGACAATGGTGTGCGGTTGCGCAACTTCGTGGATTGGTTGAAGGTAGACATTAACACCGTTGGATGCTGGCTCAGTGGTCTAGTTGGTTAAGGGCCTGGCGCGAGACTGATGGCTCTTGGGTTCGAATCTCGAGGGGTGTGGGATCGTGGATGCGCAGTGCTGAGGAGTCCCATACTGGGACGAAACGGCCGTCCAGTGCTTCCAGGTTTTCCATGGTAGTCTAGCTTCAATTGACTCATGATTTCAACCAGTGAAATTTCTAAAATCTCCATAAAACCCCTTCTGATAATTACATATTAGCCAAGTATTTGTTATAGTAGGAAAAGACAAATAAAATCACATTGTAGAATTCAGTCAAGGATATTAAAGACAGATACCAATTGTTTTCAATAACAATATTTCAACAACATACGGTAATATCAATCACTAATGACATTCACGTTTTTAGAAAGCAAACTATATTTCTGAAGAGACATGTTTGAACTTTTCTTACATCATCTATTTGCTATCTCCCAGTAAAATGATACATACCTTTCTTTGTCACGTAGTTATGATGGTTAGTCTCCAAGATTATTTTGTCAGATAATAAACAGGAAATCAATAAATTATTACGTTTTACTTCAATGATTCAAATGTTTATTTTGTATGTCGAATAACTAATAAAATAAATTATGTTTTTACTTGTTATTATGTAGTAATTATAAATATGTACTTCATTTTGGCTGACGATCCCTGACTAAATTGAAAAGCATATTCTAAATGCCAACTTATAGCAGCATAAATGATATCAACTCAGGACCAGTTGTTAAATCAAAAGATAAGTTGCTTAGAAAGTTTGACTGTAACATTTGTGACTGTAGGACTAACTAAATCGAATTATATTCTCTGATAAATTATTCGTTTTATCAAAATTGTAAATATATCTTGCTAATGAGTGTCAAAGAATATAATGTGAAAAACTGACCCTTCCTATAGATTATCCACAAACCACTTAACATCAAAACGTAGGATTTACTACAAAGATAAATATTGAGAAATATCAAGTCATTTTAAGTAAACATAATCGTTAATTACGTGTTTAGAAAGAAATTTGAATAAAAGTTTTATGTATTCATTTGTTGAATGTTAAAAAGAACTGATTAAAGAGAAGATTCACGCATATTGATATAAAGGCAGATTAGTAGTTCTGGTACTTGTCAACCACATTTATAACGATAAAAAGACATTCATGAAACTGAGAAATACAAGTTCAAAAATCAAACTATCGATTCAGTTCACATTTGTTGAACTCTATCGGTTGAATAAGTAATATTTTGAAATTTTAGTCTATTCACTCTAGTTCATTTTTATATTGGTTGTTTGGATCTTCTGATTAATTTTTAGGACTGCAATTGATCAATCTCTTGTTGGTATATGTGCATCCTGTGCGGATTGCCTCGATATTGCTTTAAGTCACAAATATTAAAAAATGAATTAAACCTCACCGCATTGCACAAGTAAGTGACCATTTGGACTCAGTAGCTAAGTGGATAACGCGATGGCGTTTTAAACGAATAGTACTGGGTTCGGGTGCCGTAATAAACATCAATTCTGGGATGCAGGTACATTCAACTGGCGAGTCCCGAATAAGACTAAACAAGCATCCTGGATTCCACTGTTAGCCGTTTCTGCTTATAATATTCACTTTAGGTTCAGTATTGGTAATTATTTTGAGAATACTGGAACATGACAATTAGAAGCACGAAATTTTCGACAGTCTTTGAATATTAATATTACATGAGAGAAAATCACTTCTAAGGTAATCTGTTTTCTCACAAAATTTCTTTGAGAACTGTTGTAAATAAACACATCACACACGAAATGATAACAAACCGTGACCAATGGAGTTCAACAATGTCGTGTGAGTGGCAGTTACCTACAGAAGGTAAAAGAACATAGTTGTGTAACATCGTGAAATAATTGAAGTTAGATATGTACAATATTAAATGCTGGTCTAGTTGCCTAGAGGTTAAGCGTTCACTATGTGAGTTAGAGGTCCCGCATTACATCTTCATTTAGGTTATGAATGTTTGCCGCTGAACAGTACACACTGTAATGAAACGACTATTCAGTATTTCCTGGTTTTCATTGATTGTCTCATCTAAGTGATTTTGATAGTATCTAACATTCCCACAAATACTGTCACATTTATTAAGATCATTTTCTAATCTAAACAAAAACGACATTTCTTCCAATTAATGATTAAGGATTAACTCAATAAAGAATATTATGATAAATACTATCAGCCTACATGTAATCTATTAAAAATACATTTAAAAGCATAATAGAAAACAATTTATTAGGATGAGAAAATCAAAACATAATAATGTAAGCATGGTTAATATGAAGTGTCGATTGTTTCTCATCACTTTCATTAAATCTATCTATCTATCTATCTATCTATCTATCTATCTATCTATCTATCTATCTATCTATCTATCTATCTATCTATCTATCTATCTATCTATCTATCTATCTATCTATCTGTCAATTAATATTGGCATATTATTAGACTACATGATTCAGGTAATTAATAGTAAATCGAGTACAATTTGGATAGAAACTATCTATACATATACATGTAATTATAAATTTGAAAAAAAATCCAGTATTGTTCTAAATACCGAAATGATTCAATTGATTAATGTTTATGATAATTCAATGTAAAGAAAAATACATAAAAAGGCATTTTTCATTAATTAATTAAATCAACATTTGTTAATGATGGTATTAACGTTGTAGTAGCCCTTATTTATTCAGTTATTTATATAACTCAATAGTTGAATTCATGAGTCAATTAAAGCTAGGCCACTATAGAAAATCTGAAAGTACTGGACGGCCGTTTCGTCTTAGTATGGAACTCTTCAACAATGCGAATCTACGAGCCCCCATACGGGACTCGAACCTAGGTATCTAACCACTGAAGACAATGATGGATGGTGGTGTAATATCGTGAATTGGTTAAAGTTAGACATTAACACCACTTGATGCTGGTTTAATGGTCTAGAGGTTAAGTATTCGCGCGCGAGGCCGAAGGTCCTAGGTTTGAATCCCGTGTGTAGGATCATGAATGCATACTGCTGAGGAGTCCCATACTAAAATGAAACGGCAGTCCAGTACTTCCAGGTTTTCCATGGTGGTCTAGCCTTTAATCGACATATGAATTCAACTGCTGAATTATTACAATCTCCACAAACCCTCATTCTGATAATATATAACTCAGTAGATTCAATGGCTTTTGAAAAGACTTAAATGCTAATATAAAGATGATTTTGAGCTTTTTAAACGTTCGATTGTTATAGCTGAAGTGTAACAACACTGAAACTTAATAAGCTGTGATTTACAGCTAAATAATAAAGCCATAATGCTACTTTTAATGTAGCGTTTACCAATAGATATTCATTGGCAAAATTTTTTTTTAAAAAAACAGTCATTTTTATTCAAATGAACAAACTCTCAGAAGAGCACCCGTTTAAAGAAAAATAATCATGTTCAGATATAAGAATTGAATTGAATTAGATGAAGTTTATCAGCCTAATATCCTTCTGTAAAACTTACTTTCATATGATAAGGCAGCATTATACTAACATGGTTTGAAGAACGTCAAATCATTCAAAGAAATATTTCATTAAATCGTACAGTAAAGTGATCAGCATAATTTATGAATGTTAGTAATATATATGTAATTTCACCTGAATTTGATTAGGTTCTTATGACTATTTTCGTAGTTATTTTCATTTTAATAAAACTGACATGTAATTGAATTCAACAAATGTGAGTCATCGGTTGTACTGGCAACCATTCATAGAAACTATATTAATCAGTCAAATTAGTTAGTTATTGACATATAACATTTCTATCAAAGGCAAATAATCATTTTCAAAACTGAAGATAAATACGATTAATGTAATATGTTTTGTTTGAAGGTCAACTGCAAAAGAATTCGAGGATGCACTTTAAATATTTATCATTTTATTTATTTATTTCATAGTGTGCTCTTTGGATAAGTATGTTAGATTTTGTACTATTCAACACTCGTTAGCAATACATATTTTCAATATTTATGTAATCGATACTCCCTCTACCTCTCATCATCAAGTACCATAGTCATATTAACTATTACTGACCTTTCCGAGGTGTGACTAATCTCCAGAAAGACTAAGTTATTCAATAAGACCTGGATTAAGAAGATATTGGTAACTACTCAGTGATCAGTTCGTGGACTGGATAAGTATAATAAACAATAGATATGGAAGACCAAGTATTTATGGGATCGCTCTAAAGGTCTAAAATGACGTTTATCAGTTTTTCTATCTTGTTGAAGCAGCTATCGTTTTGGCAAAGATCTCTATCAAATGAAATAGATCAAAACTACTTTACAAAACAATGTTTAGCAGTTCTGGATAGTCGGTCCCCTACAGAAATCTGCTTTGTATGCCAAAGTTCTAAAGCTGTATTAATTATCAGGACAGCAAATGATATACTTCTGTTAAATGATAGACTGATATCACGTCATTGTGTTTAGAAATATAAAGGAGTTAAACTTGATAGGAACTAGTGGTCGAATCCAGGACGTGTGTTTTATTCACCTTACTACTACTACTACTACTACTACTACTACTACTACTACTACTACTACTACTACTACTACTACTACTACTACTACTACTACTACTACTACTACTACTACTACTCAATAGTCGAGTTACATACTATAACCAATATAAACATGTATATCAAACAAACGAGGAATAGAATTCTAAAAAAATAAATTATCTATAATTTTAAAAGTCCAATAATGACTCAGTAACCTTTAAAAATACACTTATCTGTCACATCTATATATTGGCACTTTGCTTACTTGTCATAATTTATGATTGTGTGCCAAAGTATCATCACTGTTCATATTACAATCATTTTAAAAGAAACAAAATTTTCAACAACAATAAACAGAAGAGAAATACATTCACTATTCAGACATGACATTTCATTATTAGTAACTATGATTTATTTATATGTAATTTAATTTAATTTCTTTTCTTCATCATTCATATCATTATTAAACTGATGGACAGTTTTAATTGTTTTTACACTAATGAATTGAATCAACTATAAACATAACAATAGTAGAAGAAGAAAATTTAAACAAAACATGTCATGGAAATAAACAATGTATAAAACAAATAATATTTGATGATATATATAATATTGAAACTTACAATTGAATGTTCATGATATATATATATATATATATTTCTGGTTAGCGTTTTTTTAGCAAGTTAGTTTTCTACTGGATGGAGTCGCTAACCCCATGCCCAACCGTCCTCCTTTATCCGGGTTTAGAACCGGCAGTAGTCGCAGAGGGGCTCCAGGTGGAGTTATATATATACAATTTCGTTTATTTGAAATATGAATAAGAACAGCACTTATTCTAATATATATATTGTATAGTAAATGGATAAAATTCAAATGGTACCCGATTATATTAGAATAAATGAAGAAAAAATTTTAAGGTTTATAAATTATGCTCATAACTTTATTTGATAGATTGGTTTCATTGTTCAATCACAGTAAAAAAAAATGACTGCTTATTCGAAGGTAATCAACTCATATTACTTAATGATTTAAAATTACTTTCAATTTTTCTTAGTTATATTTTATAAAAGTTGACATAAATTTTATCTAATGAAGTAACTGTGTAAACATATTGTACAGTTTGCAAATAGGGTTGATCAGTTATAGAGTGGGGTTCGATGTTATGTTTGTTTAGTCACTTAGTGTTGAGTGAATCCTATTGATCAAGTTGGTCATTAGCGTCAGTGGCTTGAAATCACACGAGTTATTTAGATATGTTAAGTAGTTGGAAGTAGTTGTCAACAAATGCTGGACTTGGGCTTTATTCTAATTGGTACTTGACACCATGGCGTACCTACTAGTGGTCACACTGTAACTTAAGCGATAGGACGTGAACAGCACTAAGGAACTAAACAAACATGAAACTAATCAATACTCTGTGTTCAATCACTTATGAATATCTCAGTCCTGCAGGAAGTCAGTCGTATCTATAATGGCTTAATCATTACGTCTCAGACCATGAACTTGTGTAACAATGGTCCGAACCCTACAGGAAGGATTATTTCCTTTGCTATTGTTGGTATGACTTGCTAACATGTTGCAACTAGCACGAAATCTAGATTCAGAGACACCTTCTGGCCACTTAACGATCTGAAGGTATTTTCACTATAAACAACAAGTATACGAATGAAAATCAGGAATCACTGAACAGTTACTTCATAGTACTCTAAGTCTTTTCAGTATGAAATATCCATGACATTACCAGAGATTTAAACCTGGACCTTCGATTCTCATGGTGAGTACGATATTTTTCAGTCACTGAGTAGAAGTTTTGTAGTTCATATGTCCAAACTTCTGATATATGGTGATTTACGCATAATATTACTGATGAGTCACTGTTTCACTTCCGATTAGGCTAAATCCAAAGATTACGGATTGCAACTTAAATTTTCATAAATTTATCTTCGATTTGATAAGTAATAAATATATGGTTCTAACTTATTAAGTTAGATGTACGGAAAGGTTTTACACCTCGAAATAAATCCTGACTCAGTGGACTAGAAGTTTCCGGTGTTTATTATAAGACATATAGACATATGGTTCGAAACCATATAGAATCATAAGTGAGTCGAACTACTACCTCTTTCAGTAATTACATATTTTCAACTAAAATAAATAGCAAGGGAAGATCAGTCTCAACATTTTAAACAGACACTGAATTCGACTATAATTCACTGTCTTTCTATCAAGTATTCTGTATTCGTTATTTAAGATTCCATAGGCAAAAATTAACAGAAGTGTCACATTAAATAGGCAAGACTATAATTTATGAACGAACCAATCAGATATAAGATAACGCTTCTCGGATTTTGGCGCGAACTTTACTAATCCATTTGGCTAACTCGAGCTTTGGCATTATAACTTATGTCAGTTCGTGATGAAAACCTTAAATCTAATTTCTAACCTTAACCATCAACTGTACATCATAATTCTAGTTTCGCACACTGGTTTATAACTCTCATTTGGTCGTAGTCATTAGGTGGACACTCTCAAAGTCACATTAGCGTCGCCCAAAGGTCGTCTATAAATTACAATCTCACCATAATTATATGTACATTAACTATCCCACATAATTATTTGCTTGAATATATTCTGTAGTCATTTAGTAACCAGTTAAAGACACTTCAGTTCACTTTGTATTTCACTTATTTTTCGTGAATTCATGTGAATTAAAAGATAAATATTAATATCTACCCAATTAATCTGAATGACTATTTGGGAGAAAGAAGTAGTGAATAGTGATCTCGTTTCCATTTGATGCTATTGAATGATGTACCCCTTTAAAAATCAATTACATTCCATTTAAATAGTTGATTTGTCGCTTTTCAATGAAATAATTAACAATTTCCAGCCATACAAACTATAATTTAACATAACAACATGAGTACGGTATCAAGAAGCACACTTTTTTCGGTTACATAACTATTGAAAAGCTGAAAATCTGTGGAAATTTCACCGATTAGTGTCTTATTTCGGTCATTTTAGTTGGCTTTTTTCAATGTAAAAAAGGTCGAGAATGTTTTTCATCACGTTTTAAAGTTGTTTGAAGAACTATTAAGATTGAGTAGAAATGAAAACGACTTGTCTTAGAATATGAATTCGCTCATTTTTCTTCAAAAAATCACTTATGATAAATAACAGTTACAAAAATAGCTTGATAGTTGAAAACTTCAGTCTTATGGTTTGATAGGAACTATGTATTTGACAGAAACCAAAAAGGTTAGTAGGATTTTGATTTACATAATTTTAGGCATTTTCAGATGGTGACCAAACATCTATTCGTTGCTCTATATTTTTGGTTTTTTTTATACCGAAAATGGGGTTATGAAGTGAGAAAAAAGTCTACTTCAACAGCAGTCATAGAGGTATAGCATAAACTAATCAGCTTTATTCACTTATTAATAGGTTACATCAACTGATGATGTTTTGTAAATAAAAATCAAGATATTGAAATAATCAATAGCATGGGAGTTGTGGAGATTGTTATATTTTCTTGAGATCGTGAATGGATCTAAGTTAAAAATGTACACCAATGAGTTTCGAGTCAGTTGTCTGAAAGTTGAGCTTTCGCTTAAAGGACCGAAGGTATGGGTTCGATCCCCGACTACGGAGACATGGATGGATACTGTTGAGACATCTCATACTATTACCAAACTCCATCAAGTCTAACTTAGATCGATTCATGATCTTAATAAGATTAAAGTAATTGTTTAAAAGTTTGAAAATGTTACTAATTAAATGGTAAAAAGTTGGTTATATTAACTAATTAGATCAGTATAATATTAATTTGACATTGATTAATAATTCAAACGAATATCATTCGTAGAATTTCCCTATTATGAATGAACACCATAATACAGGTTACACTGATACTTGCCCATAAAAAACCAAATTAATCGTTTTTATGTCCACTTTGAACAATGAAAAATCAAATAAATGAAAGAAAGAGGTTGTATATAACAGTAGTTCTTTTACTAAAAGAAAAAAACACAATAAGAATTTCAATCTTGTTGGTAGCTTGTATACTGCCTAGAATTTATGTATTATTGAATTAAATAATCATGCTTTACTTTCCTAAGTTGGTGTTATATATAATGATCACAAACAATAAAGAATAAAGTTGAATGAATATCAGATCAAATTACTCTATTCAAAATAAATTCACATTATTAAATGGTATGTAGAATAGTTTCTATATTGAATCGATTTAGTTGTTAGTTTAAAACATATAAATTTCTCACATTCTAATAAATTTGTTGCTAAGGTATTCTCAATAACCCTGGGATGATAATGTCTTCAATTTAATTAAAATAACTGCTACTATACGTTAAGTTACTTAACAGCATGTCAAATATTCAGTGCTGTATAAACAAAAGAATTAACATTTCGGAAGAATCAAGCCGTGGGTTTCTGCTTTAAGCAAAAAAATTAAATTTAAAAATGACCTGTTCATATAATGATTCTGATGTGAACAAAGAAACAAGAGGTCCTGACAAACTACGAAAGCTATTTCTCGAGACGTTATTTCATTTTATTCAAAGCTTGTAAAACACTAACATTTATTTTTGTCCCTAATCTATTCTATAGAACATAAGCTTTCGTTCGATGTATGATTCACTAACATACCCCTTTTCTGTTCCGATGCTATTGTAATTTAAACATAATATTTTGCACCCTATTTTCTACTCTAATTCCCAGCTTTGGACATAATTGTATTTTTCCAAATGGTTGACATTAAGTAACCGGCCTATATGATTCCCTACCACCCCTTTTAAAAAAATTGTGGGGTGTGAATGAAAAATTTAGGTATCATTGATTGGTGGACTTGTTTTGCAAGTGTGTGCTCAAGTGATAATGAACAAACATTTTGTTACCTTTAATAATTTTGTGATTGGTCGTAAACTGTTCATCTTTGTAATCTGATTAGTTGAAATCGAAATCACATCTGGAGCTGTGATTGGATACCAGAATTTTCATTTTTTACATTTGAAATTTATCAATTTTTGTTTTCCGATCAAGTATACCTTGAATTGAAGTCGTTAGTTATCGGAACAGGAATAATCATATGTATCTCAGTAAAAGAAAGTTTTTGGGAAAAAGCATCTGTAAACCGGTTTGAATATTTGATAATAGTGATTACTGAATGAGGTCCTACGTCGTATGAACATTTTGCAAATCATAACCATTGTTTTATCTTATTACATTCACTAATAAATGTCATCATAAGTTTATTGACCTAACGACAAAATTACGATTTTCACTCATTTAAAATATTCCTATTAAAATGTACTCAAAATGTACTTTTATTAGATAGTTTACAAATGTGTTACTAAAACATGAACGCTAATCACATTATTTTCAATATAAAA
Source organism: Schistosoma haematobium (assembly GCF_000699445.3). Lineage (NCBI taxonomy): Eukaryota > Metazoa > Platyhelminthes > Trematoda > Strigeidida > Schistosomatidae > Schistosoma > Schistosoma haematobium. The sequence continues at coordinate 16,554,966 of NC_067197.1, read as the reverse complement.
TTACTAGATTAGTCTTCATTAGATGACAAAATCTTGTCTAAGTTTTCTTAACCTTTATATCTAATAAACGTTAGAAACAAGTTTACGAATACATGAACGATAATCGCTTTTCCACTATTAATCTCTAAGGGATACAACCAACAGCATCACCGGTTTCACACGGAGGCTGCGCAAGATTACAGATGTCGCAGAGTCGATTCTCGTCATGCTCTTCTTCATTTTCGATGTCCCGTTACAATCCATTGAATATTTATGTAATCTTGCTTCCATCCAATATCCAGTACGAAGCAGCACATTTACAAAACATAAAAAATTATTTTAACGCTTCAACCGATGGAAACGCAACCAGAAACAAGGTAGTTTTTGGAACTAGCCATTTCATTGGACGAAACACGGGATGAAAAATATTGTAATTTGGGGTTGGAAAATTTTTTTTAAAAAAAAAATGGCCGGTCGGACAATATTATTCTTTCCAAATTATTGTACGTTGTGGTCGGGTTAGTCACCTGTTTATTCATGTGCCTTTTTACACTAATCTGAAATCAGAACAGAAATCAGGATATCAGGAATAGATCGAGTAGTGTTCCAGTTGTTTTGTCTTCTCTCATTCTCGTGCTTGTCAGCCAATCAGGTGATAGAATAGTTTTCTTCTCTCTACCCCACCTCGAACTCACGCGTACTAGCCTCAAGATTAAGCCGGTCAGCCCATCGCACGAAGGTCTTAATCTAGATTAGACAAGTTATCCTCAGCACCAAAAGTGGGTAACAGATCAAGGACGTAACAAATTCTATCATAAAGACAATAGCATCTAAACAGCGATTTTCTACCTATAATAAACGTACCCTTAAATAACTGAATATTCATTACGCCGGGAATCTGGCTTTTATACTTCGTTGTGATTTTCATCAAGAGATATCTGTAATGTTTGGAAATAACTATGTTCCACCATAGACTCTGAGCTTTATTTGGTGAGAAGAATAGTAATGGATATTATTACTAGACCATGAAAACCACGATGGATACAAATTAATATTTAACTAGTATCAAGTGTTGTAATGAAAAACAAAGGGTTGTTCTCAAAAATCTTGCTAATGAGAGCCAACCAACAATCTGTGTCTACAGTTTGTTATCAAGTGAATTAATGTATGTAGTTTCAAGTATACGATGATAATCCCATAATAGAATGGACAAGTGCTCAAGCTGCTCAAATTTAAATCGGACCTATCCCATTCAATGCAGTAAGATAGTTGAGCATAATTAATAATCCTTAGATAAAATATATGCTTCAAAGTCAAATAATGAATCTATACTCAGGTAATTAGTTGCATTCATTTATTTGATTCACTTGGTGACTTCGATTTAAATATGATACAAGTTAGTCTGTAGTAGATTAGTGTGCATACGGTATTTGAGTTTATTCCCCTTAATTCTACTGGAATGCATAGATATAGATTTAGATGCTTGAAGAGATTTAGTTTTTTTAAAAAAACTAGAAAAAATAAGGGAAAACATGTGCAGTGGTGAATAATTCCATAAGATAAATAATTCAGTAGGTGACCAATATTAGATACAGACCTCGTTAGTTTTAATAAATTATACTATTCATAGAAGTACGGTAAAGCATTGATTTTATTTTTGAGCAATTCACCGGTTGCTTTACCTACTCTTTCTATTTTTATAGTTAGCTAGCTTATCAGTCTCACCACTGTCAGCTTCTGTGTATGATCAGTTATATTATTTCCTAACAACCAACGACGTCATTTTTCTTATCAATCATCTATCGAGTTTGTTTGTGCTATCTAAGTACAAAACCTTGAAGAGGATGTTATCAGAGTCGTCACTGGCATCAGGAAAATCGAATGAAGACAAAGAGAATCATAAACTATTGCTGTACTTACATAATTAAGATGTGATAATTCCTAGGGTCAGTTTACATGACCGCTGCTTGTCATAGACAAAATAAATGATATTTTCAGCTTATGTTTATCAAAAAACTTAGGACACGCATTTCTTCCAGTTTCTGACTCGTCAACCGAATGTATTTACATCCCACTGTTGATGTCCAATCCTAAGGCCCGAACCCAGTGCTTAATAATTTTAATGCCAATGAATTATATACTAATCTAATAAGTTTAAATGATAACTAGCTTCTTCAAAAGACTCAACATCTACACAGACCATCCTATAGATATCACTTCACCAATGATAGAAGAAATCGGCATAGTCATCAGACATATCAGGAGTGAGAAAGCAGAAGGATTCGAAAATATACCGGCTGAAGCACTGAAGTCACACATAAAAATAAATGCAAACATTCTCCGCGTTCTATTCAGGGATATTTGAGAGGAGAATTAAGTCCCGACAGAATGGAAAGTAGGACACCCCATCAAGATGTCAAAGAAGGGAGGTCGGAGCAAATATGAGAACTACAGAAGAACCGCACTACTGTCAATATAAGGAAAGGTCTTCAACAAGGTGTTGTTGAACCAGATGAAAGATCCAGTAGACGTACATCTTTTAGGTCAACAGACCGGATTCCGTAAAGATAGTTCGTGCACAAACCAAATCGTGACACTACGAATCATTGTTGAACAATCAGTTGAGTGAAACTCATCATTATACATCAACTTCCTTGATTATGAGGAAGTATTTAACAGTGTGGTTAGGAGATTATTATGGAATCTTCGTCGACACTATGGTGTACCTGAGAAAATCGTCAACATCACACGGAATTCATATGACGGACTATATTGCAAAGTCCGGCATGGAGGTCAGCTGATAGGCTCATTCTAAGTGAGGACCGGAGTCAGACAAGGTTACCTACCCTCACCCTTTCTCTTTCTTATGGTGGTTGATTGGATTATGAAGACCTTCACTTCTGACGGGAAGCACAGAATACAATGGATAACTTGCATGCAAATAAACGATTTGGACTTCGCAGATAATATAGCTCTTCTATCCCATACACATAAACAAATGCAGGTCAAGACAACCACTGTAGTAGCAGCCTCTACATCAGTAAACCTCAACATACACAAGGGAAGAACCAAGATCCTCGAATACAACGCAGAGAACACCAATCCAATCACACTCGATGGACCAGCTCTGGAAGAGGTGGAAACATTCACGTATGTAGTTAGCATCATCGATGAACGTGAAAGATCTGATGCAGACGTAAAGGCACAGATTGGCAAAGTAAGGACAGCATTCATATGATTGAAGAACGTATAGAACTCAAAACAATTATCAACCAATATCGAAGTGAGAATTGTCAATACGAAAGTCAGGATAGTCCTACTGTACGGAGCTGAAACGTGGAGAACTAACATACCCATCATTAAAAAGGTACAAGTATTTATAAACAGTTGTCTACTCAAGATACTTAATGTTCTTTGACTGGATACAACCAGCAACATCCTACTATGGGGGAGAACAACCTAGCTTCCATCTGAACAGGAAATTAAGAAAAGACGTTAGAAGTGGATAGGACACACACTGAGGAAATCATCAAACTACATCACGAAGCCAGTGCTAACTTGGAAACCTGAAGGGAAACGGAAAAGAGCAAGGCTAATGAGCCAACTAAGTCGAGAATAAGAAGCAGACACTCACTATATTTTTCGATCAGGTAAACCACATTTTAGCCGCAAATAATTTATCAATCTATCATGTATGCTTCTAGTTTAACCAGATCCCATAAAACTGGTCTGCATACGAAATAATACGGTAATTTCAAGCCATATACGAATGAAGAAATATGGTTGTGACAGAAATTAAACAACATTATTCTATCTATAACAACTGATACTGATGGTAGATTTTATAATTTATAACATTAAATCCTTTAGTTTTCAATTTCAATATTTTCATTCACCAGTCTTAATTGAACTTCATTTTAAGTTTATAGGAGAAATTAAACATAATAGTGTAAAACATGACAATAGTTAGTTGGTGTGAACTCTAGTTGAGAGCAGTTATAAAGTATTTACATAATACATATACATAGCTTTCAATCGTCCATTTGCATTTTTCGGTGTATTCTGCAATCTGAACTGTCTTCTCGACTAATCTCCAGGTGTTCTGCCAACTTCATGTTTCGATGCACTGGAACCTTTCAATTTGTCAGACACTTGTTGCAACTTCAACACCACCTTCCGCTACAAACTACGTACAAACATCCTTGTGAGTAGAGTTCATTACAATGGTACTGAATGATAATATGTGACAAATGATAAAAGTTGCATATTATTTGGTTTTTCAGGGTTGTTGTTCTTTTTCATAATCTCCATCGTCAATTCTAGAGCTAGGAACTTCTTAACTTGTCTGAGGTTAAGAAGTTGTTGTCGAGGTTATTTTCTTTTTCATTTTTAATCTCGCTAATTATCTTTGTTGATTATGTAATATGCATGATATACATAGTTCAAAAGATCATATCAACTTTATTTATAATAAGCTTTATTTTTATTTGAATACAGTTTGCATAAAAAAAGTTACATTAACTGGAGAACATTTGGAAAACTAGGATGGGCTGAGAAAATCTTCTACTAAAATCTTGTGAGTTTAATAATATTGAGGTAGTCAGTCAGTAAAAAGGAATTAACCATTCACAATCCTTAATTTATCAGAGGCAAGATTGACACATTGACAATTCGAATTCATTCCTGTTGCATAAGATAATGGCTTTTTGAATTCAATAGCTCCGTGGATAACGTGTTATATGTTCGAAGAGAAAGGCCTTAATTTTGAGCATCTGTATGAACTACAAAGTTAGGGTACAGGTTTATCCAGATGATGAGTTCCAAATAAGATGAAACCCTTGTTCTAGATTCTCTTTCTAGCCATAATCTAATTCTGATTTAAAAATATTTCATTTTAGTTCGAATGTACTTGCTATCTCACACAGAACTAAATCTATGAATTTCAAATCTCATGACAAGTACAATACCTTAACACCCTTAAGACTGAATTTAAAGGTTCACATTTCCATTAATTACATACTTTTGTCACATAAAAGTCATTATAATTCAAAATAATTATAATTTGTTATTGCGATTATTGTATTATGTGATTTGAGAGATTAACAATAGAATAACATTCTATTGTCAACTATTATCCATTTGAGAAATTCAATCCTTGGTTTATGCAATTATCAACAACGATAATGTAAGACAGCATTTATTTTATGGATATTATCACTTAATTTAAATATTTAACTGAATTTTCAGTTTTGGGTTGTGGAGATTGTTGTTCGTATCCTGCGTGCGGGATACTGGATGTACACTGTTGAAGAGTCCCATACTAGGACTAGTGCTTTTAGGTTTTCATCGGTGGTCTAACATTGATCGGTTCATGATTTCAATGAAATTCACCCAAATGTTTCATCTTTGTTTAAAGAATGTAATAATAAAATGTATTGATGTCCTATACGGTTGTAAACTGTGTGTATGACTTGGAATAAAGTTCTATAAAATAAAAGTAAATCAAAATTGAAATATTTCGAATCTCTGAACTAAACAATGATAAGTTTAAAAACATATGAGAAAGATTTATCACATTTAGAATAATTTAATAGTTGAATTGACTAGTCAATTGAAGCTAGACCACTTTGGAAATCCTAGAAACACTGGACCGCCATTTCGTCCCAGGATTTATCAGTCTTGCGCGCGAGCGCTTAACCTCTAGACCACTGAGCTGGCCGGCATTCAACGGTGTTGATATCTAACTTCAACCAAACGACTAATCCTCTAATAGAATACTTCAATAAGACTAAGAATAATTAGAAAAGTATTTATTGAAAATAACATTTTCATGATATAAAATCGAGTAAATTTACTTCATATTTTAGTAGTTTTGAGAAAATTTTATAATATTTATAGATGATTTTCACTAATAAGTGATATCGACTGGAGAACTGTTGAAAATCATAGGGAATTAAGCAAACGTTACATCCTAATTTAAAACCATGTGATAGTGTTCATTTACATTAGCAAATAACGTTGAAATAATGACCTCCAGGATTCAAAAATATTCCGTTACCACTAGTCTTTGGATCTGCGATCAAATAGTCTACATAGAAAACTTCCATCATCCAATATCACTTTCGAATTCTAACAGGAAGTTGTGTGGCAAGTCAACTGGGAATATGATATTGACCCATCGGTGACAGTGGAAGGCAAACATGATTTGTCTCGAGTGAACTGAGGTAAAAAAAAAGTATGAACGATTAAATTTTGAATAGGTAGTTGAAGGCATAAAACTCACCCATAGAACTTACAAATTTTGGTCTCAGTATCGTGTAGGATTGTTAGTGTACACTTCTGAAGAATCATGAACTAAGACGAAACAACTTATAAATGTCAGCTAATATTAATTGAATCTTATTGTAGTTTTATAAACTCAGTATTTCCAAATTCAGAAGTAAGATATTTGAACATTTACGAAAGAAAGAAACATTTTTAAGTTCTAAAATCTAAGTATTTCCTGTTTTCTTTTTCTAATTAAGAAAACTGAATAAATAATTAATGAAGTTAAATAATAAAAGAGACACTGGATATATCCACATACATACACCTACTTACATTACTATTAATAATGATGTCGATAATAATAATAATGATAATTAGTAGTAGTAGTGTTAAAGGTAACACAAAACACGTAATGACCTTTCACTTTGAAGTTAAAGGAAATGAAATCGGATTCTTTTACAAGTTGAATAATTTTCAGTAGTCTATTTATGTATTAAAGTAAGAAATTATCTAGTAATTTTTATGATAATTCATTAATGATGTTTATGAATGAATGATGTCAGGAAATGTAACATTGTAGCTTCTCTTGACTTCTATGTTCAGTCTTCACAATAATAATAATAATATAATGACCTATTAGTTAATTATATAAATAGTTAGGAAATAATGGGGTGACGAAAACAGCAATAATCTGTCTGGAGGTGTGGCTATAAATTTATAAGGATAGAGGGAAATTATGGACAAAGGACACAGACTATTTTTAAAATTTACTGATATGAATTGTGAGCAGCTGCAAAATATGGTATCCTATAAGTAAAATGTTTAGTAAACAACTTCAAGATGAGTTCCGAAAAGTTTTGGAAAGAAATTATAGCTACTGGAGTCAGATCACCGTAGTAGCATAATAGATATCAGTGTTTTTATTAGATGATTGTCATGCTATACATCAAAATGACTAGTTGTAATGTGGACGTTAGGGTTCTCGTCCACTAATTTTAAATTCTTGTGTTTTCAGAGAAAAATAAAAGGTCCTAGGTTAGATCCTTGAAAAGTTTATTTTTGTACACTGCTAAGGAGTAAGTATTTATAAATAGCTGTCCACTCAAGATACTCAACGTCCATTGGCCGGATACCATCAGTAACAGCCTTCTGTGGGAGAGAACAAACCAACTTCCAGCTGAGGAGGAAATTAGGAAAATACGATGGAAATGGATAGGACATACATTACGCAAATCGTCAAACTGCATCACGAGGCAAGCCTGTTATATCCGAGCGAAGATTAAGTCACGAGTAACTTCTGAGACATATTAATTGACTAATATTATCTATACATTCTTATGGTATAACTATTCAATAATTAGATTATGTATATTTATATTCCTCTCATTATAAGCTTTATTTTGACCTATGATTTATTATTGTACAATTTACGGTTCTTAAGCTATGTTCAGTTTATTGACTACTGCCTCCCACGTTCACAGCCACTTTTTGGCTTTATTGTGTACAAATCTTATTTCCTATTTTATAGTGCGTTGCGGTCTGTTTGTTTGATATATATAAACACGGTATGTTTAAAATATATGAGTCACATATTGGAAGCTGGTATTTGGGGTTCTGGACTCAAGTGGACGGGCTAGGCGGACATAGGACCAATAAGGACGCTAGACTACCCATACCGGTCGAACGTCATTGGTTGGGCACAGTGCGAAGATTGTATAAGTCGTATTTTGATTAGTGGATAAATCACGTGGATAAATCACATAACAAAGCCCTAGCTTGGAATCCTGAGGGGAGGCGGAAAAGAGGAAGGCCAAAGAACACATTACATCAGGAAATAGAAGCATATATGAAAAGGATGAACAACTGGAAGCAGCCGGAAAGGACTGCCCAGGACAAGGTTGGATGGCGAGTGTTGATGGGCGGCCTATGCTCCTCCACGAGGAGTAACAGGCGTAACTAAAGTAAGGATTTCTAAAGTATTGAAAGATATCTAGATGGTTTGTCAGAATTTGATTAATTACCCTGTTTGAAATATATTATAACTTATTCCAATATTACTTCTTCATTCATTAAATTGTTTGCTAATGGAATAAGAAACATACTGTACATTTGTCTGTATTCATTGAGCATGAAAAATAAGGTATTCGGATCATTGTGAAAAAAGTTTTCTTTTTTTAGGAAAAGAACAATTTCAAACAACCAAAAGATGATACTATGACGACCATTAATCCTTGACAAGGTGTTTTAAAGTTTGTATTTCTTAGCTTAAACAACTCTCTAAAGGTAATTAATATAAGCTGCTAACAATCTCAGTGTAGTATCAGGCAGGATAAAATGAATTAAGTGTTTGTTCTAAATTAAATAAAAGAAAGATTTTGTTTAAATTCTGTTCTTCGCTGCTTAGAAAATAAACTGGAAATCTATGTAGTAAGCTGTTCAAACCTAATACATATATTTCTATGTAAGACACTTTCAAAGTTTCAGATCAGTTTTCTATTCATTTTGTTTTATCAGGTATGTATATATTTTTTGGCAACGCGTTGAACAACCACCTCTTGGCATTCCAAGTAATAGATACTTGGTTTGAGCATGAATGTTTGCACCAACACTACAATTCAGGTACATCTGGTTGTTAAGTTCCAAATAAAGAGAAACTCTGTCGGCTATTATCCAAATTTAATATCAGGCTAGTTTCAGAGATTAATTCTTAGAGGTCATAACTGGCCAATCCTGAAGAATATTTCATAATATTTGATTGTGAGTTTGGTATTATTTATTAGTATGACTGGTCACTCAAATATTTTCTATATATTCGCACTGCTGAGGAGTTCCATACTAAGACGAAACGGCCGCCCAATACTTTCAGGTTTTTACCAGTGGTCCAACATTGATCAGTTCATAATTTCAATGAAATCATAAATTGCCAAACAATGAAGAGTAGCCATAGGTCATATTAAACACAGTAAGATTGTTTTAGATCCAAAAATTAAATTTGACCAAGTAAACTCACTGGTTAAAACTCGGTAAAGTAATCGTCTTACTACCAAGTTATGAGCTTCCTTCTGAATTGTAATGATTCGGCCCTCTGTTGAAGACCTCTGAACTATAGTATGAAAAGTTGTTTAATACTCACTAATTCTCAGTTTTACTTTCAAATTTCTACAAGTTTATGGAGAAAACTGTATTCAAAATAATAGGTAATGATCCATGTTATGAAGAACGCTTGATAAATACTTTAGCAGAACCGTTGTGCACTTAAAGATAAATTACAAAAAGCTACCTCTATTATTTACTGAATTGATGATAGGATGACGAGAATGATAGTTTTTATTATCTTTCAAAATGATGTCATAATCAACACATAAGCAAACAACTTTCATAAATAACAAATGAATGACCTATAAATACTCTCTTAGATGGGATATTTGTTAGAATTTGTATGATCCCGTTGCTGGCACTCGCGAATGAACTTCTTGATTAATCTCTTTTGACATATGCGGATTCTGAGCGGATGCCTCGATGTGACCATTTCGTTATATGTTCTAGTATGTTTTGATTTTGAATACCAATAAAATCTAAGAAGATCGTTTCTTCCTATTTTTAACTCATCAACCACACCTCAGTATTGATATTTATACTGAAACTGGAACCTAGTACATATTGCTTCAAACCACAAAGATTTATCCAGTTAGCTACTGAGTACACTTATAAACATGACAGAATAATACTAATCTTTATTAATAAAAATCAAATCTGCCTTTTGGCTTTTTTGGAATCAGTAGCTAAATAAATAAAGAGTTGGTATTTGAAGTGCTAGTAGTAGGCTCGAGTTTCAATGTAAACACCAGTGTTAGGTTACAAATATATCTAGATGAATAGTCCATAACAGAAAGTAATGTGGACCCTAGATTCTAATGCTATCCAGAAACTAGATGTGATTATTCTAGGTATCACTCACGTTTCCCATCAATCGAAATAAATCCTTATTCTTTTAAAATAAAATTATCCAGAATTAATTATTATCTTGACAGTAAGCTTTAGAAAATAACTGACATTCCACAAGATTCTAACAGCTTTTACTATGAGAATACTTATGGTGATGTTTATTTCATCATAAGATGTATGTCATACATTTTCTATTTATTTCCTACAATTGACCACTTAGAAAACAATAATCAGAAAGGTGATTTTGTTTCTTAACGCCAATCAAACTAGATAAAAATAATATATGTTAGCTTAATAGCTCTGAGATCGAATAGAGTTTTTTAAAATTTTCTTTTAATATCATCATACCCTTTGAAATTATTGAATTATTATGTAGATATATAGTTAAAGTTTCATTTATATATATATGTAGTTTTTTAATAATAATAATAATAATGGGGGAAACCGAAAGGTACAATCAGAACACATTTTTCAGTTAAGGAAGATACAACCACTTTTATGAAGAAAGTAAAAGGTTACAGCAGGATCGCCACTGGCTTCTATTCTGAGCCATATCCGATAACGTTTCTATCCACTGTGTTGCACCATCTCTCGGACCCCAGCCAGGGAGTTGTGAAGGACCAACAGAAGCCAGCCCTTTGCAGCTTTCTTTCATGCCACGACACCATGTCATACACTGACCACCTCTCCGCTTTCTCCAACCAGTCCCAGAGTCGGCAAATAATGCACGACGTGGACTTCTCTGGGACGATATTCGGAGAACATATCCAAGCCACCGAAGTCGGTGTTTCAAGATGGTGACACAAATTGCATTATCGTCTCTGTGCCCGAACACACGATGCCGAACCTCTGCATTACTGACATGATGTTGCCACTGGATGTCAGCAATCCTTCGGAGACAGCGATGATCGAACACACAGAGTCGTCTAACGTCCTCAACTCGGAGAGGCCAGGTTTCACAAGCGTAGAGCAAAACTGCTCTCACGGACGCGTTGTAGATCCGACATTTTACAGCCGAACCAACATCATGAAGGCGCCAAAGATGGCCCAGATTGGCATAAGTCCCTCCGGCTTTCACTATACGTGCATTGGTCTCATCACTCACACCCCCACCAGCATTTATGCAGCTACCTAGATACACGAACTTTTCGTCTACTTCTATATGCTCACCATCCAGGGTGAGTACAGGATTAGAATCCTGCCAGTCTTGTAGAAGTACTTTGCACTTCGAAGGTGCAAAGCACATACCATACCTACGGACACTGATTGCCAACTGACTAAGCGCGAATTGTATGTCTTGGGGATTATCGCACAGTAAGACAATATCGTCCGCATACTCAAGGTCGAGAAGCCTTTCTCCAGGCAACAGATCCACACCACCATTGCTTACATCCATCAGAGCTGTTTCCAGAATGTCGTCGATGGCAAAGTTGAAGAGGAATGGTGAGACTGGGCAACCCTGTCTAACCCCACTGCTCGAATAGAACAATGGAGAGAGGTGGTTGTATGCCCTCACTCTGCCTGAGGTGTTTGTATATAGGGCTTTTAGGATGTTAATAAACTCAGGCACATGCTTCTTCAATAGACAATCCCAGAGAACAGTCCTGTCCAACGAATCGATGGCAGCCCTGATGTCAAGAAACATTACGATTGTTGGCCTTTGAAAAGTGTGCCGGTGTTCTGACATTTGGCGGAGGGTGAAGATATGATCAATACATCCTCGATCAGAACGAAACCCAGTCTGCTCCTCGCGAGTCAATCTTTCTCGGGTTTTGAACAACCTACGAAGTATGACGAAGCCAATAGCTTGGACGCAATCGGAAGTAGACTTATCCCACGATAGTTGTTACAGGGACGACGTGAACCCTTTTTAAAGATAGGGACAACTATCGACTCATTCCATGACGTTGATACACTCTCTAGCTCCCACACTTTTGTAAACAACGTCGTCAGTTCCTTAGTCAGAAAGTCACCACCATCTTTAAAAAGAGCCGGAGGTAAGTCATCTGGGCCAGGTGATTTGTAGCGCTTCAAGAGTTGGAGTTCCTTGCGGACTCCCGCCACATTTGGTGGATCAGTCGTCACCGGCCATGGAGGGCAGGACAATTCGACCGATGTTGCCGGAGCAGCAGGTAAGTTGAACTGCCCTTCGAAGAATTCTGTCCATCGTCCAAGACGTCGATGGATGTTAGTGATTGGCATTCCGTCATCCTCGCAGATTGTTTTGCTCACACCAGACCTTTTGCTTCCGGTGGCCCGGATGAGTTGGAAGAGCTTCCGGATGCAGCTGCCGTTTCCAGCTCATTAGCACGCTCCGACCACCAGGCTTCTCGGTCCTTACGCGAACTTTGCCCAATTTCATTACGTAACATCCTTCGTTTGTGGTCAAACTCACGGTCACCCGGAATAGACCGACGAGCTTCAATGAGTTGTGAGGAGCCTGAAGAAACACAGTGCTTATAAGCGGGACGTTTCGCGAACCCACAACTGACTGTACCCGCCATTTTCATGGCGTCATGCAATGCAACCAATGCTCATCTATACTTTTTGGTGGAATGGTAGCTAGCCTAGAAGCTAGCTCGGTTCGATACTTACTAGCAACTGAAGTTGCAACCAACTTGCTAACATCAATCCGTTGGTGGCGGTCACTCCGTTGGCCACTGAAAAGTAAGGTAAGATTGGCGCAGACCAAGGCATGATCAGAGTCCGGATAGGTACTCCAAAAGGAGCGGCAGTCTTGTACACAACCACGCCAGCAATAGCTGATCGCGATGTGATCAATCTGAGTCCAGGCTTGAGATGCAGAGGGAGGATGCCAGGTGGCACATCGGCGATGACTGTGCCGAAAGGCCTGACCCACAAGGCAGTGGAGTATCGTGAGGAGATGCAGTTCCACGGAAGCCGGTGACAAACGATTGGTTCATACACCATTTGTTCCTTCAGGAAACTGGAGCCCATGTGCACCATTGGTTTGGAATCCGGTTAAAGCGCCGGACATTCGCTTTTCGTCCTCTCACTTTCGTAAACAACACCCGTGTTGCGAGAAGGCAGTGAGTAGGACTTCCGTGGTAGAGGCTGTATAAGCGTGGCCGTGTGAGAGTATTTCTAGAGGGAGGGCGGGCCCAACCCAGTCTCAGCCATACCAGGGCATGTGGGGGCTATATTTATAAAGGGGGGTTTTCTTTATACATAATCGTGAAAATTTATCAATAGATGGAGAACTAAAGTCACACTGATAATGATTTCACCTATATACTTATACGCTCAATAAGTTTTATAAACTGCGCCGTTGATAATTTTCGTAAAATATTTAAGCTACTGAAAAAGCATGAAAGTAAGATAATGTGAAAAGACGAAATAGATGTGAGACTTGATTGACGACCATTTGTATGAAATCATCATTGAAAAATGGGTAACTTCTAGTTATCAACACAGACCATAACAGTGAAGAAAGTATCAAGAAACTACTTTCATAGCATGGAATCTAATCTGAATGTTGTAAATGATGTATTAAAACAGTCTAGAGGAGATATTAGATAAAATGAAATCAATTTTCAATAGAAATCGTACACAACCTATGGATGAACAGTGATAATATATCATGATTAGAAATAAATTTCGAGAGGTTGAATAAACAAAACATTAACGGCTAATTACAAAACAATGTATAATGGACACATGAGATCCTCAAAAACATTTCATAGGTAAGAACACCACATCTGAAATTGATGGAGAGCAGTAAGTATGATCATCGAATGACTGACAAAGTATAAGAATGTTTGATATTGGCGAGAATAATCTAACAAGTACTAATCGAAGAGATTTCCAAAAGCAGAGCAATCGGTGGAATGAACTCAGTGATTTAAAATGTTATATTTTTATACAACAAATTTAATCCAAACCATGCAGCTTGACCTCAGTAAAAGGTAATTAATTGGTGATGAAAATCATGGTCACCAAATAGCTACTGAACCTAAAGCTCTGTTAATCATATAATTATGTTCATTTTTCTAGTGTTATGAAATGTTAACTCTTGTGATCAGCCTTACGGTATTTTATAAATGAGAGTGATTGAACCTGGACCTACACGAATTCGATAGACTGGACAATTAACGCACAACTATAATCTACAACGTGAAGGAAGAAGTCAGGAGGAGCTCGATATTTGAGAAAACATACTTAAAATAGATCAAATCTGTGTATATTGAAACAAACATGACCTTATAAAAATAACAAACGTGAGAACAGCTAATCAAATGACAGTAAAGTCAGTAAAGCAATATTAAAACGTCACTGAGGTTATTATTCCACTAAAGAACCAATGTTTCTTAACAAAAACTGGACAACCTGTAGCTATCATAGAATAACATCATATTTGAGGACGTTTGAAGATAAAACTAAACTGAACTGACAACCTTGAAATGAATGAAACCAGCCAATCAAAATAAAGATACTGGTTGTTGAACTTAAGCGCGAATTTTAAAACGAAACCAGGGATAGTGCGACAAGCTTCAGTCTTATCCCACCAATACGCGATTTCGACTTTCAGATTGTCTTTACCTTATGTTACGTTATGGATAATTTTTATTAATTGCTTTGATTATTAAATATAAGTACATTCCAGGTGCTTACTGAGTTGTAGGCTCACTTTTTCTCTTGTTTCTTCCTATTCCAGAGTTCCTCACACACTTCCTCAGCGTCTGGTATATATTAGTATCTCATCAGGGGATTTACCCATCGGGTGATTCTAGCCATCTAATCGAGTTGCACACTAATAATAACCTCTTACAGGACACCATTTTCCATGAGACTTCACATTTCCGCTAATTTCTTTGGTGATATGATTGTAGATCGCTTACAGAATGTTGGACCACTAGGAAAAAGCATCTTACATAGCTGTGGTCAGGAAATGACTCGCAGATAAATCACAAAGTCAGGAGATGAAGTTTTAAATAGCAAAATTGTAAGTATTAAAATTAGAATCGTTAGGTTTAGGAATATTAGTGTAAGGAGTGTCAAGTTTAGGCTCAGGATAAGAGCTGAGATGCTAGCATTCTAACACTACATTCTTTTCAGTTTTACCGTTTTTTCGTAATATAAAATTCGTTTACAAAAGCTTGTAGTGTCAGTTAAGCCCATATATCATATTCTCGCTTTCGGACAGGTCAATCTATTCATTCTACTTGAGTCACATTTTGACCTTGTTAATTATTCGCTTATCAATCTTGACTGTTTTTATATGAGCGCGTAGGTGTGTGTACATTTCTTATCCTATTCATCACACGTCTGTAACTTATTTTTGTTTGCCTATAAATATTGATTGACGCTGGACTAAAGGGAGTTGGCTTACCCGCCATCTCCACTGCGCGTCGTTTTGATTTGATCTATTCCATTCGCTCTATATACAAAATATATGTATTCAAAAGTCCATTCTCGTCATTTGACTTATTTAATTCCATTATTGACTACCGCGATTTAAGTCGATGATTATATACGAGGATAGGCGACATATATATTTCAATAACAATCATTCATACGATCGAATTAAAGTCAGAACTCGGGCCACTAAAGTGGAGAGCCCGTCAACAAACATCGTCCGATTTAAACGACGACAAAATAACGGGCCCCCAAAAAGTGGTGAGCCCGCCGTCGACGACGGAGTCAACACAGCAAGCTATGTCGATGAAGAAACTTCCGCACTCTATACTTTCGACGAACAAATTCAGCGAAGCCAGCACAATCTTCAATCCGAAGCAATCAGCAAAGCCTGTGCATCATGGTATGGACATGCTCAAGACGTATTATCTTATCGATACTTTGTCCTCATGTCAACTATTCTCATTGATCCATTTGTCGGATTGTTTCCATTATGATTCAAATTATCATCATATGCTTATTATTACATTATTGTCATATCATGACCGAATGTGGGATTACTAATTTTGTTCGTGCTGACATCAAATATAATCATCGACTTAAATCGCGGTAGTCAATAATGGAATTAAATAAGTCAAATGACGAGAATGGACTTTTGAATACATATATTTTGTATATAGAGCGAATGGAATAGATCAAATCAAAACGACGCGCAGTGGAGATGGCGGGTAAGCCAACTCCCTTTAGTCCAGCGTCAATCAATATTTATAGGCAAACAAAAATAAGTTACAGACGTGTGATGAATAGGATAAGAAATGTACACACACCTACGCGCTCATATAAAAACAGTCAAGATTGATAAGCGAATAATTAACAAGGTCAAAATGTGACTCAAGTAGAATGAATAGATTGACCTGTCCGAAAGCGAGAATAAGATATATGGGCTTAACATAATAACTGACACTACACCCTCACGTGGAATCCTCAAGGCCAAGGGAGGATAGAAAGACTGAAGGACACATTACGCCGAGAAATGGAGACAGACATGAGAAGGATGAACAACAATCGGATCGAACTAGAAAGGAATGCCCAGGACAGAGTGGGATGGAGAATGTTGGTCGGCTGCCTAAGCTCCATTGGGAGTAACAGGCGTAAGTAAGCACGCTCAGCATGACATGCAGCATGTGATTTGTAATAACTCTGGACATTTTTCATATATGTGATTCTATAGTAATTACTAACCAAAATGGGTGTAAGACCAATATAGAAATGAATGTATTTTCGACTAGGGTCGGCGTTGTGTGTTGGGGTTAATAAATCTTAATTTGTAACAGTCTTTGTGTTCTTACTTCCGTGTCGTGGGAATTGCAGTAGTTCCTCGTTTTCCGAGTAAAGTGATAAGCTATTCCGACATAATATATCAGCGACGACCAGATACAACAATTAGCGTTAAATTAGAAGAATTATCAATGAAATTACGAGATAAGCAAAACGTGTTTAACTGTCAACCGTCTCACCATGAATCCTAACTACTAATGTATGTGACTTCGATGAAAAAACTATGAACCATTTTATACATCTAGTTACTTAGTTTTAGCCGTGCACGAAATGCCAAGAGAAGGGAACTAAGGAAATCCAGAAGTGGTTAGAATAAAAATTCACACATTTTGAAATATGTGCCTTCTGGATGCCTACTGATCACTAGATGACAAGGAAAATCTTCATCCAAAACCTATGAATGAGCTTTTTTCCTATAACTGATTCACAATCGGTTAACGAGTAGAAAATATACTACCGTTTTTCGAAATATAAGTGAAATTGTGACAACCGTTTGAAAGGTTTTTAAATAAGCAAAATATCATCGAAAAGTATAAAATTTATTACATGTAAGATTAAAAAAGAGTACAAACATTTTGTTGAAATAACAAGTATAAGGATGGTTCAACGATTAGGCCTTATACGTATGCAATGAGTAATTTCCAAATAGTAAAAGTGAATCAAACAATTAATCAATCATATGTGCTTGTTTCCATGATGGAATGGGTTTAATTTGTGTTTTAATCGAAAGCGGAGAAGTGAATTTCAAAGTGTATTGAGGTCCACCGGCCTTATCATTTGTACCTAGATTATAACATAGGAAAAAAGAATCACGACAAGTTAATCAGGTACACAAAAATGAAATCCGACAAATTTAACTTCGAAATTATTGAAGATGATCCTAATTTCACCTGAATAACGCAACGGAGTCCGAATATTAAGGTTATCGTAACATAATAATAATAATAATAAATATATTATTATATATTAGTACGATTTAGTACTATTTAACCTTGTGCTAATTTTATTTCGATTATCTATTTACTCTGAAGAAGTGGCTTACACTAAGTCACGAGACGTCAGACAGACCACAATACTTCAACTTTTCTATTTTTCTATGATAAGCCAATAGATGGTTTGAGAATCTTTTTTTATCACATTCAATAATTAGTTAAGTTTAGTTCATACACAGTAAAATAAGAAAGTAACCATAACTTTGAAATTTTACAGACTTAATGTAATTCCAATTAGTTTGTATTATAACGTTATGAATTTTTGTAAACTTACACATCAGCATTATATTCTATTCATATTCTTATAATAATAATGATAATAATAAGGTAATGAACGTCAACTAGTTTTCCTACTACTTATAAATAAACATACGAAAGTCATGTCAAAAACTGATAATTATTAAAATTCAATGAATCCGTACTGTCAAATCATTCATAATTACTGATTACTAAAGGTCAGAGCATAGAACAAATGGATTATTGAAAATTCTATTCCGTTAAATTGACAATGAATAATAAGTGGCATGATACATTGTGAAAAGCTCATAAATTGTTTAATCTTATATGAATCAATAAACAAGTAAACATGTATACTAAAGCTTTTTACCTGATTAAATTAGTGAAATTATACGTTATCATTATGTCAAAATCATATACGAAATAAAATCAGCGATTAGAATTTACATAATTCATCGATCTTGGAACTGAGTTGAGGTGAACTGAGAGATCGTTCCCATTATACCACCAACGACTGCTCAAACGATGAAACTTTTGATGGAGATGTTCGCCCGCAACGGATTAGAAAATGTAATCGTATCCGACAATCGTTCGCAGTTCACCTCAACTCAGTTTCAAGATTTTTGCCAACGGCTGTCTATCAAGCATCTCTGCTCTCCACCTTACCACCCACAGTCAAACGGCCAAGCAGAAAGATTTGTGGATACATTCAAGAGGGCTGTAATCAAGTCGAAAGGGGAAGGGACGCCAGTGGAAACATTGAACTTCTTACTCGTTTACCGAACGACACCTAGTGATATGCTACCGGAGCGGAAGTCCTCGAAAGAGATCCTCATGGGAAGAAAGTTTAGGACGATCCACAATCTGATGCTTCCGAGAACCACACAATTGCCATCACAGACCAAGTCCCAGAAGCTGTTAACGTACGAGGTTGGATGTCCGTTGTTCGCTCGGGACTACAGACAAAATCATGGTCCCTGAACCGAGGCACGTGTGGTCGGAAAACTAGGCCATGTTATGTACGATGTAGGGGTGGGAAGAGACAGGTGGACTCAACACCGAAACCAGCTACATAAGCGGTTAGCCCCAGTTCGCCCATCGACAGAAAGAAATCTCCCGCTGAACGTAATGTTGGATACCAGGAAATTACGTTATTAGAAGGGAAGGTGTTGGGGATGTTAGATCCCCAGAACTCACTTTGTAAATGCCTTATTTTTGTAATTCCATTGTAAAAATTCGAATTTCTTGTTTTCGCACCAAAAACCCCCTTTTCACCTTCGTGTTGTATTTCCCACTTGGAGGGACCTTAAATACCATTGGTTCGTTGTCTCTTTTAGTATGCTATTTTGTACCGTTTCCCAAGGACATTTTTATGCTGTATATATACGCTTGCGTTTTTCAGCGAGTTAGTTTTTACTCAACATCCATTGGCCGGATACCATCAGTAACAGCCTTTTGTGGGAGAGAACAAATTAGGAAATTAGGAAAAGACGATGGAAATTGATAGGACATACACTACGCAAATCGTCAAACTGCATCACGAGACAAGCCCTAACTTGGAATCCTGAAGGAAGGCGGAAAAGAGGAAGGCCAAGGAACACATTACGTCGGGAAATAAAAGCAGATATAGAAAGGATGAATAACAACTGGAAGGAGCTCGAAAGGATTGCCCAGGACAGGGTTGGATGGCGAATGCTGGTGAGCGGCCTATGTTCCTTCACAAGGAGTAACAGGCGTAAGTAAGTAAGCAATATACGCTTGCGTTGTGCTTATTGTTGTAGTTCGTGTTTCTTGCTGCTTGTGAAATATATTTCCCCCTTTCGAACTTGGACTTCTCTCTCTAGTTAGCAGGGCTGGGACCATCAGAATAGTTAGCCGATCCAGTCATTATGTCACAGAGTCTTAGTTCCGTTCTTAGATTAGGTGAACTCGTAATCTCTTCAGACATGGCAAAATAGTTTGCAACGAATTAGATAATTTTTTTCAACAGTTCAACATAATGAACAATTTTGTTTTGTTAATATTTAAACTAATTACTAGTGTTTAATTATTGAATTAAATAATAATAATTCTTTTAAGTTCTATTGACAAAGGCAGGAAAATAAAAATGCTATGGTTTCATTGTTAGTTTTTTAAAATGGTACAACACTTTAAATTTACCTGATAATCTAGCTCCGCCAAATGGTTGTTGACCAACTACAGATCCAGTGGATTGAACATTTACATAAAAATTACCAGTTGTATCGATAAGGCGATCAGTTGCATACTTAATAAATTCTTCATCCTGAGCAAAAATGGAACCTTTTTTTTTAAAAAAAAGACAATAATATCTTAATTTTTTCCAAACCAATAACTGGATAGTTGAAGAAAGAAAAAAAGAAAGAAGACGAAAACTATTACAACTTATTTGAACAATATGAAATGTGAATTTCAATGAGGTGATTTTTACAAACACCTGACCACCTGAAGAGCCTGCTTATACTACTTTTCGTCACAGTTGCATGGACTGCATACACATCAAATTATATGGAGTTTGACAATAAAAGTATGTGTTTCTGTACTTCACCTATTTTATGGAAGCTAGAGAAATTGCAAACCGATTTTTAAAATCACGTCAACAGCGCAAAATATGATCTAAAACTTAATTATTTTAAGTGGGAATTTTCAAATTAATACGTTAAAATTATCTCAAGGATGATTAATTCATGAGGGTTTAGATTGTCTCCCTATCAACATGTGATTGAACTTCGATCAATTAGTAGCTATTTGAACCGCTTAGCTTACTGAACAATCCTATAATATTTGACTTGGTGGGTACTGGATTCGAGTTTTAGTGTAGACATCAACAATGAAATGTAGGTACATTAGGTTGATGAGTCCAAAATGAGACGAAACGAGCATCCTGGATCCCATACAGCTCAGCACAACACAAATCTACTGAAATTTGTTAAATATAATTTCAACCACTAAAGAGATTGTAGTATCATCAGCTTGTTTTCTTGATACCTGATTATGAACGCTTCATCAACAGATTGGTGGCTTAAAACCGGAAAATGAAGTGCATACGACAATCCCTAGTTGACTTGAAAAACAATTAATGAGTAAAGGAGAGTTTTATGATATATATATATATATATATATATATATATATATATATATATATATATATATCATGTAGTTACCAGTTAATGCATAATCTGTAGTTGAATCAACAAGATCTAAGGTTTTCTCAATTTCATTTTCACGATATAAATATGTGCATAAAACCGGTCCAAAAATGTCATCCTAAATTTAATTAGGAAAAAAAGCACAAATGGTAATATAAATGAAATCAATATATGAAATATCCATATACATATAATCAGATTTCATCTGAGTTGTTTGAAGAAATAAACCTTACGAATGAAAGAATAACTCACTGTATAAGAAATATGTAACATATGCTGATTAGAATTATTATATTTATTATATACTTTTGACATAATGATGAAAATGTTTTAACGAAGATAATTGATTAATTCAATGTAATGTAAGAATGTAAAAATATCAACACGAAACCAACTTGGATGTAAGTAGTTCAAACAAACTTTACAATGTAATATATCCTAAGTGGCTTGGTTCATCTAACAAGAGAAAATTAGAATAAGGTATAGTTCACTAATCAGTGATAACCGCTAACTAAATAGTTGTTTGCAGAATTCAGTCAGTAACAACGTAGAACTTCGTACGTACCTACATCAGTTCGAGCTGCTATACCAGAATTATTCAAAATTTATTATGTACCCCTCCCATTTTTAAATAAGTGACCATACCAAACTTATTCATATATTTGACTACATGATTTCCATATAAATACAATTGTACAGCATTTGAAAATGAAAAGATATTCCTCGATGAAATATTTGTTTACTTCCTAAATAAGAATTATGATGAATTCAAGTATTATTGAAATGAATTATTTTCGAAAATAAAATAAATGTAAACTATAATGTAGCTATCAGGACTCAGTAGCTGAGTGGATAACGCGATGGCGTTTGAAGCGAATGGTACTGGGTTCGAGTCCCAGAGTGAACATCAACTCTCTGAGATGCAGGTACACCCAGCTGACGCGTCCCAAGTAGGACGAAACGCGCGTCCTGGATTCCACTGCTAGCCACTATCCATCATTGCTTACAAATAGCTTGTGAATTAAGGTAATATCGAGGCATACACACAGTATTCACATATGCCAATAACAGACTGATCAATTGCAGTCTTAAACCTCAATGGGAAGATACAAGCCAAACAATACCAAATGAATTTTAATGTAATATTATTCTACAATAGTATTTTTACTAATAGATAATCTTGAATTTGTAAGTTGTTAATTAAAAAGTGATTCAATTTTATCAACTAGATGCTCATTAAACAACATCCATTTAACAATAAATTTACTATAGCTATATTGAAAATCAACTTTAATTATATTCATATGGAAGTTATAAAAAAGTAAACAAATGAAGTATCAATTAAATCCTCTATGTCTTTGTTATCACACATAGAATTGAATGTCTATGATTAATGACATCAAGTTAAGCATTTGAAGATAATCATGTAAAAGGTTTAAGTCACATGCAACCTGTTCAACAGTAAACTATAAGAAAAGATAAAAATTTTGATCATTCAATCAAAGTTTAGATTTTACATCAACTCCCATCTATCCATGTACACACGGTTAATACAAGAATATTTTACACATAGTATTCTATCTTTGACCAAAATGACTGTTGGGGTCCACAGAGAATTTCTTAATAAGGTCTTCAGAGGCCAAGAGAAAACTAAGGACATTACGTTAAATTAGCATGCATTGGGAGCACCCTAGGAACTACTAGTAAATTAATGAATTGTGTGCTAAAATCTGATTGGATTACGTTACTATTAAGTTAACGATATCTTCAGAAGTTTTCAAAGGTGTATAGGTTACCAGCAAACGATAAATCCTGCTGTTCCCTGCAAATAAACGAGCCTAGAAGTAAAGCTTTTCTCCTTACTTTAGATCTTTTCCCCACAAGCCGGAGATCTATGAAGCAGTTATGGAGTTTTTATTAAGCGTTCGAGTAGCAGACTTATCGACAACTTTATGATGAGAAGTGGAAACTTTTTGGATATACCAATTCATTTTTAAAATTGTATTAGCAAAGAGAAAGTTATTTATTCTTTGAAAAAGTGACTTAAACTAAGCTTTGAAATATCAGAAGTTCGACTTCCCTACTAACTAGGATGGAATAAACTTGTCAATGTTTTCTTTTAGTGAGATATCAGTATGACGATCAATTTTAAGTTTGGTATCTTTAATTCACAGTACACATATTCATTGATACAGTATGTTTAATTTCGCTTCATGACCGTAAAACACGAGCATAACAAAAATATGGGCGGTTTCATAAGATCATCGTCAATTCCAAGATATTATAAGTACCCAATAAAAACATCAAATGCAAAGAAAAAATGACAAGCATGTAAAAATTACAGAGTTAGGGCTTTCAATTGAATATCAAATGTGCATTAAGTGAGATGAACAGAATAGGTTTGACACACATCAGTCATCATGCTAATATGAAAGATGAAGAATCCAAAGACACTAATAGCATTGAAGATGTCAAGTTCACACATGGTATTAAATTATGAATTGTCTAATTACCATTCTGAAATGTAAAATGACAGAAAGCTATCGGAATACAAATAACATTGTAAACATAATTTAAGGGCTTTTAAACAAAAGAAAATGACGTTATTTTTGTTGCTAAACAATATCGATTCACAAGTATAAACAATGATATATACCTTCATTAACTTGTCTGTTGGATTATTAGTAATCAAAATTGTAGGCTGAATAAAGTAACCAACGCTGTCATCTCTATGACCACCGGCGACAACTTCAATATCTGGACAACTGGATGCATATTGTAGATAGCCAGAGATTTTATTGAATGCCTAAAATCGAATTTATATTCATTTTGTGTAGTGGTAAATTGATGATAAAAACAATTTCCAAATAATATCAAAAAGATTTAAAAATCTCATTGTATTTAATAATTCAGTATTAACCGACCTACAATCTTTTATTTGCAGTAGGTTACAATTATTTTGATAGGAATGATGAAATACATTATTATTCCAAAATATAATTGTTAGGTCATTGATCTGTCTACCCAATAATACACAGGAGGGAACTCGTCTCGATGTAGACTAATACCTTGACACTATAGACTAGCTGAATTAACCTTGAGGCTAGAGATGCGTAATTTCAAGTTGAAACTAACGACCTTGGGTAAGTAGAGGAAAACTAAAGTATTTCACCTAGTCCGCCAAAACTGTACACTTCTTTTAGATAGAATCTATATTCAGATATTTTGGCTAAAACAGCATCGAGTCGATTAAGTAACTTGGACATACTGGAACCTGTAACAATTACATCATCCAAATAGACAGCAACCCCTGGCAAATTCGCCAGTATAATGTTCATTATCTATTGAAAGATAGCTAATGCCAGAATTACACCAAAAGGTAAACGTTTACATTGGTAAAGGCTTCTTTGGGTATGTTGGCGGGATAAAGATAGGATTAAAGCATGTTCCGTGCAGGACTGTGTTGGGACACTCTGATTGGCCACTTCTTAGCCGGATAGCGCTGCTGGATACTTGGAGGAGACTCTAGAATATTCTTACGTAAAAACTATAAATATACTAGCGTTTTTCTTACTGTGACTCCTACTTCCATTCAACCTTGTTTATTTGGAATATAATTAAGTTCCTGTTCAACCGTGTTCTGATTTGGAGACTTGACTTGGAATTATTATGAGAACATTTTGCATCCGAGGTATTTGTTTGGAAATTTTATGAGATCAAGTTACATTAGAGGCCATAGATTCAGAAATATTATGAGAAATTCGGATAGATTCAGAGGAAGGCTTATGAGAACATACCTCATGCCGGCTTGTCAGGTAACAGACGTTATCGAATTTATGTTCCTTGAATTGCACCTCGCACACGACTTCTGTTAGCCTCACCATAACTCCTCAGGCATTTCGGGCAACATGTTCGGTTGGTTGAATGCGTGTATATCCCCCAGCTTACGTCACGTGTTTTTGCAAATCAGTGTAATATCGGAAGCTGTATCGAACTGGATACGATAGATTTTTCACTCACTAATAAGTCTACATACTTCCGTTTAATCTAAAAGTTGCGAACATGCTCTTGATTTGACCTAGTGAATGTCGCTTCATATTTCCGCTACGACATTTCAGCTGGTATTTCTTTGGTGGACAGTGACTTTCTTTATGACTAGCGCGATGACAAAGGAGGCGTTTGTGACTCTTGAGCGGATATAAATTCACAAAATACCATGCTCCACAAAACTAACATGGTGATTGTGGTTTACCAGCAGCTTGCTGTGATTTGTATAGAAGATTTGAGTGCATTTACTGAACTGAAATCGGAAGGTTTCACCTTCGTGACCATTTGCAGTCATATTGGGTTCCTGTTCAATTAACGTTAAAATCCTGGTGCAGATGTCCACATCTTCTGGATTCTTTAATCCACAAATAAAAATCAGACATTTAAATTGATCTGCTGTAATTCCTTTTAGTTTAAATCATTCGAATTCTCAATTTACTTTTCCAGCATATATGGGATAATCACCGGATGGTGATTTTGATATTTGAAAACACTGATAGCCATTGTTGAATAATGAGGACAACTCACCAAATTTTTTAGATAATATATGGACTGTATCATTAAAAGATAAATCCCGAAGATTTCGTGGTAGGATGAAATTCACATATTATTATTGTTGTTCCGAGTCTTCTCAGAAGTAAGCTAACTTTAGCTGCGTCATCGAAATTTGAGCATTCGGCGTGGAACATGTCTTCGAAACGATAAAACCAGGAATCGAATATGATATCAGATCCAGGATCGGCGAGACTATAATTTATGGACGAACCAATCAGGTATAAGATAACCAGCCACGAATTTTGGCGCGAAATTCATCCATACATTTGGCCAAATAGAGCTTTGGCGTTATAGCTGATGTCAGTTCGTGATGAAAGCCCTAAATCTAGTTTTTAACCCTAACCATCAACTGTGAATGAGAATTCTAAAAGCTTTATAACCCTCATCTAGTCCTAATCAGTAGGTGTTCACCCTCAAGGTCACTTCAGCTAGGTACTACAATATATACGGATGATTGGAGAGCGTACAAACTCCTACATAGTATTGGTTACGTGAATCGTGTGGTTATCCACAAGTGGCATTTTGTGTACTCAACAACCGGAATGCACACAAACAATATTGAAGCTGTGTGGTCGAGGCTGAAAGAGTTTCTGAGACTTCATCATGGTACTCTATTTTTTTTACCCTGATGGCCAGTTTGGACATGATTATATTTTTCTAATTCAAAAATGAAGAATACGTGAGTGAACAATTGTTTGTACGCTGTAGTCATGTTAGTCATCTCCCGTGTATAAAATTGGGTAGACAGATCAAGGATGTAACAGTTGGGTGGTTATTCCCAATATAATTAGGAAAACAACGAACGAAGTAGGATATTCTTAATTTTAAAAAATGACCCAAATAAATTGAGATATAAAAGAGTGAAATAACAACAGAAAAGAGCCAATAAACTGAAAGATTCGGCAAATTGGAATTCGTAGAAAACAAATTAGAAAAAGAAAAGTAGTTATTTTGATGGGTACTTCATAATCAGTGGTTAGACTAAATTATGTATCCAAATCAATCATTATATGATACACAATATCGCATTTCGCCCTTTGATGAATAAACTAGTCGAGAAACTGAGAGAACCAGATTATTAGTTGAAATCTAACTATTTAAGTACATATTTTAGTACACTCTTAGGTCATGCTCTTCAAACCTTTTTATTAGCTTATTTATTACGTAAAGACTTGCGTATATGGCTGAGAATACCATACTTCAGGTGTGATGTCTAGTGATATTACCCGGTAGCTCAAACAGAGGAAGGTGGAGCGAGGGTCTTAACCTGCGACTTAATAGCTAAAAACCTAAATTCTTAACCTGTGAGCCACAGTATCGTTACTAATACTACCTGGCTGCTTATATAAAAGCTCGGAACTGTAACCAAGTAGTCGGGATTGAAATCCTGTAGCCATGAATTCGTTATCGAAGATTCCAATACAAATCACATAATAATTGATCTTTGTTTCTACTATAGTTAAGTGATCACAAAAACCCCTTAAAAAGATTATAATAATACTAATTGCTCACAGTATGATCAATAACTGCAGATGAAAATGTATCTGAATCAAGTGGTGATCCTATTTTCAATTGTTCATAATGACCAAGTAAAAGTTGTTTAAATTTTGGCCATAAATTTTCTGGTACAAAAAGTCGACTACATGCGCTACATTTTTGACCAGAGTATTCAAATGAACTTCGGATAGTGCCGAGAGCAGCTTCTTCCAAGTTTGCAGATGGATGGATAAAATGATAATTTTTGCCGCCACATTCTGTAACAATTTTATTGAATAAATTAGTATAAATATAAAGAGGTCGAGAAGTGATTTATTATTATTATTATTGTGTGAGTTAATACTAGCATATTAGATTTAACTGACAAGCGAACAAAACACAAAACGATAAAGAGATTTTATACAATTTAAAATCAATGAAAAGTTGGATAATATCATGATAATACAATTTTATATATAAGAATATGCTCAACACAACCTGGTCGTGGCTGCATCGACCACATATTCACCATTCGTCAGATTCTAGAACACAGGCATACTTATCGGCGTCCGACAATGGTGGTCTTTCTCGACTTAAAAGCAGCATTTGACTCGGTAGACCGCGAGATTCTGTGGCAGTGTCTGTCATTGAAAGGCGTACCTCAGAAGTACATAAACCTTGTAAAGGCTCTTTACTCGAACACTACTAGTCGAGTCAGGGCTTATGGCGAACTGTCATCTACTTTTGCAACCTCAAGTGGTGTCCGTCAAGGCTGTCCACTTTCCCCATTTTTGTTTAACTTCATCATAGATCTACTGATGGAAATAACTTTCTCGTCAACTGAATTCTCGGGTATTGATCTCCTAGCAGGAGGTCCACTTATCGACTTAGAATACGCAGATGACATAGTCCTGTTTGGTGAAGACGCTGACAAAATGCAGAGTCTTCTGGTAGCACTGAGCAACAATGCCAGGATGTTTGGAATGCGCTTCTCTCTCTCTCTTTAAATGCAAGTTGTTGCTTCAGGACTGGTCTGCGTTAACACCTGAACTAAGGATAGGTAGTGAAGTAGTCGAACGCGTTGACAACTTCACTTATCTTGGAAGTCTAATCAGCCCTAATGGGTTGGTGTCTGACGAAATCTCAGCACGGATTCGAAAAGCTCCTTCGGCTTTTGCCAACTTACGTCACCTTTGACGAAGGCGAGATATCCGTCTATCAATAAAAGGACGAGTATACTGCGCGGCAGTCCGTTCTGTTTTAATTTACGGCAGCGAAACATGGCCTTTAAGAGTAGAAGACACTCGTAAGCTATTAGTATTTGACCACAGATCCCTTAGAAATATTGCTGGCGTCTGCTGGGATCATCGGGCAAGTAATAGTGAGGTTAGACGCAGGGTATCATGGAATGGTGGTAAATCAGTTGATGACGTTATGAATCTTCATCGACTGAGATGGTTGGGCCACGTGTTACGTACGCCTGAACACCGATTACCACGACGTGCAATGCTATCCGGTATTGGAAATGGTTGGAAGAAAGTTAGGGGCGGCCAAACCAAAACGTGGCATCAGTGCTTGAAGTCACTAACTTCTAGTCTGAGCCATGTTGGTAGATGCAGACTACTTGGTTGGGGTCCGCGTGACTATCGTAACCAATGGTTGGAGACTCTTGGTGACATGGCTCAGAATCGATCACAATGGCGTCGGTGTATACACTCCCTGTCTTCCCTTAAACTAAGAGATTAAAATCGCTTCATATCTTTCTTTCTACGAACCAATTCTTTCTTCTTGTACTATATCTCTATATGCAATCTTCCTCTTACATATTACTACCTTTGACCTAACCACTGCTATGAATCCGGTGTTCATCTTGTTGTGCTGATGCGGTATGGCAACCTGGACTGATGCACATATGTGCCTGGTCCTACGTTGTAGCTGACTGACTGACTGACTCAACACAAAAAACACTGAGCACAAAATATTATTTACTGAGAAAATCATATTAATTAAAACATTAAGTGATTGTTTTAGTTAGCTAGAACTTAAATTTAAGGCAATTATTTCCTTTGATAAATTCCGATAGTGTGATAAGAAGACGAAGATTATCAGAACTATGTTCTGATAAGTTCTGCCACATTTAGCTAGGACCCTATGAAATTGTGTTTCCAGTAGCTTTGTCGTGCGTAAACTTCAGCGGCCTCAAGATGACGTAATAACACTACACCATAACCAGTTGAAACCAAAGCGAATGATGGTGCATTTAAATACCCAGATTGAGAACCCCCCCCGCCTGCCACTAGCTATTACGAAGTACCATTAGAAAGAGATGTAGCATACCCGTGTTCACAGCCAGGCACTGAGGACAGTGCCTCCTAAAGAGACGGGGTAGTGTAACAGTATTAAAAATCACTACATGTGTCGTTGTTAATATGAATCTGTTTTTCTTATTGCACGGTAAAAAAATAAACAGGCTGGAAAAAGAGGAACAAACCCTACATAAATTAGACTTGCAAAATGATGGATGAGACCTTTTTGCGATAAGTTTTTCCCTTTTGTACATGTACCGCGTTATTCGATTTTTGAAATATATATGCGTTGTGCTAGCACGTCGTGTTCTTGCTCCTTAGACATTAACTGATACTGATTCGTGTGCTGTCGTTTCACATCTCTTCTGCTTCCAAATAAACGGGGCCTATGCTCCTCCACGAGGGGTAACAGGAGTAAGTAATTCACAATGTGGAGTGTCATTAAACCGAATTATGATATTTGTTCTGAGAGGAGAAAATATCATTGTTATATCAAAGATGTAACATGAAACAGATATTAGCATTCAAAAACATTGAGTCAGTTGTAAAATTTGAGGCATTTCAATGACACTTTCAGTAGTTCACATCGAACATAGAACAATCTTACAAAAACTGAATGGATCGAAAAAACCACGTTATTTTCAACATTTGAGTTATAAAAATACATTACAATTACAATTATATTTATTAGATAATTATATGCAAAACAGATACATACTATATTTTTATTATAAACTGCTAGATTGTTGAAAATCATCACCACTGTACTAGACGTCTTTTTCATTTCAGTTTGCAGTTCATAAGCAGCGGGTATTTACAAATCCATACGGTATGGAACTAACCATGACTATTAAATCTCACGGACATGCGATGCTGATCGATCAGAGTGAAAACCTAATGGACCGTATGTTTCCCAAAGTCCTGTCTTAAAGTCTTATTTGAGTTACCTTAAGTAATTTACTTATTACACAATCCCTGTATTTTAATATTCGATATTGTTCGGAACATATTGACAGTATAGACTCTTCTTTGAATGAGCTACTGATTACATTCATCAATTCATAGTATATTGTTTTTAGTAGAAGATTGTAAAATTAAATGTTTCGTGTATTGATTTGCTCAGGAGACTGCAACACACAAATGTGATATTGTATGTATTATTAGACCTAACAGTATGTGACAGTATCCCTTCAAAAACCATCCATACATTGAAGTAATTATTTTTTTTCCATAGTCAAGTACTTCAAATAAAGCTAGAGTAAATCGACTCAAGAATCTGACTGAACAATTTTCTATGCATACAAGAAGAGAATATGTGAAATTCAACAGAAAATGAAATATTAAACGCTTCACCAAACCGATTTCATAACTTACCACCTATAGTTCTTGGATAACCACGATACTTATCAACATTGTCGCCAATCATTTTCAATATAGCACGAAAGGTTCTAAAATGTAAATAGTAATTCCTAATAAAAGTGCAACAGTAGGAAAATCGAAGTGGAAAACGTTGGCAGTCAAAACCTTCTTAAATAGATCAAATCTTAAGGTGAATTCTGAACTAAATGGCTGATAAGTTTTGTGGATTGAATGCTATATTTATTTCCTAAGCTATTCCGATGACCCGCACGCTAGAACGACACAGCGACTTGAACACCAGAGAGAAGACGCAAGTACGAGAGAAAATACTTTACTCCAAGGTTCATTTTATTACAGAAAATATAGGGTTTTTATAATATATCTAAATGTCCTTGGGTCGCTGGAATATTCGGGAATGCTACTAAACATAACAGCACTGTAGTAGCCAACCAATCAGAGCTTCCGCATGTGACGTTTCGTCACCTTGATATTTCTGGCCAAGACTCCAAATGAACGCTGATTGGACGAAACACATCTTAGTGTTTCTTGATGCTTGCTTGTCTTTTGCAAGCGATTTCTGGATCACCCCAACAATGGCACAGAGACTAAACACGTACTCTAAGATCGGCTTAATCATTACACAGCAACAAAGACGCTTACGCTGTGCAAGGTAACAACACATCAATCGTTGGGTAAAACAGTATAAGAAAAAAGAACCGATCGCTTAAAAGAGAACCTTCCTAGATTTAAGAGAAGACACAATTATTGTATAACACGCCTGTCATTCAGTCAGTAACAGTTGATAATTGACCTCTGACAGCAGCGAATGAAATAATATAAAAGACAAAATAACTATTAAGGGAGCAAAGGAGAATGTGGTTAGCAGGTTGAAGGCAGTTTCTATGAGAAAGCAGAAATTAGAATTACAAAACTTTAAAAAAAAACTAAGGAGCTCGAGCTTCCCCAACTTCTCGTCTAAGCTGTAACAAGACAGTTTGAATATTCGAAACCATAACACCATAACTACTCTACAACTCAAAGCTTTTTAGTGATCATTGTCTGACTCCAATATGATTGAGTGACTATAATGCTAGTGCAATATACGACCTATTAAACTTGGTACATCTTCTGAAGACTAATAACGTTAATACAACACAGAAATAAAAAGTTGGATAGAAGTAGCATCTAGGACATTTATATTTCAAACATTCGTGTGAGCGGGTAAACTGAACGAGTGAATATGTAAATTGAGTAGATGGAGAAAGGAGTAACTGTAAAAAGTTACTCAGTAAACAATGAGTGATTTTTTCTCTGTATACAGTGAAAAATGTATAAATTAAAAAATAACCAATTAGGGTGTATAGTTCAGAAACATGGTGAGCGCTACTAAAATATGTTCAAAGTCAGAAGTGAATAATCAACAAGAGCATATATGTGAAAATAGACATTCACGCATATAATATAATCAATAAAGTTATAACTGTATATCTAAAAGTAAGTAAAAGGTCCTACAACAATTTGTATTATTCTGTTATATTAACTAAAAATACGACCGTAAATTCATTAAGTATTTACGATTAAAGTGGTCAATGATCATTACATATTACATTTACCAGTGAATAATTTCAAAAAACAAACAAATGATTTAGTTTTAAGTAATGTTATTTTTCAATGGATGGACTCAATAACATTTTAGTGTAATTATCATCGTGACGAATCTAGGTTGAGCAAAGCCGTCCGAATGGTTTGAAATCGAAAATAAGACAACTAGCCAGAAGAAACGACCATTCTGATGGTAAAAGAACGGATTTATATACAAATTACTAACGAAACTAATGACTAAGTGTTTTAAAACGACTAGACAATATTTTGTAGGTTTCAGACTCTCCAATTGATAAAAACATACCCGTCATTATTAGGTTTCGACATATGAACAACATTAAAACCTTCGTTCTTTGATCCCACTTTATATAGGTCATTTATATCACAAATAAAATAAACAAAAAGATTATCCTCACTTCGTGCTTCCAGTGAAGTTGATACCAGCAAGTTGAGGGTGTTCACAAATTATTTTACCAAATGTTGGGCCATCTGCTGGGACAAAGTTGATTACACCAGGGGGTAAACCTGCTTCGCGGAATAATCTTTAGAATTACATAATAAAGAAACTGGAAGATATGAGAGTCAGCGTTGTGAAGTGTAGCACATAAATGCGAATAAACACGTACAGTAAATTTAGTACGTCAGAAATATTCTTGTTATTATTATGACATTCACTAAGTATAGGTTTATGTACTCAGCTTTCAACTAAACTGCGCGAAAGTTAGTGATACTACCTGATTCCCAAGAACAAAGGGGAGCGGTGTTCGAACTTGAAACACAATGGATGGAAGCAGAGTGTTTTAACCGTTAACCCACAGCACCATGACTAGATTAGTAAACATCATTATTATTTTATTATTTAAACATATAAACATTGGTACGAGGCACCAAATAGATAAGCGTCACATAAATCATTCGATTTATAAGAGGGCTAGGATACTGCCTGGGTGCCAAAACCCCGAGCTTTTGACCTTGGGGTCTAATCCACGAGGTGCCCCCAAATGCCCTGGTACGGCCGAGAGTGGAGTGGGCCCGCCCCCCTCTCGAAATGCTCTCACACGGTCACATGTATACAGCCTCTGTCAAGGAAGTCCTACTCACTGGCTCCTCGTGGTGTTGTTCACGAAAATGAGAGGACGAAAAGCGAGTGTCCGATGCTTTAACAGGATTCCAAACCAATGGTGCACATGGGCTCCAGTATCCTGAGGGAACAAATGGCGTATGAACCAATTGTTGGTCACAGGCTACCATGGGACTACATCTCCTCACGATGCTCCACTGCCTTGTGGGTCAGACCTTTAGGTCAAAGGCTCGGGGTGTGGCCTCCTAAGAAAATCACATGCTTCGGCCTGGGCATCCGGGCATTATCACAGCCCATACCCAAACAGAATGAAATGACGATACTTACGGAAAATACTATTCTTGCTTCGATTAACAGTCAGACGATTCACATTATTATTATTATTACTATTGCCATTGTTATTATTATTATTATTATCATTATTATTATTATTTACTACATCATTTATTCACTCTCTTTTATTCCCACTTTATGTATCCTTATTTTTCGACTTATACAGCAGCTCGCCTACGGTGGAAACTCGGATGTACCTAAACGTTCTCGAATCACTGCCTGGTTGAAAATTGAATGCTACCACCAAATACGAATACTGAAGCAGCTTTTCTGGAACCACGTGCACCATTCAAACTGGCTGCATTCAACGTCCGCACACTTATGCAGGTCGGACAACAGATAGGGATGGCTATGTCTTTGGAAAGTCTTAATATCGATGTTTGCTGTCTATCCGAGACCCGTATTCAAGACTCTGGTGAAGTACTACAAATTTGCTCTCCATTTGTCGCTTCAAAAAGCTTATTTTACGTGCGCTTATCTGGGGACCCTGTGGCATCTTCGTCTGGTCTTGCTGGCGTTGGTGTCGCACTAAGCGCTAGAGCTGAGGCAGCACTAATCGATTGGATTACCTTTAACAGTCGGTTATGTGCTGTTAGATTAGAAAGTTCCATCAGAGTGAAAAGAAATCGGAGTGAGAAACGATGTCTTTTCGTCATCTCAGCCTATACCCTGACAGATTGCAGCCCGGATGCAATCAAGGATGAATTCTGCCACCAGTTAACTGTTCTTCTCCAGAAAGTGCGTTCGAAAGATATTACAGTACTAGCCGGAGACTTGAATGCTCAGGTCGGGCGTCTAGGCACAGAAGAGAGTCGTTTAGGTGGCCGATGGGAACTCGTTGGTCGCAGGTCAGATAACGGGGACCGTCTACTGCAACTTTGCACAGACCACAACCTGTTTCTGGCTAGCACTAACTTTCGGCACAGTCATCGCCGATGTGCCACCTGGCATCCTTCCTCTGCATCTCAAGCCTGGACTCAGATTGATCACATCGCGATCAGCTATTGCTGGCGTGGTTGTGTACAAGACTGCCGCTCCTTTTGGAGTACCTATCCGGACTCTGATCATGCCTTGGTCTGCGCCAATCTTACCTTACTTTTCAGTGGCCAACGGAGTGACCGCCACCAACGGATTGATGTTAGCAAGTTGGTTGCAACTTCAGTTGCTAGTAAGTATCGAACCGAGCTAGCTTCTAGGCTAGCTACCATTCCACCAAAAAGTATAGATGAGCATTGGTTGCAATTGCATGACGCCATGAAAATGGCGGGTACAGTCAGTTGTGGGTTCGCGAAACGTCCCGCTTATAAGCACTGGGTTTCTTCAGGCTCCTCACAACTCATTGAAGCTCGTCGGTCTATTCCGGGTGACCGTGAGTTTGACCACAAACGAAGGATGTTACGTAATGAAATTGGGCAAAGTTCGCGTAAGGACCGAGAAGCCTGGTGGTCGGAGCGTGCTAATGAGCTGGAAACAGCAGCTGCATCCGGAAGCTCTTCCAACTCATCCGGGCCACCGGAAGCAAAGGTCTGGTGTGAGCAAAACAATCTGCGAGGATGACGGAATGCCAATCACTAACATCCATCGACGTCTTGGACGATGGACAGAATTCTTCGAAGGGCAGTTCAACTTACCTGCTGCTCCGGCAACATCGGTCGAATTGTCCTGCCCTCCATGGCCGGTGACGACTGATCCACCAAATGTGGCGGGAGTCCGCAAGGAACTCCAACTCTTGAAGCGCTACAAATCACCTGGCCCAGATGACTTACCTCCGGCTCTTTTTAAAGATGGTGGTGACTTTCTGACTAAGGAACTGACGACGTTGTTTACAAAAGTGTGGGAGCTAGAGAGTGTATCAACGTCATGGAATGAGTCGATAGTTGTCCCTATCTTTAAAAAGGGTTCACGTCGTCCCTGTAACAACTATCGTGGGATAAGTCTACTTCCGATTGCGTCCAAGCTATTGGCTTCGTCATACTTCGTAGGTTGTTCAAAACCCGAGAAAGATTGACTCGCGAGGAGCAGACTGGGTTTCGTTCTGATCGAGGATGTATTGATCATATCTTCACCCTCCGCCAAATGTCAGAACACCGGCACACTTTTCAAAGGCCAACAATCGTAATGTTTCTTGACATCAGGGCTGCCATCGATTCGTTGGACAGGACTGTTCTCTGGGATTGTCTATTGAAGAAGCATGTGCCTGAGTTTATTAACATCCTAAAAGCCCTATATACAAACACCTCAGGCAGAGTGAGGGCATACAACCACCTCTCTCCATTGTTCTATTCGAGCAGTGGGGTTAGACAGGGTTGCCCAGTCTCACCATTCCTCTTCAACTTTGCCATCGACGACATTCTGGAAACAGCTCTGATGGATGTAAGCAATGGTGGTGTGGATCTGTTGCCTGGAGAAAGGCTTCTCGACCTTGAGTATGCGGACGATATTGTCTTACTGTGCGATAATCCCCAAGACATACAATTCGCGCTTAGTCAGTTGGCAATCAGTGTCCGTAGGTATGGTATGTGCTTTGCACCTTCGAAGTGCAAAGTACTTCTACAAGACTGGCAGGATTCTAATCCTGTACTCACCCTGGATGGTGAGCATATAGAAGTAGACGAAAAGTTCGTGTATCTAGGTAGCTGCATAAATGCTGGTGGGGGTGTGAGTGATGAGATCAATGCACGTATAGTGAAAGCCGGAGGGACTTATGCCAATCTGGGCCATCTTTGGCGCCTTCATGATGTTGGTTCGGCTGTAAAATGTCGGATCTACAACGCGTACGTGAGAGCAGTTTTGCTCTACGCTTGTGAAACCTGGCCTCTCCGAGTTGAGGACGTTAGACGACTCTGTGTGTTCGATCATCGCTGTCTCCGAAGGATTGCTGACATCCAGTGGCAACATCATGTCAGTAATGCAGAGGTTCGGCATCGTGTGTTCGGGCACAGAGACGATAATGCAATTTGTGTCACCATCTTGAAACACCGACTTCGGTGGCTTGGATATGTTCTCCGAATATCGTCCCAGAGAAGTCCACGTCGTGCATTATTTGCCGACTCTGGGACTGGTTGGAGAAAGCGGAGAGGTGGTCAGTGTATGACATGGTGTCGTGGCATGAAAGAAAGCTGCAAAGGGCTGGCTTCTGTTGGTCCTTCACAACTCCCTGGCTGGGGTCCGAGAGATGGTGCAACACAGTGGATAGAAACGTTATCGGATATGGCTCAGAATAGAAGCCAGTGGCGATCCTGCTGTAACCTTTTACTTTCTTCATAAAAGTGGTTGTTTCTCCCTTAACTGAAAGATTTCTTTTGGTTCTACCTTTTCGTCTCCCCCATTATTATTACACTACCTTACACTAATCTGTGGTTGTTATTGTTCTTCTTTCTTTTCTTTTACGCCCCTTACCTTCCTTTTTCTTCTCTTCCCATTCTCATTGTTTTGTGTGGCGCATATATATTTGGTGCCTCCCTTGTACCAATATTTATATGTTTAAATAGATAAATAAATAATAATCCACAAGGCAGTGGAGCAACGTAAGGAGATTCATTCCCATGGTAGCCGGTGACCAACAATGGGTTCATATGCCATTTGTTTCCACAGGATCCTGGAGCCTATGTGCACCATTGGTTTGGAATCAGGGTTTTCAAACTCACCGGGTTGGTACACACGGAGCGCCATACATTCGCTTTCCGTCCTCTCAGTGCCGTAAACGACACCCCCACCGCGAGAAGGCAGTGAGTAGGACTTCCCTAGCAGTGGTCGTATGCACCTGACCATGTAAGAGCATTTCGAGAGGGAGAGCTGACTCTCCCAACTATCGGCCGTACCAGGGCATTTGGGGGCGATTAGTAAACAAATGGTTTATAGTCCCAACACATACAAGTACCAAAACTGTTAACTAGTAATACCATTTAGTTAAAACTTAATTCACAATAGCTGTGCAATTATGCAACCATGAATTATTATATTTCAGTTTAGTTTATCTGACAAAAGTTTTGCTCCAACTTTTCTTTTAAAGAGTGATGCCAATAAAAAAGTGATATAAACTAAAAGGATACAGGAAAGTGCAGAGTAAACAAGACCAAAATAACTGGATTGTCAAATTTGAAAGCAGATGAATGATACATCAGCACCACAGAGACATATTTGAGCTACTGCAAAAACGGATTTTATTTACTGATTAACACTACAAAACAGACAAACTAAATATTTATCAGAGTAGACTGTTATCTCCCATTTCTCATAATAGTACATAGTATTCGTTATCCATTCATTGAAAGTGGGTTAGTGAGAACCATATTTTACAAAGTACAGTAACTCAGCCAATGAAAATGTCTCGTTAAACACTGAACCAACCAAATCCCGTATAATATAAATAATTCTGTTATTTCAAAACTTTGATATGAGAAATACAACTTATGGATATCTCCACTATGAGCTGAAGGTTTTCGATATCTTTGGCTACCAATATTTTCATGGTTTGCTGAAACTAACGGAAGAATTATACTAAAATTTAGTGGTCTGAATTTGAAGAAATCGGTGATTGATCAATTATAATGCGCGTCAGTTATCAGAATTACGAAGAACACCCGGTCGACAGCGCAGTTTGGTGGTCGGAAAACCATTTGTTTGTAAGTATATTAACGAAGATTATGAAATCCCTACAAACCCATAGACCTTAATTGATGATATATCCATCCACAAATGTTAATACGTATCATAAGGTCAGATTTACCAAGAAATACCTCTGGACAGAAAAATAGACAATATGGCTCTTGTATGACTACTACAAATTATCTCAAAAAAAGGATATTGTAAAAATATGTTCTAATGAACTTCTTACCTGTAAACAAGATAATTAGAATATATGGATGTATCAGCGGGTTTCCAAATCACAACATTCCCCATTAAAGCTGGGGCACTTGCTAGGTTCCCTGCAATAGCTGTAAAATTAAATGGTGGTATAGCAGCCCAAAACCCCTTTAAGAAAAAGAGACAAAAAATAATCAAAAGGGATGAATGATGACAATTACTTCATTTGCTCGGTAAACTACTTCATTCTTTGCATCCTGGGTATTGATTGGTTTATATTGCAGGGCTTCCTGTGGTTAAGAAGAGATTTGAACTTGAAGTAAATACATACTGAGGCAAATTTCACATTAAAACGCAAGAAATCTGCTAATTCTGCAGCTGCGTCAATCTCAGCCTGAAAAATTGTTTTCGCCTTAAAGTGGGCATAGCCTAGAATAGAAAGTATATGGTCTTACTTGACCGAGAATAGTTGATGCCAACAACTCCATGCGATATTTATCGCTAACAAGGTCCGCTGCTTTTAAGAATATCTTAGCGCGTTCATCAAAACTTGTGCGTGACCACGTTTTACGAGCTATTAGACAAGATTCAATTGCAGATTTTATTTGCTCTCCTGAGGCATGATAAAAATTGACCAGTGTTTTCGAATGCTCAAATGGCTTGATTCTTCCCATTAAAAAAAAAACACTTTATTGACATACCAAAATCTGCCTTCGAGGTTGTCCGGATGATAATTCGTTTGAATCAATACATATAGGCACATGATAAGGCCCGTTT
Organism: Schistosoma haematobium; assembly: GCF_000699445.3. NCBI lineage: Eukaryota > Metazoa > Platyhelminthes > Trematoda > Strigeidida > Schistosomatidae > Schistosoma > Schistosoma haematobium. Next base: position 16,515,323 of record NC_067197.1, on the reverse strand, counting down.
ATAATCATAGTATCCAACGTACTATCCAACTTCTGACGTTCCGTACTACCCGGTTTATGCAACAGAACTGGTTCGTTTGTGACCTGGAAAAGCCTGCTCAATAGTTTTTGGTACTGCCATTTCGGAACACAACGACAAACGCTACACGATCTACAAGTAATTTGAAAAATCAGGAATGGAAGAAACTTATCTTAATAAGTCTACAACATAAGTAGTCTTTAGATATGCGGTACCTTGTAATCGTGATGATATGATGTATATACATATACGCATGTTACGGGTTATTGGGGTGAAAGTGCCGAATCAAACATAACATGGGTTCTTAAGTACTTCAATAACTACACATATCTCTTTCTTTTGAAGTACCAAAAATATAACTAACCTTCCAACTTAGAGGAAGATGTGAAGCAATTTTATGAAAGTCGCATTAGAAATTTCGAGAAAACGTTCAAAATCCCCAATATTCGCACACAATGTTGGGGTTTTTCCAAAAACATTCCATACAATTCACATTACATTTACACAAACTGGGGAAATCTAATCAACATCATTAAGACATCCCGGAAATCTCCAAAAAGAGGAAATGCACCTCCCCACTACTCGTAACTAAAATTTTAAATTTTCAAAAACTTAACGCCCTTAGAAAACTAGTCACTTACTAGTTGTCATAAGAAATTACTGTTTGTACCAGGCCTCTCTGTATCAGTCAGTCAATCATCTACAACGTAGGACCAGGAAAATAAATGCATGGATACAAGTTGCCACACCTCATTAACACAACAGGATGAACACCAAATTCATAGAAGTTAATTAAATGGTAGTAATATATAAAAGAAAGATTGCATATAAGGAGAAAGAACTAGTTGGTAGAAAGAAAAGTATAAAGCAACTTTAATCTCACTGTTTAAGAGAAGACAAAGAGTGTATACACTTACGCCATTGTGATCGATTCTGAGCCATGTCACCAAGAGTCTTCAACCATTGGTTACGATAGTCACGCAGACCCCAACTGAGTAGTCTGCATCTACAAACATGGCTAAGACTAGAAGTTAGTGACTTCAAGCACTGATGCCACGTTTTGGTTTGGCCGCCCCTAACTTTCTTCCAACCATTCCCTACACTAGTCAGCATGCGCGTCGTGGTAATCGGTGTTCATGTATACATAACCCAACTACCTCAGTCGATGAATATTCACAACCTCATCAACTGACCTACCATCATTCCCTAATACTCTGCGTCTAACCTCACTATTACTTACCCAGTGATCCCAGTAGATGCTGGAAATATTTCTAAGACATCTGTCATCAAATACTAGTAACTTACGAGTATCCTCTACTCTTAATGGTCACACATCGACAACTTCACATATCTTGGACGTCTGATCAGCCCTAACGGGTTGATGTCTGAAGAAATCTCTGCGATGATTCAAAAAGCTCGTTTGGCTTTTGCCAACTTGGGTCACTGATAGCGAAGGCGAGATACCCATCTACTAATAAAATAACGAGTATAGTGTGCGGCAGTTCGTTCTTTTCTACTTTGCGGCTACGAAACGTGGTCATTAAGAGGCAGACGCGCTAGCAGACGACAAATCCCAAGATCACTTTATGGGTTGCAATTATTGTTAATTACAATTCAGGTGAACAAATTGTCGGGGGTAAAGGAAGACGATCACTGTAAAACTGATAGGTCTTTATTGGCCCATGTTATCACCCTAACTCCACATTCAGTATACTGTATGGAACAAAGCTGAAGGCGGGAATTAGTAACTACCGATTTCAAAGAACAGTTAGCAGTAATTGTTTATAATAATCACATATGCCCTAGTGCAACATGTGAAAGCAACTAGGTATGACCTGAACTCTGAATAATCTTTACTAGATCCTTTATTGACCTATTACATGGATGAAGTCACGAGCCTCTAGGTAAAAGTGACCATGCAGTTCTAATACTTGACTTCTGTATAGTTGTCAAGATCGAGCACGCGCCAGCCCAATCCAGACCTAACGTCTGGAAAGCAAATATAGATGTTATACGCTCAGCATCGTCAGTAGATTGGATAATGGAGCCAGAGTCCCCAATTGAAACAGCTTTTGATGTATTTCGGAATTTACTTAAAATTTACTGCACCCCATATACCTTGGACTACACCAAGGGGTCCGAGAAACTCTCCACTATGGTTCAGTAGGGAAGAATGTGGAAAGGATTTAGGTTACTGGGTAATGATGAGACGAAATCTCAGTATCGAGAAGCTCAAAATATTTGTGCCTCGACCCTCCGTAAGTCTAAAAGGTTGTCCAAAGAAAAAAATAGTTAAGTAACCTATAGAATACCCTAAACGCTTGTATTCGTATATAGACCAAAAGACTAAAAGAGGAAATATTCCGGAACTATGGGGAGACAATAATGCTTCATCATTAGTGTAGGACGACTATGGTAAAGCTCAGGTATTCTCACATCACTTTAGCAATGAACCCAGACAACCCAAAAAGGGGAAATAAAGGGGTAAATGCTTTGGTAACGAAAGGGGAAAACGCGCCAGAATGTCGCCTTTTTCGCCTGTCCGGGGGAAATAATGCGGATTTTCCCCTTTATCGCCTTTTTGTCGACAAATTACGGACTTATCGCCTAAGTATCCGCCGAATTGTCGCATTTTCGCCTAAATATCCGCTGAATTGTCTACTTTTCGCCTAAATATCCGCCGAATTGTCGCATTTTCGCCTAAATTTCCTACTTATGCGCTTAGTTTTCTACTTTTCGCCTAAATACACACATTACCTCCTATTTTCCATCCATCGACAAAACCCCAAACGGTATATTAATATACCGTAGAGACACCCTTCCCTTCAGTTCATACAAATCCCCAAACATGAACACACTATAGATAATATGGCCATTAAAGAACTTGATATCTTTGGTCTGCTAGATAAGCTTGATATAGGTAAGTCCGCTCCAAGTTTTCGACGAAATTTTAACATACACAGGCTACGTCTAGTGTTTCATAGATCGATCACTATGGCATCAGTAGATATCGTATTAATTCGAAAATGAAATAAAAATCATAAACTTGTCACCTTGAATGTACTCCTAACATGGGTGAATGGGTCGACGGGCGCAATTCAATAAGACAACTTAAACTCCCCCAAAGTGTATAAATTTAAATAGCTTTCAGGTTGTTCAATACCTAACCACCCGGCTAAATATCATATTCAGTTCAGACAAAATCGACTTTTAGATTTATGAATCTCATCATCGTATAGTGCTCAGTAAGATTTTCTACCACCTCAGGGTGTCTAGTTGGAGCCATCTACAAGCCCAAGTACGACAATCGTATGTTGGAAGGATTAACCCGCTCTACTAGTCTCGGATTCACTAATATCCTAATTCTAGGGGACTTCAGTCCTCCTAAAGTCAGCTTTTTTTGAACTCACATACGTTGGAGGTGAAAACTCTACTGAAGCTCGGTCCTTCAACCTTCTTATTATTCAAAAATGTCAAGTCGGCAACAGTCAGACGTCGTCACGCTTAAACTGCATATTTAAGAACGAAGAATTCTTAATCGCCAACCTATCAATCCTGGCTCCCCTAGGGAAAGACAGTCACGCTATCACAGCCTTCTGTTTTATCAACAAAACTGATCTAGAACATCACACCGACAACAGGCACTGGAATTTCGAACGGCTGGATGTCAGCTTTACAAGACATTCTACAGCAAGTGGACTGAGAAGTTCACCCTCAACTTGATCATGGTGCTCATGGGGATTTCTTACTGCATACGATCTTATGAGCTACAAAGCAGTCTGTTCCATTAACGGTTCCAAAAATCTACAAGCATCATACAGTCATTAAGAACGGCACTCTGCTTTTGCTAAACCGCAAAAGGCACCCCTGAGCGGAACATAAACAAACTGGAAAAAACGATGCATATGGGTAATTCAAACAAATAAGGAACTTAAGTACAAAGGCAATTAGAGAAGGCAGGCTTCAGCACCAGATAATGCTTATTGACAGATTTGTCTCCAATTCGGAAAGCTTATTATTTTATGCAGCCTCCATTCGTTGGGCCGAAACCGGGGTTTTTCGACTGCTAAATCCTGGTAGCCCGACCAACAATGATAGTAGTGCTTCTGACCTTCTGGCAGGACAGTACTCTCGGATATTTCAACTGACCCACTTCAACTCTACTGATGACAGATTCATCTGCAACTGAACAGGACTTTTGGAAGTGAAACTGAGCTCTGACTTGGTGTTCCGGAAACCGCAGCACCCAAGAAAAGGCACTTCTCCTGGTCCGGACATGGTCCACTCTGCTATACTGAGAGAAACAGCTTCAATCTTAGCAACACCGCACAGCTGAATGTTCTCACACTCGCCGACCCGAGGCACATTACCGGAAAATTGGAAGCTGGATCACATCACACCAATTTTCAAAGGAGGTCGCCGCACAGTAACTTCAAGTTACCAACTGGTGGCTCTTCTCTCTATACCTTCGAAAATCATGGAGCCCCTGATATGCGATGGTATACATGACTATTTACTGTCCTTAAATTTCTTCTCACCCCAACAGCATGGTTTCAGAAATGGTCATTCTTGTATAACCGACCAGTTGACGTCAGTGGACAGATGGACAAGCATCCTTGGTCGCAAGGGGAAGGTTGAGATCATTTACCTTGATTTCCCAAAAGCTTTTGATAGGGTTAACCATATATGTTTTATCAATAAGCTCAAACGATTGGGTATCAGACCACCTCTAACTGATTGGCTCATTTCATATATGAAAAATCGGCATTTTAAAGTCAGGGTTACCTTCACCTTATCTCAGGAATATCCTAGTGGGGTCCACCAGGGCTCAGTACTAGGACCTCTTCTCTCCTTGATTTATATATACAATCTTCCACAACAGGTATCATCTGACTTATTACTTTTTGTTGATAATGTGAAACTTTGGAGAGAGATACACAACCAAGAGGATATACTGGTACTTCAGGAGGGTCTAACTCGACTTCATGATTGGGTAGATGATAACGAACTTACCTTCAACACCTCAAAGTGTAAAGTAGTCCATCTGAGACATGTTGCAGACTAAAGTTACAGTTTAACAAACTCCTCTCTAGAAGTGCCCCAGGTTGAAAAAGATTTAGGAGTCCTAGTGCCCTACGATTTGAAGTCTTACGCCAACTGTGACAGAAATACCTTTCGAGCAAACCTTGTACTGGTAGCATTGAAGCGCATTTTTGGCCATTTCGACGGAAGAACTTTCCACATTATCTTCAACAGTTTCATTCGTCCTCATTTAGAGTACGGAAACATAGTATTTCCAACCTCACTCTAAAAGGACAAGGACACTCTGGTAGCTTATAGTATACTTAACACTTCTGGACATCCCCTTAAACACGTACTTAACCTTGGTCTCAATACAAGCCTAAGGGATAACACCCAGAAATCGGAGACACGACATAGCAGAACGGACTGTAGACACAACTTCTACTCCTGAATATTTGTCAAAAGCTGGAATTCGCTGCCGACTGAACTAGTCCAAGCGACTTCCCAAGGATCCTTTAAGAAGAAACTTGACCTATTCATAAGGACTAAGGAAGACATCTTTTTATGAGTTACCAATTTCTTTTTTTCTGCTCTGTTATAGTTGATATACCTAGGTTCCTGCCTGGAGGTATTGGCGATCCACTGCTAATAGATACAGGAGCCCGTTAAGCGAAAGCTTCTTCTATTCCATCCGCAACCATTTGAACCATTTGACATATCCTCCTCCAACTCTAGATGTCGAAACAAGCAAATGACGAACAAGCAATCTCTCACTTTAAACCCATATCACACCCTTGAAGGTTATAACAGCTTTAATCCAGATACTCTCACCCATTTTAACTTAGTAGACCATTTGTTTAATAAGTGTGTTTCAACGCTAAGTCGATAAAAAGACGAATTTAGCTCTCTTTGTATCTTTTTATCAACCATCACTTTTTATGATATCTGAAGCATGGACTAATAGAAATATTCCCGACCCAAGTATATCTGTTTATATCTATTTCCCATATCAAAATGACAGATTGAAAGGGCGTGGTAGAGGATGATTTATTTACGGTCACTCTAGCTTAAACTCACTGTTATGTGACATACCTGATCTAAACAAACTGCAAGATTCGATGTGGATTGTTTTAAAGCCATTGAATCCCATTATCTTACCGTTCGACTGTGTCTATCGTCAACTTAACGCATCAGTAAATGAAGTAGCAGTATTATCAGAGGTTTTTACACTAGCATCATCCCCTCCATTCACAGGCAAGCTTATTTATTGTGATTTAAACATACCTTATATTTCTTAATCTCAAGTCAAGGCGCCGAAACGTTATGCACTATTTATTAAATTTCTAGAGCTTGGACATTGAATCCAGTATGTCAGTAGCCCTACCATACATCAAAATATCTTGGACTTAGACTAAATCAGGAGCCTCACCGCTGTTACTGTGCACAATGGAAAAACGTTTCCAGGCAGCAGTCACAACATTGTCATGTGTAGTCTTAATATAAAAACCACTACCGGTAGACATGAAACTGTAACACTTCATAAAAACCATCTCAAGGTTGATAAAAAAGACTTCCGAAATTACCTAAGAAGCACTGATTAGAGAACTTTTTTACTGTAAACAATGCCGACCCACTAACTAATATATTGTAACACGACATCAAAAATATCTTCAACAAAATCGCACTTTAGAACACTGGAGACCTAAGTTTTCTAATGATCTGTATATTGTAGAGGCTAATTTGCTCTATATCTGACTCCAATAAGTAGTATCCTCTTAACTGAATATTTAACGCAGGCTAAATCTCCTAGTGGACTCATGGGTTTACTGGAGATTACTCATAAGCCTGAACACCAATTATAGAGATAGTTTATTATTGAAGATTAGTAAAATCCGCAAGCGTACAGGAATCAAGCATACAAGGAAACCAAGCGAGTATGTGCTTGTGTGAGTGTTAAAAATACATATATATTTATGAGTGTTAGTTGGTTGTGGATAAATTATGGATTGTCTGTGTGTTACAACCAATGAGAGAATAGATTAAATATTGATGTGCAGACACGCTCCCAGTCAGAATCACACAGAAATTTACATAGTAGATTAGGTGTCTAAATTACAATGAGTAGTCAAATAATACACTAGTTGAATGGGCTTAATACAATATACCGGTCTCTACGCGGATTCGTCTTCAAACACACTGTACTCGATTCCACGACTTTAATGACTTTTCCTCTTTAGTGACGATGACAGAAATATTTGTCCAGGCAGAGGCAATACGTACAAAAAAATAGTCGCACTGAAAAAAAGTGCTGTTGAACTTAATAATGGCTCCTCAACACTCACCAAACCTTTTCGTAATAAACTTAGTTATTCTAAATCGAAAGGAGGAAACATATTTATTACGGACAAACAAGTATGCGAAGACACTAAACTTGCTACGGAACTATTCAGTTAACACTTTTGTCCCTCACTAACTAACGAAAACCCACTAAATGAATCAGAACCGATCATAGTACCTCGCTGTAAAATTACTAAGGTGAACTTCAATGTACAAAATATTTCTAAGGCAATTAGTAAACTGATGCACTCCTACAAGGATGGACCAGATGGCATTCCGGCCAGCATGCTAAAATGTGGGTGATAATCTGTGTGTTTCACTTCTCAAACTATTTCCGATATCACTCTCTACAGCGTGTTACCCTACTGCCGGTAAAACTACACATAACATCCCTAAAAGTAAGACAGGACCTGAAGCAAATGTTGAATATTATCGGCCAATAAACACAACCTCAGTGGTACCTAGATAGGTGGAAAATGTAGTTAAGGCGGTGGTAGTTCAACATCTACTTACTAATAATCTCATCTTGACCTCCCAGCGTGGGTTTCCTAAGTTCAGGTCATGAGATACCTGCCTTGAAGACTACCTGTATGATATGACACTGAAACAAAACAATGTACTCCTTGTATCAGACCTATTCTTAGACTTTAAAAAAGCCTTTGATGAGGTCCCAAACAAGAGATTTCTCGTCAAACTAAAGTCACTTGGAATCAACAACCCACTATATTATTGGTTTGCTTGATTCCTGACAGAACGTAAAAAAAGGTAAAGTACAATGACTGTCATCACCTAAACTAATGACTAGCGGAGTCGTCCAGGGGAGCGTATTGGGTCCACTCTTGTTTTTTATGTATAAGAACGATATATGTAACATCATAAACCTTGGGAAGCCATACTTATACACTGATGATTTCGAAATACTATACAGCTTTAAGCCTGAAGCTATAAGCGAAAGTGTATCCTAGATTCAAAGTTACCTCGACAACCTAACTATCTGGAGCGAAAAATGGCAATTACCATTTAATTTCGACAAGTGTGGGATCATGTATTTCGAAAAACATCCATATGATTTACAACTTTACTTAAATAAAAGTACAGTTCTACCTCGAATTTCTTAACAACAAAGGCTAAGCTTACCTATACACCCCTGCCTTGAATATTGCTGTTTTATCTTCATAAACATGAATACCACAGACAAGATAAGAGTAGAATATGTCCAAACATGCTTCACACGCCGATATTTAGGATATGACTTCACTCTCAACTACACGGATACATGTGAGCACCTCTCCTTAGAACCTTTATTGTACCGTCGGTTAGGAAACAATCTAATATTTCTCTAAAGAGCATATCTGGACTCTCGTTTCTAACCTCTTGCTCAACCATGATCCATAACCCAGTCTACAGACTCAGAAACAACGCATATACATTGCTTACTGTAAGACACTGAAAACCAGTGCGTGTTAAGTTTTTTACACTGCTGTATAGTTTATAATGAAACAGGTCACAAATCCCTGTTCGAAAGGCTAATAATCCTGTTACTAGACTCTAAAGAGCCTCATCGACTTTTCCCTGAACTTCCGCCCACCAATGAAGTACTTTATTATAGACCGCCAAATATATACACCGATCATGAACATAACGGACCCTCATTGTCATTAATACGAATATAACCAAATGATAGAACACATGGTTTGCCCCCTCACACTACTCATTGATTATCAGTCATTCCTTCGTGCTCATACTCCCCATTTTCAGATTCCGAATCACCGTGATGAACAAAATTGTATTACTCTTCCTAAGTGTCATGTCTGTTTTTTATTACAGGTAGACAGATAACACATTAATCTTATGGATGCTGATTAACTAAGGCCGATCATAAGTAGCTCATAATGTCCTAAACTATTGTGAGTTGCTCAATGTTTTGTTTTCTCACTCTGAAAAATTGCAATCCTATACTCTCAAATTCTTTGATTTGCTGACTGTCTTGACATTATCAAACGATATATAATCTGATCAGTATCTTATAACTTATACCACTAGTTATCGTCATAGCAGTGTGATATACTAAATGGATATCTAGCCCATTATTATTATTATTATTATTATTATTATTATTCACAAACATCTTATGGGTACATAAGTGTTGTGAAGAAACCATTTCGGGTTTCTTCAAAAAAAGCCTCTGATACAGAGGCTTTACCCATTTGGTTCGCTGGTAACACGGAACTGGTAGAGAATATATTCCAACAATAGGCCTAGATTAAAGCAATATTCATACACACCACAAACATAAGATAGCCTAACATCACGAAAGAAGGGTGGAGTTATTGACCAGCAAATATGATGTTTGAGAGATAACTTCAATCCACCCATGTGTGTAAGGCAGATTACTTTGTTTAATTACGTCTCATTATGGTCTAGTGTAATGTCACGAGGTAGTGGTATTGATGCTAATTTATTATTCAAAATACCTCTTCAAATCGTGTTTGTAACGCTGAATCAATTTCATTTCCTACCGAGTAATCCTATTACAAACAACACTAGACAATTCACTAAAAACAAAGCCTGCTCATGACCCCATAAAATCAATAAAGGTAAAAATGAGCTGAAACAGCCCTGACAAAGAAGGGCGACAGCCATTTGTGTATCAGAATGCCATTTTCAGTACTATATTTTAAAACTACACATAATCTTATACCTTCATCTTTTTGAACCACTTTCATTTATACAGTTCTTTGTCCAGTCATACAATATTTACGCCGGTTTTCTTTAACTTACTAAGATGCTCTTGCTTAAAAACTACATCAATAAAAGAGAACTAGACTAAGCCGTGATACCATAACTATTCCACCACAAACGAATCAACTTCAGTAGGCATGAACGTGTCTGCCCCGCTTCTCTTCCTTTCTTTTTATTACCCTCTTTTTCAGCCCCCTCGATATATGCCACTGAAAACACGTATGAAATGGGTGACTTCGTCCTGCTCCATCACTCACGCTTCAGCTGTTCCAGAAGGATAGATGGTTGCGGTTTCTAGAAGCTCTTAACTGTATGTGGATTTATTCTCGACCATCCGTTGTACATCGCAACACAACGTCCATAAAGCGCTTCAATTGTCATATTTACAATACGAGTCTTACTAATATTATTTACATTCATATGTGAGAAGCGTTATACCCTATAATTCTATGACCAGTGTAGCTTATAAAATATAAACCTGAGTAATCTACTACAGTGAAGACTGTATCCACTATAACAATTTGATCTTGCCTGTGAATTGGCATACCCTATGTGACAGATTGTTATTTGGGAATAAATTAATATTATTTAGGCTGGAGAAAAAAAAAGTATTTAATGTGAATAAAAGAGATAAGTTGCACAAAAATTATCACTCGTGCTAGGCGGAGTCGATCCATCTTATTCAATGTATGTTACCGCGTTCACCATTGTTTACCTTCTCTTGGTGTTAAATGGTGATCGTGAATCTCCTCAGTGATAATGTGTTCAGCTTCGAAGACCATGTGGTTAGGGACCAATACCACTAGAGTGTCTCCTGTTTGCAAGTGTATTATCAAGTAACCTTTTATGCAACTATGAAATTGTAATTTGGAGCAGACGGAACTTATCTATATTCGTTTGTCGATACCTGTTGACTACAGAGACCTGGTTAAAATCTGTTTCGGCATTGTAAGTACCTTTATTTTTATTAGTACCAACTCCTTAATCAGTTACTACGTTTTTGATTATTCTACTCGATGAACATAGTACTGTCAATTTTATATCTATATTGATCGATCGATAGCTCTTGGAATTACGGACTTTATAGCACTGAATAGCGGCATTACGGTGATAGTCTTTCTTTGAGTTGATCTTTCAGTGAAACACTGAATACTCTCGTTTCCATCGTTGGTACCAATCAGCTCTCGGGATCGATGTTCTGTTGCATTTTCTATTCGTGTTTATAAAATTTATTCGGAATCGCCAAATATTTTGGAATCGTTGAACATTATACTTTTGCTAACTGTATGCATCATTCTGAAATACCTCTATCAAGAAAGAAGCCAGTTCTAGTACGACTGAGCGATAGCAAACATTTTAGGAGTTCGTACGTGATACGCGGCAAGTTACTGACAACAAATTCACTAAGTGCACTACATAATAAAGTAACGGCTCGCCATGCAGACAGAGTCAGTAATAAAACGATAGATACCAACCACCGGTGACCAGTCGAATTAAGGGGTCTCTGTTCATGAAAGTGAGACTGAACATAGAGTAGCTGTAAAATCACCAATCTTCGCCAACTGACTGCAGATAAATAGAGTGAAAAATATGCTTTCGATAATGATATTAGAAGACGAAGATTATCAGAACTATGTGATATATTAGCGCAATACATTTCGAACAATCCGGTCACACATATACTTGTTAAGATCATTTATACATAAAAATAAAAGGTCAACTAGACAGGAAACGGGGTAAGAGGAGATAAGGATAATGATAAGAGCAATAATAATAATAGTCTGAACACAAAGCGAAACCTAATCACTCTGGATAATAAGTCAATATTACCGGGGTAGGTTTAAGGTAAGAACAAACTGTTTTTGAACACACAAAGGGGGTTTGAATTTTCGTATGGCTAAGGCTTCAATAAACCTTAGTATACGCCCTTTTACACTTTTATACAACACTACGAAAGCTGAGTTTAGATCAATCTTGTGTTTAGCAATAGAGGATGATGGATGTTTATCCTGTTCTTATTGGGTCACCTGATTGTATTTGTTCCTGCAGCCATTTGGGAACCCTAATGTTGAGATCACGATTGCTCCTCCCTATGTGTGTGTGACTACACACACATTTAAATTGGTAAACACAGTGGGATGTGACGCAATCGTTTCCATGTACTTTAGGTTTTGAATGAAGCATGCACCTTGTTCTTTCTTTGATGATGACCTTTGCTGCGCAATACGTTTCATTGATGACTGATTTAAGTCGTTGTTTCAATAAAAGACTATTTGAATCACCTCTGAACGGCAAAGTGATGTAGACAGGCTTTTTCTCTACCGAGGCTACAGTAGGTCTCGCTGTACCATGGACTTTCCACCTATTTATGAATTTCAGAGGATAGCCATTTTCTATTAACGTTTTATTAAACAGCTTAACATCATCATCAATGGCGTCATTGGTACAAATACGATCGAGTCTGTTGAAAAGACATCTTATCAAACCACGTTTGTATTGCACAGGGCAATAACTATAATAACTAAGATATTGACCTGTCCACGTTGGTTTTCTATAAACAGATCGCTTGACTGAGCCATCTTCTCGTCTACTCAGAAATATATCTAGGAAAGGAAGTTGGTTGTTTTACTCCTCTTCACATGAGAGACTAATATGGTTTTGGAGAGTGTTAAGTTTATTTAATAAACTGTACATATCCTCTTTTCCCTCACAAACAACTAAGATATCGCCCACAAATCTCTTATAAAGTGACCTGCTTCCGATTAGGTCATCAGTCGGAACTTCAACATGTGCCATGAACACATCTGCTAATAATGGTCCTAGCGGATAGCCCATGGCAAAACTGTAGGATCCAAACTACGGTTTGGATGTTGAAGAATAGCCTACCGGGGACTTTAGACACGCGCCCTTTCCCGTCGAAATCAGAACAAGTAATCGGGTAACTAGCGGTTCTATAATTCATAATAAATTTAATGTAAATCATTACCTAAACAAATATTATCACCCGGCTATTCAACCAATGATTGTTCAATCAATTAAATCTGAATTACAATAAATAAAGAAGTTGATAGAAGATGAGGAAAAATTACCAATCACAACAAATCAACGTTATTCTATCCTGGCTGGATAGATCACACACAACAGGAGGAACAAATCAATATGGCTACCGCCAAGAACAAGTGTCAAGTAAAACAACGCAGATGCAGTTCAGGAAGAAACACAAACTTAGTAAATGTGTAATAAAAACAAAAACTATAACAAAAATACAAATATTAACAATTCAAATGTAATCAAAATACAACAATAAACAACTAAGGGGATCAATAGGAACAAAGTACAAGTATATACATGGAGGGATTTTCACCAACACACAACACATTCAAAATGGATCTTACACCGGCCCCCAAAATCCTTCCATACCACACAAGCTACCTTGACGCCTACGGTCATGGTTCATTATATAACATATCATACCATAGGAACGAGTAGGACTTACAACAGTACGCCTACTCGACCTAACTACATTAATAACAACAAAGACTAATCCAAAGCTTCAAGGAGACCTGCTTCACCTGTTCTCTGATGATCAACAATAACAGTCGTGATATAGACCTAACCACTCTTCCCCAAACTCCGCCCATGCTGTTGGATGAGGGCCTCGCTGACAATTCAACGTTTATCTTCTGATTCGACTGCTGCACAAACTTGCTTAACTCAGAAACTGTCCCCACGAAGCTTGACGCACTGACACTGTAAATCTCTGGAGGTTTCCTTCTTCTTCCAATAAAACGTAATAGAGCCATTAAAAATGAATCAGTAATCAAACTACACATCATTTCAATATGTACTGCTCATGTTTGCAAACAAGTAAACACATATCCATACCCTTTTTCTAATGATCTTCCCATGTGTCCTTGTTCTTTATGACAATGTCTAATTATCATTTCCGTCACTAAGTGTCGACTAGGTAAAATTACTGGATATCTAAAAGCATTTGGGAAATCTGAGTATCTTAGTCGACCTCCAACGCAGAGTAACCCATCAAGCATTATCAACGATAAACCTTTCAGATCATCATGGCTTACTACTTTACTGCTGTTTTTAAATTCACTAAGTAATTCTCCATACACTTCTCTCTGAACCATCAATAAAATCTTACGCTTGGCGATCTCAAGCTCTTTGACCTTTAAACATCCTAGATGAACGGATCCTTCACAACTCGGCAAACGAAGTACCATCAGGAGTTCGATGAACCTTTTAAACCGGGTTACATCTCTGACTAATTTCAACCACTCGGAATAATAAAAGAGAACAGGTATCTTGTTGTACTTTATACCACTCAAGTTAACCACAGCAGTTTTTCTAAACTCAATATCGTCAAGAGTAGGTTCCGGACAGTCAGTGATTGTTATATAAAATTCGCCATGCAATAAAGTAGGACATTTGAACCAAGATTCAAGATCGGTCATTTTTTGTATACTTCCTCTACATAATAATTCACTTATATGCTTAACGAAACTCTTTGCTTGATCACAAGTGGGAATGGATATCAAGCAATCATCAACATAGAAATTATTCTTGACATCATCTACAACATAACCATCATAACCGTCAGAGAATATTTGGGCCGTCTTATTCAGGGCAAAGTTCGCGCAAAATGGCGATGATGTGGCATGAAATGGATGGGATGTCATTTGAAACTCGGATGGTTCCCTCGACATGTCTCCCTCCTGCCACCACAGAAATCTTGAAGCTCCTCGATCAGACTCAGTGACCTTCGCTTGCATGAACATTTCTCCAACATCTGCAGGGATTGCAACTGCCTCCTTGCGAAAACTTATTAATATACACCTTAACTCAGCGGTGGTATCGGGTTCTTGATAAATCATATCATTTGGGGGAACCCCTGCAAACTGGGCGGCACAATCAAGGACCACTCTAAGATCTGGTTTTTTCATGTTTAATACTGCATGATGAGGTAAATACCATCGAGGGCGATAATAAGACTGCAGATATATTTCAAAGACCCTCTCCGCATAAGTCTTAGTAAGATCACTTTCAGTACTTTTGATATACTTGATGTGCAGACTGACATCCTTCGACAACATACCCTTCAAACTTTGTAATCTACGGTTTGCTACTTCATAATTATCCACTTTCATATCTCGATTCTTTTTCCACGGTATAGAAACTACAAAATGACCGTTGTCGAAGCGCGTGCCACCTTCCACAATCTTTATAGCCACCTTGTCGTCTACTGATAATGATTTATCACTTGAATAAGCATCTGAAGACTCTACGTCATAAGGCTTACGTATTTCGTTCTCTAATGTCTGTATCTTACTGGTATGATTAACAACTCTTTTCCTATATTCCGGGCATGATGGCTTATCATTTACGACGTTGCTTGTCGAGTCAGTGTGCAGCAGAGCGTGATGTCTCCTCTCGCAACTGTCAACCTTACAGAACCTTGTCATCTTACATTCATTAACCTTATGTCCTTGTCTAAGACAGACGAAACAGATACCCTTGCTTTTAGCGTGAGACCATCGGTCTTGAACTGTAAGCGCTAAGAACTGTGGACATTTATCAATGGCATGGTCGTACGAACACATACTGCATTTAGTTTTCATTGTCGAACTATTCCCTTGCTCTGATTGCACGTGACAGTTCGTCTTTACGTTATGTCCTTTTCTAGAACGGTTTGCTAACCGTCCAAATCTACTACAAGCCACTCTCGCACGCGATGCGATAAACTGAGTGAGCTCGTCGAAGGTCGGTTCCCTGTTATCTTCAGTCAATTTATCCACCCACTGGGCTTGCATAGGTTGAGGCAAGAGTCTCACTATTCTTTCCAAGGTAACTAAGGAATTTAGATCAGAAATATAATTCATCTGCTCCAAGACCATGGCACAGTTTTCCATCTTAATAGCCAAATTTGATAGTTGGTCCCCGTCAATATACTCAAAATTCACAGCACTGAATAAGTCCTCTAGTGTTTCTCGAGCAATTACGTGAGACTGTCCGAAAAAACATTTTAAAATCTCCCTTGCTCTTTTATAGCCAGAGGATGCCTCCATCATGACGCAACCTTCAATAGCTGTTTTAGCCTTGCCCTTACAGTAGTGTATCAAATAGAGCAAGCGCTGGCTATCATCCGTGACTCTTGACGCTACATACGTCTCAAATTGCCTCATAAATTTCCAATAACCTCTTGGCTCTCCATCGAAATAACTCAGTTCAACCTTTGGTAGCTCTGGGCCAACAACATGGACTCTAGGCAACATGCTCTTTCCTAGTAATTCAGACCTTTGCTCCTCCTTTAAACTAAGATTTTTTACATCATCTGACATCGAATTAAGACTCGAATCACTGCCATGATAATTAACCCTATTTAAGTCTGAACCATGACCCTTAAGGACGTCAAAAGGCACTTGCTTGACAATAGGGGATTCTTCGTTAACATCGACGAACTTTGAGCCTGATCTCCTTCGACGACTAACTGGCATTATAAGCGACACGACCAATTATTTCCAGAAAATCCGTGAACGATTACCAAAGGATTTCGGCCAAGTAATATTTGTTTAGAACTGTAGGATCCAAACTACGGTTTGGATGTTGAAGAATAGCCTACCGGGGACTTTAGACACGCGCCCTTTCCCGTCGAAATCAGAACAAGTAATCGGGTAACTAGCGGTTCTATAATTCATAATAAATTTAATGTAAATCATTACCTAAACAAATATTATCACCCGGCTATTCAACCAATGATTGTTCAATCAATTAAATCTGAATTACAATAAATAAAGAAGTTGATAGAAGATGAGGAAAAATTACCAATCACAACAAATCAAC
This sequence comes from Schistosoma haematobium, assembly GCF_000699445.3. Taxonomy (NCBI): domain Eukaryota; kingdom Metazoa; phylum Platyhelminthes; class Trematoda; order Strigeidida; family Schistosomatidae; genus Schistosoma; species Schistosoma haematobium. The sequence continues at coordinate 16,498,349 of NC_067197.1, read as the reverse complement.
GTTATTCTATCCTGGCTGGATAGATCACACACAACAGGAGGAACAAATCAATATGGCTACCGCCAAGAACAAGTGTCAAGTAAAACAACGCAGATGCAGTTCAGGAAGAAACACAAACTTAGTAAATGTGTAATAAAAACAAAAACTATAACAAAAATACAAATATTAACAATTCAAATGTAATCAAAATACAACAATAAACAACTAAGGGGATCAATAGGAACAAAGTACAAGTATATACATGGAGGGATTTTCACCAACACACAACACATTCAAAATGGATCTTACAAACACCTTCAATCTGACGAAATTATTCACCTTCAAAGGTGAACTTTACTTTATCAGTACATAATAACAGTAAATCTCTAAGAAGTTTTAGAGGTACACGTGACTGAAAATTGTTTACAGATTTGTAATCACATAATATATCAATGGTGTTTTTCAAAGGTACATTTGTAAACAATTAATTTACATCAAATGAACACATTGTCTTTTTCTTGACATTAGTATCACCTAAATGATCAACCAGTTCAAATAATCCTTCAGAGAATACTTACATAGATGTTTTCGAATAGGATCCAACAACTTTGCTAACCATTTACCCAGATTATATGTAGGTGATCTGCACATTGATAGAATTGGACGTAAAGGAACATTAGGTTTGTGAATTTTAGGTAGTCTATATGAATGAGGGTACTCGGAACCCATAGGTTTTAGAAAATTAAATTCCTCTTTATTAATAATATTCATGCGTAACAATTTTTCTAGGTTTGAATTTACTCTTCCTTCTAGTTTGCTAATACCTCCAAATTCAACATCAGGCATAAATTTACCTTCATCACTAAGGATGGATAAAATCTTACTTTTATATTCACATTTATTCATGATAACTACGCCTGATCCTTTATCAGGTTTTAACAATACAATATCAGAGTTTGTTCGTAGTTCTTTTAATGATTTAAAATGCTGAGAAGTTAATATGCTTCTCTGCTTCGGTCCAACATTATGAAATTGGTGTGCTGTATCCACTAGTTTAGCTTTACACCAGCTTTGATTATTTTAAGACGTAGGGGTTAGAGTACCCAGTTGATCGTATAGATTTTCAAATTGGGCATTTATTTCCAATTCAGACATTTGCGTTATAGGGACCGAGAAATTAAAACCAAGAGAAAGTGCTTCCTTTTCATTAGCAGATAATACAATGGAGGATAAATTAGTGACATACTTTTCAGGATTTACTGGGAATAAATTAACTTGATTAGTGATAATACAAGATTTTTCAAGCTTTTTACTGATCCTTTCTATTGTTTTCAAAATGATATTACTGCAAAAGTTGGTGAATTTAATATGGCAGACTAGAGATATTTCATTTAATATAGGCAATGCTTGAGCGTGTAATTCCATTAAATTGACCAGTTTGTCTTAGCACTTATATACATATGATTTCGACAATTGAATAAGATTTGAAATATTTGGTTGTAATTTACTTGAACGTAAATTCTCGTATAGTTGATTTGGGAATATGTGACTCGACATACAAGATTTATAGAAGTTCAGTTTCACGCGTTCCGATACAATTTTGAAAAATATGCGGAAATTATTTGATATTGAGGATGTTCGCTCTGGAATTGTTGAATTACTGAATGTAAAAGATATAAAACTGTCTAACGTTACTGTAACAGCATAAGTGGTATGGTTAAGAGTTTGCTTAGAACGTCTGATTAATACTTTGTGGAGGCATGGTATTTCTTGCTATTCTATGCTGAATGTTGATAGATGTGTGTTCTAAAAAGAAAACTTCACGATAGCACCGTTCTGCGCTACAATCTTCAGGCTCTTAATATACATAAGCGAGTGTTAAATGTCATGATTATTAAGAACTGTATATACTGCAAAAGGCTTTACATATGTGTTCTATGTGAGTGTTGGTTCTGATAAGCACTATTCACAAAAGGGGTTTTTCATATTTCCTGATAACTTTAATCCATATTGGAACCCAATTGTCGCTTTAAGTAGGCGGTGTGATATTGCCCTGTTATTGTTTATATAAAGCCAAATTTAATGTGAATCAAACCTCTTTCACGAACGTGCTTTGCTGAAAGATGAGAGAATTAAAAATATACTAGCAATAATGTCAGTCCGTAATATGGGTAAACGTTTTGTAACATATCTTAAGTTTGACAGTAACAAAATAAAAATGTTTACAACCATCATTTAGTTCAAGTGTTCATCATTTCACCTCTGCCCGCTTCTGGCGGTCACTGTGACTTTTGACTTTGGCGGGTTTTCGCCTTTTTTTGTTGATATTGATTAGCTAGTATGTTACTTTCTGAATCCAGAGCCAATCTTTTCGACTCTTTCAAAGCTGATTCTCCAGATGATGAGTTCAGCAAACCGAAAAGATGTTTGAAGTCGGGATCAAGCCCTCATAAGTCATTGAATATGATTATTTTGGAAGGTATATATTTTGTACTTTTTTCTACTGTTTTGTCTTATCATCAGATTTTTTGACCTTTTTATAAAATGTGGTTCATGTTTTGAATGCCTTTTAATGTGTTCAATCCCGGTTGATTTGGTATTTCTGACAATATGTTATATCCTCTGAAATACATGTCTTACCCATTTTTTGTAACAACGCAAGTAAAAACCTTCTTCTTAGCGTTTTTTGAAAGGACTTTTGAATAGAGGGGAAGTGGATCTTGACACTGAGTTATTATTTTGTAACGATAGCATTATCCTTTGAATGTTAAGCGTTTTTTTACGCGACTTTCATGGTAGATTATAAATTTGTAGTTGTTCACCGATTTTCGAGAGACAGCATTGCCTATAGACAGTATTGAAGTTGATAGAGGTACAATCACTGAAGGTAAGATTTGCCATTCCAGTCAAGCTGGGTTTAAAATTTATTTACTAAGTTATCTCGATCCCTTTAAGCTTACATATAGCCGTCAGTGGTCAGTCAGTCAACAACGTAAAACTTCGTATGTGCGTATATCAGTTCGAGTTGCCGTATCATGTCAGCACAGAGATACAATTGTCGATTCAAATCCCATAGTGACAGAGGTAGCAAGAGTATAAGCAGTAGTCGGAAAGATTAGGGTTTAAAGATGTTATTCAAGGAGTTTAATCCAGTGAAACAAATTTGGAAAGAAAATAAGGGACATGAAGAATTCAGAAGATTAGAATTTGGGAGAACACAAAGAGTGGATGCACCTGCGCCTCTAACCATCGGTCGCTATGATCTCGCGGATCCCAACCAGGTAGTCTACACCTACCAACATGGCTCGGTCCACTTGTTACTGACTTCATGGATTTTTGCCATGTTTTGGTCTGGCCACCACTAGCTTTCTTCCAACCTACTACACCATAAAACACCGCACGTCGAGGCAGTCGGTGTTTGGGCGTAGGTAACATGTCGTAAGTGGAGTCCAAGCCCATTCTAAACTCCCACCATCGTATTTTTGGAACTATGTATCTTGTGTGCATGCGCAGTTTTTAACTGCGTCAACTTCGTCAAGTCACAACGTCTTTCATAACCTGTCTATATTGTATTGCTGCTCAGATTTCTGTAATGAAAATGCGATCGTAGTGGCTTTTTTTCCTTAAATGTTTCCAAATGAGTGAGTTTTTTTCTCTCACCCTTGTGATGCAGAGGAAGTTGTTTTTGAGGTTAAGAGCCAATATTGTGCTCCCACAACGCTAAACATCTTTAATATTACCCCACTCCAAGCACACTGCTCGACAACCTGTCCGTCATAATTTGATTTTGTCTACCGTATAAAGGGCAAAGTTTCAATTATTAGTGTGCATCGAAGTCCAGATGATAGTAAGTGGTACTTGTTAGGTAATCATCTCACATTCCTTCAATTACAGTCTTATCTAAAGGATGTTTATTGTGCCATTTTAAGTCCCCGACCGTTGTTGCTATCTTAACGTGGTGGTCGGGCTTGCGTATCGTGTTGAAGCAACCGAGCTAAACTGGCTAAAACAACTGTTCCTCAAGGTCCTACCACGTCAGAAAGGTCGGTTGAAGAGCGGTAAGACTAAAAGCAACAAACCCAAGGTCCGAAGGCGAAGTCGTACTGCTGACTGTACAGAGGTGTGACAGCAGTAAGGTTTTTCCTCCAGACAACCAGCATGATAGCGATGCTGCCTTGCCACAGGGAGGCGTGGGGTTAGAAAAGGTTGACCCTAGAAATGCACACCTCGCCTTATCCCACGGATATCCGTCTCCGTCGGTAAGGTCTCAACAAGTACGAAGCTAACACAAAAATTACCCACAAAAGGTCGTGTGTGACCGACCTCAAGCAGTTGTCCCTTGGGCACTGTGGTCACGCTCTCAGGTCACTAAGACCACCTCTAATCCAATTTCTTTTTCAGGTACCTCCAGAAGAACCCTTCCAACGTGTGGGCAGCCTGGAAGTGATAACCGCCCTCATACCTATAACAGCACTCAAGACCACTGTATTAATAATCATTTTAAGTCACTAGTGGCTAAAGTAAACTAACGTTGTTCGTTTCTAGATAATTTTCAAGCCAATGTGCTCAGCAGGGGTGGATTCGGAGTTCGTCTATATATATATATATATATATATATATATATATATATATATATATATATTAGTCATCAGAAGGCAGTAATCAGCACTTTGCTGCAACAGGCTAGATTTGCGTCCGTATATAGACATTTTAGAAATAATGCTAACATTCCTTACCATTCATATTGATGTTTGTTGTCTATCCGAGACCCGTATTCAAGACTCTGGTGAAGTACTACAAATTTGCTCTCCATTTGTCGCTTCAAAAAGCTTATTTTACGTGCGCTTATCTGGGGACCCTGTGGCATCTTCGTCTGGTCTTGCTGGCGTTGGTGTCGTACTAAGCGCTAGAGCTGAGGCAGCACTAGTCGATTGGATTACCTTTAACAGTCGGTTATGTGCTGTTAGATTAGAAAGTTCCATCAGAGTGAAAAGAAATCGGAGTGAGAAACGATGTCTTTTCGTCATCTCAGCCTATACCCTGACAGATTGCAGCCCGGATGCAATCAAGGATGAATTCTGCCACCAGTTAACTGTTCTTCTCCAGAAAGTGCGTTCGAAAGATATTACAGTACTAGCCGGAGACTTGAATGCTCAGGTCGGGCGTCTAGGCACAGAAGAGAGTCGTTTAGGTGGCCGATGGGAACTCGTTGGTCGCAGGTCAGATAACGGGGACCGTCTACTGCAACTTTGCACAGACCACAACCTGTTTCTGGCTAGCACTAACTTTCGGCACAGTCATCGCCGATGTGCCACCTGGCATCCTTCCTCTGCATCTCAAGCCTGGACTCAGATTGATCACATCGCGATCAGCTATTGCTGGCGTGGTTGTGTACAAGACTGCCGCTCCTTTTGGAGTACCTATCCGGACTCTGATCATGCCTTGGTCTGCGCCAATCTTACCTTACTTTTCAGTGGCCAACGGAGTGACCGCCACCAACGGATTGATGTTAGCAAGTTGGTTGCAACTTCAGTTGCTAGTAAGTATCGAACCGAGCTAGCTTCTAGGCTAGCTACCATTCCACCAAAAAGTATAGATGAGCATTGGTTGCAATTGCATGACGCCATGAAAATGGCGGGTACAGTCAGTTGTGGGTTCGCGAAACGTCCCGCTTATAAGCACTGGGTTTCTTCAGGCTCCTCACAACTCATTGAAGCTCGTCGGTCTATTCCGGGTGACCGTGAGTTTGACCACAAACGAAGGATGTTACGTAATGAAATTGGGCAAAGTTCGCGTAAGGACCGAGAAGCCTGGTGGTCGGAGCGTGCTAATGAGCTGGAAACAGCAGCTGCATCCGGAAGCTCTTCCAACTCATCCGGGCCACCGGAAGCAAAAGGTCTGGTGTGAGCAAAACAATCTGCGAGGATGACGGAATGCCAATCACTAACATCCATCGACGTCTTGGACGATGGACAGAATTCTTCGAAGGGCAGTTCAACTTACCTGCTGCTCCGGCAACATCGGTCGAATTGTCCTGCCCTCCATGGCCGGTGACGACTGATCCATCAAATGAGGCGGGAGTCCGCAAGGAACTCCAACTCTTGAAAAGTTCGTGTATCTAAGTAGCTGCATAAGTGCTGGTGGGGGTGTGAGTGATGAGATCAATGCACGTATAGTGAAAGCCGGAGGGACTTATGCCAATCTGGGCCATCTTTGGCGCCTTCATGATGTTGGTTCGGCTGTAAAATGTCGGATCTACAACGCGTCCGTGAGAGCAGTTTTGCTCTACGCTTGTGAAACCTGGCCTCTCCGAGTTGAGGACGTTAGACGACTCTGTGTGTTCGATCATCGCTGTCTCCGAAGGATTGCTGACATCCAGTGGCAACATCATGTCAGTAATGCAGAGGTTCGGCATCGTGTGTTCGGGCACAGAGACGATAATGCAATTTGTGTCACCATCTTGAAACACCGACTTCGGTGGCTTGGATATGTTCTCCGAATATCGTCCCAGAGAAGTCCACGTCGTGCATTATTTGCCGACTCTGGGACTGGTTGGAGAAAGCGGAGAGGTGGTCAGTGTATGACATGGTGTCGTGGTATAAAAGAAAGCTGCAAAGGGCTGGCTTCTGTTGGTTCCTCACGACTCTCTGGCTGGGGTCCGAGAGATGGTGCAACACAGTGGCTAGAGACGTTATCAGATATGGCTCAGAATAGAAGCCAGTGGCGATCCTGCTGTAACCTTTTACTTTCTTCATAAAAGTGGTTGTATCTTCCTTAACTGAAAGATTTGTCCTGATTGTACCTTTCCGTTCCCCCATTATGACTATGATTATTACTACACTCCCTTACACTAATCTCTTCATTATTGTTTAAAAAAAATTTTTTTCTTCTTAAATTCTCATTGTTTTTTGTGGCGCATATATATTTGGCACACTCCTGTACCAATATATATGTGTTCAAATAAATAAATAAATAATAAATTCATACTAAGGCATCTAATGACGTGTAATCGAAATTCGTTTAGCAACTGGGAGATAAAAGACACGTGCTATTTCAGTACAAAATATACGAATTAAAATCTTACACGTCATTCAGAACTGTAATTAAATTTTGAGACGAAATCCGCTTGTTGTCATCCATGGATGGGCATTCTGAATAAATATTTTATGTGTTTGTTTGTTCTCTTTGCAAATGACTATTGTATACGTAAACAAGGTGCACTTAATCTTTATGCACATGGTTTGTCTGTATTTCAGATGAAAATGATGATGATGACGAACGTTTGGCTCGACGAAAGTCACGTTTACTTGAGCCTCATCCCGCTAGTGTTAATAGTCCAGGTGCTAGCTCTACTGCAGCTAGACGACGCGCAGATGCCGCAGCTCCACGTGGTATACCTCAGGCACAAATTGGTGAACATTATGGCAATTGTATTCGACTAGCTGCGGAAAATAAAATCACGGCCAAAAATGCTTTTAACTTACATCTGATCGATTACATGAGTGAAATGATAAAAAAGGAGGACTTCGCAAGCTTCCAGGTATTATACGTCTTTTACTTCGACTTTCTTATTTGTACAAAGTCTATACAATCAGTTTTTTCCTTTTGCATCACAACGGTCAAGCTATTGTTTTGAAAAATAATAAATCACGTTACTTAGTCACTGAAACTGCATTGATATTATGATAGTATTTTTAGCTAGTTAGTGATAACCGTTTAATTCAGTAGCGGTTATGTTAAAAATCTAGTGTGATGGTAAACGCACCAGGTCAAGTAAATGTATAGCAAATGAATGCAACGGTTATTCTAGCGAATTATGTGCTGAGAGCACCAATCTTTCAATGCTGTTTGATTCACTGAAGGAGAATGTCGACATCTTTAATACTTTTGTGGTTTGTGAAGTGGATATTTAGATGCTGATTGAGTCTTACAACCTGACTGCTTGTTTTCGGGTCGATATATATTGAAGCTGTTTCAAGCTTAGGTTTTAAAGATATAGATCTATCAATTGTGTAGTTTATGTACCTATCCCTGTATGTATTTCGTCAGTAGCCAAAATTATCTGAATAAACTTAGTTAGGAAAATGTATGGCTTAATGAATGTTGACTAGCTGGGACATTTGATGACATTCAATAAATAGTAGTTAGGTTTTTCTGTTCTCTTCAGTTACCAACCATTCCACAACAACCTGAATAAAAAACTGACAATACCTCCCCCGGTTGTTAAAAAAATTGGGAAGGAAACTTCGTCGGGAGAAGAGAGACCTGCTGCGTTGAATCATGTCTATGTGCCTCGCAAGTTGATGGTCCAGTCTTAGCAGTAAAACTGAGTAGCTAACCAGAGCCAGGTAGTTCCATACATATCTCTCAAACCGGTTACAATCACGGATCTGTCATCAGGATTGGCAGCCTCAAGTAATCTTGATCGAACTCCCCCACTTCATTTTTATTTAATTTTGTTATGGGCATATCTTCAAAGATAATACTTCTGGATTCCCAGAAGTTGATCTTCTACAGGAGAATCTAAAGTATACAAATGATATGGTTCTGTTGGACAAAAACGCCTAAAATATGCCGTCTTCTAAACACCATGAGTAACCGTGCATACTTGTTTAGGATGAATTTCTCCCCTAAATATTACCTCAAAATTTGTCTTTGTCGGTGGCTAGTTTGACATTAGAGAGTAAAGTAGTCAAGCGCGTTAACCACTTTATTATCTTGAACCTCCCATCAGCTTAAGAGCATTGGTATCTGGTGGCCTCTGGAAGGATTCACAAAGTCAACTCACGTTAATTACGGTGTGGTGGCATCAATTCATAAAGTCACTAACTTCTGATATGAGCTGTGTTGGCAGGTATAGAGTACTTGGCTGGAGTTTGCGCGACTATCGTAACTAATGGTTAGAAGCTCTGAGTGACATGGCTTTGAATCGATCACAGTGGTGTAGGTGTACACACTCTTTGTCTCCCCTTAAACTATGAGATTAAAGTCACTTTACACCTTTCTTTCTACCAGCTAATTCTTTCTCCCCATGTTATAGCTTGTGGCCTGTGTGCCCTGTTGATGTATGACGTAACGATACCGCCAATTAGAGAGCAGTGAATTGTCGATCGGACCAATGATGCATAAAACCCGTGCGAGCAGTCTAGAGTACTTATTGGTCCTGCTTCCTGCCTGGCCCAGCCAGTTAAGTCCAGAACACAAATCTCAGCGATATGAATCATTTATTTCATACATACTCGGTTTATATGCCAACCAGACAGACCACATCGTACCATAAAATAGAAAATAACATTTGTACAAGATTCAGCCAAAAGTGGCTGTGAATGTCGGAGGTAGTAATTAATAGACAGGGCATAATTCAAGAATGGCAAATCGTATAATAGTAGTTCATAGGTCAAAATAAAGCTCATAATAAGGGACATGAATATGCATAGCTTAGTTATTTAACAATTATACGATAAAAATATACGCATAGAATTGGTCCGTAAACTGATCCCAAAAGTTACCATTCATTATGCTTATCGGGCATAACATCCTATTTCATATCCTTATATGCAGTGTTTTTTAACTATATTACTACCATTGAAGTAACTACTTCTATGAATTTGGTGTTCATCTTGTGCTAATAAGGTATAGCAATTTGGACCGACGCATATATGTACCTGATCCTACGTTTTAGATTACTGACTGACAGCAGTTCATCCCATATTAATCGATGTATGTGAAACATGGCCTGTGAAAATAGAGGACATACGTAGACTTCAGGTACGTGATTGTAAGTGTTTTCAAAGAACTGCTTTCGTGTGGTGGAACACTAGCTAGTAGTCCTTAGGTTAGACCTATAGTACTAGGAAAACATGGCAAATAATTTGATGAGTCTGTGGGTCACCATCAGCTGGTATTTCCTGAATATGTATGGCATATATTCAACCACCACTTACCTTGATGCTAGGTTCTGACTAGTGTGCAATCAGATTGAAAGTAAACCATGAGTTACTAAACTACGACATGATATCATTCTATGAAATCATTAAATATGAGCTGTATTTGTAAGTGTTGAATACCAGATTGAGGTCCTAGCTATAGTCGTGATCGTCAGTCATAGATTTCTTCTTACATAACTAAAAATTGGCCTCACTGGGGCAGATGCATTCATTCTGAAATCCTCTTAAAAATTGAGCTTCATGATTTCTAGTACTATTTTTTCTGTTTCGTTCCTTTTCAAACCATATTCCCTAAACTTGATTTTGTTGTCATTGATACTATTATTCCAAATCTTTTGGCACTCATTTTGTCAATTCCTCACTATTCTGATGTGGTATAGAAATTTGGACTGCTGTAAAAATGTCAGGTCTTGCGTTGATTGTGATTAATTTCTGTCTGATCAGTAGTTGTATGGTTTATAAGAACGTAGATATTTTACTTAAATTAATGTACTGGGGTTAACGTTTAATATCTAAATATTTGAGGTTACTGAACGATAAGGAGTCAGTTATTGAAGCCAGCAGTTTGCTACTATTGAACGGAATCCAAGATATCACAAGTTAGTGACTTATGAAGCTACCGTAAGAAGGCTTTAAAAAGTATGTGATAACCGTTATGGGTGTCATTTTTAACCTTCCCTTTAATACTAGTTATTGGGTCGTGCAAGATAACCGTAATCTACGACTGAAAACAGTTGCAGTAACTCGTTTTTCAGTTCGTTTCTGCATCTTAAATTTAATATTATTCCGTAGTTTCCAGTTTTCAATTTCACTTTTATTTTTATTTTCCTACCGTTTTTATTAACATTGCTTCAAATCATTCTCTTTTCCTCTTTCTGTGCACACATTTATACACAGTAAAAGCTCATGTATCTATTCATTTCTATCTTTAAAGCGCTAAATGCTTCCTCACTTTTTATAACTCAAATTGTAAAGCTTCATTTGCTTATAATATAAACTTATACAATAGTCTTCTCGTTTGTATTACTTTTAGATTGCCAGCTCATCGTTGGATGCTGGAGCAAAAATATACGCAGGTCGTGTTGATGCTGTACATCAAGAAACGTATCAGGTTCTTACTGGACTTGGTCGCTCAGGCAATCCTCAAAATGGAGAGAATGAGAGTAATGCCGATAATGTTGATGATGACGATAAGACTCATTCACATTCTAAACCAGAGCAAAAAAAGAAAACTGCTTCACATCGAGATATTATCCATAAACAACTAAATAAGATTCGAATTAAAACACTAGCTGATAAGATTGATGTAAGTTTTTGCATAAACTTCGTACCTGCCTATCTTATTTTACCACTTTTTGTCAAATAATGTATAAGCTTTCTGGTAGTGAATACCTAAAATCTCGAGTAAATATTTTCGTGGTTTAAGCTTTCGCAATGACGCTTAAATCACGTTATAAAAGAGAACACATTAGTTGGGCGGTGTCAAAACGTTCGATTTCCGACCACTAGGTCCCAGGTTTGAACTCCATTCTGCCTATTTCAGTTTTTTCAGCCAGCTAGTATTATTGACCCTCAAACTTAGAGTGTGGCTTATACCCACGCATATGGTGAGTGAGTTTATTTGGTTTAATTTGGAAAATACTTACCTTTTTACACAGTTAAAATTGTACGTAATTAATTGTATCTTCAGGTTGACCCTTTGTTTCAACATCAAACAGCTGCCTACGATGAGGGGGGTACTGCTGAACTAAGATTAAACCAGCTTTCCACTGCTAATGCTTCATGTGAATTGATTTTAGACTCATCAACTCCTGTTATGCTCCGTACGTTGACCACCACTCAACCAATAACTCCTATGAATGTTACAAATGTTACTGAATTTTTGTCTTCAATGCTTGCAAGATCACTAAATCAACTATCTATATGCTCTACGTTGCAAAGCTTTCGCTTTACCGATTGGGATCTAAACAAGAACAGTTTTGATGTAAGTTTACATTATATGTTCTGTAGATCACTAGTTAACAATCAATAAATCGTAATCCATTTCGTTTGCAAATCATACTGATTAATCATTACATTCACTCAATTACATCTTGCTAATCACTCTGTTATTCAATTATATTTCCGGATGTTAGTATGTCAGGTTTTCAAGCCATAAACCTGATTGCTTCAAAGTGTTAGATGGCTCGTATCATATAACATTTCTCTAAGTATTATACTTGTATTATTTTTCTGTGTAGTATGCTTTTTTCGAATCGTTTCATTAATCCTTTGAACATAACATATGTCATCACTTCACCTGTTTTTGGGATTTCCTTTACAGGTCTCACACTCAACATACTTTCACCAGGGTTGCTTTCCAAACCCCTGTTATATGTTGTTAAGTCTTTCGTTATCCGACCCGAATACCCTTATTGTTTAGCATTCCGACGCTTTATCTCATTCGACTAACCACAAAAACAACACGGCTTGGTCAAGTACATAATTTTATTCCAAGTTAGATTAAATCCCATCAAGAAAAACGTTGGTATATTTATAATTCTACGCAAGAAGGTTCTAGAGTCTTCATTTATTGGATAGCGCTGATGGGCTTAGCATGTTCCATGCAGGATTGTGTTGGGGCACGCTGATTGGCCGCTTCTTAGCCGGTCAGCGCTGCTGGATACTTGGAGGAGACTCTAGAATATTCTTACGTAAAAATTATGAATATACTAACGTTTTTCTTATTATGATTCCTACTTCCATTCAACCTTGTTTATTTGGAATATAATTAAGTTCCTGTTCAACCGTGTTCTGATTTGGAGACTTGTCGAGTGAAGCAGTATCCAAGACTACTAAGCATTAAGAGCATCTGGGTCGTAATAAGAGAAACTATAACAGTTGTAGACTTAGGATTTTTATCTGACCACATGTACCCATATAAGGGTGATTTCTGGACACAGATGGAATCCGAATATCCACTTAGTAACCCTAACGTAACGACTAGATTTTCAAACGAGGTCTTGTACTGTCTGAGGAACAGAATAAATACAATATCAGTAGTGATGTAAAAGTGGGTAGCCAGTTATCCTAATGACCGAAATCTACCGACACCGTTCAGTGTAACATCAATAAAATGGTCGACACTAGCCAACTGAATGTGAGTAAAATCATATTATCAGAGCGGCGCTAATGGGTGAAAGTCCAATATACAAACGGAAATTTGTCAATATTTAAAGTGAAACTGGACAGTTGTCAGCGTTTTCACATAAGGAATCAAGAAATATAAAAGTTTATGATTTACATTTTCCGGATCAACTCAGGAATGTAAAAATGTTCTCTGTTACTACTTCTTATACTGTTGACATTTCAGTTTCATCCCAGTTTGTATATGAAATCTAGGGAGGTTGCATTTCACTACATCATACGATATATTTGTTACCTCTGGCTGAAAACCCAGATTTCAACCGGGACAAACATATTGCTAAAAATCAATAAAAACTAGACACAAAATGCGAATTAACTTCAGAGCTGTCTTGGTGGATAGTTTTCACAAAAGTGTCAGTATATTAAAGGATTTTTCACAAAAATATGTAGTTCAAGTGTTTAGTTACTGTTAAACTATTCGAATAAAATAAACATGCAATGAACGTAAGTACTTAAATTCTTAGAAATTAAAAAGAGATAATTTTGAATCTTTCCTAGTGATAATGTGTTTTCAAATTATCTCTTAGTCAAATAGCCAAATGAACTGGGATACAAATTCACAACCTATTAACTTGTTTAATCAAGACAATAATGATGATGGTGATGACAATGGATTCAATCCTCTTCCAGTTCAGGATGATAGTTTTTGTGACAATATTCATGAAGGTAATCTTTGTTTGTGTAGTTTACTGCAGGTAAAAATTACTTTGGTTATTTATCTAACAAAATAATCATTTAAATTCATCAGGTTTCATGAAAACACTTATTATTAGTATTACTTTCACAGTGTCATTTTAAACATATAATGGCTAAAGCTTATATAACATTATTCTTAAAATAAGTATTCTAATGTCGATTTGACATGTCGTGAGTTATAAGTTAGATGGTATGTTGATAATTTTTAAGGATAGGCTATAAATTCTCATGAAAGCACAATCCTGGTACCATAGTCTTTACTGTTGGTTACTGTTCAAGTAAAGCGGATCATGAAAAATACAAAAAAATTGGTGACTTATGCTGGATAGTTTTGTTCTTATCATAAATATATATTTGCCTTTCCTTCACCACCTGACATCTGCTCTAGTTCTGTTAAATGTTTGAATGCTTAAATAGAGCTTTTCTTATTAAAATTAAAACATAGGATTATGGAGATCGTTGAGCTTCATTGAAATTATGAACCGACCAGTGTTAGATCATTTTTTAAAACTTCGAAACACTGGACGGTCGTTTTGTCATCGTGGATTGGTTTAATTCAGACATTAACACCATTGGGTGCCGGGTCAGTGGTCTAAAGTCTAAACGTTCGCACGCGAGGCCCGAGGCCTTGGGTTTGGGTCCCACGTGCGGGATCGCGGATGCGCACTCCTGAGGAGTCCCATACTAAGGCGAAACGGCCATCCAGTGCCTCAATGTTCTCAATGGTGATCTGAAATTGATCTGTTCGTGATCTTAATGAAACTAGCGATTTGATTATTAGTATGAATTGAATAATGGTTGTATTTAGCTGATATCTTGAGGTCCATTAGTATTTGCTCATTGACTTGTGACATGGGCCGTTTTATTTTCATCTAGGGACAGTCTAATGATAAGATTTTACTATATGGAACCATTTTTTGTCTGATAGAATAATAAAACCTGATCGCTATCAAAAAATTTATTCAGTAAGTTCCTAACAACTGTTCGACCTTCAGATTAAATAAGTCTTACACTATGTATTTTCTCTTCACTCTTCAAATAAAAATGTTTTCATTTTATGAAATCTAATTTAGCAATATTAGTATAAAACTGATAAGCTTCTGTTTCATGACACTGAATAAACTTGTATTGGTAATTAGTCTCTATCTAAAACAAACGTAGGGTGGTGATTCCAAACTAAACGATATATTAATGTGACTATGAAGAAGTATTATAATATATTATTGTCTTAGTCCCATAAAGTTATCTTCAATGTAAATTCTCACCAAGAACTAATTGACATATCACTGAAGTTGGTTTTATCAAGCAGAACTGGATATTACCACACCAGCTCTTTACAGGCCTATATAATTAGACTATGGACCATATTTATAGTAATAGTAATACTATTTAATTGTTAAGTCACATTTGTAGAATATTGTTCGTACCTGTGATTTAGTTAAAACAATTCAAAGCACAGCATTACATTCTATAAAAACATATCAAGTGATTCGAAAGGTTGTCAATACTTTTAAGTAAATATGATTTAACTGTCATTTCCATGTTTTTTCTCTACTACAGACATAAACTTGGACCCAGTGTGTGAAACTGGAATGCAAGTTGAGGTGAATGGTTCATCAGCAGAAGCTGTAAATAATAATATTGGATCTGATAATCTGTTGGCTAATATTCCCGTTACCGAAAAGTAATATATATGCATCACTTGCCAGCTGTTAATAAAATATAATAGGTCCATTTCTGTTACATCACAGTATTTTCTAAAAGTTTATTAATTCTAAGCAGAATTGAATATAAAATTATATATTTAATTATCTCAGCGACTAAAATTTATTTATTTCAACGGTTCGCTCTACAGTGTATTGCTAGTTTCTCAGAATCAATCGGAAATAGATTTTAAGATTTCGCAGACAAACTCTCTACATAAAAAAAGTTCAGTTATTTTATAGATGTTCAATTTAGTTGAAAATATAAATGTAAGTCATTTAATTTGAAATATCTTTAGATTGTCGCATTGAATCATGTGTATCAAGTTCTTAGCCAAGTTTCATAATTATATTTGGCCTTAAGCTATGATCAGGATCAAACTAGTCAATCAAGTATATAGGAGTTAACTGAACTTGTCAAACTATGTGCCGATTGACAAAAAACCAAATAAGTGTATTCATGTTTGTATTCTGTTAATCAAAACAGTGATGAGTAAGTTATCCAACCTTAGCAATTAAGTAAGCAATTGAATGTATGTTGTTGATGTTTATAATCCTTTGTGTGTTAGTGAATGTGTCAGAGTAGCAGATAATTGTTTTTTCATTTGTTATTCAGTACTTCACTTGTCAGCGCTAAGTTTACTCTTACTTACTTACACCTGTTACTCCCAGTGGAGCATAGGTCGTCGACCAACATTCTCCAAACCACTCTGTCCTGGGCCTTCCTTTCTAGTTCTATCCAATTGCTGTTCATTCTTCTCATGTCTATTTCTCAGCATAATTTATTCTTTGGTCTTTCTCCCCTTTGGCCTTGCGGATTACATGTGAGGGCTTGCCTTGTGGCACAGGTGAATGCTTTCTTCAATGTATGTCCTATCCACTTCCAGCACTTCTTCCTGATTTCCTCCTCTGGGATCAGGTTTGTTCTCTCTCACAGTAGGCTGTTGCCGATAGTTTACTCTATCGCCCATATAATGACCTCCTTATTCGTCAGTCTTTCCTTCTAAGACACAAAACACTTTTAGAGGGTTTCAAATCATTGGAATCTAGTTCAATGTCCAATTTCTGTTGAATACAATGGTCGGACTGGTGTTTCATCCTTAGTTGTCGTTAATAATGAACTAAGAGAACCATTCATTTGTAAGTGCACTTTTATGTCTAAAATAGAATCCTTCAACTCCCTCTAAATATTTTTCAGCAGTTATCTGAAAAACTACGTCATATGGTAATACAAAAATGAAGGCTCACTGCGTATCACGTTCAACTAATTCATCCAATTATCAAAAATCTTTTATCTTAAATAACTTCAATTCAAAGAAATGAAAATATGAATTGATTACTAAAGCTTTCACTGTAAAATTTTCCACTTCTGTACTTCGATAGTTATGAGTCGTACTCAAAGTACCGCACTCATTGGAACCTTAATTGTCTTAAATTAGCGCACAGTGTTTATCATGAATCCTTATGTAAATATTTACCTCTTCCGAGTAACAACAATGAATATCATTTTCACCGTAATCTCTTTATTTTTATATATTTCAACTCACAAAGGTCCGAGTTAGAGAATTGATTGATTAGTTAAAGCCCATATGGTTTAAATCCACTGTCATCTTTAAATTATGTTTTGCTATAGTTTATGTAGAAATTTTCGAAATTAACTTATCAAGTTCAAAACAATTTACCACTATCGAAATTATACCTTCTGACCAATAACTTTCCAATTTACAAAATTTCCTGTTTCATTTATTATTTATATTCACCATTACAATGGAGTGATGAGAATTCTCATAATTTCAGTCTTTCTTTGCAACAGTTAAAAAACAACTACCCAATTCAGCTGAATTATTCATACTAGGGCATACTTGCAACTCTATGTGGATCAATGTATTAAAATAACTAAGACCATTTTGGTTTCAATCATTAAGTAGATCCACTCACTTCTGTTTGAACATCTTGATATATTATCAATAGTATTAAGGGTGGCAAAGACTGAGATGTTTTTAATGTACATATGTACTTATTTCTATTATTTTCAAACAGAAATAATTCTGTTCTTTATCAATTATTTAGTACTACCGCTACTAATACTACTACTACTACTACTACAGCAGATGGTGAATTATTTGTATCCTGTTTAAAAAATATGCTGGATAAACAGTATGAACATTTTGGAAAATTAAATGATCACCTGTTGGGTATGTGGGCAGGACCTGAACATTGGCGTAAAAAAGCTAAAAGACCGAAGTTGGATGGTACAGTTAAATTAAATGAAGGTTTGTTTTGCTCATTTTATTATTTTCACTTTATAGGCATATATATGACTATTGATCTTTATAAAATAAAAACCGTGACATGACATTGATCACCACCCAGTGATCAGTCAATTGTGATTACATCTCAGTCCTACAGGAGGTTAGTCACGGCTCGGATAGCTCACTGGTAACGTCTCTGACTGTGAAGCTAGGTGACACGAGATCGAATCCGTCAGGGAGCACCAGTTCCCTCAAGATTACAGGTACACCTTACTGACGAGTGCCAAGTAGCACGGAATCCGGCTCCAGGGTTTCCTGTTGACTACCTCCAACCACCAACTTACGTCCTTGTTACCACGTTATGACTTCGACTTACACATACTAATACAGTTACTGTATACGCTAACGGTCGATATTTGACGCAAAATTAACTTATTCCAAGATCACGAATCAGGGTACTATAAAAACCGGGCTTCAACATCTCACGTGATTACGCAACACACTAAATGATAAATCTCATTGAGTACTTAACTATATCATTTGTAATACGAAATTGATTAATAAATTTAAATTTAACTAACTGAAGGTCAAAGATATCTTAACAAAACTCAAATGAAAACCTAAATTTAGGATACTTCAATAAAAATACTATTAACTAACTGTTTAAGAAATAAATATTGGAAACATACAACCTAGTCCTCCCAAAAATCTTTTGTCATTATTCAAAATTTCCGTGATTCGTGCTAGCGCCCAAGATCTAGATGCCGAGTGTAGTGTTTAACGTTCAATGTGTTAGTACTCTACTAGCTTGCATTTTTTCCTTCTCAATACTAACCTAAGCGTTGTATATATACGCATAGGAACCTGAGATCAGTGATTTTTTGTGTGTATATGGTGTTGTAAACTTCAATGGGTGCAGACTACCTGGTTGGGGTCGGTATGATTATTGTAACCATTTGTTAGAGATTTTAAATGACATGGCTCAAAATCGTTTGCAACGGCGCACGCACATTCAATCTTTGTCTTCCCGCAAATTCTGAGATTCTAATTTCCTCACAATTTGTTCGTTTTTATTTTACTAATTTATATCTTCCCGAATCGTATCTTCAATGCTCAATCTTTCCTATTACAACTGATTCTGTTACTACCTCTATTATTCTGAGATTCGGCTTGACAATTCCATCTTTCTGTACGAATGGGGTGTGGCAATTTGAACCCATGTACATACGTACCAGGTTCTACTCCGTGACTGACTGAATCCGTATTAATCTAGTTTTTCCCGTCATCTATGTCAATTATTTCATATAATATCATACCTTAATGTTACACGTTAATACACATCAGTGGTTGTAAGGACTTGATGAGAAACCACAAAATATAATGAATTTATATCGTTCTGCTTCAGATGTTGTTATGGCTTTATTTTAATCAATTTATTACACGTAGAAATTTTGGTACAGTGGCATACCAAAGAAATGTAGTACAATTTTAAATAATAATGCTATGAAGGAGATGAAACGGCCACATAATCATTAAAGAAATGAACAAAATTAGTATTTAATAGCAGAAAAATATTAATTAGAAAGGAATTTAACCAAGATAGATTCCTTTCAATGTACGCGTTTTAAAACTATTGACCAGTTAACCGTCGTTAAGTTACCAATTAACATGGAAGTTTCAGTTTCTTTCATTGTCCGTAATCAATCATATTATATGATTAGATTTCTTGTTCTACTAATAGAAACTTAGCTGCCAAAGCTTAATAACTAGTCATTCCACAATGGTTTCTGTAAATAGATCTGAGAGCTCTATCAGGTTTTCTCGCCGTTTCAACATCGAGAAAGTGAATACTTTGCTTGGTTTCGGAAAAATTAAAAGAAGTTATTTCTACTTCGCTTGTTACTCGTCTATTCTGTTTTCCCTTTCATTTTAATTTGTATTTGTACTCTTTTCTAAACATTTATCTTTATCTTAATGTACATCGAACAACAGTAGAAATAGTTTTTGTATCATTGGCAGTTCAATTTTTATCCTAAGAAGTTCAATTTTTGTAGCGACATTTTGAATTTCATGTGTGTTCCAACAAATTCCTTTTTTCTTGATATCATTTTGTTTAAATGGAGTCGACCAGTGTTGTTTAATGTATAGTTAACTACTCTAAAAAATTGATGCCTTAACACTTAAGTGTTTTAATGTCGCTTGTCGAATATTTTGATTTTATAATATTTTACTCAATTTAATGGTAATTTTTCGGTCAATCCATTTCATATTTATTTCAGACAACCCTGAGAAAAATTTTGAACATGGACTAGGTGAAAGTGAAACGGGGATTGTTGACAAGGTAATAAACAGTCGAAAGATGACCAAGTCGAAAAGAGATAAAGCGCAAAGAATCTGTTATGCTGAAACGATTAAACCGAGCGAGAATCGAACAAGGCAAGTTTGTTATCTAGTCGACTAAAAATATACTTGTTGCATAGCACAGTTCGTAGCAAGGTCGTATTTCTTACAATTCAATGTAGAATATAAATATTTTAACTTTGTATAAATTAAAATGCACAATTATTTTGGTATATTTGTTCTTAAAAGATTGTTCGTAAATTGTATTTCTAAAAACAATATTTTCGTATTTGAAATCTGTCACTAAAATGACTTGTAGTTATCTTTTAACTGATTCCTTTTTTCACAATTATTAATGTTAATATAACCACTATCAAATACAGGTTTATTACTCTGGCTCTCTTTATTGACATTGTCTAAGAATTAGCTATTCTATTCGACTTCATAAACCAAAAACCGGTCGCGCAAGGTTCTAACCGAAAACCTGAGTGTTGTGATCACTAAATTGCCGTTCCACCGATTTCTTTTCACATTTCCATCATGTTACAATTTTCACCACTAGAAAGTACATTTTGTTCAGTTTGGGGTTAACGTTGACTATGTAATCTTTATTTGGTCTCTGATGTTTTAAGATCGCATATGTGAGTTTAAATAGTCTCCGATTTTTCAAATGCTAGACAAATATTTAGAAATGTAAATGACCGTTATGATCAATCTGATAACCCTACGATTAAAATAATATCCAATAAATTGATTATTTGCAACGACATCATACAAAACATTTTTTGCTTCTAAAGTGACCCATAGCTATCCACCATATTTGTACTACTATAGTAAGTTTAAGATTTCGCATTTACCGACATTCAGTATGTAGATCAAAAAGGCTTCGGATTTTAGAAGTATCCGCTTCTACCTCTAATTTTATAGTTATAGAAATCAGAACCATTACTAAAAGAGTACTATCTACTATTGTCTATGATGAAGCGGAGTTGTCATAATCTATTATTTTTCTTCATCATCTTCATGTAGTTGTCCGCTCGAAAAGAGCTGAACCATGTCTTCATCACTTGTTTCCAAATTTTATTCACTTCAGTTCTTACATCAATTTACATTTACCACCAATAAACAGCTGAATACAAATTGTAGTAAACTGTGATGTGTCTCAGAGAACAGTTGATCCATATAGATATCTTTTTTAAGATAATTATTGAGCTATATTAGAGTTTACCTATGAGTAATTTACTGATACCAATAATCAATTTTCACTCTACAAAATCACAATTTCAAGGCCCACTAAACGTTACTATACCTCAGTCATTTTAACAGCTGTTATATTATCTGAATAGTGACACCTTTATTGTTAGCCTACAAAAATGTGACTGAAGTGTCTTTAATTTCATAATACTTTACAAATACTGGATTTATAACTAGTTAGCATTAACGTCCGAATATTTGGTGCATAGTGAAATCAACAAATGCGTCACACGATATTTATATTCCCAATTTTATTTATCCAAAATGTTATGCTACTCTATCTTGACTTGTTTGTTACTTTTTTTATCTCTTCTTTGACTGTTTTGGGTGAAGTTTGATTCCTTAAATCATTGTGGTGTTACTCCGTGGTTTTAGTCGTTCTATCTATATAATCTAAAAATGATATAGTTTTTTTATTCTAACGAAACAAAAATATGAATAATATGGTAGAATTAAGTTGAGTTACTCGATATAGGGGACTATGTTGTCTGACTTTACCATATTACACAAACTTTTCTTAATTAGTTCTCTATCAGTAAGAACATTAATAATTCATACATTATAATAGTAAATAAACCATGTTTAATTTTTCTTCCAGCTATCAACTGTAAAGTAGTTTGCTTGATTACAGTGAATATCTCACATTAATATTTTATCGGGTCTTTTTCACCATTATCTGCATGACATACAAATGTAGAAATTTCATTTTATTTCACTCACGTTCTTACTCGTCTGTTTCTTTTAATTTTTAATTTTGACCATTTTAATCTTTTCCATTATTTATATTAGGAGTGGTAGATTGTCCAGACGAGATTGGCTCAAAAATGTCCTATCATCTGGTGTAGAAAACAGTACTGCATCCAACTCTACGATATTTAAGGAAACCTACAGGCAGAAAGCCAATCGTCAAATGAACATGCTCCCTTCAGAATGGTCTGATTCTCGCCAAACTTTATATCAACTTGTTAATCGAGATGTAATTCTGCGTCCGAATATTCTCCCTGATGGTAGAAATCTCACAAACTGTAATAACATTACAGTAAGTATTTATTGTTTCAGTTATGTATCATGAATTAGGTGTATCGATTATTAATCATCCGTTTCTTATTATGAGATTTTATATATGAGATCTGGGTATCCCTCCTACTTGTATTACTTGTATTTTGAATCGACGACTTACTGTCACTAAGCCTTTACACCAACATTACATTACTCATCTCGAAAATTCAAGCAATCCATGCATTTTATTTTGTGCTGCTGTTTAGTACGATCAATCTCCAAATTGTTGTTACAACTAATGATCTCATACGCATTCAAACTTAGTTGTTGTGTTTTTTTTTAGCGAAAGTATATGATGTATATAATAATTATAATAGTTCACCCATTCACCAGTTACGTGACTATGAGCCACAATGTAAGTTTGGGGGCTAATGATACTCTTCGATTGCCCAGACCTAAGTAGCTGGAGCGGCGTTGTGAGCTTCGATTAAAAAGCTAGAAGTCAAACGCCTTAGTCACTAAGTCACTGCTGCACTAAATGTTAAAGTGGTTGGAAGTAGTCGAGAGGAAACCCTGCTTGATCTAGGTATCGAGCTACTTGGTACTCATCAACAAGGTGTACCACCAATCTTGGGGGGATTTTTGCTCCCTAGCGGATTCGACTCCACACCACCGATTTTCACAAATCTGAGACATTACCACTGAGCTATTCGGGGCGAACTATTTGCTGTGCATGTCAATGGATTTATCGTTTTTCCTTATTTCTAATTGTCAGAGTGAGAACGCAGACTATATGGTTGGAACTAATGAATTATGTGCAGTTCTAACTGTTGGTAGCTCAGAACGACCTGTTGACAATGAGTATGAAGATGCTGATGGCGGACTCGACCAGTTGAGGAACCATCAAGATGACGACGACGATGATGATGACGCAATAATCCCTTTCGAATGTGCCTTTACACAAGTAAGTCGATCAAAAAAATGCTGTTCAACATTTGTTTTATGGGATTCAAAACAATCTGTTATTCCATTAATACTAAGTGCGTAATAGAGAAGCAATAATAAGGTGTGTTAGTGAAACCAACCGATCCATTCGTTTTTGTCCATGAGCAGAGTCTGAAAGAACCATCGTACATTTTTTTGGTCTTTTTTCCCAAATGCTTAGTTATAGTCACAAATACACATAAAATGTTTACTTCGTCAACGGATTTGTTTGTTTCTATATGCTAACAAGCGTCTAAAATGTTTCTGATTGAATGTATCAACTACAGTTGATTTTTTGGTAACCATTATATATATATATATATATATATATATATATATATATATATATCAGTAAGGTATGTGGAAATTGTTGAGTTTCATTGAGATCATAAACTGATCAATGTTAGACCACCATTGAAAACCTTATGAGACTCCCTGTGAGTGCACACCCATGGTTCCACACGTGGGACTCAGACCTCTGGTCTTGCGCACAAACGCTTAGTTTCTAGACCTCATGTTCTTATTAAAAAATAGGTATATTGTTTGTTAGCCGTAATTTAGTGACTAAAGTTTAGTATATAGTATCTGCATATATGTGGTTCTACTGAAGTTTCCGTCTTTGTATAGCATTTGTTGCGCTTCGTCACTTTGCTTTCTGGGATTATCAACTACAGTAGTCTGTTTTGTTGTATCGTTCTCAATATTGGTTATAAGTTGTCGGCTATTATCGTTATTTCTACTCAATGTTCATACTAAATATTTACCAGAAGTTGGTCAAACTATTCTTGTAAACTTTTTGCTTTTCACACTACTTAATACCTGGAAAGTAAAATTATGCTCTTTCCTCCATGATAGTTTTGGTGGCTTTCAAGACTAATCTCTTAATTTTTCCTAAGTCTGAATAGTTACAATCATTTCCGAAGGATAATACTTTATCATTTGTGTACCCATTTATTCTGGTTGTGCAGTAATTATTGATTCTTAAGGCTAATCGCCATATTAATTTCCAATACATTCTGTGTTCCATTCGCTTTCTCCTATTAATTAAAATACATTCAACTTTATACCGGAATAAAGCAAAATTGTCAAACTGAAAATATTTCGACTTGTAGATATATGATAAAATCTGAATAATCTCAATCCTATGAGAAATAACGTACTTCAATAATTGATCGTTTCTTATAACATCTCATTTTTTTTTAGAACGCTGGGTATAATGATGGTGAATTGACTGATATAGAATTAATTTCACAACCAAATAAAGTGGCTCGCATTGAAATTGGTTACGCTCGAACTGCGAAAATGATTAACGTTCAACGGTTAAAGTGTGCTATGTGGGGATTCCTCGAACATACAGTTCCTCACGTTGGTTTAAATATTCCATCTCAGTCACCATTATCTGTTGCTTCTACAGCCTCAGCTCCTGATACTAATAGTTTAGTGGACGATCCAACATCACACAATGTAAACGAAAACCAAAAACAATACCCGATGAACGAGGACGTTATTGAGTCGGACAGTGGAAGAACATCATGTCTACCTAAAGTTCACGGTGCTCGAGGTTTCTCAGAAGTTATTGACAACTTATCAGGTCGTATAAGTTGGCAAATGGCTAAAGAACTTAGTATATCAATTGCTTTAAATTGTCTTTTGCATTTGTCTAATGAGAAAGTGAGTTTTTAAAACGACATTTCCTTGTTTGTTCCTTATCATTGACATTTATAACTCTTTTACCAAGCACAGATTAACATACCCATATCTAGGGTTTCAATTATTTCCGTGATGCGTAATGATAATGATGATACCGATATTGCATAACTGGCTAAACTGAAATAGGTTGAGTAACATATCAAGCCACTGGTTGAAAACTCAATTCTCTCATCTCTGGTTATAATATAACTGAATAATTTTGGAGAATATTATCATCTCCATATAAATCGGTCAGTCAGCTGCAACGTAGGACCAGGCACATATGTGCGTCGGTCCAAGTTGCCATACCTCATTAGCACATCAAGATGAACACTGGATTCATAGAAGTAGTTAGTTCAATGGTGGTAATATATAAAAGAAAGATTGCATATAAGAATATAGTGCAGGAAGAAAGAATTAGTCCATAGAATGAAAGGTATGAAGTAATTTTAATATCACGGTTTAAGGGAAGACAAAGAGTATATACACCTACGCCATTGTGATCGATTCTGAGCCATGTCACCAAGAGTCTTCAACCATTAGTTACGATAGTCACACGGACCCCAACCAAGTAGTCTGCATCTACAAACATGGCTAAGACTAGAAGTTAGTGACTTCAAGCACTGATGCCACGTTTTGGTTTGGCCGCCCCTAACTTTCTTCCAACCATTCCCTACACTAGTCAGCATGCGCGTCGTGGTAATCAGTGTTCATGTATACATAACCCAACTATCTCAGTCGATGAATATTCACAACCTCATCAACTAACTTACCATCATTCCCTAATACCCTGCGTCTAACCTCACTATTACTTACCCGGTGATCCCCGCAGATGCGAGCAATATTTCTAAGGCATATGTGGTCAAATACTAGTAACTTACGAGTATCTTCAACTCTTAATGGTCACGTTTCGCAGCCGTAAAGTAGAATAGAACGAACTGCCGCGCAGTGTACTTGTCCCTTAATTGATAGACGGATATCTCACATTCGCCATAGGTGACGTATGTTGGCAAAAGCCGAAGGAGCTTTTCGAATCCGTGCTGAGATTTCGTCAGACACCAACCCATTATGGCTGATCAGACTTCCAAGATAAGTGAAGTTGTCAACGCGTTCGACTACTTCACTACCTATCCTTAGTTCAGGTGTTAACGCAGACCAGTCCTGAAGCAACAACTTGCATTTAAAGAGAGAGAGAGAAACGCATCCCAAACATTCTGGCATTGTTGCTCAGTGCTACCAAAAGACTGCATTCTATCAGCGTCTTCACCAAACAGGACTATGTCATCTGCGTATTCTAAGTCGATAAGTGGACTTCCTGGTAGGAGACCAATGCCCGAAAGTTCAGTCGACGAGAATGTTATTTCCATCAATACGTCTATGATGAAGTTAAACAAAAATGAAGAAAGTGGACAGCCTTGACGGACACCACTTGAAGTCGCAAAATCAGAGGACAGTTGACCATAAGCTCTGATCCGACTAGTGATGTTCGAGTAAAGAGCCTTCACAAGGTTTATGTACTTCTGAGGTACGCCTTTCAATGACAGACACTGCCACAGAATCTCGCGGTCTACCGAGTCAAATGCTGCTTTTAAATCCAGAAAGACTACCATTGTCGGACGCCGATAAGTATGCCTGTGTTCTAGAACCTGACAAATGGTGAATATGTGGTCGATGCAGCCACGACCAAGTCTGAAGCCAGCTTGATTTTCTCGTGTTTGCAGTTCACGAGTCTTAGTGAGGCGACCGATAATTATCGACTCTAGTAATTTAGATACTATATTAGTTAAACTAATCCCGCTATTGTTGTCACAGGATGATTTTGACCCTTTCTTATACATTGGGACGATAAGTGATTGTGACCAGTCAGATGGGATTACGTCCAACTCCCAGATTTTAGCTAAAATATTAGTCAACCTAATCTGTAAAATTGGACAACCATCCTCAAAGTCATCTGGAACAGCTGCCCTTCCTCGTTTCAGATTAACTACAGCCTTTTGAACTTCAGCTAGATTTGGCGGACGTACGGTGTCCCTCCTTATGCTTAAGATTTGTGCTTGCTAAAAATAAACGATTGTCTGAACACCATTGCAACAGACGATCATCGTTATCTGTTCGCTGTGCCGGATTACTAAAATATCCACCTAAATGCCTTGCTGTTTGGTGTAAACTACCTATCTGGGCATTAAAGTCATCTGCTACGAGTACTATATCTGAACGTTTAGCTGTCTGAAGAAGTTCGGAAAGCTTTCTGTAAAATTCATCTTTCACTTATCAGTGTTGTAGTCAGTGAAAGCGTAGGTAGAAACGACAAAAAGGCAACGACATGTGTCCCTATCCTTTCAAATTCTTACGGAGCCGAACAGCACATAAACGACTGTTAACGGGGATGCACTCTAATAGTGCTTGCTCCGCCCTCATGCAGCACCGCTGTCATGCTGGTTGTCTGAAGGAAACGCCTTACTGCTGTCACACCTCTGTACAGTGAGCAGTACGACTTCGCCTTCGGACCTCGGATTTGTTGCTTTTATTCTTAGTGCTCTTCAACAGACTTGTGTGGGATGGTAGGAACTTGAGGAACAATTGCTCCAGCCAGTATGACCTGATTGGTTCATTACGATAGGCACGTTCGACCACCAAGTCAAGGTAGCAACAACGGTCGAGATCATATAAATGGAATAATAACGATTAAAAATAAAATACTGAAACATCAGTTTTCCTGTTTTCCAAAGCTTTTTTATACGCTGTAATACAACGTCTTAATCATAATTCCTACCACCAATGACAACTTTATCCCTTCTTAATATTAACACGAATCTTCCCATTGTTTTCTTGATGTTTATTGAGTGTTAGTAATTTTGTTCTTGTTAAAATTTAGTGGTTACGGTGTGCAAAAGCATTTACAAATTTCAGAAGGAACTTTTTAAAGTTTGTTTCATTCATTCCATATTTTAATAGTTTTTTTTCTTTTTTTCTAGCAATTATATCTAGAAAATGTAGACAGTTTTTCAGATATATACATCTCTCAAGGTTTGCCTTCATTTGAATTGAAACATCTTGAGACTTACACTAATATATGTGATAATAACGCTATTCATCATGGCGATATAATATCTGGTAATAAACCAAAGTTGAACAATCAAAAACGTAATAAAACTCGACATATACGTCCGTCTACACTAGATTCATGGCTTATCGAAAATGATTAAGGATCGTTGGTTAATAATTTGTTAAATTATGCAAACAATAATATTGTATACAGATGAATATATTTTGTATTCTTTCAAATTAGATCAAAGATGTATTATATGTTTTGAGATTTTCATTTTTTGTGTGTAGTAATTATACATATATATATATATATATATATATATATATATATATATATATATATATTCCTTGTATATATAAGATATTCCCCCGTAAATTTGTCTATATTCTTATGTAATATTCAATTACATACCATTTCATTATCATTAAAACATCTTGATGACTAACTTTGTCATTTGAAAGTTCCCTATTTTACACCTTGTTGTTATGATAATCTAAACCGTTTTTTGTTCGTCTTTCTTCTTCATAACTCATATGGTCATTTTTTTGTGTACACATACCCCAATACAACCGTACTTTATACTGTCTATTGATTAATGACATTAACTCTACTTAATCCTATTCCGATTCATACTATACTTAGTCTTATGTCTGGATTCCTACTGTGTAATATTATACGTCATTATGTTATCCTTGTTATATTATTTGTCTTCGAATTACACATGTTATTATACGTATATGTGCTTGCTTAAGTTAAATATTATTCTGTACACAGACAATCCTTTTCATTGTTACTTTTCATTTGTTCAAATGAATTGGCAGTGTTCCAAATTTGTTTTACAATTTACCTTCTATTTTTTTAGTAAAATATACTTTATTTTATTTCTTTATTGTTAAAATGAAAGAAAGTGCTATGCTATTTCTTAAATTTAGTAATTGTGTTCATTTTTATTTAAAGGTTACTTAAATACTTGTTTGTTTATTTGGTTGTTTGCGTTCGCCGATTGTTTGAAATAATACAACTTGTACATTTTATTGTTATATTAAGGAGGTACTTTGTATGTAATCAACACGTTGCATAATAGTTTTAGAAAATTCCGCTTCATTGCATAAATGTAATCATCATGGATAGTTTAATTAGTAACTGGATATTTAGGAATTTAAACGGTGTTATCATATTCAGGTCTTAAAAAGAGAATCACAAGTCCAATGTCGCTTTAGCTACTCAGTTACATGTACCACCGTGAACATTTAGTCATTCAAAAACAGTACTAGTCCGTAACATGATAGCTTACAAAGCGGTTTTTTGGACATCTGTTACTGTTAAAATATTCATCATTTCCTAATAAGTATTAATTCTTTGACTGGTATATGACAAATCATTTCGATCGTCAACTATAATTATTGTTTTTGATCCGAACAAGGTAACGAGTTCGGATACTAGTTTTGTTCGGCATAAGGGTTTCATTACTCTGCCGAAAATCTTTAATAATCAGTGAAATATCTGTAATAATTTCCAACTAATAATACTATTTTCAAAACATGTAATTTGTTTGATAACAATATAATTATGTTGACATACGTATAAACGCTCAAAACACCTGGAAAATAAATCTAGTATTATTCGATAATTTAGCTTTGGTTTGTCATATTTAAGAGTCTTATTCGCATAAAAGTCGTGTTCTATCTGTTTATACTAAAAAAAAGTAAGCTAATTAAATCACTTAGTAATTGATCATTTAAAGAAATGTCATGAGTTTCATTAGGAAAACAATGACTTTCATCCCATTTCTTTGTTTATTTGATCTTTCGACTTAGCTGTTTTAAATATTCATATAGCCAAATTTCGTTGAATAGTACATATCACCTAATTATTACGTTCAAAATATGTTAAGATATGATAGGATTATTCATATTTACAAGAAATTATTGAACACCTGTTTGGTTGTTTTTGGTTCAGTTAGGATTACGTTAAACTTCGTGAACAGTTCCACATAGAGAATTCTATCAGTTTGGGAAATATATTATTCGACTATATATCTAATTATTGATTGGTTAAACGTTGGGAATATAAGGAGTTTCCGGACGTTATTGGTAAACGGTATAAACATTTTAGGTCTACTGTTCATAGTCACTAGACTTTAACCCTCCATCACTCAAAATTGATCTTTAACATATTTAGTCTCTTATGAATCCTTATCTTCAGTTCCTTAGTCAGCTGTGTTTGTACAGAAATCGATCAATAATGGCGAAATTTAAGCTAGTAAAACTACTCGGTAGTCAAATACATTAATAAATTCAAGCTGAGCATGTATAACCCTATTTCGATTAACTAGTGGATTTCTACGACTTTGTTTAGTGTAAAGAAGCAAATTTTAAACAATACATCAATTTAAGTACTGAACCCTTGACCGTCGATTTTCTGTACACTCGAACACATCGATTATTTTATTTTGAACGGCAGATTGGTGTCCTAAATCGTTTTTAGCTTGAACCGGTTTGATGTTATCTAGTCAAGCAGTTAGTAAGAAATTAAAAGCAAACTATAGCTTGTTAGTTTTTGTCCCGTTCAATAAAATTCGAAATGATTATTCATTTAATATGATTTGCTCATGCTCATTTGCAGTGTTTCCCTCATTCTTTTGGACAGGATCGTTTATGTGGAGTGTGATATTAAACACATTTCAAAACCAATAGCAATTAAAAGTTACTTTTATGGTAAGTTTTGTTTGAAGTTTACGTTCAACTGTTCATAAGTAGCAATCAACCTGTCACTACCGGACATTGGTACAAATGTCACCTTAATACGAAAATAAATCAACCAGATGATACTCTATAAATGTTCAATTTACCGACTGAAAAATGTTTTTTTTCTTGTTCTACAGGTGACTAAGGTTAACAGAAGTCAAGTGAGTTTAGTAAATCCATTCTTAGATTTCATCACTCACCAGTCAGTCATTGTTAACGTAAACCGTAGCCGAAGTTGCCAAATCATATTAGTACGATGCGATGAAATTATGAGGTCTAGTTATGTTTAGACTAATCACGTACCGTTAAAGTGCAACTAATCACAACTTCGTTTACACTCATCTTAGAGCAATAATTTTTGTGCAGGGGCTTGTAATCCTATCTCAATCCGTTTTTCAGATTCTCTTTGTAGAATATCGATATACTTACAAATAATCAGATGTCTAAACATTTATTATGGTTCTCCCACATTGATCGGTGTAGGGTTGCGGAAACTGAGGGAGTGTACTGATACTTAAAGTGTTGTTTTTTTTTCTGTGATTTATTACACAAATTATTGGACACCCTGAGCTTTATCGTTGCTACTAAACTATTTTGACTGAACTACCATCATTTCACTACCAGACCAAAGTTCTTATTTTTACAATACTGAATTAATATCTGCTCGTTAACGTTGTTCTTTTTCACCAAATTCTAATCTCACAGAACAACAGAATTCATGATAATTTTGTAAGAAATAATCATGCAATATGGAAAATTGTAAAGTTAATCTAATTGGAAATTCAACGGATGTTGAACTGATCACTTCTCTCGAAGATTATAAAGAACCGGTGCGTAGAGTGCGTCCAGATGCATGTAGAAAGTCTGTACAAGCAAGAAGAGTATGTTTCATTTATTAATCTCAATTTTTTACTGGTAGGAATCTCTTTTCAATTAATAAGTGTCTAAATATGCATTACATTTTTCCTTCTTTGGCAACATGTCAAAGTGCAATGTGTTTTATGTTTAATAACAGTTTTCTATATTCTATCCCGACTATTATTGGAGTTTTATTCTTACATCAGGTGAAAATCTTGATAATTTAAGTTAATTAATAATAATCATTCTAAATGATAAATGACAATATTTTTCTTGCAGTTGGTTCTCTTCACAGAAATTACTGCAAAAATTAACGCGATTATGTTTGCGGTATACAATGAATTCATTGTAGTTTGATACTGTCTCTTTACATCTACGTCGTACAAGATAATAAGTTCTAACTTTTCGATAAATATTTACGTATTTGACAATTAAAAGTATGAGTTTTGTGGAGATTGTTCAACGCTATTGATATAATGAATCATTGAAAACATGGCAGCTCTGGACAGTTGTTTTATCCTGTTATGGGACTACCCAACCGTGTAGATTCACAGCCCTACAACTTGAAGTCGAACCCAGGGCCTTCGGTCTCGCGCCAAAATGCTTAACATCTACATCGTGTACAATTCTAACTCTAATCAATGCTGTGTATTGCGCGACCATCTCCCATTGTCCTCGGTGGGTACCTTCTTCTTGTCTAACATAGTTGGGCTTCCCTGGTCAACATTTCTCACTTGAACTCCGGAATTTTCTATCGAAGTTAGCCGCTAAAAAAGCACATGATGATTATCAATATGTGGATTGTGCAGATTGTTAGATATTAATGAGATTACGAATCAATCTAAGTTAGACAACCACTGAAAACCTTGAAGCATCTTGCAACAAATATATTGTTCATCAGTGAGTAGTATATTGTATATAAGATGAAATGACAACTTACTTTAACTGAAATAGTTTTGGCAGCATAGTTTTAGCATGATTTTCCTAGAATATTATCAAAAATAATTTTATTACACCGAAACGTTTTATGACTACAAAGAGATGAACAAAATTAAACTTACTAAATTGTAAGTAATTAGTTCTTATTGTTCATTTCTGTTAATAAGACTACTTTACACTACTTTTAAAGCCTGTTGCATTCATTGAACACAAATCAATCGATCGTGTGCTGCTTAATTTTTTTTATTGTAAAGCGATTCAGTTTCTTTTTTATGTGGCAATAACTTAGATGAAGTCATCATAATAAAGGTAATGGAGTAAATGCATTATGATTTATTTTCGAAATTCTCTTTAGCTGCCTAAATAAATTTATATTCACTTGGCAGGGTGGTGGTGATTGAAATGAAAATAATATTGTGAATGTCATTTGATCAAGTACATTAGGATTGGAGAATTTCTTGTATGAGCTATCCAGAATGGCGTTTATTTGTGTGAGATTTCAATTATTATTCGATGAAGTGGGAAACAGTAGTTGGGCAGGTTTTTCCATTAAAGAGTCACAGGGACTCATCTATTACATCAAACAAGCTATTGATACATATATTTTTATTTAGGATATTGAAATACATCAGTTATCAATGAAACTGATATACTTCGACGAGAATAATGAATGTTAACTGTTAGGATCTATTTATGGACTAATATTATACATGTATTTTTTTTATCGTATCATTGTTAAATAACGAAACTATGCATATTCATGTTCCTCTTATTATAAGCTTTATTTTGACCCACAGACTATTATTATACGATTTACCGTTCTTGAATTATGTCTAGTCTATCAATTACAGTTTCCGACATTCACAGCCACTTTTTCCTAGATCTTGTACAAATGTTGTTTTCTATTTTATGTGATGTAGTCTGTTTGGTTTGTATATAAACCCAGTATGTTTGAAATACATGATTCATATCGCGGAGGCTGATATTTGTGTTCTGGACTCAACAAACAGGGCTAGGCAGGGAGAAGGACCGATAAGGACTCTAGACTGCTCGTACGAGTTCTTGTGCCATTGGTCCGGTCGACAAGTCACTGTTCCCTCATTGGCGGTATCACTACGTTATATATTAATAGGGCAAAAGGCCGCAAGTTATAGCAGAAACTAACACAATGATTAGCATAAGCAATACCATTTTATCAATATGTGCAGCTGTGCGTAATTTCTTACTAGTGCATTGTTATCTGAAATTATTTTACTTATTATAAGGCATAATACTGAATCTATCTTGACTTACATCTGTGAATTGAGATCTGAATCTGAACTATTTGAAGTTCATACATGAAACAGGTACTTCATAAATGTGGTTCAACTCGTAAACTGGACATTCTGTGAATCTTACTCTGTTTTATTGTCGAATAGAATTCAGTCAGCGTTGAGTCCTTAAAGCACTCATTCAGGTCGTCATGAGTGTACAAGTCTATAAGCTCCATATTATTTCCTTAAGAATAATTAAATCGTTTATTATTTTCTGTCCTGTTAATTGACTTGTAATTTATTCAGTTGTTTAACTATTTGTTAACACCCACCAAACCTTCCATTCTCTATGTAATATGTTGTTCTGTATATGTTAACACAGAATAACACATCATAGACTTAAAGGATTTACATCTATGAATAAATCAAACTTGTGTTAATTGATGAAAGAGTCTCTAATCAAAGTTTAACATTCATTCAACTGTAATGATTAATTTATTTAATAAAATTAATTAATGGACGATTTAAAAATTGTATATTTTACAACATTTTCAGTGTGTTCAACATTTGAAAAGATTGAAAACGCGTTCAAGGAAACTTCAGTACAATTCAACTATTCAAGATAACCAATATCAACTATCATACGAACTGTTTAATTCAATGCAAGATCTAGGTTCAATCTCCTTAACTTTAAATAATAATAATAACAATAATAATAATAATAATAATACTAGTAACTGTTCACAACTTCCTCAACGAAAAAACATTCTTTCATATAGAGATTATTTAGCCTTACCAATTGAAATACGTTATCCATACAATTACGTCAGTGATTTATTTGAAGATGCTCATCCTGAAAATGCTGACAGCAATCGGAATAATAATAATTATGAAGAGTAAATAATATAGTTATGTTAACATCTGAAAAGGGGATAAACCAACTTTACTACATACAGATAATATATTAACCAATTGATTTCATTTTTTATCATTTCAATAGTGATGTGTTTATTTATATAAATAAAAAATTACATTTCACATTTGTCTAAACATTTTTCCATCTCTTTTGTTTCGTTTTTGTTAAAAGTAACACTGAGTATTTTGGACAGTGTTACTGCGCAACAGAACGAAACGACTAATTTACTGTTATATGTAATTGACACCAAATTCTAGTCGATATTTTAGAAATAATAAAGGAATTTGTAGTGGTTTTCATCTCAATACAATAACAAAAATTTAAAAATCATAGAAAGGGGTGTAACGTTAGCCTACAGTAGGTTCGCGTATAGTCTGAAGATACCTTCTGTGCTGGAGGAGTGTCAGGAGCAGTAAGTGAAATTATCTGGAAGAAAAAGAACAAGAGGAAATGTTTGCTGACGACTCAACAAGCACATAGCATGCACTTACATTAAAAAACAAAGGCAACTGACAACAATCAGAAATAAAACGAGTTTGAGATTATGACAATCTGATAATTGGAACAATAAGTTGATAGTGTAAGGTTTCAGACGTATTACAGGAGTTAAACTTTCTAACCTTAGTTACGCTTGTTAAACCTTGGGGAGGAACACAGACCGCTCACCAACATTCCCCATCCAACTCTGTCCTGGGCAATTCTTTCCAGTTGCTATTCATCCATTTCCTGTCTGCTCCCAAGTTCTGACGTATTGTGTTCTTAGGCCTTCCCTTTCAGGATTCCAAATTAGGGCTTGCCTTGTGTGCAGATTGGTGATTTCCATAATGTATGTCCTATCCACTTCCAACGTCTTCTCTTAATTTCCCGTTCAGATGGAAGATGGTTTGTCCTCTCCCACTGGACGGCCGTTTCGACCTAGTTGTTAGGAGTTAGACATTAACACCAATAAATGTTGGCTCAGTGATCTAATGGTTAAGCGCTCGAACGCAAGACTGATAGGTCCTGGGTCCGAATCTCGCGGGGGGCGGGGTCATGGATGCGCAGTGCTGAGGAGTCCCATACTAGGGTGGAACGGCCGTCCAGTGCTCCCAGGTTTTCCATGGTGGTTTAGCTTCAATTGACTCATGATTTCAACTATTGAAATTACTAAAATATCCACAAAACCCCTTCTGAAAATATATATTCGACAATAGGTAACACTAAAATTCAAAGTACATATTTCATCCTTTTTCTGTGTTCATCATCATTTTATATACCTGTGTGTCTGAATCTTAAATTCGTTCCTGAATGTCGACATCGCAGAAGTACAAACTCTTGTAAGGCTAAATAACTGACAGCTATCCCGACTTACTAGCTTGGCATATATCAGCCTAGTGTTTTCAGCCATAAGTATTAGATTTTGGTCCCATTAAATATACAGATACAGGTTCATTCATCTGATAAGTCCTAAATCGGATTGACATCATCAAACTAATCTTACATTTATCAGCTCTAATATCTCACACAAAAGTTGTCATCGTATGAACTGATCCATATGAACATTTCATATGTATGTAGATTTTGGTCTAATCGCTTTCATTGTAATTGGAAATTAATTATAACTATAAATCGAGTGTTTATTTGAAATAAATCTCAGAAATTGTTTTCATTCAACCAATTGGAAATGCTGCAACATATCTATGAATAAGAATTATTTTAGAGAGATGACTTTTTTAGTGTTAATCAACTAATATCAATGAAATAATAACTACAGTTTACTAATACATTTGTCACTAAACATGTTCATAAATAAAAAAGAATTTCATGGTATTTCCCTTTAAATTATGATATAGAACATAACCAACCAAGGATTAAAGAAATCAAATTTTAGAAATAGAGATATTTTCTGAAATAAACTTCAGTTTCAGTTAATAGGTCACGTTTCATTGCTTTGTTCAGTGGAGTAGTTTACTTATTTTCAGTATTGATTTGATTTGTACCATCTCCAGATGTGCATGTTTCTTTGTTAGATCGTTGTATACTTTTTTACTAACTTGGTACCTGAGAGTAAAACATGACCCTTCTGCCTTTTCATGAATCGAATCCCCATCCTTAAATTTTGAGTCAACGTCACCACCAATTCAAATTTGTTCATACGCAAAATATGAAAAATATTCGTAACTACTGGTTACAAACAAGTAGTATAGGTTGAATACCGAAGATTTCTGGACGTTGATGGCTGGATGGTATGAATGTCAGCTATGACGCAGACGAAGTTTCTTAAACATCGGTCATGAAGTATTAAGAATAGATTATATCTAAAAATATTTGTCATAGGCTCAGTGACCGAAATCTCCCCATTTCACTAGGTCACTCAAGAACCAGTAGGTACATACCCGATATCTTGATACTGAATAGTTATAGATAATCAATCCTATGCTTGAGGCAAAAGCTTTGTGTTTGTATTAACTGTAGTTAATGTTGACCAACTTTGGGACTTATTATAAGACTGGGAAATTGATATTTGAAGTTACAATCGTATCTGTAAACAAGAGTTGGCTAAACTATTAATTAAATGGTTTGAAACTATTAGATATTCGTTTTTTCTGAACATTTAAATATTTAATTTTTCTATTGAAAATGTACTTCTGTTTATTTGACTGTCGATTAATGATTATTTCTCAACTTCCTGTCCACTTCGAATCTCTCATTGGCTTATTTGCTTTCCACTCTGGAATAAGCCTGCATCTAAATATATTTCTCTAATTATCTTTTTGATTCCCTATTCAGCACAGTCTGAAAAATAGTGTGTCAGTAGTTTAAGGCATTTAAGTACTGTCACTGTTATAACCCAGTGAAGATTAAGTTACAGGTAACTTCCGAGGACTGTTAATATACTAATACTATATAAATATTCTTATTGTATAATTATTTAATAATTGGATTATATGTATTTATACTCCCTTAATTATAAGCTTTATTTTGACCTATAATTTATTATTATACGATTTACGGTTCTTAATCTATGTTCAGTCCATTAATTACTATCTCCCGCGTTCATAGCCACTTTTTGGCTTGTTTGTGTACACATGCTATTTTCTATTTTATGGTACGTTGTGGTCTGGCTGATTGGTATATAAACAGAGTATGTTTGAAGTACATATATTCATATTGCGGAAGCTAGTATTGCGTTTTATTTGGACTCAAGCAAACGGGCCAGAGGGACCTCGTACCAACCAGGCGCCGGTTGAACGTCATTGGTTGGCATAGAGCGAAGATTTGTATAAGTCGTATTCTGATTGGTGGATAATTCGCGTGGTAGAAAGGTCAGACATCAAGGTCATAACAGTCACAGCATCCACAAACTATTTGACTTTAAAATGCTCATGGTCTGACTTCATTATGATCCAATCGTATTGATGCTAATGAAATATGTGTCCTACACACTTCACACGTATTCCGTCGATAAATCCCGTTAATAATAATGTAGATATAAAAAGTCGAGTACAAAAGTATTTGAGGTGTCTATATTTCAGACATTCAGTAATGTAGTCGAACGATAAGATACGAAGAAAATGCATGTAAACAGGAAAGGCAGAAATAAACAACTCTAAGTGACAATGTTTATAAACACGAGAGAAATACAAGTAAATACACCAACACAAACGTACTATCATACACGTAAAATGCATGATCAAGCTTAAATTTGTGTAGTTGGTGGGATCATGTGTGAGCAATAAGATAAATGGAAAGATGAGATTAATTTGTCGATCCAAAAGTTAGGATAAATTAAATTGGGTGTGCGATGAAATAGAAGCTCCTATAACTTGATAGAGAACTTTCTCACATGGAAGGTTAAAGTAGTCTTGATAGCACATTTGTTCAGTATAAAAATTTCACATCACCTTTTATACTGTACTGCATTTGACTGAAAGCAGAACATTTAATCCGCTTTGCGAGATTGTTTTCAGAATGCAGTGATTCATTTAGTGAACTTTTATCATGCAGTGAAAAGATGTAAATTGATATCATGAATGGATAAATATTAGACCACCATTGAAAACCTGGAAGCACAGGACGACCGTTTGATCCTGGTATGGGACGAATACTTGATCATCTGTAGTGACCTAACTTTATCAAGAGGACGCGATTGGTTTAATGGAAACAATTATTATTATAACCAATTGTACCAATGATTGTTTTACTGTACTTGTTTGTTTGACTGTACTAAAGGCATACTTTCTTCCGTTGATTGTGACCTTGCATGAATTCGGTTACGCTCAGTAATCACACTTTTAACCTGGCACGATCTCGGTATTCTTTTGATATCATGAGGTCGCTAACAAATACATCTCAACTACAGCCACCAACTGCCTTCTGATATTTGGACTACGGATGGATCTTATCGGTTAACTGGCACGTAGTCTTCCTGTAGTGGTGATCATAGTCAACCGCGACACGACGCCACACTACACATCTTGATGAACATGGGCAACTTCCGATAGTCATGTTTTTAGTTCAACTGACTGAAGATAAGTATGAATTCCCTCGTAACCTTTTTTACAAACACTCGAACGATTGGAAATTAGTAAAACTCAGATCATTTATTACTATTTTAACCCAAGTATTCATTATTGTTTTAATTTCTCATCGTATGTATCAGATTTATTATGGGAAAAGAAAAATGGCCTTGATACATTTTCATGCATTGTAGCAACTGAATTCGCCTGATGGTTGAGTAT
The DNA here is from genome assembly GCF_000699445.3 of Schistosoma haematobium. NCBI lineage: Eukaryota > Metazoa > Platyhelminthes > Trematoda > Strigeidida > Schistosomatidae > Schistosoma > Schistosoma haematobium. The sequence continues at coordinate 16,458,837 of NC_067197.1, read as the reverse complement.
ACAATAAATAAAGGGGTCTACTTTTAAACGGATTAATATACTATATTCCACACAATGCACTAATTCATTCTTTTTCAAAGTTGAGCATACTTTCTGACTGATGTAAATAATACAAATAGCTTCATATGGGGAATAGAGGTTAGGGAATTAAGACAGTTGAAAATTTAGCAGACAATAAAATTATATTATTTGATCCAAATACACATAACCATATTAAACGATGATTTTGTATTCATATCAAATTAATGAATAGTAAAGGAATTTTTCAAATTTCATATTGGCTTCACCTCAGAGTTCTAATGCGAATTTAATTCACTGAACAGTTACATCATCAAATTAAATAAATGAATTGACGGGACGAAAGGGAAAGCGGTAAACAGCTAGGGTGTTTAACCACTATGAAATCACGAGTTTCGTAATTATGAAATGTTGGTTGTCAAATGTCGACTTTTGGTGGAGTTTTGTTCTCTGAGCTGGATGGTTTGATTGTAGGGATTTAGTCGTTATTCTGGACGACATCACCAGTGAATTGTTCGAATTTCTCCTCATATGGCTCACAGATTGTCCTGTAGACCTCAATCTTGATTGGTTATTGTTAACCTTTAACCTGACATTGTTAACTCCTTTATTTTGATTGTATCTCCCATCCAGCTCAGAGAACAAAACTCTATCAAAATCATCCACCTGAGCTACAAATCTTCTTTACAATCTCACAAAGATGACGAAAACACTGCAGTTGAAGGGTTTCTACTCATCTAACTAACTAATTTTTCAAAGAATGTTGTTGATTTAAAATCGAAATAGATCGAGTTCTACTGAAATATATACTGATTGGTAAAAGCAGTCATTTGTGCATAGGCCACTACGTTTTTATAAAAGTGGCAAACAACACATAACATTTTAACAACATTTATTAGATAGAAAGATAAACATAGTGAGCGGCGGTCATGATGTTTTTTTTTAATACTATGCACTCATTTAATTAGTTACGAGAATTTATTGTTTAACGCTCCACTAAATACACGTAAGAAGTTGGGTGAGAAAATGTTACTGAAACTGAATCCCATTCCTGTTTTGAATAAAAACAAAAATGTCTAATTCACTTTGGATATTTTAATGAAGGAGCCAGAATTTAAATTTGTGTACAGAACAAATCTATGTAAAGAATAAAATATTCTAACTGAAAATTGATCGTACATATATTCAGCTGAATGAAACAAAAACAACAATAAAATTGGTTATTAGTAAAACAAAATCACATTTAGTCATTTCTTCCTCTTTTTACGGGCATATACATATCGACATAACAATAATTACTTATTTAATTACTCTTGTTAAACCTTGGGGAGGAACACAGACCGCTCACCAACATTCCCCATCCAACTCTGTCCTGGGCAATTCTTTCCAGTTGCTATTCATCCATTTCCTGTCTGCTCCCAAGTTCTGACGTATTGTGTTCTTAGGCCTTCCCTTTCAGGATTCCAAATTAGGGCTTGCCTTGTGTGCAGATTGGTGATTTCCATAATGTATGTCCTATCCACTTCCAACGTCTTCTCTTAATTTCCCGTTCAGATGGAAGATGGTTTGTCCTCTCCCACAGTAGGCTGTTGCTGATTGTATCCGACCAACGAACATTGAGTATCTTGAGTAGACAACTGTTTATAAATACTTGTACCTTTTTGATGATGGTTGTAGTAGTTCTCCACGTTTCAGCTCCGTACAGTAGGACTATTTTGACGTCCGTATTGAAGATATTCACTTTGATATTGGTTGACATTTGTTTTGAGTTCCATATCTTCTTCAATTGCAGGAATGAGGCTCTTGCTTTGGCGATCCTTGCGTTTACGTCTGCATCAGATCTTCCTTGTTCATCGATGATGCTCCCCAGGTACGTGAAAGATTCCACATCTTCCAGAGCTTGTCCATGAAGTGTGATTGTGTTGATGTTCTTCGTACTGTATTTGAGGATCTTGCTTTTTCCTTTGTCTATGTTGAGGGCTAATGATGCAGAGGCTTCTGCTAGACTAGTTGTCTTCATCTTCATTTGTTCATGTGTACGGTATAGATGGGCCATGTCATCTGCGAAGTCCAAATCTTATAATCGATTCCGAACTGTCCATTGTATTCCGTGCTTTCTACAACAATAATTACTTCGGTTGAATTTCGCTATGCAAAAGAGGATTAGTGAAAAAATAACTTACTCATTGAAACAATGTAAATGGAGAACAAATTTCAAATAAACCGCACTCATTATTCACATCAATGTGGAACAGATTGAATTCACTGAAAGTGAAACCATTTTTCTCCTGAGAAAAAAATTGGATCAAAATGGTTAATATCGAAATAGAAACATTTGTTCAGAGATAATAATTGGAAAGATTTAAAGTGAACTGATATTTTTAAAACTAATGAATAATTCGACAGCAGTTTTATGGGTAATATCAACTTTATGGCGTCATACAGTCACAAAAATATTAAAAGAAATAATTTTGGATTTTCAAAGAAGAAATGTCTTGACTTCATTTGTGATATTATCGTTAAGGCGGTGAGGAAAATTGGTAAATGTTGTATGCGTTTGCTAAAATTGTGCTTTTTGAATTAATTGGTCTAACTCCGATGATGTTCAGAATAACGATGAAAGCTTCACGACCAAACCATCCAGCTCCGAGAACAAAACTCCACCTGAGCTACAAACCTTTACCATCTCAATGTCGACTGTTTTTTTTGAATTTTCACTAATGGAAATTAACCAGTTGTTAAAAGTCACATTGAGATACATCAGTCTATAAATATGCCCAGGTTGCACGAATTGTCGCATAACTATTCTCAAGACATACTTAACCAAGTGGCTTACTCAAATTACATGCTTCTCTATATCAGTTGGTAAATATCACGTAAGAATAATAAATTTTCTGAAACGCATAAACCAACCCGAGATTTATAGGTGAATTTTGTCCCACAGTTTTTGTAGTCGAGTTAAACTTGACCACAAAGGTGAATTTCTAAACATTTGGTAGTAAAAGAGTAGGTTCACAAACCCACAAAATTTAATAGCCAATAGCCTTGACGGATTTACTGTCCTTATTCTCATCCTCTGACCCAAATAATATTTTAACCAATTAAAATAGAGAAACCAGAAATAAAGGTGGAATTACACGACTGATCAAAAATACAATTTTGCATTTCCGTTTCTATTTGGCTACATTTTGGTGACCTTGTAAGGAGGATTTAACTACTTGTGTGACTGTCTGATCAGATTAGTCATAAAGCGTCCACAAATCATGTTCTATCTTGTTTTCATTTTTGTCCTAGCTGATGAGCTCATTACTGTTATGCACACAAGATTATTTGAAATGCACCCGTTTCTTCCTATTCGTTCACTCTTCAAGTTGTTTTACATTACATCTGCTTTCTGCACTCTATTCAGACCCGATGTTTTCCGGTTCAATCATGACGATGTAGTTTGTGAGGGAGATCACTATTTATTTAACTGTGAACTCAGTGAATATTTAGCTGATGGAGTATTGGGGATTTACAAGCTGGAAAATGAATTTATCCCTGCTAATTTGAGTGCCCGAGAGAAAGAGGTGGCAGAAATTTTCAAAAAGGATTCCTATCCCAATTTGGTCATATGGTCTCTAAGAGAGATTTTCGAAGAACACGGAGTTCATAAATGGGTAAGTACCTGATGTGAAGAAGTGTTGGGAGTATCTAGTCTATTAAAATATATGTCACCATTATGGTTCACTTTAATTAATTTCAGGATTAATAGTGTTTTTCGATTCAAAATTTTGGGATTTGGTTTCTAGAGACCTGGAAATAGTCTTTATTCTAATAAATAGTGAAATCAATAAGAGGTTTCCTCAAACACAGGAACATGAAGCACGATAATGACCTGGATTCTTTTACCAGATCAAGATGGTTCAAGCCTTTCCAATTACTTTGCATTATCCACCAAACGGCTGAATTTCCTCATTAAATTCTTTTGTTGTAATCACAACACTTCAAGCTTATGTGTAACAGTTGAATAAAAAAATATATCTCTGCGATGCCAACAATCTAAGAGGCTAATGACTACTAACATAGTATCTACAAGTATGACAGTAACAGGCGACCATCAAGATTGACGAATTATTGAGGTAAACTAGTGTTGCCAAATCCTGTCACAAAGCTATAATTTTTGAGATGGCATCTGACCTATTAAGGAAGTTGGAACTGTGACTAATTCCTTTTTCTTTTTATAATTATAGCATGTCTCAAATTAACAATACTTACGTACCGTCTAACAATTCACATGGTTTCAGTCTCGCTTCATTGTTGATGATAAATAGACTAGAGCACCCTTTTGTGTTTTGACGTTTGTGGTCTTATATCCTTTAGTGACTGTGAAATTATTGAGAAATACGTTATCCCTATTTCTCATTAATGTGCTGGAAACGAGGCAATAATTAACCATTAGGAATATTAGGAAAATAAGTTGGTTACAAATATGAAGGATTTCAGTATTGGTCACGCTCCACAGTCAGGAGAATTCTTACGTCTTATTATAATCGCTTTCCAACATTTAGCGTTTTGGTTCAAGTAAGTGGCCGTACGTTATTGTATGCAAGCAAACAGTCGTACAATTGGCTTATTGATATGTTACACATTATCTAGAGTGTGGTACCAGATTACCTAAAACACACTTCCTTAGACTAAGAATGCGTAGTACTAGGCGTAATCTGTATGTTTAAACTACTGAGTACCACGTTAATACAGATTGAGTCTTATTCACTTGATAATTTTAATTTGCAATCAGTACTAGCTACTATATTTTATCAAGTGCCTGTCAAGTGCTACCTACTTACTATAGCTAATAGGAGAGTCCATTCTCGAATAAACTGACTTTAGTTCTCATCTAAGATAACCTTCGGAAACACAATACTCATCATGAAGAAAATGCAGTATTCGTCCTGACAGGCTGACGCAAGTATACCACTCCACCGTAAACTGTATTCCACACCTACTTAGTGATCGATAGGTAGGACTTTTAAATCTAAATTCCTTAACGTCCAGATAACGTCTGAAAATGAGCAGTTACCCAGTTTGTAAATGTGCTTTCACTTCCCGAAATTCTCGCTTGTCTGAAAGGAGCACGATGTGGTAACGGTAACAAGAAGTTATTTTTGTTAATTATGTATATATTTGAAAACAATTCTTTCGTATTCATTACGTTTTTGATAGATATGAAGTAAAGTGATTATATTAGGCTTAATGATGAAGTCTATCAGAGAACAAAATCCAATCTGGTTCTACATTCCTGAAATAACTACAACTACCATAATAGACAGTAATAACTACTGAATACACTCCAGTCTCATTGTCTTAATTTTAACATGTGCTTACTGATTTATCAAATCTCTTTAATTTCGAGAACGTTTAACCGTTATCATCGGCATTTGTCTCCACAGTGATTTTTATCGTCTTATCGGTAAATTACTTTCGTAGTCACTAGACTGAAGGCTTTTTCAATGTGCAAAAACTATTATTTTATAAAGACTTTCGTAGGAAAATTGTCTCAGTACTATTCATATTGTTTTGGGGGAGTTCTTCGTAATACACTGTTGGTTTGGTACTTTTGACTATGATGTCAGGTATGGAACATTTCATATGAATAGTTCCACAGTAGTTGGGCACCAAGTTAATGTAAGGCATTAAGATGATTATATTAGTAAAAACCTTAGCGTTTGTTCAATCGAATAAGTCTTATCCTACCAGTATTTTCGTGACTGAAATATTCCGTTGGTAAAATAATTCGCTGTAAATATTTTTAGTTTTATTTCTCTAATGAGGTTAAATGACGTTTCAAAATCTAGTGTACTATCTTTGAAATAACTATTTTGAAATAATAACCGGAATACTAATATTCTGCTTCTCATGGTACCACATTAGACATAGTCTCCGTATTCTAGGACAAATACAAGTTAGGTTTCAAGATAAGTGGGAGCCGTTTTGGTTCTATCTTACTAAAAGGATGTTTCGGATGATCACACCTTTGATAACCTGGTATCTTTTCTATAACGGTAAAGTTTTGGAATACAATAACTAAGGTGATTATATTCATGATTTATTGCATTGAAATGTTTTAGTATATATAGAGTTTCTAACCTTTATATATTGATATGGATCACTCCTAAGTTATTTCCTTTAGTTATTCAGTTTCATCCTGCTTTTTCCCCTTTTGAAAGGCATAGAATACATCTTACCGTTATGTGAATATGAGCTTGTTTATTGCTCTGAGCTGGATTGGTTTCTATTCATTCGATCTGATAAGTCATACATTCGCTAATTACTCGACATTATCTTGTGCACATTGTAACTATCGGGTTCAAACCTCGCTGTGTTTAATTTCGCTTAGGAAGCTGTGTAGTAGTATCTTTAATTCTCACAAAGTGCAGTTCAGATCTAAGTATGTGATCTTGTGCTTGGCATATGGTTTGCATCACGATCGGTTAAACATTCTTTGCAGGCTGTGTCTGATACATTGGATACATACAGTAGTTTCCACGCTTGTCAACGTGAACCTGTATTTTTGTGTCTACATACTACTATACTAGTGTAAACTTAGTATTCAGTCAGTCAGCTAGCTACAATGTAGGACCAGGCACATATATGCATCGGTCCAAGTTGCCATACCACATTAACACAACATGAAGGACACCGGATTCATAAAAGTAGTTAATTCAGAGGTTACAATAAGGATATAGTACAGGAAGAAAGGATTAGTTCGTGAACGTGATCAAGTTAGCTAAGTTGTTTATCATAAGATGGGAAAAGTTTCCAAGTTACCAGATAAAATAAGTAGCAGTTTCTTGAGTTGTATTGATAATCCTAAGCTCCTTGGTTTTAGTGCCTTATCGAAGAACTACGTTACAACGTGAGTACAAAAAGGGTAATTTCAATTACAATATTCCAAGTGGTAGAATGAAGTTGACAGAGTATCTGTTATTAATTAGCACTTTGCAATTGGTCCATTCAGATGATGATCAGAATGTTTTCTATAGTCATATATTTTCTAATTGAATATTACTCAACTATTTGCATTCATGTACATCTTAAATTTACTGGCATTGTAAATTATATCACAGTTTCCAAGATGTATTTATTTATTGTCAGTAATTTACTTTATTGATTATCACTTTAATTGATCAAATTATTAATTTCCAGAATCAAACTTACGATCGAGATCACAAAACATTTAAATATAGATATGGACCATTGGCTCAAAATGATTCTGGACTTTATTATTGTCGTTTTATTATTCCTGGTGAATATTCGACTTTAATGTCGACTTACATGAAACTTGAAGTTAATATGAAGTGTCCTAAACGTAAGAATATTTTAATATATCAGAAGTCTATTATGATTTGGTTCCATTTAGTGATATTTAATGAATTTAATGCCAGTCTTCACTTGAAGTTGATCCCACCGGGAAGAAACTTTAAAAAATCAGATGTTACTTCGGGATCGTTTTTTTTTCTATTTTCATGCATTTTAATATTTCATGCTACTAATCTGTTGTGTAGAAGAGGTTTAAATGATAAGTTGACTTCCTAATACTCCTCAATTTCCAATAGGTTATCGATCTGCGGTAATAATAGATTTGAAATATGCTGTTGACTTGCACAGGGAATTTAGTTCTGCACAATATCCTTGACGCCCTGTATCTTCTTTTCATAGGAAATAAATATTTAGAACATCGTTTAGTAATTAGAATTCAATACTACACTGTATTTTTCTGGGAGAAAAGAATTTTTAAAATAAATAAAATCCATTAGAGACGGAATTTTTCTGGACTAAGATAATGCTTTTTGACAGAATACTATTAAAAGTATCGTTTTCTGGTTGAGCAAAATAGAGCCCTCTGGGTTTTATAATGACGATAATGGATGCCTCTAGTTGAAACGATGAATAGAATCTTAGTGGATGAATGATGTACAATCATACAGTGTAATTGGCTGACAAGTGCTTACAAAGCCGAATCATTGATGTAAACATTCGGACTGATATTAAAAGACAACCAAACTGCTGGGAGAATAGATTGTTTCTGTATTAAAATAACATGCTTATATACAAAGTCTTAACCCTAAAATGTAAACATAATTTGAAGTAATTTGGAAGATACAGGTTACGGTAAGGCAGATTTTTCTTATGTCACATGCCAATGAAATTAGAACCGGGCTCATAGTTTTTATTCATAATCATTGTATCAGAGTCTGAAATCTTTTTTATGCGTGTAAATTCAAGTTAGTGTTAGAATCACCAAATAACTGAATGACAGCCCGATATACGTCTTGGAAATTATTGTCTTATTTTCATCAGTCACTGACTTCGATTGGCATTTAGTATGAATCTCTTTATTTTAACTAATGAAGAATAAACATATTAAGTTAGAACAGAGAAGAAAGATGGAGGACTCATCTACTACATCATTGTCGACTTCATGGTGTTTTTCAGTCCTAACTACATAAGCTATATATCTCGATGATTGCTTCAAATCAATTTCAGTTTCAACGCAGATTACAAATTATTATCACCTAACTCATTTGTTTATACTATGTATTGATTCCTATGTATTTTATTCCTTTCTAAACTTCTATTGGGACGAAAATTGCACTTTGATATATACAGTTAGTGAATGTCAGTGACCTAATTTGTTTTATCTTCACTATGTATATTTCATTTTGGCAGACTCATCATTCACGAGCTATCTTTAAGTCATGGAGTTATCTTTAAACTATTAATAGTCACATAACTTTGTCCGAATTTGTCTGGATTTATACATTGGAAACAATTAAATGAAATTCATATTTTTGATAATTGTATTGGATTTCGGAAGCACAATTACGGGTTCTCTGAAAGAGGAAGTCGGTTAATCGATTGAATCAGTTTAGGTGGATTTGGCTATAAATTTCATTTGGAATGAAGTATGCACTGTTAAATATAATCTATATAGGATACATTTTTGAATGTAACTGGTTTACCTCCCAGAATCTTTTAATGTATGGACAATGGTATCATTATTATTTATAAAAATAGCCGTTTCAAGTGCAAAACTTCACAACTGCTTTTATCGGTGGGATTCTAACTAAGGGGAACTCAGTGTCTTAGTAATACGACCCCTGAATTATCCAGATCACTGCTAGGTCTACTGTTAGAACTAAATTGATTATTCTACATGATTACTGGTAAACATACAGTATCCCATTGTTGATTACCTGGTGTTAATCGAGTCCAATAGATCCGTTTTTAATGTTACCTAGTTGTCTAAGTCACCAATCAGCTACGCTATATGGGCTGGAGACTGATTTTATGTTGGAGTAATAAACGGAAAATTAGTCCTAACTTATATTTAAAACTATATGTATGCTTTAACTTACTTTCTCACAGACTGGCCTTAGGACTGGATGACTCATTTAAAGCCATCCATCCAATACATCTCCCCATCCAATTTCCAAATCTCAATTCTCAACGCCCACGCTATCTCAACTTTCTTGTTGTCTAAGTTTTATGAACAGTTTTTGTGACCTTGATCTTGTTTCAACAGGTTTACAATCTATTTAACTGATCTGTACTGGTTAGTTCTTAATTCATGATCCATTTTCGTTTCATTCCTAGCGCAACAAAAACGGCCATTCAAGTACGGTTTAAATTCACTTGGTCTAGAATTTAGAATCTATCATCTTATCACGGATCTAGTAGCTTAGCTAAGTGTGATTTAGCCGCACACATTTTGATCTTAAAGACTCCATGTTAGTGTATGATTGAGTCATTGATTATAAGATAGTTTAACTGGCTGGTATGATATTATGCTTTGTTTGTTACTTTCGCCTGTGGTCAAGCATTAAGGTAGGGATAGCATTGCAGTTTATTCATCTAAGTTCTTAACAGTTATTCTATGGAGTTGTGCTTGGTTTATCTCCATTTCCCGACAGCTTATTTCTAGTCATGACCGCCTAGCACGTGAACTTGTATTTTGTTACTGAATTCCAATTACTTCTATAATGCTTTCTGAAATCGGTTAACATGTTTCGGACATGTTTTTTCTCTCTGGATACAATTATCGATAGTTTTCAATTAACTTAATCCATTTATATTTCTATATTCATTTTACTCCTCCTTCTCCCCCCGTAGCATTAATCAACTGGATTGTTCGATTACTCCCATATTTCCTATTGTTCGTCTTCATCTCATTGATTCTTCAACTGGTTTGGCTATGGAGACGAAAATCTGAAATTATTACATATAAGTTGATAAGTATTGGACGTTCTATAGAGTACTATGAGTTTACTACAGGTGATGCACAAGTATCAAATAACAATAATTCGGATAATAATTCATTTGAAAATACTACAAGTTTAATGTTAGACCCGATTAATAAACCTGTGATTAATATAAACACTATTGTCGCCCGTCGTCCACCGAAATTTATAAATAAAATTAAAGAACGATATACTACTAATCGTTATGTAACTTCACCAAGTCAACAACAATTTTATAATAGGTTCACACATGAAGAAGATATACAACGTTTAAAAGAATTAGATAAACTATTCTTATCCAATTATCAACTCGAAAAAGATGAACATTATGAGTTCTCACGTAAAAATCTTCAATTAACATGTCGATTAGGTTCAGGTGCTTTTGGTATTGTTTATAGAGGTGTTGCAGAAAATCTACCAAATTGTGTTAACCCTAATGAGAAAATCGATGTTGCTGTTAAAACTTTAAAAGGTTTGTGTTTATTTTTATTTTGTTAAAAATGTTCCCGTGTTTTCTTTCTACTATTGAGATTGAAAGCGAATCTGGACTACAACTGTGACATATACCATCGATAAAGTCATTCCACCAACGACGGCGATACCACATGGTCTAATTAATATATCTTTTAATTAATAACTCAGATAAATGGAAATTATTACATGGCTAACTAATTGTTAGCTTTGTAGGGGGTTTGTTTAACGGACTGATGTCGGTTAGAGTTACTATTGAAAAATAGTGTACACTGGTTTTCCGCCTGATCCTAATGAAATACGCACCGATGACCCGTACCAGAGTTAGAGTGATTTTTATCCGTTAGTAAACTTTTAGTGATGTTTTTTTCTATATCATCTTCATTGAAACCTTCATCAATTTAGTTTGCTGACCAATTACAATCAAGAGAGTTGTATGACAACTAAAATGTCGATGGATAAATGGAATTTTATATTATCAGAATGGGTTTTGTGGAGAGTTTTAGAAATTTTCACAGATTGAAATCATGAGTCAGTTGAAGCTAGACCACCATGGAAAACCTGGAAGCACTGGACGGCCGTTTCGTCCTGGTATGGGACTCCTCAGCAGTCTGATAATAATCAACTGCTCATTAGTGACTGACTTCAAGAAAAACTCCTGGAGTTCTAGTGAGAAGCCGTTACCAGTGGAGTTCAACGGGTCTGTTGTGAGATAACAACTCACTGAAGACAATGGTGTACGGTGGCGCAACTTCGTGGATTGGTTGAAGTTAGACATTAACACCGTTGGATGCCGGCTCAGTGGTCTAGTGGTTAAGTGCTCGCGCGCGAAACCAGTGGGTCCTGGGTTCGAGCCCCGCGTGGTGCGGGATCGTGGATGCGCACTGCTGAGGAGTCCCATACCAGGACGAAACGGCCGTCCAGTGCTTCCAGGTTTTCCATGGTGGTCTAGCTTCAACTGACTCACGATTTCAATCTGTGGGAATTTTATAGTTAATGGTTGAGAATTTTTTATTTGTTAGACCATCGTTTAAAAGTATCTAGGTATGAAAAGTCGAAGTAATTTCATCTATCAGCATTGAAAAATTCAATTAAATCACTTAAACCTCACTATTACAAAATAGAATATCACGAAAGTAAATTAACTGGAATAATTACCAGTGTAATTCAAAATGTATTTACCCTGTTTAATACATATCAAATAAAAATACCTACATTTCCCTCTTACTATCATTCATTACAACATGTACTCATCACCAATCACTTTATTTATCAGGATTAAGCGTAATCCCATCATTTGTCCAATACTTCTCAGTCTTTAGAATAACATGTAAGCATAAATATGTACATTTTTCACAGTCTACAAATTCGGGCCGAGTGCAGTAACTTCTAATTTTAAAAGTTACCCATTCTCTTTCAAACCGTTTGTTATATCTTAACGAAGAATAAACGAATGGTAACGACTAGTAATTATTTACGGATTGTTATTACATATATTCCTATTGGATAACTATCAAGCATAACTATATTATGTATATTCATATTCCTTTTATTATAAGCTTTAATTTGACCTATCGACTATTATACGATTCATTATTCTTAATTTATCCTCAATCTATTAGTTATTATTATTATTATTATTATTATTATTATTATTATTAATGGCTTTATTCATAATATTTTTGGTACAATGTAGAATCCTCAGCACAAAGTATCTCAACAAGTTTCCTTTTCTTATTTCTTGATCGATTCTGGTGATTATTATTGAGTGATCGCCAGTTATATATAAGCAGTTTCAGGAATCAACATCTGAATAATGTTCATTCTTTTCAATTCAGATTACCGACAACCACGACGTCGCTGATTGTACTTTCTTATAAATTGTACAGCGAAAGGTCGTAAACTTTCAACAGACGGGCCTGAATAGGCTATGCGAATAGTGGACATAATGATGTGTTAAAACAAACAGAAACAAATAACTTGTCGAAACATCTAAATAGTAAGAACAGGTTGCCCAGATATTCAAGCAAGCCACCTGCCTCACAATCATAGCCACTTTTGACTTGATCTTATATGACTGTTACTTTTTATTTTATGGCGTGTTTTGGTCTTATTTGCTTGTATATGAATTGCGTATGTCTGAAATCCATGATTCATACAGTGGGAGCTGAAGTTTGTGTTCTGGACTCGAACAGATAGGGCTAGGCGAGAAGTGACACAATAAGGACTCAAAGTTGACCTGAGGCTGCTCATATTGGCTAACGCGTCATTATTTTGGCATAGTGCTAAGGTCAAAAAATCACGGTGTTTCTAATTAGTGATCTTATCATGTGGTAATAAACAGGCCAAGAGACAACACAATTTATGACCGCTTTCGCCTTTATATTTGCTTCATTCTGGATTTGTTTTATTTTGAGTTCCTGATACCATAAAACCAATGTACCATCGCATTTGAATCTATGTCTAGATTTGTCATTGATGCTTTAACAAGATTAGAAATGGATTGTAAAGTTATATACTAAAAATTCCATGTTCAGATATATTGAAAGTTTTTCCGATGTACAACACTATAGTCCTATTAAGATTGATTAAAATTACCATGAAATATGTAGTTTCAGTAAATCACCTTCAATTTCTACAATTATCCTCTTAAAAATATACAATTATTTAAATGCTTTGTAATTTGTTTTACTACATATAGATGATTTCACAGAAGAACATGTGTCTGAATTCTTGATGGAAGTGAATATTATGAAACAGTTGCGTCATAAGCATATCATTGAATTTTATGGAGTTTGTACGGAAAATGGTTAGCCTATATTCTACACGCTCTTCATAATATCAATATTACCTTTTTGTATTACTGAATGTTTCTGTCGTTCCATTGATCGTCCGATTGGATGATGACGTTGTTCTAATCGGTTATAAAATTCATCAGCATGTATGTGGATTGAGTAAAAAGTAGGATAGTTAGAACGTTCATTACATTTAAACTAATTAGTAATGTTAATGCTCTCCAGTATATTCTATTTTTACAGTTGGACCAAGACACGGGTTACATTGGTGTTTTCTAGTAGCTGGATTGTGCAAAAACTGATCACACTGATAATATGGATGAAAAGATATGATGTCCTCACAAAAAGAATACTGACTTCAAACTGCACGTGATAAAATCCTACTTTTCAGCAAATTGATTGACTAAGCTAGCCTTTGTTGACTCATTTTTGTTCTCCCGAAAATGACCATCTGATATTGTCGAGCCTCTTTATATGTGACACTGAGAATGCTATTCATGCCCTATATATATACATAGTCTAGTGAAACACGGCATACAGACCAAATCGATTAGTGTGAGAAAATGTAGCTGCTTTAGTATTCATATGTTATCCAATCATATGCAAAAAGTATTTTGTTTAGTAAAAGCTGTTTTTCCACCTTGCCCACAAATTGTATCTCTCTTGCTAAGCTTTTAGTGGCCCGTGAATCTGACTCCAATTTAGATCGTATAAATGTTTGCTATCGCAGATTCTCGTATATCATCGTCGACTTAGATCGCGTTATCCAATAACGGAATTAAATAAGTCGAATAACGAGAATTGATTTGTGAATACATATATTTTGCATATGAAGTGAATGAAACAAAGCCAAGCAAAATGACGCACAGGGAGGATGGCTGGGAAGCCAACTCCATTTTAATTAAGCGTTACTCAATATTTATAGGCAGACAAAATAAACTACAGACATGTGATGAATCATGGGACATGAAGTGTACACACATATACGCTCATGTGAAAACAGTCAAGGCTAATAAGCGAATAATTAACAAGGTCAAAATATGACTCGAGTAGAATGAGTAGAATGGAATGTCCGAAAACTAGAATAAGATATATTATGGGCTAAAATTAATGACTAACACTACAAGCTCATTTAGTCAGAGCTTTTGGTTCAATATTCATTTTATTAAAGCTGTCGAATTTATAGTTACAACAAATCCTACCACATTTCAGTGACTTCATAACATACCGAATACACGATGCTATTATTGTTTATAAGACATCAGGAACCGGCAATAACTTTATCAGTCTTGACTATCACAACCTAAGGTAACATGAATAAATTACACGTAAATTCTATTAGGAAATTACTGCGTGACTAGCATGAGAAGCAACCACTACTTTGGGACGGATCATCCCAAAGTTTGTACAGGTGATACGTACTAATATTACAGGTTTTACGATATTACCTTAATAATAAGCTATCGACTTTGCTGAATTAAATCAACCCATAAAACCGAAAACTATTGGGAAACAAAAAAATGATTGCTTTGGAATATCTTCAACTCAGTTATATCAGTTATGCATGATCTGAAAGCATTTACAATAAAATTTTTATTGAGTAGCACATTCAGGTTGTGGTATGATATCAGTCTCCCCAGGGTCGATGTCTTTTTTTGTCAAGATTTGTTAGACTATCAAGGTTCTGTTTGTTTTGATGACTTTTTATAAGTTTACATATATATTTTACAGGTTTTGTGCTTTTGCATACAGCTAGTAAATATCAGTGGTTTTATACTGTAGGCTCACCACTTTTAATAATGGAATATGCTCCTTACGGGAATCTCAAAGAGTATCTACGTCGTCATCGGGAATTTTGGTTGAATTGTGACAATTTATCTTTGAAACTCTTAAATTTTGGATGTCAGGTTGCTAGTGGTATGAAATATCTGGAGTCAAAGTGTGTAAGTATAATTTGAGCTAAGAGAAAGATTCTGTTGTTCATATTAACATGCAGTTTGAAATTTAAACTATTATAGTTTCCTGTTTAAGCGCGCTTATTAGTTTATCATTGTCATAGCTTTTGTAATGAAAAAAGCTGTACAACTCGCCTGTGAAACGCATATGGAGAAATTCGAACACTTCACTTCTATCTGAAGTTTGTGCTGATGATGTCGTTCAGAAGAACGATGAAAGCTCCACGACCAAGCCATCCAGCTCAGAGAACAAAACTCCATCAAAAAACAACTCGCCTATATTTATTTTGCAAAGGTTCGTTTTTTTAATTTCTAAGGCAATATTTTCCTAGTATTCACTTTTCCTAAATCGGCTCCTGGTACACAAATATTCTCATATCAACCGGTAAGTTACGTTATAGGTTCATAGTTCAATGCCTCATAGAGTATCTGGTGATATGTTTCATTTGTAGTTGTGTTCTATGTGAGTAATGAAATTGTTTATCTAACTGTAAACTTTTAATGGCCCATTGATCTGACTGCAATATGAAAGGACTTATGAATATGATGTTGCGTCTTTATGGCCCGCTAGTTATCACGCAATCTATTCGCCAATCAAAATACGACTTATTCGCTCTTATACTGTACTAAACCGATGACGTCCGACCGGTCTGATCAGCCTAGCGTCCTATTGGTCCGTTGCTCGCCTAGCCCCGTCCAGCTGAGTCCAAAATGCCAACAACAGCCTCCACTATGCGAATAATTTATTTCAGACATACTGGGTTTGTATACCAAACAAGCAGACCGCAACGCACCATAAAATAGAAAATAACATTCATACACAATAAAGCCGAAAAGTGGCTGTGAACGTGGGAGACAGTAATTAGTGAACTGAGTATAACTTAGGAACAGTAAATCGTACAATAATAATCTATTAGTCAAAATAAAGCTTATAATAAAGGGAATATAGATATATACAATCTAATTACTGAATAGTTATACCATAAGAACATATAGATAATATTAGTCCATTAATAGGTCCCAGAAGTTACTCGTACTTTAATCTTTACTAGGATATAACATATGCCATCACTACATATCTTTCATTTAACTCTGTACATTACACTTAAGCTAATCCCGTTTGTGTGACGGGGGGTAATAAGCACTCAAATATGGGTTTAGTTGGATAAACTTATTTCAGGAACTCGTTCAATCATACAGACATTAAGAATGAGAGGTGGGAAAGAGAATCATACCGGAGAAGGAAATCGTGTCAACCCCATTTGATAATTCGTGACTCAGTATTTATAGCCAGACAAAAATAGGTTCTCGACATATGGTGAATAGCGAATACATACGTCCTTATAAAAACGGTCTAGGCTATAAGCGAATGATTCACAAGGTCAAAATGTAACTCAAGAAGAATTAACAAATTGGTCTGTCCGGAAGCAAGAATACCTATATGGACTTGATATATATTAATAGACACTACAAGCTAATGTTATTTACACTTAAATTCAATTTGGTTATTACGATCGACCACTGAGTGGTCACCAATGTCACATTTGTCTAGACCTTTTCGGTCCTGATCGAGTTTTCTCGATCAATTTGCAGTGCGGTCACCAATCTAGGTGACTAGACATTGCGTGCACTGTGTTGAGATGGTAATTATTTGGAGGTCGTTGATAAAAAAAAGTTCTACTTAACCTGTGTTTTGCTCGATTTGGGACTCATCAGAAAGGTGTACCAGCAATCTTGAGGGAGCTAACTAATCTTGTCAAGTGAACTGCAAAGTTGGATGATGGGATCAAACTCGCCAGGCAGCACCAGTTCCCTAATGATTATAAGCGTACCTTGGTGATGAGTGTCAAATAACACAAAAACCTAGGTCAATCAAAGTTTTCTGTCGGCTTTTTCTAACCGCCTAATATTTTGATTTCATTATATTCATCGTTGTTTGTTTTTGTTTCTTATATCTAAAAAACAGCTTATTCATCGTGATTTAGCTGCTCGTAATATTTTGGTTGGTAAACATTATCAATTAAAAATTGCTGACTTTGGACTTACAAGATTTGCTGAGAATTATTATCGTAAAGTGAAAAATGTGAGTATCCACCAACCAATGATTTTAAATTAATTGAGATCATGAGCCGACTAGTGTTAGACTATCATTGAGAACCTGGAGGCATTGGACTTCCGTTTCGTACTAGTATAGGACTCTTAAGCAATGCGCATCCATGGTCTCTCGCGCCGCAATCGAACTCAGCACTTTCGGTCTCTCCCACAAATGCCTAACCTCCAGACCACTGACCTTGCATCCATTGGTGTTAATGTCTAACTTCAACCAATCCATGCTATTGCTCGATCATCTATTGTCTTCGGTGGATAAATGCCTCATATCCGACATGGTTGAACTCCACTGGTTATAACTAAAACTCAACAATCTCCACAACCCTTACTGAAGTTGATATTAACTTATACCACCCATAATACTTAACGTTGATTCATATGTACCGGTCAGAAATACCTCACCTACTTATACTGCATAGGTAGTGAGTTGGTAACTTCATAAAATAATCCCTTATTTTCTAATGAAGATTACATTTTTCCAACTATTTCGTGTGACCTAGTAAGCATTTCTAACCAGACCAAATTAAATGTCCAGTACTCATTTGTTTCCATTGGTTCTTCAACTGTTGTCACCATATAACCGAAATTCTTGTAGTTTATATAACGAACTAGTCTCAAAAAAAGCACTGAACAGCTCTTTTGTTCCCTGGTTTTCAGTGATTGTCCAACTTAGATCAGTCTCCGATATAAACTCGGAAAAATCAACAATCTTGATAAAGCCCCCTATACTAATGAAAGTATTGTCCTAATTACTTGTAATAAACTTCGTTTAGATTAATTTACGCGAGTCAGTCATACTACTTGTTAAAATAGTTTTAAAGTATTTTTTTCATTCACTCGTTACCTGTTTTGCATGTCGGAATTAACCTGTCATCAAGGTTAACTGCACACATATAATTTGAAAAAAAAATGCTACATTGTTGTAATGTGATCAAAGTTTTGTGCTAGATAGTTTCAATAGAAATGTTTTTTTACTAAGAAAATTAAATTTATAATTGTGTCGAGGATATGCTACTTATATCAATTGGAATAGGTGAACACAAATGCTTTTCATATAATAGGAGAGGAGAGAGTTTAGTAAGTTTATTGTTCATCTGATCAAGATGATTGCATGAATGTTTGTGTACGCGTCAGTGTCAATTTATATAAATACGAAACGGTTGTTGACATTATCATTCAGCTTTAGCAATAAGAATAACTATCCAGTCAATCTCAGTCAACTCTTTCTGAGTAGTTGAGTTAGTAATGAATTTGAGAGTATAAGTTAAAAACTGAATTGGGATATAGAATGTAATAGGTTATAATGTAGAAAGTAAATTTGTTATTTCAAAATTTAACACTTTTTTGTTTACGATTTGCTTTTAACAGGGTCGTGTTCCTTTAAAGTGGTTAGCTCCGGAATCTCTAGGTGATAAAATCTATACAATTAAGTCGGACGTGTAAGTCATCTAATAAAAACTTTCAAAATTAACTTATTTCTGTATTTATATTAGTATTCGTTTACTTAATGAATTTGTTAGTCGAAACAATGATTTTAGCAAACAAAATTATTGGATTAGTAATGAGTATGGATAAGTGACTTGGTGATATCATTAACCTTGACACAAACAGTTATGAATCAAAATGTTGTATTCAGTTAATGGATCAAAGTACTTGTGCGTGAAGTCTGACAACTATATAGTACAACCTATTTCCACTAAACAAGTAAATAACAAACTAATTGTAACGGATTTACCTTGATATTAAATTTTTGAAAGGAATCATTAGAGGTAGGACATACCTGGTTTTATTAAGAACTTTGCCTCCTAGTCATTATGGCTTAATTTTGGTCATAATACAAAATAAATGTTTGCAAAACAAATTCATGCAGTTAGATCTAGAAAGCTAAATTACTTTATCTCAAGCTAATTAATATGTTGTTTTATTAACTAGAAGTGCATAAAAAAACTGATGGATTAAAAGTTGAGTATATAAATGTGAGATCAGTCAACAGCATTATTTGTCTGACGAAAGAATCCTTAGAAGTATGTGAATCAATTCGTCGAACTATAATTATTCAAGTTCTGTATTTTTTCATATGTTTGATTCCTTTCAATTTCACTAATGATGGATACATACCCAATGTCGAACGAAGTTATAAATATACCTTGGCTGTATGAAAATTATACGTACATGGCGTTCGAGTTAATAAAACTAAAAAACATTGAATATCAGGTATAAATAACGAATAAAAAATCCCCTTCGACATAGTCAAGCGAACATTGATTCCTAAAAAACAGGAAACCTGGAAAAATATTGAGAAAAATAGCAGTTACTCATAAGTAATATAATTATATGAAATAGTATAAATATGACACACCGATTCACTTCAGTCTCTACAACTCAGTTATATTACTAGAACCCAGTTAAATTCTGTTGACAAACGGTTTAACTTAGATAACTTACTTATTAGGTTTTTGGTTACTAAAAAAGATAAAATAGTACTTGAATAAAACTCCGGTTTATATGAATGATACATTTTGTAAGGTTGAGATATAACGAGACTTACAGTTGAGTACAACTAAATAAACGAATTCAGTGCTTTATGAATAGCTTAGCGCTATCCTATGTGACTTGATACTCCTTAAAGCTAATGGAAGGTGAATATTTTCCATCATAAATACTGTTGTTTGAGCTATTACACTCAATGCGATACTGAGAAATTAGATATTTTGTGAAGTATTGCATATTGGCGTACTCGATTCTTATTATTTAATTCTCCAGATTAATTCCATATGACTAATATACTTAGCTGTTGCGTTTGCCCACGGTATAATAGTAAGTCACGACACTAAATAGTCTTACACAAGATTTACTTGAACCAAGGCGAAGCGAGGAGTCAGACTAATTAGCTAGTGAAATGAATGTCAAGTATATTAATGTATGAGTCATTATACATCTATATAAAAATGTCTTGAAGCAAAACTTAGCACCTAGAGCTAGTGGGACAAAGTCATCAGACAAAAATATATAGATGTTCTTATACGTATTTGTGTACACAGTTAAGCGTTCAGACGTACTTATTAGAGTGAATAAAAAGTAACCAATATTATTAAAACTTTACATTTGGTTTTTAGGCCTTTGTCTTTTATCTTTTTAACAGCGCCACTATTCAGAAAGATGAGTGTATAGTGTATATGGATAACATATGTGACACCATGCATACTTTATGGGTGGTTTTCGTCACCTATTGACATCATTTAGGAAATTATTATTATTTAAACACATAAACATTAGTACAAGAAGGCACCGAACATATGTGCGCCACACAAATGATTCAGTTTACGTGGAATACTGCCCGGGCACCCAAACCGAAGCAGGTGGTTTTCTTAGGGGGCAACACCCCGAGCCCTTGACGTAAGGGTCTAATCCACAAGGCAATCGAACAACGTTAGGAGATGCAGTCCCATGATAGCCGGTGATCAACAATAGGTTCATATGCCATTTGTTTCCTCAGGATCCTGGAGCCCACGTGCACCATTGCTTTGGAATCACAGTTTTCCAACTCCCCTAGGTGGAACCTCCGTCTCCACCAAATTAGTTAAAGCGTCGGACATTCGCTTTTCGTCCTTTCAGTTTCGCAGATAACAACCGCACCACGAGAAGTCAGTGTCAGTCAGTCATTCAGCTATAACTTAGGACCAGGCACATATATGCATGGATCCAAGTTGCCATACTTCATTAGCACAACAAGATGAACACCAAATTCATAAAAGTGGTTACTTCAATGGTGGTAGTAATATATCAAAGAAAAATTGTCTATGAAAATACAATACAGGAAGAAAGAATTCTTTGGTAGAAATAAAGGTATAAAATAATCTTAATTTCACGGTTTAAGGGAAGACAAAGAGTGTATACACCTAAGCCATTATGATCGATTCTGAACCATGTTACCAAGAGTCTCCAACCATTGGTTACGATAGTCACGCGAACCCCAACCAAGTAATCTGCATCTACCAACATGCCTCAGACTAGAAGTTAGTGACCTCAAGGACTGATGCCACGTTTTGATTTGGCCGCCCCTAACTTTCCTCCAACCGTCTCCAACACTGGTCAGCATTGAGTACCGTGGTAGTTGGCGATCGGACATGCGTAACACGTGGCCCAACCATCTCAGTCGATGAAGATTTACAACCTCACCAAATGATTTAGCACTATCCGCCAATACCCTGGCATCTAACCTCACTATTACTTATCCGGTGATGCTGGCAATATTTCTAAAACATCTGTCATCAAATACTAGTAACTTACGAATATCCTCTATTCTTAATGGCCACGTTTCGCAGCCGTAAAGTAGAACAGAACGAACTGCCACACAGTATACTCGTCCTTTTATTGAAAGACGAATATCTGGCCTTCTCCGTAGATGACGTAAGTTGGCAAAAGCCAAACGAGGTTTTTGAATCCTTGAACGACGAACGACATGTGTCCCTATCCTTTCAAGTTCTTACGGAACCGTTTAGCCGGACAGCACATAAGCGACTGTTAACGGGGCTATACTCTATTAGTGCTTGTTCCGCCCTCATGCTTAGTGCTATCCCTGCTCCTGCCAGTCCACGCGAGCAAGCTGTCGAGTCACCAGATAAACTGAGGGTGTATATTGTTAGCTCTCCGTTTTGCCGAGGTGAGGTCAAGCGAATGACCACACTAGGATTCTGTATGCGTGTTTCGGAGACACAGCATGCATCAATGGTACGAGATTATAGGGTTTTAGCCAAGGAAGCCTGCTGACCGATTTGACATAGTGTGCGTACATTGAAGGCTCCAATGTGTAGTTTGTAGTGAGGTTTCAGTAGACCTGGGACAGTGTTTTGAGCACTAGAATCGTTGGCTATGGTGACACTTGAAGAGGAATTCAAAAGAGCAAGTTTAGAGTTGACAGTCGACGTAGGAGAAATAGTAGGGATTGAAGAGTGAGGTTGATTATAAATACAGTGATCTTGATTGCTGTTATAGGTATGAGGGCGGTTATCACTTCCAGGCTGCCCACACGTTGGAAGGGTTCTTCTGGAGGTACCTGAAAATGAGATTGGATTAAAGGTGGTCATAGTGACCTGAGAGTGTGACCACAGTGCCCAAGGGACAACTGCTTGAGGTCGGTCACACACGGCCTTTTTGTGAGTAATTTTCGTGTTAGCTTTGTACTTGCTGAGACCTTACCGCCAGAGACGGATATCCGTGGGATAAGGTGAGGTGTGCGTTTTCAGAGTCGACCTTTCCTAACCCCACCCCTCCTTGTGGGAAGGCAGCATCGCTGTCATGCTGGTTGTCTGAAGGAAACACCTTACTGCTGTCACACCTCTGTACAGTCAGCAGTACGACTTCGCCTTCGGACCTTGGATTTGTTGCTTTTATTCTTAGTGCTCTTCAACCGACCTGTGTGGGATGGTCGGAACTTGAGGAACAATTGTTCCAACCAGTATAACCTGATTGGTTCATTACGATAGGTAGCAACGATCGGGCGAGAAGGCATCGAGTGGCTGTGTACACGTGGCCATGTGAGAGCATTTTGAGAGGGAGAGCTGATTCTCCCCCCTCTCGACCGTACCAAGGCATTTGGGGTCCCAGGACATTTAGGTCCTGTGGTTAGTGCAATACTATCAGAATCCAGTAGTCTATATTTTGCAACCTTAATCAATTTGTGATCCTCATACACAGTAGCTGATAACCTCGACTTGGCTGAGCTTGTATTTTACATCTTCACACCATAACTTTGAAAATTACATTTAAAAGTCATTCGCAAACAGTTATATGAATATTATTTAGTTAGGAATTCTGTAGAGAATCTTACAGTTTTTCGGGTTTGCTTTTGTCACTAACCGACATCAGTTGGAGAGCTAATTTGGACATACAGAGAACATTGAGTAATTGTTTCTCCATAGTCTAGAAATCAACAATAGGTTATGAAATCTATAATAAACCTCGGAACGTTAAATTGTCAATGTAAAGTTTTCATGTTTATTTGATAAGGAAAGTTGACTGGAAGTGAAAATTCCTGAACATATATAAACTGATAGTTGGTTAAAACATATGCCACAAATTCACTATTTTGTCTGGGATAATAGGGTCACCAAATAGGTCGTCATAATTCAACGATACATCGTATGGTACATATCAGTTCTGAAAATTAACTCAGTCCAAATGGACAATTATAAGTTTCCTTATGAAAATGATATAAATGTACAATTGATTAGAATGAATTAAAAGTAATTATGCATTATTATGCTACATACACTAAACATTTACAAACTTCTTTTTACTGGAATTGAAATCGTTTTATTGACCACTGTCATTTTTTATAATTTACTTCCTCTTTTCTGTTCATTTCTTCTACCTGTGCCTAAATGTATAATTTTATGAATTGAATTGGTACATTTATTGTTGTAATGTACTTCTTTTTTCTCTATATTTATATATTTCTCTATTTATCTGTCTGTTATCGATCAGTCTAAAATTGTGCAATAGTATTTCATTTTATTACATGATCAAATAAAAGGAAATCAATAATTGAAAACTTTAATGAAACACCCTTCAAAGTTGATCCTAGTTGGTCGGCTGTATTGACTGTGTTATTTTCTTTCAGAAAAAGAAATATTGTGTTTACTTTCTATCCTAGTTCTTTTATCTATTCAAATTTGGTTTCCTTTTCTTTCTTTCTTTCCTGTTACATTATTTAACTGACACATAATTATTGTTAAATACTATATGAATTCCATTAGCTTATTGATCTCTTATATACAGAATGTATTATGTATAAACAGAGTTAAGAATGTCATTCTTAAAAGCTTATGATTTGTTAATAGTTGTAATTTGGACTTTTCTAAGTAATTTGTTTCTTCAACAACAACAAAATTCATTATTGTTTATATTTTAGATGGGATTATGATTGACATAAATTGACATAAATAAATAACTATAACAGTCTCTTTGAAGTTGATAGTACAGTAAATGGATCATATAGGAAGTTGTCGCGTAATTCTATATTGATAATTTAGTTTAATCATTGTATTGAAAATAGAAACTGGTCAAATAAAAAGGAGATAACTGGATTTAATATAATTGAAAGTGATCAACAAGAAACTTTGAAATAGCAAATTCAAATCTTACAGAAAGCATTAACTTTCTGATGGTCTGAGATAAATCGTATTGACAAGTGTAAAATGACACGGAACCTAGATACATGACTTTCTTGCTGACCGTCTACCTTTAAAAAACTAAAATTTAAATAAAGCATACTCTATATCGACTAAAGTAGACTAGTAGTTACATTGAAATTTTGTCAACAGAATTTGATCAACACTAGGAACTAGACATACATGATATTGGCAAATATCCAATGATCAACCAGTATACATAAGTTATTTAAAGCTAAGAAGAAGTTGATCAAGTCGTTTTAACAAATTTTACTAAATAAGTTAGGATTTTTCTGTAACTTGCGTTGAAATCATATCACGATTTCTATATGATTCACATTTCCAGTCAATAATTAATTGTACTTCACCATCACTCAATGTATTTTAGTAAACTAATCATAAATCACTCATATTGTACCTACCTTGATTTAACCATTATTCATTATTGCGATATTTTAATAAGATAAAAGTTATCAGTCAGTCATAAACAAGTCGGATTAACAAAGGTAATTCACCTTTTAATATATTTCCATTATAGAAAGATATTTGTTATAAAGGAAAGTGATTTAAAATTTCAGTGATACGATATCATCGACTAATAAAACTATTCATGAGACCGATTCCAAATTCCATTCGAATAAACTGTTATCAAAAGAATAAATGACTAACCAATAGATAATATTATTATTCTACTAATATACCATTGCTTAAATACAGAATATCAATGACGAAGATAACCATAAGAGGTTATTTGATGAACTGTAGGGAACTGTGAAACATACAATTTTCATAGGTCACCGAATAACTGTCCAAACCAAATAATACCTCAAAATGGTGTTATTTTTTGTACTTCATTTCACAGTTCGTGAAACACAAGATTTTTTTGCTCTTAAAACTTAGACAAATTAATATAAGTTTTTTTCAAAATTTTCCTTTATTAGCTGGTCATTTGGTATACTATTGTGGGAGATATTCACCCTTGGCTCATCACCATATCCAAATATTAATGTAACAGGAATTATACATTCAATCCAATCAGGTGTACGTAATGAAAAACCATTATTAGCATCAAATACAATTTATCAAATTATGTGTAACTGTTGGCAGTTTGATCCAAAAGAACGATTATCATTTTCAGAATTAGTGAATTTATTAGAATTACAAATCAATGAACATGATGATCGTACTGAAATTAGTGAAACAACTTCAGGAATATCAACATATCATGATGATGATAATCATAATAATTATAACAGTGATTTATTAACAAATAATAATGATAAAAATAATAAATTAGATATGGACATTAGTATTACGACTAATGGATATGGTAGTTTTGATTTCTCTGACGATGATCAACAGAGTGATGAATATGTTCATCATCCTATTTTGTCAACAGTATTTACTTCAGTTTACTGTGAAATGAGAGCCTAATAGTTATAATGTACACTGTGGGGTTGGAAGTGAAGAAGCATGAAATGTAGAAGAAAATAAGTGTTATATATGTATACAATTGTGATTATCTGTTATAGCTACATTTTTTAAATGTCATCATTCTTGTGTTTATTATTATTATCATCAGTGTTTCCGACCATTAAATAAAAGCCATTTTTCTCAAATTACATGTTTTTCCCCACGCTTAATAGCATTTCACGTAGAAATTCCTTGTCAGATTGGTCGAATAGACAATCTGTGCTATTCGAATTAAGTTTATTAAATATGTTAGGTAAAAAAGTGTGATTTTAAAATTGATTTCATTATCCAGCGCCGTACATGTTCTATCATATCATTTTCCCTATCTTGACAATTCGCAGATCTATGGTTTACGTTAGTTCACCAACGTATTAGGTTTTTTCTAATAGAGCAGTGGCTTGATGGCTAAGGCGTTCAACTTTCCACCACCAAGTCTGTGATTCGAACCCTGTTACAACAGCATTGGTTTGGGCAACCGGATAGAATCATTGGCCCCCATGCCTAGAATTTGTCTCGTATCAGGTGTTTGATGAATAAGTTATTTTGATTTCATTAAAAATTTAGCTATCATGCAACAGATTGCAAAAATGTTTTGTGATTACAGAATTGCAGCCGCACCTTTGTGTATTTATTACTCCAAATAATGAAGTTGTGCAAATAGCTTCCTAAATTTCTTTAGTTCAATATTCATCTGTAGCACAGTATTTAGGAATTGATGTAAACATTATCTGCCCGTTTTAGAATATGGATTGCTTTGTTTTAATTTGCCTACCTCTATCAACATCTCTTTTTATCTCACATAGGTAAAACTGATGATTTAGTAGTAATGGGAATGTGGCCTTTCCAAGTTGTGGCTTCCTAATCTCCAACCTCATCATTAGCCTTCATGTATCTTCAACAGTTGATTCAAAGGTCTTCTGTATCGTTGAATTGGTTATCGTGAACATTAGTTACTTGTTCATCTTTTGTCAGTTAATTCGAGTGGACTAAATTCTTGGATCTTAAGCTTTTACCATCATAACAGTTATTTAATAATCTACTTACATAAACTTCCTTGAAAATATTTTGCAATCGATTCATTTAACATTGATTCCTTTCGTTGTAATAACGTTGTACTGTACTAGTTGTATTCGAAAAAACTTATTGAGAACATATTATTTTATTGACTTATCATGTATGCAATGTGTTCTTGAATTGGTTCTCATTAGATCTAAACAGAAATTCACCTTTATTAATGGTTTTGTGAAATATACGAAACTATTACTACTTCTACTGATTAACATGATTAAAGTTAAGTTTTGGCGCCAGTTTAAAAAAATTCGCACTACAAACAATGAATTAATTATCTGTTTATAATATAGTATTGAGTAGAGCGATTATTATCACAAAGCAATTTTTCAAATTCTAAGCAGAGATGGTGGTGGCTAGTAGTGGAATCCAGGACGAGTGTTCCATCCAGTTTGGGACTCGTCAGACGGATGTACCTGCATCCCAGATTTGATGTGCGCCTCGGGACTCGAACCCAGTACCATTCCCTCCAAATACCATCGCGTTATGCACTTAGCCGCTGAGTCCTGATAGCCACTAGCTTGTGCAATGAGGTGAAGTTTAATTCATTTTTGTATCGGTTGTTTGAATCTTCCCATTGATGTTTAGGACTGCAATTAATACAGGTACATCCAGCTGACGGGTCCCAAGTGGGACGGAACCCTCGTCCTGGATTCCACTGCTAGCCACCATTATCTCCATTTATAATGCTTGTGACTTAAGGCAATATTGAGGTGATCCTCACAGGATGCACATATATCAATAAGAGACTAACCAATTTTAGTCCTAAACGTCAACAGGAGATTCAAATAATCAATACGAAATGAATTTCTTTCAAATGGTTTGCGTCATTGAAATTTAAAACCAAATTGTAAACCACTGGAGTCAGATGTTTAGTCAATGAACTATTTATTCTTCGATCTACCCCCCTTATTATCAATGTTCATTGTTCAGTTTTAGAAAAAATCGTGTATTTGTACTTGTATTTTAGAAAATGTTCTTTTGTGAACAGTGATGATAATATTTGCTAAAGCGTATAAACAACTGAAAAGTTTGCCAATTATTTTCCATATGACCGTCTCTTAATGTATGTTGATTTAACCTTACAGATTCTTGATTTCTCCATGTGATATATGTCACACATCTATGTGTATACACATAGGTATTGAAATACATCTCTCTTTAATGTACTACTAATAATACAAATAATCTATTAACTGTTGAATTCATTTCATAAACTTATACATTATAAAAGATATTCCGTTTTCAGAGGAAAGAATAATTGGTTCAGTTAATGTATAACATTTCAGTGTAAATAAGATGTTAATTATTTCATGATGAAATAATGTGAATATATAAAGATTATTTTTTATTATAATGTGTGACACATATAGGAAGATTAATTCATTTTGCTAAATTTCTATGTGTACACATGACTACAACAAAATTAAAAAAGGTCATTTTTGGTAAATAATTTATAGTTGACTTTTCCATTAATTTACTTTAAAAAAATTAATAGTGTTTTATGTATTTAAGGAAATTGGAATATCAGATCTATCTAATTGCACTCTATTAACTACGAGTTGATCAGTACATGAAAACTGGAAAAGACTATGAACACATATGATAGTCGGATGTATGAATAGAGAGTTTAATTATGTACAAAGCATTTTTCATTTCACATACAAGTCAGAATAATTCTTTATCATTTCGTGAGAAAAATCAATTCCATTACGTAAAATGGTATTGATTGACGGACTAAATTTATATTTGAAGCTAGAAAGCTTTAGATATAAGAATGTAAGATCTGGTTTGTAGTTGAGTTTCTTACTTCAGTCTATAGAACACTGGGTCACTTGTTGTTGGAGTGACCCAGAAAATTCCTCGCAGAAAGCCACAAGGGTTCCTGAAAACACTGGGAAACATTTTATTCAATCAGCGTTGAATAGGAGTATCTCGGAAATATTTAGGATGTGAAGAGTCACGCGTCACATTTCTGATTGGATGGTTACCCATCCTGTTACTATGCTTAGTAGGGTTCCAGAACTCTTCAAAAGCCCAAGGTTACCTGAAGTGCTATAAATACCTTAAATTTACTGTACATAAACTAACTTTGAAGTGAAGCATTCTTTCCATATTTCGCATCTTTTCTCTCGTGTAGCGTTAGTCTGGTGCTATTTGAAGAGGTTGGAAAACCGATCCAAGCGTTCAGTTAGATGACTCACCACTTGCATTATGGTTAATTTTTTAAAATCTTAACATGATCCAGCTTAATTTTCATTCAGAATTATTACAAGTGGATAGAAATAAATACGACCATGTGAATAACATTTGATTATTTTCATTATTTCTGTAGATTTATTTCTACATAAATTTGGTCAGTAATCCATCATAACAATGGGACATGGTTATTTGGTTTATTGTTTTACTTGTTAATTACATCTCAGAATAAAAAATCAACTTCGTTAAATTTCTTGTTGTAATTAACTACCATTAATTGTTGAGCATCTGTCGATACATCGTTTGAATTGAAAATATATTTAACAGTTGTTTTACTTAAAAGACTTTAATACCTTTAACCTTTAATTCTTTGTCTCACAAGAAAGTCTACTTTTTTGACAAATTATCTATATTATTTTCCATGGTGGTCTATTTTCAACAGACTCATGATCTCAACTGTTGAAATTACTACAATCTCCACAAAACCCCTTCTGATACTAATCGACATATGCTCACTAGTGACTGGCTTCAAGAGTTATATCCTGGAGTTCTAGTGAGAAGCAGTGACCATTGGAGTTCAACCGGGTCAGTTGTGAGATAGTAACTCACTGATGACAATATTGGATGTGTCTCTCAATTTCGTAGACTAGTTGAAGTTAGACATTAACACCGTTGGATGCCGACTCAGTGGTCTGGTTGGTTAAGCGCCTGGCGCGAGACTGATATGTCCCGGGTTCGAATCCCGCGAGGCGGGGTCGCGAATGCGCACTTCTGAGGAGTCCCAGTGCTCCCAGGTTTCCAATGGTGGTTTAGCCTCAACTGACTCATGATCTCAACTGTTGAAATTACTATAATTTCCACATAGCCCCTTCTGATTATATGAATTAGCTGAAACCTCAAAATTTGTTACTTTTATGGAAACAGTTTTAGGTGGAAGACATCCCAAATATAGATCTTGTGTAAATAATTCAAGGATACTAAAATTACGAGAATAATCAAGATGATAAAACTGATGTCGGTTTACTTACAATAAAAGATAGAAAGAGAGTACTAAATATCTTCAACCATTGTCACAAGTGTTCTATTCAAAATGAGTGAAATAGCAAATTTCTAAGAAGTAATTGATTGTCTTTAGAATTTTCATACCATTTATTTATTGTAATGGTGATGAAAGAATATATTGTTCATAATCATGGTGAAAGATATGTAAAAGGTAGGATGGAATGTATTAGTTGTATTTATATACAAAGTAAATTCATGAGGAATTTAGGAAAACAAATTATTTGATTTAATAGTCAGTTCGAACCAAGTTATGATCCAGCTTTCCTATCCTCCAACTTAGATTTAGCTCAACTTTCATTCGATCTGTCTTAATTTGTTTGATGGCTACAAATCGATGAATTATTGTGATTTTATTATATAAGTGAAGTTGTTCTATCTAGTATCTATAATGCAATCTGATTCATTGCTCGTTATAACTAGCAATCTATCCAGGTTTCACTTATTCAAGTATTTATCCCATATTGTTTTGTATTTTAATAGGTAATTTATTAATTAACGGAAGTAACTCATGGTGTCATTGAAAAAAATTTAAGACAATTTAGCTAAGAGAATCTTCTTTTCGATAATATCATTCACCGAAGCTGTACACACATATTAGCCTCACAAAACGAGAATTTTCTAAACACATCTCCGAACACTATCCTGAGTGACTCTTGAAAGATCTATGTGAAACAATCAGCAGTTCAATATGAGAACATCTTGTAGACTTTAGTCACATGGCTCCACCTGATAGTTACTTCAAAATCATCTATACAGTCGAAAGATTCAGTTTTAGGGGAGCATTTATGAATAACATGTGCATTTATCTTTTCAAACTTAAGCTCTACGTACAGAAGCGATAAGTGCAAGATATCATTGTTCCATGATTCGAACACCTAATTTTTATGAACGGTAATTTGGTTGTTAATGCATTCTTCTAGTGTTTCTTAATATTCTTATATCGAATTATTCGTTCTCTTTCACGTTTTGAACTTACCCTTCATCCTTTGCAACAATATGATTTTCAAATCACATTTGACTACGATAAATTTTTGTATAAATTGTTATGAAAAAAGTTAACAGTTAAATCTATCAAGTTTTTTGAATCATCGGTTTGTACTTTGACATTCGTTCTGTATTATATCTAAATAATCTATTTAGTACGTTGTATTTTGTGTACATATGTTAAACTATACATTCATATTTTGATTTTTTTTTCTTTTCAGGCGTTTATTGTTTGACCTAGTTTTCTTTTTTTGTTGTTGCTTATTCCTTCATACTGATAAACACATC
The DNA here is from genome assembly GCF_000699445.3 of Schistosoma haematobium. Classification (NCBI taxonomy): domain Eukaryota; kingdom Metazoa; phylum Platyhelminthes; class Trematoda; order Strigeidida; family Schistosomatidae; genus Schistosoma; species Schistosoma haematobium. The sequence goes on along the minus strand of NC_067197.1, from coordinate 16,426,960 downwards.
GTTTTATTCTTTTAGAACCTCTGAACTAGAAAAAAATGGTTGAATTCATGGGCGGAAAGTTTGTACAATTTGAATATTCTCAAATAGGTTATCGATAAGCTTGACTTCTGTTGTCGTTACATTAATGATACTTTCATTGTCATCAATCAGAACATTGGAAAAGAAGAACTCGTAGAGTTATTTAACAATAAACATACAGCAGTCGAATTTGCGTGTGAAGAGGAACTTGATAATAAACTACATTTCCTTGACGTTTTGTTAAACAGAAAAGAAAGTGTAGGTATCATTACCAAGGTTTGACTTAATAATTTCGAATAAATTGAGCATTGGGTAGATTTTTATAAATAAATTGATATATTTGTAATATCCCAGTGAATAGAAAGATTAAATTTGCTGACGTTTGGATTCAATTAAATTTTGATTTGGTTATTTATTCTCTGAAGAAGTGGTTTACATTGAGTCAAGGAAAGAAAATGGTTCTATAAGTAGAAGTGTGTACAGTGAAAGTTTTTCACTGAGCCGGTACACCCATTTCTTGAACTTTGTACCCATTCGTTATTGGAGAAACCTAGTTAGATGTCTTGCAAAAAGAGCTAGGAAGATGTGCTCAGACGATATTATAAACAAGGAACTAGAGCTTGTACATAATATGTTGGCTGGAATGGGTTGTCCACAAGGTTGTTTGAAGAAACACGTGAATGTAACAAAGAGGAAAATAGCGACATCAACGGCTCGTAGTAAACCCCTCTTCCTGAAGCTGCAATTCAAAGGAGGTGTAGCTGGTGATGTGCTACGGGATAAACTTACTAGAGTAGTTAAGAGAACGTTTAATGCAACTAACCTCTGTCCATCGTTCTCGACCTGATCTATGGTGATTCCTCAACTAAAGGATAAGTTACATGGCCCTGTCACATTTATGTGTATCTACGAATTTATCTGCTCCTGTGGAGAAAGCTATATTGGGAGCACAACCAGACAACTGAGCCAACGAGTTAGTGAACATTTCCCTTCGTGGTAAGGAAAGGATACCGTCAGAACAGTACGCAGCTCCGTTCTATCACACTTGGTCGATAGCAGTCATGTAGACGACAGAAATAGATCATTTAAAGTTATTTATCGAATTTTTACTAGTTTTCCTTATGCGGTTCGAACGCGTCTCTTACAAATAACAGAAGCTATAAGAATGCAAGCTAACAATTCAAGTCATTGTATTCATAGAAAATTTGTAACACCTTTTTCTCTTCCTTGGCCCTAATAAATGATTTTATTTATTATTATTTTCCATACTCTGTTAACTCCTCCTGGAGTCCCTCCGGGGGTTACTACCGGTCCCGAGCCCGGATAAAGGAGGAGGGTTTGTCATGGGTTTAGCGACCCTATCCCGCAGAAAATTAACTAGCTAAAAAAACGCTAACCAGAAAAATACTCTTTGTTCGTTTATTTTTTCCGCTCCCTCCCACCTACTTTTCTCCAAAATATAAGCTTCATTGTCCAATTATCCGAGCATTTCTTATTACATGATCTTATAGTTTTTATGAATGTTATCTCAGCATCTATATTTTTCAAATCATTGACCTAGTTCCCACTATGAAACACGGTACAAGCCTTTATTATTCTTATCACAACCAGTATACCTGTCATCACACTATCAATTTGTACTCTTTAATTATGTTTATTTATGTAATCTATTCCACTGTTATCACTGAAACATAAACTACCTTGATTGATTTCGTATATGCATATAAATATTACCCTAAATTAGAGTAAAGCCTGATGAGGATATAATCAAAAACAATATTGTTCGCTTATATATTCTATTCGTTGATTGTTTGTAGATATTTTCTACACAAGACTGTTGACTATGGTTGGTCTATAAACTCATAGGTTGTGATAAATTTTATGATGATCATAAAAGAATTCTTGTTCTGATATCTATTCAACATAGTAAGCAGGAGAACATCAATAGGATAATTTGCTTAGTAAATATTTTGTGTTTTCATGTAAACTTCACACATTCATTAGCTAAAAGACTCAATTAAAGAACTTAAAAGAATGGTAGTCACATCATAATTGAACTTCTATAGGAATGGAAAGTGTTTATAAATTAGATCCTGTTATGAAAATGAATGCACTGTTAAGGTCGTAAGTATTTCTTTTTGAAGTTGCTTCAGTTTATTACTATTTTAATTAATTACTGGCCTGTTTTTGATTCAGTAGTTTTAGATTCATGGAAATCTGGAAACCGGTTAGGAGGTTAGTGTTTCAAGCGTACAGTGTATGGAACATAATAAACTTATGTAATCATGTTGTATCATTTTAATGACATTTTAAAGATTCCAAAATTCACATCTCATAAAAATAACTTACTGAGACAAGGGATACTGATAAACTAATTAGTAATTTGGACCGAATTTGACTCCTACAGAATGTGTTGTTAGATGGTCAACAGACTAATGTTTTGCTTTATATTACCAAACGAATTTTACTTTATTGTTATTATCAACTTATTACCAGGTACAAATTCACGTACTTGGCCTTGAATACTACCAAACCGCCTAAAGTTTCATGTCAAATAGTTTGAATGATCATAACAAATGATGATGTTTAAACTGTACTACAGTGCAGTACTTTATCATTTGAAAAAAGCTGATAAGAACTGTTTTGTACAACTTTAATCACCAAAACGAAAGGTTACTAAAAATTTGAAATTTTAAAATAATCAGGCGGTTTTTGTTCATTCAAGATTAAAGACTTGATATATGCAATTAGGTGTAAAAATTGCAGTAACTTTTAAGTTTGAATTGTGATCTATCTAGAACACTTCAACCCCAGAAATAATGTCGTTTTCTTCTCCGGAACCCGATAAACATCCAAACAATTGATAAGACTTTGAGAAAAAGTAAAGTTTGTCACTTGTAGTTTTCGACCTGAAATTCATATTTCATAAAACTTTCCATTACATATAGAGATAATAACTATGTATGACTGACATCTGTTTATCTCCTAACAAAAGTATACTATGCTTGTAGAGATTTTATGTACTTTGAATTCAGTTTTCATCACGAACATACATTAGTTGGAGAGCTTTTAAAAAGCTAGGAACACTAGACAACTCTCTCATTCACGTCTACATCTCAGAAATGAACATCCAAAACGCCACACGGAGTCAAATACATGATCTTTAGGTCAGCACTATATGATTAAGAAAATGGTTTAAAACCGAAGAGTTTATGTTTTCTAACGTGAGCTCATAGACGTATATTACTGAGAAACCCAGAATTCTCAGATATTCACTGGTTCTCTAACGAATGAAAATTACTTTCGGATTAAAGAATGTACTCAACCAGTTGATGTTACGAATTGATGAAATCGTGTTAGTGATACAATGACAATATAGACTTTAGTGATTGAGTTGAAATTTAGTAGATATTAGCAACTTGATTGTTTATTTAGAAAGTAGTACATGACACAGATAACATTTAGGCTGATCATTCGAATCTGACTGCAGTTCAAACATTTCTTGGATTTTCGTAATCAACGACAAGAAAATATCTAATTTTATTAAAATAAATGATATCCTAGATAACTGAATACTACTTATTTACTGATACTATAAAAATGAAACGAAATCATGACAAATTGTTTTACTTATACTAAAAATATTCAAAATGCATACTAAAAATACTAATCATGTTATTTCTATATGAAAGGTAAGCTAATCTGAAACTTATTTTATAAATTTCACACAAAAGTTGAATAATTGGGTTGAAACGATGGACAGTCATCAATATATCAGTGTTTGTGCAAAAATATAAGGGTCAATTTTCTAAATTTTCTCAAGAAAAACTAAAGGATTCAACCATTTCAAAGGACAGTACACAAATATATGCTGATTTTCCTGACTAGCGTGATATAACAACCATCTAATTCCATTTTCAATACAATTAAAATACTTCTGGGAAAACCAACACTGAACGGTAGATAACGCAGGTCACCGTCATTCAATTCATTAAAATTATTAAGATTATTTATTCAACCAAATAGTGCGACTGCATTCGCATGTATGAGACAGAAAGGTTTTTGATTTCTAGTATGAAATGGTTTACCTTCAAGGGGTTTTTGACATGCAGCACAACTAAAACATCTTGCATGATATTGTTTTCCACAAGCTTGAATAAAACGGTCGATCTCTGAAATGGATTGTTTACACTTCGCACATTCGATCTCATGAAATTGTTTCCAATGTTCTTCACATAATACACGATTATCATCTTCTATATGAAATATATCATCTAATGGTTTTTGACAGTAATAACAAATGAAACAATATGGATGCCATGTTCGATTTATTGCTTTGATAATTTGACCAATAATTGGTAAATTACACTTGGTGCATTTATAAGCAATATATTGTTTAAAATCTTCTTCACAGTATAATTTTCCATTCTGTTCAGCAAAACCATCTTCGTTTAGTGGTCGATGACAATAATCACATATGAAATGATTTGGACAAAAGCATCTGTCATTCGTATCGATAAATGGTCCGTGTATTTGTTGTTGACATACATGACATATAGGATTAATTTTAAAATCTTTTGAACGTATCACTCCTCCTAGTAAAGAATTATCTGGTTTTGCGTTAATTTTGATATTAGGCTGTGGTTGATTCATCGTACTATATTTACACAGATTATATGATGATGAATAACATGACTTTAAACTTATATTATTTTGTGGTGTGTAAATTGGTGATGTACGATTTGAATCTAGTTTTTCAGCCAATATCCGATTATGTAGTGTAATTGAGTTTGGACTGTATGATCTTATTGTTATTCCATTAGGTGAATGAGAACGAGTTATTATTGGATTTGTACCAATATGAACAAGTTTAGATATAACTGTTTGCGGTTTTAGTGGTTCTGTTGGTTTATGAAGTTCAATACTTAGTGATGATTGTGTTATAGACATGTTCATTTGATGAAGTGGTGTAGAACAGCCAGAATTATTTAAACCAGTATCATAGACCTCCATTTCCAGATCATTGCAGCAACGTATAATTGCTTGAATAGCTTGTTGGTGAGTCATTTTGCTAGTAGGATCACCGCCAATAGATAAAACACGCATTCCAGTACGTAAGCCACTGATATCTGCCAGACTTCCAAGACTCACAGAAGATATAATAAGTGGTTGATCAAAATCTCTTCCCCCTCGAATACAGAATCCCCAAGGTGAAGCAGAATCAGGTCTTGAAATGCGTATAAAAAATGACATTATATTAACAAAATCTAAAAATAGTTAAAGCTGACAATAATTAATATTGTGAAAAAATTCCCGGTTTTTCTTCTTTTTATATTGCCTAACTCAGATGATGAAGTGTGGGTGTGTGTATGTTTCTATTATCCTTTTCCACAAGGTCATTTGTATGTGGACCAAATTTCTGGCTACCAATCACCTTAAATGGTGACAGTTTCAGTTTCTGTGATTGGTTTAGATATAGTTATCGGCACATACTTTGAAGTGAATTTCACTTAATAATACTACGCTATACTTGTTCCTAAATTCAGTTACTTTCTCCAAATTTCATCATTTGATGAGTATGAAATAAACAATCATGAAAAAGTGAAACTTAACACATTTGATCACAACTGTTGGAAAACACGAAAAGCGGTGGTAGGTATGAACACTAGTTGCGAGCAGTTACAAAGTATTTATATAATACATATACATGGCCTTTAATCGTCCATTTGAATCTTCCAGTGTTTTTCGCAATCTGAACCGTCTTCTCGATTGGCCTCCAGGTGTTCTACCAATGCTGTGCTTTTGATACACTGAAACTGTTGCAATTTCATATCCGCGTTCCGCTACATAATACTTATAAATATCCACTGCATTGTTTGAAATTTACAATTATTTAAAATCAATAAAACATGGTTATATAGGTAAAACTACCAACAAACCTAATTATAGTTTCATTCAGTGATCTACAAAGAAAATCATATTGGAATAGCTTGAAAATTTATTCAAATATGACAAATCATACTATGGAGGTCTGGAAAAGTGGTAAGCATTAAACTATCTCTTTGAATAATAGTAGTGTTAAAATTATTCTTTCCAATTTATATATAGAATCTAGAACAGAGTTGACTCAAAAGGTGAAGTCATCAACTACTTTTTTAATTTGTATCACAGACACTAAGATAATTTAAATCTCATTTTAAAATCTCGCATACTTTCAAGTATTAAAAACGTTAAACAGCTTCATCTGGCTTCTTTAGAGATATTCCTTGCTGTATTTTCAGGTATTCTCGAAAGGACTCAAAGTTCTGTATAGCACGCATACCAAACTTACAGTATCACAACTTTTTGAGATTAATTCTAGACTGTGAAGTTATATGACGCGATAAGTTGATGATATGTAAGTCAAAACGTTTTGCATCAGTTCAATATAAACATTTTCTAGAATTAAAAGTGTGAACTTTTGATATGACGGGATGAAAAAGTAAATTACATTTCTAACTCATTATTATTCTGGCTCAACATTACTTCCAAATTTAATTCATTATGGTGATTATTCAGTGTAACACTTGTTTTATTTTCAGTGTGATATTTTATTTAATATAACTTTGATTTGTTTCAGTGTGGTGTTTGTTTAAGATATGATATTCTTTGTATTAAATTGATATGAATTATGTTCAGCATGATATGCAGAATGCGGTTTGTCATAATTCTGGGCTTTATTATGGTATGTAACTTTTCCCTAATTAATAATCAAGTGCATGTACAAATCTATATATAGATGAGTGTATTTTATACTGAGGTCATCGCAGTGTTTTTGGGTGGATAGGTGTGGTGTTTGAATGAACTAGTGATTCCTTTGTACTTGTTGAATGCTTGATTTTGAGTTCCGAATATAGTACATTCGTTCGTGCTTATCTAGTACTTCTTGATCCAATTACGTTATTTCTGGGATTCTTAGTTCGTACTATAATTCAAATACTTCTAATCATCATAACAGGTCTTCGTTAGTACTAGTCTTCCGTGTTCTTACTTTGGGTCGTGAGAATTGTAATTGTTGTTTGTTTCAAGAATAAGTAATAAGCGACACGGATGTAACTTTCACTTATTGACAATTACAATCCTGTTATCAATTCAGGCGAACTGTATTCAGTATGCGTTTTTACAGCAACACTACATATGTGTTATTATAAAGTATGTGTAAAAATCAGTGTGTGAATGATTGTATTTTGGTCTCATGATAGTGTGACTTTAAGAGTTTTGTTTTCGGTAAGGCGATGAATCTTGACTGCACAAGTCTTTCATGTTCTGACTTTGCATTGTGGGAATTCCAGCGATTCCCGTTTCAAAGTATAAGCAGTAAGAATGTCAATATAACAGTGCGGCACATGATACATAAGAGAAGGCTCCTCGACTTCATAATGGGGGCCGCACAGTTTGACAGTGGTGATGATTCCAGATAAGACAGGGTCGACTAATACACTTCAGGAAAACTGAGAGCTCCTCATGGTCCGCTTAATTTCTACAGCCCGGAGGTGAAGGTGTGGCAGAAATTACATGCACTGTCATGTGGGGCTTCCGAAACGCTTCTGTCAAAATTAACAACAACTTGCTTATTAGTAATATTGAATGCCCTTCGGTATAGTTTATCATGTCCCGCTACTATAAAATGATTCAAGTGCTTTTAAGTTAAAGAGATCTACTGGTGTTCCAAGCTTAAACTTGTTCAAATGAAGTGTTAGTTCTTGATACTGAGCTTTCCGATGCCTTTCAGTTATGATTTCAACATGTTTAGCTCGGCTTGCTTGTTTACTAACTATTTAATACCCAAGAAAGTCACAAAACAAAAGGTTATTGGGCGGTAGGTACATATTTCTTGCATTCATCAAGGACTTATGCTCTAAAATTACATTAATCAATATCGAATATCTTTATAATTAGCCGGTGTTAGTCAAATTATTTCTTTTCACTAACTCCTTGTTTTGCTTCGAGGTCTTCAGTAAAATCCTATGGGATAGCCTAACCTTTGGACTGCACTAGTTATAGTCAACTCGATAGTTATTTGTCGGTTTGTGTATCTTTTTAGATGAAGGCAGGAATGAGTCACTCCGCTAAGTTTAACTACAAACTATCAGACAAGCTATTAACAATGGATTTCTGAAGTTAGACCTTTTACTATCACAGACGCACAGAATTCAATGATACTCTTATATCATCTATATGTTAGGATAGCCGTTTTAAAAAACTCTTTAACATATTTCATTACCTAGCATTTCGGATATTTTCCCTTTGATTTATTGGGTAAGTGTCGGGTATAAAGGCATGAAATCCATTCTTAATTTCGATAAACGTACATCTTTAAATACGATGCTGAAGTGCATCACATCCTATCATCTACAGCATGATTTTAGGAAAGAAGTCAATGTAAGGTCCATTAAAACATTAGTAACAGAAAGTAGCGTTTGGAACTAGACTGCATCATGTATTATGACGCTAGCAACCTCATTTCTGTTAGGCAACGGAATAAAGCTCTGAACACTTATTAGTTACAACGGGACCCCACGAGTACTTTGCTAATGACGCTGAGATAATCCAATGAAAATAAAATATAAACCCATGTAATATCGGTCACAGTGGACCTGATGATTATAGTGGTTGAGGTATTTCTTTGAATCCCTGGTGTTATATCTCTTTTCTTTATGTATTGTAAGAAGGTTGTCGTGGTAAGACTTATTTACTATCATTACTGCGTCAATGAATAATTCTCAGGTTATCCAGGACATACTAAGATTCTTGGGGTTCTGAACGTAACTCAGGTCAATAGTTAACACTTAGTTGTGGTCGTTGAAACAGAACAGATGACTAGACTTAATATAGTAGCTTTTCGTTTGATAACAATAAGCAAACATTCTACTAGTACTGTTCAGTATCAGTGTAAGGAAACAGTGCTACAATAGACTGACTCGCTACAGTGAAAGAGAATTCTAGTACGTGTTTATTTGTAAGAAAAGCTCTTATTTATCCATTTTAGTTGTACTACATTTCTTTGTTTATCTTTGTGCGTAATATATATTTTTTGACCCTTTATTTACCTATATTACGTCAGTATTTTGTTTAGAGCTGTTGTGATATTTTGAAGTATTTGAACTATAATATAAACCAGGAATCTGTGGTGTTTGAACGAACTAATAATACCCTTGTACTTGTTGAATGCTCGATTTCGAATTCCAAATACAATACATTCGTTTGTGCTTGTGTCTTACTTCTTAATTCAATTGCGTTATTTCTGGTACTCTTAGTTCGTGCTATAATTCAAATAATTCAAAACATTATACTGGCGTCGCGATGGAGCCTGTAATGGAAAAGTTAGATATTCATTCAACTTCGGAAGCTTTTGAAGATTACTTTGAAAGGTTCGAAATCTGGGCTATGACCAAGGACGATGATGAGGATGGTAATATTGTGGCACACTTCCTCACATTCATTGGAAAAGAAGCATACAGCTTATTAAGAACTCTGGCTATGCCGGAAAAGCCCATTTCGCTTCCTTATACAGCTCTCAAGGAACTGCTGCTAGACTATGTTCAGTATACAAATTTCGAATGTCGTAAAGGAGGAAGATTTCGTAAAATGATTCATGAGGATATAAAAAATTAAACTACATTACGTCATCCCAACCCAGTTCATACTCAAGATTATGCAGACTATTCATTGAGGAGTTGCAATGCATTTCACGAAGATGGGCACAAGTTTAGTCAATGTTTGTCCTGTGGCAAGTTCCACTCTTTTAATTCATGTAAATTTCGTAATTCTAAGTGCTTTAAATGTGGTGATATTAGACATATTCAGTCAGTCTTTAATACTAATGTTCATCTTATTGCAACTAATATTAAGACTTGTAATTCTGATTCTACTGAGTCGAGTATTTATAATGATGATTTATCTTTATCAACGATTGCAATAGACAATGTAGAGTCACAAAGTAGTTCAGAGTTAAATGAAATCCAGAATTCTTGCGAAACAACAGTTTCTAACCAATCGGTTTATCAAAATTCTCCTGCTATTGTGCCAGGTATGGCTTTTCCTAATGATTCACATATTTCTGATGAAATTTCTCACAAATCTGAAGAAAATATGTTGAGTGAACATAATTATGATCGAAAACCTGATGTAGTTTTGATGGATGTTGATTTTTCTAATGATCCGTTACTGTGCAATGACATTCTTAATAAATTCCATGAAAATGTGTCAGAAGAATCAAATTCTGATGTCAAATCATATATTACCTATCTTCATAATGCATTTGATCCTTGTGAAAAACTTGTTCAATGCAAAGCACAAGTACTAAATGACCTCGATTTTGATTACAATTCGGATGTTTTCACATCAACTGCTGTTTACCCTTATCACAAAAACAGTTGTAATGTTTACTCTAAACAATGTGAGAAATATGTTTTAAATGAAGCCACATTATTCATACCTTGGGGATATAAAGATCCAACATTATTTCGTGGTGGAGGATAGTGTTGAAAAACCTATGGTTCGAATTCTAGATATTAATGATTTCAGTACAAAATCGACATGCTGATTGTATACAATTCCAGATACTACAAAGTTTTTATCCAATACAATGTTGGACATACTCAGGATGAACTTAATAAGAAGACGTACAACCGATTACAAACACTTATACTTCTATTTAAGCTGTAGCGGATGTGGTGTTTGAACGAACTAATAATACCCTTGTACTTGTTGAATGCTCGATTTCGAATTCCAAATACAATACATTCGTTTGTGCTTGTGTCTTACTTCTTAATTCAATTGCGTTATTTCTGGTACTCTTAGTTCGTGCTATAATTCAAATAATTCAAAACATTATAGAATCCCAGAAATAACACAGTTTAACCAAGAAGAATTATACGAGAACGAACGAACGTTTTGTATTTAGAATTCGAATCCAAGCAGTCATCAAGTACAAAGAAAACATTAGTTCGTACAAACACCACATCCACCACAGCTTAAATGAGAGTCCAGATTTCTGCGATCAATCATACCACTTCTTCTTAGGTTCATCATGAATCTGTCCGATTGTGTATTGAATGTAGACTCCGGACGATCTGGTTCATGAAATCGGTTCCGTAATTGCTCCGGGATGACTTGCTATTCCCTTTGATTTATCATGCTACTGACTAAGGATTCTACTCGACACACATTGGTTGTGAGAATATCCAACATCTGATACAATAACATCAGCAATGTTACCAGAATCCGACTCATTCGGAACGTATTTGTCACATCCATTACGGATATTACTAGAAATAAATTAATTGCGAGAAAAAATAACATTTGATATGACATCAGGATTCGATTCTTCTGAAATATTTCACTCAAATTTACTACGAATTTCATTGGAGAGTAACGGATCATCAGAAAATTCAACATCTCGCAAATTTGCATCAGATTTTCAACCTCGATTTGATTCACTCAACATAATTTCCTCCAAATTATAAGAAATTTCTTCAAAAATACCTGAATCATTAGGAGAAACCATATCTGATACAATAATATGAGAAATCAGATAAGTGATTTGTTGACCAGGAGCTTTTGTCTCACAATGATTTTGAGTTTAATTTAAATTTGGACTGTTATATGACTATACTGTTTGACGAAGTCGTGGATAAAGATAAATAATCATTCGATACACTCAACTTAATAGGGTTGGAATTACAAATTTTGGTATTAGTTGCAGCGAAATGAGCAGTAGTATTACAAACTGCCTGTAAGTGTCTAATTTTATCGCATTCAAAGCGTTTAGTATTACCCAATACACGTGAATTACGTGGGCGAAACTTTCTTCAGGACAAGTATTTACTAAGCTTGTGCCCATCTCCATGACCTGTTTCGCAACTCCTCAATGAATTGTTGTCTGCATGACCTTGAGTACGCATTGAATTGAGACGATGTAGTGGTGTAGTGGAATTCCTGGTGTCCTGACGAATCATTTTATGACATTTTCTTCCTTTACCGCACTCGAAATTTGTATACTTTACATGATCTTGAAGTAGTTCCTTGACAGTTGCGTAAGGAAGTGGAATAGACGTCTCTCGAAATGCCAAAGTTTTTAATAAGCTGAATGCTTATGTATGAGCAAATAGCTTGTAGTAACCTACTTTTATCAAGAGAACGCGACTGGTTTAATGGAAACAATTGTTATTATAACCAATTGTACCAATGATTCACTTGATATTGTTTTACTTGAATCTTCCCATTGATGTTTTAGGACTGAAATTGATCAGTCTCTTATTGGCATGTGTGCATACTGTGCGTATGCCTCGATTTTGCCTGAATTTACAAGCATTATGAGCAAAGATGGATAGTGGCCAGCAGTGGAATCCAGGACGCGTGTTTCGTCCTGTTTGGGACCCGTCAGCTGGATGTACCTGCATCTCAGAGTTGATGTTCACTCTGGGACTCGAACTCAGTACCGTTCACTTCAAACGCCATCGCGTTATCCACTCAGCCACTGAGTCCTGATAGCTACATTACTGAGTTCGAGTCCCAGAGTGAACATCAACTCTGAGATGCAGGTACATCCAGCTGACGAGTGCCAAACAGGACGAAACACGCGTCCTGGATTCCACTGCTGGCCACTATCCATCTTTGCTTATAATGTACCAATGATTGTTTTACTGTACTTGTTTGTTTAACTGTACCAAAAACATATACGTTCTTCCGTTGTTTGTGACCTTGCAAGAATTCGATTACGCTCAGTAATCACACTTTTAACCTGGCACGATCTCGGTGTTCTTTTGATATCACGAGATCGCTAACAAATACATCTCAACTACAGCCACCAACTGCCTTCTGATATTTGGTCTACGGGGGATCTTATCGGTTAACTGGCACGTAGTCTTCCTGTAGTGGTGATCATAGTCAACCGCGATTCGACTCCACACCACAAGCTAAAGTCGAAGTTAATGAAATAAGTGACACCCTGTCAGTGTTAGAATAGAGGCGAAAACGTCATCATCAGTTTGCAGGAGATTCGCTTAACAGCTTAATCTGATGATTCTCGCGAATGATTGTGTTGTCAGAACACCAGCTGAATTGGACAGGTCTTAAATCGTCGAGTGTTTAAAAAGCCGATTGATGTGCCGGAATCATCTGTAAGATAGCAGCCTCGAGAAAATATTGCTTCATAAAATACAAAAAGTACGAAGTCAAAAATGAATATTCGCAGTAGTTCGGATGTTTCATAATGTCACAGTGAAATAGCATCGTCCGTATATACACTGACAGTTGTGCCAAACATTCAACTTAATATTATTAGTGTAGCGGCTAGATGAGTGAGTACAAACATATACGAAGGTTATGGCGGGTTTGTTGAATAATTCCAGAGGTCATTTATATATTTGCCAAACCAATATTGCATGTAAACAGACCAAAAACGGAATTAAAAGGACTTACGTGTAACGAGGTAACCGAATCAAGGTTTGCCGTGTGAGATAACACTAATAAAAAAATGATAACCGCTAGTGTAACTAGAATCGAGAAGGCTCAGATAGCGTGATCATTTCGTTAAAGGCTAATGCAAAAGCTTGTTGTCACGTTCAAGTTTTTGAAGTACGGTATATCGATCTATTTGCGATTTACGAACCCAAATTAACGATAGAACTGAGCCCCAGTTTAGGTACCAAAGTTTATTAGCAATTTACAAATAGTCGCCCCAAATGTCTTTCTTCTGTTTTGTAGGTTTCCTGAGCAAAACCTCCGAATACCAAACCAAAGACAAAGAGAAACCAAAATGTCCGAAATAATGATATAAACAAACAAGTTCAGAAGTTGAGTGAAACAAATACATCTCGAAACCCAGTGAAATTAAGAATATTTGATGAAAAGGTTTTAATCAGCCAAATGTCTTAAGTTCTTCCGTAACACTTATTATCTAGCGTAAAGTAACGTTACGTATGGTAACCCGACGAATTATCTGGTTAAGAAATAGTCTGAGATTGCTTGTGTACGCACAGTGCGTTTTTCCACAACGTGTCAACTTACTCGGCATAAATACACATGATCTCGACTACAATATGACGGAGATCATAGAATATATGACTACTCTGCGTGAAATTAGTTATCATAAACTTTGTACGAAATAATGTAATGCATTAATGAATCTCGTCTGAATCGCTCTCGCTTCGATGTAGTGGAGATTTGAAGCAAACGGCAGTTCTGATTTGAATTAAATACGAGGCAATGTTGGGTTAATTTTTGGTTTAGCACAGCACCATAGACTAAATTTGTATATGTTCAAAAATAATCTTGGCCAGACGCGTAGCACTGACTGAACGAAAAAGGTAGTACAGGCAAATAAATCCCGAAAATAAATGGCTCTGTAAGTCTTCGACATTGGATACTGACCACATTAGTTCTAATGGTCTCACCTAGCTGAAGGCGCTTCGGTCATGCATCCGCACTAGATCACGGGTGGTAACGCCGTGCTCAACATCCCCTGTAATCGCTAGCCAGATTAGATCAAACGATCCTCGATAAGTTTGGTAACCTATCAAATATATCTCCGAACCTCCTCACTTTTGTCTTTTGATTTCACTTGGTGGGCACGATTCATATTAGATGTTACTGGTTAAAGCGTTGTCAAACTCCAAATAACTGTGGCATCTGCATTGGTGAGCTCAACGTGGTCTGGTACACGAAACCTCAAACTGTGAGTCTGATCCTTTTTGGAATTTTATATATTAATACTTTACTTCAATTTTTATATAATGTGATATTTTTCCCTTGTTTTTGGATACATATATATATTTCACTCGTTCATTCTCGTACTTGATATTTCATCATGACTGAACAGACACCCAAAGTACTTAAGCTAAAAACTTTGTCCCCACCTTCGTTTCAACTGATGCCCTTCTGGCCAGACAACATCGAAGCCGACTTCTCCGAGCACGGTGTGATCGACACACGTGCACAATTCCTCGCAGTAGTCAAGACACTACTGCGCGAATTCAACAGGTACGTAACATCTAGTATGTTTACTAGTGATGTTTCTGAACCTTACGAAACGCTGAAACGTTCTATTCTCAAACGCGGAGACCTAATCGATAGACAAATGTTAAACCAACTCCTCAATAATATCGATTTGCAACACGGTTCTGCGATGGACATGTTGCAACGAATAAGAGAGGTTATAGGCCAACGAATTTTCGACGATGGCCTATTTAAACAACTTTCCTTATCCAGACTTCCTCAACAGATGCAAGCTGTGCTTGTTTCTTTTCACGACAATGCCTTAGACGAGCTGGCTGCATCTGCCGACCGCATTTTAGAAATCACAAAATCTTTTAATATCGAGGTTTTTTCAGTCAAAGAAAAGCCTCAAACGACCCAGAATGATATAACAGAGTTATGTCATACACTCACGCGTTATCTTAATTTTCGTAACGACGGTAAGCGATCACACACCCCACGTAGAAGCACTTCACTTAAGCGATCTGTCTCTAGACCTAGAGAGACGGATAACCCCGACTAGTGCTGGTATCATAACCAGTATGGAAAGTCTTCCAGAAATTGCAGAAAACCCTGAAATTTCGCCAACTCAAAACCGAACGACTCGAAAAACAACTCGGAAAACTTCCAAGCTTGTACGCGTTAACGGCAACCGTAGCCGGCGAACATAGCCGTCTGTTATACGTCACAGATGTGACAACGAGAGTTCGCTACCTCGTCGACACTGGCGCAGAAGTTAGCGTTCTCCCAGCAAATCCTAACGACCGACTTAACGAATCGGCTCTAAACTTACAGGCGGCAAACGGAAAACCTATCGCTACGTATGGCAAAAGGTACGTTTACCTTAACGTGGGTTTACGCAAACCCATCCACTGGATCTTCGTTGTTGCAGATGTATCTATGCCAATCATTGGTATGGATCTTCTACAACACCATAATCTGATCATCGACACGCGCAAACGGAGGCTAGTAGACGGAAACACTAAATTATTCGTTTGCTTAACTTCTTTTACTGGTTGCAGATTATCTCAAGTCACAATTAAGCAGACGATAGACCCACTTTATCCTGGGATACACCAAACGCAACCGAAACTGTCATGTGCAAGCAGCAACGTTACACATCACGACTACAAGACCACCTGTATTCTCTAAAGCACGACGACTAACCCCCGAAAAGCTAAGGTTTGCGAAAAACGAGTTCGACCACATGATCGACTTAGGAATCATACGACCGTCAAATAGCCCATATGCATCTCCGTTGCACATGGTCCCTAAAAAAACAGCAACGATTGGCGTCCAACTGGTGACTATCGGCGATTGAATGCGAAAACCATTCCCGATCGTTACCCGTTGCCTCACATTCACGATTTGACAGCTACCTTGAAAGGCACAACTGTCTTTTCGAAAATCGACTTGGTAAAAGCGTATAACCAAATTCCCATGGCCACTGACGACATTTCGAAACCAGCTATCATAACTCCCTTCAGACTCTACGAAGTTTTGCGAATGCCTTTCGATCGAAGAAACGCTACTCAAAAATTCCAAAGGTTTATAGACGACGTTTTTCAAGGTCTCATCTTCTTACATACGTATGTTAACTACTGCCTAATAGCAAGTCCGGACAGAGAATCTCACTTCCAGCACTTGGATCTTGTTTTCGACCGGCTGCAAAAACATGGCATTACTGTAAACGTTCAGAAATGCCAAATCGGAACCGGCTCATTAAACTTCCTAGGACACACTATTGATGCTCAAGGAATTCGAACCCTCAGAGCCAAAGTGGCGGCCATTCTGGATTACCCAGAACCGACCACGATCAAGCAACTACGAACGTTTAATGGCTCTGCAAGTTCCTATAGACGATTCATACTTAAATGCGCTTTACTCATGAAACCGCTAACCGACCGACTTCGTGGAAATGCGAAATCCATCAATCTGAACGACACCGCACGAAAAGCATTCTCCACAATTAAGGAACTTATTGCTAAAGCAACAATGCTTGCACATCAGGACACCCGAGCACCCATTAGTATCGCAGTAGACGCATCCGACTCAGCAATCGGAGGATTCCTACAACAATGGGTTAACAACTCCTGGCAACCCTTGGCATTTTTCTCTAGACGGTTGCTAGACACTGAATCGAGGTACAGCACATTCGGTAGGGCACTCCTAGCTATGTATTGTGCTGTACGGCATTTTCAACACTATATCAAAGGCCGTGAATTCACTCTTTTTACTGACCATAAACCTCTTACTTTCTCGTTAAGCTCTCCTTCAGACAATTACTCACCTCGTGAGTCTCAGCAGCTGGACTACATTTCGCAGTTTAGTTCAGACATCCAACACATTTCTGGAGCAAGCAATGTAGTTGCAGACGCCTTGTCTCGCATAACTTCCTTGAACAGTTTCCAAGGTATTGATCTTCTTAAACTCGATTGGCTTAAAAAGAAGACACTGATCTTCAGCGCGAGTTATTGTCTACAACCCTCAAACTACGCATCAAAAAGATGGGAACAGGTAAGGAAACCTTACTTTGTGACACATCTACAGGTAGGGATCGCCCAATCGTGCTGAAACATTATCGACGCAACGTCTTCAATACATTGCACAAACTTTCTCATCCAGGTGTTCGTGCAGCCATCCAGCTCATAGCAGAACGGTTTTGCTGGCCTGGCATGAATAAAGACGTGAGGGAGTGGGCACGCTCTTGTGTAAGATGCCAAAAATCTAAGGTTATCAGACACAATAAATGTCCCTTAGGCTCATTTAAAACTCCCGATGCTCGTTTCGACCATGTTCATCTGGATTTGGTAGGACCTTCACCAGATTAAACTGGATACTCTTACCTCTTAACCTGCGTAGACCGTTTCACTCGATGGCTAGAAGCAGTACCTATCAAGGACATCACTTCTGAAACAGTGGCCCGCGCCTCCGTCGGACGATGGATGGCCAACTTCGGCTGCCCTTCAACCACCACTACAGACCGCGGACGTCAGTTTGAATCTGAACTTTGCCGTTGTCTGACCACACTGTTAAGAATCACTCGTTTCCGAACGACCGTCTACCACCCACAGGCAAACGGCTTAGTAGAACGCTTTTACCGACAACTAAAAGCTTCAAACGTTTCACAGTGGACTGATGCTCTTTCAATCGTCTTACTAGGTATTCGCAATGCAGTGAAAGCTGACATTGGAAATACTGCGTCTCAACTCGTTTATGGAACGACACTTCGACTTTCAGGAGAATTCGTGGATCCTTCATCCTCTTCAATGAATATGGATCTAACCTCCTACACGAACAGGCTTACAAATGCAATGCGTTCAGTTAAACCTCCTTCCACTCGACCTCAATCAACTGATGTTTTCGTTCAACCTGACTTACGATATAGTACACACGTTTTCGTACGTCGTGACTCACATCGACGACCTCATTCCCTATAGAGGTGGAAACACTAAGGCAAATACGGCATAAAGACGAGCACGGCAATACATATGAATCTCAAGAAACACCTAGGAGAGTAGGTGGATCTGCTTCAAATAAGGAAATGGCACTCCATTTAATGTGTGCTGATAAGAAAATGATAATTAGCATTGCACGTAGGAGCCCGATAAAGAATCTTAATCCCTTCTTAATAGATAACATCATTCGAGTAGGGAGGTGACTTCAATTATCGTGCTTGCTCTTCGAAAGAAAACATCCACTTATACTTTTTAGTAAACATTTTGTTACCAACTTGATCGTAATGCATTTTCATCTCCAGAACGTGCATTCTGGTATTACTCACACCTTGAGTAGTCTTCGCAAAGAGTTCTGGATCATCAAGGCTCAAGCTGCTATTCAAAGAGTCCTGAAACGATGCTTTCTATGTTTGAGACTTAACAGTACACCGTACACGCAGATTATGGCTCCACTACCCTAATGTCGCCCGGAAGCTTACGTACCACCATTCAATCCTGTTGGTATAGACTATTTTAGACCATTTTACTTTGAGAGAAGGAGAGTCATTGAAAAACGATACGGCTGTTTGTTCACTTGACTGTCTATTAGAGCATTTCACATGGAGATGGCTTACACCTTGGATACTGACTCATTTTTATGCGCTCTCTCAAGATTCTTTTCTAGGCGGGGTCACCCAAGACATGTGTTTAGCGACAACGGTTCAAACTTCAGAGGGGCCGACGCCAGTCTAAGACAGATCGTCTGTAGTTGGGATCAGAATAAGTAGCAAGTACCCTTTGGGAAAGGGGTTGTGAATGGCACTTTAACCCTCCGAGAGCTAGTCATCGAGGTGGTATATGGAAACGCATGAAAAAGTCAATAATAATAAGTCTACGATCACTATTGTTTCAAAGAGTATTGACGGGTGAGTCTTTGGAGACATTTTTAATAGAAGCTGAAGGAATACTGAACAATCGATCACTAGTAAAACTAGTTAATGATTGTGATAATATGGATGTACTTACGCCAAATAAGTTATTGTTGGTTTCCAGAGGTGTATCATTCGACGAAGCGCAGGTGAGTAAAACGTGCTAATATAACAGGAGATGGAGGGAAGCGCAACAACTAGCCAACCTATTCTGTAACAGATGGTTATGGGAGTATCTACCAACCCTTCAGGCAAGATCCAAGTGGTTGGACATGAGGAGGAGTCTATAACCAGGAGACTTAGTGCTAGTAAACAATATTGACTCACAGAGAACTCTGTGGCCGAAGGCAATAGTTGGACAGGTCATTTATGGTCCAGATGAACGAGTGAGAACAATTCGATTGAAGACAGCAACCAAAGAGATCAACCGGGATATACGGAACCTGTGTCTAGTGGAAGAGGCCGATTATTTGAGTGCGACGGTAACGAAGCTTGGACGTGGTGTCCGATTGGGGGGATTTTAGTTATGTCCATATCTAACCAATCAAGTCGTTGTTTAAGCGCCCATCACGTTGATCTAATTTGATTCGTCTGTAAACTATCTCTGTTGCATGTGACCCACGAATTTAAAGACAATGTTATCGTATTATATTAATGTGACTCATAATTGTATTCATTTCAATAAGACATGCAATACTGGTCGGTACGTTTGTGCGTTTCACTTAGTGACCGTAATTCCCTTAATTATTGTACTAATCTAGTTGTTTTCACGTTTAAAAACAGATAAAGTTGAAAGTCAAGTTGTCCTTGTTTTGAATATAGCTTTCACATAGACTCTGTGCTCGCCACTATCGCATTTAGGGTTCTAGTAGTATATCTGTAGGACAAAAAATAAATCCTACACTTATAATACCTCATCCGACAGCCAACACGCACGATGATGCTTCGGCGGTATCAGAAAGTAAGATTAAAACAACGCGTTCTGGAAGAAGAGTAAGATTTCCAGAACATTTAAACGATTATTGCACGTTAGACTCCAGGTATTAGTTTGCTACATTTCGATTTTCCTTTGTATTACACATAATAAAAAAGTTGATATGTTTATATTTATGTATTTATTCCAAAAAACAAACAAACGAAATCTTGTTTGCTAATATGTGCATATTGAATTTTATCACAATAAACTCGAAAAAATATTTAAAAATCTCTTTCACACTATCGCATGTGTATGAGTTTGTTTCTCTTTTTTCGCCCGCTTTGTGCCTTTTCCGGCGTACAAGTGTAAGTCGACATGCACTTACCAATCCTTTTTCTTTTCCAGGACGGCTGGAAAAGACGATAAAAAGAACGATGAGGTTTACGAGGAACCGAAATTTTCATCGTACTTTGTTTTTTATTACTATATTGAACTATGTGGTCCATTATAGTGAGGAAAAACGACCAGACACTGGTAAGCATAGCGAGCTATCAGAAGAGTGTTTACCAACGACAAACTCGTTGGATTTAAACTTCTGGCCGGCCACGTCTTAGGATCATTACTACCCATTGGGAGGGGAGTGATCTGTAGCGGCAAATAAATCCCGAAAATAAATGGCTCTGTAAGTCTTCGACATTGGATACTGACCACATTAGTTCTAATGGTCTCACCTAGCTGAAGGCGCTTCGGTCATGCATCCGCACTAGATCACGGGTGGTAACGCCGTGCTCAACATCCCCTGTAATCGCTAGCCAGATTAGATCAAACGATCCTCGATAAGTTTGGTAACCTATCAAATATATCTCCGAACCTCCTCACTTTTGTCTTTTGATTTCACTTGGTGGGCACGATTCATATTAGATGTTACTGGTTAAAGCGTTGTCAAACTCCGAATACCTGTGGCATTTTCAATGTAAATAAATAAATCCTTCGTCTGAATGTTTAAATCTCTGTCCCTAGCTTTTCTAGTATCACCAGGCCAAGTCTACACAACAGCATGGGCATGAGAGAAAAGTGGCCGTGGGCTTCTGAAAGCTCCTGAGGCCCTGAGAGCACATTAGTGGAGGGAGCGACCATCCAATCAGAAATGTGACACATGACATGCCATTTTCTAGATGATTTTGGGAAGCTTCTATTTGGCGCTGTTTGAGTTAAACGTCTTTAGAGATTTTAGAGTCACCCTAGGCTAATTTCGAGAAATATTCTGGGTCTCATCAGCATAAACAAACTATCATATTGCAGATAATATATAATACAAACTCACCGTAAATTTCCAGTATTTGTGTTTTCTGTTTGGTCATATTAGGTAGATAGTGCTCGAGTAAGAAGAAAATCCAAGTGTACAGTTTGTGGTGGAATATTGTGTATAAACTGATTAGGCAGAAAGATGAATTTGTAATCAGTTGCTGATCGAGTCTTTCTTATATAAGCTACAGACATATGTATTTGCTCTGCCTTGTAGTTAAACTTACGAGTGTTTGATATTTAAACAGACATATTACACAGGAGCACTTACATGTTGCTTATGCTTGCTAAAGAACCATGATATCCGGATATAATCGTAGTTGAATAGTCCTCCTTATCAGTTGGCCAAGTTAGTTGACTTCGAATACCCATTAAGATTGAGATAGAACAACGAATTTAAGCGGTAATTGACAAACATAAGCAACGATATAAGTGAAAAAGAATAAGCATAGAATCCAATCATAAAGTTTATAATAACAGGTTGCGTCATTCGAACTGTTGCTTAACAATGTAGGTCATTAACGTAGATGATCTGTGTCAAGTGAGTGGAGCGCTGCTCGAGTTTAGAAGGGAATGGTGTGACCAAACAGCTGACCTCGGGGTCACACTCGAAGATTAGTACCTTACGTGGATTACCCCTTCTACGTATCCAGGTAAAATGGCTGCTTTGATGACTGTACAACACAAATGACGTTATTACAGAGATGTATGAGTAAGAATAGGTACAAGGAACAGAGTGCAATCACTTCTGTATGGGCCAGTCCACGACGTGCCATTAATTGATGCGCGTTGGTTCTCCTTGACCTTGACGACGATCAGTGAACTGTTTGAGATTAATGACTCGACTACCAGATGATTTGGTTAGGGACTAGTGACATTTCACTGGCCCTATTAAATAACTTAAAATATAATATCTACGGATAGTAAAGAGAGCAATGAGTCTTTATTCGATAATGTTTCGACATCACACAAGTGTTTCAGGGTAACATTTAACTGATCACGTCAATCTACTACAATTTCCAGTCCATCTTAACCGGTTCACGGTACTACATCTAAAACAAACACAACGCAAACATCACTTAACACGAAGAGTATAGTCTTGCCTACTATGACTGGTTTAGCTGAACTTTCTGTTATGGCTTGGATGGTATTGTCTAGTATTCATTTCTGTGACTATCTGGAATGCTACATGCTATATCTAAACGTCTATCACAGATCCTCATTCTGTTTTAACATCCTGGTCATAAACTGAACCGGTGTACTCACTCGTGATCATATGCGGATGCATGACTGGGCGTTTTCAGTTATGTTACTTTATTGAAACTCATGAGGTCAGTATCAACTATCGAAGACCTACAGAACTAGCAATTTTGGGGATTTATTTACCGCTACGTCGCTAAGTTTGTTAGATGTCATAGACACTACCAGATAAAGCCTGTAGATTATAATCAACACGAGATGCTCCTCACATAGTTTATTTAATGACAGTAAACATCATTTCGAAACCGAAGATACTGAAGTTTTCTCTCACTGACTCCTTGAAAATGAGTGTTGTAGAGAGCTTCTTCAGTTGCCTGTTAGAATTTACGATCCAAAGTTTCTGCAGTTTAGGGTAGTTATTGAGGAAAACTCCTATCAGACACCATTCAGACCACATCATGAAAAGGTTGACATTTAATTGGGGAAGTATAGTTAGTTCAACTGAAGGAATCGATGTGCGGAAAGAATAAATATATTCCCTTCTGGTATTCACGATGCAAACCATTGGCTCGTAAAACAATCTACTATTAAGTAACAACGCAGCCGTAAACCATTCAGTAATGAAGACAACATCCAAAGAATATAACCAAACAATTCAAACTTATTTGGTTGTGACTTGAGGGATTGCGGTTGGACATTGTACCGCAGTCGATTCAACTGATGCGCTCCATTTAGAGGTATGCAAAGGCTCTTTTCACGGTGTTTGCGATGTTTATTTTTAAATGTAGGTGATTAAGATTACTCAATTTCATTTGAAATAGCTTCTTCCTTTTGTACCTTGTAGTTTTTATATTCAGTCAAACGATTTCCCACC
Organism: Schistosoma haematobium; assembly: GCF_000699445.3. Classification (NCBI taxonomy): domain Eukaryota; kingdom Metazoa; phylum Platyhelminthes; class Trematoda; order Strigeidida; family Schistosomatidae; genus Schistosoma; species Schistosoma haematobium. The sequence goes on along the minus strand of NC_067197.1, from coordinate 16,403,263 downwards.
TGTGTAAAGTAAATTCCTAACATCAGCTATCATCCTCAAGAATCTTCAAAAGATGTTAGCGTTATTGAGGTATGTTAGTTGCTGTTCTATAAATTTAATACGGAATTAAGGTATGCATTTGTTTCGAATCCTCATTTGCGTTTGATCCCTCAACGTGGTTTCCACCAAAACTGGAACATGTACATTTCATCGAGGTTTCCTGCAAATACACATACTTTGAGAAATATTTCACTTAGTCAGTTACATCCAGTAATCTCAGTCCACCGTCTTAGCACAAACAGTTCACTGTTTGCACTCGTTCATGAAGGCAAGCGTATAGGGAACCACAGTGATTTTCCAATATGGTGTATAAATCCAGTAAAAATTGAGACTCCAGTTCCTAGACCAAATAAGACTCCTCCAACAAATTCCAGTGTTGAACCACCGAAGGAACCTAAAAAGAAAGAAGTGAGTTAACCTGTTAATCAGACTTTTTCAGGATGAAAAACAAGTGAAACCACCTATGTGGATCCGCATTAAGGATGGAATTGTCCATTATTATCATGGGTTTAGACTTCTTGGTTTGGAGATTAGAATCGCCTCTGGAATTTGTTTCAGAGTTCTTGGGGGCCACACACTAACGAGGAGGGAACGGAAACAAGTAATGTCTGACATTATGTACTTATTTTGATTCCAGCTTGTTCGCACTCTAGCAGATATCTTACGCCTTCTACCGTTCTCAGTGTTCATCATTGTTCCGTTTATGGAAATTCTGATTCCATTTTATGTCAAATTTTTCCCTTTTATGCTTCCGAGTACTTTTAAGGACAAATCAACGGAGGTATTAGTAATACAATATTTAATAACTCTTTAGGCTAATGCCATTCAACAGAGGCTTAAAGCTAAGCTTGAGTTGACTCATTTTCTTCAGGAAACTTTGATGCAAACTGCTGGAGCCTTAAAGAGCAGTTCAGATGCACCCACTGTTACTGAATTCCAAGAGTTTATTAAAAAGGTATAGTTTATTAGGTAACAGCATTATACATATAACAATATCCTATTTTTGACATTAACGTTGAACAGTTTTAACAGATACAAGGACTTCACAACAACGTTGAGTTTTCACTGTAATCAGAGAAGAAAATCAATGGATTTTGTTCGAACCCGCCCTTATATCTTGGCTTCTAAGTCACCAGTATCTTAATTTTTTACTTGTGAACAAGGTGATCCCCAGTTCTGTTATAGGTTTGAGATTGTTTGTTACTTCTTAGTCATCCACGCTTTGGAATAATCCTTTTAAAAAATATAATGAGGTAGTTGGGTGAGGTGTGGCCTTGGTTATCTAACGGCTAAGCTATTTCTAGAGCAGGCTTTTTATAGATACTTCTTTCCGTTGTAGGGAGAGTATATTGCTACAGATACTGGTTGTCTGAGAAGAACGCTTTACTGCTGTTATTGCGGCTTTACCCTCTGCCCGTAATTTTGTCTCTCATAGTTCTGTCACAACAAATGACCTGACTAGCTTTGTAAAACATTGAGAGATAAGTGTCCAATGAGACTATAATTTATGGACGACTTTTGAGCGACTCTAAAGTGACCTTGGAATTGTCCACCTAATAACTATCACCAGATAAGGGTTATAAACCAGTATGAGGAATTAGAATTATGATTTACAATTGATGGTAGGGTTAGGAATTAGATTTAAGGTTTTCATCACTAAGTGACATCAGCTATCATGCCAAAACTGTAGTTAGCCAGATGGATGGGTGAATTTCGCGCCAAAATCCGAGACCTGTTATCTTATACCTGATTAGTTCGTCTATAAATTGTAGTCTCGCCAAGCGCTCCAGTATATATGGCTCGATTCAATCATCACATTATACAAATCTTGGTCATTACTTCAGAGTGGCAGCTATGGCAGGATGCCGAAAGTTAGTCGATCAGCAACTCACTGGAGCTGACAGGATTCTAAACAAGCAAACTGGCTCACTTCGCTAACTGAATTCCTCACCGACAAACTGGGTGTTGATACAGAATAGTTTAGCAGAAAAGACCTTACAGAGAACTGATATGCTTATTTGTAGTTAACTTGACTTTGCCTTTGGCATTACATTTTCGTACTCAACTTGAGATAATCCTCATATTGTTTTTTTGTATGTAGCGAGTCTGACACTGATACTATAATATAACAAAAGTTATTCATTGTCCTGTATCAGTCACTAGCCACAATATGGACTACTTGTGGCCACGGTTTGGTCTTTATCTGGAGATGCTAGGTCAAACACGTCTTCCATTTAGCTAGTATTTAAGCCAGATATTCATCGTAGAATTACGAATTTAAACAATTTGGGTATTCCCTTATAGGAATTAGGTTTAATTAATCCTCCACTTCATTTACTTAATCTCTCTAACCCTTTCCCGTTTAGTTGTCTCCAGGTTATGCTTGACTCTGCAGGTAAACTTTGATTATATAGTGAAACACATAAATACCAATATAGTGAAAAGTACCAGAAAGGTCACCAAACCTTCTGTGAAGAGAGCTGTAGAAACTTCCACCATAAACAACATCGTGCTATAGATTGTTCGAATATATCGAAATTTCCAAATTTATTTTACCGAAATTTTTATAGAGAACAGTTTTTTATGACAGCTTAGTGTATATACTAAAGTTTTCGCAAATAATATCTACCTTCTTGTTAACTCTATTATAGGTACAGAAATCTGGTGAACAGGCTCAAGCTAAAGATATTACTAGATTTTCAAAGCTCTTTGAGGATCAAGTGACATTGGATTCTCTGGATAATAAACAGCTTAGAATGCTATGTCGACTTCTTTCTCTTCCAACCATTGGTCCCAGTCATTTACTAAGATTTCAAATTTGGATACGTGTTAGACAGTTAAAAGCAGAAGATAAAGTAATGGGGATTTTTCGATGATACATTTTTAGTTCTACAATGAGTTGTTTGACATGAAATCCATTCATTTGTACGGTGATATTTGTCTACTTTGTAGTTCTGTTCCAATACTGAGGTTATTCTTTTTTGGGTTTATGATCACAAATTTAAACATTTAAGTGATTGATGACTGTATTGGTATTAAGGTATCAATTAAGAATGGAAAGGTACATTTACCGAATGGATTCATGTTGTGTTGAGGGTAAATATCTGAATCAGTGGAGCTTTAAACCAATAATGAATATATTCAATATTCAACGACTAGACAGCAAACTCGAGTTGTACACCATCTAATTAAGCTTACGAAATCGAGTATTATTACTACTTACACAACGAGTCACTCGAATGTAGTAAAGTAGAAATGGTAGCAGTGATTAATTGTATGTATGTTTGTAAGATCTAATCCGTTCTCTCATCTAACCTATCGTCACTGGACTTCATGATTAATAATTGTATTGAGTTTAGTTAATTCACCCACCTGACACTCGAAGATGAGCCACTCGCTAAATATGAGGGTTAATAATACTCAGTTGCCCAAACCAACGTGAGCAGGATGGGGATCAGACTTGGGACATGGTGGCCGAAAGTCCAGTACCTTGACCACCAAGCTAATGCTCCACTGCATAATTATTTACTTACAGCCATCACTAGTCTAACCAACCCTATCAGAATTTTATATCAGGTAATAACATGTTAGTATTGTAGCATTCGTCAGAGGTTGGATGCTACTATCTTAACCAATTCTTACATTATGTAGTGTAAATTCACCCCAATTTTTCATGAGTTTTCACTATATCTACTAGCTTAAAACCTAGATTATTGATTTGTATAAATTTTTAGCTTAGTTGACGACTTCATGCCAGCAAGACTATTCATTCTTTGTCCCATTACACTTTATTTCAATCAAATTTAAATTTTTATCTCTTATCTGTCAATTTATGTGATCGTTTTATTACCCCGTATCCTATTGTAGCTGATAGCGAATGAAGGTGTTGATCAGATACCACCTTGGGAATTGCAAAGTTTATGTCAGGAACGTGGAATGCGTTCAGTTGGTTTACCAAAAGAAAAATTGCAATCACAACTTAGTGAATGGCTTGATTTACATCTAGAAAAGAATGTACCCATCACTCTCTTATTATTCTCTCGGGCACTGCATGTGACTCAGGCGCTAGTAGATCAAAATCCCCTGCAACAAGTACGTGTTCTGTTTCCAATTCATTTTGACTTGGTATTAAGCGAACTTTTTAACCTTTCATATACTTGAGTCGTTTTGTCATTCAAAAAACTTACGCCTGCTACCCCTCATGAAGGAGCATAGACCGCCCACCAACATTATCCGTCGAATTGTGTCCTGAGTAATTCTTTCCAGTTGTTTACAGTTGCCATTCATTCTTTTTATGTCTGCTTCCAATTCCCGACGCAGTGTATTCTCTGGGCTTCCTCTTTTCCGTTTCCCTCCAGGAATCCAAGTTAGCGCTTGCTTCGTGATGCATTTTGATGATTTCCTCGATGTGTATCCTATCCACTTCCAGCATGTTTTCCTAATTTCCTCTTCAGCTGGAAGCTGATTTGTTCTCTCCCACAGTAGGCTGTTGCTGATGGTGTCTTATGTAGACAACTGTTTATAAATAACTGTACGTTTTTAATGATGATTGTAGTATTTCTCCACGTTCCAGCTCCGTACAAGAGAACTGGTCCATCAAGTGTGGTTTGGTTGTCGATCTCTATGTCATATTTCAGGATCATACTTTTTCTCTTGTGTATGTGGAGGACTACTTCTGTAGAGGCTGCTGCTACACCGACTATCTTGATCTGCATCTGTTGGTGTGTATGAGATAGAAGAGCTATGTCATCTTGCTACAGTTTCATCTTGAAAACCACCGGGTGGTGATCTGTAGCTTTATTAACTCTCCTGGTTCTCACGTCTTCCATTGACCTTGTGGATTTTTTAATGACGCAAATATGATCGATCTGGTTGTCTGTAGTGTGATCCGGTGATACCCATATAACTTTGTGTATGTGTTTGTGGGAGAATATTCTGCCGCCCATAACCACTTTGTTGAATGCATATGAATTTGAAAATCTTTATTTTCATTCCTTTCTCCCAGTTCATTTCGTCTCATTGTATATTCATACCCAGGATTGTCCATTCAGACCTTGGCGTTGAGGTCTCACATCAGGATAGTCAAGTCGTTTCTGGGGCACTTATCTACGATCGATTGGAGTCTCTTGTAAAACTGGTTTTTGTCGTCTTCGTTGCTATCATTGGTTGGTGCATAACATTAGATAACATTCACTGAGCCCCCAAATGCCCTGGTATAGCCGAGAGTGGGGAGTGTCCGCTCTCCTTCTCGAAATGCTCTCACATGGCCACGCGTATATAGCCTCTGCCAGGGAAGTCCTACTCATTGCCTTCACGCGGCGGGGGTGCTGTTTACGAGATTGAGAGGACGAAAAGCGAATTTCCGGCGCTTTAACCGGGTTGGTGGACACGGAGAGTCCACCTAGGGGAGTTGGAAAACCCTGATTCCAAACCAATGGTGCACATGCGCTCCAGTATCCTGAGGGAACAAATGGCATATGAACCAATCGTTGGTCACCGGATACCATGGGACTGCATCTCCTTACGATGCTCCACTGCCTTGTGGATCAGACCTTCAGGTCAAAGGCTCCGGGTGTGGCCCCCTTAGAAAACCACCTGCTTCGGTTTGGGCACTCGGACAGTATCACAGCCCTCACACATCAAATGAGATTTGTGTGGCGCATATCTATTTGGTGCCTCCTTGTACCAGTATCTATGTGTTAAAATAGATAAATAAAATAAACATTCATTGTGACCCCTCTTTTGTTTCAAATGATGTTTTGATGATCCTGGGTCCATGAGATTCCCATCCCATAAGTGTTTTCGTGCTTCTGTGGACAGCGTCACTGCAACTCTTTGTGTGTGCGGAGCATTTTCTCGTTTCCGCAGCTATTTGATTGGTCCTCCCGGTCTCTTACATTGTCTGGACATTCCATGTACCTATGTTAATTGTTCTTCTGATTATTAGAAGAGGCATCGGCCTCGTGATTTCTGAAGAGTCTCGGCGTTCACCATTAGGTGTCATAGCTCTTCTAAATGAAGCTATTTCAACTAAAAGGATAGAGTTTAAATGGTTTGAATTGTTCATTCTGGATAGCTTTTTTTAGCAAGGTTGTTTTCTGCAGGATGAGGTTCCTGATCCCATACTCAACCTTCCTCCCTTGGAACCAGCAGTAACCCTAGAAGAGCTGCAGGAAGAGTTATGTAAATACCCGGTTGAAATTATTTCATTAGAATTCGGACCAGAGTTGTAGGAAGCACTAGTTATTTCATGATATTTTGTATAAAATGTTTCTACTCGTTTTAGTTCCCATTTCTACATAAATTGTTTTATAGTTGAATAATTCAGCTTAAATAAATAGCTATTTTTAACCACAGAGTCACATGTAGGAATTCAAATATGTAACCCAATAAACCACATATTTTAATAATCCAACCATACTTTAACATTATATTGAATATGATTTCAAAGGGTCGCAACCAACCAATTGCTTTATGACTATTTGGTCGAAAAATGTCCGTTAGATCCTTAGTGTACCTTCATTTGAACTTCAGCAGCGTTTCTAGATTGAACTATTCATTTTAGTGTAGTTTGATTTACCAAACATCGAACAATTTCCCCCATGTAGGATTTACTGTGAATAGAATAAGTTTTTGGTGCCTCAGTAATAATGCACGATATTTTCACTAGAACCAGCTGAGTATTTTATCTACCATATCGTAAGGCAGCTGTTTGCAATCGGCTACTAGCGAATCAAAACAGTTTACTATAAACATAGAGCTTTCGTAGGAAATCTCATTGTAATTGATTTCTCATGAATATTTATGATCCTACGTTGAGTTACATTCATAAGCGTGATAAAAAACCTAGCTTAGCCATTAAATGTGAGCTGTTATTAGTGAACAATCATCAAGAATGATTGGCTTCATCTGGATCTATCTATTTTGTTATTAATAGCCCCTTTAAGAGATTCGGCTTGTTTTTATGTATTTGAATATATGTTACTCAAATTCACCTACAAAGTTACCTTTAACTGACTGAACGTATGATTGTTTATACTATATAGCCAGAGTTGTAAAGACTTCCAAAGATTTTTCAACATAGTTTGTTTCATCCTTATTTTTCTGATACTGGTTTGATAACTTCATTACATTTAAGTTTCATTCAACTTTATTTTTAGGCTATTGCTCAATTACCACCATCAGCTTCATCAGAGGCAGTGGCTCGTGTTTTAGAAACCACGCCTCATGATGAACTTGATCCTGTTACCAAAATCAAAGTGTTACGTGAAGAACAAGACAGTATTAAAGCTGAACGAGTACAGCGCAAACAAGAGTTAATTGAAAAGCAAAAATCTGAAAAAGGTAAAACTATTATCACTGGATTGCCAGAAGGCGATCAAGCTCCATTGTTAAAGGGTCTTAAAAATGAAGGTAAGATACCATATTCGTCTAAGACTTATTGGTTAGGGAAAACTTTTCTGATTTGAATGAAATTTATTCGGCAGATTTTAAACGTTTTCACTTTCATTTTCCTTTACTTATACCTTACGTAAATCATTCCATTCATTCCCATAAGGCCACCTTTCTGTTATTTCTCATGTTCACATCTATGTCTCAGTTTGTATTTAATATAAATTGGGATAAATCCCTCTGGTCTAAACTTCGAGTGTCTGTTGGAAAAGTCTCAAAAGTATCCCTCGTCGGAATCCCTAGAGGTCCAGAAACGCCAGGAAACGTTTGATTAAATCCGCACTGAACAGGATCTCAGAATCGCATCCCGTGGTTTCGACTGGATATTCACACGTACTGCCCCTATATTTAGTACGGCTCCATAAATTTCTGGAAGCCTAAGATCGTGTGTAACGATATAAGTACTCTCGTTTTTCTGTACATAAACGAACATTGGAGTAGAGCTTTACTCGCTATTCGCGCCTTCTCTCTAGTGTTCCAGTTAACATGGTGAAGTATTTAGGGATATCGGAACCACGCAAGAAGAGAATTTAGGCGTGTCGGTAACAAGATTTGTTAGGGTGGAACCCTGCTCCACCTACTTCCGCCTGGGGATCCGGGCGTGGCATCACTAGTTCTTACACGTATAGCATAGCTTGTAGCCAATTATGTCTGGCGAATGAAATAATAAATAGAAATAATTTCATATAATTTTTCCCATTTACAGATTTGAACGAAAAAATTCGTGGCAGAATTTATTCATTTCATGAATTCTCCCCATCTGTTTACAGTCTAATGATAATAATCAAATTTGTGTATTTCAAGTAGAAGTAGATAGTTGCTTGCAATGAAATCTAGGACGTCCGTTTCGTCCTTTTGGGTATTCGTCTGCTGGATGTGCCTGGATACGAGAGTTGATGTTCACTCTGGGACTCGAACCTAGTACCTTTCGCTTCAAATTAAAATCTACCCCATCGCACAGGTCAGTGGCTATCTGAATCCTATAGCTAAGTGGATAACACATTAGCACTTGAAAACCAACTCTAGGATATAGGTGAATCCAGCTGACTAGTCCCCAAAAAGGACGAAACGGGCGTCCTAAATTCCATTGCTAGCCATAGTCAATTTGTGCTCAAAATCCTTGTGACCTACTGACAATATTGAGACAATCCGCACAGGACACACATACACCGAAAGAAACTGGTCAATTACAGTCCTAAACGCCAATGGGAAGATCCAAACAACCATTATGTGTGAATTAAAATTAAAAACAGTGTATGATCCCACTGTGGCGGAGGTTTTTATATTCAAAGCCTTTAAGATATTGATGGACTTTTCAGAGATGCCTTATACAGACACTCTTGGATCGGAGTCCTATTCTACGAATCTAATTTGGCGCTGATATCAAGAGCAGTGTTGGCCTGCTGCTTGCTCCCAACGTGCTGGGATACTCTTGTAGTGAACAAAAACACGGGTGGGGACAATCGAATGTATTTAGCACAAAAATTGCAGACTATCTCAATAAAATGTGAATACCATAAAGTCAATCGTCAATTTGCAAAATATCATTCCATCATATCAAACTGTACTGTTCCCGTTGCAAACACTAATCCATTGTCTCCCATTCCATTGTACATGCGTTTTCTTACAAATTCCATTGTGCTCTCGCTCTTCCTTTCTTGATCTTCGCCATCTTCTGCTGCTTGACATTACGTTCTTTTAACGCACGTTATATGCTACTTATATCAATATAAGTAGCTCACACCACACTCTTACCACCAGGTTTCTCGGTCCTGATAAAAAGTTTACAAAATTTTCCGACATCGGGATCTGTGTTTATCGAAAAACTTGGGGTTAATTGGTGTAGTTCTAATAAGCCTATAGAAACCCTCTGCCAATAGGTAGGATGCTTCACAAAACCGCATATAATTTTACATGGTATTTTTTTATTGCGTTATATAAATGCGGCCAGTGATCATCTATAATTTTCAGTGAGTAGATGGCTAGCCTTAGAAGTAGCTTGGTTTGATATTTGGTTATAATGAAGGCTACAACCAACGTACATCAATCCGTTTAGTACGATGGATTTTTTGGCCACTGGAACATAAGATTTTCGCAAACCAAGGTATGATGATAGTCCTGATAAGTGTTCTGAAAGGAGCAGGATTGTTGTACACAGCCACGCCAGAAGTAGCTGACTGTGATGTGGTAAATCTAAGTCCAAGCTTGGTATGCAGACAGAGGGGACCAGGTAGATCATTGGCGATGACTGTGCCAAAAATCAGGTAGTCTGCGCACAAAGCTAAAGAAGGCAATCACCTTCATTTTACCTGCGACTGATGAGTTCCGACCGATCACACAAATAACTCTCATACTGTGACTCGACCTGTGCATCCATATTTCTGGTTAGCATTATAATATCTGTCGAACTCACTTTTTAGAGATCATTTAACTAACAATAAAACTCGTTCTTGATTGCACCCAAGTTGAAATCTATCGGGGGACTCGGCGGAGGAAAAGAAAATACATCTTTTCCTACGACAGCTTTCACTTTGGAGCTTTCTAACCCAGTACCATATAGACGACTGCTGGTGGGGGATCCAATCGATTGATGATGCCTCTACTTTGGCTCTTAGTGCAACATTAGCGCCAGATGAAATGAATGGTGTTACGGCATCGTCTGCTATCAAGTGGACTTGAAGCAAGCTTTTTGAGTTAACAAATCGAAGAGTACTTGTAGTGCTTCACTAACAACAGTCATACAGGTCTCAGAGATACTACAAACGTTGATGTCAAGACTTTCCAAAAACTCAACTAGACCTATTTGTTAACTGAACTTCATCAGTGTGCTAACGTTGGAGGAAGACATTTTGAATGGCGCACATGGTTTCAAGAGAGCTGATTTAGATTTCCTACTCGATAGTAGCATTCGGAATTTCGGACAGTTAATGACTTGAGTTCATTTAGAAAGGACATAACTTCGTCATTGATGAGCTGACTATTCAGTTGAAAAATAAAAGTAAATGGAATAGAAAGGGAAATCGTACTTTAATTACTTCATTCTCAAGGTGAACTATATAATAACACTCGCAACTGGAAAAGACGAGGCTGATAGTTTCATTAGCTAAAGTTAGCTACTTTTGCTAAATCCTTATGTTGACAGATGATTTTAATATTACTGGTTTATAATCACTGTTTGTGTATGTATTTAATGATACAACTCCTCGAAGGTTGACGTTTTAGAAACAGGTAATTATCTCCTGACTGTAATGATAATTGGCTCCAGCCAAGCGAAAGGAGGTTAAAAATATGCGAAGTAATGAGGTGATATTTGACGGATCGACTTTGCACCTGTACGTGTGACTAACTGAATTATCGAGTTCTTAACGGTGTTTATGGTAAAATCCAAGTCATTTTTTAGCATATTCATATGTTACACTTAATGTGGTCTGATTCGTTAATAGAACACAAGAGATCAACTGTGTTCAGGTTTTTTTATGTGTTGTGTATTTATCATGTCCTGATTCCGGTACAAATGGTCAATTTCATATGGAAACTCTATTAGAGATAGAAATGCGAACGCGAGAGAGAGAATAAAGAAGCTGGTGAATTGATAGGATTTAAAAGCACATATATATGAAAGTGAATGTGTCATCGAACGATTTAAGCACCTAATATTTAAACTAGTAAAAGAGATATGTGTGTAAGCTATAATAAATGATTAAGTGTACATGACCATATAGACATAATAATAATAATAATAATAATAATAATAATAATAATAATAATAATAATAATAATAATAATAATAATAATAATAATAATAATAATAATAATAATAATAATAGTAATAGTAATAGTAATAGTAATAGTAATAATAATAGTAGTGATACGAAGATATAGACAAACTGTTACTGTTCTAACGGCACTCTCTGTCAAATAAGTTAGTTGAAGGGCTTAACAAAATTAACGTATACAGCTCAAGCTTAGATGAGGTACTCTCAATCGTTCATGATGAAAAAATATTCATCTGAGCTATAGTTTATAAAAGGTTCAAGATAGCTGAAAAGTGTTTCATTATGATCAAATCTAGACAGATCACTAATCCGTGAAAATACGGATTGTTGGTCAAAGCCACGTTACGGGTCATTTTTTGCATGTTATTTGGAAATAAGCTATTCCGCTTTTAGATTTATTCATATATCACTGAAATCTTATTTTCTCTTGATGTAGAACTTGATAAAGTCACACCTGTGTTAACTGATTCAGCTACTTTTATGTCCGAAAGTACGGAGATACAATCTGAGGTAAATCAATACTTGTCATTTATTATTATTATTATTATTATTATTGTTATTATTATTATTATTGACTGGAACATAACGCTTAATGAAGTAAAACATTTTAATCCTAAAATCTTTAAGAATGTTTTAGGATGCTCACATACCCACGTGAACGATTAGTAACTGAATATCATTCTATCTAGCTATCTTAATAAACTTTTAAGCAATGTAATCAGAGTTCATAACAATAATATATTCTGAAGAAAAAAAAACACTGAGTGTACACCAAATTTACTGCCATAACCTGGTTGATGCAGAAATATTTGAAGATTAGGTAATTTGACATAAGATCTCTCACAATGGCCCAAACTTTCTTATGCTTTATTCCCCTCCATCAGTAAAGATTGATACCCTACACCACCATATCAGCACAGTGAAATCTAACTATGACGACAAATCTGAGAGTATTAGAGGTAGTAACAGCATCACAGAGTTCTAACTCCATTTTTGAAATGTGAATCATATTTGGTTGAACACGTTTACAAAATTGCGATACTAATGGTTGAAATGTAAGTGTTTTGGGTACTTATGTTTTATACATTCGTATAGTAAGTCATGTGTTAAGGGCAAAGAGTTTAAGGGATTTGGAAACCAGCATACCAGCCAACTCAATAAATTAAGCGAAAATTGACTCGACACAAACTAAGCACTCAGATATATTGGCAATGTAAATTCCACAGGTTTTATGGGAAATATTACAATATATTTTAATGGGACTGAAAATGATATGTTAACTGATTAGGCTTGTACATAAAATGGATTTCAAGGGAGTGTAATAAGAACTACTGTAACAGTATCAGGGGTAGTAGAAAAGATTAGGTATAGAAGATATACTTCGAGAACATGTAAATTCGCGGATTACAAAGGTATAGGATGATTTTAAAACTCAGGATCTAAGGGAAGGTAAAGAATGAGTACATCTGCGTCAATATGACGGATTCTGAGCCATTTCAACCAGTCTGTCATCATTGGTTACGGAATTCGCGCGCAGCCCAATCGGGTACTCTGGATTTATTTTCAGGATTCAGTCCAGCTGTCAATAAATCCATGGTTTGATACTACGTCTTAGTTTTACCCTTCTAGCTCTCAGTTTACTCATACACTAGCCACCATCACTCATTGAGGTGGGCTGTGGTTGAATGTATGTAATCTATGTCCCAATCACTTCAATCAATAAAAATCCACTACCCCATCGAATGATTTCCCAACATTACTGAAACTTTGGGTCTAACCTCTGCATTGTTCATTCGGTGGTCCAAACACACGACCAATGCCTCAAAATAATCGAACACAAGGAAATTATCTATAATTTCTATGTTTCTTATATTGTTTGTGTGTTTCAAAATATATTCTAGTCTAAAATGTCAGTTAAGAATGGGAAACAATGCTTTTTAATTGAAAATTAGCAAGCTTTTCTTAACTCTTTACTTCGTCAATATAAGCTGATAAGTGTTAATCAACTGGTCAGAAGGGGTTATTTCGCTCCTTAGCTGTAAATTTGTGTTACTTCTTGAATTATCACTGTTTTCCTTCGAATTCAGTAATAAATTTGCTGAGGTTTATACCTCACTGTTTATAACGAATATATTATAGTACATAATTATAAACCGAGAAATCAAATGAAAGTAATTGGATTAGTGTAGTTTTGTCGACTCTAAATTCCTAAATATCTTAATTGTCCAATGGTCCTTCATCGACTTAAAACATTATTCTCAAACATACATCATATAGTATAGCATTTTGAATGAAAACCAACCTAAACGTCCATTACTTTTATGTTATCTATTCATAAATTGTTATTGAAAGTGAGCTAAGTATATATATATAAGGTTTTGGTCCACAAGACGCCTCATCATAAGGAATGTATCTCTATCGATACTCTGTCACGGATTCAAGAAAGGTATAACACGAAGAGAGTACGTAACAACAGCCGAATAAGAGCAGAGAAAGTCAAAGCACACGCCAAATACACAGAAGCAAAAAAAGCAAGTGAAGCAGAGCTTAGATCTGACACACAGACCTAGCTCTTCTATCTCATACACACCAACAGATGCAGGCCAAGACAGCCGGTGTAGCAGCAGCCTCTACAGAAGTAGTCCTCCATATATATATATATATATAAGATTTTTCTTGGAAAAATTGCATACTACTCACTGTTTACTATATAAGAAATAGATAACACTTAAAACGTGGAATACGTTTGATGTCTTTTACATTGATCATTAATATTCTTTTATTGTTATTTTCATTTGCAAATAGATTCGTAAACCTGTTCAAAATATACAACCTATCGATACACTACAAACATCAGTTAATGCAAAATCAAAAGATGATTCGCACATAGATAGTTTGCCTGTGAAGTCTGAAAAACCAAAAACATCGGATACTGAAGAGGTAACTGAGATATCTGCAGGTGATTTAGCTGAAATTCATTCGGCTATTGCTGAGTCCACACGTCATTTAGATAGTGAAACAATCGATGAATTGAAGGTAAAATTCATATTGCTTTTCTTAAAAGCTTGTCTATGGTAAAGATAATTTCATTCAAGGATTTAATTAGATGTGAATGCACTAAAACATCTTATTATTACTGTTTTGTTAATAAATTTCTTTAGTAATTCCTTTAACGGATCTCAGAGTGTCTTGGTGATGTTTGCGTATTATTCTGGGCACTTAATAAACAGTATAGGTGAGACTGTATTTTATGTAGTACCTTTGAGCGATGCTAAAGTGAGAAAACCCAAGTCCTTACTAGGCTCAAAAGTGGGTTATAGATGGGTGTGAGGAATTAAGATTAGAATCGATAGTGGATGGGGATAAACTTCACGTTTTCGAGTCATCTAACTGTATCGTAGTCAGTAATTGCGGGTGTGTTCTCGTTTATTTAGTCACTCAATTGCAGATATTTTGGAATAATTTCTATCATAGAACTAATTAGGGCATATCTTATACTGTGTTGTAATTTTCCTTCCATCTTGACTGACTGGCTTACATTCGACATGTCCATAGCATCAACGGATGGTATTTTTGTCGTATAATACTTTACATTTTTCATGTAAGCCAGCAAAAATGACACAATGAAACAGGCCCTCCATCACGGATTACGGCAGTGTAGATGATGATTCCTTCTTTATTTTGACTGGTCACCAAGTTCAAGGTCGAAATTGCGGACGAGAGTGGAGTTTATCGTCATCCCTATTTGACTTTATGAGTGATTGCATTTCGCGCCAAAATTCAAGACCTACCTTAAATTTCATTGTTTCGTGCATAAATTATGGTCTCGCCTACACACAAACACAAGTGTGAACTATCAAGTAATTAGATTACTAGTTGTTTAAGGGATAAATATGCATCTCTTATCTATCAACATTCATATACAGTAACATCATAAGAT
The DNA here is from genome assembly GCF_000699445.3 of Schistosoma haematobium. NCBI lineage: Eukaryota > Metazoa > Platyhelminthes > Trematoda > Strigeidida > Schistosomatidae > Schistosoma > Schistosoma haematobium. The sequence goes on along the minus strand of NC_067197.1, from coordinate 16,388,056 downwards.
TATATTAGTGATTTGTTCATCGTTTTCGGATGTATTTACTGGGTTTATACTTGATATGTTTTTATTTAATAGGAGCAAGTTGCAAAATTACAACAAAAACGTCAGGCTGAATTGGTGGCTTCTGAAGAAGTGACAGACAAACGAAAATCAAAAGCTGCATTACATCTAGAATCTCGTTTAGAGCGTTTAATTAAAGAAATGGATACTATGGTAGATAGACTAAATGATAAACGTACCCAACTGTTAAAAGATATTGAAGTAAGAGTATATACTTTCTTGACCATTTCTTACTTCATATGTACAGTTTTTTTGTATGATTTTCTTATCGCATTGATTGATTTATGTAGGTTATTCTTAGTTTATGTGCTCTTATAATCTAAGAATTTTTGCCGTCTACTGGAGTTGTTTTTGATGTTGAATTTAACTCTGTTAATAGGATCATTGGTAGCGATTTACTGACTGTTTAAGTTTTTATGACCTAACTAACTAATAAGGTCATACTTTTGTAAAAATTTGTAACTGCATAAAAATGAACTTGATTCGATTAATCACCCATGGAGTCACTGTCGATTAAATTGTTTAGACCTTTGATATTGTCTAAGATATTCTACTAATTTGTTATTTTAAAAGATTTTTAGTGCGAATACTGAATTGTAGTAGTTGTTATTCTGTTTTGTCTTGTTGTTGAAACACCAGATATCCTACCAATTACTTGACCTGTAACTATGCTGTGTATTGTGATGGTTTCACTACCATTGAAAAGCTTTCATTCTTTAAACCACAATATCAACTTATCCCATTTGTGTTGATCTGAGTTACTGATTAGTACCATTAGTCTTTATACCAAATATTCTGCTCACACCATACTACACAAATGTTAATATGTTATTTCATTTATCAATTTTACTTATCGTTCTAGTTGATATAATCATATTATCTCATATCGTTTGTTAATTTAATAGGTTTTTGAAAGCCATATAAATGAATCAACTGAATCAAAGGAACGGTCTAAGATAATGGATCAAATCAAAGCAGATCATGATCGTATGGTAGACATAAATGATTTGTTGATTTCTTTGAAACGTATTCAAAACATTCCTGATGATACACGTTGGGAAAAGATCTTGAAAGTTTTAGATGAGGATCATGATGGAAAAATCGAGTTGAATCATATATTGTCTGTAAGTTTACTCTAGTAAATAATAATTCAAATCCTATCTCTTTTACACATTTCCCATTAACTTATTCATGCATATCTGAAAGACTAACAGAAACGAAGATAATAAACCTTTTAAAACAAAGCAACATCCACGTAGCGTGTGGAATAAAAGTGACGGGTTACATGAGGATGGTATACATTTGCATGTAAGAGTGAATCAATATGCCGGAATACAACAATAAATCAACAACACATGGTTCTTTGAAACTGTAACTTTAATCTACTACTTATTATTAAGTAGTATGACTTTTAACACTAAGCAAACTAGGCGGTAAAAAATAGGAGTTTAGTACGTGTTGCACAAGATGTGATCATGTGGTTGATTCTTTTTCATCCTCACAAGAGAAAATAAGTCTTCAACAGATTGATCCTAATTTCACGTACTATAATTTTAAAAATGAATTGAGAAAGTCCGTACATACATATTTGTAGGTTCACAAGGAAGAGTAACTTAACAATTGTACAATCCTGATTATCTAGACAACTGAATGCATTAGCTTATCGTGTTTGTTCAAGTTTCTCTACATGAATGAGAAAGAAGCTTTTATTGGCTAGCTAGATCAAGAATGTATATAAACCCATCCATGTGTATGCATGCCTATCCTCAAAAATGTAAGTCATTTCTTAGTCAACCGTGTTCACCAATCATTTGGCTGGTTTATGATTAGCCCGTTGTATTGTTTTAATTTCACTGTGTTATTTCCACACTTTAAATTCGTGGACTTTTAAAATATTTTTATATCCTAATTTTTCTTAGGTTATCGAGCTTCTCGGTTCAGAGAATGTGAAACTATCCGGCAAAGAAATTGCACGCGTTCTTGAAATGATTGATAATGAACATTTGGCAAAAGCGATCCCTACAGAAGAGTTGAAAGCTGATAAAAACCGTTTAAAATCATCCGTCGATGATTCTTCTCAGGTCACTTCAAAGTAGAGGAGTGCTGTTTTGATTTTTGTAGGTGATAAATTGCATATATTGAAAATTATTGTAGTGTCATTAAACCCACGGAGTGAATTTCGAACATGTTGGGGTTTATTTTCTTAACGTATTTCCTCCTATTTTTATTGTAGTCATTAAATATTGCTGACGCATATATATATCGTTGGTATCATTCGTGATATGTTCTGTTCATTGATATTATCAACTAAAACTTACCTCTTTTGTTCAAATAACTTTTGTTGGTTTATAACAAACTAATCTTGTAATAAGAGTAATAATAATAAATACATCAAATGTACATGAGTTTTATTTATTTAGTACAAAACATGACCACTTTTTTCCATTTTAAGGTTTTGTAAATCTTCTGTTCGGTTCCGTCATAGAGGAGAATTTGATGACTTAATGGATATATTTTCGGTTTTAAGATCGATCAGATAGAATTCCAATCAATAGACAGTATGATATGATACAGTGTTGCTCAGTGATGGCTGACCACGAGACTGGCTTGTTGACATAAACCTCCAAATTATTTGAGACCAAAGATAGGACTACTCTAGCTACTTGATAAGTGACAGCCTTTGAGAAGGAGATGCGGAAGTAGGATATATCTATCACACTGTGTCAAGTAATAGGTCCGTTACGTGACAGTCTTAAGCCTGGGTAAATGAGGGTGGTCGGACATAGGATCAGCAAACCCATATTGTAGAAAAGAACCAAAGCAAAAACCAATTGCTCCATTTTAGCTCAGCCCTGCGAGTTGTAGGGTTTTCATACGGAAGAATCATGACGCCCCATAGTAAAAACCGAGTCCTCGAAGGTCGCTAAACTAGTGTCCCTTACGACAATCAAAACAACATTTAATGTAGGTACATAGAGAAGCCTGAAGAGTCATTTAAAGATCTGTGGAAATGCGAAAGTACAACCTGGTGGTACTTGACTTGGAATCTGCAAGTCACAAGGAAGAGAGGCGGATCAAATAACACATGGCACTGAGAATTGAAGGTAGGCGTCAAGACTATGACTGGCACCTGTCATTCGGGAGAAGAGCCTAAGACAAAGTTGGTTAGAGTTCCCTATGCCCCACGAAAGGTAACAGGCTTAACTAAGTAAGTAGTTAACGAGTTACGCAAATTACTTAGTGAACGTAACATATAAAGTATGCAACTAATGCTTGTAAACAAAAAATCAAACGCAATTATAAATACATACATGACGTCAAAAATCTGACAAAGATATAATAAAAATTCCTGAATTTTTCTGTCAGTATACATGTATCGTAATTGTGATGTCATTATAATTCAAGAATCCTAGTTCAATAATTTAAATGATGGTAGCTTGGTAATACTGGATAGGTTCAAAATTTATCGTTCAAGCAATCGGAAAAGATGTAGTGGTTACATAGCTACCTTTGCAAGTATGATCCGGTGTCGATTGAACTATATATGTTTTAGTTTTGTAAAACAATTTTATCGTCTATTTAACGTCAATATACCATTCAGAATACCTGAATAAATACAACTGCGTTTGTTACCAAGGGTTACACGAATCAGTACTGCACTTCATCTACACTATCACTTCTCGTTGTTAAGTTGACAGAATTCACCGCTTCTCTCGGTTGTATGATGATTTCAATTTATACGGTTGATGACTTAAAATAATTCCTCTAATGTTTGTTAGCTAATTGTTATAACGCTTGTTTTACTTCATCTAATGTTATAACTGTTGGGTTTCCACGTTTGCACGTATGGAACGTTAATTTACCTTAAACGATTATCTACACTAGGTCCCTTTCAGTGTCTATTCTATAGGACGTCAACACAACTCAGATCAAGAACACGTAGTTAGCCTGACCACAACGTAAATATATTTCCACACCAAAAACCGACACAATCCAACAATCAATAATAAGTGAGTCACAATAATAAGGATAAAGAAATATATAACTTATCTGACACCTTTCAGACTATCTACATGTCTGACTAAGCAGACAACCAATCATGATCATTCTCACACATCACTAATAAAATGGCTAATAGATATGAAACATATTAGTGATGACACTCATCTGGATGTTTGTATCTTAAATAGATGTTTTATATATCAAGGATCTGATGTTGGGTTTCCTATTTTCCCAAGTTTGGAGGAAAGTCTTGTCTTAAGGCTTATTTAAACTGACGTTTTAAGATGTTTCTTAACTCATTGCAATGTATTGGACTTGATGACATTGCAAACCTTCGTTCTAAGGAGTCTGCCAATGTTGTGCATCATCCAATAACATGTTTAGTGAATTATAACAGTAAATTCATCTTTTCTCGAAATGATGAAGAAACCTTAGCTACTTTCACTTCAGCCTGGATTAAAGAAGTGTGCTGATTTATATTATTTTGCGTACGAGTGTACAACAACTACCTTGGATGTTGCTTTTGCCCTACGTGATAATGTAGTAATCAGTTTTAAAAGTGATGGTAGGTATGTTTGATCCACGTTTTCAGAATACACTTTTGCCTTTGTTTCAAGGCCAATGTTAGTAAACAAGTTTAACTCTAAAAGCTGATCAACTAACTGGTTGTATTCTTAATTTTTTGGAAGAGAATTGTATATTATATGTGTAGACAAGTATTTCGCTTGTAGGTGCCATTACTAAGTTTTGAGTTGATAATTTCAAATAAATTGAGCATTGGGTCAGTTGTTAATAAATAAATATCTTCTGACAAAATTGTCTATCAGAATACAGACCTAAATTACTTTATTCCTGTGCCAAACCAATGACACGTTAACCAGCACGATCAGCCTTGCATAACTCTGAATCCTTATATGTCCTTAATATAGTAGCTTCACGCCTAGCCTTGCCTGTCGAGTCCAGAACACATATCAGCCTCCGCTTTATGAATAATATCTTTCAGACATCCGTGGTTTATATACATAAGACCAGAATGCATCAAACAATAAAATGAAAAATAACAATTATACAAGATCAAACCACAAGAGGCTATGAGTGTGGGAGACTAACTAATAGATTGGCAACAAATTAAGCGGCAAATCGTATAATAGTAGCTAATAGATCAAATGAAAGCTTATGATAAAAGAAACCTAAGTATACATAATCTAGTTACTCAAATGTTATACAATAAATTCTTATTGTAACAGTCTATAAATATTTCCCTGAGGTTACCAATTATTTAATCTTCGGATACAATAGTTGTCGATAGACGTATGAAGTCTTGAAAATAAGTGTAAAAAATGTCCCCTTCATTCATATCTTTCCGTTTTATACTTTCTGAAAGAAGTCACAGTTACTTTAGATTTCATGCATTTAAATAAAATCAGAGATGCTGCATAATACGTTGTCTAGAACATAAAATATACAATAAACAAGTTGTAAAGGCTAACTTAACCAGAAAATTGCACTCTTGAGTCTGTTGTTTTTTTTACCGTGATAACTTTCCGAAACAAGTTTAGTTAGTATGATTTAACTTAAATTATTCTGAATTTCGTCTTAGTATAATGAATAATATGAGCTTAATATAGATGAATACAAATTTTATCTTAGCTCTTAAGTCAGTAAATTTCACTTTTATTACGGTTTTTTTCAAATAAAACGTTATTCATAATTCTCAGTATAGATATGTAAAAAACCTGAAACTTCAAACAACATAAACAAGTATATTTTGAAATCAAATGAATATTCATAGTTCAGCTGTCAAATTTCAAATGATGAAATCAACTCTCGTCAGAACTGTTTTTATGCCAAATAAATCACCAAGTTTATAGTGTTGTCAGATAATTTACCGATTATTATTATGTTTTATGATTACAGAATGAAGTGCTTAAGCCTGTGTGTGTTCATCTGAGGATCTAAGACATTTACATTTATTTCCATAACGGACATGTATGGCAGTGTGAGTTTATTTCGTAGTTATCATCTCATTTACATTACTGATATCTAGCGAATAAAAGTATGAGTATTTTCTGTCGAACTCAAAAATATCTGACAAATTTATCATGAATTAACAATTTAGTATTAAATCAAGTATTGGAGAAGAAGAATTTTCGCAATAATCAGTCACTGTATTTATAATGGTCTATTTATTACAATTTCGATTATCACTTATTTGTCTGTCATGAGACGTTAAATGATTTATTAATAATTATTATGTGAGGATCCACTAATTTGTAGTAAAAAGTTGAGAAGTGACAGTTATAGTATGCTTATTGTTGAATAGCATACCTCATAAATGGCGAGTAGCTGACTAAATATCACTTTGTTTTGTAGTCTGGCGTCGAGTCGCAGTTGACTATGATCACCACTACAGGAAGACTACGTGCCAGTTACATGATAAGATCCCCTTAGGCCAAATATCAGAAGGCAGTTGATGGCTGTAGTCGAGATGTATTTGTTGGCGATCTCGTGGTATCGAAAGAATACCGAGATCGTGCCAAAGGAGTACAAGTGGAACTACTTAGCAAACGCAAGTTCGTGCAAGGTCACAATCAATGGAAGGATGTATGTTCTTAATACAGTTAAACAAACAAGTACAATAAAACAGTCCCTGGTACAACTGGTTAAAATAGTAATTGTTTCCATTACACCAATCGCGTTCTCTTGATAAAAGTAGGTCACTCCAGTTTTATGAGGTTACTGATGTTGTATTAACATTTAAATGTGGATAGATGTTCGTGAATTTGGATGAACTTTGCAAGTCTCATTCTCAGCCTATAAATCTCATCATTATTATTTGTATTATGTATATATTGTTCTTAATTACTCCATTGGACAAGTGAATTTTCTGTTATCCATAAAGTGCTGATGTATTTCTGCATTAAGCTAAAACTTCTGTTAATCCGACTGGAGTTTGTGAACTAGTTTGCTTCTATCTTCTATCCTGTTCATCAACTGAAGTGACATGTTCAAGTTGTATATAAATTTCACTCGATAGAGACAACGGAAGAATTAAAGCACATTCAAATTTACTGGAATTAAATATTAATTATTAAATGACCATTGATGACAGAATTTTATCGAACTGAATCATTTATACTAGAGGTCAAATTCCCTGTGAATAGATATGCAAAATCCAAGATTGAGTTTCTTCTTAATACGCCGTCTTTCATGTAGGATGTTATATCTCAAACACATATGTAGCCGTAGCGTTCATCCAGGTCAAAGATCATTTTCACGATGAGTCAATTTTTAGACTCTCAAAGCCTCGTACACGAAAGAGTAACCCTTCCATCCATTTAGCTCTGGGTTTACATTTAAAGTACCTCCTAGTTTTTCTATTGAGATCTGGACGGATTACCGATAGAGGTTGCACTAACAAACAGCCAGTAGTATCGACAAGTTTATCTTTTGGTGACTCAAGATTTTTCATCAACATGCTGAAGTTGTTTGGTAATTCTGTGTTAAATTGCATAGTCATTGGCACTCAGAGCAATGCTCCATCGTTGAACAGTAGCAGATGAGGAATGTGTTAAGGAGTGTTCAGGATGAATAATGAACTTTAAAGGTTCACGATATGTAATAATAGTAAATTTACTCTTAAATATTTATGAAGTCTTTTAAAAGCTCAAAAACACAACTAATGCATCTCGCTGAGTTTGCGAATAATCTCATTCGGTAACAGTAAGCTTGCATTCAACACAGGCCACTGCTCTAAAACTGCACCAGTAATTATTACAGAATGTACACCAGAAGAGCAAGTTCGAATAACAACACCACTTCAAAGAAACTTTAGATTTCGTAGGCATGATTCTCGTTCCTCACACTATTTGAATGGATTGGATGTCAAGATTGGAACTAAACAGTCAGCACAACAAGAAATAGTCCGAGAATATCTTCAGCTTCCGCTGTCGTGTATGTCTGCTTCAAAAAACGGAGTTCATTGTTAATCTATAGTCACCACATATTCTAGGGGTCTTGTCGTCAGACTTCAATGGCTCAAAAAAAGGAGTACCTCATGATGAAGACTGAGTTGGTTCAACTATCCCTTCCACACACGAATCGTTCAATATCTTATGTATTGATTCTCGAAGACCGTAAGGAATTATTCGTCTATTAAGAAAGACTGGATCATCATGTACTTGTAGTTTTATAGGCTGAATTCTTATCCCTCCATTTCACTTAAAACAAGAAGCTGTCAAAAGTTTATATAAATCATCAGAATGTTTTTTGGAAAGCAGTGAAGACAGATATGCTCCCAGTACTGATGATCCTGTTTCACTAACTAAAACCTCACTGGGCATGTACGAAGAATTGTCATCTCTAATTAACAATTCACATGATCCTCGTATAGGCATCTTATGCCCAGTAATCTCCAACATTGAGACTTTAGTACGTTGTATCGCAGCTTTAAAATCTAAAGGTATCTAGTTCTTGAATGGAATTGTAGTGACTAACTTTTATCACGAGAACATGATTGGTTTAATGAAAACAATTATTATTATAACCAACTGTACCAGTGACTGTTTTAATGTGCTTTTGTTTAACTGTGCTAAAAAGCATCCATTATTCTTACACTTTGATTGTGACTTCGCGCGAATTCGGTTACGTTCTGTAACCAAGATTGTATCCTGGCACGATCTCGGTATCCTTTCGATACCACGAGATCGCCAGCGAATATATCTCGACTTGGTCCATTAACTGCCTTCTGATATTTGGCTTCCGGGGGATTTTATGGAGTCATTTGGCACGCGTTTCTTGGTAGCGGTGTTCATAGTCAACTGGGACTCGACACCACGCTACAGAATAATGGCTTCGTACTACCTGTATCAACAAAGTAGTCATGGAATGAACCATGGGAGATTTATAATCGCTTCTCAATAAAGACATCACCTTTCAAAATTTTGGACAAATATAAATGATCACTAGAATCACCCAACTTTATAAAATTCGAACTACAGGGTTTATCGTCACTGATGGCCGAACTTACAGTACCTCTGCAGATCTAATTGACGTGTCCCATTTTATCGCACTCACAGTATTTAGAATGACGAAAGACTCGTAAATTACGTAGGCAAAATTTACAAAATAAACGTTGCGTTAAGCGATTTGTGGTTGAGAATGGCTGTAATTAAAGTCCAGGTCTGTTTATAATAAGAAGTAATGCGGTAAATGAATAACCAGTCAGTCAAAGAAGTCAAAACCAGAGCATTATTTTGTGCTTCTTGAAAGTGTTCACAGACAAGTTTCGGTGGTATTGGTGATGGCACAGGACAAAGCCATATAATGTTACACATGTTTTCAGTGGTGTACCACGACGGTGCTGAAAAAAAAGAGAGAAGAGAAGACCGAGAAGCTGAACAGGGTGTTCATGATTAGTGAAGTTTAGTCATTTGTGATGGGATAATTGAGGTATGACTACTAATACTTATCTTCTTTTATTGGGTCACTTTCTAAGCATGTCTATTTCATCAGGTTGAAGAAAACAGGTCAAAGTGAGACGTCGAACGAACAAAGGACTGCATAGTTGAACGTGGTTCAAGAGAGCCGATAGTTTGTGATTATGTGTAATTTTAAAATTTAGTGAGTAAAACAAAGTGTTTAGTTAGCAATTAGCTTTTTTGGCCAACAATATTATTATAACTAGATTTTACTATTATGACTTTTGTAGAGTCATGAGTGGACTTTTACTTGGCGTAATTGTCAAGTTTTGCTTGTTCTAGGATTTTTCGGTAGGAACTTAGGCCAATTTAAAATTACAGACATGAGTCACAGAGATATTTGACATATGAAATTTAAATCAGCACCATTAGTTCAATACATCTTGCTGGACTAAATTTAACAAAATGTTCTGCTTTACAGACGGGTGAGTTGAGGCTATCCCCCTATCATCATGTTTACTGGTTACTAACGTCAACCTCCGTCCTAGTATCAACTCTTTTGGTCTTTGAAAATTTGCAGACATGTCTTTTACATAAAAAGACTTCAAATAAACTATCTAAGGCATTGATTAGTTTTGACATGGATCCAGGTGATGATTTGAGGTATTTGAATTGTAGTACAAGCCAGGAATCCCAGAACTTACGCAATTCAACCAGGAAGAATTATATGAGAACGAACAAACGTATTGTATTTGGAATTCGAAATCAGGAGGTCATCAAATACAAAGGAATCTTTAGATCATACAAACACTACATCTACCACGGCTTAAATGATAATCCAGATTTCTGCGATCAATCGTACCTCTTCTCCTTAGGTCCATCATGAGTCTGTCCGATTGTGTATTGGATGTAGACTCTGTGTGATCTAAAATATACTCATTGGTACTAAAATTAACAACCGAAATTGTAACGAACTCCTTTGGATCCTGCAATTGCATACAATCACCATGTTGGTTGTGCACTGAAAACACTGACATCTACGATTTGAACCACAAACTTTCCAACGCTGCCCTCCCTCACGAGATAGCGTAGCGTCCTTATGTCACACTATTATGACCAACTCGACTTCCCTAATTTGCATTGTCTTCTCATATCACACACTTCGAGTATTATTTGTGAGTATTTGGGTATATGTACTGACATATAACTTGAGGCATTCTTATTCTCATATTCCTATTGGTTTTCGCTGTAGAATAAAAAAGATTATTTTTCCGGTCACTAGATAAATATGAAATGCTATGTATAATTACCAAATGTGATTTATCTGAGCTCGATTCACTTACAAAGCAATCAAGTGGAAAATATGCTCGACACCCATTGGTTGTGAGAATATCCAACATCTGATACAATAACATCAGCAATGTTACCAGAATCCGACTCATTCGGAACGTATTTGTCACATCCATTACGGATATTACTAGAAATAAATTAATTGCGAGAAAAAATAACATTTGATATGACATCAGGATTCGATTCTTCTGAAATATTTCACTCAAATTTACTACGAATTTCATTGGAGAGTAACGGATCATCAGAAAATTCAACATCTCGCAAATTTGCATCAGATTTTCAACCTCGATTTGATTCACTCAACATAATTTCCTCCAAATTATAAGAAATTTCTTCAAAAATACCTGAATCATTAGGAGAAACCATATCTGATACAATAATATGAGAAATCAGATAAGTGATTTGTTGACCAGGAGCTTTTGTCTCACAATGATTTTGAGTTTAATTTAAATTTGGACTGTTATATGACTATACTGTTTGACGAAGTCGTGGATAAAGATAAATAATCATTCGATACACTCAACTTAATAGGGTTGGAATTACAAATTTTGGTATTAGTTGCAGCGAAATGAGCAGTAGTATTACAAACTGCCTGTAAGTGTCTAATTTTATCGCATTCAAAGCGTTTAGTATTACCCAATACACGTGAATTACGTGGGCGAAACTTTCTTCAGGACAAGTATTTACTAAGCTTGTGCCCATCTCCATGACCTGTTTCGCAACTCCTCAATGAATTGTTGTCTGCATGACCTTGAGTACGCATTGAATTGAGACGATGTAGTAGTGTAGTGGAATTCCTGGTGTCCTGACGAATCATTTTATGACATTTTCTTCCTTTACCGCACTCGAAATTTGTATACTTTACATGATCTTGAAGTAGTTCCTTGACAGTTGCGTAAGGAAGTGGAATAAGCGTTTCTCGAATTGTCAAAGTCTTTAATATGCTATATGCTTTTTCCGATGAATGTAAGGAAATGGGCCACAATATTAAGATCCTCAACTTCTTCCTTGGCCACAGTCCGGTTTCCGAACCTATCCATACTATCCTCAAAAGCATCAAAATCTGAATGTTTGTCCAAATCTTCCATTACAGTCATTATGGTGACGCAGATGTGTTTCTTAGGAGTATTTGAATTTAAGTGCAAACCAGGAATCCCATAAATAACACGATTTCGACCAAAGAGAACTGGATGAGCGCAAGCGAATGCATTGTGTTTGGAACTCGAAATCAGGCAGTCATCAAGTACAACGGAATCATGGTCTCATAAGAACACCACAACCCACCTGACTTATAGTGCCGGTGTATTAAATGATTGTCGTAATGGCAAAATAAAATCCATATCTTTTCCTTGTTGAGACGCTCTATGTGTGATCAGACTTCTAATCAATATCAATTGTTTATTCGTATCAAGTGTGAACAGAAATTGTAGCTCCGTATTGCTAATAATCCTGAATTTTATGACGGCGTGATCGCTTTTTCCTAGAACAGTAGAGGTTGAGAGATTGTTACTTAGAAATTATACGTTTGTGAAGGTGCAATCTAAGCATACCAGGATCTGTTTCCCCACTACGTTGCTAACTACGTATTTAAGACTCCGAAATAGGCATCACTTTTCAATATCCGTTAGGTCATTGTTCGCTGGACGATTTAAAGGGTGAGTTGTACTGAGATTATCGTACTTTCTTGTATATCAGGTTAATTTTCTTACTAAAAGTACGAACTTCAAGGTCATATGTCAGTTTATACATATTCTATAAAGTTAACACTAACCGGTTTTCATCTCCTAATCACACACACCTAACTGGCAGCAAACATCGCACTTATCATCTAAACGTCCGGTTTCTAAAGACCCTTTACTACCTACAGCCACTGATTTTAGTGTTAACCCAGTTAATATTTAACGGTAACTACATACTTATTTATTCAATTTAGTTAAACGCGCTCTCCATGTAGAATCCAAACTACGGTTTGGACTGACGAATAGCCGATCAGGTAGGTTAAACAGGCGCCCTCGCCCATCAAAATCAAAACAAGTAATCGGGTAAACAGAGGTTCTATAATTCATCATAAATTTAAATGTAAATCGTTATCTAAACAAATATTACCACCCGGCTATTCAACCAATAATTGTTCAACCAATCAAATCTAAATTACAATAAATGAAGAAGTTGATAAAAGACGCTGGAAAATTACCAGTCAAAACAAATGAATGCGATTCTATCCTGACTGGATAGAATACGCAGGTGTACATACATAAAAGAGAAATATCAACGACTTCTGAACCAAACAAAAGGTTGAAATCTATAATCTCTATATCTGACTAATCAGTACTTGGTGAACTCAAACATTCATCTTCTGAACGCTGTGCCTCTTATCTACAGATAAGTACATCTCTTCATGTGATATGCCAACGGTAAAACTGGTTGATATAAAACGTATGATACCCACACACACTGAAAAGTCAATACAGTGTACCCATCAGTATGAGTCACTTAGGTCAAAAACGAAGATTTCACAAACTACGGCGTTTAATAATCTATCTGACACAAAGATAGTGATTATGATAGTGTTGATACAAGGCAGATACGAAGCTCACTTGCTCAGATTAACGATAACCCTAATCAGTTTGCACTCCTTACTCATATACAGGCCCTAAATAACAACAAAAGCTTCAAACAACTCACTAAATACGAATGAATCACGGGGCTTGTGTCTGAAAAAGCAACGAAAATAATAGTGTCTTCCTATAATGTGGTTCCATCAATAGCCCTGGCCACACACTCCCCACCCCAAACAACCAAGAAAGGGGAAATAAAGCGGACGACAGCGTAAGTAAAGGGGAAATGTCGCTTTTTCCCCCTCACGTCGTGTATTTGGGGGAAATTTGTCGACAATTATACGTAACGTACAGTGTTTGAATAAGCCGCATCCATAACTTAAGTTTTCATAAACGTCGACAAATTATGTCACCGCTTATTAAAAAAACAAAACTACTGTCATAAAAAAAAGTTGCAAAATACGGAACTGGGCATTCGGTTTAGACGCACATACACTGACTTCGTTTTTTGTTTAGCTAAGGTGTTCCGACATGCTTGAGAGCCATCACAAATAACTTACGTGATGCAGGTGAGCGACGTGATATCCACCTACAAAGGTGCGCCCAACCAAATGACAATTGGGCGATTCTGAAATGTAAAGTCATCAACGAATTTGGTAAGTAACAAACACAAGAACTATAATTCACTACAGATTCTCTGCAGTCGGCAAAAGATGTTTTAGTTACAATGTGAATACTGGAATCTCCCCGTAGAAACACTTCTACGGATGAGAACACATTGCCACGAAACATTGAGAAGCCCAAGAGGTCAGTACAATAACCTTACTAACATTCCCTAGAGGTGCAATGAAGTGTAAATGAAATTTTCTTTACAATTCAGTAGACATGGATATGGCTTAGATGCAGGCTGGGAATAGCCACGTACAATATCCGAAATTTCGGGTGTTTGAAAAATTCGTGTCGCTAATAGCCAAGTAGGTTATTCACGAATTAGTTCGACACAATTAGAGACATCGTCGTCAACATCGGAATCTAAGCATGTCGGTTGTGCTATAGCGGATCAGTAAGTCACCTGAATCATCAACTGAACTTTTTCAGCTTCGCTAGGTTGTGTACAGTGGCGCAGAACATATCGTCAGCTTTCACTGACTTGACTAAAATGATGCACAACATATCCTCGGCCATTACTGACTTGAATAGTAATGTAAAGCAATTAATATCTAAGTCTAACGAACACGAACAAACTCATCAAGTTGATCGCAGACTCTCGAGCCAGCAGTTCCCTTTGTCATCTGAAGAGGAACTGCAGATGCTGGACACTGGTTTGCTGCAGAAAGAAACCAGGGACAGGTTTGTAAGTCATCAACATTAATTTAATAATTTTTTCCTGTTACAGATGGCAATGGTTACGAGGTTATCAAGTGACGATCCGAAAACATCAATGCGGTATGTTCTGTCGCACCTCTTGACACCTGAGGTTGCCAGTAAATTTACGTTACTTGGCACCTCTTCAAAACGAGAACTTCAGAAAGGCCGATTTTATGGCTGCATACGAAGTAACTCATATTTATTATTTAAACTTCAGGTGCCTTAACAAATCGCTTTCTGCCATCCGCTGTCAACGAAAAAGACCTTACTAAGCTGTACGACATTGCGACACAAGGTTATTTTCACGGTGTCCGAGACAAAATGATAAAGCGTAATAGAAGGAAACAAGATCAGATAAACACTAATTTAAAGTGATAACTTCCCTACGGCTCCATAGTTACAGTCAACAGTATTAACGAACATAACCGTAAGTTCAGCTTAAAGTATTTGGCTGTGCCAAAGCGTGTCATTCAGATGTCGTTGTGACTTGTTTTGTTTTTTAAACTTCAGAATTCACAGGACGACTATTTTAATTCTCAACAGCCGAACATACGTGGCTAAAGAGAAGGGTTCGTACAATCTTTTTTATGTTCTACTTAATTTTTAATAAACATTTTTTGGTAAAACAGCTTACTTTTTTACTTACATGGGAAGCTATTGAAGTGTTGAGGAAGTGTGTTTGGTTGTCAGTGAACTAGCTAATAAACACACATGCCTTATAAATAATACATCACCTGTTCCTTCTTTTGCAGATATTTTCGGTGAAACTCTACTTTATGGACGACCTTTGAACGAATTTTTAAGTGACCTTGAGGACATTAGCCAATCAGAAGAGAGTTAGTATGAAGTGAAAATATATAATAAAAAAGTGATGAATTACAATGGATATTCTTCTTTTACATTATTTAAGAACTTGTTGAGGTTTGATATAGGTTCAGAAGTTTTGAAATCATAGTGCATGCGGTATAAGAACTCGTCCATATGACTCCATAATAATCGTCCTCTGGAGCCGTGGTAGGGTCTTAAAAAATACTTCAGCCTAGACCACATGCCCTCAATGTTGTTTGTATGGACCCCCCGTCGTTGGATCAAAGAAATGACGTTTGTGCATCACCACATGATGCACAAAACCAAGTCTCGAGAGGCATCTATACGCTTTCCAATCATCGGTATAGCCGCAGCTAATGTTACTGGAGACTTTATGATCCAATTTGCAACGATTATCATGGTTTGTCTTAGCCTTAGCCGTGACCGGGCAAAAAAAGTGTCAGTTCGAGCAGATTTTTTTCTACAACATATAGTACAACGAAATACAATGTCATCGCGACAGTCTGCACACCGTGCTGCGGTCATTTAATTGCCGCAGTCACAGACACAGGAACTTCTTAATAGTCCCATCTGCTGTAGTCTCTCAACGATCACCTATTCTCTAAAATCTGCTGTAAAACGATCGAATGTGAGCATCTCGCACTGAACTTAGCGCCGTGACCTTGAAATTCCCTAAACGCTTCTGATTGGCTCGTCCATAAATTAGAGTCCTACCATATTTTCAATTAACAATGAATTAGCAATTGCAATGGAAATGCAAAACACTCGATTTTGAAGCTTTTACTCTAATGTTGTACAATGATACGCTTTGCCTTTTAAATAATTTTTTTTTAAATATACCGGTTTTCCCGTGGATTGTAGTTTTATTTTGGTCTGTTGTTGAAAATAAAGGCGAACATAAGAGACCTTTGGGGTTATGCTAATGGATCGAAAACAGGGAGTTCTGTTTGTATTTAGGCGAAAAGTAGACAATTAAGCGTATCTGTAGGCGAAAAGTAGGCAATTCAACGGAAATTTAGGCGAAAAGTCGGTAATTTATCGACAAAGTGGCAAAGAGGAGGAAATCCGCAATATTCCCCCGGACAGGCGAAAAAGGTGACATTCTGATGCGTTTTCCCCTTTCTCTTCCGAAGCACTTACCCCTTTATCTCTCCTTTGTTCGCCTTTATTTCCCCTTTGTTGGTTGCTTGGGATCCAATAATTCAAAGGGTATCAAACATGTCTATCATCATTGTGATGTGAAAACACAAACGATATATCACTCAGAATATATAGACAGGTTTACTGGTAAAAAAGTTCAAATAAGATAAAAGTCAAGAAAACGCTGAAAAACATGACGACATATGTCGTCATTGCAAATATTTGCAATTCTAACCTTGACTTAACAAGTAGCAAAGTATTCAAATATGGGCCATGTTACAACATTAAACTAACTAAACCTAATTAAGTAGAAACCATTCTACACAAAGGTATCACATAAGATAACCTGAACGAACTTGGATTCTTCCCAGAGGACACTTCTAAGGCACCAAAATCCTCCTGGCCCTGGGGATAGAGTGTGGACAGACGAGATCAACGACATCGAATGAGGGAATAGGTAAGGTTCAATTAATCATCATCGTGGCTCTCCTGACAACACTGAGCAGATTACCTTCCCTGATATAAAGCGACCTACGTCTAACTTCTCTAATTCGTAAGATTGATGGTCACCATCAGTGCAATCAACTTTGGAACACGCAGACTGACAGCAATCACAGAAGTGCCGTACACATCACTCGTTCATGAAAGCCTAAATCTACTAACACATGCTAATGACTCTTTCAACTATATAGGTTTATGAACCACTTTCACATTCTACATTACCAACCCACCGAGTAAAAATGGATACTAATTGTGAAAACAGTTATAATAACTACCACTAAAGTGCTTTAGATCGTCTCCATGCTAACTATTGAGAATTGATACAACCCAAGCTACGAGCGTGACTATCAAGACTGTATGATAAGTAGAAATACACTGTACTGTCAGGTTGTATCAGGTTCATTTGGAACACATCTCCTTTGGCACTTCTGTTGAGGTATCTGGCCCAAGCCCTTCTTAACTACGTGTGACATATAAACTTGCCTTCCCCGTACAAATTCAATCCAATGGTATTCCCGATAGATAGCCTATTCTTAGCCTTAAACCTGTCACCACCGGCTCCTCTTAGCTGTATTAGCCTCACACTCTGTCCTTTTGAACAGATTTTAAAGAAATAGTTTACCAATTTGTCCTACCTAACTTAACATGTTCTTGTGGATCGTAGGAACAGATCATCCTTGACCTTTCCGGTGACTACCACATCTCTTTGCTTGAGATCATCCTTTAGTAATGAAGAACCATCTCTAAATTTCAGTTAATTAAGCGCTTGTACATAATCAACGTAGATGACCTCTGTCGATGATTTGGGGCTTATTGGAGCTAGACAGGAATAACGTGACCTCCTAGCGTACGTTGAAATCACACCTTACTGTCAGCACTTAACGTGGATAGTCCGAATGTTGTATCCAGGTTCCATGGTTGCTTTGATGACTGTGTTAATAAAACATAACATCATGACAGAAATGTCTTACTAACATTAGTTACAAGAATAGGCTGAGGCTACTGCTGCATGCGCCAGTCCATGATGTGCAAATATTTGACGAGGGTTGGCAATATTCAATGACCCAACTCCAGAACCATCTGTCTAAGGCACAGTGACACTTCACTTGCTCTACAATACCCCCTTATGAGGTGTCAAAGGTCGCTTGAATCGGTATCAAACACTTTAGTGGTAATCACGCACCGCAGGCTGACAAATGGTCATTGAGAATCCCTAGGTCTTACTGAATTGTAGGACAGATGGAAAGGAAGTGGCAACTACTGATGGTGGTATGACGAGTAATAATAAATGGCTTAAGCTTTGCTTGAACATATAGCGACTTGCAACGACAATAATAAAAAACAGTATTAATACTGAGACAAGTTTTTAAAGCCCCCTTGCGTCATATTAAAAATATAGTGTTAGTAAATGTTTGAGTCCCTAAGATAGGGAACGTTCAGTTTGCGGCAAGTGTGATGACATTGTGGTGGTAGTACTGTAATTGTATTATCACTTCATGTCAACGTCCTTACCGTCATTCACTGAAAGTAGAAATTCAGACCTCGGCCTTGCAGGAGTGGTCCCTGTTGAATGTTACCTTATATCTTTTATTCATATTAGGTATGTTGTTCTATCTCTAGCCTAAGCTAGTTCTCCATCATGTATTGGTGATTGTTACAATATAATGTGCTGTTGTAAACGATGATGTGACTTCCACGTAAGATCTTATAGATTAGGCAGTTATATCTACAATTTTAGGACTATGTCTATTGTTAGAGCAGTACTAGTATCATAGTAGACCATAAATCCACAACTATTCCCTCATGAACATCATCTGCTCTGCTTCTCGTTTTTTTCTTTTTCTTACACCCTTTTCAGCCCCCTTGAGTATGCCACCGAAAACAGATTTGGAACGGGTGACTTCGTCCTGCGCCATCATCGGAGCCTCTGATATTCCAGAGGGATATAAGGTTGAGGTTTCTAGAAGCCCCCAGCCTCATATGGATTTATTCTCGACCATCAGTTGCACGTCGCAATGCAACCTTCATAGAGCGCGCCAATTGTGATATTGACAATACGATTCCTACCATCTACATTCATATCTTATGAAATATCAACCCAGTTGAGTAAGTTACTACGGTAAAAATTGTATCTTTTGTAACAATTTGATCTTGCCTGTAAGCTGGCATGCCTCATGTGACAAACTGTTATCTGAGAATAAGTTATTATTTTATTTAGTTAATTAATTGAAAGTAAAAAAGTATAACCGTGAAAAGTCGTGATTTCACCATGCGAAGTTATTGATCACTTGATAGTTAGGGGTTCAAAAACGAATAGTTGATGCAATAAACATCAAAGATTGTAGACTACGTATCGAAAATATAAATAGCATGATGAAGTCGTCACTTACTTACTTACTTACTTACTTACGTACTTACTTACTCACTTACTTACACCTGTTGCTCCCAATGGAGCATGGGCCGCCGATCAGCATTCTCCAACCCACTCTCTCTTGGGCCTTCCTTTCTAGTTCGATCGAATTGTTGTTCGTTCTTCTCATGTCTGTCTCCATTTGTCGGCGTAATGTGTTCTTTGGTCTTCCTCTTCTCCTTTAGCCTTCAGGATTCCAGGTGAGGGCTCGCCTTGTGATGCATTTGGGTGCTCTCCTCATTGTGTGTCCTATCAACTTCCAGTTCTTCTTCCTGATTTCTTCCTCCACTGGGGCCTGGTCTGTTCCCTCCCACAGTAGGTTATTGCTAATAGTGTCTGGCCAACGGATCCGAAGTATTTTGCATAGACAACTGTTAATAAACAACTATATCTTCTGAATGATGGCCTTCGTGATGTTCCAGGTTTCCGCCACATACAGTAGAACTGCCTTAACATTTGTGTTGAAAATCCTGACCTTGGTGTCCGTCGACAGATGTTTTGAGTTTCGGGTGTTCTATTGTAGATGTGCTACTCGTGCTTTGCCGATCCGCGCCTTCACATCTGCATCAGATCGACCGTGTTCATCAATGATACTGCCCAGATATGTGAAGGCTTTTTACATCTTCCAAATTTTTCTCCGTCAAGTATGATTCGATTGTTGCATACTGTGTTGTATCGGAGAATCTTGCTTTCCCCTTTGTGTATATTGAGGCCTACTGCTACTGAGGCTCCTGCTACCCTGGTCGTATTTTCCTACATTTGTTGTTAGGTTTGCGGACAGACAAATAACATCGTGAAGATAAACGCTGACGTTTGAGATGGACGTTTATTTGTTTACTAGTAGTCTAGAAGTTAGACGCGTAATTACAAATATATAACGGCTATGATAGGGTTCGTGGAGCATTCTAGGGACCGTTTAGATGTTTATCAAAACCGTATTACATACAAACAAACGGAAAATGAAATTAACATGAGATTCCTGTAACAAGACTACCGAGTGATGATTTACCGTTTGAAATAAGAGTAAACACAGGGTGGAGAGTCAAAATTGGTAAACATGCTAACCAACAATGTACGGAAGGCTGATGCACAAGGATTATTATATTTCGTTAAGTACCATAAAAAGTACGGTAATAGGACGAAGTATCCGGTTAACTGATAGACTGAGATTGTTTGTGCACATACAATACGTTTTACAACGGTGGGTCTATTTACTCGGGATAAGTATACATGATTTCGATCAAAATGTATCGGGAGTAATAACACATAGGACTACTTTATGTGAAAGTAAATACAAAATTTTATTAAACATAATTGGGATAGTAGAAAATTATATAAGTCTGCAAGAACTTAATATTACAAACTTGCCGTAAATTTCTGGCAGTCGCATTTTTAATCCAACCACAAAAATCAGGAAAAAGTGTACTCATGTATTTTGTGCACCGAAATAGTTACTAGTATACTGTCAGTGACACATTGCAAGAACACAGACTTAGGGGTAATGATAAGTCATAACCTTGAAACAACTGCAAATTGCAACTTAGCGTTATGGTCACTTCTCCCAGTACTCAGGTGCTTTTACAAGTAGTTATTTCAAGTTTTATATCTCACTTATGTAAGGTCACACCTGGAGTAATGTGTTCAAGTACCCGGTCCATCTCTTATTACCGATGTTATCTCACGTGAGCCTTTTCAGTGTGTGGGAACAAAGTTAGTGAGGGATCTCTCTAAACTCCCTTACGACGAGGCCCTAAAACGCTTCAACCTGTTCACCTTATCGTATTGTGGAACCCGGGTAGACTTTATTTTGACATTCGGTATTTTTAATAACGATGTGGGTGTTGATGAGTCCCATTTTCCTGCTCCGTCTAACAGGAACGTTCGAAAACCGCAAACTATTTGATTATGACTTTAAACTGGCATGCTTCGCGTTACGTATTGTTATTTGAAAGTATGTTATTATCCTTATCAAAACAATTTGAAATTTGACTTGAGTTCAGCCGCATTACGTCTGGTAGCCTCCGTCATTTAAGTAACGAAAATGATGGTGATTCGTTATATGGGACTGCCAGGTTTGAAGCTATCATGAGTTCACTTAATCTGCGAACGAGAAACAAGACTCTGTGACAAAATACCAGCAAGCTAGCTATTGATGTGTCCCCGCCCCGCTAACTAGAGGGAGAATACCAAGCTTGGAATGAGAAGTATATTCTGCAAAACAGCCAGAACGAGCGATGACACAAACACAATTCAAAACGTATATTTATCAATGATATGTATGTAATCAATATCGCCATGGAAATTGTTTTTTAACATTTAATCGATAAGTTAGTCACTCGACTGCCATTGAAATATTTAAACATTTAATCGATAAGAACAGTTTAGTTAATTAACAATTATACGTTAAAAATATACGTATAGTATTGGTCCACAAATGGATCACAGAAATTACCACTCATTATTCTTATCGGGGCATAACAGGGACGGAACATTTATGATAGTATGCTATCTGGACGATCTACTAGTTGAATAATTTTGAGACCTAGGTCACGAGCGACTGCCTGGAAGAAGTATATAATGTGATAGGGTTTCTATGAGTAACAATTTTTTGAACAGCATATGAACACTAAGTATGTCATATGCATTTGTAAAAAGAACGAAGATGACCCAGCTCCAGTGCGTTTATTCTTTTGATAAGCTTGTACATGTAATGGTTTCAAATGGTTCTGGATGGAATAGAAGGAGTTTTTGCTCAACGGACTTCCATTTCTTGTAACAGCGGATCATCGATGCCTCGAGGTAGGAACCTAGGTATATTCAACAATAAAAGGGTAAAATATCGGTAATTTATGGCGAAATACTATCCTTTGGCATTGAGGTTATGTCCAGCTTTCTCCCAAAGGACTTCTGGGAAGTCTCTTGGACTAGCTCAGTCGGGAGCGAAATTCAGTATTTGACTATTCTTAAGGAGTACAAGATGTGCCTATGGGCCACTCTGCCATGTTGTGTTTTTAGTCTCTGGTTGCTACCCCTGGAGTTCGTGTTAGGACTGAGCTTAAGTAAATATTTAAAGGAATGACTAGAGGTGCTTAGGACTCTATATGTCATTAGAAAGTCACCTCTACGACTTCTGTACTCTAGATAGTGAATGTTCAGTGAAGCTCTTTATAAGACTTAAATTTCGGTCCCTCAACTGATTTCGTGGCTCACTGTTGAATATGTTCCAATGTGTCTTTATCCCTTTGGAATGAGGGAGGAAACACTTTGTTTCCATATGTAGACGGTGTCGAACAAAACTGCTGAAGATTAGGTGGAAATTTTTTGAGTTAAAATAATCGAAAATGCGGCCCAACGTTATCACTGCAATGTTTGCTCGAGAAAGCATTTTTGTCGCAGTTAGCGTAAGATTCGAGATCATAGGGTACCAATATTCCTAGATCATTTTTTAACATGAGATACCTCCGGTAACGAGTTACCTACGTTGTATGCGTAATCTGCAACATGTTTCAGGTGGACTACTTTGCACTTTGAAGTGTTAAATGTAAGCGCGTTATTGTTTGCTCAGCTTTGAAGTCAAGTCAGATCCTCCAGAAGTCCCAGATCCTTTACGCAAGTTGAGAAAAGAAGGGGTTCTAGTACCGAACCTTTGGGGACCCCACTAAGAGATTCCATGGCCTGAAAGAAAGTGAAGTTAACCCTGACTTTTAAGTGTCGATGTTCTAGATACAAAGTAAGCTAATCAATTAGAGGTGATTTGATACCTAATCGTTTAAGCATATTGATAAGACATATTTTGTTGGCCCTATTAAAAGCTTATGATAATTCGAGATATATGAAATCAACTTTGACATTTAGATCAAGAATGACTGCCCATTTTTCCACTGAGGTCAGTAGGTTAGTTATACGAGAATGACTTTTTCTGAAACCACGCTGTTTGGGTGAAAAAGAGTTTATGGGGAATAAATAGTCGTGTTTACCATCGCGTAACATGAAATCAAAAATCTCTGAAGGTCGTTGGAGGAGTGCCACCATTGGTTAGCTTGAACGTTCGCTGCGTCGACTCACTCCGAAAACTGGTGCAATGCGGTCTAGCTTCCAACTTTTGCAAGCGTATCTCCCTATAGATGTTAATCCACCAACGACGGAAGAAATCAGAATGGCCATCAGACAAATCAAGAGCGGGAAAGCAGCAGGACCTGACAGTATACCAGCTGAAGCACTGAATTCAGACATCGAGCCACAAACATGCTTTACCTTTTATTCAAGAAGAATAAGGAAGAAGGACTAGTGCTGACGGACTGGAAAGAAGGACACCTCATCAAAATTCCAAAGGAGATCTGAGCAAATATGAAAACTACAGAGGCATCACACTACTGTCAATACCAGGGAAAGTCTTTAACAGAGTGTTGCTGAACTAGATGAAAGACGCCCAATTTCGAGATCAACAGGCTGGATTCCGTAAGGATCGGTCGTGCACAGACCAAATTGCGACACCACGGATCATCGTCGAACAATCACTTGAGTGGAACTCATCATCATACATCAACTTCATTGACTTTGAGAAGGCGTTTGACAGTGTAGATAGGAGAACGTTATGGAAACTTCTTCGACACTACAGAGTTCCTGGGAAGATTGTCAACATTATCCAGGACTCATACGACGGACTACAGTGCAAAGTCGTGCATGGAGGACAGCTGGCAGATGCATTCCAAGTAAGGACCGGAGTCAGACAAGGCTGTTTACTCTCTCCCTCCCTCTTTCTTCTGGTGGTCGACTGGATTATGAAGACCTCGACATCTGAGGGAAAACACAACATACAATGGACAGCTTAGAATCAATTAGACGATTTGGACTTCGCAGATGACCTAGCCATCCTATCCCATACACACGAACAAATGCAGGTGAAGATAACTAGTGTAGCAGCAGTCTCTTCATCAGTGGGCCTCAACATACACAAAGGAAAAACCAAGGTTCTCAAATACAACACCGAGAACACTAACCCAACCACACTTAGTGGTGAAATTCTGCAAGACGTGGAATCCTTCACGTACCTGGGAAGCATCATCGATGAACAATGGGGATCGGATGCAGACGTAAAGGCGAGGATTGGCAAAGCAAGGGCCGCATCCCTACAATTGAAGAACATATGGAACTCAAAACAACTTTCAACCAATATCAAAGTGAGAATTTTCAATACGAACGTCAAGGCAGTCCTACTGTATGGAGCTGAAACCTGGAGGACTACTACAGCCATCATCAAGAAAGTACAAGTATTTACAAATAGTTGTCTACGCAAGATACTCAACATCCATTGGCTGGATACTATCAGCAACAGCCTTCTGTGGAGAGAACAAACCAGCTTCCAGCTGAAGAGGAAATTAGGAAAAGACGATGGAAATGGATAGGACATACACTACGGAAATCACCAATCTGCATCACGAGGCAAGCCCTAACTTGGAATCCTAAAGGGAAGCGGAAAAGAGGAAGGCCAAAGAACACATTACGTCGGGAAACAGAAACAGATATGAAAAGGATAAATAGGAACTGGAAAGAGCTCGAAAGGATCGCCCAGGACAGGGTTTGATGGAGAATGCTGGTGAGCGGCCTATGCTCCTTCACGAGGGGTAACAGACGTAAGTAAGTATGTTAGTAAGTATTTCGGCTTAGAGAATTTGAGGATATAAAGCGGTGTTGCCAAGATTGAAGCTGCTTTCATTAGTATAGCAAGATGGACCATATCGGGAGCAGGAGATGTGTCCTTGTGTTGAGTGCTGCAGTTTCTGATACACGAAGTCGGAACTCAGGTTCTTTTTGAGTGTGCTGTCGAGTTGCAACAGGAAATCTTGTCGATTTAGTTAGTACGGAACGGCTGGAATGTCAAAAATAATGTTCTGAGTCACACTCGCTTATCGTTGGGCCATTATGACTTAACAACTTTGAAACTCAGAGTTGAGTTGTTGAAGTGACTCTGCATGATGGAATAAGCTTTCTCGATCGGGGACGAATTTATTGACTAACTTTACTTGACACTGAACCCTGTATTCCTTCACTGAATTTGTGTATTGGCTCTTCGCTTGTTTGCACTACATATTTGTATTATTCTTACCAGTTCGTTTACATTCCGCCCACTAGTGCACTTCGCGTCTTGGCAACCGAAGGGTGTGATCATTGATGACTGTATGTTCGTTGCAACTTTCAGGGACTGCTTTCTGGACAAACCGTTCTGTAGCACATAGGATCCTATGATGTAAGAAGTCTCAATGAACGTCCATATCATGTTGAGGGTGGACTTCCCAGTCCACATGTTGTAGGTTGATCTGTGCAGCTGACACATCCAACTGATTGTGACTCCAAAGTTGTTGTTAGTATTAGGTTTTAGCTCATTTTTACTGATGAACCTGTATTTCCTTGTCCAACTATTGCTCTTTCAAAACAAATCTATGATGGTTACAGTGACCAAGAAATGTACACTTACGTATCTTCGGCATGTGTGACTACATGGCTAAAATTCGGATTGATAGTTGTCATATTTAGACCTAAAGCATAAATTCATTTGAAATGGAGCATAGAAAATTGACTGAAGTCGTCTTCTTAGTCTAGATCATGGTGGTGATCTAGGTGTGTGGTTTCCGGAAAAATATTGGCCACTAATATTGAAATCTCGAAGGCAAGCGTCTGATTCCGATGCACTGCATTTTATGAGCGGGAAGTTTGTTTCTAACGTGACTCGCATTTCTTAGACTTTTGCTATGTCCTACCGCAACAAAAGAACCATCTTTGATACAAAGAATCTGTTCTAAGCCTTATGTTAGGCAGATTACTTTTCTTCTTGAGCGTTATCCGATTAACAGTAAACTGTGGTTTTGACTAAGTTCACTAATCGGTCTTTATAGTTCTCACTTCTAGGCTAGTCTTAGTACATCCTCACTTTTTGTACCACCTATTTTCATCTGTCTCGAGTGCATTGTTTTTTGTTTTACTGTCGTAAACTTTTGCTAGTATTTGTGGATTTATAGTCTTATTCGGTGTTAGTACTAATCTAATAATAGACCGCATCTCAAAATTTTAGATTTGTAATGGTATGACTACCTGATCTATAAGATCTTACATGGAAGTCACATCATTGTTTACACTGACTCATCGTATCGTGACATTTAACAACATGATACTTAGTACTTCTGATGAACACACTTGTGCTGAAGATAGAATAAAATATTTAATGTGAATAAAGACAAGTTATGCAGAATGACCATGTCTGTGGAGCTAAGGCCGTGTGGTGGGGAACCAATACCACTACAGATCTATCTAGCAATTCATACATCACTATAGCCATGAAAACCTACTGTAAGTAATCTGGATGCCGTTTCACTCTTACCAGTGGTATGCATTGTGGCAAATGCAAAGGTTGGTTTCACGGGGCATGCTGAAATCTTATAGCGACTGCCTACAACAGATCTTGTAGGTCAGATCACAGGTGAGTGTGAGGTACATACAATACAAATACTCAGGATTCACTAAGCAACATCACCGTTCTATTAAAATTTCTGAGAAAATAATTGTCAGCAACCTTGAAAAAGGCAGCCCTGTAACGGATGAATAAGGACGAGCAATGAAGTATAGAAGAGTGTCTTCGACAATATTAGCATCAGTGGAACACGTATCGACACTAGTGAGAATATGTCACAACATAACGCCGCCATAACATCGACGGTGTTAGACTCTCGACAAACTTGTGTCTCCCAGCACAGGATCCATAGATGCAACCGTGTTTCCCGAAAATTCTGCAGGCTACTATATCCCCGTCATTAGGGTTAAAAAGTGAGGCCAAGTCATGTGAGAAAATCAACTAGTGAATTGGTGAAACTGAGCACGCAAAGGAATAATCAAATAAACGTAAGGTTTATTACACTGTAGTTATTATTTACAACAATATGAAAATAAACTCCATATTGAGTATGCAGATTTTGGATACGTAATAATGTTTTGTGATAACATTACAATTTTTCGTTAAGTAAACGGAACTAACTTCATGAAGTTACCAAGAGTCTGCTATAAAGGTTAAAAACGGTTAGTTAAATAATTTAATGAACATGCAAATGAAAGTGGACACACGATTCCTGTTTCCTTGACTGATATTTACTTCATAAACCCTTGTATTACAGAGAAGAAGGTGTTCACAAGTCTAATATTTTATAGGGATTTCAATGGTGAAGCGGTGACCTTTGATTTGTTCATGATTAGTTCATACAACTGAAATCCATATCTGACAATCAATCTGATTGTATACCTAATAGCGTTTCCTCCAAGCGTCATTCTCAATGCGCTTAGTGTTTTCATGTCAAAACTCATTTATTCTTGAGCTTTTAATTTTAACAAACACCTTTGAAGTCTGTTTTTCCTCCATTGGTTCATGCTAGCAAATCAACCTTGAGCTTACCTGGGATGAATGCACATCAATTTGTGTGTCGAGGGGGCGAGCACCGGTTGGTACCTCTCTAGTATACTTGAAGATAAAACAGATATTCGAAGCTTGATAACGCTTTTACACTTAACACCTTTGCAGTTGGAGTATTCCAACGCAGTCAAGTCAGAAACGAAAGAATTCAAAGATATATTTGAAAGGCTATCAATATATCGGGAAGCATTTGAACCACGATGGCTAGTTGTAGCAAGGGATGTGTTACGTATCGTACTCATGATCTTATGTGGATGCGTGACTGAGTCCTTTTAGCTAGGTGTGTGCAGTAAAACCAATAAGGTCAGCATCAAGTGTCGAAGACTTACAGAACTATTCATTTCGCGGATTTATTCACAACTACACGCTTGTTATTATAACTTTTAGAATCGCTTGTCATTGCAATAGTTTCGGATAGCAAGCTGTTTGCGTCTCAACAGCATTGCTGACATAATTACGCGCATCCATTTTATTAAACCTTTTGAAACCCGCTAGCTTCAGATTTGTGCATAATTCATGGTACAGCCTATTGCACTCATCGCACTACATGATCCTTTCCAAAGGGTGTTGACAGCCCGGTCGTTGAATTTCTTTTTTCCACTGAAGATGTCACAGGTATTTGTAGTTTGACAACACTTCAATCAGTAACACCTAATATGAATCGCACCCACCAAGTGAGATCAAAAGACAGAAGCGAGGAGGTTCGTAGATATATTTGATAGTCTGTCGCTATATCGAGGATCGTCTGATCTAATCTGGCTAGCGATTGCAGGGGATGTTGAGCACGGCGTTCCCACTCGTGATCTGGTGCAGATGCATGACCGAGCGCCTTCAGCTAGGTGAGTTCATTAAAACTAATGTGGTCAGTATCCAATGTCGAAGACTTTATCTTGAAGATTTATTTGCCGCTACACAAAAAGTGAAACCGCGAAGTGTCAGGTTCACAAGTGCAACAGACAAAAAGCGAATGTACTAAAAAAGTACATGAACTTTCATAAGAAAAGGCGGTACTCTTGATGTTACTCCAACTGAAGTAACCTTAGTCAAAGCTAGAAACAGTGGTCTAGACTCTTGATAAACAATCAAAACCTTAAATTTGACTCAGAGAGGAAAAATACCACTATCCTTTTAAGTGGCGCTCGAGATTTAGCATCTTGTTTGCTACTCAAACAGCGGAGGGTATCAGACATAATGCGTCTGAACTCAAATCAAATTTCAGTTTGTCTTGACCCAGTTGCTTCTGGAAAAGCTTACAAACTATCAAGGTGACTCACCAATCGTATTACGACAGTTTGACCTTCAAGTGCTCAGAGGTATTCAGCGGCGGACGATGCTAATAAATCGTTACCGGACCACGGGTATCCGATGCTGTGGCTACCTTGAGGATGGAAGTATGTTTCATATTGTATCCCGAGTAATTGATATTAGCGTTTCAATCAGGGAATCCACCTTATTCATTTTATGAAACCATTTACTATACAGGTTATACTGACGTGATACTAAATACATACTAAATATGAGTAGTTACGCGTCTAACTATAGTATGATTCTTAAACTCAAGTATTATATTAATTTCGGCAAAAATATAAGCTACTTGCGAACTTGAACTACTTATCTGCTCGAAAAGATGTTTACTTAAATGAGGATTAATAAAGCGTTATAAATTCTGAGGATCCTCAGAGCTGTCTTTTCGAGTCGACGATCATTTAGCCTTCGGCTGAAATTTGTGAGTGATAGTTGTGGTTTGTAATTGAATTTTAAGAGTTAGCATTAAGGTCTTAATCATCAACTGAGATCAGCTGTAACTCAAGGATTCTCTAAAACCATATATATGGTTCACATGAAACGAGTTTCCTAATGGTTGCAAGAAGTATTTGTTAAATTTGTCCGTAAATTTTAGTTCCCTTACACAAACACTACTAAGCCCTGCAGAACAACAAGTGTGCTGAATGACATGAAGGGACAGAAAAGCATTCCGCCTCACCAAGGAAACTGGCATTGAAAAGAACAGCTGTTAGTAAAGGTCTCTCAGAAAATGATAGAATCGTTATCCTCCTCATCTAGAGGGTTATTTCAATGTATAGAACACTAAGGAATAGCTCAACTTTCCCTGAGTTACCCCTTATCTTCCTAGATGTGAAATTAACATAAGTACTCCAACTATTGATGAGATCGAAAAGAGTATAGCTGATATAAAGAAATGGAAGGTGGTGGACACATAGGTTAACACTAGTAATCTGGTTTGGATGGTACTTTAGTATACCCCAAATTTATACTCCATGTGTGCTTCAATCTACTTTGTAAATATATGTATATATGTTTTAAGTTAAAATACTAGATTTGTTGCTTATTCATTTGCTTTTTCTCATCACCTTGTTTCAGGAAAAGAATCACTCTCAGGTTTATTGTCATGATGACCGACCTCCTGGTTTCGTAGACGCTGTTCTTAAACCATGTACTAGTTTGCCAGAAGGTGTTCATCTTCAAGTAAAGGGATATGATTTTAACGCTGGTCTAAATTACGATGCTTTGTTCTCATCTTTTGAATGTATTGGATTTCAGGCAACTCATTTTGCAAAGGCTGAACATGTTCTGAATGAAATGGTAGATATTTCGAAGTTTTTATAGTTAGTTTCATTGTATATTAAGTACAATACTTTGTGAGATATTTAAAATTCATAAAAATAATTATGTGTAGTGGTGTCTATTGTCTTTTGACAAATAATAAAATTTCTACTGAAACCAATATTCATGTTTAATTATCACAAACCTCTTTATGCTTTTAATTGTGCTTATATATTGTTTGTTGATGTTTAACACATAATTTTTCTAAATTATACATACCTTTCCTTTTCATTCACTTAGTCTTTTGATTTGTCAACTAGTCTGAACTTTTTTCAAATGTTTTCCTAAATATGCCCATTTATTATGATAAAGTTACTTTCCAATCATTTTCAACAGATTAATAAACGGAATTTAAAACCTACTTCACGCGAAGAAATTGAATTAGCTCAAGTTTTACAAGACTTTCATCCTTTAAATAGACCTTTATCAGAATGTACTATATTTTTGGCTTATACATCAAATATGGTGAGCTCTGGTGTTCGAGAAGTTATACGTTTTCTGGCCGAACATAACATGGTAAGATTTAGTAAATTCTACCAAAGTCTCATTTTGTCTTTCAAATTTTATCTTTAACCAAAGTAAAGATATGTTTTACTCTTATTTGGATTAAATATATCATTATTGGTGTCTTTTGTCTTAATTCATGTGTTATGGGGTGGAATTGTCAGTCTAGATCTTTCCGTGAAGTGTATCAAATAGGAGGACATGGTTTCAATGTAGTAAAAAATTGTCGAATTGATTAGACTATGAAGGTCCATGATATACTAATTAGTTTTCTGTCCACCTGACTGTACTTTTATGGTTTAACGAAGTGGTTTACTGATAGTTTGACAACTTGAAATATCTGTCTGTCTATAATTTCATTTGATTCAAGGCTGATAAGTTCACACACTGTAATGTTAATGGACTATTTACAGAAGTAGTATCATCCGACCCCATTTAATAAACTTCTAGTTGCAACTTGAAACCTCGCTTCCATTTGCCAAACAAAAATGAGTATTGGGGAACATGAGTTGAGATTAATTAGTGAAGTGAATTGAATTTGACCAAATCATCAAAACAAGGTTTATTATTTTTATTTAACTTATTAAGATCACTCATACATGAATTAACTTGCATGTATGCAAAATGCTTTTCCATTTTGTTTGCTAAATTAGAGCTACCGCTTACGAACTGTTATCACAATACGTCGTTTGAATGAATAATTCAAAATATGTTTTGAATTTGTTGTCGGATATTAGATTTTGTTTTTCATATCATGAGACTCACGAAATTCATGTCATTTTCGTCTGCCCCACCGTTACAAATGTGGAAAGGTTGGAGGTATACGTGAGTCTTGTGAAATCAATTCTTTCGTCACTAAGGTGTCTAATGGTTTGGAGTAGAAATCAAGTGATTTGATCTAGGAAGTGCATTCAGTATCACTTAGTACTGCCTGAAACTATACTTCAAATCTGACCTATAAGTTAATTACTAGCTCGGGCAAATCTCACAGATTTGCTGTTGGAACTGGTAGCATTGGGTCTAATATTTTTCTTTATTAGAATGAACAGCTAAAACTGCATAGAATCCTTGACCTGTAACGTGTAAATCGTAGCAACGTGCTCATGTCTATTATTGTGACCGATTTTTAGACTCGCATTATGCTTTAGTTATTATTTGCTCATATTCCAGATGCCCATAATAAATAATTAAATGTGGTCTTAGTTTTCTCAGAGAAAAGACGCATTGAGCGCCATGCTGCAAACACCACAAATTTTAGGTATTTTTCCGTCAGCCCTTAATAAAGCTACAATGAGAGTATCTCTAATCAAGTAACTCAAACGGATTTATTATAGTATCATTCGTCATATCGGCTGGTTTTTGTGTCAATATTTTTCAACGAACATTTTTCCATCAACAGGTTGATGTGATAGTCACTTCTGCTGGTGGTGTAGAAGAAGACTTTATCAAATGTCTGGCTCCTTCATATATAGGAGATTTTGAAAGATGGCGTGGTCATGAATTAAGAGAAATCGGTGTAAATCGTATTGGCAATCTACTTGTGCCAAATAATAATTACGTTAAATTTGAACAATGGCTTCTACCCATTCTAGATGAAGTTTTAGAAGAGCAAAATTCCCAGGTATGTTTATTTTGAAATTCAATTATTATGAGTGTTGATATTATGTGTATCCGGCGTATGATACTTCATGGTGTATAATTTTCTCATTTATAGATTTATGTATTTTAGCTTGTGGATTTAAGGATACTAACTTCGAAATGTCTATTCGATTTCCTTATCAGTTAGCTTGTTTCCAATTTTTCTAAAGTAATTTCTTGTTCATAGAGACAGTTTCAACTTTCTGATAAGGCTTACAAACAGAACCAATTTCAAACTAATGTAAATTGTTGGTTTTTATAAAAGATTCCTGAATTCTGAGTATCTTTTCAGTCTTCGTATTCATTATTCTATATTTGAGTCAGACTTTTATATTATCCAACACACAGCAACGTAAGCTTCGCAATTTAGCAATCGTGGCCATAGAACCCTATATCAATAATATCTATGCCTTGCTTAGTAGTCAGATAGTTGGAAACAATATATCCCACTGTCCTATTCAACACAATCAAAGTAGTAATGACAGTTGTGCTTCCTGTATTTTAGAATAGAACTATTGAATCAACATTTATTAAGATAATACAAATGTTCACTAATAACTTGAATGAACACATGATACCGAAAATCTAATTTGATCCACACAACCGACTACAATCTCATTTTCTCGACTCATGGTGGTTATATTTAATATCCTTGAAACAGGACAAATATTTTGTTCATGCAACTCGAGGTCAGTTTACTTGGTGTTAACGTCACCCATAGAGAGGAAGAAAAACTAGTACTGTCTTATCTGTTTAGTTTTGAAAGGGTATCTTGGTTACAGTTATTTTACACATAATAATGAATAGGTTTTTATAAGGATTTTCATCACTCAGTAGATAAAAGTATTTCCGTTATTCAGTAGTACATATAAAACTCACACTGTTTTCGTATGTTATTTAGAATATAAATTGGACCCCGTCTAAGTTGATCAATCGTCTAGGTAAAGAAATCAACCATAAAGACTCCATATATTATTGGTGCTATAAAGTAAGTGATTGTATTCTTTTGACACTACACCTATTCTCATCGATAACAAGTTTGGGCTTTGTTTGCCATTTTGTAAAGAGTATTACGTTTCCATTCTCAAACTGCTAGTTAAAATTAGTGTGTTAGGTGACTGAACCCACACGAATGAATATGGTATTTATTGAAATGATTCTGTTAGAACCGTTTGATTTTCATCATCTCACATTAAAGTGCGACTCAGTTTCTGAATGCCATCCTTGAAAGCATGTGGATTCATACTATCAGATTCTTTCAAACAGTCACACTTTTTCAGTTTACGTAAGGGGTGGTGAAGCAATATCAATGTCCCATTCAGACTACAGACGGGTTGTAGCTGACGAAATATTTCATCCAACTTTCGAACTAAATCCTCCAAACTGTTATCAATAGCCTACCTTGTGCTATATCCTCACTATTCATTTTTTCCCGGCATCTTCAATAAAGTTGCAGAATTACTGAGTTACCCACTTTTAGTGTCTTTTCTATTCTGCAACATACTTCGTCTGTTTTCTGCGACTTGTAACTGCTGTAAACCATTGTGTAAACTCTTAGGTAGTTGGGTGTTCACCTGCTTTTACTCCACATTGCGTGAGGATATAATCAGAATGTGTTTATTATTAAGCATAATATGGCAATCGCCAAGTTAAGCAGTCTCTTTCGATATGTTCAAAGTTAGCATCAGAGTAAGTTGGAGCAACGTTACAAATGATCACTGTTATTGATTTGTCGAAATAGCGTTTCTTGAGATACTTGGTAGTGATGTGTTCTGTGGTAATTATGAATAGTTTTGTATGCGTGACATTTTTGAGTAATGTTCTCGACAAAACTATTCCTTGATGCCGTCTCTCTATTGGTGTAAAGACAATTATTTCAAGTCCTTGAAAAACTTTTTGGATGACTATCAGATCGTATTCACTCAAGAAGTATGTTGTTCGTTCTATAATTTCATGCCACATCTACATTTGGAAGTCCATAAAATTCAGTATCTGAGTCTCTAAGAATCCTTGAAACCAATTACTCTAACTTAGAGTAAGCTTAATTCCTCAACCGTCCTCCATAACAAATTAATTTAGAGAACAAGCGTTCCAGTTTGTGTAAAATTGACCGGATTCTCACTATGGACAAACCAGACCATCACTTTGATCTTAAAGTTTTTTATCAGAGAGCCATAAATCCAAGATATGTCCCATTAGCCATGGATATTATTGTTTACTATCACAAAATGGTTGAGACTTACTTGTATTGATATACTGTTTGGAGTCAATTTGTAGATTACCATGTTATTTATTGGATCACAGGTATTCGGAGTACGGTTTGTTGTTTCTAAGTAATACTATGTTGAGATGAAATGAAAGCCAACTTCTTTCTGGTTAAGTACAACGGGTTGATTCGTTTTCTTGATGGGGTCGGCAATTCAGTCCGATTCCTCGATTTTAATTACTATACTCCCGGAAATTCATGTGCTTAAAACACATCTGTAAACAGTATCACTGATTGTCTATCAGCCTATCATTATATTGTTGTTCCATTAATTGCATGTTCATTCTTTCTAACTTTCATTCTGTTCATCCTATTAATTTTACATCAGAATAAAATTCCGGTATTTTGTCCCGGTTTAACCGATGGTTCGCTGGGTGATGTCCTTTTTAGTCACACTTATCGATCCCCTGGTTTAAAAATAGATCTAGTTGAAGATATTCGAAATATCAATTTACTGGCAATTAATGCTCGTGCTACAGGAATGATAGTACTAGGTGGTGGTCTTATAAAACATCACACATTCAATGCAAATTTGATGCGAAATGGAGCTGATTATTGTGTACTTATCAACACAGGACAAGAATTTGATGGTAGTGACGCCGGTGCTAGACCAGATGAAGCTGTAAGTTGGGGAAAAATTAAAGGTTTAGCTGAACCGGTTAAGATTAATGCCGATGCATCTTTAATATTCCCAATTTTAGTTGCACGGACATTTGTTAAACAAGTTCAGACATAATCTTTTGAAATAAACAGATTTCGTTATGAAAATGACTAGTTTTTTTAACTGTTGCAATTTTTTTAGAACTTAAACGTTAAAATTCCGTCAAAAGTAAAATCAGGAAGGGGTTTTGTAGAGATTTTAGTAATTTAATATTTGAATTCATGAGTCAATTAAAGCTAGACCATCATGGAAAAACTCCGCCTGTAGCTCTTCTAGAGTTACTGCCGGTCCCAAGCCTGGGCAAAGGAGGAGGGTTGGGCATGGGGTTAGGGAGCTCATCCCGTAGAAAATTAACTCGCTAAATAAACGCTAACCAGAAAAATTAATTCAAACCATTTAAACTCTGCCCTGGGAGTTAGAAGTTCTTCGCTTAGAAGAGTTATGACGCGTCATGGTGAAAGCCGAGCTCCTTCGGAAATCACGAGGTCGATGCCTCTTCTAACAACCAGAGCAACAATTTTTATAGATACACGGAACGTCCGGACAATGGGAAACCGAGAAGACCAGACAAATACCAACGGAAATGAGGAGATACAATTTGGCAGCGAAACTCATTGGACCTAAGTTGAACAGAAAAAGCTAGATGCGGGAGAGATGCCGCTCTACTCCGGTCACGAAGAAGAAAATGCTCCACACACTCAGGGAGTTGCTCTAATGCTGTCCAAGGAAGCACGAAATGCACTTGCAGGATGGGAATCTCACGGATCCAAAATCATCAAAGCCTCATTAAAAACAAAGATGGAGGAAATTACAATGAATGTTATCCAGTGTTATGCACCCACCGATGATAGCAACGACGACATTAAAGACCAATTCTACGAGCGGCTGCAATCAATCATAGAGAAGTGCCCAAGAAACAACCTCACCATTTTGATGGGAGATCTAAACGCCAATGTCGGAATAGACAACACCGGACATGAAGATATCATGGGACGACATGGACTGGGAGAGAGAAACGAAAATGGGGAGAGATTTGCAAATCTGTGTGCATTCAACAAATTGGTCATAGGAGGCACAATATTTCCACACAAAGCTACATGGATCTCACCGAAACACACTACAGAGAACCAGATAGATCATATTTGGATCCATAAAAATTCCGAAGGACAATGGAAGATGTGAGAACCAGGAGAGGAGCTGACGTAGCTTCGAATCATCACTTGGTTGTGGCCAATTTAAAACTGAAGCTAAAGAAGAATTGGACAACTGGACAAACAGCAATACAAATGTTCAATACAGCCTTCCTTTGAGATACTGACAAACTCGATGAATTCAAGATAGCTCTCAGCAACAGGTTCCAAGCCTCACAAGATCTACTGAAGGAAGAATAAACTACTATGGAGGACAACTAGAAAGGTATCAAAGAAGCATTAACTTCAACGTGTCAAGAGGTTCTGGGTTTCAAGAAGCATCATCATAAGGAATGGATCTTCATAGAAACACTGGACAAGATCAAAGAAAGGAAGAACAAGAATACAGCAATTAACAACAGCCGAACACGAACAGAGAAAGTCCAAGCACAAGCTGAATACACAGAAGCAAACAAGCAAGTGAAGAGGAGCATTAGAGCCAACAAGAAGGAATATGTGGAAGAACTAGCAACGACGGTGAAAAAGCTGCAAGGGGAGGGAATATGAAACGACTTTACAATACAATGAAGAAACTAGCAGGGAAATACAGTAAACCAGAGAGACCGGTCAAAGACAAAGAAGGCGGCCCAATCAGGAACAGAGGAGCAGGTGGGTAGAATAATTCGAGGAATTCTTGAATAGACCAGCTCCATTGAATCTACCGGACAATGAAGCAGCACACACAGATCTCCCTTTAGATGTCGATCCACCAACGACGGAAGAAATCAGAATGGCCATCAGACAAATCAAGAGCGGGAAAGCAGCAGGACCTGACAGTATACCAGCTGAAGCACTGAATTCAGACATCGAGCCACAAACATGCTTTACCTTTTATTCAAGAAGAATAAGGAAGAAGGACTAGTGCTGACGGACTGGAAAGAAGGACACCTCATCAAAATTCCAAAGGAGATCTGAGCAAATATGAAAACTACAGAGGCATCACACTACTGTCAATACCAGGGAAAGTCTTTAACAGAGTGTTGCTGAACTAGATGAAAGACGCCCAATTTCGAGATCAACAGGCTGGATTCCGTAAGGATCGGTCGTGCACAGACCAAATTGCGACACCACGGATCATCGTCGAACAATCACTTGAGTGGAACTCATCATCATACATCAACTTCATTGACTTTGAGAAGGCGTTTGACAGTGTAGATAGGAGAATGTTATGGCAACTTCTTCGACTGAGCTTAAGTAAATATTTAAGGGAATGACTAGAGGTGCTTAGGACTCTATATGTCATTAGAAAGTCACCTCTACGACTTCTGTACTCTAGATAGTGAATGTTCAGTGAAGCTCTTTATAAGACTTAAATTTCGGTCCCTCAACTGATTTCGTGGCTCACTGTTGAATATGTTCCAATGTGTCTTTATCCCTTTGGAATGAGGGAGGAAACACTTTGTTTCCATATGTAGACGGTGTCGAACAAAACTGCTGAAGATTAGGTGGAAATTTTTTGAGTTAAAATAATCGAAAATGCGGCCCAACGTTATCACTGCAATGTTTGCTCGAGAAAGCATTTTTGTCGCAGTTAGCGTAAGATTCGAGATCATAGGGTACCAATATTCCTAGATCATTTTTTAACATGAGATACCTCCGGTAACGAGTTACCTACGTTGTATGCGTAATCTGCAACATGTTTCAGGTGGACTACTTTGCACTTTGAAGTGTTAAATGTAAGCGCGTTATTGTTTGCTCAGCTTTGAAGTCAAGTCAGATCCTCCAGAAGTCCCAGATCCTTTACGCAAGTTGAGAAAAGAAGGGGTTCTAGTACCGAACCTTTGGGGACCCCACTAAGAGATTCCATGGCCTGAAAGAAAGTGAAGTTAACCCTGACTTTTAAGTGTCGATGTTCTAGATACAAAGTAAGCTAATCAATTAGAGGTGATTTGATACCTAATCGTTTAAGCATATTGATAAGACATATTTTGTTGGCCCTATTAAAAGCTTATGATAATTCGAGATATATGAAATCAACTTTGACATTTAGATCAAGAATGACTGCCCATTTTTCCACTGAGGTCAGTAGGTTAGTTATACGAGAATGACTTTTTCTGAAACCACGCTGTTTGGGTGAAAAAGAGTTTATGGGGAATAAATAGTCGTGTTTACCATCGCGTAACATGAAATCAAAAATCTCTGAAGGTCGTTGGAGGAGTGCCACCATTGGTTAGCTTGAACGTTCGCTGCGTCGACTCACTCCGAAAACTGGTGCAATGCGGTCTAGCTTCCAACTTTTTGCAAGCGTATCTCCCTATAGATGTTAATCCACCAACGACGGAAGAAATCAGAATGGCCATCAGACAAATCAAGAGCGGGAAAGCAGCAGGACCTGACAGTATACCAGCTGAAGCACTGAATTCAGACATCGAGCCACAAACATGCTTTACCTTTTATTCAAGAAGAATAAGGAAGAAGGACTAGTGCTGACGGACTGGAAAGAAGGACACCTCATCAAAATTCCAAAGGAGATCTGAGCAAATATGAAAACTACAGAGGCATCACACTACTGTCAATACCAGGGAAAGTCTTTAACAGAGTGTTGCTGAACTAGATGAAAGACGCCCAATTTCGAGATCAACAGGCTGGATTCCGTAAGGATCGGTCGTGCACAGACCAAATTGCGACACCACGGATCATCGTCGAACAATCACTTGAGTGGAACTCATCATCATACATCAACTTCATTGACTTTGAGAAGGCGTTTGACAGTGTAGATAGGAGAATGTTATGGCAACTTCTTCGACTGAGCTTAAGTAAATATTTAAGGGAATGACTAGAGGTGCTTAGGACTCTATATGTCATTAGAAAGTCACCTCTACGACTTCTGTACTCTAGATAGTGAATGTTCAGTGAAGCTCTTTATAAGACTTAAATTTCGGTCCCTCAACTGATTTCGTGGCTCACTGTTGAATATGTTCCAATGTGTCTTTATCCCTTTGGAATGAGGGAGGAAACACTTTGTTTCCATATGTAGACGGTGTCGAACAAAACTGCTGAAGATTAGGTGGAAATTTTTGAGTTAAAATAATCGAAAATGCGGCCCAACGTTATCACTGCAATGTTTGCTCGAGAAAGCATTTTTGTCGCAGTTAGCGTAAGATTCGAGATCATAGGGTACCAATATTCCTAGATCATTTTTTAACATGAGATACCTCCGGTAACGAGTTACCTACGTTGTATGCGTAATCTGCAACATGTTTCAGGTGGACTACTTTGCACTTTGAAGTGTTAAATGTAAGCGCGTTATTGTTTGCTCAGCTTTGAAGTCAAGTCAGATCCTCCAGAAGTCCCAGATCCTTTACGCAAGTTGAGAAAAGAAGGGGTTCTAGTACCGAACCTTTGGGGACCCCACTAAGAGATTCCATGGCCTGAAAGAAAGTGAAGTTAACCCTGACTTTTAAGTGTCGATGTTCTAGATACAAAGTAAGCTAATCAATTAGAGGTGATTTGATACCTAATCGTTTAAGCATATTGATAAGACATATTTTGTTGGCCCTATTAAAAGCTTATGATAATTCGAGATATATGAAATCAACTTTGACATTTAGATCAAGAATGACTGCCCATTTTTCCACTGAGGTCAGTAGGTTAGTTATACGAGAATGACTTTTTCTGAAACCACGCTGTTTGGGTGAAAAAGAGTTTATGGGGAATAAATAGTCGTGTTTACCATCGCGTAACATGAAATCAAAAATCTCTGAAGGTCGTTGGAGGAGTGCCACCATTGGTTAGCTTGAACGTTCGCTGCGTCGACTCACTCCGAAAACTGGTGCAATGCGGTCTAGCTTCCAACTTTTTGCAAGCGTATCTCCCTATAGATGTTAATCCACCAACGACGGAAGAAATCAGAATGGCCATCAGACAAATCAAGAGCGGGAAAGCAGCAGGACCTGACAGTATACCAGCTGAAGCACTGAATTCAGACATCGAGCCACAAACATGCTTTACCTTTTATTCAAGAAGAATAAGGAAGAAGGACTAGTGCTGACGGACTGGAAAGAAGGACACCTCATCAAAATTCCAAAGGAGATCTGAGCAAATATGAAAACTACAGAGGCATCACACTACTGTCAATACCAGGGAAAGTCTTTAACAGAGTGTTGCTGAACTAGATGAAAGACGCCCAATTTCGAGATCAACAGGCTGGATTCCGTAAGGATCGGTCGTGCACAGACCAAATTGCGACACCACGGATCATCGTCGAACAATCACTTGAGTGGAACTCATCATCATACATCAACTTCATTGACTTTGAGAAGGCGTTTGACAGTGTAGATAGGAGAACGTTATGGAAACTTCTTCGACACTACAGAGTTCCTGGGAAGATTGTCAACATTATCCAGGACTCATACGACGGACTACAGTGCAAAGTCGTGCATGGAGGACAGCTGGCAGATGCATTCCAAGTAAGGACCGGAGTCAGACAAGGCTGTTTACTCTCTCCCTCCCTCTTTCTTCTGGTGGTCGACTGGATTATGAAGACCTCGACATCTGAGGGAAAACACAACATACAATGGACAGCTTAGAATCAATTAGACGATTTGGACTTCGCAGATGACCTAGCCATCCTATCCCATACACACGAACAAATGCAGGTGAAGATAACTAGTGTAGCAGCAGTCTCTTCATCAGTGGGCCTCAACATACACAAAGGAAAAACCAAGGTTCTCAAATACAACACCGAGAACACTAACCCAACCACACTTAGTGGTGAAATTCTGCAAGACGTGGAATCCTTCACGTACCTGGGAAGCATCATCGATGAACAATGGGGATCGGATGCAGACGTAAAGGCGAGGATTGGCAAAGCAAGGGCCGCATCCCTACAATTGAAGAACATATGGAACTCAAAACAACTTTCAACCAATATCAAAGTGAGAATTTTCAATACGAACGTCAAGGCAGTCCTACTGTATGGAGCTGAAACCTGGAGGACTACTACAGCCATCATCAAGAAAGTACAAGTATTTACAAATAGTTGTCTACGCAAGATACTCAACATCCATTGGCTGGATACTATCAGCAACAGCCTTCTGTGGGAGAGAACAAACCAGCTTCCAGCTGAAGAGGAAATTAGGAAAAGACGATGGAAATGGATAGGACATACACTACGGAAATCACCAATCTGCATCACGAGGCAAGCCCTAACTTGGAATCCTAAAGGGAAGCGGAAAAGAGGAAGGCCAAAGAACACATTACGTCGGGAAACAGAAACAGATATGAAAAGGATAAATAGGAACTGGAAAGAGCTCGAAAGGATCGCCCAGGACAGGGTTTGATGGAGAATGCTGGTGAGCGGCCTATGCTCCTTCACGAGGGGTAACAGACGTAAGTAAGTATGTTAGTAAGTATTTCGGCTTAGAGAATTTGAGGATATAAAGCGGTGTTGCCAAGATTGAAGCTGCTTTCATTAGTATAGCAAGATGGACCATATCGGGAGCAGGAGATGTGTCCTTGTGTTGAGTGCTGCAGTTTCTGATACACGAAGTCGGAACTCAGGTTCTTTTTGAGTGTGCTGTCGAGTTGCAACAGGAAATCTTGTCGATTTAGTTAGTACGGAACGGCTGGAATGTCAAAAATAATGTTCTGAGTCACACTCGCTTATCGTTGGGCCATTATGACTTAACAACTTTGAAACTCAGAGTTGAGTTGTTGAAGTGACTCTGCATGATGGAATAAGCTTTCTCGATCGGGGACGAATTTATTGACTAACTTTACTTGACACTGAACCCTGTATTCCTTCACTGAATTTGTGTATTGGCTCTTCGCTTGTTTGCACTACATATTTGTATTATTCTTACCAGTTCGTTTACATTCCGCCCACTAGTGCACTTCGCGTCTTGGCAACCGAAGGGTGTGATCATTGATGACTGTATGTTCGTTGCAACTTTCAGGGACTGCTTTCTGGACAAACCGTTCTGTAGCACATAGGATCCTATGATGTAAGAAGTCTCAATGAACGTCCATATCATGTTGAGGGTGG
Source organism: Schistosoma haematobium (assembly GCF_000699445.3). Classification (NCBI taxonomy): domain Eukaryota; kingdom Metazoa; phylum Platyhelminthes; class Trematoda; order Strigeidida; family Schistosomatidae; genus Schistosoma; species Schistosoma haematobium. The sequence continues at coordinate 16,345,097 of NC_067197.1, read as the reverse complement.
ACTTCCCAGTCCACATGTTGTAGGTTGATCTGTGCAGCTGACACATCCAACTGATTGTGACTCCAAAGTTGTTGTTAGTATTAGGTTTTAGCTCATTTTTACTGATGAACCTGTATTTCCTTGTCCAACTATTGCTCTTTCAAAACAAATCTATGATGGTTACAGTGACCAAGAAATGTACACTTACGTATCTTCGGCATGTGTGACTACATGGCTAAAATTCGGATTGATAGTTGTCATATTTAGACCTAAAGCATAAATTCATTTGAAATGGAGCATAGAAAATTGACTGAAGTCGTCTTCTTAGTCTAGATCATGGTGGTGATCTAGGTGTGTGGTTTCCGGAAAAATATTGGCCACTAATATTGAAATCTCGAAGGCAAGCGTCTGATTCCGATGCACTGCATTTTATGAGCGGGAAGTTTGTTTCTAACGTGACTCGCATTTCTTAGACTTTTGCTATGTCCTACCGCAACAAAAGAACCATCTTTGATACAAAGAATCTGTTCTAAGCCTTATGTTAGGCAGATTACTTTTCTTCTTGAGCGTTATCCGATTAACAGTAAACTGTGGTTTTGACTAAGTTCACTAATCGGTCTTTATAGTTCTCACTTCTAGGCTAGTCTTAGTACATCCTCACTTTTTGTACCACCTATTTTCATCTGTCTCGAGTGCATTGTTTTTTGTTTTACTGTCGTAAACTTTTGCTAGTATTTGTGGATTTATAGTCTTATTCGGTGTTAGTACTAATCTAATAATAGACCGCATCTCAAAATTTTAGATTTGTAATGGTATGACTACCTGATCTATAAGATCTTACATGGAAGTCACATCATTGTTTACACTGACTCATCGTATCGTGACATTTAACAACATGATACTTAGTACTTCTGATGAACACACTTGTGCTGAAGATAGAATAAAATATTTAATGTGAATAAAGACAAGTTATGCAGAATGACCATGTCTGTGGAGCTAAGGCCGTGTGGTGGGGAACCAATACCACTACAGATCTATCTAGCAATTCATACATCACTATAGCCATGAAAACCTACTGTAAGTAATCTGGATGCCGTTTCACTCTTACCAGTGGTATGCATTGTGGCAAATGCAAAGGTTGGTTTCACGGGGCATGCTGAAATCTTATAGCGACTGCCTACAACAGATCTTGTAGGTCAGATCACAGGTGAGTGTGAGGTACATACAATACAAATACTCAGGATTCACTAAGCAACATCACCGTTCTATTAAAATTTCTGAGAAAATAATTGTCAGCAACCTTGAAAAAAGGCAGCCCTGTAACGGATGAATAAGGACGAGCAATGAAGTATAGAAGAGTGTCTTCGACAATATTAGCATCAGTGGAACACGTATCGACACTAGTGAGAATATGTCACAACATAACGCCGCCATAACATCGACGGTGTTAGACTCTCGACAAACTTGTGTCTCCCAGCACAGGATCCATAGATGCAACCGTGTTTCCCGAAAATTCTGCAGGCTACTATATCCCCGTCATTAGGGTTAAAAAGTGAGGCCAAGTCATGTGAGAAAATCAACTAGTGAATTGGTGAAACTGAGCACGCAAAGGAATAATCAAATAAACGTAAGGTTTATTACACTGTAGTTATTATTTACAACAATATGAAAATAAACTCCATATTGAGTATGCAGATTTTGGATACGTAATAATGTTTTGTGATAACATTACAATTTTTCGTTAAGTAAACGGAACTAACTTCATGAAGTTACCAAGAGTCTGCTATAAAGGTTAAAAACGGTTAGTTAAATAATTTAATGAACATGCAAATGAAAGTGGACACACGATTCCTGTTTCCTTGACTGATATTTACTTCATAAACCCTTGTATTACAGAGAAGAAGGTGTTCACAAGTCTAATATTTTATAGGGATTTCAATGGTGAAGCGGTGACCTTTGATTTGTTCATGATTAGTTCATACAACTGAAATCCATATCTGACAATCAATCTGATTGTATACCTAATAGCGTTTCCTCCAAGCGTCATTCTCAATGCGCTTAGTGTTTTCATGTCAAAACTCATTTATTCTTGAGCTTTTAATTTTAACAAACACCTTTGAAGTCTGTTTTTCCTCCATTGGTTCATGCTAGCAAATCAACCTTGAGCTTACCTGGGATGAATGCACATCAATTTGTGTGTCGAGGGGGCGAGCACCGGTTGGTACCTCTCTAGTATACTTGAAGATAAAACAGATATTCGAAGCTTGATAACGCTTTTACACTTAACACCTTTGCAGTTGGAGTATTCCAACGCAGTCAAGTCAGAAACGAAAGAATTCAAAGATATATTTGAAAGGCTATCAATATATCGGGAAGCATTTGAACCACGATGGCTAGTTGTAGCAAGGGATGTGTTACGTATCGTACTCATGATCTTATGTGGATGCGTGACTGAGTCCTTTTAGCTAGGTGTGTGCAGTAAAACCAATAAGGTCAGCATCAAGTGTCGAAGACTTACAGAACTATTCATTTCGCGGATTTATTCACAACTACACGCTTGTTATTATAACTTTTAGAATCGCTTGTCATTGCAATAGTTTCGGATAGCAAGCTGTTTGCGTCTCAACAGCATTGCTGACATAATTACGCGCATCCATTTTATTAAACCTTTTGAAACCCGCTAGCTTCAGATTTGTGCATAATTCATGGTACAGCCTATTGCACTCATCGCACTACATGATCCTTTCCAAAGGGTGTTGACAGCCCGGTCGTTGAATTTCTTTTTTCCACTGAAGATGTCACAGGTATTTGTAGTTTGACAACACTTCAATCAGTAACACCTAATATGAATCGCACCCACCAAGTGAGATCAAAAGACAGAAGCGAGGAGGTTCGTAGATATATTTGATAGTCTGTCGCTATATCGAGGATCGTCTGATCTAATCTGGCTAGCGATTGCAGGGGATGTTGAGCACGGCGTTCCCACTCGTGATCTGGTGCAGATGCATGACCGAGCGCCTTCAGCTAGGTGAGTTCATTAAAACTAATGTGGTCAGTATCCAATGTCGAAGACTTTATCTTGAAGATTTATTTGCCGCTACACAAAAAAGTGAAACCGCGAAGTGTCAGGTTCACAAGTGCAACAGACAAAAAGCGAATGTACTAAAAAAGTACATGAACTTTCATAAGAAAAGGCGGTACTCTTGATGTTACTCCAACTGAAGTAACCTTAGTCAAAGCTAGAAACAGTGGTCTAGACTCTTGATAAACAATCAAAACCTTAAATTTGACTCAGAGAGGAAAAATACCACTATCCTTTTAAGTGGCGCTCGAGATTTAGCATCTTGTTTGCTACTCAAACAGCGGAGGGTATCAGACATAATGCGTCTGAACTCAAATCAAATTTCAGTTTGTCTTGACCCAGTTGCTTCTGGAAAAGCTTACAAACTATCAAGGTGACTCACCAATCGTATTACGACAGTTTGACCTTCAAGTGCTCAGAGGTATTCAGCGGCGGACGATGCTAATAAATCGTTACCGGACCACGGGTATCCGATGCTGTGGCTACCTTGAGGATGGAAGTATGTTTCATATTGTATCCCGAGTAATTGATATTAGCGTTTCAATCAGGGAATCCACCTTATTCATTTTATGAAACCATTTACTATACAGGTTATACTGACGTGATACTAAATACATACTAAATATGAGTAGTTACGCGTCTAACTATAGTATGATTCTTAAACTCAAGTATTATATTAATTTCGGCAAAAATATAAGCTACTTGCGAACTTGAACTACTTATCTGCTCGAAAAGATGTTTACTTAAATGAGGATTAATAAAGCGTTATAAATTCTGAGGATCCTCAGAGCTGTCTTTTCGAGTCGACGATCATTTAGCCTTCGGCTGAAATTTGTGAGTGATAGTTGTGGTTTGTAATTGAATTTTAAGAGTTAGCATTAAGGTCTTAATCATCAACTGAGATCAGCTGTAACTCAAGGATTCTCTAAAACCATATATATGGTTCACATGAAACGAGTTTCCTAATGGTTGCAAGAAGTATTTGTTAAATTTGTCCGTAAATTTTAGTTCCCTTACACAAACACTACTAAGCCCTGCAGAACAACAAGTGTGCTGAATGACATGAAGGGACAGAAAAGCATTCCGCCTCACCAAGGAAACTGGCATTGAAAAGAACAGCTGTTAGTAAAGGTCTCTCAGAAAATGATAGAATCGTTATCCTCCTCATCTAGAGGGTTATTTCAATGTATAGAACACTAAGGAATAGCTCAACTTTCCCTGAGTTACCCCTTATCTTCCTAGATGTGAAATTAACATAAGTACTCCAACTATTGATGAGATCGAAAAGAGTATAGCTGATATAAAGAAATGGAAGGTGGTGGACACATAGGTTAACACTAGTAATCTGGTTTGGATGGTACTTTAGTATACCCCAAATTTATACTCCATGTGTGCTTCAATCTACTTTGTAAATATATGTATATATGTTTTAAGTTAAAATACTAGATTTGTTGCTTATTCATTTGCTTTTTCTCATCACCTTGTTTCAGGAAAAGAATCACTCTCAGGTTTATTGTCATGATGACCGACCTCCTGGTTTCGTAGACGCTGTTCTTAAACCATGTACTAGTTTGCCAGAAGGTGTTCATCTTCAAGTAAAGGGATATGATTTTAACGCTGGTCTAAATTACGATGCTTTGTTCTCATCTTTTGAATGTATTGGATTTCAGGCAACTCATTTTGCAAAGGCTGAACATGTTCTGAATGAAATGGTAGATATTTCGAAGTTTTTATAGTTAGTTTCATTGTATATTAAGTACAATACTTTGTGAGATATTTAAAATTCATAAAAATAATTATGTGTAGTGGTGTCTATTGTCTTTTGACAAATAATAAAATTTCTACTGAAACCAATATTCATGTTTAATTATCACAAACCTCTTTATGCTTTTAATTGTGCTTATATATTGTTTGTTGATGTTTAACACATAATTTTTCTAAATTATACATACCTTTCCTTTTCATTCACTTAGTCTTTTGATTTGTCAACTAGTCTGAACTTTTTCAAATGTTTTCCTAAATATGCCCATTTATTATGATAAAGTTACTTTCCAATCATTTTCAACAGATTAATAAACGGAATTTAAAACCTACTTCACGCGAAGAAATTGAATTAGCTCAAGTTTTACAAGACTTTCATCCTTTAAATAGACCTTTATCAGAATGTACTATATTTTTGGCTTATACATCAAATATGGTGAGCTCTGGTGTTCGAGAAGTTATACGTTTTCTGGCCGAACATAACATGGTAAGATTTAGTAAATTCTACCAAAGTCTCATTTTGTCTTTCAAATTTTATCTTTAACCAAAGTAAAGATATGTTTTACTCTTATTTGGATTAAATATATCATTATTGGTGTCTTTTTGTCTTAATTCATGTGTTATGGGGTGGAATTGTCAGTCTAGATCTTTCCGTGAAGTGTATCAAATAGGAGGACATGGTTTCAATGTAGTAAAAAATTGTCGAATTGATTAGACTATGAAGGTCCATGATATACTAATTAGTTTTCTGTCCACCTGACTGTACTTTTATGGTTTAACGAAGTGGTTTACTGATAGTTTGACAACTTGAAATATCTGTCTGTCTATAATTTCATTTGATCCAAGGCTGATAAGTTCACACACTGTAATGTTAATGGACTATTTACAGAAGTAGTATCATCCGACCCCATTTAATAAACTTCTAGTTGCAACTTGAAACCTCGCTTCCATTTGCCAAACAAAAATGAGTATTGGGGAACATGAGTTGAGATTAATTAGTGAAGTGAATTGAATTTGACCAAATCATCAAAACAAGGTTTATTATTTTTATTTAACTTATTAAGATCACTCATACATGAATTAACTTGCATGTATGCAAAATGCTTTTCCATTTTGTTTGCTAAATTAGAGCTACCGCTTACGAACTGTTATCACAATACGTCGTTTGAATGAATAATTCAAAATATGTTTTGAATTTGTTGTCGGATATTAGATTTTGTTTTTCATATCATGAGACTCACGAAATTCATGTCATTTTCGTCTGCCCCACCGTTACAAATGTGGAAAGGTTGGAGGTATACGTGAGTCTTGTGAAATCAATTCTTTCGTCACTAAGGTGTCTAATGGTTTGGAGTAGAAATCAAGTGATTTGATCTAGGAAGTGCATTCAGTATCACTTAGTACTGCCTGAAACTATACTTCAAATCTGACCTATAAGTTAATTACTAGCTCGGGCAAATCTCACAGATTTGCTGTTGGAACTGGTAGCATTGGGTCTAATATTTTTCTTTATTAGAATGAACAGCTAAAACTGCATAGAATCCTTGACCTGTAACGTGTAAATCGTAGCAACGTGCTCATGTCTATTATTGTGACCGATTTTTAGACTCGCATTATGCTTTAGTTATTATTTGCTCATATTCCAGATGCCCATAATAAATAATTAAATGTGGTCTTAGTTTTCTCAGAGAAAAGACGCATTGAGCGCCATGCTGCAAACACCACAAATTTTAGGTATTTTTCCGTCAGCCCTTAATAAAGCTACAATGAGAGTATCTCTAATCAAGTAACTCAAACGGATTTATTATAGTATCATTCGTCATATCGGCTGGTTTTTGTGTCAATATTTTTCAACGAACATTTTTCCATCAACAGGTTGATGTGATAGTCACTTCTGCTGGTGGTGTAGAAGAAGACTTTATCAAATGTCTGGCTCCTTCATATATAGGAGATTTTGAAAGATGGCGTGGTCATGAATTAAGAGAAATCGGTGTAAATCGTATTGGCAATCTACTTGTGCCAAATAATAATTACGTTAAATTTGAACAATGGCTTCTACCCATTCTAGATGAAGTTTTAGAAGAGCAAAATTCCCAGGTATGTTTATTTTGAAATTCAATTATTATGAGTGTTGATATTATGTGTATCCGGCGTATGATACTTCATGGTGTATAATTTTCTCATTTATAGATTTATGTATTTTAGCTTGTGGATTTAAGGATACTAACTTCGAAATGTCTATTCGATTTCCTTATCAGTTAGCTTGTTTCCAATTTTTCTAAAGTAATTTCTTGTTCATAGAGACAGTTTCAACTTTCTGATAAGGCTTACAAACAGAACCAATTTCAAACTAATGTAAATTGTTGGTTTTTATAAAAGATTCCTGAATTCTGAGTATCTTTTCAGTCTTCGTATTCATTATTCTATATTTGAGTCAGACTTTTATATTATCCAACACACAGCAACGTAAGCTTCGCAATTTAGCAATCGTGGCCATAGAACCCTATATCAATAATATCTATGCCTTGCTTAGTAGTCAGATAGTTGGAAACAATATATCCCACTGTCCTATTCAACACAATCAAAGTAGTAATGACAGTTGTGCTTCCTGTATTTTAGAATAGAACTATTGAATCAACATTTATTAAGATAATACAAATGTTCACTAATAACTTGAATGAACACATGATACCGAAAATCTAATTTGATCCACACAACCGACTACAATCTCATTTTCTCGACTCATGGTGGTTATATTTAATATCCTTGAAACAGGACAAATATTTTGTTCATGCAACTCGAGGTCAGTTTACTTGGTGTTAACGTCACCCATAGAGAGGAAGAAAAACTAGTACTGTCTTATCTGTTTAGTTTTGAAAGGGTATCTTGGTTACAGTTATTTTACACATAATAATGAATAGGTTTTTATAAGGATTTTCATCACTCAGTAGATAAAAGTATTTCCGTTATTCAGTAGTACATATAAAACTCACACTGTTTTCGTATGTTATTTAGAATATAAATTGGACCCCGTCTAAGTTGATCAATCGTCTAGGTAAAGAAATCAACCATAAAGACTCCATATATTATTGGTGCTATAAAGTAAGTGATTGTATTCTTTTGACACTACACCTATTCTCATCGATAACAAGTTTGGGCTTTGTTTGCCATTTTGTAAAGAGTATTACGTTTCCATTCTCAAACTGCTAGTTAAAATTAGTGTGTTAGGTGACTGAACCCACACGAATGAATATGGTATTTATTGAAATGATTCTGTTAGAACCGTTTGATTTTCATCATCTCACATTAAAGTGCGACTCAGTTTCTGAATGCCATCCTTGAAAGCATGTGGATTCATACTATCAGATTCTTTCAAACAGTCACACTTTTTCAGTTTACGTAAGGGGTGGTGAAGCAATATCAATGTCCCATTCAGACTACAGACGGGTTGTAGCTGACGAAATATTTCATCCAACTTTCGAACTAAATCCTCCAAACTGTTATCAATAGCCTACCTTGTGCTATATCCTCACTATTCATTTTTTCCCGGCATCTTCAATAAAGTTGCAGAATTACTGAGTTACCCACTTTTAGTGTCTTTTCTATTCTGCAACATACTTCGTCTGTTTTCTGCGACTTGTAACTGCTGTAAACCATTGTGTAAACTCTTAGGTAGTTGGGTGTTCACCTGCTTTTACTCCACATTGCGTGAGGATATAATCAGAATGTGTTTATTATTAAGCATAATATGGCAATCGCCAAGTTAAGCAGTCTCTTTCGATATGTTCAAAGTTAGCATCAGAGTAAGTTGGAGCAACGTTACAAATGATCACTGTTATTGATTTGTCGAAATAGCGTTTCTTGAGATACTTGGTAGTGATGTGTTCTGTGGTAATTATGAATAGTTTTGTATGCGTGACATTTTTGAGTAATGTTCTCGACAAAACTATTCCTTGATGCCGTCTCTCTATTGGTGTAAAGACAATTATTTCAAGTCCTTGAAAAACTTTTTGGATGACTATCAGATCGTATTCACTCAAGAAGTATGTTGTTCGTTCTATAATTTCATGCCACATCTACATTTGGAAGTCCATAAAATTCAGTATCTGAGTCTCTAAGAATCCTTGAAACCAATTACTCTAACTTAGAGTAAGCTTAATTCCTCAACCGTCCTCCATAACAAATTAATTTAGAGAACAAGCGTTCCAGTTTGTGTAAAATTGACCGGATTCTCACTATGGACAAACCAGACCATCACTTTGATCTTAAAGTTTTTTATCAGAGAGCCATAAATCCAAGATATGTCCCATTAGCCATGGATATTATTGTTTACTATCACAAAATGGTTGAGACTTACTTGTATTGATATACTGTTTGGAGTCAATTTGTAGATTACCATGTTATTTATTGGATCACAGGTATTCGGAGTACGGTTTGTTGTTTCTAAGTAATACTATGTTGAGATGAAATGAAAGCCAACTTCTTTCTGGTTAAGTACAACGGGTTGATTCGTTTTCTTGATGGGGTCGGCAATTCAGTCCGATTCCTCGATTTTAATTACTATACTTCCGGAAATTCATGTGCTTAAAACACATCTGTAAACAGTATCACTGATTGTCTATCAGCCTATCATTATATTGTTGTTCCATTAATTGCATGTTCATTCTTTCTAACTTTCATTCTGTTCATCCTATTAATTTTACATCAGAATAAAATTCCGGTATTTTGTCCCGGTTTAACCGATGGTTCGCTGGGTGATGTCCTTTTAGTCACACTTATCGATCCCCTGGTTTAAAAATAGATCTAGTTGAAGATATTCGAAATATCAATTTACTGGCAATTAATGCTCGTGCTACAGGAATGATAGTACTAGGTGGTGGTCTTATAAAACATCACACATTCAATGCAAATTTGATGCGAAATGGAGCTGATTATTGTGTACTTATCAACACAGGACAAGAATTTGATGGTAGTGACGCCGGTGCTAGACCAGATGAAGCTGTAAGTTGGGGAAAAATTAAAGGTTTAGCTGAACCGGTTAAGATTAATGCCGATGCATCTTTAATATTCCCAATTTTAGTTGCACGGACATTTGTTAAACAAGTTCAGACATAATCTTTTGAAATAAACAGATTTCGTTATGAAAATGACTAGTTTTTTTAACTGTTGCAATTTTTTTAGAACTTAAACGTTAAAATTCCGTCAAAAGTAAAATCAGGAAGGGGTTTTGTAGAGATTTTAGTAATTTAATATTTGAATTCATGAGTCAATTAAAGCTAGACCATCATGGAAAAACTCCGCCTGTAGCTCTTCTAGAGTTACTGCCGGTCCCAAGCCTGGGCAAAGGAGGAGGGTTGGGCATGGGGTTAGGGAGCTCATCCCGTAGAAAATTAACTCGCTAAATAAACGCTAACCAGAAAAATTAATTCAAACCATTTAAACTCTGCCCTGGGAGTTAGAAGTTCTTCGCTTAGAAGAGTTATGACGCGTCATGGTGAAAGCCGAGCTCCTTCGGAAATCACGAGGTCGATGCCTCTTCTAACAACCAGAGCAACAATTTTTATAGATACACGGAACGTCCGGACAATGGGAAACCGAGAAGACCAGACAAATACCAACGGAAATGAGGAGATACAATTTGGCAGCGAAACTCATTGGACCTAAGTTGAACAGAAAAAGCTAGATGCGGGAGAGATGCCGCTCTACTCCGGTCACGAAGAAGAAAATGCTCCACACACTCAGGGAGTTGCTCTAATGCTGTCCAAGGAAGCACGAAATGCACTTGCAGGATGGGAATCTCACGGATCCAAAATCATCAAAGCCTCATTAAAAACAAAGATGGAGGAAATTACAATGAATGTTATCCAGTGTTATGCACCCACCGATGATAGCAACGACGACATTAAAGACCAATTCTACGAGCGGCTGCAATCAATCATAGAGAAGTGCCCAAGAAACAACCTCACCATTTTGATGGGAGATCTAAACGCCAATGTCGGAATAGACAACACCGGACATGAAGATATCATGGGACGACATGGACTGGGAGAGAGAAACGAAAATGGGGAGAGATTTGCAAATCTGTGTGCATTCAACAAATTGGTCATAGGAGGCACAATATTTCCACACAAAGCTACATGGATCTCACCGAAACACACTACAGAGAACCAGATAGATCATATTTGGATCCATAAAAATTCCGAAGGACAATGGAAGATGTGAGAACCAGGAGAGGAGCTGACGTAGCTTCGAATCATCACTTGGTTGTGGCCAATTTAAAACTGAAGCTAAAGAAGAATTGGACAACTGGACAAACAGCAATACAAATGTTCAATACAGCCTTCCTTTGAGATACTGACAAACTCGATGAATTCAAGATAGCTCTCAGCAACAGGTTCCAAGCCTCACAAGATCTACTGAAGGAAGAATAAACTACTATGGAGGACAACTAGAAAGGTATCAAAGAAGCATTAACTTCAACGTGTCAAGAGGTTCTGGGTTTCAAGAAGCATCATCATAAGGAATGGATCTTCATAGAAACACTGGACAAGATCAAAGAAAGGAAGAACAAGAATACAGCAATTAACAACAGCCGAACACGAACAGAGAAAGTCCAAGCACAAGCTGAATACACAGAAGCAAACAAGCAAGTGAAGAGGAGCATTAGAGCCAACAAGAAGGAATATGTGGAAGAACTAGCAACGACGGTGAAAAAGCTGCAAGGGGAGGGAATATGAAACGACTTTACAATACAATGAAGAAACTAGCAGGGAAATACAGTAAACCAGAGAGACCGGTCAAAGACAAAGAAGGCGGCCCAATCAAGAACAGAGGAGCAGGTGGGTAGAATAATTCGAGGAATTCTTGAATAGACCAGCTCCATTGAATCTACCGGACAATGAAGCAGCACACACAGATCTCCCTTTAGATGTCGATCCACCAACGACGGAAGAAATCAGAATGGCCATCAGACAAATCAAGAGCGGGAAAGCAGCAGGACCTGACAGTATACCAGCTGAAGCACTGAATTCAGACATCGAGCCACAAACATGCTTTACCTTTTATTCAAGAAGAATAAGGAAGAAGGACTAGTGCTGACGGACTGGAAAGAAGGACACCTCATCAAAATTCCAAAGGAGATCTGAGCAAATATGAAAACTACAGAGGCATCACACTACTGTCAATACCAGGGAAAGTCTTTAACAGAGTGTTGCTGAACTAGATGAAAGACGCCCAATTTCGAGATCAACAGGCTGGATTCCGTAAGGATCGGTCGTGCACAGACCAAATTGCGACACCACGGATCATCGTCGAACAATCACTTGAGTGGAACTCATCATCATACATCAACTTCATTGACTTTGAGAAGGCGTTTGACAGTGTAGATAGGAGAATGTTATGGCAACTTCTTCGACTGAGCTTAAGTAAATATTTAAGGGAATGACTAGAGGTGCTTAGGACTCTATATGTCATTAGAAAGTCACCTCTACGACTTCTGTACTCTAGATAGTGAATGTTCAGTGAAGCTCTTTATAAGACTTAAATTTCGGTCCCTCAACTGATTTCGTGGCTCACTGTTGAATATGTTCCAATGTGTCTTTATCCCTTTGGAATGAGGGAGGAAACACTTTGTTTCCATATGTAGACGGTGTCGAACAAAACTGCTGAAGATTAGGTGGAAATTTTTTGAGTTAAAATAATCGAAAATGCGGCCCAACGTTATCACTGCAATGTTTGCTCGAGAAAGCATTTTTGTCGCAGTTAGCGTAAGATTCGAGATCATAGGGTACCAATATTCCTAGATCATTTTTTAACATGAGATACCTCCGGTAACGAGTTACCTACGTTGTATGCGTAATCTGCAACATGTTTCAGGTGGACTACTTTGCACTTTGAAGTGTTAAATGTAAGCGCGTTATTGTTTGCTCAGCTTTGAAGTCAAGTCAGATCCTCCAGAAGTCCCAGATCCTTTACGCAAGTTGAGAAAAGAAGGGGTTCTAGTACCGAACCTTTGGGGACCCCACTAAGAGATTCCATGGCCTGAAAGAAAGTGAAGTTAACCCTGACTTTTAAGTGTCGATGTTCTAGATACAAAGTAAGCTAATCAATTAGAGGTGATTTGATACCTAATCGTTTAAGCATATTGATAAGACATATTTTGTTGGCCCTATTAAAAGCTTATGATAATTCGAGATATATGAAATCAACTTTGACATTTAGATCAAGAATGACTGCCCATTTTTCCACTGAGGTCAGTAGGTTAGTTATACGAGAATGACTTTTTCTGAAACCACGCTGTTTGGGTGAAAAAGAGTTTATGGGGAATAAATAGTCGTGTTTACCATCGCGTAACATGAAATCAAAAATCTCTGAAGGTCGTTGGAGGAGTGCCACCATTGGTTAGCTTGAACGTTCGCTGCGTCGACTCACTCCGAAAACTGGTGCAATGCGGTCTAGCTTCCAACTTTTTGCAAGCGTATCTCCCTATAGATGTTAATCCACCAACGACGGAAGAAATCAGAATGGCCATCAGACAAATCAAGAGCGGGAAAGCAGCAGGACCTGACAGTATACCAGCTGAAGCACTGAATTCAGACATCGAGCCACAAACATGCTTTACCTTTTATTCAAGAAGAATAAGGAAGAAGGACTAGTGCTGACGGACTGGAAAGAAGGACACCTCATCAAAATTCCAAAGGAGATCTGAGCAAATATGAAAACTACAGAGGCATCACACTACTGTCAATACCAGGGAAAGTCTTTAACAGAGTGTTGCTGAACTAGATGAAAGACGCCCAATTTCGAGATCAACAGGCTGGATTCCGTAAGGATCGGTCGTGCACAGACCAAATTGCGACACCACGGATCATCGTCGAACAATCACTTGAGTGGAACTCATCATCATACATCAACTTCATTGACTTTGAGAAGGCGTTTGACAGTGTAGATAGGAGAACGTTATGGAAACTTCTTCGACACTACAGAGTTCCTGGGAAGATTGTCAACATTATCCAGGACTCATACGACGGACTACAGTGCAAAGTCGTGCATGGAGGACAGCTGGCAGATGCATTCCAAGTAAGGACCGGAGTCAGACAAGGCTGTTTACTCTCTCCCTCCCTCTTTCTTCTGGTGGTCGACTGGATTATGAAGACCTCGACATCTGAGGGAAAACACAACATACAATGGACAGCTTAGAATCAATTAGACGATTTGGACTTCGCAGATGACCTAGCCATCCTATCCCATACACACGAACAAATGCAGGTGAAGATAACTAGTGTAGCAGCAGTCTCTTCATCAGTGGGCCTCAACATACACAAAGGAAAAACCAAGGTTCTCAAATACAACACCGAGAACACTAACCCAACCACACTTAGTGGTGAAATTCTGCAAGACGTGGAATCCTTCACGTACCTGGGAAGCATCATCGATGAACAATGGGGATCGGATGCAGACGTAAAGGCGAGGATTGGCAAAGCAAGGGCCGCATCCCTACAATTGAAGAACATATGGAACTCAAAACAACTTTCAACCAATATCAAAGTGAGAATTTTCAATACGAACGTCAAGGCAGTCCTACTGTATGGAGCTGAAACCTGGAGGACTACTACAGCCATCATCAAGAAAGTACAAGTATTTACAAATAGTTGTCTACGCAAGATACTCAACATCCATTGGCTGGATACTATCAGCAACAGCCTTCTGTGGGAGAGAACAAACCAGCTTCCAGCTGAAGAGGAAATTAGGAAAAGACGATGGAAATGGATAGGACATACACTACGGAAATCACCAATCTGCATCACGAGGCAAGCCCTAACTTGGAATCCTAAAGGGAAGCGGAAAAGAGGAAGGCCAAAGAACACATTACGTCGGGAAACAGAAACAGATATGAAAAGGATAAATAGGAACTGGAAAGAGCTCGAAAGGATCACCCAGGACAGGGTTTGATGGAGAATGCTGGTGAGCGGCCTATGCTCCTTCACGAGGAGTAATGGACGTAAGTAAGTAGTCATGGAAAACCTAGAAGCACCGGACGGCCATTACGTTCCAGTATGTGACTCCTCAGCATTGCGCGTCCACGATCCAGCTCGCGGGATTTTAACCCAGGACCTATCGGTCCTGCGCGCGAACAGTTCGTAACGGTTGAACGTTGATTTATATCCCGTCTTAAATTTTTACTTTATCTAAACCAACCTATGCATGTTATATACGTTGTAAAAATAAAGCTCATAAGGATACTCTGAACACCAGTATTATTGAATTCAATCAGCAACTAATAGTTATTTTATTTGAATGCTGATGACAAATTGATAACCTTCAAGCCTTTCTTTCCTCAGTTCCATATTGCTAATCCTTAGGATTCTAATCGACACGTCCTTTTAAATTAAAGCTTGTAGTTTTGAGGATATCACTGTCTTTAAGTTTCGCGATGTAATAATCATTAGGTGTGACTACAATAATAATTCATCCGACAGTTGAGGCAAAATGAATGATAGATAAGGCGATATTGTTAGATTATCACCATCTGCTCTTCAATCAACGATATATTACTGTATCATTTTAAAACAATAATCAAGAGTTCTTAGACTTATGCCCCACCTGTTGACTAAAAGTCGAATTCCCTAATGAATAAGTCGCTGCTTCACTTAGTTTCTACACTAATCATATAAACTAGTGAATACTCAGTGTTTTTGTTACTACCAGTACTAAAAAAATAACACTTAGATATGGCTGTACACTCTCAGGTCTTGTCAAACCAGGATACACTAATGGAAAAAAGAAGTAATTAAAATTTAATGTGTCATTAAACGATAATCGAATTGTGACTAGTTTGTGGCTTCAGCTCTCGCCTTCAAATTATGTTCTTACTACTCCGATTTGAGTGGTATTTCTGATTTTTATGAAACAAATACATGTACCTACATCTGCTTGTTCAGTCGGATTATTAATTTCTATTAGACATTACTTACTCATTAACGTATTTATTCCCTCTGCTGTCATTGATCATATCGTATAACGTAAGGTATATCTTTACAATTAAGGGCATTGAGTTGAGTAGAACATTTGTCTATTAATATCACTTTTATTTTAGATTTAAGTAGCTTTCCATGTACAATAAAAAGTCAAACAAAACGTAGCCAAAGTTCAACACGTTAAAGGATAATTACAACATATAATCAGAAAGGTGGTTATTATACATGTTTATTAGATACTTTCAACAGCTTTTGATGTATGTTAGAACTCACTGAAAAACTTAACATTTCCTTTCCCAATAATGTGAAAAGAAATCCAGCTAGACTAATAGACATAGCAATAACGTAATGACTAATACTAGTCCCTATATCTAACCAACTACCTTCATCTTTCAACCAAACAAAAAAGTGGATAGCTATTAGGTTAGATAGTACTGCAGTCAAACCAGTTTGCGCTAAAATAGAATGATATCCTCTTTTCGATTTTTGATTGTTGATAGACGATGAGTAATTGCCATTATGCGACTGGATAGCTGCATAGATCACACCCAAAAAGAGCATAGGACACATTACCTAGATGAGGGAAAATTAGATTTTATAATAATGATTATGACATTTTAAATACCAGAATTAAACAAAACAGCAATCCATATTTAGTATGGCAATAAAATATAGTACGATCGTCTGGCGACTAAATTGGAATTCACATATTGTTTTGTAAGTATTATCTATGATAGTTAAATGCATATCCGTAACAACCCAATTAGTTATAAATGATCAGATATATAATTATTGGACATAATGCCGAGCTGTTACTTTAAAAGCTATATGAAAACACATTCCAGTTTATCCTTTAGGATGACAAACAAACAATCAATGAGGGATTTCTCCAGTTCATCACTGCGAATGACATTGCTATCCGATCAGTAGATTTTCCAGTACTTACTGTAATGCAGATGATGTTATAGACAGGTAGGTTATGAATTAAGCATAGATATCACAAAGAATAATTCAAATATAATCGAACCTTAATATATTTTAGAAGCGTTCACAAACAGATAGTAGACAATTCTTCGACTCTGTTCGAAACAAATAAATAAAACATTCAAAATTTAGTCACATCTACTACCCTAGTGAATGTCATCCTCCAAATATCGTTTGACTTTGGAGCTTTATTTTAACACAATGAACAAACCAAAGCAAGACGATCATTGTGAAACAGTAAGTGCGAATTGAGTGGAAGTGTCACTACTTCTGGTAGTGATGAGGAACCCTGGACTTAGGTTTCTCAGTCCAACAAGAAATTAATAGCAACCTGGATAACAATGAGAAAAGTAAAATTTTTTTCCTAAAACTGCAAGGTATGCCTTGTTGACAAGTACCAGCTAGAACGATGCTTACATCTAGGATTATTTGTTGACTATCTCCAACAGCAAAACATAGTTTTTGGTAAAGTCTAATCAGGAAACTTTCGTTGTCATTGTGGTCAACGGGATTAGCATTTCTAATAGAAGCACGCATGATGTTCAGTCACTTAAACTAGTGACACATACTGAACCTTGGTCGATAAAATATAACCAGCATTAAGGTCTAGAGAAACGTGAAATTGATCGCTATTTAATGACCAGTCAATGTGAATACAAAACCTTTAGTCACTTTCAGCAAACATGTTTAAACATGATGTTGCAGCCGCTACCTATCTGATTCAATTTGTTTTTTTGTTTACCATTTAAGTTTGTACTTATTTGTATAATTTATTTGCTCACTGAAAAAGCGAATCACACAATGCTATGGAACAATCGAAATTCATTTATTTATTTCCGAATGCTGACAATATAAGCTCCCCCACATGTTTCAGGTATTCGGCCCCAGTTGTATTAAAAATACTGCTTGCGTATAATGCAACCACTGAATATGACATTGGTTACTCAAATTAGTCTTTCGTAGCCATTATGCACAAACGTTTTTGTTTTCATTTGTCTTCCCTTCTAAATGACCGGAATAATCTCAGCTGGGAAGAACACTCAAAATGATCAAATTGATTAACAAATATGAGTATATAAGGAACATATAAAATTACCTTAATTAGCAAAAGAATCGCCATCAGGGCAGGATTTAATATTGTTGTGAAGCAAAATGTTGAACGTGGGTCAAAACTAAAACGATCGGAAAACATGATTGATTTTACTGAAGAAAAATTGGAAAAAATTCGTTATTTGACACTCAGATGCTAACTGGGGAGAAAAAGATCACTGATTATTGATCATGTATTTTTACACAAGTTATTATCACTCAAAATAGTGAAGTTCAAACAATTCAAATGACCTATATAGGAATGAAATTGCTAAAAGTATAACATAACTGTTATTGTTTCATTCAAATTGTTGAAAATCATAATATACTAACAGAAAAATGTTTGGAAATATCGTCCGTAAACAAATTAGAACTGAAAAAAAGTTCAATATAAATGACTAATGTGATAGTGCAACATATATGTACATGCGAAACAGATACAGAGACAAAAATTAATGTACTCTACTTTGATTCATAATTTTAATGTGAGAATTAATAACACTATGCAATTATTCATGCGGATTTCGCAAAACGGGCTTTTGAATTTACAATTCAACAATATAAAACAAATAGCTTTAATTATTAGGTCACTGACCTTCACTGTTGATAAACTGCCTAAGTATATAATACAAAATGCTCTCAACATGAGTCAATTTAAAGTTTGATACTGGCTACCAGTGGAATCCCGAGAACACCTTTCGTCCTATTTGAGGTTTATCAAGTGGAAGAACCCACATTACATTTCACTTCGAACGCCAACGCCTTATCCATTGAGTTAAGATAATCACTAGGTTGTGCAATGAAGGGTGCATGCGTCAGAACAAACTGATCATTTAAAATCCTAAACATTATCATTAGAAAAGTATGAACCCTTACAAATGCATTAAGTTACTAGAAAATGAGCTTTAATATCTTTACAAACTTCCATTCACCTACCTGTTTATACTAGCAATATTCCCGGTACCGAAAAATCCAATTATCAAAAGAAATATCTAATTTACATATTATTAAGAAAATAACTCAGATTGTAGGATGATGGAGAAATGGTCAAAATAGAAACGGTGTTGTAGTGCAATGTGTGTTACTGATGTCGACAGATATAAGTAGTATGTATCATCAATCGGAAATGAAATACAGCAGAAGGTTAAGAAGCTCGAAGAGGACGAGAACAGAGTGATTGGTGTGGAAACAGTCAAGTTTGAGATAATCGATTAACATTTTGCAGATGAACTATTTACTGTATAGTTCTCAGATTTTACTAAGAGATTCCGTAATTTTGTGTTCAATCACATTCGGTTGTACCCGCCTGTGTCCTCGTTCACTACAGTAGGACTGGTTAATAACCGGTTTATGGTCATTTTCATTAAATTACTGTCATTGTAAACTTTCATTCAATTCACTCAGTGTTGCGATGTCCTCAAACGATGAGTAAGTCAGTGTATAAGTGACTATTGAGTTGTATCACAATAGTAATAATAAACATCTAAATAGAAGTGATGCCATAAAATAGTATTTTTTTTACACTATCTCTATTAGGTGTATTCGAGTAAGTGTAAGTGTAAACTAGTAAATTTTTCCTGTAGAAAAAGGATACAAAGAAAAGTGATTGACGAAATCTCTTCAGGTTTAACGGACTTTCACTGTACGGATATTGATTCTGGATAGCTGAATGAATGCTGTCGTCAGTTGATGTCTCAAGATCCCAAACCTAATAATCATGAAAAAATATAAAACAAGAAATTAAATCAAAATTCATCATCTAACTAGTGTAATGACCGAGTTAATAATGTATGAGGAGTGTTATTTTCTTTTAGCTGCAGTTTGATAGTGAAGCTTTAAGCCTTATTAGTACATACTTCACAAAGAAGCGAATTTTTGGAAGTTTTTTAAAGTATGTCCTACTTGTTAGCAAGAGCTCGAATCTTTTATTCAAACTCTGACAACTAATATGAACAAATAAAGTTTATCGTGATTGATTTGCCTTGTAGATAACGCTGTCGTGTGCGAAACAATCTATGTTCGATTGAGAATTTAACTCTGAAATAAAAATACACAGCTGAGAATTTCCGATTGGCAAGAAACACCTGTCTTCGACTTTAGTATTAACCACGATCCAAAAATATAAAAATTGCTACATCTTCGGGTAAGAGATGAATATTCAAAACACAAAATAATTTGTATAAAAAGAAGTGTGAGATAGACTCCAAAAAGAGGAGAGCTAATCAGTGTACTTACATTCATCCAGTTTTTTTTAAATTACCAACAGAAGATTAATATAGATAATGCTGAACGAAATTTGATAAGATGGACCAAACTCACCCTGATATTATCCTTTAAAATTAGTGTTTTCGTTTCTATATAAAACCATAGATAGGTGACTACAGCGAATACGGCAAAGAATGAAACTTCATAACTAGTGAAATTGATTGGAAGTTAAGTAATAGTATACGAACAGACAATATAACTCATTAAAAGTTTCCAAAAAGTGATCTTTTATCATTACTAGGGTGAAAATTCCTGAATTAGGATGATTGTCTTACATTGTAAGTAAAGAAACAAAAAATAATCACTACACACCTAGCATTAACATGAGGCCAGTGTGTTATTTTGGTACATTGATAATCGATAAACAATAAGTATAAGTCATAACTTGTGAAAATTATATTTGAAATAATCTCAGCGACTGAAATTTAAATAATCTCAACGTTTCGTCCAGCAAACTTGTCTGGACTTCTTTAGGGTAAGTATAAGTGTTGATAGTATGTGATAATAGATATAACTACTAAGATAAAATCAATGTTAGAAAAAATTCGATGTTTGGAATAACGTTATTAAAAACTTCTCGACTTAAGAACAGCAAGAATGAAGTTTATTGAAATTTGAATGGGTCCTTAAAGTTTACATCTGAAGAACTAGTGATGAGAGGAGAAAGATAATAGACAAATAAAAACTAATCTTGAAGTAGAGCATTACTATTCATTAAACAGAAGTAATATTTGATAGATAAAGTATTTTTATGCAAGCTATCTCTTGATTACACAATTTATGTTGTGATACAAACACATTACATTCAAAAGAATATTAAACTTTAGATTTATACACTAACCCTATTAATGGGATTGCTCGCAAGGAGTGAAATTAAAATATCGCAAACACTTCTGATAAACAGATGTTTTAAAGCGACTTATGATTGGAAACAACATTTTTTCTATACTCAGAAACATATTTGAATGGCAGTCTATTGAGAAATTGATCAGAGAAAATAAGTCGTAAAACATTTGTATCGTATCATATTTGGTTATTATCAAACCTAACTTTTGTCTGACTCAATTTTTAATATACTGATTCTTAACATCCTTCCAAAAAGCATCGATTTATAGAATGTTTCTTAGGTCTAATATTTAATGGTATTATAAATTGATGTAATTTCTTGGTCTGGTGATCCTGTTCTACACTAGCAAACAAAATGTTGGAGTATCTGTAACAAATGAACTAACTATTCTAGTTAAGAAAGGTTAGTAATAATCAATAAATCTATGTTGAATTGTACAGGAAATCTCTACTATGGTAAG
Organism: Schistosoma haematobium; assembly: GCF_000699445.3. NCBI lineage: Eukaryota > Metazoa > Platyhelminthes > Trematoda > Strigeidida > Schistosomatidae > Schistosoma > Schistosoma haematobium. The sequence continues at coordinate 16,323,654 of NC_067197.1, read as the reverse complement.
GTGTATTAAAATGTGTTATGTCCTAGCGAAGATTAAATTACGCGTAACTTCTGAGACAGATTAATGGACTAATTGGTGACAGCAACTCCAAATTTTGTTGTGACTTTAAGTCCGGCTAGTTATCATGTAATTTATTCGCCAATCAAAATACGACTTATTCGCTCGTGTATTGTACGTCCGACCGGTCTGATCAGTCTAGTGTCCTATTGGTCCTCTACTCGCCTAGCCCGTCCAGTTGAGTCCAGAACACCAATAACAGCTTCTACTATGTCAATCATCTATTTCAAACATACTTGGTTTATATATCAGCCAAACAGACCGCATCGCACCATAAAATATGCAATAACATTTATACACAATAGAGCCAAAACGTGGGAAACAGTAATTAATAAACTAAGTATAATTTGAGAACAGTAAATCGTATAATAATAATAATCTACAGGTCAAAATGTAACTTATAATAAGAGGAGTATAAATATACATAATCTAGTTACTGAACAGTTATACAATAGGATTATATCTATAATATTAGTCCATTAATAGGTCTTAGAAATTACTCGTAATTTAATCTTTACTAGGATATAACAAAATGTTTTATTTTCTAAACTTTAAAAGTAAGGTTTACAACGTCTGTAAAATTTTTAAATCGAAATTACTATAGGCAACTAGAGATCAGTTTAAGTGGGAAAAAAGGTTGGAGAATAGTATTGTGACCCTACTAAATACAAGTCAAATAAAAGTATCCAGTGAGTGATATATTTGTTATCGATGATATTTTTCATCATTGCTCTTACATGGCTAATTAGTTGCAACTGGGGTTTTTGAAGATTTGGTTTCCACTCGGTGTTAAAAATAATAGGATTTTATTCAACATATTGCCTTTGCATGTCAACGTGATGATCATTGTTTCTTATTTATGTACTTACATGAGATTGAGTTATATACCATTCAATTTAGGTATAAATTATATCATATAAAATGGAACAAATAATTTCTTTTCTTAAACCTGCAATTTAGATAAAGGATACTAAGTGCTCATTAGTAAAAGTGGGACAAGGTAAACGATTGTCCATCCAATCATTCGAGGTCCAAGACGTGTTGGAACTAGAAGGATAACTGACACCGGTAGAAGTACTAGAATGAATAAAAACATAATCAAGAAGAATGACTTCATTGGGTGACAAAGGTATCCGCTAAAAACATTTATTAAGAGTGGAATTAATACTGCATTTTAAACACCAAATACTCGCCTAAAAATTATAAAAACAACGTAACTTGCATTTGACACAGTTCACACCGTGAAAAATACACTTTAAACGTGAATCCTGAAACATTTTTGTACCTACTCTACTCACACAAACTTCAAGTTGATACTTTGGGGGAAAATGAATAAGCGTTGATTTAGATTATTGGGAGAGGAGTAAGTGAAGTTGTTTTACGATCCAACTACAAGAAATTTATACCAAACGTTTTAAATGTGTAAATTCACATCAGATATAATCATATATTCGCTTTTTGTCAACGTTATAGTATTGAATTCGACTATAAGTTTAAGGTCTTATTACATCGTTTTGAGATATATTTAGTGAATGTGGGGAAATGTTGAGTAATTAATAAACTATCACTAGTGTTTTTACGTAAGCTTAAAGTGGGAGCGAGGAGCCTAAAAGTGAAGACATAGAATCAATCCATAAAAAATCGTATATGCAATCAGCTGGAGGCTTTTGCAATAAATGCTAGACACTTGCAATTGAAGATCTTAAATAGTATTGTGAAAAATACATTTCATTACTACACTTTCATATGCTGTCATCTATTTGTTAGACTTTTCCCTTTAAAAGTATTTTCAATGAAATCGATTTCCGTTTAATCGATACGTTTTCAATGAAATATTGTTCTACACTTCGTTATGATCTTGTTTCATATTGTTTAATAAAAAAGAGTATCCATTTGCATTTGTGTATAAAATACACAAAAAATGTGCAATAAAACAGTCAATTCGAGTAAATAAAAACTTACTAATCACAGACCAACTAAATATATGGATAATAATCTTCAATATCCCAGTACGTATCACTGAGAAACTCATTGCATAAACAGCAAAACTTGAAAGACAAATTACAAAACCCTATATACATATTGAAAGAAAGAAAATGAAACAATTATTATTATATATATATATAATTAGACAAAATTAACCAATATATTTAAATAATCTAAAGATGACTACTTACCATTGAATCCCAGTAATAAAAAGAAAGAAAGCAAATTTCACCATTCAGTGATATTTTATGATATACTAATAGTGTAAAATTTTTAGTCAGTTGGTCGGAACAGCTTGTCTTTTTGCATTATGAAATGATAACAATAAAAAATTTAACAAACACAATCCAATTTTTGTTATATCCATTTGAAATTTATCTTTAGGTAATACTTAACATGTTTACATCAAGTTGGTCACGGAGTTAGGTATAAATATATAGAAAAGGTATTAAATAGTCGCCCTAATATTGAAAGGTATGCAACTTCGAACTTTGCAGAGAAGAAACAGTGAAACGTCAGCCCATTATGATCCGTGTTTGAGTTTCGAATAGTGATAAAAATGTCTTAACAAGTATATGTGTGATCAGATTGTTCGAAATATATTGCGCAAATATATCACATAATTCTGATGACCCTGGTCTTCTCGTTGCATTATCGAAATTCACCAAAGGGATATTATTATTTTTCCCTTGAAAAAGCTTGGACCAGATTGCCAGGCGAAACGCTGGATTTACTTAAAATTCATTCGCTGAGATTTTACAAATATATTCTTCTTTTTAATATCTCAAATTAACTCGGCGCCCAAATATTGTGAAACTATTCGTTCAAATTTAGACGAAAGTTCTTATTTATTAAAGGGAATAATTGTTTTAAATTTTGGTTTCAAGCAATTCCTTGCTATTATATAATATCCTTCTGATTGTCTTAGTATACTTTTACTCAAACACTTGACTTTGATGAGTTCCATATTGCTTGTTCTTGTTTGATTGTTGCTGGTTGAATTGGTTGAGTCGATTTATCGTTTGACAATCGATATATATATATAACACTAATTACATGGTGAGGCGTCATGTGTACTGCATTGCTAGACGATAAATCTTAGGAACATAGGAAACAGATAATCAAAATTGACTCGTTTTATGAACAATACACTAGTAATGGGAAAATATGCAAACAATAGGGATAAAATATCCGGTCTGTTATGCTTGAAGACATTTATGAAATGAGTTCTGAGGATCTAACATCCCCAACACATTCACAGTATTAGAAACCTAGTTTCTAAGTGAAAGATAGAAATCTAATTGTTTGCACTTATCAAGTGCCAGTTGTATAACTAAATGTACTTTTAAACGCAATTCAAAATGATCTGAAGAGTGGGACAACAATTTATGGACGACCTTTGAGCGACGTTGAGAATATCCATCTAATAACTATGACAAAATAAGGGTTATAAACCAGTGCGAGAAATCAGAATTATGATTTACAGTTGATGGTTAGGGTTAGGAATTAGATTTAGGGTTTTCATCACAAACTGACATCAGCTAAAATGCCAAAACGCCATTTATCTAAATGTATGAATGAATTCTGCGCCAAAATCCAAGACCTGTTATCTTATATCTGATTAGTTCGTCCATAAATTATAGTCTCGTCATCTGAAGTAGATAAGATAAATGATTGACTGATTAATGTTCATCAGACTTGGTGAAATAATTTTTGTTGGTGAACTGATGATCTAAATGTTAAGAATGATAACTGAAATTTAAAATGGAATACCACTACCTAAAACACTGGTTCAATAATTTCTTTAAATTTTTCTGTGCACGCCTTCATTTATCTACACACATGTTCGTTTCCTTTGTTATACGGTGAATATTTAATTTCGTGCCCAGTTGTACCAATATTTATGTGAATCAAATAAATAAAAAAATTACCACTAGTTTAACACTAACATTTGTACAGGATAGTGTAAGCACTTTTGGCTGTTCACAATATTCTGTCTAAGACATAGCAAATTGGCAAACAAAGGTTACACTTACGAACAGATAACCAAGCCATATAAAAAGATGATTTTGAGAACTTGATACAAACCGAAAGGATATAGTTGACATTGGTGTAAGAATAAGACCAGTTATAAATCTAAAAAATGGGAATATATTTTATATAAGATAAAACAGTTACAACTATACCTCTCATATAGTGGGCACTGATATTTAAAAAAATGATAAAAAACCAAACTGTCAAAATGGTAGATTACACTACTTTACTTTAAATTTCAAATGAGATTTTGCTAACAGAACTACTGTGTTCTCCACGTTTACGCATGTTATCAACAACTATTCACAGTTTTGTTCCTCCCTCACTGAGCCATTAATACACTCATTTGATACGAAAGCGTTGATTCCTTTACTTTGGGTTACTCTCCAACGATTGACAATGCAAAACCCAGGTTTCCAGCTTAATAACGTTTACAGTCAACGAATCAACAATGAACGTTTTGAACAATTAACATACCCAAAACAACATGACAATCAGTTTCCCTAAACCAGTGAGTGACAAAAATAAGCCTAAATAACATTAATTGGCATTTGTTAATGTGCTATTTTACATATCGCTATTATCATTATCAATAATACAAATAAATAAAAGCTATCAAGTCGAATTCAATTAATGATACATACAAGTATGAGATTACTAGTAAAGGCTGGGTTGCGGTTTTTTTGTTGAATTTAGAGATCCGTATTACAAGCTAAAATTTAGTTACCTGAGCATTGAAAACCAAGCACGGATGGGCATCTAGTTCGTATTTATGACTTCACTGCATGTTGTATTCACGACCCCATCAAGGACAGAACTTAAGACATGTAGGCCTACTGATGAATTTGTAACTTCAATACTGTTGACGTGGCATCTGACGTTTTATATCGTTAACTTCAGTCACTTCGTTATACTGTGCAATCATCATTAGCTATCATCTGTTATGCCTCTATCATGCTTGACATGGTTGAACTGCACTGGTTTCAATTCAAAATTGGAAATTTTGCAATGAGTTGATCATTTACAAAATTCCCACTTTTCATTCATATTAAATAGTACATCAACTATACGTTAGACAGTAGTTCATTACACAAGCAAATTAAGCTCCATTCTATTACAATACAACTAAAGATGTGACCAGTGAGGTTCCTCCATGTCTGGCGCGATATGTGTCACCAAGATCTATTAAAAATAGTCATGAAATAGCGTGAATTGAGACTTTGGGTACTAATTAAGTAGTTTGAAGATATTGCGTTCAGTCCTTGATAGAGTTGTGAATAAGCACTGCAAAAAGTACCATACTGCGACAAAATGGCTATCCAGAGTGATAAAATGTATGCAATCACTGAGTGAGTGATTCTCAACCTCTGTAAATTTCAAAACTTGTCAGAAGTTTAACAAAGAATAAAAAGTAGCTATTTGATACTTTCTGTTTTCTAGTAGATATAGACTTATGTTTTAAACAATTTTAGACTGATAAGTTAGGTTGTGTTGTGAGCAATTTATTTACCTACAAAGGTGACAGTCTGATAAACAGAGTTCAAAAACTCGTCACAGAACCGATAGATAAGGAAAATAGGTTGAGCTTATTAATGTCCAATCTGATGATAAATCATTTTTCCAGGAACATTTTAGAAAAAATCATTAAGAAGGGAAGTGGAAATTATAAAAGAAAAAAGAAATCAAAAGAATGGATTCACCTGATGGCGATCCAATAACACAAAGAAACTTCGAGAGGAATCAGAAGGAACCTAAACCATAACAATGAAAGAGTATTATCCAGAACGAACAGTGCCATATATATGGGTGTAATATTACTGCAGATGAATATGACAGTGAAAGAACATACTTTGTTCAAAGCATATTCCTAAATCCTCAGGGGACCTCAAAAAAGTTTTAAAACAAGTCAACCATGCCATTACATTCAATAGAATCTAGACATGAAATTGACATCAATGGAGCAATAATCCTTCTGACAGGTTTCGGTTCATACAAATAAAGAATGACAGCTGAAGTTCGACATACAAGAGAAAACTCAAAAAATATACACAGAAGAGATATAGTACACTTAGCTGTATCATGCCAACTAATAAATTACTAGGTGAATCTGGATTTCATTTTACTACTTCTAATTCGTCTAATGTTTTGTGAAAAATACCGGATTGTCCTCGTCAATAGCACATACACAAGATTTGAATCTACACAAATTTATCTCACTAAAGTAAGTTTACGTTTACCATTCAGGTGGAAAAAGAGTCGAAATGTTTCAAATGAGATATTGTACAGGTAACTTATCAATTAAACGCGATAAATGTATCCACCGAAGAACATCCCATATAATGGATATTCGACATAATATATTATGCCAGTGTTATGTCCCGATAAGCATAATGAATGGTAACTTTTTGGATCAATTTATGGACCAGTGCTATGCATATATTTTTATCGTATAATTGTTAAATAACTAAACTATTCACATTCGTATTTTTCTTATCATAAGCTTTATTTTGACCTATGAACTATTATTATACGATTTACCATACTTGAATTATGCCCTGTCTATTGATTACTACCTCCCACATTTGGCCAAATCTTGTACAAGTGTTTTTTCCTATTTTATTGGTACGATGTGGTCTGTTTGATTGGTATATAAACCCCGTATGCTTGAAGTGAATGATTCATATCACAGTGGCTGAGACTTGTGTTCTGGACTTAACTGGCTGGGCTAGGCAGGAAGCAGGACCAATAAGGACTCTAGACTGCTCGCACGGGTTTTACGCGTCATTGGTCCGATTGATAATTCACTGCTCCCTAATTGGCGGCATCGTTACGTTATACATTAACGGGGGGCACAGGTCATAAGTTGTAACAACCATTTCGGGAATTAGGTAGATAGTGCATGGATTATGGGAAGAATATCTCCCAAAACAATGTCTCTGAAGAGGACTAAGAACCCACCAATCAGCTCTGAGGTTTGTCTGACCAGAAATTCAGATGCTATTGACATAGGGACATTTAATTTTGCCATCTTGTACAGAGAGACATCCACTTTGTTTAACTTGTAGATACCATTAGTACCTGGGGCACTCGAAAGTCTGGGGAGGGGCATATTTTCGACCTGCTATTGAAAAAGTAGCACTCTAGACAACTGCTCTCTTCAAAATGCGTCCCAGTTCCACCTTCATGATTGATGTTATATGCAGCCAACGCCTCGAAATCACCTACTAAGTAAGGATTATGATCACGATTAGACTGGCCTAGAAGTTTTGATCGTTCGAATAAACTTCGTCGTATATAAAAAAACGTGGGCGGTTGCTTTCCAACTGTTTCACATACAGAATCAATGACAACAAAAGCTACAGCTCCAAATATTAATAAAGGGCGAATCATATTCTTCTGATTCAGTGTCAAGCGATGAAACCGAGTACCTTTCTCATAAGTGAGACTCAACAAATGGTGTTTATGGCCTATTGGCCAACTAGATACTGTGTAAAAGCTTTCTATCGGCCGAACAAATAAATAGGGTTCATAAACATTATCACCAGGTATTCTATGTCACTGGATAAGGAAATTACTGGGGAATAAACATTCGTATCGCTTGAGAAGTTCTCGGTCGCTGGGGTTGACCCTTCATTTTGTGTAAATTTTATAGAAAAATAATTTGGATTATGAAATGGGAGAAAATCACATTCCTTTAAGCTTTGAGCTATTCCAGTTCTGCTTCTATTGGAAATCCTACACATCAACAAATATCTATTTCAAAACCATACCAGCCTCACCATCCGAGACAAACATGGCGCGCAGCAACGCTGACAACCCAAATTCACTACTTTTATGGGTGAGATAACAGGCATTTAATTGGTCGGTTAAAACAACGCATTTGATTGATGGAACAAGGGTATAGGTGAATTTTAAGGAGAGGATATTGAAATAAATTTCATACCCTTAAAAGATTATTTCCGTTTGGAATATGATATTCTCACAACGAGTTCCACATTCAGAATCGTTAACGTAGTTGGACGGTTTGTTTGATACACAGTTAGTTATTGTACCATGTATTTATATACGATAAATTTGATGTTTGATAATTTCCCTCGAAAAAGCTTGGGCCAGACTGCCGAGAAGGACTTCAGATTTATTTCAATTACAATCGATGAGACTTTCACAAACATAACTTTATTTTTTAGTGACTGAACTCCAACCTAATAACTGAGTGTTATGAAGTTCACTATGTAAGATTTGCAGGTCATAGGTCCTGTTTTCAGTCATGACTTTCCGCAGCTGAGTCCTAAACTAGGCCGAAACAGCTGTCTAGTACTCTCTTTCTTTTTAAGGCTACGCAGTTAACATCATTTCATAATGCAAATTACCTAGAAATTTCTAATCATTGTTATTATGATTTTCACTAACATTAGGTATATGTATACTTACACAATTGTTGGACACATATTTGATCCAATGGCAGGTAATAGAGGAAATATACCCAAACCACAACACGAAATGTGCCACAAAGAAAGAATTGACTGTGTTAGAGAAAAATAAAAATCCAAACGTGTAATAATAATAATAATCAATATAAAATGTGAGCAGATAAAAAACTATTGACTTTTTCCAAAAGAAAACTGCATTAATCACTTGTTTGCATTGTTTACTTGTTAAATTTTATTGGCAGAAATATATACTCTAGTTCAATATTCTTTCTGTGAACTAAAACAACCATAGATAATATGATAAAACATCATAGTACTACTTTCAAAAGCATTCTAGTGAATCTGGTTACTGAAGAAGAATTGGAAAACAATGTGATTTTTAGTACTGACAAAGCATGTCATACGTTCGTAAGCAATGACTGGACTTAGTAAAATCTCTAAGACATCGAACGAAACCAGATCATAAACAAAATGGTATGAGTCTGAAATCGTAGAATTATCAAACTTTTACTAGACTCGTCTTGAACAATCTACTTACTAATTACGATGATGACTTGCGAAATAATAACCCTTTTGAATTGACATATCACTACTATCAAGTTGATTCGAATTGACCGACATTAATGTATGAATAATTATAAGTCAGTGGATTAATAATGCCTACTATTGTTTACCTTTTCATGTGGTCTAAACGACTCATCTATGTAAGGCCATAAAGCAAACAATAAACATGCCAAAGATAGTAGATAACGGTGAAAAAATCCCCAGATCTGTTTTGAAGTAGGAAAAAGAGACAAAAACATAAGAAGATAATCATCAAATATTTAATATCATGTAGACTGCCAAGATTTGGAGAAAAAACGTAAGTAACTAGGAGGAAAAAGAATTGTTCCGATGTCAACCATTAGATACTAACAAGATTATTAACGTTTTAATGTTTTATTCTACTGAACAATATTAGGAAAAAAGGAACTATATCTCTGTAGATATTCAGTAATGTAAATTAATTAATCACTGAGGCAATGAAAAGTACCTCATGAATCCCACAAACGAACTTATCTCGTAGAATGAGGGACAAGTGCAGAAAGCTAGTGGTGTGGAGAATCAGAATCATTTATACGCTCCTGAACCTCGAACAAACAAAAAGGTCCGAAGTCCAATGAGGACATCATTTCAAATTTACACTATTTATACTTAAATTTAAACATCTATGTTTTAGTAAAAATAAAATGCCAAAATCAATAACTAACTATGGGTTCGGTCTAATCAGTTGTAATTTTCCGAAAACAATGTTCAGTTAGTCTATTACCATGGATATCAGTTCAATTTTCGCAAGAAGCAATACGTACAAAGAGAGAAGAAAACAAGAGACTAGTATTATGTAGTTTGTTTATTTTGTTATTAAGTGGTGTAACTTTCGATAGTCGTAACTTTAGATTCCACGGAACTAAGGCCGTATCAAACTTAGAAATGATAGAGAAATAGAATAAGCTTTTGCCACATTTTTTAACGATGTTGAAGAAAAGACAAAGAATTATCATAAAATATATATAGATTGAATGATCAGTATTAGAACAGGTTTGTAACTCTTCCTTTCTTGATATTGCATATGATAAAATCACTGTTGGTATTATGTGCATCCTGAGTGTGTGCCTCGATCTCACGTCTTAACATGAAACACGTATCCTCAATTACATTGCTAGTCACAATCAAGATTGAAATCAACTAGATAATAGGTAGTAAAGAGCTTAATGCGTAAGCGCCAAATTTTAATCTGATTAACTTATACTATGCTAACATTATACTAAAGTACTAAGTGTGAACTGAGAACATATAATGTGTACCTTCATAACGCTAGTCGATAATGGTCTACCAATTTACTGAATGATTTGTAGTAGTGTTGGTGGTTGTACATACTACTCTTCATTAAATTTACCTTCAACAATCATAAAATATGTCACCGATGCTCACATCATGAATATATGTTAGGTAGATATAGTATCTTGTCCTAACAAATCAAATAAAACTGGCTACTCAGTGACTATTTAAAATACGAATTACATATTCCATAATAAACAAAAAAATTTCAGCTAAAACATTTCAAATACTTAATATCTTGTAGAAAAATTCATATACAAACAAGGTGTAAAACTCACAAGCATTTCAAGTAAACAAATAGAAGCAAATGTAATTGAACAAACAGTATAAAGAGATGAAACTCCATAGTCTGTCGCGAACAATCCATTCCATAAATAATTAATCATGGTTAATAGTTGTTTTCGTCGAGTTCTTGAATAGTTTAATGATAACACTAGAATGAGTGGAACCAGTTGATATACAGTAGGTCCCAATGACCAAGAATTAGCTAAAAATGATGGAGAATTTTTAAAATAGTGATTATAAAATAAACAGTAAATTGTGTGATTGGAATATAGTTATGATATGACTCAAGGGATTAGATTAAATAACAAGATTCAACAACGATATACGATTTTTACTCCTGCATATTATGTCATCTTGAGCCACATGAATATTAGAATACAATCCTTTTTTTAAGTGCAAAAATCATTATTCAATGAAAGTATAAATCATTTTTATTAACATAAAACTAACTATATTGGGAAAGTGATTGAATAATTTGGAATGATGAATCTAACAATAAGATAAACCATTATTCAAAGAACATGGCAACATCAAACAAGTTTTAAAGCAGAGAGATTTCTATCTCATCAACTATTAACCAAAATTACTAATGTCTGATTTAAACGCTTTCTATGAGCTCAAAGTTTGATACACTTTTTATTCAATAATATTGAAACACACTTAACAATAGGTTTAATAAAATATCAAATTTATCCTATCTGATTGTTCCACTTAGACTACAGCATTTACTAAAATTATTATTTTGATTCTACACCAATTACATATGGTAATGATTTTAGGAGTTATTAAGTTGAAGAACAACAAAATACAAGTGTATAATACAACTAACCAAAAGTTAAAACTAATAGGCCGAATCCAATCACAATACAATTAATCAACGTCCAATAGAAACTATTTAAATAACTTGGATAGTTTCTACACTCTACATGATCACTTCGATTAAATAAACGACAAAGTATCACTAGACTCCATAAGCAGAATGTTGATGATACACAAAATCTACATTAAAAAAGGAAACACAAATAATTTCGAAATGAACTAAAATGAATTACAAGCTAGTACAGTTTAAACACTGAATTTTTTAACAAATCAAATTAGTTAATTAAATAATTGACGGAACTCAGTAATCAAGACCAGATACATGTACTTTGTTTTAAGATGAAGATATTTGTGTGAATGATTACTGATACTATTTAACCGATCAAACTGAAGTAGACAGATACAGATTTAATACTGTGACTCAACCAAGAACTTCAACTAAGTATCAGTCTAGTCATGGTGAATTTGAAAAATCGAGGCTACTAATATAACGGATAGTTTAAGATATTTTCTCGCTCTTAGGGATACTTCGATAATATGTTAATATGACTAGCCACGTTATATCAGATCCAGGATTCATGATACAAAGTAGAGAATCAGAGTATAGTTTACATAATATTTTTTTAAACACAATTACAAACAGTCAATCTCGGTGAGTTTGGAGTAGAAATCAATGACAGTAAGGGGAATCAAATATTTAATAGTCAGTAGGCTAAGTGACTGTTTTCCCAAACTCAGTGATCAATCATACTTCACTTTCACCACCATTTATCAGCTACGTAATATCGTACAAATTGTACAGTGACGTTTTAGTTTAGGGCTACATACCAGGGTTATGGATGGTCAGTTACATTCTATCTATAGGCGCAATGTTGGCTGGAGTAGGAATAGTTTAGACGAAAGTTAGAGGACCCGAATCGTGACATTATCAGTTTATAAACGCAATGACTATTGGAATGAGTCATACCGATAGGTGCAGGGTGTATTTATTTGGGGTGGTAACCACACTGAGTGGTTGGATACGTCAAGAAATACTGCTTGGAAACCCCAACAGTAGGTGCTACCTTGACGTAGTGGTCGCGATGACATAGCCAAGCTGTATTGGCTGGAACACATGTTTTTTAGGTCCTACCATGCCAGGGAGGTCGGTCGGAGTAAGTAAGGTGTTTCCCGTAGATAACTAGCACAACAGTGATGCTGCGTTCCCACAAAGGAAGGGTGGGGTTAGAAAAGGTCGACCCTAAAAATGTACACTTCGCCTTATCCCACAGAATTCCACCTCTGGTGGTAAGGCTTTTTAAAGTGTGGAGCCAACTCGTCAAAAACTTCAAATAAAAAGGTCGTGCACGACCGATCTCAAACAGTTGTCCCTTGGGTTCTACGGTCACACTTCCAAGTCACTAAGACCACCACTAATTCAGCTTCATTTTCAGGCCCCTCAAGAAGAAATATCGTTCCATGGTGTGGGCAACCAGGAAGTGACAACCACCCTCATACCTCTACCAGCACCCGAGATCATCTTGCTGACGATTGCATCACTGCCTCACCTCTTAACAATTCTTCCAACCTCAGGACCAACTTTTCTCATTTATCTTTAACAACACGCGCCACAAATGCTAATGATTTGAGTTCATGAAGTGCTACTCCTAGTCTCCTGAATTCACGTTCCACACTACATGTTGAAGCTTTTAATGTTCAAACCTTGTATTAGATAGGACAACAAGCTTCTTTAACTAGGAATCTAGAATCTCGCACCATCGACGTGTGTTGCAGCGCTGAAACGTACTTACAGGATCCAAGTAAGGTCATTGATTTGACCTCACTTTATCAATAAAAACAACCGGCACGATTTACCCTCCTAGTTTTCAAGAAACCCCACTGCCATTTTGCGAGGCCTCGCAGGTGAAGATATAGCATTAAGTTCTAAAACAGAACAGGATCTCCTAGACCGGATTCCAATAGATATTCGCTTGTGCGTTGTCCAATTAAACGGGCAGCAAAAACTCGAAAAGATAGGGATACACATCGTTGCTTTTTTGTTGTCTCTGCCTACGCTTCCATTGGTTGCACAGCTCGGATGAAGTTAAAGATAAATTTTATAGGAAGCTATCCAGCTCCCTTCAAAAAGCTAAACGCCCTGATGTAGTAATAGTAGCAAGTGATTTCAGTGCTCAATTAGATAAACTAAACCGAACCGAAAGACAGTTAGGCGGACCTTAAGGTGTTGCGGCTCAGCGAACAGATAATGCCAACCGTCTGTTGTAACTGTGCCCAGATAACCGTCTATCTCTGGCAAATAAGAATTTCAAAAACGTAAGGAGAAACATCGTCTCACGTGGTGACCTTCGCAATCGACTCATCAATGGACTCCAGTAGGTCACATTGCCGTTAGCTATCGTTGGAAGCGCTTGATAGAAGGCTGTCATTCATTCTGGAGCATATGCTTAGACTCAGATCATGTTCGAGTTCGAGCACGTATTTGTCTGCTTCTTACCGGACGTAGAAACGCCACAGCAAGAAAACCCATTAGAGTCCAACTAAATGATGAAAAAATTAAGAATATATTTCAAGAACAACTAGAGGAGTTAGTCAACCGTGGAAGTGATTTACACTATGAGGTAGCTTGGTATGATATTCAAAAGGCTGTGGAAACAGCAGTGATATCTATTAGTAACTTTAAAAAAAGGTTAGGAAACATCAGTGGATTTCAATGGCGTCTATAGAACTAATAGATTCGCGGAAACTCATCCTGTCTGGGTCTGAACACGATGAATGGCAGCAGCTTAAACTTAGACTGGTCAAAAGCCTACGTAATGAACGCGAGCAGTTGTAGGTAGTGAAGGCAAGAGAGATAGAAAAGGTAGCAGCGATATGTAACAGTAAACAACTGTTCAGACTTATCAAGGAAACAGGTATTTAAAATCCATCTGTTAGTGTAACTATCTATCTATCCATCCAACTATTTCAATTCAGAATATTCAACCGATGGGTAGAAAACTTTAGGGAACAGTCCAACTGGCCTACAGACACATTTATTTACCCACTATCTTCAAGCAACCTGAATGGTAAACTGACGCAAATCCTCTAGCTCTTAATGAAGTTGAAAAAGATATAAGTAGTCAAAAGCGAGAAGCAGGGCCTGATGGAATAGTCCCTAAGATTTTTAAGGATGGTTGTTTAGTCTTAGCAGTCAGATTAACTGAGGTCTTAGCTAAAATCTGGAAAATGAACGTAGTCCCATCTGACTGGTCTCGATCACTGGTTTTTCCAGTTTATGAGAAAGGACAAAAATCCTGTTGTGATAATCATAGAGGAATCAGTTTAACCAATATAGCGTCTAAAATATTAGCTTCGATAATACTTCGACGTCTAACTAGAGTTCATGAAGAGCAAATCCGAGGAAACCAGGCTGGTTTCAGATCTGAAGGTGGATGCATAGACCAAATATTCTCCCTTCAGCAGATTCTGGAACATAGACATACTTTTCGACATCCTACTATATTGTATTCCTTGACTTTAAGGCATCGTTCGAATCTGTTGATCATGAAGTTCTGTGGTAATGTCTGCCATTAAAAAACGTACCAAAGAAGTACACTAACCTTGTATAGGCTCTCTACTCAAACACTACCGGTCGACTCAGAGGTTATGGCGAACTCTCGTCGAAATTGGTTACTTCAAGTGATGTTCTTCAGGGTTGTCCATTTTCCCTACTTTTATTTAACTTTGTCACAGACATGCTTTTAGAGATAACACTTTCATCATCTGACTTTTCAGGTATTGATCTTCTACCAGGAGATTCACTTGTTGACTTAGAATACGCAAATGGCGTAGCTGTGCTTGGTGAAGACACTGACAAAACGTAGTCTTTTGGATACTTTAAGGAACAATGCACACATGTATGGGATGAAATTCTCTCCCTCCAAATGTAAAATGTAATTTCAGGATTGACTTGCGTCATCATCTGGATTAGTGATAAGGAGTGAGGTAGTTGAGTAGATCGACCGCTTCACTTATATTAAGAGTCTCATCACTACTGATGGGCTGGTGTCTGGTGAACTTTCGGCATGGATTTAGAAGGTTCGATTGGCTTTAGCGAACGTGCGCCAATAGTGGCAAAGGTAAGATCTTCGTCTTCCACCCAAAGGGCGAGTTTACCTTGCAGTAGTTCGCTCCGTTTTAATTTAAGGGTGTGAAACCTGACAATTAATAGTAGAGGATATTCGTAGGTTACCGGTATTCGATTATCGGTGTCTCCAAACCATTGCTTATGTATTTTGTGACCACGGAGTAAGCGATGTCTGGGTTAGAAATAGAGTACTAGGTAAAGATGGGAAATCAATTGATGAGGTAGTAAATCTTCATCAACTGAGGTGGTTGTGACATGTGTTACGTATGCCCAACCACCGCCTACATCGACGGTCGATGTTGTGTGGTGTAGGAGCAGGTTGGAAGAAGTTTAGGGGCGGTTAGATCAAGATATCCCAACGATCTATGAAGTCAATGACAATTGGACTGAACCATTTTAGGAGCTACAGACTATCTGGTTAGGATCCGCGTGATTATCGTAATCAATGGTTCGAAACTTCAAATGACATGGCTCAAAATCCTTTGCAATAGCGCAAGTGCATCCATACTTCGTCCCCTCTCAAATCCTGAGATTCTAGATTCCTTGCAACGTTTTTGTCTTTATATCGCTAATTTATATTTGCTTTTCGAGTCGTATCTACGATGCCTAATCTTCCCTATTACCACTGATTCTGTTCCTACCTCTTCTACTGAGATTTAGCCAGACAGCTTGATCTCACTGTGCTAAAGGGGTATGGCAACTTGAATCTATGTAAATAAGTACAGTTTCTACGCTGACTGACTGACGTACTGACTGCTTAGAATCGATTACAGTGGAGCAAATTCACTCACTCTCCATCTTCCGTTAGGTTTTAGGTTTCAATAATATCTCATACATTGTATCCTCTAACTTCATCCCTTCTTCTTGTACCATACTAACCAATGGTTAAACTTTTCCAATATCAACGATATTACTACTATTTAAACACTCGTTACTCCTCTCGTTTATTTGATCTTATAATGTGTTCTAGAATCTCAATTTGTTGATTATAACTTAATAAATGACTCCACGAACATGATACAACATAGGATCGAATACAAGGTTTTCAGGTGAGTAAGAAAATGATCGATTTCCCATAAGCCATATTTCCAACTACTATTTATAAGCGGTATAGTACGACTATCATCCAGCTTCGATCATAAGTGAATATCTCAGTGTCCATTTGGTCGATACTAGAAGTCGTAGCTTCCAATTAGGAGTTCAGGAAACCCGTCGTAAAGATGTTCATCAGTGCAGAATTCACTGATAAAGCATCCTAGAGACCTTTTGTTTATCATTAAAAGGCAAGTTACAAAAATTGTCAATGAAACACATAAAACCAAAACAAAAATATACTTACCCTAAGTATAATCTATCATATTTATGATAATAGTTCAGTCCGTTTAAAGCCAAACTGGTTAAGTGTTTGTACTTTTGAATCTAGAAAAAAAGTTATGCATTATGTTAATACAATGAGAATTTTCTATCAACTTACTGCTTCATGATATTTTCCAGAAGAAATAAGAGATTCACAAACATTTTCCATATTATTAATATCTGACATTTTTAAAGATCTGTGTGTGGAGAAATAAAGAAATCCAAATTAAGGGCAATATGTAATTTGAACAGATGACTTTAGTGTTAGAGATAAGTTATTGTGATTATTAATGTACAACCCACAAAGGCCCTGGTACGACCGAGAGTGGGGAGAGTCCGCTCACCCTCTCGAAATGCTCTCACATGACCACGTGCAGACAGCCACTGCCACGGAAGTCCTACTCACTGCCTTCTCGCACCACGGGTGAATATCTGAACATTCTAGTAACGCCATAGTGTGTAGGTAGCGATCTGATTAGCATTATAGAACACAAAAATCTAATTGTATTTCCATTAGAACCAAATGCCTTGTTAGATTTTAATTTCTGTGTCTTCTAGAAACAATGTCATAAAGAGATTAATTAGTTCTATGATACATCAGACCATAATATAAGTACAGCTGATGAATAATACATAAGGACCTTTACAAAATTCTAGTTACATCAAACTTACATCTTCAAGTTGATGTATGTTGAGAGACAATAAGCATTATTAGGTGGTATTTGGGGGCGATACCAAATGCCCTGGTATGGCCGAGAGTAGGGTCGGCCCACCCTTCCTCTCGAAATCCTCTCACATGGCCACTTGCACACAGCCACTGCCACTGAAGTCCTACTCACTGCCTTCTCGCACCACGGGTGTTGTTGGCGAAAATGAGAGGACGGAAAGCAAATGTCCGGCGCTTTAACAGGATCCCAAACCAAATCAGTGGTGCACGTGGGCTCCAGTATCCTTCGGGAACAAATGGCGTATGAACCAATCGTTGGTCACAGGTTACCATGGGACTGAATCTCCTCACGGTGCTCCACTGCCTTGTGATCAGACCTTCAGGTCGAATGCTCGGGGTGTGGCCCCCTAAGAAAACCACCTGCTTCGGTTTGAGCACCCGTGCAGTATCACAGCCCTCATACAAATCAAATGAGAGTTGTGTAGCGCATATGTATCTGGTGCCCCCTTGTACCAGTATTTATGTGTTCAAATAAATAAATATATAATTATCTTAGTTGAGAAATGTAGGAAGTTAATTCTACTTAACGGGATTCATAATTTCTTTGATTTCTCTTCAGTACAGCAGTGGCTTTGTGATTAACACACTTATTTTTCAACCAGTAGGTCGCAGATTTGAACCGCACTTCACTTAGTCGTGTTTCGGCAACTAGGCAGTATCATTAGCCATGAAAAAAGCACTGTAACAAGAAAGTAGTAGGTGTTTTTTGACCCTAAATCTAGATAGAGACATACAGGAATGATATACGACCTATTATCCGTTTGTAACGAAGTGATAATCATACTAAAGCACCAGTATCCATTTATGAAAAGTGAAAATGATAAGAGTATCAAAAATATAAATGGTGGTTCAATTGCGGAACAAAACACGTAATAATAAGAAGTATAAGACAAAAGATATCATGATTTTCAAGATTCAGAAGAAAAATAAGAAGATGAAGAATGAATCTTTTTTAAGATAATTAAGTCCTTTGGCCATCAATTTTGAAGTCAAGAAAGTGAATTTTGTACATAACAATTGGCTTAGATTTATTTCCTAGTACACTCACTTGATATATGCATTGCTCACTCAGTGGTTTCATTGCACTTAAGCGATGCTTGAAGGATATTTCTGACTAGAAACAATAAACTTTGGATGTTCATCGACTTCAATTGTTGCTACATAACCGTAAAGTCATAAGGACAGAAGCTCTTTACACCATCACAGGTTATATTTCAGAACTATCAACTCTTATGCTAACTACAGTTTAAAAACCTAATATAAAATAAATAACAGCACGACATTAAAAAACAACAAGATTTTCGAAGCTTAGAATTTCAACAAAACATGAGTATAACGGATATTAACATCATTGTAACTGCATAAACATGTACAGAGTTGATGCATAAAATTAGTGTAATCGGTTATGTCACACTTTAAGAATACGGAATAAAGATTTATCTGTTTGTTTTTACCGCTATAGATTTAGAAACTGGAAAGTGATGATTGAAATTTGAGTAGTTAAATCACTAAATTATTGTTATACGAGTCCTACTTCCAATCATCAGCCGTACACACTGATTTCATGTAAAATCGTTGGAAATTATCAAAACCATTCATCTGTGATGAAAAGTAGACCAACCAAGTTAAGCGAATGAATGAAGTGCATTGATAAAACAAAAGTTACCATTTTCGATTTAACAAAACGGAGAAGCTTTTATATAACTGACTAAACAAAACGGCATATAAAAAACAGATACTTACGGGAATTCTCGGAACAAAATACTGAAGTGAGATTTCTTTTTTTCAGAGTACTTAATCTGTGATAATTCATAAAAATATGCAGATATTTCTGTTTCGAATTTAATAAGGCACAAACGTATCAAAATATGAGCTCCAAGGGAGATACAATAAATAAATTAATATAACAAAACCATTATTAGAGAAAGAAGAGGACAAATGATGATAAAAATCTTAATTGGAGATACACTTAAAAAACATACATTCAATTAGCTTATATTACTACAAAATTCGTGTTCATTATATTTACTTGGCAATGGTTTTTACGAGAAGATTAAAAAATTAAAGTAGGTATCTAGTGCTTAAAGTAGAAGAATAAGAAGGTGTCCTGCAGCCAAACTGGTTACCTTGTATGAAATAAAATGTTCTGTAACGTAATTAAAGATTGATAGGTATTCTTTTCATATTACCGTCGACTAAATGCATAAATTAACATGTATCTTCTACATCAGTTACATCGATGGAACACAAGTAAAGGCCTATGTTCGTTTCTATGATCACGTTCCAAGACGCCTTCGACTAAACGGAATAAAAACTTTGAGTGCTGCTTTTTTAAGATATCTCTTTGATACATGGCGGAGTGTTAATACCTTGGAAATCTACTAGTTTAAAGCAACGTAATGGGGAGACTCAAAACTCGTAGAATTCATCTTAGCATAAGAAACTAAATACTATGAGGTTTAGACAAGAAATGTTAACAATTTGTGAAATTCTTAAAAAAAGGTACCTTAAGTTGCCCATATATTTGAAGCCAGTTCGCACGTGTTAGCTTCGCTTTATCATATTCAGGAATCTTCAAAAATTCAACAGGAACTTGACCCTAAGAGCAAAAGATAAAAATCTTAGAAATTAAGCAATATCAATAAAAGGTCATCTGGAAGACACACACAAAAAAGTGTAATAATTAAACCATTTAAAGGAGGAAAATCATAGTTTAGCTTATTACACGTACATGTTTCAGCAAGCTATAAACTAGAACGCACGTAAAATGTCATTAACTCTTTTGATTGACCTACTATAGAATTGACTGGGATTGGGATACCCAAAAGACTAGCCATTAATGGGCATAAATCAGCCTGTTGAATTTCACGTCGAAGACGTCCATAGTTATGTACTGGTAAACCATACATGTCTATTTTATCCTCCGATAAATCATTCACATTGGTCTCTATTTCCACTGGACTAACAATACCAGAACCCCAGATTAACAAGGGTGTTACTGTTTCATGAAAAGAACCGGCCCCATGACTTCCTGTGAAATGAAAATAATCACGAAGAAAAATACCATTTTTTATTTAGTAACATGTCGCTCATATGAAATGTGTGTGAAATATTTGTGTACATCAGTTAGCTAACGCTTCCAAAATACAATTGAAAATTCCACAATGATAAAAAAGATAACCAACGTTATTTAGCGACTCCATGAAGAAATTGTGGAATAATAACACATTGGATGTTTGATAGAAGGTAAGCATGTAAAATCAAGATTACCATTATGTTAGCTAAAAGAAACTGAAAAACTTTCAATCTTAGTTCAAGAGATAGTTGGCAGGTGATCGAACCTGAAAAAATAGACATGGTGATTTAGGTTATGGCACTGACCAGCCAGATTTTATGCACTGTATATTTATTAATCACGGTCTTATTTAAAATGATAGAATACAGAATGAGGATAACGAGATCCACTAAACTTAAACACTAATTATTAAAAAGTCTGATGACTCCTCAAAATATTAAAACTTTGTTGTCCCAAGTTCGTAATTTTTGCCGCCTATAAATTAACTTGAGAAATTAATCATGATTTTCAATAATTAACTAAACATTGTAACAATTACAAGCATTTCATTATATCCGAATCGTTCAGGGTGACAATATATACAAGCAGGTAATGAATTTATATTATTATTATTGAGAAAAATTTCACATTTTTTCAATAAATATCAACAAACCTAAAGTATTTGCTGTCAACCTCCGCAGACTAGTTATTCATGCAAATAGTGATGTTCAAGTAAACTCTTATTTCCATACTTGGTAACTTTGACTTTTAAAGATTTCCAGAGTGTTAGGTAAATAGCAAGAATCACATAAATGAAACCGTAAACTAGCACCTATTGAAGTATCGAGGCATGTTTAAGTCCATTTTGTATCGCTATGCGTTAAAGCAAGCTGATTGAGAGGAGAATGAAACAAACTTTAAAGTGGTCATAAAACAGCATAGTACTGGACGGTGAAAACTTTGATGCATAGTCACAGCCACATTATGAACTGGAAAATTTACGGGTTAGGATAGTAGAAACCAATAAAATCAGTTGCCAGATGCTTAAAACGATATAACACAAACAGTAGCAATTGGGAGGGAACATTTATCTATTACGTCATAAATAGAGAATATTTGGTAATCCTTATATATCTCGCTTCCCGAATTCTCTCCACCTTTTAACCCTTCTAGTCTTTTACTATATATAAAGTCTAGCACATCCTTGTGGCAGTGTTATATACTGTTTTCACCACCTTAAAGATCGAACTACAAAGCGTCTGACTTATATTATTACATTTATTGACTGACCAAAAAAATAAATCATCACTACTAACCCCATTCAGTCATTCCATGATCAGAAGTTAAGATATAAGCAATATGTGAATCGGTTCCACGAGACTTTTCAGTTAACTTGTGATAAACTTGAAAGACTACATTGTCCAAATTACGAAGAACTTCAGTGTATTCATGTGAATTAGGTTTAAAAGAATGACCAACCATATCAGCTGCATCCAAGTGTAAGAATATCATTCGACCTTGACGGTAGTCACTAGATGTTGCATTAAGGTTATCAAAAAAGTCACCCGAATAATCAACAAAATCCTACAAATATATGCAAAATATTTGTAGTTGTTTAAACTGGATATATTTTGCAATAAATGAACGGAAACTTAGTCTTAAACTGTGACTGTTCGACTATGAATACACATTGAAACAGACATAAAAACTGAGAAAACACATAGACAAGAACTAAATACTCGTTTGTACGCTTACGACTGTCTACGATTAAGTGGGAAATAAAGACATGTCAACTAAAAGCGATGTAGTACGCTATGATCAGTCTACCAAGATTAGATCTCATACTATTTCAAGATATCATGAA
Source organism: Schistosoma haematobium (assembly GCF_000699445.3). Taxonomy (NCBI): domain Eukaryota; kingdom Metazoa; phylum Platyhelminthes; class Trematoda; order Strigeidida; family Schistosomatidae; genus Schistosoma; species Schistosoma haematobium. The sequence continues at coordinate 16,301,037 of NC_067197.1, read as the reverse complement.
AATATTCTGTAATACTGCAAAACAGCAATGCGGAGCATAACTACTTTTATCACCATGCACGGGTGTATTTTGGACTTTATATATTTCATGCTTCTAATGAGTCCACTAATTATTTGACCATTAGATCTAATCCAAAATATTCAAGTAAACAAACTTCATAGAAAAACATTTTCGTGTGGACTTTGATCTTTTCTTGTTGATGATAAGAACTTCCTGTTACCATTCCCTTTTTATTACTTTCTAGTAGTATATGGGCAGTTTAAGTTCAGTGCTTGGGTTTTCTCCAGATTTTTCGGTCACGAGGATTTCGTTTATTTTACTTCTCCGTTTGACGCATCCTTTAGCCCTGGTTTCTCTAATAATCTGGAAACATATGAAACTCTTAGGTCAATGTATAACGAAATATTCTACCTAAATCATATGATCAAACAAAACCAAAATGCTTTATTCATTAAATCTCCTTTACATAAAATGACAATACGAATTAAAGTATAAAGTAGTCATTTGATCCCAAAGCTCCTCACCCACCGTAAATAGCTTAAATTCGCAATCAATAATTGGATTAGGCGTGAAAGATTGATATATTTTGGTTAGTGAGGCTAAAACAAACGCTAAAAATAAGACAGTAAACTTAAAATCAATACACAAAAGAACCGTTACACATTGCTTCATATTAATGAATACTTATATGTGGAGAACTTAGCCTGTAGTGTCTAGTGAACTGATACGTGTTCGGATACCCTGTCCTTTCATTCACTGGGAAAAGAATCCAAAAGTAACATACCAGAAACTGATTGACAACCCATCGATCGATTTCAGTCGGATTTGTTTTAGCCAGGTCACTTAATTCATCAGGACAAGGAGTGGCTTTAACATGATTTGTAGAAGGAGGAACAAATGACATGACAACTTCTTTGTAACCCCATATCCAGGCTAGGAAAGAACGGTTTAGTACAGAATCGAATTCCACAGGATTCATTTTCCATCCTGAAGGTTAAAAGCAGTTAAAAATATAAATTGATATTTATAGAGAAAAGTCGGGAACAGGATTATTCTGACAAATTTGATGATTTCCTTTGGTTTCGACAGTATGCTCATCACAACTTAGTTTTCTAATTTGCGTAAATATTGGGAATACTGCGTTTAGAACTAATTCTTAATAAAAACTGTATTTTTAAAATTAAGGTGAACTTCACTCAATAGTTGCATTTACTTTGAATTTAATATTGTGCAAGGAAGCGTATGTTTTAATAAAAATTCAAACGGATTCTGTCGGCTATTTTTTTCTCCCTCGAATATCAATTTGTTTAAGCACCTTGACAATAATTTGCTATTCATGAGAGACTACCACTTGGGCATACCACAATGACGAACAACCGAACTAAAACTAAATGCATCTCCCCTCTACAACAGTGTTCATAACGTATGCAAACCTGAGACGTATGAAAATTGTACGTTGTTTTCTACGGTTGAAATTAGAGTATTGACAAACTAAGGACAAACATTTCACCAATATTGAAGGTTTTTCACTTCTAAATTTTACCAACACCTCATCTCTCCCTTTAGCCCAATCATTCGTAAACGATTAACCCTTAAACATATCAATCAACGTAACAGAAATACTACATCCACAAACTATGCTCTAAAGAACGTACGTTTAAGAATAACTGGAACGACAAACATTTACAAGACTAACCACGATTTGTTGGGCAATTTTAATCCACAATTTACCGCTTAAGTTCCTTAACTAAAACGTTTTATGATTCTCAGATATTTCCAAACACGAATTAAGAAAGTAAAGAAACGTTGAAAAACAACCTTTAGTTATAGAAGCCACATCTTCGTTGAATCCTCCCAACATAGCCACATGTGCAGGTCTCGACTCAGTTGGAACTCTTGTATGCGAAACACCCCACAAACCACGGTGTAGGAGGATATCTCTGTATAGACAAAATATCAAAAAAGGAATTTCGTAACTCAGGTGAATATCTGAACATTCTAGTAACGCCATAGTGTGTAGGTAGCGATCTGATTAGCATTATAGAACACAAAAATCTAATTGTATTTCCATTAGAACCAAATGCCTTGTTAGATTTTAATTTCTGTGTCTTCTAGAAACAATGTCATAAAGAGATTAATTAGTTCTATGATACATCAGACCATAATATAAGTACAGCTGATGAATAATACATAAGGACCTTTACAAAATTCTAGTTACATCAAACTTACATCTTCAAGTTGATGTATGTTGAGAGACAATAAGCATTATTAGGTGGTATTTGGGGGCGATACCAAATGCCCTGGTATGGCCGAGAGTAGGGTCGGCCCACCCTTCCTCTCGAAATCCTCTCACATGGCCACTTGCACACAGCCACTGCCACTGAAGTCCTACTCACTGCCTTCTCGCACCACGGGTGTTGTTGGCGAAAATGAGAGGACGGAAAGCAAATGTCCGGCGCTTTAACAGGATCCCAAACCAAATCAGTGGTGCACGTGGGCTCCAGTATCCTTCGGGAACAAATGGCGTATGAACCAATCGTTGGTCACAGGTTACCATGGGACTGAATCTCCTCACGGTGCTCCACTGCCTTGTGATCAGACCTTCAGGTCGAATGCTCGGGGTGTGGCCCCCTAAGAAAACCAACTGCTTTGGTTTGAGCACCCGTGCAGTATCACAGCCCATACACAAATATAATGAAAATGATGGTATTTACTGAAAACTCTATTCTCGCTTCGATTTACAGTTAAAAAATTCACATTATTATTATTATTATTATTATTATTTATTACGTCATTTATTTACTCTCTTTTATTCCCACTTTATGTATCCTTATTTTTCGACTTATACGGCAGCTCGCCTACGGTGGAAACTCGGTTCTATCTAAACGTTTTCGAGTCACTGACTGGTTGAAAATTGAATGCTACCACCAAATACGAATACTGAAGCAGTTTTTCTGGAACCACGTGCACCATTCAAACTGGCTGCCTTCAACGTCCGCACACTTATGCAGGTCGGACAACAGATAGGGCTGACTATGTCTTTGGAAAGTCTTCATATCGATGTTTGCTGTCTATCCGAAACCCGTATTCTAGACTCTGGTGAAGTACTACAAATTCGATCTCCATCTGTCGCTTCGAAAAGCTTGTTTTACGTGCGCTTATCCAGGGACCCTGTGGCATCTTCGTCTGGTATTGCTGGCGTTGGTGTCGCACTAAGCGCTGGAGCCGAGGCAGCATTAATCGATTGGATCCCCATTAACAGTCGCTTCTGTGCTGTTAGATTAAAAAGTTCCATCAGAGTGAGAAAAGATGTCTTTTCGTCATCTCAGCCTATACCCCGACAGATTGCAGCCCGTATGCAATCAAGGGTGAGTTTTACCACCAGTTAACTGTTCTTCTCCAGAAAGTGCGTTTGACAGATATTGTAGTACTAGCCGGAAACTTGAATGCTCAGGTCGGGCGTCTGAGCACAAAAGAGAATCGTTTACGTGGCCGATGGGGACTTGTTGGTCGCAGGTCAGATAACGGGGACCGTCTACTGCAACTATGCACAGACCACAACCTGTTTCTGGCTAGCACTAACTTTCGACAGTCATCGCCGATGTGCCACCTGGCGTCCTCCCTCTGCATCTCAAGCCTGGACTCGGATTGATCACATCGCGATCAGCTACCGCTGGCGTGGTTGTGTATAAGACTGCCGCTCATTTTGGAGTACCTATCTGGACTCTGATCATGCCTTGGTCTGTGCCAATCTTACCTTACTTTTCAGCGGCCAACGAAGTAACCGCCACCAACGGATTGATGCTAGCAAGCTGGTTGCAACTTCTGTTCCAAGTAAGTATCGAACCGTGCTAGCTTCTGGGCTAGCTACCATTCCACCGAAAAGTATAGATGAGCATTGGTTGCAATCGCATGACGCCATCAAAATGACGAGTAAAGCCGCTTGCGGTTTCGCGAAACGTCCCGCTTTTAAGCACTGAGTTTCTTCTGGTTTCTTATAACTCATTGAAGCTCGTCGGTCTACTCCGGGTGATCGTGAGTTTGACCACAAACGACGACTATTACGTAATGAAATTGAGCAAAGCTTATGTAAGGAGCGAGAAATTTGGTGGTCGGAGCGTGCTAATGAGCTGGAAGCAGCAGCTGCATCCGGAAGCTCTTCCAACTCATCCGGGCCACCGGAAGCAATAGGTCTGGTGTGAGCGAAACAATCTGCGAGGATGACGGAATGCCAATCACTAACATCCATCGACGTCTCGGACGATGGACAGAATTCTTCGAAGGGCAGTTCAACTGACCTGCTGCTTCGGCAACATCGGTCAGACTGTCCTTCCCTCCATGGCTGGTGACGAATGATCCACCAAATGAGGCGGAAGTCTGCAAGGAACTCCAATTCTTGAAGCGCTACAAATCACCGGGTCCAGATGACTTACCTCCGGCCTTTCTTAGAGATGGTAGTGACTTTCGGGCTAAGGAACTGACTGTGTTGTTTACAAAAAACTGGGAACTAGAGAGCGTACCAACGGCATGGAATGAGTCGATAGTTGTCTTTAAAAAGGGTTCACGTCGTTCCTGTAACAACTATCGGGGGATAAGTCTACTTCCTATTTTGTCCAAATTATCGGCTTCCGTCATACTTCGCACGTTGTTCAAAACTCCAGAAAGATTGACTCGTGAGGATCGGGCTGGTTTTTGTTCCGGTCGAGGATGTATTGATCATATCTTCACCCTCCGCCAAATCTTAGAACACCGTCATACTTATCACAGGCCAACAATCGTAATGTTTCTTGACATCAGGGCTGCCTTCGATTCGTTGGACAGGACTGTTTTCTGGGATTGTCTATTGAACAAGGGTGCACCTGAGAAGTTTATTAACATCCTAAAGGCCCTATATACAAACACCTCAGGTAGAGTGAGGGCATACAACCATATTTCTTCATTGTTCCATTCAAGCAGTGGGGTTAGACAGGGTTGCCCAATCTCACCATTCCTCTTCAACTTTGCCATCGACGACATTCTGGAAACTGCTCTGACGGATGTAAGTAATGGTGGTGTGGATCTGTTGCCTGGAGAAAGACTTCTCGACCTTGAGTTCGCGGATGATATTGTCTTACTGTGCGATAATGCCCAAGGCATGCAATCCGCACTTAAACAGTTGGTAATCAATGTCCGTAGGTACGACATGTGCTTTGCACCTTCGGAGTGCAAAGTACTTCTACAAGACTGTCAGGATTCTAATCCTGTACTCACGTATATATTTGGTGCCCCCTTGTAACAATATTTGTGTGTTCAAACAAATAAATAAATAATTAATTAGGTGGTATAGGCGGGAACCTTTTGCATAAATGACCAAAAACTATAAAATATGAAAATTCTTAGAAAGAGATAAGTAAGCGATAGAAGTCCTTTCAGCTTGTTCTGGCTTCGTACGAACAGGGTTTTAGTATGACAAAAAACATATGTAGTGGTAAAATTTTCACTGTTATAAATAAAAGAGAAAGTATGGTAGTTATCTGATTTCGCATGTTTACACGATAACGGTATTGATATTTTCATTCTCAAGATGCTTATATATTTATGAAATTTCCTAAGTGAAAGAACTATTTTAGGACAAACTAGTAGAAATAATAACAAAATACTACAAAACCTGTCAATGGGAAATGATAAGCAGTTTCAATAAATATGTAGAATTGATGCTTTGAAAGAAAGCACACATGATGAAGTTAATTTATAGCGATTAATGGACATCTTGAGAATCAAACGTCCGGAAGATTCATCAACGTTGGTAGACAGTTTGTGTTGAAAGTGAGAAGTGGATGTAAAAAACCAACTGGCTTTTAGCAATATACTTCCTCTTGACACTAAGCAATTGCTTCAACCGAAACTAAATGAAAACCGTCGTAACCGAGAGAGTTGAAAGGTGGCTTTTGGATGCAAAATGCACAAATGGGATCTTAAGACTGTCTCGATGACGAATTTCAAAAGGATGAGCTACGTTTCGGATTATTACGGATCCACCAATGCAACCATAAATCTGAGTTTCTCAAATCTAAGCATGGGAACACGTTTATAGCATTAAAAAGTAATTCAAGCTTATGTGGGTCACAATATCCTTTCAGTAAGGATTCTCGAAACTAAACTAAATTATAGGTATAAGAAACATTTTTTTGTTTAAAGTTAGTTACAGTCGTGCGTATATTCACAGGCTACACTCCATTAAGCTTAATTAAGAATTGAGTAAACCAATTTTAACTCGTTTCTTGAACCATTCGGTTACTTCTTGACCAATAGTTCCTGTACTGACCAGGAATATATTCCTGCTCAGTACACCAACAAAAATGCATTATTAATAAGAATGTCAAACGATTTGAAGGAAAGTCTATAAGTTAGTTAAGATTTTAAAAGAGTCACCAGATTACCTTAAAAAAGGAGTGTATTTCATATCTTGACTGAATATTTTGTCTGCTCGAAGCCCATCAGAAACCATGAAAATGACGTGAGTCGTGGGAGCACTAATATTCAACGGGATGACATTCATACCGTTTGTAAGTGGAGATGTATAATATATGTCGAAAATGGAATAGAACTGTACTAAATTCACGACAATAATGCCTAAAACCTCGAAAATCCGAGGCATGACCTTCGGCACGAATCGCCGCCTTGTTTTTTCACAATTTTGGACACGGCAAAAGCGTGATGTCAAATGGTTCAAATGGTTGTGGACGGAATAGAAGAAGCTTTCACTTAACAGCCTTCCGTGTCTAGTAGCAGAAGATCACCAAAACCTCCAGGCAGGGACCTCGGTATGTTAACAATAAAAGAGGAAAAGAAATTGGTAAATCATAGTGTGATGCTGTCCTTGGTCCTTAAGAATAGGTCAAGTTGTCTCTTAAAGGACTCCTGGGAAGTTGGTTGGACTAGCTCGCTCGGCAACGAATTCCAGCATTTGACAACTCTTAAGGAGTAGAAGTTGTGTTTACAGTCCGTTCTGCTGTGTTGTCTCCAGTTTTCGGGTGTTACCCCTTAGGTTAGTGTTGGAACTAAGCTTAAAGAGGGGTGTTTGAGAAGATGTCCAGAAGTGCTAAGTATACTGTAAGCTATCAAAAGGAAGGTCACCTCTAAGACGTCTATACTCTAATGGATAAAGGTTAAGTGAATGGAGGCGCTCTTCGTAAGGTTGAAATTTGAGTCCTCGAACTGATTTCGTGGCTCGCCGTTGGATACGCTCCAGGGTGTCCTTATCCTTTTGAAGTGAGGGAGGAAATACTATGTTTCCGTACTCTAAATGGGGACGGATAAAACTATTGAAGATTATATAGAAAGTTCTTCCGTCAAACTGGCCAAAAATGCGCTTTAATGTTACTAGTGCAAGGTTTGGTCGGAAGGCATTTTTGTCACAGTTAACATAAGACTTTAAATCGTAGGGCACCAGGACTCCTAAATCTTTTTCGACTTTAGATACTACTAGAGAGGAGTTTCCTAAGTTATAACTGTAGTCTGCGACATGTCGCAGATGGACTACTTTACACTTTCAAGTGTTAAAGGTAAGTCCGTTTCACGTCGTCGGCAAAAAGTAATAAGTATGACGTTACCTGTTGAGGAAGATCATTTATGTAGATCAAGAAGAGTAGAGGCCCTGTTACTGAGCCCTGGAGGACCCCACTATGACATTCCATAGCCTGAGATAAAGTTAAATTAACCCTAACCTTAAAATGTCGATTTTTCAGGTATGAAGTGAGCCAATCGATTAGAGGTGGTCTGATACCCAATCGTCTGAGCTTATTGATAAGACATGTATGGCTAACCTTATCAAAAGCTTTTGAGAAATCTAGGTAGATGATATCAATCTTCCTCTTGTGATCGAGGATGCTTGTCCATCTGTCCGCCGCAGTCAGCAGGTTGGTTATACAAGAGTAGCCCTTCCTGAAACCATGCTGTTGGGGTGAGAAGAAATTTAAGGACAGTAAATAGTCATTTATACCATCACATACCAGGGACCCCAGGATTTTTGAAGGTAGTGAGAGAAGAGCCACCGGTCGGTAACTTCGAGGTTCGCTGAGTCGACCTCCTTTGAAAATTGGTGTGATGTGAGCCAGCCTCCAATTTTCCGGTAGTTTTCCTCGGCTTAGCGAGTGTGAGAACATCACGCTAAGCCGTGTTTCCAGAGGTGAGGCTGCTTCCCTCAGTATGGCAGAATGAACCATATCCGGGCCAGGAGAAGTGTCAATTCTTAAGTCCTGCAGTTTTGGGAACACCAAGTCAGCGCTCAGGTTCACTTCGGAATGTCCTTTGGAGTTGCAGATGGAGCTTTCGTCAGCATAGTTTATTTGGGTCGGTTGAAATGTCCGAGATTATTGTTCAGCCAAAAGGTTAGCGTCGTCGTTTGTCGGGCCGTTAAGACCTAGCAGTTGGGGAACTCCAGTTTCGGCTTGATGAAGAGAGGCTGCATAACGGAATAAGGTTTTCGGATCAGAGACAAATTTGTCCATAAGCTTTGTCTGGTACTGAAGCCTGTCTTCTCTTATAGCCTTCGTGCATATGTTCCTTATATGTTTGTATTGCCTGTACACTCCATTGTTGTCAGTTCGTTTGTACTCTGCCCAACAGTGTCTTTTGCGGCTTAGCGGGCAAAGAGTGCGGTTCCTGATGATTGTGGGTTGCTGATAGCTATGAGGGACCGTTTGAGGAACTGAATGATTTGTAGCACATATGAGCGTGTGCAATAGGAAGTCACAATGAGCATCCACGTCGAGTTGAGGATGAACATCCCGATCTACCTGTTGTAGATAGTCCTGTAGAGCTGACACATTCAACCGTTTGAAGTTCCAGCGCAAGTTGTTAGTGGGATATATTAGCTCAGTTTTGCTGACGAAACTGAAGGCTATAACGGCGTGATCGCTTTTTCCCAGGGGAACCAGGATCGAGAGGTTGTAGAATTATGGTCTACTATGATATTAGTACTGTGTTAATAATAGACCTAATCCTAAAATTGTAGATTTGTCATGATTTAACTGCCTAATCTATAAGATCTTACGTGGAAGTCGCACCATCGACTACACCAACTCACTGTATCGTATCAATTACCAATACGTGATGTAGAACAAGGTTGGGCTAGAGAAAGAACAATATATTTAATATGAATAGAAGATATAAGGTAACATTCAGCAGGGTCCACGCCTGCATGGCCGAGCCATGACATTCGATCAACTCTAATTTCTTCAATTCCTTGTTCGCGCCTTCTCCATCGTTAGGCATTTCTCCGCGTTAAATATTGAATATCTATTTTCCGAGTAATCTCGTATTCAGCTTTGAGAATTGTGTGGTTATGGTCCAATGCCACTACAAGGTTGTCAACTAGGAATTCTTCGTTTGTAAATACACAGTCTAAGCGCGATGGTGTCTGACTGTTCCTCCAACGAGTTGCCGACTTTACGTTTTCGTATAATCCCAAGTCCTCAATGAGGTTGAAGAACCGAGCTTCGGTTGAGTTTTTACCTCCAATGTACGTATGTTCCGCGAAGTTGACTCTAGGGAGATTGAAGTCCCTTAGAATAAGGATATGAGTGAAACCGAGACGAGTAGAGCGGGATAGTCCTTCCAGCATACGACTGTCATACTCGATGTCGACAGTAGGCTTCCTATAGATAACCCCGACTAGGCACCTCAAAGTAGTGGACAATCTTACATAGCACCATACAGATTCATCAAGATGGTTAGACTCATAGTTGTGAACTTGGTGTACCTCCAAGTGAGATCGTATGTATACGGCTACTTCCCCCAATTCCTGTTTTTCTGTCGTTGCGAAACAAAGACACCCCAGGTACTGCTAACTCATGGTCCGAGAACTGAGAAGACATCCAAGTTTCAGTTATTCCTATCGGATGAACCTTATTAGTATTGTTAAGTTCACGTAGCTCATTCATTTTGTTTGGTAGACTCGCGGCGTTCATGTACAAGCAGTTTAGGCTTTCAATTTGGAACGCGTGAGCTTCTTCCTGTTTGTCTGTATGAGCCTTGCGTGAATGGACAGGTAGCCCACCTATATGATGTTTGCCGAGGTGGTGGGCCCTGTCCTTTACACGTTTTTTATCATTGAGACAGTCCACAAGTGGAATAGTCAGCTCCAACTTGCTTTTCTGCTTGGTCCTAGCTTCGTATGGTTTATCCGGGTGCATGTGGATTCCAGCTGGCAACCGACGTCTGTTGGCACGAAAGGCCTCCAGAGTTGAGGCCGCCATGTGGGAGGATGGTAAAGTTATCTTCATTAGCCGGGGTCTGAAATCACCGTCCTTCTTGGCTAGTCTCGTCACGTGCTGAGTCAGCATGTTTATGAGCCTCAAGGACTGTTTGATGAATTTCCATTCCCTGATATCAGAGTTTGCTTGATTAGGGTCCGTGTTTTGCGGTACCTCTTGCACAATTATATTCCTTCTGTGGAAAAACGTCTCGCGAGATTCTTTGGGGATGTTCCTGGTGAGATTGCGCTCAGAGTACGGTATGTCGGGCAGTATTCTTACATTACCATCTGATTTCGGCAAATGACTCGCCAGCAAGACATCCTCTACGTCGGCAGCATTCATAATTGTTACACGAAGTAGCCTCGGGTGATTTTGATGCTTAGGTTCCTTTCCCCGAGTGAGCTGTGTGACCATCAAAGGCTCTATTCTTGAAAGTTCAAGTTTCTTGTTCAATTCTCCCCAGAGCATCCTGTCATTTTTGTCCTGCAAACTGAGAGGTTGGTCAGGGTTGTTTTTGAGGTTCATGATTATGAGAGAGTCATCATGAACCGTTATTGTCGTCCCAGGTTTTCCGGTGCGTTCAGGTTTAGCACCTTGTTGTTTGGAGGTCGAAGCACGTTTATCAACCCTAGGCTCTTTGATGACAAAAGTGAAATACATATAATGTTTGAGACATTTCGGTTCATTAAGTACATATATATGTTAAACATAGGTATATCCTTCTCGTTGAGGGTTTCAGTTAGGTTATCTGGATCTATTCACATATATCTTCGGCAAACACATCATTGTAGCACATCTCAACTAACTGGATTTAAAAGTAAATAAAGTGAAATTTTGAGTTTGAAGAGAAATCCTTAGTGAAACCTGTGCTTGTATGTGCAATACTTAATCAGCAAATGATCAGAGAAACCCGAAAAAATTCTGAATACACCACCCCTTTAGCCCATCGAAAACTGGATGCAATACAAATTCACGGCCATACATTACGTCCATATTTGCCTTAAAAGTCAACTCCACTTGTTTCCGTAAATTTCGCGTTATCTTGTTTATTTAAATCGTTATAAAAAAGCAGTGGAGTTCGTGTGCATTTTATTACAGATAACGTTCACATAATTCACTTTACTATTGCATTACAAAGGCACATGTGTTAATCACGACACCAAAATTTTCCGTCTGCCTACAATTTTCAAAATACCTAAAAACTAGTGAGCAAACATTTACACATAACTTACACTTAACTAGACGTCGCTCCTAAATGTCGGAGCCTGTGTTAGTGTATGTTATGAGACTAAGTGACATTCCATGTTGATGTTTTACGTTTGCTGATTGCTTCTGAATCTGCCAATGATGTCCATGCGTATCAGACATGTTACAGGAAAACCAAGTTTTTAGCTATCTCTTCGGGGTTCGTTCATTCTCATTCTGAGTAAATTCGGTGGCAAACTGGCTTCCCGATCTTTGGAACCCTCAACTGCTTCAAAGTCAGAACGTCGCGTTTTATATAGAAACTACCACGACGATCTTAGAACATCAATATTACTTCAAGCGGGCATATTTCCAAGTGATGTTTATTGTCACTTGAGGTTTGCAAGTGGGTGAACTATGAGGCTTGTCACTCTATATGGAAAACAGAACCCTCTACCCTCAGCTTCAAAACGCGATCATGAGGTGATATTACTAGCTGTAGGCCCGTTAACGTGGTCTCCATGCTTTAAGAATCACAACCAGTTACCATCGTTTCTGGGTACCATAGGTATATGGCTAAACGCCCAAGCGAAGAGATATTGATCATCCGGTGATAATTCTATAATTCAATCAGAGCTAGGCCCCCGACATTGTCTCACACAGCCTTCTTGGCCTTTTTTCATTTGACACAAGAAATTCTTTTTCATCCTGGTCTAAATCCTTTTTATCATAACATAGTCAAATCATTCTCTTTGGATCATGCTTCTCTATGCCTCAGAATATAACCACTGAGGTTATACAAGGAAGTGTGGATGGTCCATTACTCTTTCTCCATCTCATCAGTGACGTGAGCTCACTCTTTCAACACTGAGAACCTTTCCCGTTTGCTGATGACCTAGAAGTGGTCCATTCATTCTCGTCTCTTACCAAAGAAAGCTTTATTTCAGCGGTGATCTAAGAAGACATAAACAAGTTGTGCAAACGGACTGTTTCTCAGAATCTGTTAATGAATGTCGATGAAAGTGGATTTGTTTACATTAATCACAATTCACAACAGGAAACCCTGGACCCGGGTTTCGTGCTACTTGGCACTCGTCAGTAAGGTGTACCTGTAATCTTGAGGGAACTGGTGCTTCCTGACGGATTCCTGTTGACTACCTCCAACTACCATCTAAATATCAATACATAGTGCCCGCAGTGTCGAGTCACGTAGACTGGTGGCCACATTGCAACATGATCGATAGCATTCGATCTGCACTAATAAGGACTAAACAAGCATGAGATTGATCACCACCCAGTGATCAATCAATTGTGATTACATCTCAGTCCTACAGGAGGTCAGTCGCGGCTCGGATAGCTCAGTGGTAACGTCTCTGACTGTGACGCTGGGTGACACGAGATCGAATCCGCCAGGGAGCACCAGTTCCCTCAAGATTACAGGTACACCTTGCTGACGAGTGCCAAGTAGCACGAAACCCGGGTCCAGGGTTTCCTGTTGACTACCTCCAACTACCATCTAAACGAAATACTTTCACTGTTATTAATCATGAACCGCTATTTCTCTTACAAAATAACAATACGTTTCAGAAAGTAGGTTGATTACTGAAGTCTATCTCTTATCAAATAATGATAAACAACAAGGTAACTTTAAATTTTGGGCCTCTTTGTGTTCTTAGTGAAAACCATGTTATATATTCCTCACCTGAACTACCCAATCAAGGTGGACGAACATACGTCAGTGGTCATACTACAACAACTGTGTTGATATGCAATCAAATAATTAGACAGTTTGGAGGAAATATAGTTGCCAAATGCTGTAAGGCAAAGTCAGGGAAATAAACTCGGCCCGATTGTGTTCCCGTCAGATTAGAGCTCAGTTACCCAAGAGGAAACGGTATGTGGCGGTTAGTTGAAGACTTAAATTGGCCTTCAGTTCTAGATACTGATGGCACGAAATTTTGTCGTAGGGTATGAGAGAGTGATTGTAACAGGAGGATTCCAATGTAATCAAGTGGTTTTCAGTTGTTATATAATTTCTTCGTTGAGACTGTGACGCATTTGTTTTGCTTTTTAATTGTTTGTTCATCATTTACCTGAACCATGAACAGTTTCAGTTTCACACTGTTTTGGTTTGGTAGTTCCAAAGTTTTTCTTTGAAAACCTAGAGACCGAAAGCTTGCTGTGAGATCTGTTATAATTATCACGAGAACAATATACTTAGGTTATTTTTTCGCAATTTAAGCATAAAGTTCTGGTATTGGAATCGGGATTCGGTTTTCTTGTTATTTGGGTCGTAAGTTAGGAGCATATTAGTCAGCCGTGCTCCAGGAACCGACCGGAATATAACTTCGAAGTAACAGTAACCGAACACTAAAAACACTAATCTTGAAGTAAATTTGTACTTTGATTAAATCATCTTAGACTGTTTCCAAGCTAGACAGCGCGAACAAAGGATGTAACTCTTCTTATTTGAGTACACACTACGTCTTAATCCGCCATTTTTACTGTATTCAGCAGTCCAAATTAAAAGATATGTAGATGCTTTCCTGGAGGATATTGTTGGATGACCACTGATTGCTAGGACAAAACTATTTTTCTTCCTACTAACAAACCAGGACAGACGACCACTCCAAACACCTGAATATTTGTTCGAAATTACTGATATTCTTTCGTAAACATGAATAAATAATAATTAACGTGTCAAACGACACCTTGATGACTAACCTACCTTGCCTACTCATCTGTAGCTTTTCTAAAGAATTAAAGTGAAACAAACATAGCATTCTATGGATCGCTTAATAATCACCACTGAGAAAGTTTGAGTAAAATATACCTTTCAGACAACAATTATTATTTTAAAGTGATATACTTGGATTGAATATAGTTCGCGACACCTAAAGTGACTTCACAAACAGATAAAAACTAAAGGTTAACAAAGACAACGTCACAGTTAGAGGAAAATTGTTTGGTTCTTGTGCCAGCACTAAGCACAATGATAGTATGGCACCCAGTAAGATAGAATGAAGCAACTTTTTATGATAAACACTTCTAAAGCTCTCAACACAATAAACTCAGTAACATTTAATCGCGATCGATAGTAAACAGGAATTTAATCAATCTCGGACGAAATAGAACAACAAACATAAGTGCTGTATTAATAAAGACACCTACGTCGTGTTGAACACAAGGAGCTGAAACGAAGTTATAAATTCATCAAAACAGGATACAGAACGAATCAGGATCCATAAGGGCCCACAGAAATGATTCATGCTGTTCACTTGTCAGCTGGTTTGCGATCAGTTTAAGAGTGCGCTGTGCTTGGGGAGCAAAGAACTGAGTATGTTAGAAGATCATTCGGAGAATGAGACAACATAAGTGAGTCGGCTACTTAGTAAGCATACAGATATTTGTATGAAATGGCAAAATCAATCTACTACGTTTAGCAATAACAAATGTAAAACTTGGTGTAACATAGGAGACTATAATTTAAAGAACAGGAGTCTGAATATGCTACAGGAGAATGTAGTGTATATCCGACCATTCACACATAACTTGGATTCTTCGCTGGGTAAGTGGGGCCCATACTGGGCTAGAGGAACAAAGCTGCTATCAGTCACCACTCATAAAGTTGTGCCCTCAATAATAAGTCGTTATCAGGATATGGCTCCTCATTGTCACTCATTTGCTATTAAGGATTTTGGATCAATTAGAGGATTGAAAAACTTTGAAAAGCTGTAATACAGTTTATCTACCCATATTTATGCAATTCTGGAAGGACATAAGCCAAGTTATTGTGTACACGCTGTGATCCAATGATCTCTATTAACACGATATCAATAAACCGTGACAACAAGCTGTCGTTACAATTTATATGAGTATCAGCAGAAGAAACGCAAATTCAAAAGCAACTGGTAGACAATGATCAGGATAAATCGCGTCATTAAGATGAGGGATTGAATAAGTCTCTAGGAATTCGTAATGCATCTGCGATTCAGTGTAAAATATGTGTCCAGTTCAGTGAGTAAATGTTATATGAGGAAATGGCCCTCACTCAGGATCTCATCTTAAACTGCAACGTTTACCTTTCTTTGCTTCTTCATCCAGCAAGCTCGAATGCATTATAGGGGAATGTTCACAAGAGAAAAAAACAGCGTATCTAGAAACAATAAAAATGAATACTTTGGTTAAAGTTACACTCATATATGAAGAACTGACACACTAAATGGACATAAAATCACTCGAAAATGCTAAATATGGAATCTATACTAAACACCGAAAGAGGATGGTCATTATCACAAAAGATCCCGCAAGCGAACTGGCGAACTTTTTACTGTAACCTTTAAATATGAAGAATCGATCTTTCTCTAATTGACCTTAAGAACGGCGAATAATTCTGTGAATGCTGCTTAAGTATCCTGTCTTTAGACCGTTTTGTAAAACAAAATTATAAGTAATTAGTAATTCCAACTATGATTGCTATAATCCGAGATGTGTTTACAGATCAAGCATGTATTGAAGATATTGGTATGATCCGTAAACTTAGCAAATATACTGGAGTTATTTTATTATAACAGCGGGTGATTGAGAACAAGAAACATGTGTGTGCAGCAGTGTACTTGTGAGGGATAAGCAATATGTTGTGCTATGTGTTCAAAAACGGAATGGTCAAGGATAATGGTTTTCCAAACAACAATTTTACAGTCTATAATTTTAATTGCATAAATTATAAGAATTAACGAAAAGTGTAGATCACAGCAAAAATTAGTTACGAAGTAAGTCAGTGTTAAATGTGAACAGTTTGTTTGGCCGGAGTTAGGGAAGTGAACAAAGAAGTATTTAAAAAACCACTTGGAAGGGAAATACTTCATATACACGTTGTGGATCACCAACCTAGATTATCTATGTCGAATGATTGGAGGCCTACTCGAGTTAGACGAGAATAGTGTGAAGAACCAGCTAACTTCGAAGTCACACCTCGTGGTCACCACCTTACGTGGACTACCTCAGTGATGTATCAAAGTACCATAGATGCCTTAAAGATTGTACAACGGAGAGGACGAAAGTAAGACCGCTACCGTATGGGCCAGTCCATGGCGTACGATTAACTGATGCACGTTGGTTGTCCTTGGCCTTGATGAGGATCGATGATTTGTTCGATATTCAGTGACCCAACTGTCGGATGATTTGGCTAGGGCTCAGTGGAATTTCACTGGCCCTACAACGCTCTTTGATATTTGAGTAGTAGTTGGCTAGCTGTCTAGAAGTAATAAAGTCCTTAAGGACTAGCAAGACCTAGGGCAATACCAAAGTTCTACATTGCCGTTTCTTATGTGTATATATTCGCAGCTACGACTTACAGTTCTCATCGACATGGAATTTAATTAAATTTGATTTTTCTTGAAAAATAAGATTCACCAGCTAGTTTTTGTAATGTGGCGGATCCCAGCAGCGAACTTGTTCAAAGTTTCCAAGAGCATGACAAAAATATATTGATAGCATAAACTGAAGTGACGGGTAGCATTTTTAACGAACTGGGGTATCAATTAACAAAAAGAGATAACCGTTGTTACGGAATGAACGTTACTCGTAAGATTTTTCTGACACAATAACCACAAATGTGTCCACTTGATGAACAAAGGTTCCTCTGAAGGTTGGTAAGTGTTGTGGCCAAATTTATTTTTTCGAAAACATCATCAATTTTATAAGTTTGAACCAACTGCTTCATCTGGCGTAATCACTGATACCATGTTCGTTACCTAGTTCGCACTCATGTAGTAATTTCTGCAACTTTTATCCGATAGTGAGGCACATTGAATAATAGCAATTTTTAACTGACCATACGCTTCCGACGCAGGAACACTGTCTATAAGCTCGGATACCCCATATGCTTCTTCGGTCGACAGAATTCCAAGTGCGAAAGAGTATTTCAAACCCTGTGAACGTACGTTACCACATGTGCAAGCCAAATACGTGGGTTCAGTCTACTGAATGGCAGCACATTTATCAGGTTTAAGTTATGCAACTCCACTGAGTCGTCACACTGAATTACTCCTCCAGGCCCAGATAAACACATGCCGAATATGCCAAGAAATCACTACCAACAGGAAAAGAAACGTTGAAATGTTTGTGTGTTAACTAAACATTATAGTTTCGTAGAAAAATGAAGGTTTTTGGTCCCATACAGACAAATAATAGTTGTTGGACATAAATATGCTTACACACAAGGAGTCACAAACAAAAAAAGAGAATCCGTTCTTAACCTTTATCGTTACAAAAATCGTTTGATATACATATCATAGCTCATTAAAACTGAAACGATGATATGGCTTGGAAAAGCTCATTGGATAATTTATTAGGTCTTAAAAAGTTTCTTGACATAAAAATTGAAGGCTATAGTAAACACATGGTTAATATTTGCTCGTGAAAAATATATTGGATATTGCATGTCATGAGCCGGGTATTTAAAGCTTTTCTACACACCTTGATGTTCAGGTAAGCTATCTGCCCAGATCTTCTAGTAAGTAGGTTGTTTGATGCCCAATAATTTTCAGCATAAGAGAATCATAACAGTACCTTTCTGGTCGCCCTTAAAGCTAAATATAGTCTAACATGCTAGGTGATCCTGTGATCATCTCATCAAAATTTCAGTCTTCAGTAATAGGGATAGTAGGTTGGTGAACCTGTATTAATCCTGACACATTGCTTTCCAGTGAAGGTCCAGCTTCTCCTTGAAAGTATTCACTGATGGGGCCGATACCACTTGTTCGGGTAAGGCGTTCCAATCATTGACTACTCGATGAGAAAAACGGGACCCCACTTTAAGTTTATTAGATCGTGGTTTATGAACCTTCTTGCTATGATCTCGGAGATTATTAGTGCTGAAGAGAGCAAAAAGATAAGACATATTAGTACCGAAATCATAATTAAAGATACGGAATGCCAGTATAAGGTCAGCTGGTGTCCTACGATACGACAAGGGAAAAAGATTTAGGCGTTTTAAACGCTCATCGTAAGGGAGTCTAGAAAGACCCTTCACTAATTTCGTTCCTACACGCTGGACACGCTCAATGGAGTTAGTATCATTTACCAGACATGGGCTAGCTGCTTGGATACAGTACTCTAAATGTGGTCTAACATATATGGGATATAAAATTCGAAACGTTTCCTCGTCAAATGATTTGAACGCTCGGTGAAGTGACCATAACACACGAAAACCTTTGACAGCGGCTGCTTTGCAATGCGTAGTTGTTTCTAAATCATGACTTAATACTACTCCTAAGTCTTTATGCTCTTGAACGCAAGGAAGAGGTTTACCCTCAATAGTGTAACAGTAACTATTATCGTGACCGATGTGCATTAGTACACTCTTCCTAGCATTGATTTCTAAGCCCCACTCTCGAGCCCATCTAACTAAATCGTCTAAGTCAGCTTGAAGATCCAGATGATCAACCTCACTTTTTATTGTTCTCCAGATTTTTACATCATCCTCAAACAATAATGTCGACGACCTAAGTAACAGCGGTAACTCGTTAACCTAGAGAAGGAAGAACAGAGGGCCTAAGATAGTGCCTTGGGGTACACCACTTCTGGCCAGCTTCCAATCGGATAGCGTTCCATTGACCCTCACTCTCTGTCTGCGGTCACATAAGAAATTTCGGCGAGACTCTAATTTAGCGACGAGCCAATCAGAAGCGTTTGAGCAATTTCAAGGTCACGGAGCCAAGTTCAACACGCGATGCTAACATACGGTCGGTTCACAGCGGATTTTAGAGAGGAGGTGATTAATGAGAGGTTAAAACAGATGGGACGGCGAAACTCTAATTTAGAGACGAGCCAGTGAGAAGCGTTTGAGCAATTTCAATTATTAGCCAATCAGGAGACAGTATAAAGTAAAAATATATTACAAGAAAGTAATGAATTACAGTGGATATTCTTCTTTTACATGAGTTAAAAACTTGTTGAGGTTTGATAAAGGCTCAGAAGTTCTGAATTCATAATGCATATTGTATAGAAACTCGTCCATAGGGTTAGGGTTTGGGGTTAAGGGTTAGGTTAAGGTTAGGATTAGGGTTAGATTAGGGTTTAGGGCTAAGGTTAGGGTTTAGGGTTAGATTAGGGTTAGGTTAAGGTTAGGGTTTAGGTTTATGGTTAGGGTCAGGTTAGGGTTAGGGTTAGATTAGGGTTTAGGGTTAGGTTAGGGTTAGGGTGCTAACATGCGCTCGGTTTACATCGGATTTTAGAGAAGAGATGTCTATTGACAGGCTACAACCCTAACCACTAACCCTATGGACGAGTTTCTATACAATATGCATTATGAATTGAGAGCTTCTGAACCTTCATCAAACCTTAACAAGTTTTTAAATCATGTAAAAGAAGAATATCCACTGTAATTCATTACTTACTTACAATATATTCTCACTTTATACTAACTGTCTTCTGATTGGCTAATAATTGTCAAGGTCATTTAAGATTCGTTCAAAGGTCGTCGCTAAATTAGAGTCTTGCCGAAATTTCCTATTCACTCATGTACAGTACCTATTATTCCGAAGCTCGTGAGCTTCTGCATAAGACCTACGTGTGAAACCTTGTCAAATGCTTTGCTAAAATCTACGAATATCACATCGACAGACAGACCGTTATCTAGGGCTGCTGTCCAATCCTCCCTCGCAATAAGCAAGTTAGTCAAGCATAAACGCTTGTTACGAAATCCGTGTTGCTCAGGAGCTAACAGATTGTGTAAATCTGTGTGGCTTAGCAACCTAACCCGAATTATTTTTTCAAGTAACTTAACGGCTATGCTAGTTAGACTGACAGGTCGGCAGTTAGATACTATCTGTCGCTGACCGTCCTTAAATATAGGACTAACTATAGCGTCCTTCCAATCTCTGGAGAGTTAAGCGAGTGAAAGGGACATGTTGAAGAGTGTCGCGAGCGGTTTTGAAATAATGTCCGCAAGAGATGACAGCAACTGTGGATGTAACCCGTCAGGGCCGGGTATCTTACCAGGTTTGAGGTTAGTTATCAACGGAAGGACAGTTTCCTCACTCACCTATACAGATTCAATGGTTGGTATCTCAGTGTGAGTGGGACAAGTATTTGTTACAATAAACATAGAGAAGACTTCGCTAAAATAGTCTGAAAAAGTCTCAGCTTCTGCTCGATCTGATTCAGCTAGTGATTCTGAATTTTCGTGTAACAGTAACGGGGGAATACCATCACTACGTTTCATTCGCTGTATAACATAGGAAAACAATCGTTTCGGACAAGTACGGCTATCATATACTAACTGTCGTTCGTAAGTGGTACGATATTTGGCTATGGTTTTCTTACAGATATTACGGAATTTTTGGTACTCGCGCTTAAATGGTGCATGATCTGTCAACAAGAATAAGTCCCAGAAATGTTTCTTAAGCTTTAACAGCTTCCGGGTTTCCTTATTAATCCATGGAGGGCAATGTGATAGCTTACGTGCTGACCATGGGATAAACGGCGACGTTACGAACTCGAATGTAGCCTTAAACTTATTCCATTCATCTTCGATCTATCCATCCGCGTCGACCGACCAATCAGTCGAGATAGCACAGTTTCTGATTGCCGGAATATTGGCTCACCAGATATTAGGACGGGGTGGGGCAGTTCCGAATTGTATACCATGTGTCCTAAACTTAAAGTGAATTACAACGTGATCACTGTTCACTAATGGGGGAAGGTGCTGAATATCAAAAACATCCTCACAGTGGTGGGTGAGGGCAAGGTCCAGCAGTGACGGATCATGATTGAAATTAATATGTGTCGGTTTTGTGATACATTGTACAAGTGCAAACTGAATAACGGTAGATAAAAGGTCGCTATCGAAACCAATACCTGGAGCTTTAAGTTCTATCCAGTTGATATGCGGTGCGTTGAAGTCCCCGATAATGAGACAACATTCTGCCACACTCCAAGAACAGATGTGTCTTAGGATAAAGTCGTCAGCAAGACAAAACGAACTACGGTATATTCCCCCTATAGTCACTAACCCATTTCTAGATTTAATCTTACAACATGCTACCTCATATGTGCCACTGATATGAGCCTCCGATATGGTTGATTGTATACGGAAGTGATTCCTAGCGTATAATATTATACCTCCCCCCTTGCGACTTAAAACTCTGTCACTTCTAGTACAGATATAGCCTGCAATGATGGGAGAACAATCTATTTCTACAGTGAACCAAGTTTCTGTAACAACGATTATATCGGGACATAATTCATCCACCATCAGACTTAGCTCGGACGTTTTGTTTCTAAGACTACGAGCGTTCGTGTAGCACACACTTAAGGTGTTTTGACAATCAATCGTTCTACCCACACAGGCCTCGGAAGCATTGGCTTCCAAGACCTGACTACTCGGAAACCCTTAATGGTAAGGTTATTTTCGCCATTTAACTTGCGAGTTCTCAATTCTGTAAGAGCATTCTTCCACTTGATTCAATCCTCAAGCGGCCAATCTGGTCGAATACGGATATTTGAGTCACGAGTTTTTGGTGCGTTTTTCAATAATATGTCTCTTTCTTCAAAACTCCCGAGAACCAGCTTCAGGATTCTTCTTGGTTGGGTCTCGCCTCCAACCCATTTACCAAGTCGTATTACTTTTGTAATATGTACCCCTGAAACCTCTTCAGGTAGTACATTCCTTACCACAGAATCCACTAACTGCAGGTCATGTGCATGTCTTCTAGCAGCGTCGTTGTCTTTCGACTCCTCTAGATTCCAAATAATTAAACTAGGGAGGGGTTTAGCTTCTTTTGAAACTGTGTTCACAGCTTTCGACCGTGACGTTAGATCCTGTGTTTTAACTACTGGTATCTTACGATTAGTTTTTATTGTCGAGCCATGTTGGTAGATGCATACTACTTGGTTGGGGTCCGCGTGACTATCGTAACCAATGGTTGGAGACTCTTGGTGACAATGTTCAGAATCGGTCACAATGGCGTCGGTGTATACACTCTCTGTCTTCTCTTAAACTAAGAGATTAAAATCGCTTCGTATCTTTCTTTCTACGAACTAATTCTTTCTTCCTGTACTATATCCTTATTGCAATCTTTCTTTTATATATTACCACCTCTGAATTAACCACTTATATGAATCCGGTGTCCATTTTGTGTTAATGAGGTATGGCAACTTGGACCGATGCATATATGTGCCTGGTCCTACGTTGTGGCTGACTGACTGACTGATTGTCGAGCGAGTGACTCACAACAATGTTAGACGAAGCTTTACTATGGGACTTTGGCGGGGTGGTCTGAGAGTCCACCAAGGACTTATCAAGTAAACGGTCATTAGTTTTAGCTGTCTTTCCTACTCTCCTGCGTTTCCGTGTCATCCATATTCCATCAGTCGTAGCATCCACATTAGAACCACTCGGGACAGTAATTGTTTTATCTGGGTCACCGGTTGCTGCTGTAGCAACATGGTCACCAATATCTAATGAGGTGTCACTCATTGGGACTAATTGCTTCCTGGATAAGCAATGTTTTGCTCGAGCAACAAAAACTACAAAGCCAATGAGAGTTGGGCTTTGAGCACCTTTTATATGCAGTGGGGCTTAATCGGGTGCACATCTTATGGAACCACTTATTACACTCATCACATTGCATCCCTTCCTCCACGGGAAATAAACAATATGGTTGTCCACATTTATGAGCAGATCTAGCCATCTTGAAAATCAACTAGAACGGTGACAAAAACAGGATATGTAAAAGGATTCTCAAACCTTAACTAAATAAATCAAGTAAAAGTCGACCAAGTATGCTTCGATGCAATAAATACACAAAAGCAAAGTCGAAACACTCAATACAATATCACTTTAACTGGGGTAGATGCAGTTAAATTGTAAGCAGTAGTTTTGATGCGTAATTTACGATTAAAACAATTAATTAACTCAACGAGAAACAATACCACTGTCCTTTTAAATAGAGCGCTAAAAATGATGGGTTTTATGCTAGAAATCTTAACATATTATACACATTGTGTATCTATCAGTTATTTTTAACCCGTCCTACGAATTTTGTGTTGTGCAATCGTGACCGCTCACATATAAGTATACTTACGCCTGTTACTCACAATGCAGCGTAGGCCACCGACCAACATTCTCGTTCAAAATTTTCCAAAACCATCATTTTTAAGGTAAAAATCAACAACTTTTTAAAAAACTTAGAAAATTTTCCGTAAATTATTGAGGGGCAGCATTAATGGGGCTCGATATTTGTCCTAGAGCTATGTATAAGGATGTCCTTACAAAATTTACGATGTTGAGATTCACTTCATAGTCAAAATTTATTTACTTACATGAAATTGTAGCTCACGACTTATATGCCTAACTGATTGGTTGTATTTAGGGGTTGCGATCGGACGTACGGCTATCAACTCAGATTCATGTACCTGTAAATTAATGATTTTGCATTTTGTATAACAATGAGAATTCAGCGACTCTACTTGTCATCTGCTCCTGTATTTCCAGCGAATAGGTCTTACTTGTCCGAGTTGAGATGATCGGGAATAAGAAAGTACTTAAACACACAAAACATTTGGTGAAGGATGTTCTGATAAATAAACAGTATGGAAATATGTGGTGGGTAAAAGTTTGCTACCCTCACATTTAAAATAGCAACCTCCAATGTCGAAACTACTCTGACCTTCCCAAACTCAGGCTTTAGGTTGCGTATTCTTGATTTTAAATAAAAATGATCAAACCATTTCTAGTTATACGCTTTAATACTTACGGAGATCCGTCTGTAGCTACTAATACTGCTATTACCTCTACTATGTGTTCTGCCCTGATTATTTCTCCTGCCTAAGCTGATGAAGTTTAGCAACTTAAACTGGTGTGCATATGTACCAAGTCATATATATTTATTTGAACACAAATATTGGTACAAATGGGCACCGAATACATATGCGCCACACAAGTCAGTTGATTTGTGTGTGGGCGTCCAGGTCGAAGTAGGTGGTTTTTATAGTGGGCCACGCTGGAGACTTCAACCTAAAGTCCTAATCCAAAGGCATTGAAGCAACGTCATGAGATACAGTCCTATGGTAGCCGGTGACCAACGATTGGTTCATACGCCATTTGTTCCTTCAGGATACTGGAGCCCATGCGCACCATTGGTTTGGAATCAGGGGTTTCAAACTCCCTAGGTGGACTCTCCGTGTCCACCAACCCGGGTAAAGCGCCGGACACTCGCTTTTCGTTTTCTCAATTTCGTAAACAACACCCGTAGTGCGAGAAGGCAGTGAGTAGGACTTCCCTGGTAGTGGTTGTGTGCAAGCATTTTGTGAGAGAGGGAGAGGGCTGACTCTCCCCACTCTCGACCGTACTAGGGTATCTAGGTTTGACTGACATAAAGCAAGCAGTAATTTCAAAGTTACCACATTACTTATTGCTTTTACCCTTTTCATCTATTGCTTTCTCTGCCCGCCAGCATTCGTAATCAATAAGTAAAATTTTCGTTTGGCTACGCATGAGTTCTTGTCGGCTTTTACCATTATCTAGTCCCTCTGGACAGCTTTATAAACAGCTGTCAATCCAGTAGGTGCTACTGATATATACTGGTCCTTCATAAACTTTCGATTTAAGCTGTTGGCAGATATTACTGCTTTATTTACAGTTGTTTAAAAATCATGCCAAGTTGTCTCTTCATAAATCCCCGTTTGTGGACCGACTGGGTGCTTCGTTAGTCTTTCCCTAACTTCGTTCGTGACTTTTTCACCTTCAAATTTAGCTTCAAGTGGCTGTCCTGTTGTTGCTTTTTTCATCCGGTAAGATTCGTGGAAGCGCAGTTTCAAGAAGCCTGTTTCAGCATTTTACAAACTCAGTTCGTTAATACTGGTAACCCGTTTGCAAGAGATGGAAGATACAGAATGGTCGACAATGGAAATCGAGGAATACTGAGAAACGAAAAGCAGATTATTAGTGGTCTGAAAGACCATATATATATATTCGGTCACTGGCTACCACGTAATTTCACCTCCCTACATTGCCCAGCTGCCTTAACTTTTCTCTTTTTGATCTCCTCTTGTCCAACTAACAGGCCTATTATGTTAAGACTTCAAAAAAATTTCACCCAGTGTTTTATCGGGTGGTTACGATTGACAAAAGTAATCATGTATAATTTTTATACACCATATATAGTAGGCGACAGTCTTCAAAATACTTCGGATTTAAATTTAGTCTTAGTTGATATTCAGGAGGCAAGTCTGCGATGTTACGATGTCAGTCACTCATTTACAACGTAGGATCAGGCACAAATATGCATCCATCCAAGTTGCCATACCTCATTAGCACATCAAGATGAACACTGGATTCATAGAAGTAGTAAATTCAATGGTGGTAATATATAAAAGAAAGATTGCATATAAGGATATAGTACAGGCAGAAAGAGTTAGTTGGTAGAAAGAAAGATACAAAGCAATTTTAATCTTAGTTTAAGAGAGGACAAAGAGTGTATACACTTACACTATTGTGATCCATTCTCAGCCATGTCACCAAGAGTCTCCAACCATTGGTTACGATAGTCACGCGGACCCCAACCAAGTGGTCTGCATCTACAGACATGACTAAGACTAGAAGTTAGTGACTTCAAGCACTGGTGCCATGCTTTGGTTTGGCCGCCCCTACACTAGTCAGCATGCGCGTCGTGGTAATCAGTGTTCATGTATACATAACCCAACCATCTCAGTCGATGAAGATTCACAACCTCGTCAACTTATTTACCATCACTCCCTAATACCCTGCGTCTAGCTTCACTATTACTTACCCGGTGATCCCCGCAGATGCGAGCAATATTTCTAATGCATCTGTGGTCAAATACTAGTAACTTACGATTATCTTCAACTCTTAATGGTCACTTTTCGCAGCTGTAAAGCAGAATAGAACGAACTGTCGCGCAGTATACTTGTCCCTTAATTGATAGACGGACATCTCGCATTCGCCATAGGTGACGTATGTTGGCAGAAGCTGAAGGAGCTTTCCGAATACGTGCTGAGATTTCGTCAGACATGAGCCTATTATGGCTGATCAGACTTCCAAGATAAGTGAGGTTGTCAACGCGTTCGATTACTTCACTCTATATCTTTAGTTTAGGTGTTGATGCAGGCCAGTCTTGGAGCAAAAATTTGCATTTAGAGGAACAGAAACGCATTCCAAACATTTCGGCATTGTTACTCAGTGCTACCAAAGAACTGCATTTTAATGAACGAAATACACCCATTATGACATTAAATAAGAAGGAAAGATTAGTTCAGCGAAGAGTTCTCTTTTCGGCGAATTCATTTTCAAAGCTGTACAATCGCAAATATATATATTTATTTTTACAGGGTGATAATAATACTAATAATAAACTTCTGTTATACATGGTGACAGTGAGGTTAAATAAACAAAGGTATTAGAAAAATTTTTTTAAAACAAGGAAAGTTTAATAATCGTTTGATAGTTAATGGCTTAAGTATTCATCGGGTAAGGATGGCTCAGCATGATAAAATAAAATGTTGAAACAGAGATGAAATGTAATCGGAATGGTCGTGGAAATAAAAACAAACCGGTTGGGAGTAGAAGATTTGAAGGGAAGATGGAAGGTGAAGCAGGTGGCTGTAAGGGAACAAGAGTATGAAGAAAGAGAAGAATTTTAATACACTAAGACCATGGTAGAAGAAGAGGTTGTACCAGTCTCTTTTGTACACATAATTCTGGTTTTTCAAAGTGTATGGCTATTGCCTCGGCAATGCAAAGAAGATGCAGTCCAATTGTCTTAGGAAGACTTCTACTTACCTTGTAGGTGACTTTGAACGCAGAGTCTGTCTTGATTGGGTGACCTGTGTTCACAAGGTGTTCGATTATAGAACTTCTTATTGAGCCATTGCCTCCTCTTTTTAGCCACGCCGGACAATGTTCTTGAATTCTTTTGGATAAAGTACGCATCGAACGACCTATATACCTAGTTCTACAAGAGCAGGTAAATTGGTAAATGCACAATGAGTTGGTCAGATGCGATAATTTATCTTTCAGATTATTGGTGAACAGTGATCGGCTGGAGAATAATATTCGCAATGTTGCTGCGAAGAATGTTCTCTTTAAAGAATCCGAAATTCTCCTCTTTAAGATATATGCGGCTCTATCACCTTTGAAGTCGATGTTCATGTATAAAATTTTCTTTTCTACTGTAGTTGTTTGTGGTTTTGGCATTTTCGGCTTCATGTTCTTATCAATGAATATAGAAGGATATCCGTTTTTGATAAGTATCTCTTTTAAAAGGCTCAATTCTCCCTCTACGACCTCGGGGCTACATATTCTTCGTATTCTTGTGGCGAGAGTTATTATTAATTTTCTTTTTCGGCTGATGAGAACCCAACTGTGGAGATTTGATAGTTGACCATTCCACATAGGTTTCCTGTAGATAGCTCTTTTTAAAGTACCATCTTGTTTTCTTGTCATATCTACATCAAGGAAGTGAATATTTTGTTTGCTTTCAACTTCAAGTGTGAATTTTATTGATGGGTGACAATTATTAAATGTCTCTTGGTCCATTACTGGCAGATTGCTTCATGGCCAGTTTAGAAAACAGCCAACTCAAAAGAATTATAGAAAACCTCAACTTGTATAATAGGTATGTGGATGATATCTTTATCATTTGTGACAACAAATGTAACTTAAGTGATCTCCTAGAGACATTTAATAATTGTCACCCATCAATAAAATTCACACTTGAAGTTGAAAGCAAACAAAATATTCACTTCCTTGATGTAGATATGACAAGAAAACAAGATGGTACTTTAAAAAGAGCTATCTACAGGAAACCTATGTGGAATGGTCAACTATCAAATCTCCACAGTTGGGTTCTCATCAGCCGAAAAAGAAAATTAATAATAACTCTCGCCACAAGAATACGAAGAATATGTAGCCCCGAGGTCGTAGAGGGAGAATTGAGCCTTTTAAAAGAGATACTTATCAAAAACGGATATCCTTCTATATTCATTGATAAGAACATGAAGCCGAAAATGCCAAAACCACAAACAACTACAGTAGAAAAGAAAATTTTATACATGAACATCGACTTCAAAGGTGATAGAGCCGCATATATCTTAAAGAGGAGAATTTCGGATTCTTTAAAGAGAACATTCTTCGCAGCAACATTGCGAATATTATTCTCCAGCCGATCACTGTTCACCAATAATCTGAAAGATAAATTATCGCATCTGACCAACTCATTGTGCATTTACCAATTTACCTGCTCTTGTAGAACTAGGTATATAGGTCGTTCGATGCGTACTTTATCCAAAAGAATTCAAGAACATTGTCCGGCGTGGCTAAAAAGAGGAGGCAATGGCTCAATAAGAAGTTCTATAATCGAACACCTTGTGAACACAGGTCACCCAATCAAGACAGACTCTGCGTTCAAAGTCACCTACAAGGTAAGTAGAAGTCTTCCTAAGACAATTGGACTGCATCTTCTTTGCATTGCCGAGGCAATAGCCATACACTTTGAAAAACCAGAATTATGTGTACAAAAGAGACTGGTACAACCTCTTCTTCTACCATGGTCTTAGTGTATTAAAATTCTTCTCTTTCTTCATACTCTTGTTCCCTTACAGCCACCTGCTTCACCTTCCATCTTCCCTTCAAATCTTCTACTCCCAACCGGTTTGTTTTTATTTCCACGACCATTCCGATTACATTTCATCTCTGTTTCAACATTTTATTTTATCATGCTGAGCCATCCTTACCCGATGAATACTTAAGCCATTAACTATCAAACGATTATTAAACTTTCCTTGTTTTAAAAAATTTTTCTAATACCTTTGTTTATTTAACCTCACTGTCACCATGTATAACAGAAGTTTATTATTAGTATTATTATCACCCTGTAAAAATAAATATATATATTTGCGATTGTACAGCTTTGAAAATGAATTCGCCGAAAAGAGAACTCTCCGCTGAACTCTGCATTTTATCAGCGTCTTCACGAAACATGACTAATATAATTTGCGTATTCTTATTCGATAAGTGGACCTCCTGGTACGGATCAATGCACGAGAATTTAGTCGACGAGAGCGTTATTTCCACCAGTATGTTTATGATGAAGTTGATCAAAAATGGAGATAGTGGACAGCCTTGACGGATACCACTTAAGGTTGCAAAATCAGATGACCGTTGACCATAAGCTCTGATTCGACTAGTGGTGTTCGAGTAAAAAGCCTTTACAAGGTTTGTGTACTTCTGAGGTACGTCTTTTAATGACAGAAACTGTCACAGAATCTCGCGGTCTACAGAGTCAAATGCTGCTTTTAGTTCTAAAAAGACCTCCATTGTCGTTCAGCGATAAGTATGCTTGTGTTCTAGAACCTGACGACTGGTGAATATGTAGTCGATGCAGCCACGACCAAGTCTGAAACCAGCTTAATTTTCTCGTGTTTGCAGTTCACGAGTCTTAGTGAGGCGACCGATAATTATTGACTCTAGTAATTTAGATGTTAGTCAAACTAGTCCCATTATTGTTGTCACAGGATGATTTTGACCCTTTCTTATACATTGGGATGATCAGTGATTGTGACCAGTCAGATGGGATTACGTCCAACTCCCAGATTTTAGCTAAAATATTGGTCAACCTAATCTGTAAAATTGGACAACCATCCTCAAAGTCATCTGGATCAGCTGCCCTTCCTCGTTGCAGATTAACTATAGCCTTTTGAACTTCAGCTAGATTTGGGGGACCTTCTTCAATGTCCCACTCACACTATCTGGGAATGATGGGTATTTGTAGAGTAGCTGAAGGCCAGATAAACTGTTCTCTAAAATGTTCCGCCCGTCGTTCTAAACGTCTGGACTTGGAGTAGATGAGAGTGTCATCTTTTTCCGAGATAGTCTCACTTACACTTGACTTATTAGTTCCAGTTTCTTTTATTAGTCTGTAAAGCTGTCTTGTGTTCCCTATAGTCGCCGCCTTTTCCATCTCTTTTGCTTTCGCTGCCCACCACTGCTCACAGTCGTTCCTTAGAGTTTTGGTTAACCTAGATCTGATTTGTTTACGTTCTTCATGGTGTTCAAAGCCTGATGGGATGAGTTTACGAGAATCCATCAGTGCAATACACCTTGAAGAAATCTATTGATTCTTTGTAACCCTATGGTTTAAATCACTAATAGATGTCATTGCTGTTTCCACAGCTGATTGTATATCTTTCCAAGCAACATCTGGGTCAGCCTCGTTTTCAGAACTACCTCAGTTGTTCCTGGAACCTACTTTTGGTTTTCTCGCTACTCAATTCAGTTCTAATGGGTCTTATTGATGTGGCTTTTTTGCGTCCTGTGAGGCGCAAGCAGATGCGTGCCCGTATTGGAGCATAGCTGGAGTCCAAGCAGGTACTCCAGAATGAGCGACAATCTTCCTTTGACCCTCTCCAACGATGGCAGTTGGCAATATGGTCTATTTGAGTTCATCGTTGGTTTGGTGCAGGGGTCTCCATTTTAGACGATGTCTCTCTTTATACTTATTGCTGTCATGTTGGTTGTCTGAAGGAAACAACTTACTACTGTCACACCTCTGTGCAGTCAGCAGTACGACTTCGCCTTCGGACCTTGGGTTTGTTGCTTTACGTTTTACCGCCCTTCAAACGACCTGTCTGGCATGGTAGGACTTTAAGGAACGGCTGTTCCAGCCAGTATAGCTGGATTGGTTCATCGCGATAGGCAAGCCCGACCACCACGTCAAGGTAGCGACAACAGTTGGGAAGACGGAGTTGGAAAAAATGAGATAAGACTCATTGTACTGTGCCTCCTCCACGGAAATCCGCAAATGAGGAGACACCAGAGTCAAGATGACTGATGCTTCAACTGTCAATTCACTTATATTGGTAGCCTCATCAACTTAAACGATAAAGTGTGATCAGTATGAAAGTCTAAACACCATAGTATTGGTTAATATTAGGCGGTCGTTAGTGTCAAATGATATGTCCCAAAATGCCCTGGCACAGCCGAGAGTGGGAAGAGTCAGCCCTCTCCCTCTCTCACAAAATGCTTGCACACAACCACTACCAGGGAAGTCCTACTCACTGCCTTCTCGCACTACGGGTGTTGTTTACGAAATTGAGAAAACGAAAAGCGAGTGTCCGGCGCTTTACCCGGGTTGGTGGACACGGAGAGTCCACCTAGGGAGTT
The DNA here is from genome assembly GCF_000699445.3 of Schistosoma haematobium. Lineage (NCBI taxonomy): Eukaryota > Metazoa > Platyhelminthes > Trematoda > Strigeidida > Schistosomatidae > Schistosoma > Schistosoma haematobium. Next base: position 16,269,426 of record NC_067197.1, on the reverse strand, counting down.
TGAAACCCCTGATTCCAAACCAATGGTGCGCATGGGCTCCAGTATCCTGAAGGAACAAATGGCGTATGAACCAATCGTTGGTCACCGGCTACCATAGGACTGTATCTCATGACGTTGCTTCAATGCCTTTGGATTAGGACTTTAGGTTGAAGTCTCCAGCGTGGCCCACTATAAAAACCACCTACTTCGGTTTGGACGCCCGGGCAGTATCCCAGCCTTCACACAAATCGAATTATTTATGTGATGTATATCTATTTGGTGCCTCCTTGCACCAATGATTGTGTTTAAATAAATAAATAAGCGTTAGATGTTAAGCTACACTTGATCTACGATAGCTAAAAATGAATCCTGATTATTTAATACGAATATGCGGTAAGAGATTCCAAGTGACAACCTATCGAGAGAACCGATGTATATTTATTCCTGGTCCTACGTTGTAACATCGTAAGAAAATAATAATGGCATTATAAAACTGTTCACATCCTCTTACAAAGGAAGGTTTCACATATTTCCTTTGGGCAACAATCGTCAGTGTTGTCATATTCGTGCTTTATACATATCTTTTTTCTACCTTCCCTCTAACTGGGGTAACTTATTCCATATCGAAATGTCTTCCAAAATCATATACAAAGTTCGATGAAACGATTCCAAATAAGTGCAAATTAAATATTTGTAAACACTTGAAATATTAACGATCTAGAGTTCTGAGGTATTCGAGTATCGGAATCTGAATTATTTCAAGATTGTAGGTGCCTCATGTTTATAACTGCCACATTGCTCGGAACTAAGGTACAGGGCTTCCTGAATACTACCTCCAACCACCTGATACAAAGCTACTCTTGACTGTTGGTTCTTAATATTCATTTGTAAAGATCACTCAATGATTTACTATTACTTCTACGTACCAGGTCAACTGGAACTAGCGACCACAGAATGGATCATACCGATCCATTTTATTAGCCAGGTAGGTTGAGTAAGTAGTCCTCATGTTCCGTAAACACATATATTTGTTGCTGAGTACACTAAAATTCTAAACAATATATTCAATCTGGTTTGGCTTAACTTTCGAGTGTTTAGAACCCTGATACTCAATTGAAAGTATACTTTTACGAGGCTAGCAATAAGGATTTGTGTAATCGAATAATTAATAAGGGCTTTAGGGTAATAACTTTTAGTACGATTTTCCTTTTTGAAAAATATAATGAAGACAGAAATGTATGTAAATGGATGGAACTACTGTTCATGAGAATCTTTATGCTGACAAGTGATACATACTGGTTGCTTTTAACTTAGAAGTTAGTATCTCAAAACACGTAAAAAATGTTAACTCGGTGCAACCGCACAACCTAAAAGACGTGTCGAATTTCGGAGGGTTAGATCCGTTCTTCAAAAGTCTAACAGTCTCAAAATATTGTGGAACTTAAATACTTTAATATTCACCTTTTAGAGTTGTCTTTTCAAAATGGAAGTGTTACGTCCCCGAATTCGCTTATTATCATACACAAGCTCGGCCGGAATGTTATTACAGTAGTTATCATCAAGGGTCTTGTTTACACCAAATTATTTAGATTACTTGCTTGCTAGGAGTTGTGTGTTCTATGATTCACTCTATGATTTCTGTTTGTCATCTGATATTCACTCCATTCAGAAAGTGTAACTATATTTGATTCTCCTTTTTTGCTTCAGCACCATAAACAAATTCACTATCCTGGCCAACCTTTGTTTTAATTTAGATAGGTATGTTACGTGCTGACAGTCACTTAACAAAATTTAGAATAACGACCAATTTTTCAGACTTGAAGTGCATCAGATCAAGTTGTCACATTCTTCAAAAGTAGGTAGATAAAAAGTCAATAATAGTGAGTGAGCGATAAGAATATAGGTCAAGAATAGAGAGTAAGTTATAAAGTAACATAATATTCAAGACTTAAAAGATGCATTCTGAGCTATTTCACGTAGGATCTACTATTGCTGTTTGTTGTAGCCTACCTTGTCGCTAGTATTTTGATATATTTGCTACAATCTTAGTGTGTAAATTCACGAGAACTGTTTTTAGACTAAAGTTGATTGATGTTATCTGTCGAATTTTGTATTAACAGTCACAAGAATTTCTGGTCAATGGATTATTGTTCATTGGGACGGTAACATCAGCTGTAAAACAGCTGTTTCCATTTTAGCTGTTATTTTGTGTTCTACACAACTATCAATTAACAGTCATAAATAAACATTTTCAAGGTATTTTTACCTTGTGATGGCTGATGAAGGGTTGAAGGATTCTAAAGCTAATGATGGCCAGATAGATGACGATCGTTTAAATGAAGAAGATTACCAGGAACCGGATTGTCGTAGTGAAAACATATCTGAAGATATCACAGATACAGAGATCGAGTGTTTGAAAAAGGAACTGCAATCTGAGATTTCAGAGTTGGAGTGGGAATTCAAACAAGCAAAAGAGTCACTATACAATGAACGTATAATGCAAGTAGAGAATAAATTAAATCAAGCGAAAATGGGTACTGCACCTGAATTTCTTCATGTTTTATCCTTGGTTGAAGAAACGTATAAAATTCGATTACAGGTTTGTTATCTTCACTTTACTAATCATTCCTAAAACTATATCAAGATATGATAACAATCTTCACAAATAAAGACTAATTGGTCAAAGATAGTGAAGAGCTTTTCATTCCATTCTGACAATAATTAGTGTTATGTTTTATGAACTCTTTAATGAATTCAAAAATTTGATTGTCCACTGATAATCAATCTTATAAATAGTATATTTTAATACTATAACTAAGTTTATCGACCTCCGCTAATCTTATCGCCTCCTACAAAAGCTATCATATTGCACCGACGAAAGAGATCAACAGATGTTTTGGTTTCGTGTTTGTGTGATCTAACTGCCAATTTCCATTCTCAAATAAACTGATTATTTTCTCACTCATCTAATCTCGCTACATTTTTCAAACGTGATATATTTTTGCATTATATGCAACTGATAGATTAGAGTACACAAAAGTCATTATCATCACTAAGACACATAGTTTGATGGCTTTTGTAATAAGCAGTTTTATGCGTATTTCAAAACTTTATGTTATTATTTGATTCTTTTGCATTACATTCTTCATAATCTGTACATAAATAGAGGTGGTTGCAATGAAAATTTGCCATATATGTTTAGTAAGTGTATCTTTCCAATGCTCGACCCACGTGAGAAAAGTATTTCCACTTTCGGAGTCATTGTTGGACTCTGGAACGCTGCTAGCAACTACATCACAAGAACTACTTGAAATAGCGTGTGAACTCGCGTAGTGGGTGTTTAGCTGCTGCGTCAGTCTCCAATAATCGCATTTATGCATCGAGTTGTGCTTGCTATTGTTGGAGTATTCATATGAGCTGGTCATCTGATATCGGTATCTTGAATGTATTTTCATGTTATAATTTCTCTTATTACGACCCAGCTTCTCTTATTGCTTAGTATTCTTGGATACTACTTCACTCGACAAGCCTCCAAATCAGAACACGGTTGAACAGGAATGAAATTATATTCCAAATAACAAGGGTAGATGGAATTAGGAATTTCAATAAGGAAAACCTTAGTACATTTATAGTTTATAGAGTCTTCTCCAGTTATCCACTAGCGCTGATTAGATAAGAAATAGCCAGTCAGCGTGCCCCAGTATAATCCTACACGGAACGTGCTTTAATTCAATCTATATTCCGCTAACAGCGTAAATTATCCTTGTCGTTTTTCAAGTAGAAAACTATCGTCTGTCCAAAATTACACTGTTTCGAAAGTGTCATGGTTGGGATTTCATTGCTTGTAGGTTGTGCTAATTTGGGATTGGGAACTAACTAAAGTAGTAGTGTAGGTATTCGTTTAAACTAGTCAGATAATACTTTACGTCACCAAATTTTTGTATCTTACTAGATGTATTTTCGAAATAAAATAGGTCAACAAATGTAGTTGTACATTTAATTTGATCATTCAGAAGGGTAACTATTGTAAGTACCATATATGTCCTTGCATATTTTACAATTGTTATATGTGTATATCCGTGGAATAAGACTGAATCGCATCATCTATGTTCAATCAGATTTTCACATACTTTTTCAAATATTTCACAGTTTAAGGATAGAACGAACTTTTTTACGTTTCTAAAGGTGTCTTATTATGTTTTGACAGTATTCCCTAAAACAATCTTTTTAAGGTGGCAAAACATAGAATGCAATTCGCTTTGGAAATAACTAACAAAGAGTTGGATAACGAGTTACAAATCATTCAGTGTGACGTTAATGAGCGATTATTAGCAGCAGAAGAACAAATTCGATTAAGTCTTCAAGAGAGTTTATGTAAACTTCAATATGAACGAGCTGCTCACCAAAGAAAAGCTTCTAAAGGTGAGAGTATCGATCTGATTTACTCTATGGTGTATATATTTTGGAAACAATATTATTTAGCCATTTGTCAAAAAGTACTTAAAGTGTATTAAATGAACTGCACACTTCACCTCATTTAGTTTTCTTCTTAAACCCCGTCCAAATTATCATAACTTTTCAACGTTTACAGTCTCTCGCCAGTTAGTGGATATATTTGTAATACAAGTGACAGCATTTCTCGGTAGCAATTTACTTCACTATCAAACTAATAATAAACTGTATTTCGAATAGGTTATTATTTATTTGTTTGTTTTCATAGTACTTCTTATCCTGCCGTTATTTGGTATGGTAAGAATTTCGTAATGCCCTGATCCATATTTAGCCAATTACCATCGATGTCATTGGATTGTAGATAAAGAATATGTTTATATTATTTTGTAACAGCTAGTAATAAAACCGAAAAAAATTGTTGCGTTCTACCTTGGACTCTGCAAATAATTATGTTTACAATTAAGTTATTACTTTGCTTAAATTATTTCCTATAAGTTAGTAAAGAGTTGATCAGTCAGTCACTTGCTACGTTGGATTTAGGACATATGTGGGTCAGTTAAAGCTACTATACCCCCTTAGCAAAGTAAGATCGAGTTATCAGGACAAAACCCAGAGTAGTAGAAGTAAAGTGATAATGTCTTTTTAATATCTTTCTATTTGTCTTAAACGGTTTTAAAAGACATCATAACTAAGACACTTTTCTATTCAAACTATGTCAAACTGATTTCAAAATCAGTTTAACATTTCCGAAAAGTGGCATTAATAATTATCATTCGTTACTGGATCACAATGGATGTGACAACTCAGTATAAAATACACCATTAACTCCCCACTTCGTGTAATATAACGTTCTGCGAAGTTTGATGTATCTCAGCTTCAAGAATTAGGTGTTTAGGATTGTCATAATTGTCTGTGTAATCCTTTAATTTTTAATGCATTAAAATTGCGATTCAATTTTATTATGTAACGTTTTGTTGTCGGTCGTTGGGCATACGTAACACGTGTCCCAGCCATCTCAACTGATGAAGTTTCACTACTTCATCAATTGATTTGCCATCCTTACCTAGTACCCGTTTCCTAACAACTGTGTTACTTACTCGATGGTCCCATGATATAAGAGCAATGTTTGGAGGACACCTATGATCAAATACTAGTAACCTACGAATATCCTCTACTCTTACCGGCCATGTTTCACTGCCATAAAGTAGGACGGGACGAACTGCTGCGCAGTAAACGCGTCCTTTGGTTGATAGACGGATATCTCGCCTACTCCATAAATGACGCAAGTTGGTAAAAGCTAGTCGAGCCTTCTGTATCCGTGCTGAGGTTTCGTCACACACCAGACCACAAGGGCTGATGAGACTTCCAAGATAAGTGAAGCGGTCGACACACTCAACTACTTCACACCCTATCACTAGTTCTACGTTGTTACTGACTGACTGACTGATATAAATATAGGAAGGGATTGGTAAATCTGACGACAATAACTTTCATTTAGGTTCCAATCACATCGAAGTTTGATCGGAAGCAAAATCATATGTATCTTAAAGAGAGTAAGAACGAAGATTAGTGCAGAATAATATGAATTCGTTTTATTTCGTCAGGTTCTCATCAGCTGCTTACAACCTATAATATTTAAAGTCAACGTTATTACAGATATTGACATGCTTATAAATATGAGGGTGATTAGAGATGAATATGTATATCATGATGTAGCGAAATTGGAATCTTCACTTTTAGATCTTACACTAGATAAATCCAATGCTAACCATACAAACAAAGTGTCGAAGAGATGAAAAAAAAACTATAAAATGTCATCCTTGACCAAAAATTATTTAAGGGTTTGATTAGTGCACGTCATGGGTTATTTAATCAACATTTGCCAATGAAAGGGATGTGGCAAACCTTGTGAACTACAATATAGCACAAAACACGTCGAATCGTGTGGATTACCGCAAATTGTCAATATATTAAGGGACTAAAAAGCTTTAACTTGCTATTTTTCTGTTAGCTGAAGCCATAAAACATCACAGTTATACAACTCAGCGTTTAAACGAGAGAAAAATGACTACTATCCATACTGTCAGTAAAATATTTACTCAGTAATAAAATTGGGGAAAAATTGTCGAGTAGACTGTTATACTATGTATATTGATCGATTAAGACCATCTGCTGGATCAAAAACTTGACACCATGATATTGCCTACCTTGTAATGTTCGTTTTGTCATATGTATAAAATATACACATTTTTATTGGCACAATTTAGATTCGATTTTGTGTGAGGTAGATTAGTGGTGAGGTTATGCCTTACAATATTAAAGCATTTCTTGCACGGTATTAATATTGTAAGATTATCTTGCGACACAAGTTCTTGGATTGTAGGATTACATCTGAAATATTTTTCAGCTCTAATAATCCATCTGTACTCTAATGATGCACTTTATTTTAAATTAAGATATTTCTATTCATGTATAATTTAGATTCAGAAAAAGAATATACCAAGTCTTTTGATCAATATGATAATTATCTTCCTAGTCCAAATCTTGAACCTCGAAAGAAACCGGTTACACTATCCCCATCTACTCCAAGACTTATATATCAAATACCTGACAAAGATATTCGTTCAGATGTTGAATTAATTTTAGCAGCTGTAAAGGTAAGTTAAAATAAAGCTTTGTAAGATTTGAAAGTGTAAACTTTTTGAAATGATACTTATAGATAATAGATTTGTAAACAAAGATAAGTGTTCGAAGTTTTCTGAGCCTTGGTATTTATTATTATCATGTATATAAGTTCTTTTAATTGAAAAAAGCTAAGATGTTGCTCGAAATATTTTAACTTGATGGTATACATGTCGCACTCATCTAATTGATCCATTCCGACCAGTCTTATTGATCAGTACTTTAAAGCGATTTCTATCTTATAGTCAGTTTTGTTGTATGATTTGGCTTTACGGAATCTAAGATACAAGAAAACCCTTCAAATTTCAAAGATCCCAGTGTTAAGTACTTTACAAATCCCTGCGAAAACCTAATAACCTCTTAATGTTGTTCCGTCTTTTAATCAGTACAAATGCAAACTTTCGGTTGGTTAAGTGTGACTAAACTGGGTTGATTTCTTGGCAATTCGGTCTACGTATCTTGTTCAACCTAACCTTTCCTTTTATTATTTCCGTGGGTTAGAATAGTGTTCTTGTCAGCCCTTATAGTTGAAGTTCTAAACAGAACCAGATGTAAACACACATGGTTATCAATTGAACCTCTTGTTTATCTTTGAATTCCCTTGTACATTGATATCACTTGCTTAGGTTTTAACGTTTTTGTGTTTAATTTTCAGTAAAGAGCATAACAGCTCTCTGTTGAGCCCACTCTCATATTTTTTACTAATTTTCTCTATGGTGAATTGAAGTGTAGCAATTTAGACCGATTCATATTGAGACTAGCTTCGTGTTGCTTATTATTAGCTGACATCTGAGTTTTTAGTTTCTTATGTTTATCTTAAAAAATAATCTGAAAACAAGAAAGGTTCCGTCGCATCCCGCTCTCAGGCGTACAGTTGTCAGGAAATCTTGCCTATGGTACAGATAGAGCTTTTTCGTATGTCGAAGAGTAAGTACAGCGTACAGTCGTCTGTCCTTTCTTACTTGATGGATGTAAAATATCCGTTTCAGAGCAAGATGAAATCTAACTGATTTGGTTTAAAATAGGTCAATCCAACAACTTTTATTTTTAAATGCCATATTTCACAACCGAAAAGGAATAAAAATAGGCTATTGGTTATCATACTCACTCTTTACCAGAAGAATAAACATCTCACGTTCGCCAGCAATTGTGAAGGTTAACAAAAACTGAGTGGGTTTTATACTCATTAGGAGTAGTCGTCAGCACTAACCCATCAACAAAAAAGGGTTAGTAGTTGAGTCACACAACTTAAAATCAATGGGTTACGGGATTTACCCTGTTCCACCTATGTCACTGTAGAATCACTGGTAATCTTAATAACCCCCACATAAATGGAATTACCGTAGTAAAAGTTCAAGAACTTGTAATTGGTTAATGAGTTATATTAGATTTAATCAAAAATGTAGTCAATTCACCAGGATCAATGAGAAAGCAATGAAGCGCGGTTGAACTCCACTGGTCACAATTTCTCACTAGAACTCCGCGAATTCCATTTTAAACGTAGTCTTTAGTGAGCTCATGATTTTAGGCTTCCAATAGTTGTCTAGCTTAGATCGCTTCGTGATCTCAATAATAGTCACATTTTTTGTTACCTTTCTGTTTACTCAAATTGCTCAGTAATACTAAGTTTTCTGTAACTTATTTGAATAATGTACCGCAAGTAGTTTTGTTTTATACTTAGTATATTTTATTTTGTTGATATTTTTTCCGATTTTTTGTATAGAAATATAAATTAGCCTTTGCTATGTCACAGCTCAAAAACGAAAAGATAAAGTAAATACCAACGCTTATGTAAAGATGTAAATACTTTTTATCTCTCAGTATATTTTTCTTTCTGTAAGTTATGTAGTTTATGATGTGTGTGTATAATAAAAAAAGACTCAAAATAAAATGAACAAGTTTATACATCAATTTTTTTTCCTTTTATAAACATTATCTGGTTAACATTTACGGGTGACTACTGCTCACCAGTCAATTGTTTATGAAAACAGCACAAAATGAACATTATTTGATTTGAATACTTTTGTTGTGAATCTGTTTCATTTTTTGTGTTGCTCGTCAGTCGTTTGACACATAGCTGCTGTTACTATTGTGAATTATACCCACAACCGAGTAACTACTATTGATCATCGTTCATTATTTGCCTAAAAAGACTGTTTATAGTTGCGCAGGTCAATCCCATATAACTTTTAAAGTGGTCGTAGCTGACAAAGCAACTAATAGAAAGTTTACCAAAGCTACTTAGTAAGAACTTAAACAAAATAAAAATAACAGTACTTACAAAATACGATGAATTCATTGTACCTCGTCTGTTGTTCAGCTTATAAGTTTAGGTATTTCTAACTATTAACATTATGTTGAATTAGAAAGAGAGTTGTCAATCAACAACAAATAAGTTATTTGCAATGTAGAAGAAGTTAAAAATCGAAGTTTTATCAGGGTTTTCGGTGATAGTTGTAGAATATTCAAGATGGTTTTATTAGGAAATATGAAGGAAGTTTAGAAATAAGAAACATGATGTGTGAATTAAATTCACTAGATTGTTTGTATAAAGAACAAAATCGTGACAGAATAACATGAATCTAATCATTTCGTGGGTTCGTAGCTGCTTAAAACCTGAAAACAATAGTACTACTCATTAAAAACGAAACAAGTACACAAACTTTATATTGGAAATTGCTTAAATAAAATTGTTTAACATTTAATACAATAATTGTGTAAGAACTAAGATTTAATCAAACGTTTGTCTATTTGCAGTTTCAATGTATAATATTCGAGAAGAGCATGAAAACAGAACTTTTTCTAGAAACTCAAGATTTATGCTATAGCTTATGTAGTATTTATAAAGTATAAATTAGCTAAGTCTCAGAAGTAAAACAGAGAATATTAGGAATTGTAATTAAGGTCACGGGAAAGAATCCTACGTAACAATCTCATAAAAACGATGACAGCAAAGAAAAACAATGATGACTGTTTCTTTTTGGACGCATAAATTCAGTTTAAATCGTTTTATTGCTAAAACACGAAGTTTAGGGAAGAGATCTCTTTTCAACGAATTTATCTTCAAGCTATACCATCCTATATATACATATAATTTCAACCCTTTCTGAAGTTTGATTACAGCACTGTCATTTTTCTTCCATTCATAAGTGACTGATTTCAATTCATATCTTTCTTTATTACCATTAATCTAATATTCGTTGCTTCATTATACAATCATTTAATGTTTATTAACTCAATGAATTATAGTCAGTATTTCAATGTTCTTGAACTTTCCCTCTCAATCTTTATTTATCTGAAACAAGATATTTATTCGTTTAAAGATCCCCATCATATTAAAAGACTAATTTTCTATGACCTTATTAACTTTATCGGAATATTCGCTACGTCATGATACACATATTCATCTCTAATCACCCTTGTATGTATAAGTATGTCAGTATCTGTAATAACGTTGATTTTAAATATTATAGGTTGTAAGCAGCTGATGAGAACCTGACGAAATAAAATGAATCCATATTATCTTCGTTCTTGTTCGCTTTAAGTATATGTATATGAAATTTTTTATGTTGAAGTATTAGTTTCGTGAGGATATATGAACAAGAAATGACCGTGATAATACAGTCGAAAGGTTATAACACTAGGTTACGCAATATGAATAATAACAATGGACTTAATAAGCTAGTAAAGAACTGTAATGTGAATGAGGTAAAATGTTTTGTCACAATAATTAGAGGTAATAGATGTGCAAAAATAAATGAATTGATTTCATGAGCAATTATGAATAAAATCATGAGAATCTGAGACATAAGTAAGGGGAGAAATGCAATAATAATTATTATGTTTTTTATTGTCAAATAGGCAATTATATGTCGATTAAAGCGTAATACGCTGGAAGTTCCTTGTTTATTGATTATTTTGAAGGGTCTTGAATTATTAACATTATTTTCACTCTTGGGAATTTGTCCGTTTAGCCGTCAATTTGGGGGATATGTTCGAATATGCAGACACTAACTCTCCATTCTGTCCTTCCCATAGATACACTCTGGTACGTTCATATAAACTGATGAACGTAATTAGAGGTAACATAAGTTGCGAATTTGTTCACATTTGATTTTCCCAATAAGAAATTCGTTCAGTATAAAATCCAGTTTGATATACACCAATGGAGACTAATCAGATTCGTCCTTCAGTAAGGAAAATAGTTCAGTTACATTGAATTGGAGAGAAAAAGTTCAAAACATTTGGTTCGCTTCCGGTTTATTTATTTAAACGCATAAACATTGGTACAAGAAATTACCAAATATATATACTCCACACAAACTATTTGATTTGTCTGAGGGCTGGAATGCTGCTCGGGCGATTCTGGTTACCAAAGCAGTTCCAAAACCACATCCAGCTGTTTGAGCATAAAGGTCGGCTCTAAAACTTCTTAATTGTCATGCCTCCCGCGAATATTGATAAAGTACAATTGCACTAGAAATACTGTCATCCTCTTTTTCATCTACATTTGTAGACGACGACCTAAAAGCAGCATTTGACTCTGTAGACCGCGAGATTCTGTGGCAGTGTCTGTCATTGAAAGGCGTACCCCAGAAGTACACAAACCTTGTGAAAGCTTTTTACTCGAACACCACTAGTCGAATCAGAGCTTATGGTCAACGGTCATCTGATTTTGCAACCTTAAGTGGTATCCGTCAAGGCTGTCCACTATCTCCATTTTTGATCAACTTCATCATAAACATACTGGTGGAAATAACGCTCTCGTCGACTAAATTCTCGTGCATTGATCTCCTACCAGGAGGTCAACCTATCGAATAAGAATATGCAGATGATATAGTCATGTTTCGTGAAGACGCTGATAAAATGCAGTCTTTTGGTGGCTCTGAGCAACAATACTAGAATGTTTGGAATGCGTTTCTGTTCCTCTAAATGCAAATTTTTGCTCCAGGACTGGCCTGCATTAACACCTAAACTAAAGATATAGAGTGAAGTAATCGAACGCGTTGACAACCTCACTTATCTTGGAAGTCTGATCAGCCATAATAGGCTCATGTCTGACGAAATCTCAGCACGTATTCGGAAAGCTCCTTCAGCTTCTGCCAACATACGTCACCTATGGCGAGTGCGAGATGTCCGTCTATCAATTAAGGGACAAGTATACTGCGCGACAGTTCGTTCTATTCTGCTTTACAGCTGCGAAAAGTGACCATTAAGAGTTGAAGATAATCGTAAGTTACTAGTATTTGACCACAGATGCATTAGAAATATTGCTCGCATCTGCGGGGATCACCGGGTAAGTAATAGTGAAGCTAGACGCAGGGTATTAGGGAGTGATGGTAAATAAGTTGACGAGGTTGTGAATCTTCATCGACTGAGATGGTTGGGTTATGTATACATGAACACTGATTACCACGACGCGCATGCTGACTAGTGTAGGGGCGGCCAGACCAAAGCATGGCACCAGTGCTTGAAGTCACTAACTTCTAGTCTTAGTCATGTCTGTAGATGCAGACCACTTGGTTGGGGTCCGCGTGACTATCGTAACCAATGGTTGGAGACTCTTGGTGACATGGCTGAGAATGGATCACAATAGTGTAAGTGTATACACTCTTTGTCCTCTCTTAAACTGTGAGATTAAAATTGCTTTGTATCTCTCTTTCTGCCTGTACTATATCCTTATATGCAATCTTTCTTTTATATATTACCACCATTGAATTTACTACTTCTATGAATCCAGTGTTCATCTTGATGTGCTAATGAGGTATGGCAACTTGGATGGATGCACATATGTCCCTGACCTTAGGTTGTAGCTGACTGACTGTAGAGGCAAGCAAGTACATCGAACTACTAAAGATTGTTTTAGGTTTTACTATTTGCCAATTAAATGTGAGTAATGAAGTACTTAGAGTCGACTAGAGCAGCTTTACTACTCTAGAATATATTACAAATATGTTCAAAATTCCTAATCATTGTAGGCTATGAATGACTTTAGGATTTTACCTTGTGAAAGACTAAATATTACTCAATATGATTTAAGGCTTTCTCCGTAGATCATTTAAAAGCTAGTAAAGATTTTAAACCGAAAGGAGATATTCTTGATAGTATGCACATCACGAACGGACCGCTTTTTAAGCTAAAAGTTGTGTAAATAATTTTCCAACACACTATTAAGTGTAATTTGATCTTGCCTACGCCGCGATACTGTATCTGGTGAAACCAGTAACCTACACTGAATTCATCTTCTCCCGACCCTCCAATTAAAACATCAGCTGATTATCCTGTTTTAGACTGAGTCAAGCACTTGAATCTGTTCAGATACTAGTAATACTATCTAACTACCAACGAAATTTGGGGTTTCGAACCTACAAACTAGTGCTTGAGTTGAGCATTATTAACCACCATTGTGATATTCAATTATCTGAAGTAGCTCACCTCTTTTAGCACTCTTATTCCAATAATAAGTGATTTTTGCCTCTCTATAACAAAAGAGCACATTGTTCTCACCACATTATTGTTGATAAATATCCGTTAAGTGTTCGCTGACTACGCGTTAGTATGGTAAAGCAGTCTTTGAAGTTTTTTTAACAATACACAGGACTTCTCCATTGCATGAGTTTAGGGTTCTTTTGGTACAGTTTTGTTTTGTATGTCAGTTGTTTACCTTTAGGTTCAACATATATGGGGCGGTGGCTTAGTGATTAACAGATCCTGCTCACAACTAGTAGGTTTTGTATTCAACTCTACTTTAATTTGTGTAGACGTATGATATTTATAACCTTCATACCTAAGGCATGACTAGACCGAGTACGAAATCTGTGCCTGACAAATGATTCTTTAAAAAGATATAGATAAAATGTCCCACAAGTTTTGTTTATCTGATGAATGAACATGTAAAACCAAAGTTAGACTACTAAGTTAGCAAGTCAAGTGCAACTAGTTTAACGGTAACAGGTTCATCATGATTCTGTGAACGAAGTAAATTGTGCGATTTACCAATGGCATGTGCTTTTTCCTGGTTCAAAATAACTGAATACAGTGAATATATAATTTACTCTATAAATTTAGAATAAATAACTGCAAGTGCTCAGTTTTCATTATAAAAATATAAAATCAGTATATTAAGAAGTCTTCTCGGCCTATGTAAGATACAGCAAAATCTGCGCCATTTGCAGTTGGTTCGGAAAAAGCTGCTTGTGTACGAGAGAGTGGTAAACCATATATTAAGTTTTGTAGCACAGCATCTAATAAACTTGTGGCTATTCCCTTCCGACGATATTTACGTTCTACCCATATTCGCCGAATGCCACAAATTGGTCCGTCAATGTTTACACAAGAGAGGCCGGGATTTGAGGAAATTAAATCACATTGATCGCCATTTCGGTCGACACTCTGAATACTCCAAGATAAGAGACTTTTCCGTCCACCAATCAGTCTGTTCAGTTTGTAACCCTTTTCTGATATCTTCTTTGCAGTTAATTCCTCAACAATGCAACAACCCACGACTAATTGTGTTCGATCCTTTACGTAGACGAAAACACGCCAGTCGGGATGTAAGGTATTAGACAACTTAACATGATGGGGGTTACTGTCTTCTGATGGTAGATCGTAACCAAGGTCAAGGCTTATCAGTGTTGATATTCGTTCGTAAAAGGATATTCCAAGTCGAAGAGTAGTAAGTATTTCCGTCACTCGAGAACCATCGAAATTTTCCATGATGATATTTTCATGGCGTCCTCTTGGTAGCTAAAAGAAACCATACAAAAAAGTTAGATTGTATGCTGCTAGTATCAACAATTAATTACTTTTTACACCAAGCTATCGCTTTCCCTTGATCACTGAACATCTGGAGAAACAAGTGTCATATATTTCTTGAAAATAAGATAAAGTAAAAGGTCAACGACCTTAGTATATTATCCATCAACAACATAGTTCGTTTTGAAAATTAGACATTGTTTTAGATCACCTTGGTCCAGTCTGTATGTTTCTGGACTTTTTCCTTTATAATAGTGTACGATATACTTAGACAAACAAGGAAAATATGAAAATGGTCAAGATTTCACTGATAAAAGGTGAGTTATTCTACCTCAGATCTCCAATGAATAGTTTCTGTTGACGTAAGATTCCTAATCCACATGTCTGGTACTCATCATACGATTTAAACCAACAGTAAGTGGTGCTACAGATGGCTCTCACGTCTCGATCTAATTATCATCGGGATTTTCAAATAGATTTCCCAGCCAGTACTGCATATTGAGATGGATTTTAGCTTAAATGAAGTGTTTTAATGTTGGTGTAGTTTGTGAGTTTGGTGGTTTAATCTTGAAGTTTTTATTGTTTATCACTGTATAAGCACCAACTGGTGCTGATGATGTACTCGAATCTATATGGAAACTAATTTTTAGTATGTAACAGCTCTTGGACTTTAGCTAGTGAACTTAATATTTCAGAAACATACCAATTTACTCCTAGACTGTGGCTTGACGGACGGATTTTCTGTCATTTACTTTAGATAGACAACAGACGTTTCATATAAAAGACCAGTTTTGATTTCTTACACGCGTAGGTAAGGAACCAAAGGTCATATTCTATTCATGTAACTCACTTTTGGATACGGTCTTATACTTAACGACTGAAGAATAAATAATATATTTTCATTTCCTAATCAGAGGCTGAGCGAAGCTAGTGAAAGTTAAACAAAATATTTCGATATCAAACTGACTAAAAATCCTTTGTCGAGTTACAAGCGTCAGATTAGCTAGAAATGCACATCCGATATCTGACTGCTGAGTTAGTTATGTTTATTGACAGGCATTTTGCAACGTGACAAATCAACGATTATGGAACTCTGGATAGTACAGAATGACGAGCACATATTCGATAGGCTTCATTGTAATCGCGCTTGCTTTTCTTGATAATTTGGATTACGTAGGCCGTCCCTCACTGATCTTTGGTTACCTGCTGGATGGTGGAAGTCATATTTATTTATTTAAACACATAAACATTGGTACAAGGAGGCACCGAATACATATGCGCCACACAAATCGAATGATTTATGTGAGGGCTAGGATACTGCCCGGGCGCACAAACCGAAGCATGTGAATGGTGGATTGGCTAAAAATATAAACCGAGATGTTGGAAAAAGGGAAGCTTATTCCTGTGGAACATTAGGATAAATTATACTTGAACTAAACGAAGTGACTCTGTTTTCATAACAGCGTGCCTGTTCAATACTTTCTTCGACTAGTGTTTCGTGTTGTGTTCGGAGACGTAATTTGTAGCAATCAATGCATAGAAATATGACAACACATGAGATTAACATCCAGCTGGAATCTCGGACGCGTCAGTTTCCATGATAAGTAGGTTACTTGGGTCTAACAGCTGAGGCTCCTTTAGTTTTAAGAAAAGCCTTTATAGGCTTAGATCGACACTACTTATCACTACCTAAGACGCTTTTGAAAAACTAGAAACGACCAAGAGTAATGAATAAAGTTAGAGAACGAGAGGTAGAGAACAGTAAGGTGTTCAAAAATGAAAGTAAGGAGAAGAATGAATGTATTTGATATGATGGAAAAAGGCCTTGGTTGGATTGTCCCCAATCACCTACGATATTTAGTTGTGCGATTTTCATGTCGATGGTATATAAACATGTTACTAATCGGACGAATTATGTTCTACTAGCCAGCCATCTTAATATTTATACAACTGGGGGCTCATGTCTATAGTTTTGTCTCATGGGCAGCTATCATTTAGCCATGTCATATTGTTGTATTTTATCTATCGATCAGAATTCTGTTCATTCGTTTTAACAATCCAAAATCCGTCCGCATCATGAAACTTCGCCCTCTTGACAGCATTGTGCCACATCAGTCGATTTCGGGTTATATTTTCTATTCCTTAATGTTATTTTGATTAGCATCAGAGAACTTCGTAATATCTGATGAGGTTCAGACCAACAGTCGACGATATCATGCACTGATTTCATGATTTGATCTGAATGCTACTAGTTTGTTTTACCTTAGTCCTATAAGATTCGAATAAATTGTGTAAAACCCATATTGCGGCATCCAACTAACTATCAGGCAACAAGCAAAAACTTTTATCTTCAAAGGTTTGAAAAGCTAGGTCGTGTTATCTTTTTATAAAAGATATGGCGTATAATCTACTGTACAGACCAGTGAGTCATTCTTGATTATTTAGTTACATATTATAGTGAACTCACGGAGAAAACGACACCATCTACTACACAGTAATTTATCTATGTCAATTATATATCTTACCCGGACGGTTGGAAATAATTTTATTTGGTGATACTCTTTATGAGCTTTGATATCTTCTTTATCACCAACTGTGTATACCATATGGCATTGATGGCACCTAGTGCTGCCAATCTCCTTCTGTCCGCAATCGAGAGTCAGTTGGATCTTCTTCTCTTGACTGAAAAATCTCATTACACGATTAAATTATCGTACAAATGATTAAACACTGAAAAATGAAATAGACGATTTAATTCTGAGAAAGGGTAGTAAGCACGTTAAAGCTTAATGCTCACGTTGAAAAAAGCAAAAGAATATTTGTGATTTGGCACATGTGTACATCAGTTGCCACACTCCATTAGCACGCGGTGATACTTGGTGTGTTACTAACTGTAACCATAGTTTTTATGGGCACTATGACCCTGTCTGGGTGCCTAAACAAGAGCTGGTAGTAAATAGAGAAAGCTTCTCTAATCTAAAAGCTAGTGGAGTAACGTCTGGATAACAATCTGCATGATATTCAGTGGTTTGTGTAGGTCCAAAAGTCATTAACGTTTTCAGGATCTTGGGGCTTACTATCATCAATGATTAGTGTTCTTAGAATACTTCGATGAACCACAACCGTTCACTTTAATGGGAATCTTGTTAGAATATAAAGACAATGAAGATTATAGTGGTGGAGGCTGTGAATGTACACTTAGGATGAAGCATTTCAAACAGGGATTTGTGAATCGCATTGTACCAAGGAATCTGGAGTCACTCATGTGAAAACTATTTGCCATTGTTACGAAAAATGCAGCCGGTTTAGCACCTTTAACTCAGTTACTAAGCAGTACTAAATGGTAATGTCGTAAAGGGATAATTATATTTGACAGGATGAAAATGTTAATAATGATCTTGGAAAGACACGAATTTTTCATAAATAGAGAGCTCAGTGGTTATTAAGTACTGGACGTGAGGGATGTACTAGAAGAACCCGTGTCAATAACACCATCCTTAATGGACTCGGTGTGACGCAGCATGAGGAATAGGTATTCTGCTGTTTTATGTATAATTGACAAACTTTTACACTTGGCACTTCATACTCGAAGATCCTCTAGAAATTTGTCGTGGACCATTTAGATGGGTATATATCATCCTAATATTAGAATAGGATAGATATCTTCATATGAAGAGATCTTAATTTGTACCGTAATGAGAAACTCGAACAGCTCCCTGGAATTTCCCTAGGAGAAAATACCCTCATGAGATGCGCATAAATTCTCACCTCAACAATCTTTACCTGTAACTGCCCAACTATAAGTAGCGACTCAACCAATCAATAATTTTTTAATCGAAGGACGTTGTTAATGCTACAGTACTATTACTACGTGGTATGTGTAGCGACATACCTTAGAAATGAGAAGGAAAATAAGTATGATTGTGCGAAAATATTTACTAAGTTAGAGAGTAATTTTTTCAAAAGAGTATTTACTCAATTACTTCGGTACAGTAAACTGGCATAAAATTCATAAACACCGCATTCTTAAAATTTAGGGGTTTACGTTCTTCGACATTTAGTAACATAACAAAGCAAATGGTCTGAATTTAAAAAAAAGTGTTTTTTTACTTGAAAATAGGTATAATTAAAGCATATAAATAAACTAAAATGATTCATGTGCGAAATTTATTCTTGGTTCATAGTTCAAATGTTTCCAACCGGAATAGAAGAATCCTTTGCATAACGGGCTTCTGTATCTAGTAGCCTCATAGTGAGAACCCACTCATGTCAACGATGAAAGAGGAAAATTCAAAAAAATGGTAAATCATAGCAATATATTGTCCTTAGTCCTTAAGAACATATCAGGTTTTCTCTTAAAGTAATCCTGGGAGGTCGCTTGTACTAACCCAGACGGCAGCGAATTCCAACATTTGACTACTCTTGTGGAGAAAGTGCGACTACGGTCCGTTATTCTGTGTTGTTTCTCACTTTCTGGGTGTTACCACTAAGGTTTGTGTTGGGGCTAAGCCTAAGTAGGTGTGTAAGGGGATGTGCAGAAGCGTTGAGGATGTTGTAGGTCACAACAAGACCAGCTTTAAGTCGATGTTAGCTGGGAATGAAAATCCTAATAATTCATGTCTATACATTTTTTATTCGCAATGCATGAAGCTGGAGTAGTCGTTGCTTACAAATAATTTTTGTCTATGAAATCCTTTGTGTACATTATGCTAAAGTGTTTTTAAGACATCTCCGAAACACATCGTGGTTATAAAGCAGTTCAAATAATTCAGAACATGTAATTACATATGGAGGTGAGCATACGATACGAAACTACAGTACACATTTTAAAAAATATGTGAATATTGCATATTTGCGCACATAAGTAGACATGTTCGCATGTGATTATGAGAAAATTTATAAGTGTGTAAAAGAGATACTTTCATAACGTGAATGCGGAGGCAGTGAAATAGTATATTCACATGAATAGTTCACATTAATATGAAAACAGTGTGATAAACAGTCTATAATTTATGAGTATAACAACTTAATATATCGTTGGAATAAATAGGGCTGAATAATAATTTGAATTATGTGCAAGGGCAACAAAATAAAAGGATAGCGAATATGTATTGACGTGTTTCAGAGCCTCCTGAATCAAATGAACGGAAGCTCCTGCGAAAGCAAGATTCGTAAACTGTAAAACTAAGAGGCTGCGGATATATGACTGATGTTTATCTGAAATTCTCATCGAATATGAAGAGTGGCGATTTCTGGGTGCAAGTGTAATAAGTGATCATAAGATGAATATCAAGAACAAAGTTTGCTACTTCCATGAATATGACTTCAAACTTATGTCCACGTCAGCATTGCTAACTGTTTCCAGCCCTTGAATAGTTTAAATCATGTTATTATCAGGAGTTAGAAAGTTCGCTTAGGAAAGGCTTACTTTAGGAAGACGTACAATTCATGTTTAGAAAAGCTTCGCTAAACAGCCATTTTATTAAGCAGATGACAAGTTACTCGGTGTGATAACAAATGCGTTGTGAACGCCAGATACGAGGTAAAAAAATACTACCACAAACAGACGATTATGAATAATTATGATCCTATTGAACCATTGTTTTGATAGATGGCCCAGACGTAATAAAAACAGTCTGTCTTACTAAGATCGATGGCTTTTCAGGCGTATAACAAAGTTCTAAATCGGAGGAAAAAATGCGTCTGCTATGCAATAACACTAAAGGGACTCTGGATGAGTGAATGAGAATGCACGAATATGGAGTGAAATGAAATGTGATAATGAAACGCACTCGCTTAATGGGGGAGAAATTTTATGTTATGAAGTTAACGCTATAACTTTTGGGTCGAAAAGTCTAGCCCACCAATTCTGCACCTACTGTCTGACTGTCAATTGGTTGAACGTCGGTGATAGAAATAAAATACATATCACACCTGATTTTGTATATATTTGTCAATTTAATTCACTTTAGTGAATAATGGTATAAAGTAAGTGAAACACGACAAAGATTCTCAATATGTTCACTTCATATATCCGAGGACAGTTAAAAAGACAGGTTCACTTAAAACCGCTCGTCATTTCGTTCCAATGATCTTAAACAACCCAGCATGAGGCGGTCATTCCACATTTCAGTTGTTATAAGTTTATTGGGTGTCCGTTAGGTTGCATGAATTTTCAGTGTTCTCATATTTAAGTAGTCTTTTTCTGCAATAAAACCACAAAATCATTGAGAAAAACAATTATTTAACTTTCTCTGTTTTGTAGTTTAAACGTTGGCTCGATTATTGCCTCTTAACTTGATCTGGGATACCAATCACTCCACTGAACATCACCGCCTTTGCCTAAAGCCTTATAAGATTCAGAAGGCAGCGCAATAAATATTTTTAAACAGATATAGATACACGAACTTTTGTTAGATTGCTATTTTACGCAGAGTTTGGGACGAAATGTCAGATAACCGTTAAATTTTAAGATTACACCCTAAATGTCCTTAATAATTCCGGCAGTTATTAAAGTATTATTGCATGTATTATTCGCTTGTTTTGTTTTGTAATTACTCAGTACTGATTGTAGTGCTTCATGTTCAAGAAATATCTCAGCCAGTCGTTTCAACTTATAATACTAATCAGGTGTTTCGGAAGTTGTACTGAATTCCATAGTGCGCTAAACAGATTCTATAAAGTAGGTAATAGTAATTTTATCCCTTCTCAGACTCCCCATTTCCATTACATCCATGTCGAAAAACGTGAGGTTCAAATACATGTTTGTGATATTTCAGTGCACATTTGGTCGTAAGCGTAAACCAAAAGGTCAAGCAGTGAATCGAAAGCCGTGAGACCTTTAAATAACGTGATGTTTATGCTTTACATCTCTGAATTGCCAGTCAAAGTATCATGTAACTTTGGACAGTGAAGAATATATTTTAAAATCATTCGACATGCTTCACAATCATCCTTGTAGTAGCCCATTGATGGTTTGTAACTCATGAAACAGAACACTGTCCTCACAAGATGAAGAATGTTTTGGGGCGATGACGCTGCAATCGTCAATGGATGAAGTAGTAGAAGGTATTAGGGATCAACCAGCTAAGACGGTCACTGCTGCTGATGTGAAGACTAAGATAGCTCAGATCTTCACAGGTGAATATATATAAGTACAATTCAGGTTGTTCCATAATAACAAAGTAATTTCATTCACCAGGCAAATTAAACAGTATGTACGAATCCAACGAATCCGAAAAGTGCGCAAACAACAGATTCTTTGGAAATATGGTGAGCGTCTCGCAATGCTAGTGGAGAGAAAAGTCAACAATTTTTACCTAAGAATTACCAATAGGCTAGACTCTAGCTTCTTTAATCTTTATCATTGCATCGTCTTCTTTATAATTAAAAACATTGTTCGGACTATGCTAAAGTGTGGAGACGTGATAGGAACTGTCTACTATGAGAAGTTCTTTATGACTGTTTTTTTAGCTTAACTATAAATACTACATGTAAAATTATTTTTCTGCGTCAGATGTGATTCTTGCCATACCATTGATAACAATGCATCAATAAACTTTTGCCCAATTTCCATTTTCGTCTTCGTAGTTTCGTGGGGAGGTACATCGATAATCTTAACGGGTAACTGTTTGTCGACATTAGAAACAACTAGATGTGCCTTATAATTACCCGTTTGGACATGAAAACTTGTAGCACTGCATCAGTTTGGAAGTTACGCCAAGACATTGCTTTGTGTATATATATATATATATATTTCTCCACTATGATAGCATATTAGAATGAATACCAGGAGGATTTATGGTTCAAACGAATACGAACTTTCGCCAAACACTCACGAGATCTGAAACGCTACGAATGTAAATACCGCGTACAGTTGTTATAGATAAATTCGAATATTTCATTAGATGAATAAACGCGACAGTAGGCAAGGCGGAATACAGTTATCCCCAACTTGTAAATTGCTTGTCCAAGTAACTTTCCATATCCAGAAATTCGTTAGATTGTTGGCCGGTATATACTAAATTATTAGGACGGTTTGAGCCTTTCAGTCAGTTGGCAAAATCCATAAGCTGGATATCAGGAAACGTATCAGTAGGTTCCCAACTTAGTGCATTTTCGAAAAACAACGAAACAAAGAGTTTAATTCCGTTATGAATATCACTTTCGATAAGTAAATGGGATAAAAGCTCAGAGAATGTAATTATAAGTGTCTTACTTGTTGTAAACAAAGTTCTTTATTTTCTAACCATCCTAGAATTTCATCTAGGTACTCAGCATTTGCAAAGGAATAACAGGCTTTAAATAAAAAGGAATCAGAAACTTCAAATAGTGCTACGAAATTTGAGAAAAATTTGATTCGAAACCTTATAACACCATCAGCAATTCACAGTTAACATACAATAGCTGCATCATTGGAAAGCAATATTTAGATATTACTCGACAATATGCGTGTGGTCTTTGTCTATAATTTGGTCAGTGATTGCGGATTCTGTCTACAGAAATCCGCTAGCGTTCTCTATAACAGATACATCACAAATTGGTGTTCACTAAAAACGTAGTTGATTTATCATGCCTGAAACAAACATACATCGTTATACTTATGAAGAATACTTGACGAATTATTATAATACCCATAGTGATGTTATGTACAGTTCCTGTATATGCTCAGAAAGCGGGAAGAAAAGGTTATCGTGTCAATTATTACTCATAATTTTTCGTCATCGGATATGTTATGTATCTGTGGAACTATGGTCTACTATGATATTAGTACTGCTCGAATAATAGATCTAATCCTAAAATTGTAGATTTGTCATGATATAACTGCCTAATCTATAAGATCTTACGTGGAAGTTACATCATCGTCTACACCAACTCATTGCATCATAACAATTACCAATACATGATGGAGAACAAGCTTAGGCTAGAGATAGGACAATATATTTGATATGGTTAAAAGATATAAGATAACGCGGACCACGCCTGCATAGACGAGCCATGCCATTCAATCAACCCCAAGTCATTCAACCCATTCTTCCCGCCTTCTGCATCGTTAGGTGTTTATCCGCGTTAAATATTGAATACCTATTTTCCGAATAGTCTCGTATTGAGCTTTGAGGATTGTGTGGTTATGGTCCAACGCTACTACATATTAATATGTAAGTTTCGTCAAAAATTGTTACTTGTAATGGTTAGAGTTGTTCATGGTTGTATGCCAGCAATTAATATAATGTTCAGAATTGCTTAAACCTGCATCCAATAAGCAACTATCACACATCCAAGTTCATCAATACTCTTTAGGATGGCGAATCAAATGTTAAGGGTTTTAAAGCTCATTTTTCCTTGAAAAAATCTGATTATTGTCGATCTTTGACTTTATGAATAGCGAATTGCACTTGCTTGAAATTACGTTGTTACGAATAACCACATTAAGTTGCCTTAACATTCAACAGCTAATAATAAACACTTGTACCGTATTGATGATGGCTTTCGCAGTTCACCAGGTTTCCGCCCCATACAGTAGAACACTCTTGACATTTGTATTGAAAACTCTGACCTTGGTGTGGGTTGACAATTGCTTTGAGTTCTAGATGTTCTTCAGTTGTAAATATGCTGCCCTTGTTTTGCCGATCCGCGCCTTCACATCTGCATCAAATCCACCGTGTTCATCAATGATACTGCCCAAATATGTAAAGGTTTTTACATCTTCCAAATCTTCTCCGTCAAGTGTGATTCGATTAGTGCATTCTGTGTTGTATCGGAGAATCTTGCTTCTCCCTTTGTGTATATTAAGACCTACTGCTGCTGAGGCTGCTGCCACACTGGTCGTCTTCTCCTGCATTTGTTGCTGCGTTTGCGATAGAAGGGCCAGGTCATCTGCGAATTCTAGCTGTCCATTGTATCCCATGCTTTCCTTCAGATGCTGACGTCTTCATGATCCAGTCGATCACCAGGATAAATAGAAAGGGTGAGAGTAAGCATCCTTGCCTGACACCGATCTTAACTTCGAAGGAGTTTGTCAACTGTCCTACATGCACGATTTTGCAACTTGATCTATCACAGGAATTCCGTATGGTATTGACTATCTTCTCAGGCACGCCGTAGTGTCGAAGAAGCTTCTATAGTGTTGTTCTGTCTACGCCATCAAATGCTTTTTCGTAGTCAATGAATTTGATGCAGAGTGATGAGTTCCATTCAACTGATTGTTCCACAATGATCCGTAGAGTTGCGATTTGGTCTGTACACGATTTATCCTTACGGAATCCAGCCTGCTGGTCCCGAAGTTGGAGTCCTTCATTCTGTTTACCAATACCCTGTTTAAGACTTTTCCTGGTATTGAGAGAAGAGTAGGTTGGATATGTATTACCCTATTATTATACAGCTAAATTAGAGTCAGATCAAAGACACATTAAAAGCTCATTTTTACTCTTTTCCCTAGACTGATGTTTCAGGAGACATTTTAAAAAATACCTGAGTTGACAAAATGACTGCTGACATGTTGATCACACTTTGGACGAAGTAAATCAACCGTGTAAGTTCTATAGAGCGATTGTTCATTCCATTGAGGCCAGCTTGAATATCTGGGCCATCTGTTCCTGACATCCAGATATTTCAACAAGTTATCTGTTTCTTGTTTGTTTTGAAAGATAGTGTATTAAGGCGCGTTTGCATGACGTTTACAACCTTTTGCTGTGCAAATCACATAAGGGTACGATCACAGAAATCGTGGTAGCTGGCAATATGCATTGGAAGGAATGAACATTATTCGGATGTCGATTCCCAAACTTTCAATATCCAACTGGCGTCACTTAATATTTATCGTCCAGATCGGTCAGTAAATAAGGAAAGGAAACCTGTTGAAATACTTTGTGCTGAGAATTCCATATAGTACCAAAACAACGCTGAATAAGGCGATTTATAGTAATAATAATATTGAATGTAGACAACTAGACGTTGGAGTTGCATGTAATCTGCGAAGCTTTGAAATGTGGAATACAGAGGATCGACACTTGTTCGTCCAGTAGCTGGTTATCAAGAAAATATGTGATAAAGGGACCAGTTATACCTTTGAAATGTGTCACTTTACCTCATTTAGAGTGGAGTGCACAATAGTCAGAATCATATTTTTGATAGAATCTACTTTCGAAACCAGTCTTCTCGAAAAAATCCATAGGAGTCAATCTCCACAAGTACCGTCAAGTATATTCTGAGTGGCTTGGTATCTAGAGATGCAACCAGTGTAAACGTGTTTATTGATAAATGCCTTGATAGCCAGTGTGTTTTAAGGGTGGCGTAGTGTAAGTGACCAAAGAGGCATGATGAGCCACCCGTTTATAAGACTAACACAAAGCTGAAGTTCTCCGTACGCAACGAAGGACCTCACATCTGCTCTCGCACAGGCGCATATAGTTATCACTGAGAATCTTTGTCACCCTAATTTTTCTGTCTTCAGTATCAATTGTTTCATATCATATCATACCCTTTGGTACATGTATGATTGTAAACAACTGGTGAGAAACCACAGAATATGGTGAATGCATATTATTCTGCCTCAGTTGTCTTTCTGACTTTATTCACACTCACAAAAGGGGCCCATTACGTATGGTACTGCGAAACAGTCTGTGCTGCAACCGATGTTTGTCCAGGATTCCAATTGGTACAAGTTGCCGCGAGGTGCTGGATGGTTGACGAAATTGGTCAGGTATCTGAAGAAAATTTAATGATCCAAGAACGTTCTCAGCCCATACGTGTGACCACTGAAGACTAAGGGACTGCGAAGTGCAAAGTGATTTGTTTCTAAGGCTACTCGGTGGGAACCATGGAGAATTCGAAAACCAATAATAGTCCAGATTATTCGGATCTTAAAAATGCATCAAGTGACTTAATCAAATGGTTGTAGGGGCAATAGTTGGAGTAGAGGACGTTATAACCCTGGTGGAATACACAGGTACTGTATATCCAGCCTTGAAGTGCAAGTAGTTATGATCTAGTTATACTTGACTGTTACCACTCAGAATGTAAAAAAGGAGGCGGTGTAAAATCCTTTATGTGTGTTTTCCAATGAATGGGCTTGAAAATTCCCCCACCTATATCCTTCATGTAGCAATAACACTTTATTGTAAACTTAAGTGCAAACTTATTATTTTTGGTAACCTTGTTTGTGTATTCCTTTATTTTAAAATTTTTATCATTTATTTCACTTATATCTTTAGTTTCACATGGGTCGCCGTACTTACTGTTTTCTTATAGAATATGTTGGTTTTGTTTCACTTTTCATCCATATTTGCTGGAGGTAATGATGCTTCTTTGTGCATTGATTTCTTGTTACATCAAGTGATCAAATTAATCTACCATTTAGCAAAAGTGACTTTTGTTGGTTGCCAAAGATGTCTTATTTTCCGGAAAGCCAGCTAGTTTATTTCCTAACTGCTTGATGTTCTCAGCCCATGATTGCAGAGACCCTCCTCCCAACTGTCAGTTGCACGTCTCAACGCTACCTTCATAAAGCATGCCAACTATCGCACTGACAATACGGATCTTACTAATATTATTTGCACTTACATGTAAGAAGTATTATCCCCCCTACTTTTATGACCAGTGTACCTCATAGAATATCAAACTGACTAACCCACCTCAGTGAAGACTGTATCTCCTGTAACAAGTTGATCATGCCTGTAAACTGGTATGTCTCATGTAACAGACTCTTACTTGAGAATAAATTATTATTAACTTACAAACAGTTTTTAGCTGTTTCTTTTTAAAAAAAGGCTGTTTTTTTTAGCCGATAGATTTAAAGACCTAGTTTATCGGGAACCCATCTCTGCCTTGACAAGCAAGGACTTTGGAGTCGTCTGGCAGTTATACGAACGAAGGATGTTCTTTTCGATAATTCCTCATCAGGTTCTACAATTATAACTCTAAATTAGTAATCCATAAAATTGGCCAGTTTCAAGGCAGAATACATCATTTAAATCGCAACATGTGAATCAAGAAGTGTTGTTTGTAATACAAAATCAAATCAAATACTTAATGTTGAGGTTGACTAATATGAAGTGTTAACTTGGGTCAGTTTATAAGCGAAATGAAATTTTAAGATAAATCATCAGAATAAATATGGCCAATTTGGGGGTTGAGAGAAAATAATGGAATAAAAATCAGAAATTGCGTGACATGTAGAATAATATGAGTTAGGTCAGATATAGTAGATAGGGGTGGATTCTGAATAAATATCTCAAAATGGTTATCAAGTGTAATAATAATAACAACAATGGTGAAGATAATAATAATAATGACAAGATAAATTTGGTACATAAAAATGAACATTATTAAAATTACGCCACAATATTATAAAATTGATTATTAACTAGTTGGTCACGAAGTTGGCCAGGGTAAATGAGCGGCTGGACATATTTCTTTTGGATGCAAAGCTCTGACTTTTTGATACGAATAACAGTTGATTCGGCCGTCTGCAAGATTCTCAGTCTGACGGAATCAGGTAGACTGCTGTTAACACGATATATCATTGCGAAAGATTGCTCCATGTTGTCTGCATGTCCAGTCTGAACTAAATGGGTTAAAATGGAGCTGTTAACTGTTTCGACTAAACCTTTGCTTAGCCAAACTGGTAGGTGCTTACATGCCTGAATGTACAAATTCCTAGAACATCCCTCAATATAAATTGCTCCACAGGTGCAGTTGTGTCGATAAATACAGGAAGAGGTGGCGACTCTAGGCAATTTATCGTCCAACCTCGGAGTGATTATTGGACGTGTGGAAAACATTAATTGAAATTTACCTGCATTAAAAGTCTTTTGAATTGATCTGCTTGAGCTCAATGTTAGCATTTCACTCGATACATCGCCCCTGAATTGTAAGCGTATATACAGAGGCTTTTTATTCACAGTTAGGCATTCTCTTTGCTCTCTGTTGTTGGCTATGTTTTTATTTATAAATTTCGAGGGACATCCATTTTCTTTCAGAGTTGTGTATAATGCCTTTGTTTCGTCTTCGACCGTATCTAGAGGGCATATGGTCTTGATTCTACGATGCATTGTCTTAATAAGGTTCCTTTTGCATTGTTATCCCGTCCTAGTCACCTACTACATTACACTCTTATTCCTAATACAATTTGGGGTTCACATCCTATATTCTACAGTCCAAATAATACGTTATTTAATTCTTATACACTGCCTATCACTACACAAATATCCCCATCAGTTTTTGCTTCAACTCCACAACATGTCACTTAACCACCAGTAGTATCACTGATATAGAACTTTATATCTATCTCATACCACAACCTAATTAAACGTAGTACGATTCAAGATTATTCAAGTGGAAACTCTTGAAATACTCAGCAACTGTCAACAAGAAACATTATCAACCTTAACACAATGTGTGCTCCTTGTTTATTTCCGTTCAGTTTTTCGCGCTTAACACATGTTTTCACCCGTCGTCTGTAAAGTACTACATTCCCAGAATGTGTTTTATGAGGTCATAATTTGAACAAACCCCCTTTTCTCTGATAGTTCATGATAACTTTAAACTCATTACACAATTATATCACGCAAAACTATATGTTAATCACGTTCGTGTTCATGAATATTTAGTTGCATGACTCCACTAATTTTGTTTACTTATTAATCCATCTTGCATTAAATTTTAATTCTGAAGTCACATAAATTTTTGATCATCCCCATGGTGATGGAGTGGATATGCTATGCTGAAAACAAATAAATTGACCAATAATTGAAACGAATCAAAATATCAGCCAAATAAGACTGGACAAAGGCAACAATAGAGGAAAAATATATATTGAGAAAAAAAGTAAAATAATCGCCTGAAATATTTGAATGTGGAGACTTTTAGACATGATTAAACAGAAACACAGAAAATGGAACCCACATTTGATTCTAAGAATATTACTCCTAAATCCGTTGCATACTATTCTGTCGAGATTACATGCTTTGGTTCCCTTTAGACAATTGCGACAGGCCGTAAGCCAGTCCGAATCCTGCATGTTCCCCACTGTAAATAAACTCAAGGACCTAAGCTTTCTATGTACACCAACCAACTCTACATTCCATGTGAATAATGTTGGAACGATTTTCGAGAAGCATGATGAAGCATCCAGAGGGTCTAAAGGAACCAAAGTGTTTCTGTTTAATCGGAACCTGATAGAGCTTTCTAGAATATCAACGAGGTAAGGAAACGGACGAGAAATGGAAAGAACAAAAAGCGGCCGGACTGTACGGCAAATGAGCAGGTTTCCTCAATTGAGACCGAGGAATGAAACTTTGATCGTTGTAGCTGGTCAGTTATCCTCGACAGAGCTGAGGAGGGCAGAAGCTCCGAGTCCCAGACTAGTTCTGAAACGACAATTTAGTCAAAGAGTTTGGGTAGGGTTTTGTGTCCAGACCCATATGGTTTGTTCCTGAATATTTCATTATTTTCCTGGAAAATATCCACAACCCAAAATTAATGTAGTGGCAAACTATTGGATTTTTTCAAGTATAACTGACTGCTTTTCATGTAGTCTTGATCCGAAACGGTTATTATTAAACTTTATACAGTCAAAAATGAATGTATTAAGATGTCTCTAGGTCACATTACGAAATTTTATAGATTAAGCAGCTAGGTATTGGGCTTGGAGGAAGATCGAAATGCTTAAGATAGTGATTAAATACACGAATGGCTTGGATTAGGCTTAATGAAATAGAAACAAAATGAAATCCGAAATTTCTGTCCCGAAGACCTATCACCTTCTGGAAATAAAAAATCTACCAACGAACCTAAAGTAGGAACCCAATATCAAACGAAAAGTGCTCAGGGATTCAAATTTTCGGGCTCGTGAGGCGTCAGGTGCAAGCGATGTCAAAACCACTTTTTGTAGCATCACGAAGATATTTTAGTGGTATTCGAAAACAGAGCTTCCTTAATACATAATTAGAGCTATATGCATATGATAAGGTCATGAAAAAAGTAACTAGCCCAGTCTCTAGGCAATAGGGTGTAGTGATCTGCTTTTAACAAGAGAACGCGACTTGTTTAATGGGAACAATTATTATTATTATAACCAATCATACCAGTGACTGTTTAACCGTACTTGTTTGTTTAACTGTACCAAAGACATTCTTCCTTCCGTTGATTGTGACCTTGCACAGGCTCACGTTTGCTCAGTGATTCCGCTTGTACTCTTTTGGCACGATCTCTGTATTCTTTTGATACCACGAGATCGCCAACACGTATATTTCGCCACAACCTCCAGTCGCCTTCTGATATCTGGTACGCAACCTTATTGTAGTGGTGATCATAGTCAACCGCGACTAGACGCCACACTACAAGGGAACTAAATTTTGTAAATCTCTTACAAGTAATCGCTTGAAAGGTTCAGAAAAGCACCTACTGTAGACAAGGATATTTTGAGAACTATTTAACCGAAAACGTCCGAAAACGTCTAGCCAACGTGAGTGTTAAAGTGGCCTAATTGAGCACGAAAGACTCGATTTGATGCGACCAAAATTAATGTTGCCAAATCATATATTGCTCAGCTAAGAGGACGAGGTTGCACATGTCGACTGTAATTCACCTCCAAAAAAGATTGGCTACACAGCCCCCGTTTTTGACTTTCAAGTTGTTGTCAACAATGATATGCTAGCTCAAATCAAACCAAAAGGCTGGACGGGAAACATACAAGAAATTATACAAGCACTATCCGCTTCAAATCAAAAGACAGAAAATATATTTTATAAGAAGGATCGAATAGATTTACAATAACTTTCACGTAGAGGCTGCCACCTTATATTTGCCCCGAATAGTAGGGTAGGGCTAGAAAACCCTCCACCCTGGCACAGTACTGGGATTACTACATCTCTCTATGAAAGAAAACAAACGTGGGGGGTGAAGGTTACACCACTAGACACTGACGGGACCAACTTTCTATATCGGGAAGCTAGAAATATTTGTAACCCTACGCTATATAAGTCTAGTTGTAAGTAGGGTAGAGAGATTGGCAATAATTCTTAAGCATACTTAAACGTCTACATTCTCAAATGCACTGGAAAATGTTGAGCAGGGCGTTATCTCATCTACAAAGAGAGCGTTAGACACGTACATAGAGGAGACACAGAAGAGGATTTCCAGAACTCTTGCACTACCTACTGTTAGCAAAACAACGCAACTACACTATGTGAGATTTATTATTATTATCATTCACGAAACTCCCATTCATATATAAGTATTCAAGCCAATCATTTCGGATATAACCACAAAATGCTATTGTACAGTTATTTCAACAGTGTTTATATGATATTTACGATCTTCTAATGGGTTCTGTATAGCTCAGGGGAAAATAAGAGTGACGTCAAGACGTAGGTATTAATATGTTATATAACCAACCTGCCGACTGCGGTGGACAGATGGACAACCTTTCTTGATCGCACGGGGAAGTCTGATGTCATTTACCTTGACTTCTCAAAAGCTTTTGATCGGGCCAACCAAGTATGTCTTATCAATAAACCCAAACGGTTAGGTATAAAATCATCTGTAATTGGTTGGTTGGTCCCTCAGGGTTTCATCACTAGGACCTCTTCTTTTCTTGATTTATATAAACGATCTCCCGCAGATTTGTCGCTTTTCGCTGACGAGGTGAAACTCTGGAGGGAACTGCGAAACCGAGAGGACTAGGAGTAAGGACAATATATTACTATGATTTAACAACTTTTTTCACTCTCCTCGTTTATCGATAATATACCTAGGTTCCTGCCCGGGGGGTATTGGTGATCCACTGCTACTAGATATGAAAGCCCGTTGAGCGAAAGTATTTTATATTCCGTCCAGAACGTTTGAACCACTTCAACCATTTGAGTAACGCGCTACCTGATCTACGAAAGCGTGACTGCGGTGACATAAGGCGATTCGTTTGTAAGTTTAGCTTTCTTCCCGAAAGCTTATCTCAGGCTTTATATCAGATGGACAAATTATTTAATCCGATTCAAATTTATTTGACCTGTTGCCTCCTTTACTTACATCTTCAAAAAGTGCTATGATTTCAAATTTCTCAATCAACCAATGATTATTGGTTAATTTATTCTTCCTTCAAAGAGAAAACAAAGGGGAAAGTGCGTCAGAAAACAACAGAGAAATTATAGGGAAACGCGCAGAAATGTCTGCTCTTTCGCCTTTCCGGAAGGAGTAATATGGATTCTCCCCTTTATGTCGGTCTGTTTTAAACGTTGCTGAGTTGTTTACTTGTCGCAAAAATGTACACCGACTCGTCTGCTTGTAGCCAAAACACACGCTGAATTGTCTACTTGTCGCCTTAATACTAGCCGATTTATCTGATTTTGCTTCAATTTTTGACACACCTTTTACTTAATCCCAAACATTTTCGGTGTTCGCTTTTGTCCCCATAACACGCAACACCTCAACTGTTGACGTTAAAAATAGTACATGTTTAAATAAATTTTTTAAAAAGAAAACGTCATATTGTACAACGTTATGGGTAGTTGATGGATGCTGGGGCATCGATTGTTATGTATTTTAATCGTAATTGCCAAGTCTTATTGAAATTTGAAAAATCTGCGGAAGAAAGAACAGCTGACGTTGATTAGGCACGTGTTCTTAATTGCAAGTGCATTCAAAATCAAACAGGTTTTCTCAACACTTAGTCAAAACGTTTCCCATGCAAGTAAGAAAGTAAGCTCATATTTAAAAAATGTTTACTTTAAACCAAGTTTAACATAAAAAATATTCCACTGGTTATTTATTTTCGTAACTCCTGTTCGGCTATTGAGGATCAAAATAATCTTGTGAATTCTGGAACGGAAAGAACAAAATAGTTTACAACGATATCTAAATAACGTTTTTTTTTAATACTAGCTACGTGAAGTGTTACTTGCGGTTATGTTTGTTAACACTGAAGACTGTACCTATAAAACAGTAGGGAATAGTTACCACTTTAACTTAGTACATCCATGTTCTTGTTTTCTTCGATGACGCTTTTGTAATTTGTCTCGTGAAAATAACCTTGCGCAGCGATGTTATGCAGTTTCGCAAAATGTTTTTCGTTGACAGGTGGTGACAGGAATAGACTAGTTAATGCACCTGAAGTTTAAAGAGCATATACTACTTCGTATGCAGCCGTAAAACCTGCACTTCTGAAGATCTTTTTTCGATAAAGTGCCAAGTAGCGTGACTTCAGGTGTCATGACGTATGACAAAATATATCGCATTGACATTTTAGGATTACCATAAATTAACTGCGTCTACATGCCCATCTGTAATAAAAACAAAATAATTTTATTGACTTACAAATTTCTCCCTTATGTCTTCCTCCTGAAGACAAGCGTCCAACGTTCCCAGTTTCTCTTCAGATTATAACGGGAACTGCCGACTTGACAGTCCGCAATCGAGTTTTCGCGGATGTTCACGCCCACCAGACTTCGGCAGTAGCTTCTTCATATTGGCACTCGAGTTAAAAATACAGGAATATATGTTCTGTAATACAGTATACAATCTATCAAGTCTCAAAAACTTAACTCAATCGGACACGTGACCTATTCGGCCGCTAACGCACTGCCTACACGCCTGAACTCGAACGTTGATGGCGACGTGTCCAACTGTGTCGATCTAGTTAATTAACATATTAAAAGTAAACAAGCCTACTTGGCGATCAGCGAGACAATACTGTCGAACAACCGACGTTTGTGATATTCGACATGGCTATTTCCAGCCTGCGTCTCCGCCACATCCATCTCAACGGAATTGTAAAGAAACCTTTCTTTACGTATCAATGCATCTCTACAAAATACTAGTAAGATTATTGTACTGTCCTCGTCGGCTTCTCATTATTTATTGGCAGGGTGTTTTCGTCCTTAGAACTGTTGATGCAGCAAACATCTAGTTTTTTGAAGGGAACCAACAACTCCTTTGTAGCCTGAAGGCTATCTGTAGGAAATGCTTGTTTCCATGTTTGTAACTCACGCATTCGTGAATGACCTTACACCTCAGGACTGACCAATTTTCATCTGGTTGTCACTGTTTTGCAGGTGCATATCAACAAGCTCCGATGGATAGCGACAAATCCCTTTTCCCACAATCCACTGTTTAGCTGCAGTCATAAGCTGCCTCTTGCTTGGTGCGTCTACAATTACGTATTGTTTGTAAGCCGGCTAAATAGGACATAAGAGGTAAGGAAATGGTTTATGGTAATACCATCAGCAAAAATGAAACGCAGTACATTCACATAAACGTATGTAGCAATGGAACAACCACTAAATAATTGACACAATCAAGGGCAATACATTTACAGTCAATATCCTTGACGTGAACCCATGTGTGCTCATGACTAACTACCGAGCACATAAACGTTCCCATGTCACTAGAATGAAAAGGATCTTCGAAGTAGTTGCGTTCGTCTGTGAGTGACCTAAGTTTCATTAATCCATGGTCCTCTACATCGGTTGATCAGACCAGGCTTTCCGTGTACTAGTAACATATTATCTTGCTAAAATGAAGTTATTTTAATATTCTTAAGCATAATTACTTGTTTGTGTGAGTCTACCTTACTGGTTATTTGTGTACGATCAGTCGAAATGCTAGCTTGAAGCCTATCACGGAAAGACATCTCAACATAACGCTGAACTGCTTGCCTGGCTACGGCATACCCGCTATGCATTGATTTCCTAATTTCTCAAATGGAAATGCTGAGAAACAATCTCTAGGTCTATGTGCACGAATAAATAATAAATTCTAGTTTAGGTGTATAGTGTTAATATCGTATAGAGCATATCAAACCAATGGAATAATCGCTGTCGTACTGCCTCAGGGACTCCATGATTTAGCATGCGTACCCTCAAGTATATCAATAGACCAGTTATACAATTTAGTACTGATAATTTCCAAACAATGCTCTCGATAAATATTTGTTTTTATTGGATAGGTTCAGCGTAAGTGATCACTTACCTATCAGCTAATTTTCGATATACTGGCAGTATTATATTTTTGCAGTTGATGTCAGCACTTGACAGGTACATTTTACCGTTGCTCTTTCAGGTACCGATACTTGCAAATAAAATTTGATTCAATGAATCCTTATCCCCAAAACATCTGGTGAATTTTGAATTTCTGGACAGCACTATTCCTTTTATCGAAATGGATCTTGTTTACAAGCTTTACAAAAATCAGGAATCCTCATATCTTCCACGTAAAATCCTCCAATCCCTAACATACTCTTTCATGGGATTAGCTTCAAAGATAGCTTTGTCACGTCATCAGCTAAACGTTGTCGGTTCGGAACGCCTTTTATTGGCCATTGACAAAAGACCTAGTAATCAGCCTTTGATTACAGTCAGCAATCACCATTCGTGTCTTGACGATTTTTTCTTGTGTGGTTCGTTGCTTAAACTTAGGCATTTTGCTAATGGTATGTAGTATCACGACATTCGAGCATTATGAAAATATTTAGTAACCGTATGTCGTTGGTGCTTGACAGCTGTAGATATATGTTATACAACTTCGCTTCATACCAACTTCTTCTTCTGGTTCAGAGGAGTTCCTATATGGCGAAGGGTTCGTGATCCGCTATCTGGTAAAATAACTCACTTTGGTGGGGGGGTTTATCAACCTAGTATGGATTTTTGCATCAATTTACTAAATTCTGGCCAATGGGTACATGTATTTTCCCAGGTTTGTAAACATGATTAAGTTTAAAATATCTGGTAATTAATATTTACGATACCACAGCTGTGAGTTTAGTCGTTTTTAAAGTAGTTGCCTTTTTTAGTATGCTAATTTTTTTAGTTCATGTTGTACTAATTATATTCTTGCCAAAATTAATGATTTCACTTTATTTCTAGCATAATTCCATACTAATCTTTGCTTGATTTCATTTTCCAACTATTTTACATCATTTTTATTTCCTTTCTCTCTTTCCAACTTTAGTAGTGTAGATTGTGATATTGTTCAGAATAGTTCCTAGTGGTCAAGGTTCATTCACTCTTTATCTTCCTCTCGATCTTGAATCCAATTACTCCTTCATACTTACCCTTCCACTGTTTTTACGAGCTATATTTCAAATGTTCATTTGTCTTCATTATAACTGTTACTACATTTTTTTCGGCCTCTTGTGTAGTTTATCATATAGATTTCATCTTTTATGGTATGTCAACTGGAGCCAACACAGCCCTTTATCCGGCTCTATGTTGATAATGATTTGGTAATTTAACAATCTTCATGTGTTAATCAATCAATGCTTAGGGAAAATATCACTTTACGTACACTTTTAAGCATGGTAAAAGTATAATGAAAACGTAACTCGATAGTTCGTTATGATAAGTTTAGCAAAAGGTATTGTCCTTCAAGTTACCACCATATAACAGCACATTTTAAAATATTGACCAGTGACCTGAAGTATTCATTATTGCTTGACGGCCTTCCTGTCACTCACTCCACTTACTTTAAAACATAGCAATCTCACTACGTTCAGATATTTGAAAATGTTTTACAGCACTGATTCCGTCGGATGCTTCTACTAAGCCGTAGTACTCAAAATTGTCTAAACCCACTAAGTCAGAGTGTTTATGACTCCCACCGTTTGGACCTAAGGAAGAATTTCCACAAAAATTCACTAGTTAGTCTATATTCAATTTTTTATGGGATCATCTAGAATAAGTGCCATTTACCTTTTGTTGTTGCGAATAAAACATTTGCTAGGAAATTACCAGTTTGTTAAGGCCCTTTTAAAATAAATCTTTGCTTTATAAGGTCGGCAAATGTAGATATATTATGAGTGAAGCCCTAATCATCATTATAATTGTTATACTTTAGGGGAGAATTATTCAACCTCATGAACGTGGTTCTGAAAAAAATATTCGCCTGCGTTGGGGAATCGGACGATTGATAGCCGAATCAAAAGAAGTAAGCTTTCGTAAGTCCTAGGTTTATAGTCTCACCTCACATACATTTTGCTCGTTCGTAAGCAATTTCTATAAAGTTTTGATAGCAGTATAGATTGTCAAAATATTTCATAAATATTGATAGTTAGGAAAATAACAGACGTTTGATATCTATCATATCTTCAGATATCAGCGCATTTAAAACGAATTTTATGTAGTCCCAACACGTATCGCACTATTCTAGTTCTGGCTTTGGGGGAAATAATCAAAGTAGCTATAAAAATATGAGGTTGGGAATTTTAGTAACATAATACTTATGATTGTGTTATTTGCTATGAAATAGATTCGGATTGGAGTATGAAATAAGATGCAATATGTGTACGTTCTAATAAAGATGGACAACTCATTGGTGTGATAATGTGTTAGCATTTATGTTAATTATTTGCAATCGCGAAACGAGACTTAGATCAGAATGAAAAGGAAGGAACTGAATTGATGTGGAAGTCATCAGGAACATAGTTGTTTTAATTAATCTACAAAATACTTCTCAGAAATGTTAGAAGGAAATACCAATTCGAAGTAGTCAAATAAATGTTTATTGCTTCAGATAACATCAAGTTTTAGACAAAAATGAGAATAGTAGTTTCCAATAATGTTTAACTTTTATTTATCAGTTTTTTAGTAGTGTCTGATTAGGTTTCTACAGAATCTTGTTTCGTTTTCACACCTCATTTCTTGTAAATGGAATATTATTGTAGATCTTTTTAGGGAACACTGAAGAATCCTGACATTTGTTTCATACTCCACTTTTTCGATTGAGCCTTAAGTTCAAGATGGTTTCACAATTCCTCTCAGTTTTATGTTTTCAGCTACCATTGCTTATATGTGCAAAGATCAACTTACATTTTAAATTCTGATTTATCTATAGCACAATATAACCATGGTACTTGTCGTTTGTATCATTTTTACTACTGACAAATCGTTTTGGGTAATTAGTTGCTTCAAACGCGAACAACTTGTTCTGCCTCTGTTACGAGAAAAAAAAGCTTTTTTAATAAATTCTCAGCAGCTATTAATCTACTAGTTAATACGTATACTGCATTGATATATAAATATATCCCTATATCAGTCAGCCACAAACAATGTAGGACTTCAAATGTCTCTGCACTGTCTTTCAGAAAATATTACTCTTCATCGTTCTGTTTCTCACTGAACCAACTGTCAAACAAATTTCATTTTGTAACTATCAAATTCAAATTTCCTAGATAAATGTAATTCTATCTTGTTTAAATATCTAAAAAACCTCTTATCAAAATAACGATGTGATATCTACGCACCCCAACCATATTCTTAATAAACTGGTGCATTCTAGCATTTACCCGTATGTATCCGTTTTTGATCTAATAGACTTTTTATCGATGTGTTGACTAAAGTTAATCTGACGCACATAAGCTCATACCACTTAAAAACTTGATTACAGACTATCTAATCAACCTTATGAAATGAAAGTGCGTCTGTCATAAGTTGATTGAATAAACAGACTTCTTAAACGTCAAAATATTCGTTCTTCTTCCCTCAGGATCCACTTGTAATTCCTGTTTGGCATTGCGGTCTAGATCAACTAAATCCTTCTGAGGTTCCGAATACGTCTACTACGCTGTCATGTATATTTGGAAAACCGCGTCAGCTGATTGTTGTAGTAGGTAAACCAATCGATACCCATGGTTTACGTGAAGAATTAAAGAATAATTCATCTGAATATTTGGCCTCATCAGAATTTCGTTCACATATTCACTCTATGTATACTCAGGTTGTCCAAGAACAGCTATATAAACTCAAAGAAGAAGCCGAATGTGAGCATCAAAGACTAAATCTGATCTAAAAACTGTGAATAGCTTTATTAGACGTCTACTTTTTTACCTTATATTTTTAGAATTGTCATAATGAATAAAAAGTTCTTCCTACGTGTTTTCGCGTCCTGATTGGCACATGTTCACTGAAACCTACCGATCTTTGCGGACTAGACAACTCGTTTTTCGTCCGATTATATCGTTTTTCATTTAAAATCTAGTAATCGGTAAACCAATTTCGCCACACCCTATCTATTTAGATAGATAGTTTTTTCAGTTGTCTTTTTTATCACCAGAAGATTTAGGAGTAAGAATTGTGATAACAATCTTTTTGCCACAGGCTGAAGTACTTGTTTGTTCATTGGACTCGTTTATAACTTCTGTCAAGTTATACACTTATAAATACAATGAAAACTGGCCAGGATGTCTCCATACTGTTGACATAAATCTCTGGTTCTTTAGTTAAGTAGACTATCTTATCAGCGTCTTTGGAACTTATTTGCGAAAAAGCCGTTTTCCTTGCGATATACTTGGCTTTTTTGGATCTTGATTCAATTACACGTCCTTGCGCTTTGATGGATTCCAACTTGAAACGTTTACTTCAGTCAAAAAGTTGTAGATGCGTATTATGATGAGTTCCGTAAAAATTTCCTACTTTTTGAAGAGAGGAGTGTGCTTTTCGTGTGATGTGTATTAGGTGCGTTGTGTATATTTTTATATTTTATGCTTACAATCTGCTAAGGATATTATTAGTCACCAATTGGCCTCTTCAGATTTACCAACGTCGTAGAGTATCACTGTTATTGTAGACATGCCTTGCCGACTAGTCCAGGGTGTATTCTCTTCCATCACTCACTACTGTTTATCAGTACTTCAACTTGTCCACCTTGTTTTAACGACTATCTTTTTTTTCTGTGTAGCTTACTCGTAAATTAGATATCAGTATAAACATCTCGTTAACTTCCTTACCTATCTATCTCTTGGTGAAGCAGTGCCAATTAGTTTTTATTAGATACAATTATATCTCAGAATTTAGTTTTAGAAAACCTCATTTGATCTAACATCCACAGTAGCATAAGTCTTTCACTTTAACCAATCTATTCTGTTGTGATTTTAACAGATAAGATTAGCTCTGTTGTATTACACTAATTTGTCTTGAGTGTGAATATTAAAATGTTGTGAACTGTTGTGATCATGGATTTTGATACATCTCTTAAAATTAGTAGGAACTGAAGTAGAACAGTTGTTTAAAAATCGGTCTTGACAAGTAGTTTTAAGTGTTTCTGGGTGAGCTTCTCGTCATTTTACTATCTCAAGTAAACTTGATCATTTGAAACAACATGGAAGAGCCGATATGACGGGATTTAAAAGCAAGTTATATTCCGTTACCCATTGTTATTTTTGTCCAACATTACTTCAATTTTAATTCAGTGTGATGGTTACCCAGGGTAGTATTTGTTTCGTTTTCCAATATATTATATTCAGCATAACATCAAGTTATTTGAGTGTGGCGTTTGTTCAAGATACGGTATTCTTGTATTAAATTAACGTGAACTATACTCAGCATGACATGCAGCATGTAATTTGTTACAACTCTAGGTATTTTTCATATATGTGATTCCCTTCTAATTAATAATCAACATCTGTACAATTAATATGTGAGTGCATTTTCGACTAGGGTCGTCGTCGTGTTTTAGAGTTAATAAATCCTCATTTGTACCAGTCTTGATGTTCTTACTTCGCGTCGATGGAATTGCAGTGGTTCCTCGTTGTCCCGAGTATAAAAACAAGAGATTCAGGCATAGCATTCAACTATGGCCAGTCATAACATAAACCTTTTGAAAATTAACATACAACAAGGTTTATCACTATTTTCAGTTTAAATCATCATCTTGTGTAAGTTCTCGCGAATATCTCTTGCGTCAGTCAGTTACAACGTAGGGCCAGGCACATATGTGCATCGGTCCAAGTTGCCAAACCTCATTAGCACATCAAGATGAACACTGGATTCATAGAAGTAGTAAATTCAATGGTGGTAATATATAAAAGAAAGATTGCATATAAGGATATAGTACAGGCAGAAAGAGTTAGTTGGTAGGAAGAAAGATACAAAGCAATTTTAATCTCACAGTTTAAGAGAGGACAAAGAGTGTATACACTTACACTATTGTGATCCATTCTCAGCCATGTCACCAAGAGTCTCCAACCATTGGTTACGATAGTCACGCGGACCCCAACCAAGTGGTCTGCATCTACAGACATGACTAAGACTAGAAGTTAGTGACTTCAAGCACTGGTGCCATGCTTTGGTTTGGCCGCCCCTACACTAGTCAGCATGCGCGTCGTGGTAATCAGTGTTCATGTATACATAACCCAACCATCTCAGTCGATGAAGATTCACAACCTCGTCAACTTATTTACCATCACTCCCTAATACCCTGCGTCTAGCTTCACTATTACTTACCCGGTGATCCCCGCAGATGCGAGCAATATTTCTAATGCATCTGTGGTTAAATACTAGTAGCTTACGTGTATCTTCAACTCTTAATGGTCACATTTCGCAGCCGTAAAGCGGAATGGAACGAACTGTCGCGCAGTATACTTGTCCCTTAATTGATAGACGGATATCTCGCATTCACCATAGGTGACGTATGTTGGCAAAAAAGCCGAAGAAGCTTTCCGAATCCGTGCTGAGATTTTGTCGGACACGAACCCATTATGGCTGATCAGACTTCCAAGATAAGTGAGGTTGTCAACGCGTTCGACTACTTCACTCCCTATCTTTAGTTTGGGTGTTGATGCAGGCCAGTCCTGGAGCAACAATTTGCATTTAAAAGGAGAGAAGCGCACCCCAAACATTCTAGTATTGTTGCTCAGAGCCACCAAAAGACTGCATTTTATCAGCGTCTTCACGAAACATGACTATATCATCTGCGTATGTATCTTGCATGTAAAGCAAAATTAAGCTTTCGGTATTTCCGTATTCTCAAATTGTCATCAAAATGCGATTATTGTGTTATGCATTACTAGAATAATTCCAATTTTAAATGTATCATTATCAAAACAACTAGAAAAGTATAAGCTAAAAGGGATGAGGGTCTTTCGACAAAAAAGCAATTGGCAAAATATACTCTGTTTCATTGTCTTTAGCAGTTTTAGTTTTTCGTTTGGTACACTTCCAATGGTTATTTTAGAAACTGACGATGTGGAGAGATCCCCTCTTTCAATGTTTGTTCTGACCAGGACGTCTGATCAGTGCGGCAGTCTGTTTGTCCGCCTGCGAGATTCCAGTAAAATCGAGAGTTACTAGGTTTGGTAA
Source organism: Schistosoma haematobium (assembly GCF_000699445.3). Classification (NCBI taxonomy): domain Eukaryota; kingdom Metazoa; phylum Platyhelminthes; class Trematoda; order Strigeidida; family Schistosomatidae; genus Schistosoma; species Schistosoma haematobium. Next base: position 16,226,494 of record NC_067197.1, on the reverse strand, counting down.
TATTGAGAGAACCGTGTGAAAGTAACCCTGCAGAAAGAAAAAAACATTGAACTGAATGAACTTTACTAAGTAAGATGTTGACAATCCTAAGGTTTATCGGATTCCAATAAAGGTTTCTTCACCACTGCAAACATGATGCTCCGATCATAAAAAATGCTGCCATTTTATTAATAATAATTTCCAAGTCGTATATCACATCACAAACATGCGAAGGGAATTTAGTTTGTTCTTCCTCTTATACTTTTAGGAAGTCTATGTCCATATCTACTATCATGTAATCCTCAAACTGCAATGTCAATTTTTAGTGTTTGTATCGTGCGTGTGTTTTAGTGAACGATTCTTTTGACCATGATCGTCGTCACAGTATATATGATGCCAAAAGGAGTTATCTCCACATTGTAACAAGTTTGTTGTGGTTTTCCTCAAGATAAGCCTGCCTACTCTATTTCTCAAGAGTAGGGAAAGCACAGCCCCTCTCAACTTACTGTATTTTTTAGTTCCCTCATTTCACACTTATGTAAACCACTCACAACAAGAATTTGTACTACGAAATTCAAGGGCTTGTTTCGAGCCCTTAGGTGTTTATAAGAGGCTATTTTTAGCATAGAAAATGTATCATGATACTTGGCCAAAAGCCACATAATTGGCTTGATGATGTCGCAATGAGAGTTGGGACGTATGTTCTTCTAAAAAACGGAACAGCATGGTCAACAGTAGCTGTTTCAGTGAACTGATATAAGTCATTACCTTCTCCTTCTCAATGGGGTTCCCATGTAACGTAAGTTTCGTGAGCTTCGGTAACTGTCTGAGTTTTATCACTTCCTGGAGTGTTGCTATTTTATTTCCATGCATATAGATGATTTTCAGGTGTTTAAGACTACTAAAAGACTGAGCTAAAATTGAAAGTGAAAACAAACTACAATTTACATTTGGAATACTGGGTATGTTGTTACAAGATATATCTAACCACGTTAAGCTGGACGTGTCTCCGAAAAGCTCATGAACCACAACAGGTAGTGTAGAAATGTCCTCTATTTGGTTGTTATTTATTTTCAGAGTCCGAGTAACCCATTTTTCATTTATATCCTTTTTAATGACCGAATTGCTACTAGGTATTATTCTCGGACAACACACAGTTAAATCTGTTGAAACGTGTAAGTGTTACTGACAATTGTAATACCTGATACGTTTTTTATATTCAGAAACGAATAATCCAAAGGCTGAAAAATACCTGGTCTCTCGCTTAATTGTGTTTCATCACATTTTTTGTCAGCCCTAACCTCAATTTACATGACAAAACTTTTCTTACAATTCAGTCATATCACCTCTAATATGTTTTTCTCTAGCTTTAACGTAATTTTTGTGGTGGTGAAATGTTAGGTGCAGTGATCCCTAGAGAACCTGGAAGAGAAAATGTGAGCAATTCGCCCAGTAAGTACGTAGAATGCACTTACGTTTAATGGGGTAATTAATTTAAAGCGGTCTGTAACAACACAAGTGTGAGATTATTACAATTTCTTAATCAAGACTATGAGTTGGTAGTGTAGTTTGGAATGGGCTGCCACAAAGTTACTCAAAGTGCGCTGGTGACGTTTCCTTGACAGAAATGAGTAAAACGTCTAATTTCCAATAATGTAATGGGTAGCTTGTATAAATATCCGGAGTATCTTATACAAGTTTTGAAGTTGCTATTGACTGGTTTTAGGATGTTATGGGTCACCGAGCCTCCACCTTTGAGCACCCTATGTTCTAGTAAGAATCGATCTACTGTTCTCAGATTTTTGTAATATCCATGAAAAGGCTACGAACTGATTTCAAGGTACATCTTTGGGAACACTACAAATTATAATCAACCTTCGTATATGAGGACGAGAGTCCGTCGTCAAAATGTTTCGTTCCAAATTAATTAAGGTTAACTTTTAAACCAATTGACGGTCAACGTCTGACTTTCCTTCATGCGAAGTTATGTAAGGTGTTATCAGTAAGCTTTTAGTAAACGACCTCAACTTGATGCCTTGTTATGCAAAGATGTTATGGATACGCACTGCTTTACGGCAGTGGTCGTAAGTGCTCACTTTGTTAGCGAATTCGAAAACCTGTAATGACCTACTTTTATCAAGAGAATGAGGTTGGTGTAATGGAAACAATTATTATAACCGATTGTACCAGGGCTTGTTTTACCGTACTTGTTTGTTTAACTGCAACAAATACATACATTCTTCCGTTGATCTGGCGCGTGTTTCAAAAAGGCAGTGGTTAATTACTTGTTGTGATTATCCTTGCTTTCGTGTAATTGTTGCATCGGAAGTATTCTTGGTCTATATCAAAGTACTTTAGTTAAGGATTGAAATCTTGCTAAAGTTTGTCTTATGGTTCCCTTTTACTCATTGACTGACACTTGTTTTCATACTGTGATCATATTGTGTTTTGCACCTCACTCTGACTAAAATGGTTGGTATTACTCACAAATGTGGACAACCAAACTGTTTGTACCCTGTGGAGAAAGGAATGCAATGAGATGAATGTAAAAAGTGGTTCCATAAGATGTGCATTCGTTTAACTGCCACCGCGTACAAAGGATGTTTGAATCCTAACTCATATTGGCCTTGCACGTTTTCCTGTGCAAATAAGACGTTACTAATACAGGAGGCCATGAGCCTATTAGCTTTGGCCTCCTGGGATCGGAGAAGCAACGGGATATCGTGTTAACTAGCGCTCGTTGTCACAACAATTACGACATTCGGGTTAGACCTGATATGTCTATCGAAGATAGAATAAAAAGGAAGAAAGGACCAGCTGAACTAGAAACCCGTCGGCAAAACGGTGAGGAAAATGTCAGGTTGGTGGAATTTCGGATAGTCAGGTCTTGGAGGCCAACGTTACCAAGGTCTGTGTGGATAGACTGTTCTGCCTAGGAGTTTTGCATGCCAACTCGCGTGGTCTAAGAAGTAAGTTCTATGAACTAGAAGCATTAGTGGTCAGATTAAAACCACTCATTGTAGCAGTGACAGAATCATGATTAGTCCATGACTTAGACATTACTCCAGAATTATCCAGATGCCATTACCCAAGGAGTGAGAGACATAGATGTAGAAAAGAGGGTGGCGTCCTGTTATATATAGCCAATAATATAAATATCCGCTCCTCTGCTAGCGAATCTCGTGATAGCGGTACAATATAGACCCAAATATTGTGAGATTAGGAGTGCCTGTAAAGCGTTAATAAGTAAGACTAGACGATATATAGAAAACAATTGGTTAGGGATTATTGATATAGTCCGAAACGGTAGTTCTCGTATATAAAAAGGCGAACTCAAAGAAGCGATGGAATTCCCTCACTTTTGATGCAAGAAAATCCGTTAATCTTGGTCAAAAATGATGCCAAAATGACTGAAGCTTTATCGGAATATTTTAGTAAAGTATTTTCTATCGGTAGTGAGGAACGACCAACGATTCATCGTGACCGTGACGGCTCGCTGATGGATCCTGTAGTCATTGAGAAAGGTACTGTTTTAAGGCTACGTCAGCATTTCAAACCTGATAAATCCAGTGGTCCTGATGATATTCATCCTAGGATTATGAAAGCTATATCAGATGAAGTTGCTGAACCATTAACGATACTATTTAACATGTCTCTGAGACAGTCCAGACTGCCTAGAGACTGGAAAGACACTATTATAAGTCCGGTGTATAGGGCTGGGAGTAGGGATTTAGTTAGCAACTATAGACCCGTTAGCTTAACTTGTGCAGTTGTAAAACTGATGGAAAAAATCATTCGGATATCTGTTATAAACTATGTTGAAGAGAATAATCTTTTCTCCAGGGAACAACATGGTTTTCGGAGAGGCCTATCATGCTTGACAAATTTTATTGCAGGAGAAGATTCGGCTGCTACAGAAGATCGGAATATTCCTGTGGATGTGATCTTCATAGATCTAGGTAAGGCCTTCGAAAAAATCTCCCGCCTTGGTCTTAAATTCAAACTGCAACGTTTTGGAATCCATTACACAATTGTAGATTGGATAAGTAACTTTCTTTATGACAGGAGACAAATAGTAAGGGTAAATGGGGTTCTCTCCTCATGGGTACCTGCAAAAAGTGGAGTTCCACAAGGTATAATCCTCGGTCCCGTTCTCTTTTTACTTTATGTAAGCGAATAACCACCTGTAGCAAAATCATATGTTCTACTCTTCGCTGATGACATAAAAATTTGGAGACCCATACACAGTATGTCGGATAGAATAATATTACAGAATGATCTTAGCTCATTGATGGCATGGTTGGACAGGTGGTCACTAGAAGTAAATCCTATTAAGAGTGTAGTGATGCAAATAAATAACTATGATGAGACGTATCACTACAAATAGGTGGATGATGAAATATTTGGATGATGAAATGTTTAGATCATTATGCCCGATTTATGTATGACCACATTTAGAATATGGGATCAAGGCAGCGAGTCCTTGTTTCAACTATAAAGCAGATATGCTGGAAGAGTCCAAAGACGAGGTACTAAGATGGTACAAGGTCTATCTGACCTAACTTGTGAAGACAGATGGAGACACCTTAACTCATTTCCGTTATCTTACCGTAGAATACGGGGTGATCTAATATTGGCTTATCGTATACTGAACGATGACCTTGGTCTTATCTTTTACTTCCGTCTAGGACTGACCATTTGAGAGGACATCCGAAGAAAGTTCAAAAACTGAGATCAAATCGTTTACGTCTGGAGTTTCGTTTTCCGCACCTAGTAGTGAATTACTGGAATTCTCTACCGTAACACGTGATATCAGCACCTTATGTTGATATATTCAAAACGAGATTGGACCTCCATAGTATAACAAAAAGCAAGGATTTATATAGGTCCATAGACCTCCTATCCTTATTACTGAAGACTGAGGACTGATTGTGTAAGGATAGAAAAAACACAGGCAACAGAATATCCAGCAATTATATTGTGGAGAAATAAGCTCAGTAAGTCTGGATAAATCTGCACTGAAATGAAGTCAATTTTAAACTGTACGAAGTGTCGAGTGGTCAGCGTGTCTTAAGCGTGTAAAAATGAATACAATAATGTAAACTGATTAACAGATAAATAAAAAGATAGATGAATATGTAGCCAAGTGAAGTAGTTTCGTAATGATTTACTTGTAAGGCATTCGAATTATTAAGACTGAATCCTGATGGCCAACTTGCTTGTGCGATCTGGTGAAGTATAAATTAACTTGGTATTGTTTATTTGAATCTTCCCATTGACGTTTAGGACTGTAATTGATCAGTCTCTTATTAGTATCTGGGCATACTGTGCGTATTTCCTAGATATAGCCTTAATTCGCAAGCATTATATACAAAGATGGATAGTGGCTGGCAGTGGGATACAGGGCACGCGTTTCTTTCTATTTTGGACTCGTCATTTGGATTTACATGCACCTCAGAGTTGATGTTCACTCTGAGACTCGAACTGAGTACCTTCCTCTTCAAACGCCATCTCATTATCCACTTAGCTACTGAGTTCTGCATATAATGCTTGTGAATTAAGGCTATATCAGTCAGTCAGTCAGTCAGTGACAACGTAGAACTTCGTACGTACATCAGTTCGAATTGCCACGCCACATTAGCACAGAGATGCAGTTGTCGATTCAAATCCTATAGTGGTAGAGGTGGTAAGAGTATAAGCAGGAATTGGAAAGATTAGGGTTTGAAGATGTTAGTGAAGGAGTATAATCCAGCGAAATAAATTTGGAAAGAAAATAAGGGACATGAAGAATTGAGAAGATTAGAATTTGAGAGAACACAAAGAATGGATGCACCTGCGCCATTGCGAACGATTTTGAGCCATGCCATTCAGGGTCTCTAACCATCGGTTGCTATCATCTCGCGGTCCCCAACCAGGTAGCCTACACCTACCAATATGACTCAGTCTACTTGTCAGTGACTTCATGGATTTGTGCCATGTTTTGGTCTGGCCGCCTCTAGCTTTCTTCCAATCTACTCCTATACAACAAAACATCGCTCGTCGGGGCAGTCGGTTGTTATGCATACGTAACACATGTCCCAGCCATCTCAACTGATGAAGTTTCACTACGTCATCAATTGATTTGCCATCCTTACCTAGTACCTGTTTCTTAACAACTGCATTACTTACTCGATGGTCCTACGATATACGAGCAATATTTCGAAGACACCTAAGACCAAATACTAGTAACCTACGGATATCCTCTACTCTTACCGGCCATGTTTCACTGCCATAAAGTAGGACGGAACGAACTGGTGCGCAGTAAACGCGTCCTTTGGTTGATAGACGGATATCTCGCCTACTCCATAAATGACGCAAGTTGGCAACAGCTAGTCGAGCCTTCTGTATCCGCGCTGAGATTTCGTCACACACTAAACCACAAGGGCTGATGAGACTTCCAAGATAAGTGAAGCGGTCGACACACTCAACTACTTCACTCCCTCTCATTAGTTCGGGTGTCGATGTAACCCAATCCTGAAGCAACATTTTGCATTTCGAGGGAGAGAATCGCATCCCGAACATGCTTGCATTGTTGCTTAGAGTGGTCAGAAGACTCTGCATTTTGTCAGCGTCTTCACCAAATAAAACTATGTCATCTGCATATTCTAAGTCAACAAGTGAACCTCTCGGTAAAAGTTCAACCCCTGGAAATTTAGATGAGGAGAGTGTTATCTCTAAAAGTACGTCAACAACAAAATTAAACAAGAGTGAAGAGGGTGGACAGCCATTAAGACTGTATCGAAGTGATACGCATATTATGCACATATATCAATAATAGACTGATCGATTGCAGTCCTAAACATCGATGGGAAATTTCAAACAAATAATACCAAGTGAATTTAATGTACGTATTGTTTTTTGCTCAATCAAATATCGTATTCCAACCAACAAATAAAGTATTCATTCTACTACATTCAGATGCTTGTATTTCTTTTTTTACATGAAATTATGTACATCAATGCTTTGTGTTTCTGCGTACAAATTAGGATTCCACATCAGTACTTTAATTTAGTACTTACAACATATAGAGTTGTTGTTTCGGTTTATTCAGCTGCAATTATTTTTATTTCAAATGTCAGTTTAATAAACTGAAAGGGGTCATAGTCGGTTTCCAGATGATTGATACATGTGAGTAAACAAATTACTGAGTAGCATTTGTTTGCACATCACTTCATAAGATTTCATCAAATCACAAAATGAACTTTTTTTCGAAATAATAGATGTGTTCAATAAAAAATTTAGTATCGTTGTCGGCTCAGTCATTCAATGTTGCAAAGTAAAAATGTGTTCATTCATGATGCTGTTTGTAGACAGACTAGGTTTGATGTAGTTGTAGTTGTAGTACATTTTTTCAAAAATCAAAATCGGTAGAGTCACAAAGCGAAGGAATTTGTTAACATAGTTGTCAAATGCTATTTGATCTTCGCTCTTTTGTTAACTTGAAATTAATTGTCATATATATTTTCACCCTAAAAAGGAAATCAAATTTGTTAGATTATAACCGACTGAGAATAAACTGTTAAAATACCATATAACCCTGTTTATTAAATAGCATTTGCAAATCATTTTCGAAATTTTAGTCTGTCATATTCTCATTCTTTAAACCAAACTGCTTGATTTTATGACAATAATGAGCTTTAAAGAACATCTCTTTCATAAGTTATAAAAGAATATTTATTTTTTAAAACTAAATTGTTGGGTTGATCCAGAAAATTGCTTGCAAAAGACAAGCAAGTATCAGGAAACAGTAAGAAACGTTTCATTCAATCGGCGTTCACTTGAAGTCTTAGCCAAAAATATCAAGGAAGCGAAACGTCACATTCAGAGGCTCTGATTGGTTGGCTGCTACACTGCTACTATGTTTAGTAACATTCCAGAATCTTCTAGCAACTCAAGAAAATTTAAAATATTATAAAAACCCTGTATTTTCTATATTAAAATGAACCTTGGAGTAAACTACTTCTCGCATACTTTGAATCTTCTCTCTCGTGTTTAGTTCCAGTTTGGGGGTTACAGAATAGCTTAGGAAACGAATATAGCGTTCAAATCCGCGAGACTTATCATAGATATTCAATACTTTTTTTGAGTAATATAAAAATTGGATTACTGATCTGTTTGAAATTCCATAATGAGGACAAAACAAACCGAGAATAATCATGTTTCAATTTTATTTGAGTGCCAAGGTTATTTATTATCATTGGATCAAATAATATAAATTCTTGCATAGAAATAATTTAGCTTTGTTATCAATTTCCTTTTATTCTTTTCCATATTCTTTTTTTGATAACGTTCCAATACTCTAATATTTATGTTAACTTTAAAACTACTAAATTTGACATTTGTCCTTTCATAAACAAACAACTGTTGACTTTGTACGAACCAATGAAAATCGAGTTGTCAATATAGATGACCTTAATTTGTTTTAAATTATACAAAGAAAAGAATGTGAAAGATTTGATTTTCATAAAATAGAAACAAAAAATAATCAAGGATATATTATTTGAAACGTATCATATTTATTTTGCATTTGTTCATACTTTATAGTTGTAATTGATACGTACATGTTAGTACCGAAATTGACTGACACTGATGAACTACAAATAAATCACCTTAGTAAAATTAAAAAATATAAAAGTGATAATATTTTCACATTGTTTCAATCACCTCATGAAAGAATATTTCCAACTGATTATGATTATTCTCCAAGAAGAAATATGAAAAAGTTTGTTCCAAAATATTTACAACAACGAGCTTATAATTCTAAAAATCAAAATCGACGTCGAACAAGACGTAAACATTTAAGGAAGACTGATTGTGACGAAGATATAGTTCATTATAATGATGACGAAAAGGAGTATGACTATGACGATGAAATTGAAGATGTTGATGATATTGATCGCAGCAGTGAAAATCTAAGTAAACATAATTTTGTCATCAAAGAACAAAATTATGTAAAGAAGAGATCTATCATGCCTTCACATAATTATGCAGATATAAAAGATATTTTAACTTATCAGAATACATCAGATAGTTGTATATTTTATTTAACGTTTAATTCCAATAAATTAATTGGACCATTTATATTTCATCCGTATTTGAGTAAGTTCATTTAGTTTCATTAAGTTTAAAAAAAGTATTACTTCGAACATTTATGTGAATTTCAATCTCATGACGGTTTTAACAATAAGCTTAAATATAAAATGTATGGATGAACAAATAACAGTAAACTATTCATACCTCTAAAAAAAGCTCATTGTTATTAAACATTTATATGATGATTACAATGTTTACAATTTTAAGCCATTGGACCAAACTATACCGTATATAAAATTTGAATTCAATAACTCTCGATATAACATATCAATTATACTGACTCCCGTTTGTCATCTCCTCAAAAGCACTCAAACCAAAAGATCATAGCTTTCAATTACCATTTCAAGGAATCTATTTCTTTTAAGCACATTCTACTAATCAGCATATTATCATTCAGGCAAATTATTGCGGTTACGTTCTCATTTTAAAATCGATTTAGGTATTAGCTAAGTAAAATTAAATAATTAATTAATTTGTGTTTAGTGATTTATTACCAAGTTTTAAATGGTTGAACGCAGACTGCTCCATTCAATCGAAAATCATTTATCACACAATAGTGTTGTGTAATCCACTCTAAACCCATCACATTTTAAAGGAAAAAAAATGACAAACTTTAAGCTGTACGATATTTTATCTTTTTTTTTTAAAAAGAATAAATGTAAATGAAAAGATCATATAATCTGAAAATGTTGTTTTTTGGCTCATAAACGTTATGTCATAATGAAGTCTCAATAGGGACTTGAAATATTAATGAAAAAGACATTGTTATTACTTCTCGCCAGATAAAACGACATGAAACGTTGGGATCTAGATATGGGTATGTACAACTCGACGCTAATAAAAAAATTTGGTCGGACGTCGATTTAATAACCATAATAATTCTATTGAATTGTCTACAGACTATTGTTTCCTTGTACTTGAGAATATTTTCAGGTCAAAACAATAAAAAAAATTAACATTTATTTCTTTATTTTTAATATATATATATATATATATATATATATATATATATATATATATATATATATATATAATACTCGTACAGTGGATTCTGGTTACTGATACATTAACTCAACGGGCAAAACAGGGAAAGAAGCTGCCGAATCGATGACTAATAAGAGCTGAACGTTAACTTAAAGTTATTAGTGCTGAAACAGATTCCGATATTAATGAGGGACAGTAAGTCGTAACAATAATTATCTCTCAAAATTAGCATAAGTATAATAAGTTATCGCTGTTTACATAGAAGGGTATTTGTAGTTTGGCATTTCAGATAAATCAGTTTCAATTCAACTTAGAAACGAATAAATAAAGACACAATTACTTCAAGCTTAAGTGTAGTGATTTGAAAAACCCTCTTATATTGCATATAGAATTCTGTATAAGTAACAACAATCACTTTAATGTACGAGCCACCAAAAATTAAAGCTTTGTTGATTATTTTTTAACACAAAGTGACATTATCTGAAAGAACAACAATGGGTAATTATTTCGTCATGATTTCAAACGCCTAATCAGTACGTAGTCATAGTTACATATGAAATTGAACATAAACCTTTCAGACATGGGAATAAATATGATATACTTAGATTAATGAGTCATGAAAACAATAATGAATATTTCTTCACATATCAATAAATACCCAGTTTTTAGAAGTAATATTAATGCTTCATAGAATCAATTTTTTCATAAGAACAAATTGTGACAAACTATGACAATAATTCTGGTGTATTTTTGACCTGAGTTTTTCGGTAAACTCTTAGAATTAAACTTTTTATTGTCATAACCTAGCACCAACAGTAAAGTATGATTTCTATTCAAAAAAATATAACCATAAAAGTAGCCAGTGATTATTAGATTTTGACCATAAATGTAAAAAAGAGAATTTACTGGAAAAATGCCTTTATTAAAATTGTTTTATGTTTTAGTCGAACTTTCAGTGCTTAGTATATCCACAAAATAATATTATAGTGTTTCATGATTTTACGTTTATGCTTTATTGATTAATTTTAATAATTCTATCATTTTGTTATATACTTTATTGTTTCTAATTAGATCAAGAACAAGATAAATACACAGATATATTTATACAAAGTGGAAAAATAAATGCCTTTAATCCTAAAGGTAAGTATTAGGATATATATATATATAGGTAGATAGATAGATAGATAGATAGATAGATAGATAGATAGATAGATAGATAGATAGATAGATAGATAGATAGATAGATAGATAGATAGATAGATAGATAGATAGATAGATAGATAGATAGATAGATAGATAGATAGATAGATAGATAGATAGATAGATAGATAGATAGATAGATAGATAGATAGATAGATAGATAGATAGATAGATAAAATATTAAAATGTACTCTTCTTTAAATTAGAAAAGTCCTTGCTTTCTACCCAAACATATCAGATATAAATAATATATAGTAATTCATAAGTCAGAATAATGGTAGTCTGACAGATGCTTCATTTATGGTAAGATGATTACTTCAATTTCATAATCGTTAGTATTGAAATAGTCACAATTTTGACAGAATTTATTATTTGTCGTAAATAGAAATGAACCTAAAGCGGGTACTTTTATGTGTTTATTTAATTACAATCTTTTTTACTAAATGTCACAAATCACATGATACTGGTTTATATGACTTGACGAAACGAAACAATTAACGGAAGATTATTTACACTACAAAATGAAAACACTTTAAGAATGACTAAAAACTAGGAGACCTTGAGAACTTGATTTGTTCTAATGTCGGACCTTCAGTAATGCTTACTCTTGAGATTGCATTGTATAACATAAGATTCTGAATAATATAGAGGAGAAAGTTAGTTTAACTTCATGCAACATTAGATACAACAGTTTGTATAAGTACTAAAATGTATTGTGTCACACATGATTCGAATCGATTAACCATATATTATTATTATTACTAATACCTTTATTTAGTATTATATTTTTTGGAACAATATACAATTGTCAGCACTGAGTATTTTAACAAGTCTTTTTACGAAATAAATAAATAAAAAAGAAAAAGAGGGAATAAGATCGATAACTGCATATACATCGACATAAATAGTGTAGATAAACTACTTGGAACATGTTTAAGAATACAAGTTGCTGGCTTGGTCGACTCTAAAGACCTGTTCGCCACAGTATATTTACTAGATAACGTATTTTAAAACTTTTATATATCTGCTTAATTGCATGAATTATACTATATTGACGTTCCGTTCTACTGGAAGATATACAAGGAGAAAAGTATGAACGAAGTGTATGGTTCTTATGTAATAAAATAACACCTGTTAGGAGTGTGCAAGATTTTAGATATCTATCCACAACCATACTAATAATAACCTCAAAAGATTTCTTACATACCCTGTTAACTGCCTTCAGCGCTCTCCACAATACAACAAAGTCTTCTCTTAAAAGCCCAGGGAAGAATAATGGAGAACAGTAAAAAATAATAGGTAATATTCGAGAATTAACAACTTGTAAGAGTAAACGTTGAGTAATCCTAAAAGCATGTAGCCAGTTTATGTAGTACGTCAGACGGAAAAAATTTACACCAAGTTAATTGACATTCGGCATTGTGTTTATCAAAGAATATCCGTTAGTACAAGCTTCCTGGTATTGCAACAGGGTATTTAGGTGCTGCACATGTACCAGGTTAAAGTTAAAAGATTGACATTTAGACAGGTTAATTGTGAGACCATTAACAACACACCACCATTCAATACGAGACAAGAACTCATTCATTTCAAGGGGAAGTAATGAGATAAAACTCGGCATACATACAGTAAAATCGTCCACATACTTAACAAAAGTGTTTTCTGTGGAAGATGGCAGTTCATGCAGAAAAAAAGAGAAGAGGACAAGAGGGAGGGCAGCCGTTTGTGGTACATCTTCATGAGACAGTAGAGATGTCACACAATTTCCTCCAAGCACAGTGTACTCATCTCTTCCAGTGAGGTAGGAACATAACCAATTGGTTATTCAGCTGTCGATGATGCCGCTGATTAACTTGATAAGTAAAATTTTTCTTGGAATAAGATCAAAAGCAGAAGTATAATCTAATAAAGCTCACCGAACATACTTCTTACCCTTTTCTAAGCTAAACATTATATTATTATGCAGAAAAATAGCAGTATCTAAGGTGCTTCTTTTTCATTTGTAAGCAAACTACACGGATAAATATGCTCTTTTATGGCGGGTTGAAGTGAGAGAAGTAATAGTTTTTCCGTTGTTTCAAGAAATAGTAAAGTTTTTGCTATGATTCTAAATATTATATTCTTATTGGCATCTTTTCCTCTGTTCTTGAATTTCAGTCATTGGCTTGCCTTCTTTGTCTTTAATCGGTCTCTCTAGCTTACTATATTTTCCTGCCAGCTTCTTCATCGTATCATTCAGTTGTCTGATATTTCTTTCTCTTGCAGCTTTATCCACTGTCTTATAAAAAACAGTCAGAGTTAATAAACGAATAAACACCAAGGTAGAAATGTTAATCAAAAAGAATGAGATAAACAACTACTCTTCAAACTTGTGGATAAAGGAAGCACGATATCGGATGACCGATGTACAAAGGACTTATTTAAGTCATATTCAGATGGTTATCGCTTTTACTATGTCTCTCACCTGTAAGCTCCTTAAATAGCTTCCACATACTTGAAAAGTTTGTACAAGATAGGAGCTTATGAGTAAACATTGACTTCAGACGTCTACTTTCTATGTTTAATAGACCATTTAACTTTCGAACTTCAAAGGAGTTTTTCCCCTTGTACATTATTTCTTTCACCCTCCGTAATCGGTTTAGTTGTGGAAATGTATGTCGATTAAAATGGTCACAGTGAGACAATAAATATTAAAACAGAATTTATAATAACTAATGATAACATCAACGGCGTTTTCCAACGAGTCATCTGTAAATCATCCCTAGTTAGTTGTGGAAAACATGTTTTTCAGACTTTGGATATTTTCTTCTGTGTAATTCCTGTAATTGACTTTCTTTGTCTTATGTGAGGGTGTACTCTTTCAAAAACCGTCGATTATGAAATATTTCAGTAGCAGAGAAAACCATAAAAAACATACTGTTTTTCTGATAATAGAAATAATATTATATGTATATAATTTCTTTTAATAACAATCCATCTAATCTTCAATTTATCCGTAATTATCAAGCCGAACATTGTTAACGGCACTTACTCTTTTTCTAGTGCTAATTAAATACTCAATGTCATCTATAATCACATTTTGAAAAATCTATCACAGAACTAACACATCTAGCCTGTTATGAAGTAGCTCTCACTTATTAATAACCTATTAGCTAAAAATTTCGGAAAAATTGTGATTTTGTCCTATTTTTGGATCTATTTTATTCTTTATATAGTACATCCTAAAAATATTTGAGCGTGACCCTGACAAACTTTGATTCAAATTTTGTGCCGTAAAAAAATCTACAATAGATTTCACTTGTTTTCAGATATATGGTCGTTAAACGATGATAGAGACAATGAGAAACATCCCTTTGGTAAACATTTCAAATTTCAAAACTCTTCTTTCGTGTTTATTATCATGAAGAACCATACTTTTGATAACCTTGATAATGTTCACTATACTTATATATTATACACTGACCTAATCACGACAACTGGTTTTGATAGAACGGATTCGATTTTCTATCATCTAAGTGAATTCACAATTGGTCTGCTTTTGAAAAAAAGTTATTTATATTTAAGATTCCCATATATATATATTTTTCCTTTTTCACTGTAACATCATCTATCTATTCAGATCTTTTAAACATGAGGAACCATCGTGAAATTCCGGTGAATAAAATACAAATTACTGATCAAATTCTTGATGCTGCTTATGATTTAGGTATGTGTAAATTAATTACTGATGATATAAAAATATACTCAAGGTATTGATGATCTAACATTGTTTTGTAAATATGTAATTGTTATGTATTAAACATAATACATATTCATTTTGGTATTTATTAATATTCAGTTACTAGCAGTTTAAAAATCCCAATAGTTAAATAGCCTTTTAGTTGCATATATATTCTAATATTCACCAATAGAATATATTCCAGTATGTGCTTGTGAAGGTTGTTGGTTTTCGTTGAAATCATGAATTGATCTAAATTAGGTAACCATTGAAAAATTAGAGCACTGGACGGCTATTTCGTTATAGTATGAGAGTCTTCAGAAGTGCATATCCACGACCGTACAATCAGGAATCGAAATCAGGACCTTCCGTCTTACGCGCGAAAGTTTAACGTTTAGACCACTAAAACGGGACCCAGTGGTACTCACATTTAACTCCAATCAGCACACGATATTGCGTAACCATCGTAAATTATCTTCGATGAGTATCTTCCCCACATTCAACACAACTGATCTCTACTAAGTATCTAGTGTTTTTTATCCTTAATAAAACCGTATGTGTTGAATTATCACTATGAAGCATATAATTCTTGGTAAGCGTGAAACAATCATTCCTAAATCCTGAAAGCGTTGAAAAACCTTAGACTAATATAATTTAAAATTAATGAAGATGAGTTAGTACGTACAATTAGAATTTAGCTGTTCTATGGTCTAATTATTTCTCTTAGCTCTTTAATAGAACAATTCTTTACATGATCATAAATGTTACAACGACTTAATGAAGATAAGCTAATGTGTTCCTGATAAAAGGTTTTACTGCATAAAAAAGGATAAATCCTTTTGTATAGTCCACAATGTAATTAATCATATCAAAATATTTCTAAGAAAAATAACATGGTGATTTTTAATGATTGATGGCTTAGTAAACATAAAAATCACGAAAGATAACTCAGTGCTGTTATTTATCATTTACATATTTCTAAAATATAATTAAACTAAATATTGTCTCAGTTTTAATTCATTTCAATAGTTGAGATCATGAGTCAGTTGAAGCAAGATCATCATGGAAAATCTGGAAGCACTGGATAGCAGTGCGCATCCACGACCCCGACTCGCGGGATTCGAACCCAGGACCTATCAGTCTTGCGCGCGAGCGTTTAACCACTTGACCACAAAACATTACTTTCATCTATTTAAAATGTAAAAGCAATAATATCTACTTGTAAATGGGGTATCAGTTAGAAGTATTCAATATACTTGAAAGATTTTTATTTTAATAACTATACTTTAACTAAAGTTTTCATTTAACTTAACTATAGTTGAAATCATTATGGTTTCAGAAAAAAATTTTTTAATACATTTTAATGGAATTACTTACATATCTGTTTGATATGATGGAAAGAAAAGTCAATTTTTGATTGAATTACTCATTATGAGTTTTATTCAACATGACATCCGTTTTGATTCAACGTGTGGATCATTCAGTGTAGTATTTGATTTGTTTTCCCAGGATGATATTTTCTTCTGTATAATAAACGATATTCTTGTATTCACTTGACATGAACTATGCTCAGCCTGTGACTTGTTATATATGTGATTTCATCCTAAATATTAACCAAAATGGGTGTACGATCAATATATAAATGAGTGTATTTTAGACTATTGTGATTCATTCATTATTATCATCATCATAGTGTTTTGGGACTAATAAATCTTCACTTATACCAGTCTTGTGTTCTTACTTTCGCATCGTGGGAATTGCCGAGGTCCCTCGTTCCGAGTATAAGTGATCAGTGTTTTTCCGGCATAGCAATCACCGACGACCGAATATAACACCGTTCTACTAATTTTCTACTTTCAGAACGTTTTATACTTGATGAAACTAGAAGAATTCATTATCCTATAAACCATCCTTATGTTGACCATAATTTAACACAAATAATCAATGATTTAATTGGTAATACACAATTTACTATTACAGTAAGTTATATAATGAAACTTTATTTTTGATTTTTTGATACATTGATATCTTATGAACTGATAAATATTGAGAAGTTAACAAAGTATTCTAGTAATTTATTGATGCCTACTGAGTTTTAATTGACCCTAACAATTAGCTATAGTACTTAAATAAGTCTAAGGTTATTGATAAGTAAATATCTGTGTTTTTCGCTTCTTTTTTTTCCTTTGTGCTTATCCTTCGATGGAAGCAATTTGTAAATATGGTCAAAATAATCCGAAAAAAGTAGTAACTTCATCTCTTCGATTCAAATTGTTCTAACTAATCTATTAAGAAAAGTGAAATCTCAAAAGAATTTTTATTTTTGGAAAAACTAACGAAATATAATTTTTCGATATTTTTAT
Source organism: Schistosoma haematobium (assembly GCF_000699445.3). NCBI lineage: Eukaryota > Metazoa > Platyhelminthes > Trematoda > Strigeidida > Schistosomatidae > Schistosoma > Schistosoma haematobium. Next base: position 16,209,118 of record NC_067197.1, on the reverse strand, counting down.
TTGTAACTAAGTTAACAGAGTGATATTAATAGTTGAGATCATGAGTCAATTGAAGCTAGACCAACGTATGCTTATTAGTGACTGGCTTCCAGAGGTATATCCTGGAATTCTAGTGGGAAGCAGTGACCAGTGGAGTTCAACCGGGTTTGTTGTGAGATAGTAACTCACTGATGACAATGGTGGATGTGTCGCTCAATTTCATGGATTAGTTGAAGTTAGACATTAACACCGTTGGATGTCGGCTCAGTGATCTAGTGGTTAAGCGCTCACGCGCAAGACTGATAGGTCCTGGGTTCGAATCCCGCGAGGCGGGGTAGTGGATGTGCACTGTTGAGGGGTCCAAAAATAAGACGAAATGGCCGTCCAGTGTTTCCATGTTTTTCATGGTGGTTTAGCTTCAACTGACTCATGATCTCAACTACTGAAATTACTACAGTCTCCACAAAACTCCTTCACATTGATATCAATAACTGACTCTAACTCAATTTATTGAGTTTGAAATTTGCAAGTTGAAGTCATGTTTACTTCATGATGACTAGAGTTTATTTGCTTAAGTCATGTAAATTGAAAATTCTGTCAAGTTCTTATTGTACTTTTCTGAGAGGCTTTGTCTGAGTGAAGCATAATAACAATGAAAAAAAATTACGTGTAATCAATTTATTAGTTGAATTTACTCAGTTACGTTTAGTCAATTACAAACGTAATATAACATGAGTTACCCAAAAAATAACCAAATTAAATTGTTGGTTGACGAGGTTTGTGAAGACTATTTGGGTTTGAAAATGATTTTCGTCAAACAGTCAAATCACTTGAAAAACTAGTCAAAACATGAGGGTAATAGACAGTTATTTTGCCAAAGATCTAACCTACGAAAGTCAAATTTATCCCGTTGTCTTTAGATAGATGTGTTGGATTTCAATGATCTACTTTTCCAACTTTAGTTAATTCATGATATAACGTATTAGCCTTCTAATCTCACATACAAGTGAATCCCTTACTTTTAAAATTGTTAAACTCCATTGTTAGCAACTTCTTACCAAAGCACGAAGAATCTATCTAGGAGCTAGTCTTTGGTAAGTGTATAATCCCCTGTTTGACTGACTTACACTGACTGTTCCAGTCCAGTCATAGTTTTCCTTATAGACTGACGTCAAATGAAGTATCCAAGCACGGTTGCAGGGATAATATAATGAATAATTCCAACTTGGGACAATATATCTGTCAAGTGCTTTGTGGTTTCCGGTGTCTCTGAAGCTGATATCAGTACACTGAGGAAATTATATTCTAATTAACAAGTATATATATATATATATATATATATATATATATATATATATATATATATATATATATATATATATATATATATATATACTAAACTGGAATAAAGCTAACGTTAAATTTCTCAAGTCTACTTAGATACCAATTGAAATAAAACCGATAACGAATGGATCATATTGAACTAAAGTACATAGATTATGAAATATTGGTAAAAAATAAGTTGTTTTTACGCTAGTCAATTCCGTTTCTTTGACCAACTGTATTTACTTTCATTTATATTTCACGTTAAAAAGTAATTTTATTGATTAACAGAACCGTTTCATTTCGAATGTCAGCATTAAAACTCATTAAGGTTCCTTCTGTCTGTTACAAACACTTTAATAAATAATTATGAAATTGATTTCAAATATTCAATAACACTGAGATTCAATAACACTAAAATAATAGTGATATAGACAAAAGAGCGTTGATAGTTTGAGTTTAAAATCTTCTAAAATAATAAACCGATGGAAATTTGTGTAAGATTAACATTCTTGTATAAAGTTTGGGCATCGAATTTACAAAAGAAGAATTACTTTTAGAAAATTATCATTCATAATTGAAATATAAGAATTTCCAAGTAAATAAACATTAGGATTAGTCGGTTAGATATTTTCTTCTAAAATAAAATTCGTTGAAGGTATACTATATTGCTAAATTGTGAAAAACACCAAAATGTAAAATTTTTATGCTCTTTATTACTCATTTGAGTTTACCAGCCATGCAAGAATTTGTCAGTAATGAGATTTGAATGGTTATTTCATGTACTTACTGACGTTTTCAGGGTTTTCATGTGATAGTCTGTTTTCGCAACAAATTTCATTCGTTCATTAGATTATGATTTCTCTGAGTACTTTGATGAATGATAAACATTGTTCTAAGCGATTTTCTAATGGTGTTCAATGATTTTATTCAAATTGTCTCAAAGGTCGACAAAATTGCATTATGTGACAATGATTTAAGAACTGTTTACATGAAAATACCGAACTCTTCAACGGATTTATACAGTATGAAAGTGCCTATTATTTTTTAAGTCAATGAAGGCATGGTTCAGTTGTAAGTTCACTAGAAAAAAAATAATAAAAAACGATAGATTCTGAATCAGGTGGAGTAAGCGATTTGTGCGATTTAGAGGTCGTGCCATATCATTCTCCCTGTAGGATAGCAAAAAAACATTTTCCTATCAATCCTAGACAACTACAGTTCAAAATGAAGGTATTTTGTTCTCATAGGTGTTCAAAAGATGGATGATAACTGCCAGTGTATTTCGAACTTCGCATAAAGAGAATAAAAGTTGCTATTTTGGCCCCGATTGACTCGGTGGTATATAATAATTTGACCGTAATTTTTCACCAATACACTCGTTCTGTTTCATATGGTAACGTGCCTCAGAAATATTTTTAATGGAGCAGGACCATTACCACTTTGTCTTCCTTTACATCCTAAGTATTTTTATTATTTCAAAATATTTTAAAATCCAGGAATCTATATTTTCTTCTTGAATCATATCTTTTACGCCTAATGTTTTCTGCGAACACTGATTCTTTTAAAGCTTATACCAATCCGATATATTTCTGTGCTGATATAGTGTGGCAATTTGAACTAATCCACATGTATCCTCGGTTCTATAATGTTAGTGGCTGAAGTGGAACAGGAAACTTATATCTTACTGCGTTGTTTCAACAAATGTTTTTTAAATATTTCTGTTATATTTCACATCACAAAGACTTCATTTATTGCATTTACAGGCTACACCAGTGGTACAAAACGAATTATTTGTAAAAAATTCAAAAAGTTATAAAAAGCAAATAACCAGTCTTTATCGTGTAGGTCCATATTAAAATAAATGATTTATCCTTTTATTTGAATTCTCATGATCAGTTTTTACATGAAAGAAATAAAGGTTTACAATAGTTAATGTCGTTGGTGCCTAATAGAGAAAACGATAGTGAAGATTTGCAGTTTTTAGTGTTACGCTTTATGATGTTCAACCTGGAAGTGTATTGTATGTAAAACTGTGCTATTTGATGTTGTTTTTCCTGTGTACAGTTCCATCCTAGGTCATTTAATTAAATTTGATTTTTCTGGTGCGTGTTTTACTATAAAGCTAGATATCTTTTTCAATACTGCATAGATTTTGGAATTAAAAGTATTTTCAAGTAATGTACAAGAGGTTCATTAAAACTGCTGAATTTGCTACCATTATCACTCATCAAAATAACAAATAATCTTCGTAGTTTACATTTATGCACATCAATAAAGATATACTCCCAACTGACGTATATACATGATTGTATCTGCATTGAAATTGATTGAATAACAAATAAAATTATTTTCCTACTATTACTCCAAATGATGACAAATACTTTTAGTCTTGGAAATATATTTTTACTGTAAATGGATCAGATATAATCGAATGTGATTAAAAATTAATGATATATGAGTTCGATTCGATCTTCATTTTAATTTTATAGAGAAGATATATCCAAATATAGCTAAATATTTTGACTTATTATCCAACAACATAGTCATTTTATGATTAACATCAAAGCTTAACTTATCAAACACGACAGGACTATAATTTGTGGACAATCCAATCAGATATAAGATAACGAGTCTTAGATTTTGGTGCGAAATTCATTCGTACATTTGGCTAAAAAGTGTTTTGCCATTTCAGCTGATGTCAATGTGTGATAAAAACGCTAAATTTAATCCCTAACACTAACCATCTACTGTAAATCATAATTCCAATTCCTTACACTGGTTTATAATCTTCATTTTGTCCTAGTGAGTAAGTGAACATTCTCAGGGTCATTTTAGCGTCGCTCAAAGGTCTTACATAAATTACCGTCTAGCCTCTTATTATTACAAATAATTTCTTTTAAGAATTGTGTTGAATTAATTTTTCTTGTGAAAAATATGTGCATAAAATTACTCTTGTTTAGGTTATAGATGAATTACGTGAACAAATAAATGAATTGAAGGAAGAGAATAAAAATTTACGTGCACAGTTAGAAGAATACAAAAATTGGGCTGATAAAAGTGTGTTCTCTATAATTTCAACTATTCGAATATAATTATTATTTTTTTGAAGGGGAAGGTGCATAATTCATTTCATGTAAATGTTTGTTGTGACACAATTTTATTATTAACTAGGATCCCTTAAAATTGATTAATTTCATATATTTCTGAAAAGAAAAGTAACGACTTTGAATATCGATTAAGCAGGTTTTGATCAGCTAATGATCTTTTAATATCAGATGGGTTTTGTGGATATTATAGTAATTGCAATGGTTAGGATCATGAGTCAATTGAAGCTAGACCACCATGGAAAACCTGAAAGCACTGGACGGCCGTTTCGTCCTATTGTGGGACTCCTCAGCAGTGAGCATCTTTTGTTAGACAATTATAACTGAATGTGTCACAATAAAACTGATTGTTATATTTGGTTACAAATATGAATCCTATAACCAAATGAACTAGAATTTGCAGACTTGGTATGGACTTCTGGTTGATATAAGTGAAATAGTAATATAGTTGACGAAATATAAATTTTGATAAAATTAGTTTTGTTATGTTCTGTCAAAATCACTGTTCTCCAATCGATAGGTTTAAAGTGTTATCTACGATAACATAAGTATGTAACTATGAATATTTTTCTCATTAATTAGAGATACTTTGATGACACAGATTAATTTTTGCTAATATTATAGTCATTGAATGGTGAGTTACAAGCATGTTCTCTTAATTTTAGTTCTATTATTTCTTTGTAAATTTTGTGTGAGATGACCATTCAATTTTTAATATTAAATAAGCCAGCGATGTTCGGGAGTTTCTGTTAATTGAATGGGCGGCTGTTGTGAATATTTGACACGATATGTGTACGCTGCGTGGGATGAGCTAAACTAGCATGTTCGTAAAAGATAGATTTGTATAATTTCAGATATTTGAAATAAAATTTTCAGTATGAATTGCACTCTTATACAACATTCGCTCACCAAATGAATGGAAGCTTCCCGAAAGTGTTTGGATATTGTGCATCTATTGGACACTAAAAACCAGACGGATAACCTAACATATAATTCCGCACTCAGATAACATTTGTTTGGTTTGATCAATCTTGAAAATAATAATCTTAACAGATGAATTCATGAGTCAAGTAAAGCTAGACCACCGTTGAAAATCTGGGAGCGCGGAACCGAAGGTTATGGATTCAAGTCCCGCGTCATGGATCGTGGATGCACTCGGTTGAAGAGACACACAGTAGGAAGAAACGGTCATTCAGTGCTTTCACGTTTTCAATGGTGGTCTAGCTTGGATCGGCTAACAAATTCAACGTTTTAAATCGCTACAATCTCCATAAATCTCCATCCTGAAAATACTAATCACTAAATTGGTCGGTATTTAAACTCAAATTCAATTATTCTCCCAAGTTTTTATCAATACATTTTCTTGGCAAGACTTCCGTTGGCAATGTAAAAACGTTTATGACTGTTTCATCTACATATTAGCTCGTGGATTACTTATGTCAACGTATTGTAGTTTATCAGTTATCCGATCAATATAGTTTGTATAGTTCCTCTTCTGTCATTAAAAGTCTTTCAATCGTTCGGCATTCGGAATTACTTTACGCTAATCAAAATACAACGTGACAATAAGCTGGGGCACAAGTATCCTTTACTCTCATCAAAGAGTGATACTTAGTTTTATTTTAAGTAACTAAATCAATAAAAGTTTATTAGACTTCAAAAATACGATTCAAAAAAGAACATTTGTCTTGGAATGCATTATATCTGTTTAAGTGTTCTATGAAAAATATATCCTATTTTATTTATTTCCTACACTTTGTCTTATTTTATGTGCTGATGTTATAATTCTTAATTCTAGTTGGTTTAGAACTTTCTCTATGAAAAATTTTAGTTTTACAGTCCATAGATAACAAGCAAACTATAGATATCTCTTAGTTCCCCGAACTTGGATCACTTCCACTAACATTTTTTACAAACATATTCATTATCTTTATCAAATTGCTGCTATATAACTTCAAGGAATTTGTAACTAAACTTAATAGAATGGACGTTATCTACTAGTCAATTTATAATGATATATATATAGTCATTCATTTAAGATTACAAATCTTGTTACAGACCGTGAAAACCAATATATTGAAGGTCCGGATGAAAAAGTCAATGAATCGACATTTACATGGCATGCAAAATTAAACGCTCTTTTAGATCAATATAGAGCAGAAAATGAAATTCTTAAGTAAGTTAGTTATTGATGTTTTACTTTTATCATCTCATTTTTACTATAGTTTAGTTAATAATTTTAATAACTATGATAATAGACTTTTCGTTCACTGAATCTATACACTAAATTAATAACTAAGTTTAGAAACTGATCTATATTAACATTATTATCCAAGAATCTGAGCTATGATAAAAGAGATTTATTTTATAGACACATTTTGTAGGGTGATGTATTCTTATCCTAATAGTGGAAAATATGTTAAACTTTACTTATTATATGATCTGTTAGGTAAACGTATCCAATATCTCTTATCCCATATATGTAAATAAATATATAGTTATGAATTGTTCTGAAGCAGCTAATCAGCACTGTTTTCAAAAATGAGATACTATCAAGTACTTGTTTACTTTTATTATAAATCATATTCAATTATTTACCAGAGTTCCTAAATATTTTAAGTGAAAGCGACAATATTAGTGAAACGTATTTGAATGTTTAAGTGTTGACTATCACATATAACTGAATGATTCGATTCATCCTGCTAATTACTACTATTAGCAACTGTATATTGACTAGTAAATCTTTTTGAACATTTATAGATGTTCAGTCAGTTATGGATAATAAGATAAGCTAAGTGCTCAACGTGACTATACTAATGATAAACTACATTTCGACAGAATTAGTATTCGACCTTTTTCATCAATCATTTTTTTAAAATGTTTGTCTTGTGTCGTAGAAATATGTAAAAACATATCTCTTATGATTCATTAGGACGATTACCTTGTGTTAAGGATGCAGAGGAATATACCAATAATTATCGTGTTAAGTCTAATGGTGACCTTGGACGTTAAATGGACATTTCCTATTGGTCGATATTTACTTCACTTGTCAAATATTGTTTTCTATTTTATGGTACGATGTGGTCTGGTTGGTTGGTATATAAATAGAGTGTGTCTGAAATATAGTGATTCATGTCTCAGAGGCTGTGACTTGTGTTCTGGATTCAACCGGCTGGGCTAGACAGGGAAGCAGGGCCAATCAGAACTGTAGGTCGTTCTTACGTGCTTTACGCGTCTTTGGCCCGGTCGATAATACGCTGCTCTCTAATCTTTCAGTCAATGACACAACAATTGGCACGGGGTATAGATCGATTCAAGTTCAAGTCACAACACCTTGTTATTAAGATTTTTTTGAATATAAGTTAAATTTATTTGAACAACTATTCTCAGGAACATAAAACAATTTAATTCGTATTCATTTGGATTATTCCGTTGTTGATACTTTGAGTGAATTCAATCAGTTCAAACCATCGTAAATCAAAATCCATATTTGATGCACAAGTGAATAGCTATTTGTACTTAATAAATAAGTTGATAATCCGTTAGTACTTGAAGCTGACGATAGCAAGTTCAAATCCTAGAGTGAATATCTACTCTAAGCTGCAAGTACATCTAACTGATGAGTCCAAAATAGAAATAAACACATATCTTCGATTACATTGCTAGACGAAATTTCATATAAGAAAGTTATGATATTTATTAAATCATCTGACAGTTAATTATTCAAGCAGAATATTTTAACTTTTTAATCAAGCTCTTCAGTGTACAAATCATTAGGTGGAAGTTTTGAAGTATGATTGATGATAAGTTCATATTAACTTTAAATGTACATTATAACCGTAAAGTAAGATCTTCATGATTATCACAATTTTCGATTAATTAATTATTAACAAGATCAATGAAATGTTTGTTCATTTCTTGAATTAACTTAATGGCGGCAAAATATTCGCTATCAATTTATTTAATAAATATTCTGTCTTATTATCTCAATGAAACGTATCAATTATTGTTGTTTTCTTTCCAACTGTCTGCTCACCAAACGAAAACAGATCGTTGGTTAATTTTATTTCATTGAAATTATTAAATTAAACCTTATAATTGTCTAAACGGATTAAACTAATTGTTTTTTCTTCTTGAATATCATAGAAACTTTATTCTTTTTTTTATTTTCTCATTCCAAGATCTCATAATTACACTCTTAATCAATCTCAGCAAGCATTATATCAAGACCAAGAGTTAATGCAACAACAGAACAATAAATTGAAACAACAAGTAGATGAACTTAAAAGGTATCTCTTTAATAAAGTGAATATTATAAAATAAGTTTAAGTTGAAGCATCTTTATCTTTATCTTTTAGTCTAGATAGTCAATGAGTATTTATATATTATAAAGCCTGTATATTATTAATACGATCTTTAAAAGTTTGCATTGGATGAATATAATGAAAGTTTTTTGAATGAATCGAAATAATTGTTCTTAAGCTTATTTATATTTTAATAATTGAATTCATGAGTCAATCTAAGCTAGACCACCACTGAAAACCTGAAAGTACTGGACGGACGTTTCGTCCTAATAAAGGATTCCTCAGTAGCGCACAACCACGATCAGCACGCGCGACTGGGACCCATAACTATCGGTCTCGTGCGCGAACACTTAATCTCTAGACCACATAGCTGCCATCGAACGGTATTATTGTCTAACTTCAATCGATCCATGATCTTGCGCGACCCTTCATCCATTGTTTGAAGCGTAAAACTGTCTCCACCAGGCACTCATTGGACTTCACTAATCACGACTTCTCACTAGGACTTCAGTTAATCCATCTTAACGCCATTCACCAGGGAGCACATGATTATCATCAGAATGGGGATTCGCGGATAGTGCATTGATCTTAGCAGTTGAATTCATGAGTCGATCTAATTTAGATCAACATTGAAAAACCGGAAACTCTGGACGGCTGAGGAGCCCTATACTAAGACTAAATCTGTACAAATCCCCATTCCTATTTATATTTGCGAGTAATGTAATGCATTTTAGAGAGTAGAGTATAAGACAAAACAATTTTGTATTGAGTATTATTCTATATGTATAACTGGAACCATAGACTGAAGGTAAATCTATCTTGAGCTTATCTAATGTGTTTATTTAAAAAGGGAAATATTCTATAAATTGTGTTGACTGATTTATCTCTTGAATTGATATGAATAGTGTGATCAATTGACTACTATCGACAAATTGAATCATTGTTACAATGCTCCACTGAACGGATGTCAAAAGATGGAATAACTTGTCAGCAAGAATTGAACCATTTTATTTAACAAAGTTATACACTTATACACAAAATATTTTATCAAGCTTACTAGTTATCCGCTATATCGTAAAGCAAGTACGAATGTACACAATTGGCCATGAACATGTGTCAGCTATAAAAGCATTGGGTTTACCTATACGATGACGTGATATTTTTTTCGATTTAACTGGTCATCATTAAATGAGACAATAAAAATTTAGATCATTTTAAATAAGAAATCAAATCAATTTTTGATCTTATTTCAGTAATACACTTTAACACTTGTAATACTGTTAAGATTCTTAATAACTTAATTGCAAGTCACTTTCGCGTTAATCCTTTGCCAATGATAATAAAATGAAACGTATGAATAAGTTTTACTTCAAAATTAAGTCATTCTTAATGATGAAACAAACGCTTCAGATTCTGTATCACAGAATTTTTTAAATGTATGCGGAGTTATCCATCGTTTGTCACATTTGATTTTTACAGATTATTTTCAGTTTCCATGATGGACATTTTTGTACATGATCTAAAGCATTCAGTTTTACTAGATCTCAGATGAAGTATGTTACTTATCCATACAGTTAGTACACTACTAAACAACATCTTGTAGGGACTGTGTGCTATTTTATGTTGCTCATGAACTAATATTGCAGAATATAGGAAGCTAAAACAATTCTAATCAACATTTCTCATAGTGAAATCTACATATATATTGGAAGAATTTATTCGAAATAAGAACCATAACATACGTATGAATAACAATAGATATCAAACTAGTAGTCTGAAATTATATTACACTAAATATAGTTTACTATAATCAGTTACAAAACAACTTAATAACTGAACGAATGTTAACTGTACACTATTTAAAGTTCTTTGTACTGAACCAAACTGATTAATAATTATTTTATCTGAGATGACTGATATTCACTTCCAATTATATTATAAGTTATATCCGATAAGCTAGCATTTCAACTTTGATAAAGAAGTACTAAAGTTTTAAATTATCTAATCACCATAAGCAATATTTGGAAAGAATAAAATTAAGTATGAATTTATTATTTATTTGAACACATAAATATTGGTACAAGAGGGCACCAAATATATATGCCCCACACCATATTTGTGTGTGTGGGCTGTGATACTGCCCGGGCGCCCAGACCGAAGCAGGTGGTTTTCTTAGGGGGTCACACCCGGAGCCTTTGACCTGAAGGTCTGATCCACAAGGCAGTGAAGCATCGTAAGGAGATGCAGTCCCATGGAAGCCAGTGACCAACGATTGGTTCATACGCCATTTGTTCCTTCAGGATACTGGAGCCCATGTGCACCATGAATTTATTAGAAATATTTTTTTAATGAAACATTCAAAAATATAGATAATCTACTCATCTTATCAAATAAATATTGGAATTATATCATCACATATATACTTCAATGATAATTACTAATTAAATAATGATAACAACATCGATGACATTATAGTTCATTATAAATAGTTTTGATAATATTTAATTATTTCATTCATTATTATGCATTTATTCGAATGAAATTCAGATCACAGAATCTTATCTTAGCCAGATCTCAGTCGGTATTACGTGAAGAAAGAGAACGTATGAATAGAGAACAAGAAGAACTTAGTCGAGAGTTAGCAAATGTAAAAAAGTAATTTGAAAACTAGTTCAGCTTGGTTATATATATGTATATATATATTTCTGTATATCATTAATAAACCATGATTTGTTTATTTAAACACATAAATATTGGTACAAGGAAGCACCATATACATATGCGCCACACAATAACAATGAGGTCAGTAGCAGTTATCATTAATTTGTGCGAGGGCTGTGATACTGCTCGGGTGCCCAAACCAAAGCAGGTGGTTTTCTTAGGAGGTCACACCCCGAACCTTTGACCAAAAGGTCTCATCCACAAGGCAGTGGAGCAATATCATGCAGTTCTATGGTAGTCAGTGATCAATAATTGGTTCATACACCATTTGTTCCCCTAGAATACTGGAGCCCATGTGCACCATTGGTTTTGAATCGGGGTTTTCCAACTCCCCTAGGTAAACTCTCCGTGTCCACCAACCCGGTTGAAGCGCAGGACATTCGCTTTTCGTCCTCTCAATTTCGTAAACAACACCCGTGGTGCTAGAAGGCAGAGAGTAGGACTTCCGTGGCAGTGGTTGTATGCAAGTGGTCATGTGAGAGCATTTCGAGAGGGAGAACGAACTTTCCCCACTCTCGGCCGTACCAGAGCATAAACCATGTACACTTGTTTGAAATTTTATCTCAAGGATATCAAGCAGAAAGCGAAAATCATATCGTCAAGACTTACTCAACATATAAGTACATTACATCAAGTTGTACCATCACTTCTTTCACGTTTAGAACAATAAAATCGGATGGCTTTACAAGATAGAGTTCGAGAAGCTAGTTAATATTCAACACTTGAAAAAAGGTATCAAACTCCACTGATGAATAGGTGCATCATTTTAATCTTCTCTATTCAAAATGTTTAAATAATGGAATTCTAATTGGTTTTATAAAAACAAAAATGTATTTTTAGTTGACTTAAGAAGTCTATCTTGATTGTCTTACTATAAATCGCTTTTAATTTCTCCCTTGGAAACGAAAAATTTAGTTTTCCAAACTCTATCAAGGTTATGCCTTTTGATTATCCTGTGGGATAATTAATTTATACATGGACGATGAAACTAACTAAATCCTCTAACGACTTTGTAAAGTAGAAGTTTTACACCGATCATCAGATAGACCACAAATCAGATTTTGAAATTGTCATTCACTCGGTAAAAACTAATATTCGTAAAGAATTTCATTTTTCTTAAGCAATCTAACTATACAACTTAAAAAGGACATTTACTTATAACTTAGAAATTTGTTCATAAAATTTAACAAAGTGAGATTATTTATTTCAGATCCAGTTCTACTCACGGGCATCGTGATTACTGATGACTGTGAGGGATAACGAAGATATATTTAAGTACGATTCAAAATGTGAATCGCTAGAAACCTAATTCATTGATTTAAATGTATCTTGCTAACAGCCGAACATGAAAGTCTCGGGTCTAAATCATTTACGTAATGTAGATCTGTACTAACGATAATTTCAAAACAAGCAGAAAACAGATGTAGAATTCTTAGTTTTCCGTGATTACCTACCTGAAGTAAGCTATCTTTAAACCGGAATGAAGTTTAAAATTTACGTGTTGTAAACAAACATTAGCGCTAAATTAGATGATTAGCCGCATACTTACCGATCCAGTATAGATTTTTAGATATTAATAAATAAGATCCATTTCTTTTTGTGATAAATGTCATTTTACTAACCAGCTTAAGCTTATGAAAAAGCAGTAAAGAATAAAGCCTAAAAGAATATTTGTACTCATAATTATAATGGTTTTGGCTATCTACACTTTGTCAGTCTTTTGATGGAGACTGATGGTATCCACTGAAAAACAGTACCTTTCTGACAGTTATTAGAATAAGCTATGCTGTTTACAAACTTACTAGCATACATCCATTCATATTTGTACACTGAAACAGGTTCTCTTAATTGAAATATTCATAACTTTTCTGTTTATCAAATACTTTAGAGTTTGGGTTTTAAAATATTTATCATGACGCCTTATATGGGGAACCATTATACACCAAATTTTTGCAAAGAATCTTATTTGCGAGTATTTATTTTAACTACTAAACAGTATATTAGCAAATGCATTATAACTGTTAACGAGGGCATAATACTGCGAATAACAACCGCACGTGTTTGCCAAAAAGTTTGACTAGGTAACAAATCCAAAAGCATCAAACAGGTATGTCCTTCGACTTTACATTTCATGCATCAAAAACGTAGTAACTGAACGGGTTGATCAAACTGTTCAATATTCTCAATATGAGACATTGGATTTTGTTAGTGGTTTTATCTGTCAACTCTTTTTTCTTTCTAGAAAACTGGCTCAGTCACCAACCCAATGTCCCATCCATCAAGGACATCGACGGTCCAATATACCAGTTCCAAACAATGATATTTATTCTGTTCATGATTGTCCAAAACATCCTATACTCAGCAAACAAGATGGAGGTATGTATATTCGTCTATAAACAAAAAGTCAGTTACCAATACATTATTAATCATGAGAAGTAGCCATTGACTATTTGAACTTATGCAAACTGCTACAACGTTTACTAGAATTACCTACCATAAAATTTAATGCTAAACTTTGTGGAAACCAACAAATTAGGGAATTTTAAATCCATATATTCTCCCTTATGTTTCCCAGCTACGTTGGATTTCTTTTGAAATTAAACCAATATTTTAACAGTGTTTAGATAAGTATTTTATGATAGGATGAAGCTGACAAGTTCGACCGACAATCCGGCAAATTAGGAATTTTTGAAACTTTTATTAACAATAGAAGACTGAGATAACATCCTACCTGAACATTTAGTCTTTTTCCAAGCAATATCCATTATACTGTACAGCTTAAAAGGCCAACACCAATTAGATATCGTTTACCCTGAATGGTTTCTTAGGAAATAATTTCTGATTACTATTAAAAAAGGCTGAATATTTTTTAAAATTGTAAAGTTCATATTTTCGAATATAATAGTCAACTTAGGCATACACAATGAGCTAAAACCTCTTACTATAACCTAGAAATGTACAATATTGTGTTTAGCATAGGAGTCAAAAATTAAACAATATACAATTAAAAATCGTATTTATACTTTTCTATATAAAGAATTATAAACTATATTTAGTATAATTCACTTGATATTGTTTTACTTGAATCTTCCCATTGATGTTTTAGGACTGAAATTGATCAGTCTCTTATTGGCATATGTGCATACTGTGCGTATGCCAATAAGAGACTGATCAATTTCAGTCCTAAAACATCAATGGGAAGATTCAAGTAAAACAATATCAAGTGAATTAAACTTCAACCCATTGCACAAGCAAGTGGCTATCAGGACTCAGTAGCTAAGTGGATAACGCGATGGCGTTTGAAGCGAACGGTACTGAGTTCGAGTCCCAGAGTGAACATCAACTCTGAGATGCAGGTACATCCAGCTGACGAGTCCCAAACGGGACGAAACGCGCGTCCTGGATTCCACTGCTAGCCACTATCCATCTTTGCTTATATTTAGTATAACCTATATTCTTCTACCCTACTAAGGCTAGTACCAAATGTGAATAGTTATCTGTACCATAATGTAGTTTTGGAAGAGAGAGGTAAACTAATGCCGAGGCTCAATAAAGATGGTATATCTCAATTCATTGACAGCCAGTTCATCAACAGCCAAATTTTGTTGAATAAAATGATACTGCATTTAAATCTCTGTTATTTATGAAACACAACTGTTGAAAGTGATTATTTATATGTGAAAAAGTTAATTAAGCGACTCCTAGCACCAAAACACCTGAAGGAACCTTCTTCATAAGATGAACATATTAAGTAAATAAGATTTTATGTTTAAAGATATAGTATAGATAAAATGAAATTAGGATGGTCGAATAAATACCAGGTGCTTGTAAAAACAAATAATGTCGAACGAATTGGTATAGGCAAATGTTGAACTTTCATGCTTATCCATTGCAAGATATTCATATGAAATGTTATATGATTTATCTAAAATTGCTGATCTGAATAATGGAATAAATAAGTTGGCAGTTTAATGATTATACTCATGGAATGGCCTCCGAAATCCCTGCAGAATAGACTTCAAAAGACAATCACTGACCAGTTCAGCTTTTGAATAAATAATGAAGACGTAAGGCCAGTATTAAGGTACAAAATATTCAGTCAAAAGATATTAATTGAGAGTTACGTGTCATTTGACAAATAAATTGCCAAAAATGAAAATAAACCTCACAAAGCAATCAATAACTGGTCAGTCAATCGTTGTGACACCTAAAAGTTTGGATGAAATCCTTAGTACTAAACTCACTGTTCAACTCAGTCATATTTATAATTAATTTAAATTTTAATAGAATTAGCAACTTCATTTTTTCTTACATTGTCGCCTGTTTGTACGAAATATAGAACTCAGATAAACAACACAACCTTGGTGAACATGAAATATTTTAGCAGACTGAAATTATCCACTCAATACAGTTCATGATTCCCATATGTTTCATTACAAAACCATAGTTTTTCAGTCATATAAAGGACTGTGGCTTTATCATTTTTTGTTTTACGCTTTTTCTTCCAGAACCAACCAGAATGAAAAGAGTTCGTATCTGTTCTGCTGCACATTCATCTAGATTACCAAGATTGAATATCCCTGGTCAGACAGTTAATGTACCAATAAGTAAGTAGAAGTTGCTTTAAACAGTCTTTTGAAAGGTATCGACTATTTCTTTTAGCATTGAGATCCTATGATCTCGTACATGGTTAGATCCACTAATTTCAGTGTTTTAAACATTTATTTTTAAATATTATGTTGTGAAGACGATTATCAAAAGTATATGCCCTGGTTAGAAATTAATCTCATTTCTTTATGTGAGGATTAAGTAGATCAAAAGAAAAAATCTTCAATCAAAAGTTTCTTGATATTTATATCGATGTTATCAAGGTAGTTTCACTGATATGTCTTTGAATACACAGCTCGAATTTTCCCGTGGTTTAGACTTCAACAGACCTTCCCATTTGCCCTAGATCACTTCTATACAAAAGGTTACAAAATCTGATCTTAAATCACTGAGATGACCCGTTACCATTAGATTTAGAAAGAGAAGGATGTGACCTGCACCTGATCTAATTAGACAGTTTGGAATTCATCGTTTTTTGAACCACTCAGACGCATGTTAAACCACCATTATTTGATCATTGTGTCTTTACTCTTCTCTATGTGCAATGTTGATACTGCTAGTGTTATGAATGTTTGTTACGAAATGAGACCAATATAATTCGATGCAAACAAAGATGAGGGACTGTATTCGGAGACTTCTTTTTGCACTAAACACTGAGCAGAATGATATCAAAATATACAATGTGGTATGTTATCTTAAAAGTTCGATCAATAAGTAAATCGAATTGATAGTACTTAACAGTAATTAGTCAATAATTTAATGTTAGAATGTAATTAAAAAGGATAACAGATTGCCTATCTCAACTAACAGATGTAAACAAATGTGAATCAATAACCACAACTGGTTGTAAATCGATCGATTACGTGTTATTTGGCTACTTATTGAAGTATGAATTTCGTTACTTTCAATAATGGTTATCTTGGCTTCATAACAAGTTCTACTGACAGCTTACTTAAGACTTTGTTCTAATGTAAAAGCCATTAGATCTACCTCTAAATATTATGATGTGATATCTTTCTAGTGTCTTTTATTTGGTTTATGGATTACAATAAATGTTCATAAATCAGTCTCCGACTGATTAGCTTTAATCCAATCCATAAATCAATTGTGCAAACATGGCCAACCCAGTTCAGTGTATGCACAATCAAATATCGTTTGCATTGAATAGTATGTGTAGTGGTTTTCCATACGAGCTAACTATAAATTCAGGGTTTGATCAAACGCTTCTCTTTTTTAACAGATAAGTACACTATCCTTATTTATTTTAACACATAAATATTGGTACAAGGAGGCACCATATACATATGCGCCACACAAATCTCATTCGATATGTGTGAGGGCTGTGATACTGCTCGGGTGCCCAAACCAAAGCAGGTGGTTTTCTTAGGAGGTCACACCCCGAACCTTTGACCAAAAGGTCTCATCCACAAGGCAGTGGAGCAATATCATGCAGTTCTATGGTAGTCAGTGATCAATAATTGGTTCATACACCATTTGTTCCCCTAGAATACTGGAGCCCATGTGCACCATTGGTTTTGAATCGGGGTTTTCCAACTCCCCTAGGTAAACTCTCCGTGTCCACCAACCCGGTTGAAGCGCAGGACATTCGCTTTTCGTCCTCTCAATTTCGTAAACAACACCCGTGGTGCTAGAAGGCAGAGAGTAGGACTTCCGTGGCAGTGGTTGTATGCAAGTGGTCATGTGAGAGCATTCCGAGAGGGAGAACGGACTCTCGCCACTCTCGGCCGTACCAGTGCATTTGGGAGCACACTATCCTAGTTTTCATATAAAAGACTAAGGGAATTTTGCTGACCAGTAAGTTATCCGGGTCTTCGGGTTTGGAACATCTAGTTATGAAGAATAGAAATTCCAAAAGACCCAGCATCAAAAATATTATTTCAAACTCATTAGCAGAGATGTCGGTTTTCAAGACAAGGATAAAAACAGTAAATCAAAAAAGTCCACTTAACTGGTTAGCAGAATCATCGAGACCGTGAATTATGCTTTCATAGCGTGAGTTAGCCAAACCACAAGATTTACTCAACTGAAATAGTCATTGAATGGTAACTACATAAACACTTGAGAGCCTGATCCATAACTCCAAGCCACAATCTTAAGAGAACTCAACTCTTTATCCCACCATTACTCTTCTGTTTTAATATATCGTTTTCTATATATTTTGTTATGACGCTATCCAAATTTGTCTCTAAATAGTATACAGGTTTTCAAATTGACTTTGCCATCTGCCGAATTACTGAGAACCAGACTAGACTAGACACCCAATTTTTTTTGAATTCCCAGCATTATAACTCCAAAATCCCACACATAAACTGGGTCAAGAGCTTCGGTTCTCAGATGAAAAATACATTGAGATATACGGAAAGTTTGAGTTGAAGATTTCTCTCGTTTCTGTTTCACATTATCCTCACAAACTATCTTACTGAATGTTTATATCTGTTTAGTCCTACAGCGTCATAAGATTGCGAAACATAGCCTAATAATTAGCCCACACTTTTTATCGAACCTATTTGGCAATGACAATCAACGTCTTATATTTGTACATACTGTCTACTAACCAAGATGTTTTCAACGTGATTACCATATGTTCTTTTTTTAGAGCGATCTAAGAAGCCAGAGACTCAAACAAATTATATTTTAAGAAGTGCAGCTTACGCAAAACAAAACGTGAACAGACAAACAATACATCAGACGACAAAACCATCAAAATAATTTGTTTCTGTTGTACTTTTCACATGATAATAAAACACATCACAGATGAATTCTCCATTTTTTTTAACCGTTAGAAGACAATTGACTAATCATTTTAATAGGTTTACCACAGGATAATATAAAGTGATTTATGCTTGAAATAGTAAACTGGATCTACAGGACAGTTATCAAATTGGTACATTATGACAGCAACGTAACAATCAGGTACATGCTTGAATATGATGCTTTAGGCTTCAGTTGCAAAGTCTTAATATGGATGTAGACTGAACAAGTTCGAATCACATAGTTCGATTATTAAGTAGGCAAATTGATGCTATTTTTAAGACTAAGATTATGTACTTACTAAATTAATTGTCTTAAGAAAAAACTGATGCCTAAACAAGCAAATATTAATAAACCGAACAACTAACTTGACCCCTGGCACAATGAAACAAGAGCACGGAAACAACTTCATTTCATGAAAGGAGTTGTAAGGCGAAGTCAGTGACTAACTTATGAATTTACCTTTAGAGTATCATGATTTATTTTTAGCGATAGTGAGACTATTATTTGTCACAATGAGATCAAGCAAGACAGTAAGAATACAAACCTTATTGGGTTCAGCAATTTCTGAGAAATCTCTCTTAAAGCTAAATAAATGTGATGTAATCCATCAGGTATAACTAGGGTGAAGCGACGTTGTTTGAAAACTCAATTATTAATAAACGGTAGGTAGATATTTACCGCCTATATATATATATATATATATATATATATATATATATATATATATATATATATATATATATATATATATATATATAATATGAAAGCGAAATTCCTCCTTTTTACGCATCATCATACTCTAGATTCAGAATGTCATAAATAAGAACACTTCATACAAACAAACTTAATGTCCACATGAAAGTTACCCTGCTTTTAAAAATATAATGCTGAAGAAACACTCAATAGACATGTGGTTTTCGTATAGCTTAAATACTCTTAACGTAAAACATGCTAAGCCCAACCCCGTCTTGCGTGCTTCCATAATACAGCCATATCACTAATGACCTAAAACAATGAGTCACAGGTCTGAACCCTACTTCTTTTCAAACCACATTTTATATTTAGGTTTTTACGGGCGTAAATGCTACTCCTTCGGCTATCCTGTAATACTACTTTTTTACGTTCTTTGCACTGTACTGATATACTATGGCTGGTGCTACGTTATTTTTAACTGATTGGGAAAAACTGACAGGATAGGTTGGTACTTACATTGAAAGGGTGAGTGGAAATCTAATAAGTGACGATAGTGTACAGAATCTGTGGCTTTGAACAAATTCACTTAATATTCATTTCATATTGATTACCCTGCATTTTCTCTCATAGAGACCAAATGGATGATTTGTTGACAAACTCTAATCCCTCTAACTTTGGATTAACTGGCAAACATCCGAATCATTTTATGAATGCGAAAAAGTATAGGGTTCCAATAGTTGAAGATTTTACATGACATGTCTCTTTTCGAACCATACCCTCCGTGTTTATTCTTCTCGATACAGTTGGTGTTTTTACTGTTTATCTTTTTTGCTATTTATGTTAGTAAGTTTTCAGTATGCTGATGGCCTCTTGGACCGAGGCACAATTGTACTACGTCCTATGTTCATGATCACTGACAGAAGGCCACACTGAATTTCACGATTAAAGATGCACTAAAAAAGATCACATACAGATCTTATCATCCTTCGAACAGACTAATTCAAAGAACACATCAAGTATTGTTATTTATTCCATAGCTATTTTTGTGCAAGGGCTTTACCACCACTAACATCTGCATCCAAATAAAAACTTATAGTTAGGTCGACAGCCTTATATCAAAAAATCTAGCAAGGTATTTAACTGTACAATAAAATCATTACACCAAGTACGTTTACTCAGAGAATTACTAGACAGAAAGTAATTGGTCCACTTGTCGTTAGTGTCAAATGAATCATCAAAAACTTGTTTAAAGTGGAATAATCTGATTGCATCGCACTCATCAGCCAACATATTTTTAAAGGAATTTATTACATTCAGGATGTTTTGAATTGAGACAACTTTAGGAAGGCGACTGTTTAGGACGTAATGGTTTATAACGGCTTCGGCAAATGAATTTAGAGCAGAAAATAGATGATCCGTTGAATGATTAAATTTGTCTCTGGCATCGAATGATTTTTCTTGGTATTTGCCAACAGCTAATTTCATGGAAATACTTAAGCGTGTTTCAATGAGTTCGTTTAGAATCGGAAACGAAAAACACGGTTGGACATCAACTAGCAGACTATTTTCTTTACGACTTTCATATAAGTGTTTGCAAGACTTCGTGAATGAAATAAATGCGGAATCCCATTCTTGAACAGCGTTGGATATAATTTGCATGTGATCAGCATATCCGCAGGAGTTATCTGAAGTACATAAAATCAATGTAAAGAACATGAAAAGCTCGAGAGACTATAATGGTATAAAAGTAGGCGATTGAGTCAAATAGTATAATATAAGAACTAAAAACCAATGTTATTTCCTTATTTGATCCTAAATTTTTGGATAAGTGGTTTCAGTAGTTGAAAATTACTAAGTGTAAATATTATTTAACCAAATGAGAGGTATGTAGTTTCTTGAGGTACTCAATATGAGGGAAGAATACGAAGAATTACTGATATTTACACATCATAGGGAAGCATAGGTCGCTTAAGAAATCGGCATTCTAGACTGAAAGGGAAGATAAGACCAAAAAAGAACACATGGACAGGAAAATTGAATGTTATAAATTGAGACTTTAAGCAAACCGAAATATTCAGTTACCATGGTTTGTAAGTGCTTGTATATATTGGTGTAAAATATGGCTTACTGTCCTAGGTACAATTTAATTTTGAGGGTTTACTCATCAGTTATTTTTTACAGTTAAATGGTAGCACTGGCATTAGAAGAAATTATTTTAAAAAAGCCAGGCTCTTCGGTGAGCTATGAATTTCGTAAAGAATATTTAACTTGTTCGAGTTACTTGACAGACATTTTATGTTTAACAAGTAGTTGTTTGCCAAAATACGATTATTCGAAACACATTTTTTGAGTAATTGTTACTTATCCCTAACCTAAAACTTAAGAACACCTCAAAAGCGTTTAAAAACCCCTAAAAACGTTTTCACATGCACAGATTTGTTCAGTGATTGAATTACAAACCATTGGAGCTCTCCAATATGCTACATTACGTTGGTTCTGTTTAATGATATATTGCAGTCTAAATTGGATTTCAATACTTCTACAAGAACCAAGGATCCATTGTTCAAGCCGATAAACACGGGACGGGATCAAGTATCGAAATTAACGGTAAATCAAACGAATTGTACAAAAATGATGTTACTTTTTGTCAGTATTCGTCAAATCCAAATACCTTAATATAATTTCTGCACTGCATGGTACTTTATATACTGTAATTAATATCCTGTTGACTTTCGGATCATATTCTTGACAAAAAAATTTAATACGATTCTCTTAAATAGAGAGTTATCAGCTAGATAGAATAGATACAAACCTTGAGGCATACGACTTGAAACATTCAGCCTTTGGTAGGTTTGTATCTAGCCTGAAGGTACCTTGTAAGCTGCGTGGGTGGGGAGCAGAGAATCTGGAAAATAAAATAACAACAGAAGTGAGTCGACAGCTCAGGAGGTATATAGCATGCACTTACACTTAACATTGAAAGCAATCGCTAACCATTAGAATTAATAAGCTGATAGTTGAAACTAGAGGTTGATAGCTGGAGGCTTCGAATGAGTTACAGAACTGCAGCGGTTTGCGTACAATCAGATGGTAGTATAGGTGCTAGGGGAGGATGCTAAATAGAACACAAAGTGCACTTACATCCAGTAAGAAAAGCAATAGACAGCAATCAGCAACTAAACAAGCTTTAAATTAAGACAATCTGGAAATCGAATTGGAACCAGATAATTTAATCTGCAACTTTAACATCAAACTGCAATCCAACCTTTGAAGACATTCAATGAACAAACCATCGTTTAGTGTTTATTGAGTTCCATTTTCTCAATTTGGCATTAAATAATATATTATAGTAAGTGAATAAATGAGTGTTTAGTGTTTACGGAGATGTTTTTAGTGCTTTTGAAAAAAAAAACAAGCATTTACCACTTACTAGGTTCTTTCAGGCTTTGTTACTAGACATAATTTATTACTTGCAACTCTTGTCACAACTTAGGAGCGGCCAAACCAAAAAGTAGCATCAGTCCTTAAAGGTCGCTAACTTCTGGCCTGAGCCATGTTGATAGATACAGACTTGGTTGGGGTCCGCGCGACCATAGTAACCAGACGTTAGAGACTGCATGACATGGATCAGAACCGATCACAATATCGTAGGTGTACACACTCTTTGTCTTCCCCTAAACCCGATCCCACTTGATGGAGAAACTCTCGAAGAATTAGAAACTTTTATGTACCTAGACATTACCATCGATGAACAAGAAGTTGATGCAGATGTAACGGCAAGAGTTGGCAGAGCAAAGGCCATTTTTCTACGGTTAAGATGAAACTCAAAACAACTGTTAACCAATATCAGTCACGGACCCGTAAACACACCATTCTAACAATAGCAAGTAATTCTTATATATTTTGTATAACTTCTTTGTGTTCTATTAACTCATCTTTGTATACGTTTAGGAGCATTAAATAAGTCAAGATATTCTCATATTTGTACTGGTCCGCCGCATATCGAATTGCAATACAGCTCAATAACAGGGATGTTGTTACGTATGTGGTAGGTCATTGGGTAATGAATTTTCGACTAGGACCTCTTTAGATAACTTATCTAAGCTTTTCTAGCAGGTTCAAGGGGCTGTCGTCTCATTCCAAAATATCATCGTAAATGGACAGACTGCATCTGCTGATCGTTTATGGAGATCACTATAACTTCCAACATCGAGGTTTTTTCTGACCAAGAAATGCCTTAAATGACAATAAATGACATTACGGATCTCTATAGAACTCTTAATCGTTTTCCCAACGTTAATCATGAAGGCAGATGCTCCGAAAATCCTCAAACAAACTCGTAACGAGAAAGGTCCTCATCGAGACCACGAGGAACAGATAATCCTGAGTGCATGTGCACCAAAATACCTATGGTAAATCCTCTAAACATTCTGAGAATTTCTGCAGTTTTGTCAACCCCAAACCTTCCGGGAAACATTTTAACCGCCACACGATAACAGCGGCTGTGACTGATGAATTTAGTCGTTTGCTATACATCACTGATGGGCTTTGTCATGAATAAACATTCAACCTATACTTTCAACACACACTCGATAAGTACCCTGAGCATTACAAAACACAACTGAAACTACCGTGTGTGATCATAAATGTTACATACCACTTCACGACTACAGGACCACCTGGATTTTCGAAAGCGCACGGACTAACTCCCAAAGTGCTAAGATTTGCAATAAACAAATTCGAGCATTTGGTAGACTTGTTAAGTACCTTATCATCAAACAGTCCATAGGCATCACCCTTGGATATAGTCCCTTGAAAAGACAAGTGATTAGCATCCAACTGGTGATTATCGGTGAATCAGAATGAGAACGACACTTATTCACAATTCCCTACCACTTATTCACGACCTCATAGCTAGCTTAAAACGTACGTCTGTCTTTTTGAAAATCGACTTGGTTTACGTCTCATCATATGGCTTATATTTAAGCACTTTACTAGTCGAACAGTCCATACTAGAATCGTAAATGTCGCTATGTTTTCTGGGTTTTTCTGTTGATTCCTTATCTTATTCGAAATTTTCTTATCTGTAGACTCATCTAAATCTTCAGAGTAACATATCGTCTGTGTATTCACATCACGCTGATGATAGACGTGTTTGATACTCTTCACAGTATTAGAGGTTGTCTCTAGTTGGTTATTTGCTATAACTCGATCATGTGATCCCAACTCTCCGTCTTCTTACACGACGCTGGCAAGGGTGTTGTCTCTGAGTGGCTCTTACGTTTTACATGGAATGAACGAACTAATATTTTCACTTGAATTTATTAACTGTTTAGCATCGTTACAACAGCTAAATTTAAACAAAAGGGAGCATGTTGACTCATCCAACTTTTTTCTATAGCGAACGAATTGGCAGCTGAAGTTCAGCACAGCACTTTCGAGGACTAATATTCCTTAGCTTGGTGGGGTGTGCGGTCAGTGCCATTGTAGGCGACCACATTGTAGGAAGACACTAGTCTTTTCGTTGCTTCGTCAGCCACGAACCGAATGATTCATTCGGTTTTAGTGAAATGTTTGGGGTTTTTATTATTATTTAAAGCCCGTATGTGCGTGGAGGATGCTAACTGATTAAGATTATTGTTAATTTCAGCAGGTGAGTTTCCTATCTGCCTTGTATCGCCACTATAGAAATCAGTATTTTGGTGTCAGAATATTAAACGCCGCAGTTTGTGAGATTTCTATTTTGTGAAATTTCGGGGAAATCCTCAAAGTCAAATGACCTTCACCCAGGTTAAAGGGAAATTTTGGGGTTTTGGTATCATTTCCACAAAAGTTTCTATAGCGGCTTCCCCGAAATTGGTCTTACTGTTGACCAAACGCACAAAAAGATGGACGGAATGCCACTCGAAAAATCGAGTAGTGATATCTGTAGATAAGAGGCACAGAGTTCAGAAGATGAATGTTTGACTTTGCCAAGTACTGATTCGTCAGATATAGGGACTACAGATTTCGACCTTTTGGTTGGTTCAGAAATCAGCGATATTTCCTATTTACTGGGGTTGTCAGCCATAATTAAAAGCTGGGCGAGTATAGAGTTTGTCTAAATAAACCGAATAAATGAGTACATAGTCGTCGTTAAGTATTAACTGGCTTAGTACTAAAATCAGTAACTGTGGTAAGCAGAGAGGCTTTAGAGACCGGAGGTTTAGATATTAAGTGATGTGTCTGATGTAAATTAAGTATTTGTATTTTAATTAGCCTGACCAGGAGATGAAAACTGACAAAGGTTAAATGATATGGTCTTTTATAGAATATTTACAAAGGTCAGTTCACGATAGATATGTATTAACTTCATGACAAAAGTTTCAGAAGGAAACTTAATCTGCTATACAATATAGTGTCATAACCTTAGTACAACACCCTCTAAAAATTGACTAGCCTTAAACATATCTGTATCACATAAGGTGTTCCCACTTACAGTGTTCGCGCCAGGTTATTAAGCACTTGAAGGTCAAACAGTCCAAATGGTTCAATTCTATCGACCGTGAAACGAAGTAGAATGCTTTAAATTTGACTGATTTTCTCAATCTTTTCATGCAAATATCACAAACCCGCTTATGTTCATATTCATTTAGAATATTTTGAAAATTACTCAGTATACTTGAAGGAATTGTGGTGGACCAAACAATATATGAACTCAAATGCTCAAAGCCCTGTAGTTTTCCAGGCTCCAAAACGTCGACATGAAAAATGTAACAAGAAATTTTCCAGTCGGCACATGTTGATGTCAACCGTAGCTGGCAAACATTGCCGTCTGCTTTATATCACCGATGTGGTGACGTAAGTTTGCTATTTCATCTACACTGACGAAACAGTAGGAGCTCTTCCCGCAATTTTTAACGACCACCTGCATGAACCAGTTATCAACTCAAAGGTGACAAACGGGAAGTTCATTGCTACATGCGGTAAACTATATGTTTATTTCAACATGTCTTTTCGCAAACTCATTCATTGGTTTTTCGTTGTTACGAGTGTTTCTATGTCAACGATTGGTATGGATCTACTACAACATCATAATCTACTCACCATTACGTAAAAATGAAGGTTAGTAGACAGCAATACGGCAATTATGTGTTTTTGGAAATTTATTTTCTGGCTGTTGGACATCTCCAGTCACTAATAAACACAAAGTCGACCCATTCTATCAACGGATGCTGGATAGGTATCCCGAACTACCAAAATCGCTGCGCGTAACCTGCAATCTTACAAATCACATCACCACAACAGGACTACCCGCATTTTTGAAGAACCGCTGAATATCTCTCGAAAAGCTATGGTAGGCCATTAAGGAATTTCATCACATAATAAACGCAAGAATTATTCGGCCACTGAACAGCCCAAGCGTGTCTCTATTCTATATGGCCCCCAAATGGACAGCAATGATTGTTGACCAACTAGTGTATATTGGTCACTGAATACGAAAACCATTCCACATAGTTTCTGTTCACTCCCAATTAAAGATTTGATAGCTATCTTTAAAGGCACAGCTGTTTTTCCGAAAGTTGATCTAGTTGGACCATATAACCGTACTCCTATGGCTTCATACGTTACCTTTAGAACCGTTATCGTCACTTTCTTCGGACTCACGAATTTTTGCGCATGCCTTCCGCTCAAATATGTGCTACAAAAACTTTCCAGAGATTCGTCGACGACGTCTTTAGAGGTTTCAACGTCGTACGTGCATATGTAGATGGCTACCTGATCAAAAGTCCGGACTGGGAGCCTCAGCACAAGCACCGGAACCCTGTTTTCGGACGACCCAAAAAAATACGACATTGATCCGAGCATCCAGATTGCAACTGACGTCATGGACATTTTCCGGCGTGCTAATGAAGCTCAAGATATCCACTTACTGCAAAGCAAAGCGGTGACCATTCTGGATTATCCTAAACCAGCCACAGTTAAGGAACTAAGTGTGTTCGTCGGCCAGTTGAGTTCTTTTCAACGGTTCACGTCAATTCGCGCGTCTAACATGAGACCCTTAAAAGATCATATTCGTGGAAATGCGAAATTCATCGATTCGAACGAAAGCATATGGGAGCATTCTTCACTTTTAAAGGAATTATCACAAAAGCAACGATGCTCCCACGCACTTCATCAAAGCATCTATTAGTGACGCTGTAGACACATCTGACTAGGCAATAGGAATATTCTTACAACAATAGGTGAACAACACCTGGCAACTTTTCACATTTTCCTGAAGACGATTACAAAACACTGGATCGATGGTTGGAACTTTTGTCACGGAACTCCTAGCCATGTGTTGTGCTGTACGACACTTTCAACACTCTGTGAAAGGCCGAAAATACGCTCTGTTTCCCGATCATAAATCTATTAGGCTTTCTCTTGACTCTTCCAACAAGTACTCTCCTCGAGAGTCTCGACACCTGGACCACGTTTCGCTGTTGACTGGAGGTACAACAGATTTCTGAGGCACATAATGTGCTGACAGATGCCTTGTCCAGTGCAATCTCCTTGAACAGTTTCCAAGTTTTTGAACTTCTTAAACTCGTCCAGCTTCAAGAGTAAGACGCTGAACATCAGCAAGAATTATCTTCAATCACACTTAAACTACTGATCGAACAGGTGGAAATGGATCAGGAAACTTTGCCATGTGACAGATTTACGAGTGAGGATTGCCCAATCGTGTCGAAGTATTATCGACGTAGCGTCTTCAATACTTTTCTTAGGTAAGCATCCAGCTCATCTAAGGACGATATTATTGTCCTGGGAATAATAAATAAACGAGGGAATGGGCACACTCCTGAATAAAGTGCCAAATCCTAAAGCGATTGGACAGAGCATGCATTCCTTAGGCTCTTTCACAACTCTGCATGCTCGTTTCAACTATGTTCATCCCGATGTCTTAGGACCCTCACTAAATTCAGATAGATACTCCTCTCTATTAGCGTGTGTGACCCATGAGCAGTACCCATCAAAGGCATAACCGCCGAAACATTAGCTAGCGCCGTCGTCGAACAATTGTTAGAAAACTTCTGTTACCCTACGACCACCACTACAGGCTATTGGTGCTAGATCGAATCTGAACTTTTTCGTTGTTTCACTACACTCCTAGAGATCGCAAGATTCCGAAAAACCTCCTATCACCCACGAGCTAACAGTGCAGTGGACAGGCTCTATTGACAGTAGAAAGACTCACTTCCGGATGTCAACGTACCACAATGATCTGACGCTCTCTCCACTGATACTCTCAAGGAAGTGAAAACCGGCGTTTGATATACTGCAGCACAAGTCGTCTACGGAATGACACTCAGCTTTTTCAATGATTTTGGGTTTAAGCTCTTACATGGCTAGGCTTCAAAACACTATACGTTCATTTAAGCCTGTTTCCACTCGACTGCGCCCAACTTACGTCTTCACCAACTTAACTCGCTAAAAAAGCACTAACATGATTGAATTTACTGTACATTATTAGTTTTGGGGTTGAGCCTTCGTAACCCTAAGTTATGTATAGATTTTCAAAAGCGGTTTTTCTTCAGTTCGCTTTTGGTATGACCGTTGTTCTTGTCTGTAATGTACCTGTTCTGTCATTCGAATGGAGAATATTTAAGTGAACCTTAGTCCAGTAGTTTATTCAGAGCAAAATACGCCTGACCATGTTTCTCCTCAAAATATCTCGTATCTTCCTTAGGCGACTATTATAACTGTCAGCCAGTTTCGTCTGACAACTCGTCCTTCACATCCGTTCAACTCCCAACCTCGACTATCCTCAGTCGCTTCAAAAATTTAAAGTTTCTCATTTACGATGACTTTTTATTTCTACCCTTGCAAACCTCATTTGATACGTTCAAAAAGATTTATACTGACTATGGAACGCATACTGAGTCATGGAAGTTCGATGAATATTAAGAAGGTCATTTTCACGACACTTTCAGACAATACTTGTCTACCATTGCGCTATATATCTTGAGAATATCTTGTTGCACTAAACACGCAATATTGAATGAAGTAAATACCATCTATCCATCAAATTAGTTATCTATCTACACTGTACACTTTAGAGATTCATTTTCTGTCCTATTTTGTGTAATTTGTGGACATTATTGGTACTCACCATATCTTATAATGACTTTATCCTTTTAGGGTTTCCTGTGATCTCGGTAGTTTTCTTTATTGTGGCCTTCATTCTGATGTTATTTAGGTCGGACGATGTTACCGACGGGCTCACCACTTTGGTTGCGCGAAATCCGATTCCACTTAAATCTCATGATTATCGTTATTGAAATATATATTGCCAATTCCCGTACATAATCATCGACTTAAATGTTGCTAGTGAATAACGGAATTATATAACCCAAATACGGGAATAGCTTTTTGAATATATATATTTTCTACACTCATTGATCTGGACAGATAGTCAGAGAGACGGAGCGAGGGTGGCAAAGAAAAGGAAGAGAAGCAAAACGACGCGCGGTGGAAAAGTTATATTAGCCAACTTGCTTTTTTTATCAAGCGTTAATCAATATTTATAGTCGCACAAAAATAAGCTACAGACATGTGATGGGTAGGATGAGACGTACACACACATGCACTTATATAAATACATTCAGGGTTGATAGGTGAATAACTAATAAGTTCAACACGTGACTCAACAAGAAAGGGTAAATTGACCTGTTCAGAAGCTGGAATAAGTTATGTGGACTTAACATAGTAACTGACTATACAGTTCAAACATATGTTTAAAATAGCCCTTAATCTGACACAGGATCAAGCCCTAGTACATAGTGTTAACGAATCCCATTAATGAGATCCAGTGGCTAGTTATGTTTAATCAAGATAGGTATCTAATTGTGGTTTCGTTTTTGTGTAGTGAATGACAACCTTGAGGCTCTCTGGAGTACGATCACCATTTAAATTCCGCGATGTTAAGCGCTTTAAAGAATTCCAGGCCGAAGGATCAAGAGGTTTATGCCAATGTGATTGACGGGCTTAGTAAATTGTACTTTAAAAAACTTCTTCCACTCGAAACCTTGTACAAATTCCATGATTTCCACTCACCTCCACTTGAAAAAAGCGATTTCGAGTCGAAGCCAATGGTTTTGCTTATTGGTCAGTATTCTACTGGAAAAACAACTTTTATACGTTACCTAATTGGTGAGGATTTCCCTGGCATCCGAATAGGTCCCGAACCAACTACAGATAGTTTCATAGCTGTCATGAACGATTCAAGAAGCGGGATTATTCCTGGGAATGCTCTTGTAATGGATTATTCAAAGCAATTTCGACCTCTTTCTAAATTTGGAAATGGTTTTTTAAATCGTTTTCAGTGTGCACACATGCCAAATGGTGTTTTGGATGGAATAACGTTTATTGATACACCTGGTATTTTGAGTGGCGAGAAGCAACGTGTCGATCGTGGTTACGACTTCTCAGGTGTTATTGAGTGGTTCGCAGAGCGCGCAGATAGAATCATCTTGCTTTTTGACGCTCATAAACTGGATATATCGGACGAATTCCGGCGGGTCATCGAAGTTTTAAAGGTATGGTTTTCTGATATTTTGGTAAAGCTAGCTTTTTTTGTCGTTGCACTTATACTCATGTATTATTCTTCCCGAAATCTCCCCAGAATCTTGCAGAACCAAAGTGGTCAGCTAAATACTTAATTTCGAGATAAGTGCTTGTTGTTCATGCTAGGATTTGTGTCCCCATTTTTATTCTGAACGACCGCTTTCAATGTTAAGTGGTCACTTTTTTAAAAAGTTACGAAATTCGCGAATATGTCAGAAGAGTGTACTTTGTTACATCGGATCTTACTCTACCAATAGGAACCCTTCATGAGTTACTTGTATGTATGTCAAAGTTAGGCTGTTGATATTAGAATAAAACTACTGTTTTCAATCCCTCAGTGAACAGTAGCGATGTGTGAGCCTTATGTGAAAATGGTTGTTACGGTGAAATCTGATTAGATTTGTAACATTTTGGAGTAAAAAGACATGAACCCCTAGTATTGTTGTTTTTGACTTTATGTTAGATTACGAGCACTCTACTCATATGACTTATGTATATATGAAAT
Source organism: Schistosoma haematobium (assembly GCF_000699445.3). Taxonomy (NCBI): domain Eukaryota; kingdom Metazoa; phylum Platyhelminthes; class Trematoda; order Strigeidida; family Schistosomatidae; genus Schistosoma; species Schistosoma haematobium. Next base: position 16,177,514 of record NC_067197.1, on the reverse strand, counting down.
TTGATCATACGTAATCTTGATGCTCAAATCCAACTTTGAATTTCAAAAACCTTTAATTAGACATTATGGCGTCCCAGCTCCATAGTATGGTTTCCGTCTTGCTTACATCTTGTTGCTTTTAGTCACTTAGTTTTTGAATGCTAATTATATTAACTTGTGTTTTGAGAAAAAAACTAAGTTGGATACACTCACTTATGTATTTTTACATTTGTTTCTGTTTAGTTGGTAATGAAAAGCTTCATCGGGGCTACAAATTATCCAAAGCTAGTAGTTTGCAAGACAAATAAATTTTAGTCCACTTAACGTAGATGTATTCATTCCTCTATCTTTTTTAAAAAATTTAATGGTTTCAGCTTTAAAAAATTCAAACTGTTTTCGGAAATGCATGACTCTAAACTATCGATGTGTTTTTTATTTATCAATAAACTTTTATCTCTTGATCAGACTAGCTACGATAATATAACGATTATTTTTTAGCTAAAGACACAATTGTGTTCTGAGGCATTACTGTGCCTATCGCAAATAATTTAAACCACTACGCAGGATAATTATAATCTATAGCTAGGTGACGTTTGTTCTTAAAGTTTGAACCCGGAACGGGTCACTAGTTCATTTGTCTTCAAGTTTTACTCCTCTCTATTTTCATCTCTTCTAATTATTGATTACTTTTGGTTTTTTTCAACATTCTAGTATATAGTCCCCCTTCCGAGATTCCATATTTACTATTATTCATATGAGATATTTTTGAAACATCAAGTCATGTATTTAAAAGACCTTAATATGTACTATGTCCTTACGCAAGCGACTTTTAACGACGACCAACATACAGAGCATGGTATTACAACAAAGTTAATTCATCCTTTGATCACTGGTTATATAACCATGTTGTTTACAAACCGGAAACCCGGTTAAAATTGATGTGATCTTGTTTGGCCATCAGCACTTATTATAGTCTGTGAATGTGGGAATTCCGTGTTGATTTGACAGGTCTGGTATTAAACAACCAAAAGCGGTTGATATGAGATATATAATTCAAGTTATCGATAGTCAGTTGAATTTTTGCTCTTTTGCAAATGTTTATGAACTCAGACTTAAATTTCTCCGCTTCATTTTTAAGTACCTACGAATTTTTTCACTACTATAATTGTATGCTTTGTCGGAGAGTTCTAATGGCACCGAATATAAATATATTTTGGTTTAGATAACTTTACGGAATCTGTATCAACTAATATTGCATAAAATTCTCCACATTCTATGATAATAGCTTTAAACATACGTTATTTTATTGAAAAAAAGGTGTTACATAGAACTGAACATAATGAAGTGCACCATGCAAGCTGAAATAGCGATGCAGCGAATAGATGAGAAAAAATCATATAGAATAAGACAACCAGAATAAGAGCCGTTCGATAAATTAGCTTAGGATGCTAATAGTTTGGGAATCTTTCATGTCTTGAACTTTTTTTAAAAAATTCTGACCATCTGTTCCCATTTTCAATAAAGTGTTTTAGTTTTTCAGGTATTCATTTTAATTCATTCATGACCCAATAAATACACATAAAAAAACTTGTCTCGTTTTCCTGTCACTCTTTTCTCCCCTTCATTTACATTCTCTAACCATCTATTCAACGGTTTCAGAGTGAATTCATCCAGTGATTTTAATTCTTTTTGTACATCATTATTGACAGAAAATTTCATTTTGATTGAAGCACATTACGTCTAATTTGTTTATTTCTGATGATTCATTTTCTTTTACTTTTTTAAAGAAATGTTTTGACATTTAATATGTCGAGGGTTGGTTAGTTCAAAATAAATCAACATAATAAATAAAAGGAATTGATTTTTGTGCCTATTTGGTTACTGTTATTACCGACATGTATTTTATACGAATTAATTATATATTTCCATATATGTTGGTTAGTTATTCGAAATTAGTGTGTTTTAAGCGTTCATTTCATACGATCCTATTATTTCTAATCTAAATTTATCTTAACTCTTTTTTGGTTCGATCGAAAGTCCTCTCATTCTGGATCGAGTTACTGCTGAGTCCTAATGGTTGACGGTGGATTTATGGTGGATTGGTGGTTCAGGCTCCTCAACTTTCAGTCACCGATTCGGGTTAAAAAGCTGCTCCACTACATGCACATGTTTCTCATTTTGTTGATTTACTCTTACTGTCACAATTGATTGATCACTGGGTGATCAATGTCATGCTTGTCTAGTCCCTATTAGTGCAGATCGAATGCTATCGATCATGTTGCAATGTGGCCACCAGTCTAGGTGACTCGACACTGCGGGCACTATGTATTGAGATTAGATGGTGGTTGGAGGTAGTCAACAGGAAACCCTGGACCCGGGTTTCGTGCTACTTGGCACTCGTCAGCAAGGTGTATCTGTAATCTTGAGGGAACTGGTGCTCCCGGCGGATTCGACCTCGTGTCACCCAGCTTCACAATCAGAGACGTTACCACTGAGCTATCCGAGCCGCAACCGCACGAAAACCGAGTCCAGTGTTCCTGTTGACTACCTCCAACCACCATCTAAAATCTCAATACATAGTGCCCGCAGTGTCGAGTCACCTAGACTAGTGGCCACATTGCAGCATGATCGATAGCATTCGATCTGCACTAATGAGGACTAGACAAGCATGACATTGATCACCACGCAGTGATCAATCAATTGTGATTACATCTCAGTCCTACAGGAGGTCAGTCGCGGCTCGGATAGCTCAGTGGTAACGTCTCTGACTGTGAAGCTGGGTGACACGAGGTCGAATCCGCCGGGGAGCACCAGTTCCCTCAAGATTACAGATACATCTTGCTGACGAGTGCCAAGTAGCACGAAACCCGGGTCCAGGGTTTCCTGTTGACTACCTCCAACCACCATCTAAAATTACTCTTACTGTGCTAATACGAAAGGTAGTAACTTCAATCTATGCCCATTCATGTCAGTAATAACTGGCTTTAGCAGTTCGCTTCATCCTACTTTATGAGTGTGAAACATGGTCATTAAGAATAGAGGATATTCGTGGGTTAATAGTGTTCGATCATAGGCTTTTTCGGAGCACTGCCCGTGTATTTTAGAACCACCGAGTAGGCAGTATCTGGTTTAGAAATAAGGCATTAGGTAAGGATGGCAAATCGGTTGGTAGGGTATTAAATCTTCGTCAACTTAGATGGTTGTGACATGCATTACGTATGCCCACCTACCGCCTACCTCGGTTGTCGACGTTGTCTTTGGAGGCGGTCAAACCAAAACATGCTATCAATCTTTGAATTCATTGACAATTAAACTGAACCATGTTAATAGGTGTAAAATACCTAGTTGTGGTCTATGTAATTACCTTAACCAATGGTTAGAAGCCTTGAATGACATGGCTCAAAATCTTTGCAGTTGCTCAGGTTCATCCATTCTTTGTCTTACCCCGAATTCTCAGCTTTTGGATCTATTATAACTTTTTTCTGTGTTTTTATTTCACTAACTTATATTTCAATGAATCGTATTTTTGACCCTTAGTCTTTCCATTCACTACTCATACTCAGTCAGCTACAACGTAGGACCAGGCACATACATGCATCGGTCCAAGTTGCCATACCGCACTAGCACAGCAAGATGAACACAAGATTCATGGAAGTAATTAATTCAGAGGTGGTAATATATAAAGGAAAGATTACAATAAGGATATAGTACAGGAAGAAAGAATTAGTTCGTAGAAAGAAAGATATGAAGCGATTTTAATCTCATAGTTTAAGGAAAGACAGAGAGTGTATACACCGACGCCATTGTGATCGATTCTGAGCCACGTCACCCAGAGTCTGCAACCATTGGTTACGAAAGTCACGCGGACCCCGACCAAGTAGTCTGCATCTCCCAGCATGACTCAGACTAGAAGTTAGTGACTTCAGGGACTGATGCCACGTTTTGGTTTGGCCGCTCCTCATTTTCTTCCAACCATCTCCAACACCGGTTAGCATTGGACGTCGTGGTAATCGGTGTTCAGACATACGTAACACGTGACCCAACCATCTCAGTCGATGAAGATTCACAACCTCATCAACTGATTTACCATCATTCCTTAATATTTTATTTTATTTTAACACATAGATATTGGTACAAAGAGGCACCAAATATATATGCGCTACACGAATCTCATTCGATATGTGTGAGGGCTGTGATACTGCCCGGGTGCCCAAACCAAAGCAGGCGGTTTTCTTAGGGGGCCACTCCCCGAGCCTTCGACCTGAATGTCTGATCCACAAGGCAGTGGAGCATCGTGAGGAGATGCAGTCCCATGGTAGCCGGTGACTAACAATTGGTTCATACGCCATTTGTTCTCGCAGGATACTGGAGCCCATGTGCACCATTGGTTTGGAATCCGGTTAAAGCGCAGGACATTCGCTTTCCGTTCTCTCATTTTCGTAAGCAACACCCGTGGTGCGAGAAAGCAGTGAGTAGGACTTCCCTGGGAGATGCTATATACGCGTGGCCATGTGAGAGCATTTCGAGAGGGAGAGCGGACTTTTCCCACTCTCGGCTATACCAGGGCATTTAGGGGCTCTCACTATTACTTACCCGGTGATCCCAGCAGACGCCAGCAATATTTCTAAGGCATTTGTGGTCAAATACTAGTAGCTTATGAGTATCTTCTTATCTTAATAGCCATGTTTCGCTGCCGTAAATTAAAACAGAACGGACTGCCGCGCAGTATACTCGTCCTTTTGTTGATAGACAGATATCTCGCCTTCGTCATAGGTGACGTTAATACCTCTACTATTATGGGACCTAATGTGACAATTTTATCTCTCTGGTATTGTAACTTGGACTGATGCACATACGTACCGGGCTGCACATCGCGTCTAACTACCTGAATAAGTAACTGACTTAAGTTATTTTATTGGTTTGAAGTGAAGTTAATGTCGTACAAATCGTACACTCATTTTTTATCACACTGTTTATGTGTTAAATTACCAGTGTTTATGTAGTTTCTTCAAGAGCCGTGTATGAATTTTTGTGTTAATTTAGAGTTTTTCCACACGGTGTGATTGAGAATTTTATTTTGTCAAAATATTATCTCAATATACAGAAGTTCATTAAGTAAATTTTAAACAGTACTCAAGTGTTACCACGTTAGTTACTAAACAATCAGTCAGAAAACCAACTTATTATTCCTGTCTTATACGGTCTGACTGGATATGTTCGGATACTAAGATTCATCTATAAGGATATAGTACAGGGAGAAAGAATTAGTTCGTAGAAAGAAAGATATGAAGCGATTTTAATCTCTTAGTTTAAGGGAAGACAGAGAGTGTATACATCAACGCCATTGCGATCGATTCTGAGCCATATCACCCAGAGTCTCCAACCATTGGTTATATATATATATATAGTACACATCTAAATCTGATCCTAGACTGGTCTATAAAACAGAAAATCCCAGTCATAGGGTCTAATAAGCGATTATTATGGGTGCATAAACTTTCTTTGTTATCTGTAGTCGTTGAATGCATATTAAAAATAAATAAAATACCTGATGTTTCTGTTTAAAATACTCTTCAGTAATATAGTGCAATACGTATACTTTAAAAAAATCTTCATCTGTTGTTTTTTTGTATTTAGTCGAACGAAGACAAAATACGTATTGTTTTAAATAAGGCAGATACAATTGATTCTCAACAACTTATGAGAGTGTATGGTGCTTTAATGTGGAGTTTAGGAAAAATATTAAATACACCTGAAGTAGCACGTGTATATATTGGTAGTTTTTGGGACCGTCAGTTAGTATTTGATACCAATAGAAAGTTGTTTGAATTAGAGAAAATGGATTTGTTTCGTGATTTGGCTACTCTACCTGCAAATGGTACTCTGAGAAAATTGAATGATTTCATTAGACGTGCTCGTCTTGCCAAAGTAAGTATTTTGTTGTCATTTGTGCAAATTATCACTTTTGAACTTTCATCTTACTGTGGTTTCGTTGCAGATAGATCAAAACTTATGTTTTGAGGATCCCTGATTATCATGTACCGGATCACCAATCAGGATCCTAATTCTAATTTAGTCTGCTATTTATTCTATAGTATAGTATCTCTGATTTGGGCAATAACAAACCCGACCAGCGCTATTGAACTTAGGCAGGTAGCTAGGCTCCTGTTGACTCATTATTCGCAAGCTCTTCTTTAGCCTCCGCCTTGAGGTTAGAAATAACAGCCGACCTCCACTATATTTATTTTTCAGGCAGATGTGATTAATATACGGACATACCGAACTACATCACACCATAAACTGAAAAAATAATCACACATAAACAAACCAAAAGCGGATGTGAATAGGGTAGACTGTAAATAGTAGACTGGGAACAAATTAGGAATATAAGTAGTATAACAGTAGTTAATGGGTTAACCGAAAGCTTGTGATTAAAGAAATTCATGTGGCTAATATTCTAGTTACTCAGTAATCGTACAGCGAAATTATAATCAGTAGTAATCCTGAAATCCAGTTCCAACTTTTACAATATTCTTTCCGTTACAACAAAATGCCAAGTTTTTTCCCAATCATCGTATCTGAACGTTTTCCCAATATATTTTCTTTATCGTATGGGTATGGAGTATTAAGATTTCTAATATTAGGAGGCATAATAATTGAATAAATGAAAGTATGTTTATCACTGAGATTGATTTTGAACCACAAAAGCTAAAGCCTTTCGTCATCAGCTTTATAGAATAATGGCTTTACTAGTCATAATACCTTAGTATTCTATATTTTCCGACCCCTCATCTCGTATGGCAAGATCTTGACAACACACTCATGAACATGAGTTGTAAATTTGTAGCGTTGATTGAAGTCATGAAAATATTGATAAAGTTTTGTACCAATCATTATGGTTCGTTAATTAATTCACGTCAGTCTGTCTGTGATGTATCTCACCAAGTATAGATTAGTGTAATTTGCTTCCAGCCACACTGTATGTAGTGCTACCCGGCTTCTGTAATCGAATTAGGATGTATGGGACTCAACTTCAGTTAGGCAAAATTGTTATTAATAGACCTATGGTCGATGTATACGTTAATTAGAAAAAAACTATAACTTGAAAGTAATCTCAAAGGCCAGAGTCTGTATTTTATCTTTATTGGGACTTACTTGAATGATTCATTCTGAGCACACTCATATTCCTAAATTTCTAAGATCATTTTTCTAGCCAAGTCAATTGAGGTTTTCTTAAAAAAGAATTCCTAAGAACGCTTTCTATCCCATTGATACCTAACATATATAATATAATATTAGTACTAATGACTATCTTGTTACTACTATAGAAATCCCATATTTAGTTATGAAAGTGATTAAATTATAAATCCTATCTGTATGTTAACTCTTACATATTGGTTAGCACTAGAAATGTCATGTATACTACATCCTTCATGAGTAATGTGTCATATATCTCCAATCCCAATAATTAAATGAGCTGGGTAATCTTTCTAGAGGGCATTGATTATGTTTTCTATGGATTCATACAAAATCTTCAATTTCTAGAATACTAAACCATACTAAATCTTGTATATTATTAGATACTGTTTATATTGGATATGTCAAATGTTTGTTAAATGCTCTCATTTACTATTTTCTCCTTACTTTAGGTTCATGCTTATGTTATTTCGCATTTGAAAAAAGAAATGCCAACAATCGTTGGTAAAGATGCTAAGAAAAAGGAGCTTATCAATAATTTATCCAAAGTATACGACATCATATCACGTACACAACATATATCAATTGGTGATTTCCCTAACATTAACAGAATGCAAGAATCTTTAGAAGTACATGATTTTAGAACATTTCCTGCACTACAACCAAAATTAATCAAAGCTGTTGATGAAATGTTATCGAGTGAAGTAGCAAAATTAGTACAAATGATTCCAATGGTAAGTCTATTGCTTTGATGTTGTTGGAAATATCTTGAATTCCAGTCGTAAATATGTGTTTTTAATATTTGATTGCTTCAGTTTACATAAGTGAAGCTTTCCAATGCAGACTAGACATGTTTAAAGCAGGATATGTAGATATTATTACTATTTGGTTTCTGGTTTGCAAAGTTATTTTAACAACTTTATTTGTCTGGAAAACTTCCCGATACACAACATTTAATTCAAACTAGAAAATGTAATTTTATATATTCTTGATTAATTTAACTCAACTGTAAGGTAATTAATTGTTGGCCGGTCAGAAATTAGCCAGATCATACGTGGACATGATCGGTCAAGATATGACTTACATTTCCTCAGAATGAAATACCGTCGGTTGTATAATTTTCTAGAGGGCATTATATATATCACAACACATACTTGAGTACATTCAGTGGTTTTCACTTAACACAATTTAAGTTGAATCTTTTTTGTTGTTTGGTAGAACTTTAACTCCCCAATAGGTATGATAAAAATTTGATGTAAAATATATTTTAAGTATCTGGAAGGCCCTGATTCATTCATATTGTATGATCATTATGCTAAACAGACTGAATTGAAAATTAATTGATTGTCTGTTATGTTATAGATTGGGAAACAAAACTAACATGCCATCATATTTTTTGCCACATTGCGTAAAATGTACTATGATATTTTATTCTAATAGTAGTTATTTACAACTAACTAACAAGATTCCTTCAAAGTTTTACTTAAAACAAATAATGTATTTCTAAAGGAATAAACTACCATCGTTTCAAGTAGCACAAATAATATGATCTACAAGTATTTCAATGTTAATAATTTATTCAGTGAGTAAAGTATATGAAATGCGAAGTTTGTAATTACACGTTAAAACGGTTATAATGTATAAAGCCAACTCAGGGATGATGAAAAACTCATCTCCAAGCTGTTAGTAAAATATTTAGTGTACACTTCAGTCGTTTAGTGATTCTTATTTCGAACAAGTGGTGTTTTACATTACGTTTGACTGAATAACTGTAAGTAGATTTCAGAATTACGAAAAAATTAGTGTGTGTATAAACCTACTTTTGCGTTTGGCAGTTACTTTGCAATAAATCTTTTGATTGTGCCTCAATAATTTGTAGACTAGATTTCGTAAGTCGAATACAGTGAAGTAGTACCATCAAAGCACCATATACTTCATTTTGCACATTTGTACAGCCCTGTTTCTATATTATTCCAATCATATTTTCAGTCAGCCAGCTACAACGTAGGACCAGGCACATACATGCATCGGTCCAAGTTGCCATACCGCACTAGCACAGCAAGATGAACACAAGATTCATGGAAGTAATTAATTCAGAGGTGGTAATATATAAAGGAAAGATTACAATAAGGATATAGTACAGGAAGAAAGAATTAGTTCGTAGAAAGAAAGATATGAAGCGATTTTAATCTCATAGTTTAAGGAAAGACAGAGAGTGTATACACCGACGCCATTGTGATCGATTCTGAGCCACGTCACCCAGAGTCTGCAACCATTGGTTACGAAAGTCACGCGGACCCCGACCAAGTAGTCTGCGTCTACCAACATGACTCAGACCAGAAGTTAGTGACTTCAGGGACTGATGCCACGTTTTGGTTTGGCCGCCCCTCACTTTCTTCCAACCATCTCCAACACCGGTCAGCATTGGACGTCGTGGTAATTGGTGTTCATGCATACGTAACACGTGACCCAACCATCTCAGTCGATGAAGATTCACAACCTCATCAACTGACTTACCATCATTCCCTAATACCTTTGCGTCCAACCTCACTATTAATTAGCTGGTGATCACAGCAGATGCGAGCATCTGTGGTCAAAACAGAACGAACTTCCGCGCAGTATACTCGTCCTTTCATTGATAGACGGATATCTCTCCTTCGCCATAGGTGATGTTAGTTGACAAAAACCGAAGCTTTTCGAATCTGTGCTGCGATTTCGTCAGACACGAACCCAATATGGCTGATCAGACTTCCAATATAAGTGAAGTTGTCGACGCGTTCGACTACTTCACTCCCTATCCTTAGTTCAGGTGTTGACGTAGCCCAGTCCTGAAGCAACAACTTGCATTTCGAGGGAGAGAAGCGCATTCCAAACATTCTGGCATTGTTGCTCAGTGCTACCAAAAGACTCTGCATTTTGTCAGCGTCTTCACCAAACACGACTATATTGTCTGCGTATTCTAATTCGATAAGTGGACCTCCTGGTATGAGATCATTGCCCGAGAACTCAGTCGACGAGAGCGTTATTTCCATCAGTATTGTTATGACCTTGATGTCTGGCTTTCTATCACGCGACTTATCGACCAGTCAGAATACGACTTATACAATTTTGCACTATGCCAAACCAATGACGTTCAACCGGTATGAGCAGTTTAGCGTCCTGATTGGTCCTATGTCCTTCTAGCCCTTCCACTTGAGTCTAGAACGCAATACCAGCTTCTGTAGTATGAATCGAATAGGAGCAAATAGTTTATTTCAGACATACTCGGTTTATATATCAATCAGGCTGACCACAACGTACCATAAAATGGAAAATAACATGTGTACACAAATAAGCCAAAAAGTGGCTGTGAACGAGGGGGACAGTAATTAATAGACTGAGCATAGCTTAAGAATCGTAAATCGTACAATAATAAAATATAGGTCAAAATAAAGCTTATAATAAGAGGAATATAAATATGCATAATCTAATTATTCAATAGTTTTACAATAAGAATATTTATAGAATATTAGTCCGTTAATAGGCCTCAGGAGTTACCTGTAATTTATTCTTCACTGGGTTATAACAAGTATGTCTATGATGAAGTTGAACAAAAATGGAGAAAGTGGACAGCCCTGACGGATACCACCTGAGGTCGCAAAATCAGATGACAGTTCATGATATGCTCTGACTCGACTAGTGGTGTTCGAGTAAAAAGCCTTCACAAGGTTTGTGTACTTCTGCAGGACGCCTTTCAATGACAGACACTGCCACAGAATCTCGTGGTCTACCGAGTCAAATGCTGCTTATAAGTCAAGAAAGACCACCATTGTCGGGCGCCGATAAGTATGCCTATGTTCTAGAACCTGACGAATGGTGAATATGTGGTTGATGCAGCCACGACCAAGTCTGAAGCCAGCTTGATTCTCTCGTGTTTGCAGTTCACGAGTCTTAGTGAGGTGACCGATAATTATTGACTCTAGTAATTTAGATGCTATGTTACTCAAACTAATCCCTCTATTGTTGTCACAGGGTGATTTTAACCCTCCCTTATATATTGGGATGATAAGTGATTGTGACCAGTTAGATGGAATTACGTCCAACTCCCAGATTTTAGCTAAATTATTAGTCAACCTGATCACTAAAATTGGACCACCATCCTTAAAGACCTCTAAAGCCAATCCATCTGGACCAGTTACCCTTCCTCGTTTCAGATTAACTATAGCCTTTTGAACTTCAGCTAGATTTGGGGGACCTACTTCAATGTTCCATTCACACTGTCTGGGAATGATGGGTAGTTGTAGAGTAGCTGAAGGCCAGCTAAACTGTTCTCTAAAATGTTCCGCCCATCGTTCTAAACGTCTGGACTTGGAGCAGATGAGTGTCGTCTTTTTCCGAGATAGTCTCACTTACACTTGACTTTTTAGTTCCAGTTTCTTTTATGAGTCTTTTTTGTGTGATGCATTCATATTTGGTTCTCATTTATACCAATTTTTATGTGTTCAAATAAACAAATAATGATCGACTGATTAGCCACTAAAAAGCAATCTTGTTTAATTGAGATTAAGTTATCTACAGTTATTCTTTAATGGAAAGATATTCTAATAATTATATCACAATCAATGTTCATCCACGTTTTCTAAAGATAAAAATAACTTGCTAATTTTTTTACAACCCATAACACAGAACTCTGACGATATCTCACATAAATGTTTATACTTCACTCGACAGCCGAGCTACTGCCTGGGTGCTGGTATAGATTATTTAGTATGACTAGTGTTATAAAATTAACACCTTTTCTGTCATCATCTTCTGATTAACATAAAGTAGTATTTAAACTTGGATTAATTTTAATTTGGTTATTTATTTTCTGAAAAAGTGACTTACTTTAAGGCACGAAACGTCAGAAAATCCTATTTTTCTACTCATTGGGATATTACAAATATATTATTTATTTATAAAGTAGTAGGTTTAAACCTAATTTTTCTTGATATTTTATAATTTATTTTCTTTCCTTGTGAAGTTAGTTTAATTTTAATTCTCATATGGATTTCTTAATCTCAAGTACACTTACATAAGTTGAAATCAAGTTTCTATTGACAGTTGACTTTCAAATTTCTCAAAATGTGTAAAGTAAATTGTAAGTTACACTTTGATTATTGCTTAAATAAAAAAAACTATCTCATATCTGTTACAAACACGTCACTCCTATTCATTATAAGTTTATGTTAGAAAATTAGAGGTACATCAGCAAAATTCAGACCAAATATACAAAAATAGTTTTAATAATAACAATTAAATAAAGACAATAAAAAGATTGAAATCATGAGTCAGTTGAAGCTAGACCACCATTGAAAACCTGGAAGCACTGGACGGCCGTTTCGTCCTAGTATGGGACTCCTCAGCAGTGCGCATCCACGATCCCGCACCACGCGGGGCTCGAACCCAGGACCTACTGGCTTCGCGCGCGGGCACTTAACCATTAGAACACTGAGCCGGCATCCAACGGTGTTAATGTCTAACTTCAACCAATCCACGAAGTTGCGCCACCATATACCATTGCCTTCAGTGAGCTGATATCTCACAACAGACCTGGTTGTACTCCACTGGTAACGGCTTCCCACCGTTGGATGCCGGCTCAGTGTTCTAATGGTTAAGAGCCCGCGCGCGAAGCCAGTAGGTCCTGGGTTCGAGCCCCGCGTGGTGCGGGATCGTGGATGCGCACTGCTGAGGAGTCCCATACTAGGACGAAACGGCCGTCCAGTGCTTCCAGGTTTTCAATGGTGGTCTAGCTTCAACTGACTCATGATTTCAATCTGTGAAAATTCCTAAAAATCTCCACAAACCCCTTCTGACAATAAAAAGAGATCTCATTTTAAAAAAATTGGAAATCCTAATTCCATAGTATACTGTATACAGTTCAAACTAATATTTTCAAATTTGGTAAGTTGATAGGATTTCTTCAGTTGATTTTTGTAAGACTATTTTAATTCTATTTCTAATTTATTTTGTGTTTTATCTGACCAAACCGTATAATACCTTGGTATGTTCAGTACAAACAGAAATAAAATCTTCAATTAGTTCATGTCTGAATCGATCAAATTAAACCATACTCATGACTGGCAAAAGTGAAGCAGTCTCTCAATATTGAATGGTGACTTAATGTTTAGGACATTTGATTTCCAGTCATTAAGTTCTAAAATCGAACCATTCCCCTCCCCACCTATTTTTGTTTGGACAAGCACAGCCACATTTAGAGTGTGGTTAATATCCGAGTGTTTAATTATTTACTTCCGTTTTAATAATTACGATTGAATACTGTTAGGTTTGAGATACTCTCTATCGTTTACTTATTGTAAATAATTGAAATCATTTAATTTTACGTTACTACTGTTAAACTAGCTTGATTTCAGATGTTCATTGTGCAGAAATTTTTGTAATTCATTAGACTATATATATATATCCTTATATTACAACTGATATACATTTATATGTAAAAAATTGATATTCAACAATAAAAAAAGCATATAAACTAATATTTCAGACCTAGTTACTGTGACACTAAATATTAGACATTTCAAGAATAATAAAAGACCACCTGTGCTCTGTTATGTTCACTAACCAGAATATGTTACATTTGCATATATATATATATATATATATATATATATATATATATATATATATATATATATATATATATATATATATATATTGCTCAGCTGTTACACAGATTGTAAATTTTTTAATGATCATCTCCACACTTAATAAGGTAAAGATCGAATACTGCAATTTGTACAAAAGATGGAACAACAACGTTTCAGCTGTTCGTAACACACTCATCATGTAAAAAGAAAATTGTTAGTCTTTTGAAAGGATTCTTTTTTTACTGCAAGATAAGCTTGTTTAACCGCACAAATTGTATGTATGGAGACCTTGTAAAATATTTTCGGAAATAGGGTTATAGTTGTGTGTTATAATATAGATCTTAGATCCACGAAAACGTTCCAGGGTACAAAAGAAGGAATTCAAACCGAGAAACTAAATGATCAAATACTAGGGTATTCCATCAGCGTTCTTTGTAAGTGTTCACGCAATTCGGAAATGTATGATGCAGATTTTGGCTCAGCTCAGTAGGTGATTTCTAGAGTCGAGAAGAAATCTTAATCAGGAAAGTATGCTATTGATTGATAGAGTTAAGTATTTTTCGTAGTTTTACTGGAAAAACAATGCACTGCAAAATCCATTGTTAATGTTTCTCTAGAAACTCTTACTCTTCGGGGAACAAGAGTTATAGATAGTTGTTGGATGACTTTGAAGTATTCGACGTCAAAGTATTGTAGTCTCTTCTGATAATTTGTCTTATTTATTTCTTTGAACCCATAAATATTGATACAAGGGGCACCATATATATATATATATATATATATATATATATATATATATATATATATATATATATATGCGCCACACAAAACAATGAGAACGAGAAGAGAAAAAGAATGTAAGGTGCATATAAGAAAAAAAAGAAGAAGAAGGAGAACAATAACGATCACAGATTAGTGTATGGTAGTGAAATAACAATAATAATAGTGGGGGAAACGGAAAGGTACAACCAGAAATAATTCTTTCAGTTAAATAAGATACAATCACTTTTTACGAAGAAAGTAAAAAAAGGTTACAGCAGGATCGCCACTGGCTTCTATTCTGAGCCATATCTGATAACGTCTCTAGCCACTGTGTTGCACCATCTCTCGGACCCTAACCAGGGAGTCGTGAAGGACCAACACAAGCCAGCTCTTTTCAGCTTTCTTTCATACCACGACACCATGTCATACACTGACCACCTCTCCACTTTTTCCAACCAGTCCCAGAGTCGGCAAATAATGCACGACGTGGAATTCTCTGGGACGACATTCGTAGAACATGTCCAAGCCACTGAAGTCGATGTTTCAAGATGGCGACACCAATTGGATTATCGTCTCTGTGCAAGAACACACGATGCCGAACCTCTGCATTACTAACATGGTGTTGCCACTGGATGTCAGCAATCCTTCGGAGACAGCAGTGATCAAACACAAAGTCGTTTAACATCCTCAACCTGGAGAGGCCAAGTTTCACAAGCATAGAGCAAAACTGCTCTCACCGACGCGTTGTAGATCCGATCTTTTACAGCCAGACTAACATCACGAAGGCGTCAAAGATGGCCCAGATTGGCATAAGCCCCTCCGGCTTTCACTATACGTGCATTGATCTCATCACTCACGCCACCACCGGCACGTATGCAGCTACCTAGATACACAAACTTCCCGACGACTTCTATCTGGTCACCATCCAGGGTTAGTACAGGATCAGGGTCGTGCCAGTCTTGTAAAAGTACTTTGCACTTCGAAGGTTCAAAGCACATACCGTACCTACGGACACTGATTGCCAACTGATTAAGTGCTGATTGCATGCCTTGGGCATTGTCGCACAGTAAGACAATATCATCCGCATACTCGAGGTCGAGAAGTCTTTCTCCAGGCAACAGATCCACACCGCCATTACTTACATCCATCAGAGCTGTTTCCAGAATGTCATCGATGGCAAAGTTGAAGAGGAATGGTGAGATTGGGCAACCCTGCCTAACCCCACTGCTCGAATAGAACAATGGAGAGAGGTGGTTGTATGCCCTCACTCTGTCTGAGGTGTTTGTATATAGTGCCATTAGGATGTTAATAAACTTCTCAGGCACACCCTTCAATAGACAATCCTAGAGAACAGTCCTATCCGACGAATCGAAGACACTCTGATGTCAAGAAACACTACGATTGTTGGCCTTTGATAAGTATGACGGTGTTCTAACATTTGGCGGAGGGTGAAGATATGATCAGTACGTCCTCGACCGGAACGAAAACCGGTCTGCTCCTCACGAGTCAATCTTTCTCGGGTTTTGAACAACCTACAAAGTGTGACAGAATCCAATAGCTTGGACGTAATCGGAAGTAGACTTATCCCCCGGTGGTTGTTACAGGAACGACGTGAACCCTTTTTAAATATAGGGACAACTATCGACTCATTCCATGACGTTGGTACACTCTCTAGTTCCCAGACCTTTGTAAACAACGTTGTCAGTTCCTTAACTAGAATGTCGATCAATCTGTTGCCTGTGCATATGTTTTTACTATCTTTCAGTACAAGCACAAGTACCACTGAATATAAGCAAAACCTTATTTTGATATATTTTCTGTCAAAAGTAGAAAATAGGTCACATTTTTGTTAAATTATGGAACATAAAACAGTCTAGTTGTATTTTCATATTTGATTGAGTTTTCCAAATATTATATTTATGGTCCAATATTCTATCATTTTAGTCTGCATCATATTCTCACATTGCTCACTTTATCTATCAATTCGTTTAATGGTTTTATTTTGATGTATAATTTCTGTCGAGGATTTATGCATTAATTATTCACCATCCATACAACAGTTTCACTAGTTTTTCTCTTTAAACTATGATTTCTTCAAATAGTTTTTCAAAACAGTTTTTGTTCCAGAGATAATAACATAAGGTCTGTACTACAGAGAAATTACTTAAAACCTCGTTTGTTAGCCATATATTTTATATAAGCTTCTATAAAAGATCTCTACAGTTGATACAATATTCAAACCAATAATTAACTTTCAAAGTTAAAGGCTGAAACCGATGAGCCACAGTTCCTTATCATAAAAATATTCGATAGTTGTAAGTCTTAATAAAATGTCATAGACGTATTAAGTTTTTCCGTGTTTTGATTACTACATATTTTCTTGTTCTTAATATATTTATTCTTTATTTCTTTGTACAATTTCATACCTTTTTTAATCCTTAAATTTAAGTATCCAATAGGTGAGTATTGTCAACTATCACACATTATTTCTTTACAGTAACTTCTTCGACTAGTATGCCGGTGGTTAATTATTTAAAGTCTTGGTCGTATTTTGCAAATTAAAGTTTTATAAAATTAAAATCACGCTTTATTACATAAAGTACCTTGAATTCTTAATTTTGAAGACTTAAACATTCTTTTAATTTCCATTTACTTGTCTTCCTCTTTGAACTTTTTCTGACCAGAATTTTTGTCTAGTTTCTAGTTCCTTTCTCATCGTTCATTACACAAAATATTTGCAATACAAGTTTCGGTTTATACACTTTCAGTCAATTAACTGGTGTTAATGATTAATAGGTTTTTTATCCCTTTTTCTGTTATATTTTGTAGTAGTAATATGAAAGCTTGATCAGTTGGTATGTTTATATGTGCATGTACTGTGTACGCACCCGGCTTTTAATGTTTCTTACTATGTCTTTACGTTAACTATGCCGTTTTGTATTTTCCACATAAAAAAAAACTAATCTCATTAAACTCGAATTTTTATTCATCAGAGTAATTTGAAATGTCAATGTGAAAAATGCACTCAGATTGAGAGAGAAAAAATATTTTCTAATGTACTACCTTTCATTCTTTTGCCACTGTTTAAACTCAACATACCATCGAAATATGGATTATCTTTGCTATTTTTACTGTATTGTATAATAGTAACAATAATAATGATCCGACAGTTATTTATATTAAATTTTGGACGTAGCCCATGTAGACAAGAGGCTTATTTTGCTTCTATTATCTAAATTTATTCTGTACTATGTCCTTATATGCAATCTTTCTTTTATATATTACCACCTCTGAATTAACTGCTTTTATGAATTCGGTGTCCATCTTGTTGTGTTAATGAGGTATGGCAACTTGGGCCGATGCATATATGTTCCTGGTCTTACGTTGTAGCTGACTGACTGACTGTTAAATCATTGATTAGTCATTTTTAATAAACTATAGATTAATATTCTTTCTAAAAAATGATTTATGCGAACAGTCTCGTTATTCTGTTTTTCTTTTACCCTTCAATCTCTTTTTACATTTATGGATAACTTTTTCCAACTTAACTGATGTGATCGTCTATATTTATATCAAACAACAATGGATACAATTAATATAAATGATATTTTATCATAGATAGACCCGTCGATCAGATTTTCAGCACAAACTTTTAAAATATGTTGTCTTATGGATGAATGGAAAAGATACAACTAGGACAGAAGAAAGTAATTTTGTTCGTGAAATTTCTTTTTTGACACAATAATTTATGGTGATTCACTTATAAATCTGTGTGTACGCATACATATACGTGTAAAAATGTATTCTATCTATTTTGTAATACCGAACCCTAGATGAATCATTAATAAACTGTCTTAACAGATAGTTCAAATATAGTTCATATATATTTTTAGGCAAAATAATTTAGCTAGATATATTTCTTTTCTTTATTTGTTGCTACATATTACACCAGATATGTATATGTGTGTTTGTGAAGGGTGAGGTTTATTGCCATTTTTATAACCCTGAACCTCCGTTTTTATTGCCCTTTTTGGTACATTAATTGATTTGTAAAATTATTTCCCTGTTACCCAATGCCAAACTGTTTGAATACATTGTAGTCATTTAGAGAAAATGAAATGATATTGCTTACTGTTCACTACCATAGATTTTGGCAGCTATGAGTAACGAAGAGAGAAGAATTTCAGTAGAAAAATGGATTTTTTCTAAAGGAAGAGTGTACTCAACATATTGATAAGGGTACAAGTGAATAGTTAGAAAAAAGACTGGGTCATTTGAAACAGGGAGAGCAACAGTCATGGAACGACATTACAAACAACAAAAATTTTAAACAAAGTCGGAAGAGTAACATTAGTTGCGTTGTATCCTTGCCCGTTTTATAGATATTATTTTTGTCGGCTTATTTCTTCTTATGATCAGTTGTCGTCAAATCGGTTTAAGGTTTAGTGAGTCTTTTTGCAAATAACCGTTTAGTGATTTGGATAGCCTTGATCTCATAAAATACTAGGTTTAATTGTCGTTGTCTACTCAAATTGTTCAATGATATATGAACGTACGTGTAATTTCTTTTAATAAGAATAAAATCTAACAGTCAGCCTTTTATATTGATTGTTTGTAATTTGATAAGGGCTGTTTATTCCAATTTATATATCTCAGTAGATAACAATCTGAGAATTGAAGCATCATGACTTTCATTCGTATATCAGAAATTGTGTCAAAACTGTTAGTTATAATTAGATCCAGTTAATATTATGTAAATCAGTTTAAAGATCCTAGATTCCACTGGGCCGCAAGACTAAAAAGTTTTATGATCTAATTAAACAACTTTACTGAGTTCAATACACAAAGAATCTCTATGATTGATAATGGCTCGCAAGAATAGTCTTGTGAATAAATTGAATTATAAATTTCTAAGCGTGAATTCATCTATATGGTTTACAAATAGCAAGTGTTTTTGGTAGGCTAATACATAATAATTTAGTATACAACCAACATGTATAATAGTTATATTTCTACTAATCGGTTAGATTTATCAGAAAAAATATATCAAGTTAAATCGATTTACTTTAGTGACCCTAAAATAACAACTGGACTAAAAACCATATTAAATGTTTTATTATTAATATCAGATGGGTTTTGTAGATATTATGGTAATTTCATTGGTTAAGATCATGTTTTATTATTGTTGATTAAAATTTGCAATATTTGTTCTATGATTTAAAATGCCTAACAGATTTAGATAAATAGTGTTATTACTACTACGACTACTACTACTAATAATAATAATGTGCTTTCACCATATATATACTGATATCTCTAATAATACTTCTTACATGATTTGAATAAATGATTTCATCTCTGTAACCATTAATAATCTAAGGCCTATTTGTCTTTTAAGATACAAATTCTCGATCATATGATATTTTTTCAATAGTTATAGAACTTTCAACAGTTGAGATCATGAGTCAATTGAAGTTAGACTGCTATGGAGAACCTGGAAGCACTGGATGGCCGTTTCGTCCTATCGTGGGACCCCCAACAGTGCACATCCACGATCCTGCGCCGCGGGATTCGAACCAAGGACCTATCGGTCTCGCGCGTGGACGCTTAACCAACTAGACCACTGAGCTGGCCGGCATCCAACTATGTTAATGTCTAACTTCAACTAATCCACGAAATTGAGCGACACATCCACCATTGTCATCAGTGAGTTACTACCTCACAACAAACCCGGTTGAACTCCACTGGTCACTGCTTCTAACTAGAACTCCAGGATATATCTCTTGAAGCCAGTCACTAGTGAGCGTATGTTGATTAGTATCAGAAGGGGTTTTGTGGATTAGTTGAAGTTAGACATTAACACCGTTGGATGCCGGCTCAGTGGTCTAGTTGGTTAAGCACTTGGAGGGATACTGATACGTCCTAGGTTCGAATCCCGCGAGGCAGGGTCGTGGATGCTCACTGCTGAGGAGCCCCACAATAAGACGAAACGGCCGTCCAGTGCTTCCAGGTTTTCCATGGTGGTCTAGCTTCAATTGACTCATGATCTCAACTGTTGAAATTACTACAATCTCCACAAAACCCCTTCTGAGTTATAGAACTGTTGAATCAGTGCGTCGATTCACTACTCGGATATATTTACATCTCAATAAATTTTAGTTTGTTTCTATTTTTGACGAGAAAATATAATAGCGATTCAAATGAAAAAATCTACGTTTCTGCCAAGTTGAAATGATGATGAAATTATAACACAGAGATAAAACCTTTCAGAAATGTGTATTTATTTGATTTTTCCATAATGAAGTGAGATCGACATGATCTATAGGATGATGTTACCATTAGTTAGAAACTAAAGAAAGAGGTTCTAGAATAATGAGTCTACTGCAGTAAGTGTCATCAAACTGAAGAAAATACAGAATGTATACATTATCTGCATTACAAACATTTTTACATTATATAATCTATTCTCCGACAATAGATCATAATTATCTTACGTACCCAACTAGGAAATTCGCACATCCCTACACAATTCAAACTAACTGTTAATGATTTCACGAAGTGATACTATATCTTGATATCATCAGGGTTTTTACCTCTTTCCAGTCTGCTCCTATTCTAGTCAATACGAGTAGTGATGAGTGGTAGCTGGCTATATACAATAAACAGCTTGGTCACCTAAATGGTAGAAGGTTTACAACTCCATCAACCGACTTATCGTCTTAAATTTGCGCTTTATGTCTTAGTAGATTTCATTATACGCAAAGATTACCTCAAAAATGTTTTTCGCAGGATACTAATAACCTATTCAGATCTTTTGCTCTACATGACTGTTATTTACCGACTTGGAATGATGCGAAGTGAAATAGCTCACAATATACTCTACTTCTGATCGACATGTTTCCTACCATACATGTCTTACGAATTGATGTCAGTTAGAATAGATTCATTGTCCCTCCAGATATTTTGTTCTTCAATAAACCAGAAGAATAGATCAAATATATATGAAATAGTCAAGACGGTTGATTTCTTCACTCTCTCCAAAGTGAACATCAATTTAGACCACATATTGGGCATCATCGTAAATTTCTTTCACGTGAATCGTATTCTGAAAATCCCTTGGATTTATTCGGATCATACCTTTTGAATAAATTGTGGTCACATTTGGTCTAATCTTTTTTCATCTTTACATAACACTCTTTTATTCCATTATGTGTAAGAATTTCTTGTGAAAATATACGGTTTTAGATAATATTTCTCATAAAAACCGATTGTTTCAAATATCTCTTTATTCACACCACCAATATTCGTTATAACATTGTTTATTCAGGAAATTTATGGCCTTTATAGTTTTTGAATACTTAGACAAAAAAAACTCCGGATACTTTAATGGAGTTCGCGGTGTATATATATATATTTAGGTCCTTTTTTGCTAACATGTGTCCTAATAGCTAGAAACATACCAGTTACGAACTATTTATGCCTGGATGCATTTCAAACGATCCTTTTTTTTATCTAAAGGGCTTTTTAAAAAAAGCAAATACACGAATAATATCATTATAAGGATTTGTGGAGATTGTAGTATTTTGACAGTTAAATTCAAGGGTCGATTTTAGATAGACCATCATTAAGAACCATTCACTGCTTCTAAGTTCTTAATGGTGGTCTAGCTTAGATCGCCGCGTGAATTCAACTGTTAAAATACGTATCCACGAATCTTAACCTACCCATTTAACTATGGGTTGTAAGAGGCGAGTCATGATGTGTTTGACGGCATCGGTAATGCAAAATTTTGACAATTCCGAAAATGTAAACTAAGGTTCATTAGTTATTGTCAATACTTTTGGTTATTGAAAACAACTAGATATTTGTCTCAGCTTATTCAGTGTAGCTTTGATTGAGATAAATTTCATGTAGGGAACTTCTTAAGTCGATCCTCTTCAAACCCACTCCCGTCTAATATTTCTCTTTAGTTTGTTTCGACATTTCTCATTACTTTCCTTTTTTTATGTTATTGAGAGCAGTGTTAATTATAGTTTATACACTATAGAGTGCGAAGTTCTATTCCACTCAGTTCATTCATCAATTAACAACCTGTCTTTACACGGTCATTATCAATGATAAATTGTTAATTATCCAGTAAATATGCACATAATTAATTGTAACTGATTGTTATTATTATTTTTATCAGTTGATCATTTCAATCCATTGATTTAGATACAAATTGTTGAACACAGATAACAACATACATAAACATGTCTGATGTTTGTTTGTTTTTGATATTTTTAACATTTAAAAGGTTGAATTACTATTATTAAAATAGTGATTCAGAGTCAAACATATGTAGCATATTTTTTTCGACATTAAATACTAATACATATGTCCGATATTGATTGTTTACAATATCAGCAATACTATACCCTTGATTTCACTTCTTAAGATAAATTCAAAGAACTATGGACATTTACTTCGCTCTAGTTTGTCATTTCTTAGATTGATATTTCATAATTCTCATTCATTTCTATGAGTGCAAAATTATCCAGTAATTTGGGTCAGAATTTCATGATCCATGTTTCCCAACTTCAGTCATCCCATGATTTGACATCATTACTGTCTTGATTGTGGTGTTCTCGACCTGTATCATAAAGTCTGGTCGATTGGCATCGATTTCCAGTCTGAATTTCCACCCTACAAGTTACATTGCAATACTAGATCTAGGAAATTTTCCCATATTAAAAGGAATCCCTATTGATCAATGAATTATCATTCAAATAATTAGATACAGATGGCAGCCCTAAAAATTATTAGAAATACTTCTCTGTAATAGTTTATGCATTTAGTTTGGCAAACAGGTGTAGGTCAACACATTTGTTAATGATTTTCCTCCTAAGAAATCAATAATTACATACCAAACTAGTAATTTGTTTTGGCTTCCGTTTTATGGAATTATAATAAAAATTTTGTTTCCGTTACACTGACTATCATGTTGTTTTTCAATTGTTTTTATATTTAATGATGACAGTCATTTGAACTTTCTTTGGTCAAAAAATACTATTTTTATGCCTGTTACAGAGTAAACAGTTTTATTGAATAAATTTAAATTGACGTTCTTCCTATGTAACGGTTTGTTTTTTAATAGGAACGTGATGCAATCGTAGAAACACATGGTCCAGCTGTTACAGGTGGTGCATTCGATACTTCTGGTACACCATTCAGTTTTCATGCTGGTGAAGGATTTGAAGAGGGTCGCTTTGAAAAGGATTGGATTGTTGATCGTTTTAGAGAACCGTGGGATAAAGTAAGTAGAAATATAAAATATGCAAAAGATTGTAATACGTTTTCTAGAAGAGTATCAGTCAGTTAGTCATGTACAATGTAGAACCGACACATACGTTTCGGCTGCAACACCACATTAGCACAACAATTTGCCAAATTAGTATAAACAGTAACAGTATCAGCGGTAATAGCAAAAATCAGGCTTGAAACTAAGAGTTTGCGGAGTTAAAAATATTTTTCAGATAATTACGAAGCTTAGGATATATGAAAAGATAAGGAGGGAATATATTTGTGTCATTGCGAGCTATTCTGAACCGTGTCCCCAAAAGTCTCTTACCATTGGTGACGTTTATTGCACCGTTCCGAAATAGGTAGTCTGCACTTGCGTACGCAGCTCAGTCCAACAGTCAATGATTGCATGGACTGATACCATTAGTTAGTTTTGTCTCTTTTATCTTTCTTCCAACCTACTCAACCAGCCGTAATCGCATGTAGGTTATGGTCGGGCATAAGTAATACATGTTCTGACAGTCCCAGTTGATGAAGATTCACTACCTCATCAACAGATTTGCTATCTTCTTTATATACCCTACATCTAACCTCAATGTTGCTCACTCGGTGGTCCTAAAATACGCTTACGATGCATCGAAATAATCTGTGGTCAAACACTAGCAACTTACGAATATCATCTGTTCTTAATCTCCACGCTTCACACCTATAATGTAGAATAAAGTGAACTGCTGAACACTGAACTCACCCTTTGGTTGATATATGGATATCTTGCCACAAGCCAGCTCAGCTTTCTGAATTTGTACCAAGGTTTCGTCAGACACCAAATGCATCAGGGTTGATCAGACTTCATAATTACAAACCTATAACAGATTAGTGATGCAGCGTTGAACCTGACGGTGTACATCAGTTCAAACTGTTAAATTTGCCAGCAACATCTGAAAGCTAAAGTCAGAAACGTAAAACTTACTAAAGTGAATGAGAAATATCGCAATGTTCTCTCTACCTAGACATAGGGATGAGGCTTGGATATCATGATAACCCAACCGAGCTAATATTGGGCGGAACACTCGTCTCTTCAGATCAGATAGACTTGTTGGGGAATGATGACAGTAAAAACAGCGACCCTGTGATTCGAGGGCAAGTTTGTACTCCCAACTGTATGACAGTGCGACAGCATTAAAGTGTTACATTCAAACAACCCGCATCTGCAGCGATGCTAATTTCCGACAACGGATGAAGAGGATTAAGAAAGGTCGACCCTAAAATCAACAGACCTCACTATGTTCCAAGTATTCCCGTGTCCACTGTTGAGGGTTTACATGTACGGAGCTATCTAATTTAAAACTACGCGAAAAAAAGCTGTGACCGGCTGTGACCGTCAAATTTGAAGTCACTCTTCCATGTCGTTGAAATCCCAATCATATTCACACATAAGCTCAAATGATTAAAATATCTTCCTCAATAACATTCATTTGGTTATTTAGTAACGTGTATTTTGCGAGAAAATTGTTGTTTTTATTATACTAACATATCTATTGAGTAAATCAAACTAAAATTATTCATATTCGCATAATATACTAGGGTTAAGCTTTATTGAATGACTGAATTCTTTCAAATTTCAATTCACCGCATTTATGTTATTTGAGTTATTCAGACTATCCTTTCAGTCTTCATATTTCTTTTCATGATGATATGGTCATTTGTGATCCAAATTGCACTTTTAGTGTAAAGGATTCTACACGAAGCTTGTGACATAATTGTTTAAATACCTGGTTGTTAATCCTTATTGGTTCATATGTCTCTTGTCCTACTGCTATTATATATATATATATATATATATATATATATATATATATATATATATATATATGTATATATATATATATATATATAGTTTTAACGCTTGCATGATCGTGTAGTTGAAAGCATAACACATTTACACTGATTTGCTGACGAGTTAATCTTCTTACATGTACTAAGAAAAAAATAGAAACTATAATATTTAAACCAGAATTATTGCATAATCATATTGAATTTGATCTCGGGTTTTGCTGTTATTTTCAAAATAACTGACCCAATGTTGTTGTACTTAATTACACTGACAGTTAATCAAAATAAAATTGAATAAAAAATATCTGCTGGTAATTATTACACAAGAATTATGTTTTAATAAAGTCAGTTGTAATAATAATAATAATAGTAATATTACTAGGATTTACATTCAGCTTTAGTCAATCACATATCGTCCTAATACCGTATGTAAAAATGAATAAGTTCACTAACATTAGTACAAATACTTGTACCCGCTTATATATATATATATATATATATATAAATTATTATTATTACTTCACTGGTTGTACGTATTCAGTTTCTATGCCTCTTCTCTACTATCTGTAGACAATTATAGCAATGATTAAAATTGTAAATAAAAAGTTGTTTATACCATTTAAAAGGAAATATTGTGTCCAGAAAAAGATACTTTAAAGAAAGTTTGAAATCTGTATCTAATATGAAATAAATCCATTTGAAATTTATCATTGAAA
Source organism: Schistosoma haematobium (assembly GCF_000699445.3). NCBI lineage: Eukaryota > Metazoa > Platyhelminthes > Trematoda > Strigeidida > Schistosomatidae > Schistosoma > Schistosoma haematobium. The sequence goes on along the minus strand of NC_067197.1, from coordinate 16,151,119 downwards.
TAAATTTGACAATTACGTCAATTGTATCATCTATGTGACATATTTAGTTTTGCTCTAAAATTGTAAAAGCAACAGTATAATTTAAAGACATTAGTTCTATTTTAGATTGTATCAACATGTACTTATAAAAAGGTTGTTTCTTATGGATCGTTATAATAGCTGTTTGCAAGAAAACATACGTATAAATCCTTTTTAGTGATACTAATTTTGAACTATTTTCTAGTCCATATTTCTCATACTGATTGAACACTACCCAGAAATAGGATGTTTTGATAGGATTCACAAAGAAAATTCCTGCTCTCTCTATATATATCCTTCAATGTAACTTCTTATTTCCTATATTTCACGAATACATTTCGAAGCAAAGCAGATAGTAACTGAGGCACTGAAATTTCACACCTTAATGGAGTATTAAAATGATCATAAGTAACGCATTTTGGTTACGTAATCCCAGATCATCTACATGACTCTAAGTTACGCATTTAATGCCAGTATTAGTTGTATTACTTAGCTGTCCAAATCAAAAGTTAGTCACGTGTAGTTTAAACTGGTAACTTTTAAGAATACTGCTCTATTGCTCTAACCATTAAGTTGCCATTCATCATCTAATTATTAATGTGTGCATAAATGTGTATTTAATTTTGTGCCCTGATATCCATGACTTTTAATTAACTGCAAAATTCATATGCTTTTCAGTCATGTTTCAATTTTATTAAATCAATTATTGTGCTTGAATATCAATTCTTACTAGAAGTGCGTCGGAATATTTAGCATTAATTAATTATCACATTTTTAAGACAGTATAAAAATTCACAGTATCAATTCTATATATGACCCTTTAAAGTATTGATCTCTTTCGAATTTTGTGTTAATCAATATGACATTCGTTTTTACCACTGTCACCAGTTAATTTGCAGTTATATTCAAAAAGTAAAACCAACTGTTCACCATATAGAAAACCTTCGTCTAATTCAGGTACACAAATAAATGAAAATGTAATAATAAGTTTAGGAAAACCATGGTGATTATTAAATTTCATGGTTCATATCACAACCTAACCTTAGCTAAACAACCATTGAAAACCAGGAAGCAATTGTCAAGAAGGACTTGTCAGCTGTGAACACTGCCACTGAGAATCAAGACCAGGACTTGCGGATTGTGCGGCTATTGTTTAATCTTTAGACTTTGATATAAACTATGAAACTTAACAATCTCCACAAACATACTGAAAATTACCATGTATGCTCTTTACTAACTAGTTTCGATAGGTAATTCTCGGAGTCCTGTTAAGAAACTGTAATCAGGGGAGTCCAGCCATGTTTGATATGAGGCAGTTACCTACAGATTACATTGTAATATGGATGTGCTACATCATAGAAATATTGCACTTTGACATGAAGACCAAAGGATGCCGCCGCAGTGGTCCAAAGGTCATGCTCTGGACATGAGAACTGAAGATCCGAAGTTCAATTCCTGGTGATGTTTTGAGTGTCCACTTCTGAGTTCTGTGCTAGGACAAAACTGCTGTCAAGCGCTGCTTAGTTTCGAATAGTTATCTGATTACGGTCACTTCGTAATGCAAGCCATTAAAAAATATAACAACTGTGTTGTACAAGCACGAAAGTTGTGAATACAACTTATGTATTAGTCTAGTACAATTTTTACCAGAATTTTCGAGTTGTAATACAACTATCAATGTTTATAAATATATTTAACTTAAGTCTATTCTTTTATGACTTGAAGATCAATCATTTTTAAAAACTTATCAGTTGGAGCACTTCAATCATTCCATTTTTAACAAATAACAGTTTTTAATAATTTTGAAATATTATTAATTGGTATAAGTCTAGAGTGAACATGGGATCCAGTTACTCATCAGGGCTTACTCCTAACCTTATGAAATTGATAATTTCCAGGTTTCAATGAATTTTTTTGTATATTGATAATAATATTATATAATTTCTATACATTTTTTTCATTCCAAAGGAGTTTGACAAACTAAATCCTGTGGATGGTAAAATCAGTGGTGAAGCTTCACGTAGTCATATGGTCAAATCCAATTTACCTTATAGTGCATTGAAAAATATTTGGATACTAGGTGATATTGATCGTGATGGTTGTCTAGATGCTGATGAATTCGCTTTAGTCTGTTATATAATGAAATTAAAACTAGAAGGCTACGAATTACCGCCTACACTTCCTGACCATTTAGTACCGCCATCTAAAAGAAATTCTGAACAAGCACTTCGTAATGGTTACCATAAAGAATAATGCTCGCGGCAAAAGTTTTTATTTATTGACTAAGAAGAACACACAAACCCCACGCCAAAAAAGGGACAAAGAACTACTGTCAGCTTATCTTGGGTTTTTTTGTCGCTGCCATTAATTATAACATTTGCTTCCCACTTTTTTTTCAGACGGATAATCTAGTCTAAAAATTCTATCACATAGTAATAATCTTATGTTTTGGAAAATTTTCTTGCAATTTCAGCATGCCAGTTAATCTCTACAAACAGTTTTGGTAATACTTTGTATACCATTATTACTAACGAAATAGTATATTTCAGTTCTGTATAAAAAGATATAAGAAGGAGGTTATGATAATTTTCTTACACTGGATAGTTATCATACTCCTTTTGTTTTTCATGTGCCTTTTCAATTTGTTTGTTTGCTCTTGTTTGGATATTGTTTTTGTTTTGTTTTGATTTTACAAATCTCATATACAACAGATCTCTAATAGTCTTTTTAAGTTTTTCCATCCTTATTACTACTAATGTTATCCTTATATTATAGTTGTTTATGCTAGTTTGTTGTTTTTTTTTAAGGAAAGAGGTAAATGAATAAAATTGGCCAGAACATTAAACAATTTTTTGTTTGTTTGTAAAGTTTCAAAGTAGTACATTAACATATGTAAGAATATAAATGGTTATATATTCACTAGGATTATTACAAATACCTTTCCCTTTTATTCTGTTCTATGAATATTCATTTAATACATGAAATTTGTGATAAAAAGTATAAAATCATATATTGTTTCCGATTATAAATCATTGTTTACGCTAATAATATCTGATATTGTTTGTTTTATTCACATATAATAATTTTTCTAATAACGATAAATCCTTATAATTATGACTGGTAAGAATGATGTTATGATTAAATTGTTGTTTTTCAGAAGGGAGTAATTAATATCTTACATGGTAGTTTCATTACTTGCTATCATGGTTTACATTGGTTTGATCCTAAATAAAATAATGTGACGGAGAAAAAGTAATGATTAACACCTACTTATTTATGACTGATGAAATTTTAATGTGGTTGAATTATAAGCAATTGTATAATGGTTTAGCTTTAATTAAACGCCTTTTAGCGCTGATCATCATGACTCTTAGTTCAAATTGACGTTTTTTCGTTGGTGCGATCAGAGGAAACTTATTCTTCCGGTTTGTTTGAACGTTTCTATATTTGTTTTTCATTTTGTAATTAGTCGGTATTCATTGAATGAAGACTATTCTGTTTGAAGAATTTATTTTACAAGTGATTCTTATTAGCGAATTCTTCTAAATTATTTTACATACCTGTATTTGAACCCATTATTATAAGAATTCACGGTTCAGCTCCACGCATTGTGAGTATAGAAAAACATAAGCCTCAACATTTTACTACATATTTTAATTTGTACCAATGATAAAATTCCTAAATGAACGTTCCTATATTGAATTATTTATTTGCTTACCAATTACTTCATTCGCTTATGTATACAAATCCAAAAGTATGCTGTCACTTTAACCTCTTCAGTACAATTCACAACCATGTAATTTTAATTGGATTTTTCCTCTTATTGATTGGATTTATCTTTTTTTTGTCTGGATGTATGAAAAAATATATACACATTTTTCCTGTTAAAAAATTTAAATTTCTGCCTAATTTTCACCAGGGTCCAGTTTAGTCATTACAGCATTTAATGTTCAACTATTGGGTTTCATTTTCGAATTCCACTTTTGTTTTTACCAGCTAGTGAGTTTCATACATAAATAATTAGTCAGAGCTGTTGTATTTCTCGTTTACGCAAATAACACCAACTTTTTAAAGCAATTAGTCCCTTTGATAAATTTCGATAGTGTAATAATAAGATGAAGATTATCAGAACTATGTGATATATTAGCGCAATACATTTCGAACAATCTGATCACATATACTTGTTAAGAAAATTTATACATAAAAATCACCATTTAGAGGTGATTCAAATAGCCTTTTATTGAAATAAAAGGATTAAATCAGTCATCAAAAAAACGTATTGTGCAGCGAAGGTCATTACCAAAGAAAGAACAAGGTTCATGCTTCATCCAGAACCTAAACGACATGAGAATGATTGTGTCACACCCCACTGTGTTTACCATTACGTAACAGGCCCTAAGATTGAACTTAGCTCGGCTTTTGTGGTGTTGTATAAAAGGGCGTATACTGAGTTTTATTGAAACCTTAGCCATCCGAAAATCTAAACTCCCTTTGTGTATTTAAAAACACTGTTCTCATCTTAAACCTACCCTGGTAATATTAGCTTATTATCCAGAGTGATTAAGTTTCATATTACTATTACTTTTATTATCCTTGTCTCCTCTTATCTATTTCTTGTCTAGTTGACCATTTATTTTTATACATAAATGTTCTTAACAAGTATATGTGTGATCAGATTGTTCGAAGTGTATTGCGCTAATATACCACATAGTTCTGATAATCTTCATCTTCTTATTACACTATCGAAACTAACTTTTTAGCTCTGCTAAGTTATATACATACACCGATTTGGCCACACAAATGTCCACCAGTCTCTAACCATCAATCAAAATACTAGCAAGCTAGTACAGTATCTTGTATTATTATTAAACTCACGTGATCTCATATGTAGTAAAATTGTATAATTTATGAATGGAAAAATGTATGGCAACAGTTAATGCGTCAAACGGAAGCTCATAATTAGGAAAATAATACCATAAATAAATTGTTTAATAAACATACACCTAAATATGTATGAGCTGATTCACCAGAGGAAAGATTTCAAAGTTCTCTATTTCCATTTATTTTCACTTATAAATAAAGTAAGAATAACAACTGTAGCTGAATAATTAGAATTAATTTATTTCGTGGTTTCTTGTCAGCCGCTTACAGTCTAGAAACAGTAGTATTAATCATTTTGAAAAAAAAATACGAGTGTACATATTTCAAATGAAAAGTTTTAATTACAGTTGGGTCTGATATGTAGATTAATAAATAAAAATACAATTGTGAAAGAATCATCTAGATGACTGTTTATTCATTTATAAATTAAATATTCTAGAAGAGGAAACTATAAAGAGCACGAAGAAAAAATTCTCCGAAATCGGAGATTCCTGTCATTGTTTATATAATAGTTAAAAAATGACCAATCCATTGAAGCTCAACAGATTCGATTTTTTTTGTTTATTGGTTATTTTAAAGAGTTTTGAATTATCAACATCATATCCATTGTAAATGACAAGCGCTTACACTACTGAAAATATTATTCGTTTATTTTGTGGAACATGTTCAGAGATGCGGATGCAAAACGTACTTTTTTTTAATTTATGTACTTTGGCACGTAAGTGTAAACTACTAGGCCCAGTAGAGGGTTACATAAGTCGGGCACTTACCCATAGTTGACCGTTGCGATGACATTTTCGTTTAGTACAAAGAGACCAGCACGGGGGCTGATAGGACCTTTCTCAGTACAACTTTTGGTCTAAAAATCAATCCTTGAAGCCATCTCACTACCCCTGAGGTCATGTTGTAGGTTGACAGGCTTCCCCAACCATAGCATGATTTGTTTCCTTTTTTCTGGCTCCCGCATACTTAATTTTTTCCTTGCTAATAACTGTTATGTGTTTTAGTTGAAACGCTATTTAACCGGGAAAGTAGGTAATTGTCAGAAAATAATTAACCTTAGCCGAATATTTTTTAAGCCTGATATCATAATTCCTTATAATGTGACTGAAGCTATCGAATCAAGTCATCATAAGATGGTTTTGAAAACAAAAGTAAATTTGTCAATACTTTGTTTACAACAATCTACTGAACTTTGTTATTACTTTGCAATAAGTGCTTGTTAGCATTCACTTCTAGAGAAACTTGTATTTGATACTTTTGGATTATCGCCGGATATGATGATTCACGCCTATATGGAATGATTATTTCCCTATTTTGTTTAGGGTCTTAATCTTGTGTATATGTTTATTTGGTATATGGTAATGACCAAATTTATTTGTTTACTATATCACTATTTTGTCTACATAGCACTGTGCAGAAATATGTACTTTTGAGAAAAAAATCCAATATTTAAAGAATCTAATTAAATTCATGGCTACGTAATGTTTGATTTTTTGAAAGTGATAAATTGTGTAGAGCATATTTTAGATTGATTGGGGCTGATCAGTCTTCATCACCATATAAGGCCTGTAGCAGATGTGTATGAGCTCAAGTTGTTGCCTCGTCGTACATCAGCACAGCGAAAGAGTACTGGTTTCTACTAAATACCTTTAATAAAACCTGCAATAAGACTCGATAAAATAAGTAAGAAATGTTTAATGCTGCGTTCAGCGTGCAGTTGTATCTACCATAGAAAGAAAAAAAATAATGACAACTGATACCTAGGTATATATTAAAATTGAGTAACTGAAATCAAATATAATTTCATTAAGTAAAATGACATATTTCTTCTATAGTTGTTTGGCAAGATTCATATTTTGCGCATTTTTAGTATACGTTATCTGGTAAACTTAATGTTCCTTAAACATAAAACATAACATCGCCAAACAACACTCATTGATAATGTATGATTCCTGAATGCTTATGGTACTTATTTTTAGTGACAAAACGACAGTTCTTGTTACCTTAACGCATTCTGAGTAGAACATTTAGGGTAACGTCAGTTTATGAGCATCATCTAATTTAGTCTACAATGCTTAATAAAAATTCCCAAATTATGTGAAGGAAGAGTCCCATTGGGAAGGAAGAATAAATAATTCGCTTTTTCCTTCTTGATTCCTCAGTCCATTTGACCGGTTCTATTAATTTCGATTAAAGTTAGAACAGATCAGACACAACAGAGATTATGCTATTTAATTGGTGCGACCTGTACATTACGGTTGATTTAATTTCGGAATTTAAACTCTAAACAGCCTAACTATTCATCGCCACATTCAGTGAACGATCCCCGTATTCATGTACAAATAATTGGAGCGGTTCTCGTTACAGTAAACGGTTTACATCATACGAGAAATCCACCATCAATAATACTCGTGACAGGAAGTATGTTTATTAGGTATTGCTATTTCAAGCTGTCAACTGATAACATAAAAGTTCCCTGTACTTCAGATATACATTTCTGCTAGATTAGAATTATTTGCATTGTGATCTCAAAATTTTCGCAGTCCAGTAAGATAAGAGGCAATGAGGTAGCAAGCGTACTTGTCATTTGGGCCTATCGCTTTGTACTTCAGTAATTCAATGTCCTGTCAAGCATTTCATGATATTTACATTCGGCAGTTGGCCAAATTGTAAGCTTGCTTTATAGGGTCTTTCCGTGATGTCTAATTTCCTGATCACTGTGACCACGAACACTTCGGCTTTTCAAAGACTCATCTTTCCTTATTGATTACTATGTAAACATGTTTACAGCATAATGCACTGCTATTATCTGATAAGTTGTGAAACAGTATCGTTACGAAACCTTTTACAGTCGATTTTGTAAAATGCAAATAACTATTTTTTTCGTATAACAGAAAATGATTTACATTTGTGGAATAAACTTATTTCGCCATGTTATTCGTCTGTAGTGATGAATTCAGCTTGTGGTATACTTGGACTTCCAGTGAAATATCACCGTCATCCATTTTCATAGCTATTGTTTTGAGATGATGAACTGTTTCCAGGCTTTGATGTGTCAGAGAAACTGGTGTTTATGAGAAACATCAGATTATGAGAGTATAAATTATTGATTTCTTTCATTTGACAATTCTAAGAGTCATCTGTGTTTTCGTCCATTATTTTATTTTAATTATTAGCATTCTTGTGATAGCTTTGGTTATCTACTACGAGAAGTCTTGTAACTTACTTCTTTGTTTCCCTATTCTATTACTGCTCTGATTTGAGGCGTGACAAAACATTGGATGTAATAACTTTCGGATTTTACTCTATATTTATTGGGGTGGTTGTTTAGCGTACTTCACTCAATATTGCAATAAACATCCGTAAATATCAACAACGTTACGTTATATAATAATATTAGAAGAAAAGTAGGACATGAAGAAACTTACTAATAGAACTTAAAATATATGCTTTTTAAGGCAGATTGGATCGTTCCAAAACAAGCATTAATCTTGTTTTTTCCCCAACTATTTATTAACAGAATTTTTAAATTAATTTATAAACTAATAAGCTGTTTTTAGAATATCTCTCTTCAACCTGACGAGATGCAAGTTGTTTTCCACATTTTATGAATTGCTTATTTGCGTTTGCTACATTTTGAAAGTCAATTACCTAATACACTCAAAATATTGACATCAGCATGATCTTTATACGGTGTCAACTATATTAACAAAACGATGAATCATAACTAAGATTTCTGCAAGCGCGATTTACCCCCTGTCCAGTATTCCGTAAATGAGAATTTTCATGTGGTCAGAGATATTTAAGGTAGCTGTTCCAATCCACTAATATGTCAAATTTTCTGTAGATTATAGGAAATGATATTTCCGAACACAAAAAGAAAGAAAACTCGTTGGAAGCTATACAACAGTACCATAACTGGAAAACCGCTCATTTTACCATTTCTTATACTTGTGTAATTTAAACATACAGCAAGTTGTTTACAATTTGACCAAGTTACTTTAAATATATTATTAGTAAGCCATTATACCCGTATGTGCTAATATTCACATTTAGTTAACTCTTACAATTTACATACTAAGGCATGAATAACCGCATTAGATCAAAACGGTCGAATTCGATAACCAATCGAGTATGTAAAAGTTGTCTAGAGTAGTTCGGAAACCAAAACAATTGAAAAAAATGAAACAGTGATATTAGAAAGAAACTAAGCATATGTAAATATCTGTGCAATACATGAGATTATGAATCATGAACTTCATTATTATCGACCTTCCTTTGACGGGTTTCCGTAATCTCATCATCTACATTTTCCTCTGATACATCGTCATCGTGAACATTAGACCTGGATTTTTCTGTTTCATACTGTAACTAAAAACATGAGAAAGTTATTTTAAAATATCTAAAGAACATATTAAATTTTAAAAAAATACAATGGTACTCTCTGAATGAGATTCTATCACATACGAAAATATGTCATGTCTTGAAAAAACGATTATGTCTCGGGGTTTCTGGTTTGCCTAAGACACCTATGAATTAAAAATTGAGTTATACTAATACGAACGGTCCTATTTCGGACTCTATAACGGCAGTTGGGCACATAACAATTAACCGCAAACACAGAAAACAGAAAGGTAAGGAAAACATGGCATTCGGGCAGTCTAAAATAGTACAACTCAGTAACATGAACATGACTTCTGAGCACACAGCAAATAAGTGAACTAAAAGTAGTGACAAGCAATCGGGAAAGGGTAAAGGTCACGCAAAAAATTGGATTGAGAAAGAAGCATTAGTAGTAACGGTTACTAGTATGACTTAAAACCACTGATAAAGATTGAGTAATCCTATGTTTGCCTTAGCAGTATATTATGTTAAATTGTGAGAATATGTAAAATAAACAGCGGTAAAATTTAGATTTTCAATTTACTCTACGTAAATAACTAACTTCATATCACCTGTAACTCCGTCTGAATGGATATACTATGCAATTCATCAACAGATATTATTCAGAGACCAACAAAAAATTCGATAATCAAAATTCCTAAAAGTAACAGGTATTCCTAAAACTAGTTCTTAAATACCAATACACTTTAAGTGGTGTCCGTCAAGGCTGTCCACTTTCTCCATTTTTGTTTAACTTCATCATAGACCTATTGATAGAAATAACATTCTCGTCGACTGAATTCTCGGGTGTTGATTTCCTACCAGGAGGTCCACTTATCGACTTAGAATACGCAGATGACATAGTCCTGTTTGGTGAAGACGCTGACAAAATGCAGTCTTCTGGTAGCACTAAGCAACAATGCCAGAATGTTTGGAATGCGCTTCTCTCCCTCGAAATGCAAGTTGTTGCTTCAGGACTGGGCTGCGTCAACACCTGAACTAAGGATAGAGAGTGAAGTAGTCGAACGCGTCGACAACTTCCCTTATCTTGGAAGTCTGATCAGCTCTAATGGGTTCATGTCTGACGAAATCGCAGCACGGATTCGAATAGCTCGCTTGGCTTTTGCCAACTTACGTCACCTTTGGCGAAGGCGAGATATCCGTCTATCAATAAAAGGATGAGTATACTGCGCGGAAGTTCGTTCTGTTTTGACCACAGATGCTCGCATCTGCTGTGATCACCAGCTAAGTAATGACGTAGTGAGGTTAGACGCAAGGGTATTAGGGAATGATGATAAATCAGTTGATGAGGTTGTGTATGTTCATCGACTGAGATGGTTGGGCCACGTGTTACGTATGTCTGAACACCGATTACCACGACGTTCAATGCTAACCGGTGTTGGAGATGGTTGGAAGAAAGTGAGGGGCGGCCAAACCAAAACGTGGCATCAGTCCCTGAAGTCACTAACTTCTAGTCTGAGCCATTTCGGGAGATGCAAACTACTTGGTTGGGGTCCGCGTGACTATCGTAACCAATGGTTGAAGACTTTGGGTGATATGGTTCAGAATTGATCACAATGGTGTCAGTGTATACACTCTCTGTCTTCCCTTAAACTATGAGATTAAAATCGCTTCATATCTTTCCTACTACGTACAAATTCTTTCTTCCTGTACTATATCCTTATTGCAATCTTTCTTTTATATATTACTATCATTGGATTAGCTACTTCTCTGAATCTGGTGTTCATCTTGCTGTGTTAATGTGGTATGGTAACTTGAACCGATGCATATATGTGCCTGGTCCTACGTTGCAGCTGACTAAAGGACTGACTTTATTAGGTATCTGTTCACAGTAAGTTGTGAGTATCCTTTAACTCATCTCCAATTATTTGATCAAAATAAATAGGCTTGTCGCGATATGTTAGAGTTTTTACCAGGTGCAAGATAAGTATGCTGACTAGTTGATGTTAATTTCCTGTGCATAGCTTCTTTCGATGTTCCATTTGATCTCTTTATTAACAAGACACTTAAAAAAGTGATATCATAATTAAATTCTTAACCTAGGGTGAACGTGATAGACGGATGAGTGCTGTTCGATTTGTCATCTTACTAGTATGTACTACGAAATTGTCCGTGTAATGAAAACAAGATGACGGTCGACTAATTTAGCCGTTACCTGAAATATACTCATATCCATCTTAAGAAACCAAATGAATGGCTTCGCAAGGAATTTTTAAAACTGCTCTTCCCATAGTGGTCATCAATAAAGTCGACGCTCAATTTTCCTTTGTTGTTTCCCCCTGACGTAATTGTTAAATTCCTTTACCAACTTTACGTAACTACCATTAATATTCGACTCCTTATAATAATTTTCTTTGATTCCCATGCTAGCTATTATGTGTTCTAGCGTTAAATCAAAAAATTATGGTTGGTCAGTAATGAAAACATAACAATGTGATCCGTTCACCAAGTACGAATTTATGTACTCCACTTTGAACAATACTATTTATATGAGGGCTAGTGATACTCTGCTCGACTATCCAAACTGAATTAAGGACTGAGTTAGGACCAACATCCTACTGACTGGAAATCAGTGAGCCGTTATTTATGCAAAACAAACTAAATGAATAATTAAATCATGGCAAAAAAGAACAAGACTTACAGATTCTTCCACCTTTTTAGGTTTCCTAATGAATCTTAGGATTTGTGGACGCGGTGGGAAAAAACAATCAAAAATCAATACAAGTATCTAAAAGAAAAAAATTACAAATAGATATTCTTGTTTTGGAAAACCTACAATTCCAATGAATAGTCCGGAAAATATAGTCGATAGACCAATGATCAAAAATGACATCCAATTACTATAACCAGCATCTAAAAATGCTTGATGAGTATTCTATAAATAAACCAGGTTAATGAACAATTAAATGTAATTATAAATACAAACCGTAATGAAAATGCCAAGATCCATGAAACGTATGAAAATATGCATACTATGTAATTTATAGAAGGAAAATATTATAAATAACAGGTAAAAATTTACTGAAAAGATGCTGGTGAGTAATACCATGGTAAAGGTGTTTCAGTTTCATATTTTTCAGATTTCACATAAACTCTGAGATCATCAAGAGTTCTTGCCCCGTCGTATATTCTGAATAGGCCATTTTTTACACTGAAATACAAAGATATGCACTTGATGAATTATTTACAGTCAGGTTAAAGTATATTTTATATTAAGCAAAGAATAATAAAATATATATTAAACTTTATCGTAATTAAATTACTGATCATATAAGCAAACTTAATTACTTTTATGATTTCGTGTTTTAAAATCAGTCATACGTAACCAATTAAGGCGTTTTGTAAAAATTTAATTTGATATAACTTAATAAGCGAATGAAGATTAATACACTAGGCTTCGAGTCAATTTATGTGTGTGAAGGCTAGTGATTCCACTATGCTTTCCAAGATGACGTAAGTGGATCATAGTTTTTGATCTTGTGACTTAATGGGTGGAAGTATGGTCATTCAATGTCAAAGTCACTTCTCTATAAAGACACCAAGTTTGAATTTGTATTTTTTTTGTCTGTATACATACTTTTCACTGATAATGCTATGGTCAAAAGCTATCTTTAAGTTTTCCTACGGTGCTAAATTGACATGAACATACGGCTAAAGGGATCGTGACATTAATAACTAACTCATTCAGCTTCAAACTTCAAAAATCGCAGCAAACGTTTTCGAACTGTCAAGGATTACACTGAAATCAAAATATGCACAAGGAAGTCATGTATTAATTTCTATTCGTTTTCACCACCTCAATTTTCTTATACACATATTTGAGAAACGGACAACTTAGATTAAAACAACATAACAAATTTGCCCGTTTGCAATGAGTTGCGTTTCTAGTTCCCAGAATCAATTAGTTCTATTTTATACTAATGATTTATAAGCTGTAGTTTATTGAATTTGTTTCAGGCCATGTTTACTGCTCAAGAATTATTTTCTCTGGAATATTATTTTGGCAGAGATTACTCCACTACTTGTAAGTAGTCCGAGTAGATTTTACAAAGTATTTTCTAATCTTTCAGATTTTTTTTTACCATGTTTGGTATGAGCGAATGAACAAACAGACGAATTACGAGCAGTAAAACAGAACATTTATTAATATAATACTGTGATTGTGTATCGAGAAATAAATTCATAGTATCTGACGAAGAGTTCTAGAAACATAAGATAGGATCAGCGAACCTAGTGGAATAATATAAATTCATCTATTTTTTAAATTCTCTTCTTAATATAACCTAAGAAGAACGATATTAATTATTTAAGATCAGCGTATATACTTTATATCACATTGATGAATTTTAGTAAAGTAACGGTTATTAATATGGAAAAATCATGAAAATGTACTAATAGTTGAATAATGAACATAATTCTCCCACATTTATTGCCAACTACGCCTGTAGCTTTTCTGGGGTTACTACCGGTCTCAAGCCCGGACAAAGGCGGAGGGTTTGATACGGGGTCAAAAATCCTGTCCCGTAGAAAATAACCTTAACCAGAACAAACAAACTACTGGGAGAAATGAACGGAGATCGTGAAAGATTTGCAAATTTATGTGCGTTCAACAAAATGGTTATGGGCGGCACAATATTCTCCCCACAAACTTATACACAAAGCTACATGAGTCGTACTGGATCACACTGCGGAAAACTAAATAGGTCATACTGGCATCACTAAAAAATTCAAAAAGTCAATGGGAGACGTGAAAATTAGGAGAGGAAGTGACATAGCTTCAGGTTATCAACTGGTGGTAGCCAAGATGAAACTGTAGCTAAAGTAGCAATGGACAAGTGGAGAAACAGCATTACAAAGGTCTAAATCGGCCTTTCTTAGAAATACTGACAAACTCAACGAATTCAAGATAACTCTCAACAACAGGTGCAAAGCCTTAAAAGATCTACTCAAAGAAGAAGAAACTACGACGGAGGACAACGGGAAAGGGATAAAAGAAGCACTAACTTCAATATGTCAGGAGTTGCTGGACCGCAAGAAGCATCATCATAAGGAATGGATCTCTATAGAAACACTGGAAAAGATTCAAGAAAGGAAGAACAAAAATACGGCAATTAACAACAGCCGAACAAGATCGGAGAAAGTTAAGGCACAAGCTGAATACACAGAAGCAAACACGTAAGTGAAGAAGAGCATTAGAGCTGACAAGCGGAAATACGTGGGAGGGCTAGCAACGACAGTGGAAAGAGCTGCAAGAGGAAATATGAGACAACTATATGACGCAACGAAGAAACTAGCAGACAGATATAGCAAACCAGAGAGACCGGTCAAGGACAAAGAAGGCAAGACAATCACCGAGATTCAAGAACCGAGGAAGAGATGGGTAGAATACTACGAAAAATTCTTGGATGGACTAGCCACACTAAACCCACCGGACATCGAAGCAGCACGCCCAGACCTTGCTATAGATGTCACTCCACCAACGGTCGGGTAAATCAGGTAAATCAAGAGTTGGAAAGCAACAGGACCTGACAGCATACCAGAAGAAGCACTGAAGTCAGACATACAGATAACTGCAAACATGCTACACATTCTATTCAGGAAGATTTGGGAGCAGAAACAGGTGCCGACAGATTGGAAAGAAGGATAGCTCATCAAGATACCAAGGAAAGGAGGTCTGATTAAGTGTGAGAACTCAGCTACAGAGGCATCACACTAGTCAGTACCAGGAAAGGTTTTCAACAGTATTGCTGAATCAGATGAAACATGCAGTAGACGCCCAACTTCGAGATCAACAAACCGGATTCCGTAAGGATCGGTTGTGAACAGACCAAATCCCAACACTAAGGATCGACACTGAACAATAAAATGAATGGATTTAGTCACTATACACCCGCCCTGATTATGAGAAAATATTTGACAGTGTGGATAGGTGGACCTTTTGGAATTTCATCCTTCACTATGGTGTACTGTAGAACATCGTCAACCCCATACGAAATTCATACGACAGACTACACTACAAAGTCATGCATGGAGGACAGCTCACAGACGCATTTCAAGTGAGGACCCGAGTCAGACAAGGCTGCTCACTCTCCGCCTTTGTGTTTCCGGGATGAGTATAAGTATTTGAATCATTGTACGAACTAGGAATCCCAGAAATGACGCAATTTATACCAAAAAGAACTAGACGAGCACGAACGAACGTAACGTATTTGGAATTTGAAATCAGGAGGAGGAATAATTAGTTTATAGAAACATCACAGTTACTTCTGGCGGTTGACTGGATTATGAGGACCTCCACATCTAAGGGTAAGCACGAAACATAATCGACAGCTTACATGCGACTAGAAGATTCGGACTTCGCAGATGATCTGGTCCTTCTATCTCATACACACCAACAAATGCAAGTCAAGACAACCAATGCAGCAACAGCCTCTGAACTGGCAGGCTTCAACATACACAAGAGAAAAACCAAAATCCGCAAATACAACACAATGAACATCAACCAATCTAATCACTTACTTACACCGGTTACTCCTCATGAAGGAACATAGGCCACTCACCAGCATTCTCCATTCAACCCTGTCCTGGACAATCCTTTTCAGCTCTTTCCAGTTGTTATTCATCCTTTTCATATCTGCTTCTATTTCCCGACGTAATGTGTTCTTTGGCCTTCCTCTTTTCCCCTTCCCTTCAGGATCCCATGTTAGGGCTTGCCTCGTGATGCAGTTCGACGATTTGCGTAATGTATGTCCTATCCATTTCCATCGTCTTTTCCTAATTTCCTCTTCAGCTGGAAGCTGGTTTGTTCTCTCCCACAGAAGGCTGTTGCTGATGGTATCCGGCCAATGGGTGTTGAGTATCTTGCGTAGACAACCATTTATAAATACTTGTACCTTCTTGATGATGGTTGTAGTAGTTCTCGAAGTTTCAGCTCCGTACAGTAGAACCGCCTTGACGTTCGTATTGAAGATCCTGACTTTGATATTGGTTGAAAGTTGTTTTGAGTTCCATATGTTCTTCAATTAAAGGAATGCGGCCCTTGCTTTGCCAATCCTTGCCTTTACGTCTGCATCTGAACCTCCTTATTCATCGATGATGCTTCTCAGGTATGTGAAGGATTCTACATCTTCCAGAGTTTTGCCATCAGGAGTGATTGGATTGCTGTTCCCCGTGTTGTATTTGAGGACCTTGGTTTTCCCCTTGTGTATGTTGAGGCCTATTGACGCAGAGACTGCTGCTACACTGGCTGTCTTTATCTGCATTTGTTCGTGTGTATGCGATAGGAGGGCTAGGTCATCTGTGAAGTCCAAATCGTCTAATTGGTTCTGAGCTGTCCATTGTATGCCGTGTTTTCCCTCAGATGTCGAGGTTTTCATAATCCAGTCGACCACCAGAATAAAAATGAAGGGAGCGTAGACAGCCTTGTCTGACTCCGGTCCTTACTTGGAATGCGTCTATCAGCTGTCCTCCATGCACTACTTTGCACTGTAGTCCGTCGTATGAGTTCCGGATAATGTTGACAGTCTTCTCAGGAACTCCATAGTGTGGAAGACGTTTCCATAACGTTCTCTATCTACACTGTCAAATGCTTTTTCATAATCAATGAAGTTTATGTACAGTGACGAGTTCCACTTAATTGATTGTTCGACGATGATCCGTAGTGTTGCAATTTGGTCTGTGCATGACCGATCCACTTAGTGGAAAAGTTCTAGAAGAGGTGAAAAATCCCACGTACCTGGACAGCATCATCGATGAACAAGGAGGATTGTACGCAGACGAAAAGGCAAAAGGAAAAGAGGAAAACCAAAGAACATACTGATTCGGGAATTGGGAGCATACATGAAAAGAATGAATAGCAACTGGAAAGAATTTTACAAGACGAGGTTCGATGGATAATGCTGGTGTGAGGCCCATACTTCTCCATGAAGGGTAAGTACATTTATTACTGTTAAGTTATTAATCCACATTGAGATGATGTAAAGTATGTACATTAGTTTTAAAGAATTAGTACCATTGTTCCTAGTTTGTTAGCAGTTGAACAGAAACCATAAAATTGATTTTGTGTTATACTGCTACATTCACTATTCTTGCTTTTCTCAAATGTGTCAAAATAGTGAAGACTGTAGGCAACTCTAAAAATCACTAGGAATAATTTGTGAAAACGCTACACTTACTAACAAACCATAATGGAACAGTAATATGAAACATTAGAAATGCAAGTGAAAAACAGACGATAAAAACAGCAATAATTTTATAGAGTTAGAATGATATGGTTAACAAATTCATTAAGTTTAACTAAAGATCAATAAGTTACTCCAATTTTATACGATGGTTAGAAATCTAATGATATGAAACTAAGAAGCGGGTAATTTACAACTTCATTGACGGTGATAAACATTGAGCTGTACTTTTGTTTTTAAAAGCATCCAAAGTTGTTATCATCAATCAATTACATGAACCTTCAAGAGTGACAAAGCTTGAATCACTTGACGAAAGAGGCATAGCTGCAAATGAGATCGATGAAAAATGGATCAAACACACCGAGTATTTACCGTGTCTACTACATTGTTACGTTACAATTTCTTAAACAGTGAAGTATGAATGCTCTTACCGGTCTCTGAATGTTCAAGAATGTTCTGCGTATATGTGATTAATACAAAAAATAGCATGAGTACTAAGTTAAATGGCGCATCAAACTAGTAACAATTTCACCTGTCTGTTTGATTCATTAAACTGTTTGTAAAACTAGTCTCCCGGAGCTGTTTTCAACAAATTATCCAGTGACAAAACAAAGAATTACAAACTGATAATATCTCAAAGGAAACTCGTAACTTTAATCTACGTACTGAGTTATGGAAATAATTCTACTTAAAATCAAACTTACTGGTAGACAGTTGGTAATCGCTTGACAAAAAATATGAAACTAAGGACAGGACTTTCTGTTACATCAACATCTGCGACAAAAGCATTGATTGAACTATCATCAGAGAGTTGTTGCCAAATTGGTGAAAACTGTCGACAAGCTGGACACCAAGGAGCATGGCTATTTCAAAGTCAAAACAAAACCAGAAAATTCTCTAGATATTACTAGTTAATACAATACAGTTGTCTATGTGAAAATGAACGATACAT
Source organism: Schistosoma haematobium (assembly GCF_000699445.3). Lineage (NCBI taxonomy): Eukaryota > Metazoa > Platyhelminthes > Trematoda > Strigeidida > Schistosomatidae > Schistosoma > Schistosoma haematobium. The sequence continues at coordinate 16,132,681 of NC_067197.1, read as the reverse complement.
TTGGAAACTTATGACAATACTATAAAACAGTTCAGATATACATAGCTTCCCCAGTCAACTTGGTTTCATTAATCCTGTGTGCAGAGCTTCCAAGAAAAAGACGCACTAATCTGTTTAAGAATGTTTAACATATTTTCCATAAAGGGCGAATGCACAAATATGTATTTGTTTAGTTTGTTATATCAACACTTTGTTATTGGAATCTGTGATAAAAATTACTATGTAGCACGCGTAAACTTTGGTACAGCAGAGAACCAAAACACGTGCGCTACACAAATGGAGACATTGTGAAAAATTAAGAGATGAACGGAGAGTACAATCAAAAGGATACTAGTTTATCATATGAAGTAGTCCAGTCAACAATACACAGAGAGACTTTAGCTAAGAAGGTTCCGATCAATTTTGTACAGGATGTCACAGAAGGCTACGGCAAGACCACCACTAAACCTTAATCCGAGCTCCTGAAAACTTTAAGTACAGGCAAGAGTGAAACGAGTCCATTCCCGCCTCAATGTTTTCATACGACCATGTGTTGGTAGTCTTTTCCGTGAAATTCCTGTCCAGTGTTTTCACGTGGTGGTTTCTACGAAACTTAGAGGACAAGAAGCGAAAAACCGCTACTTAAACAAGGTTGATAAAGACGGGTCTACCTAGGTGAGTTGGTAAACTGTAATGCCAAACCAATAGTGTACATAGGCTTTTGAACCCTGAATGGTGGATGAGAAAAAGAACTAAATTTGCCCCCAACTAATATGAGTGCGTCTTCCGAAATTGCTTCATACCCTTTAGAATTAAAACTCATGGTCTAAGACTCGGGAATTAGTCTCCTGAGGTAACCAACTGCCTCCCTATGGCCCCCTGGTAGTATTTCAGAACATACTCATCAGCGAATTATTATGTATTATTCTATTAGCACCGCTTAGCTACCAACTCAAACAATACTAACAATGACTGATACAAACGAATTCGTCTTGCTCTGTGATAACTTCCTATTTCGCTTTATTTTCATTATATGTATACTTTTATTCTCTAGTGCACTCATTACCTCATCTCTGCTGAAAGTTCTGTCCTGTCATAAATAATGTCAAGTTGCTAAATTGCCAAACTTACAAATGCTTCCACGTAATACGAAACCTAATACAGCTTTCCTAAAGCTACAGGAAACACCTAAATTGGCCACTTCTGGCGCTGGCAATATTGATGCAGATCATAAAACAGAGAGGTATGACTATAACTTTGGAAAATCTTAATATCAAGGTATGCTGTATTTCTGATGCCCGTATTGAAAGCCAGTGAAGTACTACAAATTTTTCCATTTATGCTCAGGTTTTTTCTTTAGATTAGAAAGGAATAAATATTATATCGATGCCTCTCATATATTTATAACTCCACAAACTTTTGCCTTTAATTCGTTATATTAATTTCCACAGTTCCTCCTAAATAAAATGGATTTTCGTTCATACACTGAGTTTTGATTCACTTTACTGCTTTACAAACATATCTGACATGAAATTTTACTTCAAATCAAACGAGAAATTTTTCGGTGTTTTTGGAACTCCATATCCACATAAAAGTTAGTTTTAATTGGTTGTTTGGTACAAACATATGGTGACGGATGAAGAGATGTGTAATTGCAACGGCCCACGAGTAGAGTGGAACCAGCCGGAACAAAAATTGTATGGTGAGACAGCTAATATATATTCAGAATATGTAATGACATCCTTTTTTACATAAAGATACGTCTAGTGAAGCACAGAGCTATCGCTTTTGTCTGTATGACTGACCACTCTTCAGTAGAAAATTTTAATCCATCAAGTACTATTTCAATAACTAAGGTCCCGACCGTTGTTGCTACCTTGACGTGGTGGTCGGGCTTGCCTATCGTGATGAAGCAACTGAGCTATACTGGCTGGAACAACCGTTCCTCAAGGTCCTACCATGTCAGACAGATCGGTTGAAGAACCGTAAGACTAAAAGCAACAAACCCAAGGTCCGAAGGCGAAGTCGTACTGCTGACTGTACAGAGGTGTGACCGCAGTAAGGTGTTTCCTTCAGACAACCAGCATGACAGCGATGCTGCCTTCCCACAAGGACGGGTGGGGTTAGAAAAGGTCGACCCTAAAAATGCACACCTCGCCTTATCCCACAGATATCCGTCTCCGGCGGTAAGGTCTCAACAAGTACGGAGCTAACACAAAAATCACCCATAAAAAAGTCGTGTGTGACCGACCTCAAGCAGTTGTCCCTTGGGCACTGCGGTCACGCTCTCAGGTCACTAAGACCACCTCTAATCTGATTTCCTTTTCAGGTACCTCCAGAAGAACCCTTCCACGGTGTGGGCAACCGGGAAGTGATAACCGCCCTCATACCTCTAACAGCACTCAAGACCACTGTATTCATAATCAACCTCCCTCTTCAATTCCTATTATTCCTCCTAAATCGACTTTCAACTCTAAATTTTCTCTTTCGGCTTCCTCCTCAAGTGTCACAAATTTTAAGCATAAGGAGAGACATTGTCTAACATGGCGACCCCCTACACCAAACCAACGATGGACTCAAATAGACCATATTGCCATCAGTCATCGTTGGAGAGGGTCGGTAGAAGATTGCCGCTCATTCTGGAGTACCTGCTTGGACTCCGACCATGCCCTAATACGGGCACGCATCTGCTTGCGCCTCACTGGACGCAAAAAAGCCACATTTAAAAGACCCATTAGAACTGAGTTGAGTAACCAGAAAACCAAAAGTAGGTTCCAGGAACAACTCAGGTCACACTTAGGTAGTTCTGAAAACGAGGCTGACCCTGATGTTGCTTGGAAAGATATACAAACAGCTGTGGAAACAGCAATGAAATCTGTTAGTGACTTAAACCACAGAGTTACAAAGAACCAGTGGATTTCTTCAAGGTCTATCACACTGATGGATTCTCGCAAACTCGTCCCATCAGGCTCTGAAGACGATGAAGAGCGTAAGCAAATCAGATCTAGCTTAAGAAAATGTCTAAGGAACAACCGTGAGCAGTGGTGGGTAACGAAAGCAAGAGATGGAAAAGGCAGCGACTATAGGGAACACAAGACAGCTTTATAGACTAATAAAAGAAACTGGAATTAATAAGTCAAGTGTAAGTGAGACTATCTCGGAAAAAGACGACACTCATCTGCTCCAAGTCCAGACGTTTAGAACGATGGGAGGAACATTTCAGAGAACAGTTCAACTGGCCTTCAGCTACTCTACAACTACCCTCCATTCCCAGACAATGTGAATAGAACATTGAAGTAGGTCCCCCAACTCTTGCTGAAGTTGAGAAGGCTATCGTTAATCTGAAACGAGGAAAGGCAGCTGGTCCAGATGGATTGGCTCCAGAAGTCTTTAAGGATGGTGGTCCAATTTTAGTGATCAGGTTGACTAATATTTTAGCTAAGATCTGGGAGTCAGACGTTATCCCATCTGACTGGTCGCAATCACTTATCGTCCCAATATATAAGAAAAGGTCAAAATCATCCTGTGACAACCACAAAGGGATTAGTTTAACAAATATAGTATCTAAAATACTAGCCTCGATAATTATCAGACGCCTAACTAAGACTCGTGAACTGCGAACACGAGAGAACCAAGCTGGATTCAGACCTGGTCGTGGCTGCATTGACCACATATTCACCATTCGTCAGGTTCTAGAACATAGGCATACTTATCGGCGTCCGACAATGGTGGTCTTTCTCGACTTAAAAGCAGCATTTGACTCTGTAGACCGCGAGATTCTGTGGCAGTGTCTGTCATTGAAAGGCGTACCCCAGAAGTAAATAAACCTTGTAAAGGCTCTTTACTCGAACACTACTAGTCGAGTCAGGGCTTATGGCGAACTGTCATCTACTTTTGCAACCTCAGATGGTGTCCGTCAAGGCTGTCCACTTTCTCCATTTTTGTTTAACTTCATCATAGACCTATTGATAGAAATAACATTCTCGTCGACTGAATTCTCGGGTGTTGATTTCCTACCAGGAGGTCCACTTATCGACTTAGAATACGCAGATGACATAGTCCTGTTTGGTGAAGACGCTGACAAAATGCAGTCTTCTGGTAGCACTAAGCAACAATGCCAGAATGTTTGGAATGCGCTTCTCTCCCTCGAAATGCAAGTTGTTGCTTCAGGACTGGGCTGCGTCAACACCTGAACTAAGGATAGAGAGTGAAGTAGTCGAACGCGTCGACAACTTCCCTTATCTTGGAAGTCTGATCAGCTCTAATGGGTTCATGTCTGACGAAATCGCAGCACGGATTCGAATAGCTCGCTTGGCTTTTGCCAACTTACGTCACCTTTGGCGAAGGCGAGATATCCGTCTATCAATAAAAGGATGAGTATACTGCGCGGAAGTTCGTTCTGTTTTGACCACAGATGCTCGCATCTGCTGTGATCACCAGCTAAGTAATGACGTAGTGAGGTTAGACGCAAGGGTATTAGGGAATGATGATAAATCAGTTGATGAGGTTGTGTATGTTCATCGACTGAGATGGTTGGGCCACGTGTTACGTATGTCTGAACACCGATTACCACGACGTTCAATGCTAACCGGTGTTGGAGATGGTTGGAAGAAAGTGAGGGGCGGCCAAACCAAAACGTGGCATCAGTCCCTGAAGTCACTAACTCCTAGTCTGAGCCATTTCGGGAGATGCAAACTACTTGGTTGGGGTCCGCGTGACTATCGTAACCAATGGTTGAAGACTCTGGGTGATATGGTTCAGAATTGATCACAATGGTGTCAGTGTATACACTCTCTGTCTTCCCTTAAACTATGAGATTAAAATCGCTTCATATCTTTCTTACTACGTACAAATTCTTTCTTCCTGTACTATATCCTTATTGCAATCTTTCTTTTATATATTACCACCTCTGAATTAACTACTTATATGAATCCGGTGTCCATCTTGTGTTAATGAGGTATGGCAACTTGGACCGATGCATATATGTGCCTGGTCCTACGTTGTAGCTGACTGACTGACTGACAATAACTAAGGTTCGAAGGAAAAAGTTCGTAATAAACGAAGATTTTCTCCTTAGTACTTCAGCTGACAGGAAAGGTTAAGCTATTGATAACTAACTGTCTTCTGTTGTAGATAATATGCACTTTGAATTCAGTCAACCATATTACAGCCAAGTTATAGGAACTTATTGGTCAAGCTTATATTTTAGCTCTAAAAAAATGTGATGACAAGCGAATTATTGTCGTACATTGATATTACATGTCTTATTTTAGAACCATATTAAAAAGTCCCAGTTTTTAATACCAGTAATTTATAATTAATAAATATGCATCAGCCCAGATTGAATACGAACAGTGAAGCAAATGACAAGGAGTGAATTGCAATACTATTGTTTTTGAAGACTAAAGTGTAGTAATGAACGAGTTTATACTTCTGAAAAACATTTATATTACAGACTTACTAAAACACTTCGTTAATGCGGTTGGTGTTTTCACTAAACATCAACCTAAAAATAAACGCTACCCAGTAGTCAGTAAGACTATCAACTAATTACTAATCTGTTTTTTTAACCAGTCGATTATAAGCAACACAAAACCTGCTGTATGAACCCGAACCGTTTTAACATTCAGAGAACAAGGGAATAAACTATCGGTCGGGGATAATCCGAGTGAACTAATATACTACTAGCCTTATTTTATCTTATTCCTTAAAATATATCTGGAAATAACCCAGGATATGGAATCTATTAAAATAGGTCAATATAAAGTGTTTAACTTTGACTTCACAGAGCAACTATTATAGTCTAAAAACAATAAAATAAAAAACTGGCAAATCATGTTGCGCATCCATATTTATTATTGATTGGTATTCAGAGAGCCAATATTATATTACCGTTATGTGGCACGAAACTTGATTATTAATTACCAGAGGCACGATTCCACAACTTGGAGAATTTCTGAGTAAAGAAATGAAGAATGTGTGATTCTGTATCTTAGATTACCCTCTAATATGATTATGCTACCTCATATGGCGAAATTTTAGAAACACATGGAACTACAACAATGATGGTCAGAACAACACGGTAGATTGACTAGACTCAGATTTGTGTAGTAAGGACAGAAGGCCTACAGCCTATGTTATTCCTTTTCTAGTATGCTTCTGTGAGTGTCCAGTCTTCTCTTGAAAGAGTCAACTGAAGGTGCGGACTAGCTAGTGCTTCTTCGTAGTAGAATAGTAGCCTGAAGACAAACAACAAAACGTCGGATTAAATTCTGAATACCTGCGAGCCTTCTTATTATTTCATGAATTTTGGAATTAAGTCGATTTGTGAAATTCTATAAATCTACTGTTATTCTTTTTAGAAAAATCATTTGATTTTACACAGAAAATTATGGCAACTACCGCACAAGTGTATTTAAAAAAATACAAGTGTAACATTTGCAACAACTACCTTACATTTTATTTTAAGGAAGCAATTAAAATACCAAATGGAAAACTGTTATATATCGAGATATCGAATCTTTAAAACTTCCTTACAATTTTACAAGCCATTCACCATCTAACATTTGTTTCCAATTTGTTGAATTCAATTGAATAACATAAGGTGAACAGAACTTTAAGAAAACCAAAAACCCCAAAACGTGTTTAAGGATTTCCATTCTAGCGCATTACAGCCAACTGGCCTAGATTTGTTCGAGGTTCAACATAAAATGAAGAAAACAGCTTTAACAAAGTATCTGACTAAATAAAGCTATCATCTGACACCATTAAAAATTACTTTTACTACTGGAATATTAAACTTTGAGTTGTTCACGGACCTAGAAACTTGCTTACGGTTATTACATTTCCCTACAAATTATCAATACAATCATTTGGATTATATTCTCTTGGATTGTTGTGGCCAACAAATTAAGTATCCCTGTTCTTGATCAACACAAGGTGTTGGGGAGGTTGACTAAGGATCCTAGACTTCGTGTAACTTTCGGATTTATTCCTCCAGTTTCACTTTAATGAGTGCAATCGATCCACATTACCTCCATTTGTATATAGTGGTAGATAAATCCCTCAAATAGCTAGCTCGATAAGTTTTCGACGTTGATGCTAACCTTATTGGTTTCAATGGACACGGCCCCAGTTGAAGAAGTCTGGTCAAATATCCGGATCATATCACGGCTGGGGAAACTGGTTGCACATCTATAACAAGTAATCTGCTAAGAATACACACACTCATATATTAACATTTGCTCAAATATGCCTTCCCATCCATTTATTACTGACCTCTGATTTCGTCAGCCCTGGAATCTATATAGAGAGAGAAATTTAAGACAAGATATTTGTCAGACCCTGCATATTTCTAATCAATAAGCCTCGACTTTATCTGGCACACTAAACGGTTATCTGTGTCTGTTTCTTGCTGTGTTGTTCTAAATAAATATTATTGTGCATTGTGATATATTCTATGTCCTCTAAACCTTTTCACAGTTATATTACTATTATTATGTCTGAACATACGCGATGTCACTTTGGAGAATATTTTGAATATTACTCAGTATATCTGAAGGAATGAACTGATATTCACTTTTATAGACTATATTTATTTAACATGTATACTGTGAAACAATAAACGTTGTAATTTATAGATAATGCCCGTAAAAATGGCATGTACCTGCCATTGTAGAAATATATATTGTCATTATAAAATCATTGGGATTAAGCGTTCTTCGTCCCCCCATGTTATAATTGAAGCCTTACTCTGATGTCAAGAAGTTGACTTCTACGAGTATGGCGTAAGTGACACCGGCGCAGTTATTCTCAGTAGTCAAAAGACCAGCATGTCAGTTAAACAGTCACCTTACACCTTATATATGTATTAGAGATGTTTTAGAAATTAAAGGAACTCTGAAAAAGGCTGTCTTTAAAAGTGAAGTTCTAACCATTTAGCAAGGTGCAGACTAACTCATGGAACGAAAATAAGTCAGATTCAATGGAAGAATGTGGGTAGTGTTGTTTTAAATGTAAAATGCTTTTAATCGTCCAGAATGGGTTCACGTTTATTGATTTATAAACGTCAGTAGTTAAAAAATGTGTTGAATAACGCCAATGAATCTATGTTACCTGATTACATTACAATTCATATTATAAAAATATACGTCAGTTTAGTGCATAATCTTTATAAACATGTAAAAATGACAGTGAGAACCACTAACAAGTATCGAACAATTAATTGATCTAAAATGCTTCGTCTACAAACCATCTTTCCATAGTATTTTATTGCCATATGAAACCACTGAATGGATCTTATAGAGAAAATAAGTTTGTAGGTGATGTTTCAATGATGAACCAAATATACGTTACTAGCCTAAATGACTATAACATGCTGCACGTTTTAAAGTACTATCAACATAAAAGATCCTTTACTGAACTAAAGAAAAGCTCCAGGATTGTCTTCGGAATTCGTCGTTATTGCGAGTGTAACAGAAAGAGAACGATGAAAATCCCTCGGCAGCTTTTTTGTTGAGCAGTACTGTCATTTATTTGTTTCTTCTCCCTGTCGTGTATTTTAACCTTTGTTCAGATGTCACCTATCCACACCTTTTCTTATTTAGTCTTCCTCGTCTGTGCGTTTATTATGTGATTTTTTTAAAGACTTATGTTTTGTTATCTAATTTTCTGTCGCATGTTGCCGGAGTATTGCCGGTAAGGTCGTGTTTGACTAAGCTCAAGGTCGCGGCGTGGTTCAGTGTGTTGCTGTTAACCTTTTGACTGTTTGCTTGGGAGAATTGCCGGAATCCCTGAAAATAGATATTTGATCCTATCTTGTTGCGAATATTTTTATTGATTCTCAGGTATCAAACCCTTTGGTATTATATATTTCTTTTATTGTTTAGCGTGCTACTTTGCGTTGGAGATACCTTCGACTGTATATCACGGGCTGTACCGTTTGAGGTATTTTGTATTTTTGATATAATTTTTTATATTTCCTAAATTAGAATCGTTTAAATTGAGCACAGAGTTTTTGTTTTGATATAATTTAATACGAGTATCTCAAAAACGCTTATTTCGCTAAACAGAAGAACGTGGTCTGGTCTAATCGAATAAATTTTGGTTCGTCAGTCCTGCGTTCAAATCGAATACTCACAGCTCGGTCGTTACAGCGAGGGTTCATTGTTTGGGCCTTAAGCAAGTATCCACAAGGATTTTGTTCATCACTTCAATCCGACTTTCCGCTGTCTTCCGTTATCGGTAGAAAAACCTAGAAAAAATTACTAGTTTCACAGGTGTAGACTTCTAACAATACTCACCTCAGTTGAAGATTCATCACTTCGTTGTGAAATATCCCTGCTGATATGGCATTTCCCATTTTATTTCTCGGTGGATTGTTCATGGCCCAATCACATATGTACTTGGCATAAAAAGTGAATATATATCAAAACGGACTGTTGACATAGCTTCTACTCCTTAGGAGTTGTCAAGTGCCGGAATTCTCTGCCGGCTGAGCTATGTGAGTTTCTTTGAGATAACTTTGTATGGACCATTGAATGGTTGGCAAAGTGGTGCTTTTGCTTTGTCATATCTTACCAATTTCTTCGGTCCTTGGGTGCATATATAGAATTATGGTCCACTTCGTTATTAGTACCGCTCCATAAATAGACTTAATCCCAAAATTGTAGATTTGTCACTATGTAATTACCTAATCTATAAGATCTTACGTGGAAGTCACATCATTATCTACACCAACTCACAGCATCGTAACAATCATCAATATATGGTGAAGAATACCCTCAAGCTAGAGATAGGACAATATATATTTCATATGAATAAAAGGTATATAACAGCACTAAACAAGGACCATGCCTGCAAGGCTAAGCCATGCCATCTGATCAATTCTGGTACGGGAAAAAGTCAGACTATTTCAAAGCTGTCCGCCGTTTTGTTTAAACGACCTTGAATGGCCTGACAATAGGCGGTCATTCCGTATTTCAATTGCCGTGGGTTTATTGGGTTGAACGAGTATTAGGCTTTTTTATATTTAAGTAGCCTTTCGCTGCATTAATAAGCACAAAATAACTGCCAAAAGCATTAATTTAGCATTCTGTGTTTTGTAGTGTACTCGTTAGCTCTATTGTTGCCTCGTACCTTGATTTGTCATCGCAACTACTGTAGTAAACCTGAACGCCTTTGTATAATTTTTTGATAAGGTCCAGAAAACAACGTAACAAAGATGAGATAAACTTAAAATTATAGATACCTGAAATTTGTTTGAATCGCTGTTAAACGCAAAAGTTCAAACGAAATGTCAAGTCACCGGCAAATCTTAAATATTTGAAGTACTTTCTTTAGTTATTATTTTTTCAAGAAATAACTTTTTTTAAATTAATGGCTGCTTTTTTGTAGTGCTTCATGTTCAAGTGACATTTCAGTCGACGTAAGCGATACTTTTCAACGTATTATACTGAACAAGCGTTTTGCAAGCTGGATTGACTTTGATAACGCGCCAAAGGAGTTCCAACTAGTATGGAAGGATAATTTTATCCCATCTCAGACTACTCATACACATAATCTTCACACAGAAAGCAGATAGCTGAATGATGTGAGATTATAATACTTATTTGTGACGTTTCACTACACATTTGGTCATAAGCGTATATCAGAAGGTCAGAAAATGAATCAAAGACCGTGAGTATTTTAACTAATACGGGACGTTTAATGTCTAAGTTTCTGGAATGCCAATCACGCTTCCGTGTAAGATTGGAAGATGAAGGATATGTCATCAAATCACACACGATGCTTCACAATGACCCTTGTAGTAGTTCATGGGTGGTTTATATCCATGGGCCAGGAGATTGTCGTCAGAATAAAAAGAAAATTTGAAGCCTGTTATATTGCCGTCCCAATCAACAAATGAAGTAATAGAATGTATCAAGGATAGAACTGGTATGCTGGTCACTTCTGCTGATGTGAAGACTATGAAAGCTCAACTCTACACAGGTAAGTGTATAGAAGTATATTTCAGGTTGTTTTACGCGAAAGCAAGTGATCGTTATGTTGCGACAGAAGGGTGAATGAATGAACATGGCAGTGAGCAATATGAAACACAGTTTTCGTAAACTTGTAAACTGTTTCTTCACATGATCTACAATCATAAGTTCCACAAGTAGTTCACCGGTTTAGACTTTATTAGAAAGCTTTCAGGACCTTCAAAGATTCATGAAATGCTGAAAAAAGGCGAATCAGTCGTGAAACAGACAACTTAACTATCAGTATCAAATTCAATAATTCAACCAAATTGCAGGTAATAGAATGTACCTATAAGTGTCTTACTAGTAAACAGTGCTCTTCATTTTCTGACCCTCCTAAAATTTAACATAGTCATTTGATATTAACAAAGAAACTGCAAGCACTAAATGAACGGATCCAAAAACTAATTACTTAGATGAAATATAAGATAAATCCAATTACGTTGTTCATAGTACTATTAAAAATTCCGTGTTCACATATAATCATGACACAATTGGTAAACACTATTCAAATATCACTCGGCAATATTCATGAAAACGTTGTTTAAAATTTGGTCAGTGATTTCGGATTCCGTTAAGAGAAATCTATTTGTTATCCATATAACAGACATCATAAATTAGTGTTGAATACAACTTCGTTTAGTTATCTTGCTCAAAACAAACACGCATCGTTCGACTTATGAAGAAAATGTGATTGATTAATGTGGTACTTATAGTATTGTTGTACACAGTTCCTTGCTTTGACCTACATTTTACAAACAGCTATCAAAATCTAAGTTCAACGCCACCATAATTGAGGGGTTGAATGAGATGCAGATTGTTCCACAGCTCATTTTTGCTTAAAACTCTATTTACAGTCTATTTTTGACTTGGTATATGGTGAATTTCACTAGCCTGACTAAGCAATCTTACAAATGACCACATCAAGCTTCCTCAACATTCACACAGGTTGTCAGCAACAAATATGTCAAACTGCTAATAAACCAAAATAGATGTCGTGTAACGAGCACAAACATTACGAGAACTGACGTGAAACGAAAAAGAGCTGGTGATACCTATGCGCGAAAACCCACTGTGCAACGGCATGACTGTGCCATCAATTCCAATTACTTCCAGCCTTCTCCATCGTTGGGTTCTCCTCCGCGTCGAATGACGAGTGTCCGCTCTTTCAGCATGGTGAACCTTCCCTTTTTGCTGATGACCTAAAAGTAGTTTATTCATTTTCTTCTTCCATCAAAGAAAGCTATATTTTAGCTGTAATCCAGAAGAAATAAACAAGTTATACGAATAAACTGTTTCGTGGGATTTGCCACTTAATGTTGACAAAAGTGGATTTATTCACATTGGCCGCTGCCTTGGCCTATACACAAACATACATTGAAGCCTCTCAACACTATACGTGACTTGGGTTTAAGATATGGCAACAGTCTGAACTTTTTCGAGAACATTGCATATCAAGTATCCAAAACTAGGAAGCTCATTAATGATAAACTTCAAAAATACCGAATCGAGATTATTATTATACAGAAAATGCATCTTACCCATTCTTGAATTGGGTATTTTAGTTTACAGCAATTGCATGCATAATGACCTGATTAAAATTGAAGGTGTTCGAAGAAGGTTCACCAAAGCTGTTTTGGGGTATTTCAACAACAAAGAATATCACCAAAGATGTCAACAACTCAAGTATGAACCTCTCTGGATCAGACGTATCAAATTAAACCATGTCTTTATCTATCGGCTTATTAACAGCATTTACTACTCTTCGGTTTCCACCCCTTCATACTCTATGATGTCACTCCACAATCTACACAATAACGAGAATATTCTAGTGATTCCAAGAACCCACACAAATTTACACCAGAATTTTTTCGTTATTCCCTACCCAACCATGTGGAGCAGACTGCCAGTGGACCTCCGTTGCAGTGAAACTACAGCCCCGTTCAGAAGTCTCGTTGGTGATTTTCTTTCCGAAATTGGATTATGTCACCTAATGGATATCAAAGTATTTAATCATGATTTATGCAAACAAGATCCGTCATCCATCTAATTGACTGAAAAGCGAAATGTAACCTTTGAAACTTTTCACGTCTATTTTATTTTATTTATATTCATACTAATATATGAAGTCTGCTTATGTTCGTAACTATAATTATTGCTATAAATAAAAATAATATATTTGTAATATCCCAATGAGTAGAAAATCCAATTTTCTACTCATTGGGATATTACAAATATATTATTTTTATTTATAACAATCAACCCAATGCTCAATTTATTCGAAATTATCAAATCAAACCTTGGTAATGACATCTATATAATTATTGCTGTTATTAATATCGTTATTGATCTTCCGACACACTAGATATTCTTCTCATCTCTCCTTATCCTTCCAAACATATTGAATTCCTGATTGTCGTATGAAATTAATTCTGACCTTCATAGCATCATTCTTAATTGTTATTGCACAAATGTTCATACTAATATCCGGTTTCACTTTGTATACTATTACATAAATCTACATGTATTTATCCGAGCGCACTAAAGGATTTATTTTATTTTTCTAAATTGTTGGTTTACTTTAGAGGTCTATATTCATTACACAATTACTATTATTATCATGGTTTAACCCTTCCACTAGGTGTCCATTTCTTTTCTCTCTTTTTTCCTTCTAAATAAATATTATTCTTAAGATTACGAAGATTGTAATTAAGGCAATAACTTGTGTTACATGTAAATTAGCTTCTCAGACTCGTTTTATCTTCACAACGCATATATGACTCACACATATTGATTTTTTATCCTTTTTACTTAATTGAGACTTCCATAACATCACTCCAAACGATGACTGCACAAACATTTGTTCTAGCGTCGTCTCTTACTGCAATAATAAGTTATTTTTTCTTAATTATTTTCTATTTTATTTTTGTTATTAATTTGACGATACATACATGTTCGATTATTCTTGTTCTGTGTTCATAAACACGCCTATTAATCTATTTGCGTATTTCACGTGATGATGTCACAGGTATTCAGTGTTTGACAACGCTTCTACCAGTAACACCTTCTAATATATTTCGTTCCCACCAAGAGAAATCAAAAGACAGAGTCGAGGAGATCGGAAGAGTATATTTGGCGATGACCAATATATCGGAATTCTCTGATCTAATCTGGCTAGCGATTGCGGTTGATGTTGAGCACGGCGTTACCACACGTGATCTGGTGCGGATGCCTGACCGAGCGCCTTCAGCTAGATGAGTCCACTAAAACATATGGTCAGCATCCAATGTCGAAAACTTAGTGCTATTTATTTTGGGGATTTATTTACCGCTACAGATCACTCCCCCCCTAGTGGGGCAGTGACGACCCTAAGACGTGGCCAGCCAGAAGTTTAAACCCAACGAGTTTGTCGTTGGTAAACACTCTTCTGATAGCTTACTAAATTTAGCAGCGTCTGGTCGTCTTTCCTTACTATATGGGACGGAGGTACAACATAGTAAAAAAAGAAAATGTACAATGAAAATTTCGGATCCTCATAAACGTCATCGTTCATTTCCAGCCGTCCTGGAAAAGAAAAAAGAAAATGTAAGTGCATGTCGAAAATACACTCGTATGTGCGTAAAATAACAATGTCGGCGGAAAAAAAAATGGAAAATAAACTCATGAACACGTAATAGCGTTAAAAAAATTGTTTTTTTTGTTTTGTTTTTTTTAAATAGAAATAAAAATATATAAGCATATTAAAATTGTTTTTTTTTTAAAAAAAATATAAAATTTCGAGAAGTGCCTTACGTGCAATAGTCGTTTAAATGTTCTGGAAATCTCACCCTTCTTCCAGAACGCGTCTTTTCAAGTTTATTTTCGGATACTGTCGAAGTATCATCGTGTGTGTTGGTTGTCGGATGAGGTATTATAAGTGTCGGAGTCGTGTCGTTCGATTGTACCGAAGGAAAATCGACGTGGATAGGATTTCCTTCTAAATACGCTGCTTTTAAGCGATCGATGCTGATGCTATCGTTTGTTCCGTTCTTATCGACTATATAGTACTTAGATTCACGTTGAAGAACTTTGAAGGGTCCTTCGTATGCTGATTCGAATGGTCGTCGATGCGAGTCTCGACGAATGAAAACGTGTGTACTATATCGTAAGCCAGGTTGAACGAAAACATCAGTTGATTGAGGTCGAGTGAAAGCAGGTTTAACTGAACGCATTGCGTTTGTAAGCCTGTTCGTGTAGGAGGTTAGATCCATGTTCATTGAAGAGGATGAAGGATCCACGAATTCTCCTGGAAGTCGAAGTGTCGTTCCATAAACGAGTTGAGACGCAGTGTATCCAATGTCAGCTTTCACTGCATTGCGGATACCTAGTAAGACGAGTGGAAGAGCGTCGGTCCATTGTGAAACGTTTGCAGCTGATAGCGAAGCTTTCAGTTGTCGGTGAAAACGTTCTACCAACCCGTTTGCTTGTGGATGGTAGGCGGTCGTTCGGAAGCGAGTGATTCCTAAAAGTGTGGTCAGACGACGGAAAAGATCAGATTCAAACTGACGTCCGCGGTCTGTAGTGATGGTTGAAGGGCAACCGAAGTTTGCTACCCATCGTTCGACGAAGGTGCGGGCCACTGTTTCAGCAGTGATGTCCTTAATAGGTACTGCTTCTGGCCATCGAGTGAAACGGTCAACGCAGGTTAAGAGATAAGAGTATCCATTTGAATCTGGTAAAGGTCCTACCAAATCCAGATGAACATGGTCGAAACGGGCATCAGGAGTTTTAAACGAGCCTAAGGGACATTTATTGTGTCTGATAACCTTAGATTTTTGGCAGCTTACACAGGAGCGTGCCCACTCCCTCACGTCTTTATTCATTCCAGGCCAGCAAAACCTTTCTGCTATAAGCTTGATGGTTGCACGAACACCTGGATGCGAAAGTTTGTGCAATGTGTTGAAGACATTGCGTCGATAATGTTTCGGCACGATTGGGCGATCCCTACCTGTAGATGTGTCACAAAGTAAGGTTTCTTTACCTGTTCCCATCTGTTTGATGCGTAGTTTAAGTGTTGTGGACGATAACTCGTGCTGAAGATCACTGTCTTCTTTTTGAAGCTCGGCGAGTTTAAGAAGGTCAATTCCTTGGAAACTGTTCAAGGAAGTTATACGAGATAAAGCGTCTGCAACTACATTGTTTGCTCCAAAGATGTGTTGAATATCTGAAGTAAACTGCGAAATGTAGTCCAGTTGTCGAGACTCACGGGAGAGTACTTGTCAGAAGGAGAGCTTAACGAGAAAGTGAGCGGTTTATGGTCCGTGAAAAGAGTGAATTCACGGCCTTCGATATAGTGTTGGAAATGCCGTACAGCACAATACATAGCTAGGAGTTCCCTACCGAATGTGCTGTACCTAGATTCGGTGTCTAGCAACCTTCTAGAGAAAATGCCAAGGGTTGCCAGGAGTTGTTAACCCATTGTTGTAAGACTCCTCCGATTGCTGAGTCGGATGCGTCTACTGCGATGCTAATGGGTGCTCGGGTGTCCTGATGTGCGAGCATTGTTGCTTTAGCGATCAGTTCCTTGACTGTGGAGAATGCTTTTCGTGCGGTGTCGTCCAAATTAATGGATTTCGCATTTCCACGAAGTTGGTCGGTCAGAGGTTTCATAAGTAATGCGCATTTGGGTATGAAACGTCTATAGAAACTTACCAGGCCGTTGAACGTGCGTAATTGCTTGACGGTGGTCGGTTCTGGGTAATCCAGAATGGCCGCCACTTTGGTCCTAAGAGGTCGAATGCCTTGAGCATCGATAGTGTGTCCCAGAAAGTCTAACGAGTCGGTTCCGAATTGGCATTTCTGAACGTTTACAGTAATGCCATGTTTTTGAAGTCGTTCGAAAACAAGATCCAGATGCTTGAGATGTGTTTCTCTGTCCGGACTTGCGATTAGACAGTCATCAACATACGCGTGTACGAAGTTGAGACCTCGAAAAACGTCGTCTATGAATCTTTGGAATGTTTGAGCAGCATTCCTTAGACCGAAAGGCATTCGCAAAAATTCATAGAGTCCGAAAGGAGTTATGATAGCTGTTTTCGGTATGTCGTCAGTAGCCATAGGGATTTGGTTATACGCTTTAACCAAGTCGATTTTCGAAAAGACAGTTGTACCTTTCAAGGTAGCTGTCAAATCGTGAATGTGAGGCAACGGGTAACGATCGGGAATGGTTTTCGCGTTCAATCGCCGATAGTCACCAGTTGGACGCCAATCGTTGCTGTCCTTTTTAGGGACCATGTGCAACGGAGATGCATGTGGGCTACTTGACGGTCGTATGATTCCTAAGTCCATCATGTGATCGAATTCGTTTTTCGCTAACCTTAGCTTTTCAGGAGCTAGTCGTCGTGCTTTAGAGAATACAGGTGGTCCTGTAGTCGTGATGTGATGTGTAACGTTGCTGGTTACACACGGTAGTTTCGGTTGAGTTTGTTGTATCCCAGGGTACTTATCGAGTAGTGGTTGATAGAGTGGGTCTATCATATGTTTAACTGTGACTGGGGATACTCTACAACCAGTAAAAGAAGTTACGCAAACGGACAAATTAGTGTTCCCGTCTACTAGCCTCCGTTTGCGCGTATCGATGATCAGATTGTGGTGTTGTAGAAGGTCCATACCAATGATTGGCATAGAAACATCTGCAACAACGAAAATCCAGTGTATGGGTTTGCGTAAACCCACGTTAAGGTAAACGTACCTTTTACCATATGTAGCGATCGGTTTTCCGTTTGCCGCCTGTAAGTTTAGGGTCGATTCGTGTAGTCGGTCGTTAGGATTTGCTGGGAGAACGCTAACTTCTGCGCCAGTGTCGACGAGGTAGCGAACTCTCGTTGTCACATCTGTGACGAATAACAGACGGCTTTGTTCGCCGGCTACGGTTGCCGTTAACGCGTGCCGGCTTGGAAGTTTCCCGAATTGTTTTTCGAATCAGTCGGTTTCGTGTTGGGAAAATTGCAGGGTTTTCTGCAATTTCTGGAAAGCTTTCCATACTGGTTATGATACCAGCACCAGTCGGGGTTATCTGTCTCTCGTGGTCTAGAGACAGATCGCTTACGAGAAATGCTTCTACGTGGTGTGCGTGATCTCTTACGGTCGGTACGAAGACTAAGATAACGCGTGAGTGTGTGACATAAGTCGGTTATATCATTCTGAGTCGTGTGAGGCTTTTCTTTGACTGAAAATACCTCGGTAGTAGAAGACTTCGTAATTTCTAGAATGCGGTCGGCAGATGCAGCTAGCTCGTCTAAGCCGTTGTTCTGGAACGAGACCAGAACTGCTTGCACCTGTTGGGGAAGTTTTGACAAGAAGAGTTGTTTGAATAGACCTTCGTCGAAAGTTCTTAGGCCTATAACCTCTCTCATCCGTTGCAACATGTCGAAAACTTAGTGCTATTTATTTTGGGGATTTATTTACCGCTACACACGTCTCCTTTATTTCTATTCCCTTATTTTTTTCTTAACTTCTTTAAGCTCAATTCAATATTTCTCTCAATTACACAGAATGTGAGTTATTATTATTATTCAATTATTATTACTCTCTTTTTTCAAATATGGCGAATATAATGCTAACATTATTGAAACTTGTGTATTATTGCATTTTTGAAGAAACTTGAAATGGTTTCTTCACAACACTTATGTACCTATAAGATGTTTGTGAATAACAATAATAATAATATCTATTTCCACAGTTGTCTCCTGTTCAGCTTCGAGGTTTATGTGGTTAGGGTCCAATACAACTACACATATTTACTTGCTATTGTTCACGAGCATTAATTAGTTTGAATGTGAACATTTGGTCCCATTGTTGTTACACGTAACTTTCTAAGTCAAGCTCTTTCTTTGAGTACGAGGATCAACAAACTCGCCTGGTAGTCTTTGAGTCGTTCCGAAGACTAGTTTCGCTGATGAATCAGTATTGACAGTTGTTCCTATTCCCAACATAAGAAATTCTATCCACTGATTGGCGTTTGAGCGTAGGGTTAGAGTAGCCTCCAAATGACGATGTAAATGTTCTACCATCCCATTATCTTGAGGATGATATGAAGTGCTGCGTATTCGCTTGAAACTTGGAAGTTGTTGAATAACTCAAATGCACATTGGGCTCATCTGTCAGTCGTTATTGTAATAAATGCACCAAAAATGGTTACTCAATTCTGAGTGAAAACTTTAGCCATTGTTTCAGCTGTGATGTTTGCTGTCAGTTTTGGCTATTGGAAACTCTGTGAATCTGTCTACGCGTGTAAATAGATAACTAAAACCATTGGAACGCAAGGAAGAACCTACCAAACTGATATGAACATGGTCAAAACGTGCATCTGACCGTGAAAAAACAACGATGGCGTCACCGCCGTCACCGACGCCTTAACTACATTTAGGTTTACTTTGAAGGAGTCTGATAAGTGCGGAGAAGTCATCATTAGGTTCGATAACACGTTTTACCCGCACGAGTAATGTTGTGTACGCATTGCTTCTGTCTGGACACATTTTTGTTATCGTAACTAATGAGGAAAGATCATTAAGGTTGTGGACTCGAGTACAATGTCTTTGAAGACGTCTTCGCATAGAGACCGGCATATACAGATCTTTGGAAAACTTCGGTTTCCGATTTTCTAAAGGTGCAATTTTGTTGAAGATACTTATGATGTTTTGATCGGATATTTTAGTTAGTGTGTCGGTATTGTTTAGTGTAAAGAAGGTTCCCCAATCAGTGCTTCTTAGTTAATTTTGTAAGTTTTTTCAATCGCTATTGTGATAGATTCTACGAAGTGTTACAGTTTTGTGTCTACTGGTTGTGGTTTTCATATTAATGCTACATACAACAATGTTAAGATTACTACATGAAAACGTTTTTAGGAGTGAGGCCACTGGTTAAATCTAAGTAAAAACTAAGTATGCACTCTCAACAGTGATTGTCCGTTCCTTCTGCTTCATGTGAAGCAGAGTACGGTGCCACTAATCGCACCCTTCAACCGAACATGCTTCTTGTGACCGACAGATGTTTGCTACATGATTCGACTTCAGACAAACATTACATAACTTACACCTAAGTACAAATTCTCTTCTTTCTTTAAGACCACTACCTTTAACTTCTGGCACTGATCTAAACAATGACTCTTTGGTCACTCTAAATGATCTGCTACCTTAATCCATTCTTGTTGAACGTACGTCAGTAGTTTCAGAACCATAGTTTCAATATTAACTCTCGATGCATTCTTTGAACTTTCTAGTAAAATTCCAATAATTCGTCAGTGTAACATAGTATCCTGAGGTTTCTTTCTTTGGTAAATACAGATTTTTTAATATTGCATTCTCGCTGTTACTTGTCAATCTTTAGAGACCTTCATTTCCTTAACGACGTATCATTTTCTTGTTCGATTTCTTTCCACAATTGGTTTACACGTTATCTGACTAACTCCACCTGTATCAGGTTATTGGTTTTGTGTTTATTCCTTTCAAAATGGTCCTTGCTATAATCTTCCAGACCATGAGGTCACAACTCCGGAATCTCATAAGAATCATAGCACTTGCTGGAAGCAATTTCGGTAGTTATATCGAATTCACCAACCGGAATTTTGCGGGAAGTAATTTCTCACAGATGCAATTCCAGAATATTCCCTAGACTGTTAAGTACAGAGCCTTAGCTTGACCAAAGTCAGAACAAGTGACCTGTGTGGCTTGATGAGCCTTATCCTTTCCTCAAACGTAAACTGACGCCGTTGGTTTACAAACAAACAGTTATTGCAGTCTACTAAATGGGGAAAAATAGACACATAAATAACATACGAAACAGTGACCAGAGGATAGCAAAAACCAGTCAACAAACCTAATGTCATTTGTAATAAACATAGTGATTAATGAAGGTCTACTCATACGGGGTCAGAGGGAGTTAATGCAGCAGTGGGTGTTTAATGTTGTCATTGGTGGGCTTGTTTATGGATCGCGGCTTACAACCTCTGTGCAAAATGACATGTAGCAAAGTAAGCTGTCCACAAATAATTGTAGTGTTTCTGTGGCATTCCTCAGGCCAAACGGCGTGCGTACAAACCCAAGCAGTCTAATATATGTAGTATTAGCTGCCTAAGGGATGTTTTCTCGGCTACTTTGATGCTTTAATAGGACCGGGTCAAGCCGATTTTAGTAAATATGTCCGCACTCTGTGTACTGATGAACAAGTCCCGTAAAAATAGTTCTGTAAGTCTTCGACATTTGATGCTGACCTCATCGGTTTTACTGCACTCACCTAGCTGAAGGCACTCGGCTACGTATACGCACCAGATCACGAGTGGGTACGCCGTGCTACTCATCCCCTTCAAGGTTCCTCGGCATACCAACAGCCTTTTAAATATATCTTCTAACGCCTTTATTTCTGTCCTCTGAGTTGACTGGATTTTCATACTTCGAATACAAAGTTGTTACTGGCAAAAGCGTTGTGGTATCTCTATGACTAAATTGAATTATTTGGCAACCAAGTGTACTAAATTAAAGAGGTTTCGTGGTTATCACCGCAGGTATTCAGAGTTTGACAACACCTCAACAAGTGATACCATTATGTTCGAAGAATTCCAATCCAATAAACTCAGAAGACAGAAAGAAAGGCGTTCTAAGATATATTTAAAAGGCTGTCGGTATGCCGAGGTACCTTGAAGGGGATGTGTAGCACGGCGTACCCACTCGTGATCTGGTACGTATACGTGGCCGAGTGCCTTCAGCTGGTCGATTGCGGTTAAACTACTGCGGCCAGCATCACAACTCGAAGAGTTACGAGTCTATTTACTCCGGGGTTTTATTTACCGCTACAAAGGCTTCCCACACAAATAATATCATCGATGGCATGGATAACACCACTGTACACTTTAAGAAGGACCTGGAAAAGGCAGAGATATTTATTGAGAATAACTATCAAGTTCAGGCCAGTCTGTTACTCTTGATACTCCGTAATAAGAATTACATAATAACTGAACATCGAAGGATTGCGATGCGCTTTGTCTACTTAGGTGCGGTACTCTGGCACCAAGATTTTTCTCTAAATGTCTAGTTTATGATTGGACCATATTTATTGGAAATGATGTTAGAGGTTAAAAAGGCATTTATTAGCTTTCTAAGGATGAACAATGATTCAAGTCCTTCTGATCCTTTACAAACAACATGTTCACATGGAAGTGTTCATGTAAACGTACATTATCCTAGTCCAATGCCTAAGAATAGTGTTATTCACATGGAAGACTACAACAAAAACAATGAACATGGTCCTCGCCTTAGTTTCAAGCGGTTAACCTTATCTGATTCGCTTGATCTAGCTGGAAATCGCATTCAGTCGCATTTGTATTCCAAGCTTGGTCCAGAGGCGATCGAACTTGACCTAATGTGTGCTGATAAAATTTACTCTACAAAAGAAACTTCAAGTAATGGTCATTTATTTTGTCCCGTCCCACTTGATGGTGATACCTTTTGTGATCATTGCAACCAACCTATTTGGGAATTTGGTTGGCGTCCAGTCTGTTTAAAGTGTGCAAGTGAGTTCTCATAATTTATTAAGATGTCCTACAGTTAATCAATACATAAAAGCGGCTTGAACGGCACACACCTTACTTTATGGGTTTCCCCTGAATAGTCAGTTATTGTGAAGAAAACTGTTATTGCCTGTTTCAATTGTCAAATTATCGTAGTCAGTCAGTCAGTCAGTCAGTAACAACGTAGAACTTCGTACGTACGTACATCAGTTCGAGTTGCCACACCACATTAGCACAGAGATGCAGTTGTCGATTCGAATCCCGTAGTGGTAGAGGTAATAAGAGTATAAGCAGTAATCGGGAAGATTAGGGTTTGGAGATGTTATTTAAAGAGTATAATCCAGTGAAATAAATTTGGAAGGAGGAAAAAAGGGACATGAAGAATTCAGAGATTAGAATTTGAGAGAACACAAAGAATGGATGCACCTGCGCCATTGCGAACGATTTTGAGCCATGTCATTCAGGGTCTCTAACCATCGGTTGCTATCATCTCGCGGTCCCCAACCACGTAGTCTGCACCTACCAACATGACTCAGTCCACTTGTTAGTGACTTCATGGACTTGTACCATGTTTTGGTCTGGCCGCCCCTAGCTTTCTTCCAACCTACTCCTATACCACTGAACATAGCACGTCGAGGTAGTCGGTCTTCGGGCATACGTAACACGTGTCCCAGCCATCTCAACTGATGAAGTTTCACTACTTCATCAATTGATTTGGCATCCTTACCTAGTACCCGTTTCCTAACAACTGTGTTACTTACTCGATGGTCCCATGATATACGAGCAATGTTTCGAAGACACCTATGATCGAATACTAGTAACCTACGATCATAGGTGTCTTCGAAACATTGCTCGTAACAACTTGGTGTATATACACCTTGATACATAGTCTCCTGTACCACTGAACACCTCTACTTATGTTTCTGTACACTTGTTTGCGTTTGTTCAGTGTGATCAGCGATGCACTCTAATACGATTGGATTACACCCGAACTAGTTTCGGTGAGACTATAATTTACGGACGACCTTTGAGCGACGCTGAAGTGACTCTGAGGGTAGACACCTACTGATTAGGACTAAAAGAGGGTTATAAAGCAGTTAAAATTCTCATTTACGTTTGGTGATTAGGGTTAAAAATTAGATTTAGGGTTTTCATCAGCAACTAACTTCAGCTATAATGCCAAAACTGTATTTAGCCAAACGTATTGATGAGTTGTAACGACCGAACTGCCAGTATTCGGTTTGAACGCAGGACAGTACTGTCCAACGAAAAGCTGCGCAGGGATTTTTATCGTCCTCTTTCCGTTACACCGGCCCCCATAATCCCTCCAGCTACGCAAATACACCTTTAAATACATCCCTGTCATGGCTCTCTTTACTAACTGCTCTATATCATTGAGAAGCACAGGACTTACAACAGTACGCCTGTACATCCATAAACCTAAGCTATGGTCTGCTGCTATCCGGCCACCTCCAGAAACCAAAGCATCCGCAGCTTCCCTATATGTTCTTTTTCTCACCAAGACTAATAACTTACTATAAAGCAAAACGTCTGGAGGTTTGCGCCTGAATATGTTCCACGAATAGACAGAGAGACTGCAACCTGTCTCAGTTAGAGACCATATCACAAAGTCGGTAAGGTCTCTACCAGCAAGGTCCAGACGCAAAATAGCATAAGGCAATGCATAACCTTCATAAATCGGAACTGTGTGGGTCATAGCCTCACCTGAGTCCCACACTTTACCAGTTGTACGACCAGATGCATACAGTAACAACACCACTTGGATAGCAACATGCATAGCTGTAGTATAAAACGTCTCAAACATGACCTGTGCCATCTCACGGTTTGTTTTCGGGTTCAATGAAGCTTCCGTCAACAACACGATGTTCCTCTGTTGCCACTCGCAACTCGTTGTAGAATGCATGGTACCATATCTCCATATCACCCCACCTAGTCACAATACCATGTTCAATTTGGTACTTCAGTGACAGGATACCACGTTTCGATTGAGCATCGTCTCCCACATAACTGTCCTTTTGATCCATTCCCACCATCACTCCTTGATGTCTAGCTGTTCCAGCAATAGAGGGGAATACGGCTCTGGGAGCATCATCTTCGGTGAAGCCAGCTTTACACATACCAGACCCATTGCCAATAACAGGGACTGCAATGTCTTCCTCAGCCACTCCTCTAGGTAAAATAACAATTTCGTAACTTTCATCGAAGTAAATATCGCGCTCTCCTATGCCACTTACGTTTGAATCATTCAGAGATAATGATTTATCAGAGGAATAGTCGTCAGCAAACTCAGGGTTATGCTCCACAGGGTCATCAGTTTGAGAAACAATTTACAATCCTTTCCCCATGTTTGTTGTGACCTGCTGGTCCAAAAAGAACCCGTCCTAGCAGTGTCCTAACAGCATAAGGACTTTTTTCCACCTAACCTTTGGTTCAGGACCCAATGCGCTTCAGGCACGTCACAACCAATAAGCAACATAACTTCGCCACCCACTAACTCTGGCCAAGGTAAGTCCATAAGATGGGGCCAGTTTTTAGAACTGTCCTTCACAGGTTCTATTGGTCTATGCACTGGCAAATCATCTAATACAACAGCCTGTTCAATACATATACATTCGTTTCCGTTTAATGAGTAGGCTTCAAAAGCTTTGGTTGTCGATCTGGCTAACTTATTTCCGTTTACTGTTATGATAGTAATCGATGCACTCTCTGACGATAAACCTAAAAGTCATACGATACTTGACTTGATTAGGGTTGTATCTGAGCCATTGTCTAGAAACGCATATCCACAAACTTCCTTATCCCCAGCTCTAAGGCGTACAGGGATTAAACCAAGAAACACATCCTCTTTTAGTGACTCTGTGTACAACGACTTTCTTCAAAATACTCACTCGAAGCACTTTGAACTTTAATGGGTTTATGCAACAGTGGGTAATGTCGATCCCGGCAACCTTCGATAGTAAACACAACACTATCTTTACAATCCACTGATCTGTGGCCCCTTCTAAGACAACAAAAACACAAACCCTTTTCTCTCGCTTTCGTCCACTTATCGTTGACTGCCAATGTAGGGAACTGGGAACACTTATCAATCCCATGATTTTCTCCGCATATAACACAAGGTGAGTTGCTAAAAATTTTACCGAACGACAACTCTTGTGTGGAACAGGCTACCTTGCTTACAACTCGTTCACTAGCTGTTGCAATCTGCCCGAATCTGCTGAGTAAAATTTCTGCTCTAGATGATACAAATTATGTTAACTCGGCAAAAGTGGGTTCTCTCCCATTTGCTGTTACCTTTCCGACTGTTTCAGCCCATTTCATCTGTAAAGCCGTGGGCAACCTCTTTATTATACTTTCTATAGTTACTACAATGTTGAGATCCGCTGAGTAATCCATTTGCTCTAAAGCTATAGAACAGTTTTCCATTTTTATAGCTAGCGTAGACAGACTTTCTCTGTCACTATGCGCAATATCGGGACCTTCAGTCAAACCTTTCAGCAAAGCCCGACTTACTTCGTGTGTTCTGCCAAACAACTGTTTCAGTATATCGCATGCTATACGATAACCCGATGATGGTGGAAGCATTATGCATTCTTTTATGGCCTCTCGAGCTTTTCCTTTAAAATAATGTAACAAGAGCCGTTGACCATCGTCTTCGACCTTGGATACCACATATAACTCGAATTGTCTGATAAATTTTCAGTATTTGGCTGGTTGCCCATCAAAAGTACTTAGTTCTACTTTTGGGAGCTCAAGACCCACACTTAGAGATGCCAAGGTCACTTCCTTCTTCTTCTTCGTTCCTGGACAATCTAACAGTTTTGACTTTCCTGGGGACTTTATTCTAAGGTCATGAGAACGACTTACGAAACTGTGAACATACTCCTGTTCTCTGTCATCACAATTGGAGGCAGAAGATACTTTACTACATATGTTCTCTTGTAGCCTTAACGACCCTAACTCTCTATGAAGGCACAACAGCTGCTTCCTCTGCCTGTCTTTCAAATCTCAAATCTCTAATAGTTGTCTTTCCCCCAGCTGCTTTTCTTTTAACTCTGCTAGGGTGATGCTAGAGTTAATTTTGCTGTGCTTACTTACTAAACTAGTATTAGAGCCATGACGTGAAGATGTATCAAAAGGGACTTGCCGTATATCAGGAGGCGCATCTGACTGCATTTCTTCATGACCCAACACCTTGTTTCCGTTAGTCTTGTTGCGCTTGCCAGGCATTTCAGTGTTTGTCACTAGTAATTACTGTTCGTTTGAGAACTGTAACGACCAAAATTCGTGACTCGTTATCTTATATCTGATTGGCCCGTCCATAAATTATAGTGTAGCCCTAGTTTCTTATATATCTGGCTATGTTATGTGGTAGTCGGTCTGATAATGGTATACAAGTTTCTTAAATGCGCGTCCAAACCAGCTACTTGATTGATAAAACCAAGAATGAGTAGGAAGCTTATATCCGGTAGCTGAGTCGAAAGAACGTTCAAAACTTATCCACAAATATATACCTATATCTCTTATGAAATAAAGTTATATTTTTAAGCACTAGGGTATATCTGTCTCAGTAAGTTAAAACCATCAACATATATCACTTTTCATTTGGCCTGTGTCGGATTATCCCATCTCGTCACCACCATAATAGTCGGATAGCAGCAAGATTTCAATAACGAACCTAAGGTTCGAGGACAAGGCTATACTTCCAACTGTTTGGCATAGTAAATGTTAGTGTGTTATACTTGATTCTAGCTTTAAGGTTTAAAATGTATGGAGCTAATAAATAAGGTACTACTCACGAGAGAAGTGTGTGTTATCGGCCGTAAACAGTTATCCGTAAGGTTATCCGGTTACCCTCCCAGGTTTCCGATACCAACACTAACCCTGCTTCCTCCTCAGATACCTCAAAATCAAATGATAGGGACATTCAGGAAGTGATAACTGTACACTACTGATTCGGCTTTTAAAAATGCTGTGTATGTAATGCTGAAGTTTAACACCTCATAATATAAATTTTATTAGGAAGAGCATAAAAAGAAACGTTTCACCGAAGTGGCCTTTTTGTCGACCTTTTTCCTTGGTGAACGTGAAGAGTGGGATAAATAAAATAGAAGTTGTGTTTATTCGTCGTTTTATAAGACCTTTACAAACCGGATGACTACGGGATCGGGAAATTTCAGTAAACATGACGAATGCATACGTAAATTCGTCACCTCAAGTTCCCTTCAAGAAAGTAAATAGTAATAAAAAATAAGATGAATTAATCTGTCTTCGATTATTTCATACCTAAGTGGCAGCATAATGGGTATTAATAATTGTTTTTTTTAGACTAGAGGAAATACTAACTGATTACTTAACCGCTTTCCTGTTTCCGTATTAGTAGATATTTTAAAGAATTGCATGACCAAACCATGACTAAGCTAATATTTTTGGTCCGGATCACTGGGTATTTAAGATCAAGAGAAAGGAATGTCGTACAAATGCACTCATATCTTACTGATAGGTGTCAATAGGTACGAGTATTATATCTTGAGTGTGTTGTAAGTTAATCTCAGTCATTTGACACCACGTGGAATGCATCACAACTTTAATTTAGATTAGTGAAAAAACGGTATGACTAACTGACTGACCGTGTTTTTTTAGCTTGTGTGAGCTTGCACAAGACGTAAGTACACAGTTTTCTATCTGCATCTTATTTGACATCCTTTTTTCATACACCTTGCTAACATGAAAGTCTTGTTACATCACTTTGTTTGCCTTTTGATTACATTTCTAAAAGCGTAAATTTACAGTGAGTGTTGTTTGGGTTTTCCAAACATTTGTACTTTACAAGTAACCCCGCTTTCACCCCTAAAATCAAACTCCAACATTCTATCTCTTACCAAAAAATAAGTAGCCAAGTAGTATCTTTTAGTACAAAATAAACAAAAGTGTAACCGTATTGTGAAACTAATCCGTAACAAACTGTATTTAAAACTATGTTATATTCTTATTTCTTCAGAATGCCACATGACCTGTCACTGGCTGTGCAAAACTGAGGTTACAGTTTTGTGTGATGAAGACGCCAAGACCTCTCATCAAGTTACTGAACCAAATCTATTTCCCCCAATGATTGTTTCGGGGAACGATTTAGAACAAGTAAGCATGTTTTCATTTTACCATCATATAAGTAAATAGCAACTGTTTAAGAGTAGTTCCTTTAATTAAACTCATTTCATTCACTGTGATGTGTGTTGTCAGTTTTAGGGATCGCACATCGTTTTAATAATAATAATAATGATAATAATAATAATAATAATAAAATAAACCGACAACTTTTATCAAATTTTATATTGCTAGGCTTTGTTGTCGTCAAGCGAAACCTATTTCAGATCATCTAGCCGTAATCAACTTAAAGCCTTGTACAAATATGCATCGAGCCAAGTTGTAATTACCAACTTTGGCACAATTATAATAAAATTAAGATGCATACCAATGGAATTAGGAGTAATGTAGGTGCAATGATAATGAGAATTATTGAGCAGTGAGAAATATAATTCGAGACTACAGACTGGTTATTTATGTTTAGTGGTGTTATAATTTTTCTTTATTACGACACAGCTACTCCCATTGCTTATTATTTTCGGACATCGATGATCTGGTATGACCGAGAGTTGGGTGGGCCCACCGGGCCTCTCGAAATGCTCTCACACGGCCACGCGTATACAGCCTCTGCCAGGGAAGTCCTACTCATTGCCTTCTCGTGGCAGGGGTGTTGTTTACAAAAATGAGAGGACGAAAAGAGAATGTCCGGCTCTTTAACCGGATTCCAAACCAATGGTGCACATGGGCTCCAGTATCCTGTGGAAACAAATGGCGTATGAACCAATCGTTGGTCACCGGCTTCCATGGGAATGCATCTCTTCACGATGCTCCACTGCCTTGTGGATCAGACCTTTAGGTCAAAGGCTCGGGGTGTGGCCCCCTAAGAAAACCACCTGCTTCGGTCTGGGCATCCCGGCAGTATTACAGCCCACACACATCGATTCACTCGACAAGTTCCCAAATAAGAACATGGTTGAACGGGAGCGAAATTATATTCCAAATACCAACGGTAGATGAAAGTAGGGGTTACAATAAGAAAAACGTTAGTATATTTATAATTTTTACACGAGAAGATTCTAGAGTATTCTTGAACTGTCCACTAGCTCTGGTTAGACGAGAAGTAGCCAATCAACGTGCCCCAACAAAATCCTTCACGGAACGCGCTTTAGTCCACTCTATATTCCGCTAACAAGTGGGATGTTAGGACTGAAGTTTTGGAGTAAAGATTGAATGTATATGCACTATGGTGACTGACTCTGAGCCACATTACCCAGTTTCTTCAACCATTGATCATGGTTATCGTGTAGATCCAAACCAGATAGTCTGTATCTGTCAACATTGCTTAGACCGACAGTAAGTTATTTCATCGATTGAACCCACATTTTGGTTTGAACAATATTAGTTTTCTCCTACATCAACTCACAATACTCACCAAGGTAGACAGTAGTTGATTATAAGTAAGGTGTATGCCAACCATCTCAGTTGGTGAAATTTCGCAATCTCATCTTTTCCTCATACCTTATGCCCTAAGACAGTACTACTCACTCAGTCGTTTCACGATACATGAGTAATGTTCAAAAACTACCTATGTCCAAAAACTTTATAATGCTTGTTTCTTTACTTTGTTAGACTATTTTTTCACAGCCTTAACTTAAAATGGGGCTGCTTCAGCAGATATCGCGCACAATTCACTAGATACGTAATCTATTAAGGACCGAATAAGCTTTCTCAGACTTCCTGTAAAACTCATCTCTTACTCCATCCAAGCTGTAGCCATTGAGAGAATGGGCAGAAACGACGAAGGAGCTCTCTTACTACACCGTTTAGATGGCTAGCATATAAGTAGTTATCTACAAGGATTCAATCCGGAACTGCCTGTTCTGTTTTCAGACTTAGTGCTATACGTACACTGGGGAGGTCATAAGAAGCTGCTATTACATTCCCAGATACACGAAGGGTGTTTCTCACTAGATCTCTGCATTGGTTACATAAAGTCAGATCCTGTATCCGTGCTTTGGAGAGATAGCATACGCTAATGATACGAAGTTTTCGGGTCTTAGCTAAGTCCTGTTGTCTGAATCAACCTAAGGTTTGGATACTGAAAGTTCCAATATGCAGTTTGAAGAGTGGTCTTAGGAGAATTGAGATAGCAATTCATGAACTAAGATCGTTAACACTAGTGACATGTGTGGAAGAAGTCGAAGACAAAATGAGAGTTGATAGTTGAAGTAGAAAAAAGTATTATGAAGTGTAGTGGAGATTTGATTGTACACAGGATTAACTTGAGCGCTGTTAGAAATATGAAAACAGTTGTCGCTTCACAGTTTCCATCACTGTGAGCGGATGCTTCTTGAGGCACCTGAAAATCGATTAAGTTACTAGCTCTTAAATTTGTTTAGCTCATTAATAAGATTATATGACACGGTGTATGTACAATCTCATTTTATTATGGAGTCGATGATTTTCTGTCTAAGGAATATAAATATCACCATTAATTCGCTGTTGATTGTCCTTCATAAATATAATACCACTGTTGAACATTAAATTGTGTAATAACAGTAAAGTGGAATGTCTTACAATGCGAGTATATCTGTTACCGATTAAATACATGAACAAAAACCTAGATTTTTTCTGAGTATGGTTCTCCATAATGTCTTCACTACCTGAAGTTTGAGATTCACATTTAAACCCCATTACACTCTTTGTATCTAGGAAATTTGATAGTGTGGTTAGTATTCATACAACAGATCAACGCTAAGTGCATAAAAGTGTATTTAGCTAATCAGTTGCACTGAAAATTAAGCTTAAACTATGGCAAGTATTTTAATAGTACAAAAACGTTTTCAATCGTCGCCTATTTTATTTAGATTTTATTCGTCATCTACCTTTTACTGTACTTATAGTGTAAACTAATATATTAAGATTTATAGTACAAACCCAGTTAGAATCCAAATTAATGACAACAATAAGTTTTAGTTTTCTGACTCAAGGAAAGTTATTCATGTGTGACTAATAATTAAGTGACTTTCGTTTCTCAATTGTCTCAGAAATCTGCTGATTACTGGATATGTGCTATTTGTACATTATACATAATGACAAAGCAGTCGTTGTCTATGGTTATTCGAGCAATCGGCTAATATTATTAGTATTATGAAATAACATTTTAGAGAATGACATAAATTTTTGTGTGTTAAATAGCGGAACATAAACTTCTTTAAGTCTTCCGTTTTTGTAATCAGTTAATGTTTAGTTGTAATACAAAATATATATTTCCAACGTTTCAATCTGTTTTACTTCAGCAGGTTGACAGCTCAGTCTCTAAGTTATCAACAAGTCCGGAAAATGATAGCACTAATTATATGTCGTCTGAAGGAACTTTAGTTAAGTCTTCCCAACTGGATTTCCATGTAAATAATCACCTAACTTCTGAATGTGATATACCATTACTTGATACTGTTTCTTCAAATGAATTAGATGGAGTGAATAGTTCTGTTGACAAAACGATTGATCATCTTGCGTTCGAAAGAGTTACTTTACAATCAATCTCTCCTAGTTCGAGTTAGTGTTATTTTTAATACTACTTTCTTAATGTTTATTTTATTACTCACATTCCTTTACTAATTAAAAATACTCAAGCTAAAATAGCTTAGCCACCGTAAAACATATCGTCTTCACTTTATTCATATGCAAAAATGTAATATATTGCAGCTCAGATAGTCTGCATTAAAAACATCCCTAAACTTACATTAGAATGTCTTTCATAAGAGGTTCAAGCTTATTTAATGGTCGTACCATGGATAAACTAAGATAACTTTTCGACTTGTAAATAACGTTAACTGATGGATTTTCAAAACTAAGACACCGTAAACTTTTTAGAACTTCCCATTATCATACATTAGTGATCTCTGTAGGTAAATCGATAATAAAACATTTTAGAAATCAATTTTGAGCTAAGAAAATAATATGCTCTCATTATTTTTATAGATTAATTATAATTTCACGATTATGCCCAGACCTGTCTTTTGCCAAGTCTGTGTCAATAATATGAACATACATCGAACGTAATAGTTCATAAAGAACATGTTTGGTTTCGGAATACATTTTGGGAAGCGACCGTTTTGCAAAATAAGACTGTTTAGGTTATTCAGAACTTCTGATGGAAGTTAGATGCTCAATAAAATTAAGATGAGCAAGAGTATAAACTAATTAAGAATAAAACTGCAGAAATATAATTTTGTAGGTATCATTACCAAGGTTTGACTTCATGATTTCAAATAAATTGAACATTGGTTGGATTGTTACTGATAAAAATGATATGGTTGTAATATCCCAATGAGTAGAAGAATACAATTTTCTGACATTTCATGACGAAGTGGCCTCTACTAAGCCATGAAATGTCAGAAAATTGTATTCTTCTACTCATTGGGATATTACAAATATATTAGTTTTATTAGCAGAAATATAAGGTTTATCTACCGTAATCCAATTAAGGACTGGTAATAAGTTTTTATAGAGTACATAATTCGTACTCTTCACTTTGGTTTATCATGGTTTTTGCGAAGATTGTAGCACTACTCGAGTTTGTATACAAAAATAAGTTATTTCATTGGTATAATTCACCCTTAAAACCTTTGACGTGAAGATTTAGTTCAAGAGAATCAATTTCGTGTTCGGCATTCTCGCCTATTGATGACAATGATTAGGACTTTCTTATAATATCGCGAATTTTTACGAGTATTTTGAGAGGTATTGCAGATCCCTAACACCTTTGATCTTTCATGAACATTTAAATTGGAAATCGGCCTGTTTTAATATTATACTACTCGTCTGTCGTAAGCAACTTCGCTATTACCGAGAACTAGGGATTTCAGCATCCAATATGCGGAAAAACAAATTATTGTCTTTACCTCGGTGTAGTTGTTTGACCATACATAAGAGTGTTTGTTCACGGAATTAACACATGTTTGTTATTTCCTTAACAACATTTCTGTTTTATGTGCGACGTTTACTTCGTAGTCAGTTATAATCGTTTGTATAGGTTGTCGACTTCCTACTTTTTTGGTTCCAAATAACTTCTTTTTTGGCTTTGATTTCACAGAGAAGTAAACAATGAATTCATTGTAAGGTACAGGTTTTAATCTTTGTATTCTATTTGATTCACGCTAAAGAAATGGAGTTTTGTTAATCGAACGCGTGGTTTCTGATTGAATTTACTTTTCTCTATTACAATCATTTAAGGTCAGCACACTTTCATGACTACAAACTTCAACACACCGTTAAACGTTCCTGCTAAACTGGATAATGGAATATCAATAAAGCAGAAGGCTGAATGCTTATCTCGATCAACATTGTCAAGGCGTGCTACTGAGTTTCACAAATCGAAAACATCAGTTGATGTAAAATTAGTCAGTAGGCATTCATTTCTATGCGGAAATAAACCAAACGTTTGCCTAGCTTATGATTTTTCAAGCTTAGATAAGGAGGCAATTCGAGATCGAGGGATTCTTGTGAGACAATTAAGCCCATCTCTTACTGAATTACAAAACACTTCTAAACCACTTCAGAACACAAATATTATCTCAGATACCTCGGACTCCAATCCTTTTACTCGTTCAGATGAAAGTTCGTTTCCAGAAAAAGAAGTTTCTGATATTGGCCTTGCCAGTGTGATGCAAACAACTCAGGAATTTGTTCGCACCAAACAAAAACGAAGCTTTCAGACTCATCTACGTTCTTCAAATGCGCTTCCATTAATCCCTATGGTGGTTGGACCGCGAGCAATATTGCCTTGGTCTTCTGATCGTTTGAAACAGTTAATTCAAATCTTTAGTGTAAATGAATTCGGATTACAAGCTGTTAGTGTAAGTTCGTTTTAAACCCAATACTTGCCATAATTATTGTAAGGAATATTTGTTACCAAAGTTTTTAACATGCCATATTTAGAGGATATAATTGATTGAGAAATCAGGTCTATTGCAAAATTTGAGAAATCATAAACAACTGTTAGTCCAAGAGTTGAGTTAAGAGGTAGGATAAAGTCAAACTAAATATCAAGATAATAATGTAAGAAGTGTTGGTAAAACCATCTCAAATCAATGCATGTTTGATACGACCACCGAATTGCAATATGAAGTACTGGTTAGTCTCCGAGTGATCATACCAGCTAACAATGTTTCTAAATATTGACCTAGGAATTGTTAACTTTCTGGCTTGCTGTTATTAGTCGATTATTGAGAACTTCAGTTGAGATTACTGTAACTTGATAACTTGTGCAAACACACTGTCCTTTTACTCATATCCTTCTGGTTAATTCTGTTGACTAATAACGTTTTTTATTTGTGTCTTTGCAAAGTGTAGCAACGTGAGTAAATGTAGTGTTGGACTATATTCTACCTTGTTCTATTCTGTTAATGCTCAAGAGCTCTAATCCCTTCATACTATCCACTCGTGTTTAATCGAAATACTTAGATTTATGATTTTAAAGAACTCTTGCAGTCACAGACAAATAAAGGATAAACTTAAGGGATTATAAATTATTAGTTTTATGGTTAGTAATAACAATAAGAGAACATCATCTTTTTTGGTTCGTAGTTTTGCGTTATTTCTGTTTTAAGGGCTTTTGTTGAATAAGCGGGGATACTTAACTGATTTGATACCTGGTAACTGGAAACCCGTAAATCAAACGACTCAAGTAAAACACAAGGACCATAAATAAGAATATATTTTGCGCCCAAGATAGATCAAAATGATATATGAATACACCACTTTTCATATGATTTATTTACAGTTAGATTAACAATCAGATTTGTATACTTTGACGAGTCGTATCGATTAATCAAAAATTTACTATGTGAACATATATTTATGATGTTATACTGTTAAGCATCTGTAACTAGCAGATAGACTTAACAGACTAAGTTATATCATAACTTCCTTCTGGTATGTAGTTATTTATCACAGACGAGTGGAAAAAAGTCGATTTCGTGTATTACTTGCACTGTGATCAGTTAATTACCTGTTCATCATATTGGCTGTCAATCCATCAGTAATCGTGAAGTGTATGAATACAACAACTTCAGTGTCACTTCTTGTGATCAGTCTTATTGGACCATGTTAAACACTCGAGTATTATTTTTTCTTAGTATATGAAGCCACTTTGATTTTGACTCATTAGTTTAGTGGTTTGAATCCGGCTCCCTCTACCTTTGGTTTGGTCTGTTATGTAGTATCACTAGCCTTCACATTGGGAAGTTACTTGAAGACGAGCAGATAAATGTGTCCTTGGAAAATGTGTTGCATTGATTACCATGATTTCATTGATATGAGCTCACTTTAATAATGTACTTGCAGTGTAGCTTGCATGTCAGACTGTTTATTTATTCAAACACTAAACCTAATATGGTTTTCCTGCGTAAATTATATCATTCCATCTAATTTGATGAAGAATTGTAACCGTCTTTTTGAATGTAGAGGTAAATTTAACGGTTACACTCTTTTTATCTGAGCCTTTGGTCGAATGATCTGATATTTGTTACTGGGTTTATGGAAAACATTAGATATCAATCATATTTCTGAAGGCTTTAACAATTGAAGTGAGATAGTTCTCAAATTTACTATGGAGCCTCAAACTCGGTTGCCAGATGAATTGTTTGGACCAATGGTGCACATGACTCCAGTATCCTGAGTCAGTCAGTCAGCTGCAACTTAGGATCCGGCACATTTATGCATCGGTCCAAGTTGCCATACGGCGTATGGATTAATCGTTGGTCACGGGTTACCATGGGACTGCATCTCCTGAAGTTGCTCCACTGACTTGTGGATCAGACCTTTAGATCAAAGACTCAGGAGATGGCCCCCTAAGGGGACCACCTGCTTCGGTTTGGACACCCGGCAGTACCACAGCCTACATACAAATCAAGTGACTTGTGTGGTGCATATGTATTCGGTGCCCCCTTTGTACCAATATTTATGTGTTCAGATAAATAAAGTGGTCGAAGATAGTTCGTCAACTTTAATGTTTATCCTGTGTATTTCCAGTGTTCTGTTTACTACAGGGTTATTATATTTTTCCGTTTACAGCTAACTGGTGCTGATTCATGTGATTGCGAAGGTCAAGTTCGTGTACATATAAACTTACTCCGCCCTATTCAAATGTTACTTACAGCTAGACCAGCTTCCATTTTCGACGTAGTTGGTGCAAAAAGTGATGAAACAGATGATGATGATGATGATAATGAAGATGACGATGGGGCAGATGTTAGTGATCGATCTGAAGATGATCAGAATCTTTGGTTGGTCCAAGGCGACAACAATAATAACTGCCATCTTGTTTCGAAACAACACCCTTCTAATACACCACATTCCTTTGTATCAGCCAACATTCCATATTTTTCACCAAATAATAAAGTGCATAAAGCTGATGGAAATATTGTTGAGTCACATCGTCGGTTAGGTAGAACAACTTCAACAGTATCTACTTTTCGGTTACCAAGAGGAAGCACAAAATTGTTGCATGTTCGACTGTAAGTTACTTCTGTTCTATGAGTGTAAAGTAGAAACTTGATATTTTGTTCTTGACATGTAATATATTCAATATGAGCTTACCGTGAATATGCGAATCCTAGTTTCTGTTCCATATGAACTCGTGGGTAAATACAGTTAAAGTGTCCCAAACATAAATTAGGAGAATTGATTGCTTAATTCTCTATGGTTTATCGAGCGGTAGCTTAGTGTTTAGGGCGTTTAAATCTCAACTATTAGGTGGTCAGTTCGGATCCCTCTCCACCTACTTCGCTTATGCCAGCCAAGTAATATCATTGGGCCTTACAAATAAAGTGTGGTGGAAAGATGAATACATACTAATCTGTACTTGGTAAATGAGTTTGTTCTACTCAGTTCCTTCTGTACACAAGTTTTAGCAGAAATAAGTTATAAAATTTTAACGTGTATGTATACATTATCTTTCAACCTATTTATTGTTCATAAATTAATAAACATGACGAGTTTAAGTGATATTTTTATTTAATTTTAATGATTTCATTGTTTATCACTTGATATACAAACTCATACTTCTTTTCTACTGATTTAGTGTAAAGTGATAATCAATATAATAGTTTGTTAGTAAAGAGCACTATTCCAATGATGATATATCGCATAGTTGTTAATTTGAAATATATTTAATTTTCAATGGATTTTATTTAAAAGAGCTTTTTAATTGATAAATAGCTCAAATAGATGTATGTTGATTATCTTTCTCTGTATGTGAATTGCTTTAAAAGAAAAAAAAGTAGTTTATTTTTTGTGCATTTATTTTATTCTATAGATCGACAACTGCACAAATGGTTATTTGTGCACTACTTGATCGATTTGGTATACGAGATAATCCTCAAAAGTTTGCTTTATATGAACACACAATTGAAGGTGATCAGAAAGGTCAGTTATAACGATGTCATGTGATGTATTGTAATATTTTAATATGTCTTTCTAAAACAGATGATTAGATCATTAAAGTGTTGAAGCATAGTTTACGGTATTCATAGTGTGTTGGGTTGTAATTATGTATTAGCTTTTCACTTGGTTGTGTTTTGATATTATTCTTATTGCTGAGGGGGCTAGGGATGAACACACAGTAGGTCAGTAAAGTAAACACTCGCTACACTTGCACTGTTCATATTGGACTTGACAATTTTGTCTCGATTGTTTATTAACAAGAGGAGTTTCCCACATATTTAACATTGTACATGAATTACATTGAATGGCTTTACTATATCACGATTTGGATGAAGTCAGTGGATTTTAGCAGTAATCCAAGCACAGAATGCTTATTGTGAAACCTATAAATCCTGGATTCAGTGTTGTTCTTAAGCTAAAATTAGTCATTCCTATAGATCCTAAAATCGGGAAATGACTAACTGCACAGTGTTCTATAGTTTTTAATCGTCCTCTATATCATGTTTTTTCTTGATGACAACATTTTGCAAATTAATTCACTTATTTCAGAGTTTAGATAAATAGCTTGTAACCTACTTTCTTAAATTTTCTATTAATGGATTCAATGTGCAATGGAATAAATGGACCTATATTTGTTTTCAATCAGTCTCAGGAGTAATATCTTTGAAACTATTGTATCACAGCAGTGCTAGGTTACTTACAAAGATTGTAAAAAAATTCTACTTATCAGCTAACGAATTCAACAAGTTTAACACTGGACTATATTGAGTCATGACCTTTAGGCTTTGTTCTAAATTTCCTATTCCAATTTTTGTTCCGGGATCATCATAAAAATTAGTTTCACTAGGCAGCTAGGTTTATCTTGGTTTTTAATAAACCGCAGAAAAAAATGGTGTATAGGATTTAAAACTGTGAGAGATTCGAACCCGCAGCTTAATATTTGGAAGTTACCGCTACTTCGACTAAAGTATAGACTAATTCTGATTTGCCTAAAAATTCTAATCGATGAAAATTCTAATGAGCTATTAGATTGTTAACCTGTTAAATAGGATTTTTAGTTTAAATTTTAACTGCACCAATCGTTTTTATTGCTTCTACGAACAGTGCTTAGCTAACTTTTGTTCATTTTTCTTCCAAATCCAGTGTATTTTTCATGATAGTGTTTGTTTAGGTATCCGTGTGTCTGCTGACTGAATGTTATTATCATAATCCATGTTTATGGCATAGATTATTGTATAAAATATCACTTCTGTTTGATACTTCAATTCCATATTTGTCTAGTAACCTTTACATTATATGCAAAAGACAACCATTTAGCTTGTTACAATTGTTTACCGGAGGCTTAAATTGTTGCATAACTTTGATTTACATGTGTATTTATGCATGAACTCATAATATTTTACAAGTGTTACTCTTATTAGGTTAACGTACATGATCCATATTTTCTTTTTGTTCAACCTTATAAACATTCAAATTAGGTCACTAGGTTACAATTACCATTTGACTCTGTCTAGCATTGAAAAATAGTGAACAGGATTTCGAGTTACCTAGACTAATGACCGCATTAGAAATTGGTCGATCGAATTTAATTTTCACGAAGGATTAAAGAAGCATAATATTGTTGATTACTCGGTGATCAATCTGTGTATCCATGTTACCTGCTTATCTCTTAGCTTATAGTAATTATACTAATCCGAACTCATTGTTCCATCGATTTCGGTTTAGATGATTGAGTAGTTTGATTATCTTTTGTACAAAGTGTGTGTGTAGTCCCAAAACTGCCTACATTAAACCTTTTCTTACTTAATGTGTTCCAGTTATAAACTTTTCCTCATATTAGTTTCTTCTCTTTCAATCAAATTTCCATTGAGCATTAACTATCTCCACTCTTCAAAGATTATAAATATAATTGAAGACAGTTTTGATTACATTCAACTTCTCTTTTATCCTTTAGTTTCTGTACGAAAATTATTTGATAATGAATCACCGTTGGGGTTACTATTCAAGTGGGTCGATCAAGATCCAAGTAATTTTAACAGCATTCTGAGTGTGAAGCGATTAGTATTACAAGAGAATGAAACTGGTGATATTGAGGTAAGTTATTTATTACTTGTGTGTTATCAATCATCCTGCTTACTTACGCCTGTTACCCACCCCTCGTGAGAGTACAGCCTGTCGACCAGGGTTTCTCTGGTTAGTGTTTTTTTCAGCAATATTGTTTTCTGAGGGATGGAGTTGCTGACCCCATGCTTGACACTCCTCCTTTGTCCGGGCTTGGGACCGGTAGTGACCCTAGAAGGGTTACAGGCGAGGTTTACCAATCATCTAAAAAGGACAAATAATCATTATCCATAGTATATCTACCTACGAGACATCACTGCTTCAATGGTTACAGAACATGACGATTAACCGCTGCATTTCACGTACGTCCGCTACCCCCACTTACTTCGATTTGTAGAACGAGACAGCAAGCATCCTGACCCTTCGTCATCAAATTATGTAGCTCAAAACCTTGTATAATAATAACCTATACATGGTAATTAATTTAAATATGTTACGACGGTACACACAGGTTTTATTTCCTATTTGATTACAATATTTTTTCGAGCACACTGTCAAATCTTCTATCAAGACAAATCCTTTCAATGTGTGCTGCCTGTCTGTTCAAGTTATTTATCAGCTTGGCTTTAACCTAAATACGTTCATTTTTGTTATTTCAGAAATTTTACAGAAAGCTGTTTGTACCTTGGAGGTGGTCCATTTATATCAATTAAATATCTCAGTTAAACGGATAGCTCGATGTATTAAAAATATACGTATTAAGTCCTAACTGTTTTATGACAAATTCGTAATAATTTGAGCAATTTACTTTATTGATAAATCAACTGTAAAAACATTATTGAATCATTAAATATCAATGACTTTTGAGAAGGCTTCAAAATTTATACTACCTCAAGTAGATTTGCTTAGGCATCCAAGATTTCAATCATTATTTTTTTTTACAAATTACAATTCAACATCCCAACAATAACTTTTCATTAAGAAAATTTCTCATTGAAAATATGCTCAATGCAAACAATTGTACTTATATGTGATAATAAAATAAATGCAACTCAGAAAATATGTCAATAACTTCATGTTTGTTGTGTACATGTATTTTATTAATTAGCTGATTTGGACACTTTGAATAAGCCTATTACTTAGTAATTGTTTATCGATTCATATTTAGTTTACAAGCTGTTTCAGTGTTTATAGACTGATTGGGTTTTTTAAAAATGGGATTTATAAACTTTTGGGATAAATGTGCTCGTTATCAGACTATCACTGTACTATATGTGAAAATTATATTTGAAATAATCTCAGCGATTGAAATTTAAATAATTCCAACGTTTCGTCCAGCTAACTTGTCTGGACTTCTTCAGGGTAATAATCAAAATTAAATTTTAATTTCAATCCCTGAGATTATTTCAAGTATAATTTTCACATACAATGACTTCTCTATACTCGGCGCCCAATTTCTGTCAAACTATTCGTTATAATCTTGACGAATATTCGTATATATCACTGTATTGTTTTTAAAAGCATAAAATTTTCTACTGTTTGTGGATAGATATATTGTGCTCGTTGCATTCAAATACTAAGAACTTTCATGTAAAAAGTATCTGGATTTAATTTTTAACTGATAACTTTTATTGGAATTCAGGTATAAGTTCTGTAATATCTTTGAGGTGGTGATGAATGAAAATGTGAACAGTGCAGTAAGATAATATTTTCCCTGAGGTGTTTCATTAGATACTATTTTCTGGTCATTTTTTAAACCAAGGTTTGCAGTCGGAACTGGACAAGAAAATACTGCATTCTCATATGCAAATGTATACTATGGTAGGATTGTTAGTGGAACGTATTTACTAAGTACACCTCCAAATACTCTGTTTCAAGCCATACTTTTCACATGGAGGTTAGTGTTACCACAAATTCTCTCAAGCCCAAGTTGAATGGGGTTTAAATATGGGACTTAGTAACTGGAACTTGCGTGCCCTAACCTACTGACCATATCTCCACCAAGGTTTGAAGTATTATGTAACTCCTCTACCAAGTAGGTAGCTATGTACTTTGCCTTGAGCCACACTACTCATCTGACTGCCACTGATATTACTTACCCGATATATAAATAGATGGAGCTTAATTTGAATCCGCAACTTGCTGATTGAAAGCTCTGGTTGGTACTAGAGCCTTTAATGACACATTAGTTATCATTTAAAGCATAATGTCACAAAAGCTGTAGCTAAATATTTCATCGCCACTAATCTCAAGTTAGTATACAGTTCCATCAAGTTGTTTATACGATTACATTTTTACTGAGAAGGGATATTAAACTCAGCTCATCATAGTATATATATTACAAGATAATGCCTCTACTTTGTTTTTTTTCCATTCTTAGTGGACCACATTTAGTTTATCAGAATTGTATACATTTTTGGGAATATTGAATCGTGAAGAAAGTGATTATCGTAGACGTATTGAAATGAAATATGAAATACGCAGGAAAGAGATAAAACGTTTAATGGAACTACATAATAATAAATTTAAATCTTTAGACAAATCATTCAATTGTCAATTCAATTCTGTTACTTCGGATGTAACCACTGTAATTGCTGAACGATATGAAAATGAAGAGATAACTAAACAATCATGCGATGAAAATTTGGAATTTAATGCCTATTCTTGCATGGATTCATTGTCTGCACCGGTTTCGCCAACATTATTTCGTAAAACAAACAAACAGATAGATTTAAACGGTTAGATTCAGTTAAATTTCTTATGTTTAGTGTTTACTAATAACCTATTTGATAAAATTTGATTTACTGAGTAGTATATCTACTTTATATTAAACGTTGAATTATTCTTACCGTCAAAAAAATTTCTCGGTTAAGAAAGATTACCAACGACAAACAGATGTATTAAACATCATTGAGATTGTATATCATAATAAGGGTATGATTATTAGCTTGTTTTTAATAATAATAATAATAATAATAATAATAAATAAATAAATAAATAAATAACAGACGTATCCAGTACCATAAGATTTGTTACTGTAAAGAATTTTCAGCACCAACTGTGCAATATTGCAAAATATTTCCGCGTATCATGCATTCAAATTTTAATGACTGAAAAACATTTTTTGGAAGTATTCGCAACAGTGTTTATTACATTATTTGCAGTCATAGAAATAGGTGACTCAAACCGCACAATGATTCACTTGGTCACATTAGCTTAAATGAAAGAAACCGGAAAACATTAGGATGAAATCTGTCTAAATAATAATAATTAATACTCAGTGATAGCAGAATACGACTAATTTGTGTATGAATACGCATCTACGGCTTCCATGTTTATAATTTTTGTTAATGATTTCGTTAATATACAAGTACATTACTTTGATTATGAAATCTTTTAATTGATAAAAATGTCTGCCATACAGAATAATAATGATGATAATATTGTCTGTGGCAGTTTTCATTTCAACTACATCGAGACTATCCGAGTGAACT
The DNA here is from genome assembly GCF_000699445.3 of Schistosoma haematobium. NCBI lineage: Eukaryota > Metazoa > Platyhelminthes > Trematoda > Strigeidida > Schistosomatidae > Schistosoma > Schistosoma haematobium. The sequence continues at coordinate 16,089,032 of NC_067197.1, read as the reverse complement.
TTCAAACAATGCGTTTTTTGTATGGTTGTAACTGTGTTGATGATAATGAACGATAGCGAAATTTTTTTAGCGCTTTTTCGCTTGGAAGTATTGATTCAATGGAATCGTTTAATCAAGATCAAATCAATGTATTATATGTTAAATAATGAATTTTCGCAGATCATATGGAATACTCGTTTTAAAACTAATCCTTTTGAAGTGATCATTCGGTTTCCACATACGATACTTGATTTATGTAGAACTAGTTGAAAAGTTACTATACTTATAGCTGTGAGAAGAGTAAAAACATGGGTAAACGATCTCTAAGAGTCTTCCGTTATGTTGTCGTTTTGGGTAATATAGGAATTGCCTTCAAACCACATCACCTAAGTTCTTCAATCATGAACTACAATTACGTGGTTGTTCTCTATATATCACCAAACGGCTCAGATCATTATTCAATCTCTTCTTGGATGGAGACCGGGTTTTCTTCTGATTTCTCTTAGTCCTCCTTTCAACCATCCTTATATTAGGCAACATAGCATGCCTGAATGGTTGTTAACTGGGGACATGCAACACATCTCACAACCATCCTGACCGATGAATGTTTACAACTTCGTCAGTAGATTTGCCATTTTTACCTAGAACCCTAAATTTAAAGTCTGAGCTACTTATCTGGTAATTTCACCATATACTTTCAGTACCTTGATAACAACTGTGATCGCTTACTAACAGCTTATTCATTTCTTAAAGTTTCATAAATCATATTAAGCAAATTACTGTGGAGTATACTCACAGATGAACATTTAGCCTGTGCCACAGGTGTTACAAAAGGAATAGAGTGGTTTCGTATCCACGTTGAGATTTCGTCGGCCACAAACTCAACAGGAAGAATGAAAAAAATATAAGACATTTTAATTCGTTAAAACAAAAGATTCCTCTACTTATCATTCAATGTTTTTATTGTAATCCATCATTTTATGGTTAGTGTTAGATACGGTATTTCATGTTTTGAATTATTCATACCGTTGTTGGTTTGAAATCGATGGTGTCTTAGATTTCGTAACATTTTAATTTTTGTTACATACTTTTGTATGTGAAGATAGGGTATTATTGTGTTTGGTTTTATGCTGTTAGAGATTTGTTTGCACTCTCAGATGGATTTATTCTATCTTATTTCAGCACAATTTATTGATTGTTTGTAGACCATTGAAATTTGTTCAAAAAATCATGATATGAAAAAGGGCGCTAATAATGATGATAAGATATTTTCTTTAAAGTTTATATTTCCCACTTTCTTAGCTATCAATGTAACATATATTGTGTGTGTAGAACCAATTGACAATTTACAGTATTGTTTCTATGCTAATTTTAACATTTCTTTTGTTAGCTTGCATAGTGTTCGGTTTTAGACAAAAGGGAAATATTCATCAATCTTATGGTTATTGATTTGGTAAGCTATATCACTCCTACGCAACTGAAATGCACACACATATATATGCACACATTGAATTTACGCACCTAAAGTATTTCATTTCTTAACTTGTTCTGCTGACATTAAGTATAAACAGAACATCGATCATGGTTTACATTGATATCCTGAAAATTCTCGTTACTGTGATGTTCCATAAACCGAACAAGTAATATAAAAATCAGGGTGTCCCTGTTAAAGCTTGTCTGTATATGTTGCAAATTTGTGAGTTTATTTGTACCGATTATTTTTTTTATTAAAACGGATAAAAATAATATTGGTGTATAGTGTTCAGTTGATATATGTCAATAAGAGATATCATTTTAAAATTTGTCCATCTTCGTTCATCCGAACTTTCGAGAATCATTTTATCCTTTCACATATCTTTAATTTGTAATTTTAAATAGATTGATCATGTTTAAAAATATTTTAGATATCTCATGAACTGGAGGAAAGAGAGGATATCTCTACTTTCCACTTCTAAAAGTGAAATATAATACAGATCGTAAAGAATATTTAAATGGTCTTAGTATGTTACATTAGCCCTGATTTGTGTGTACTTTACATGGACATTAAAGTATCATGACATAAACAACTTTACTATTAGGTTAGTAGCAGCTTAGTTGGCTATCCACTCAACTTCAAAATATGTTTCAGGTTCTTGTTTTACGCACCTACTTTGGAAAACCGGATATTAGTAGTAGTATTATTAACCACCAAAGAAAACGTCCAGCTCAAAGACGAGAAGAACATGTACTTGTACTCAACCTCTGAAGCGATCCGTTAGACGTAGTTGAAACTTTAGTATATCTGGGTCGTTGTATGAGTTCCGATAATGGCGTCGGTGATGAAATTAAAAGTTAGAGTGACTTATACCAATCTGGGCCATTTTCAAGGTTGTCTTGATGTTGGTTTGATTGTAAAACTCCGGGTTTATAACGTGTCGTGGTTGGAGATGCTAGGTCCCCATAAACCACTTGGTAAACGTCTTATTTTTGTAACTTTATTTTGGACATTTGGATTTCTCAGTTACGAAGAGCATCCACTTTTACCTTCAGTTTGTATTTTCCGCTTAGAAGGACCTTAAATGTCACCGGTTTGTTTCCTCTTTTAGTACGCTATTTTGTAAAGTTTTCTAAGAACATTTTTGCAGGTTGCTTGTTCGTTCGTGCTTCCGACTGCTTGTGAAATATACATTTCCCTCTGTTGAATCTGGTCTTCTCTCTCTATTTAGTAGGGCTGAGAGCAGTGTAATTGTTTTGCTTATCCTGTTGTATTACTGACCGTTCGCCGGTTTTAGATTATATCGTAATCTCTTTAAACGTAGCAATCTTTATGAGCAGTTATGCTATATACTTGGAAAATCTGTTCTCTCTGAGTTGGTTATATTCAACGACTTTCTGTGTTTGGTAATCGTTGTCTCCAAAGGATTGCTGACATCCAGCGACAACACCACATTAGTAATTCTGAGGTTCGGCAGTTTGCGTTCCACCTCAATAATCACAATGTAACTAGTGTCACCATCTTGAAACACCAGTTTCAGTAGCTTGGGCATGTCGTACGGATTTATTCCAGAGATTTCCATATCTCTATTTGCCATTTTGGGGCTCGGGTGAATAAGGCAGAAAGGCGGTCAGTTTATTATATGGTGCCGAGGTATCAAAGGAGGCTGTATAGGACTAGGATTTGTGGGTCTATCTTGACTCGCTGGTTCAGGTCTTAGATACAGTGCATCTCGGTGGCTTTAGAAGTTATTAGACATAACTCAGAACAAAAACTAATGGTAATCCCGCCTTAATTTTCCTTTACATTCTTCATAAAATGTGGTTAGGACTCTCTTAATTGAAAGGCTTCTCCGTTGTATTTTCAACTGGACTATTATTATTATTATTATTATTATTATTATTATTATTATTATTATTATTATTATTATTATTGATGACTTCATTCAATATTCTATTTTTGATACGACATGGGATTCTCAGCACAGTGTTTCAGCGAATTTTCCTTTCTTGATCGATACTAATGATAGGTATTAAAATCTTGTAGTGATACTAAGAAATTTTTTGTAAGTCATTTAACCAGGATTCTTGAATTGCGACTACACCACAATTACGATACATGCTTAAAATTAATAGGAATTGAAAACAGTCAACCTTGCCAATTAGTGATCGCCAGTTAGATGTTAGCACTTCATGTATCGACATCTGAACAATGTTCATTCTTTTCAATGCATACTGCCAGCCACCATGATGTCTCTCATTGTTTTTTGTAAGTTATACAGAGAAACGTTGTGAAATTTTCATAAATGCGCAAAAACAGGTAACTTTTTGAAATATCGAGATGGCAGGAACAGGTATCCCATGTATTCAAACAGTCCCCCAGTATACACTACTTTCGTCGACTTTTATTCATTTATTTTTAATCATCCTCCACCTCTATGTCGCTCCAAGAATTCATTTCCTTATTCGTGTGGGGAATATTTATTTTTATTGCCTAGTTGTACCAGAATTTATGTGTATTAAATTAATAAGTACATGAAGGTCGTAATATTGTAGGCGATTTTCCCCCAAATGCCCTCGTACGGCCGAGAGTGGGGAAAGTTCGTTCTCACTCTCGAAATGCTCTCACATGGCCACTTGCATACAACCACTGCCACGGAAGTCCCACTCATTGCCTTCTCGCACCACAGGTGTTATTTACGTAATTGAGGGGACGAAAGGCGAATGTCCGGCGCTTTAACCGGATTGGTGGACACGGAGAGTTTACCTAGGGGAGTTGGAAAACCCTGATTCAAAACCAATGGTGCACATGGGCTGCAGTATCCTAAAAGAACAAATGGTGTACAAACCAATTATTGGTCACCTGCTACCATAGAACTGCATGATATTGCTCCACTACCTTGTGGATTAGACCTTTTGGTCGAAGGCTCCGGGTGTGACCTCCTAAGAAAACCACCTTCGGTCTGGGCACCCGGGCAGTATCACAGCCCTCACACATGTCAAATGAGATTTGTGTGATGCATATGTATTTGGTGCCTCCTTGTACCAATATCTATGTGTTCAAATAATAAATAATAATAAGAATATTATAAGATACTCTGTCAAAGTCATTGCATAGAAGGATTCTTCGTTTCAATTGTAATTTTTCCGAAATACATACTTTAAAAATACCTTCTGAGTTTCATATATCCGGTATCTTTAATTAAATGATTTATTAGAGCTCATATTTGAGTATATTTGAATTATAACTAATAGCGGAATCCGGACTGCACTTCTCGTTCTATTTGCGTTACACTGGCTGGATTTACCTACATCTTAGAATAATTGTTTGTATAGAAATTCGTACGTTATATTGATTGCTCCAAACCCTAATGAAATACTTAGTTTAGTTAATCACTAACTTGTTCAATAGGTTACGTATGAAGTTTGTTCTTCAGGATTTGTATTTCTTCGTTGGCATTCCTGTATTCCACTGCTAGTCACAATCTACGTATATTGGAGCTTGTAACAGAGAGGCTATATAAAGGTCTTTTCTCAGGATAACGTCATGTCAACAAAGACTGATCAATTACAGTCCTGGATTTCCAAAACATTAATAAAAACCCTTATATGTGTTCCAATCTGCAACTAGTCACCCATTAGTACTTCAACCTTACATTTATGTATAAAAGGTTTATTGATCCAACTCTTACATAAGTTTGTTAATTTTTGCTTAAATAAATCACGTATTCATGTGGTTATAATACTAAAACTAATCTTCATATAGCCCGTTTTCTCTTCAAAAAGTTTAGTTTTTCACGAGCCTCTTGCTTTTTTCTTTCTTGCCAATACATGACAGATTACAGATATATCACCAAAGTTTTAAGCTCCCATCCAGTTGTTTTTTTTTTCAAAATATTTTGAATCGAACCCTGTTGTTGAACACTTCGATACAATCATCACATTCCTAATTTATATCAGAATACTTTTTTATTTGTTAAGATTACATACACCTATTGAACCATAATTTGTTAGCGTTATGACCATAACGTACCTGCTAGCTAAGTTATTACATAGGTAAATTCACTTGTCTACAAAAACATTCACTCTTCATATATTATCTACACACATTATACTTATACACCAGAGCAAAATGTTAGTGCTCTACTGTACATAATTCGTAAAACCTAGAATAATGCACTGGTTTCATCATAGAAATCTAACACTAATCAAACTCTCCATGTTTTTGAATAATTACTTAGTGAATTATCCATCAGATTTAGTTTAGATATTTGTATTAATCGATGCTGTCCTTTATTTCGTTACTTTATTAAATGAGGATACAAGAACGTTTTTTTCAGGTTGATCTCACAGTTTACCTGCATATCTCTGATGCCTCTGAAGTTTTTGTGAATTTTTCGTTCTCCTATTTTAATTAGCCCAATTAATTAACATCTTTAAAAACCTTATGTTTTAGCTCTCAGATCATTCACATGACAGTCAACACTGTCATTTACACTGTAAATTTTTAAAGTTTAATCATTGTATATTAGTCTATCATAGATGTCAAAATAATCCAATCTAGTTGTAATTACGTTTGTTTTAGTATTGGTACTTTTCTTGATAGTGTAACATCTTTAGGTCCAAACGAATTCTTGTTTTTGAAGTGAATTATATAGATTTGAAATATTTGCAAGTGATTTGTTGCACACACGTACACATTCACCAAAAATTGTTTATATGAAATATATATCTACCGAACGATTTTTTTTTCAATATTTTTCTTATTAGATGAAAAGTCGATTTTACCAGGAGTTTCAAACTCACCAGATTCTTGTTCATCTCCAGAGGCAACACTCAATCGTAATACAATTAAGCACAGTCAACTTTCTGATGCTGTATCCACATTACCTCGTGTACCATCAAATAAAATCTCTGGAATATCAAATACTTCTAATAAGATTCCTTCTATATTCAAATCGTTTTCTAATTTTAAAGCTAAAAAAGCTGAACTTGCTCAACAAAAAAGATTAGCTAAAATGGAAAAAGCTCGTATTAAAGCAGAACAACAACAATGTAAAGAAAAAATTAAAAATCATCCACTTTCTTCATGGAAATGGCGTGGATTTGGCACACTTTCTCCGTCTAGTTCTTCATCAATGTCCCCTACTGGATTGTCACCATCATCATCACATCAATAATGATATATCGACTGCACTGCGTTGTGATCATATTCTTATTTATTTTTGTCAAGAAATGAGCAGATTATTTGATTACATACTATTTTCTGTTTTCTATATCCTCTCTACTTCATTACATAGTGTCTTCCAGTTCAATTATGTAAATATTTACTTGTTTTTTTAAAGTCTTTTTCAGGCACGTTTTGTTTATTGCATCAGACTTTTAGATTTTTATCAAACTTTCCTATGCTTCCTTCACTTTTTCCCTTGCTCGTTTTTTTTCCCTCTGTCTATTTTAAACTATCTTTATTTACTCCATTACAAGCACCACAGAGGCCTTTTATCATTAAATGGATTCTTTTTTTCCTTAATGCACAATAATAAAATTCTAGTCTATTTATTTTGTCCAATAAGTATTTCTTTTTTTCTTTTCAGCAGCAAAAAACCCTGTTTTATTACGTTACAGTTCAGGTCCAGTATATACGAAGCGAATTATTTTCTAGAATATGATCAATCATGTACAATAGTAATAATGATAATATATTTGTTTATTATTATTGCATGTATGTGCATGTACCTTCTTTGTTTTCAATAGTTCACATATTAGGAAACATATAGATTGACATTACCAATTTACAATTATTTTCTTTTCAATTTATTTGAAAATCACTCCAAATATTCATTCATTTTTAAATCTTCATTTGGACATGTTTCAGAATGTTTTTTTTTTTAATAAATGAAAAACAAAAATAAATTCTCTTTTCATATAATAATATGTACAATTTTACATAGATAACCAAGTATAAAAACTCAGCTCTTGATTATATGGAAGTTATGAATACTTTTGAAAAGTAGTTCAGTTTTATTCTTCTTCCTCTTCATGATGTTGGCAATAGATTCACTGGAAAATAAATCCTGTACATCCAAGTGGATATTTTCTTCTTATTATTATTATTATCTATTCTGTCATATTAAATCTTCACTTTGGTTGGCAAGTATAGGTGTACATTAAGTTTTATAATCTTCAATGAGTTTATGACTATAATCCCCAGGTTATCAACTGTTAACTATAACTGCTTCAATTTAGGTGGTCATTGTGTAGCACAATCTATCCGTGTTGTATTTTGGTAACTGTCGTGATCAGACATACGAACAAAGGGATTGCAATATGGGATGTAACTTAACTAGATACATCAACGACTAATGCACGACAACATTTCATCTCTGTCTACCCTATATAAGTAAAAACAAAGACAGGACAATACCAGAGAGCTTTTATGTCTCCAAAAAAGGTAGTATGGTATTTTACAAGAAAATAATCAATCGGAACAGATTTCAGATGCGCAAATAACAATAGTAACTTATTTTGGCAATGATATTGATTTGGGCTAGCATCAATAGTCCTCACTTTTTCTAAATTGTTGTACTACTGCCTAATATATGAACTGGTGAATTCCTGTATAAAGAGCGGGCAGAATTCTCAGGAAAAAATGAATTAACTCTACCTCAAGACCTCTCATCAGCTGTAAACAACATAATGTCAGACAATAACATGATGATAAGCAATTGTTTGACATCGGTTAATGAGGCTGAGTTGAAGATTTAATGCGTGACGGGAAATCATAAGGAGTAAAAGGTTCAAGATATATTAATTGAAGTCGAAAGGGACGGTTGAATACATAAAAGAGTAAATCACTTAGAATAGGTGAGGTAAGCATTTATTTACCAAAAATTATAATAAAAATGTGGGATTACATAATCATAGTAAGAATAAGTGGATGCATCATCAATTGACATGAATAAAGGCGGGAATCAAATTAATGAGTGAATATTGACGGAAAGGTTGAAGTGTGGGAATGTAACAAGATTATCTGTGTGCAGTTATACTTATCATGACAAAGGAAGACTGATCTCGGTTTTCTGTCGGAGTAGTTTAATGCCAGTAACCTTTGCAAAATGAAGTCCGAGTGACGCTTGCTCATTGTTAATTATACGGAATGCCTTATAGTACCTGGTCTTGGTGAGGAACTTTAAAGTAAAATAACTTCATTTGATTCCGCAAATGTTAAACGCAGTAGTATTGTTTCTCGTGAACTATGTTAATTTTCGGCATGTTCATATTTTTGTTAAACTTTTTTTATCTACTAGGTCATCATCTTATATGTGATAATAATAGACTTTATATAAGCTGAAGTATAACTCCATTTCTTAATCTAAAATACAAGCTACATTCCCGATTGGTTATATACTTACAATCAATTCTACCGATTACTTCATAGAATATATTTCATAAGTTTCTATATCAAATGTGATCACTTATCTATATTTTATTGACTGGATGTCTAACTACATCTTTTCTTAACAAAAATATAAAAATTATTTTTCAAGAGATATCTTAAAAATTTCACTGTTTGAAATCATGAGTCAATTGAAGCTAGACCACCATGGAAAACCTGGAAGCACTGTATGGCCATTTCGTCCTACTGTGAGACTCCTCAGCAGTGCGCATCCACGATCAGGCACGCGGGATTCGATCCCAAGGCCTATCAGTCTTGCGCCAGGCGCTTAACCAACTAGACCACTGAACCGGCATCCAACGGTTGAGTGTAATGTTAAACTTTACATAATTCTTAACTAGGTGTCTATTAAATAATTTTTATTGATTTATTTATTTGGAGTAGTTAGTTGTTGTTAATCTTATTCAGAGTATGTTTATTCCATAGTTCTCACGTAACTAATCAAATCATTTTTAATTTCATACTATTTGGTTAAAATCCTCTTGTTTCATTAACCAATAATACACACAGGAAATCTTCCAATAACGTGATTTATTAACATAAATACAAAAAAAAAATAATAATTTTATAGCAAGCTTTATTAAAGGTAAATTGTTATCTAATTAATATTTCATATTACAATTTCATTGAAGTCCTATATAGTTATGACCATGATAAAATGAAACACTGAAAGAGTAGATATTTATCCACTGCGTTTTGTTCGTAACAGTAATGATTTAATCCGACCTCGTAATTCAGCATTCTGTTCAGAGTTTATAATACTTAAACCAGTAGAATATCCCTAGATTTTTAAAATAAATAAAATAAAATGATTATACGTATCGTTTTAATAAACAGTATTAAATATTTACGTTTTGATTTATAATATGGCAGTTTCAGTTTATCCACCTTGAAAATTTAGAACGGTATTTCTGCTTAAGCTCGCAATTAGAACATGAATTTAAATGAAAAGTTAGTATAGACTCATATATGAAGTTGTGTGAGACAATCATATGGAAAATAAATATATCGTCTTGTTGCTACTAGTTATTTGAACTCGTTTGTATGATTGATTATAGACTTCTACTTATATACACTACTACCTATGTGTACATCTGTATGACCATATCATTGCACAGAATCTTCAGGTTATTTTTATTTTATATACATATAAATTTTTCATTTACATATTCACATTTCTTCCAATCCTTATCTTTTCAGCCTTTAATTTGTTGAGCAAAACTATCTGAAACAGATCATTCTCAAAAGCATATATCGAACTTTTGGTGTAGCGTTTTCAAGTGTATTTGATGATACAACGGAATTTATCTAAGAAATATACAAAATCGAACAACTGGAATCTTGATTCAACAACCAAATATGCGCTCTGTACCCGTATTAGTGTATATGTTGCATTTAAGTACGAAGTTGATTAATGTATAGTTTTAAGCCATTGATTTGAGCCTGAGTGTTCTGTAACACAATCTATAAGAATAAACTAATCTCACTAGTTCTTAATGTATCTAATTCCAGTTGGAAAGTTAGATAGAATCGGTTTACATTGTTTATCTTTTCAACAAAATAGTTCTTCTTCATTAAGAAATGTTAAGATATTTTCATCTGGAACATTAATTGAATAAATTATTTTCTCGACTATAGATTGTTTATTAATTAGTTTATAATATAGATTACGAGGTTATTTGTCTGAAGGACAGCTGTAAGTTTCAACGTAACAACTAAAGTAAATTTTTTAATTCTTAATGTTTTTGACCATTATTCATAAGTAAAACAATGTCAATGAGAAATTTCGCATATAGATGAATGTAAGTTAAAATATCATAATAGTAAAGTTATAAAGAAACAAGAATATTTGTTCCCAAACAATAACTTAATAAATAAATCTAACTGATAAGGAGTTTTTATTTAGAAACAAAATAATATTTAATGTTCTTAACATTATAATTGTTTATAGAAGTTACATGGTTTTAAGGTATGGTATGATATTCGGAAAAATACGACTCATCTACATTAGAAATCATTCACCTGAATAAAAATACAAGTGCTCTATAATATCGAAATTAACATAAATTCTAACTGACAAAAAGACATGATAATAATTGTCAGTCAGTCAGCCAGCTACAACGTAGGACCGGGTCGTGTGTGAATGATTTCAAGCAGCTGTCCCTTGGGCACTGCGGTCACTCTCTCAGGTCACTAAGACCACCTCTAGTCCAATTTCATTTTCAGGTACCTCCAGAAGAACCCTTCCACGGTGTGGGCCACCGGGAATGATAACCGCCCTCATATATCTAACAGCACTCAAGACCACTGTATTCATAATGATAAGAATTGAACTAATTGAAAATACTTTTGCTTTCAGACATCCATATCTGTTGTCCATTGTTATAACTATTGATCTTTGCTTATAAGAATCGCAACTAATTTTGTATAAATCTATTTAGTTCATGAAGAATTGAACGAACATGTTGCAATATTTCATGTCGAGAATTCTACATTGTGCTAACAACAGAATTGCATAAAGCTATTATTACTATTAAAATAAGCACCCATAAATACTGAAACGGAATCTAATTACTTAAAGCTTTCCAGATGAATGATTGTACTGAAGATGGATCTCATGTATTTTCAGTGTAAGTTGGGTACTGAACGATTAATTTCATTACAATTCTATGATTATTTTTTTTGAAAAAACTCTACTGCAACTGCAGTGTGAAATTTCGTTTATTATTGAAAACAATATTGGAAGAGTAAGTGTTTTTGCACTTCTCAGGTTAAGTTTACAAATGTAAATATCTGATCATGCATACAATAATCAAAGGATAAAACTAGTCGAACGATAGTTTACTTCCGTAAAGAATAATTTATCCAATTCAGTATTGATTCTGTCATTGTTATTTATTTAGTTGAGGTTTTAGGTTTCCTTCCGTATCCATCTATCTATTAGAACAAGTGTTCATTGATCGTATCATTTCAGCATATTATTTCAAAATCAATAACTCCACCTAAGTGATGACACTCAACTTACCGGGATAAAAGTGGGATCAAAACGAGTCGTACGTTTTTCCTTTTCACGTGCTCTATCAGACATAGTCAAACATGGCATTCTACAGTGAGAACAGGATTAAAAGAAAACACATAAGTTCAAAATAATTGTAGCTACAGTTTTATCGTATTGTTTCTAAACATAAACAGTCAACTGTTTAAAGATACGAAGAAATTATCATTTTAAATCACTAATGAGTTAATTTTTAATGGAAATGTGGTGTGTGCTACTGATGTCGACAGATATAAGTAGTTTGTATTACCAATCTAAAGTGGAATGCTTGTCGGCAGAATGTTGGGAAGATTAAAGAAAAGAGAACTAGAACATAGAGTGATTGGTATGGAAATAAAGGAACGATAAAGTCTGAAACAGTTGATCGTCATTTTGCAAATGAAGTATTTACTGTATGGTTCTCAGATTTTACTAAGAAATTCTATAATTGTATGTTCAAGTACATTTGGTTGTCCATAAATTTTGTTCATGTTTGCTACAGAAATAGATTACACTACATAGTTTATTTGTTGGTATTTCAATGTTCACAACTATTAGGCTAAAACAAGTGTGAGTAGTTCCATATCAGACAGTAAAAATGTATAGTATAATATCCTTGAATTTCTTTACGATATTAAATGAAAAAAACATATCATATCACTTAACCACGACTATTTATTTCAAGCATTCACGGAGTTAGATTGTTTTGATTGTTATTTTGAGTTGGGTAAAATAAAGCAAAACCCTAAATGATCATATTTTGGAAAAATATCCTTGCTTAGCAGCCTGGACTTTCTTAAATATTAGGTCTAAATTAAACAGTATTAGTAATAAATTGTATATCTTTAATTAGACAGAAAGTTTGTTGCAACATTGTAGATTAACTCACATATAGTTATTCGTATAAGATGTTACTTGGATTATCATGAATTAAACTGTTGAGCTTTCCGAGAACTATTTGAAAACTCTGCAATCTTTATTGAGGTTTATTAATTTCTCAATCATGATGGTAGGAAGACTTTCAAATATAGAAGCGCATATCTGCTACTTACATTATTCAAATTCGTCAGAGTAATCTCCTATTAATTGGCAATGGCACTGTACGACCGCTTGTATTGTTTAAAATTATACTTTTTTAATGTGTTCTGAAATAATGTGCGTGTTTGGAAAATTAATCTTTTTTGAAACATTAGGTTTTCTATTTCTTCATTTGACTGATGCATCACCCACCCCTTATGTTCTTAATTCCAACTCCAAATGACCTCTAACCTGTTGTTGAACATATATATATATATATATATTACCTCTTAAAGTTAGTTAGTAGTAAGTATATAATAATTTTCAGCATAAGACTCTCCTGTGGAATCATGGATGCGTACTTTTAAAGAGTTCCATACTAGGGTGAAAATGGTGTTCAATGCTTCCTGGTTTTCAATAGTTTTCTATCTAAGGTGAAAGATGGTGCAAAATTATAAGACCTTCGTTCCGTTTGCTTTTAACTTGGTGATTATTGTATAAGAAGTGCATATTTACAGAAAATATAAGTTTAGTGTTGACTTACCTCTCTTCTAATTCCTTATATTTTTCATTAATTCTTTCAGATACTTTAGATTTATCATGTTCATCCAAGTCTGCTGAATTGTGACGATCCAGAAGAAAGCGATGTTTTGACATTTTATCATTAATTTCTCTTAATGAATGACGCATATTTCTGAAATTATCTGCACTTGGTAACTCATAATCTAGAATACCTTCTAAACGTTCCTATATAAATATAAGTATATTGTATGGTAGAAAATTGTAAATATAAAATTAGAGATTGTCGTAATAAATGGATTATTACAATCCCTAAAAGGAATTAGTCCATGTCTTGAAATAGTGTTAGCTACAGTTTGGAAATGTACCATTACCATTTTTGTTGCATATGTATATCAGGAGATTTTCCTAATGAAACAATGTGAACATGGGTAACTGATGATTTTTTGCCATTATTAAGCGTTAAGAGTTCATATTTAATAATATTGATTCATTAGTTGCACTATGGATAAGAATATCTTTAGATATTAGCCTACTGTGCAAAATTTAGTACTGTTGTGCATGAATTGAAGTGATCCCTGAAATAAAGTGACATCCATAATTTCACCTGGTGTCTCTATAGTCCTGTTTTGTTAGTTTTATGTCTTTCAGAAAACAAAACAGCCGTACCTTAGTCGAAGGGGAAAAATGAAGTTTTAGAGAACAATTTTATGGAAAGTATTAGATTATTTTCCATCCAGTAAGTAGTAGTCCTTAGAAAACGGGAATAGGTTCGTAGTTTATAGGGATATTATATGTATAAAAAATAAATATGTAACTAGAAAAAAGTGAAAATGAGTTAGAATAAAACGACAGTGATATTATAAAAGTTGTAATGATTTTAGAACTATGATAAGAAAGCCGTTGTACCCATTTCTAGGGAACATATAGCTTATGTTTGATTGTTATTGATCTGGATATACGCAAATGTTTTAACCTTAAGTGATCCGAGTTGATGAATATGTCTACAATGCAGCGGGATAGTTTTTCCATTTATTTTTATCAACTTAGCTGAACAATGACCATAACCGTACTTTATGATTTATAAAGATACATATGGAACTCTGTACTACAAAACATTTTGTTGTTTGCTAAAAGTTGATGGATATAAAAGATTAGGAACAGTGTATCACTCTATCTAGTCATTTGATATTATAACACTCCTAACAACATCATCTAATAAGCTCTTTATACAGTATTTAGTTCATACAAACGGTAGAAAATAAAAATAACCTAGAAACTCAAGAATATTTGGACTTTAATCACATGAAAAAATTAATTATAAACTATTATTGAATTGAGATACCAATGAAGCGATTTTTGAATATCGCTAAAAACAAAACAGTAATTTCTCAGTGAATCGAAGATATTCTAACCAAATTAATTAAGTTTGATGTTCATGAAAAATATATGCACTTTTATCAATATACTATCAGTTTACTCAATATTAACAAAATAGAAAACTTTTCTTTCAGGGTTTAAGTCTTGAAGATCAACAAAAAATTCTATCAAAATATTTATCTACCTCGAATATGCTCTATCTTTTCATAATGGTGAGTATTAATAGTTGAATTCATGAGTCAATTGAAGCTAGACCGTAATGGAAAACCTGGAAGCACTGGATGGCCGTTTCGTCCCAGTACGAGACTCCTCAGCAGTGCGCATCCACGATCTCGCCTCATGAGATTCGAACCTAGGATCTATCAGTCTCGCGCGCGAGCGTTTAACCACTGAATCGATATCAAATGTCTGTTTGATCGATTATGGCTTATGAGTAAGTATTAAAGATCAGAAAACAAATAAGAACAAAATGAATGAGTAGTTTGTATATCGGAAATATCAATATGTAACACAAATAAAATTTCATCTATAAATTTACACTTTAGTTTATAAAAAGGTAGATTTTAATTGTTGATCAAAATTGGTCATTATAAATCTAGTGTATTTAAATGTAATAAGAACTTAAATAAAGTTGAAAAATACATGTAGAATACACGAATATAGATGTGACTGTTAAACTTGTGTGAATTCAATTCCATATTTTTTAACTAGGAACGACTTCTTTTTGATGAATTGAAAATTTAAGTCATTTATCTGTTAATCTCGATAGAACAATGAGAAGACGGAGTTTGCCTGAAAAAATGTGATGTATTTGCGCTATACATTTCGAACAATCTGGTCACACAGGTACTTTTATATGAAAATTAATAAAGGTCAATTAAATGGAAGTTCAAGTAAAATAACAAAGGGGAGAGAAAGAATAAGAAATTGTCGCGTTATCCTAGGCCATAGAATGACTTAAGGATTACCAAGGTAAATTCAAGTTTACGACAAATTGTTTTTGTACACATAAGGGGGGTTTACATTTACGAATAGACAAGGCTTCAATAAACTTCTCATTGTTCTATCGAAACTTATAAAAGGGACTAATTGCTTTAAATATCTGTTAATCATCTGAAATACTAATGAACTATATTCTTGATGTCGTTTAATTAAGAGATGCCTATCACAGGAATTAATAAAATGTTTAAATGATTTTAACTTCAGGTCATTTAGTGAACGTTAGTAAGTTCAAAAGTTTTAAAATCTTTTTGATCTAATTAGTTTTTAGAACTAAAAATCTGCAAGTTTAAATCACTAACTTAGTACAATACATTCGAAAAAGTTGGATTTCATTACAAGAACATTCAAATGGTTTATCAGGTATCAAAATAATCCCATATAGTTTCAAACTTAGCTGAGTAAAACTATCATAAAAAAAATAAATTCATATATTTGTAATATCTCAATGAGTAGAAAAATTAAATTTTATGACGTTTCGTAACTTAGTGTAAGCCAGTTCTTCAGAGAATAAATAATCAAATCAAAATTAACCCAAGTCTAAATAGCACAATGGAACAACAAGAATATTATTTGATCAGGTTCAGACCTGTATTTTGATTGATGACATCATATTCTTGTTGTTCCGTTGTACTATTTAAACTTGAATTTATTTTGATTCGATTATTTATTCTCTGAAGAACTGGCTTACACTAAGTTACGAAACGTCAGAAAATCTAAGTTTTCTGCTTATTAGGATATAACAAATATATTAATTTGTTTATAACAGTCTACCCAATGTTCAATTTATTCGAAATAATCAAGTCCATCCTTGGCAATGATACCTAACATAAAGAAACATATTAATTTAGTTTTCTTACATAATCTATCTCTAATCATAAAGGTGGCATCAAGATAATTGTCAAATCTGATCTCTGAGAAAATTACTAGACTAGCTGTATAAGTAGAAATATCACAATGTCTACTAATGTTCTGAATGATACTGACTGAAATCCCCAATGGAATATCCTTTTCTCTCAAGCTTTATGAATTCATACTGATAAAAATTAGGTAGTCTCATAATACAATAACTCACCTCGACTCGTTTCATTTTCTGTCTTGCTGTTTCATTCGAACTAGGGTCTTTTAACTTTCTATTTACTGGCCGTATTACTTCCGTCTAATGGTATAAATTAAATGATAAATATAAAATTAAACATATTAACATTATTCAGTTTATGTAAACAAAATTCCTGTAAAAGATAACGATTTTGTTTAGAATTCATTTTTGTCTTTTATATATCAGTAATAAGAGTTGGCAGATTTCATAAACGATTACTTGTTTTAATTGAACAGTATTAATTAGATTAGTCGATTGAAACACAATCACATTTGGCTTATTTATGATGATAAATTGAAGTCTAACATTTCATTGAACGATTCCTACACAAACTGACCATCTTTGATAACTTATATATTACATCTTAATTTTATCTAAATGTTCAACTGATATACTGTGAGATAACAAAATAGAATAATACGTTTATTACAGTGCAGAAGTGTTGGACATTATTATAGTTTTGAGAATATTAGTTCATTACTGTTAATTAGTGAACAGCACTTGTATCTATATAGTAGATCTACCTGTTCAAAACACCATTTCTTTTTTGCTTGTTTTTTATTTTACATTTCCTTGTTCAGTCTATGTTTGCTGTCTACAACATATTCATACATTTTAAGTTTACAATGAAATTTTTATCAATGTAATTGGTTTTTTGTACTATTGAAAGTTTACAATTGTCTAGAATATTTGTTTCATCTCGAAAGGAATTTCCTCCGTCTGATCTTGTAAGAGATTATAAATACTCATTACTGAATATTATCAAAGTATGAAGAAATAATTGTTTAGTTTTCCCTGGTTACTAATTGATAAAATTATTTTTAAATTGAACAAATGTGAGCTTTTCGGTAAAACTACAAGTTGTCATTGATTATTCATGGTTCTTCATTAAATTGTCATTCGGTATACAACTACGTTTCGTGACTTAATTTTTGAAAATGATGAATATACTTATTATAAATCTTATTTTCACGTGCCTAAAATGTATGTATTTTCAACAGATTTTTAGCATAAATTATGAAATCCAAAGAGATTCCATATAATTTTCAATAGCAAGAGATTAACGACATATCAAGTAAAGATTACAGTATTTTAACTTGTTTTAATATCATCAGTAAGAGGTTGTGAATATTGTTGAATTTCATTTAAATCATGAACTGATCTAAATAAGACTACCAGTGAAAACCTAGAAATACTAGACGGACATTTCTTCCTGGGATGAGACTTTTTCTTACTGACAGTTAACATGTGCTCAGAAATGATTAGCTTCGTCAAGAAAATTCCAGAGTTTTAGTGAGAAGCCATGACCAGTGTAGCCTTTCCTTGTCGCGTGTGAGGCAGTCACCCACCAATGACAATGGAAGATGATATCATTACGACGTGGATTGATTGAATTTAGATGTTAAACTGCTGGATAATGGCTAACTAGTCTAGGGGTGAGGCATTACCGTGCGAGGTCGAAGGTTCTTTGTTTGATTCCTGAGTGCGGGGTCGAGGATAAGCACATCTGAGAGGTCCCATGCTGGGAAGAAATAGTCGTCTAGTATTTCTAGGTTTTTAATGACGGTCTTATTTAGATCTGTTCATGAGTTCAATGAAACTCATTTTAATATTGTTCAATGTTATTAATCGACATATCCAAACGGGATTGATATTCATTTTTTCTATTTAGCTTATTTGGGACAATATATCTGTCAAAACATTCTTTTTAAAAAAGCATGCATTAAATCTATTGAAAACATGCTAATCATACTTAAAAACGTTGTGACACATTAGTAGGAAATAAAATCGGAACTACCAATCTACTTTTATCAACCTTTAATGTAGTGTATTCATAATGTTTATTCTAATAGCTTATTGCTGCTTCTATGGTTGGGCTACATCAATATGAGGGTCATAAGAACTTGGATATTAACAAATTTTTATTAAACACGTTTATCCTACCTAGTTTTTTTAAGGAAATTTACTTGAATTTGCTTATTTTGCTGATATCTCAAATAAATCGAATTTTAACATAAATGACAATAACAACAATAACAAAATAAAGAAATTTGAAGATAATTTATATCATTTATCATCAAGAAGTGTACACTATCATATTTGCTTAATGCTTAGTATCGATTGAATTGTACCGATCAGGTAGCAATGTGACTAGTACACCAAATAACTGGACATCTAATCTACGAAGTTTTAATGTTGAAATGTCGGAGATAGCCGACTGAGTTTCGTAAGTTAATTTTTCAAATACTTTTCCGACAGTAATATACTTGTTTGATAACACTATTGATTTGACTGAAAATATAATTATTTTAAGTAGGAAAACTAGCGAAACAAATAAAGTGGACGTTAGATCCCTTTTACTGAAATAAATAAGTTATTTTGTTCACTAATTATATATTAACCTATTGAAACTTGACAAACTGGCTATTTGTCGCCAACTTTTGTATGCTTGTCAAAATATGTCATTAATTTACATGGTAAATATGTAGATCAAACTAGTTTTTTAAAGCCGAATATAATTTAATTAAAACTGGATGAATTAACTGGGAAAAAATATTTGATTCTTTCCCTTCCCTGAAATTCTGAATCAATCCAAATCTGGAAACACTAGACGACCGTTTTGTTCTAGCATGAGACTTCTCAGAAGTCCATATCCACGAACCTGAACGCAGGAATCGAACTCGGGACCTTCTGTCTCACGCTTTAATGCTTAACCTTTGGACCACTAATCCGGTATTCAACAGTGTTTATGTCCAAGTTTAATAAATATGCGTCCGATGCTTCTAGGATTTCAATGATGGTTTATATTACATTGTTTAATGAGTTTAATAATATTTAATAACATTCATAACTTCATATTGATTGTTATCACTGGCTTCTCAAGTTCAATGAAAGATGGTATAAATAATTCCCATTGGGAATCTAGAAAAGTATGGCACGAATAGCAGATACGGACTTCCATTGAATTTTTAATCTTAGGAAGAACTACTTATATTTTCAGTACTTTCGGATCATGAGTAGGATTCGCATTTTATACCATTTAGAATTAATCAGTTTAACAATTTTTTGCATCACAGTGTTGATATTAGTAATAAAACTTGAAATCTGTACCTTCAAATGTCTACGGGCTATCACCTACCACCCCACTTAGTCTAGAAAACATTATTCTTGCTTTAAAGTAACGTTAAGCTTAAGTGTTATCGCAAGTTAGATCTTAGAAAATTAATTATTTAACTATCACTAAATTATAATTGAGTTAGATAAATACACCGCTTGAGTACTTCGCAGTGAATACTATAGAAAACCTAAACGTATGAGTTCTTAAACAAATTTACATTTATATCACTACAGTTAACTACGAGGAAGTCCAGGTCACTAATCTCATAGTAATATTGAATATTTTTTTAAAGATTAAATGTCTTATTATGATGAAATAAATGACTTTATGACTTATGTTCGTTAACTAAGATTTTCTTCAGCTTAAAGAGACAACAAACATCAGAATATGTAGACTAACTAAAACAAGTTGTTTCTATATGAAGATATGACTTAATAGTTAGTTCACTCGACTATAGTCTACCAGATGATATAACCACTATTTAATCATATCAGTAAATAGTAGTTTATGTTAAGACTATTTCCTCTACATTAATGAAAAATCTTAAATTTGAATAATTTTTTCTGGTTAGCGTTTTTTTAGCGAGTTAGTTTTCTACGGGATAGGGTCGCTAACCCCATGTCCAACCCTCCTCCTTTATCCGGGCATAATACTTCGGATCCGTTGGCCAGACATTATTAGCAACAACCAACTGTGGGAAAGAACGAACCAGATCCCAGTGGAGGAAGAAATCAAGAAGCGCTGGAAGTGGATAGGACATACATAGAGGAAAGCACCCAAATGCGTCACAAGACAAGCCCTCACATGGAATCCTCAACGTTAAAGGAAAAGAGGAAGACCAAAGAACACATTACGCCGGGAAATGGAAATAGACATGAGGAAAATGAGCAAGAATTGGACGAAATTAGAAAAGAAGGCCCAGGACGGAGTGGGTTGGGGAATGCTGGTCGGCGGCCTATGCTCCATTGTGAGTAACAGGCGTAAGTAAGTAAGTAATGAAAAGTCTTAGTTTTAGCAAAAGAGTTTAGCTTGTTGTTAATAGACTAATTTTGTCAATAAGAATTCTGTTCAGAGATTTTGGTAATATATACAAAAATCTATCCTTAAATTTATGATAATAAAAGTCTCAGTTCAAAATTCTTCTGTTGTGGAAAGTATGCTTATTAGTTTGATACTGTCTTGAGTTGGTTGAAATGACTAACTACTTAAGCAAACAATTTAATATGCTTTTTACATTCCCTCTTTCTTCAATTAAGACAATTCAAAGTAACTTCACATTAAAAATATGTATGAAGAGGCATAGGGAAAAAATCAATAAAACTACTCAATCTACATAATTGATAATATGTTATCAATGCAAATTATTTTAAAAATTTTCCGTTTTCTACAGTAACTTACTTTTTTACGTCTGCGCTGAATGAATATTAATTTACAAACGGTAAAATTGCTTTCAGAAATAAAACGTTACTTAAATATCATTTAACAAATCAAAGGTATATGATATATTGGGCCACGTATTGCGCATATCCAACCACTGATTACCACTGTGTTCAATATCGACTACTGTTGGAGACGGATGTAAGAAACTTAGGGACGGTGTGGCATCAGTACATAAAGTCACTAACTTCTAATCTGAGCTATGTTGATAGATGCAGACTACTTGGTTGGGTTCCAAGCGAATATCATAACTAATGGTTGAAAACTGTGAGTGATATAGCTCAGAATCCATTACAGTGTAGTAGGTGTATACACTCTTTGTTTTCTTCTAGACCATGAGATTATAATTACTTTATACCTTTCTTTTTACGAATTAATTCTTTCTCCCTGTATCATATCCTTATACACAACCTTTCTTTTATATATTACTATCATTGCAGTAACTACTTCTATGAGCTTGATGATCATCTTTTTGTGCTAATGATGTGTGGTAACTTGGACGGATGCATATATGTGCCTGATCCTACATTGTAGCTGACTGAATGTACACATGATTTCATAGTGTAATCTACAACTTTCTTAAATATTTGAAAATTTGAAGTAAGAAATATTTGAACAAACAGTTATTTTCATTAAGTTCACCACCATGCTCCACAGTTGTAAGTCCATAATTATTGTATTATAATGATAAGAAAAAAGTAAGGTATTGTTTCTTTCTATTCAGTGTAAGGTTTTACTGGCATCATATAAGATTTACTACCCGTGAAACATTTTGTCCAATATAATATTAGCTTTAAGTATGACGTTTTGACGTTTGTTATAATTTTCAGATGACATTTATTCAGGTCAATATACTTCATACTAATTCAATGTAAACTTTGTATGTTTTTATAATAAATTTTGTATAGTTTTCAATATAGTGTATTTACTTAATTGTATCTATTAATGAGGGTATTTTTTATTTAACAGTTACATTTACGATAGTCAATAAACATTCTATCTGAATCAGTCTCCCGTGATTCTCGTTTGTATTCTGGATACAGAGATGATTTTTGAGTTTCAGGTATTTGTAGTAAATCAATGGTTACACAACACATAAGTGTAAAGTTTGATAATAAAGTTCTTGAAAATAATCGTTCACTCAAATATTCCTATAAAGTTTTTTAAACTATCAATGATATTTAATGGACTTAATTCTGTAGCTATGATTTCTTCTATCCCATATAAGTTCTTTTTAACAATCCATTGATAAAATACAGAAAAAAGAGTTTCTTTAATTATATTTCATGATATTCGAAATAAGACAGAAGAAGAATACTGTTTATACAAACAGACTATATAAAAAAGTAAAAGCAAATCTAATCTAAGATCTGAAGTGTGATATAAACAGGATCAATGAAAAGTTGCATTTTTAACTTCGGTATAATTCTTAATTTTTTTTGAATCCGTGCTATCAGTTATACAAACTTGAGGAATAGACGTAAATGGAGATTGATATCTTACATCTAGTACCGTTTTTAAAAATGGAATTTATACTACTTCCAAGTAGTAAGTTGCTGAAACATAATTTGAGAAGGATGTTTAATTGACCATGTCAATGAATTATAATCATGTTTATTCTTAAATCTAGGATAAAACAAATTCATTTTTTTTATAACGCACGCTGAAAACCAATTCTTCAAGTTGAAGGATTATGTTGATACCTAATTCACTTCTCTGCGAAAAAATTCCCTTCACAGGGCAATCATTTGTTTTTATTAAAACCACAATTGTCATGACTACAAGTTACAACAAACTAGATGCATATTGTACGACTGAAGTACCTTATTAACTGAAAATTCATTTGAGCATGCAAAGAAATCAAGAGTTTTAAGTAATGAAATTCATCGGAATTTCCAATGTGTATCTTAAATTGTTTTCTATACGATTTTTACAGTTTTCTTCTTCGTATTTTCTTTCTCTAGTTTTCCTACACCTCTAGAAAAAGGTGTTTAGATCATCAAGTTGTAACTGTATACACTGAACATAAACATTTCGAAAACTGTCTGGAGTTATCTTAAGATATGGAAGTAGTCCTAAGGATTTCAGGAAATTTTCTTGTACTAACTGGTTGAAATTACCCTAAAGGTTTAAAACTAAGGGCATTACAATACTCCGTACTTTTGGTTATGACAGGTTCTGTGGTGCGTGCTACTTATATTGATATAAGTAGTATATAACGTGAGTCAAAAGAACGTAACGTCTGGCAGCAGAAGATGGAGAAGATCAAGAAAAGAAGAGCGAGAAAACAATGGAATTTGTAGGAAATCGCATGAACAATGAAATGCAAGACAATGGATTGAGGTTTGCAAAAGCAACAGTCCGGTTTGATATGATAGAATAACATTTTGCAAATTAACGATTTACTATATGGTTTTTCTATTTTACCAAGTAATTCTGTAATTTGTCCTAAATACAATTTGGTTGTCCTCACCCGTGTTCTCCTTCACTACATTTGGTGTCGCTGCCCCCACTAAGGATGAAGATTCCATGGCCGAAGGAGTTTGGGGCCGTGGTGGAGCTGTTGGGAGTGAAGGGGCCGAAGGCGAAGCTGGTGGTGCTGGGGACGCTTCTGAGAGGCAGGGCGAAGGCTGTGTATGACAGCTTGGACGGTGCTGACGAGAAGACGACATGGGAGACAGTCACGGAGCGGCTGGCGGCGGGGTTTGACAGCCCAGTGGACAGGGAGGACGCGCTGCAGAAGTTCCGGCTGGCGAGGTTGCCGGTCGATGGTGACCCACTGGTGCTGGCTGTGGAGCTTACCAGGTTGTTACGCCGTGCGCTGCCGAGTCTGGATGAGGAGTCGGAGGCACAGTTGTTGGCGTCACAGTTTATCGAGAGTGTGCCTGCCACCGTCTCCCAACAGCTGAAACTCGTGAGCGCAGCGCAACCGATGGGTATCAGTGAACTGGCGAAGGTGACTCGTCAGCTGATGACGCGAACAGTAGCTCCGGTCGGGTGCGAAAAGCAGGAGATGAGTAATGTCGAGAAGAAGATTGAGGAGCTGGAGCGTGAGATTGCAGCAATACGAGTGAACAATAAAAGGAACGATAAATGTTACGCTTGTGGAGGGACAGGACATTGGAAGATAAACTGTCCAACAAGACGAAGACACAGATATGTTAGACGTTACAACGAGTGTTCTTTCTATCCTAGGAATCTGGGGATTGTTGCGTTAGTAGACAGAGGGGCAGTATATACGAGAGTGAACATAAATGAGCGAGATTTAGTTTGTCTGATCGATACAGGTGCAGCAGTATCGTTAATAGGCAAAGAGCAATGTAAGAGAATCAAGCCGTGTACATTAGCTGTCCACACGATAGGGGGCCATATGTTAGAGGTGTTTGGCGTATCTAACAGTATCATAAAATTGGGGGATGCTGAGATAAATTTTCCGTTCGTCGTAACCACAAGCTTATCGAGACCGATATTAGGAGCAGATTTCCTAAGAGAAGTAAAAGCGATAGTTGACTTAAGAAGCGGTAAGGTGGTCACGAAATATGGTTCATTGACAGTACACGAAAGTAGCGAAGTGGCTGAAATAAGAGTTGCAGCGGATGTCTCGTCAAAGAAACCAAACATTCACGAGTTATGCAAAAAGTATGCGAAACTATTCACTGGAGATGGGGAGCCGTATGGATTTTGTGACAGAGTAAAGCACGAAATACCGATAAAGAACAGTCGAGTAAATATATTTGCAACACGTTGTGTCCCGGTGCATTTAGAGGCCGAGGTAAATCGTCAGGTCCAGGAAATGTTAAAAGAAGGTATAATTGAGGAAGCGGACAGCCCATATAGCTCGCCGGTACTCTTGGTAAAGAAACCAAATGGAAAGTATAGATTTTGTGTCGACTTCAGAGAATTGAATAATATAACAGACCTGAAGCCTTGTGCAATGCCAACAGTGGTGGAAACATTAGATCGGCTACAGAATGCCACAGTGTTTACAGTGCTGGATTTACGGTCAGGTTATTGGCAACTGCCTATAAAACAGAGTGATCGAAGCAAGACAGCGTTTACTGTACGTGATAAACAGTATCAATTTAAACGAATGCCGTTCGGGTTGGCGGGTGCACCGTTCACGTTCAGAAAATTAATGACACTACTGCTCAAGAATCTAGATAATGTTGAGGTATATGGCGACGATGTAGTTGTGTACAGTCAAACAGAAACAGATCACATCAAGCATGTGGAAGCGGTCTTAAAGCGAATTGACGAATTTGGACTTCGGATTAATAAGGACAAGTCGCAGATAGCGAAAAGTAGCGTCACATTGTTGGGACATAAAGTGGGAAATGGAGAAATAAAACCATTGCCGGAGAAAATTCTTACCATAAGAAATATTGCAGTACCTAATTCGAAAAGGAAGTTGAGACAGTTCCTGGGAAGAGCGGCGTTCTACAGTCGGTTTGTCAAGAATTCCAACGAAATAGCAGCACCCTTATATAAGTTATTGAGCAGCACCAAGTTTACGTGGACTGAGACTGCCGAACAAACGTTCAACCGAATCAAAAACATGCTAGACGACCGCCAGATGACGCTCAGACTGCCTGAACCGGGAAGACTGTTTACAGTGGCCACAGACGCGAGTGATCATGGTATAGGTGCTGTGTTGAGTCAGGCTGATAGAGTGGTGGAATATGCGAGTCGCGTCCTCACACCCGCTGAACGGAAGTATTCAACCATCGAAAAGGAGTGTTTAGCGATCGTGTGGGCAGTGGAAAAATGGAGACCATACCTCTTAGGTAGACGATTTCACATTGAGACCGACCATAAACCCCTGCAGTGGTTGAAAACAGCAAGAGACCCCCGAGGGAAGTTGGCGCGATGGATGATACGCCTGCAAGAATACGATTTCAGTATCGGCCATGTTCCAGGAAAAGAAAATGTAATGGCGGATTACTTGTCAAGACCAGACATGGAAGCCGACCTGCCATTAACAGCATACGCGGTGAATAGTTTAGAGGGAGACCCATTAGAACTCGTCCGGTAGCAGAAAGCTGACCCTAACCTTCGAGAGGTAATCAGAGTGATAAAAGAGGGAGCAGACGTAGATAAACGAACAATGGACAAGGAGGTAATAACGCTGCTTCGGCAAAAGGAACGACTGAGAGTGAACTCATATGGAGTGCTGACCTGGCAGGACGATGATGAGAATTGGGTGGTGGTGATCCCGAAAGACTGTCGGCGTAAAGTGATACACGAGTGTCACCAGGTAGCACATACAGGCATCGCAAGAACGACGGACTTACTACGACAAAGTGCATACTGGCCGAGCATGAGGGACGATGTGGCTGAATACGTGTTAACCTGCCAGCAGTGTCAGCTAATGAAAAGCGATCGATACAGACAACCGCCATTACAGTCAATCCCAGTAACCGCAGTCGGTGATCTATGGTCGGTGGATGTGATGGGACCGTTTCCACAGACGGCGAGCGGTAACCAGTACCTGTTAGTGATGACGGAACATGCTACACCTTGGGTAGATGCCGTACCCATTGCAGACCAGCGGGCAAGGACAGTGACCGAGGTGGTAATCCGGCATATTGTAGCGTGTCACGGAATACCGAAGATGATATTAACTGACCAGGGTCCCTGTTTTGAAAGTGACGAGTTTAAAGCCCGTTTAAAGCAGTTTGGCATCAAGAGAATACGAACTACACCGTATCATCCTCAGACAAACGGGCTTACAGAGAGAAACAATCGAACGTTAAAGGAATGGTTAGCATCAAAAGGAGGAAATTGGGAGAAAGAGCTACCATTGATTTTGCTGGCACATCGTTCCTCTACACAAGGAACAACCAAGAAGTCACCTTTCTTGCTCATGTATGGCAGACAACCACGACTTCCAATGCATAATAAGACCTGGCCACAACAACAGAAGTGGACGACAACAAGGTTAAGAAAAGAGAGGAGAGAGGCAATAAGGAACGTGGAAAAGAAACAAATATCAGACACAAAGAAGGCAGAACAACAGAGGAGAACGTGGAAACCCTTTGCAGTGGGGGACCTAGTAAAGTGTAGAGAACGAAAAAGTAACATAGCAGGGGGAGCAGGGTCGGGAAAGCTGATCCCAAAATGGGAAGGACCGTATGTTATCACGGAGAGACGCGACTCGGTCTACACGATCCGGAGAGAAGACAAGCAGAAGCGCGTAAATGCTAGTCAACTACAGAGATGGTTTCAAGATCATCATGGGTGTGAATCACGAAAAGCACCAAAGAACACAGCGGTACGGAGATCAGAAAGACTACGACAGCAACTTGTTAAAAGGGGGGACGAGTGTGGTGCGTGCTACTTATATTGATATAAGTAGTATATAACGTGAGTCAAAAGAACGTAACGTCTGGCAGCAGAAGATGGAGAAGATCAAGAAAAGAAGAGCGAGAAAACAATGGAATTTGTAGGAAATCGCATGAACAATGAAATGCAAGACAATGGATTGAGGTTTGCAAAAGCAACAGTCCGGTTTGATATGATAGAATAACATTTTGCAAATTAACGATTTACTATATGGTTTTTCTATTTTACCAAGTAATTCTGTAATTTGTCCTAAATACAATTTGGTTGTCCTCACCCGTGTTCTCCTTCACTACAGTTCCACAAGCCATATTGTATTATTTCAAGGATTTGTTTGTAGTTATGATTAACATTACAAGAGCTCAAATTCAGTTAAATTACTAATAACAGTGTAATCTAAGCCATTAAAAACTAAACAATCAGAAGCTGTCTTAAATTGACGGATTGTTTTAGAAATGTTTCTGAGTTTAAGGTCTAGTTAGCTAAAAGGTAGCTCGAAAATTTTCTTTTGGATTCCGTTTCGTCTGCAATCACTACTTATAACTAACAGCTTCTGAACACCAACTACGCGCGTTGTCACAGGCCAACCTAATAAATCAGTCAGTTAGGATTCACACGTTTACGGAGATAAAAAGGATTTTGTCGACAACTAATCTCAAACTAGGCTATCAGAAAGAACTAACTTCTCAATTCTAGAGGAATTATAAAATGAATTAGATATTATCAAAACAGCTGATAATGAAGCCTATCAAATTAACCCATTCTAATCCGTGAATCTAGAATCGCCCAGATATCCAAATGGGCTACAAAATTTTGGCTTTTGTGTTGAGATATTAACGTATAGTTATGATAAAATAAAAGTGTTATATTTATCTTTATAGAGTAATTGTCAGTTTGGTTTCATTTCTCATTGGTAGAGATTTAACAAACAATTCATATTGGGTTAACTAATAATTCATAATATTTAAGACATTTTAAATTCATAGTTTATGTGAGTAAAGTCATATAACTATCAATTAACTTACTTGGCTTTTTGATAAAAGTTCATCTGTAGTTGATTTATCAGATTTATCACCATTACGAACATCACTGTATCTATTGTACGAACCTCTTCTTACATTGAGTTGTGTTGAAGGTACATAGAAAGGTGTTCTTTCAGCATTTCTCTAAACGTTTAAATAAAACGTTTCAAAAGTCAGTAATAAAATAAACTGAGAGTATTGTGGTTGACTTAAACTGTTCTCCTTAATTCTTTGCACCAAAATGTAATTTTATATCTATTATCTTTTAAGACTAACTTCTTAGGTTGCTTTTACTCTTGAACTAAATGTATCGTCAAAGTTGATGAAAAACCAAATTATTTCCATTATCCTGAAAAATCGGTCATGAATTCGTAAACACTTAGTTTTCTAGCTGGTCATATTGTAGTGAATGAGAACACAAATGGGGACAAACATTACAAAATTTCTTAGTAAAATCTGAGAGCCATACAATAAATACTTCATTTGCAAAATGTCAATCAGTCGTCTCAGATTTTACTGTTCCTTCATTTCCACTCTAATCATTCTCTGTTCTCGTTCACTTTTCTTGGATCTTCTCAATCTTCTGCCTCCAGGCATTTCACTTTCGACTGATGATGCATACTACTCATATCTGTCGACATTAGTAGCACACACCACAATATAACTAAACTGTGCTTCAATCAAATTTCTGATGGACTTGTTTAATAAAATATCAAAGTAAAGGAAATTTTTATAAAGGCTTTCCCCAACCAATTAATAATAATTACACTGTATTCTGATGTTCAAATGAGTTTCTTAGTCAAATTATATTACACTGTTAATGAAGTTGGTTTGGTATATGGTATAGTTTCTGAAAATATATGAAGTTAGGTTTCACCACAACCTGAGATCAGAGATAAAATAGAGAAAAACTAAGGGGTTATAAATAGCTATTTTTGGCAGTGTTGAACTCTAAAACTCTGCATATAGATGATCAACAAAAATAATGATAATCGATCACAGTATTTCAGTAATACTAAATTCATTCAAATAAACAAATCGAACCTTACTTTCAAGTTGTTGTTTAATTATCAATTAACATGTTCTTATTTAGCTTTGTAAGAGATTCACAACGAAAATGTCATGTGAATACTATGTCAATATTTTGCACAAGATGCGATGCCGATACATATCTGATAAATATCTTAGGAAAATAAATTGTCACTACCTTTCAAAAGAACATTGTAAAAGCTTTTACTGGAGGAATTCAATTACAATAGAAGTAACAAAACTTGAAAAATCTCCAGGTACAATATCATTCCAACATTAATTAATGAATAATGTGATTGAAACTAAAGTATAGTTTATTGGAAGAAAATAACGTTACATTATATTTATCATGCTGTGTTAAAATTTAAACTAGTTGACATAAAGTCAGTCAAGAATAACATAATGTCCATTATTAAATTCATTATGAACCAAGATTTAGTAATAAGTAATACAGATTTAAACTAAATAAATTTCTAATGGCTAAATATATTTACTTGGTAAAATACCTTGGTTTATTATAAAAAAAAAGAGGATGACACCCAGATCTAGAAAACGTTCCAGCTATCCAAAATATGCCTCCTCCATTTAATGTTGCAACTCTTCATTCATTCCTTGGCCATATCACTGATTACAAAAACGTTTTGCCGCGACTACATCACCTTCGAGCACCCATGAACCATTTATTATCCAATAATGTAAAGTTGAACTGAGTGTCGAAAATCTTTCGACGTAGTAAAGTCATTATTAACGTCGGATCTACTACTTACATGTTTTGATCCCTCACTGGAGATTTATAATGCTGAAGATGCTGCAGATTATCGTATCGGTGCTGTTATTAGTCATATTTTTCTAATAGTTTGTGAATTGTAGTCATGCTAGTCATCTATATTCTTCGTATATTTTTTTGCACTAATCTGAATTGGAGTCAAGTTGGAATCGGAAATAAATCGAGTGATGTTCCAGTTGACTCGTCTTCTCCCTCTCTCTCAACCAATCAGGTGATAGAGTAGTTTTTATTTCTCTGTCTAAGGTCGTTCGTCTCAATTTGGACTCACGCATTTCTAACCTCAGGGTCAAACCGGTTAGGCCTTAACCTATGTAGTGAAAAGTTCTCTCCCATATATTATTGGGTAGATAGATCAAGGACGCAACATTATCATTGTAAGAAATCGCTGAGGTGGCTGAGTTCGTAGCTTTACATTATGGACTTACCTTAGACAACCACTGATAAGCAGAAGGATTCCTCAGAACTAGGGGTAAAAACAAGAGTCCGAGTAACGGAACCCGATTAGTTGTAACGATAGCTCATACTAGCTTAATGTTATTCACATAGAACTACCATCCGGATGCATTATCATGCCATGAATTTGCATTACATGTCTGAAGAAGCTTTCTATGAGATAATATAGGACCAAATATTTTTGTTGCTAATATGTTCTTTTTTTGTTTGATTTTTATCTGTGCGATTGTGTGCTTTTCTATCTTATCTCGTTAGCTATTTAGATTATCACTACAGCCATTAATTTTATGATGATTCATTTATACCTCTTGTAACCTCTGCACATTTAACATATGTTGTGATGTGGTCAGTGTTTAAAATATAATACCCCCTTAAAATCATATTTCGAATTCTATGTTACCATCGATAAACATTTTTGGAAAGGTGTTTCTGTCATTTAATGGCAAAAATTCTTCAAAATAATTACTCATCACCGAATCACTAGAAGCATAACTTTCAGAATACTGAGCTTGAATCCACAGGTTTACATTTTCGACCTTAGTCAGGTGATAATAACGCACAACTATCATTTATGACTATCAAAACTGGTAATATTTGCTTCAATCCGAACATAGCTGACACCTTACTATTTACGGATTCTCACTACAACCCCATAGATTATTTTTCAAGGTTGGTCTCAGACAAAAACGAAATGGCTAACCGGTGTTTCTTGGTTCACAATCGTTGTATAACGGAAATCAATTTAATGATGTAATTCTATAACAATAACAATGAGCTTATTATATGATCTGAAATTTCCGTTACATTTCTAAATAAGTGTGTTCCACTAAAACTTCAAGCAGGTCTTAATGATCATGAACAACACCTAGGCCTCTTTACAAATTATTCTTTACATCAAATAAAAAACAAAATTTACTTCAATATTACATTGCTTAACACCCATTTCATATTTCGTGTTGAAAGCACTGAAATCAGGACCTTGAGAGTAAAAAATTGTGTTATTAAAGAATCGGCAGCTGATTAGTATACATGCTGTTTGGCGAAATAAAGTCCTCTTTTGGCGATCGTGCAATATGAAACCCAGATATGAAGTTATATTTAAACAAATCAGAATGTGAACGACATTCTATAACTGATGGTTGTGTCCATTATTCATAATAATTTCTCAATCTTTTGAAATTTCAGGTGATAACAGGATGTGTTTTGGTAATGTTTTAGACTTTTGATACTTGAAATCAGTAATATCTGATTTACAAGCCAGAATAACAGCTTATTATTTCGTTAATAATATTAAATGTTGAGTAAGGAATGGACTGTTCATTCCTAATTTCAATGTCAAAGTCACTTCCAAACCGTAACACAATGAACACATTCATTATTCATTAAAAAAGTTTTGATTTCGATTTTACGGGAACTTGAACAAACTCAGTTCGTTCGTTATCTTAACTCAATATTTAGTTGAATATACAGGTCAATAATCTCTATTAGAAATTCAGGAAAATCTTTTGGTAAAAGGTTATGGGCGAGTAATTAAATCTAGGGTTCTTCATACTTACTAATATTTCATCAATGTATTCCAAAGTTTGTTGATCCCTTGTCCAGGCTCGTTGTCTAGCTTCATCGAATTCATTGAGAACTGCATCAGAAGCTTTGCGTGCTGGCTGACGTGCATCTGATTCAGTTGATTTTTCTACTAAAAAGATATAAAAAAATAGCATATATTTTTATACATAAATAATCAGCAATTTGATTTAGGTAGTTTTACGGTTAGATGGTTTATTAAACTAGTTGGGACATTATATGGGAAATTAAAGATCAAGTTAGAATATTAGGTAAAATCGTCCAAGTTCCATGTAACTAGATTATACTTTTTACTTGAACTTCGTGTATCAAGAAAAATTTCTTTTTGTTTGTAAAGAAAAATTGTTGAGATTTGTATACAGGTCAATGGTCTAAACTGCTAGTGTTGTAAGTCTTTGAGGAATAAAAATTTCTTTCCTAGAATTGCATATACACTATGCTTATAGTTCTAATAAAAGATTAAAAAGTGGTTTATGGTTTCTCAATGAATGAACTCATGAAATTAACAAATTGTTTAAGTTCACGATCAAACTACATTCACTGATATAGCAGTTAGTCAAGATTGATGAATATTAGGCAACGTGTCACAGTTCTGTACACATTTAAGTGTGTATATTTAAATCACTTAAATTTTAGACTGTGATTTGTAGAGGTCGATTCCTCTCTATTCAACATTAATATATGATGTTCTGTTAATTGTGTGTTTTAGAAAGCCAATTCTCCTAGTAGAAGTACGAATTTACTTAAGAATATTCAAGAGTCAGCACCTCAGTTGTTAGGATAGTGCATTGTTAATAATTAATAAAATCCACAAGCACGTAAGAGACAAGCACACTGCTAAGTGTTAGTAAAAGGTTGGAATATCTATATATATTTTATGAGTGTTAATTAGTTGTGGGGATGTTAATTATTGCTTGTATTTACAACCAATAGGAGGATAAATAAAGAAGGTGTTGACATGCTTTCGATCAAACTCACATATAGTTTTACATGGTGGGTTACTTGTATAAATTACAGCAAGTATGTCTTAAACAATTTGATGGGCTTACTGTAGATGCACTATCACTATCACTAATTTTCTGACTGATTCTATTGAGTGTTACGGGTATCTGGTGCATTTAAATTAATATGAGCATTATTATATGAGGATACTAAACAGAAATGACTAAGATTTTTTTTTCCGAACGCAAATATCAAAAAGCATAATTTACTTATGAAAAGCCTTAATAGACATATTCAAAGGTAGATTAATCTGATGTCCATACCACATTCATCATAAACTGTTGATATTTCTATATAAGCAAACTTTGTTGTGACGAAATTACACTCAGATATGTATACTTATACACTAACATCAAAAGCAGTAACAAACAGTTTGCAAGATGATTATACTTCAATAGTATAATAGCTAAACTAGACAAGTACATTACACAAACCTTATTTGACAGAGGTGAAGTTCGTCTGCAGAAATGAAAAGGTAAATATTTGTCCTCATTTTATTCAGATAATCTAACTAGCATTTTTATAAAGAGGCCAACTGGAAGACAACTATTTGAATAAAATGCTTCTGTTTATCTGAAGACTCCCTAAACTAACTAATAAAATACTGACAGCTATCGACATCAATATGTTTCATAAGCATATAAACATGGGCTTTAATGATAGGTTAATAAGATTCCCAACTTAAGAGTCATCAAAAATCCAGAAATAATGAAAATACTTTCACTCTTAAGTGCAACCGCTCGAAACTTAGGAGATAGCCGATCAGTTCTATTTTAAGACTCATTAGTAGTTCACAGTAATAACAACAAATTGGATCATATAAAATTTATTAAGAAAAAAACCTTCTTATTATTAATATGTGATTGGAGAACATTCAGTCAGATTATTTCCTTTCTGCAAAAATATTGTATCTTTTAATTAAAATGAAATTTCATACTGACATGTTTAGCTATTTGTTACCATATCAAGAATTGATTTCTACCCTATTTTTTCATCATAGTAATAAGATATTCAGTAGAAAATAATGAGATCTCTAGGATATATAATTCAGCTACTTGCGAAGAATCCAAAACCTTTGATTATTTATTGATAACGACGACGTTAGCTTTTTAACTAAGTTCTTCATCTTAGGGACAGTGAGAGTGAACATTTCTCTCCAATTAAAAAACGTACAATCAAACTATTAAACCGTTAATTTACAGGTAAAGATGATTTAATTTATAGCAAATAATTTAAAAGTAGAACATTAAATACACTCTAGTTAAGATTTATAGAAAATTTACCTGTTTTAATCATATTTAACTATTTGTCACTCATAAAAGAGTCGTTATCTAATCATAATAAAATGACTTAATTTCTACAAGTGTTTCTAAAATCACTATCAAAAGGTGTTGATTAAGGACTAAATGAGAAAGATGTTCCATTGTTGAAAATCCTTCTCCGAATTAAGGAACCTTAGATTATCAATCCGCCTTCACAGTTAAATACCCAGATTTCCTATATAATTGAATACACAATGATTAAAGCTTTTTGAGACAAAAAGTTGTCAGTTTATCGTGCTATAAGTAATACGTTGTTTCTTGTAGACGGAAGTATTTGTTTTGAACTAGAAATGAAATAAATGCTGTATTTCAGACCACATTTTATGCCATGATACTAGATGATTACAAAAATATTTGATTTCTTTCCAACTAAAAGTGTCTCTGGTTTGAATAGTAGAAAGATTCAAGCTGTTCCATTCGCCAATGTAGATAATTTCAAGCAATAAACAATTTTTCTTAAATTCCAAGTACGATTACATTCTTACTGTTGATGATAAAACTTCTCTAGTCTATTGAAAGTTCTTCACAATTATCCTTGGCATTACCATAGAGATATATTTTTTCAGCATGGGGTTGTGGATATTTGTTGAATTTTA
This sequence comes from Schistosoma haematobium, assembly GCF_000699445.3. NCBI lineage: Eukaryota > Metazoa > Platyhelminthes > Trematoda > Strigeidida > Schistosomatidae > Schistosoma > Schistosoma haematobium. The sequence goes on along the minus strand of NC_067197.1, from coordinate 16,053,390 downwards.
TTAAAATCATAAACCGTGGCCAGTGAAGCTAATCTGTGTCGAGTGTGGGAATGTTACAAACCAAAGGTAATGAAAAATCCTAACGTGCAGGATCGGGGATGTGGGCTTTCAGCGATTCTCATGCTAAAACAAAATGACTGTCCATTGTTCCCAGGCTTTCAACGTTGGTCGAACTTAGATCGGTTCATGATTTTAACGAAAATCTAATTTTCCAAATTCACTTAACTATAGATGGAAACTTATCGAACAGATAAAAAAAGAATGTTAAGAAATTCAGCTGATACGTGATGACCTTTCAGGCAAATAAAATAATGCAACAGTATTTTCAAAGGCAATACCATGTTAACATGTTGACTTACAGTCACGTTCAAATTCTTGTCGAGCTTTTTCTCTTGCTTTTCGATTCGCTTCCGTTTTTCGTTTAAATTCTTCAATTTCATCATCATCGTCAGATGTATAATTTGAGTAATGGTAATAATCCGTATATCCTCTTAGTGTCATTTCTAAATAATAATCCTTTTTGGCTTCTAAGAGTTTTTAACGTGTGGCTATTTTTTCCATATCTTTATGCATATGTATGTACAACTAGTTTGTGCATCTACTGTGTTAAATTAACTGTTTAGAATTAAGGATTAGGTGAATCGATCTTTCTTCCTTAGCTAGACGGGTATTTATCATTCAGAAGTATGTACACGTCCACATATTTGTATGCTTGCTATGCATGAATTTACCAAAAGACACTAAATAACCAATCAATACAGCACATAGCCATTAGGATTGGGGAATTATTGACATAAAAGTTTGTAGGCTTGTGTAGAACTGAACTGATCTCGCAATTAAATAGTCAAACAAACAGGGAAATAATTGAAATGGAGAATTTCTGACACTAATATGGGATGTATAAATGCCCTTTCCATATTAAGTAATAAAAGACAAGCGCAGTTATGTTAAATGCCAAGCACAATCAACGTTCGATAACCTTGACTTAGCTGTCCAATTATTCTACTAATTGTAATGATTAACTTTTGACTTTTCTATTGATTAACTTTTCTAAACCAAGTGTAGAAATAAGGTTATTTGTTTGTTAATCATTCAGCCTTTTTGATTAGTTACAAGGGCACAATGTATATTTTAGATTTATTAGATTCACTATGGTCGGTTATAAGAGAGCAATCAGTTCTATATTTTCTAGAATTTGAAGCTAAATTGTATAGACTTTTTTAAATATGTTTAATAGTTTGTTATGCTTAACAAAACATTCTGCCGCTGAAGGTACCAGATAGAAAGCATTGATCTAAGAAAAGTAATCATCAATCTAAGTTAAATTCTGTAAAAAATAAATGGTGGTCTCATAAAGTTGATGATAATTCTTCTGATTGTTCTGAAGTGTAAAACTGATTCTCATTTAGGAGGGGAGATTAGCTTTCCCAAGTTTATAAACTATTCCAGTTGGCTAGTGGGAAGAAACTCAAGATATAACGTCACCTGAAATTTTAAAATGGTCGCGTCTAGTCACTCCTGATTGAAACAGTTGACTGAAAATTCTGATTTGAAGAATAGATATTCTATAAATGACGGATTTTAATTGGATTCCATCAAACTGCAAATAATAGACTTCGGTTTAGAAATACGGATGAAGATGTTGGTTAGAACTATAAAATGAGCTTTGTAAATAAACCACCCAGCTTAGAAAATGAAGCACTGTTAAATATAACTAACTGAGCTGTATGTTCACTCTATCAACTCAGAATCAGACAGTCAACTACAAGAGCTACCAAGAATATTTACTTGGAATACGTCCAATAATGCCGTTTTGGACAGATTTTGTCTAGAGCGTCATACTTGAAGTACAAGTACTATATGTATTTATTCCATGAGCTCTATATAAGCCTGTTCTGATAACCTTGTCTGTGAATGGTTGCATTAAGCAATTTCGTTTGATTCAATTATTTTCATATTTCTATTTACTGTTCTAGTTAGTTGGTTTACATTTTGTTTTTAATGAAGCCTTTTAGTCCAGTAACGTTACGGCATTTTGAGACAGACTTCATAACTTTTACGTACCTGAATTACTCATGCTATTTATCAGTTTAATCAATGGCACTTAGAAATATGAAACTTTATATATATACAGTTATGGTACTGAATTGAAATTTCGAAACAGCTAAGATATCGTCAGCCAATTGGTGTTATTAAGTAATAACTGTTCATGAGAATAAATCCACTTACTTATTGAGTTTTGAATAGTCCTTAACCAAATGTTTTTATTCAAATCTTTGTAATAAACTTTATTTACCAAACAGTATAGAAACGATATTTTATTATTTAATGACATTTTCATATATTCTTTGTTTGTATACATAAATCTAACTGAAAATGAGATTCTTTTACGAAACTGTAACTTGGATATCATTATTAACGGTATGATCAATTCATTTCAATACTCATTAACAAAGAATCCATAAAGCAGATGATAAAAAAATCCATGACATTAAAATGAACAGATGAAGGCTTTGTATTTATATCATCCACTAATAGAAAGCATTAATGAGATGGTGAAGATTTATAGCTCAGATAGATGACTTTAGTGAAGTTTTGTTCTCTGAGCTAGATGGTTTGATCATAGAAGTCTACTTGAAGTTTGTGCTGATTATATTATTCAGAGGAACGGTAAAAGCTTTATGATCAAAGCATTTAGCTCAAAGAACAAAACTTCAGCAAAAAAATGTAATACTATCAAAAATTCATATCTTTCAAAACTGGATCCAAAGATGATATAACCTTATATCACGTAGAATGTAAAAATAGCTAGGCATTTACTTGACACCGGGCATACCATTGACATTCCGCAAGTTTTTAAAATTATCAGCAGACAAAGAAATACGTCTGCTCTCCGTTTTGATGAAGCGATCACGATTAAAAAAACTTAAACCGGATTTATGTATTCAAAAGAGACAGTAGTAAACTTATTATTACCCTGGTAATCCATTTTTATTTTATTTTTATTGTTTTTTGATTATTTGTGTTATATTATTCATTTATTTATTTTTAAAAGATTTATTTTATGTTATATTCCTCCCCCATTACCGAATTCTTAAACCAACTTTTCATTCACACATTTCCGCCCGCTTACCCTCAGAAATTATGTTAACTTTTCAAACTCTATTCAATTATTACGTAACCTGTCTTATCACTGTTTAATTCCATGAATCCTTCACTACCTCTAAAATTATCACACAATTTATGAACTCCACTCAACTACTACACTACCCATCCTGAATTGTTTCCTTAATTCTAACACCAATTAACCTCTGACCTGTTCTTACATATATATATATATATATATATATATATATATATAGTTATTATTGTAAACCTTTGTCTTTCCAATCATTTACATTCATTTATGTCAATTATTTCACACTATTTCTTATCTCAATGTAAAATTCTATTACATATTTGGTTGTAAGCAGCTGACAAGAAACCTCGAAATATTATGAATTCATACTATTCTGCATCAATATTAGTTCTTGCTTAATTTAAATTCATAAAGGGAACTAATTGCATGAAATAATCAGTATGTTAGGAGATAGTTATCCTTACAGATTGAGTCCATTCATGGAACCGAAATGTATTGAATATTTGTTTCGTTCAAGGTAAGAACTCTTAGAAATTTTATTCCTACGATGGAATACTGGATAATTCTATGACATTCAGTTTTCAAAGGTAACACGATATGTTTGAACCATTGATTTGAAATACAATGACTCATATCTATCATCTCTCGAAATAGCATGAAGATCATCTAGTGCCATTTGGTTAGTGACTAATTTTTTAACGACATCGGTAAACTGTATTGCTCACTAAACCATTTAGATACCATCTCGACACTAATACGTACCGGAAAACTGTTTATTTCAGTGATTTATAAAGATTATTTCAATCTGCCAATTCTTCATCAAAGTAAAAAACTACTCGTCATGGGAATAGTAAAATAAAGCAAATTCTTGACAAATTTCCGTTGAATTCATGAAGCCATACTTATGTCATGGTAGGAAATTGAAGCCACTTGATCAAGACATAATCATATCACTTTGAGATTTTTGTTTATATCACATAAGTCTAATCTATCATATATAACTTGTCAGTAACAGGTTGTATGGTCACTCGGTAGCTGATCAATCACAGTTTATAAATGACTAGATTCTTCCCTAAACCTGCGTATTAAAATCTTTTAAGTTGTTTGGAGAGCTTTGACTACCTACGTCTCTAGAGAAGCTCATTGCATAGTATATTTTCTTCCTAAGACTTATGTGATTGACCGAAAGTTGATGAATGAACGCGCTTGATATATTAAAAGTTCTTTTATAAACTTAAAGTATTTTTTTATTTTAGCCTAGTTTAACTGAGAAGTGTTGTGATAGACAACTACCATAGTATTTCAATTAAATAAGTCCCCTCAAGAAGCTGATACATTACGTAAACTATAATGACTTAAAAGCCATATTACTGTTCATCTCCATTACAAATTGAACATGTCGCATTCAAAACAGATGATTTGTTAGGTATCTCGTTACATTTAATGTTATTTTTCTAAAGAGATAAGTTCGGTTTCGTTTTATATATTCGTGTCTGCGTACATTGATCAATACTTAGATTGGCTGAACGAAATAATAAATCACTCTAATTTGATAAATTATTTTGCCTTTTTTGTAAGGACAGATGTTGTTTAGGTTAGCCTCAATAGTTTCTGAATTCAACCCAAACTTCATAGAAGAGGTGAATTATGGCCGGCAATCGAATCTGGGATTTGCATTCCTTTCGATTCAAGATTCTACATCTAACCAAAGTCCAACTCTGCTATGAAACTTGTGCCAAAACTCTTATATCGAAGCAATTTTGACAGGATGTACAAATACCAACTAACACTGATAAGAGTTCAGTCAAGAATATTAATAACAGGATAACTCAAACCCTTGGAAATTAGATTGAGCTCAATAAATGTGTTATGTTCCTCACTTTCTACCGCTTAATGAGTGAAAACTGTAGTTAGAGCTTAATTTTTATTAAACATTTAAAATTTTCTGCAACTGACTGTTATGAGCATGGAAGTGTTAAAAACCTGACATGCCAGATGGAAACGACAAATATAGTAAGAAATAGGTTTGGAAATAACATCTTAAATGAAAATTATGAAAGTTCAGTACACAATGCTTTTACTGTACTCTGAAAACACTAAGAATGACGCAGGCAGTTCTGTGATAAGAGTCCGCTTTGATAATGATAAAAACCATAATGAATTAAGTCACCAATAATCATTCATTTGAGATCTTTTAAAAAACTAGCAACTGATATTCATAACTATTCCATCGTGGTGTTGTTCGGCTTTGTTTTTCATTGTCTCTGGACTACTCAAACAATTTTTATTGCTCTAAAGGATGCTTCAAGATGCAGTCTTTTCACATATTGACTGGTTGCTTGATCATGTAGAAAATACTCTCTGTTCTAATCACGTCAATTAAATAACTGACAAATTATTTTCTTTTTTGATCTATGAAGATTCACGTTTATTTACACAATGATTTTCACTATTATATTCTTGAAATTAAATTGAGTATAAGATGGATTTACGTTACGAAACTTTGCTACTATTGTTTCATTGAAAGTTTTTTCATATACAGTTTGTATCTCATCATTATGGTAAAGGATTACCTAATAAAATCTTATTAGTAACCATCATATTTACCAGGTATGGATATCAATATTCGTCTATGGTTAATGTTCTGTCTACTTTAAACGATCTCAAATCACTGACCAATCAAAAGTTTGAATGCTACTACCGAGTTCGGAATTTAAATCAGCTTTCGTGAAACCACAAAAGCCATTCAAACAGGTCTTATCCATTATTTATACACTGATGCAGATCAAATGGGTTTTGTTATGTCTGGAAAGTCTTAATATCAACATCAGTTGTGTACCTAAGACCCTTATTCAAGATTCTGGAGAAGTAAAATGAATCAGCTCTCCTTCTGGAGAATCAAAAGGCCAGTTTCATACGCGTCTGTCCAGGGACCCTATGGTATCTTCGTACTGTTTGTCTGGTGTTGATATCGTAGCAAGCACCAAAACGGAGAGAGTGCTAATCGATTTGGTCCCCATTATTAGTCGATTATTTACTTCGCAGATTGTTCGAAGGTCGTGAAAAACTTCCTTGCAAGGAGCATAGCGATTTTTGCTGTAGTTGTGGATATTTGTTTTATAACACCTGGATCAAATGATTTATTTCAGCAGAATATTTATATGGAGATTGAAGACTGGGCAAATACTTAGCTAACTACAACTATGTAACCTTAAAGGATTTAAAGAAACGGCTTTACAAGAATCAATAATCCAAGGTCGATTATAAAATTTGGCAGCTCATACATCGATGTGGTTTACTTTTGATTCATAACACTGCTATGCATGTCAATTGTCTCAAACCAAACAATCACAGAGAAAATAAAATATGAAAAACCGAGCTTTACTTATTCTAGCCTCTATATATGTATATAACATTAACTAAAAAGTCGATATTTTCAGTTTCTTACTGCTAATCTGTAATTGAGTAGAATAGTTCTTTTTTCTCCTTCTTTCTCCGAAAAAAAGAGTATTCAAACAAATAAACACACAAAACAATAGTGATTCGTTTGTTTTAAAGGTTTAAAGAAAATAAATAAACATGAATGCACATATGTATGTATGTTTCCAGCGTATATATATATAAATGGAAATTATCTGAAGATTACTGGGTTAATGTTGTTAATTATAATACAACTATTATTACTATTGATTGATGGGAAAAGATCAATTGTAGCTTCATCCACCTCTCCATAACATCACCTTTGTCATTATTAATAGTAACATTATAATTTGTATGGTTATTCACCGTAATAAACATTCATTTTATAATCATCAGAAATTACAAAAGTCAAATAAAATCTTATAGTTATCTTCGCATTTTCTACAGATCATCATCAAATAGAATATGCAGTTACATTTGGAAAATATTCGAGGAAACAATTCAAGAGTATAAACAACATGAATAAACAAACAAAACAAAACAAAAAAAACAGAACAGACAATAAACATTCACACATACACAAAGAGAGAGAAAATATATAAATAAACAAAATTAAGCTAAATAACATAATTATTATGTTACTTAATGCCTAAATACAATTAAACATTGTAATTTTGTTGTTATTGTTGTTATTTTCATAACTAACACCATAAAGATAAATGAAATCATTAAAACAAAAAAAAACACACAAAATATTCAAGAATATAAAACATTCAATAATATTGAATAAATAGAGAAATAGTAATAATACAAAAAACAAATGTGACATATGTAAATGGTTTATTACTCAAGTGGATGGTTTTTTGAGTTTAGTTTGGACAAAATTATATGGATTTGTACATGGCAATAATAGTTAAATGGTTATGATGATAAAGGAGAAACAGTTGATTTACTTTACGTTTTTTATTACCTTCAAAAAGAGAGGTAACCCCATCTTCTCTACCTGATTGTCAATATAATGATATTGATAAAATTATAATGTTCAAATAGAGATAACTTACTGAATGACGGTAAACATACTAGTAATGCTAGTAGTAGTGAACTTCAAAAGAAAAAGCATATTAACAACGAATTACAGATGCATGTATGGTATACATATAACATCAACGTAAAGGTGATGTGATCGGTACACAATTAGTTATGGGTAATGCACCAACCGTTACAGTAAATTTATTATTGACTTCTGATGATGGATCATTTAAACTAGGATTGGGTAAACTGTCGGATGGTAAAAGAATATTTGTAGGATTGTCATTAGAACATTGAGTTATTGTTGTTGTTGTGGTGGTGGTTGGCATTGTTGTATCAGGTTGATAATGCATTGTTTGTAGATTCGGTTTGGTAGCAGTCGACCATAAACAAGCATAGCGTTCTCTTAATAACCGCATACAATCCGATAATAATGTTTTATCTCTTTGTGATTTAGCATGTTGACATAGGCCATGAATTAAAGTAATACCAGCCTTATATCGTTGAAGAGACTAAAAAGGAGAAGACTTCATTTTAAAAGAATGTTTTTATAATCATTTATTATTATAAGACATAAAGAGTTAAAATAAGTTTTATTTTCAGCTTGTTTACTCAGATAAGCACCCATGATCAGACGGGGTTAAAAAAAACAAGAATACGAGTCTTTATCAACTAAAATGGTTGGGACATGTTATATAACTCTTATCCACCTCCTGTATTGTCGAACGATTATGTCTGGTGGAGCAGTAGGTTGGATGAAAGATGAGGGTGACCAAACTAAAACATATCACTAGGTTATGAAGTCACTGACCGTTGGACTAGATCGGGTAAGTAGGTGTGGACCAACTCGGTTGGGGTTCTGCTCGATTATCGTAACCAACCACTAGACTTCAAGTGACATGGCTCAGAATCGTTTTCAATGGTACTGGTGCATCTATTCTTTGTATTCTTTATAGTTCATAAGTTTATACACTACCTTATAATTTTCTTTTTCTTAACTTAAACCTGTTAACTCTCGTAAGAACGTAGCTCACCCATTAGGATTCTCCAACCAACTCTATCCTGGGCTTTTCTTTCCAGTTGCTTTTAGATGAGATCCATTCTCTTCATGTTTGCCTCTAATTTTTAGCGCAATGTGTTCTTTGGACTCTCGCTTTTCCTTTAATCTTGAGGATTACAAGTTAGGCTCTTTTAATTCTATTAATTCATATTTTCTTCTCGAATCGCACCTTCTATGGCTAATCTTTTGGATTACCACTAATACCTTTAATACAGCCAAAACTATAGAATTGACCTTGAAAATTTCATCTCACTGTGTTAATTGGGTGTGACAACTTGAAAGGCTGCACACGTGCCTCAAGTTCTACGTTGTATATGACCAACTGATAATGGGAATTTCAGTCTTGCTATATATGTGAAAAATTCATTCCTTAGCTTTTACAAAGGTAACATGAATATTAGATGATCAACTAATGATCACAAACTCGAACTTTAGTGATTTATAGTGCCATAGAATGTTTGAAATCCAAATGAAGGAAGACTGGAGATATTATTATTTATTGAGAAAACGAGTCTACGCAATTAGACAGAGTGGACGACCTATAAACAAAACAACACTTGAACAACGACAACTACAGACGAGTAATAAAACAGAACATTTATATGTAAAGAAAAGGTGATTACGTAAGTTACTATCAGAGTATATACAAATTTTGATAAGACAACAACCAATAAAAAATGAGTGTAAATTGCATAGGGTTATATAAATTCGGGAAGAAACAACAAAGTTCATACGAACTACCTTAGTTAAATACTACCGTCTTATTGTTATTACTTCCACTAATAAATCTCTGTTTAATTATTATGCTTTCAACATTACTATTAACCTTCTAAACACATGCACAATTTAGTTAGCACTCACCATACTTTGTTTATTGAATCTATATAACTGTTATGACCCTTTATTAAACATCGTATCTGATTTGTAATTACATCATAATTTCTGTTTTATCCTATCTTACCTATATTCATTCTGATCAATAATTTCATAATTTCATTTAACGTACAAATTAGCGAGACTATAAATTATGGACGAACCAATCAGATTTAGGATAACAGGTCTTGGATTTTGACGCGAGATTCATCCACTCATTTGGTTAAAGAGCATTTTGAGACTTTAGCTAATGTCAGTTAGTGATGAAAACTTTAAATCTAATTCCTAACCCTAACTATCAATTGTAAATTATAATCTTTATTCTTTACACGGGTTTATAATTCCCATTTAACCTTAGTGATATGGTATATGCTCCTTATGTTTGTCGACATAAGTAGTATGTAACACCAGTCAAAAGTGGAATGCGTGGGAGCAGAAGTTTGAGAAGATCGAGTTGAAGAGAACGGGAATGTAAACAGAGAGCAATTGTGATAGTAGTGAAGGAATAATGAAGTTTGAGATAATTAATAGAAGATTTACAAATGAAGTATTTGATGTATGGCTTTCCACATTTTTACGAAGGAACTCGGTAATTTTGCATTGAAGAATGAAATTGGTAGTCCTCAACTGAGTTTTCGTTCACTACAGATATTATGTTAACATTTATTATAAGCTTCACATCTTTATGGTTGCATTAACTTTGGTAGCAATTATGAAAAGACAAACGATAAAAAATATTACAACCGATCGGGATATATAAATGAACTGAAATAATTAATTGAATTAAACGGCTAGGGAACTATAATCACGTCTATATTTAGCAATGATGCTTTCATAAACCATCAATATGACTTATGCACTAAGAATAAACGTTAAAAAATGTAAACATACTAATGCGATTTCACCAATATACTCGTCCATTTCAGCAGCATAACACTGAAATTAAAAGAAAAAGCAGATGACACTAATAATCAATATGCTTGTTATAGAAAACCGTATTAAACAATAAGTGGTATAATAACACTATACTAAAGTGTACTTCAAATAACACACATATATTTAAAAAAAAAACAGAATGAGAGTTGAAATAATCAAATCTAAACAAAAGATTACTTCTTCAATCGAAAAATAGAATCTCAAAAAGTATGAAGACTGCATAAATATCACTGTAAGTGTAGATATTTACAACATGGATTTTAAATAATAATTTTTTTCCTAATTTACAGTTAACCTTTCATTAGTAATAAATGATAAAATTAATCTAGGATTGTAAATTTTCAAACAATTCTACAAAATTTCTAAGCGCGTTTTTGATTGAAAGTACTTGCACCTTTGTCAAATATTCGTATCAGGACTCGAAACGATTACCTTGCTTTTCAAACGTACAACCCATCATTCACTTGGACACTGATTTGAAATAATCATTATCTTGTGCAATGGGCATAGAAGTTAATTTCACTTATTTGAGTTTCAAATAAGACAAAACTTCTAGCCACTATCAAGACCTTGTTTAAAAATGATTGTAAGTTAGTGAAGCCAATCTGATCAGGATACACAAATCATAAAAGAGACTGATCAGTTGAAGCAATTAATATCAACAACGAAAAGACCTAAATCCTTACAAGTAAAACTGAGTTCCTCAAAATATTTTTACTGGTTATGAAAATATAATAAAACAAATAATAAAAAGAAAGTACAACTTAAAAAAGGACTACACGAATGGAACGTTAGTTTACCTTAGACAAATGTTAACACTAGATACCCTTCCTACAGGACAACTCAGATCAAGAACACGTGACTAACTTGACTAAAACATAAGTATATTCCACAACAAAAACCGACAGTAAAACCAACGATAATAAGGGTAAGAAAATATATAACCTATATAATACCCGTCAAACTATCTACTAGTCTGACTGAGCAAACAACTAATCATTATTTCCCTCGCCCACACATCATAAAGATAAAGCATTTTATCGTTTGCTCATGGTACACTCATAAATCTTGATCGACAACACGATTACGAAAAAAGTAATCTATGTTAGGCTCTGCAAAGTCCAAAACCATAGATTACGACTGCCACGTACATTTTAAACCAAGTTCCCCACTTCCCCTTTAATTTATATTAATAATCGATGACCTCATAGAATGATACGTTGTCTTAAGCTGAACAAACCCAGTCTTTTTCCGACCTAGTTTTATGCTAGCAAATATAGAACATCGAGTTTGACGGTGAATAGCTCATGTAAATCATGTTTTTCAAACACTTAAGTTGATAAGAATTTACAGCCCCATCATTTGATGTACTAACTAAAAGTAGCACACTACATTTAGTCATGCTTGATAGTGCTATTATAAACCTACTTCGCTTTGAGAAATCGAGCAGCAGTACATGAATCTATACCTTGTAAACGAGTAAGCATCGCTGAAGAGCACTTAGTCAGGATTCAAAGATCTATACTTTAAAAGTCAATTAATTCGTGCATAAATGAGAACGAAAGCTATTCAGTACTCTTTAGTTTTGAATTGTTCGCTAGTTTATATTATTTGATGATGAGAAATAATTTTGAATTGAAAGATCTTTACAAACGTCTTTTCCTAACAACCTCTCTAAGATGAATAAGAAGAAATGATAAAATCAGCACAATATAGTATTTAGACTAGTCTGTTTGTATTATATTAATCTTAAAAATCAATAAGATTGATCCTGTGAATAAACGAAGACTAGGAAATTCTTACTTAGCCTGAACAACACGTGTACAAAGCAATTAAACTGTGAAATATCCAAATAGATAAAGAAAAAAAACTTTTTAATGACGACAACAATGAGAAAACGAACTTGATCCAATGCATATTGAAATATTAAACGATTAGCTGTAATATTAGCTAAAAGTCTACCAACTGGTTCGATTAAATCTTCACGACGTGATTGCCTTGCTAATTGTCTAAGTCGGATATAACAACGATGGTATAATGTATTACAATCGACTAAACCTGAAAAATACAAATGAAAACAAATAGTTTGTACTAAGTAAAAAGAGAAGAATATTACTGAAAAAAATTTAGTCCAGTTGTCAATATAATAAAACAGGATCAAAGTTGTAAAACACGAAATATGGTATAGTATGAAATAAAATGTAATCAGTTAGAAAGATATTATTCAAGATGATCGATTAGACGAAATAATAAACAAAAATCAATCACCATCTTCCATAAAGTTTGACGCATGGGTTACATGTACATTTTTTACGTACGGCTGAAGCCATCGGTATCAACCGTGAAAAAAAACATGACCTCAGAGTGCGTGAAAACTTTTTACACCAATTCCCTTACCTAGGACAACGAAATAGGCGCTACTAGAGTGGCTGACAAATTAATAATTACACTCGCTATTCTGCCAACGTCTCTCATTTGAAATTCTTATTCTACTATTATTGTACAGCTGCAACACTATCTTTACGCCTGTGTAACACATTACAATATGTAAACTATCAATTTGGTGAAATGAAAACTTAGTGGCCACGTCACTCAACTTAAGTTAAATTATTGATTAATATTCCATCAATTCGATAAATAAATGTTCCAGTCCATTCATTTACTAATACCTTTCAATAGTAATTACTTTATTTACTTTATGCTTCAATTAATTCGTTATTCATTGATAATTAATTCCAAAGACACATTTTGATTTGTAATAATGTTATCTAACATAGTATCATTTGATTAACGTCGAGTTCATCATTATTATTAAGCATACATAATAATGTGGAGCCACAATGAAAAATTAAGTGAAAAGAAATACTTTTTCGCTAATTTCGTCTTGTTTTCGATAACAACAATACGCTACGCACTGTTCAATAGTTACTTTATCAAATGAATAGGATAGGCTAATTCAGTAGCTAGCTAATACAATTCAGTAACCAAGCAACACTTCTAGTAAGAAGGTTGTGATATATATGGGATTGGAGCCCAGTTTTTGAAATTCAAGTGATCTAAGCCACCTTGTTCTAGATCGAAATATTCAGACAAGGTCATTCAGCATATCAAAAGAATAGACATTTAATTAGGTGCAAAATAATAGACCTTGACGATATAATTAAAACAGAATGAAATTTAGTAATTATTATGAATATAAAGGCATGAAATCACGTAGAATTTTAAAAAATTGGTATACCCAAATGTCCTGGTATGGCCGACAATGGGGTGGCCCCGCCTCCCCTCTCGAAACGCATCTCCTCACGATGCTCCACTGCCTTGTGGGTCGGAACATTAGGTCAAAGGCTCAGGGTGTGGCCCCCTAAGAAAACCACATGCTTTGGTCTGGGCACCCGGGAAGTATCACAGCCCACACACAAATATGATGAAATGTCGATATTTATAGAAAATACTGGTCGCAGGACAGATAACGGTGACCATCTACTGCAACTGTTCACAGACAACAACCTGTTTCTCGCTAGCACTAACTTTCGGCACAGTCATCGCCGATGTGCCACCTGGCGTCCTCCCTCAGCATCTCAAGTCTGGACTCAGATTGATCACATCGCGATCAGCTACCGCTTGCGTGGTTATATACAATACTGCCGCTCCTTTTGGAGAACCTATCTGAACTCTGACCATGCCTTGGTCTGCGCCAATCTTACCTTACTTTTTAGTGGCCAACAAAGTGACCGCCACCAAAGGATTGATGTTAGCAAGTTGGTTGCAACTTCACGACGCCATGGAAATGGCGAGTAAAGCCGCTTACGGCTTCGCGAAACGTCCCGCTTATAAGCACTGCGCTCCTTACAACTCATCGAAGCCCGCCAGTCTACTCCGGGTGACCGTGAGTTTGACCACATACGAAGGCTGTTAGGTAATGAAATCGGGCAAAGCTTGCGTAAGGACCGAGAAGCCTGGTGGTCGGAGCGTGCTAATGAGATGGAAGCAGCAGCTGCATCTGATAACTACCGAAAACTCTTCCAAATCATCCGAGCCACTGGCAGCAAGAAGTCTGGTGTGAGCGAAACAATCTTCGAGGATGACGGGATGCCAACCACTAACATCCATCGACGTTTTAGACGATGAGCAGAATTCTTCGAAGGGCAGTTCAAATGGCTTGCTGCTCCGGCAACATCGGTCAGACTGTCCTGCCCTAAATGGCCGATGACGACTGATCCACCAAATGAGGCGGACGTCCGTAAAAAAATCCAAATCTTGAAGCGCTAGAAACCACCGGGCCTAGATGACTTACCTCCGACCCTCTTTAAAGATGGTGGTGACTTTCTAACTAAGGAACTGACAACGTTGTTTACAAAGGTCTGGGAACTAGAGAGTGTACCAACGTCAGGGAATGAGTCGATAGTTGTCCCTATCTTTAAACAGGGTTTATGTCGTTCCTGTAACAACTATCGGGGGATAAGTCTACTTCCGAGTGCGTCCAAGCTATTGGATCCCGTCATACTATGTAGGTTGTTCAAAACCCGAGAAAGATTGACTCGCGAGGAGCAGGCTGGTTTTTCGTTCCAGTCGAGGATCTATTGATCATATCTTCACCCTCCGCCAAATGTTAGAACACCGTTATACTTATCACAGGCCAACAATCGTAGTGGATGTAAGTATTGGCGGTGTAGATCTGTTGCCTGGAGAAAGACTTCTCGACCTTGAGTATGCGGATGACATTGTCTTACTGTGCGTTAATACCCAAACCAGGCAATCCGCACTTAATCAGTTGGCAATCAATGTCCGTTAGTATGGTATGTGCTTTGCACCTTCGAGGTGCAAAGTACTTCTACAAGACTGGCACGACTCTGATCCTGTACTCACCCTGGATGGTGACCAGATAGAAGTTGTCGAGAAGTTCGTATATCTGGGTAGCTACATAAGTGCTGGTGAGGGTGTGAGTGATGAGATCAATGCACGTATAGTGAAAGCCAGAGAGGCTTATGCCAATCTGGGCCACCTTTGGCGTCTTCGTGATGTTAGTCTGGCTGTAAAAGGTCGGATCTACAACGCGTCGGTGAGAGCAGTTTTGCTCTATGTTTGTGAAACCTGGCCTCTCCGAGTTGAGGATGTTAGATGACTCTCTGTATTCGATCATCGCTGTCTCCGAAGGATTGCTGACATCCAGTGGCAACACCATGTTAGTAATGCAGAGGTTCGGCATCGCGTGTTCGGACACAGAGACGATAATCCAATTGGTGAAACATCGACTTCGGTGGTCTGGACATGTTCTACGAATGTCGTCCCAGAGAATTACACGTCGTGCATTATCTGCCAACGCTGAGGTTGGTTGGAAAAAGCGGAGAGGTGGTCAGTGTATGACATGGTGTCGTGGTATGAGAGAAATCTGCAAAGGGCTGACTTCTGTTGGTCCTTCACGACTCCCTGGCTGGGGTCTGAGAGATGGTGCAACACAGTGGCTAGAGACGTTATCAGATATGACTCAGAATAGAAGCAAGTGGTGATCCTGCTGTAACCTTCTTTTACTTTCTTCGTAAAAAGTGGTTGTTTCTTCCTTAACTGAAAAAATTCTTTCTGGTTGTACCTTTCCGTTTCCCCCATTATTACTATTATTATTACACAACCTTACACTAATCAGTTCGTTATTGTTCTTTTTTAGGCTCCTTACCTTTTTTTCCCTTCGAATTCTCATTGTTTTGTGTGGCGCATATATATTTGGAGCCCTCTTGTACCAATATTTATGTGTTCAAATAAATAAACTTAGATACGAATGAAGATAAATGGCGAAAGGAATCAAAACACACTGTGACGATGAAAAACCCCGGCAGGATCATCGATGAACAAGGAGGATCTGATGTAAACGTGAAGGCAATGATTGACAAAGGGTAGCATTCCTACAGTTGAAGAACATGTGAAACTAAAAACAACTGTCAACCAATATTAAAGTCACAATTAGCAATACGAACGTCAAGACAGTTCTACTGTAAGGAGCTGGAATTTGGAGAACTACCACAACCATCATCAAAAATGTACAAGTATTTATAGACAATTATATACGCAAAATACTCAATGTCCGTTTGCTGGATACAATCAGCAACAGCCTACTATGGGAGAGAACAGACCAGCTTTCAGCTAAAGAGGAAATTAGGAAAAGACGATGAAAGTGGATGGGACATAAATTGTGGAAATTATAAAACTGCATCACAATGCCAGCGTTAACTTGTAATCCTGAAGACAAAAGGAAAAGAGGAAGACCCACAAACACACTGTGCTGAGAATCGGAAGCAGATATGAGAACGATAAATCGAGACTGGATACAACTGGTAAGGATTGGCCAGGAGAGAATTGTATGGAGAATGCTGGTGGGCGGCCGATGCTCCTCCATAAGGAGTAACAGGCGTAAGTAAGTACGACAATGAAAATGAAGTTTGCAGGTTGTCAGGTAAAAGTGAAGCATTCGAAACTATATACGGAAGCTATTTTAGTACTATTCGTATTTTGAACGCAAAATGGTAACAATTTGTGGTTAAATTTTAAAAGTATGACGAAAAACGTGGCACTTACGTCTTCTTGCAGTGGGTGTAGATTTTAGACGACCGTTTTGAAACGCTTTTTTAACTTGATCAAAAACATATTCCAAGTAATAGAGAACACGTCGATAAAGTACAATTTGTTCAACAATTCTAAAAGCCAAATTAAAAAAGGTAATAATTTAGTGACAACGAATTGGGGTCTAAAAATTTGAGGTGAATATATAAAGATTACATTCTTGTTCATTAGTAAACATAAGGACAAAAAATTGCGACAATACTAGCTTAAAGCAGAGCTGGTAGGTAGCTGGTAGTGGAATCAGGGACACGCTTCACGTCCCATGCAAGACTAGTCAGCTGGATGTACCTGTAACCCAGATTTGATGTTCTCTCTGGGATTTGAATCCAGTGTGATATGTGCTACTCGTACGGACAGTTATAAGTAGCATGTATCAGGAATTGAAAGTATGATTCTTACGGATATAACAAGAAAATGAAGAGAAGAGAAAAGAAAAAAGAAAGAAATCGACAAAACAACAAGGATAGAAGGACGATGGAGTTATAAGTGACAACTCAAGGAAGATGTGCTAATAGTATACTTAATGCATTGTTTTTATATTTTACAAAATCGGCGTGTGATTTTCATGATAGAATAATTTGGTTTACTGTGAAAAGCTTCGTTCATTACATTCCTCTTCGTCTTGAAATTCGAACAATCCAAATTAAAGTTCTCTTGATATAACGACAACATCAAAGCAATCAGCATAGGATGCACAATCACCTGCTTCGGTCTGAGCACCCACGCAGTATCACAGCCCACACAAAAATCAAGTGACTTGTGTGGCGCATACGTATGCGGCGCCCCTTTGTACTAATATTTATGTGTTCAAATGAATAAATTTAGGTTTAGCGTTCATACACTAATCCCGTTTTCAAAAGACTATTTTAGTCTAGTGCTACTTCAAATTAGATTTTATTTCAACCTTAATCATCAACCTCATGTAAATTGACACCAATAATATGAGTAACCACACACAATTTTATAAGCTGGATTCTGTGCAATAACCGTGATCAGAGGTTGGAGATACGCATTTTGTTTTTGGTTTTTTGAACTATATTAATCTTTCCCACTATTATTACCACCATTATATTATTTCGGCACTTTTGTTATTCATCTTGATAATTTCATTGCGTCGGACTAATGGGATATGGCAGCTTCGTATGAAGTATATTTGTGTGACGCTCTATGCTGATTATGATTAGCTCTGTTTGACTGAACTTTGAGATTTATATTCTACCATAACCCTAACTCAAATCGAATTAGGTAGTTGACATATATAATATCTGAACCACTAAGACAAATTTCTAAACACGGTATCAACTAAGATCTCAGTAATCAAAGCAATTTTAGACGATTCAACAACAACAAAAATACACCATACATTTTAATTTACATTGGGAAAGAGAAGAAAAGTGGTAAGAACGAAATAAATCAGATCTATTCAGGCATTCATTTAGTGAACTAATTCATGACACTTTTTTAGACGCTTTTATGATTACTTCAAATACTATAAAAATTGTCCTTAAATTGGGGTTATCATTAACATGAGTGTCACTTTTTATTTAGCATAGTTTAATGACAATAAGTGCATAATAAATACTGTTTTCAACTGTGAATAGCATAATTGACAAATAAGTTGATTTAGAATGGTTAATCGGAAAAGAATTTCTTAGAGTTAATTCAGCTAGACTTGTATAATCATTTATTATTTGATGTAATCTGTAGATTATTCTGCTTAGGTGTAATTTGAATTTTAGGGTCAGACATGAAAATTTTAGGCTTTGAATAAAATAGAATAAGAAGTTTGGATCTTTTTAAACACCATCACTAACAAAACGTTCTTTTAGCAAGTTGGAATGTACAAACCAAAACGTGGCAATAGTCCACAAAAAGTTATTGACTGTTGATTTCAGCCATGTTGGTAGACGTCGACTAGATGATTGGAGTCAGTGTGATAACGCCGATGATTGGTTGGACACATTAGGTAACATTGATTCCAAATTAGTCACCATTTTCCATATCCGTTTACTCTTTATTTTCCTATCGATCTTCGACTCTAGTATTCCTTCATAAATACCTTTTCCACTGTCTTTTTGAACCATATTCTCAATGTTCAAACTTTTGCATTATCATTCCTACCATATTATTTTGATTTCTTTAATTATTCATCTAAATCGTTTCATTTCATCGTGCTTATATAGTATGACGACTTTGGTTGACCACATATGTACCGAGCTAGCTCTGTGCTGATTATAAATGACTATGACTGACTTTAAACAAATGAAAAAACTAGTGCCATCTAAAGAAAAAGAAGTTGATGAAAACATGAAAAACAAACAATATTTACAACAGAAATTAGAACTACCAAGAGTATTACGGTCCAAAGTAATAATACTAACCCACTGTATTTATGTAGTTTCGAAAGACATACCAATTTCATGAAATAGTTGAATCATAAAACTTAACCAAATGTGAATAAAATTGAAACTAATTGCAAAATTTACAAAAATATATGCACATAGTTGTTAGAACTCTTTACTCGAATTTCATTACATAACATACCTTTGAGCTTCAGACACGAATTTCAATGCAGTGGATGATGCTTGTTGACAATTTTTGCTTGAATCCTGTTCATCATTATTGTCATTGTCACTATAACTGCCAACACAATGATTATTATCAAGACTATTAGTATTCGACGAACATTTAGTCTGTTGATTATCCTGCTTAACTAGTGATACACCATCATTAGCAACAGAAGGATCTGTAGTGGTTGTTTTACTATCATTATCTGTATTTACAACACGTGTTGGAGTACAATCAGCTAGTGCAGATGCTCGACGTTCAGCTAATTCTGCTAATAATTCACACAATTCTAGGACCATTGTAATTTTCTTAATTTCTTCATTATGTTCGGACTATTTAATTAAATAATTCATAGAAATCAATAAAAATGAAAGGAATTTATGTCTGTTTCTTATTTACTGAATGGATATTCTAATGTTGACTAAAAACAAAATTATCAATAATGTAAGAAAATCTAAAGACAAAAATCCCAACTAAATCCGTTTTTTCTGTTATTTCAAAGAAAGATAATTTTACCGGCTAAAATTATACGTAACCTTCCAAAAGTTGAAAAAGTGCATTATATTAATTAGTATCAATCATTTCTTTTTAATTTAATGAGTGAGTTTTACCACAAGCCTCTGAAGTTAACTGCAACTGTTTATCATAAAAATATCACTGTAATGCAGTAAAACATGCCAGGTGGTAATGGTTACGGGTCGAAATGGAACCGCTAATGATATATATATATATGATAAAAGTTCAAAAAAGGCGATTCGACTAGTGAAATACATAAAAATGAGTGCTATAGTTGACAGATTTATCTTTAAAAAAATCTGGATCACGATTCAATTTACAGTTGACTTATCTTTTTAGGAGAAAACGATACACACACTTAGTGCAAAGTGCTTCTTACCTCCCAAGAATTCATTTTCATACCACAAATAACTTTTAAACGAGAACTGGTGAGAAACATTCCAGCTGAATGTTCGAATTATTAGCAGCAATTACATTTAATAATTTGTTAGCAGAAGGGATTTGAGATTATTGAGTTTCAAAGTTCGCACTACGAACTGACCCTCGTCCGGCAATCGTTAAAAACTAGGAAGCTCTGGACATCTGCTTCATCCTGGTATAAGACTAATCATCAATGAGCAACCACAACTCCGTTGGGGATAGAACCCAGAACCATTAGGTGTCTAAATGGGAGCTCATAGTTATGACAACTAAGTTGGTATCCAATTCTTCAATTTCATAACTTCAGCTAATTCGCGACATTGCTCGATCATCAACTGTTCCCACCAGAGATATTTGCTTCATCATGGATATGGATAGACTCTTCTGTTCACAGGCTTTCAATAAAAAAAAACTGCAGGAATTACCTTATGAAGCTTTTGGTTTCCAATGACTGTCTAAAGTTAGTAAGTGATGTAAACCGTAAAAAATAGATTTTTATTCCATTTCGAAGACGTTTATAAAACAACATAAGAATATTATACACACAGTTCCCTTTATCATTTTGAAAAGAACAAGAACAAAGATCCTAAAAGAATGTTTGTTCTTTTTTCAAAATGAAAAATTATTAGAGGAAAATGTGTTTCAGTCATTTTTATTCTAAAAAGGTTGAATTTATAAGCATATAACAAATGGATTATTGAAAAAAATCTGTCGAATGAACTGCTAACCTCCATTAAAATTTCATCTGAAAATTCTGCAGCTTCCCACAAACCACCGGATGTTAAATCATTCTCAAAATTTCTACCTGTAGCTAAGAAAAAAGAATAAACACAATGACTAAATAAACAAATAACAAAAAGAAATCCTGTCTATAAATCTAAAAGATAGGAGGTTCTAAAAGAATTCATTGAACGACAGATATACGCACAAAAAACGATCCAGTAGCTATAGCTATAAATATATATAAATTTAGGAAAAGAATTAACCATAATAGAAATCCTTAGTTTAAAAAGTTCAATTGACAGGGTTTTAAAATTTTTGGAAGCTTAATGCATTTTGAAGCCCTTGGAGTGAAACTCAATAAAAGATAAATTTGAACAATACGGAAAGCACTCAGAATGAGAAAATAGCAAGTGATAAAAAATTCTTGGTTTGGCAAAGAATGTACCGTTGTGCTGCTCAGTCAGTCCAGTCAGTCAGTAACAAAGTAGAACTTCGTATGTACGTACATCAGTTCGAGTTGCCACACCACATTAGCACAGAGATGCAGTTGTCGATTCAAATCTTATAGTGGTAGAGGTGGTAAGAATATAAGCAGGAATTGGAAAGATTAGGGTTTGAAGATGTTATTGAAGGAGTATAATCCAGTGAAATAAATTTGGAAAGAAAATAAGGGACATGAAGAATTAGGAAGATTAGAATTTGAGAGAACACAAAGGGTGGATGCACCTGCGCCATCGCAAACGATTTTGAGCCATGTCATTCAGGGTCTCTAACCATCGGTTGCTATCATCTCGCGCTCCCCAACCAGGTAGTCTACACCTACCGACATGACTCAGACCACTTGTCAGTGACTTCATGGACTTGTGCCATGTTTTGGTCTGGCCGCCCTTAGCTTTCTTCCAACCTACTCCTATACCACTGAACATCGCACATCGAGGCAGTCGGTAGTTGGGCATACGTAACACATGTCCCAGCCATCTCAACTGATGAAGTTTCAATACGTCATCGATTGATTTGCCATCCTTACCTAGTACCCGTTCCCTAACAACTGCGTTACTTACTCGATAGTCCCAGGATATACGAGCAATATTTCGAAGACACCTATGATCAAATACTAGTAACCTACGAATATCCTCTTTTCTTACCGGCCACGTTTCACTGCCATAAAGTAGGACGGAACGAACTGCTGCGCAGTAAACCCGTCCTTTGGTTGATAGACGGATATCTCGCCTACGCCATAAATGACGCAAGTTGGTAAAAGCTAGTCGAGCCTTCTGTATCCGTGCTGAGATTTCGTCACACACCAGACCACAAGGGCTGATGAGACTTCCAAGATAAGTGAAGCGATCGACACGCTCAATTACTTCACTCTCTATCATTAGTTCGGGTGTGAATGCAAACCAATCCTGAAGCAATATTTTACATTTCGAGGGGGAGAATCGCATCCCGAACATGCTTGCATTGTTGCTTGGAGTGGTCATAAGACTGCATTTCTGCTCATATTTTTAAAGCGTGTATACGAACTAAGAATTGCGCATGCACTAGGAAATGACACCTGCTGTGCAAGGGTTAACCAAGCTGTTTATAGATTAAATTGAAACAGGTATACCATGATCTGAAGACGTGAACAGAATGACTGAATGTTAACCAATATATATTAAATTTTTCTGGGAGTATGATATGACGTCCAAGAATTAAGACTGACAACCAGGTCCTAATTGATTGTAGAGTAAGTGTCCTACAGACTAATTTTCTCTGTACACCAGTAACTGTTGGAGTGATCCAGAAAATTGCTTGCAAAAGACAAGCAAGCATCAGGAATCACTAAGATGCGTTTCGTCCAATCAGCGTTCACTTGGAGTCTTAGCCAAAAATATCAAGGAAGCGAAACGTCACATGCAGAGGCTCTGATTGGCTGGCTGCTACGCTGCTACTATGTTTAGTAGCATTCCGAAATCTAGCAACCCAAGGACATTTAAAATATTATAAAAGCCCTGTACTTTCTGCATTAAAATGAACCTTGGAGTAAACTACTTCTCGCATACTTTGAGTCTTCTCTCTCGTGTTCAGGTCGCTGTATAGTTCTAGTTTGGGGGTTACAGAATAGCTTAGGAGACGAATATAGCGTTCAATCAGCAAGAATTATCAGTAACAATTTATAATGTTTGTTTTATGTTCATATTTTGTATATAGGCATATCATTTTACTACATAGTAAAAACCTATTCCTTTAGCTAGTGCTTATGTTTTAGATCACAATTGGCTAAAAAAGCTATTTTATGAGCACTCGACACTCAGTCACATTGTACCATTCCATATCATTTCATAGATCAGTATTCTTTTATTTTAACAATCGAAAAAGTGTTTATCTAATCGATAAAAGAATGAAATCGAGATATTTGTATTTCGATGAACAGACTACTGCTGCGGGCGTGTATAGAAGTTTTCCAACTAATACAGGAAAGAAAAATATTGCATTACTAGAGAGGTTTCAGTTTTAAAAGTCTGTTTATTTAAAAAATTATATGCGTTGATTTTACTTATGCTAAGTTTGAAGAGACTACGAACGTAGACTCGGTGACACAATAACCAATTCAGCTAACTAATCCGACGCGTCCCAGTTCCGTTAACTAGAGAGGGAAATATCCCACAAGCAGTTAGAAGCACGAACAACAATAAGCCCAACTCAAGCGTATATATACAGCATAAAAATGTCCTTGTAAAACTTTACAAAATAGCATATTAAAAAAGGCAGCAAGCCAATAGCATTTAAGGTCCTCCCAAGTGACATGAAGGTGAAAATGGGTGCTTTCGGAACGAAAACAAGAAATTAAACTTTTTTAAAAAATAGGATTACAAAAATGAGACATTTACATAGTGAGTATTAGGGATTTAACATTCCTAACAACAATATATTCAATCATAAAATTTTATTGGAACAAAATACACATACTATATTTATCAGTAAATGATTGACGGCAATTTTCTACAAAAACTGTTTGTGTTTACCAATGATATGGGATTTAGTATCCCAAAGAATATTAATTTTAATGGTTACTTTATTTAATGTACGCGAATACTGGTGCAGTGGAACACACCACACAAATAAGGAAATGTAATCGTAAAGTGATAGAAGGGTGTGAAATTGGAAAACCGAAATAAGAAGTGGGAGAGAATCGTTTATGATAGTCATTAAGTTTAAACATTACTAGGAAGTTTGTGGTAGATAACCGAGGTCATGTAAATAACACAAAATACCATTAGAAGAAATAGGGCTCAGGTATGTACACTAGTTTCATCTATCCAGTGGTTGAGAAAAAGGTTTGAGAATGCATAGATAACAAACGACATTGAATGAAAACCGAGAATAAAGTTAGGTTTGAATGAATCGCTAGCGATTTATAAATTAAATGTTTTACAAATGGGAGTCATGCAGTGATTCATATCTAATTGGCCTGGCGCACCTTTATAAATGTTCTTACAGATATACAAGAGAAATATACTTCATCGCAAAATAGTAAAAAAAATACACAACTAACCAAAATAACAGGTTGTTTTACCTAGTCATAAGCCTACAGCCTGATTGGTATATGTATTTCGAAATGTTGTCCTTTTTACTTTTCTTCTTCTATATGTTTCACTTTGTTAATCGTAATTCAATGACTAAGTGTAACGGACGCATAATTTTTATTCAGGTATATTTCAAGTGAATAGCCCTGAATTATAATTAATTCTATCATAATAGTGTTACTTATAATGCAATAGTAAACAAAACATGTAAATCGATCCGTTAATGAACAGTGTTTATGGAATTATGAAAAAGCACCAGCATGGATGTTGTTTTCAGACAGTAATAATAAACAAAAATTATGGTCTACGAATCCACGAATTATTATTATGGTCTGCTATTCAATTAGTGTACACACTGAAATATTCCAAATATTCAAAACGGTAGGGATGATAATGATGATGATAACAGCAATGATAATAAAAGACTGTATGATGACCGCTAAGACTAAATATTTATTCTATTTAAGCTTACTGATTGAGAATATTATTTAGAAATACTTCAGTGATTATGGGTTGGTGTCTTAATAGTTTTACCAAAAAGGTGATAAACATCGATTTACATTATTTTGATCACATCAGATTAAAGTAGGTTACTTTAATTCATGAGGTTTTGCACAAAAATGAAAGCTTACCGATAACAGGATAAACACCATCTACACCTTGAACAGCGATAGTTTGTAAACCAGAAGGATGAATAAATTGTCTATTGTTAGTTTGATAAGTAATTTGTTGTAAGGTAGTTCCAGTTTTACTCAAATTTAAATTACTCATCACAGGTTCCATATAGGATATTTTCGGTTCAGTATTGTGATGAGGAAGAGATGACAAGTTCCCTTCATTAATTTGAGTGCCATGAGATCTATCTTCTAACAAAAGAATTTTCGACAAAGGCCATAGAGAAATAATCGTCAAAATGTTGTCAAAATGAATAAACTAACTTTCGTTACAAAATAATCTTATAAAAACGTAGTATAGAAACCAAAAAACGGATCATATATATATAAGACGTATCAGAAATTACGAGATTATTGAGGCCGTTTGGAATTGGTGTAGCACACAAACCAGAAAAATCACTTCAATCAATCCTATGCAAACCAAAGGAGGAAATAACAAAAGAAGAAAAACCGGACATCATCTACAAAATAAATTAATACAACTGTAAAAACCACTAAATTGGACAAAGCAGACGATCCCTTCATCTCCACCTGCACGAACACCAATTAGCAGTCAAACACCATGACATATCCTCACTTATATCAATGCATCTGGACAACTGTGGACATACATTCAACTGGAAAAATATTGAAATCTTGGATGGAGGTAATACTAAGAGCACCAAGGAATTTTTAGAAGCTTGATATTCAGGTCAATCAGTAATCAACAAACACATCGAAATCGATCAAATCTATCAACCAATCAGAAAAATCATGGACAAATATAGGACTAATGATCAGATCAAAGGGAGATACAATCAAAATAAAGAGGCAGACAACGACAGGTTAAGGGTCAACAATAACCAACCGAGATAGAGGTAGACAGGACAAGCTGTGAGTCGTAAGTGGTGAAATTCGAACACTTCACTTCTACCTGACACTTCTGATGATGATGTTGTTCAGGAGAATAATGGAAGCTCCATGACCAAAAAATAAAACTCCATCCAAATCATCCACCTGAGTTACAAATCCTCTCTACCATCTAAAATAGCATTTACATACACATACTATTTGCCAAAATTATATGATTGAACTTATTATTATTCATACGAATATTTTAGTATTTATTTGAAATCAATTTCTCTTAAATTGGGTAGTAACTAATAGTAGAATGCAAAACATCTATTTTGTTATATATGTAACTCTTATTTGTACATCCAATTAAACACAAAAGTAATGAAAGTTTTAATCTGCTTCTTAATAAAATTTAACTAAAATATGTCAAAACAAAGAAATTGAGAGGAAAATATTTGTTTTCAGTCGGTTAATTATCAAAGCTCTATATTAAAATATAAATTTTACAAGTAAATATAAAATCAATATTAAATAAATGGTAGTGAGTTAAGTTAACAATATCATAATCAGTTAGTAACAATTTAGAATAGCAAATAAAAATAGGATAATCATATAACAATCTACAATTTAACACCATCGAATGACTTCAGTTAGACAACTAATGAGAACTAAGAACCATTTGACAGCAATTTCATCTTAGTATCAAACTCCGTATCAATTTGAGTTTATGAGCCTACTAGGTGGCTAAACTCAGGACCTTCAGACCTCATGATGACTGCTTACATAACTTTTGAACAACTGAGTTGACGTCCAACGGTTGTCAATTATAAGTTCAACCAATTCGTGATATTGTTCAGCCATTACCTGTCACCATTAGAGATATTCGTCTCATGCTCGATATCTATTGGCTTGTGGAATAATTATGTCACCGTAAATCTAATATATGGTATTTTGTGCATATTTGACTGAAAGCTTATCAACATCTCTTTTGTGATTGTTAACTATGTTATATTGGTTAACGTTAAACTACAACATGCGAAACTAACTGCTACAGTATAATTAAATAGATTGTTCAAAATTTAGGTGATAAAAAATACTTAAAGTCAGTTTATCATAGCTTCTTTGCGGATGAAAAATAGAAATGACCTGGTAAGTTTTATATCACTAACAAAGTAGGTGACAGTATTAGGTTTTATTAATCGAAATAAGGAGTAAAGCTTTGGTGATTTGCCTTGAAAACACCTGCGTCACAGAGAAATTTTTTCATTTATAGTAGCCTATAATAACGACATAAATTTTTCGAAATTAAAATTTCTTGTTGAAATCTTAAGCTAAAATGAGTTAAGATCGATAACGATTAACCTGTTTCTTGGTTAATCTATCATGAGTTAGAGCCTAACATTCAATAACTCATTTAAAATCCAAAAAGTAATACATAGGGAACTATCAAAATTTCTTGGATCTTAATGACAACAAATTAATAGATCCAATAATTTGAACACATGAATCACTACTGTACTTCCCAAAATATCCATTGGAACTACACATTTATTATTTAACAGTTTAGTCCAGTATAAAAACTGCTTAAAAGAGTCTACCAAGCCTGAGAAACAATAGAAGGATAAAAAATATAATGTGATTAATCAGATTTTCTCCATAAACATTAAAAAAAGGTTAAAAACAGTTACTGTTAGTAGAGTAATACTTATCATTAAAGCTAAAATTATTTGTATGGTAAACAGAGTTATTTTTTAATGAAAATTATCCATTTTATCTGCATAAAAGATAATGAAGTAAACTGATATTTCAAAATAATAAAATAGCATTTTACAGGATCAATGTCATGTGAACGAACAGTATCAGAGGGGGGAGAGAGCGGGAAAGAAAAAATTGCTTTTTTGTGACATTTGGTTAGCCGAAATAACATCAAAGAAAATGCAAGTAAGCCAGAGAGAGAAAGAAAAGAACATTTGTAACTATTCTTTAAAAAAACATTCACTTCACTAATCTGTTGCTGAGTTTTTCAAGACCATGTCAGTTTTTGTACAGAACATGATAACAGTATTCATACAAAGGTAATATAGTAAAAACCAATTAATCACAAATTTTACTGAAGCATTCATTGAACAACAAGAAAAACGCAAACATAAAACAATTTTAATCACCAATAGAAATTAACTATTAATCATAATTAATACAAATATTAGTTGACAGAGGATAATAAATAAACAAATAAATAAATACTAACTTGTATAATCAGTTGATCTCTTGTTTGGTTCTGATATAGGTTGAGTATTATGCTTGTGACTAGTTGGAGAATTTCGAGAATTGACTGGCAGCTAAAGAGTAAAAACAAAAACTTTGTCAAGGCAATAAACACATCTGGACATAAACATTATTAAGGGCATGAATTATTCTGTTGTTGTTATTTTGGACTGTATATTGATTAATTGGGATAATTCATACCCTTACTAATAACGATATAAATACAACACCAGTTGAATAAATCAGTGGCTATCCGGAGTCACTAGCTAAGTGAACAACCAGTGGAAGCATGAAGTTATGGATTTTGAAAACAATAGAATACATCCCACGTGAACGACAGAATTACGTTGATATCAAAGGAAAAGCAACAAATAAAAAGTGAATGTATATTGTCTGAACACAAACGTGATTCACAAATGATTTCGACTGAATATATGTAGTAAGGTTAATTACTGTCAGATTCGATAAACACAGGAAACTTTTACACAACAAAACACTTCCATAAAAGTATAAAATTTGTTACCTTTATACATAGGGTCTATGAGTAACCCTAAGTAAACTTTAGTAAATAAATACGCACACAAATATTACAAATCAAGTAAAGTATATAAACTACTTGACACAATATAAGTAGATAAATGAGTTATACACAAAAAGATTTTCGAACTAGAGCAAAGTGCAGGACGAATTCGAACAGAAACTAGTGATTGGTTACGTAAAGCGACATTTATTACAATTTACTAACGGTACTTACCGTAGTAATAGCATGTGCTTCAAACTACACATTTTGAATACAGTTATTAGATGACTTAGATAAATAATCTTGAAGCTCAATTCACATGATAATAATGCACACAATATAAACGGTATTTTTGTGGTTACAAGTTACCAGTTGATGTCAGTTCATGAAAGCCTCTTTTAAATGACTGAAGAAAACAACTTTTAAAAAAGTTTCCTATTGCAATAAATAATCAAAAGAAAGAATTGCATATTATCATGTACCTACCTGATTTAAGTACTGATCAGCTAATTTATTATTTACACCATGTGGAATTTCGTTTGTATTTAAGAGAGTGGGTGAAGAGTTGCGATGATTATCATTTGGTAATTGATAATATCGCGTATCTGTTGTATTTGTACCAATAGTTACATCTGGGAGTGGACCAATATCTGTCATACCTCTACGTTGAAGATTATTATTATTTGTAAGATATGCTCCAGGATTACGAACAATTCGGCCGACGTTACTCATATGTGAACTGGGTAAAATAAGAGAAAAGTATTAAAAATAAGTAACTAGTGGTAAATCTATCTTATTCAAGTACACTGAGAAAATTTTTAACCGGTTAGTTATTTACCAGTATATGGCTTTGACTCCCAGGAATTAGGCAGCTAGAAATTATAATTAGCCCTTACATAACAAATATAACCACAGTTGATTACAAAAATATTGTTCCTGTCATTATAATCATTATTAGTACTCACTTCTACCAAAAATAAGTTATTTTAGCATATCATCAATAAAATAGCTATAATTACAAATATTAATGAAAAAAATATTCATTGAAATTGACCTACAGTGGATCAGTCGATTGATTTTGTTGACGGAATCGTTCACGATCTATACGTTGAACTTCTTAACCGCACAGTCGGCAACAACAAAAATACATAAAAGGAACGGAAAAAGAAGCTAATGAAATACAGTGTAAGAATATGAGAACATAAAAATTCTTCAAGAAATTGAATGTTAGTAGTAATACTATTAGTAGACTCCATACATCTAGCATCTGCCCATTCATCAATCCATTTTTGAGTAGCTTCTGTGTTCTTTAAAACCGTTATTTTGTTTCATTCGAGGAAAAAATTGTTACTTAACTGTAATGTAAGGTGCTGAGGTTCAATTTCTAAAATCATCATGAAAAAACCCTACTGAGGAGACATATACTGGGACGAAGCAGGTGTATATAGCTACTTAATTCAGTCGGTTACAACGTAGGAACAGGCACATATATGCAATTCAGTTGGCCTTCAGTTACTCCACAGCTACCCATCATTTCCAAACACCCTGAATGGAACATTGAAGTAGGCCCTCAAGTCTAAATGAATTTTAAATAAAGCTACTTAACTATTAAAGATTTACCTATCGACTGATGTCAATCCATTATGAAAACTAATTTTCATAAATTTCGAAATACTAAACGTTAGTGAAAGGCAAATATCGTTGCAAAATCAAAAAATTCATGAAAGAAAAGACACGTTTCATAAAGACACCATATAGTCTACACAATATTCAATTTACAATCGTTAGTCATTTCTGTGGAAAGATAAAGAAAAATATTGAATCGACAAATTCAGTGTTTTGATAAACATAAAACTTTTCGTGTGAGTCAAACCAAGCTCAATCGACACGAAATGAAACTAACAAGATGAATACCAAAAGAGTTTAAATAATTGTAGTAACACTCACAGTGAAAAAGATTGGACATTAGAGAATGTAATTTGAAAAGAAATAAAAATGTAAGTATGAAAGGACATAACTCTATAAATTACTTATTCCTAATCCAGCCAATGTGATTGAGGATAACTAACGTACCCCAGACGTACACCAGATACAAAAACAAACTTACAACTTATAAAACTAAATTTATATAAACGACAGTTATTTCTTTTAGGTATAATTGGCTGTTAACTAATACACATGAATATTACGAGATAGGTTTACCTGAACCATCTGAATTTACAATAACATAATCTTCAAGCGGTGGTTCACCATATTCCATCTCAGCATTCATATACACTCCACGTTGATCAAATCGATATGCAGTTGATCTTTGTTCATCTACATTAAATCCATCCTGTCTTGTTGGTACTGATGGTCGATAATTGTTTGATATATACTGTTGTTGATGTTTAGAACTATAAAAGTTAGTATTAAGATTATTTTGATGACTATCTGTAGGGTATTTATTAGAATCAATATGCATAAAATCACGTGGTTTTACTGAAGGCAGTTTAGGTAAGTTATTTTGGTCACTAGATGGTGATGAACTGGATGCATCTAATTCATCTTCAATGTATTCATCGACGGTAGTTTTCGTCATTTCATCATCTATATCGTCTAGACCATAGCCTGGATCATCATAATTATTGAAAGGTATAACACCAGCTCCGGTATGTTGTGGATAGAATGGATTGAAATCACCTGTTGAGTGTTGTGATGATGGTGATGATGAAGTTGCTCCAGATAAAGGTTGTTGTTTGTTGCTTGTATTATTTGACCAATGTGTTGGATTAGTCCATTCACGAGGACCGTTTGATGAACCAGGTGGATTATTAGATGACTGTGTATATACGAAAAGTATACGTTTAAAAGAAATGTAATACAGGATATAAGACAATAGATAGTAATTGTGGTACACATTGGTAAATAGAATAATTGTTGCATTAGTAAGTTTTACTTACTTATTGAGGTTTTGATAATATTTTAATGATAATTTTTCTAATATCATAGATATTAAATTGATTTCGATATATATATCACCGAATTATCTATGTAAAGTTAAATAAAATAGTTAGGGAGAAGTGTTCTCTTTATGAAGATATTTTCTTTCATGAACTTATATCGACTGAAGAATCAATCAAAATTTGGCAGTAGTAGACAATCATTTTATTTTAGTTTGAAATTTCCCAACGATCCATACCTTCGATTTCACATAAGAATGAACACAGAAATTTTAAGTTTCACAGTGAAGAAAATACTTTTAGAATATCAAAACAGACTCCAAAGGCGCACATTTTTTATCTCGACGGAATGGCGGTATAATACACCACAAACATCTCAATAATAATAATAATAATAATAATAATAATAACCTCAATCAATAAGTAGCACCAAAATCGAAGATTTATTTCTAAACTATGAAGAACAAAGTCAATAAATTTGGCAGTGATTCAATTACCCAGCAATGATATTTCACAAAGATCGCATTATATCACAAACTGATTAAAGCTGGAGGCTGGACCATCGAAACTTGCTCAATAGCATTGTGGATACCACAAGAATTAATGATCATATTTTTGATTTTCAGACTAGGATTAAATGATCATTTACTTCTAAATGGTTTTCCTTAGTTCTTTAATTGATACCAGTGTACGTGGTGACAACTATCTCCAGATATACAAATATGACTAAATGGCTAGTGAATTTAACTATCTATGCTATATTGATAGTAGTGAAATTTTTGTTGTACAGGCTATATTGTCTTGGTTGCTTTTTCATAAGCAATTAGAATTATGGAACTGGTGAATGTATTACCATTTATTTATAAAATCCATGCTTACATGTATGATACCATGTTTGCGATGAATAACTAAAATAATTTTTATTTAATATTTAACGTGTTATCTGACTTTGAACAAAAAGGATAAATTGTCTTAAATTCGACTGTTGTTTTTTATTGAATAAGGATCGGTAATGCAATGAACGACTTATGGAACGAGAGGATTTATAAAATATTGGGACCGGAGCTACTTAATTTTCATCAATATTGTACATATTTTATCGCATTATCGCTATAGACAATACAAAGACTTCGTTGTTAGTTTGTAATATTGATTGACTATGAATACACTGAATTTATTGTACTATTTAACACAAAAGCAGTTAAGATGTAGACTGGTTATTAGGTAAAAACAGAACGCTATAGTGACTTTCACGTACAAAATATTGACGCCAAAATCTAAGACTCATCTGTGTAAACAATTAGTTTAATAAAACGGAGAAAATATGGCGATATAACTAGTTTTATTTATTTATTTATTTGAACATATAAATATTGGTACAAGGAAGCACCAAATACATATGTGCCACACAATAATAATGACAATGGGAAGAGAAAAGGCGAGTAAGGTGCGTGTAAAAAGAAAAAAAGGAAAAATAACGACCACAAATTAGTGTATGGTGATGAAATAGTGATAATAGTGGAAAAAAAAGTACAACCAGAAAGAATTCTTTCAGTTACTAACATAGTGTTGCCACTGGATGTCAGCAATCCTTCGGAGACAGCGATGATCGAACACACAGAGTCGTCTAACATCCTCAACTCGGAGAGGCCAGGTTTCACAAACATAGAGCGAAACTACTCTCACCGACGCGCTGTAGATCCGACCTTTTACAGCCAAACTAACATCACGAAGACGCCAAAGATGGCCCAGATTGGCATAAGCCTCTCTGGCTTTCACTATACGTGCATTGATCTCATCACTCACACCCTCACCAGCACTTATGTAGCTACCCAGATATACGAACTTCTCGACAACTTCTATCTGGTCACCATCCAGGGTGAGTACAGGATCAGAGTCGTGCCAGTCTTGTAGAAGTACTTTGCACCTCGAAGGTGCAAAGCACATACCATACCAACGGACATTGATTGCCAACTGATTAAGTGCGGATTGCCTGGTTTGGGTATTAACGCACAGTAAGACAATGTCATCCGCATACTCAAGGTCGAGAAGTCTTTCTCCAGGCAACAGATCCACACCGCCATTACTTACATTCATCAGACCTGTTTCCAGAATGCATTTCACTGATAACTGAGAAGGTAGAGCTTTTTCCAGTTCTGAAGTGAAGATTTGACAAAACGGCGGCCTGCTTAAATATCTGGGTTACCTGTTCCTGCCATCTAATTATTTCAAGAAGTTATCTGTTTTTCATTTTGTTTTAACCTCTCATTATGTCCATTAATCGCATAACCTATACAGGCGCGTTTATGAAAAGCCTACAATCTTTCGCTGCACAAGTTACAAAAAAGTACTATACAAGACATCGTGGTGGTTAGCAACATGCGTTAAAGAGAATGAACATCAATCGTATGTCGATTCTCGAGCTGCTAAATTCTAACTGCCGATTACTAATCAACAAAGTGGACTATCTTCAATTCCTACTAAGTCAAAATACGCATCGTAATTGTGGTGTCATCACAATTCAAGAATCTTGGTTAAATGATTTACAGGACGACTGCCTAGTATCACTACGTGATTTCAAAATTTATCGTCAGGGTCGATCAAACAATAGAAAGAGGTGTGGCGGCGGTGTGGCTACATTTGTAAACGTGAACTGGTGTCGATCTTCGTTTGTGTGTTTCAAGTTTTCAAATGACTTTATCGACTGTCTAACTCTAAGATGTCGTCCACAACACCTGAATAAATACAGATATGTTTATGTTACCATTATCTACGTGACTCCAGACTGCACATCATCTGCGCTATCTGTTTTCGCTGATGAATTCACTGAGTTCGCTGTTACTGCCTTCAGTGATTCACTTTCACTTGTATGTGGTGATTTCAATTCATATGACTGTAGCTTCCTTACGTCACTAGGTCATCAAAATGTAGTAGATTTCCCTACCGGTTGGGATGCTCATTTAGACTTCGTTTTCATTAATGATGTGGGTATATATGTAACTCGTAAACGTGCTACATTTTCTAGCTCGGATCACTGTATAATTCGTGTTTTACCTAAAGTATATGGAAAGCATGGGAAGAGTACACTCTTACATCAAACCGAAAAAGTCAAATATAGGAAGTACTCAGAAGAAAATATCCGAAATCTGAAAAACATGTTTCATACGACTAACTGGGAATTGATTACAGATGACTCACTGGAAATCACTACTGATGTTATGTAAGTATGTGGAAACTCTTTAAGAACTTACAGGTGACAGACAGATTAGGAGCGATAACTAGCTGAATGTTTGCGACTTAAATAAGTCTTTTGTACGTCAGTCATCTGATGTAACGCCACCTTCATCCACAGGTTTAAAGAATAGCTGTGTTCCTAGTTTCACTGAAACTGATGTCCGAAGATGTCTCCAGTCACTTAATTCATCTCGATGTTTACGACCTGATGGTATCCTAAACCTCCTTTTTTTTAAATGTGCTGACGTCCTATGTTATCCATTCACTACTTTCTTTAACAGATCCTTCTCATCTAATCTCATACCGAAAATGTGGAGAAAGATGAAGATAATCCTTGTATCCAAGATAGTATCTGGTGATAAGAATGTGAAATTTAGACCTATTGCAATAACTTCACCCTTCCTGAAAACAATGGGAAAATTATTGACACTTCCACTTCAGCCTGCGATAAACGAGCATATTGATCCGTATCAGTTTGCTTACAGATGCAAAAGAAGCACCTTAGATGCTGTTGATGTTCTGCATCATAATATAATGTTCAACTTAGAAAAGGGTAAGAAGTATGTTCGATGTGCTTTTCTGGACTATACTTCAGCTTTTGATTCTATACCAAGACAACGTTTAATTAACAAGTTAATCAGCGTCAACACTGACAGCTGGATAACCAACTGGCTATGTTCCTACCTCTCTGGAAGGGAACAGTACACTGTGTTTGGAGGAAAGTGTTCAGAGTCTCTACTGTCTCACAAAGGTGTCCCACAAAGAGCTGTTCTTTCACTTCTTCTTTTCCCTTTTTTATGCATGATCTGCCATCTTCCACAGAAAACACTTTTTTGAAATATGCGGATTACCTCACTGTATGTATGCCTATCTCTTCCTCTTTACAACCCATGGAATTAAATAGGTTTTTGTCTCGTATTGATTGTCGGTCTGTTGGTAATGGTCTCATACTTAATCCGTCTAAATGTCAAGCTATTAACTTTAGCATGAGACATGAACGGCATCTAAACACCATTTTGAGATCCCATAATCTTTGTGCCATTGGAGACCCTATGATAAACACAGTGTCGAGGGTCAATTATCTTGGTGTCACCTTTTCCTCTGATCTCTCTTGGTCTTCTCACGTTTTATTGTTATCAAAGAAGGCTTTCCATCTGACTTAATACATAAAGAGATTTAATGTTCTTGGGATTACTCGTCATTTACTCTTACAATTTGTCAATTCTTACACATTACCTATTATTCTTTAATGTTCTCCATTATTCCTTCTACAGACTTTTGAGAAAAGACTTTGCTGTATTGCGGAGAGTGCTGAAGGCAGTTAGCAATGTGTGTGATGAATCTTTGGAGGTCATAATTAATATGGTTGTGGATAGACATCTAAAGTCATGCAAACTCCTGGCGGGCGTTATTTTATCAGATACTAACCATCCCCTTCACTCTGATCTTTCTCCTTATATATCTTCTGGTAGAACGAGACGTAATTACATTAAAATCCATGCACGCAAGCAAAAGTATAAAAGTTCTATAATACCTTACCTAGCAAATATATTCTGTGACGAACAGGTTGTTAGAGTTAACGTAGTCAATAAAATGCATTCTTATCATGTTTCTAATTTGAAAAGCTGTACAGTTTTTTCAGACTTTTTTAAAACCTTTTTTTCCCTTCTTTTGTCTTTTCTTCTGTTTTTTGTGTAAAAAACTTGTTGAAATACCCTGTGCTGAGAATTTTTATGTTGTAGCAAAATATGATATTGAATAAAGCCATTAATAATAAAAAAAACTAAAATAAAATAGTTCACATGAAACGCGATTTCTTCAAAACTAATAATGAAAAATTTGTAAACTAAATTATCGTAAGATCTTAGTAAACCATGGCATAAAAATGTTTGATACACGCACACAATAATATAACAGATTAAGTTTAAGAGTAAAAACTTCTTACTTTTCCTTGAGGTGTTTTATCTCTTCCACGATTACCATCTTGTGGAGCAAGATAATATGGGCCTTCACCAGTTCCTTGACCAAGAACAGTAATTCCAGAGCCTCGAACTGTTGGTCTGTTGCGACTAGGTAGGGCAGGAGCAATAGATGATCGTGTTGCAGACGACTCTGGACCAGAACCAGCTTATGTGTATAAAAAAGACAATCCACACATTATTTCGAAATTTACATGAATCTATAATTAACACTTAAATGTTTTGTTTCATAGGTTTGTTATTAATTATCTATCAAAATGCAGGCATTTAGGCATAGAAATTTATTTTGAAGACAATTCTTGTATAAAGATCCAACTGAAGTACGGTTGATGCGGAATGTAACTTCACTTGAATAAAATCTCTCTATCTTTGTACAAAAATGTATACATTAACTGGTTATACTCATTTCTATGGTTACCAAAATACTAAGTTAAATATACGTGAAAAATGATACACATATTATCAAAAGTACTCATTAAATTTAGGCCAGTTAATTCAATGGTGAAAAAAGGAACAGTAATATATGGCTAGCACACGAACTTGATATTCGATCCTATTGTGAATATATATCTTAAAACACAGAAACAAAAATCAAATAAAATGGTTTCTTTTGACAGAAAGAAAGATTGTCACAAAGTTAAAGAGAATTTTCAATTCAACTGATAAATCAAAATGAAATGCTTTGTAGAAAAATGATAATCATATGAGATCGGAAACTTTTTAAGAAATAACTTCATTTATATTATTGAAATCGTGAGTCAATCTAAGTTAGACCATCATTGAAAACCTGGAAACATTGAACAGCCGTTTTTCCTAGTATGCAACTCCTCAGCAGTGAGCATTCACGATCTTGAATGCAGGAATCCTGAATTCGGTCTCGTGAGCGAACGCTTAACTCGTAGACCACTGAGCCGGCATCCAACGACTTTAATGTTTAGCTTCAACCAATCCACGTTCGGTGCTTTAAGGTTTCCAATGTTTTGGTTAAAAGATAAATTTTTTCATACATGGATGGTGCACGAAAGTGAAGCGAACGATAGCAATGACAGAGTTCACATCGATAGCTTAAGATCAACTAGGTTGTCATATTATCATTCAAGATGTAAGAATCATCTGCTTTCCAGTTTGATTTAAATTAGTGAATGTTGTGATTATGAATAAATATGTGACTAGGTTGATAGCTGAATTTCATAAATTAATTAGTAGCGAAGTATTTCAATCGCTTGAAGGTTCCTCTGCTTCAATTCCTACCATAATCCAGGTTCTCTTTCATTCTCGATCATTTTCTCGATACTATAAATAATATGTAATAAATAACCATAAAAAGTATAAATCACCTAATGCCTTAATAAAATTTCTTATCATATAAATAAAATCAACAATCTAATAAACAAACAAAGATGGATAGTGGCTAGCAGTGGAATCCAGGACGCTCGTTTCGTCCCGTTTGGGACTCGTCAGCTGGATGTACCTGCATCTCAGAGTTGATGTTCACTCTAATAAATATGATCAAATATATATATATATATATATATATATATATATATATATATATATATATATATATCAAATATATATATAATAACGACAACTTTTTAAAAAAATACTCAATGTAATCTCATAAATTTGTCACAATAAATGAAATCTCTGTATTATATTGACATTTACAGCAAAAGGGAATTCATAATCAAAGATTTTATTATAAAATAATCTTATTGTTAATCAATTAGATTGATTTGAAAATTTATCTAATGGTAAAGTTAATAGAAAAATAACCAAAATGGTTAGACAACACCAGAAAAACGTCCCAACGAATATATAATAAAATTAATTTTTGTGAAAAGAAAACGTGATTGAAAACTTGGTTATTAATAATAACTACAAGTGACCAATACGATCAGTTTGCTAAAATGTGTTGTTCTTTTTTAGTGTAAGTGTTATCGATATCAACTGATCATTTCTGAATTCCAAAAGATGAAAGATGTCAATGATGTCCATTAATACTGTAGTGAACGAGCACCTAAGTAGAGAAAGCCAATTTATTGTTAAATGCAAAATTACACAGTGATTTCGGAAAATATGAATATCATACATGAAATACATCATTTGAACATCTTCCATCAGTTTTCATTTACATACTTCATAATTCTTACAATTCCGTTGTTATTTCAAATGCTTTCTGTTTTCCACCCCGTTCTCCTTAATTCAATTTTCCACTAGCAGGCATTCCACTTTCCGATTTCTGCTACACATTACTTTTATCTGTCAGCATAAGGAGTATACACCACGCTATCACTACTGGTCAATGGGAAATCGTTGTCCAATAAATCGTAAATGGTATTATCAATTATTGCACAGTTTAAGGAATCACCTGTCGAATGTATTCCTAAATATCTTATGGCATAAATGGATTATGTTTAACAATGGAATTAAGGAAGTGTGCGCTGTCTTATCTAAGATTAAGTTAGCTGGATTTAACTACGCTCGATTAGCGATGTCCACATTGAAAACTCGATAATGCATCAAGTCAGTTCATCAGCTACAAGTAGGACCAGGCACATATATGCATCGGTCCAAGTTGCCAAAAATCCCTGGCACGCCAAGATAAACACAAAATTCACAGAAGTATTTACTTCAATGGTAGTAATATATAAAAGAAAGGTTGCGTATAAGGATGTGACATACGGGAGAAAAAATTAGTTAGTAAAAAGGTATAAATTAAATTTAATCTCGCGGTTTAGAGGAAAATAAAGAGTACATACACCAACTCCATCGTGATCGAACCTGTGCCATGTCACCACGTCTCCAACCATCCGTTACAATAGTCGCGTGGACCCCAACCAAGTAATCTGCATCTACTAACATGGCTAAGACCAGAAGTCAGTGACTTCAAGCACTGATGATACATCTTGGTTTGGCCACCCCTCACTTTCTTCCAACCGTCTCCAACACTAGTCAGCATTGCATGTCGTGGTAATCGGTGTTCAGGCATACGTAACACGTGACCCAACTATCTCAGTCGATGAAGATTCACAATCCATCAACTGATTCACCATCATTCCCTAATACCATGCGCCTAACCTCACTATTACTTAACCGGTGATCCCAGCAAACGCCAGCAATATTTTTAAGGCATCTGTGGTCAAATACTAGTAACTTACGGCTGTTTTCTACTCTTCATGGCCACGTTTCGCAGCCGTAAATTAGAACAGAACGAAATGCTGCACAGTATACTCGTCCCTTGATTGATAGACTAATGTTTCGCATTCGCCATAGGTGACGTCAGTTGGCAAAAGCTATACGAGCTTTCTGAATCCATGCTGAGATTCGTCAGACACCGACCACTTAGGACTGATCAGACTTCCAAGATAAGTGAAGTTGTCATATGGACCAGCTGCTCATCCTCGTTTCAGATTAGCTATGGACTACTTCAGTGTTCCGTCCAGGCTGTTTGGGAATGGTGGGTAGTTGTGGAGTAGCTGAAGGCCAGCTGAACTGCTCCTTAAAGTGCATCGTCCATCGTTTTAAATTTCTGGGCTGAGAACAAATAAATGTCGTCTTTTTCCGAGATAGTCTCGCTTACACTTAACTTCATAACTCCAGTTTCTTTTATTAGCCTGATAAGCTGTCTGGTGTTACATACAGCCGCTGCCTTTCCCATCCCTTTTGCTTTCGTCGCTCACCACCGCTTAGGGTCGTTCCTTAGACTTTTGGTTAACCTAGATCTGATTTGCTATTGCACTTTATCGTTTTTGGAGTCAGATGGGGTTAGCTTACGAGAATCTATCAGCGCAATAAACTTAGTGGAAATCCACTGGTTTTTCGTGACCTTTTGGTTCACATCACTAATAGATGTCGCTGCTGTTTATACAACTGTTTGTATAAAATTCCAAGCAACGTCCGGGTCAGCTTCATTTTCAGAACTGCCTAGGTGTGACCTCAGTTGTTCCTGGAATCTACTTTTGGCTTTCTCGTCACTGAGCTCAACTCCAATCGGTCTTCTTAATGTGGATTTTTCTGCGTCCAGTGAGGCACAAACAAATGCGTGCTCGTATTAAAGCATGATCAAAGTTTAATGTATCCTCTTACAAATAATGACACTTTTAAATCCATAGATACTAAACAACGTAATATTTCAGGATACTCAACGAGTTGTAACGCACCCGATTGTCTAAATCAAGCAGGTTGAAGAGAACTTTTAAACAAATATTGAAATGTTGAACAGAAAATAAATATCTACAACTATTAAGTCATATGGGCGTACATTTGACTACTCACTATATTTCACAACCTTTTACAAACGAATTTGACTGTTACTTTGTATATAAATGACTTTCTTTGTGAAAAAAAAAAAGAGAAATTCAGTAAAAATACATACAGGATTTTTTTTTAAAAAACTCCATATTTATATGTTTAGGACAAATTACAATATTTCTAAACATTAGAAATACTGAGTTATTCAAAATAAGTGAGATATTGATGGTATATTATATTACGGATACAAAGAAGAGAGACTAAAGTGTATATAGTTAGTAGAAATTATGAAAATTAACAAAAAAAGCATATAATCTACACAATGTATGTTAAACTAGTTACACCTTTTTCACACACTGAAAAAAAGAATAAATAAAGCATACCTCTGCGTCCTGAATGATTACAGAGATTAGAACCCCACCAACACATATGGGAAGGTATTATAAAAAATAAGTTGGAAATAGGCAAAAATGACGATTTAGAGTATCATCATTAAAATAAATAATAAACAGCACATATAACCGAACAATATTGTTTTTCATTACATCCTCATCAGACTTTAATATACAGTAATATTTATATAAATATACGAAATTATTAGACCAATCAAAGCAGTTTATGAGCCAGTGATAACAGTGGAACAGATTCTGTGACTATGGAAATAGAA
The DNA here is from genome assembly GCF_000699445.3 of Schistosoma haematobium. NCBI lineage: Eukaryota > Metazoa > Platyhelminthes > Trematoda > Strigeidida > Schistosomatidae > Schistosoma > Schistosoma haematobium. The sequence continues at coordinate 16,011,156 of NC_067197.1, read as the reverse complement.
AAAGTTAACTAGATACCGATATACAGTTTGAGAATTTATATTCACAAACAACATATTTGGTCCCGACCTCACTTGATGAACTTACTAGATTTAAAACCAAGTAGGCTGACATCTGCCAACAATGCAAAACTGGTAAATATACCACGAAATCACCACGTACCAAACAACATCGAAATGCTTTATATATGCTTAGAAAAGATAACTTTCTGATCACAAGCAAGCTGGACAGAAGAGGGCTAGTTCTAATAAACAAAGATGACTAGATCGATAAAATGAGCTCATTTAATGAATGATTCGACCAAATTTCGAAAACTCAACGACGTTAAGGATACAAATATGAAAGCAGAGAAACCACTGACTAATTCGCTTAAAGAATTAAAAAATAAAGGAATACTTACTCCAACCATTCACGATTTTCACTTACACCCACTGGATCGAACACACCACAATTCTATGGTTCACCCAAAGTTCACAAGATAGGACTTCCTCTTCCTCTAGTTTGAGATATGTATAATTCTACCTACCATAAAACTGCAGAGTGGTTAGTTCGAGTTCGTGATCCCTTAAACAGAAACGTTAAAGACGTTTCCGATTCCATTTCCAAGGTGGAACATACGAAACTCCGCCTGTAGCTTTTTCTAGAGTTACTGCCGGTCCCAAGCCCGGGTAAAGGAGGAGGGTTGGGCATGGAGTTAGCGACCCCATCCTGTAGAAAACTAACTCACTAAAAAACGCTAACCAGAAAAAATAATTCAAACCATTTCAACTCTACCCTGGGAGTTAGGTCTTCATTTAGAACAACTATGACGCCTCATGGTGAAAGCTGAGTTCCTCCGGAAGCCACGAGGCCGATGCCCCTTCTAACAACCAGAGCAACAATTTTTATAGGTACATGGAACGTCCGGAAAATGTGGAAGACCGGGAAGACTAGACAAATAGAAAGGGAAATGAGGAGATACAACTTGGCAGTACTGGGAATCAGCGAAACCCATTGGACCCAAGCTGGAAAACAAAGGCTAAATACGGGAGAGATGCTGCTATACTCCGGCCACGAAGAGGAAAATGTTCTACACACTCAGGGAGTTGCTCTAATGCTGTTCGAAGTAGCAAGAAATGCACTTGTAGGATGGGAATCTCACGGATTCAGAATCATTAAAGTATCATTCAAAACAAAGAAGGAGGGAATCACAATGAATATTATCCAATTTTATGCACCCATCAATGATAGCAACGATACAATTGAAGAACATATGGAACTCAAAACAACTTTCAACCAATATCAAAGTCAGAATCTTGAATGCGAACGTCAAGGCAGTTTTACTGTATGGAGCTGAGGCTTGGAGAACTACAACAACCACCATCAAGGAGGTACAAGTATTTATAAATAGTTTTCTACGCAAGATGCTCAACATCCATTGGCCGGATACCATCAACAACAGCCTTCTCTGGGAGGGAACAAACCAGCTTCCAGATGAAGAAGAAATTAGGAAAAGACGATGGAAATGGATAGGACATACATTACGCAAATCATCAAACTACATCACGAGGCAAGCCCTAACTTGGGATCCTGAAAGGAAGCGGAAAAGAGGAAGGCCAAAGAACATATTACGTCAGGAAATAGAAGCAGATATGAAAAGGATGAATAACAACTGGAAGGAGCTGGAAAGGATTGCCCAGGACAGGGTTAGATGGAGAATGCTGGTGAGCGGCCTATGCTCCTTCACGAGGAGTAACAGGAGTAATTAAGTAAGTGGAACATACGAACTTAAATAGAAAACGGATGATATCTCTAGATGCTGCTTCCTTGTTCGCCGATGTACCACTAACTGAAACTGTTGACTTTGTATGTCAACGACTACTTGAAAAACAGATCAATATTGAAATTTTCAAGGTTAGTCTCAAACAATTAGTTCTGAAATGTACAATGAACGTCCATCTTGTCTTCAATAACATATAGACAAATTGATGGAACAGCGATGAGTTCACCTCTAGGTCCTATCCTTGCTGATCTCTTTTCTTGTGAAACTAGAGAACGGACCTCTCAAAAGTGCTATTGATAAGCTTGACTTTTTCTGTCGTTACACTGATGATACTTACATTGTCGTCGGTCAGAAAACTGGAAAATAAGAACTCTTAGAGCTATTTAACGATAAAAAATTTAGAAATAAAATCTACGTATGAAGAGGAACTTGATAACAAAGGACATTTCCTTGACGTTTTGTTAATCAGAAAAGAAAGTGGTTCTATCAGTAGAAGTGTGTATAGGAAAAGTTCTTCATTAACCGGTACACGCATTTCGCGGACTTTGTACCCATTCATTGTTGGAGAAGCCTAGTTAGATGTCTTGCAAAAAGAGCTAGGAAGATATGCTCAGACGATGCTATAAACAAGGAACTAGAGCCTGTTCATAATATGTTGGTTGGAAAGGGTTGCCCACAAGGTTATTTGAAGAAACACGTGCATGTAACAAAGAGGAAAGTAGCGACATCAACGGCTCGTAGTAAACTCCTCTTCCTGAAGCTGCAATCCAGAGGAGATATAGCTGGTGATGTGCTACGGGATAGACTGACTAGAGTAGTTAAGAGAACGTTTAATGCAACTAACCTCTGTCTATCGTTCTCGACCCGATCTATGGTGATTCCACAACTAAAGGATAATTTACATGACCCTGCCACATTCATGTGTATCTACGAATTCATCTGCTCCTGTTGAGAAAGCTATATTGGGGGCACAACCAGACAACTGAGCCAACGAGTTTGTGAACATCTCTCTTCGTGGTAAGGAAAGGGTATCGTCAAAACAATACGCAGCTCCATCCTATCATACTTGATCGATAGCGGTCATGTAGTCGACAGAAATAGATCATTCAAAGTGATTTATTGTATTCCTACTAGTTTTCCTTATGGGGTTCGATCTCGTCTTTTACACATGACAGCAGCTACAGGAATCCCAGCTAACAATCCAAGTCTTTGTATTCATAAGAAATGTGTGACGCTTTAATAAACGACTTTATTTATTATTATTTTCCATACTCTTTGTTAGTTTATTTTCTTCACCCTCTCCCACCTTTTTTCCAAATATGCGCTTCATTGTCCAATTATATGAACACTTCTTACTACGTAATCTTATAGTTTTTATGAATGTTATTTCAGCATCCATATTTTTAAAGACATTGACTTATTTCCCATTATGAAAAATGGGCTCTATTCTTTGCTATTCAAAACAGCTTTACATCTGTCATCACAATAACAATTTGTACTCTTTACTTATTATGTTTATTTATGTAATCTATTCCACTGTTATCACTGACCCATAAACTACCTTGATTGATTTAATAATTTCGTATATGTATATAAATATTACTGTATGTTAAAGTCTGATGATGATTTTACTGAAAACAATATTGTTCGCTTATATATGTTGTTCTGATTCACAATATGGGAAGTTTTAAAATAATAAACAGTAACGAAAAAAATTTCACATTTTATTTTACAACGAGCTTATCAAAGATAATAAAGTATGCTATTACGTGGTATCGTGGCAGTAAATGATATGCGACTTAGTGAAATAATTCTAACAACGAAATCACAATACAGAACTGACAACGAAGACAGCTCCATAATGCAATCAATTTAAGTAATAAAACACATTTATGAACACTATGTCCGTCTGGTTGATTTTCGTTAACTATCAAAAATGATGAGTACTTATGGATTGATTACATTTATCAATCGTTCGTTTATTTGATTTACAATACTTAAATTATGCAATCCTATTAAAAGCATTGAATGACAGATACTATGTTGGTGTGCTTCGATTTCAATAGACATTCATAGTTGGTAAAAAGATTATAGGTTATTGGACTCATTTAACTGACCTACATAGATTGTATTTGAATTTATTAAGCGATTATTTGTTTTTACAAATCACATTTATATTCTTAAAAAATCATTAACATACTACTACTCTTTAGAAAACAGTTACACATAGTGTGACTTTGAAGTTATATCAAGATATTACTCTTGGTGACACAAAACGCGAACTTAAAATAATGTGATCAAATACGCTATGTTATACTGGTTTTACTATTTTACATGTTCTGGACAACATATATAACTGGATTAAGGGATGTATGAGAAATGAAGCTGAGTTTCAAACAAAACTGGATTTTAATAATTACAAGGGACCATTATTTTCAGTAAAACATATAATAAAAAAGACTGATTGGAAAATAAACTTTAAGAAAACTCATAGGAACTTTTAAGAACATACATTTTGAAATTACAGAGCTTTAGTCAAGCCAAAATCCCTTAGAAAATTCCAGTCAGTCAACCACAGTCAAACAACAATAATAATGTAGATTGTGACAAAAATGAATATTTGCTCAAATTACCTTATATTAGATCAATACACTAACGTTACACCCAATGATAAATTTTGATTTGGTTGTTTGTCCTCTGAAGAAGTGACTTACATTGAGTCACGAAACGTCAGAAAATTTAATTTTTCTACTAGATGGGATATTACAAATATATGAATTTATTTATAAGAATCTACTCAATGCTTAATTTATTCGAAATTATCAAGTCAAATCTTGGTATTGATACCTATTAAACCCAAAGATTATTAGGTTGATAAAATTATATTGATTCAAAAATTACAGATACGAGACAGGATAATCAGAAATACATTGAAAATAACTTTAAGTTTAAGGTAGCAAACTTGATGATTTACAAGACTTCTTTTATACAACAAAACACATATGTTAATTATTCAGTGATCCGCTGTATGTTATTAAAATTGCAAATAGATAGATAACAAATAAAATATTGACTCTTCAGATAATGGTAATCAAGTTGACCTGTTTTACGCAACAAATACTACAATAAACAGAATCTTCTAACTCAGTTCTTATGTAAAATCTATATTATTCATTGAATATTATTGAGAAGTGAACAAGTGATTAAAATCTAACATGAATGCATTACGCTAGTGTATTACACTTGAAAAAAGCAAATAATATTTATCTACATTATCAGAAGTATTAACCTGTTTACGGTACACTGCTTAGTTATAAAATGAGAATTAGAACTGCATTTTAAAATTTTATCCAGCACAATGTCAGATTTAGAATGTTCACTATAAAACTGAATTTTTAAGAATTACTTATCATTGATGAGGCTACTTGACAAACTGTTCCATCCACCAAATATTATTGAAATAGTCCTTGTAATTTTGTATAGATAAAACAGTTAATCAGTCACAGAAACTGTATGATTTGAGACAGTTAGTCAGTCACTCATAATCAACGTACAATCTGTCGAACATGCACATCGATCAAAGTTGCTACACTATATTAACACTGTGAGAGGAATTTATCAAGACTGATATCAAATTAGCAGTAGTGAAAATGCCAGTGGCAGTAAAAAACGCGTTCGGCATAGACAATATGACTCAAGAATTATTGAGTTCGCATAATTAAAAAACCCAGGACAAATGCTCTTCATATTAAATCCCAACACTTAACATTTGTACAGCAATAAAAAATTAATAGGATCAAAATAATTAACTGAATATAATTAATGGTAACAGGTATAAAAACTAAGTGTGAAGAGTAAGTTCATTTTGTATTGTTTGGTTGAATCCTCCCATTGATGTTTAAGACTGCAATTGATCAGTTTCTTATTGGCATACGAGCATCATGTACGGATTGTCTCGATAATGCCTTGTCACAACCATTATGGGCAAAGATGGATGGTGGCTAGCAAAGAATCCAATTAAACAATACAAAATGAATTACAACTTCACCCCATTTCACAAGCTGGGGCGGCCTGCTTGAGCATCTGGGCTACCTGTTCCTGCCATCTAGATATTTCAACAAGTTATCTATTTTCGTTTGTTTTAATATATCATTATGTTTATTAATCGCATGACCTATTCTGCTGCGTTTCTGAAAAGTGTACAACCTTTCGTTGTCAAAGTTACAAAAGACTCAATAAGAGCCAACGTGGTTGCTGGCAATATACAGCGAAAAAAATGCACATTATTCAGATGTTCATTTACTGAACTGCTAACATCTAACTGACGATCACTCAATATTTATCGCCAGGACCGACCAAGAAGAAAGAAACGGAAACTTGTTGAAATACTTTACGCTGAGAATTCTATATTGTACCAAAAATATAATACTGAATAAAGCTAATAATAATAATAATAATAATAATAATAATAATAATATCTGGATTGCGTAGCTAAGTAGGTAAGGTGATGTCGTCTGAAGCGTACGGTATTGGGTTCGAGTTCTGGAGTGAACGTCAACTCCGGGATGCAAGTATACCTAACTGACGGGTCCCAAACAGCACGAAACATGTATCCTTTATTTCACTGATAGCCACCATCCATCTTCGCTTATGAAGAATAAACTTTTGACAGAACAGGCGAAATCAGTAACTCAACACATTAGCTATGCTATTCCAACTGATTATGAGCCATATCATCTAAGGTCTTCACTCGTTGATTAACACAAACATAATAAACATAATTATCAGTAGCAATAGAGTGCTAAGTTTACAATCTTTGGCTATTGGTTGATAGCACAAAATGAAATAATAAGTGAATTGAATTTTAAAATATTCAATGATCAGTGGATTTACATAACTAAACTCGTTATACAACAATTTTATCAACTAACAAAACATAAACAATAAAATGATGGAAGACTGGAATAAACATCAATACATCATTCGTTCTTAAATTAAATGTCATAGGCATTAGATAAGGATTCGATAGCTTAAACAATAAGTACAATAAAAAATCACTTTAGCTAGTCTATCCATTCTATTAAGAGAAACTGTACACACTAAATACTAAGTTTGATTCAAGAAAGAAAAATAATATACAATTTGCATGACATTTATTTTCTAACAAATAAACAAACTGACATATACAGTTATTACTCTTTTCCCCTAAAGCAAATGTGTTTACTGTGAAAATGAAGATAGATATTCTGCACAATACGGTGTTCCAGCCGTGTGAAAGTGAAGCCGATTAGCTTTTCTGGGAACGGTTTCCGTTTTTGAAGGCTCACAAACCCACCGACTGTATACGATTTTGTGGGAAGGTTGTTACCCCCAGATCTTGGCGCTTGGGCGTCGCTTCACGGGCAAGTAATGGTCTACGCGCACACTGGTAACACAAGTTTTTACGCATGCATCCCATAGCATACATACTGGTATTTTCACACACCTGGGAGGGTAAATGGTCACCGCGCCTTTTGAACGAATTTGCAACAGCTGACTGTCACTTACGCATTAAGTGCATCTCATTGGTACAAAGGCTTTCGCCCTTGAACTTCATGACATATACCTAAACATAAACACTTTCTGAGAAGGGTGATGGTCACCTCTCCCTAGTATTTGCTACCACATTTTTTATTATATATTCGACTCAAAAGGTTAGGCCACTGATTTTACTAGACATAGGGAAGACACTTTTCAGCTTACGTTCCTTGTGCTCACCCACGCACGTACCCATTGCATATGCATATACCTATATACATAAACCAAACAAGCCGAATCATATACGTAAACATACACATCGAACATCCCGTAAGACTTTTAGAGCTCCGAACAAAGGAACTCAATTAATCCAGTTTACAGCAGAGTGGTGAATTAGTTCCATCTCCAACCACCCAAGTTAGCTAGCAAGGTTGCCCCTAGTGCCTAGCAGCGCCGCGGGGAGGCCTTAAGTCGGATTGTGTTGCTGATTTTTATCCATTGGCCTAGAAACACGAAGGTTATTCAGCATAATATTAACAATAGTAATAATAATAATAATAAAATAATCCCATCAGATTGAACTTGATCACTGATAACCTCAGTAATAATAAGGAGGAAGCTATACAAGATTAGCTTGATTGATATGGGCCTAAATTTATAAAAATCTATAGATATTCGACTATATAACAAATATGGAAAGAAATAAACAGATTTTCTAGTTGCATTACGAGTAATGAATTGAGTTCATGCTGAATCGAATTCCACAACAAGACTAGAATACAAACAGAATAAAGTAACTTGAAATTCAAAATTGTCTGAAGTAGGACTGACAACTTCAAATTATTATTTGATGAGAGAAGTAAGATTTTCTGCAAAGAATCAATGAATTTAAATACAAGAGTTCAGAATTTCCAAAGATATTCATTACTACTATTTCAACTACTACTACTGGACAGTTACCATTCATTTACATAAATAAACCAATTAAGTAAATAAACCAATATATATATATATAATTTCTATATTTAATTTACTCTTAAATGTATAAAGTACAAATGTAATAGTCAAAGTATCTGATCGTACTAACTTTTTCTCTTTTCAAACTAATCATTTATTTTTAGCTAGTAGTTATATCAATGCATATATAAAAGAGATATCGATGTGTGTATGTTAATCCTAGGAATGAAAATCCATTACATAGTTGTGTTTTGTTTTCTTCAAAAACATGCAAAATATCCATTTGTAGTATTGACTAACGCGCACACACACACACACATGTACATGTAAATATAAACAAGCATATATACATGATATATACACATACCTCGAGGTTCAAAATGTCGTTGATGCAGAAATCGATGATTCAGGAAATTTTCTGTAAAATGTCACATTAGACAACAAGAATGTAACAGAATAAAAGTAAATATATAAATTAGCTAAAAATAAATTCTAAACAAAATTAATTTGATCACCATAATAATATGGATCATTTGAAAGGGTATTAAACGAAATACAATAAAGGAAAATAGAAGTGAATGAGTGTGAAACTGATTTTATGGTGTGATCATACTGTAAGAATGCCATTCAAATAAATGACCTTTTAAGAAATACATTTGGTTTTTCATCGAGAACAATAATAATAATAATAATAATAGTGCAGTGAAAGAGAACACAAGTAGGGACAATCAAATGTACTTGACCACAAAATTACAGCACATCTTAGTAAAATCTGAGGACCATACAGTAAATACATAATTTGCAAGATATCAGTCAATCGTCTCAGACTTCATTGTTCCTGCATTTTCATACTAACTGCTTTCTGTTCCCGTTCTTTCCTTCTCGACTTTCTGCTGCCAGACATTCTAATTCTGATTATCGTTACATACTACTCATGTCGATATAAATAGCACACGCCACAATAATAGTAATAATAGAAAAAACAATAAAACAATTCTTTGCACTTACGAAAATCAATTCTATCCGATGGTTTACGAATAAGCATTTTTAATAGAAGATCCTGTAACGCTTTACTGGTTGTAACAGGTATTCTGTAAAACGAAAAGAAGTTTTGAAAAAAGGAACTCTGTAAGCATTGTACTGATGAAGTTATTTTTAATCAAACTGATAACCTGAAACTTCTACTTCACTAATTAACTTTCAAAGTGTAAAATCTTCAAACTATATAAATACTTAAAATATACAGCAAGCAGAAGAGGATTCTGATATAATTGTTGTCTAAGCTGGGAAGAATTTTTAACAACCACCCTATGAATGTGTGGTTTTCTCACTACAGTTAATAACCGCAGTATTAATGGTCAATTTATTTAAAATTAAAACACCCATATATTGAGATACATATATCTACCAAACTTTTGAAAGAACTCAAAATAACTAAGCATACGAAAGGAAATAACAACAAGTTGAAATCATGAGTCAATTGAAGCTAGACCACCATGAGAAACCTGGAAGCACTGGACGGCCGTTTCGTTAAAACTCTTACCGAGTACCTCTTCAATCAGGACATTTTTCATTAAAATTGAAAATTTTTGAAAATAATGTATTCTCAGAGCTGGATGTTTAATTGTGAAGCTCTCATTATCTGTCTAGACAATATATTGATAGGATATCCAAAATTTCTAAAATCTAGGTATCTATTCTAAAAGTTTATTGTAATAAGAATATTTTCTAAGAAAAGTTTGATCTACGACTGATGTGTTCGTAAGACATGAGAGCCTTCAAAAACACCTGTCTAACAATTTTCTAAGCTGATGTTTCATGAATCGATTAAAAAATGAGAAATCTCAAGACGAATGGTTCCTAAAATTAAGAAATTTTCCACGTAATTGGACTAGTACAAGTTGTTACAATTTGCAGCAGTACAGAAAAGGACTGTTATTAGGAATGATGTCACAAACTGATTAATACATCTGAGGGGTATCAAATGAAATGTAAGTGATATTTATAATTGGTAAAGACTACAATAAAATAAATAATATGGGGTTTTTCTCATTCTCATAAGATAACCAACTATTCACCTTAACACTAATTCTAAACCGACATTACAGATTTGAAGAATGTTAAAAATTTCGCCAACTTAATTTACAAACATACTTATTGGAGGAAACCGTTGACAAGAATAGAAAAGATTGGATAACCAGATAAAAATGAATTGGAATATGAAAGCTCTACACCGAGAACTGTATGAGCAATGAGTACGACTGCAGAAAAATGAGACCAGTTATTCGTTGAGGTCGTTATAAACAATATAGAGACTTGGATCAGACTGAGTTGCTGCACTACATTTACTAATATAATCACAGCCAAGTAAAAGACCAGTTTGGTTTATTTTGATTTAATATTGCAGAGTCCCATCTAACGATCGAATGACTATGGATCCTAATATTTTAGACACCATATTACTCGAACCGGTTCCCCTATGGTTATCAAAAAACAATGTTAGCTATTTTTTATAGACCAAGACGATCGGAATCCAAGACCAATTAGTTGGGATTACATCCAGTTCGTAAACTCTGGCTAGCACCTCAGTCAACTTAACAGCTAAAATTGAACTCCTATTCCTAAAAACCACTGATGTACCTAGCAGGTGTGCCTGCTACTCCTTGTTTCAAGTAAGGTACAGCCCTTTCCAAACTTTTTAAGAGCTGGTGTACTTAGGTCAATAACCCATTCATACAACATGAGAATAGAAGGTAAGCAAAAAGTAGTTTGGAGTCAGTTGAATTATTTCGTTGAGTTTTCTCCTCATTATTCCAATCTCCTGAACAGAGACAGATCAGTGTTTTATCTTTCTCTAAAACGGTCTTACTAACAGCTGACTTCTCTAAACCAGTTTATTCGGTGATTCTGAACAGACGTCGCCACCGCTGCCCTTCCGATTTCTTTTGCTTTGGTTTGCGGTTACTTATCGTTCTTTGGACATCCTGGAATGAGTTTATGAGCAGCTATTAATTAAGTAGAGGCTTTTAAGACCTGATGATCCCAGTCCTTTGGTTCAGATCGCTAATAGACGTTACTATTGTTGCTGTTAAAGACTGCGAATCATGCCAGATAGTCTTTGAATGAACACTACCTACATAGTCGAGTAAGTGTATAGTTAGTTCTGCCTTAAGAATACCCTTGACCCATTAGTCTTCGAACTACACTCGAAAAGATCTTCTTGTTTCATTGTGTCTGAGCCCAATAAGGTGCAAACAAACACGAAATATGACTAGAGAGTATTTGGAATCTGAACATCTGTTACGGATAAGGAGCGAGTCTTCAACCAGACATGTTTAGTGATGACTGACAACAATATGATTTATTTGTGTCCATCGTTGTGACTTCGGTAGTCACGACGTTAGGTGATGTCTTACCTTGTGCTCAAAAGATGATGACTGTTATCAAATTAACAGATATGCATTAGGTATACTAGTAGTAAATTACGTCGACTCTCCAAACCCTCTAGGTGACGTCAAATGAATTAAGACATTGTATGGGTGCTTCAGAGATGCAGCATCTATTGATAATACGAGATTCCAATGTCTCCATTTTCGTTCAACTTCATCATAGACCTACTGCTGAAAATAACGCTCTCGTCGACTGAATTCTCGGGCATTGATGTCCTACCAGGAGGTCCACTTATCGGATTAGAATACGCAGATAATACAGTCCTGTTTGGTGAAGATGCCGTTAAAATGCAGTGTTTTGGTAGCACTGGGCAACAATGCCAGGATGTTTGGGATGCGTTTCTCCCCCTCTGAATGCAAGTTGTTGCTGCAGGACTGGGCTGCGTCAACACCTGAACTAAGGATAGGGAGTGAAGTAGTCGAACGCGCTGACAACTTCACTTATCTTGGAAATCTGATCAACCATAATGGGTTGGTGCCTGACGAATCTCAGCATGGATTCAGAAAGCTCGTATAGCTTTTGCCAACTGACGTCACCTATGGCGAATGCGAAACATTAGTCTATCAATCAAGGGACGAGTATACTGTGCAGCATTTCGTTCTGTTCTAATTTACGGCTGCGAAACGTGGCCATGAAGAGTAGAAAACAGCCGTAAGTTACTAGTATTTGACCACAGATGCCTTAAAAATATTGCTGGCGTTTGCTGGGATCACCGGTTAAGTAATAGTGAGGTTAGGCGCATGGTATTAGGGAATGATGGTGAATCAGTTGATGGATTGTGAATCTTCATCGACTGAGATAGTTGGGTCACGTGTTACGTATGCCTGAACACCGATTACCACGACATGCAATGCTGACTAGTGTTGGAGACGGTTGGAAGAAAGTGAGGGGTGGCCAAACCAAGATGTATCATCAGTGCTTGAAGTCACTGACTTCTGGTCTTAGCCATGTTAGTAGATGCAGATTACTTGGTTGGGGTCCACGCGACTATCGTAACCAATGGTTGGTTTCTTCTACGAACTAATTCTTTCTTACAGAACTGTATCCTTACATAAAATCTTTCTTTATCACCATTGAGTTAACTGCTTCTATGAATCCGGTGTTCGTCTTGCTATGCTAATGAGGTGTAGCAACTTGGACCGATGCATATATGTACCTGATCCTACGTTGTAGCTGACTGACTGACTAAGCATTTCAATAGTGTTGAAAGAATGAAAGATCTAAAATGCAGTCCGGAGAAAGATTTAGGGAGGACTGGGATGAAATTTGGTCAAATAACATAGTTAACATTAGTATCATACGTGAACGTAGTCGAAGCTAGAGGATGACTGGTCATGGGAACAGAACAAATGTTAGATTATTAAGATGGGATTCGATTGTGAAGATGGTCGCGAGGAGATTTGTTACTCCCCGATTCTCCAAACCTTGGAAAGATATTTCTATTTGGAGGAAGATGTGTAATGGGCGCTTTTGACTAACTGAATGAACCAACAAAACTAGCTGGTTGCTCAAATACTTATAAATACAGTTTGGTGAGAGTCTGAAAGTCAGTTGCTCAAACTACTGAGTCACAGATTCATACTAAAGAGATAAAAGACATTAAATGCTGTCTAAAAGTTCTTAATGATAAGAAATAATTTATACATTAACATGCCTACATTCATGATGATTCTAAATATACCACACCATTCATTCATGTTTTCTATAATTAACGTATGACGAGGTGGGTAGATAGCTTTTAAACACGCTAAGTAAGACCATGAGTCTTACAAGGCATAATACCATGTTATTTACACGATGAACAAACTTATTTCAATAACAAGAAAATAGTAAAGTGTGTAAATAAACTTTGTTTTACGATAATTATCACACACAAAAAAACTTGCAAAAAACCACCTTTATTTTACGCATTAATCAATTTTTCTTAGATCTTGAATAATTAGTAATGTAATTGATTTTTATCGCTCGGTCACGTGAATTAAATGACTACTAATTGTGAAGTATAAATAAGAACTTTTTAAGTACCAATTTTTGACGTGCGTGCTTAAAAAACGATTAAAAATATATATAACAGTAGGTATCAAACTGCAAGTTTTAAAGTTTTTATTTATTTCACCGGTACAGATGACAAAATATACTGTTGTAGAGATATACAGTCAGACAGTCAGCTACAACGTAGGACCAGGCACATATATGCATCGGTCCAAGTTGCCATACCTCATGAGATATACAGTCAGTCTATTCAACCTCAAGAAACAAAGTAACACTATTTACATACTTTCAAAAATCCACTCAGCATATAAACAAATCAAAGCTCTCAACCGTATGTCATGTCCTTCAAATTCTGGTATATAAATATTAATGGGTGATAGATTATAAGCTTTACGATAATTGTATTACCACATGAATTGTCGACACAAAAACGTCGCAAACATTTACGATACTATTCCATATATATATATATATATATATATATATATATATATATATATATATATATATATATATAAACTAGTATGAGTTGGGTAAGGTTAGAAACATTCAACTTAGGAAACACTTGCAGACCCAATTCCCTTTCTGTTTTAAAGATAACTGATATCACTAATGCACAATTGCTATAGGTCTAAGATTCAGTGCAAACAACGGAATTTTATTGCGGCGGAAACTAGGTGTATATGGACGTGTTTGAATTTAGGTGGAGTTTTGTACTATGAGCTGGATGATTTAGTCGTGGAGCTTTCATTGTTCGTCTGAACAACATCAGCAGCACAAACTTTATGTAGAAGTGGAGTGAAAAACACTGCATCTGATAGAGTGGACGACCCCTTCATCTCCACCTGCACGAACACCAATTAGCAGTCAAACACCATGATATATCCTCACTTATATCAATGCATCTGGACAACTGTGAACATACATTCAACTGGAAAAATGTTGAAATCTTGGATGGAGGTAATACTAAAAGCACCAAGGAATTTTTAGAAGCCTGACACTCAGATCAATCAGTAATCAACAAACACATCGAAATTGATCTAATCTACCAACCAATCAGAAAAATCATGGACAAATATAGGACTAATGATCAGATCAAAGGGAGATACAATCAAAATAAAGAGGCAGAAAACGACAGGTTAAGGGTCAACAATAACCAACCGAGATGGAGGTAGACAAGACAAGCTGTGAGTCGTAAGTGGAGAAATCCGAACACTTCACTTCTACCTGACGTTAGTGATGATGTTTTTCAGAACAATGGAAGCTCTATGACCAAGCCATCCACCTAAATAATCCATATGCGCTGTTAAGTTCCTCTACCATGTGCACGAAATAATCTACATAAAGTAGGTACCAAGGATATTGTTTAGAACGGTAATGAAAGCTCTAATATTAAACCATCTAGCTCAGAGACCACAGAATCATATAAAGTAAGCAACTTAACGACAATATAATAAATTTACAGAAGAACACTAAATAGTACTTACTTTGGTCTGAGACAAGCTGTTTTTTCATATATGTTTTTTAAAGCCTCTGGAGTATTGGCATAAAATGGAGCCTTACCAGTTAAACACTGGTAAACAATAATGCCCATACTCCAAATATCTGCTACTGCATCATATTTACGACACATCAGTACTTCAGGAGCCTTATTTTAACAAAAAAGCAATAGAAGATAGTAAAGATTACTAAATGGAGAAATATTATTATTATTATTGAATAGATAAATTCGACTATGATTCATACTTGTACTTGGTATCCCTGAAAAAAACTACTATGATATGTTTAGTAGTACAATCAGTCAGTCAGCTACAACGTAGGACCAGGCACATATATGCATCGGTCCAAGTTGCCATACCTCATTAACACAGCAAGATGGACACTGGATCCATAAAAGTAGTTAATTCAGAGGTGGTAATATATAAAAGAAGGATTGCAATAAGGATATAGTACATACATACATACATACATACATACATACATACATACATACATACATACATACATACATACATACATACATACATACATACATACATACATACATACATACATACATACATACATACATACATACATACATACATACATACATACATACATACATACATACATACATACATACATACATACATACATACATACATACATACATACATACATACATACATA